>NC_081292.1:94966496-97788996 GCF_030435805.1 Mustela lutreola
ACAAACAAAAGCTGAAAGAATTTGCAAACACCAAACCAACTCTCCAGGAAATATTGAAAGGGGTCCTCTAAGCAAAGAGAGAGCCTAAAAGTAGTAGATCAGAAAGGAACAGAAACAATATACAGTAACAGTCACATTATAGGCAATACAATGCCACTAAATTCATATCTCTCAATAGTTACCCTGAATGTAAATGGCCTAAATGCACCAATCAAAAGACACAGGGTATCAGAATGGATAAAAAGCAAAACCCGTCAATATGCTGCCCAAGAAACTCATCATAGACCCGAAGACACCTAAAGATTTAAAGAGAGGGGGTGGAAAACAATTTACCATGCTAATGGACATCAGAAGAAAGCTGGGGTGGCAATCCTTATATCAGATCAATTAGATTTTAAGCCAAAGACTATAATAAGAGATGAGGAAGAACACTATATCATACTCAAAGGGTCTGTCCAACAAGAAGACCTAACAATTTTAAATATCTATGTCCTTAACATGGGAGCAACCAACTATATAAACCAATTAATAACAAAATCTAAGAAACACATCGACAATAATAAAATAATAGTAGGGGAATTTAACACTCCCCTCATTGAAATGGATAGATCATCCAAGCAACAGATCCACAAGGAAAAAGGCCTTAAATGACACACTGGACAAGATGGACATCACAGGTATATTCAACACATTCCATCCCAAAATAACAGAATACACATTCTTCTCTAGTGCACATGGAACATTCTCCAGAATAGACCACATCCTGGGCCATAAATCAGATCTCAACCATTATCAAAAGATTGGGATCATCCCCTGCATATTCTCAGACCACAATGCTCTGAAACTAGAACTCAATCACAAGAGGAAATTTGGAAAGAACACAAATACATGGAGACTAAACAGCATCCTTCTAAAAAATGAATTGGTCAACCAGGAAATTAAAGAAGAATTGAAAAAAATTCATGGAAACAAATGATAATGAAAGCAAAAGTGTTCAAAATCTGTGGGATACAGCAAAGGCAGTCCTGAGAGGAAAATATAAAGCTGTACGAGCCTTTCTCAAGAAACAAGAAAGATCTCAAATACACAACATAACCCTACACCTAAAGGAATCGGAGAAAGAACAACAAAGAAAGCCTAAACCCAGCAGGAGAAGAGGAATAATAAAGATCAGAGAAGAAATCAATGAAATAGAAACAAACAAAAAACCACAAAAAACCAAAAAAAAAAAAAAACAATAGAACAAATCAACGAAACTAGGAGCTGGTTCTTTGAAAGAATTAATAAGATTGATAAAGAAATAGAAAGGACCCAAATAAATAAAATCATGAATGAAAGAGGAGAGATCACAACCAACACCAAAGAAATACAAACAATTATAAGAACATACTATGAGCAACTCTGCGCCAACAAATTCAACAATCTGGAAGAAATGGATACATTCCTAGAGACATATAAACTACCACAACTGAACCAGGAAGAAATAGAAAACCTGAACAGACCCATAACCAGTATGTAGATTGAAACAGTCATCAAAAATCTCCAGGGGCGCCTGGGTGGCTCAGTGGATTAAGCTGCTGCCTTCGGATTGGGTCATGATCTCAGGGTTCTGGGATCGAGTCCCACGTCGGGCTCTCTGCTCAGCAGGGAGCCTGCTTCCCTCTCTCTCTCTCTGGCTGCCTCTCTGTATACTTGTGATTTCTCTCTGTCAAATAAATAAATCTTTAAAAAAAAAATCTCCAAACAAACAAAAGCCCCGGGCCAGATGGCTTCCCAGGGGAATTCTGCCAAACATTTAAAGAAGAATTAATTCCTATTCTCATGATACTGTTCCAAAAAAATAGAAATGGAAGGAAAACTTCCAAACTCAATTTATGAGGCCACCAGCATCACCTTGATCCCAAAACCAGACAAGGATCCCATCAAAAAAGAGAACTACAGACCAATATCCTTGATGAACACAGATGCAAAAATTCTCACCAAAATACTAGCCAATATGATTCAACAGTACATTCAAAGGATTATTCACCACGACCAACTGGGATTTATTCCAGGGCTACAAGGTTGGTTCAACATCTGCAAATCAATCAATGTGATATAACACATTAATAAAAGAAAGAACAAGAACCATATGATACTCTCCATAGATGCTGAAAAAGCATTTGGCAAAGTGCAGTATCCCTTCCTGATTAAAACTCTTCAAAGTGTAGGCATAGAGGGCACATATTATCAATATTATCAAAGCCATCTATGAAAAACCCACTGCAAATATCATTTTCAATGGAGAAAAACTGAATACTTTTCCGCTGAGGTCAGGAACACGGCAGGGATGTCCGTTATCACCACTGCTATTCAACATCGTAATAGAAGTCCTAGCCTCAGCAATCAGACAACAAAAAGAAATTAAGGCATCAAAATTTTGCCAAATTGGCAAAAGAGAAGTCAAACTATCCCTGTTTGCAGACGATATGACACTGTATGTGGAAAACTTAAAGGACTCCACTCCAAATCTGCTATAACTTGTATAGGAATTCTGTAAAGTGTCAGGATATAAAATCAATGCACAAAAATTGGTTGCATTTTTTTTATACCAACAAGACTGAAGAAATAGAAATTAAGGAGTGAATCCCATTTACAATTGCACCCAAAACCCTAAGATACCTAGGAATAAACCTAACCAAAGAGACAAAGAATCTATACTCAGAAAACTCTAAAGTACTCATGAAAGAAATTGAAGAAGACACAAAGAAATGGAAAAATGTTCCATGCTCTTGTATTGGAAGAACAAATATTGTGAAAATGTCTATGCTACCTAAAGCAATCTACACATTTAATGCAATCCCTATCAAAATCCCATCCATCTTTTTTTCAAAGAAATGGGACAAATCATCCTAAAATATATATGGAACCACAAAAATACCTCGAATTGCTAGAGGAATATTGAAAAAGAAAGCCAAAGTTGTTGGCATCACAATTCCAGATTTCAAGCTCTATTACAAAGTTGTCATCATTGAGATAGTAGGGAACTGTCCCCAAAACAGACATAGATCAATGGAACAGAATAGAGAGCCCAGAAATACACCCTCAACTCTATGGTCAACTAATCTTCAACAAAGCAGGAAGGAATGTCCTATGGAAAAGAGACAGCCTCTTCAACAAATGGTGTTGGGAAAATTGAAGAGCCACATGCAGAAAAATGAAGTTGGACCATTTCCTTACACCATACATGAAAATAGACTGGAAATGGATGAAGAAGCATAATGTGAGAAAGGAATCCATCAAAATCCTTGAGGAGAGAACAGGTAGCAACCTCTTTGACCTCAGCAGCAGCAACTTCTTCCTAGGAACATCGCCAAAGGCAAGGGAAGCAAGGGCAAGAATGAACTATTGGGATTTCATCAGATCAAAAAGCTTTTGTTTGCACAGCAAAGGAAACAGTTAACAAAGCCAAAAGATGACTGTCAGAAGTTATCTGGGAGAAGATATTTGCAAATGACATACCAGATAAAAGGCCACTATCTATCCAAAATCTATAAAGAGTTTATCAAACTCAACACCCTAAGAACAAATAATCCAATGAAGAAATGCGCAGAGGACATGAACAGACATTTCTGCAAAGAATACATCCAAATGGCCAACAGACACATGAAAAAATGCTCCACATCACTCGGCATCAGGGAAATAAAAATCAAAACCAGAATGAGATACCACGTCACACCTTTCAGAATGGCTAAAATGAACAAGTCAGTCAATGACAGATGCTGGCAAGGATGTGGAGAAAGGGCAACCCTCCTACACTGTACGTGGGAATGCAAGCTGGTGCAACCACTCTGGAAAACAGCGTGGAGGTGCCTCAAAAAGCTGAAAATAGAACTAGCCTATGACCCAGTGATTGTAGTACTGGGTATATACCCTAAAGATACAAACGTGGCATTCTGAAGGGGCACATGCACTCAAATGTTTATAGCAGCAATGTCCACAATAGTTAAACTATGGAAAGAACCTAAATGTCCTTCAACAGATGAATCAATAAATAAGATGTGGTATATATGTACAATGGGATACTATGCAGCCATCAAAGGAAATGAAATCCTGCTATTTGTGATGACGTGGATGGAACTAGAGGGTATTATGCTTGGCGAAATAAATCAATCTGAGAAAGACAACTATCATATGATCTCCCTGATATGATGAAGTGGAGATGCAACATAGGCGGTTTCAGGCGTACGAAAAGAAAAATAAAAGAAGATGGGATTGGGAGGGAGACAAACCATAAAAGACTGAATCTCACAAAACAGACTGAGGGTTGCTGGGGGGAGGTGTGTTGGGAGAGGATGGTGGGGGTATGGACATTGGGGAGGGCAGGTGCTATGGTGAGTGATGGTGAGTGCTGTGAAATGGGTAAACCTGGAGATTCACAGACCTGTGCCCCTAGGGATAAAAACACATTATATGTTTATAAAAAATTTTTAAAAAATAGTTTTAAAAATCCATTAAAGAAAAAGCACATATTGCAAGCCCAGAGCTAATCTCATATTCAATCAAAAAAAATTGAAAATTTTCCCCTTAAAGATCAGAACAAAGACAAGTGTGTCCACTTTCACTACTCTCATTTGACATAGTACTGGATGTTCTAGCCAGAGAAACAAGGAACACAAAGAAATAAAAGACTCAAAAAAAAAAAAAAAAGGAAGAAGTAAAATTTTCTTTTTTTTAATAACATGAACTTACATGTAAAAGAATCCTAAAAAATTCACAAAAAATTTTGAATAAACAAATTTAGTAAGGCTGCCAAATACAAGATCAATATATAAAAGACAAGAATTTTGTTTTGTTTCGTTTTTTTTTCCAATATGGAATGCTTCCCAGTTTTTCATGTCATCCTTGTTCAGTGATCAAGCTAATCTCTGCATCATTCCAATTTTAGTATATGTGCTGCCAAAGTAAGCACAAGACGAGCATTTTAACACTCTAATGATGAACTATCTGAAAAAATAAAGAGAACAATCTAATTCACAATAGCATCAAAACTAATGAAATACTTAGGATAAGATTTAACTAAGAAGATGAAAGATATGTACCCCATAAACTATGACATTGATAAAGAAATTGAAGGAGACATAAATGGAAAGATAGCTCATATTTATGAATGGTAAGAATTAACATTGTTAAAATGTCCATACTACCAAAAACCATCTGTAAATTCAATTCCTATCAAAAATCCAATGTTAGGGGTGCCTGGGTGGCTCAGTGGGTTAAGCCACTGCCTTCGGCTCAGGTCATGATCCCAGGGTCCTGGGATCGAGCCCTGCATCAGGCTCTCTGCTCAGCAGGAAGCTGCTACCTCTTCTTTCTCTGCCTGCCTCTCTGCCTGCTTGTCATCTCTCTCTGTCAAATAAATAAATAAAAAATCTTTTAATAAATCCAATATTATTTTTTTACAGAAGTAAGTAAAGAATCCTAGAATTTATATGAGACCATAAAAGACAAATAATTAAAGCAGTTCTGAGAAAGAATGAAGAAGTGAAATTACACTTCTTGATTTGAAACAATACTACAAAGCCCTCATGCTCAAAACAATAAAGTATACTGGTATAAAAACAGACCAATAAACAAGTAGAACAGATTTGAGAGTCCAGAAATAAATCCTTTCATACAGTCACCTAATATTTGACAGGGGCCAACATATATAATGGGTAAAGATAGTCTGTTCAATAAATGATATTTAAAACTGAATAGTCACATAAACCAGCATGAAACTGGAAGCTTATATCACTCATAAATCTTAACTTGAAATAGATTAAAGACTTAAATGTGATGCATGAAACTAAATTTCCTAAAGGAAAACATAGGAAAAATTCTCCTTGACATTGGTCTTGCCAAAATAGTTTTTGGATACCAGGCCAAAAACACAAGCAAAAGAAGCAAAAATAAATAAATGGTATTACATTAACTAAAGTTTCTGCATTGCCAAAAAAAAAAAAAAAAAGAGAGAGAGAGAGAGAATGAAAACACAATCCACAGAATGGAAGAAAATACTTACAAATCTTATATCTGAAAAGAGGTTAATAATCAAGAGATACAAATAGAAAAAAATATATCATTAAAAAATAGCAAAAGGATCTCAATAGACTTTTTTTTTCAAAAAAGTTATATAAATGACCAACAGGAGCATTAAAAAGTGCTCAATGTAAAAACTCAGGGCAAATTCATTATGTTGTTGTTTACCTCTGAAAAACACAATATTACTACCTATTAGAATATATACTACCAAAAAATTAAAACTAACAAATTTTGGTAAATATTGGGGAAAATGGGGAACTTATGCACTGTGATAGGGATATAAATTTGTATGGAAAACAGTATGGAGACTATTCATATTATTAAAAGTAAAATTACCATATGATTTAGTAATCCCACTTCTAGGTATATATCTAAAGGAAACGAAGTCACTATTCGAAGACATATCTGCACTCTTATGTTCATTATAAAATTATTAACTCTAAGCAAGAGATGGAAATAACTTCAGTATCCATTAATGGATGAATGAATAAAATAAGTATGGTAAATATATACTATGGAATACTACTTAACCATGAAAAATTAAGAAATACTGCTTTTTACAACAGCATGGATGGATCTTGAAGGTATTATACTAAGTGAAATATTTCAAAGATTTTATATATATTTTTTAATTTATGTATTATGATATCCCTTACATACAGAATCTGAAGAAAAAGCAAACTAATGGAAACTTAGAGTTGAGTTGACAAGAGGTGAACCTGGGGTGGAATAAGGTGGTCAAAGGGCACAAACTTGCAACTATAATATGAAAAAGTTCTGGGGATCTAATGTACAGCATGATGATCATAGTTAATAATATATACATACTTTTTTATTGTGCTTCCCTTTATTAAACTTTACATATATCACATTCTTACAAGTTGAAAGTTATTAGCAATCTTGTATAAAAGCGGTCTGCTGCCACCATTTTTCTAAACATTTGTTCATTTTGTGTCTCTCTGTCACATGTTGGTAATTCTTGCAATATTTCAAGTTTTTTCATTATTATTGTATTTGTTATGGTGATCTGTGATCAGTAATTATAACCCACTGAAAACTCAGAACTAGTTTACTTAAGGTATATACATTGTTTTTCTTTAAAGACATAATGCTTTTGAACAGTACAGTATAGTGTTTATTTTTTATATGCACTGGGAAACATAATTTTTTATTTGCACTGGGAAACCAAAAAAAATAATAATGATTTGACTTAGTTGATTGAGATAATCACTTTATTGAGGCAGTCTGGAACAAAACCCACAAGACCTCTGAAGTTTATCTCTACTGTACTATATACATAAAAGTTGCTAAGAGAGTAGATCTTAAAATTCCTTACAATACATGCATAAAAAACAGAGGCAACTATATGAGATAGTAGATGTATTAACATTTTTATGTAGATTATATTGCAATACAGATGTATACCAATTTATCAAATGGTACAGAATTTACACAATGTTAAAAGTTTGCAGTGTTATAAGAAATCATTTCTTAAATTTACAAATTATAATATGTCAATTATTTTTCAATAAAGCTCGAAAAAACTTTTTGTAGAATTAATCTATTTTTCAAAAAAGGAATTAAGGAAGTAGAAACTGCAACTAACTCTGAAATAATAGAATATAAAATCCATTGTAGTTATATACACTGTGACAAACACTATTAGTTAGTTTACAATGAAGGAATACTTATGAAGCATGAAGGATGGTCTATAAATAAGGCTGAAAGAGCTCAGTTTTAAGGTTTAAATTTAAAATCTTCTTTTGAAATACTAAACTGACCACCCAGTTTTCCAAACATAAATGTCTTAACTGCATGAATTTATTTCATACAACTCTATAATCTAGTTTCATAAGAAAGCAGCATGAAAATTTTGAATAAGACAGACTTGCTTAAGTTTCTTTATGTTCAACAGTAAAGGATACTTCCCTAAAAATAAATAGAAGAAAAATCTGCATATTTATCATGATAATTATTATTCATAATGAGATTCATATTGAATTAGGGAATATATATCCTCAGAGGGGGTAAAGTAAAATGAAATTTATTTTGGTAAATGTGTCTATGAATAGTCACTACAATGCCTCAATATAAATGAATATTATCATTTTGAACAATTTAATTACTATTGTTAGAATTATTATAAGTATAAAAATAGCTATCATTTTAGCATGGAATATGAGACTCTCATGCTCCATGCTTCATTACATCCACACAACAACTCTGCATAATAAGTATTATCATCACCATTTCATGGGTGAAAAAACTGAGGCTAACACATTTAGATAACTGGTTTATGATTACATGGCTGGTAAAGATGCATCACACTAATTTAGGCTTTATGATTTCAGAATTGTACTCTTTCCACTGCACATTCTAATTACTCTGTAAATACTTGGCTTGTTTTCATTTAGTTCTTTAATTTTATTCATGTGGCGATGGCTTAAAGCTCCATTTAAAGGAAGCTTAAAAAATTCATTTAGCCAAAAGCTCCCAAGAAATAAAAATGTCATGGATCTAATGTAGACATGGATATCATTAGTTAATGAGTAACTATATATTTTCCACTCTAGTGAGATAACAATCAGAGTCTTTTTCTAAGTTTTAGTCTCTGAGTGTTCAAAAGGACTTTGTTAAAATAGAAATATTTAGACAAAGGTGATCAAAAGTCTGGATCAGGTCACCTTAAGATAAATATTAGGAAACTGAGGAAACAAATGGAGATTTGAACACTGAGCTATGATATAATGAATGGTTTAAAGTATTTAGTAGAGAATAGAAAAGCCCTTTGAAGCCTGGTCTTAGCCTAGCATTGCAGCTTCTGGCATATCTGTCTATCTATCATTTACCTATCTATCTATCTAGATATAAATTTGAAAACTTTTTTAACTTAAAGATTTTGAGAAATAGAACATAATTAGCACCATAGAGGATCTGTTTATGATAACAACCTAGCCCCTCCTCCCAGTTTGTTAATATTCTCTCTTATTTAATGTAACATTGTGCAAATATACCACTACTGATCTGCCGTTATGAATGAAATAACTATAATCATCTGTTTGCATATCCTGATGAAAATATTCCTTTAGTTCCATGTTGTATTTCTAGGAATGGACCAATTTTTTTTTTTAAATTTTTAAGTTTTCTAAATATTGTCCAACTTTCCTCATATGTTTTTATTATGTGCACTGTCATTCCTTCACATTCTTGCAAGACATTTTCACTGTTGCCCAATATGGTAAGTGTGTAATAGTATGCCATTCTAGGTTTTAATTTATTTTTAATTTAATTTAATTTAATTCCAGATTCATAATAAAGATAAACAGTTTTTATATATGAGTGGCCATTTGGATTACCCTTTCTGTACAGTACATGCTCAAATCTTTTGATATCTTAACATTGTGTTATACTGACTTCTTTAATAGTAGATTTTCTGAATGAACTTTTAGCTGTGTAGGTCTTCTCTATTTTATTTTGAACTTGTTTTCATTTCAAAATCTTTATATTTATTTTCATAATCTGCTTTTATTTTGCTTTGTCTATTATCTATCTATCTATCTATCATCTATCTATCTATTTATTTATTTGCAAGCAAGAGAAAGCGAGCTAGTGAGAGCGCAGGGATGGATAGAAAAAGAAGGGAAAAGAATCTTAAGCAGGCTCCAGGCTCAGCACAGAGCCCAACTCTGGGCTCTATTTCACAACCCTGACATCATGACCTGAGCCAAAATGAAAGAAATAAAATAAAATTAAGGTGTTAAAAAAAAAGGACAAAGAATTGGAGGTTTAATTATGTGAGCCACCCAGGCACCCCTGTGGTATCTTAAATTGGCTGTCATATCTTTAAATTTTAGAGTATCCATTTGGTTCATTTATAAAACCTTTCTCAATATCATTTTTAGTTTCAATTTTTTGTTCAATTTGCTTCCCCTCTCATTTATTTGAGCAGAGTAATCAAGCCATTTTACAATCTTTATTGATCATTTTAACATCATACTTAATCCCATTTTGTCTTTCAAATCTTGTTAATGGTTTTTCTTTGTGTGCTTTGTTCCATTTTGCTATGTTCAAGACATTATATTTGAAACTCTTATTGAGTAGGGATAATTAAGAGCTATAATAATGGTATGGTCCTCCTTGGCAGGATTTTCTCTTATATCTGAGACTCTACAAGACAATCATACTCCAAATTCAGTGATTGACTTTCTCAGTTTACACAGAAGGCAAGGTAGGCTATAGTCTTATTTCTGCTTCTCCTTGTGCTTTGGGGATCTCAACTTAAATTTGGGTTGTACCAAAGTCCTCAAATTTGATTGCTGCTGGATTTTGAATTTTGTTTCTCTAGTATCAAGAGTCTATTAAAAACACAGCTCAGTGTGTTTTAGCAGTTTCAAATGCTCTCATAGCTAAAATGGCTTCAGGGCATATATCTCTGGGCTCTCATTGTATTTCCTATTTTGGCCCAGTAATCCCTCCCTTATTTTTATAATCATTCTGATATTTTTAACTTTAAAAGCTATTTTGTCTGGATTTTTAGTTGTCTTAAGAAAGAGTTTTTAGATCACCATTACTAGAAGCAACAACAAATATACATGAAAATATCTGCAGTAGTTTATCACATCTTTATGGCTTTGAACTTCCATAAGCCGAGGCATCCTTCTCTAATCACTTAGGCAAACTCCAATTTACCCTTTAAAACAACACAAGAATTGCTTCATTTAAGAACATGTTCAGGGATGACTCTTCCCCACTGTTCTTACCAACATTCCCACACA
This sequence comes from Mustela lutreola, assembly GCF_030435805.1. Taxonomy (NCBI): domain Eukaryota; kingdom Metazoa; phylum Chordata; class Mammalia; order Carnivora; family Mustelidae; genus Mustela; species Mustela lutreola. The sequence goes on from NC_081292.1 coordinate 94,977,335, forward strand.
CTCTTTGCTACCCACACTTGTTTATGAACTTTCATTAAGTATATCAGCGTCATTAGGTATATAGAATTTTGCTCTATTGTATTTTTGTCCTTTAGAGCTTTAATTAAATATTAATTCCATAGAAAGTCTGTCCCTTTTCTTTCAAACCTGGGTTAGTTATTTCTTCTCATTCTTTGTCAGAAGTTACTTTATTAGAGAAACTTACAGCTGTATTGTGACTTTGGAGCCTTTACAGTTTTTTGACTGGAAAAATCACCCATCCCTGAGATTTTTACGCAGCTTCCTAGCTGATATTATTCAGAAATCTGTTCAAAACAGACTTTTTCAGGGAGGCCCTTTCGGACCACTCAGTTACAAAACCTCTTCTCAATCACTGCTCTTTTTAAAATGTGCTTATTTAGTTCAAATATGCATCACTATTAAAGAAAAACCAGTACGATTTTTTTCTTTTTAAAGTTGGCTTACCTATTATCTATCTCTCCCATTAAAATGATTCCTCTGGGCTGGGGTTTTCTTGTGCACATCTTAGGCCAGGCACTCAATAAATTGTCTCTGAATGATTGAATTGTTTGACTCCCTTGCTAGATTCTCAACTTCATGAGGCCAAGGATTGTTTTATTCAGTCCTTCTTTACCCTCAATGTCTGTTATATTGCAGTCACTTACGTGACTAATGGGAAAAATCACAGAAAGAAAGAGTTAAAACTACAGAAAAACCCCGTAGGTTCAATAACACAAAGCTTTCTAAAACTATTTAGCCCAGGAATTGAATACTGGCTGCACTTTTGATTTTTTTTAAATGGTATTGAATTTAATTTAAATGGAAATACTTGAATGGTAGAATAATAAAAAAAAATTATAAAAGCAACTTGCTCCTTAAAGTAAGAATTATATAGGGCATCTCTTCTAGAAGCAAAATTTTCAAATGTCAAACATCTAAAAGCATAGAGGAGAAGTAAGATTGTGAATTGTACTTCAATGCTCTTTTCTTTATATTCAGCAAACAGCTTCATTCACACCTTTCCAATTTTTTCAACTCTTTTAACAAAGCCTTCAGAGGAGTTACTGCTGATGACAACCATCACAGCCTAACAGGAGAAATTTTATAAAGAAAAATAATAGCATGTTTTTCCCAAATTGTTAAGGATATGGTGAAGCTCTGTCGGATTCAAAGGAGGAATGTGCAATTCCATGCTATATATAATAATAACTTATTTTAATAGTGGCTTTGCAATTTTTCAGATATATCCATTTACTGAAACCACTATCAATTAAACAGAAACAAACAAATTAACAGGGGTTCGAGACAGGAATTATCTAATCTAAAAATAGCACATGTTCACAGAATACACAACACATATCCCAAGTACTACTATAGGTTTCAAGTAATAGTCAAAACAATAGTAAACATGATTCAGACCCTACCAGTCAAATCATAAATGGGACCTTAACTGTAAATCCTTATCTTTAGATCAAAGCGGGTAACTGGGTGCTGAGGATACATTATAGAATTAATATGTCGTAGAACTCCTCTGAAATGAGTCATTTATTCCATCACTTTTCCTTCACAGCTGCTGACCCATGTTTTGGTTCCTGGAAATAGCTGCTACCCTGTTGTACTTCTTAAAAGCACATATATTGATAACTTTACTCATTCCTCCATTCCTCTGTGACTGTCACTGTGTTAAAATGTGGAGTCAGCTGACTCACTTGTGGTGGTAATAAAGTAGATGAGTTTGCAAAGTATTTTGTTATTTCTAAAAATGCAAAAACCAAATTACATTGAAATCATAAGGGGTGTTTCAGGGAGAGCTGTAGGATGTGGTTTGTTGTGTAATCCACAGAGATTAGCTCCAACACATATTTAAACTCTCCTCTAGGAGCAACCTTAGTGGTAAAGCAAGAAGATAAACAGATGTATACACACTCTGGCACAAAATTATCACTTATGTTTGGCTTCCTAGTCTCCTCGTGTTCCTTATTTATCTTAACTTCTCTCTGAAATCAGGAAACACAAAATCTCAATCAGTTGACATTTTTCTACTGAATTACCCAATAGTCTGATCATACCCCTAAGACTTTTTTAAATTAGTTCACTCATAATCCCAAATCTGCTTTGCTTCCTCATCTGAGTACACTGTAATTTGATTTCAAAATGAGGACAGTTGTCAGTAATGCCACATTCATTAATCTATTTTACAATTCCATGTACTTAGAACTATGAAAATATGTTAATAACATCCATTCCAATAAGCCACCCTAAATTTATTATCATGAAACAAGACCTCAAGAAAGAGAATTCAAAATCATCCATGTATTTGCAATTTATTGCAATAAAGCCTTTATCAATAAACTTCCCTGTGCACATGGTGGTCAAATTGCTGGTAAAAACCAGCCAGATCTATTACAAGCTTTCTCATGGCTTCTAGGTAACCCAAGTGAGCCTTTATTGATACTGGGAAGAGATAAAGCAGGGAAGGGATAAACAGTGATGTAAGAATTGGCTAGACAAAAGTAATGACTCTCATTACAAAGTGAGTATTTTAAAGCAAAAGAGCCTGTTGGGAATATTGTTTTATAAAATAGTGGCTTTTTTTTTAACTTTTTAAAATTCAATTAGTTAGCATATAGTGTACCATTAGTTTCAAATGTAGATTTCAGTTATTCATCCATAGCATATAATAGCTAATGCTCAGTACTTACTGTTATAGCTTCTTGAAAGCAGAGTTTTAACCCACTGGGCCACCCAGGTGCCCTTGAAAGCAGAATTTTAGATCATATTTTCTGATTACTGTAGTACAACACTTTCCTGCTAGCAATCTTCAAAACATACTGTTTGTTAGAGGAATTTCTTTAATAATAAATAAATAGGAATTTATTTAAATTTATAAATACATAAAGTAAATAGGAATTTATTTAAATTTATTTAAATATTGCACACTGTTTCATTGTTCATAAATAAGGTGATGATAATTTAGCCATTAGTTGGTAGCACTGATATATCACTTTCTTTTTACTTCTTAGTGCATTCTCTTTACAAAAAATAGATATATATTTTATAAGAATCTGAATCTGTGGCAAACATTTAAAAAACCCTATACAGTAAAGTTTATCATTTTAAGTAATCAATTATCTTCCTCAATTGTGATAGTATATCCTTCTATCTAGGCCAGATATTGTATGAGGGAATTGAAGAGACATACTTTTCTAAATTTCACTTTTCTCATCTGCAAATTCTAATCATGATCCTACAATAAAATACACTTATAATTTTTTGATGAAAATTTATTTATTTATTTTAAGATTTTATTTATTTATCAGAGGGAGTTGGCGAGAGAGCAAGCACAGGCAGACAGAATGGCAGGCAGAGGCAGAGGCAGAAGCAGGCTCCTGGCCGAGCAAGGAGCCCGATGCGGGACTCGTTCCCAGGACGCTGGGATCATGACCTGAGCCAAAGGCAGCTGCTTAACCAACTGAGCCACCCAGGTATCCCTTTTGATAAAAATTTAATCTGTATAAACAATATATTTGCTGTAATGCGTGGTTCATGGAAAACATCTTATTTAATTATAAGCAACAACAGTATTAGAAATTAAGTAAATGTATCTATAATATTTAAAATTTTAACACATAATTCCAGTGCATTGCCTTATATTCTCAAATCCCTTTACCACTTTCACTGACAGAGTCAAATGTACTTTTTCTACTAGTAGCCAGCTTTTTGTCTTTTGTCAGAAAGATGCCCTTGTGAATTATTTATAATAGAGATATTAGCAATAATAATAATAATAATAATAAATAGCAATGAAAATGTTAAAAAAAAGTTTTCTTAACTAATTAGGGTTCTTAGACATCAATTAGAGGAACCACCTCTGGCAAGCAAATTAATCTGCAAGACATTACCAGAATTAACAAGTCAGTCAGATAAAGGGTCCGTAGACTGAAAGGTGAAGCAAAAGGACTAGGTTTGGAAAATAGGTAAGGACAATGAAAAAAATGATCAAATTTTTGGGCAAAATAAATTCTTAGGTGTCCTTTTAATGGAGTCATTGGCATTATGTAGCAGAATCTCTGGAGATTATCTCAATCCATTGGGGTCACCCCGTTTATTAGCTTGCTATTGACAAAGATATTTACAAACTGTAGAGCAAGAGGTTATAATGTAGAAAACTGATGGTAATGCACAAGATTCTTGTTAACAATAATGCAAGTTAGTTGATCAGAAGGTGTGGGACTCTCTGACTCTGAGTCCCCTGGTGTCACCTTTTGATTTTAGTAACCAAAGGTCCAGAGGCATTGGGGAATCCTGATATGACCGGCCAGGGAGGGGACGTGTCTGGCGGGCGAGCTCTCTTCTCCCTACATCCTCTCGGCTTCAGTACAGCAGAAGAACATGTCGCTTCCTTTAGGATGTGCCTAGAAATGAGCTGGGCAGGGGGGTTTTCTCTGTAATGGGGTGCCTGGATATGTTGGTTTCAATTCCATTGGGCTCTGTCGTCAGGGAAGTGAGGTCACCACTGCCTGGGGGCTCCTTACCGAACTTCCTGCTGTACCAGAACTCCCTGAGCCGGCGGTCCCCAAGCTGCTCAGGCTCACACTCCACTCAGGCAGTGCCCATCCAGTGACCCCCATACAGCCTCCCCCAGCTCCTGGGAGGCCTGGGTGCAGCTGTTGTCCCCGCTGGAGGCAACAGAGCTGGATTTATACTAGGTCAGTGTTAGGGTTAGGATTGAGAAAGACTTAGGGTCTGGGTTAGGGTTAGATGTCCTTGGGGTCAGGGTTAGCGTAAGGCTTAGGGTAGGGCTCAGGGTTAGGGTTAGGTTCATGGTTTGGTTTAGGGTCATGCTCACAGTAGGGTCAGGGTTAGCATTACGGTCAGAGTCACGTCAGGGTCAGTTTTAGGGTGATGGTTAGGTTTAGGGTCAGGTTCAGGGTCATGGTTTGATTTAGGGTCAGGATCAAGTTTTGGTTGGGGGCAAGGTTCATTCAGGGTCAGGGTTAGGTTTGGGACAGGTCTAGTGTCAGGGTTAGGGTCAGGGTCAGGATTAGGTTCATGGTTATGGTAAGGTCAGCTTTATGTTTAGGTTCTGTTTTATGAGTAGGTTCAGGATCAGGGTTAGCTTTATGCTTAAGATTCTGTTTAGGATCACCGATTGGGTCAGAGTTAGGTTTACATTCAGGGTTAGGGTAAGTGTTAAGGTCAAGGCCAGGGTCAGGTTTAAGATTAAGATCTGACATTGGCAAACTTCAGAGTTAGGGTTATGATCAGCGTCAGGATTATTGTTAAAGTGGGGTTAGGGTTAGGGTTAGAGGTAAGTGGAGGGTTAGACCGGGTTAGGGTCAGTGTCAAGGATAATGATAGGGGTTAGTTTTAGGGTTAGGTTCAGCGTTAGGTTTCGGGTCAGGGCCCGTGTTAGTGTCATGGTCAGGGTTACGTTTAGGTTTAGAGTTAGGGTCAGGCTCACAGTCAGGGTCACTGTTAGTGTTAGGGTCGTGGTCAGGGTCACTGTTAGGGTCAGGGTTAGGTTTATGGTCTTTGCCTGAGTCAGGGTCAGGGTGAAGTGTAGCGCCAGTGTCAGCTTTACGAATAGGATCAGGTTTGCTTTAAAGTCCACATTCGGGTCAGCGACAGGGCTATGTAGTGGTCAGTGTTAGGGTCATGGTTAGGTTTAGGGTCAGGGCCAGGTTCAGGTTTAGGGTCAGGGTCTGGTATAGGCAAAGATCATGGTTAGGGTTATGAGCATAATCAGGTATAGGTTCAGGGTTACTGTGAAAGTTTAGGGTTAGTGTTAGGGTTAGCGTTTGGTTGACGGTTAGGGTTAGAACTTGTTAGGATCAGGGTCTGTTGTAGGGTTAGGGGTTACTCTTATGGTTAGGTTCAGCGATAGGATTCGGGGGATGGCCCGTGTTAGTGGCAGGGTCAGGGTTACATTTAGGGTTAGAGTTAGGGTCAGGCTCACAGTCAGGGTCAGGTTTGTTGTTCAGGTCCGGGTCGGAGTCACTGTTAGGGTCAGGGTTAGGTTTATGGTCATGGTCTGGTTCAGGGTCAGGGTGATGTTTAGCGCCAGTGTCCGGTTTGGGGTCAGGTTCAGGTATTGGTTTAAAGTCCACATTCGGGTCAGGGACAGGATTGTGTAGTGGTCAGTGTTAGTGTCATGGTTAGGATTAGGGTCAGGGTCAGGTCAGGTGAAGTTCAGGGACAGGTTCAGGTTTAGGGTCAGGCTTTGGTTTAGGGTCAATGTTCGGTTCAGTGTCACAGTTAGGTTTTTGCGGTAGGGTTTGGGATTGGGGTTAGGGTTAGAGTTAGAAGTAGGGTTATGGTAAGGCTTAGACAGCGTAAGGTCAGGGTTATGGTTTGGTTTAGGGTAGGGTTAGTGTTAGGGTCAGGGTCAGCGTTAGGTTTAGGTTCAGGGTCTGTATTAGGGTCATGGTTAGAGTTACCTTTAGGTTTAGAGTTAGGGTCAGGTTCACAGTCACGGTCAGGGTTAGGGTTAGGGTCAGGTTTAGGTCAGCATCAGGGTTACGATTAGGGTCAGGTTCATGGTCAGGGTTAGGTATGAGTCTTGGTTACGGTAATATCAACGTTAGATTTAGGTTAAGGGTCCCCATCAGGGACATTGTCAGGCTTAGGTTTAGGTTTAGGGTTCAGGTCAGGATCACAGACAGGGTCAGGGTCAGGTTCAGGGTCAGGGATTGGGTTAGGATTTGGGACAGGCTCACAGTCAGTGTCAGGGTCTGGGTTAGTGGTTACTCTTAGGGTTAGACCCGCTCTTGGGTCATGGACCCATCCGGTCAAGGTCTCAGGATACACCCTGGGCAGAAGGGTGTAGACCCTCCACCCAATCCCACTTAACCAGCCTTAAACTGGAGTGTGAACATAACTTGCCCACCAGACATCTAAACCCTCATCAGCCTCATCCTGCTTGGGGCATCTCCACCCTCGATGGCATGGTCAGGTCCTCTTTACACACAGACACACAGACACCCAGAGGCACAAACACACACACACACACACACACACACCCACCCACACACATACAGAGATGGGGAGGAGACCTAGGGCTACACCGGTTGATCAGAAGATGTGGGACTCTCTGACTCTGAGTCCCCTGGTGTCACCTTTTGATTTTAGTAACCAAAGGTCCAGAGGCATTGGGGAATCCTGATATGACCGGCCAGGGAGGGGACGTGTCTGGCGGGCAAGCTCTCTTCTCCGTACATCCTCTCGGCTTGAGTACAGCAGAAGAACATGTCGCTTCCTTTAGGATGTGCCTAGAAATGAGCTGGGCAGGGGGGTTTTCTCTGTAATGGGGTGCCTGGATATGTTGGTTCCAATTCCGTTGGGCTCTGTCGTCAGGGAAGTGAGGTCACCACTGCCTGGGGGCTCCTTACCGAACTTCCTGCTGTACCAGAACTCCCTGAGCCGGCGGTCCCCAAGCTGCTCAGGCTCACACTCCACTCAGGCAGTGCCCATCCAGTGACCCCCATACAGCCTCCCCCAGCCCCTGGGAGGCCTGGGTGCGGCTGTTGTCCCCGCTGGAGGCAACAGAGCTGGATTTATACTAGGTCAGTGTTAGGGTTAGGATTGAGAAAGACTTAGGGTCTGGGTTAGGGTTAGATGTCCTTGGGGTCAGGGTTAGCGTAAGGCTTAGGGTAGGGCTCAGGGTTAGGGTTAGGTTCACGGTTTGGTTTAGGGTCATGCTCACAGTAGGGTCAGGGTTAGCATTACGGTCAGAGTCACGTCAGGGTCAGTTTTAGGGTGATGGTTAGGTTTAGGGTCAGGTTCAGGGTCATGGTTTGATTTAGGGTCAGGATCAAGTTTTGGTTGGGGGCAAGGTTCATTCAGGGTCAGGGTTAGGTTTGGGACAGGTCTAGTGTCAGGGTTAGGGTCAGGGTCAGGATTAGGTTCATGGTTATGGTAAGGTCAGCTTTATGTTTCGGTTCTGTTTTATGAGTAGGTTCAGGATCAGGGTTATCTTTAGGCTTAAGATTCTGTTCAGGATCACGGATTGGGTCAGAGTTAGGTTTACATTCAGGGTTAGGGTCAGTGTTAAGGTCAAGGCCAGGGTCAGGTTTAAGGTTAAGCTCTGACATAGGCAAAGTTCAGAGTTAGGGTTATGATCAGGGTCAGGGAGAGGGTCAGGATTATTGTTAAAGTGGGGTTAGGGTTAGGGTTAGAGGTAGGTGGAGGGTTAGACCGGTTTAGGGTCAGTGTCAGGGATAATGTTAGGGGTTAGTTTTAGGGTTAGGTTCAGCATTAGGTTTCGGGTCAGGGCCCGTGTTAGTGTCATGGTCGGGGTTACGTTTAGGGTTAGAGTAAGTGTCAGGCTCACAGTCAGGGTCAGGGTTAATTTTAGGGTCGGAGTCAATGTCACTGTTAGGGTCAGGGTTAGGTTTATGGTCTTTGCCTGGGTCAGGTTCATGGTGAGGTTTAGCGCCAGTGTCAGGTTTACGGTCAGGATCAAGTATTGGTTTAAAGTCCACATTCGGGTCAGGGACAGTGTTATGTAGTGGTCATTGTTAGGGTCATGGTTAGGTTTAGTCTCAGGGCCAGGGTCAGGTATATGGTCAGGGTCTGGTATAGGCAAAGTTCTGGGTTAGGCTTATGATCATAGTCAGGTATAGGGTCAGGGTTATTGTGAAAGTTTAGGGTTAGTGTTAGGGTTAGCGTTTGGTTGACGGTTAGGGTTAGAACTTGTTAGGATCAGGGTCTGTTGTAGGGTTAGGGGTTACTCTTATGGTTAGGTTCAGCGATAGGATTCGGGGGATGGCCCCTGTTAGTGTCAGGGTCAGGGTTACATTTAGGGTTAGGGTTAGGGTCAGGCTCACAGTCAGGGTCAGGTTTGTTGTTCAGGTCCGGGTCGGAGTCACTGTTAGGGTCAGGGTTAGGTTTATGGTCATGGTCTGGTTCAGGGTCAGGGTGATGTTTAGCGCCAGTGTCCGGTTTGGGGTCAGGTTCAGGTATTGGTTTAAAGTCCACATTCGGGTCAGGGACAGGATTGTGTAGTGGTCAGTGTTAGTGTCATGGTTAGGATTAGGGTCAGGGTCAGGTCAGGTGAAGTTCAGGGACAGGTTCAGGTTTAGGGTCAGGCTTTGGTTTAGGGTCAATGTTCGGTTCAGTGTCACAGTTAGGTTTTTGCGGTAGGGTTTGGGATTGGGGTTAGGGTTAGAGTTAGAAGTAGGGTTATGGTAAGGCTTAGACAGCGTAAGGTCAGGGTTATGGTTTGGTTTAGGGTAGGGTTAGTGTTAGGGTCAGGGTCAGCGTTAGGTTTAGGTTCAGGGTCTGTATTAGGGTCATGGTTAGAGTTACCTTTAGGTTTAGAGTTAGGGTCAGGTTCACAGTCACGGTCAGGGTTAGGGTTAGGGTCAGGTTTAGGTCAGCATCAGGGTTACGATTAGGGTCAGGTTCATGGTCAGGGTTAGGTATGAGTCTTGGTTACGGTAATATCAACGTTAGATTTAGGTTAAGGGTCCCCATCAGGGACATTGTCAGGCTTAGGTTTAGGTTTAGGGTTCAGGTCAGGATCACAGACAGGGTCAGGGTCAGGTTCAGGGTCAGGGATTGGGTTAGGATTTGGGACAGGCTCACAGTCAGTGTCAGGGTCTGGGTTAGTGGTTACTCTTAGGGTTAGACCCGCTCTTGGGTCATGGACCCATCCGGTCAGGGTCTCAGGATAAACCCTGGGCAGAAGGGTGTAGACCCTCCACCCAATCCCACTTAACCAGCCTTAAACTGGAGTGTGAACATAACATGCCCACCAGACATCTAAACCCTCATCAGCCTCATCCTGCTTGGGGCATCTCCACCCTCGATGGCATGGTCAGGTCCTCTTTACACACAGACACACAGACACCCAGAGGCACACACACACACACACACACACACACACACACACACACACACATACAGAGATGGGGAGGAGACCTAGGGCTACACCGGTTGATCAGAAGGTGTGGGACTCTCTGACTCTGAGTCCCCTGGTGTCACCTTTTGATTTTAGTAACCAAAGGTCCAGAGGCATTGGGGAATCCTGATATGACCGGCCAGGGAGGGGACGTGTCTGGCGGGCAAGCTCTCTTCTCCCTACATCCTCTCGGCTTCAGTACAGCAGAAGAACATGTCGCTTCCTTTAGGATGTGCCTAGAAATGAGCTGGGCAGGGGGGTTTTCTCTGTAATGGGGTGCCTGGATATGTTGGTTCCAATTCCGTTGGGCTCTGTCGTCAGGGAAGTGAGGTCACCACTGCCTGGGGGCTCCTTACCGAACTTCCTGCTGTACCAGAACTCCCTGAGCCGGCGGTCCCCAAGCTGCTCAGGCTCACACTCCACTCAGGCAGTGCCCATCCAGTGACCCCCATACAGCCTCCCCCAGCCCCTGGGAGGCCTGGGTGCGGCTGTTGTCCCCGCTGGAGGCAACAGAGCTGGATTTATACTAGGTCAGTGTTAGGGTTAGGATTGAGAAAGACTTAGGGTCTGGGTTAGGGTTAGATGTCCTTGGGGTCAGGGTTAGCGTAAGGCTTAGGGTAGGGCTCAGGGTTAGGGTTAGGTTCACGGTTTGGTTTAGGGTCATGCTCACAGTAGGGTCAGGGTTAGCATTACGGTCAGAGTCACGTCAGGGTCAGTTTTAGGGTGATGGTTAGGTTTAGGGTCAGGTTCAGGGTCATGGTTTGATTTAGGGTCAGGATCAAGTTTTGGTTGGGGGCAAGGTTCATTCAGGGTCAGGGTTAGGTTTGGGACAGGTCTAGTGTCAGGGTTAGGGTCAGGGTCAGGATTAGGTTCATGGTTATGGTAAGGTCAGCTTTATGTTTCGGTTCTGTTTTATGAGTAGGTTCAGGATCAGGGTTATCTTTAGGCTTAAGATTCTGTTCAGGATCACGGATTGGGTCAGAGTTAGGTTTACATTCAGGGTTAGGGTCAGTGTTAAGGTCAAGGCCAGGGTCAGGTTTAAGGTTAAGCTCTGACATAGGCAAAGTTCAGAGTTAGGGTTATGATCAGGGTCAGGGAGAGGGTCAGGATTATTGTTAAAGTGGGGTTAGGGTTAGGGTTAGAGGTAGGTGGAGGGTTAGACCGGTTTAGGGTCAGTGTCAGGGATAATGTTAGGGGTTAGTTTTAGGGTTAGGTTCAGCATTAGGTTTCGGGTCAGGGCCCGTGTTAGTGTCATGGTCGGGGTTACGTTTAGGGTTAGAGTAAGTGTCAGGCTCACAGTCAGGGTCAGGGTTAATTTTAGGGTCGGAGTCAATGTCACTGTTAGGGTCAGGGTTAGGTTTATGGTCTTTGCCTGGGTCAGGTTCATGGTGAGGTTTAGCGCCAGTGTCAGGTTTACGGTCAGGATCAAGTATTGGTTTAAAGTCCACATTCGGGGCGCCTGGGTGGCTCAGTGGGTTAAGCCGCTGCCTTCGGCTCAGGTCATGATCTCAGGGTCCTGGGATCGAGTCCCGCATCGGGCTCTCTGCTCAGCAGGGAGCCTGCTTCCGTCTCTCTCTCTCTGCCTGCCTCTCCGACTACTTGTGATTTCTCTCTGTCAAATAAATAAATAAAATCTTTAAAAAAAAAAAAAAAATAAAGTCCACATTCGGGTCAGGGACAGTGTTATGTAGTGGTCATTGTTAGGGTCATGGTTAGGTTTAGTCTCAGGGCCAGGGTCAGGTATATGGTCAGGGTCTGGTATAGGCAAAGTTCTGGGTTAGGCTTATGATCATAGTCAGGTATAGGGTCAGGGTTATTGTGAAAGTTTAGGGTTAGTGTTAGGGTTAGCGTTTGGTTGACGGTTAGGGTTAGAACTTGTTAGGATCAGGGTCTGTTGTAGGGTTAGGGGTTACTCTTATGGTTAGGTTCAGCGATAGGATTCGGGGGATGGCCCGTGTTAGTGTCAGGGTCAGGGTTACATTTAGGGTTAGAGTTAGGGTCAGGCTCACAGTCAGGGTCAGGTTTGTTGTTCAGGTCCGGGTCGGAGTCACTGTTAGGGTCAGGGTTAGGTTTATGGTCATGGTCTGGTTCAGGGTCAGGGTGATGTTTAGCGCCAGTGTCCGGTTTGGGGTCAGGTTCAGGTATTGGTTTAAAGTCCACATTCGGGTCAGGGACAGGATTGTGTAGTGGTCAGTGTTAGTGTCATGGTTAGGATTAGGGTCAGGGTCAGGTCAGGTGAAGTTCAGGGACAGGTTCAGGTTTAGGGTCAGGCTTTGGTTTAGGGTCAATGTTCGGTTCAGTGTCACAGTTAGGTTTTTGCGGTAGGGTTTGGGATTGGGGTTAGGGTTAGAGTTAGAAGTAGGGTTATGGTAAGGCTTAGACAGCGTAAGGTCAGGGTTATGGTTTGGTTTAGGGTAGGGTTAGTGTTAGGGTCAGGGTCAGCGTTAGGTTTAGGTTCAGGGTCTGTATTAGGGTCATGGTTAGAGTTACCTTTAGGTTTAGAGTTAGGGTCAGGTTCACAGTCACGGTCAGGGTTAGGGTTAGGGTCAGGTTTAGGTCAGCATCAGGGTTACGATTAGGGTCAGGTTCATGGTCAGGGTTAGGTATGAGTCTTGGTTACGGTAATATCAACGTTAGATTTAGGTTAAGGGTCCCCATCAGGGACATTGTCAGGCTTAGGTTTAGGTTTAGGGTTCAGGTCAGGATCACAGACAGGGTCAGGGTCAGGTTCAGGGTCAGGGATTGGGTTAGGATTTGGGACAGGCTCACAGTCAGTGTCAGGGTCTGGGTTAGTGGTTACTCTTAGGGTTAGACCCGCTCTTGGGTCATGGACCCATCCGGTCAGGGTCTCAGGATAAACCCTGGGCAGAAGGGTGTAGACCCTCCACCCAATCCCACTTAACCAGCCTTAAACTGGAGTGTGAACATAACATGCCCACCAGACATCTAAACCCTCATCAGCCTCATCCTGCTTGGGGCATCTCCACCCTCGATGGCATGGTCAGGTCCTCTTTACACACAGACACACAGACACCCAGAGGCACACACACACACACACACACACACACACACACACACACACATACAGAGATGGGGAGGAGACCTAGGGCTACACCGGTTGATCAGAAGGTGTGGGACTCTCTGACTCTGAGTCCCCTGGTGTCACCTTTTGATTTTAGTAACCAAAGGTCCAGAGGCATTGGGGAATCCTGATATGACCGGCCAGGGAGGGGACGTGTCTGGCGGGCAAGCTCTCTTCTCCCTACATCCTCTCAGCTTCAGTACAGCAGAAGAACATGTCGCTTCCTTTAGGATGTGCCTAGAAATGAGCTGGGCAGGGGGGTTTTCTCTGTAATGGGGTGCCTGGATATGTTGGTTCCAATTCCGTTGGGCTCTGTCGTCAGGGAAGTGAGGTCACCACTGCCTGGGGGCTCCTTACCGAACTTCCTGCTGTACCAGAACTCCCTGAGCCGGCGGTCCCCAAGCTGCTCAGGCTCACACTCCACTCAGGCAGTGCCCATCCAGTGACCCCCATACAGCCTCCCCCAGCCCCTGGGAGGCCTGGGTGCGGCTGTTGTCCCCGCTGGAGGCAACAGAGCTGGATTTATACTAGGTCAGTGTTAGGGTTAGGATTGAGAAAGACTTAGGGTCTGGGTTAGGGTTAGATGTCCTTGGGGTCAGGGTTAGCGTAAGGCTTAGGGTAGGGCTCAGGGTTAGGGTTAGGTTCACGGTTTGGTTTAGGGTCATGCTCACAGTAGGGTCAGGGTTAGCATTACGGTCAGAGTCACGTCAGGGTCAGTTTTAGGGTGATGGTTAGGTTTAGGGTCAGGTTCAGGGTCATGGTTTGATTTAGGGTCAGGTTCAAGTTTTGGTTGGGGGCAAGGTTCATTCAGGGTCAGGGTTAGGTTTGGGACAGGTCTAGTGTCAGGGTTAGGGTCAGGGTCAGGATTAGGTTCATGGTTATGGTAAGGTCAGCTTTATGTTTAGGTTCTGTTTTATGAATAGGTTCAGGATCAGGGTTATCTGTAGGCTTAAGATTCTGTTCAGGATCACGGATTGGGTCAGAGTTAGGTTTACATTCAGGGTTAGGGTCAGTGTTAAGGTCAAGGCCAGGGTCAGGTTTAAGGTTAAGCTCTGACATAGGCAAAGTTCAGAGTTAGGGTTATGATCAGGGTCAGGGAGAGGGTCAGGATTATTGTTAAAGTGGGGTTAGGGTTAGGGTTAGAGGTAGGTGGAGGGTTAGACCGGTTTAGGGTCAGTGTCAGGGATAATGTTAGGGGTTAGTTTTAGGGTTAGCTTCAGCATTAGGTTTCGGGTCAGGGCCCGTGTTAGTGTCATGGTCGGGGTTACGTTTAGGGTTAGAGTAAGTGTCAGGCTCACAGTCAGGGTCAGGGTTAATTTTAGGGTCGGAGTCAATGTCACTGTTAGGGTCAGGGTTAGGTTTATGGTCTTTGCCTGGGTCAGGTTCATGGTGAGGTTTAGCGCCAGTGTCAGGTTTACGGTCAGGATCAAGTATTGGTTTAAAGTCCACATTCGGGTCAGGGACAGTGTTATGTAGTGGTCATTGTTAGGGTCATGGTTAGGTTTAGTCTCAGGGCCAGGGTCAGGTATATGGTCAGGGTCTGGTATAGGCAAAGTTCTGGGTTAGGCTTATGATCATAGTCAGGTATAGGGTCAGGGTTATTGTGAAAGTTTAGGGTTAGTGTTAGGGTTAGCGTTTGGTTGACGGTTAGGGTTAGAACTTGTTAGGATCAGGGTCTGTTGTAGGGTTAGGGGTTACTCTTATGGTTAGGTTCAGCGATAGGATTCGGGGGATGGCCCGTGTTAGTGTCAGGGTCAGGGTTACATTTAGGGTTAGGGTTAGGGTCAGGCTCACAGTCAGGGTCAGGTTTGTTGTTCAGGTCCGGGTCGGAGTCACTGTTAGGGTCAGGGTTAGGTTTATGGTCATGGTCTGGTTCAGGGTCAGGGTGATGTTTAGCGCCAGTGTCCGGTTTGGGGTCAGGTTCAGGTATTGGTTTAAAGTCCACATTCGGGTCAGGGACAGGATTGTGTAGTGGTCAGTGTTAGTGTCATGGTTAGGATTAGGGTCAGGGTCAGGTCAGGTGAAGTTCAGGGACAGGTTCAGGTTTAGGGTCAGGCTTTGGTTTAGGGTCAATGTTCGGTTCAGTGTCACAGTTAGGTTTTTGCGGTAGGGTTTGGGATTGGGGTTAGGGTTAGAGTTAGAAGTAGGGTTATGGTAAGGCTTAGACAGCGTAAGGTCAGGGTTATGGTTTGGTTTAGGGTAGGGTTAGTGTTAGGGTCAGGGTCAGCGTTAGGTTTAGGTTCAGGGTCTGTATTAGGGTCATGGTTAGAGTTACCTTTAGGTTTAGAGTTAGGGTCAGGTTCACAGTCACGGTCAGGGTTAGGGTTAGGGTCAGGTTTAGGTCAGCATCAGGGTTACGATTAGGGTCAGGTTCATGGTCAGGGTTAGGTATGAGTCTTGGTTACGGTAATATCAACGTTAGATTTAGGTTAAGGGTCCCCATCAGGGACATTGTCAGGCTTAGGTTTAGGTTTAGGGTTCAGGTCAGGATCACAGACAGGGTCAGGGTCAGGTTCAGGGTCAGGGATTGGGTTAGGATTTGGGACAGGCTCACAGTCAGTGTCAGGGTCTGGGTTAGTGGTTACTCTTAGGGTTAGACCCGCTCTTGGGTCATGGACCCATCCGGTCAGGGTCTCAGGATAAACCCTGGGCAGAAGGGTGTAGACCCTCCACCCAATCCCACTTAACCAGCCTTAAACTGGAGTGTGAACATAACTTGCCCACCAGACATCTAAACCCTCATCAGCCTCATCCTGCTTGGGGCATCTCCACCCTCGATGGCATGGTCAGGTCCTCTTTACACACAGACACACAGACACCCAGAGGCACACACACACACACACACACACACACACACACACACACACACAGAGATGGGGAGGAGACCTAGGGCTACACCGGTTGATCAGAAGGTGTGGGACTCTCTGACTCTGAGTCCCCTGGTGTCACCTTTTGATTTTAGTAACCAAAGGTCCAGAGGCATTGGGGAATCCTGATATGACCGGCCAGGGAGGGGACGTGTCTGGCGGGCAAGCTCTCTTCTCCCTACATCCTCTCGGCTTCAGTACAGCAGAAGAACATGTCGCTTCCTTTAGGATGTGCCTAGAAATGAGCTGGGCAGGGGGGTTTTCTCTGTAATGGGGTGCCTGGATATGTTGGTTCCAATTCCGTTGGGCTCTGTCGTCAGGGAAGTGAGGTCACCACTGCCTGGGGGCTCCTTACCGAACTTCCTGCTGTACCAGAACTCCCTGAGCCGGCGGTCCCCAAGCTGCTCAGGCTCACACTCCACTCAGGCAGTGCCCATCCAGTGACCCCCATACAGCCTCCCCCAGCCCCTGGGAGGCCTGGGTGCGGCTGTTGTCCCCGCTGGAGGCAACAGAGCTGGATTTATACTAGGTCAGTGTTAGGGTTAGGATTGAGAAAGACTTAGGGTCTGGGTTAGGGTTAGATGTCCTTGGGGTCAGGGTTAGCGTAAGGCTTAGGGTAGGGCTCAGGGTTAGGGTTAGGTTCACGGTTTGGTTTAGGGTCATGCTCACAGTAGGGTCAGGGTTAGCATTACGGTCAGAGTCACGTCAGGGTCAGTTTTAGGGTGATGGTTAGGTTTAGGGTCAGGTTCAGGGTCATGGTTTGATTTAGGGTCAGGTTCAAGTTTTGGTTGGGGGCAAGGTTCATTCAGGGTCAGGGTTAGGTTTGGGACAGGTCTAGTGTCAGGGTTAGGGTCAGGGTCAGGATTAGGTTCATGGTTATGGTAAGGTCAGCTTTATGTTTAGGTTCTGTTTTATGAATAGGTTCAGGATCAGGGTTATCTGTAGGCTTAAGATTCTGTTCAGGATCACGGATTGGGTCAGAGTTAGGTTTACATTCAGGGTTAGGGTCAGTGTTAAGGTCAAGGCCAGGGTCAGGTTTAAGGTTAAGCTCTGACATAGGCAAAGTTCAGAGTTAGGGTTATGATCAGGGTCAGGGAGAGGGTCAGGATTATTGTTAAAGTGGGGTTAGGGTTAGGGTTAGAGGTAGGTGGAGGGTTAGACCGGTTTAGGGTCAGTGTCAGGGATAATGTTAGGGGTTAGTTTTAGGGTTAGCTTCAGCATTAGGTTTCGGGTCAGGGCCCGTGTTAGTGTCATGGTCGGGGTTACGTTTAGGGTTAGAGTAAGTGTCAGGCTCACAGTCAGGGTCAGGGTTAATTTTAGGGTCGGAGTCAATGTCACTGTTAGGGTCAGGGTTAGGTTTATGGTCTTTGCCTGGGTCAGGTTCATGGTGAGGTTTAGCGCCAGTGTCAGGTTTACGGTCAGGATCAAGTATTGGTTTAAAGTCCACATTCGGGTCAGGGACAGTGTTATGTAGTGGTCATTGTTAGGGTCATGGTTAGGTTTAGTCTCAGGGCCAGGGTCAGGTATATGGTCAGGGTCTGGTATAGGCAAAGTTCTGGGTTAGGCTTATGATCATAGTCAGGTATAGGGTCAGGGTTATTGTGAAAGTTTAGGGTTAGTGTTAGGGTTAGCGTTTGGTTGACGGTTAGGGTTAGAACTTGTTAGGATCAGGGTCTGTTGTAGGGTTAGGGGTTACTCTTATGGTTAGGTTCAGCGATAGGATTCGGGGGATGGCCCGTGTTAGTGTCAGGGTCAGGGTTACATTTAGGGTTAGAGTTAGGGTCAGGCTCACAGTCAGGGTTAGGTTTGTTGTTCAGGTCCGGGTCGGAGTCACTGTTAGGGTCAGGGTTAGGTTTATGGTCATGGTCTGGTTCAGGGTCAGGGTGATGTTTAGCGCCAGTGTCCGGTTTGGGGTCAGGTTCAGGTATTGGTTTAAAGTCCACATTCGGGTCAGGGACAGGATTGTGTAGTGGTCAGTGTTAGTGTCATGGTTAGGATTAGGGTCAGGGTCAGGTCAGGTGAAGTTCAGGGACAGGTTCAGGTTTAGGGTCAGGCTTTGGTTTAGGGTCAATGTTCGGTTCAGTGTCACAGTTAGGTTTTTGCGGTAGGGTTTGGGATTGGGGTTAGGGTTAGAGTTAGAAGTAGGGTTATGGTAAGGCTTAGACAGCGTAAGGTCAGGGTTATGGTTTGGTTTAGGGTAGGGTTAGTGTTAGGGTCAGGGTCAGCGTTAGGTTTAGGTTCAGGGTCTGTATTAGGGTCATGGTTAGAGTTACCTTTAGGTTTAGAGTTAGGGTCAGGTTCACAGTCACGGTCAGGGTTAGGACTAGGGTCAGGTTTAGGTCAGCATCAGGGTTACGATTAGGGTCAGGTTCATGGTCAGGGTTAGGTATGAGTCTTGGTTACGGTAATATCAACGTTAGATTTAGGTTAAGGGTCCCCATCAGGGACATTGTCAGGCTTAGGTTTAGGTTTAGGGTTCAGGTCAGGATCACAGACAGGGTCAGGGTCAGGTTCAGGGTCAGGGATTGGGTTAGGATTTGGGACAGGCTCACAGTCAGTGTCAGGGTCTGGGTTAGTGGTTACTCTTAGGGTTAGACCCGCTCTTGGGTCATGGACCCATCCGGTCAGGGTCTCAGGATAAACCCTGGGCAGAAGGGTGTAGACCCTCCACCCAATCCCACTTAACCAGCCTTAAACTGGAGTGTGAACATAACTTGCCCACCAGACATCTAAACCCTCATCAGCCTCATCCTGCTTGGGGCATCTCCACCCTCGATGGCATGGTCAGGTCCTCTTTACACACAGACACACAGACACCCAGAGGCACACACACACACACACACACACACACACACACACACACACACACATACAGAGATGGGGAGGAGACCTAGGGCTACACCGGTTGATCAGAAGGTGTGGGACTCTCTGACTCTGAGTCCCCTGGTGTCACCTTTTGATTTTAGTAACCAAAGGTCCAGAGGCATTGGGGAATCCTGATATGACCGGCCAGGGAGGGGACGTGTCTGGCGGGCAAGCTCTCTTCTCCCTACATCCTCTCGGCTTCAGTACAGCAGAAGAACATGTCGCTTCCTTTAGGATGTGCCTAGAAATGAGCTGGGCAGGGGGGTTTTCTCTGTAATGGGGTGCCTGGATATGTTGGTTCCAATTCCGTTGGGCTCTGTCGTCAGGGAAGTGAGGTCACCACTGCCTGGGGGCTCCTTACCGAACTTCCTGCTGTACCAGAACTCCCTGAGCCGGCGGTCCCCAAGCTGCTCAGGCTCACACTCCACTCAGGCAGTGCCCATCCAGTGACCCCCATACAGCCTCCCCCAGCCCCTGGGAGGCCTGGGTGCGGCTGTTGTCCCCGCTGGAGGCAACAGAGCTGGATTTATACTAGGTCAGTGTTAGGGTTAGGATTGAGAAAGACTTAGGGTCTGGGTTAGGGTTAGATGTCCTTGGGGTCAGGGTTAGCGTAAGGCTTAGGGTAGGGCTCAGGGTTAGGGTTAGGTTCACGGTTTGGTTTAGGGTCATGCTCACAGTAGGGTCAGGGTTAGCATTACGGTCAGAGTCACGTCAGGGTCAGTTTTAGGGTGATGGTTAGGTTTAGGGTCAGGTTCAGGGTCATGGTTTGATTTAGGGTCAGGTTCAAGTTTTGGTTGGGGGCAAGGTTCATTCAGGGTCAGGGTTAGGTTTGGGACAGGTCTAGTGTCAGGGTTAGGGTCAGGGTCAGGATTAGGTTCATGGTTATGGTAAGGTCAGCTTTATGTTTAGGTTCTGTTTTATGAATAGGTTCAGGATCAGGGTTATCTGTAGGCTTAAGATTCTGTTCAGGATCACGGATTGGGTCAGAGT
This sequence comes from Mustela lutreola, assembly GCF_030435805.1. Taxonomy (NCBI): domain Eukaryota; kingdom Metazoa; phylum Chordata; class Mammalia; order Carnivora; family Mustelidae; genus Mustela; species Mustela lutreola. The sequence goes on from NC_081292.1 coordinate 94,997,043, forward strand.
TAGGTTTACATTCAGGGTTAGGGTCAGTGTTAAGGTCAAGGCCAGGGTCAGGTTTAAGGTTAAGCTCTGACATAGGCAAAGTTCAGAGTTAGGGTTATGATCAGCGTCAGGATTATTGTTAAAGTGGGGTTAGGGTTAGGGTTAGAGGTAGGTGGAGGATTAGACCGGGTTAGGGTCAGTGTCAGGGATAATGTTAGGGGTTAGTTTTAGGGTTAGGGTCAGCGTTAGGTTTCGGGTCAGGGCCCGTGTTCGTGTCATGGTCAGGGTTACGTTTAGGGTTAGAGTTAGGGTCAGGCTCACAGTCAGGTTCACTGTTAGTGTTAGGGTCGTGGTCAGGGTCACTGTTAGGGTCAGGGTTAGGTTTATGGTCTTTGCCTGGGTCAGGGTCAGGGTGAAGTGTAGCGCCAGTGTCAGCTTTACTAATAGGATTAGGTTTGGTTTAAATTCCTCATTCGGGTCAGCGACAGGGTTATGTAGTGGTCAGTGTTAGGGTCATGGTTAGATTTAGGGTCAGGGCCAGGTTCAGGTTTAGGGTCAGGGTCTGGTATAGGCAAAGATCATGGTTAGGGTTATGAGCATAATCAGGTATAGGTTCATGGTTATTGTTAAAGTTTAGTGTTAGTGTTAGTGTTAGCGTTTGGTTGACGGTTAGGGTTAGAATTTGTTAGGATCAGGGTCCGTGGTAGGGTTAGGGGTTACTCTGAGGGTTAGGTCAGCGATAGGATTCGGGGGATGGCCCGTGTTAGTGTCAGGTTCAGGGTTACATTTAGGTTTAGAGTTAGGGTAAGGCTCACAGTCTGGGTCAGGTTTAGTGTTCGGGTCAGTGTCGGGGTCACTGTTAGGGTCAGGGTTAGGTTTATGGTCATGGTCTAGGTCAGGGTCAGGGTGATGTTTAGCGCCAGTGTCCGGTTTTGGGTCAGGTTCAGGTATTGGTTTAAAGTCCACATTCGGGTCAGGGACAAGTTTATGTAGTATTCAGTGTTAGGGTCATGGTTAAGATTAGGGTCAGGGTCAGGGTCAGGTGAAGGTCATGGACAGGGACAGGTTTAGCGTCAGGCTTTGGTTTAGGGTCAATGTTCGGTTCAGTGTCACAGTTAGGTTTTGGCGGTAGTGTTTGGGATTGGGGTTAGGGTTAGAGTTAGAAGTAGGGTTATGGTTAGGTATAGGGTTAGTCAGCGTAAGGTCAGGGTTAGGGTTTTGTTTAGCGTAGGGGTTAGTGTTAGGGTCAGGGTCAGCGTTAGGTTTAGGTTCAGGGTCTGTATTAGGGTCATAGTTAGAGTTACCTTTAGGTTTAGGGTTAGGGTCAAGCTCACAGTCTCGGTCAGTGTTAGGGTTATGGTCAGGGTTAGGTCAGCATCAGGGTTAGGATTAGGGTCAGGGTCAGGGTCATGGTTAGGTATGAGTCTTGGTTACAGTAATATCAACGTTAGGTTTAGGTTCAGGGTACACATCAGGTCAGTGCCAGTCTTAGGTTTAGGTTTAGGGTTCAGGTCAGTATCACAGACAGGGTCAGTGTCAGGGTCATGGTTTGGGTTAGGGTTTGGGGCAGGCTCACAGTCAGTGTCAGGGTCAGGGTTAGTGGTTACTGTTAGGGTGAGCCCCGCTCCTGGGTCATAGACCCATCCGTTCAGGGTCTCAGGATAAACCCTGGGCAGAAGGGTGTAGACCCTCCACCCGATCCCACTTAACCAGCCTAAACTGGGGTGTGAACATAACTTGCCCACTAGACATCTAAACCCTCATCAGCCTCATCCTGCTTGGGGCATCTCCACCCTTGATGGCATGGTCAGGTCCTCTTTACACACAGACACACAGACACCCAGAGGCACACACACACACACACATACAGAGATGAGGAGGAGACCTAGGGCTACACAGGTTGATCGAAGGTGTGGGACTCTCTGACTCTGAGTCCCTTGGTGTCACCTTTTGATTTTAGTAGCCAAAGGGCCTGAGGCGTTGGGGAAACCTGATATGACCGGCCAGGGAGGGGACGTGTCTGGCGGGCGAGCTCTCTTCTCCCTACATCCTCTCGGCTTCAGTACAGCAGAAGAACATGTCGCTTCCTTTAGGATGTGCCTAGAAATGAGCTGTGCAGGGGGGTTTTCTCTGTAATGGGTTGCCTGGATACGTGGGTTCCAATTCCGTTTGGCTCTTTTGTCAGGGAAGTGAGGTCACCACTGCCTGGGGGCTCCTTACCGAACTTCCTGCTGTACCAGAGCTCCCTGAGCCACCGGTTCCCAAGCTGCTCAATGCTCACCCTCCACTCAATGCAGTGCCAATCCAATGGCCCCCATACAGCCTCCCCCCAGCCCCTGGGAGGCCTGGGTGCAGCTGTTGTCCCCGCTGGAAGGAACAGAGCTGGGTTTAGACTAGTTTAGTGTTAGGGTTAGGGTTAAGAAAGACTTACGATCAGGGTTAGGGTTAGACGTCATTGGGGTCAGGGTTAGCATAAGACTTAGGGTATGGGTCAGGGTTAGGGTTAGGTTCATGGTAGGTTTAGGTTCAGGCTCACAATAGGGTCACGGTTAGGGTTACGGTCAGTGTCAGGGTCAGGGTCAGTGTTATTGACGGTTAGATTTAGGGTCAGGTTTAGGGTCATGGTCAGATTTAGCGTCAGGGTCACGTTTAGGTTTGGGGGCAAGGTTCATGTCAGGTTCAGGGTTAGGTTTGGGACAGGTTTAGTGTCAGGGATAGGGTCAGGGTCAGGGTTAGGTTCATGGATATGGTAAGGTTAGCTTTATGTTTAGGTTCTGTTTTATGAGTAGGTTCAGGGTCAGGGTTAGCTTTAGGCTTTAGATTCTGTTTAGGATCATAGATTGGGTCAGATTTAGGTTTACATTCAGGGTTAGAGTCAGTGTTAAGGTCAAGGCCAGGGTCAGGTTTAAGGTTAAGATCTGACATTGGCAACCTTCAGAGTTAGGGTTATGATCTGCGTCAGGATTATTGTTAAAGTGGGGTTAGGGTTAGGGTTAGAGGTAGGTGGAGGGTTAGACCGGGTTAGGGTCAGTGTCAGGGATAATATTAGGGGTTAGTTTTAGGGTTAGGTTCAGCGTTAGGTTTCAGGACAGGGCCCGTGTTAGTGTCATGGTCAGGGTTACGTTTAGGGTTAGAGTTAGGGTCAGGCTCACAGTCAGGATCACTGTTAGTGTTAGGGTCGTGGTCAGGGTCACTGTTAGGGTCAGGGTTAGGTTTATGGTCTTTGCCTGGGTCAGGGTCAGGGTGAAGTGTAACGCCATTGTCAGCGTTACGATGAGGATCAGGTTTGATTTAAAGTCCACATTCGGGTCAGCGACATGGTTATGTAGTGGTCAGTGTTAGGGTCATGGTTAGGTTTAGGGTCAGGGCCAGGTTCAGGTTTAGAGTCAGGGTCTGGTATAGGCAAAGATCATGGTTTGGGTTATGAGCATAATCAGGTATAGGTTCAGGGTTATTGTTAAAGTTTAGGGTTAGTGTTAGTGTTAGCGTTTGGTTGTCGGTTAGGGTTACAACTTGTTAGGATCAGGGTCCGTGGTAGGGTTAGGGGTTACTCTGAGGGTTAGGTCAGCGATAGGATTCGGGGGAGGGCCCGTGTTAGTGTCAGGTTTAGGGTTACATTTAGGGTTAGAGTTAAGGTAAGGCTCACAGTCCGGGTCAGGTTTAGTGTTCAGGTCAGTGTCAGGCTCACAGTTGGGTCAGGGTTAGTGTTAGGGTCGTGTTCAGGTGAAGGTCATGGCCAGGGTTAGGTTTAGCGTCAGGCTTTGGTTTAGGGTCCATGTTCATTTCAGTGTCACAGTTAGGTTTTGGCGGTAGGGTTTGGGATTGGGGTTAGGGTTAGTGTTAGAAGTTGGGTTATAATTAGGGTTAGGGTTAGACAGGGTAAGGTTAGGGTTAGAGTAGGGGTTAGTGTTTGGGTCAGGGTCAGCGTTAGGTTTATGTTCAGGGTCGGTATTAGGGTCATGGTTAGAGTTACCTTTAGGTTTAGGGTTAGGGTCATGCTCATAGTCACGGTCATGGTTATGGTTAGGGTCAGGTTTAGGTCAGCGTCAGGTTTAGGATTAGGGTCAGGGTCAGGGTCATGGTTAGGTTGAGTCTTGGTTACAGTAATATCAACGTTATGTTTAGGTTCAGGGTCCACATCAGGGTGAGTGTCAGGCTTAGGTTTAGGTTTAGGGTTCAGGTCAGGATCACAGACAGGGTCAGGGTCAGGGTCAGGGTTTGGGTTAGGGTTTGGGGCAGGCTCACAGTCAGTGTCAGGGTCAGGGTTCATGGTTACTGTTAGGGTTAGCCCCGCTCCTGGGTCATGGACCCATCTGTTCAGGGTCTCTGGATAAACCCTGGGCAGAAGGGGGTAGACCCTCCACCCGATCCCACTTAACCATCCTTAAACTGGGGTGTGAACATAACTTGCCCACCAGACATCTAAACCCTCATCAGCCTCATCCTGCTTGGGGCATCTCCACCCACGATGGCATGGCCAGGTCCTCTTTACACACAGACACACAGACACCCAGAGGCACACACACACACACACACACACACACACACACACACACAGAGGAATACTATGCAGCCATCAAAAATGAAATCTTGCTCTTTGCAATGACCTGGATGGAACTAGAGGGTATTATTCTAAGTGAAGTAAGTCAATCAGAGAAAGGCAATTATCATATGATCTTTCTGATATGAGGAATTTGCATGGCAGGGTAGGGGGTCATGGGAGGTAGGAGGGATAAAATGAATCAAGATGGGATGGGGGGAGAGAAACCATAATAGACTTAATCTCACAAAACAAACCGAGGTTTACGGGGATGGAGGGTTTATGGAGAGGTTGGCTGGGTTATGAACATTGGTGAGGTTATGTGATACAGTGAGTTCTGTGAAATGTGTAACACAGATGAATCACAGACCTGCACGTTTGGGGCAAATAATACATTATATGTTAATTTTAAAAATTTCTCCTGTGCTTCTGCAGTCTGGAGGAGGATGGGCACACATATAAACCCATATAGTGACTAGTCCACCTGACACCAATAGGACCAATCAGAGTCTCCCTGGGATTGATATGTAAATGACAGGAAGACAATGTTCTCTCTTTAGGCGAGTGACTGGCCTTGCTGGATGGGATTCAGGAGCTGGCCATGGCCATCTTCCTGGACACTTGAAGAGTCTGACCAGAGAAGAAAGCAGCCATATGGAGACTAGTAAACATGAGACATGGACAAATAGAAAACTGTTTTGCCGGTTTCCAGTCCCTGTTCTTGATTCTGAAATTTTAGTTCTGCAGCTCTTCTTTTGATTTAAAAAAAAGTTTTTTTTAATTTATCTGACAGAGATCAAAAGTAGGCAGAGAGGCAAGCAGAGAGAGAGGAGGAAGCAGGCTCCCTGCAGAGCAGAGAGCCCAATGTGGGGCTCGATCCTAGGACCCTGGGATCATGACCTGAGCCGAATGCAGAGGCTTAACCCACTGAGCCACCCAGGTGCCCCATCTTCTTTTGGACTTTTATGAACTTCTGTGGTATCCATACCTACAGGATCCTGGACATTCCTTTGTTTTGTGTTTGTTTGCTTGCTTTTCCCTTTTGGTTCCTCCAGTTTTCTTTGGATTGCTGCCACTTGCAAGCAAAGGGTCTTGTAAAAATACCACACCAAGGAAATTCACACGTCCTTAGGAGCTATTGAGTAAGTTCCTGTAGGGGAAGGACACAGTGAGATGCACATTTTAGAGTGATCATCTTTGAATAAGTTTAGAGGATGAATTGGTGTGAGGAGGGGAGGGAAAGGGGCATATTCCTGAAGTTGAGATGACAGGTTGGAAGGCCATTATGGTCATTCTGTCAAAGTATGGTGAGTGCCTGAAACAGAAGAGAAAAGGGGGAAAGATTAAACTTACACAAGGTGAGAAGACTAATGAGACTTTATGAAATCTGAGTTTGTGAAATAGGAGATTGCTAGGCTTTTAGCACACTTACTTTGGGATCTAATCTTCAAAAATATTTAAATATCTCTGGTGGTGACAACACCATCATCCTTCCAGTGATTAAGAACTCTGAAATCTTAATCTGGCCTGGGCTGTAGAATGTCAGCTGCGGCTTGAGCACAACGAAAAGCCATTGAAGGGTTTTACACTGGTGGGTGGAGGGTGGTCACGGGATTCCTTTTGCATTTTTAAAATGTCATTTTTGGCTGCTGTGTAAAGAATGGATAGAGAAAAGGCAAAAATAGAAACAAATCATTCTCCAATATTTACGGAACATCTACTATGTGTCAGGTACTGTTCTAAACCCTAAAGACAGAATAGTTAACAAGAGACAAAATAAATTTGATGTCCTCTTGGAGTTTTCATTTTAGTTGTTGAGTGAGAAATGAAGCAAATAAATATACATACATATCAGGGGTTGATGTGGGGTAGGAAGGAAACTAAGCTGAGTGAGTGGACATGGGGTGTGGGGTTTAGGGGAGCAGGTTGGAATTTTCTATGGGACTGTGTCAGGGAAGTCTCCCTCATTTGAGGAAAGACTTGGAGGAAATTAAGGAACGAGCAGTTGTGCTGTTTGGAGAAGAGCATCCCACACAAAGCAAACAGTAAGCCCAAGGTGGGAGCACATCTGGTGTGTTTAAAGAATGACACAGCGACCAATAATGCTGGGCAAAAAATGAGCAAGACGGCAAGTGGTAGTGAAAGAGCCTGGAGCCGCACCCAAGAATCAAACAGCACGCCTCCACTAGATGCAAACTGCAAGAGGTTTATTGGTTACACAGGCGCCTGCGGATGCATCAGCCTTTGTGGTCTGAGCGCGCCGGGCTAAGTTGGGGAGCAGATTATATAGGAAGGGTTGGGGTAGCGGGAAGCAAGCTTACAGAAGCAGATGCATGGTTACAGGGATCTGATTGGTTAATTAGTCAGGCGTTGGGTTTAAGGCAAGGACACAGCCGTTTGTTCTGGTGGGCCTTGCCTCAGCACTCTGGAAATTCCCAGGTACACTCTATTCCTCATTTGTCTTTTCTTTTGACAGACCGGGTGATCACAGACAATAGACATCCTGGTATGTGTTTCCATCTGGCTATGGGGACAATCAAGCCTTCAGCAAGGGGAGAGGGGGTGCTGTGGGGACTTCAGGTTATTTAAACAAGCCTTTAGCAAGGGGAGAGGGGTCTTTCATTCCCCCCTTTTTCTTTATCATGGATAGAATCCTATATACATTCGCTTTGTTTATCAAGTAAGTCAGTTTGAGAGCCGGTTTGTTTAATTAGTTGATATTGCTGTGTCAGTACCATTGTCTGGATTACTGACAAGCGATCTTTTACAAACTGTACGAGTTTATTTAAGATACAAGGGCCGATTGAAAATTGGGCTATTGATAAAGTAACTTCTTTGTTGTAATCTCAAGGACATTTGCAAACCAAGGGAGGCTCCTATCTTGCAGGATTGTGATCTTAGCAAGTCAACTATTTATCATTTTATGGCAGTCAGGGGTGCCTGAGGAATGCTACACATATGGAGGGGAGCGGGTGAAGGGGGGATGCAAGGCGCCAGCTTTTAAAGACCCTTAAATTTTTAAGGTGGTTGAAGGTGGAAGGTCTCATCTTCTATAACTTCTTCGTGCTGAATAGGGGCGTAGAGCTGTCCCTACCTACTGGGGTTAATATTGATCAGGGTAGGAATGTATAAGGGAGTTTCAAAAGGTGGAGGCAGCTGAATCCAGCGCTGACAGTGAAGAGGTGTTCTTGCGCGCGACAAGGATCGTCTGTCGTGGTGTAGTCATTGTAGCAATGGAGTCTCGACACCAAGTAGAGAAACATGGAACAAAGCAACATATTAAGGTTAATAAGGCAATAAGAATGAGAAGCCCAAAAAGGAGATTCGGTCATAGTCCTCCTTCAAACCAGGAACTTAACCATTTACTGAGAGAGAGAGGAGGATCTTGTAGGCCTTAATTTGGGTATTCATATCCTTTATTAGTCCTGTGACATTTTTGTGATAGTCTGGGCTATACACACAACATTCTGTCTTGATAATTGCACATGTGCTACCTTGGGCTGCTGTCAGGACATCTAAGGCCATCCTATTTTGTAGGACTGCCTTGCATATCTGTGACACTTTGGTATTAAGCTGGGAGATGCTATTTAGTGAATCATTGAGTGCCTTTGTAGTATATTTATTAAGGGCTTCTTCATGCCACATGATATCCCCTAGTCCCGCAGATGGAACAAAAATGGATGCTAAGTGATCATACCATTTAAAAACAGATCGTGTCCATCTTTGTCTCAAGTAGGGGAGATTAGCTGGAGTTGTAATGGTTTTAGTAATGCGCCCATGATTCCAGGAAAATCCCCTTTTCTTCCAAATAGCTCCATGGGCATGTGGTACCAGGAAGGCATATTTGGAGTCAGTATACATGTTAATTCTTAGGCTTTGGCAATTGCAAAGTGCTAGTGAGCACTATGGCACACCTAGCTTTTCTTCTTCTTTCTATGAAAACCATTTTCATCAGAAAACCAACTGTCATTTGTAATTTTAACAGGGGCATCTTAAACCTGGCCATATAGAATAAGCTAGATTAATAATCTCTGAACATTTTTGCTCTATAGAGAAAGATGTACAGTGGTCAGGTTCAGCCATACAGGTAACTAGGTTTAAAGTTTGACAAATTTTAAGTTTTATTTCTGGCATCTCTGTTAGTGTAGCCCAGTATTTAATAAGTTGGCCTCCATCATCCATTGGTGGCCTTTGGCTACTAAGACAAATCTGGACCTGATGTGACATTATTACAGTTAGGGACTGTCCCATAGTGAGCTTTGAGGCTCTTTTATGAGGGCTGTTTTAGGTTTTGCTAAAGCATCTGTTTGCAATTGCACCTCAATGGAGGTGGCCTCTAGATAAATATAACTAAGGGATGAAACCAATAAGAAGACCTTTGAGTCATCCAACCTTAACAATATCCTAATTACAGAGGATCATTGTCAAGTGGGAGAAGGGTGCGGTATGCTGGCTTTTAGGCAATTTCATTATTCCAGTTGTTTAATCATGTGCCGTGGGGTCTGCTAATATCCCCACAAAATAATAAGATTGACTAAAGAAGCTATTGTACAAGTTCCCTGAAGTTTACCTCAAATTGTTTAGCTTAGGTAAACAAACATTTAAAGACAATCAAATCTAGAATTTAACATCCATAAAGGTGTGTTACTAAAATAGAATTTTTCTCTCTAAAATAACCCTCATTTACAGAGATAGCCAAATCAGGACTAATTCACTTGTGAAACAAGTTTAGTTTTGACAAACTTGGCCTATTATTTACATAAGCTCAGCAAGAACAATAAGTGTGATCAATAGATCTTTTAGCATCTGCTTTGCTGGAACTTTTAATAAGGAATCTCTAGGTTGAACTTTTAGTAGCCTCTCTGGGCCAGAAGCCAAGCCCTGTACTGGCCATCAGGCATGCCTTAATACCTGTCGATTTGGGCGAATTTCTCATTGGGGAATTCCTCTTCTGAGACCGCACCTACCAAGGAGTGACATTCTTTACTCACCTGGTGAGGCTGCTGGGAACTCTGTAAGCAAGGTATCAGGCCAACAGTCCCAAGGGGCTTTATGGCTCTAGGTTTTATAAAGTCAACCTTAGTTCCTTTAAACTCTCTGGTTATATCCGAGTCTTTTTAAATATGACATTCCAGCCAAAGCCTTGGTAAAATAAACCGTGTTTCCAACTCTTTCCTGTTACAAGGAGAACAGATTCTTATTGGACTTATGCAAATGACTGACTGTCATGGAAGAATGCTTACTTACTGAGACCTTTTGGTTTCAGAGGGTTCAGATAGAGAGAAAAGCTTGAATGCTTTGAGCTCTTTTATAAATGAGCACTTTTACATCTCTATAAGTTACAGATAACTAGGAGGAAGTATCCCTACTCTGGAAGAGCAAACATCAGAGAGAACCAGCAATGTTTAAAGTAAGACAAAACATTAAGAGATATAACATTATAATTTTTTAGTTCATTTAGTCCCGTGTTACCAAATCTAGTGAATGCAGCTTTAGTCAGTTTTGGAAATTTTTACCCATTTCAGTTTTAGGATTTTCAAGTATATCAAATATCTGTATTTGTCCTGAAAGTCCTTTATAGGAATCTCCTTGAAAATAAAGCTCATTTTATAAGAGAATTAAAACAATTATAAATGACAAAAACTCAGAATGGATATGGTTAAAGCTAAAGAGACACGGGAGATTACAATTTAGCTGCAAGGAAATCAGGTTATTTTTGTGATACATAACATAATTACAGTATCAAGCGATGATCTCTCAAAACATTAAAACTTTAGGAAGTGCATAGAATCTCTAGAATAGTTATAGTATTTTCCCAAATGTAATCCAAGGTTTATCATCGGTTCAGTAGTATTTCATGAGCAACTTCATATATTAAGGAAAAGCCTGAGTTAAAGAGATTTTACAATTTAAATCTTGTCAACATTTGCTAAGATCTCAGAAAGTTTTGAAGCACATGCCTAAATATAATTAGGGATGTTAAACACCTGATAAAACAAAACATAGAAACTGGTTTTTCTGGGCAGGCAAAGAGGAAATCACTTACATTCCCGTAACAGGAGATCAATTAATCTAAGAAAACTTTGTCCTTTGAACAGAGAATTTTAGTCTTGTACTAATGTAATGTACTTTTAAAACCCATTTATTTAGTCTATTTTAGTCTGTTCTGACCATAGCTAAAATTCCTTTTCTGAAGATTTCCCTTTATAAATCTTTTATAACTTTCCTTTGCATTCAGGTCTTGTCCTAAGCCATTTCTTTCTAAGCAACCATCTCATTTAGGATAAAATTACCTTCCCTTACCTTCAACAAAATGTATTCTCATTCCTTAATTTATTTTTACTTATCATCTACTTTCCTACAGAGTTTCCCTTATTTCCATCAGTCTTAGTTACACTAAGCAGAGTTTGATACTCTTAGAAACACCTTAATCTCTAGTGAAGACTAAGTATTAACCAATTGTGAATTGTTACAACAGAATTCTTCAGGTGGCAAATTTATGAATCAGTTAAGTGGCAAACAAGTTTACCAACAGATTTAAATAAAAAATAAAAAATAAAAAAATTTTTTTTAAAAGGACTTTTGTTTAAAGGACTTTAAACAAAAGTCCTTTTTAAGAGACAGTTGGCTGTTTAAACTAAAATACAACTCATTGAGAGAATCGCTGCATTATTTATTGGGGTAGAAAGGACCTGGAATGTAGAAAGAACCATTCTGCAGAGGAAAAAAAAAATCACTAACAGGTCTCAACCTAGCACAGCCAGTGGCTAGAATCCCTGGCTCATGAGACTCTGTGCTAGCAGGCCGCTAGAACCATCTCAACTATGTTAGTCTATCTTGGAAGCCAACAAGTGTTTGCCCAGTTAAGAGCACGGTAACAATCAGGTATGACATTCTCCTAAGACATGCGTGTGACTTGATCAATATATTTCTATATTTATATTTGAAGAAGAAGGAACTATTTGATGCAGCAAATCCACATTGATTAAAAATTACCAGATAAGGGGCTCTTGGGTGGCTCAGTGGTTTAGGCCTCTGCCTTCCGCTCAGGTCATGATTTCAGGGTCCTGGGATGGAGCCCCACATCAGGCTCTTTGCTCAGCGGGGAGCCTGCTTACCCCTTTCTCTCTGCCACCTCTCTGCCTACTTGTGATCTGTCAAATGGGTAAATAAGATCTTTAAAAAAAGAATTACTAGGTGAGAAAAACATCGAGGGTATGGGAAGGAAAATGATTTCACCTGATCTGACTAGGAAGTGGTTGAAGCCTGAATTAAAGTGCTATCTAAAGAGTAAAGCCCTGGGAAATATATGGGGAAAAAATCCCTAGAAAAACAGCCATAATAACTGGCTGCTCTTTAATGATCCAGATCCTGCGGTAGGCAAAGAAGAGCTGGTTTTAGCCACAGGATGATCTCCGTTTGTCTTCATGATCTGGCATTTCCTGCAAGCCAGGCATGGGGCTCTGCACTAGAGCTGCAAATGCTGGGGGGCCCTCACTGTCCCTTTTCTCTTCTCAGGGGGACAACCGGCATGTCCATGGTGCAGTGTGACAGGCTTTACCACAGGGAGAGAAAAGACTGCCAAGGGTAGGTTGGAGCTGGGAAAAGCCACTTAGGAACAGATTTTCAGGGGAGGTGATAGACAAGGGCAAAGCGAAGAATGAGGATGAGTGTGTCACGTTTCAAAGTGCCAGGAGGCAGCACAGTGCATTCAGGAAACTACAGCAAGTTCATGATAACCGACAGCTGATCTGGCAGCATCACCTGGGGATGGAGGCTGAGCCCCGGGGTTAACACTGGGGTGAGATGGTTTGTATACTATGCCGAGGAGGTGAGGTACAACACTGTGGGGGCACAGGGAGCTACCGGAGGATTTCAAATATCAGAATCATAACCATAATAGAGTATTTAATTGCATCCTAGTTTTCATCACGGGTAAGATGCACTATAGTTTATGCTCGACTAAGAAAGAGAAATGCTGTCAGTTAAACTAGGATATGTCCTCAAGTGCAAGGTAAATGCCACCTTAAGAGATATTAAAATGGGGGGGGGACAAATCTTAGAACATTAAACTGTGGTACTAGAATAATTAAGAAAGGTCGAACACTTGGATCAACAAAATAAGTGATTATTCCTTAACCATGTGCACCCAACTATATTAAGTCTTAGAACAAGAGACATTCTCATCTTGATGCCCCGCAGCTGTTAGGCCCAAGGTACAGAGGGCAGTAGCCAATGACCAGCAGGCCCCAAGTGCCATGTGCAGACTCTAAGAGCAACTGCCTTTGAGAGAGGAAACGGTTGAGAGTGGGCTTTCTGAGGTAGAGAAGTATTAGCTGGGAAAGTCGGAAAATTGACACAGAATCGGAATTGATGCCCCTACATGACAGAGTTGGTTCAACTTCCCTTCTCAGAGATCTTGAGGCTCCTCAGCAATGTATTTTTCATTTTGGACGGAACATTCAGGATAAATATGATCTGTTCGAATACCTGGTTCTCTCATCAGGACTGTTTCTTAGGCTTCACTGGTACTAGAAAAGGGTTTTGATAGACCAGGGTAAATCCTGACAAAAGCAAAGCACGGTATCGATGAAAAACTAACCACTCAGAAGAGAACAACAGATAAAAGGCCAGGCCGACCTGACCCTGCAGGATAGGTAAGGTTGGTCTGGCAACAGGGGTAGAGGGGAAGTGCCCATCTCCTGCTAGAAGAGCTAGAGAAGTCCCCTTCCCGAGAGACCACACCAGAAGAGGAGAGCAGTAGGTGCTGATGATGAAGAATATTTTAATCAGCAGAGAAGGTCAAAATGACAAAGTTCCAGGATCAGAGTAAACCTATGGGATCAAAAGATAAAAAAATAAAAAAAAGATTTTTTTGAAACGACTTTTTTTTTAAAGGAATTTAAACAAAAGTCCTTTATAACAGACAGTTGGCTGTTTAAACCAAAAGTACAACTCACTGAGAGAATCGCAGCATTATTTATTGGGGTAGAAAGGACCTGGAATGTAGAAAGACCCATTCTGTAGAGGAAAAAATAGAATCACTAACAGGTCTCAACCTTGCACAGCCAGTGGCTAGAATCCCTGGCTCATGAGACCCTGTACTAGCAGGCCGCTAGAACCATCTCAACTATGTTAGTCTATCTTGGAAGCCAACAAGTGTTTGCCCAGTTAAGAGCACGGTAACAATCAGTCACGTTATGTTATAATGATGGTCGATATCTTTAAAAGACTTGTCAAGTTCCTTTTTGAGTAACCCTCACCCCACCCTTAGAGAAATTTATCTGTGGTTCACCTCTTTGAAATACCTCACTGTTGTTCCAAATTTACCATAGCAAAAAAAAAAAAAAAAAAGCTTTTTATTAACAAAGTGTTCAGAAGGGGGCGCCACTGGAAACAATGAGAGTTTTCGCAGCTGGGACAACTTTGTTGCAGAAACAGCTGAAAGCAATCAGGTCAGACAGAGCCAAGGGCTGCAGGGATTTTTAAAATTACAAAAACCGAACCAAATCAAACCAAAACAAAAATCATAACCAATGGCCAAGATTTCAAGGTTGCTACTAAAGGTATGACATTCTCCTAAGACATGCGTGTGACTTGATCAATATATTTCTATATTTATATTTGAAGAAGAAGGAACTATTTGATGCAGCAAATCCACATTGATTAAAAATTACCAGATAAGGGGCTCTTGGGTGGCTCAGTGGTTTAGGCCTCTGCCTTCCGCTCAGGTCATGATTTCAGGGTCCTGGGATGGAGCCCCACATCAGGCTCTTTGCTCAGCGGGGAGCCTGCTTACCCCTTTCTCTCTGCCACCTCTCTGCCTACTTGTGATCTGTCAAATGGGTAAATAAGATCTTTAAAAAAAGAATTACTAGGTGAGAAAAACATCGAGGGTATGGGAAGGAAAATGATTTCACCTGATCTGACTAGGAAGTGGTTGAAGCCTGAATTAAAGTGCTATCTAAAGAGTAAAGCCCTGGGAAATATATGGGGAAAAAATCCCTAGAAAAACAGCCATAATAACTGGCTGCTCTTTAATGATCCAGATCCTGCGGTAGGCAAAGAAGAGCTGGTTTTAGCCAGAGGATGATCTCCGTTTGTCTTCATGATCTGGCATTTCCTGCAAGCCAGGCATGGGGCTCTGCACTAGAGCTGCAAATGCTGGGGGGCCCTCACTGTCCCTTTTCTCTTCTCAGGGGGACAACCGGCATGTCCATGGTGCAGTGTGACAGGCTTTACCACAGGGAGAGAAAAGACTGCCAAGGGTAGGTTGGAGCTGGGAAAAGCCACTTAGGAACAGATTTTCAGGGGAGGTGATAGACAAGGGCAAAGCGAAGAATGAGGATGAGTGTGTCACGTTTCAAAGTGCCAGGAGGCAGCACAGTGCATTCAGGAAACTACAGCAAGTTCATGATAACCGACAGCTGATCTGGCAGCATCACCTGGGGATGGAGGCTGAGCCCCGGGGTTAACACTGGGGTGAGATGGTTTGTATACTATGCCGAGGAGGTGAGGTACAACACTGTGGGGGCACAGGGAGCTACCGGAGGATTTCAAATATCAGAATCATAACCATAATAGAGTATTTAATTGCATCCTAGTTTTCATCACGGGTAAGATGCACTATAGTTTATGCTCGACTAAGAAAGAGAAATGCTGTCAGATAAACTAGGATATGTCCTCAAGTGCAAGGTAAATGCCACCTTAAGAGATATTAAAATGGGGGGGGGACAAATCTTAGAACATTAAACTGTGGTACTAGAATAATTAAGAAAGGTCGAACACTTGGATCAACAAAATAAGTGATTATTCCTTAACCATGTGCACCCAACTATATTAAGTCTTAGAACAAGAGACATTCTCATCTTGATGCCCCGCAGCTGTTAGGCCCAAGGTACAGAGGGCAGTAGCCAATGACCAGCAGGCCCCAAGTGCCATGTGCAGACTCTAAGAGCAACTGCCTTTGAGAGAGGAAACGGTTGAGAGTGGGCTTTCTGAGGTAGAGAAGTATTAGCTGGGAAAGTCAGAAAATTGACACAGAATCGGAATTGATGCCCCTACATGACAGAGTTGGTTCAACTTCCCTTCTCAGAGATCTTGAGGCTCCTCAGCAATGTATTTTTCATTTTGGACGGAACATTCAGGATAAATATGATCTGTTCGAATACCTGGTTCTCTCATCAGGACTGTTTCTTAGGCTTCACTGGTACTAGAAAAGGGTTTTGATAGACCAGGGTAAATCCTGACAAAAGCAAAGCACGGTATCAATGAAAAACTAACCACTCAGAAGAGAACAACAGATAAAAGGCCAGGCCGACCTGACCCTGCAGGATAGGTAAGGTTGGTCTGGCAACAGGGGTAGAGGGGAAGTGCCCATCTCCTGCTAGAAGAGCTAGAGAAGTCCCCTTCCCGAGAGACCACACCAGAAGAGGAGAGCAGTAGGTGCTGATGATGAAGAATATTTTAATCAGCAGAGAAGGTCAAAATGACAAAGTTCCAGGATCAGAGTAAACCTATGGGATCAAAAAATAAAAAATAAAAAAAAGATTTTTTTGAAACGACTTTTTTTTTAAAGGAATTTAAACAAAAGTCCTTTATAACAGACAGTTGGCTGTTTAAACCAAAAGTACAAGTCACTGAGAGAATCGCAGCATTATTTATTGGGGTAGAAAGGACCTGGAATGTAGAAAGACCCATTCTGTAGAGGAAAAAATAGAATCACTAACAGGTCTCAACCTTGCACAGCCAGTGGCTAGAATCCCTGGCTCATGAGACCCTGTGCTAGCAGGCCGCTAGAACCATCTCAACTATGTTAGTCTATCTTGGAAGCCAACAAGTGTTTGCCCAGTTAAGAGCACGGTAACAATCAGTCACGTTATGTTATAATGATTGTCGATATCTTTAAAAGACTTGTCAAGTTCCTTTTTGAGTAACCCTCACCCCACCCTTAGAGAAATTTATCTGTGGTTCACCTCTTTGAAATACCTCACTGTTGTTCCAAATTTACCATAGCAAAAAAAAAAAAAAAAAAGCTTTTTATTAACAAAGTGTTCAGAAGGGGGCGCCACTGGAAACAATGAGAGTTTTCGCAGCTGGGACAACTTTGTTGCAGAAACAGCTGAAAGCAATCAGGTCAGACAGAGCCAAGGGCTGCAGGGATTTTTAAAATTACAAAAACCGAACCAAATCAAACCAAAACAAAAATCATAACCAATGGCCAAGATTTCAAGTTTGCTACTAAAGGTATGACATTCTCCTAAGACATGCGTGTGACTTGATCAATATATTACTATATTTATATTTGAAGAAGAAGGAACTATTTGATGCAGCAAATCCACATTGATTAAAAATTACCAGATAAGGGGCTCTTGGGGGGCTCAGTGGTTTAGGCCTCTGCCTTCCGCTCAGGTCATGATTTCAGGGTCCTGGGATGGAGCCCCACATCAGGCTCTTTGCTCAGCGGGGAGCCTGCTTACCCCTTTCTCTCTGCCACCTCTCTGCCTACTTGTGATCTGTCAAATGGGTAAATAAGATCTTTAAAAAAAGAATTACTAGGTGAGAAAAACATCGAGGGTATGGGAAGGAAAATGATTTCACCTGATCTGACTAGGAAGTGGTTGAAGCCTGAATTAAAGTGCTATCTAAAGAGTAAAGCCCTGGGAAATATATGGGGAAAAAATCCCTAGAAAAACAGCCATAATAACTGGCTGCTCTTTAATGATCCAGATCCTGCGGTAGGCAAAGAAGAGCTGGTTTTAGCCAGAGGATGATCTCCGTTTGTCTTCATGATCTGGCATTTCCTGCAAGCCAGGCATGGGGCTCTGCACTAGAGCTGCAAATGCTGGGGGGCCCTCACTGTCCCTTTTCTCTTCTCAGGGGGACAACCGGCATGTCCATGGTGCAGTGTGACAGGCTTTACCACAGGGAGAGAAAAGACTGCCAAGGGTAGGTTGGAGCTGGGAAAAGCCACTTAGGAACAGATTTTCAGGGGAGGTGATAGACAAGGGCAAAGCGAAGAATGAGGATGAGTGTGTCACGTTTCAAAGGGCCAGGAGGCAGCACAATGCATTCAGGAAACTACAGCAAGTTCATGATAACCGACAGCTGATCTGGCAGCATCACCTGGGGATGGAGGCTGAGCCCCGGGGTTAACACTGGGGTGAGATGGTTTGTATACTATGCCGAGGAGGTGAGGTACAACACTGTGGGGGCACAGGGAGCTACCGGAGGATTTCAAATATCAGAATCATAACCATAATAGAGTATTTAATTGCATCCTAGTTTTCATCACGGGTAAGATGCACTATAGTTTATGCTCGACTAAGAAAGAGAAATGCTGTCAGTTAAACTAGGATATGTCCTCAAGTGCAAGGTAAATGCCACCTTAAGAGATATTAAAATGGGGGGGGACAAATCTTAGAACATTAAACTGTGGTACTAGAATAATTAAGAAAGGTCGAACACTTGGATCAACAAAATAAGTGATTATTCCTTAACCATGTGCACCCAACTATATTAAGTCTTAGAACAAGAGACATTCTCATCTTGATGCCCCGCAGCTGTTAGGCCCAAGGTACAGAGGGCAGTAGCCAATGACCAGCAGGCCCCAAGTGCCATGTGCAGACTCTAAGAGCAACTGCCTTTGAGAGAGGAAACGGTTGAGAGTGGGCTTTCTGAGGTAGAGAAGTATTAGCTGGGAAAGTCGGAAAATTGACACAGAATCGGAATTGATGCCCCTACATGACAGAGTTGGTTCAACTTCCCTTCTCAGAGATCTTGAGGCTCCTCAGCAATGTATTTTTCATTTTGGACGGAACATTCAGGATAAATATGATCTGTTTGAATACCTGGTTCTCTCATCAGGACTGTTTCTTAGGCTTCACTGGTACTAGAAAAGGGTTTTGATAGACCAGGGTAAATCCTGACAAAAGCAAAGCACGGTATCGATGAAAAACTAACCACTCAGAAGAGAACAACAGATAAAAGGCCAGGCCGACCTGACCCTGCAGGATAGGTAAGGTTGGTCTGGCAACAGGGGTAGAGGGGAAGTGCCCATCTCCTGCTAGAAGAGCTAGAGAAGTCCCCTTCCCGAGAGACCACACCAGAAGAGGAGAGCAGTAGGTGCTGATGATGAAGAATATTTTAATCAGCAGAGAAGGTCAAAATGACAAAGTTCCAGGATCAGAGTAAACCTATGGGATCAAAAAATAAAAAAAAAAAAAAAGATTTTTTTGAAACGACTTTTTTTTTAAAGGAATTTAAACAAAAGTCCTTTATAACAGACAGTTGGCTGTTTAAACCAAAAGTACAACTCACTGAGAGAATCGCCGCATTATTTATTGGGGTAGAAAGGACCTGGAATGTAGAAAGACCCATTCTGTAGAGGAAAAAATAGAATCACTAACAGGTCTCAACCTTGCACAGCCAGTGGCTAGAATCCCTGGCTCATGAGACCCTGTGCTAGCAGGCCGCTAGAACCATCTCAACTATGTTAGTCTATCTTGGAAGCCAACAAGTGTTTGCCCAGTTAAGAGCACGGTAACAATCAGTCACGCTATGTTATAATGATTGTCGATATCTTTAAAAGACTTGTCAAGTTCCTTTTTGAGTAACCCTCACCCCACCCTTAGAGAAATTTATCTGTGGTTCACCTCTTTGAAATACCTCACTGTTGTTCCAAATTTATCATAGCAAAAAAAAAAAAAAAAAAAAAAAAGCTTTTTATTAACAAAGTGTTCAGAAGGGGGCGCCACTGGAAACAATGAGAGTTTTCGCAGCTGGGACAACTTTGTTGCAGAAACAGCTGAAAGCAATCAGGTCAGACAGAGCCAAGGGCTGCAGGGATTTTTAAAATTACAAAAACCGAACCAAATCAAACCAAAACAAAAATCATAACCAATGGCCAAGATTTCAAGTTTGCTACTAAAGTTATGACATTCTCCAAAGACATGCGTGTGACTTGATCAATATATTTCTATATTTATCTTTGAAGAAGAAGGAACTATTTGATGCAGCAAATCCACATTGATTAAAAATTACCAGATAAGGGGCTCTTGGGGGGCTCAGTGGTTTAGGCCTCTGCCTTCCGCTCAGGTCATGATTTCAGGGTCCTGGGATGGAGCCCCACATCAGGCTCTTTGCTCAGCGGGGAGCCTGCTTACCCCTTTCTCTCTGCCACCTCTCTGCCTACTTGTGATCTGTCAAATGGGTAAATAAGGTCTTTAAAAAAAGAATTACTAGGTGAGAAAAACATCGAGGGTATGGGAAGGAAAATGATTTCACCTGATCTGACTAGGAAGTGGTTGAAGCCTGAATTAAAGTGCTATCTAAAGAGTAAAGCCCTGGGAAATATATGGGGAAAAAATCCCTAGAAAAACAGCCATAATAACTGGCTGCTCTTTAATGATCCAGATCCTGCGGTAGGCAAAGAAGAGCTGGTTTTAGCCAGAGGATGATCTCCGTTTGTCTTCATGATCTGGCATTTCCTGCAAGCCAGGCATGGGGCTCTGCACTAGAGCTGCAAATGCTGGGGGGCCCTCACTGTCCCTTTTCTCTTCTCAGGGGGACAACCGGCATGTCCATGGTGCAGTGTGACAGGCTTTACCACAGGGAGAGAAAAGACTGCCAAGGGTAGGTTGGAGCTGGGAAAAGCCACTTAGGAACAGATTTTCAGGGGAGGTGATAGACAAGGGCAAAGCGAAGAATGAGGATGAGTGTGTCACGTTTCAAAGGGCCAGGAGGCAGCACAATGCATTCAGGAAACTACAGCAAGTTCATGATAACCGACAGCTGATCTGGCAGCATCACCTGGGGATGGAGGCTGAGCCCCGGGGTTAACACTGGGGTGAGATGGTTTGTATACTATGCCGAGGAGGTGAGGTACAACACTGTGGGGGCACAGGGAGCTACCGGAGGATTTCAAATATCAGAATCATAACCATAATAGAGTATTTAATTGCATCCTAGTTTTCATCACGGGTAAGATGCACTATAGTTTATGCTCGACTAAGAAAGAGAAATGCTGTCAGTTAAACTAGGATATGTCCTCAAGTGCAAGGTAAATGCCACCTTAAGAGATATTAAAATGGGGGGGGACAAATCTTAGAACATTAAACTGTGGTACTAGAATAATTAAGAAAGGTCGAACACTTGGATCAACAAAATAAGTGATTATTCCTTAACCATGTGCACCCAACTATATTAAGTCTTAGAACAAGAGACATTCTCATCTTGATGCCCCGCAGCTGTTAGGCCCAAGGTACAGAGGGCAGTAGCCAATGACCAGCAGGCCCCAAGTGCCATGTGCAGACTCTAAGAGCAACTGCCTTTGAGAGAGGAAACGGTTGAGAGTGGGCTTTCTGAGGTAGAGAAGTATTAGCTGGGAAAGTCGGAAAATTGACACAGAATCGGAATTGATGCCCCTACATGACAGAGTTGGTTCAACTTCCCTTCTCAGAGATCTTGAGGCTCCTCAGCAATGTATTTTTCATTTTGGACGGAACATTCAGGATAAATATGATCTGTTTGAATACCTGGTTCTCTCATCAGGACTGTTTCTTAGGCTTCACTGGTACTAGAAAAGGGTTTTGATAGACCAGGGTAAATCCTGACAAAAGCAAAGCACGGTATCGATGAAAAACTAACCACTCAGAAGAGAACAACAGATAAAAGGCCAGGCCGACCTGACCCTGCAGGATAGGTAAGGTTGGTCTGGCAACAGGGGTAGAGGGGAAGTGCCCATCTCCTGCTAGAAGAGCTAGAGAAGTCCCCTTCCCGAGAGACCACACCAGAAGAGGAGAGCAGTAGGTGCTGATGATGAAGAATATTTTAATCAGCAGAGAAGGTCAAAATGACAAAGTTCCAGGATCAGAGTAAACCTATGGGATCAAAAAATAAAAAAAAAAAAAAAGATTTTTTTGAAACGACTTTTTTTTTAAAGGAATTTAAACAAAAGTCCTTTATAACAGACAGTTGGCTGTTTAAACCAAAAGTACAACTCACTGAGAGAATCGCCGCATTATTTATTGGGGTAGAAAGGACCTGGAATGTAGAAAGACCCATTCTGTAGAGGAAAAAATAGAATCACTAACAGGTCTCAACCTTGCACAGCCAGTGGCTAGAATCCCTGGCTCATGAGACCCTGTGCTAGCAGGCCGCTAGAACCATCTCAACTATGTTAGTCTATCTTGGAAGCCAACAAGTGTTTGCCCAGTTAAGAGCACGGTAACAATCAGTCACGCTATGTTATAATGATTGTCGATATCTTTAAAAGACTTGTCAAGTTCCTTTTTGAGTAACCCTCACCCCACCCTTAGAGAAATTTATCTGTGGTTCACCTCTTTGAAATACCTCACTGTTGTTCCAAATTTATCATAGCAAAAAAAAAAAAAAAAAAAAAAAAGCTTTTTATTAACAAAGTGTTCAGAAGGGGGCGCCACTGGAAACAATGAGAGTTTTCGCAGCTGGGACAACTTTGTTGCAGACACAGCTGAAAGCAATCAGGTCAGACAGAGCCAAGGGCTGCAGGGATTTTTAAAATTACAAAAACCGAACCAAATCAAACCAAAACAAAAATCATAACCAATGGCCAAGATTTCAAGTTTGCTACTAAAGTTATGACATTCTCCAAAGACATGCGTGTGACTTGATCAATATATTTCTATATTTATCTTTGAAGAAGAAGGAACTATTTGATGCAGCAAATCCACATTGATTAAAAATTACCAGATAAGGGGCTCTTGGGGGGCTCAGTGGTTTAGGCCTCTGCCTTCCGCTCAGGTCATGATTTCAGGGTCCTGGGATGGAGCCCCACATCAGGCTCTTTGCTCAGCGGGGAGCCTGCTTACCCCTTTCTCTCTGCCACCTCTCTGCCTACTTGTGATCTGTCAAATGGGTAAATAAGGTCTTTAAAAAAAGAATTACTAGGTGAGAAAAACATCGAGGGTATGGGAAGGAAAATGATTTCACCTGATCTGACTAGGAAGTGGTTGAAGCCTGAATTAAAGTGCTATCTAAAGAGTAAAGCCCTGGGAAATATATGGGGAAAAAATCCCTAGAAAAACAGCCATAATAACTGGCTGCTCTTTAATGATCCAGATCCTGCGGTAGGCAAAGAAGAGCTGGTTTTAGCCAGAGGATGATCTCCGTTTGTCTTCATGATCTGGCATTTCCTGCAAGCCAGGCATGGGGCTCTGCACTAGAGCTGCAAATGCTGGGGGGCCCTCACTGTCCCTTTTCTCTTCTCAGGGGGACAACCGGCATGTCCATGGTGCAGTGTGACAGGCTTTACCACAGGGAGAGAAAAGACTGCCAAGGGTAGGTTGGAGCTGGGAAAAGCCACTTAGGAACAGATTTTCAGGGGAGGTGATAGACAAGGGCAAAGCGAAGAATGAGGATGAGTGTGTCACGTTTCAAAGTGCCAGGAGGCAGCACAGTGCATTCAGGAAACTACAGCAAGTTCATGATAACCGACAGCTGATCTGGCAGCATCACCTGGGGATGGAGGCTGAGCCCCGGGGTTAACACTGGGGTGAGATGGTTTGTATACTATGCCGAGGAGGTGAGGTACAACACTGTGGGGGCACAGGGAGCTACCGGAGGATTTCAAATATCAGAATCATAACCATAATAGAGTATTTAATTGCATCCTAGTTTTCATCACGGGTAAGATGCACTATAGTTTATGCTCGACTAAGAAAGAGAAATGCTGTCAGTTAAACTAGGATATGTCCTCAAGTGCAAGGTAAATGCCACCTTAAGAGATATTAAAATGGGGGGTGGGGACAAATCTTAGAACAATTAAACTGTGGTACTAGAATAATTAAGAGAGGTCGAACACTTGGATCAACAAAATAAGTGATTATTCCTTAACCATGTGCACCCAACTATATTAAGTCTTAGAACAAGAGACATTCTCATCTTGATGCCCCGCAGCTGTTAGGCCCAAGGTACAGAGGGCAGTAGCCAATGACCAGCAGGCCCCAAGTGCCATGTGCAGACTCTAAGAGCAACTGCCTTTGAGAGAGGAAACGGTTGAGAGTGGGCTTTCTGAGGTAGAGAAGTATTAGCTGGGAAAGTCGGAAAATTGACACAGAATCGGAATTGATGCCCCTACATGACAGAGTTGGTTCAACTTCCCTTCTCAGAGATCTTGAGGCTCCTCAGAAATGTATTTTTCATTTTGGACGGAACATTCAGGATAAATATGATCTGTTCGAATACCTGGTTCTCTCATCAGGACTGTTTCTTAGGCTTCACTGGTACTAGAAAAGGGTTTTGATAGACCAGGGTAAATCCTGACAAAAGCAAAGCACGGTATCGATGAAAAACTAACCACTCAGAAGAGAACAACAGATAAAAGGCCAGGCCGACCTGACCCTGCAGGATAGGTAAGGTTGGTCTGGCAACAGGGGTAGAGGGGAAGTGCCCATCTCCTGCTAGAAGAGCTAGAGAAGTCCCCTTCCCGAGAGACCACACCAGAAGAGGAGAGCAGTAGGTGCTGATGATGAAGAATATTTTAATCAGCAGAGAAGGTCAAAATGACAAAGTTCCAGGATCAGAGTAAACCTATGGGATCAAAAAATAAAAAAAAAAAAAAAGATTTTTTTGAAACGACTTTTTTTTTAAAGGAATTTAAACAAAAGTCCTTTATAACAGACAGTTGGCTGTTTAAACCAAAAGTACAACTCACTGAGAGAATCGCCGCATTATTTATTGGGGTAGAAAGGACCTGGAATGTAGAAAGACCCATTCTGTAGAGGAAAAAATAGAATCACTAACAGGTCTCAACCTTGCACAGCCAGTGGCTAGAATCCCTGGCTCATGAGACCCTGTGCTAGCAGGCCGCTAGAACCATCTCAACTATGTTAGTCTATCTTGGAAGCCAACAAGTGTTTGCCCAGTTAAGAGCACGGTAACAATCAGTCACGCTATGTTATAATGATTGTCGATATCTTTAAAAGACTTGTCAAGTTCCTTTTTGAGTAACCCTCACCCCACCCTTAGAGAAATTTATCTGTGGTTCACCTCTTTGAAATACCTCACTGTTGTTCCAAATTTATCATAGCAAAAAAAAAAAAAAAAAAAAAAAAGCTTTTTATTAACAAAGTGTTCAGAAGGGGGCGCCACTGGAAACAATGAGAGTTTTCGCAGCTGGGACAACTTTGTTGCAGAAACAGCTGAAAGCAATCAGGTCAGACAGAGCCAAGGGCTGCAGGGATTTTTAAAATTACAAAAACCGAACCAAATCAAACCAAAACAAAAATCATAACCAATGGCCAAGATTTCAAGTTTGCTACTAAAGTTATGACATTCTCCAAAGACATGCGTGTGACTTGATCAATATATTTCTATATTTATCTTTGAAGAAGAAGGAACTATTTGATGCAGCAAATCCACATTGATTAAAAATTACCAGATAAGGGGCTCTTGGGGGGCTCAGTGGTTTAGGCCTCTGCCTTCCGCTCAGGTCATGATTTCAGGGTCCTGGGATGGAGCCCCACATCAGGCTCTTTGCTCAGCGGGGAGCCTGCTTACCCCTTTCTCTCTGCCACCTCTCTGCCTACTTGTGATCTGTCAAATGGGTAAATAAGGTCTTTAAAAAAAGAATTACTAGGTGAGAAAAACATCGAGGGTATGGGAAGGAAAATGATTTCACCTGATCTGACTAGGAAGTGGTTGAAGCCTGAATTAAAGTGCTATCTAAAGAGTAAAGCCCTGGGAAATATATGGGGAAAAAATCCCTAGAAAAACAGCCATAATAACTGGCTGCTCTTTAATGATCCAGATCCTGCGGTAGGCAAAGAAGAGCTGGTTTTAGCCAGAGGATGATCTCCGTTTGTCTTCATGATCTGGCATTTCCTGCAAGCCAGGCATGGGGCTCTGCACTAGAGCTGCAAATGCTGGGGGGCCCTCACTGTCCCTTTTCTCTTCTCAGGGGGACAACCGGCATGTCCATGGTGCAGTGTGACAGGCTTTACCACAGGGAGAGAAAAGACTGCCAAGGGTAGGTTGGAGCTGGGAAAAGCCACTTAGGAACAGATTTTCAGGGGAGGTGATAGACAAGGGCAAAGCGAAGAATGAGGATGAGTGTGTCACGTTTCAAAGTGCCAGGAGGCAGCACAGTGCATTCAGGAAACTACAGCAAGTTCATGATAACCGACAGCTGATCTGGCAGCATCACCTGGGGATGGAGGCTGAGCCCCGGGGTTAACACTGGGGTGAGATGGTTTGTATACTATGCCGAGGAGGTGAGGTACAACACTGTGGGGGCACAGGGAGCTACCGGAGGATTTCAAATATCAGAATCATAACCATAATAGAGTATTTAATTGCATCCTAGTTTTCATCACGGGTAAGATGCACTATAGTTTATGCTCGACTAAGAAAGAGAAATGCTGTCAGTTAAACTAGGATATGTCCTCAAGTGCAAGGTAAATGCCACCTTAAGAGATATTAAAATGGGGGGTGGGGACAAATCTTAGAACAATTAAACTGTGGTACTAGAATAATTAAGAGAGGTCGAACACTTGGATCAACAAAATAAGTGATTATTCCTTAACCATGTGCACCCAACTATATTAAGTCTTAGAACAAGAGACATTCTCATCTTGATGCCCCGCAGCTGTTAGGCCCAAGGTACAGAGGGCAGTAGCCAATGACCAGCAGGCCCCAAGTGCCATGTGCAGACTCTAAGAGCAACTGCCTTTGAGAGAGGAAACGGTTGAGAGTGGGCTTTCTGAGGTAGAGAAGTATTAGCTGGGAAAGTCGGAAAATTGACACAGAATCGGAATTGATGCCCCTACATGACAGAGTTGGTTCAACTTCCCTTCTCAGAGATCTTGAGGCTCCTCAGAAATGTATTTTTCATTTTGGACGGAACATTCAGGATAAATATGATCTGTTCGAATACCTGGTTCTCTCATCAGGACTGTTTCTTAGGCTTCACTGGTACTAGAAAAGGGTTTTGATAGACCAGGGTAAATCCTGACAAAAGCAAAGCACGGTATCGATGAAAAACTAACCACTCAGAAGAGAACAACAGATAAAAGGCCAGGCCGACCTGACCCTGCAGGATAGGTAAGGTTGGTCTGGCAACAGGGGTAGAGGGGAAGTGCCCATCTCCTGCTAGAAGAGCTAGAGAAGTCCCCTTCCCGAGAGACCACACCAGAAGAGGAGAGCAGTAGGTGCTGATGATGAAGAATATTTTAATCAGCAGAGAAGGTCAAAATGACAAAGTTCCAGGATCAGAGTAAACCTATGGGATCAAAAAATAAAAAATAAAAAAAAGATTTTTTTGAAACGACTTTTTTTTTAAAGGAATTTAAACAAAAGTCCTTTATAACAGACAGTTGGCTGTTTAAACCAAAAGTACAACTCACTGAGAGAATCGCAGCATTATTTATTGGGGTAGAAAGGACCTGGAATGTAGAAAGACCCATTCTGTAGAGGAAAAAATAGAATCACTAACAGGTCTCAACCTTGCACAGCCAGTGGCTAGAATCCCTGGCTCATGAGACCCTGTGCTAGCAGGCCGCTAGAACCATCTCAACTATGTTAGTCTATCTTGGAAGCCAACAAGTGTTTGCCCAGTTAAGAGCACGGTAACAATCAGTCACGTTATGTTATAATGATTGTCGATATCTTTAAAAGCCTTGTCAAGTTCCTTTTTGAGTAACCCTCACCCCACCCTTAGAGAAATTTATCTGTGGTTCACCTCTTTGAAATACCTCACTGTTGTTCCAAATTTACCATAGCAAAAAAAAAAAAAAAAAAAAAGCTTTTTATTAACAAAGTGTTCAGAAGGTGGCGCCACTGGAAACAATGAGAGTTTTCGCAGCTGGGACAACTTTGTTGCAGAAACAGCTGAAAGCAATCAGGTCAGACAGAGCCAAGGGCTGCAGGGATTTTTAAAATTACAAAAACCGAACCAAATCAAACCAAAAAAAAATCATAACCAATGGCCAAGATTTCAAGTTTGCTACTAAAGGTATGACATTCTCCTAAGACATGCGTGTGACTTGATCAATATATTTCTATATTTATATTTGAAGAAGAAGGAACTATTTGATGCAGCAAATCCACATTGATTAAAAATTACCAGATAAGGGGCTCTTGGGTGGCTCAGTGGTTTAGGCCTCTGCCTTCCGCTCAGGTCATGATTTCAGGGTCCTGGGATGGAGCCCCACATCAGGCTCTTTGCTCAGCGGGGAGCCTGCTTACCCCTTTCTCTCTGCCACCTCTCTGCCTACTTGTGATCTGTCAAATGGGTAAATAAGATCTTTAAAAAAAGAATTACTAGGTGAGAAAAACATCGAGGGTATGGGAAGGAAAATGATTTCACCTGATCTGACTAGGAAGTGGTTGAAGCCTGAATTAAAGTGCTATCTAAAGAGTAAAGCCCTGGGAAATATATGGGGAAAAAATCCCTAGAAAAACAGCCATAATAACTGGCTGCTCTTTAATGATCCAGATCCTGCGGTAGGCAAAGAAGAGCTGGTTTTAGCCACAGGATGATCTCCGTTTGTCTTCATGATATGGCATTTCCTGCAAGCCAGGCATGGGGTTCTGCACTAGAGCTGCAAATGCTGGGGGGCCCTCACTGTCCCTTTTCTCTTCTCAGGGGGACAACCGGCATGTCCATGGTGCAGTGTGACAGGCTTTACCACAGGGAGAGAAAAGACTGCCAAGGGTAGGTTGGAGCTGGGAAAAGCCACTTAGGAACAGATTTTCAGGGGAGGTGATAGACAAGGGCAAAGCGAAGAATGAGGATGAGTGTGTCACGTTTCAAAGTGCCAGGAGGCAGCACAGTGCATTCAGGAAACTACAGCAAGTTCATGAAAACCGACAGCTGATCTGGCAGCATCACCTTGGGATGGAGGCTGAGCCCCGGGGTTAACACTGGGGTGAGATGGTTTGTATACTATGCCGAGGAGGTGAGGTACAACACTGTGGGGGCACAGGGAGCTACCGGAGGATTTCAAATATCAGAATCATAACCATAATAGAGTATTTAATTGCATCCTAGTTTTCATCACGGGTAAGATGCACTATAGTTTATGCTCGACTAAGAAAGAGAAATGCTGTCAGTTAAACTAGGATATGTCCTCAAGTGCAAGGTAAATGCCACCTTAAGAGATATTAAAATGGGGGGGGGACAAATCTTAGAACATTAAACTGTGGTACTAGAATAATTAAGAAAGGTCGAACACTTGGATCAACAAAATAAGTGATTATTCCTTAACCATGTGCACCCAACTATATTAAGTCTTAGAACAAGAGACATTCTCATCTTGATGCCCCGCAGCTGTTAGGCCCAAGGTACAGAGGGCAGTAGCCAATGACCAGCAGGCCCCAAGTGCCATGTGCAGACTCTAAGAGCAACTGCCTTTGAGAGAGGAAACGGTTGAGAGTGGGCTTTCTGAGGTAGAGAAGTATTAGCTGGGAAAGTCGGAAAATTGACACAGAATCGGAATTGATGCCCCTACATGACAGAGTTGGTTCAACTTCCCTTCTCAGAGATCTTGAGGCTCTCAGAAATGTATTTTTCATTTTGGACGGAACATTCAGGATAAATATGATCTGTTTGAATACCTGGTTCTCTCATCAGGACTGTTTCTTAGGCTTCACTGGTACTAGAAAAGGGTTTTGATAGACCAGGGTAAATCCTGAACAAAAGCAAAGCACGGTATCGATGAAAAACTAACCACTCAGAAGAGAACAACAGATAAAAGGCCAGGCCGACCTGACCCTGCAGGATAGGTAAGGTTGGTCTGGCAACAGGGGTAGAGGGGAAGTGCCCATCTCCTGCTAGAAGAGCTAGAGAAGTCCCCTTCCCGAGAGACCACACCAGAAGAGGAGAGCAGTAGGTGCTGATGATGAAGAATATTTTAATCATCAGAGAAGGTCAAAATGACAAAGTTCCAGGATCAGAGTAAACCTATGGGATCAAAAAATAAAAAATAAAAAAAAGATTTTTTTGAAACGACTTTTTTTTTTAAAGGAATTTAAACAAAAGTCCTTTATAACAGACAGTTGGCTGTTTAAACCAAAAGTACAACTCACTGAGAGAATCGCAGCATTATTTATTGGGGTAGAAAGGACCTGGAATGTAGAAAGACCCATTCTGTAGAGGAAAAAATAGAATCACTAACAGGTCTCAACCTTGCACAGCCAGTGGCTAGAATCCCTGGCTCATGAGACCCTGTGCTAGCAGGCCGCTAGAACCATCTCAACTATGTTAGTCTATCTTGGAAGCCAACAAGTGTTTGCCCAGTTAAGAGCACGGTAACAATCAGTCACGTTATGTTATAATGATTGTCGATATCTTTAAAAGACTTGTCAAGTTCCTTTTTGAGTAACCCTCACCCCACCCTTAGAGAAATTTATCTGTGGTTCACCTCTTTGAAATACCTCACTGTTGTTCCAAATTTACCATAGCAAAAAAAAAAAAAAAAAAAAAAAGCTTTTTATTAACAAAGTGTTCAGAAGGGGGCGCCACTGGAAACAATGAGAGTTTTCGCAGCTGGGACAACTTTGTTGCAGAAACAGCTGAAAGCAATCAGGTCAGACAGAGCCAAGGGCTGCGGGGATTTTTAAAATTACAAAAACCGAACCAAATCAAACCAAAACAAAAATCATAACCAATGGCCAAGATTTCAAGTTTGCTACTAAAGGTATGACATTCTCCTAAGACATGCTTGTGACTTGATCAATATATTTCTATATTTATATTTGAAGAAGAAGGAACTATTTGATGCAGCAAATCCACATTGATTAAAAATTACCAGATAAGGGGCTCTTGGGTGGCTCAGTGGTTTAGGCCTCTGCCTTCCGCTCAGGTCATGATTTCAGGGTCCTGGGATGGAGCCCCACATCAGGCTCTTTGCTCAGCGGGGAGCCTGCTTACCCCATTCTCTCTGCCACCTCTCTGCCTACTTGTGATCTGTCAAATGGGTAAATAAGATCTTTAAAAAAAGAATTACTAGGTGAGAAAAACATCGAGGGTATGGGAAGGAATATGATTTCACCTGATCTGACTAGGAAGTGGTTGAAGCCTGAATTAAAGTGCTATCTAAAGAGTAAAGCCCTGGGAAATATATGGGGAAAAAATCCCTAGAAAAACAGCCATAATAACTGGCTGCTCTTTAATGATCCAGATCCTGCGGTAGGCAAAGAAGAGCTGGTTTTAGCCACAGGATGATCTCCGTTTGTCTTCATGATCTGGCATTTCCTGCAAGCCAGGCATGGGGCTCTGCACTAGAGCTGCAAATGCTGGGGGGCCCTCAATGTCCCTTGTCTCTTCTCAGGGGGACAACCGGCATGTCCATGGTGCAGTGTGACAGGCTTTACCACAGGGAGAGAAAAGACTGCCAAGGGTAGGTTGGAGCTGGGAAAAGCCACTTAGGAACAGATTTTCAGGGGAGGTGATAGACCAGGGCAAAGCGAAGAATGAGGATGAGTGTGTCACGTTTCAAAGTGCCAGGAGGCAGCACAGTGCATTCAGGAAACTACAGCAAGTTCATGATAACCGACAGCTGATCTGGCAGCATCACCTGGGGATGGAGGCTGAGCCCCGGGGTTAACACTGGGGTGAGATGGTTTGTATACTATGCCGAGGAGGTGAGGTACAACACTGTGGGGGCACAGGGAGCTACCGGAGGATTTCAAATATCAGAATCATAACCATAATAGAGTATTTAATTGCATCCTAGTTTTCATCACGGGTAAGATGCACTATAGTTTATGCTCGACTAAGAAAGAGAAATGCTGTCAGTTAAACTAGGATATGTCCTCAAGTGCAAGGTAAATGCCACCTTAAGAGATATTAAAATGGGGGGGGGGACAAATCTTAGAACATTAAACTGTGGTACTAGAATAATTAAGAAAGGTCGAACACTTGGATCAACAAAATAAGTGATTATTCCTTAACCATGTGCACCCAACTATATTAAGTCTTAGAACAAGAGACATTCTCATCTTGATGCCCCGCAGCTGTTAGGCCCAATGTACAGAGGGCAGTAGCCAATGACCAGCAGGCCCCAAGTGCCATGTGCAGACTCTAAGAGCAACTGCCTTTGAGAGAGGAAACGGTTGAGAGTGGGCTTTCTGAGGTAGAGAAATATTAGCTGGGAAAGTCGGAAAATTGACACAGAATCGGAATTGATGCCCCTACATGACAGAGTTGGTTCAACTTCCCTTCTCAGAGATCTTGAGGCTCTCAGAAATGTATTTTTCATTTTGGACGGAACATTCAGGATAAATATGATCTGTTTGAATACCTGGTTCTCTCATCAGGACTGTTTCTTAGGCTTCACTGGTACTAGAAAAGGGTTTTGATAGACCAGGGTAAATCCTGAACAAAAGCAAAGCACGGTATCGATGAAAAACTAACCACTCAGAAGAGAACAACAGATAAAAGGCCAGGCCGACCTGACCCTGCAGGATAGGTAAGGTTGGTCTGGCAACAGGGGTAGAGGGGAAGTGCCCATCTCCTGCTAGAAGAGCTAGAGAAGTCCCCTTCCCGAGAGACCACACCAGAAGAGGAGAGCAGTAGGTGCTGATGATGAAGAATATTTTAATCATCAGAGAAGGTCAAAATGACAAAGTTCCAGGATCAGAGTAAACCTATGGGATCAAAAAATAAAAAATAAAAAAAAGATTTTTTTGAAACGACTTTTTTTTTTAAAGGAATTTAAACAAAAGTCCTTTATAACAGACAGTTGGCTGTTTAAACCAAAAGTACAACTCACTGAGAGAATCGCAGCATTATTTATTGGGGTAGAAAGGACCTGGAATGTAGAAAGACCCATTCTGTAGAGGAAAAAATAGAATCACTAACAGGTCTCAACCTTGCACAGCCAGTGGCTAGAATCCCTGGCTCATGAGACCCTGTGCTAGCAGGCCGCTAGAACCATCTCAACTATGTTAGTCTATCTTGGAAGCCAACAAGTGTTTGCCCAGTTAAGAGCACGGTAACAATCAGTCACGTTATGTTATAATGATTGTCGATATCTTTAAAAGACTTGTCAAGTTCCTTTTTGAGTAACCCTCACCCCACCCTTAGAGAAATTTATCTGTGGTTCACCTCTTTGAAATACCTCACTGTTGTTCCAAATTTACCATAGCAAAAAAAAAAAAAAAAAAAAAAAGCTTTTTATTAACAAAGTGTTCAGAAGGGGGCGCCACTGGAAACAATGAGAGTTTTCGCAGCTGGGACAACTTTGTTGCAGAAACAGCTGAAAGCAATCAGGTCAGACAGAGCCAAGGGCTGCGGGGATTTTTAAAATTACAAAAACCGAACCAAATCAAACCAAAACAAAAATCATAACCAATGGCCAAGATTTCAAGTTTGCTACTAAAGGTATGACATTCTCCTAAGACATGCTTGTGACTTGATCAATATATTTCTATATTTATATTTGAAGAAGAAGGAACTATTTGATGCAGCAAATCCACATTGATTAAAAATTACCAGATAAGGGGCTCTTGGGTGGCTCAGTGGTTTAGGCCTCTGCCTTCCGCTCAGGTCATGATTTCAGGGTCCTGGGATGGAGCCCCACATCAGGCTCTTTGCTCAGCGGGGAGCCTGCTTACCCCATTCTCTCTGCCACCTCTCTGCCTACTTGTGATCTGTCAAATGGGTAAATACGATCTTTAAAAAAAGAATTACTAGGTGAGAAAAACATCGAGGGTATGGGAAGGAAAATGATTTCACCTGATCTGACTAGGAAGTGGTTGAAGCCTGAATTAAACTGCTATCTAAAGAGTAAAGCCCTGGGAAATATATGGGGAAAAAATCCCTAGAAAAACAGCCATAATAACTGGCTGCTCTTTAATGATCCAGATCCTGCGGTAGGCAAAGAAGAGCTGGTTTTAGCCAGAGGATGATCTCCGTTTGTCTTCATGATCTGGCATTTCCTGCAAGCCAGGCATGGGGTTCTGCACTAGAGCTGCAAATGCTGGGGGGCCCTCACTGTCCCTTTTCTCTTCTCAGGGGGACAACCGGCATGTCCATGGTGCAGTGTGACAGGCTTTACCACAGGGAGAGAAAAGACTGCCAAGGGTAGGTTGGAGCTGGGAAAAGCCACTTAGGAACAGATTTTCAGGGGAGGTGATAGACAAGGGCAAAGCGAAGAATGAGGATGAGTGTGTCACGTTTCAAAGTGCCAGGAGGCAGCACAGTGCATTCAGGAAACTACAGCAAGTTCATGATAACCGACAGCTGATCTGGCAGCATCACCTGGGGATGGAGGCTGAGTCCCGGGGTTAACACTGGGGTGAGATGGTTTGTATACTATGCCGAGGAGGTGAGGTACAACACTGTGGGGGCACAGGGAGCTACCGGAGGATTTCAAATATCAGAATCATAACCATAAGAGAGTATTTAATTGCATCCTAGTTTTCATCACGGGTAAGATGCACTATAGTTTATGCTCGACTAAGAAAGAGAAATGCTGTCAGTTAAACTAGGATATGACCTCAAGTGCAAGGTAAATGCCACCTTAAGAGATATTAAAATGGGGGGGGGACAAATCTTAGAACATTAAACTGTGGTACTAGAATAATTAAGAAAGGTCGAACACTTGGATCAACAAAATAAGTGATTATTCCTTAACCATGTGCACCCAACTATATTAAGTCTTAGAACAAGAGACATTCTCATCTTGATGCCCCGCAGCTGTTAGGCCCAAGGTACAGAGGTCAGTAGCCAATGACCAGCAGGCCCCAAGTGCCATGTGCAGACTCTAAGAGCAACTGCCTTTGAGAGAGGAAACGGTTGAGAGTGGGCTTTCTGAGGTAGAGAAGTATTAGCTGGGAAAGTCGGAAAATTGACACAGAATCGGAATTGATGCCCCTACATGACAGAGTTGGTTCAACTTCCCTTCTCAGAGATCTTGAGGCTCCTCAGAAATGTATTTTTCATTTTGGACGGAACATTCAGGATAAATATGATCTGTTCGAATACCTGGTTCTCTCATCAGGACTGTTTCTTAGGCTTCACTGGTACTAGAAAAGGGTTTTGATAGACCAGGGTAAATCCTGACAAAAGCAAAGCACGGTATCGATGAAAAACTAACCACTCAGAAGAGAACAACAGATAAAAGGCCAGGCCGACCTGACCCTGCAGGATAGGTAAGGTTGGTCTGGCAACAGGGGTAGAGGGGAAGTGCCCATCTCCTGCTAGAAGAGCTAGAGAAGTCCCCTTCCCGAGAGACCACACCAGAAGAGGAGAGCAGTAGGTGCTGATGATGAAGAATATTTTAATCAGCAGAGAAGGTCAAAATGACAAAGTTCCAGGATCAGAGTAAACCTATGGGATCAAAAAATAAAAAATAAAAAAAAGATTTTTTTGAAACGACTTTTTTTTTAAAGGAATTTAAACAAAAGTCCTTTATAACAGACAGTTGGCTGTTTAAACCAAAAGTACAACTCACTGAGAGAATCGCCGCATTATTTATTGGGGTAGAAAGGACCTGGAATGTAGAAAGACCCATTCTGTAGAGGAAAGAATAGAATCACTAACAGGTCTCAACCTTGCACAGCCAGTGGCTAGAATCCCTGGCTCATGAGACCCTGTGCTAGCAGGCCGCTAGAACCATCTCAACTATGTTAGTCTATCTTGGAAGCCAACAATTGTTTGCCCAGTTAAGAGCACGGTAACAATCAGTCACGTTATGTTATAATGATTGTCGATATCTTTAAAAGACTTGTCAAGTTCCTTTTTGAGTAACCCTCACCCCACCCTTAGAGAAATTTATCTGTGGTTCACCTCTTTGAAATACCTCACTGTTGTTCCAAATTTACCATAGCAAAAAAAAAAAAAAAAAAAAAAGCTTTTTATTAACAAAGTGTTCAGAAGGGGGCGCCACTGGAAACAATGAGAGTTTTCGCAGCTGGGACAACTTTGTTGCAGAAACAGCTGAAAGCTATCAGGTCAGACAGAGCCAAGGGCTGCAGGGATTTTTAAAATTACAAAAACCGAACCAAATCAAACCAAAACAAAAATCATAACCAATGGCCAAGATTTCAAGTTTGCTACTAAAGGTATGACATTCTCCTAAGACATGCGTGTGACTTGATCAATATATTTCTATATTTATATTTGAAGAAGAAGGAACTATTTGATGCAGCAAATCCACATTGATTAAAAATTACCAGATAAGGGGCTCTTGGGTGGCTCAGTGGTTTAGGCCTCTGCCTTCCGCTCAGGTCATGATTTCAGGGTCCTGGGATGGAGCCCCACATCAGGCTCTTTGCTCAGCGGGGAGCCTGCTTACCCCTTTCTCTCTGCCACCTCTCTGCCTACTTGTGATCTGTCAAATGGGTAAATAAGATCTTTAAAAAAAGAATTACTAGGTGAGAAAAACATCGAGGGTATGGGAAGGAAAATGATTTCACCTGATCTGAGTAGGAAGTGGTTGAAGCCTGAATTAAAGTGCTATCTAAAGAGTAAAGCCCTGGGAAATATATGGGGAAAAAATCCGTAGAAAAACAGCCATAATAACTGGCTGCTCTTTAATGATCCAGATCCTGCGGTAGGCAAAGAAGAGCTGGTTTTAGCCAGAGGATGATATCCGTTTGTCTTCATGATCTGGCATTTCCTGCAAGCCAGGCATGGGGCTCTGCACTAGAGCTGCAAATGCTGGGGGGCCCTCACTGTCCCTTTTCTCTTCTCAGGGGGACAACCGGCATGTCCATGGTGCAGTGTGACAGGCTTTACCACAGGGAGAGAAAAGACTGCCAAGGGTAGGTTGGAGCTGGGAAAAGCCACTTAGGAACAGATTTTCAGGGGAGGTGATAGACAAGGGCAAAGCGAAGAATGAGGATGAGTGTGTCACGTTTCAAAGGGCCAGGAGGCAGCACAATGCATTCAGGAAACTACAGCAAGTTCATGATAACCGACAGCTGATCTGGCAGCATCACCTGGGGATGGAGGCTGAGCCCCGGGGTTAACACTGGGGTGAGATGGTTTGTATACTATGCCGAGGAGGTGAGGTACAACACTGTGGGGGCACAGGGAGCTACCGGAGGATTTCAAATATCAGAATCATAACCATAATAGAGTATTTAATTGCATCCTAGTTTTCATCACGGGTAAGATGCACTATAGTTTATGCTCGACTAAGAAAGAGAAATGCTGTCAGTTAAACTAGGATATGTCCTCAAGTGCAAGGTAAATGCCACCTTAAGAGATATTAAAATGGGGGGGGGCAAATCTTAGAACATTAAACTGTGGTACTAGAATAATTAAGAAAGGTCGAACACTTGGATCAACAAAATAAGTGATTATTCCTTAACCATGTGCACCCAACTATATTAAGTCTTAGAACAAGAGACATTCTCATCTTGATGCCCCGCAGCTGTTAGGCCCAAGGTACAGAGGGCAGTAGCCAATGACCAGCAGGCCCCAAGTGCCATGTGCAGACTCTAAGAGCAACTGCCTTTGAGAGAGGAAACGGTTGAGAGTGGGCTTTCTGAGGTAGAGAAGTATTAGCTGGGAAAGTCGGAAAATTGACACAGAATCGGAATTGATGCCCCTACATGACAGAGTTGGTTCAACTTCCCTTCTCAGAGATCTTGAGGCTCCTCAGCAATGTATTTTTCATTTTGGACGGAACATTCAGGATAAATATGATCTGTTCGAATACCTGGTTCTCTCATCAGGACTGTTTCTTAGGCTTCACTGGTACTAGAAAAGGGTTTTGATAGACCAGGGTAAATCCTGACAAAAGCAAAGCACGGTATCGATGAAAAACTAACCACTCAGAAGAGAACAACAGATAAAAGGCCAGGCCGACCTGACCCTGCAGGATAGGTAAGGTTGGTCTGGCAACAGGGGTAGAGGGGAAGTGCCCATCTCCTGCTAGAAGAGCTAGAGAAGTCCCCTTCCCGAGAGACCACACCAGAAGAGGAGAGCAGTAGGTGCTGATGATGAAGAATATTTTAATCATCAGAGAAGGTCAAAATGACAAAGTTCCAGGATCAGAGTAAACCTATGGGATCAAAAAATAAAAAAAAAAAAAAAGATTTTTTTGAAACGACTTTTTTTTTAAAGGAATTTAAACAAAAGTCCTTTATAACAGACAGTTGGCTGTTTAAACCAAAAGTACAACTCACTGAAAGAATCGCAGCATTATTTATTGGGGTAGAAAGGACCTGGAATGTAGAAAGACCCATTCTGTAGAGGAAAAAATAGAATCACTAACAGGTCTCAACCTTGCACAGCCAGAGGCTAGAATCCCTGGCTCATGAGACCCTGTGCTAGCAGGCCGCTAGAACCATCTCAACTATGTTAGTCTATCTTGGAAGCCAACAAGTGTTTGCCCAGTTAAGAGCACGGTAACAATCAGTCACGCTATGTTATAATGATTGTCGATATCTTTAAAAGACTTGTCAAGTTCCTTTTTGAGTAACCCTCACCCCACCCTTAGAGAAATTTATCTGTGGTTCACCTCTTTGAAATACCTCACTGTTGTTCCAAATTTACCATAGCAAAAAAAAAAAAAAAAAAAAAAGCTTTTTATTAACAAAGTGTTCAGAAGGGGGCGCCACTGGAAACAATGAGAGTTTTCGCAGCTGGGACAACTTTGTTGCAGAAACAGCTGAAAGCAATCAGGTCAGACAGAGCCAAGGGCTGCAGGGATTTTTAAAATTACAAAAACCGAACCAAATCAAACCAAAACAAAAATCATAACCAATGGCCAAGATTTCAAGTTTGCTACTAAAGTTATGACATTCTCCAAAGACATGCGTGTGACTTGATCAATATATTTCTATATTTATCTTTGAAGAAGAAGGAACTATTTGATGCAGCAAATCCACATTGATTAAAAATTACCAGATAAGGGGCTCTTGGGGGGCTCAGTGGTTTAGGCCTCTGCCTTCCGCTCAGGTCATGATTTCAGGGTCCTGGGATGGAGCCCCACATCAGGCTCTTTGCTCAGCGGGGAGCCTGCTTACCCCTTTCTCTCTGCCACCTCTCTGCCTACTTGTGATCTGTCAAATGGGTAAATTAGGTCTTTAAAAAAAGAATTACTAGGTGAGAAAAACATCGAGGGTATGGGAAGGAAAATGATTTCACCTGATCTGACTAGGAAGTGGTTGAAGCCTGAATTAAAGTGCTATCTAAAGAGTAAAGCCCTGGGAAATATATGGGGAAAAAATACCTAGAAAAACAGCCATAATAACTGGCTGCTCTTTAATGATCCAGATCCTGCGGTAGGCAAATAAGAGCTGGTTTTAGCCAGAGGATGATCTCCGTTTGTCCTCATGATCTGGCATTTCCTGCAAGCCAGGCATGGGGCTCTGCACTAGAGCTGCAAATGCTGGGGGGCCCTCACTGTCCCTTTTCTCTTCTCAGGGGGACAACCGGCATGTCCATGGTGCAGTGTGACAGGCTTTACCACAGGGAGAGAAAAGACTGCCAAGGGTAGGTTGGAGCTGGGAAAAGCCACTTAGGAACAGATTTTCAGGGGAGGTGATAGACAAGGGCAAAGCGAAGAATGAGGATGAGTGTGTCACGTTTCAAAGTGCCAGGAGGCAGCACAGTGCATTCAGGAAACTACAGCAAGTTCATGATAACCGACAGCTGATCTGGCAGCATCACCTGGGGATGGAGGCTGAGCCCCGGGGTTAACACTGGGGTGAGATGGTTTGTATACTATGCCGAGGAGGTGAGGTACAACACTGTGGGGGCACAGGGAGCTACCGGAGGATTTCAAATATCAGAATCATAACCATAATAGAGTATTTAATTGCATCCTAGTTTTCATCACGGGTAAGATGCACTATAGTTTATGCTCGACTAAGAAAGAGAAATGCTGTCAGTTAAACTAGGATATGTCCTCAAGTGCAAGGTAAATGCCACCTTAAGAGATATTAAAATGGGGGGTGGGGACATATCTTAGAACAATTAAACTGTGGTACTAGAATAATTAAGAAAGGTCGAACACTTGGATCAACAAAATAAGTGATTATTCCTTAACCATGTGCACCCAACTATATTAAGTCTTAGAACAAGAGACATTCTCATCTTGATGCCCCGCAGCTGTTAGGCCCAAGGTACAGAGGGCAGTAGCCAATGACCAGCAGGCCCCAAGTGCCATGTGCAGACTCTAAGAGCAACTGCCTTTGAGAGAGGAAACGGTTGAGAGTGGGCTTTCTGAGGTAGAGAAGTATTAGCTGGGAAAGTCGGAAAATTGACACAGAATCGGAATTGATGCCCCACATGACAGAGTTGGTTCAACTTCCCTTCTCAGAGATCTTGAGGCTCCTCAGAAATGTATTTTTCATTTTGGACGGAACATTCAGGATAAATATGATCTGTTCGAATACCTGGTTATCTCATCAGGACTGTTTCTTAGGCTTCACTGGTACTAGAAAAGGGTTTTGATAGACCAGGGTAAATCCTGACAAAAGCAAAGCACGGTATCGATGAAAAACTAACCACTCAGAAGAGAACAACAGATAAAAGGCCAGGCCGACCTGACCCTGCAGGATAGGTAAGGTTGGTCTGGCAACAGGGGTAGAGGGGAAGTGCCCATCTCCTGCTAGAAGAGCTAGAGAAGTCCCCTTCCCGAGAGACCACACCAGAAGAGGAGAGCAGTAGGTGCTGATGATGAAGAATATTTTAATCAGCAGAGAAGGTCAAAATGACAAAGTTCCAGGATCAGAGTAAACCTATGGGATCAAAAAATAAAAAATAAAAAAAAGATTTTTTTGAAACGACTTTTTTTTTAAAGGAATTTAAACAAAAGTCCTTTATAACAGACAGTTGGCTGTTTAAACCAAAAGTACAACTCACTGAGAGAATCGCAGCATTATTTATTGGGGTAGAAAGGACCTGGAATGTAGAAAGACCCATTCTGTAGAGGAAAAAATAGAATCACTAACAGGTCTCAACCTTGCACAGCCAGTGGCTAGAATCCCTGGCTCATGAGACCCTGTGCTAGCAGGCCGCTAGAACCATCTCAACTATGTTAGTCTATCTTGGAAGCCAACAAGTGTTTGCCCAGTTAAGAGCACGGTAACAATCAGTCACGTTATGTTATAATGATTGTCGATATCTTTAAAAGACTTGTCAAGTTCCTTTTTGAGTAACCCTCACCCCACCCTTAGAGAAATTTATCTGTGGTTCACCTCTTTGAAATACCTCACTGTTGTTCCAAATTTACCATAGCAAAAAAAAAAAAAAAAAAAAGCTTTTTATTAACAAAGTGTTCAGAAGGTGGCGCCACTGGAAACAATGAGAGTTTTCGCAGCTGGGACAACTTTGTTGCAGAAACAGCTGAAAGCAATCAGGTCAGACAGAGCCAAGGGCTGCAGGGATTTTTAAAATTACAAAAACCGAACCAAATCAAACCAAAAAAAAATCATAACCAATGGCCAAGATTTCAAGTTTGCTACTAAAGGTATGACATTCTCCTAAGACATGCGTGTGACTTGATCAATATATTTCTATATTTATATTTGAAGAAGAAGGAACTATTTGATGCAGCAAATCCACATTGATTAAAAATTACCAGATAAGGGGCTCTTGGGTGGCTCAGTGGTTTAGGCCTCTGCCTTCCGCTCAGGTCATGATTTCAGGGTCCTGGGATGGAGCCCCACATCAGGCTCTTTGCTCAGCGGGGAGCCTGCTTACCCCTTTCTCTCTGCCACCTCTCTGCCTACTTGTGATCTGTCAAATGGGTAAATAAGATCTTTAAAAAAAGAATTACTAGGTGAGAAAAACATCGAGGGTATGGGAAGGAAAATGATTTCACCTGATCTGACTAGGAAGTGGTTGAAGCCTGAATTAAAGTGCTATCTAAAGAGTAAAGCCCTGGGAAATATATGGGGAAAAAATCCCTAGAAAAACAGCCATAATAACTGGCTGCTCTTTAATGATCCAGATCCTGCGGTAGGCAAAGAAGAGCTGGTTTTAGCCAGAGGATGATCTCCGTTTGTCTTCATGATCTGGCATTTCCTGCAAGCCAGGCATGG
The DNA here is from genome assembly GCF_030435805.1 of Mustela lutreola. Taxonomy (NCBI): domain Eukaryota; kingdom Metazoa; phylum Chordata; class Mammalia; order Carnivora; family Mustelidae; genus Mustela; species Mustela lutreola. Next base: position 95,038,549 of record NC_081292.1, read on the forward strand.
GGCTCTGCACTAGAGCTGCAAATGCTGGGGGGCCCTCACTGTCCCTTTTCTCTTCTCAGGGGGACAACCGGCATGTCCATGGTGCAGTGTGACAGGCTTTACCACAGGGAGAGAAAAGACTGCCAAGGGTAGGTTGGAGCTGGGAAAAGCCACTTAGGAACAGATTTTCAGGGGAGGTGATAGACAAGGGCAAAGCGAAGAATGAGGATGAGTGTGTCACGTTTCAAAGTGCCAGGAGGCAGCACAGTGCATTCAGGAAACTACAGCAAGTTCATGATAACCGACAGCTGATCTGGCAGCATCACCTGGGGATGGAGGCTGAGCCCCGGGGTTAACACTGGGGTGAGATGGTTTGTATACTATGCCGAGGAGGTGAGGTACAACACTGTGGGGGCACAGGGAGCTACCGGAGGATTTCAAATATCAGAATCATAACCATAATAGAGTATTTAATTGCATCCTAGTTTTCATCACGGGTAAGATGCACTATAGTTTATGCTCGACTAAGAAAGTGAAATGCTGTCAGTTAAACTAGGATATGTCCTCAAGTGCAAGGTAAATGCCACCTTAAGAGATATTAAAATGGGGGGGGGGACAAATCTTAGAACATTAAACTGTGGTACTAGAATAATTAAGAAAGGTCGAACACTTGGATCAACAAAATAAGTGATTATTCCTTAACCATGTGCACCCAACTATATTAAGTCTTAGAACAAGAGACATTCTCATCTTGATGCCCCGCAGCTGTTAGGCCCAAGGTACAGAGGGCAGTAGCCAATGACCAGCAGGCCCCAAGTGCCATGTGCAGACTCTAAGAGCAACTGCCTTTGAGAGAGGAAACGGTTGAGAGTGGGCTTTCTGAGGTAGAGAAGTATTAGCTGGGAAAGTCGGAAAATTGACACAGAATCGGAATTGATGCCCCTACATGACAGAGTTGGTTCAACTTCCCTTCTCAGAGATCTTGAGGCTCCTCAGCAATGTATTTTTCATTTTGGACGGAACATTCAGGATAAATATGATCTGTTCGAATACCTGGTTCTCTCATCAGGACTGTTTCTTAGGCTTCACTGGTACTAGAAAAGGGTTTTGATAGACCAGGGTAAATCCTGACAAAAGCAAAGCACGGTATCGATGAAAAACTAACCACTCAGAAGAGAACAACAGATAAAAGGCCAGGCCGACCTGACCCTGCAGGATAGGTAAGGTTGGTCTGGCAACAGGGGTAGAGGGGAAGTGCCCATCTCCTGCTAGAAGAGCTAGAGAAGTCCCCTTCCCGAGAGACCACACCAGAAGAGGAGAGCAGTAGGTGCTGATGATGAAGAATATTTTAATCAGCAGAGAAGGTCAAAATGACAAAGTTCCAGGATCAGAGTAAACCTATGGGATCAAAAAATAAAAAATAAAAAAAAGATTTTTTTGAAACGACTTTTTTTTTAAAGGAATTTAAACAAAAGTCCTTTATAACAGACAGTTGGCTGTTTAAACCAAAAGTACAACTCACTGAGAGAATCGCAGCATTATTTATTGGGGTAGAAAGGACCTGGAATGTAGAAAGACCCATTCTGTAGAGGAAAAAATAGAATCACTAACAGGTCTCAACCTTGCACAGCCAGTGGCTAGAATCCCTGGCTCATGAGACCCTGTGCTAGCAGGCCGCTAGAACCATCTCAACTATGTTAGTCTATCTTGGAAGCCAACAAGTGTTTGCCCAGTTAAGAGCACGGTAACAATCAGTCACGTTATGTTATAATGATTGTCGATATCTTTAAAAGCCTTGTCAAGTTCCTTTTTGAGTAACCCTCACCCCACCCTTAGAGAAATTTATCTGTGGTTCACCTCTTTGAAATACCTCACTGTTGTTCCAAATTTACCATAGCAAAAAAAAAAAAAAAAAAAAGCTTTTTATTAACAAAGTGTTCAGAAGGGGGCGCCACTGGAAACAATGAGAGTTTTCGCAGCTGGGACAACTTTGTTGCAGAAACAGCTGAAAGCAATCAGGTCAGACAGAGCCAAGGGCTGCAGGGATTTTTAAAATTACAAAAACCGAACCAAATCAAACCAAAACAAAAATCATAACCAATGGCCAAGATTTCAAGTTTGCTACTAAAGGTATGACATTCTCCTAAGACATGCGTGTGACTTGATCAATATATTTCTATATTTATATTTGAAGAAGAAGGAACTATTTGATGCAGCAAATCCACATTGATTAAAAATTACCAGATAAGGGGCTCTTGGGTGGCTCAGTGGTTTAGGCCTCTGCCTTCCGCTCAGGTCATGATTTCAGGGTCCTGGGATGGAGCCCCACATCAGGCTCTTTGCTCAGCGGGGAGCCTGCTTACCCCTTTCTCTCTGCCACCTCTCTGCCTACTTGTGATCTGTCAAATGGGTAAATAAGATCTTTAAAAAAAGAATTACTAGGTGAGAAAAACATCGAGGGTATGGGAAGGAAAATGATTTCACCTGATCTGAGTAGGAAGTGGTTGAAGCCTGAATTAAAGTGCTATCTAAAGAGTAAAGCCCTGGGAAATATATGGGGAAAAAATCCCTAGAAAAACAGCCATAATAACTGGCTGCTCTTTAATGATCCAGATCCTGCGGTAGGCAAAGAAGAGCTGGTTTTAGCCAGAGGATGATCTCCGTTTGTCTTCATGATCTGGCATTTCCTGCAAGCCAGGCATGGGGCTCTGCACTAGAGCTGCAAATGCTGGGGGGCCCTCACTGTCCCTTTTCTCTTCTCAGGGGGACAACCGGCATGTCCATGGTGCAGTGTGACAGGCTTTACCACAGGGAGAGAAAAGACTGCCAAGGGTAGGTTGGAGCTGGGAAAAGCCACTTAGGAACAGATTTTCAGGGGAGGTGATAGACAAGGGCAAAGCAAAGAATGAGGATGAGTGTGTCACGTTTCAAAGTGCCAGGAGGCAGCACAGTGCATTCAGGAAACTACAGCAAGTTCATGATAACCGACAGCTGATCTGGCAGCATCCCCTGGGGATGGAGGCTGAGCCCCGGGGTTAACACTGGGGTGAGATGCTTTGTATACTATGCCGAAGAGGTGAGGTACAACACTGTGTGGGCACAGGGAGCTACCGGAGGATTTCAAATATCAGAATCATAACCATAATAGAGTATTTAATTGCATCCTAGTTTTCATCAAGGGTAAGATGCACTATAGTTTATGCTCGACTAAGAAAGAGAAATGCTCTCAGTTAAACTAGGATATGTCCTCAAGTGCAAGGTAAATGCCACCTTAAGAGATATTAAAATGGGGGGGGGGACAAATCTTAGAACATTAAACTGTGGTACTAGAATAATTAAGAAAGGTCGAACACTGGGATCAACAAAATAAGTGATTATTCCTTAACCATGTGCACCCAACTATATTAAGTCTTAGAACAAGAGACATTCTCATCTTGATGCCCCGCAGCTGTTAGGCCCAAGGTACAGAGGTCAGTAGCCAATGACCAGCAGGCCCCAAGTGCCATGTGCAGACTCTAAGAGCAACTGCCTTTGAGAGAGGAAACGGTTGAGAGTGGGCTTTCTGAGGTAGAGAAGTATTAGCTGGGAAAGTCGGAAAATTGACACAGAATCGGAATTGATGCCCCTACATGACAGAGTTGGTTCAACTTCCCTTCTCAGAGATCTTGAGGCTCCTCAGAAATGTATTTTTCATTTTGGACGGAACATTCAGGATAAACATGATCTGTTCGAATACCTGGTTCTCTCATCAGGACTGTTTCTTAGGCTTCACTGGTACTAGAAAAGGGTTTTGATAGACCAGGGTAAATCCTGACAAAAGCAAAGCACGGTATCGATGAAAAACTAACCACTCAGAAGAGAACAACAGATAAAAGGCCAGGCCGACCTGACCCTGCAGGATAGGTAAGGTTGGTCTGGCAACAGGGGTAGAGGGGAAGTGCCCATCTCCTGCTAGAAGAGCTAGAGAAGTCCCCTTCCCGAGAGACCACACCAGAAGAGGAGAGTAGTAGGTGCTGATGTTGAAGAATATTTTAATCAGCAGAGAAGGTCAAAATGACAAAGTTCCAGGATCAGAGTAAACCTATGGGATCAAAAAATAAAAAATAAAAAAAAGATTTTTTTGAAACGACTTTTTTTTTAAAGGAATTTAAACAAAAGTCCTTTATAACAGACAGTTGGCTGTTTAAACCAAAAGTACAACTCACTGAGAGAATCGCCGCATTATTTATTGGGGTAGAAAGGACCTGGAATGTAGAAAGACCCATTCTGTAGAGGAAAAAATAGAATCACTAACAGGTCTCAACCTTGCACAGCCAGTGGCTAGAATCCCTGGCTCATGAGACCCTGTGCTAGCAGGCCGCTAGAACCATCTCAACTATGTTAGTCTATCTTGGAAGCCAACAAGTGTTTGCCCAGTTAAGAGCACGGTAACAATCAGTCACGTTATGTTATAATGATTGTCGATATCTTTAAAAGACTTGTCAAGTTCCTTTTTGAGTAACCCTCACCCCACCCTTAGAGAAATTTATCTGTGGTTCACCTCTTTGAAATACCTCACTGTTGTTCCAAATTTACCATAGCAAAAAAAAAAAAAAAAAAAAAAAAAAAAAAAAAAGCTTTTTATTAACAAAGTGTTCAGAAGGGGGCGCCACTGGAAACAATGAGAGTTTTCGCAGCTGGGACAACTTTGTTGCAGAAACAGCTGAAAGCAATCAGGTCAGACAGAGCCAAGGGCTGCAGGGATTTTTAAAATTACAAAAACCGAACCAAATCAAACCAAAACAAAAATCATAACCAATGGCCAAGATTTCAAGTTTGCTACTAAAGGTATGACATTCTCCTAAGACATGCGTGTGACTTGATCAATATATTTCTATATTTATATTTGAAGAAGAAGGAACTATTTGATGCAGCAAATCCACATTGATTAAAAATTACCAGATAAGGGGCTCTTGGGGGGCTCAGTGGTTTAGGCCTCTGCCTTCCGCTCAGGTCATGATTTCAGGGTCCTGGGATGGAGCCCCACATCAGGCTCTTTGCTCAGCGGGGAGCCTGCTTACCCCTTTCTCTCTGCCACCTCTCTGCCTACTTGTGATCTGTCAAATGGGTAAATAAGATCTTTAAAAAAAGAATTACTAGGTGAGAAAAACATCGAGGGTATGGGAAGGAAAATGATTTCACCTGATCTGACTAGGAAGTGGTTGAAGCCTGAATTAAAGTGCTATCTAAAGAGTAAAGCCCTGGGAAATATATGGGGAAAAAAACCCTAGAAAAACAGCCATAATAACTGGCTGCTCTTTAATGATCCAGATCCTGCGGTAGGCAAAGAAGAGCTGGTTTTAGCCAGAGGATGATCTCCGTTTGTCTTCATGATCTGGCATTTCCTGCAAGCCAGGCATGGGGCTCTGCACTAGAGCTGCAAATGCTGGGGGGCCCTCACTGTCCCTTTTCTCTTCTCAGGGGGACAACCGGCATGTCCATGGTGCAGTGTGACAGGCTTTACCACAGGGAGAGAAAAGACTGCCAAGGGTAGGTTGGAGCTGGGAAAAGCCACTTAGGAACAGATTTTCAGGGGAGGTGATAGACAAGGGCAAAGCGAAGAATGAGGATGAGTGTGTCACGTTTCAAAGTGCCAGGAGGCAGCACAGTGCATTCAGGAAACTACAGCAAGTTCATGATAACCGACAGCTGATCTGGCAGCATCACCTGGGGATAGAGGCTGAGCCCCGGGGTTAACACTGGGGTGAGATGGTTTGTATACTATGCCGAGGAGGTGAGGTACAACACTGTGGGGGCACAGGGAGCTACCGGAGGATTTCAAATATCAGAATCATAACCATAATAGAGTATTTAATTGCATCCTAGTTTTCATCACGGGTAAGATGCACTATAGTTTATGCTCGACTAAGAAAGAGAAATGCTGTCAGTTAAACTAGGATATGTCCTCAAGTGCAAGGTAAATGCCACCTTAAGAGATATTAAAATGGGGGGGGGACAAATCTTAGAACATTAAACTGTGGTACTAGAATAATTAAGAAAGGTCGAACACTTGGATCAACAAAATAAGTGATTATTCCTTAACCTTGTGCACCCAACTATATTAAGTCTTAGAACAAGAGACATTCTCATCTTGATGCCCCGCAGCTGTTAGGCCCAAGGTACAGAGGTCAGTAGCCAATGACCAGCAGGCCCCAAGTGCCATGTGCAGACTCTAAGAGCAACTGCCTTTGAGAGAGGAAACGGTTGAGAGTGGGCTTTCTGAGGTAGAGAGGTATTAGCTGGGAAAGTCGGAAAATTGACACAGAATCGGAATTGATACCCCTACATGACAGAGTTGGTTCAACTTCCCTTCTCAGAGAACTTGAGGCTCCTCAGAAATGTATTTTTCATTTTGGACGGAACATTCAGGATAAATATGATCTGTTCGAATACCTGGTTCTCTCATCAGGACTGTTTCTTAGGCTTCACTGGTACTAGAAAAGGGTTTTGATAGACCAGGGTAAATCCTGACAAAAGCAAAGCACGGTATCGATGAAAAACTAACCACTCAGAAGAGAACAACAGATAAAAGGCCAGGCCGACCTGACCCTGCAGGATAGGTAAGGTTGGTCTGGCAACAGGGGTAGAGGGGAAGTGCCCATCTCCTGCTAGAAGAGCTAGAGAAGTCCCCTTCCCGAGAGACCACACCAGAAGAGGAGAGCAGTAGGTGCTGATGATGAAGAATATTTTAATCAGCAGAGAAGGTCAAAATGACAAAGTTCCAGGATCAGAGTAAACCTATGGGATCAAAAAATAAAAAATAAAAAAAAGATTTTTTTGAAACGACTTTTTTTTAAAGGAATTTAAACAAAAGTCCTTTATAACAGACAGTTGGCTGTTTAAACCAAAAGTACAACTCACTGAGAGAATCGCAGCATTATTTATTGGGGTAGAAAGGACCTGGAATGTAGAAAGACCCATTCTGTAGAGGAAAAAATAGAATCACTAACAGGTCTCAACCTTGCACAGCCAGTGGCTAGAATCCCTGGCTCATGAGACCCTGTGCTAGCAGGCCGCTAGAACCATCTCAACTATGTTAGTCTATCTTTGAAGCCAACAAGTGTTTGCCCAGTTAAGAGCACGGTAACAATCAGTCACGTTATGTTATAATGATTGTCGATATCTTTAAAAGCCTTGTCAAGTTCCTTTTTGAGTAACCCTCACCCCACCCTGAGAGAAATTTATCTGTGGTTCACCTCTTTGAAATACCTCACTGTTGTTCCAAATTTACCATAGCAAAAAAAAAAAAAAAAAAAAAAAAAAGCTTTTTATTAACAAAGTGTTCAGAAGGGGGCGCCACTGGAAACAATGAGAGTTTTCGCAGCTGGGACAACTTTGTTGCAGAAACAGCTGAAAGCAATCAGGTCAGACAGAGCCAAGGGCTGCAGGGATTTTTAAAATTACAAAAACCGAACCAAATCAAACCAAAACAAAAATCATAACCAATGGCCACGATTTCAAGGTTGCTACTAAAGGTATGACATTCTCCTAAGACATGCGTGTGACTTGATCAATATATTTCTATATTTATATTTGAAGAAGAAGGAACTATTTGATGCAGCAAATCCACATTGATTAAAAATTACCAGATAAGGGGCTCTTGGGGGGCTCAGTGGTTTAGGCCTCTGCCTTCCGCTCAGGTCATGATTTCAGGGTCCTGGGATGGAGCCCCACATCAGGCTCTTTGCTCAGCGGGGAGCCTGCTTACCCCTTTCTCTCTGCCACCTCTCTGCCTACTTGTGATCTGTCAAATGGGTAAATAAGATCTTTAAAAAAAGAATTACTAGGTGAGAAAAACATCGAGGGTATGGGAAGGAAAATGATTTCACCTGATCTGACTAGGAAGTGGTTGAAGCCTGAATTAAAGTGCTATCTAAAGAGTAAAGCCCTGGGAAATATATGGGGAAAAAATCCCTAGAAAAACAGCCATAATAACTGGCTGCTCTTTAATGATCCAGATCCTGCGGTAGGCAAAGAAGAGCTGGTTTTAGCCACAGGATGATCTCCGTTTGTCTTCATGATCTGGCATTTCCTGCAAGCCAGGCATGGGGCTCTGCACTAGAGCTGCAAATGCTGGGGGGCCCTCACTGTCCCTTTTCTCTTCTCAGGGGGACAACCGGCATGTCCATGGTGCAGTGTGACAGGCTTTACCACAGGGAGAGAAAAGACTGCCAAGGGTAGGTTGGAGCTGGGAAAAGCCACTTAGGAACAGATTTTCAGGGGAGGTGATAGACAAGGGCAAAGCGAAGAATGAGGATGAGTGTGTCACGTTTCAAAGTGCCAGGAGGCAGCACAGTGCATTCAGGAAACTACAGCAAGTTCATGATAACCGACAGCTGATCTGGCAGCATCACCTGTGGATGGAGGCTGAGCCCCGGGGTTAACACTGGGGTGAGATGGTTTGTATACTATGCCGAGGAGGTGAGGTACAACACTGTGGGGGCACAGGGAGCTACCGGAGGATTTCAAATATCAGAATCATAACCATAATAGAGTATTTAATTGCATCCTAGTTTTCATCACGGGTAAGATGCACTATAGTTTATGCTCGACTAAGAAAGAGAAATGCTGTCAGTTAAACTAGGATATGTCCTCAAGTGCAAGGTAAATGCCACCTTAAGAGATATTAAAATGGGGGGGGGACAAATCTTAGAACATTAAACTGTGGTACTAGAATAATTAAGAAAGGTCGAACACTTGGATCAACAAAATAAGTGATTATTCCTTAACCATGTGCACCCAACTATATTAAGTCTTAGAACAAGAGACATTCTCATCTTGATGCCCCGCAGCTGTTAGGCCCAAGGTACAGAGGTCAGTAGCCAATGACCAGCAGGCCCCAAGTGCCATGTTCAGACTCTAAGAGCAACTGCCTTTGAGAGAGGAAACGGTTGAGAGTGGGCTTTCTGAGGTAGAGAAGTATTAGCTGGGAAAGTCGGAAAATTGACACAGAATCGGAATTGATACCCCTACATGACAGAGTTGGTTCAACTTCCCTTCTCAGAGAACTTGAGGCTCCTCAGAAATGTATTTTTCATTTTGGACGGAACATTCAGGATAAATATGATCTGTTCGAATACCTGGTTCTCTCATCAGGACTGTTTCTTAGGCTTCACTGGTACTAGAAAAGGGTTTTGATAGACCAGGGTAAATCCTGACAAAAGCAAAGCACGGTATCGATGAAAAACTAACCACTCAGAAGAGAACAACAGATAAAAGGCCAGGCCGACCTGACCCTGCAGGATAGGTAAGGTTGGTCTGGCAACAGGGGTAGAGGGGAAGTGCCCATCTCCTGCTAGAAGAGCTAGAGAAGTCCCCTTCCCGAGAGACCACACCAGAAGAGGAGAGCAGTAGGTGCTGATGATGAAGAATATTTTAATCAGCAGAGAAGGTCAAAATGACAAAGTTCCAGGATCAGAGTAAACCTATGGGATCAAAAAATAAAAAATAAAAAAAAGATTTTTTTGAAACGACTTTTTTTTAAAGGAATTTAAACAAAAGTCCTTTATAACAGACAGTTGGCTGTTTAAACCAAAAGTACAACTCACTGAGAGAATCGCAGCATTATTTATTGGGGTAGAAAGGACCTGGAATGTAGAAAGACCCATTCTGTAGAGGAAAAAATAGAATCACTAACAGGTCTCAACCTTGCACAGCCAGTGGCTAGAATCCCTGGCTCATGAGACCCTGTGCTAGCAGGCCGCTAGAACCATCTCAACTATGTTAGTCTATCTTTGAAGCCAACAAGTGTTTGCCCAGTTAAGAGCACGGTAACAATCAGTCACGTTATGTTATAATGATTGTCGATATCTTTAAAAGCCTTGTCAAGTTCCTTTTTGAGTAACCCTCACCCCACCCTGAGAGAAATTTATCTGTGGTTCACCTCTTTGAAATACCTCACTGTTGTTCCAAATTTACCATAGCAAAAAAAAAAAAAAAAAAAAAAAAAAGCTTTTTATTAACAAAGTGTTCAGAAGGGGGCGCCACTGGAAACAATGAGAGTTTTCGCAGCTGGGACAACTTTGTTGCAGAAACAGCTGAAAGCAATCAGGTCAGACAGAGCCAAGGGCTGCAGGGATTTTTAAAATTACAAAAACCGAACCAAATCAAACCAAAACAAAAATCATAACCAATGGCCAAGATTTCAAGGTTGCTACTAAAGGTATGACATTCTCCTAAGACATGCGTGTGACTTGATCAATATATTTCTATATTTATATTTGAAGAAGAAGGAACTATTTGATGCAGCAAATCCACATTGATTAAAAATTACCAGATAAGGGGCTCTTGGGGGGCTCAGTGGTTTAGGCCTCTGCCTTCCGCTCAGGTCATGATTTCAGGGTCCTGGGATGGAGCCCCACATCAGGCTCTTTGCTCAGCGGGGAGCCTGCTTACCCCTTTCTCTCTGCCACCTCTCTGCCTACTTGTGATCTGTCAAATGGGTAAATAAGATCTTTAAAAAAAGAATTACTAGGTGAGAAAAACATCGAGGGTATGGGAAGGAAAATGATTTCACCTGATCTGACTAGGAAGTGGTTGAAGCCTGAATTAAAGTGCTATCTAAAGAGTAAAGCCCTGGGAAATATATGGGGAAAAAATCCCTAGAAAAACAGCCATAATAACTGGCTGCTCTTTAATGATCCAGATCCTGCGGTAGGCAAAGAAGAGCTGGTTTTAGCCAGAGGATGATCTCCGTTTGTCTTCATGATCTGGCATTTCCTGCAAGCCAGGCATGGGGCTCTGCACTAGAGCTGCAAATGCTGGGGGGCCCTCACTGTCCCTTTTCTCTTCTCAGGGGGACAACCGGCATGTCCATGGTGCAGTGTGACAGGCTTTACCACAGGGAGAGAAAAGACTGCCAAGGGTAGGTTGGAGCTGGGAAAAGCCACTTAGGAACAGATTTTCAGGGGAGGTGATAGACAAGGGCAAAGCGAAGAATGAGGATGAGTGTGTCACGTTTCAAAGTGCCAGGAGGCAGCACAGTGCATTCAGGAAACTACAGCAAGTTCATGATAACCGACAGCTGATCTGGCAGCATCACCTGGGGATGGAGACTGAGCCCCGGGGTTAACACTGGGGTGAGATGGTTTGTATACTATGCCGAGGAGGTGAGGTACAACACTGTGGGGGCACAGGGAGCTACCGGAGGATTTCAAATATCAGAATCATAACCATAATAGAGTATTTAATTGCATCCTAGTTTTCATCACGGGTAAGATGCACTATAGTTTATGCTCGACTAAGAAAGAGAAATGCTGTCAGTTAAACTAGGATATGTCCTCAAGTGCAAGGTAAATGCCACCTTAAGAGATATTAAAATGGGGGGGGGACAAATCTTAGAACATTAAACTGTGGTACTAGAATAATTAAGAAAGGTCGAACACTTGGATCAACAAAATAAGTGATTATTCCTTAACCATGTGCACCCAACTATATTAAGTCTTAGAACAAGAGACATTCTCATGTTGATGCCCCGCAGCTGTTAGGCCCAAGGTACAGAGGTCAGTAGCCAATGACCAGCAGGCCCCAAGTGCCATGTGCAGACTCTAAGAGCAACTGCCTTTGAGAGAGGAAACGGTTGAGAGTGGGCTTTCTGAGGTAGAGAAGTATTAGCTGGGAAAGTCGGAAAATTGACACAGAATCGGAATTGATGCCCCTACATGACAGAGTTGGTTCAACTTCCCTTCTCAGAGATCTTGAGGCTCCTCAGAAATGTATTTTTCATTTTGGACGGAACATTCAGGATAAACATGATCTGTTCGAATACCTGGTTCTCTCATCAGGACTGTTTCTTAGGCTTCACTGGTACTAGAAAAGGGTTTTGATAGACCAGGGTAAATCCTGACAAAAGCAAAGCACGGTATCGATGAAAAACTAACCACTCAGAAGAGAACAACAGATAAAAGGCCAGGCCGACCTGACCCTGCAGGATAGGTAAGGTTGGTCTGGCAACAGGGGTAGAGGGGAAGTGCCCATCTCCTGCTAGAACAGCTAGAGAAGTCCCCTTCCCGAGAGACCACACCAGAAGAGGAGAGCAGTAGGTGCTGATGATGAAGAATATTTTAATCAGCAGAGAAGGTCAAAATGACAAAGTTCCAGGATCAGAGTAAACCTATGGGATCAAAAAATAAAAAATAAAAAAAGATTTTTTTGAAACGACTTTTTTTTAAAGGAATTTAAACAAAAGTCCTTTATAACAGACAGTTGGCTGTTTAAACCAAAAGTACAACTCACTGAGAGAATCGCAGCATTATTTATTGGGGTAGAAAGGACGTGGAATGTAGAAAGACCCATTCTGTAGAGGAAAAAATAGAATCACTAACAGGTCTCAACCTTGCACAGCCAGTGGCTAGAATCCCTGGCTCATGAGACCCTTTGCTAGCAGGCCGCTAGAACCATCTCAACTATGTTAGTCTATCTTGGAAGCCAACAAGTGTTTGCCCAGTTAAGAGCACGGTAACAATCAGTCACGTTATGTTATAATGATTGTCGATATCTTTAAAAGCCTTGTCAAGTTCCTTTTTGAGTAACCCTCACCCCACCCTTAGAGAAATTTATCTGTGGTTCACCTCTTTGAAATACCTCACTGTTGTTCCAAATTTACCATAGCAAAAAAAAAAAAAAAAAAAAAAAAAAGCTTTTTATTAACAAAGTGTTCAGAAGGGGGCGCCACTGGAAACAATGAGAGTTTTCGCAGCTGGGACAACTTTGTTGCAGAAACAGCTGAAAGCAATCAGGTCAGACAGAGCCAAGGGCTGCAGGGATTTTTAAAATTACAAAAACCGAACCAAATCAAACCAAAACAAAAATCATAACCAATGGCCAAGATTTCAAGTTTGCTACTAAAGGTATGACATTCTCCTAAGACATGCGTGTGACTTGATCAATATATTTCTATATTTATATTTGAAGAAGAAGGAACTATTTGATGCAGCAAATCCACATTGATTAAAAATTACCAGATAAGGGGCTCTTGGGGGGCTCAGTGGTTTAGGCCTCTGCCTTCCGCTCAGGTCATGATTTCAGGGTCCTGGGATGGAGCCCCACATCAGGCTCTTTGCTCAGCGGGGAGCCTGCTTACCCCTTTCTCTCTGCCACCTCTCTGCCTACTTGTGATCTGTCAAATGGGTAAATAAGATCTTTAAAAAAAGAATTACTAGGTGAGAAAAACATCGAGGGTATGGGAAGGAAAATGATTTCACCTGATCTGACTAGGAAGTGGTTGAAGCCTGAATTAAAGTGCTATCTAAAGAGTAAAGCCCTGGGAAATATATGGGGAAAAAATCCCTAGAAAAACAGCCATAATAACTGGCTGCTCTTTAATGATCCAGATCCTGCGGTAGGCAAAGAAGAGCTGGTTTTAGCCAGAGGATGATCTCCGTTTGTCTTCATGATCTGGCATTTCCTGCAAGCCAGGCATGGGGCTCTGCACTAGAGCTGCAAATGCTGGGGGGCCCTCACTGTCCCTTTTCTCTTCTCAGGGGGACAACCGGCATGTCCATGGTGCAGTGTGACAGGCTTTACCACAGGGAGAGAAAAGACTGCCAAGGGTAGGTTGGAGCTGGGAAAAGCCACTTAGGAACAGATTTTCAGGGGAGGTGATAGACAAGGGCAAAGCGAAGAATGAGGATGAGTGTGTCACGTTTCAAAGTGCCAGGAGGCAGCACAGTGCATTCAGGAAACTACAGCAAGTTCATGATAACCGACAGCTGATCTGGCAGCATCACCTGGGGATAGAGGCTGAGCCCCGGGGTTAACACTGGGGTGAGATGGTTTGTATACTATGCCGAGGAGGTGAGGTACAACACTGTGGGGGCACAGGGAGCTACCGGAGGATTTCAAATATCAGAATCATAACCATAATAGAGTATTTAATTGCATCCTAGTTTTCATCACGGGTAAGATGCACTATAGTTTATGCTCGACTAAGAAAGAGAAATGCTGTCAGTTAAACTAGGATATGTCCTCAAGTGCAAGGTAAATGCCACCTTAAGAGATATTAAAATGGGGGGGGGACAAATCTTAGAACATTAAACTGTGGTACTAGAATAATTAAGAAAGGTCGAACACTTGGATCAACAAAATAAGTGATTATTCCTTAACCATGTGCACCCAACTATATTAAGTCTTAGAACAAGAGACATTCTCATCTTGATGCCCCGCAGCTGTTAGGCCCAAGGTACAGAGGTCAGTAGCCAATGACCAGCAGGCCCCAAGTGCCATGTGCAGACTCTAAGAGCAACTGCCTTTGAGAGAGGAAACGGTTGAGAGTGGGCTTTCTGAGGTAGAGAAGTATTAGCTGGGAAAGTCGGAAAATTGACACAGAATCGGAATTGATGCCCCTACATGACAGAGTTGGTTCAACTTCCCTTCTCAGAGATCTTGAGGCTCCTCAGAAATGTATTTTTCATTTTGGACGGAACATTCAGGATAAACATGATCTGTTCGAATACCTGGTTCTCTCATCAGGACTGTTTCTTAGGCTTCACTGGTACTAGAAAAGGGTTTTGATAGACCAGGGTAAATCCTGACAAAAGCAAAGCACGGTATCGATGAAAAACTAACCACTCAGAAGAGAACAACAGATAAAAGGCCAGGCCGACCTGACCCTGCAGGATAGGTAAGGTTGGTCTGGCAACAGGGGTAGAGGGGAAGTGCCCATCTCCTGCTAGAAGAGCTAGAGAAGTCCCCTTCCCGAGAGACCACACCAGAAGAGGAGAGCAGTAGGTGCTGATGTTGAAGAATATTTTAATCAGCAGAGAAGGTCAAAATGACAAAGTTCCAGGATCAGAGTAAACCTATGGGATCAAAAAATAAAAAATAAAAAAAAGATTTTTTTGAAACGACTTTTTTTTTAAAGGAATTTAAACAAAAGTCCTTTATAACAGACAGTTGGCTGTTTAAACCAAAAGTACAACTCACTGAGAGAATCGCCGCATTATTTATTGGGGTAGAAAGGACCTGGAATGTAGAAAGACCCATTCTGTAGAGGAAAAAATAGAATCACTAACAGGTCTCAACCTTGCACAGCCAGTGGCTAGAATCCCTGGCTCATGAGACCCTGTGCTAGCAGGCCGCTAGAACCATCTCAACTATGTTAGTCTATCTTGGAAGCCAACAAGTGTTTGCCCAGTTAAGAGCACGGTAACAATCAGTCACGTTATGTTATAATGATTGTCGATATCTTTAAAAGCCTTGTCAAGTTCCTTTTTGAGTAACCCTCATCCCACCCTTAGAGAAATTTATCTGTGGTTCACCTCTTTGAAATACCTCACTGTTGTTCCAAATTTACCATAGCAAAAAAAAAAAAAAAAAAAAAAAAAAAAAAAGCTTTTTATTAACAAAGTGTTCAGAAGGGGGCGCCACTGGAAACAATGAGAGTTTTCGCAGCTGGGACAACTTTGTTGCAGAAACAGCTGAAAGCAATCAGGTCAGACAGAGCCAAGGGCTGCAGGGATTTTTAAAATTACAAAAACCGAACCAAATCAAACCAAAACAAAAATCATAACCAATGGCCAAGATTTCAAGTTTGCTACTAAAGGTATGACATTCTCCTAAGACATGCGTGTGACTTGATCAATATATTTCTATATATATATTTGAAGAAGAAGGAACTATTTGATGCAGCAAATCCACATTGATTAAAAATTACCAGATAAGGGGCTCTTGGGGGGCTCAGTGGTTTAGGCCTCTGCCTTCCGCTCAGGTCATGATTTCAGGGTCCTGGGATGGAGCCCCACATCAGGCTCTTTGCTCAGCGGGGAGCCTGCTTACCCCTTTCTCTCTGCCACCTCTCTGCCTACTTGTGATCTGTCAAATGGGTAAATAAGATCTTTAAAAAAAGAATTACTAGGTGAGAAAAACATCGAGGGTATGGGAAGGAAAATGATTTCACCTGATCTGACTAGGAAGTGGTTGAAGCCTGAATTAAAGTGCTATCTAAAGAGTAAAGCCCTGGGAAATATATGGGGAAAAAATCCCTAGAAAAACAGCCATAATAACTGGCTGCTCTTTAATGATCCAGATCCTGCGGTAGGCAAAGAAGAGCTGGTTTTAGCCAGAGGATGATCTCCGTTTGTCTTCATGATCTGGCATTTCCTGCAAGCCAGGCATGGGGCTCTGCACTAGAGCTGCAAATGCTGGGGGGCCCTCACTGTCCCTTTTCTCTTCTCAGGGGGACAACCGGCATGTCCATGGTGCAGTGTGACAGGCTTTACCACAGGGAGAGAAAAGACTGCCAAGGGTAGGTTGGAGCTGGGAAAAGCCACTTAGGAACAGATTTTCAGGGGAGGTGATAGACAAGGGCAAAGCGAAGAATGAGGATGAGTGTGTCACGTTTCAAAGTGCCAGGAGGCAGCACAGTGCATTCAGGAAACTACAGCAAGTTCATGATAACCGACAGCTGATCTGGCAGCATCACCTGGGGATGGAGACTGAGCCCCGGGGTTAACACTGGGGTGAGATTGTTTGTATACTATGCCGAGGAGGTGAGGTACAACACTGTGGGGGCACAGGGAGCTACCGGAGGATTTCAAATATCAGAATCATAACCATAATAGAGTATTTAATTGCATCCTAGTTTTCATCACGGGTAAGATGCACTATAGTTTATGCTCGACTAAGAAAGAGAAATGCTGTCAGTTAAACTAGGATATGTCCTCAAGTGCAAGGTAAATGCCACCTTAAGAGATATTAAAATGGGGGGGGGGGACAAATCTTAGAACATTAAACTGTGGTACTAGAATAATTAAGAAAGGTCGAACACTTGGATCAACAAAATAAGTGATTATTCCTTAACCATGTGCACCCAACTATATTAAGTCTTAGAACAAGAGACATTCTCATCTTGATGCCCCGCAGCTGTTAGGCCCAAGGTACAGAGGTCAGTAGCCAATGACCAGCAGGCCCCAAGTGCCATGTGCAGACTCTAAGAGCAACTGCCTTTGAGAGAGGAAACGGTTGAGAGTGGGCTTTCTGAGGTAGAGAAGTATTAGCTGGGAAAGTCGGAAAATTGACACAGAATCGGAATTGATGCCCCTACATGACAGAGTTGGTTCAACTTCCCTTCTCAGAGATCTTGAGGCTCCTCAGAAATGTATTTTTCATTTTAGACGGAACATTCAGGATAAACATGATCTGTTCGAATACCTGGTTCTCTCATCAGGACTGTTTCTTAGGCTTCACTGGTACTAGAAAAGGGTTTTGATAGACCAGGGTAAATCCTGACAAAAGCAAAGCACGGTATCGATGAAAAACTAACCACTCAGAAGAGAACAACAGATAAAAGGCCAGGCCGACCTGGCCCTGCAGGATAGGTAAGGTTGGTCTGGCAACAGGGGTAGAGGGGAAGTGCCCATCTCCTGCTAGAAGAGCTAGAGAAGTCCCCTTCCCGAGAGACCACACCAGAAGAGGAGAGCAGTAGGTGCTGATGATGAAGAATATTTTAATCAGCAGAGAAGGTCAAAATGACAAAGTTCCAGGATCAGAGTAAACCTATGGGATCAAAAAATAAAAAATAAAAAAAAAAGATTTTTTTGAAACGACTTTTTTTTTAAAGGAATTTAAACAAAAGTCCTTTATAACAGACAGTTGGCTGTTTAAACCAAAAGTACAACTCACTGAGAGAATCGCCGCATTATTTATTGGGGTAGAAAGGACCTGGAATGTAGAAAGACCCATTCTGTAGAGGAAAAAATAGAATCACTAACAGGTCTCAACCTTGCACAGCCAGTGGCTAGAATCCCTGGCTCATGAGACCCTGTGCTAGCAGGCCGCTAGAACCATCTCAACTATGTTAGTCTATCTTGGAAGCCAACAAGTGTTTGCCCAGTTAAGAGCACGGTAACAATCAGTCACGTTATGTTATAATGATTGTCGATATCTTTAAAAGACTTGTCAAGTTCCTTTTTGAGTAACCCTCACCCCACCCTTAGAGAAATTTATCTGTGGTTCACCTCTTTGAAATACCTCACTGTTGTTCCAAATTTACCATAGCAAAAAAAAAAAAAAAAAAAGCTTTTTATTAAAAAAGTGTTCAGAAGGGGGCGCCACTGGAAACAATGAGAGTTTTCGCATCTGGGACAACTTTGTTGCAGAAACAGCTGAAAGCAATCAGGTCAGACAGAGCCAAGGGCTGCAGGGATTTTTAAAATTACAAAAACCGAACCAAATCAAACCAAAACAAAAATCATAACCAATGGCCAAGATTTCAAGTTTGCTACTAAAGGTATGACATTCTCCTAAGACATGCGTGTGACTTGATCAATATATTTCTATATTTATATTTGAAGAAGAAGGAACTATTTGATGCAGCAAATCCACATTGATTAAAAATTACCAGATAAGGGGCTCTTGGGGGGCTCAGTGGTTTAGGCCTCTGCCTTCCGCTCAGGTCATGATTTCAGGGTCCTGGGATGGAGCCCCACATCAGGCTCTTTGCTCAGCGGGGAGCCTGCTTACCCCTTTCTCTCTGCCACCTCTCTGCCTACTTGTGATCTGTCAAATGGGTAAATAAGATCTTTAAAAAAAGAATTACTAGGTGAGAAAAACATCGAGGGTATGGGAAGGAAAATGATTTCACCTGATCTGAGTAGGAAGTGGTTGAAGCCTGAATTAAAGTGCTATCTAAAGAGTAAAGCCCTGGGAAATATATGGGGAAAAAATCCCTAGAAAAACAGCCATAATAACTGGCTGCTCTTTAATGATCCAGATCCTGCGGTAGGCAAAGAAGAGCTGGTTTTAGCCAGAGGATGATCTCCGTTTGTCTTCATGATCTGGCATTTCCTGCAAGCCAGGCATGGGGCTCTGCACTAGAGCTGCAAATGCTGGGGGGCCCTCACTGTCCCTTTTCTCTTCTCAGGGGGACAACCGGCATGTCCATGGTGCAGTGTGACAGGCTTTACCACAGGGAGAGAAAAGACTGCCAAGGGTAGGTTGGAGCTGGGAAAAGCCACTTAGGAACAGATTTTCAGGGGAGGTGATAGACAAGGGCAAAGCAAAGAATGAGGATGAGTGTGTCACGTTTCAAAGTGCCAGGAGGCAGCACAGTGCATTCAGGAAACTACAGCAAGTTCATGATAACCGACAGCTGATCTGGCAGCATCCCCTGGGGATGGAGGCTGAGCCCCGGGGTTAACACTGGGGTGAGATGGTTTGTATACTATGCCGAAGAGGTGAGGTACAACACTGTGGGGGCACAGGGAGCTACCGGAGGATTTCAAATATCAGAATCATAACCATAATAGAGTATTTAATTGCATCCTAGTTTTCATCAAGGGTAAGATGCACTATAGTTTATGCTCGACTAAGAAAGAGAAATGCTGTCAGTTAAACTAGGATATGTCCTCAAGTGCAAGGTAAATGCCACCTTAAGAGATATTAAAATGGGGGGGGGACAAATCTTAGAACATTAAACTGTGGTACTAGAATAATTAAGAAAGGTCGAACACTTGGATCAACAAAATAAGTGATTATTCCTTAACCATGTGCACCCAACTATATTAAGTCTTAGAACAAGAGACATTCTCATCTTGATGCCCCGCAGCTGTTAGGCCCAAGGTACAGAGGTCAGTAGCCAATGACCAGCAGGCCCCAAGTGCCATGTGCAGACTCTAAGAGCAACTGCCTTTGAGAGAGGAAACGGTTGAGAGTGGGCTTTCTGAGGTAGAGAAGTATTAGCTGGGAAAGTCGGAAAATTGACAGAGAATCGGAATTGATACCCCTACATGACAGAGTTGGTTCAACTTCCCTTCTCAGAGAACTTGAGGCTCCTCAGAAATGTATTTTTCATTTTGGACGGAACATTCAGGATAAATATGATCTGTTCGAATACCTGGTTCTCTCATCAGGACTGTTTCTTAGGCTTCACTGGTACTAGAAAAGGGTTTTGATAGACCAGGGTAAATCCTGACAAAAGCAAAGCACGGTATCGATGAAAAACTAACCACTCAGAAGAGAACAACAGATAAAAGGCCAGGCCGACCTGACCCTGCAGGATAGGTAAGGTTGGTCTGGCAACAGGGGTAGAGGGGAAGTGCCCATCTCCTGCTAGAAGAGCTAGAGAAGTCCCCTTCCCGAGAGACCACACCAGAAGAGGAGAGCAGTAGGTGCTGATGATGAAGAATATTTTAATCAGCAGAGAAGGTCAAAATGACAAAGTTCCAGGATCAGAGTAAACCTATGGGATCAAAAAATAAAAAATAAAAAAAAGATTTTTTTGAAACGACTTTTTTTTAAAGGAATTTAAACAAAAGTCCTTTATAACAGACAGTTGGCTGTTTAAACCAAAAGTACAACTCACTGAGAGAATCGCAGCATTATTTATTGGGGTAGAAAGGACCTGGAATGTAGAAAGACCCATTCTGTAGAGGAAAAAATAGAATCACTAACAGGTCTCAACCTTGCACAGCCAGTGGCTAGAATCCCTGGCTCATGAGACCCTGTGCTAGCAGGCCGCTAGAACCATCTCAACTATGTTAGACTATCTTGGAAGCCAACAAGTGTTTGCCCAGTTAAGAGCACGGTAACAATCAGTCACGTTATGTTATAATGATTGTCGATATCTTTAAAAGCCTTGGCAAGTTCCTTTTTGAGTAACCCTCACCCCACCCTGAGAGAAATTTATCTGTGGTTCACCTCTTTGAAATACCTCACTGTTGTTCCAAATTTACCATAGCAAAAAAAAAAAAAAAAAAAAAAAAAAGCTTTTTATTAACAAAGTGTTCAGAAGGGGGCGCCACTGGAAACAATGAGAGTTTTCGCAGCTGGGACAACTTTGTTGCAGAAACAGCTGAAAGCAATCAGGTCAGACAGAGCCAAGGGCTGCAGGGATTTTTAAAATTACAAAAACCGAACCAAATCAAACCAAAACAAAAATCATAACCAATGGCCAAGATTTCAAGGTTGCTACTAAAGGTATGACATTCTCCTAAGACATGCGTGTGACTTGATCAATATATTTCTATATTTATATTTGAAGAAGAAGGAACTATTTGATGCAGCAAATCCACATTGATTAAAAATTACCAGATAAGGGGCTCTTGGGGGGCTCAGTGGTTTAGGCCTCTGCCTTCCGCTCAGGTCATGATTTCAGGGTCCTGGGATGGAGCCCCACATCAGGCTCTTTGCTCAGCGGGGAGCCTGCTTACCCCTTTCTCTCTGCCACCTCTCTGCCTACTTGTGATCTGTCAAATGGGTAAATAAGATCTTTAAAAAAAGAATTACTAGGTGAGAAAAACATCGAGGGTATGGGAAGGAAAATGATTTCACCTGATCTGACTAGGAAGTGGTTGAAGCCTGAATTAAAGTGCTATCTAAAGAGTAAAGCCCTGGGAAATATATGGGGAAAAAATCCCTAGAAAAACAGCCATAATAACTGGCTGCTCTTTAATGATCCAGATCCTGCGGTAGGCAAAGAAGAGCTGGTTTTAGCCAGAGGATGATCTCCGTTTGTCTTCATGATCTGGCATTTCCTGCAAGCCAGGCATGGGGCTCTGCACTAGAGCTGCAAATGCTGGGGGGCCCTCACTGTCCCTTTTCTCTTCTCAGGGGGACAACCGGCATGTCCATGGTGCAGTGTGACAGGCTTTACCACAGGGAGAGAAAAGACTGCCAAGGGTAGGTTGGAGCTGGGAAAAGCCACTTAGGAACAGATTTTCAGGGGAGGTGATAGACAAGGGCAAAGCGAAGAATGAGGATGAGTGTGTCACGTTTCAAAGTGCCAGGAGGCAGCACAGTGCATTCAGGAAACTACAGCAAGTTCATGATAACCGACAGCTGATCTGGCAGCATCACCTGGGGATGGAGGCTGAGCCCCGGGGTTAACACTGGGGTGAGATGGTTTGTATACTATGCCGAGGAGGTGAGGTACAACACTGTGGGGGCACAGGGAGCTACCGGAGGATTTCAAATATCAGAATCATAACCATAATAGAGTATTTAATTGCATCCTAGTTTTCATCACGGGTAAGATGCACTATAGTTTATGCTCGACTAAAAAAGAGAAATGCTGTCAGTTAAACTAGGATATGTCCTCAAGTGCAAGGTAAATGCCACCTTAAGAGATATTAAAATGGGGGGGGGGACAAATCTTAGAACATTAAACTGTGGTACTAGAATAATTAAGAAAGGTCGAACACTTGGATCAACAAAATAAGTGATTATTCCTTAACCATGTGCACCCAACTATATTAAGTCTTAGAACAAGAGACATTCTCATCTTGATGCCCCGCAGCTGTTAGGCCCAAGGTACAGAGGTCAGTAGCCAATGACCAGCAGGCCCCAAGTGCCATGTGCAGACTCTAAGAGCAACTGCCTTTGAGAGAGGAAACGGTTGAGAGTGGGCTTTCTGAGGTAGAGAAGTATTAGCTGGGAAAGTCGGAAAATTGACACAGAATCGGAATTGATGCCCCTACATGACAGAGTTGGTTCAACTTCCCTTCTCAGAGATCTTGAGGCTCCTCAGAAATGTATTTTTCATTTTGGACGGAACATTCAGGATAAACATGATCTGTTCGAATACCTGGTTCTCTCATCAGGACTGTTTCTTAGGCTTCACTGGTACTAGAAAAGGGTTTTGATAGACCAGGGTAAATCCTGACAAAAGCAAAGCACGGTATCGATGAAAAACTAACCACTCAGAAGAGAACAACAGATAAAAGGCCAGGCCGACCTGACCCTGCAGGATAGGTAAGGTTGGTCTGGCAACAGGGGTAGAGGGGAAGTGCCCATCTCCTGCTAGAAGAGCTAGAGAAGTCCCCTTCCCGAGAGACCACACCAGAAGAGGAGAGTAGTAGGTGCTGATGTTGAAGAATATTTTAATCAGCAGAGAAGGTCAAAATGACAAAGTTCCAGGATCAGAGTAAACCTATGGGATCAAAAAATAAAAAATAAAAAAAAGATTTTTTTGAAACGACTTTTTTTTTAAAGGAATTTAAACAAAAGTCCTTTATAACAGACAGTTGGCTGTTTAAACCAAAAGTACAACTCACTGAGAGAATCGCCGCATTATTTATTGGGGTAGAAAGGACCTGGAATGTAGAAAGACCCATTCTGTAGAGGAAAAAATAGAATCACTAACAGGTCTCAACCTTGCACAGCCAGTGGCTAGAATCCCTGGCTCATGAGACCCTGTGCTAGCAGGCCGCTAGAACCATCTCAACTATGTTAGTCTATCTTGGAAGCCAACAAGTGTTTGCCCAGTTAAGAGCACGGTAACAATCAGTCACGTTATGTTATAATGATTGTCGATATCTTTAAAAGCCTTGTCAAGTTCCTTTTTGAGTAACCCTCATCCCACCCTTAGAGAAATTTATCTGTGGTTCACCTCTTTGAAATACCTCACTGTTGTTCCAAATTTACCATAGCAAAAAAAAAAAAAAAAAAAAAAAAAAAGCTTTTTATTAACAAAGTGTTCAGAAGGGGGCGCCACTGGAAACAATGAGAGTTTTCGCAGCTGGGACAACTTTGTTGCAGAAACAGCTGAAAGCAATCAGGTCAGACAGAGCCAAGGGCTGCAGGGATTTTTAAAATTACAAAAACCGAACCAAATCAAACCAAAACAAAAATCATAACCAATGGCCAAGATTTCAAGTTTGCTACTAAAGGTATGACATTCTCCTAAGACATGCGTGTGACTTGATCAATATATTTCTATATTTATATTTGAAGAAGAAGGAACTATTTGATGCAGCAAATCCACATTGATTAAAAATTACCAGATAAGGGGCTCTTGGGGGGCTCAGTGGTTTAGGCCTCTGCCTTCCGCTCAGGTCATGATTTCAGGGTCCTGGGATGGAGCCCCACATCAGGCTCTTTGCTCAGCGGGGAGCCTGCTTACCCCTTTCTCTCTGCCACCTCTCTGCCTACTTGTGATCTGTCAAATGGGTAAATAAGATCTTTAAAAAAAGAATTACTAGGTGAGAAAAACATCGAGGGTATGGGAAGGAAAATGATTTCACCTGATCTGACTAGGAAGTGGTTGAAGCCTGAATTAAAGTGCTATCTAAAGAGTAAAGCCCTGGGAAATATATGGGGAAAAAATCCCTAGAAAAACAGCCATAATAACTGGCTGCTCTTTAATGATCCAGATCCTGCGGTAGGCAAAGAAGAGCTGGTTTTAGCCAGAGGATGATCTCCGTTTGTCTTCATGATCTGGCATTTCCTGCAAGCCAGGCATGGGGCTCTGCACTAGAGCTGCAAATGCTGGGGGGCCCTCACTGTCCCTTTTCTCTTCTCAGGGGGACAACCGGCATGTCCATGGTGCAGTGTGACAGGCTTTACCACAGGGAGAGAAAAGACTGCCAAGGGTAGGTTGGAGCTGGGAAAAGCCACTTAGGAACAGATTTTCAGGGGAGGTGATAGACAAGGGCAAAGCGAAGAATGAGGATGAGTGTGTCACGTTTCAAAGTGCCAGGAGGCAGCACAGTGCATTCAGGAAACTACAGCAAGTTCATGATAACCGACAGCTGATCTGGCAGCATCACCTGGGGATGGAGACTGAGCCCCGGGGTTAACACTGGGGTGAGATGGTTTGTATACTATGCCGAGGAGGTGAGGTACAACACTGTGGGGGCACAGGGAGCTACCGGAGGATTTCAAATATCAGAATCATAACCATAATAGAGTATTTAATTGCATCCTAGTTTTCATCACGGGTAAGATGCACTATAGTTTATGCTCGACTAAGAAAGAGAAATGCTGTCAGTTAAACTAGGATATGTCCTCAAGTGCAAGGTAAATGCCACCTTAAGAGATATTAAAATGGGGGGGGGACAAATCTTAGAACATTAAACTGTGGTACTAGAATAATTAAGAAAGGTCGAACACTTGGATCAACAAAATAAGTGATTATTCCTTAACCATGTGCACCCAACTATATTAAGTCTTAGAACAAGAGACATTCTCATGTTGATGCCCCGCAGCTGTTAGGCCCAAGGTACAGAGGTCAGTAGCCAATGACCAGCAGGCCCCAAGTGCCATGTGCAGACTCTAAGAGCAACTGCCTTTGAGAGAGGAAACGGTTGAGAGTGGGCTTTCTGAGGTAGAGAAGTATTAGCTGGGAAAGTCGGAAAATTGACACAGAATCGGAATTGATGCCCCTACATGACAGAGTTGGTTCAACTTCCCTTCTCAGAGATCTTGAGGCTCCTCAGAAATGTATTTTTCATTTTGGACGGAACATTCAGGATAAACATGATCTGTTCGAATACCTGGTTCTCTCATCAGGACTGTTTCTTAGGCTTCACTGGTACTAGAAAAGGGTTTTGATAGACCAGGGTAAATCCTGACAAAAGCAAAGCACGGTATCGATGAAAAACTAACCACTCAGAAGAGAACAACAGATAAAAGGCCAGGCCGACCTGACCCTGCAGGATAGGTAAGGTTGGTCTGGCAACAGGGGTAGAGGGGAAGTGCCCATCTCCTGCTAGAACAGCTAGAGAAGTCCCCTTCCCGAGAGACCACACCAGAAGAGGAGAGCAGTAGGTGCTGATGATGAAGAATATTTTAATCAGCAGAGAAGGTCAAAATGACAAAGTTCCAGGATCAGAGTAAACCTATGGGATCAAAAAATAAAAAATAAAAAAAAGATTTTTTTGAAACGACTTTTTTTTAAAGGAATTTAAACAAAAGTCCTTTATAACAGACAGTTGGCTGTTTAAACCAAAAGTACAACTCACTGAGAGAATCGCAGCATTATTTATTGGGGTAGAAAGGACCTGGAATGTAGAAAGACCCATTCTGTAGAGGAAAAAATAGAATCACTAACAGGTCTCAACCTTGCACAGCCAGTGGCTAGAATCCCTGGCTCATGAGACCCTTTGCTAGCAGGCCGCTAGAACCATCTCAACTATGTTAGTCTATCTTGGAAGCCAACAAGTGTTTGCCCAGTTAAGAGCACGGTAACAATCAGTCACGTTATGTTATAATGATTGTCGATATCTTTAAAAGCCTTGTCAAGTTCCTTTTTGAGTAACCCTCACCCCACCCTTAGAGAAATTTATCTGTGGTTCACCTCTTTGAAATACCTCACTGTTGTTCCAAATTTACCATAGCAAAAAAAAAAAAAAAAAAAAAAAAAAAGCTTTTTATTAACAAAGTGTTCAGAAGGGGGCGCCACTGGAAACAATGAGAGTTTTCGCAGCTGGGACAACTTTGTTGCAGAAACAGCTGAAAGCAATCAGGTCAGACAGAGCCAAGGGCTGCAGGGATTTTTAAAATTACAAAAACCGAACCAAATCAAACCAAAACAAAAATCATAACCAATGGCCAAGATTTCAAGTTTGCTACTAAAGGTATGACATTCTCCTAAGACATGCGTGTGACTTGATCAATATATTTCTATATATATATTTGAAGAAGAAGGAACTATTTGATGCAGCAAATCCACATTGATTAAAAATTACCAGATAAGGGGCTCTTGGGGGGCTCAGTGGTTTAGGCCTCTGCCTTCCGCTCAGGTCATGATTTCAGGGTCCTGGGATGGAGCCCCACATCAGGCTCTTTGCTCAGCGGGGAGCCTGCTTACCCCTTTCTCTCTGCCACCTCTCTGCCTACTTGTGATCTGTCAAATGGGTAAATAAGATCTTTAAAAAAAGAATTACTAGGTGAGAAAAACATCGAGGGTATGGGAAGGAAAATGATTTCACCTGATCTGACTAGGAAGTGGTTGAAGCCTGAATTAAAGTGCTATCTAAAGAGTAAAGCCCTGGGAAATATATGGGGAAAAAATCCCTAGAAAAACAGCCATAATAACTGGCTGCTCTTTAATGATCCAGATCCTGCGGTAGGCAAAGAAGAGCTGGTTTTAGCCAGAGGATGATCTCCGTTTGTCTTCATGATCTGGCATTTCCTGCAAGCCAGGCATGGGGCTCTGCACTAGAGCTGCAAATGCTGGGGGGCCCTCACTGTCCCTTTTCTCTTCTCAGGGGGACAACCGGCATGTCCATGGTGCAGTGTGACAGGCTTTACCACAGGGAGAGAAAAGACTGCCAAGGGTAGGTTGGAGCTGGGAAAAGCCACTTAGGAACAGATTTTCAGGGGAGGTGATAGACAAGGGCAAAGCAAAGAATGAGGATGAGTGTGTCACGTTTCAAAGTGCCAGGAGGCAGCACAGTGCATTCAGGAAACTACAGCAAGTTCATGATAACCGACAGCTGATCTGGCAGCATCCCCTGGGGATGGAGGCTGAGCCCCGGGGTTAACACTGGGGTGAGATGGTTTGTATACTATGCCGAAGAGGTGAGGTACAACACTGTGGGGGCACAGGGAGCTACCGGAGGATTTCAAATATCAGAATCATAACCATAATAGAGTATTTAATTGCATCCTAGTTTTCATCAAGGGTAAGATGCACTATAGTTTATGCTCTACTAAGAAAGAGAAATGCTGTCAGTTAAACTAGGATATGTCCTCAAGTGCAAGGTAAATGCCACCTTAAGAGATATTAAAATGGGGGGGGGACAAATCTTAGAACATTAAACTGTGGTACTAGAATAATTAAGAAAGGTCGAACACTTGGATCAACAAAATAAGTGATTATTCCTTAACCATGTGCACCCAACTATATTAAGTCTTAGAACAAGAGACATTCTCATCTTGATGCCCCGCAGCTGTTAGGCCCAAGGTACAGAGGTCAGTAGCCAATGACCAGCAGGCCCCAAGTGCCATGTGCAGACTCTAAGAGCAACTGCCTTTGAGAGAGGAAACGGTTGAGAGTGGGCTTTCTGAGGTAGAGAAGTATTAGCTGGGAAAGTCGGAAAATTGACAGAGAATCGGAATTGATACCCCTACATGACAGAGTTGGTTCAACTTCCCTTCTCAGAGAACTTGAGGCTCCTCAGAAATGTATTTTTCATTTTGGACGGAACATTCAGGATAAATATGATCTGTTCGAATACCTGGTTCTCTCATCAGGACTGTTTCTTAGGCTTCACTGGTACTAGAAAAGGGTTTTGATAGACCAGGGTAAATCCTGACAAAAGCAAAGCACGGTATCGATGAAAAACTAACCACTCAGAAGAGAACAACAGATAAAAGGCCAGGCCGACCTGACCCTGCAGGATAGGTAAGGTTGGTCTGGCAACAGGGGTAGAGGGGAAGTGCCCATCTCCTGCTAGAAGAGCTAGAGAAGTCCCCTTCCCGAGAGACCACACCAGAAGAGGAGAGCAGTAGGTGCTGATGATGAAGAATATTTTAATCAGCAGAGAAGGTCAAAATGACAAAGTTCCAGGATCAGAGTAAACCTATGGGATCAAAAAATAAAAAATAAAAAAAAGATTTTTTTGAAACGACTTTTTTTTAAAGGAATTTAAACAAAAGTCCTTTATAACAGACAGTTGGCTGTTTAAACCAAAAGTACAACTCACTGAGAGAATCGCAGCATTATTTATTGGGGTAGAAAGGACCTGGAATGTAGAAAGACCCATTCTGTAGAGGAAAAAATAGAATCACTAACAGGTCTCAACCTTGCACAGCCAGTGGCTAGAATCCCTGGCTCATGAGACCCTGTGCTAGCAGGCCGCTAGAACCATCTCAACTATGTTAGACTATCTTGGAAGCCAACAAGTGTTTGCCCAGTTAAGAGCACGGTAACAATCAGTCACGTTATGTTATAATGATTGTCGATATCTTTAAAAGCCTTGGCAAGTTCCTTTTTGAGTAACCCTCACCCCACCCTGAGAGAAATTTATCTGTGGTTCACCTCTTTGAAATACCTCACTGTTGTTCCAAATTTACCATAGCAAAAAAAAAAAAAAAAAAAAAAAAAAGCTTTTTATTAACAAAGTGTTCAGAAGGGGGCGCCACTGGAAACAATGAGAGTTTTCGCAGCTGGGACAACTTTGTTGCAGAAACAGCTGAAAGCAATCAGGTCAGACAGAGCCAAGGGCTGCAGGGATTTTTAAAATTACAAAAACCGAACCAAATCAAACCAAAACAAAAATCATAACCAATGGCCAAGATTTCAAGGTTGCTACTAAAGGTATGACATTCTCCTAAGACATGCGTGTGACTTGATCAATATATTTCTATATTTATATTTGAAGAAGAAGGAACTATTTGATGCAGCAAATCCACATTGATTAAAAATTACCAGATAAGGGGCTCTTGGGTGGCTCAGTGGTTTAGGCCTCTGCCTTCCGCTCAGGTCATGATTTCAGGGTCCTGGGATGGAGCCCCACATCAGGCTCTTTGCTCAGCGGGGAGCCTGCTTACCCCTTTCTCTCTGCCACCTCTCTGCCTACTTGTGATCTGTCAAATGGGTAAATAAGATCTTTAAAAAAAGAATTACTAGGTGAGAAAAACATCGAGGGTATGGGAAGGAAAATGATTTCACCTGATCTGACTAGGAAGTGGTTGAAGCCTGAATTAAAGTGCTATCTAAAGAGTAAAGCCCTGGGAAATATATGGGGAAAAAATCCCTAGAAAAACAGCCATAATAACTGGCTGCTCTTTAATGATCCAGATCCTGCGGTAGGCAAAGAAGAGCTGGTTTTAGCCAGAGGATGATCTCCGTTTGTCTTCATGATCTGGCATTTCCTGCAAGCCAGGCATGGGGCTCTGCACTAGAGCTGCAAATGCTGGGGGGCCCTCACTGTCCCTTTTCTCTTCTCAGGGGGACAACCGGCATGTCCATGGTGCAGTGTGACAGGCTTTACCACAGGGAGAGAAAAGACTGCCAAGGGTAGGTTGGAGCTGGGAAAAGCCACTTAGGAACAGATTTTCAGGGGAGGTGATAGACAAGGGCAAAGCGAAGAATGAGGATGAGTGTGTCACGTTTCAAAGTGCCAGGAGGCAGCACAGTGCATTCAGGAAACTACAGCAAGTTCATGATAACCGACAGCTGATCTGGCAGCATCACCTGGGGATGGAGGCTGAGCCCCGGGGTTAACACTGGGGTGAGATGGTTTGTATACTTTGCCGAGGAGGTGAGGTACAACACTGTGGGGGCACAGGGAGCTACCGGAGGATTTCAAATATCAGAATCATAACCATAATAGAGTATTTAATTGCATCCTAGTTTTCATCACGGGTAAGATGCACTATAGTTTATGCTCGACTAAAAAAGAGAAATGCTGTCAGTTAAACTAGGATATGTCCTCAAGTGCAAGGTAAATGCCACCTTAAGAGATATTAAAATGGGGGGGGGGACAAATCTTAGAACATTAAACTGTGGTACTAGAATAATTAAGAAAGGTCGAACACTTGGATCAACAAAATAAGTGATTATTCCTTAACCATGTGCACCCAACTATATTAAGTCTTAGAACAAGAGACATTCTCATCTTGATGCCCCGCAGCTGTTAGGCCCAAGGTACAGAGGTCAGTAGCCAATGACCAGCAGGCCCCAAGTGCCATGTGCAGACTCTAAGAGCAACTGCCTTTGAGAGAGGAAACGGTTGAGAGTGGGCTTTCTGAGGTAGAGAAGTATTAGCTGGGAAAGTCGGAAAATTGACACAGAATCGGAATTGATGCCCCTACATGACAGAGTTGGTTCAACTTCCCTTCTCAGAGATCTTGAGGCTCCTCAGAAATGTATTTTTCATTTTGGACGGAACATTCAGGATAAACATGATCTGTTCGAATACCTGGTTCTCTCATCAGGACTGTTTCTTAGGCTTCACTGGTACTAGAAAAGGGTTTTGATAGACCAGGGTAAATCCTGACAAAAGCAAAGCACGGTATCGATGAAAAACTAACCACTCAGAAGAGAACAACAGATAAAAGGCCAGGCCGACCTGACCCTGCAGGATAGGTAAGGTTGGTCTGGCAACAGGGGTAGAGGGGAAGTGCCCATCTCCTGCTAGAAGAGCTAGAGAAGTCCCCTTCCCGAGAGACCACACCAGAAGAGGAGAGCAGTAGGTGCTGATGTTGAAGAATATTTTAATCAGCAGAGAAGGTCAAAATGACAAAGTTCCAGGATCAGAGTAAACCTATGGGATCAAAAAATAAAAAATAAAAAAAAGATTTTTTTGAAACGACTTTTTTTTTAAAGGAATTTAAACAAAAGTCCTTTATAACAGACAGTTGGCTGTTTAAACCAAAAGTACAACTCACTGAGAGAATCGCCGCATTATTTATTGGGGTAGAAAGGACCTGGAATGTAGAAAGACCCATTCTGTAGAGGAAAAAATAGAATCACTAACAGGTCTCAACCTTGCACAGCCAGTGGCTAGAATCCCTGGCTCATGAGACCCTGTGCTAGCAGGCCGCTAGAACCATCTCAACTATGTTAGTCTATCTTGGAAGCCAACAAGTGTTTGCCCAGTTAAGAGCACGGTAACAATCAGTCACGTTATGTTATAATGATTGTCGATATCTTTAAAAGCCTTGTCAAGTTCCTTTTTGAGTAACCCTCATCCCACCCTTAGAGAAATTTATCTGTGGTTCACCTCTTTGAAATACCTCACTGTTGTTCCAAATTTACCATAGCAAAAAAAAAAAAAAAAAAAAAAAAAAAGCTTTTTATTAACAAAGTGTTCAGAAGGGGGCGCCACTGGAAACAATGAGAGTTTTCGCAGCTGGGACAACTTTGTTGCAGAAACAGCTGAAAGCAATCAGGTCAGACAGAGCCAAGGGCTGCAGGGATTTTTAAAATTACAAAAACCGAACCAAATCAAACCAAAACAAAAATCATAACCAATGGCCAAGATTTCAAGTTTGCTACTAAAGGTATGACATTCTCCTAAGACATGCGTGTGACTTGATCAATATATTTCTATATTTATATTTGAAGAAGAAGGAACTATTTGATGCAGCAAATCCACATTGATTAAAAATTACCAGATAAGGGGCTCTTGGGGGGCTCAGTGGTTTAGGCCTCTGCCTTCCGCTCAGGTCATGATTTCAGGGTCCTGGGATGGAGCCCCACATCAGGCTCTTTGCTCAGCGGGGAGCCTGCTTACCCCTTTCTCTCTGCCACCTCTCTGCCTACTTGTGATCTGTCAAATGGGTAAATAAGATCTTTAAAAAAAGAATTACTAGGTGAGAAAAACATCGAGGGTATGGGAAGGAAAATGATTTCACCTGATCTGACTAGGAAGTGGTTGAAGCCTGAATTAAAGTGCTATCTAAAGAGTAAAGCCCTGGGAAATATATGGGGAAAAAATCCCTAGAAAAACAGCCATAATAACTGGCTGCTCTTTAATGATCCAGATCCTGCGGTAGGCAAAGAAGAGCTGGTTTTAGCCAGAGGATGATCTCCGTTTGTCTTCATGATCTGGCATTTCCTGCAAGCCAGGCATGGGGCTCTGCACTAGAGCTGCAAATGCTGGGGGGCCCTCACTGTCCCTTTTCTCTTCTCAGGGGGACAACCGGCATGTCCATGGTGCAGTGTGACAGGCTTTACCACAGGGAGAGAAAAGACTGCCAAGGGTAGGTTGGAGCTGGGAAAAGCCACTTAGGAACAGATTTTCAGGG
This sequence comes from Mustela lutreola, assembly GCF_030435805.1. Lineage (NCBI taxonomy): Eukaryota > Metazoa > Chordata > Mammalia > Carnivora > Mustelidae > Mustela > Mustela lutreola. The sequence continues at coordinate 95,070,982 of NC_081292.1, forward strand.
GAGGTGATAGACAAGGGCAAAGCGAAGAATGAGGATGAGTGTGTCACGTTTCAAAGTGCCAGGAGGCAGCACAGTGCATTCAGGAAACTACAGCAAGTTCATGATAACCGACAGCTGATCTGGCAGCATCACCTGGGGATGGAGACTGAGCCCCGGGGTTAACACTGGGGTGAGATGGTTTGTATACTATGCCGAGGAGGTGAGGTACAACACTGTGGGGGCACAGGGAGCTACCGGAGGATTTCAAATATCAGAATCATAACCATAATAGAGTATTTAATTGCATCCTAGTTTTCATCACGGGTAAGATGCACTATAGTTTATGCTCGACTAAGAAAGAGAAATGCTGTCAGTTAAACTAGGATATGTCCTCAAGTGCAAGGTAAATGCCACCTTAAGAGATATTAAAATGGGGGGGGGACAAATCTTAGAACATTAAACTGTGGTACTAGAATAATTAAGAAAGGTCGAACACTTGGATCAACAAAATAAGTGATTATTCCTTAACCATGTGCACCCAACTATATTAAGTCTTAGAACAAGAGACATTCTCATGTTGATGCCCCGCAGCTGTTAGGCCCAAGGTACAGAGGTCAGTAGCCAATGACCAGCAGGCCCCAAGTGCCATGTGCAGACTCTAAGAGCAACTGCCTTTGAGAGAGGAAACGGTTGAGAGTGGGCTTTCTGAGGTAGAGAAGTATTAGCTGGGAAAGTCGGAAAATTGACACAGAATCGGAATTGATGCCCCTACATGACAGAGTTGGTTCAACTTCCCTTCTCAGAGATCTTGAGGCTCCTCAGAAATGTATTTTTCATTTTGGACGGAACATTCAGGATAAACATGATCTGTTCGAATACCTGGTTCTCTCATCAGGACTGTTTCTTAGGCTTCACTGGTACTAGAAAAGGGTTTTGATAGACCAGGGTAAATCCTGACAAAAGCAAAGCACGGTATCGATGAAAAACTAACCACTCAGAAGAGAACAACAGATAAAAGGCCAGGCCGACCTGACCCTGCAGGATAGGTAAGGTTGGTCTGGCAACAGGGGTAGAGGGGAAGTGCCCATCTCCTGCTAGAACAGCTAGAGAAGTCCCCTTCCCGAGAGACCACACCAGAAGAGGAGAGCAGTAGGTGCTGATGATGAAGAATATTTTAATCAGCAGAGAAGGTCAAAATGACAAAGTTCCAGGATCAGAGTAAACCTATGGGATCAAAAAATAAAAAATAAAAAAAAGATTTTTTTGAAACGACTTTTTTTTAAAGGAATTTAAACAAAAGTCCTTTATAACAGACAGTTGGCTGTTTAAACCAAAAGTACAACTCACTGAGAGAATCGCAGCATTATTTATTGGGGTAGAAAGGACCTGGAATGTAGAAAGACCCATTCTGTAGAGGAAAAAATAGAATCACTAACAGGTCTCAACCTTGCACAGCCAGTGGCTAGAATCCCTGGCTCATGAGACCCTTTGCTAGCAGGCCGCTAGAACCATCTCAACTATGTTAGTCTATCTTGGAAGCCAACAAGTGTTTGCCCAGTTAAGAGCACGGTAACAATCAGTCACGTTATGTTATAATGATTGTCGATATCTTTAAAAGCCTTGTCAAGTTCCTTTTTGAGTAACCCTCACCCCACCCTTAGAGAAATTTATCTGTGGTTCACCTCTTTGAAATACCTCACTGTTGTTCCAAATTTACCATAGCAAAAAAAAAAAAAAAAAAAAAAAAAAAGCTTTTTATTAACAAAGTGTTCAGAAGGGGGCGCCACTGGAAACAATGAGAGTTTTCGCAGCTGGGACAACTTTGTTGCAGAAACAGCTGAAAGCAATCAGGTCAGACAGAGCCAAGGGCTGCAGGGATTTTTAAAATTACAAAAACCGAACCAAATCAAACCAAAACAAAAATCATAACCAATGGCCAAGATTTCAAGTTTGCTACTAAAGGTATGACATTCTCCTAAGACATGCGTGTGACTTGATCAATATATTTCTATATATATATTTGAAGAAGAAGGAACTATTTGATGCAGCAAATCCACATTGATTAAAAATTACCAGATAAGGGGCTCTTGGGGGGCTCAGTGGTTTAGGCCTCTGCCTTCCGCTCAGGTCATGATTTCAGGGTCCTGGGATGGAGCCCCACATCAGGCTCTTTGCTCAGCGGGGAGCCTGCTTACCCCTTTCTCTCTGCCACCTCTCTGCCTACTTGTGATCTGTCAAATGGGTAAATAAGATCTTTAAAAAAAGAATTACTAGGTGAGAAAAACATCGAGGGTATGGGAAGGAAAATGATTTCACCTGATCTGACTAGGAAGTGGTTGAAGCCTGAATTAAAGTGCTATCTAAAGAGTAAAGCCCTGGGAAATATATGGGGAAAAAATCCCTAGAAAAACAGCCATAATAACTGGCTGCTCTTTAATGATCCAGATCCTGCGGTAGGCAAAGAAGAGCTGGTTTTAGCCAGAGGATGATCTCCGTTTGTCTTCATGATCTGGCATTTCCTGCAAGCCAGGCATGGGGCTCTGCACTAGAGCTGCAAATGCTGGGGGGCCCTCACTGTCCCTTTTCTCTTCTCAGGGGGACAACCGGCATGTCCATGGTGCAGTGTGACAGGCTTTACCACAGGGAGAGAAAAGACTGCCAAGGGTAGGTTGGAGCTGGGAAAAGCCACTTAGGAACAGATTTTCAGGGGAGGTGATAGACAAGGGCAAAGCGAAGAATGAGGATGAGTGTGTCACGTTTCAAAGTGCCAGGAGGCAGCACAGTGCATTCAGGAAACTACAGCAAGTTCATGATAACCGACAGCTGATCTGGCAGCATCACCTGGGGATGGAGGCTGAGCCCCGGGGTTAACACTGGGGTGAGATGGTTTGTATACTATGCCGAGGAGGTGAGGTACAACACTGTGGGGGCACAGGGAGCTACCGGAGGATTTCAAATATCAGAATCATAACCATAATAGAGTATTTAATTGCATCCTAGTTTTCATCACGGGTAAGATGCACTATAGTTTATGCTCGACTAAGAAAGAGAAATGCTGTCAGTTAAACTAGGATATGTCCTCAAGTGCAAGGTCAATGCCACCTTAAGAGATATTAAAATGGGGGGGGGACAAATCTTAGAACATTAAACTGTGGTACTAGAATAATTAAGAAAGGTCGAACACTTGGATCAACAAAATAAGTGATTATTCCTTAACCATGTGCACCCAACTATATTAAGTCTTAGAACAAGAGACATTCTCATCTTGATGCCCCGCAGCTGTTAGGCCCAAGGTACAGAGGTCAGTAGCCAATGACCAGCAGGCCCCAAGTGCCATGTGCAGACTCTAAGAGCAACTGCCTTTGAGAGAGGAAACGGTTGAGAGTGGGCTTTCTGAGGTAGAGAAGTATTAGATGGGAAAGTCGGAAAATTGACACAGAATCGGAATTGATGCCCCTACATGACAGAGTTGGTTCAACTTCCCTTCTCAGAGATCTTGAGGCTCCTCAGAAATGTATTTTTCATTTTGGACGGAACATTCAGGATAAACATGATCTGTTCGAATACCTGGTTCTCTCATCAGGACTGTTTCTTAGGCTTCACTGGTACTAGAAAAGGGTTTTGATAGACCAGGGTAAATCCTGACAAAAGCAAAGCACGGTATCGATGAAAAACTAACCACTCAGAAGAGAACAACAGATAAAAGGCCAGGCCGACCTGACCCTGCAGGATAGGTAAGGTTGGTCTGGCAACAGGGGTAGAGGGGAAGTGCCCATCTCCTGCTAGAAGAGCTAGAGAAGTCCCATTCCCGAGAGACCACACCAGAAGAGGAGAGCAGTAGGTGCTGATGTTGAAGAATATTTTAATCAGCAGAGAAGGTCAAAATGACAAAGTTCCAGGATCAGAGTAAACCTATGGGATCAAAAAATAAAAAATAAAAAAAAGATTTTTTTGAAACGACTTTTTTTTTAAAGGAATTTAAACAAAAGTCCTTTATAACAGACAGTTGGCTGTTTAAACCAAAAGTACAACTCACTGAGAGAATCGCCACATTATTTATTGGGGTAGAAAGGACCTGGAATGTAGAAAGACCCATTCTGTAGAGGAAAAAATAGAATCACTAACAGGTCTCAACCTTGCACAGCCAGTGGCTAGAATCCCTGGCTCATGAGACCCTGTGCTAGCAGGCCGCTAGAACCATCTCAACTATGTTAGTCTATCTTGGAAGCCAACAAGTGTTTGCCCAGTTAAGAGCACGGTAACAATCAGTCACGTTATGTTATAATGATTGTCAATATCTTTAAAAGCCTTGTCAAGTTCCTTTTTGAGTAACCCTCATCCCACCCTTAGAGAAATTTATCTGTGGTTCACCTCTTTGAAATACCTCACTGTTGTTCCAAATTTACCATAGCATAAAAAAAAAAAAAAAAAAAAAAAAAAAAAAAAAGCTTTTTATTATCAAAGTGTTCAGAAGGGGGCGCCACTGGAAACAATGAGTGTTTTCGCAGCTGGGACAACTTTGTTGCAGAAACAGCTGAAAGCAATCAGGTCAGACAGAGCCAAGGGCTGCAGGGATTTTTAAAATTACAAAAACCGAACCAAATCAAACCAAAACAAAAATCATAACCAATGGCCAAGATTTCAAGTTTGCTACTAAAGGTATGACATTCTCCTAAGACATGCGTGTGACTTGATCAATATATTTCTATATATATATTTGAAGAAGAAGGAACTATTTGATGCAGCAAATCCACATTGATTAAAAATTACCAGATAAGGGGCTCTTGGGGGGCTCAGTGGTTTAGGCCTCTGCCTTCCGCTCAGGTCATGATTTCAGGGTCCTGGGATGGAGCCCCACATCAGGCTCTTTGCTCAGCGGGGAGCCTGCTTACCCCTTTCTCTCTGCCACCTCTCTGCCTACCTGTGATCTGTCAAATGGGTAAATAAGATCTTTAAAAAAAGAATTACTAGGTGAGAAAAACATCGAGGGTATGGGAAGGAAAATGATTTCACCTGATCTGACTAGGAAGTGGTTGAAGCCTGAATTAAAGTGCTATCTAAAGAGTAAAGCCCTGGGAAATATATGGGGAAAAAATCCCTAGAAAAACAGCCATAATAACTGGCTGCTCTTTAATGATCCAGATCCTGCGGTAGGCAAAGAAGAGCTGGTTTTAGCCAGAGGATGATCTCCGTTTGTCTTCATGATCTGGCATTTCCTGCAAGCCAGGCATGGGGCTCTGCACTAGAGCTGCAAATGCTGGGGGGCCCTCACTGTCCCTTTTCTCTTCTCAGGGGGACAACCGGCATGTCCATGGTGCAGTGTGACAGGCTTTACCACAGGGAGAGAAAAGACTGCCAAGGGTAGGTTGGAGCTGGGAAAAGCCACTTAGGAACAGATTTTCAGGGGAGGTGATAGACAAGGGCAAAGCGAAGAATGAGGATGAGTGTGTCACGTTTCAAAGTGCCAGGAGGCAGCACAGTGCATTCAGGAAACTACAGCAAGTTCATGATAACCGACAGCTGATCTGGCAGCATCACCTGGGGATGGAGGCTGAGCCCCGGGGTTAACACTGGGGTGAGATGGTTTGTATACTATGCCGAGGAGGTGAGGTACAACACTGTGGGGGCACAGGGAGCTACCGGAGGATTTCAAATATCAGAATCATAACCATAATAGAGTATTTAATTGCATCCTAGTTTTCATCACGGGTAAGATGCACTATAGTTTATGCTCGACTAAAAAAGAGAAATGCTGTCAGTTAAACTAGGATATGTCCTCAAGTGCAAGGTAAATGCCACCTTAAGAGATATTAAAATGGGGGGGGGGACAAATCTTAGAACATTAAACTGTGGTACTAGAATAATTAAGAAAGGTCGAACACTTGGATCAACAAAATAAGTGATTATTCCTTAACCATGTGCACCCAACTATATTAAGTCTTAGAACAAGAGACATTCTCATCTTGATGCCCCGCAGCTGTTAGGCCCAAGGTACAGAGGTCAGTAGCCAATGACCAGCAGGCCCCAAGTGCCATGTGCAGACTCTAAGAGCAACTGCCTTTGAGAGAGGAAACGGTTGAGAGTGGGCTTTCTGAGGTAGAGAAGTATTAGCTGGGAAAGTCGGAAAATTGACACAGAATCGGAATTGATGCCCCTACATGACAGAGTTGGTTCAACTTCCCTTCTCAGAGATCTTGAGGCTCCTCAGAAATGTATTTTTCATTTTGGACGGAACATTCAGGATAAACATGATCTGTTCGAATACCTGGTTCTCTCATCAGGACTGTTTCTTAGGCTTCACTGGTACTAGAAAAGGGTTTTGATAGACCAGGGTAAATCCTGACAAAAGCAAAGCACGGTATCGATGAAAAACTAACCACTCAGAAGAGAACAACAGATAAAAGGCCAGGCCGACCTGACCCTGCAGGATAGGTAAGGTTGGTCTGGCAACAGGGGTAGAGGGGAAGTGCCCATCTCCTGCTAGAAGAGCTAGAGAAGTCCCCTTCCCGAGAGACCACACCAGAAGAGGAGAGCAGTAGGTGCTGATGTTGAAGGATATTTTAATCAGCAGAGAAGGTCAAAATGACAAAGTTCCAGGATCAGAGTAAACCTATGGGATCAAAAAATAAAAAATAAAAAAAAGATTTTTTTGAAACGACTTTTTTTTTAAAGGAATTTAAACAAAAGTCCTTTATAACAGACAGTTGGCTGTTTAAACCAAAAGTACAACTCACTGAGAGAATCGCCGCATTATTTATTGGGGTAGAAAGGACCTGGAATGTAGAAAGACCCATTCTGTAGAGGAAAAAATAGAATCACTAACAGGTCTCAACCTTGCACAGCCAGTGGCTAGAATCCCTGGCTCATGAGACCCTGTGCTAGCAGGCCGCTAGAACCATCTCAACTATGTTAGTCTATCTTGGAAGCCAACAAGTGTTTGCCCAGTTAAGAGCACGGTAACAATCAGTCACGTTATGTTATAATGATTGTCGATATCTTTAAAAGCCTTGTCAAGTTCCTTTTTGAGTAACCCTCATCCCACCCTTAGAGAAATTTATCTGTGGTTCACCTCTTTGAAATACCTCACTGTTGTTCCAAATTTACCATAGCAAAAAAAAAAAAAAAAAAAAAAAAAAAGCTTTTTATTAACAAAGTGTTCAGAAGGGGGCGCCACTGGAAACAATGAGAGTTTTCGCAGCTGGGACAACTTTGTTGCAGAAACAGCTGAAAGCAATCAGGTCAGACAGAGCCAAGGGCTGCAGGGATTTTTAAAATTACAAAAACCGAACCAAATCAAACCAAAACAAAAATCATAACCAATGGCCAAGATTTCAAGTTTGCTACTAAAGGTATGACATTCTCCTAAGACATGCGTGTGACTTGATCAATATATTTCTATATTTATATTTGAAGAAGAAGGAACTATTTGATGCAGCAAATCCACATTGATTAAAAATTACCAGATAAGGGGCTCTTGGGGGGCTCAGTGGTTTAGGCCTCTGCCTTCCGCTCAGGTCATGATTTCAGGGTCCTGGGATGGAGCCCCACATCAGGCTCTTTGCTCAGCGGGGAGCCTGCTTACCCCTTTCTCTCTGCCACCTCTCTGCCTACTTGTGATCTGTCAAATGGGTAAATAAGATCTTTAAAAAAAGAATTACTAGGTGAGAAAAACATCGAGGGTATGGGAAGGAAAATGATTTCACCTGATCTGACTAGGAAGTGGTTGAAGCCTGAATTAAAGTGCTATCTAAAGAGTAAAGCCCTGGGAAATATATGGGGAAAAAATCCCTAGAAAAACAGCCATAATAACTGGCTGCTCTTTAATGATCCAGATCCTGCGGTAGGCAAAGAAGAGCTGGTTTTAGCCAGAGGATGATCTCCGTTTGTCTTCATGATCTGGCATTTCCTGCAAGCCAGGCATGGGGCTCTGCACTAGAGCTGCAAATGCTGGGGGGCCCTCACTGTCCCTTTTCTCTTCTCAGGGGGACAACCGGCATGTCCATGGTGCAGTGTGACAGGCTTTACCACAGGGAGAGAAAAGACTGCCAAGGGTAGGTTGGAGCTGGGAAAAGCCACTTAGGAACAGATTTTCAGGGGAGGTGATAGACAAGGGCAAAGCGAAGAATGAGGATGAGTGTGTCACGTTTCAAAGTGCCAGGAGGCAGCACAGTGCATTCAGGAAACTACAGCAAGTTCATGATAACCGACAGCTGATCTGGCAGCATCACCTGGGGATGGAGACTGAGCCCCGGGGTTAACACTGGGGTGAGATGGTTTGTATACTATGCCGAGGAGGTGAGGTACAACACTGTGGGGGCACAGGGAGCTACCGGAGGATTTCAAATATCAGAATCATAACCATAATAGAGTATTTAATTGCATCCTAGTTTTCATCACGGGTAAGATGCACTATAGTTTATGCTCGACTAAGAAAGAGAAATGCTGTCAGTTAAACTAGGATATGTCCTCAAGTGCAAGGTAAATGCCACCTTAAGAGATATTAAAATGGGGGGGGGACAAATCTTAGAACATTAAACTGTGGTACTAGAATAATTAAGAAAGGTCGAACACTTGGATCAACAAAATAAGTGATTATTCCTTAACCATGTGCACCCAACTATATTAAGTCTTAGAACAAGAGACATTCTCATGTTGATGCCCCGCAGCTGTTAGGCCCAAGGTACAGAGGTCAGTAGCCAATGACCAGCAGGCCCCAAGTGCCATGTGCAGACTCTAAGAGCAACTGCCTTTGAGAGAGGAAACGGTTGAGAGTGGGCTTTCTGAGGTAGAGAAGTATTAGCTGGGAAAGTCGGAAAATTGACACAGAATCGGAATTGATGCCCCTACATGACAGAGTTGGTTCAACTTCCCTTCTCAGAGATCTTGAGGCTCCTCAGAAATGTATTTTTCATTTTGGACGGAACATTCAGGATAAACATGATCTGTTCGAATACCTGGTTCTCTCATCAGGACTGTTTCTTAGGCTTCACTGGTACTAGAAAAGGGTTTTGATAGACCAGGGTAAATCCTGACAAAAGCAAAGCACGGTATCGATGAAAAACTAACCACTCAGAAGAGAACAACAGATAAAAGGCCAGGCCGACCTGACCCTGCAGGATAGGTAAGGTTGGTCTGGCAACAGGGGTAGAGGGGAAGTGCCCATCTCCTGCTAGAACAGCTAGAGAAGTCCCCTTCCCGAGAGACCACACCAGAAGAGGAGAGCAGTAGGTGCTGATGATGAAGAATATTTTAATCAGCAGAGAAGGTCAAAATGACAAAGTTCCAGGATCAGAGTAAACCTATGGGATCAAAAAATAAAAAATAAAAAAAAGATTTTTTTGAAACGACTTTTTTTTAAAGGAATTTAAACAAAAGTCCTTTATAACAGACAGTTGGCTGTTTAAACCAAAAGTACAACTCACTGAGAGAATCGCAGCATTATTTATTGGGGTAGAAAGGACCTGGAATGTAGAAAGACCCATTCTGTAGAGGAAAAAATAGAATCACTAACAGGTCTCAACCTTGCACAGCCAGTGGCTAGAATCCCTGGCTCATGAGACCCTTTGCTAGCAGGCCGCTAGAACCATCTCAACTATGTTAGTCTATCTTGGAAGCCAACAAGTGTTTGCCCAGTTAAGAGCACGGTAACAATCAGTCACGTTATGTTATAATGATTGTCGATATCTTTAAAAGCCTTGTCAAGTTCCTTTTTGAGTAACCCTCACCCCACCCTTAGAGAAATTTATCTGTGGTTCACCTCTTTGAAATACCTCACTGTTGTTCCAAATTTACCATAGCAAAAAAAAAAAAAAAAAAAAAAAAAAAGCTTTTTATTAACAAAGTGTTCAGAAGGGGGCGCCACTGGAAACAATGAGAGTTTTCGCAGCTGGGACAACTTTGTTGCAGAAACAGCTGAAAGCAATCAGGTCAGACAGAGCCAAGGGCTGCAGGGATTTTTAAAATTACAAAAACCGAACCAAATCAAACCAAAACAAAAATCATAACCAATGGCCAAGATTTCAAGTTTGCTACTAAAGGTATGACATTCTCCTAAGACATGCGTGTGACTTGATCAATATATTTCTATATATATATTTGAAGAAGAAGGAACTATTTGATGCAGCAAATCCACATTGATTAAAAATTACCAGATAAGGGGCTCTTGGGGGGCTCAGTGGTTTAGGCCTCTGCCTTCCGCTCAGGTCATGATTTCAGGGTCCTGGGATGGAGCCCCACATCAGGCTCTTTGCTCAGCGGGGAGCCTGCTTACCCCTTTCTCTCTGCCACCTCTCTGCCTACTTGTGATCTGTCAAATGGGTAAATAAGATCTTTAAAAAAAGAATTACTAGGTGAGAAAAACATCGAGGGTATGGGAAGGAAAATGATTTCACCTGATCTGACTAGGAAGTGGTTGAAGCCTGAATTAAAGTGCTATCTAAAGAGTAAAGCCCTGGGAAATATATGGGGAAAAAATCCCTAGAAAAACAGCCATAATAACTGGCTGCTCTTTAATGATCCAGATCCTGCGGTAGGCAAAGAAGAGCTGGTTTTAGCCAGAGGATGATCTCCGTTTGTCTTCATGATCTGGCATTTCCTGCAAGCCAGGCATGGGGCTCTGCACTAGAGCTGCAAATGCTGGGGGGCCCTCACTGTCCCTTTTCTCTTCTCAGGGGGACAACCGGCATGTCCATGGTGCAGTGTGACAGGCTTTACCACAGGGAGAGAAAAGACTGCCAAGGGTAGGTTGGAGCTGGGAAAAGCCACTTAGGAACAGATTTTCAGGGGAGGTGATAGACAAGGGCAAAGCAAAGAATGAGGATGAGTGTGTCACGTTTCAAAGTGCCAGGAGGCAGCACAGTGCATTCAGGAAACTACAGCAAGTTCATGATAACCGACAGCTGATCTGGCAGCATCCCCTGGGGATGGAGGCTGAGCCCCGGGGTTAACACTGGGGTGAGATGGTTTGTATACTATGCCGAAGAGGTGAGGTACAACACTGTGGGGGCACAGGGAGCTACCGGAGGATTTCAAATATCAGAATCATAACCATAATAGAGTATTTAATTGCATCCTAGTTTTCATCAAGGGTAAGATGCACTATAGTTTATGCTCGACTAAGAAAGAGAAATGCTGTCAGTTAAACTAGGATATGTCCTCAAGTGCAAGGTAAATGCCACCTTAAGAGATATTAAAATGGGGGGGGGACAAATCTTAGAACATTAAACTGTGGTACTAGAATAATTAAGAAAGGTCGAACACTTGGATCAACAAAATAAGTGATTATTCCTTAACCATGTGCACCCAACTATATTAAGTCTTAGAACAAGAGACATTCTCATCTTGATGCCCCGCAGCTGTTAGGCCCAAGGTACAGAGGTCAGTAGCCAATGACCAGCAGGCCCCAAGTGCCATGTGCAGACTCTAAGAGCAACTGCCTTTGAGAGAGGAAACGGTTGAGAGTGGGCTTTCTGAGGTAGAGAAGTATTAGCTGGGAAAGTCGGAAAATTGACACAGAATCGGAATTGATGCCCCTACATGACAGAGTTGGTTCAACTTCCCTTCTCAGATATCTTGAGGCTCCTCAGAAATGTATTTTTCATTTTGGACGGAACATTCAGGATAAACATGATCTGTTCGAATACCTGGTTCTCTCATCAGGACTGTTTCTTAGGCTTCACTGGTACTAGAAAAGGGTTTTGATAGACCAGGGTAAATCCTGACAAAAGCAAAGCACGGTATCGATGAAAAACTAACCACTCAGAAGAGAACAACAGATAAAAGGCCAGGCCGACCTGACCCTGCAGGATAGGTAAGGTTGGTCTGGCAACAGGGGTAGAGGGGAAGTGCCCATCTCCTGCTAGAAGAGCTAGAGAAGTCCCCTTCCCGAGAGACCACACCAGAAGAGGAGAGCAGTAGGTGCTGATGTTGAAGAATATTTTAATCAGCAGAGAAGGTCAAAATGACAAAGTTCCAGGATCAGAGTAAACCTATGGGATCAAAAAATAAAAAATAAAAAAAAGATTTTTTTGAAACGACTTTTTTTTTAAAGGAATTTAAACAAAAGTCCTTTATAACAGACAGTTGGCTGTTTAAACCAAAAGTACAACTCACTGAGAGAATCGCCGCATTATTTATTGGGGTAGAAAGGACCTGGAATGTAGAAAGACCCATTCTGTAGAGGAAAAAATAGAATCACTAACAGGTCTCAACCTTGCACAGCCAGTGGCTAGAATCCCTGGCTCATGAGACCCTGTGCTAGCAGGCCGCTAGAACCATCTCAACTATGTTAGTCTATCTTGGAAGCCAACAAGTGTTTGCCCAGTTAAGAGCACGGTAACAATCAGTCACGTTATGTTATAATGATTGTCGATATCTTTAAAAGCCTTGTCAAGTTCCTTTTTGAGTAACCCTCATCCCACCCTTAGAGAAATTTATCTGTGGTTCACCTCTTTGAAATACCTCACTGTTGTTCCAAATTTACCATAGCAAAAAAAAAAAAAAAAAAAAAAAAAAAAGCTTTTTATTAACAAAGTGTTCAGAAGGGGGCGCCACTGGAAACAATGAGAGTTTTCGCAGCTGGGACAACTTTGTTGCAGAAACAGCTGAAAGCAATCAGGTCAGACAGAGCCAAGGGCTGCAGGGATTTTTAAAATTACAAAAACCGAACCAAATCAAACCAAAACAAAAATCATAACCAATGGCCAAGATTTCAAGTTTGCTACTAAAGGTATGACATTCTCCTAAGACATGCGTGTGACTTGATCAATATATTTCTATATTTATATTTGAAGAAGAAGGAACTATTTGATGCAGCAAATCCACATTGATTAAAAATTACCAGATAAGGGGCTCTTGGGGGGCTCAGTGGTTTAGGCCTCTGCCTTCCGCTCAGGTCATGATTTCAGGGTCCTGGGATGGAGCCCCACATCAGGCTCTTTGCTCAGCGGGGAGCCTGCTTACCCCTTTCTCTCTGCCACCTCTCTGCCTACTTGTGATCTGTCAAATGGGTAAATAAGATCTTTAAAAAAAGAATTACTAGGTGAGAAAAACATCGAGGGTATGGGAAGGAAAATGATTTCACCTGATCTGACTAGGAAGTGGTTGAAGCCTGAATTAAAGTGCTATCTAAAGAGTAAAGCCCTGGGAAATATATGGGGAAAAAATCCCTAGAAAAACAGCCATAATAACTGGCTGCTCTTTAATGATCCAGATCCTGCGGTAGGCAAAGAAGAGCTGGTTTTAGCCAGAGGATGATCTCCGTTTGTCTTCATGATCTGGCATTTCCTGCAAGCCAGGCATGGGGCTCTGCACTAGAGCTGCAAATGCTGGGGGGCCCTCACTGTCCCTTTTCTCTTCTCAGGGGGACAACCGGCATGTCCATGGTGCAGTGTGACAGGCTTTACCACAGGGAGAGAAAAGACTGCCAAGGGTAGGTTGGAGCTGGGAAAAGCCACTTAGGAACAGATTTTCAGGGGAGGTGATAGACAAGGGCAAAGCGAAGAATGAGGATGAGTGTGTCACGTTTCAAAGTGCCAGGAGGCAGCACAGTGCATTCAGGAAACTACAGCAAGTTCATGATAACCGACAGCTGATCTGGCAGCATCACCTGGGGATGGAGACTGAGCCCCGGGGTTAACACTGGGGTGAGATGGTTTGTATACTATGCCGAGGAGGTGAGGTACAACACTGTGGGGGCACAGGGAGCTACCGGAGGATTTCAAATATCAGAATCATAACCATAATAGAGTATTTAATTGCATCCTAGTTTTCATCACGGGTAAGATGCACTATAGTTTATGCTCGACTAAGAAAGAGAAATGCTGTCAGTTAAACTAGGATATGTCCTCAAGTGCAAGGTAAATGCCACCTTAAGAGATATTAAAATGGGGGGGGGACAAATCTTAGAACATTAAACTGTGGTACTAGAATAATTAAGAAAGGTCGAACACTTGGATCAACAAAATAAGTGATTATTCCTTAACCATGTGCACCCAACTATATTAAGTCTTAGAACAAGAGACATTCTCATGTTGATGCCCCGCAGCTGTTAGGCCCAAGGTACAGAGGTCAGTAGCCAATGACCAGCAGGCCCCAAGTGCCATGTGCAGACTCTAAGAGCAACTGCCTTTGAGAGAGGAAACGGTTGAGAGTGGGCTTTCTGAGGTAGAGAAGTATTAGCTGGGAAAGTCGGAAAATTGACACAGAATCGGAATTGATGCCCCTACATGACAGAGTTGGTTCAACTTCCCTTCTCAGAGATCTTGAGGCTCCTCAGAAATGTATTTTTCATTTTGGACGGAACATTCAGGATAAACATGATCTGTTCGAATACCTGGTTCTCTCATCAGGACTGTTTCTTAGGCTTCACTGGTACTAGAAAAGGGTTTTGATAGACCAGGGTAAATCCTGACAAAAGCAAAGCACGGTATCGATGAAAAACTAACCACTCAGAAGAGAACAACAGATAAAAGGCCAGGCCGACCTGACCCTGCAGGATAGGTAAGGTTGGTCTGGCAACAGGGGTAGAGGGGAAGTGCCCATCTCCTGCTAGAACAGCTAGAGAAGTCCCCTTCCCGAGAGACCACACCAGAAGAGGAGAGCAGTAGGTGCTGATGATGAAGAATATTTTAATCAGCAGAGAAGGTCAAAATGACAAAGTTCCAGGATCAGAGTAAACCTATGGGATCAAAAAATAAAAAATAAAAAAAAGATTTTTTTGAAACGACTTTTTTTTAAAGGAATTTAAACAAAAGTCCTTTATAACAGACAGTTGGCTGTTTAAACCAAAAGTACAACTCTCTGAGAGAATCGCAGCATTATTTATTGGGGTAGAAAGGACCTGGAATGTAGAAAGACCCATTCTGTAGAGGAAAAAATAGAATCACTAACAGGTCTCAACCTTGCACAGCCAGTGGCTAGAATCCCTGGCTCATGAGACCCTGTGCTAGCAGGCCGCTAGAACCATCTCAACTATGTTAGTCTATCTTGGAAGCCAACAAGTGTTTGCCCAGTTAAGAGCACGGTAACAATCAGTCACGTTATGTTATAATGATTGTCGATATCTTTAAAAGCCTTGTCAAGTTCCTTTTTGAGTAACCCTCACCCCACCCTTAGAGAAATTTATCTGTGGTTCACCTCTTTGAAATACCTCACTGTTGTTCCAAATTTACCATAGCAAAAAAAAAAAAAAAAAAAAAAAAAAAAGCTTTTTATTAACAAAGTGTTCAGAAGGGGGCGCCACTGGAAACAATGAGAGTTTTCGCAGCTGGGACAACTTTGTTGCAGAAACAGCTGAAAGCAATCAGGTCAGACAGAGCCAAGGGCTGCAGGGATTTTTAAAATTACAAAAACCGAACCAAATCAAACCAAAACAAAAATCATAACCAATGGCCAAGATTTCAAGTTTGCTACTAAAGGTATGACATTCTCCTAAGACATGCGTGTGACTTGATCAATATATTTCTATATATATATTTGAAGAAGAAGGAACTATTTGATGCAGCAAATCCACATTGATTAAAAATTACCAGATAAGGGGCTCTGGGGGGCTCAGTGGTTTAGGCCTCTGCCTTCCGCTCAGGTCATGATTTCAGGGTCCTGGGATGGAGCCCCACATCAGGCTCTTTGCTCAGCGGGGAGCCTGCTTACCCCTTTCTCTCTGCCACCTCTCTGCCTACTTGTGATCTGTCAAATGGGTAAATAAGATCTTTAAAAAAAGAATTACTAGGTGAGAAAAACATCGAGGGTATGGGAAGGAAAATGATTTCACCTGATCTGACTAGGAAGTGGTTGAAGCCTGAATTAAAGTGCTATCTAAAGAGTAAAGCCCTGGGAAATATATGGGGAAAAAATCCCTAGAAAAACAGCCATAATAACTGGCTGCTCTTTAATGATCCAGATCCTGCGGTAGGCAAAGAAGAGCTGGTTTTAGCCAGAGGATGATCTCCGTTTGTCTTCATGATCTGGCATTTCCTGCAAGCCAGGCATGGGGCTCTGCACTAGAGCTGCAAATGCTGGGGGGCCCTCACTGTCCCTTTTCTCTTCTCAGGGGGACAACCGGCATGTCCATGGTGCAGTGTGACAGGCTTTACCACAGGGAGAGAAAAGACTGCCAAGGGTAGGTTGGAGCTGGGAAAAGCCACTTAGGAACAGATTTTCAGGGGAGGTGATAGACAAGGGCAAAGCGAAGAATGAGGATGAGTGTGTCACGTTTCAAAGTGCCAGGAGGCAGCACAGTGCATTCAGGAAACTACAGCAAGTTCATGATAACCGACAGCTGATCTGGCAGCATCACCTGGGGATGGAGGCTGAGCCCCGGGGTTAACACTGGGGTGAGATGGTTTGTATACTATGCCGAGGAGGTGAGGTACAACACTGTGGGGGCACAGGGAGCTACCGGAGGATTTCAAATATCAGAATCATAACCATAATAGAGTATTTAATTGCATCCTAGTTTTCATCACGGGTAAGATGCACTATAGTTTATGCTCGACTAAGAAAGAGAAATGCTGTCAGTTAAACTAGGATATGTCCTCAAGTGCAAGGTCAATGCCACCTTAAGAGATATTAAAATGGGGGGGGGACAAATCTTAGAACATTAAACTGTGGTACTAGAATAATTAAGAAAGGTCGAACACTTGGATCAACAAAATAAGTGATTATTCCTTAACCATGTGCACCCAACTATATTAAGTCTTAGAACAAGAGACATTCTCATCTTGATGCCCCGCAGCTGTTAGGCCCAAGGTACAGAGGTCAGTAGCCAATGACCAGCAGGCCCCAAGTGCCATGTGCAGACTCTAAGAGCAACTGCCTTTGAGAGAGGAAACGGTTGAGAGTGGGCTTTCTGAGGTAGAGAAGTATTAGATGGGAAAGTCGGAAAATTGACACAGAATCGGAATTGATGCCCCTACATGACAGAGTTGGTTCAACTTCCCTTCTCAGAGATCTTGAGGCTCCTCAGAAATGTATTTTTCATTTTGGACGGAACATTCAGGATAAACATGATCTGTTCGAATACCTGGTTCTCTCATCAGGACTGTTTCTTAGGCTTCACTGGTACTAGAAAAGGGTTTTGATAGACCAGGGTAAATCCTGACAAAAGCAAAGCACGGTATCGATGAAAAACTAACCACTCAGAAGAGAACAACAGATAAAAGGCCAGGCCGACCTGACCCTGCAGGATAGGTAAGGTTGGTCTGGCAACAGGGGTAGAGGGGAAGTGCCCATCTCCTGCTAGAAGAGCTAGAGAAGTCCCATTCCCGAGAGACCACACCAGAAGAGGAGAGCAGTAGGTGCTGATGTTGAAGAATATTTTAATCAGCAGAGAAGGTCAAAATGACAAAGTTCCAGGATCAGAGTAAACCTATGGGATCAAAAAATAAAAAATAAAAAAAAGATTTTTTTGAAACGACTTTTTTTTTAAAGGAATTTAAACAAAAGTCCTTTATAACAGACAGTTGGCTGTTTAAACCAAAAGTACAACTCACTGAGAGAATCGCCGCATTATTTATTGGGGTAGAAAGGACCTGGAATGTAGAAAGACCCATTCTGTAGAGGAAAAAATAGAATCACTAACAGGTCTCAACCTTGCACAGCCAGTGGCTAGAATCCCTGGCTCATGAGACCCTGTGCTAGCAGGCCGCTAGAACCATCTCAACTATGTTAGTCTATCTTGGAAGCCAACAAGTGTTTGCCCAGTTAAGAGCACGGTAACAATCAGTCACGTTATGTTATAATGATTGTCAATATCTTTAAAAGCCTTGTCAAGTTCCTTTTTGAGTAACCCTCATCCCACCCTTAGAGAAATTTATCTGTGGTTCACCTCTTTGAAATACCTCACTGTTGTTCCAAATTTACCATAGCATAAAAAAAAAAAAAAAAAAAAAAAAAAAAAAAAAAAGCTTTTTATTAACAAAGTGTTCAGAAGGGGGCGCCACTGGAAACAATGAGAGTTTTCGCAGCTGGGACAACTTTGTTGCAGAAACAGCTGAAAGCAATCAGGTCAGACAGAGCCAAGGGCTGCAGGGATTTTTAAAATTACAAAAACCGAACCAAATCAAACCAAAACAAAAATCATAACCAATGGCCAAGATTTCAAGTTTGCTACTAAAGGTATGACATTCTCCTAAGACATGCGTGTGACTTGATCAATATATTTCTATATATATATTTGAAGAAGAAGGAACTATTTGATGCAGCAAATCCACATTGATTAAAAATTACCAGATAAGGGGCTCTTGGGGGGCTCAGTGGTTTAGGCCTCTGCCTTCCGCTCAGGTCATGATTTCAGGGTCCTGGGATGGAGCCCCACATCAGGCTCTTTGCTCAGCGGGGAGCCTGCTTACCCCTTTCTCTCTGCCACCTCTCTGCCTACCTGTGATCTGTCAAATGGGTAAATAAGATCTTTAAAAAAAGAATTACTAGGTGAGAAAAACATCGAGGGTATGGGAAGGAAAATGATTTCACCTGATCTGACTAGGAAGTGGTTGAAGCCTGAATTAAAGTGCTATCTAAAGAGTAAAGCCCTGGGAAATATATGGGGAAAAAATCCCTAGAAAAACAGCCATAATAACTGGCTGCTCTTTAATGATCCAGATCCTGCGGTAGGCAAAGAAGAGCTGGTTTTAGCCAGAGGATGATCTCCGTTTGTCTTCATGATCTGGCATTTCCTGCAAGCCAGGCATGGGGCTCTGCACTAGAGCTGCAAATGCTGGGGGGCCCTCACTGTCCCTTTTCTCTTCTCAGGGGGACAACCGGCATGTCCATGGTGCAGTGTGACAGGCTTTACCACAGGGAGAGAAAAGACTGCCAAGGGTAGGTTGGAGCTGGGAAAAGCCACTTAGGAACTGATTTTCAGGGGAGGTGATAGACAAGGGCAAAGCGAAGAATGAGGATGAGTGTGTCACGTTTCAAAGTGCCAGGAGGCAGCACAGTGCATTCAGGAAACTACAGCAAGTTCATGATAACCGACAGCTGATCTGGCAGCATCACCTGGGGATGGAGACTGAGCCCCGGGGTTAACACTGGGGTGAGATGGTTTGTATACTATGCCGAGGAGGTGAGGTACAACACTGTGGGGGCACAGGGAGCTACCGGAGGATTTCAAATATCAGAATCATAACCATAATAGAGTATTTAATTGCATCCTAGTTTTCATCACGGGTAAGATGCACTATAGTTTATGCTCGACTAAGAAAGAGAAATGCTGTCAGTTAAACTAGGATATGTCCTCAAGTGCAAGGTAAATGCCACCTTAAGAGATATTAAAATGGGGGGGGGGACAAATCTTAGAACATTAAACTGTGGTACTAGAATAATTAAGAAAGGTCGAACACTTGGATCAACAAAATAAGTGATTATTCCTTAACCATGTGCACCCAACTATATTAAGTCTTAGAACAAGAGACATTCTCATCTTGATGCCCCGCAGCTGTTAGGCCCAAGGTACAGAGGTCAGTAGCCAATGACCAGCAGGCCCCAAGTGCCATGTGCAGACTCTAAGAGCAACTGCCTTTGAGAGAGGAAACGGTTGAGAGTGGGCTTTCTGAGGTAGAGAAGTATTAGCTGGGAAAGTCGGAAAATTGACACAGAATCGGAATTGATGCCCCTACATGACAGAGTTGGTTCAACTTCCCTTCTCAGAGATCTTGAGGCTCCTCAGAAATGTATTTTTCATTTTGGACGGAACATTCAGGATAAACATGATCTGTTCGAATACCTGGTTCTCTCATCAGGACTGTTTCTTAGGCTTCACTGGTACTAGAAAAGGGTTTTGATAGACCAGGGTAAATCCTGACAAAAGCAAAGCACGGTATCGATGAAAAACTAACCACTCAGAAGAGAACAACAGATAAAAGGCCAGGCCGACCTGACCCTGCAGGATAGGTAAGGTTGGTCTGGCAACAGGGGTAGAGGGGAAGTGCCCATCTCCTGCTAGAACAGCTAGAGAAGTCCCCTTCCCGAGAGACCACACCAGAAGAGGAGAGCAGTAGGTGCTGATGATGAAGAATATTTTAATCAGCAGAGAAGGTCAAAATGACAAAGTTCCAGGATCAGAGTAAACCTATGGGATCAAAAAATAAAAAATAAAAAAAAGATTTTTTTGAAACGACTTTTTTTTAAAGGAATTTAAACAAAAGTCCTTTATAACAGACAGTTGGCTGTTTAAACCAAAAGTACAACTCACTGAGAGAATCGCAGCATTATTTATTGGGGTAGAAAGGACCTGGAATGTAGAAAGACCCATTCTGTAGAGGAAAAAATAGAATCACTAACAGGTCTCAACCTTGCACAGCCAGTGGCTAGAATCCCTGGCTCATGAGACCCTTTGCTAGCAGGCCGCTAGAACCATCTCAACTATGTTAGTCTATCTTGGAAGCCAACAAGTGTTTGCCCAGTTAAGAGCACGGTAACAGTCACGTTATGTTATAATGATTGTCGATATCTTTAAAAGCCTTGTCAAGTTCCTTTTTGAGTAACCCTCACCCCACCCTTAGAGAAATTTATCTGTGGTTCACCTCTTTGAAATATCTACTGTTGTTCCACATTTACCATAGCCAAAAAAAAAAAAAAAAAAAAAAAAAAAAAAAAAAAAAAAAAAAAAAGCTTTCTATTAACAAAGTGTTCAGAAGGGGGCGCCACTGGAAACAATGAGAGTTTTCGCAGCTGGGACAACTTTGTTGCAGAAACAGCTGAAAGCAATCAGGTCAGACAGAGCCAAGGGCTGCAGGGATTTTTAAATTTACAAAAACCGAACCAAATCAAACCAAAACAAAAATCATAACCAATGGCCAAGATTTCAAGTTTGCTACTAAAGGTATGACATTCTCCTAAGACATGCGTGTGACTTGATCAATATATTTCTATATTTATATTTGAAGAAGAAGGAACTATTTGATGCAGCAAATCCACATTGATTAAAAATTACCAGATAAGGGGCTCTTGGGGGGCTCAGTGGTTTAGGCCTCTGCCTTCCGCTCAGGTCATGATTTCAGGGTCCTGGGATGGAGCCCCACATCAGGCTCTTTGCTCAGCGGGGAGCCTGCTTACCCCTTTCTCTCTGCCACCTCTCTGCCTACTTGTGATCTGTCAAATGGGTAAATAAGATCTTTTAAAAAAGAATTACTAGGTGAGAAAAACATCGAGGGTATGGGAAGGAAAATGATTTCACCTGATCTGACTAGGAAGTGGTTGAAGCCTGAATTAAAGTGCTATCTAAAGAGTAAAGCCCTGGGAAATATATGGGGAAAAAATCCCTAGAAAAACAGCCATAATAACTGGCTGCTCTTTAATGATCCAGATCCTGCGGTAGGCAAAGAAGAGCTGGTTTTAGGCAGAGGATGATCTCCGTTTGTCTTCATGATCTGGCATTTCCTGCAAGCCAGGCATGGGGCTCTGCACTAGAGCTGCAAATGCTGGGGGGCCCTCACTGTCCCTTTTCTCTTCTCAGGGGGACAACCGGCATGTCCATGGTGCAGTGTGACAGGCTTTACCACAGGGAGAGAAAAGACTGCCAAGGGTAGGTTGGAGGTGGGAAAAGCCACTTAGGAACAGATTTTCAGGGGAGGTGATAGACAAGGGCAAAGCGAAGAATGAGGATGAGTGTGTCACGTTTCAAAGTGCCAGGAGGCAGCACAGTGCATTCAGGAAACTACAGCAAGTTCATGATAACCGACAGCTGATCTGGCAGCATCACCTGGGGATGGAGGCTGAGCCCCGGGGTTAACACTGGGGTGAGATGGTTTGTATACTATGCCGAGGAGGTGAGGTACAACACTGTGGGGGCACAGGGAGCTACCGGAGGATTTCAAATATCAGAATCATAACCATAATAGAGTATTTAATTGCATCCTAGTTTTCATCACGGGTAAGATGCACTATAGTTTATGCTCGACTAAGAAAGAGAAATGCTGTCAGTTAAACTAGGATATGTCCTCAAGTGCAAGGTAAATGCCACCTTAAGAGATATTAAAATGGGGGGGGGGGACAAATCTTAGAACATTAAACTGTGGTACTAGAATAATTAAGAAAGGTCGAACACTTGGATCAACAAAATAAGTGATTATTCCTTAACCATGTGCACCCAACTATATTAAGTCTTAGAACAAGAGACATTCTCATCTTGATGCCCCGCAGCTGTTAGGCCCAAGGTACAGAGGTCAGTAGCCAATGACCAGCAGGCCCCAAGTGCCATGTGCAGACTCTAAGAGCAACTGCCTTTGAGAGAGGAAACGGTTGAGAGTGGGCTTTCTGAGGTAGAGAAGTATTAGCTGGGAAAGTCGGAAAATTGACACAGAATCGGAATTGATGCCCCTACATGACAGAGTTGGTTCAACTTCCCTTCTCAGAGATCTTGAGGCTCCTCAGAAATGTATTTTTCATTTTGGACGGAACATTCAGGATAAATATGATCTGTTCGAATACCTGGTTCTCTCATCAGGACTGTTTCTTAGGCTTCACTGGTACTAGAAAAGGGTTTTGATAGACCAGGGTAAATCCTGACAAAAGCAAAGCACGGTATCGATGAAAAACTAACCACTCAGAAGAGAACAACAGATAAAAGGCCAGGCCGACCTGACCCTGCAGGATAGGTAAGGTTGGTCTGGCAACAGGGGTAGAGGGGAAGTGCCCATCTCCTGCTAGAAGAGCTAGAGAAGTCCCCTTCCCGAGAGACCACACCAGAAGAGGAGAGCAGTAGGTGCTGATGATGAAGAATATTTTAATCAGCAGAGAAGGTCAAAATGACAAAGTTCCAGGATCAGAGTAAACCTATGGGATCAAAAAATAAAAAATAAAAAAAAGATTTTTTTGAAACGACTTTTTTTTTAAAGGAATTTAAACAAAAGTCCTTTATAACAGACAGTTGGCTGTTTAAACCAAAAGTACAACTCACTGAGAGAATCGCAGCATTATTTATTGGGGTAGAAAGGACCTGGAATGTAGAAAGACCCATTCTGTAGAGGAAAAAATAGAATCACTAACAGGTCTCAACCTTGCACAGCCAGTGGCTAGAATCCCTGGCTCATGAGACCCTGTGCTAGCAGGCCGCTAGAACCATCTCAACTATGTTAGTCTATCTTGGAAGCCAACAAGTGTTTGCCCAGTTAAGAGCACGGTAACAGTCACGTTATGTTATAATGATTGTCGATATCTTTAAAAGCCTTGTCAAGTTCCTTTTTGAGTAACCCTCACCCCACCCTTAGAGAAATTTATCTGTGGTTCACCTCTTTGAAATATCTACTGTTGTTCCACATTTACCATAGCCAAAAAAAAAAAAAAAAAAAAAAGCTTTCTATTAACAAAGTGTTCAGAAGGGGGCGCCACTGGAAACAATGAGAGTTTTCACAGCTGGGACAACTTTGTTGCAGAAACAGCTGAAAGCAATCAGGTCAGACAGAGCCAAGGGCTGCAGGGATTTTTAAAATTACAAAAACCGAACCAAATCAAACCAAAACAAAAATCATAACCAATGGCCAAGATTTCAAGTTTGCTACTAAAGGTATGACATTCTCCTAAGACATGCGTGTGACTTGATCAATATATTTCTATATTTATATTTGAAGAAGAAGGAACTATTTGATGCAGCAAATCCACATTGATTAAAAATTACCAGATAAGGGGCTCTTGGGGGGCTCAGTGGTTTAGGCCTCTGCCTTCCGCTCAGGTCATGATTTCAGGGTCCTGGGATGGAGCCCCACATCAGGCTCTTTGCTCAGCGGGGAGCCTGCTTACCCCTTTCTCTCTGCCACCTCTCTGCCTACTTGTGATCTGTCAAAT
The DNA here is from genome assembly GCF_030435805.1 of Mustela lutreola. Lineage (NCBI taxonomy): Eukaryota > Metazoa > Chordata > Mammalia > Carnivora > Mustelidae > Mustela > Mustela lutreola. The sequence continues at coordinate 95,094,739 of NC_081292.1, forward strand.
GGGTAAATAAGATCTTTTAAAAAAGAATTACTAGGTGAGAAAAACATCGAGGGTATGGGAAGGAAAATGATTTCACCTGATCTGACTAGGAAGTGGTTGAAGCCTGAATTAAAGTGCTATCTAAAGAGTAAAGCCCTGGGAAATATATGGGGAAAAAATCCCTAGAAAAACAGCCATAATAACTGGCTGCTCTTTAATGATCCAGATCCTGCGGTAGGCAAAGAAGAGCTGGTTTTAGGCAGAGGATGATCTCCGTTTGTCTTCATGATCTGGCATTTCCTGCAAGCCAGGCATGGGGCTCTGCACTAGAGCTGCAAATGCTGGGGGGCCCTCACTGTCCCTTTTCTCTTCTCAGGGGGACAACCGGCATGTCCATGGTGCAGTGTGACAGGCTTTACCACAGGGAGAGAAAAGACTGCCAAGGGTAGGTTGGAGCTGGGAAAAGCCACTTAGGAACAGATTTTCAGGGGAGGTGATAGACAAGGGCAAAGCGAAGAATGAGGATGAGTGTGTCACGTTTCAAAGTGCCAGGAGGCAGCACAGTGCATTCAGGAAACTACAGCAAGTTCATGATAACCGACAGCTGATCTGGCAGCATCACCTGGGGATGGAGGCTGAGCCCCGGGGTTAACACTGGGGTGAGATGGTTTGTATACTATGCCGAGGAGGTGAGGTACAACACTGTGGGGGCACAGGGAGCTACCGGAGGATTTCAAATATCAGAATCATAACCATAATAGAGTATTTAAATGCATCCTAGTTTTCATCACGGGTAAGATGCACTATAGTTTATGCTCGACTAAGAAAGAGAAATGCTGTCAGTTAAACTAGGATATGTCCTCAAGTGCAAGGTAAATGCCACCTTAAGAGATATTAAAATGGGGGGGGGGACAAATCTTAGAACATTAAACTGTGGTACTAGAATAATTAAGAAAGGTCGAACACTTGGATCAACAAAATAAGTGATTATTCCTTAACCATGTGCACCCAACTATATTAAGTCTTAGAACAAGAGACATTCTCATCTTGATGCCCCGCAGCTGTTAGGCCCAAGGTACAGAGGTCAGTAGCCAATGACCAGCAGGCCCCAAGTGCCATGTGCAGACTCTAAGAGCAACTGCCTTTGAGAGAGGAAACGGTTGAGAGTGGGCTTTCTGAGGTAGAGAAGTATTAGCTGGGAAAGTCGGAAAATTGACACAGAATCGGAATTGATGCCCCTACATGACAGAGTTGGTTCAACTTCCCTTCTCAGAGATCTTGAGGCTCCTCAGAAATGTATTTTTCATTTTGGACGGAACATTCAGGATAAATATGATCTGTTCGAATACCTGGTTCTCTCATCAGGACTGTTTCTTAGGCTTCACTGGTACTAGAAAAGGGTTTTGATAGACCAGGGTAAATCCTGACAAAAGCAAAGCACGGTATCGATGAAAAACTAACCACTCAGAAGAGAACAACAGATAAAAGGCCAGGCCGACCTGACCCTGCAGGATAGGTAAGGTTGGTCTGGCAACAGGGGTAGAGGGGAAGTGCCCATCTCCTGCTAGAAGAGCTAGAGAAGTCCCCTTCCCGAGAGACCACACCAGAAGAGGAGAGCAGTAGGTGCTGATGATGAAGAATATTTTAATCAGCAGAGAAGGTCAAAATGACAAAGTTCCAGGATCAGAGTAAACCTATGGGATCAAAAAATAAAAAATAAAAAAAAGATTTTTTTGAAACGACTTTTTTTTTAAAGGAATTTAAACAAAAGTCCTTTATAACAGACAGTTGGCTGTTTAAACCAAAAGTACAACTCACTGAGAGAATCGCAGCATTATTTATTGGGGTAGAAAGGACCTGGAATGTAGAAAGACCCATTCTGTAGAGGAAAAAATAGAATCACTAACAGGTCTCAACCTTGCACAGCCAGTGGCTAGAATCCCTGGCTCATGAGACCCTGTGCTAGCAGGCCGCTAGAACCATCTCAACTATGTTAGTCTATCTTGGAAGCCAACAAGTGTTTGCCCAGTTAAGAGCACGGTAACAGTCACGTTATGTTATAATGATTGTCGATATCTTTAAAAGCCTTGTCAAGTTCCTTTTTGAGTAACCCTCACCCCACCCTTAGAGAAATTTATCTGTGGTTCACCTCTTTGAAATATCTACTGTTGTTCCACATTTACCATAGCCAAAAAAAAAAAAAAAAAAAAAAAAGCTTTCTATTAACAAAGTGTTCAGAAGGGGGCGCCACTGGAAACAATGAGAGTTTTCGCAGCTGGGACAACTTTGTTGCAGAAACAGCTGAAAGCAATCAGGTCAGACAGAGCCAAGGGCTGCAGGGATTTTTAAAATTACAAAAACCGAACCAAATCAAACCAAAACAAAAATCATAACCAATGGCCAAGATTTCAAGTTTGCTACTAAAGGTATGACATTCTCCTAAGACATGCGTGTGACTTGATCAATATATTTCTATATTTATATTTGAAGAAGAAGGAACTATTTGATGCAGCAAATCCACATTGATTAAAAATTACCAGATAAGGGGCTCTTGGGGGGCTCAGTGGTTTAGGCCTCTGCCTTCCGCTCAGGTCATGATTTCAGGGTCCTGGGATGGAGCCCCACATCAGGCTCTTTGCTCAGCGGGGAGCCTGCTTACCCCTTTCTCTCTGCCACCTCTCTGCCTACTTGTGATCTGTCAAATGGGTAAATAAGATCTTTTAAAAAAGAATTACTAGGTGAGAAAAACATCGAGGGTATGGGAAGGAAAATGATTTCACCTGATCTGACTAGGAAGTGGTTGAAGCCTGAATTAAAGTGCTATCTAAAGAGTAAAGCCCTGGGAAATATATGGGGAAAAAATCCCTAGAAAAACAGCCATAATAACTGGCTGCTCTTTAATGATCCAGATCCTGCGGTAGGCAAAGAAGAGCTGGTTTTAGGCAGAGGATGATCTCCGTTTGTCTTCATGATCTGGCATTTCCTGCAAGCCAGGCATGGGGCTCTGCACTAGAGCTGCAAATGCTGGGGGGCCCTCACTGTCCCTTTTCTCTTCTCAGGGGGACAACCGGCATGTCCATGGTGCAGTGTGACAGGCTTTACCACAGGGAGAGAAAAGACTGCCAAGGGTAGGTTGGAGCTGGGAAAAGCCACTTAGGAACAGATTTTCAGGGGAGGTGATAGACAAGGGCAAAGCGAAGAATGAGGATGAGTGTGTCACGTTTCAAAGTGCCAGGAGGCAGCACAGTGCATTCAGGAAACTACAGCAAGTTCATGATAACCGACAGCTGATCTGGCAGCATCACCTGGGGATGGAGGCTGAGCCCCGGGGTTAACACTGGGGTGAGATGGTTTGTATACTATGCCGAGGAGGTGAGGTACAACACTGTGGGGGCACAGGGAGCTACCGGAGGATTTCAAATATCAGAATCATAACCATAATAGAGTATTTAATTGCATCCTAGTTTTCATCACGGGTAAGATGCACTATAGTTTATGCTCGACTAAGAAAGAGAAATGCTGTCAGTTAAACTAGGATATGTCCTCAAGTGCAAGGTAAATGCCACCTTAAGAGATATTAAAATGGGGGGGGGGACAAATCTTAGAACATTAAACTGTGGTACTAGAATAATTAAGAAAGGTCGAACACTTGGATCAACAAAATAAGTGATTATTCCTTAACCATGTGCACCCAACTATATTAAGTCTTAGAACAAGAGACATTCTCATCTTGATGCCCCGCAGCTGTTAGGCCCAAGGTACAGAGGTCAGTAGCCAATGACCAGCAGGCCCCAAGTGCCATGTGCAGACTCTAAGAGCAACTGCCTTTGAGAGAGGAAACGGTTGAGAGTGGGCTTTCTGAGGTAGAGAAGTATTAGCTGGGAAAGTCGGAAAATTGACACAGAATCGGAATTGATGCCCCTACATGACAGAGTTGGTTCAACTTCCCTTCTCAGAGATCTTGAGGCTCCTCAGAAATGTATTTTTCATTTTGGACGGAACATTCAGGATAAATATGATCTGTTCGAATACCTGGTTCTCTCATCAGGACTGTTTCTTAGGCTTCACTGGTACTAGAAAAGGGTTTTGATAGACCAGGGTAAATCCTGACAAAAGCAAAGCACGGTATCGATGAAAAACTAACCACTCAGAAGAGAACAACAGATAAAAGGCCAGGCCGACCTGACCCTGCAGGATAGGTAAGGTTGGTCTGGCAACAGGGGTAGAGGGGAAGTGCCCATCTCCTGCTAGAAGAGCTAGAGAAGTCCCCTTCCCGAGAGACCACACCAGAAGAGGAGAGCAGTAGGTGCTGATGATGAAGAATATTTTAATCAGCAGAGAAGGTCAAAATGACAAAGTTCCAGGATCAGAGTAAACCTATGGGATCAAAAAATAAAAAATAAAAAAAAGATTTTTTTGAAACGACTTTTTTCTTAAAGGAATTTAAACAAAAGTCCTTTATAACAGACAGTTGGCTGTTTAAACCAAAAGTACAACTCACTGAGAGAATCGCAGCATTATTTATTGGGGTAGAAAGGACCTGGAATGTAGAAAGACCCATTCTGTAGAGGAAAAAATAGAATCACTAACAGGTCTCAACCTTGCACAGCCAGTGGCTAGAATCCCTGGCTCATGAGACCCTGTGCTAGCAGGCCGCTAGAACCATCTCAACTATGTTAGTCTATCTTGGAAGCCAACAAGTGTTTGCCCAGTTAAGAGCACGGTAACAGTCACGTTATGTTATAATGATTGTCGATATCTTTAAAAGCCTTGTCAAGTTCCTTTTTGAGTAACCCTCACCCCACCCTTAGAGAAATTTATCTGTGGTTCACCTCTTTGAAATATCTACTGTTGTTCCACATTTACCATAGCCAAAAAAAAAAAAAAAAAAAAAAAAAAAAAAAAAAAAAAAAAGCTTTCTATTAACAAAGTGTTCAGAATGGGGCGCCACTGGAAACAATGAGAGTTTTCGCAGCTGGGACAACTTTGTTGCAGAAACAGCTGAAAGCAATCAGGTCAGACAGAGCCAAGGGCTGCAGGGATTTTTAAATTTACAAAAACCGAACCAAATCAAACCAAAACAAAAATCATAACCAATGGCCAAGATTTCAAGTTTGCTACTAAAGGTATGACATTCTCCTAAGACATGCGTGTGACTTGATCAATATATTTCTATATTTATATTTGAAGAAGAAGGAACTATTTGATGCAGCAAATCCACATTGATTAAAAATTACCAGATAAGGGGCTCTTGGGGGGCTCAGTGGTTTAGGCCTCTGCCTTCCGCTCAGGTCATGATTTCAGGGTCCTGGGATGGAGCCCCACATCAGGCTCTTTGCTCAGCGGGGAGCCTGCTTACCCCTTTCTCTCTGCCACCTCTCTGCCTACTTGTGATCTGTCAAATGGGTAAATAAGATCTTTTAAAAAAGAATTACTAGGTGAGAAAAACATCGAGGGTATGGGAAGGAAAATGATTTCACCTGATCTGACTAGGAAGTGGTTGAAGCCTGAATTAAAGTGCTATCTAAAGAGTAAAGCCCTGGGAAATATATGGGGAAAAAATCCCTAGAAAAACAGCCATAATAACTGGCTGCTCTTTAATGATCCAGATCCTGCGGTAGGCAAAGAAGAGCTGGTTTTAGGCAGAGGATGATCTCCGTTTGTCTTCATGATCTGGCATTTCCTGCAAGCCAGGCATGGGGCTCTGCACTAGAGCTGCAAATGCTGGGGGGCCCTCACTGTCCCTTTTCTCTTCTCAGGGGGACAACCGGCATGTCCATGGTGCAGTGTGACAGGCTTTACCACAGGGAGAGAAAAGACTGCCAAGGGTAGGTTGGAGCTGGGAAAAGCCACTTAGGAACAGATTTTCAGGGGAGGTGATAGACAAGGGCAAAGCGAAGAATGAGGATGAGTGTGTCACGTTTCAAAGTGCCAGGAGGCAGCACAGTGCATTCAGGAAACTACAGCAAGTTCATGATAACCAACAGCTGATCTGGCAGCATCACCTGGGGATGGAGGCTGAGCCCCGGGGTTAACACTGGGGTGAGATGGTTTGTATACTATGCCGAGGAGGTGAGGTACAACACTGTGGGGGCACAGGGAGCTACCGGAGGATTTCAAATATCAGAATCATAACCATAATAGAGTATTTAAATGCATCCTAGTTTTCATCACGGGTAAGATGCACTATAGTTTATGCTCGACTAAGAAAGAGAAATGCTGTCAGTTAAACTAGGATATGTCCTCAAGTGCAAGGTAAATGCCACCTTAAGAGATATTAAAATGGGGGGGGGGACAAATCTTAGAACATTAAACTGTGGTACTAGAATAATTAAGAAAGGTCGAACACTTGGATCAACAAAATAAGTGATTATTCCTTAACCATGTGCACCAACTATATTAAGTCTTAGAACAAGAGACATTCTCATCTTGATGCCCCGCAGCTGTTAGGCCCAAGGTACAGAGGTCAGTAGCCAATGACCAGCAGGCCCCAAGTGCCATGTGCAGACTCTAAGAGCAACTGCCTTTGAGAGAGGAAACGGTTGAGAGTGGGCTTTCTGAGGTAGAGAAGTATTAGCTGGGAAAGTCGGAAAATTGACACAGAATCGGAATTGATGCCCCTACATGACAGAGTTGGTTCAACTTCCCTTCTCAGAGATCTTGAGGCTCCTCAGAAATGTATTTTTCATTTTGGACGGAACATTCAGGATAAATATGATCTGTTCGAATACCTGGTTCTCTCATCAGGACTGTTTCTTAGGCTTCACTGGTACTAGAAAAGGGTTTTGATAGACCAGGGTAAATCCTGACAAAAGCAAAGCACGGTATCGATGAAAAACTAACCACTCAGAAGAGAACAACAGATAAAAGGCCAGGCCGACCTGACCCTGCAGGATAGGTAAGGTTGGTCTGGCAACAGGGGTAGAGGGGAAGTGCCCATCTCCTGCTAGAAGAGCTAGAGAAGTCCCCTTCCCGAGAGACCACACCAGAAGAGGAGAGCAGTAGGTGCTGATGATGAAGAATATTTTAATCAGCAGAGAAGGTAAAAATGACAAAGTTCCAGGATCAGAGTAAACCTATGGGATCAAAAAATAAAAAATAAAAAAAAGATTTTTTTGAAACGACTTTTTTTTTAAAGGAATTTAAACAAAAGTCCTTTATAACAGACAGTTGGCTGTTTAAACCAAAAGTACAACTCACTGAGAGAATCGCAGCATTATTTATTGGGGTAGAAAGGACCTGGAATGTAGAAAGACCCATTCTGTAGAGGAAAAAATAGAATCACTAACAGGTCTCAACCTTGCACAGCCAGTGGCTAGAATCCCTGGCTCATGAGACCCTGTGCTAGCAGGCCGCTAGAACCATCTCAACTATGTTAGTCTATCTTGGAAGCCAACAAGTGTTTGCCCAGTTAAGAGCACGGTAACAGTCACGTTATGTTATAATGATTGTCGATATCTTTAAAAGCCTTGTCAAGTTCCTTTTTGAGTAACCCTCACCCCACCCTTAGAGAAATTTATCTGTGGTTCACCTCTTTGAAATATCTACTGTTGTTCCACATTTACCATAGCCAAAAAAAAAAAAAAAAAAAAAAAAAGCTTTCTATTAACAAAGTGTTCAGAAGTGGGCGCCACTGGAAACAATGAGAGTTTTCGCAGCTGGGACAACTTTGTTGCAGAAACAGCTGAAAGCAATCAGGTCAGACAGAGCCAAGGGCTGCAGGGATTTTTAAAATTACAAAAACCGAACCAAATCAAACCAAAACAAAAATCATAACCAATGGCCAAGATTTCAAGTTTGCTACTAAAGGTATGACATTCTCCTAAGACATGCGTGTGACTTGATCAATATATTTCTATATTTATATTTGAAGAAGAAGGAACTATTTGATGCAGCAAATCCACATTGATTAAAAATTACCAGATAAGGGGCTCTTGGGGGGCTCAGTGGTTTAGGCCTCTGCCTTCCGCTCAGGTCATGATTTCAGGGTCCTGGGATGGAGCCCCACATCAGGCTCTTTGCTCAGCGGGGAGCCTGCTTACCCCTTTCTCTCTGCCACCTCTCTGCCTACTTGTGATCTGTCAAATGGGTAAATAAGATCTTTTAAAAAAGAATTACTAGGTGAGAAAAACATCGAGGGTATGGGAAGGAAAATGATTTCACCTGATCTGACTAGGAAGTGGTTGAAGCCTGAATTAAAGTGCTATCTAAAGAGTAAAGCCCTGGGAAATATATGGGGAAAAAATCCCTAGAAAAACAGCCATAATAACTGGCTGCTCTTTAATGATCCAGATCCTGCGGTAGGCAAAGAAGAGCTGGTTTTAGGCAGAGGATGATCTCCGTTTGTCTTCATGATCTGGCATTTCCTGCAAGCCAGGCATGGGGCTCTGCACTAGAGCTGCAAATGCTGGGGGGCCCTCACTGTCCCTTTTCTCTTCTCAGGGGGACAACCGGCATGTCCATGGTGCAGTGTGACAGGCTTTACCACAGGGAGAGAAAAGACTGCCAAGGGTAGGTTGGAGCTGGGAAAAGCCACTTAGGAACAGATTTTCAGGGGAGGTGATAGACAAGGGCAAAGCGAAGAATGAGGATGAGTGTGTCACGTTTCAAAGTGCCAGGAGGCAGCACAGTGCATTCAGGAAACTACAGCAAGTTCATGATAACCGACAGCTGATCTGGCAGCATCACCTGGGGATGGAGGCTGAGCCCCGGGGTTAACACTGGGGTGAGATGGTTTGTATACTATGCCGAGGAGGTGAGGTACAACACTGTGGGGGCACAGGGAGCTACCGGAGGATTTCAAATATCAGAATCATAACCATAATAGAGTATTTAATTGCATCCTAGTTTTCATCACGGGTAAGATGCACTATAGTTTATGCTCGACTAAGAAAGAGAAATGCTGTCAGTTAAACTAGGATATGTCCTCAAGTGCAAGGTAAATGCCACCTTAAGAGATATTAAAATGGGGGGGGGGACAAATCTTAGAACATTAAACTGTGGTACTAGAATAATTAAGAAAGGTCGAACACTTGGATCAACAAAATAAGTGATTATTCCTTAACCATGTGCACCCAACTATATTAAGTCTTAGAACAAGAGACATTCTCATCTTGATGCCCCGCAGCTGTTAGGCCCAAGGTACAGAGGTCAGTAGCCAATGACCAGCAGGCCCCAAGTGCCATGTGCAGACTCTAAGAGCAACTGCCTTTGAGAGAGGAAACGGTTGAGAGTGGGCTTTCTGAGGTAGAGAAGTATTAGCTGGGAAAGTCGGAAAATTGACACAGAATCGGAATTGATGCCCCTACATGACAGAGTTGGTTCAACTTCCCTTCTCAGAGATCTTGAGGCTCCTCAGAAATGTATTTTTCATTTTGGACGGAACATTCAGGATAAATATGATCTGTTCGAATACCTGGTTCTCTCATCAGGACTGTTTCTTAGGCTTCACTGGTACTAGAAAAGGGTTTTGATAGACCAGGGTAAATCCTGACAAAAGCAAAGCACGGTATCGATGAAAAACTAACCACTCAGAAGAGAACAACAGATAAAAGGCCAGGCCGACCTGACCCTGCAGGATAGGTAAGGTTGGTCTGGCAACAGGGGTAGAGGGGAAGTGCCCATCTCCTGCTAGAACAGCTAGAGAAGTCCCCTTCCCGAGAGACCACACCAGAAGAGGAGAGCAGTAGGTGCTGATGATGAAGAATATTTTAATCAGCAGAGAAGGTCAAAATGACAAAGTTCCAGGATCAGAGTAAACCTATGGGATCAAAAAATAAAAAATAAAAAAAAGATTTTTTTGAAACGACTTTTTTTTAAAGGAATTTAAACAAAAGTCCTTTATAACAGACAGTTGGCTGTTTAAACCAAAAGTACAACTCTCTGAGAGAATCGCAGCATTATTTATTGGGGTAGAAAGGACCTGGAATGTAGAAAGACCCATTCTGTAGAGGAAAAAATAGAATCACTAACAGGTCTCAACCTTGCACAGCCAGTGGCTAGAATCCCTGGCTCATGAGACCCTGTGCTAGCAGGCCGCTAGAACCATCTCAACTATGTTAGTCTATCTTGGAAGCCAACAAGTGTTTGCCCAGTTAAGAGCACGGTAACAATCAGTCACGTTATGTTATAATGATTGTCGATATCTTTAAAAGCCTTGTCAAGTTCCTTTTTGAGTAACCCTCACCCCACCCTTAGAGAAATTTATCTGTGGTTTACCTCTTTGAAATACCTCACTGTTGTTCCAAATTTACCATAGCAAAAAAAAAAAAAAAAAAAAAAAAAAAAAAAAAAAAGCTTTTTATTAACAAAGTGTTCAGAAGGGGGCGCCACTGGAAACAATGAGAGTTTTCGCAGCTGGGACAACTTTGTTGCAGAAACAGCTGAAAGCAATCAGGTCAGACAGAGCCAAGGGCTGCAGGGATTTTTAAAATTACAAAAACCGAACCAAATCAAACCAAAACAAAAATCATAACCAATGGCCAAGATTTCAAGTTTGCTACTAAAGGTATGACATTCTCCTAAGACATGCGTGTGACTTGATCAATATATTTCTATATTTATATTTGAAGAAGAAGGAACTATTTGATGCAGCAAATCCACATTGATTAAAAATTACCAGATAAGGGGCTCTTGGGGGGCTCAGTGGTTTAGGCCTCTGCCTTCCGCTCAGGTCATGATTTCAGGGTCCTGGGATGGAGCCCCACATCAGGCTCTTTGCTCAGCGGGGAGCCTGCTTACCCCTTTCTCTCTGCCACCTCTCTGCCTACTTGTGATCTGTCAAATGGGTAAATAAGATCTTTAAAAAAAGAATTACTAGGTGAGAAAAACATCGAGGGTATGGGAAGGAAAATGATTTCACCTGATCTGACTAGGAAGTGGTTGAAGCCTGAATTAAAGTGCTATCTAAAGAGTAAAGCCCTGGGAAATATATGGGGAAAAAATCCCTAGAAAAACAGCCATAATAACTGGCTGCTCTTTAATGATCCAGATCCTGCGGTAGGCAAAGAAGAGCTGGTTTTAGCCAGAGGATGATCTCCGTTTGTCTTCATGATCTGGCATTTCCTGCAAGCCAGGCATGGGGCTCTGCACTAGAGCTGCAAATGCTGGGGGGCCCTCACTGTCCCTTTTCTCTTCTCAGGGGGACAACCGGCATGTCCATGGTGCAGTGTGACAGGCTTTACCACAGGGAGAGAAAAGACTGCCAAGGGTAGGTTGGAGCTGGGAAAAGCCACTTAGGAACAGATTTTCAGGGGAGGTGATAGACAAGGGCAAAGCGAAGAATGAGGATGAGTGTGTCACGTTTCAAAGTGCCAGGAGGCAGCACAGTGCATTCAGGAAACTACAGCAAGTTCATGATAACCGACAGCTGATCTGGCAGCATCACCTGGGGATGGAGGCTGAGCCCCGGGGTTAACACTGGGGTGAGATGGTTTGTATACTATGCCGAGGAGGTGAGGTACAACACTGTGGGGTCACAGGGAGCTACCGGAGGATTTCAAATATCAGAATCATAACCATAATAGAGTATTTAATTGCATCCTAGTTTTCATCACGGGTAAGATGCACTATAGTTTATGCTCGACTAAGAAAGAGAAATGCTGTCAGTTAAACTAGGATATGTCCTCAAGTGCAAGGTAAATGCCACCTTAAGAGATATTAAAATGGGGGGGGGACAAATCTTAGAACATTAAACTGTGGTACTAGAATAATTAAGAAAGGTCGAACACTTGGATCAACAAAATAAGTGATTATTCCTTAACCATGTGCACCCAACTATATTAAGTCTTAGAACAAGAGACATTCTCATCTTGATGCCCCGCAACTGTTAGGCCCAAGGTACAGAGGTCAGTAGCCAATGACCAGCAGGCCCCAAGTGCCATGTGCAGACTCTAAGAGCAACTGCCTTTGAGAGAGGAAACGGTTGAGAGTGGGCTTTCTGAGGTAGAGAAGTATTAGCTGGGAAAGTCGGAAAATTGACACAGAATCGGAATTGATGCCCCTACATGACAGAGTTGGTTCAACTTCCCTCCTCAGAGATCTTGAGGCTCCTCAGAAATGTATTTTTCATTTTGGACGGAACATTCAGGATAAATATGATCTGTTCGAACACCTGGTTCTCTCATCACGACTGTTTCTTAGGCTTCACTGGTACTAGAAAAGGGTTTTGATAGACCAGGGTAAATCCTGACAAAAGCAAAGCACGGTATCGATGAAAAACTAACCACTCAGAAGAGAACAACAGATAAAAGGCCAGGCCGACCTGACCCTGCAGGATAGGTAAGGTTGGTCTGGCAACAGGGGTAGAGGGGAAGTGCCCATCTCCTGCTAGAACAGCTAGAGAAGTCCCCTTCCCGAGAGACCACACCAGAAGAGGAGAGCAGTAGGTGCTGATGATGAAGAATATTTTTTTTTTTAATTTTTAATTTTTTATAAACATATATGAAGAATATTTTAATCAGCAGAGAAGGTCAAAATGACAAAGTTCCAGGATCAGAGTAAACCTATGGGATCAAAAAATAAAAAATAAAAAAAAGATTTTTTTGAAACGACTTTTTTTTTAAAGGAATTTAAACAAAAGTCCTTTATAACAGACAGTTGGCTGTTTAAACCAAAAGTACAACTCACTGAGAGAATCGCAGCATTATTTATTGGGGTAGAAAGGACCTGGAATGTAGAAAGACCCATTCTGTAGAGGAAAAAATAGAATCACTAACAGGTCTCAACCTTGCACAGCCAGTGGCTAGAATCCCTGGCTCATGAGACCCTGTGCTAGCAGGCCGCTAGAACCATCTCAACTATGTTAGTCTATCTTGGAAGCCAACAAGTGTTTGCCCAGTTAAGAGCACGGTAACAATCAGTCACGTTATGTTATAATGATTGTCGATATCTTTAAAAGCCTTGTCAAGTTCCTTTTTGAGTAACCCTCTCCCCACCCTTAGAGAAATTTATCTGTGGTTCACCTCTTTGAAATACCTCACTGTTGTTCCAAATTTACCATAGCAAAAAAAAAAAAAAAAAAAAAAAAAAAAAAAAAAAAAAAAAAAAAAGCTTTTTATTAACAAAGTGTTCAGAAGGGGGCGCCACTGGAAACAATGAGAGTTTTCGCAGCTGGGACAACTTTGTTGCAGAAACAGCTGAAAGCAATCAGGTCAGACAGAGCCAAGGGCTGCAGGGATTTTTAAAATTACAAAAACCGAACCAAATCAAACCAAAACAAAAATCATAACCAATGGCCAAGATTTCAAGTTTGCTACTAAAGGTATGACATTCTCCTAAGACATGCGTGTGACTTGATCAATATATTTCTATATTTATATTTGAAGAAGAAGGAACTATTTGATGCAGCAAATCCACATTGATTAAAAATTACCAGATAAGGGGCTCTTGGGGGGCTCAGTGGTTTAGGCCTCTGCCTTCCGCTCAGGTCATGATTTCAGGGTCCTGGGATGGAGCCCCACATCAGGCTCTTTGCTCAGCGGGGAGCCTGCTTACCCCTTTCTCTCTGCCACCTCTCTGCCTACTTGTGATCTGTCAAATGGGTAAATAAGATCTTTAAAAAAAGAATTACTAGGTGAGAAAAACATCGAGGGTATGGGAAGGAAAATGATTTCACCTGATCTGACTAGGAAGTGGTTGAAGCCTGAATTAAAGTGCTATCTAAAGAGTAAAGCCCTGGGAAATATATGGGGAAAAAATCCCTAGAAAAACAGCCATAATAACTGGCTGCTCTTTAATGATCCAGATCCTGCGGTAGGCAAAGAAGAGCTGGTTTTAGCCAGAGGATGATCTCCGTTTGTCTTCATGATCTGGCATTTCCTGCAAGCCAGGCATGGGGCTCTGCACTAGAGCTGCAAATGCTGGGGGGCCCTCACTGTCCCTTTTCTCTTCTCAGGGGGACAACCGGCATGTCCATGGTGCAGTGTGACAGGCTTTACCACAGGGAGAGGAAAGACTGCCAAGGGTAGGTTGGAGCTGGGAAAAGCCACTTAGGAACAGATTTTCAGGGGAGGTGATAGACAAGGGCAAAGCGAAGAATGAGGATGAGTGTGTCACGTTTCAAAGTGCCAGGAGGCAGCACAGTGCATTCAGGAAACTACAGCAAGTTCATGATAACCGACAGCTGATCTGGCAGCATCACCTGGGGATGGAGGCTGAGCCCCGGGGTTAACACTGGGGTGAGATGGTTTGTATACTATGCCGAGGAGGTGAGGTACAACACTGTGGGGGCACAGGGAGCTACCGGAGGATTTCAAATATCAGAATCATAACCATAATAGAGTATTTAAATGCATCCTAGTTTTCATCACGGGTAAGATGCACTATAGTTTATGCTCGACTAAGAAAGAGAAATGCTGTCAGTTAAACTAGGATATGTCCTCAAGTGCAAGGTAAATGCCACCTTAAGAGATATTAAAATGGGGGGGGGGACAAATCTTAGAACATTAAACTGTGGTACTAGAATAATTAAGAAAGGTCGAACACTTGGATCAACAAAATAAGTGATTATTCCTTAACCATGTGCACCCAACTATATTAAGTCTTAGAACAAGAGACATTCTCATCTTGATGCCCCGCAACTGTTAGGCCCAAGGTACAGAGGTCAGTAGCCAATGACCAGCAGGCCCCAAGTGCCATGTGCAGACTCTAAGAGCAACTGCCTTTGAGAGAGGAAACGGTTGAGAGTGGGCTTTCTGAGGTAGAGAAGTATTAGCTGGGAAAGTCGGAAAATTGACACAGAATCGGAATTGATGCCCCTACATGACAGAGTTGGTTCAACTTCCCTTCTCAGAGATCTTGAGGCTCCTCAGAAATGTATTTTTCATTTTGGACGGAACATTCAGGATAAATATGATCTGTTCGAATACCTGGTTCTCTCATCAGGACTGTTTCTTAGGCTTCACTGGTACTAGAAAAGGGTTTTGATAGACCAGGGTAAATCCTGACAAAAGCAAAGCACGGTATCGATGAAAAACTAACCACTCAGAAGAGAACAACAGATAAAAGGCCAGGCCGACCTGACCCTGCAGGATAGGTAAGGTTGGTCTGGCAACAGGGGTAGAGGGGAAGTGCCCATCTCCTGCTAGAAGAGCTAGAGAAGTCCCCTTCCCGAGAGACCACACCAGAAGAGGAGAGCAGTAGGTGCTGATGATGAAGAATATTTTAATCAGCAGAGAAGGTCAAAATGACAAAGTTCCAGGATCAGAGTAAACCTATGGGATCAAAAAATAAAAAATAAAAAAAAGATTTTTTTGAAACGACTTTTTTTTTAAAGGAATTTAAACAAAAGTCCTTTATAACAGACAGTTGGCTGTTTAAACCAAAAGTACAACTCACTGAGAGAATCGCAGCATTATTTATTGGGGTAGAAAGGACCTGGAATGTAGAAAGACCCATTCTGTAGAGGAAAAAATAGAATCACTAACAGGTCTCAACCTTGCACAGCCAGTGGCTAGAATCCCTGGCTCATGAGACCCTGTGCTAGCAGGCCGCTAGAACCATCTCAACTATGTTAGTCTATCTTGGAAGCCAACAAGTGTTTGCCCAGTTAAGAGCACGGTAACAATCAGTCACGTTATGTTATAATGATTGTCGATATCTTTAAAAGCCTTGTCAAGTTCCTTTTTGAGTAACCCTCACCCCACCCTTAGAGAAATTTATCTGTGGTTCACCTCTTTGAAATACCTCACTGTTGTTCCAAATTTACCATAGCAAAAAAAAAAAAAAAAAAGCTTTTTATTAACAAAGTGTTCAGAAGGGGGCGCCACTGGAAACAATGAGAGTTTTCGCAGCTGGGACAACTTTGTTGCAGAAACAGCTGAAAGCAATCAGGTCAGACAGAGCCAAGGGCTGCAGGGATTTTTAAAATTACAAAAACCGAACCAAATCAAACCAAAACAAAAATCATAACCAATGGCCAAGATTTCAAGGTTGCTACTAAAGGTATGACATTCTCCTAAGACATGCGTGTGACTTGATCAATATATTTCTATATTTATCTTTGAAGAAGAAGGAACTATTTGATGCAGCAAATCCACATTGATTAAAAATTACCAGATAAGGGGCTCTTGGGGGGCTCAGTGGTTTAGGCCTCTGCCTTCCGCTCAGGTCATGATTTCAGGGTCCTGGGATGGAGCCCCACATCAGGCTCTTTGCTCAGCGGGGAGCCTGCTTACCCCTTTCTCTCTGCCACCTCTCTGCCTACTTGTGATCTGTCAAATGGGTAAATAAGATCTTTAAAAAAAGAATTACTAGGTGAGAAAAACATCGAGGGTATGGGAAGGAAAATGATTTCACCTGATCTGACTAGGAAGTGGTTGAAGCCTGAATTAAAGTGCTATCTAAAGAGTAAAGCCCTGGGAAATATATGGGGAAAAAATCCCTAGAAAAACAGCCATAATAACTGGCTGCTCTTTAATGATCCAGATCCTGCGGTAGGCAAAGAAGAGCTGGTTTTAGCCAGAGGATGATCTCCGTTTGTCTTCATGATCTGGCATTTCCTGCAAGCCAGGCATGGGGCTCTGCACTAGAGCTGCAAATGCTGAGGGGCCCTCACTGTCCCTTTTCTCTTCTCAGGGGGACAACCGGCATGTCCATGGTGCAGTGTGACAGGCTTTACCACAGGGAGAGAAAAGACTGCCAAGGGTAGGTTGGAGCAGGGAAAAGCCACTTAGGAACAGATTTTCAGGGGAGGTGATAGACAAGGGCAAAGCGAAGAATGAGGATGAGTGTGTCACGTTTCAAAGTGCCAGGAGGCAGCACAGTGCATTCAGGAAACTACAGCAAGTTCATGATAACCGACAGCTGATCTGGCAGCATCACCTGGGGATGGAGACTGAGCCCCGGGGTTAACACTGGGGTGAGATGGTTTGTATACTATGCCGAGGAGGTGAGGTACAACACTGTGGGGGCACAGGGAGCTACCGGAGGATTTCAAATATCAGAATCATAACCATAATAGAGTATTTAATTGCATCCTAGTTTTCATCACGGGTAAGATGCACTATAGTTTATGCTCGACTAAGAAAGAGAAATGCTGTCAGTTAAACTAGGATATGTCCTCAAGTGCAAGGTAAATGCCACCTTAAGAGATATTAAAATGGGGGGGGGACAAATCTTAGAACATTAAACTGTGGTACTAGAATAATTAAGAAAGGTCGAACACTTGGATCAACAAAATAAGTGATTATTCCTTAACCATGTGCACCCAACTATATTAAGTCTTAGAACAAGAGACATTCTCATCTTGATGCCCCGCAGCTGTTAGGCCCAAGGTACAGAGGTCAGTAGCCAATGACCAGCAGGCCCCAAGTGCCATGTGCAGACTCTAAGAGCAACTGCCTTTGAGAGAGGAAACGGTTGAGAGTGGGCTTTCTGAGGTAGAGAAGTATTAGCTGGGAAAGTCGGAAAATTGACACAGAATCGGAATTGATGCCCCTACATGACAGAGTTGGTTCAACTTCCCTTCTCAGAGATCTTGAGGCTCCTCAGAAATGTATTTTTCATTTTGGACGGAACATTCAGGATAAATATGATCTGTTCGAATACCTGGTTCTCTCATCAGGACTGTTTCTTAGGCTTCACTGGTACTAGAAAAGGGTTTTGATAGACCAGGGTAAATCCTGACAAAAGCAAAGCACGGTATCGATGAAAAACTAACCACTCAGAAGAGAACAACAGATAAAAGGCCAGGCCGACCTGACCCTGCAGGATAGGTAAGGTTGGTCTGGCAACAGGGGTAGAGGGGAAGTGCCCATCTCCTGCTAGAACAGCTAGAGAAGTCCCCTTCCCGAGAGACCACACCAGAAGAGGAGAGCAGTAGGTGCTGATGATGAAGAATATTTTAATCAGCAGAGAAGGTCAAAATGACAAAGTTCCAGGATCAGAGTAAACCTATGGGATCAAAAAATAAAAAATAAAAAAAAGATTTTTTTGAAACGACTTTTTTTTTAAAGGAATTTAAACAAAAGTCCTTTATAACAGACAGTTGGCTGTTTAAACCAAAAGTACAACTCACTGAGAGAATCGCAGCATTATTTATTGGGGTAGAAAGGACCTGGAATGTAGAAAGACCCATTCTGTAGAGGAAAAAATAGAATCACTAACAGGTCTCAACCTTGCACAGCCAGTGGCTAGAATCCCTGGCTCATGAGACCCTGTGCTAGCAGGCCGCTAGAACCATCTCAACTATGTTAGTCTATCTTGGAAGCCAACAAGTGTTTGCCCAGTTAAGAGCACGGTAACAGTCACGTTATGTTATAATGATTGTCGATATCTTTAAAAGCCTTGTCAAGTTCCTTTTTGAGTAACCCTCACCCCACCCTTAGAGAAATTTATCTGTGGTTCACCTCTTTGAAATATCTACTGTTGTTCCACATTTACCATAGCCAAAAAAAAAAAAAAAAAAAAAAAAGCTTTCTATTAACAAAGTGTTCAGAAGGGGGCGCCACTGGAAACAATGAGAGTTTTCGCAGCTGGGACAACTTTGTTGCAGAAACAGCTGAAAGCAATCAGGTCAGACAGAGCCAAGGGCTGCAGGGATTTTTAAAATTACAAAAACCGAACCAAATCAAACCAAAACAAAAATCATAACCAATGGCCAAGATTTCAAGTTTGCTACTAAAGGTATGACATTCTCCTAAGACATGCGTGTGACTTGATCAATATATTTCTATATTTATCTTTGAAGAAGAAGGAACTATTTGATGCAGCAAATCCACATTGATTAAAAATTACCAGATAAGGGGCTCTTGGGGGGCTCAGTGGTTTAGGCCTCTGCCTTCCGCTCAGGTCATGATTTCAGGGTCCTGGGATGGAGCCCCACATCAGGCTCTTTGCTCAGCGGGGAGCCTGCTTACCCCTTTATCTCTGCCACCTCTCTGCCTACTTGTGATCTGTCAAATGGGTAAATAAGATCTTTTAAAAAAGAATTACTAGGTGAGAAAAACATCGAGGGTATGGGAAGGAAAATGATTTCACCTGATCTGACTAGGAAGTGGTTGAAGCCTGAATTAAAGTGCTATCTAAAGAGTAAAGCCCTGGGAAATATATGGGGAAAAAATCCCTAGAAAAACAGCCATAATAACTGGCTGCTCTTTAATGATCCAGATCCTGCGGTAGGCAAAGAAGAGCTGGTTTTAGGCAGAGGATGATCTCCGTTTGTCTTCATGATCTGGCATTTCCTGCAAGCCAGGCATGGGGCTCTGCACTAGAGCTGCAAATGCTGGGGGGCCCTCACTGTCCCTTTTCTCTTCTCAGGGGGACAACCGGCATGTCCATGGTGCAGTGTGACAGGCTTTACCACAGGGAGAGAAAAGACTGCCAAGGGTAGGTTGGAGCTGGGAAAAGCCACTTAGGAACAGATTTTCAGGGGAGGTGATAGACAAGGGCAAAGCGAAGAATGAGGATGAGTGTGTCACGTTTCAAAGTGCCAGGAGGCAGCACAGTGCATTCAGGAAACTACAGCAAGTTCATGATAACCGACAGCTGATCTGGCAGCATCACCTGGGGATGGAGGCTGAGCCCCGGGGTTAACACTGGGGTGAGATGGTTTGTATACTATGCCGAGGAGGTGAGGTACAACACTGTGGGGGCACAGGGAGCTACCGGAGGATTTCAAATATCAGAATCATAACCATAATAGAGTATTTAATTGCATCCTAGTTTTCATCACGGGTAAGATGCACTATAGTTTATGCTCGACTAAGAAAGAGAAATGCTGTCAGTTAAACTAGGATATGTCCTCAAGTGCAAGGTAAATGCCACCTTAAGAGATATTAAAATGGGGGGGGGGACAAATCTTAGAACATTAAACTGTGGTACTAGAATAATTAAGAAAGGTCGAACACTTGGATCAACAAAATAAGTGATTATTCCTTAACCATGTGCACCCAACTATATTAAGTCTTAGAACAAGAGACATTCTCATCTTGATGCCCCGCAGCTGTTAGGCCCAAGGTACAGAGGTCAGTAGCCAATGACCAGCAGGCCCCAAGTGCCATGTGCAGACTCTAAGAGCAACTGCCTTTGAGAGAGGAAACGGTTGAGAGTGGGCTTTCTGAGGTAGAGAAGTATTAGCTGGGAAAGTCGGAAAATTGACACAGAATCGGAATTGATGCCCCTACATGACAGAGTTGGTTCAACTTCCCTTCTCAGAGATCTTGAGGCTCCTCAGCAATGTATTTTTCATTTTGGACAAAACATTCAGGATAAATATGATCTGTTCGAATACCTGGTTCTCTCATCAGGACTGTTTCTTAGGCTTCACTGGTACTAGAAAAGGGTTTTGATAGACCAGGGTAAATCCTGACAAAAGCAAAGCACGGTATCGATGAAAAACTAACCACTCAGAAGAGAACAACAGATAAAAGGCCAGGCCGACCTGACCCTGCAGGATAGGTAAGGTTGGTCTGGCAACAGGGGTAGAGGGGAAGTGCCCATCTCCTGCTAGAACAGCTAGAGAAGTCCCTTTCCCGAGAGACCACACCAGAAGAGGAGAGCAGTAGGTGCTGATGATGAAGAATATTTTAATCAGCAGAGAAGGTCAAAATGACAAAGTTCCAGGATCAGAGTAAACCTATGGGATCAAAAAATAAAAAATAAAAAAAAGATTTTTTTGAAACGACTTTTTTTTTAAAGGAATTTAAACAAAAGTCCTTTATAACAGACAGTTGGCTGTTTAAACCAAAAGTACAACTCTCTGAGAGAATCGCAGCATTATTTATTGGGGTAGAAAGGACCTGGAATGTAGAAAGACCCATTCTGTAGAGGAAAAAATAGAATCACTAACAGGTCTCAACCTTGCACAGCCAGTGGCTAGAATCCCTGGCTCATGAGACCCTGTGCTAGCAGGCCGCTAGAACCATCTCAACTATGTTAGTCTATCTTGGAAGCCAACAAGTGTTTGCCCAGTTAAGAGCACGGTAACAATCAGTCACGTTATGTTATAATGATTGTCGATATCTTTAAAAGCCTTGTCAAGTTCCTTTTTGAGTAACCCTCACCCCACCCTTAGAGAAATTTATCTGTGGTTCACCTCTTTGAAATACCTCACTGTTGTTCCAAATTTACCATAGCAAAAAAAAAAAAAAAAAAAAAAAAAGCTTTTTATTAACAAAGTGTTCAGAAGGGGGCGCCACTGGAAACAATGAGAGTTTTCGCAGCTGGGACAACTTTGTTGCAGAAACAGCTGAAAGCAATCAGGTCAGACAGAGCCAAGGGCTGCAGGGATTTTTAAAATTACAAAAACCGAACCAAATCAAACCAAAACAAAAATCATAACCAATGGCCAAGATTTCAAGGTTGCTACTAAAGGTATGACATTCTCCTAAGACATGCGTGTGACTTGATCAATATATTTCTATATTTATCTTTGAAGAAGAAGAAACTATTTGATGCAGCAAATCCACATTGATTAAAAATTACCAGATAAGGGGCTCTTGGGGGGCTCAGTGGTTTAGGCCTCTGCCTTCCGCTCAGGTCATGATTTCAGGGTCCTGGGATGGAGCCCCACATCAGGCTCTTTGCTCAGCGGGGAGCCTGCTTACCCCTTTCTCTCTGCCACCTCTCTGCCTACTTGTGATCTGTCAAATGGGTAAATAAGATCTTTAAAAAAAGAATTACTAGGTGAGAAAAACATCGAGGGTATGGGAAGGAAAATGATTTCACCTGATCTGACTAGGAAGTGGTTGAAGCCTGAATTAAAGTGCTATCTAAAGAGTAAAGCCCTGGGAAATATATGGGGAAAAAATCCCTAGAAAAACAGCCATAATAACTGGCTGCTCTTTAATGATCCAGATCCTGCGGTAGGCAAAGAAGAGCTGGTTTTAGCCAGAGGATGATCTCCGTTTGTCTTCATGATCTGGCATTTCCTGCAAGCCAGGCATGGGGCTCTGCACTAGAGCTGCAAATGCTGGGGGGCCCTCACTGTCCCTTTTCTCTTCTCAGGGGGACAACCGGCATGTCCATGGTGCAGTGTGACAGGCTTTACCACAGGGAGAGAAAAGACTGCCAAGGGTAGGTTGGAGCTGGGAAAAGCCACTTAGGAACAGATTTTCAGGGGAGGTGATAGACAAGGGCAAAGCGAAGAATGAGGATGAGTGTGTCACGTTTCAAAGTGCCAGGAGGCAGCACAGTGCATTCAGGAAACTACAGCAAGTTCATGATAACCGACAGCTGATCTGGCAGCATCACCTGGGGATGGAGGCTGAGCCCCGGGGTTAACACTGGGGTGAGATGGTTTGTATACTATGCCGAGGAGGTGAGGTACAACACTGTGGGGGCACAGGGAGCTACCGGAGGATTTCAAATATCAGAATCATAACCATAATAGAGTATTTAATTGCATCCTAGTTTTCATCACGGGTAAGATGCACTATAGTTTATGCTCGACTAAGAAAGAGAAATGCTGTCAGTTAAACTAGGATATGTCCTCAAGTGCAAGGTAAATGCCACCTTAAGAGATATTAAAATGGGGGGGGGACAAATCTTAGAACATTAAACTGTGGTACTAGAATAATTAAGAAAGGTCGAACACTTGGATCAACAAAATAAGTGATTATTCCTTAACCATGTGCACCCAACTATATTAAGTCTTAGAACAAGAGACATTCTCATCTTGATGCCCCGCAGCTGTTAGGCCCAAGGTACAGAGGTCAGTAGCCAATGACCAGCAGGCCCCAAGTGCCATGTGCAGACTCTAAGAGCAACTGCCTTTGAGAGAGGAAACGGTTGAGAGTGGGCTTTCTGAGGTAGAGAAGTATTAGCTGGGAAAGTCGGAAAATTGACACAGAATCGGAATTGATGCCCCTACATGACAGAGTTGGTTCAACTTCCCTTCTCAGAGATCTTGAGGCTCCTCAGAAATGTATTTTTCATTTTGGACGGAACATTCAGGATAAATATGATCTGTTCGAATACCTGGTTCTCTCATCAGGACTTTTTCTTAGGCTTCACTGGTACTAGAAAAGGGTTTTGATAGACCAGGGTAAATCCTGACAAAAGCAAAGCACGGTATCGATGAAAAACTAACCACTCAGAAGAGAACAACAGATAAAAGGCCAGGCCGACCTGACCCTGCAGGATAGGTAAGGTTGGTCTGGCAACAGGGGTAGAGGGGAAGTGCCCATCTCCTGCTAGAAGAGCTAGAGAAGTCCCCTTCCCGAGAGACCACACCAGAAGAGGAGAGCAGTAGGTGCTGATGATGAAGAATATTTTAATCAGCAGAGAAGGTCAAAATGACAAAGTTCCAGGATCAGAGTAAACCTATGGGATCAAAAAATAAAAAATAAAAAAAAGATTTTTTGGAAACGACTTTTTTTTTAAAGGAACTTAAACAAAAGTCCTTTATAACAGACAGTTGGCTGTTTAAACCAAAAGTACAACTCACTGAGAGAATCGCAGCATTATTTATTGGGGTAGAAAGGACCTGGAATGTAGAAAGACCCATTCTGTAGAGGAAAAAATAGAATCACTAACAGGTCTCAACCTTGCACAGCCAGTGGCTAGAATCCCTGGCTCATGAGACCCTGTGCTAGCAGGCCGCTAGAACCGTCTCAACTATGTTAGTCTATCTTGGAAGCCAACAAGTGTTTGCCCAGTTAAGAGCACGGTAACAATCAGTCACGTTATGTTATAATGATTGTCGATATCTTTAAAAGCCTTGTCAAGTTCCTTTTTGAGTAACCCTCACCCCACCCTTAGAGAAATTTATCTGTGGTTCACCTCTTTGAAATACCTCACTGTTGTTCCAAATTTACCATAGCAAAAAAAAAAAAAAAAAAAAAAAAAAAAAAAAGCTTTTTATTAACAAAGTGTTCAGAAGGGGGCGCCACTGGAAACAATGAGAGTTTTCGCAGCTGGGACAACTTTGTTGCAGAAACAGCTGAAAGCAATCAGGTCAGACAGAGCCAAGGGCTGCCGGGATTTTTAAAATTACAAAAACCGAACCAAATCAAACCAAAACAAAAATCATAACCAATGGCCAAGATTTCAAGGTTGCTACTAAAGGTATGACATTCTCCTAAGACATGCGTGTGACTTGATCAATATATTTCTATATTTATCTTTGAAGAAGAAGGAACTATTTGATGCAGCAAATCCACATTGATTAAAAATTACCAGATAAGGGGCTCTTGGGGGGCTCAGTGGTTTAGGCCTCTGCCTTCCGCTCAGGTCATGATTTTAGGGTCCTGGGATGGAGCCCCACATCAGGCTCTTTGCTCAGCGGGGAGCCTGCTTACCCCGTTCTCTCTGCCACCTCTCTGCCTACTTGTGATCTGTCAAATGGGTAAATAAGATCTTTAAAAAAAGAATTACTAGGTGAGAAAAACATCGAGGGTATGGGAAGGAAAATGATTTCACCTGATCTGACTAGGAAGTGGTTGAAGCCTGAATTAAAGTGCTATCTAAAGAGTAAAGCCCTGGGAAATATATGGGGAAAAAATCCCTAGAAAAACAGCCATAATAACTGGCTGCTCTTTAATGATCCAGATCCTGCGGTAGGCAAAGAAGAGCTGGTTTTAGCCAGAGGATGATCTCCGTTTGTCTTCATGATCTGGCATTTCCTGCAAGCCAGGCATGGGGCTCTGCACTAGAGCTGCAAATGCTGGGGGGCCCTCACTCTCCCTTTTCTCTTCTCAGGGGGACAACCGGCATGTCCATGGTGCAGTGTGACAGGCTTTACCACAGGGAGAGAAAAGACTGCCAAGGGTAGGTTGGAGCTGGGAAAAGCCACTTAGGAACAGATTTTCAGGGGAGGTGATAGACAAGGGCAAAGCGAAGAATGAGGATGAGTGTGTCACGTTTCAAAGTGCCAGGAGGCAGCACAGTGCATTCAGGAAACTACAGCAAGTTCATGATAACCGACAGCTGATCTGGCAGCATCACCTGGGGATGGAGGCTGAGCCCCGGGGTTAACACTGGGGTGAGATGGTTTGTATACTATGCCGAGGAGGTGAGGTACAACACTGTGGGGGCACAGGGAGCTACCGGAGGATTTCAAATATCAGAATCATAACCATAATAGAGTATTTAATTGCATCCTAGTTTTCATCACGGGTAAGATGCACTATAGTTTATGCTCGACTAAGAAAGAGAAATGCTGTCAGTTAAACTAGGATATGTCCTCAAGTGCAAGGTAAATGCCACCTTAAGAGATATTAAAATGGGGGGGGGACAAATCTTAGAACATTAAACTGTGGTACTAGAATAATTAAGAAAGGTCGAACACTTGGATCAACAAAATAAGTGATTATTCCTTAACCATGTGCACCCAACTATATTAAGTCTTAGAACAAGAGACATTCTCATCTTGATGCCCCGCAGCTGTTAGGCCCAAGGTACAGAGGTCAGTAGCCAATGACCAGCAGGCCCCAAGTGCCATGTGCAGACTCTAAGAGCAACTGCCTTTGAGAGAGGAAACGGTTGAGAGTGGGCTTTCTGAGGTAGAGAAGTATTAGCTGGGAAAGTCGGAAAATTGACACAGAATCGGAATTGATGCCCCTACATGACAGAGTTGGTTCAACTTCCCTTCTCAGAGATCTTGAGGCTCCTCAGAAATGTATTTTTCATTTTGGACGGAACATTCAGGATAAATATGATCTGTTCGAATACCTGGTTCTCTCATCAGGACTTTTTCTTAGGCTTCACTGGTACTAGAAAAGGGTTTTGATAGACCAGGGTAAATCCTGACAAAAGCAAAGCACGGTATCGATGAAAAACTAACCACTCAGAAGAGAACAACAGATAAAAGGCCAGGCCGACCTGACCCTGCAGGATAGGTAAGGTTGGTCTGGCAACAGGGGTAGAGGGGAAGTGCCCATCTCCTGCTAGAAGAGCTAGAGAAGTCCCCTTCCCGAGAGACCACACCAGAAGAGGAGAGCAGTAGGTGCTGATGATGAAGAATATTTTAATCAGCAGAGAAGGTCAAAATGACAAAGTTCCAGGATCAGAGTAAACCTATGGGATCAAAAAATAAAAAATAAAAAAAAGATTTTTTGGAAACGACTTTTTTTTTAAAGGAACTTAAACAAAAGTCCTTTATAACAGACAGTTGGCTGTTTAAACCAAAAGTACAACTCACTGAGAGAATCGCAGCATTATTTATTGGGGTAGAAAGGACCTGGAATGTAGAAAGACCCATTCTGTAGAGGAAAAAATAGAATCACTAACAGGTCTCAACCTTGCACAGCCAGTGGCTAGAATCCCTGGCTCATGAGACCCTGTGCTAGCAGGCCGCTAGAACCGTCTCAACTATGTTAGTCTATCTTGGAAGCCAACAAGTGTTTGCCCAGTTAAGAGCACGGTAACAATCAGTCACGTTATGTTATAATGATTGTCGATATCTTTAAAAGCCTTGTCAAGTTCCTTTTTGAGTAACCCTCACCCCACCCTTAGAGAAATTTATCTGTGGTTCACCTCTTTGAAATACCTCACTGTTGTTCCAAATTTACCATAGCAAAAAAAAAAAAAAAAAAAAAAAAAAAAAAAAGCTTTTTATTAACAAAGTGTTCAGAAGGGGGCGCCACTGGAAACAATGAGAGTTTTCGCAGCTGGGACAACTTTGTTGCAGAAACAGCTGAAAGCAATCAGGTCAGACAGAGCCAAGGGCTGCAGGGATTTTTAAAATTACAAAAACCGAACCAAATCAAACCAAAACAAAAATCATAACCAATGGCCAAGATTTCAAGGTTGCTACTAAAGGTATGACATTCTCCTAAGACATGCGTGTGACTTGATCAATATATTTCTATATTTATCTTTGAAGAAGAAGGAACTATTTGATGCAGCAAATCCACATTGATTAAAAATTACCAGATAAGGGGCTCTTGGGGGGCTCAGTGGTTTAGGCCTCTGCCTTCCGCTCAGGTCATGATTTTAGGGTCCTGGGATGGAGCCCCACATCAGGCTCTTTGCTCAGCGGGGAGCCTGCTTACCCCGTTCTCTCTGCCACCTCTCTGCCTACTTGTGATCTGTCAAATGGGTAAATAAGATCTTTAAAAAAAGAATTACTAGGTGAGAAAAACATCGAGGGTATGGGAAGGAAAATGATTTCACCTGATCTGACTAGGAAGTGGTTGAAGCCTGAATTAAAGTGCTATCTAAAGAGTAAAGCCCTGGGAAATATATGGGGAAAAAATCCCTAGAAAAACAGCCATAATAACTGGCTGCTCTTTAATGATCCAGATCCTGCGGTAGGCAAAGAAGAGCTGGTTTTAGCCAGAGGATGATCTCCGTTTGTCTTCATGATCTGGCATTTCCTGCAAGCCAGGCATGGGGCTCTGCACTAGAGCTGCAAATGCTGGGGGGCCCTCACTCTCCCTTTTCTCTTCTCAGGGGGACAACCGGCATGTCCATGGTGCAGTGTGACAGGCTTTACCACAGGGAGAGAAATGACTGCCAAGGGTAGGTTGGAGCTGGGAAAAGCCACTTAGGAACAGATTTTCAGGGGAGGTGATAGACAAGGGCAAAGCGAAGAATGAGGATGAGTGTGTCACGTTTCAAAGTGCCAGGAGGCAGCACAGTGCATTCAGGAAACTACAGCAAGTTCATGATAACCGACAGCTGATCTGGCAGCATCACCTGGGGATGGAGGCTGAGCCCCGGGGTTAACACTGGGGTGAGATGGTTTGTATACTATGCCGAAGAGGTGAGGTACAACACTGTGGAGGCACAGGGAGCTACCGGAGGATTTCAAATATCAGAATCATAACCATAATAGAGTATTTAATTGCATCCTAGTTTTCATCACGGGTAAGATGCACTATAGTTTATGCTCGACTAAGAAAGAGAAATGCTGTCAGTTAAACTAGGATATGTCCTCAAGTGCAAGGTAAATGCCACCTTAAGAGATATTAAAATGGGGGGGGGGACAAATCTTAGAACATTAAACTGTGGTACTAGAATAATTAAGAAAGGTCGAACACTTGGATCAACAAAATAAGTGATTATTCCTTAACCATGTGCACCCAACTATATTAAGTCTTAGAACAAGAGACATTCTCATCTTGATGCCCCGCAGCTGTTAGGCCCAAGGTACAGAGGTCAGTAGCCAATGACCAGCAGGCCCCAAGTGCCATGTGCAGACTCTAAGAGCAACTGCCTTTGAGAGAGGAAACGGTTGAGAGTGGGCTTTCTGAGGTAGAGAAGTATTAGCTGGGAAAGTCGGAAAATTGACACAGAATCGGAATTGATGCCCCTACATGACAGAGTTGGTTCAACTTCCCTTCTCAGAGATCTTGAGGCTCCTCAGAAATGTATTTTTCATTTTGGACGGAACATTCAGGATAAATATGATCTGTTCGAATACCTGGTTCTCTCATCAGGACTGTTTCTTAGGCTTCACTGGTACTAGAAAAGGGTTTTGATAGACCAGGGTAAATCCTGACAAAAGCAAAGCACGGTATCGATGAAAAACTAACCACTCAGAAGAGAACAACAGATAAAAGGCCAGGCCGACCTGACCCTGCAGGATAGGTAAGGTTGGTCTGGCAACAGGGGTAGAGGGGAAGTGCCCATCTCCTGCTAGAAGAGCTAGAGAAGTCCCCTTCCCGAGAGACCACACCAGAAGAGGAGAGCAGTAGGTGCTGATGATGAAGAATATTTTAATCAGCAGAGAAGGTCAAAATGACAAAGTTCCAGGATCAGAGTAAACCTATGGGATCAAAAAATAAAAAATAAAAAAAAGATTTTTTTGAAACGACTTTTTTTTTAAAGGAATTTAAACAAAAGTCCTTTATAACAGACAGTTGGCTGTTTAAACCAAAAGTACAACTCACTGAGAGAATCGCAGCATTATTTATTGGGGTAGAAAGGACCTGGAATGTAGAAAGACCCATTCTGTAGAGGAAAAAATAGAATCACTAACAGGTCTCAACCTTGCACAGCCAGTGGCTAGAATCCCTGGCTCATGAGACCCTGTGCTAGCAGGCCGCTAGAACCATCTCAACTATGTTAGTCTATCTTGGAAGCCAACAAGTGTTTGCCCAGTTAAGAGCACGGTAACAATCAGTCACGTTATGTTATAATGATTGTCGATATCTTTAAAAGCCTTGTCAAGTTCCTTTTTGAGTAACCCTCACCCCACCCTTAGAGAAATTTATCTGTGGTTCACCTCTTTGAAATACCTCACTGTTGTTCCAAATTTACCATAGCAAAAAAAAAAAAAAAAAAAAAAAAAAAAAAAAAGCTTTTTATTAACAAAGTGTTCAGAAGGGGGCGCCACTGGAAACAATGAGAGTTTTCGCAGCTGGGACAACTTTGTTGCAGAAACAGCTGAAAGCAATCAGGTCAGACAGAGCCAAGGGCTGCAGGGATTTTTAAAATTACAAAAACCGAACCAAATCAAACCAAAACAAAAATCATAACCAATGGCCAAGATTTCAAGGTTGCTACTAAAGGTATGACATTCTCCTAAGACATGCGTGTGACTTGATCAATATATTTCTATATTTATCTTTGAAGAAGAAGAAACTATTTGATGCAGCAAATCCACATTGATTAAAAATTACCAGATAAGGGGCTCTTGGGGGGCTCAGTGGTTTAGGCCTCTGCCTTCCGCTCAGGTCATGATTTCAGGGTCCTGGGATGGAGCCCCACATCAGGCTCTTTGCTCAGCGGGGAGCCTGCTTACCCCTTTCTCTCTGCCACCTCTCTGCCTACTTGTGATCTGTCAAATGGGTAAATAAGATCTTTAAAAAAAGAATTACTAGGTGAGAAAAACATCGAGGGTATGGGAAGGAAAATGATTTCACCTGATCTGACTAGGAAGTGGTTGAAGCCTGAATTAAAGTGCTATCTAAAGAGTAAAGCCCTGGGAAATATATGGGGAAAAAATCCCTAGAAAAACAGCCATAATAACTGGCTGCTCTTTAATGATCCAGATCCTGCGGTAGGCAAAGAAGAGCTGGTTTTAGCCAGAGGATGATCTCCGTTTGTCTTCATGATCTGGCATTTCCTGCAAGCCAGGCATGGGGCTCTGCACTAGAGCTGCAAATGCTGGGGGGCCCTCACTGTCCCTTTTCTCTTCTCAGGGGGACAACCGGCATGTCCATGGTGCAGTGTGACAGGCTTTACCACAGGGAGAGAAAAGACTGCCAAGGGTAGGTTGGAGCTGGGAAAAGCCACTTAGGAACAGATTTTCAGGGGAGGTGATAGACAAGGGCAAAGCGAAGAATGAGGATGAGTGTGTCACGTTTCAAAGTGCCAGGAGGCAGCACAGTGCATTCAGGAAACTACAGCAAGTTCATGATAACCGACAGCTGATCTGGCAGCATCACCTGGGGATGGAGGCTGAGCCCCGGGGTTAACACTGGGGTGAGATGGTTTGTATACTATGCCGAGGAGGTGAGGTACAACACTGTGGGGGCACAGGGAGCTACCGGAGGATTTCAAATATCAGAATCATAACCATAATAGAGTATTTAATTGCATCCTAGTTTTCATCAGGGGTAAGATGCACTATAGTTTATGCTCGACTAAGAAAGAGAAATGCTGTCAGTTAAACTAGGATATGTCCTCAAGTGCAAGGTAAATGCCACCTTAAGAGATATTAAAATGGGGGGGGGGACAAATCTTAGAACATTAAACTGTGGTACTAGAATAATTAAGAAAGGTCGAACACTTGGATCAACAAAATAAGTGATTATTCCTTAACCATGTGCACCCAACTATATTAAGTCTTAGAACAAGAGACATTCTCATCTTGATGCCCCGCAGCTGTTAGGCCCAAGGTACAGAGGTCAGTAGCCAATGACCAGCAGGCCCTAAGTGCCATGTGCAGACTCTAAGAGCAACTGCCTTTGAGAGAGGAAACGGTTGAGAGTGGGCTTTCTGAGGTAGAGAAGTATTAGCTGGGAAAGTCGGAAAATTGACACAGAATCGGAATTGATGCCCCTACATGACAGAGTTGGTTCAACTTCCCTTCTCAGAGATCTTGAGGCTCCTCAGAAATGTATTTTTCAATTTGGACGGAACATTCAGGATAAATATGATCTGTTCGAATACCTGGTTCTCTCATCAGGACTGTTTCTTAGGCTTCACTGGTACTAGAAAAGGGTTTTGATAGACCAGGGTAAATCCTGACAAAAGCAAAGCACGGTATCGATGAAAAACTAACCACTCAGAAGAGAACAACAGATAAAAGGCCAGGCCGACCTGACCCTGCAGGATAGGTAAGGTTGGTCTGGCAACAGGCGTAGAGGGGAAGTGCCCATCTCCTGCTAGAAGAGCTAGAGAATTCCCCTTCCCGAGAGACCACACCAGAAGAGGAGAGCAGTAGGTGCTGATGATGAAGAATATTTTAATCAGCAGAGAAGGTCAAAATGACAAAGTTCCAGGATCAGAGTAAACCTATGGGATCAAAAAATAAAAAATAAAAAAAAGATTTTTTTGAAACGACTTTTTTTTTTAAAGGAATTTAAACAAAAGTCCTTTATAACAGACAGTTGGCTGTTTAAACCAAAAGTACAACTCACTGAGAGAATCGCAGCATTATTTATTGGGGTAGAAAGGACCTGGAATGTAGAAAGACCCATTCTGTAGAGGAAAAAATAGAATCACTAACAGGTCTCAACCTTGCACAGCCAGTGGCTAGAATCCCTGGCTCATGAGACCCTGTGCTAGCAGGCCGCTAGAATCATCTCAACTATGTTAATCTATCTTGGAAGCCAACAAGTGTTTGCCCAGTTAAGAGCACAGTAACAATCAGTCACGTTATGTTATAATGATTGTCGATATCTTTAAAAGCCTTGTCAAGTTCCTTTTTGAGTAACCCTCACCCCACCCTTAGAGAAATTTATCTGTGGTTCACCTCTTTGAAATACCTCACTGTTGTTCCAAATTTACCATAGCAAAAAAAAAAAAAAAAAAAAAAAAAAAAAGCTTTTTATTAACAAAGTGTTCAGAAGGGGGCGCCACTGGAAACAATGAGAGTTTTCGCAGCTGGGACAACTTTGTTGCAGAAACAGCTGAAAGCAATCAGGTCAGACAGAGCCAAGGGCTGCAGGGATTTTTAAAATTACAAAAACCGAACCAAATCAAACCAAAACAAAAATCATAACCAATGGCCAAGATTTCAAGTTTGCTACTAAAGGTATGACATTCTCCTAAGACATGCGTGTGACTTGATCAATATATTTCTATATTTATATTTGAAGAAGAAGGAACTATTTGATGCAGCAAATCCACATTGATTAAAAATTACCAGATAAGGGGCTCTTGGGGGGCTCAGTGGTTTAGGCCTCTGCCTTCCGCTCAGGTCATGATTTCAGGGTCCTGGGATGGAGCCCCACATCAGGCTCTTTGCTCAGCGGGGAGCCTGCTTACCCCTTTCTCTCTGCCACCTCTCTGCCTACTTGTGATCTGTCAAATGGGTAAATAAGATCTTTAAAAAAAGAATTACTAGGTGAGAAAAACATCGAGGGTATGGGAAGGAAAATGATTTCACCTGATCTGACTAGGAAGTGGTTGAAGCCTGAATTAAAGTGCTATCTAAAGAGTAAAGCCCTGGGAAATATATGGGGAAAAAATCCCTAGAAAAACAGCCATAATAACTGGCTGCTCTTTAATGATCCAGATCCTGCGGTAGGCAAAGAAGAGCTGGTTTTAGCCAGAGGATGATCTCCGTTTGTCTTCATGATCTGGCATTTCCTGCAAGCCAGGCATGGGGCTCTGCACTAGAGCTGCAAATGCTGGGGGGCCCTCACTGTCCCTTTTCTCTTCTCAGGGGGACAACCGGCATGTCCATGGTGCAGTGTGACAGGCTTTACCACAGGGAGAGAAAAGACTGCCAAGGGTAGGTTGGAGCTGGGAAAAGCCACTTAGGAACAGATTTTCAGGGGAGGTGATAGACAAGGGCAAAGCGAAGAATGAGGATGAGTGTGTCACGTTTCAAAGTGCCAGGAGGCAGCACAGTGCATTCAGGAAACTACAGCAAGTTCATGATAACCGACAGCTGATCTGGCAGCATCACCTGGGGATGGAGGCTGAGCCCCGGGGTTAACACTGGGGTGAGATGGTTTGTATACTATGCCGAGGAGGTGAGGTACAACACTGTGGGGGCACAGGGAGCTACCGGAGGATTTCAAATATCAGAATCATAACCATAATAGAGTATTTAATTGCATCCTAGTTTTCATCACGGGTAAGATGCACTATAGTTTATGCTCGACTAAGAAAGAGAAATGCTGTCAGTTAAACTAGGATATGTCCTCAAGTGCAAGGTAAATGCCACCTTAAGAGATATTAAAATGGGGGGGGGACAAATCTTAGAACATTAAACTGTGGTACTAGAATAATTAAGAAAGGTCGAACACTTGGATCAACAAAATAAGTGATTATTCCTTAACCATGTGCACCCAACTATATTAAGTCTTAGAACAAGAGACATTCTCATCTTGATGCCCCGCAGCTGTTAGGCCCAAGGTACAGAGGTCAGTAGCCAATGACCAGCAGGCCCCAAGTGCCATGTGCAGACTCTAAGAGCAACTGCCTTTGAGAGAGGAAACGGTTGAGAGTGGGCTTTCTGAGGTAGAGAAGTATTAGCTGGGAAAGTCGGAAAATTGACACAGAATCGGAATTGATGCCCCTACATGACAGAGTTGGTTCAACTTCCCTTCTCAGAGATCTTGAGGCTCCTCAGAAATGTATTTTTCAATTTGGACGGAACATTCAGGATAAATATGATCTGTTCGAATACCTGGTTCTCTCATCAGGACTGTTTCTTAGGCTTCACTGGTACTAGAAAAGGGTTTTGATAGACCAGGGTAAATCCTGACAAAAGCAAAGCACGGTATCGATGAAAAACTAACCACTCAGAAGAGAACAACAGATAAAAGGCCAGGCCGACCTGACCCTGCAGGATAGGTAAGGTTGGTCTGGCAACAGGCGTAGAGGGGAAGTGCCCATCTCCTGCTAGAAGAGCTAGAGAATTCCCCTTCCCGAGAGACCACACCAGAAGAGGAGAGCAGTAGGTGCTGATGATGAAGAATATTTTAATCAGCAGAGAAGGTCAAAATGACAAAGTTCCAGGATCAGAGTAAACCTATGGGATCAAAAAATAAAAAATAGGGACGCCTGGGTGGCTCGGTTGGTTAAGCAGCTGCCTTCGGCTCAGGTCATGATCCCAGCGTCCTGGGATCGAGTCCCACATCGGGCTCCTTGCTCCATGGGGAGCCTGCTTCTCCCTCTGACTCTGCCTTCCACTCTGTCTGCCTGTGCTCGCTTTCGCTCGCGCTCTATCTCTGACAAATAAATGAATAAAATCTTAAAAAAAAAAAATAAAAAATAAAAAAAATAAAAAATAAAAAAAAGATTTTTTTGAAACGACTTTTTTTTTAAAGGAATTTAAACAAAAGTCCTTTATAACAGACAGTTGGCTGTTTAAACCAAAAGTACAACTCACTGAGAGAATCGCAGCATTATTTATTGGGGTAGAAAGGACCTGGAATGTAGAAAGACCAATTCTGTAGAGGAAAAAATAGAATCACTAACAGGTCTCAACCTTGCACAGCCAGTGGCTAGAATCCCTGGCTCATGAGACCCTGTGCTAGCAGGCCGCTAGAACCATCTCAACTATGTTAGTCTATCTTGGAAGCCAACAAGTGTTTGCCCAGTTAAGAGCACGGTAACAATCAGTCACGTTATGTTATAATGATTGTCGATATCTTTAAAAGCCTTGTCAAGTTCCTTTTTGAGTAACCCTCACCCCTCCCTTAGAGAAATTTATCTGTGGTTCACCTCTTTGAAATACCTCACTGTTGTTCCAAATTTACCATAGCAAAAAAAAAAAAAAAAAAAAAAAAAGCTTTTTATTAACAAAGTGTTCAGAAGGGGGCGCCACTGGAAACAATGAGAGTTTTCGCAGCTGGGACAACTTTGTTGCAGAAACAGCTGAAAGCAATCAGGTCAGACAGAGCCAAGGGCTGCAGGGATTTTTAAAATTACAAAAACCGAACCAAATCAAACCAAAACAAAAATCATAACCAATGGCCAAGATTTCAAGGTTGCTACTAAAGGTATGACATTCTCCTAAGACATGCGTGTGACTTGATCAATATATTTCTATATTTATATTTGAAGAAGAAGGAACTATTTGATGCAGCAAATCCACATTGATTAAAAATTACCAGATAAGGGGCTCTTGGGGGGCTCAGTGGTTTAGGCCTCTGCCTTCCGCTCAGGTCATGATTTCAGGGTCCTGGGATGGAGCCCCACATCAGGCTCTTTGCTCAGCGGGGAGCCTGCTTACCCCTTTCTCTCTGCCACCTCTCTGCCTACTTGTGATCTGTCAAATGGGTAAATAAGATCTTTAAAAAAAGAATTACTAGGTGAGAAAAACATCGAGGGTATGGGAAGGAAAATGATTTCACCTGATCTGACTAGGAAGTGGTTGAAGCCTGAATTAAAGTGCTATCTAAAGAGTAAAGCCCTGGGAAATATATGGGGAAAAAATCCCTAGAAAAACAGCCATAATAACTGGCTGCTCTTTAATGATCCAGATCCTGCGGTAGGCAAAGAAGAGCTGGTTTTAGCCAGAGGATGATCTCCGTTTGTCTTCATGATCTGGCATTTCCTGCAAGCCAGGCATGGGGCTCTGCACTAGAGCTGCAAATGCTGGGGGGCCCTCACTGTCCCTTTTCTCTTCTCAGGGGGACAACCGGCATGTCCATGGTGCAGTGTGACAGGCTTTACCACAGGGAGAGAAAAGACTGCCAAGGGTAGGTTGGAGCTGGGAAAAGCCACTTAGGAACAGATTTTCAGGGGAGGTGATAGACAAGGGCAAAGCGAAGAATGAGGATGAGTGTGTCACGTTTCAAAGTGCCAGGAGGCAGCACAGTGCATTCAGGAAACTACAGCAAGTTCATGATAACCGACAGCTGATCTGGCAGCATCACCTGGGGATGGAGGCTGAGCCCCGGGGTTAACACTGGGGTGAGATGGTTTGTATACTATGCCGAGGAGGTGAGGTACAACACTGTGGGGGCACAGGGAGCTACCGGAGGATTTCAAATATCAGAATCATAACCATAATAGAGTATTTAATTGCATCCTAGTTTTCATCAGGGGTAAGATGCACTATAGTTTATGCTCGACTAAGAAAGAGAAATGCTGTCAGTTAAACTAGGATATGTCCTCAAGGGCAAGGTAAATGCCACCTTAAGAGATATTAAAATGGGGGGGGGACAAATCTTAGAACATTAAACTGTGGTACTAGAATAATTAAGAAAGGTCGAACACTTGGATCAACAAAATAAGTGATTATTCCTTAACCATGTGCACCCAACTATATTAAGTCTTAGAACAAGAGACATTCTCATCTTGATGCCCCGCAGCTGTTAGGCCCAAGGTACAGAGGTCAGTAGCCAATGACCAGCAGGCCCCAAGTGCCATGTGCAGACTCTAAGAGCAACTGCCTTTGAGAGAGGAAACGGTTGAGAGTGGGCTTTCTGAGGTAGAGAAGTATTAGCTGGGAAAGTCGGAAAATTGACACAGAATCGGAATTGATGCCCCTACATGACAGAGTTGGTTCAACTTCCCTTCTCAGAGATCTTGAGGCTCCTCAGAAATGTATTTTTCATTTTGGACGGAACATTCAGGATAAATATGATCTGTTCGAATACCTGGTTCTCTCATCAGGACTGTTTCTTAGGCTTCACTGGTACTAGAAAAGGGTTTTGATAGACCAGGGTAAATCCTGACAAAAGCAAAGCACGGTATCGATGAAAAACTAACCACTCAGAAGAGAACAACAGATAAAAGGCCAGGCCGACCTGACCCTGCAGGATAGGTAAGGTTGGTCTGGCAACAGGGGTAGAGGGGAAGTGCCCATCTCCTGCTAGAAGAGCTAGAGAAGTCCCCTTCCCGAGAGACCACACCAGAAGAGGAGAGCAGTAGGTGCTGATGATGAAGAATATTTTAATCAGCAGAGAAGGTCAAAATGACAAAGTTCCAGGATCAGAGTAAACCTATGGGATCAAAAAATAAAAAATAAAAAAAAGATTTTTTTGAAACGACTTTTTTTTAAAGGAATTTAAACAAAAGTCCTTTATAACAGACAGTTGGCTGTTTAAACCAAAAGTACAACTCTCTGAGAGAATCGAAGCATTATTTATTGGGGTAGAAAGGACCTGGAATGTAGAAAGACCCATTCTGTAGAGGAAAAAATAGAATCACTAACAGGTCTCAACCTTGCACAGCCAGTGGCTAGAATCCCTGGCTCATGAGACCCTGTGCTAGCAGGCCGCTAGAACCATCTCAACTATGTTAGTCTATCTTGGAAGCCAACAAGTGTTTGCCCAGTTAAGAGCACGGTAACAATCAGTCACGTTATGTTATAATGATTGTCGATATCTTTAAAAGCCTTGTCAAGTTCCTTTTTGAGTAACCCTCACCCCACCCTTAGAGAAATTTATCTGTGGTTCACCTCTTTGAAATACCTCACTGTTGTTCCAAATTTACCATAGCAAAAAAAAAAAAAAAAAAAAGGTTTTTATTAACAAAGTGTTCAGAAGGGGGCGCCACTGGAAACAATGAGAGTTTTCGCAGCTGGGACAACTTTGTTGCAGAAACAGCTGAAAGCAATCAGGTCAGACAGAGCCAAGGGCTGCAGGGATTTTTAAAATTACAAAAACCGAACCAAATCAAACCAAAACAAAAATCATAACCAATGGCCAAGATTTCAAGTTTGCTACTAAAGGTATGACATTCTCCTAAGACATGCGTGTGACTTGATCAATAT
The DNA here is from genome assembly GCF_030435805.1 of Mustela lutreola. Taxonomy (NCBI): domain Eukaryota; kingdom Metazoa; phylum Chordata; class Mammalia; order Carnivora; family Mustelidae; genus Mustela; species Mustela lutreola. The sequence goes on from NC_081292.1 coordinate 95,132,453, forward strand.
ATTTCTATATTTATATTTGAAGAAGAAGGAACTATTTGATGCAGCAAATCCACATTGATTAAAAATTACCAGATAAGGGGCTCTTGGGGGGCTCAGTGGTTTAGGCCTCTGCCTTCCGCTCAGGTCATGATTTCAGGGTCCTGGGATGGAGCCCCACATCAGGCTCTTTGCTCAGCGGGGAGCCTGCTTACCCCTTTCTCTCTGCCACCTCTCTGCCTACTTGTGATCTGTCAAATGGGTAAATAAGATCTTTAAAAAAAGAATTACTAGGTGAGAAAAACATCGAGGGTATGGGAAGGAAAATGATTTCACCTGATCTGACTAGGAAGTGGTTGAAGCCTGAATTAAAGTGCTATCTAAAGAGTAAAGCCCTGGGAAATATATGGGGAAAAAATCCCTAGAAAAACAGCCATAATAACTGGCTGCTCTTTAATGATCCAGATCCTGCGGTAGGCAAAGAAGAGCTGGTTTTAGCCAGAGGATGATCTCCGTTTGTCTTCATGATCTGGCATTTCCTGCAAGCCAGGCATGGGGCTCTGCACTAGAGCTGCAAATGCTGGGGGGCCCTCACTGTCCCTTTTCTCTTCTCAGGGGGACAACCGGCATGTCCATGGTGCAGTGTGACAGGCTTTACCACAGGGAGAGAAAAGACTGCCAAGGGTAGGTTGGAGCTGGGAAAAGCCACTTAGGAACAGATTTTCAGGGGAGGTGATAGACAAGGGCAAAGCGAAGAATGAGGATGAGTGTGTCACGTTTCAAAGTGCCAGGAGGCAGCACAGTGCATTCAGGAAACTACAGCAAGTTCATGATAACCGACAGCTGATCTGGCAGCATCACCTGGGGATGGAGGCTGAGCCCCGGGGTTAACACTGGGGTGAGATGGTTTGTATACTATGCCGAGGAGGTGAGGTACAACACTGTGGGGGCACAGGGAGCTACCGGAGGATTTCAAATATCAGAATCATAACCATAATAGAGTATTTAATTGCATCCTAGTTTTCATCAGGGGTAAGATGCACTATAGTTTATGCTCGACTAAGAAAGAGAAATGCTGTCAGTTAAACTAGGATATGTCCTCAAGTGCAAGGTAAATGCCACCTTAAGAGATATTAAAATGGGGGGGGGGACAAATCTTAGAACATTAAACTGTGGTACTAGAATAATTAAGAAAGTTCGAACACTTGGATCAACAAAATAAGTGATTATTCCTTAACCATGTGCACCCAACTATATTAAGTCTTAGAACAAGAGACATTCTCATCTTGATGCCCCGCAGCTGTTAGGCCCAAGGTACAGAGGTCAGTAGCCAATGACCAGCAGGCCCCAAGTGCCATGTGCAGACTCTAAGAGCAACTGCCTTTGAGAGAGGAAACGGTTGAGAGTGGGCTTTCTGAGGTAGAGAAGTATTAGCTGGGAAAGTCGGAAAATTGACACAGAATCGGAATTGATGCCCCTACATGACAGAGTTGGTTCAACTTCCCTTCTCAGAGATCTTGAGGCTCCTCAGAAATGTATTTTTCATTTTGGACGGAACATTCAGGATAAATATGATCTGTTCGAATACCTAGTTCTCTCATCAGGACTGTTTCTTAGGCTTCACTGGTACTAGAAAAGGGTTTTGATAGACCAGGGTAAATCCTGACAAAAGCAAAGCACGGTATCGATGAAAAACTAACCACTCAGAAGAGAACAACAGATAAAAGGCCAGGCCGACCTGACCCTGCAGGATAGGTAAGGTTGGTCTGGCAACAGGGGTAGAGGGGAAGTGCCCATCTCCTGCTAGAAGAGCTAGAGAAGTCCCCTTCCCGAGAGACCACACCAGAAGAGGAGAGCAGTAGGTGCTGATGATGAAGAATATTTTAATCAGCAGAGAAGGTCAAAATGACAAAGTTCCAGGATCAGAGTAAACCTATGGGATCAAAAAATAAAAAATAAAAAAAAGATTTTTTTGAAACGACTTTTTTTTTAAAGGAATTTAAACAAAAGTCCTTTATAACAGACAGTTGGCTGTTTAAACCAAAAGTACAACTCACTGAGAGAATCGCAGCATTATTTATTGGGGTAGAAAGGACCTGGAATGTAGAAAGACCCATTCTGTAGAGGAAAAAATAGAATCACTAACAGGTCTCAACCTTGCACAGCCAGTGGCTAGAATCCCTGGCTCATGAGACCCTGTGCTAGCAGGCCGCTAGAACCATCTCAACTATGTTAGTCTATCTTGGAAGCCAACAAGTGTTTGCCCAGTTAAGAGCACGGTAACAATCAGTCACGTTATGTTATAATGATTGTCGATATCTTTAAAAGCCTTGTCAAGTTCCTTTTTGAGTAACCCTCACCCCACCCTTAGAGAAATTTATCTGTGGTTCACCTCTTTGAAATACCTCACTGTTGTTCCAAATTTACCATAGCAAAAAAAAAAAAAAAAAAAAAAAAAGCTTTTTATTAACAAAGTGTTCAGAAGGGGGCGCCACTGGAAACAATGAGAGTTTTCGCAGCTGGGACACCTTTGTTGCAGAAACAGCTGAAAGCAATCAGGTCAGACAGAGCCAAGGGCTGCAGGGATTTTTAAAATTACAAAAACCGAACCAAATCAAACCAAAACAAAAATCATAACCAATGGCCAAGATTTCAAGTTTGCTACTAAAGGTATGACATTCTCCTAAGACATGCGTGTGACTTGGTCAATATATTTCTATATTTATATTTGAAGAAGAAGGAACTATTTGATGCAGCAAATCCACATTGATTAAAAATTACCAGATAAGGGGCTCTTGGGGGGCTCAGTGGTTTAGGCCTCTGCCTTCCGCTCAGGTCATGATTTCAGGGTCCTGGGATGGAGCCCCACATCAGGCTCTTTGCTCAGCGGGGAGCCTGCTTACCCCTTTCTCTCTGCCACCTCTCTGCCTACTTGTGATCTGTCAAATGGGTAAATAAGATCTTTAAAAAAAGAATTACTAGGTGAGAAAAACATCGAGGGTATGGGAAGGAAAATGATTTCACCTGATCTGACTAGGAAGTGGTTGAAGCCTGAATTAAAGTGCTATCTAAAGAGTAAAGCCCTGGGAAATATATGGGGAAAAAATCCCTAGAAAAACAGCCATAATAACTGGCTGCTCTTTAATGATCCAGATCCTGCGGTAGGCAAAGAAGAGCTGGTTTTAGCCAGAGGATGATCTCCGTTTGTCTTCATGATCTGGCATTTCCTGCAAGCCAGGCATGGGGCTCTGCACTAGAGCTGCAAATGCTGGGGGGCCCTCACTGTCCCTTTTCTCTTCTCAGGGGGACAACCGGCATGTCCATGGTGCAGTGTGACAGGCTTTACCACAGGGAGAGAAAAGACTGCCAAGGGTAGGTTGGAGCTGGGAAAAGCCACTTAGGAACAGATTTTCAGGGGAGGTGATAGACAAGGGCAAAGCGAAGAATGAGGATGAGTGTGTCACGTTTCAAAGTGCCAGGAGGCAGCACAGTGCATTCAGGAAACTACAGCAAGTTCATGATAACCGACAGCTGATCTGGCAGCATCACCTGGGGATGGAGGCTGAGCCCCGGGGTTAACACTGGGGTGAGATGGTTTGTATACTATGCCGAGGAGGTGAGGTACAACACTGTGGGGGCACAGGGAGCTACCGGAGGATTTCAAATATCAGAATCATAACCATAATAGAGTATTTAATTGCATCCTAGTTTTCATCAGGGGTAAGATGCACTATAGTTTATGCTCGACTAAGAAAGAGAAATGCTGTCAGTTAAACTAGGATATGTCCTCAAGGGCAAGGTAAATGCCACCTTAAGAGATATTAAAATGGGGGGGGGACAAATCTTAGAACATTAAACTGTGGTACTAGAATAATTAAGAAAGGTCGAACACTTGGATCAACAAAATAAGTGATTATTCCTTAACCATGTGCACCCAACTATATTAAGTCTTAGAACAAGAGACATTCTCATCTTGATGCCCCGCAGCTGTTAGGCCCAAGGTACAGAGGTCAGTAGCCAATGACCAGCAGGCCCCAAGTGCCATGTGCAGACTCTAAGAGCAACTGCCTTTGAGAGAGGAAACGGTTGAGAGTGGTCTTTCTGAGGTAGAGAAGTATTAGCTGGGAAAGTCGGAAAATTGACACAGAATCGGAATTGATGCCCCTACATGACAGAGTTGGTTCAACTTCCCTTCTCAGAGATCTTGAGGCTCCTCAGAAATGTATTTTTCATTTTGGACGGAACATTCAGGATAAATATGATCTGTTCGAATACCTGGTTCTCTCATCAGGACTGTTTCTTAGGCTTCACTGGTACTAGAAAAGGGTTTTGATAGACCAGGGTAAATCCTGACAAAAGCAAAGCACGGTATCGATGAAAAACTAACCACTCAGAAGAGAACAACAGATAAAAGGCCAGGCCGACCTGACCCTGCAGGATAGGTAAGGTTGGTCTGGCAACAGGGGTAGAGGGGAAGTGCCCATCTCCTGCTAGAAGAGCTAGAGAAGTCCCCTTCCCGAGAGACCACACCAGAAGAGGAGAGCAGTAGGTGCTGATGATGAAGAATATTTTAATCAGCAGAGAAGGTCAAAATGACAAAGTTCCAGGATCAGAGTAAACCTATGGGATCAAAAAATAAAAAATAAAAAAAAGATTTTTTTGAAACGACTTTTTTTTTAAAGGAATTTAAACAAAAGTCCTTTATAACAGACAGTTGGCTGTTTAAACCAAAAGTACAACTCACTGAGAGAATCGCAGCATTATTTATTGGGGTAGAAAGGACCTGGAATGTAGAAAGACCCATTCTGTAGAGGAAAAAATAGAATCACTAACAGGTCTCAACCTTGCACAGCCAGTGGCTAGAATCCCTGGCTCATGAGACCCTGTGCTAGCAGGCCGCTAGAACCATCTCAACTATGTTAGTCTATCTTGGAAGCCAACAAGTGTTTGCCCAGTTAAGAGCACGGTAACAATCAGTCACGTTATGTTATAATGATTGTCGATATCTTTAAAAGCCTTGTCAAGTTCCTTTTTGAGTAACCCTCACCCCACCCTTAGAGAAATTTATCTGTGGTTCACCTCTTTGAAATACCTCACTGTTGTTCCAAATTTACCATAGCAAAAAAAAAAAAAAAAAAAAAAAAAAAAAAAAAAAAAAGCTTTTTATTAACAAAGTGTTCAGAAGGGGGCGCCACTGGAAACAATGAGAGTTTTCGCAGCTGGGACACCTTTGTTGCAGAAACAGCTGAAAGCAATCAGGTCAGACAGAGCCAAGGGCTGCAGGGATTTTTAAAATTACAAAAACCGAACCAAATCAAACCAAAACAAAAATCATAACCAATGGCCAAGATTTCAAGTTTGCTACTAAAGGTATGACATTCTCCTAAGACATGCGTGTGACTTGATCAATATATTTCTATATTTATATTTGAAGAAGAAGGAACTATTTGATGCAGCAAATCCACATTGATTAAAAATTACCAGATAAGGGGCTCTTGGGGGGCTCAGTGGTTTAGGCCTCTGCCTTCCGCTCAGGTCATGATTTCAGGGTCCTTGGATGGAGCCCCACATCAGGCTCTTTGCTCAGCGGGGAGCCTGCTTACCCCTTTCTCTCTGCCACCTCTCTGCCTACTTGTGATCTGTCAAATGGGTAAATAAGATCTTTAAAAAAAGAATTACTAGGTGAGAAAAACATCGAGGGTATGGGAAGGAAAATGATTTCACCTGATCTGACTAGGAAGTGGTTGAAGCCTGAATTAAAGTGCTATCTAAAGAGTAAAGCCCTGGGAAATATATGGGGAAAAAATCCCTAGAAAAACAGCCATAATAACTGGCTGCTCTTTAATGATCCAGATCCTGCGGTAGGCAAAGAAGAGCTGGTTTTAGGCAGAGGATGATCTCCGTTTGTCTTCATGATCTGGCATTTCCTGCAAGCCAGGCATGGGGCTCTGCACTAGAGCTGCAAATGCTGGGGGGCCCTCACTGTCCCTTTTCTCTTCTCAGGGGGACAACCGGCATGTCCATGGTGCAGTGTGACAGGCTTTACCACAGGGAGAGAAAAGACTGCCAAGGGTAGGTTGGAGCTGGGAAAAGCCACTAAGGAACAGATTTTCAGGGGAGGTGATAGACAAGGGCAAAGCGAAGAATGAGGATGAGTGTGTCAAGTTTCAAAGTGCCAGGAGGCAGCACAGTGCATTCAGGAAACTACAGCAAGTTCATGATAACCGACAGCTGATCTGGCAGCATCACCTGGGGATGGAGGCTGAGCCCCGGGGTTAACACTGGGGTGAGATGGTTTGTATACTATGCCGAGGAGGTGAGGTACAACACTGTGGGGGCACAGGGAGCTACCGGAGGATTTCAAATATCAGAATCATAACCATAATAGAGTATTTAATTGCATCCTAGTTTTCATCACGGGTAAGATGCACTATAGTTTTTGCTCGACTAAGAAAGAGAAATGCTGTCAGTTAAACTAGGATATGTCCTCAAGTGCAAGGTAATTGCCACCTTAAGAGATATTAAAATGGGGGGGGGACAAATCTTAGAACATTAAACTGTGGTACTAGAATAATTAAGAAAGGTCGAACACTTGGATCAACAAAATAAGTGATTATTCCTTAACCATGTGCACCCAACTATATTAAGTCTTAGAACAAGAGACATTCTCATCTTGATGCCCCGCAGCTGTTAGGCCCAAGGTACAGAGGTCAGTAGCCAATGACCAGCAGGCCCCAAGTGCCATGTGCAGACTCTAAGAGCAACTGCCTTTGAGAGAGGAAACGGTTGAGAGTGGGCTTTCTGAGGTAGAGAAGTATTAGCTGGGAAAGTCGGAAAATTGACACAGAATCGGAATTGATGCCCCTACATGACAGAGTTGGTTCAACTTCCCTTCTCAGAGATCTTGAGGCTCCTCAGAAATGTATTTTTCATTTTGGACGGAACATTCAGGATAAATATGATCTGTTCGAATACCTGGTTCTCTCATCAGGACTGTTTCTTAGGCTTCACTGGTACTAGAAAAGGGTTTTGATAGACCAGGGTAAATCCTGACAAAAGCAAAGCACGGTATCGATGAAAAACTAACCACTCAGAAGAGAACAACAGATAAAAGGCCAGGCCGACCTGACCCTGCAGGATAGGTAAGGTTGGTCTGGCAACAGGGGTAGAGGGGAAGTGCCCATCTCCTGCTAGAAGAGCTAGAGAAGTCCCCTTCCCGAGAGACCACACCAGAAGAGGAGAGCAGTAGGTGCTGATGATGAAGAATATTTTAATCAGCAGAGAAGGTAAAAATGACAAAGTTCCAGGATCAGAGTAAACCTATGGGATCAAAAAATAAAAAATAAAAAAAAGATTTTTTTTAAACGACTTTTTTTTTAAAGGAATTTAAACAAAAGTCCTTTATAACAGACAGTTGGCTGTTTAAACCAAAAGTACAACTCACTGAGAGAATCGCAGCATTATTTATTGGGGTAGAAAGGACCTGGAATGTAGAAAGACCCATTCTGTAGAGGAAAAAATAGAATCACTAACAGGTCTCAACCTTGCACAGCCAGTGGCTAGAATCCCTGGCTCATGAGACCCTGTGCTAGCAGGCCGCTAGAACCATCTCAACTATGTTAGTCTATCTTGGAAGCCAACAAGTGTTTGCCCAGTTAAGAGCACGGTAACAATCAGTCACGTTATGTTATAATGATTGTCGATATCTTTAAAAGCCTTGTCAAGTTCCTTTTTGAGTAACCCTCACCCCACCCTTAGAGAAATTTATCTGTGGTTCACCTCTTTGAAATACCTCACTGTTGTTCCAAATTTACCATAGCGCAAAAAAAAAAAAAAAAAAAAAAAAAAAAGCTTTTTATTAACAAAGTGTTCAGAAGGGGGCGCCACTGGAATCAATGAGAGTTTTCGCAGCTGGGACAACTTTGTTGCAGAAACAGCTGAAAGCAATCAGGTCAGACAGAGCCAAGGGCTGCAGGGATTTTTAAAATTACAAAAACTGAACCAAATCAAACCAAAACAAAAATCATAACCAATGGCCAAGATTTCAAGTTTGCTACTAAAGGTATGACATTCTCCTAAGACATGCGTGTGACTTGATCAATATATTTCTATATTTATATTTGAAGAAGAAGGAACTATTTGATGCAGCAAATCCACGTTGATTAAAAATTACCAGATAAGGGGCTCTTGGGTGGCTCAGTGGTTTAGGCCTCTGCCTTCGGCTCATGTCATGATTTCAGGGTCCTGGGATGGAGCCCCACATCAGGCTCTTTGCTCAGCGGGGAGCCTGCTTACCCCTCTCTCTCTGCCTGCATATATGGCATCTGTTTGCCATTTGTATGTCTTCTTTGGAGATGTGTCTGTTCATGTCTTCTGCCCCTTTTTTGACATGATTATCTGTTTTGTGTGTGTTGAGTTTGAGGAGTTCTTTATAGATCTTGGATATCAGCCCTTTATCTGTAATGTCATTTGTGAAAATCTTCTCCCGTTCCGTGGGTTGTTTCTTCATTTTGTTGACTGTTTCCTTTGCTGTGCAGAAACTTTTGATCTTGATGAAGTCCCAAAAGTTCATTTTTGCTTTTGTTTCCTTTGTCTTTGGGGACATGTTTTGAAAGAATGTGCTGTGGCCATTGTCCCTGAGGTTACTGCCTATGTTCTCCTCTGGGATTTTGATAGATTCCTTCCTCACGTTGAGGTCGTTTGTCCATTTCGAATTTATCTTTATGTATGGTATAAGAGAATGGTTGAGTGTCATTCTTCCATACATAGCTCTCCAATTTTTCCTGCACCATTGATTGAAGAGGCTGTCTTTTTTCCACTGTATAATTTTCTCCTCTTTGTCAAAGATTTTTTGACCATAGAGTTGATGGTCCATATCTGGGCACTCTACTCTATCCCACTGGTCTACATGTCTTTTTAACCCACTGAGCCACCCAGGTGCCCCTTTTAAGCTATTTTTTAAAAGTACAGTCATTCTTTTTTTTCAAGATTTTATTTATTTATTTATTTGACAGAGAGAGAGATCACAAGTAGACGGAGGGCAGGCAGAGAGAGAGAGAGAGAGAGAGAGAGAAGCAGACTCCCTGCTGAGCAGAGAGCCTGATGCAGTATTTGATCCCAGGACCCTGAGATCATGACCTGAGCTGAAGGCAGTGGCTTAATCCACTGAGCCACCTAGGCGCCCCTAAGCTATTTTTAAAATTCCTGTTCCAATAACACTTGGATTGCCATATAAAGTTAACCACATCATCTTTTTTAGGTAAGTAATTGTACTTTTTATGTGCATAGTTATTTTGGTCCATGAGTTCAGCTCCTCTTACGATCATCAAATCTCTGTAAAGTCTGGGTGTGCTAGGATTTTCTTAGCAACAATAAAATACATTGAAACCTGGTAGCTTAATTATAATAATGTTTTCTTTATCAATCATTCACAATAGCATTACATTCTGAGTAGCTTCCTTCTATTTTGCAGCTATAGTGTTTGGAAAAACTTGAATTGTGATATCACTGTGATAATGTGAATTAGTCAGGGTTTTTCAGAGAATCGGGAAGAGAAAAAAAAAAAAAGGAAGATATTCTCCAGGGCCAACTCTAGAAGTAACTATTAAAACATCTGTCCAAATTAAATTGAACAAAACTCAGAAATGCCATCTCCAGTGAAATACAAAGAAGATTATATATAGTTCTGGGCACACACATCTCATTTGACCCAATGATGTACATCAATGAAAGACTGAAGGCCAATCACCACTCCATGGGAGAATTTAAAAATAAATTTACTAATGAGGCCAAGAATTCAGAATCACAAATACTTCAGAACTAATAATAACTGCCTTCACTTGATGTTATTCTATAAGATAAATTCTACGATCAAGTTTTAATTTTAAGTTCTTACAATTTTAAATTCTTAAATCCTTATGAAGAAGCATCATTTGGAGGGAGCAGTTTACATAATTTATCATCCATCAGCCTTTTTTTAAAGATTTTATTTATTTATTGGACACCGAGAGAGAGAGCGAGAGAGCGAGAGAGAGAGATTACTAGTAAGCAGAGAGGCAGGCAAGCAGGGAGGGAAGCAGGCTTCCTTTTGAGCAGAGCCCGATGTGGGGCTGGATCCCAGGACCCAGAGACCATGACTTGAGATGAAGGCAGAGGCTTAACCCACCACCCACATGATGAGAGAGCCCCTCAGGTGCCCCTCATCCATCAGTCTTAATTGTTTGGAGGAAAATGTGTGGATGAATAATGCCTTAGGGAGCTGATCTCTCTAAAGAATTTTCAAGTCTTTACCCCTTCAAGGTTTTTGCACAGTTCTGATAGCCTCTAAACATCCAGCTGATTTCTACAGTGACAGGCCTGTTAAAAACTGTCCTCAAACCAGGAATAGAGCTTGAAACATACCAGTCAAGAGCAGCTTTGAGTCTTTTAAGGAATTTATCATCATTTCTTTGTTTTTGGTTCATATCCGAAATAGTTCTATATTACACTTGCATAATTTCTCCAGAGCTGACTTTGAAGGAGGCATTCAGTTCCAGCTAGTTCCATATTTTGACAAGAACTATAATTCTATAAAAAAAAAGAACATATTTTAGAGCGCCTGGGTGGCTCAGTGGGTTAAAATCTCTGCCTTCGGCTCAGGTTATGAATCCAGGTTCCTGGGATTGAGTCCCACAGTGGGCTCTCTTCTCAGCAGGGAGCCTGATTTCATTCCTCTCTCTCTGCCTGCCTCTCTGCCTTCCTGTGATCTCTGTCAAGGAAATAAATAAAATTAAAAAAAACATATTTTATACCAGTTATTCATGTTTATTAACTAAGATATCACAATACAAATAATACAAACAGTTGCTCTTTATTAATACCTTCAACCAAGATCAAAAAAATATGTCCTATTTTCTCCAAAAATTTTATATCATCTGATAGGTCAGATATTTATAAAATTACATTTAAAGTTTAAAAAATATCAGCAAATATTTTCATTTAAATGCAAATTTCAAAGAAAATCTACTTTTCCAAACACGACTTTTTATCCTATTTTTTTTTTAATTTTTCGACAACTGATAAATTGTTTAGCGAGACTATAAATGTTAGATCGAAAAAATGATTGATAGATGTAGGTTCAAAATATTATGTTCCATTAAAAATGATTTAGTCTTTGATGAACATCTGTTTGGTAATATGTTGTATCTAGATATTGTAAATTAATGACCTATATAAAACTATAGGGAAATGACACCTTCCGTTCCATTATGAGTAGAGCTTTTAAAATGCTATTTGTCACAACCTGTCATCTTGTCATTATGTAGCATTATGTAACATTTAAAAAATGTATATTCTATTCAGCCATCAAAAGAAATGAAATCTTGCCATTTGCAACAACATGGATGGAACTAGAGCGTATCATGCTTAGCGAAATAAGTCAAGCAGAGAAAGACAACTATCATATGATCTCCCTGATATGAGGAAGTGGTGATGCAACATGGAGGCTTAAGTGGGTAGAAGAATAATAAATGAAACAAGATGGGATTGGGAGGGAGACAAACCATAAGTGACTCTTAATCTCACAAAACAAACTGAGGGTTGCCGGGGGGAGGGGGTTTGGGAGAAGGGGGTGGGATTATGGACATTGGGGAGGGTATGTGATTTGGTGAGTGCTGTGAAGTGTGTAAACCTGGTGATTCACAGACCTGTACCCCTGGGGATAAAAATATATGTTTATAAAAAATAAAAAATTAAAAAAAAAAAAAGAAAGAAAGAAAGGAGACTTCTGAATACTTTGGAGGAAGACATGATGGGAATAAGAGAAGGAAGCCAACAAGAAAGTTTTGGGATGTGTGATATGCCCTTTCTCCCTCTGCTAGGTTCACAAATATTCATTGAATGGATCTCTTGTGGACACCAGTGAAGGGCTGAATTGTGTCTACAGCTTGAATCAGAATGGCTTGCACAGTTGCAAGAGCCCAGAGGCAGAAGCACCAGAATTCCCAGCAGACTTACTTTGGACTTGCCTGGACTGTGGAATTGAGGATTGGGAGCAAACTTTTCCAGAGTTCAAATACTAAGGAGGCCCCAAGTAACAACTGAGTTACAGAGACCCAGGAAAGCTTGTGTGAGGAGAAGGCCAAATGCTTAACCAAGACTTCTGTCAGTAGAGCTACAAAAATTCCAGACAGTGTGAAGAAAAAGGAAAAAAAAAACAAAAACAAAAACAAAAGTAAAACCTGATCCAATGTCGAGCATTTGAGGAGTAGGATATCCCTGCAAAGTGGAGTAGCTAAGGGTAGTAAACAAGTATAGGGCCATTCCTGCAGAACCAGCAATCTTTTAACTAGTAAACATGGGAGAGTGTGAGCCCAGATACCATGGCCTCTGGGAGAAGGGGTGGTTGTTGTTCTTTTGTTCTGCCCTGGCCTGGGCCATGTGCCTGGACCTTGCATCTAGGATGTAATAAGTGTATGCTGAGGTTGTCCAAACCTGCACCCCACTCCCCATTCCTGCTATCTCATGGAAAGAGCAATGGAAAGTGGGTTAGAAGAGACTGAAGAAGAATCTCTAGGGATATCAAGACCCTAAGGGCACAGTACCAGTACTTTCATATCTTCTTACAAGGGGACGTCTGGGTCTTGGAAAACATGAGAGGCTTTGAGGGAGAAGCTCTGGCTACAGGGATCAGGCCAGAGGGTGGAATTTGCAATTCTTGGACTCTAATCCAAGGTCAAACATGGAAGGGCAAACACAGAAAGGTAAACATGGAATAAGGGCAAATAAGCGCAAACATGGAAGACAAGCTCTCCCAGATACTTGCTTATCTGTCCGAGCCCTGAGTATGGACAAGAATGGAGAAAGTGCCCAGTCAAAACACACAATGAGGCAGGATCCATAACAGAACTCTTGGCTTTAGGGCAACTGCCAAGAATACCAGCTATTGTAGACTTGGGCTTTCCCATCCTTATGCTCACCACCAACTTACTTTAGACTCATGCTATTGAAGGACATGAGACAATTGCTGCTTACTCCTTGCTTACCACCTATGCCAGTCAGAATCCTCTGTGTCACTTCCTCCAGCACCTGCCCAGCTTGGGATAGGAGGGGCTTTCCTGGTCCCCAGACTCTCCTGCTCAACCTGGTCTAACTAAGCATTCATCCACTCTGACTTCTAACCTGTGAAACCCACCCAACCATCTCTTTCCTAGACCATTGCACCAGCTTCAGGTTTGCATTCCCCTCCCCCCGCCAAACCTGCAACCTCTACCACAAGAATTCATAGCTACAGAAAGCTACCTGATCAGTCTTATTAAGATACAATTTGGATCAGGCTGTTGATTTGGTCAGAGCATCTTCAGTGTCATCCTCATCACTTATAGAACAAAAGCTAAATCCCTTAGTAAGACATCTAGAATCCTACACAATCTAGATACAACTTTCTAGTTTCATCTCCTATTCTATTCCCAAATAAACTTTCTACCCCATTCTCAGCCAAACTTGTTCTCCCATAATGCTCTACATGTTCTGACCTTCCTACATTTTTTCAATCTGTTCTTTCTACTCTGAAGCCCTCCTCCCTCTCTGCATCCATTGAAATTCTAGCCATTCTTCAAAGCTCAAGACAAATACCACCTCTACCATGAAGCCTTTCTAGTTGGAAGTAAATCCTCATTTCTCTCTGCCTCTTAGCATCTAAATAGCCGTCCCTTGTACCTATGAATCACATCTTCTTTATCCATTCATCTGCTGAAGGACATCTTGGCAATGTCCATATTGTGGCCATTGCTGCTATGAGCATTGGGGTGCAGGTGCCCCTTCACTTCACTACATCTGTGTCTTTGGAGTAAATACCTAGTAGTACATTTGCTGGGTCGTAGGGTAGCTCTATTTTTAATGTCTTGAGGAACTTCCCTACTGTTCAGAAAGGATGAACACCTACCATTTGCATTGACATGGATGGAACTGGAGGGGATTATGCTAAGTGAAATAAGTCAAGTGGAGAAAGACAATTATATGGTTTCACTCATATGTGGAACATAAGGAATAGTGTGGAGGACCACAGGAGAAGGGAGGGAAAACTGAATGGGAAGAGATAAGAGAGGGAGGAAAAACCATTAGAAACTCTGGACTCAAGGAAACAAACTGAGGGTTACAGAGGGAGGGGGGTGGGGGGATGGGGTAACCAGGTGATGGGTGGCATGTGTTGTGGTGAGCACTGGGTGTTATATGCAACTAATGGATCACTGAACACTACATGAAAAACTAATGATGTACTATATGTTGGCTAATTGAACATAATTTTAAAAAATAAAATAAAAATAGAAAAAAAATGTATATTCCTCACTTTGAAGTCTTTTAGAAATCTAAAATATGACATTCTATGGTTTGTGTTTCCATATTCCTTTATTGCCACATGCTTTGATTCAAAGGTAATAAATTCCTCTTATTTGGAAAAATGATGTTTATTTTTGTTCTCTCACCCTTAGCAGGTGGTTTCATTTTAGCACACTTCAGAGTTATAATTTCATGCTTATTAAAAACATTTATTATGATCTACATAGATGAATGAAACTTTTATTTTATTAAATTATTTGCCAAAAAATCTGTTAATTTAAAAATGTATTTCCTTTGAAGGGTTATTTTAGAGAATTCAGAGAGGATCTAGGAGTGTGGTATTATGCAATATTTAAGTAGGTATGAAATGGTTATTTATATGATTGTTTCTTTAAGGCTTATGTATATTGTCCATTATATGCTACAAAATATTTTGAAAGTAAATTTAAGGTATGTTTTACATAGTTTATTTTTTGGAAAAAAATATTGAAATGACTTATGAAATTCAGTATACTCTCAGCATATGTTTTTCTGAAATTTACCTATTGTGTCTTGAACCTATCATATGGCAGATATTACTTCAGATTACACTGGTAAATGAAATACTTGGCTTTGTAGAACGTTTATTTTAATGGGTGAGACAATTAAAAGCTATAAAACTTAATAAAAATTGCATAGTGCATTCAAAAATGATGAGTACAATGGGGAAAAAGAAAAATTAGATCAGGGTGAGAAATATCAAGGTTCCTAGGCAGGGGATGGGGAGTTAAGAATTTTAATAGGAAGATCAGGGTAGTTACAATGAAGCTGACAATTGAACAAAGGTATGGAATGGTGATGAATTTGCCCAGAACTATCAGCAATAAGGTCACTCCAGACAAAGGAATTGGCTATCTTGAAGGCCATAAGGTTGGATCGTGCCTGGCATATCTGAGGAATAGCAAGGAGGCCACTGTGAGGGACTGAAGAGTAGCAGGGAAAGAGGTCACAGAGGTTAAATGAGTGGCTAGATCATGTAAAAGCTTAGAAGTCATTGTAAAACTCTGGCTTTTATATTTGGAAATTTACTGTATGATAGAATTTCTGCTAATAACTGAGAGTACAAATGTCCATAAAATTTCAAAGATTCTTTTACTTGTAAGACAGAATAAAGAAAAAGAGTTCATATTTTCACATGGTGTAACAAATGCTCGGAGATCCAAGTGTAGGAAGCTATGGGAGCACAGAAGAAGGCACTAAAATCACACCAATATATTTGATGACTGTGACTATATATAAATTTGTCTTTTCTAGATTTTTTATAGTCATGGAATCACACAGTATATACTATTCATTGCCTGGCTTTTCTTTTCTCAGCATGATTACTTTGAGAATCTCCAATTGTAAATAGTTCATTTTGATGTTGAACAGTAATCTCTTTAATGAGAGATCATAATTTGTCTTTGCTCTATTGATGGACATTGATGAACATTTCCACAGTTTTCAATTCTTAAAAATAAAGCTGCTATGAAATTCATATACAAGTCTTGTATGAACATAGGGTTTGTTTCTCTTGGTTAAAAGCCTAGAAGTAAAATGGCTATTTGTGTAACTGCAACATATTTTGCATTTAAAAAATTTTTCAAACTATTTTCCAAAGTGGTGGTATCATGATATATGCCAACAACAGTTGAGATTTTTTGTTGCTTCTCAATCTAGCTCAGACGAAGTAAATTAGCCTTGATAATTTTAGCCATTCTAATAGATATGTAAACATGTCTCATTATGATTTTAATTTGTATTTCTTTAATGTCTAAATGTTGAGAAATTTGTCATGTGCTTATAAGCCATCCATATCCTTTTGGTGACATGTCTCTTCAATAAATTTCTTCACATGTAAAATTGGTTACTCTGTTTGGTTATTAGTAAGGTTTTTTATTTTTATTCATTTTTTAATAATCAGAGGAGATGTCCATTATCAGATATATAATTTGCAAATCCCTTTTCCATCTTTACGGTTTCTCAATGGAGCTTTGATAGCTGTGTCTTTCAAGAAATATGCTACTTCTTTCCTGGTACACGGAGGTATGACTAGAACATTATCAATGTTGACCTTTGCAAAGAAAATCATGGCTTAAGATATATGTAGTCTGCGGTTGTTGGGAGTGTTCTGTAATATCAAGCATATCTAATTAGTTGATAATTTTGTTCAAGTCTTACATATCTTACCAATTTGATGACTATTTGTCTATATAATCTTAAAATAAAGGTATTGAAACTTTTTTCCGTTTCTCTTCTAAGGTAGAAGTTATGATTTTTGTTCTTAGTTTTTCCCTATATATCCCCAAATCTGTTATTAAGTATTAAAAGTCAAGAATTATTATACTCCCTGATAAATTCATCGTTTTAGTCTTCTGTAATTTTGACTTGATCATTATGTCTGATAATGAAATTTGCTTTAAAATCACTTTTCATTATCTTGATATAACCACCAAAGTTATAGTGTGATTAGTGTTAATATAGCATAGTTTTTCTTTTACTTTATAAAGCACTTCTATATTTAATCCTGAAAAAAAAAAAAACAGATTTTTAGCTCTGGAAGCATCTTTCTAAATTATCTTTTTTTTTTTTTTAAAATGAAGCAGTAGCAATTTTTGTTAAGGGACCTATTTAGTAAAAGATTTTATTTTGTTTATTGACAGCAAGAGAGAGAGAGAGAGAGGAAGCGCACAAGCGGGAGGAATCACGTGCAAAGGGAGAGGAAGAAGCAAGCTCCTTGGGGTGCAAGTAGTCCCATGCAGGGCTGGATCCCTGTACACTGGAATCATGACCTCAGCCAAAGGCAAATATCTGCTTAAACAACTGAGTCATCCAGTCACCCCTAGGGGAAAAAAAAAAAAAGACCTTTTAAAAACATTTTGTTTCTTTTTTTTTAATATTTTATTTATTTGACAGACAGAGAGACAGGAAGAGGAAGTATAAGCAGGGCAGAGGGAAAAGGAGAAGCAGGTTTCCCAGTGAGCAGAGAGCCTGATGTGGGGCTCCATCCCAGGACCCTGGGATCATGACCTGAAAGGAAGGGACACTTATGGAGGAAGCCACCCAGACACCTCTTTTCTTTGTTTTTAATATATGGCAACTGATGCTTCCCAGCTACGAGGAGCATATTACCCATTGATTAAATCTTTGATAACAACCTATTTAAAGAGGTGTGTAAATATATACTTACTCAGATTTATACACTTTGTGTTTTCTTCATAGTTTGGGGCTGGACCCCATGGTCACAACACTGCTTCCAGTCTTTGCCTTCCCATCTTTTGATACCAGGTATTTGGTCAGCAAAGCAAATTAGTATCAAAATTAATAAGCCCTTGGCACCATATCTCTGGAGCAGGGGTTGCTCTTAGCCAAGGCCCAGAGCAGTGGACCTCCCCTCGCTAGTGTTATAGCCCCAAGGACTAGGTCCCTGCCACCAGAACTCAGTCTTACATGTTATGCTAAGCAGACAAAACCAAAACAGGAAAGCTCCCACACCTTTCACTGGCATGCCTCATCTCCCACTACCTCGATGTCCAGTCAGTACCAGACGCGAGGGAGGGGTCTTGGTCCAACATATGGGAGGGAAGGAAGTAGCCACGAGCAAGTACCTGCCTCTCTGTGCCTTTCTTTCATGAGCAGGTTGTAAGGAGGAGTAAGAGGAAGGGGAAGAGAGGTGAACTTCAAGGGGTGAAGGCCTCAGGTAGGCAGCTGGCTCCTGTCAGTAGGAAAGGGACAAAGGAGAAGGCAGTGAGTCTTGCAGGGAGGGTGGGGGGTAAGGGTTACAGCTTATGACGGAATCTGGACAGGAGTAATAGGTATACTAGTCATTTGAGTCCACCATTGGCAAGCTGGGCTGGGTGTCAGGGCAGATAGGCCTCCCTGGGCAACGGCACATGAGAGAAGGTGGAATTCTTCTCTGAGGAGCAGGTGGAGCTTTGGGTGTTGGGAAAGCATAGACAGTATTGTTCCAGGGCCAAGGACAGGTCCGGGTACTCCTGGTTGGAGGTCAAGGCCACAGTATGATCCAGGTCTTCTACCAGAAGCTTGAAGGTACCACATGCCAGCCACCCCTCATTATTGTGTAGAACTCTCTGGTGCACTTATTGGCTTATCCATCAAATGACTCCTTCAGCAACTTGAAAACCACCTCCACAGGCACTCCAGGATATGGGAGGCTTCCAGAGTGAAGATTTTGCACAGGATCACCCCAAAAGACCAGAAGTCACTCTGGTGGATGTAGATCTGGTCAAACATGGCCTTAGGGACCATCCACTTCACAGGCAGTCCACTGTTGGTTGTCTTTTTATAGTAACTGATGTGGTGATATCTCTGGCAAGGCTGAAGTCTGAGATCTTCATCATGTTGTCCTTTGTCACCAGCAATTCCCTGGTGGCCAGGTCCTGGTGTATGCACTTCTTGGAGGCAAGGTACTCCATGCCTCAGGCTACCTGATAGGCACAGGATACCAGGTCCTTGGAGGAGAGTTGCTCTGCTGCATTGTGGCTGATATTGTAACAGTACTCCAGGTCAGGAGGCCTCTGGGCCTGCAGGTACTCCTGTATGTTGTCTTTGGAGGCATATTCCATGAGAGTGTACAAAGGACCGTCCTGTGTGCAGGACCCAGCAGGTTGATGGTGTCCTTGTGCTGTCCAATCATCTTCATCATCTCCATTTCTGAGATTAGGTTTGACAGGTCTTTCTCTGTTGCATCTGACTTCAACATCTTCATAGACACTTTAGTCAAATGGTTGGATTTGTCTTTGTCCAGCCCAATGGCCTCCTCCAACACCACCTGCCCAAAGTAGGCCTGTCTTAGGGGTCTGCCTAAACTGCCTGCAACTAGCCTGTCTCCAGGCAGTTATGAACTCTAGATTATCCTCAAAAAACATTAAACCACAAGCTAAAAGTTCTCTTCACTAGGTCTCTGTCACAGGTCTAATTTTCTTATCTTTCATCATTTATCTTTTTCCTAATTCTTATTTTCAGTATAGTTTATTTTGCTTCCAGGTGTTTCCCCTGGTTTCTGTATGCTGTTTCATAGGAAAGAATTATCCTGTCATAAAATTATTTCTTGAGCATTCATTACACCTCTCAGTTAAAATGGGTTCTTTTATGGTATTGATTCATTTGGGTTTTCTCAAAATGGGAAGAATTTTCAAAATGGTGTTTTCCTCAAGGTTCAGAGTATGTCTTAGCCTCATCTTTACTCTTTTTGAAATTCACTTTTCAAATTCTTGTCCCTCTTTTTATCTTTTTAAATTAAAATGTTTTATTTTTACTATTCTTTTATTTGAGTATAGTTGATATTCAGTGTTACATTGGTTTCAGGTTTTCAATATCTCCATACATTATTCTATGATCACTACAAATATAGCCACCATCTGTCACCATATAACACTATTATAATATCATTGACTATATTCTCTACACTGTCCCATATCTCTTTTTAAAATCTCTGATTTTTATGTTTTCTGTTTTTCCAATTTTCCACCATCATTTTACTTGGTTACTTTAATAAAATATGCCTGATTACACACTCTTTGCTGAAAACCATAGCATTTGATTTATAGTAGTCTTCTTCTTCTTTTTTTTTTAATTAACATATAATGTATTATTAGCCCCAGGGGTACAGGTCTGTGAATCGCCAGGTTTACACACTTCACAGCACTCACCACAGCACAGACCCTCCCCAATGTTCATAACCCCACCACCCTCTCCCTACCCTCCCCACCCCCCCGGCAACTCTCAGTTTGTTTTGTGAGATTAACAGTCTCTTATGGTTTGTCTCCCTCCCGATCCCATCTTGTTTCATTTACTCTTTTCCTATTCCCCCAAACCCCCCATATTGCACCTCCATTTCCTCATATCAGGGAGATCATATGATAGTGTCTTTCTCTGGTTGACTTATTTTGCTAAGCATAATACCCTCTAGTTCCATCCATGTCATCGCAAATGGCAAGATTTCATTTCTTTTGATGGCTGCATAGTATTCTATCGTATATATATATATATACCATTCATTTGTTGATGGACATCTAGGTTCTTTCCATAGTTTGGCTATTGTGGATATTGCTGCTATAAACATTTGGTGCACGTGCCCCTTTGGATCATATAGTAGTCTTCTTTACCTCTATCAGAACCCCAGGAAGCTTTATTTATTTATTTACTCACATAAACAGATGATCCAACACAACGTTTTTTGATGTTCAAATGTATTATAACGTCTTACCGCTTAACATTATGCTTACTGCTCTCTTTCACTGTCTGACTAAATCCTCATCATCACTATGCCATTTAATAAGAAAGAACATTTGAACTCAGAGTTCTCTCCATATCAGGGAATGAAGACTCCACACTTCTGTTTGTGCAGGTAAAATAAATGTTGATATTGTCTGTCCTGCACATACTCCATCCTGTTCACCAGAATATTCACCATCAAAATATATACAAAATAAATACCATACCTCACCACTTCTATTACCACCCAGCATGCTAAAAACACCATCATATGTTCCTGAATTATTGACTTGATTGATAACCCCGCTTCCACACATACTGCACTCCTTTCTCCCTGCAAATTTATTTTGGTACAGCAATTTAACCTAAAAATCAAGTCAGATGATTTTATTCTGCTGTCGAAAGTCTTTTGGTATCTTCCCCTTTCATATTAAACAAAAACTGAAGGCGTTTCAATGTACTAGAAGGTCACGCATCAATACGTTCTTCCTCTCTCCACCACTATGAACTCCTCATTGGCCTCCTTGCTTTTCCTCAAAAGTAACAGACCAGCTGTTCACACAAAGTCTATATACTTACTTTCTCTGCCTAGAGCAGTCTTTTCCTTTAATATGTGTATAACACCCTCCTTCACTTCCTGGGTCTTTGTGCAAATAACATCTCATAAATGAGATATAACCACCCAACACAAAATAAAATTAACTTTCCTCCCAACATTCTCCAATGGCTTTTACCTTTCTTGTATTTCTTTGTAACACTTATCACCATCAACCATCAATCATTATTCTAATACTGGTTATTTTCTTATTGGAGACAGAGAGAGAGAGAATTGGGAGGGGGTGCAGAGGAAGAAGAAAACACCCCACTGCCTAGAAAGCCTGCTGGGGAGTTACATCCCAGGACCCTGAGATCATGACCCAAGCCAAAGGCAGTCACTCAATGGACTGAGCCACCGAGGTGCCCCTCTATTATTGGTTTATTTCACTATTATATTTCAAAAGAATGTAAGCTCTTTGTGGTCAGGTATTTTATATGTTTTATTAATTGAAGTATTCTCAGAAAGGTAGCTGGCAGATTGTAAGGGCTCACTAAACTCTATTTTGTTGTTATTATTGGGCTCCTTTATGGGCTTTACCTCTTACGCTAGAAGTCTATCCTTCAGATGTAAGCAATAAGAATAGAGCCCTGCTGCCTGTTCAAATGAGTAAAAAGCCTGTATTAAGTGAATATTTTAAAAGCTAAATGAATGGCTTAATAGTTGTATATAGGGGGAAAGGGAACATATTTTCCACGGTTTAGAAGTGGAGTTCTTTTATAGAGTTCTTGTACAAGCCGACACTATTGAACGATAATGGGCAGTTGTACATTACAATTATACAAACACTTTAGTAATTTATATCCTTTTTTTGTAATTCATGACTGGATCATTTAATTCCTTAGGAGCATTATAGCATTTCAACATTTCCTGTTCAATAAACTTATTGGGGTTGCTACCTTTTTTATTCAAATGGAGAAATAGTCATGATGTCATCTAAATAATGTGTTATTGATTGTGTTGTTTTCTAGGAATGAGTCGCACATGCTAGTTTAAAAGTTTTGTTAAATTCCCAAGTCTGTCACCGATAAAAGCCTTTTGTAGATTAGTAACTTGATCAAAACAGAAAAGTTATGTAACACTCAATTGTTATACTATCTTTGTTTCCATCTTGCATTGTAATAACACCCATCTTAACTCTATTTAAGACAAGTCATCGCCAGATGGCTTTCTGGCATTGATTGCATGATATGAAATCTAATATAACTAAAAGTTTTTGGTTTTAGTAGCATATAAATCAATTTAGAAAAATATATGTATTTGATATAAGATAAAGTTTTAAATTATTTGGCAATAGTAAACTAAACTTTTTTTTGTAAATTTTTATTTTCTATAATTTCATTGAGCTCTATTGCAATAAGAAACAAGTTACAAAAAATTAAGGTTTATTTACCCCAATTCAAAATTATTAGGAATATAATCATAGAGGTTGAAGTATTTAAAATATTGAACCCAAAACATTTTATTACTGAAATTCATGAATGCTGAGCATTCACTGTTAAAATATACTAACACTATTGATAGACTGGTAGAAGCCTAAAATCATATATTTATTAAATATTTATATCCATATCTTTTCATGGTGTGGAAATTCATTTCTCTAGCATTAAATAATATTCCATTGTTTGCATGTACTACACTTTATTTGACCTTTCACCTATGGAAGGATATCTTGGTTGCTTCCAAGCTTTTGTCAGTTATGAATAAAACTGCTATAGACATCTTTGTGGGTATAGATTTCATCTTCTTTGGATAAATACCAGGAACTGCTACTGCTGAATCATCTGGAAGAATATGTTTAGTTTTGTAAGAAACTGCCAAGCTGTTTTCCATTCTTTATTCTCAATAGACATGGAAGAACATACCTGTTGCTCCACATCCTCACCAACATTTCATGTTCTGTTGTCAGTGTTCTGGATTCTGGGTATGTACTGGTGTCTCTTTTTTGTTTTAATTTGTATTTTCCTGATGACATATGATGTGAAGCATCTTTTTATATGCTTATTTGCCATCTGTAATATTTTCTTTTGTGAGGTATCTGCTAATGTCTTTGGCTCATTTTTAATCAGGTTTTCCCCCATTGTTGAGTTTTAAGGGGTCTTTGTGTATTTTTGATTAACAGTCCTTTGCCAGATGTGTATTTTGCAAATTTTTTCTTAGTCTGTGCTTTGCCTTTTCATTCTCTTGGCATTGTTTCACAGAGTAGACATTTTTAAATTCAGTGCTTGTGCTTTTGTAGCTAAAGTTATTTCCAAAACCAAGGTCATTTAAATTTTCTTCTATATTACCTTCTACATATTTCATGTTTAGGTTTATAATCCAATCTGAGTTAATTTTTGTGAAGAGTGTCTGATATCTGCCTGGATTTATTTTATTTTATTATTTTATTTTATTTTTATTTTATATTTTTACATTTAGCTTCACCATTACTCCAGAACCATTTGTTTAAAAGATTGTATTTTGCTCTCTTGTATTGCTTTTGCTTTTATATTAAATATAAAATATAATTGATAATATATATTCTGTTCCTTTATTCTAGTCTTTCTGTGATATTACAATATCTTGCTTACAATTATCGTTATGGTATACTTTTTTTAAAAGATTTTATTTATTTATTTGACAGAGAGAGAGATCACAAATAGGCAGAGAGACAGACAGAGAGAGAGATGAGGAGAAGCAGGCTCTCTGCTGAGCAGAGAGCCCTATGCAGGACTCAATCCCAGGCCCCTGGGATCATGACCTGAGCCAAAGGTAGAGGCTTAACCCACTGAGCCACCCAGGCGCCCTATCGTTATGGTAAACTTTGAAGTCAGTCCTCAGTCTTTGTTCTCCTTCAACACTATGTTGAATATTGTGAGTCTTTGCCTCTCCATATAAACTTTAAAATAAGTTTGTTAATATTAAGCAAAATGAGACCTCAAGGATCTGAGAGATATCTAAGAAGTACTTGATACATCCCTTGGGTATGGTTTATTGAAGTGTCCACCTGTCTGAAAGCTGGGGAATCTAGATAAGGGAGGGAAAATTAGTTATGATAAAACATATCAACAAACATGAATAAATTTTGTAAAACTTATTGTCATGGCTCATATACAATATGACCAACAGAGGGACTATCAAAAGGAAAGCATTAGTTATGTTTATTGTGAAATTTTTTATTCAAAATAAAGCAATGAGAGGGGAAGACACAATGAGAAAATTACCATTCTTTAAACGGTAAACTTCTTACCAACTGGAATAGATTTTATATTCTACGTAGTATATTGAAAAGTAAAACATTGGGGCGCCTGGGGGGCTCAGTGGTTTGGGCTGCTGCCTTTGGCTCGGGTCATGATCTCAGGGTCCTGGGATCGAGCCCTGAATCGGGCTCCCTGCTCCGCAGGAAGCCTGCTTCCCTCTCTCTCTCTCTCTCTCTCTCTCTGCCTGCCTCTCTGTTTACTTGTGATCTCTGTCTGTCAAATAAATAAATAAAACCTTTAAAAAAAAAGAAAAGAAAAGTAAAACATTAAAAAAAATTTTAATTTAAAAAAGTTATGTAATTTTTTAAAAAGGTTAAAAATAGCAGAACCATTTTTCTTATAACTGGAAAATACATTGTATATATATCTATCAAAAATAACTTGTCATGGGGGCGCAGGGTGGCTCAGTGGGTTAAAGCCTCTGCCTTCGGCTCAGGTCATGATCCCAGGATCCTTGTATCAAGTCCCACATCGGGCTCTCAGCTCAACAGGGAGCCTGATTCCTCCTCTCTCTCTGCCTGACTCTGCCTACTTGTGATCTCTGTCAAATAAATAAATAAAATATTTTATAACAAAATTTTTTAAAAATAACTTTCATGTCTGGAATCAGGAGCATATGGAAAAAAATAATATCTGAGGACAGTACTTCTGCCATGTTTTGTGCCTTGTTAATATTTTTAAACAGTCAGGCAACTTTTAGCTTTATTGAAATACCTGTGAAGATACTAGCAGTGCCTTTTGGAGCCCTATGACTATAAAAATTAATTGCAAATATTCAAAATGTTTACTATGGTGTCACTATTTAGGGCAACCACCAAGTATGTTTCAGAAGTAAGCATAACTGTTACTCTTCCATAAGGCAAAAGGGCATATTTTCAGGAGTTCCATTTGCTGTACCAGGAGGTGAATCAAGTAATGATTTTTGTCTATAAAATAATTCACTTTTCAATCTAACATACCTCATTCCACATTAAAATAATAAAAACTAGGAGGAGACTAAAACAAACAAACAACTACAACTACAACAACCAGCTTTTCCTTCAGTGGAAAAGTAAATATAACCTTATGAGTACCCTGAAATTTATTTTTAAATATTTTTAAGATAAGCGTTTTTGTTAGAAAACCATATATTTTATATTGCTAAGAAATAACAGGCAAAGTTTTATTAACTTCTAAAAAGTCTAGTTACTTTTATTTATCTATTAACTCATCTCTTTATGAAGTAGAACATGATCACACCTATTGTATCTACCCAAGTTTGTATGCTTTGATTATTTCATGTTTGCTACTTCCTTGCATAATTTTTACAATATTTGATACATAATAGTATCTTTAAGTCCATCTACGGTTTCACAGAATTTGTTTGAACTTCATAAAAATGTACCATACTTTTTGCACTGTCCTTGTTTTAATTCTCTATTAACTTTCCAAGATTTATTCACTTTAGAGGGTGTAGCTATCATTTATTTTTATTCCTCCATAATGCTATGTTTACAAATTTGTATTTATCTGTACCTTTAAAAATATCTTAATTATATACCATTTCTCAACTCACATAACACTCATGTTACTTCTACACTGATCAGATATTATGTAACTGAAAACCACAACTCAGCAACAATATAGCACCATTTTTCAAAATTAAATGGCTTACCAGAATTCTTTAATTCTATCCTTTATTTGTATTAGATGACACTTTATTCTTGTATTTGGCATTGTTCATATGGAGGAAAGCTTATAAGTTGATATTTCATAAGTAGAAGGATTTATTATGATTGATTAATTATTTTCATTTAGAATGCATAGAATATGGTTGATTTAATATTTGTTTCTTACTCTCTGCCTGGAACATAGTGCTATCTATGTAATAGCCACTAAAATATTAAGTTAATTACCTAGACTTTAAACTTCATATGAATAGGAATAACATACAGAACTCTTCACAGATTGGGACACCTGGGTGGCTCAGTCAGTGAAACGCCTGAGCCTTTAGCTCAGGTCATGATCTTAGGGTCCTGGGACTCAGTTCTGCAACAGATTCCCTGCTTAGCCGGGAGTTTGCTTCTCCCTCCCCCTGCTGCTCCCCCTGCTTGTGCTCTCTCTCACTCTCTCTATTACAAATAAATAAAATTAAAAAAATGAATTCTTCTCAGATAGCTAATATAGAATATCGTCTTTGTATTCATCAAAGGGAAAGTGCCATATAATAATGAAATTCAGACTACTTCAAATTCATTTTTTAACCAGTAAGAAAGTACTGGAAACAAGCCAAAAATGTCTTTAATGAATTAAAGAAATAGATTGATTTTCAATATCCTAATGTTTCTAAAATAAATTGCAAGATTTTTATACTAGATATCAGTGTAAATATTCATTATACAAGGATATTCTAAAAATAAACCTGAGAAAACTATTTGACATACATGATGACAAAAACGAGTTTGACAAAAGTCAGTTTGGGTAAAACTTACAACACCTACCACCTGAAACTCTTGTTCTATAATTTAATTATTTTAATTTACAAAAATACAAAAATAATATATCAGAGTAAGTATATTGATAGCTTTGAAGGTATGCTCTGGTTGTGCACTGTTTACTATTGAAAGGGGAATCAAATATGTGATGCTTATGGTGTGACTATATTAAAATTCAACAAGTTCAGAAGCATACGAGGAATAGAATAAAGATAAAAGATGACCCTTACTTATCCTAAAGATAGACAATGGTACATATGTGCTAGTTGGGGAGACAATCCAGTCAGTAGATGGAGGATGTGGTAGTGGAAAAAAAAAGACACAAGGTTTTGGTTGAACGTTTAGCACTATATTTAACGAAGTGAAATTGTGTGTTAATAGCCTTAAATAAAATCCAAAAAATATTTTCAATTCATTGAAGATTATTTAGGAAAAACTTGAAAAATACAACTTGATAAGGATTCCAATAAAAGATTCATAAGCAATACAAGTTTCAGAATTTTTAGTATATTTTCCCTAAAAAGCCATTTGATTTAATTAAAAAGAATTCTATTTACCTGCCACTTAAATAAGAGGAAATTATTTGGTTTTGTAATAAGTCAATAAAATAAATTAACATATCTTCAGAAAACAGATATGCACACTATTTTTAAAATAATAGTGCTTAAGCTGTTCAGCAAACATTTGCAAAATTCCTTGCCATCAGCTAACTCTGGAGTTCTGCTAGGTGAGTAAGGCCATGTATGTTACTGCTCAGAGTACTGACGCAAAGCAATTGTCCCCTTCACCTCCATTTTTTGCCGTTGATATGTCATGCTATGTTGTTTAGAGATCCATAGATGGCCCTACATGAAGGCCTTTTTTTGTGTGTATATGGGTGACTGTGATTTAACTTTCAAATCAGATGGCTCCTGATTTACAATGATTCAACTTATGATATATTTGGCAATGATGTGAAAGTGAAAGTGATTCAGTAGAAACTGTACTTTGAATTTTGAATTTGGTTCTTTATAAAAAGGGCCAGTGACATATGGTATGGTGCCGTCTTGTGATGCTGGGCAGGGGCAGTGAGCCACAGCTCCCAGTCAGCGAGAAGATTACAGGGGTGAACAGGTGTTCTTTTTTTTAGTGTAATATTTAATAAATTGCATGTGATATTTGATACTTTGTTATAAAATAGGCTTTGCTTAAGGTGATTTTGCCCAAATGCAGGCAAATGTAAGTGTTCTGAGTATGTTTAAATAAGCTTAAGGTAAGCTATGATATTTGATAGTTTAGGGGTATTAAATGCATTTTCAATTTTTTATGTGTTTCTCTGTACATAGCCCCCTTGTAAGCTGAGGAACATCTCTATATGTATATGTAGCCTTGGTATGGCGTACATATTATTGGCATGAAACATCTAGAACAGTACGTGTGCCATATAATTGTCTACAACATCAAACAAGTTTCTTGAAAACTTGTGCCAAAGGGGTTATGTCTTTAAGGATTCTTATTTCAGAAGGGTTCTCTCAAATGTAAGATTTTTAGAAGTTAAGTGAAAATCTGACCAAACTAAACATTTTTCCATTTTCCCTAGTGAGCAAAGATAGCTAAAATCTATCTGCCATTTTCAACACTGTACTCAACGACTGTAATTCTAATTTAAGAACAGATTATTTATATCAAAACCACATCCTCTCTGTGGATTTGGCCCAATCCCAATTTGGGGGTCAATCTGTGGGATGGGAGGAGTCCTTTCAGTTTGGTAACCTCATTCTAAAGCAGAGCCCTGGGGAGGGGCGAATGGACAACACGAACTATGGTTAAAAATTGGGGCCTAGGGGCATGGCAAGCCCAACATGCCGTCTCTTGGTCCAGCCACTGAGAGACCTTACTTAGGGACTGGGCTCACGCTGAGGGTCACAACGCGTGTTTGTGACCAACGCGGCCCTCAAGCATGGCGAGGACAAAGGGCCACACTGCCATAAACTACACTGGATGTTGGGCAACACGCCAAACCCAAGATTTCTTGCCATGGGGAAGGATTTCTGATTTCTGCCTCATGTTCAACCCTGGGCAGTGATTGGAGAAAACGTCTAGGTTCTGAAGCCTGAAAACCGAAGTTGGGAAGAGATGACGACCTAAGGCTTTGGCAGGTCCGATGTGTTCAGTGTGAGTCCAGCTGGCTGGGTGTGGGTCGGGAGGTCCAGGCTCAGGCTGTGACAGAAAGGGCATGAGTGCCCAGGGCATCCTGTAGAATTGGGGTACAGTCACGTGGCGAAAAGGTTGATCCTCATTTGGGGTTTCTGGTTAGCCCCAGAGGGCAATGTTTTTTCTTCTGGAGGGCAGGCAGAGGGCTAGGTTGTAGTCCTGGAATTGCCAAACTGGAGGGCTTGTGGGCCAGGAGTTGAGGACAGAAGTCTGAGAACACAAGCAACCTTAGGTTTCTGGGCGAGGGCATGGCAGGTACGCTCTGCAGAGCTGAATCGAGATCTCGTGCATCTGAAATCAGGTGAGGATCTGACGAACGCTCAGGTTGGAGTTTCTGTCCCTTATGGCCCTCTTCATGAAGAGGTGGTGGATCACGAGGCCATGGAATTTTCCCCACGATGGGAGCTGTGAGATGCTCCAAACCGTAAAGATTCTTCTGCAGGACGATTGAGACCTGTTGTTTGGATCCAGGACTTCCCATACGGATCAATTCCGAGTAGGGTTCTCAGGATGGATGGCTGGGAAGCCCGACTCTCATTCCTCTTGTGTCCTAGTGACAAGACAGGTTCGATCTGCTGGATCTGGGGGAGAAACTGAGAGGGTTGAGTTGAAATGGACTCTCTAGTGGATGGGTCCTAATGTGGGTTTGTGTCCATGGAGACCTTGGAATGAGGCAGTGGCACAGGGTCCCTGAAGGGTTCTCCTAACCAGAGGCTTTGACACAGCTCCACCGTGCAAGATTCCCACGTGGAGACGAGATTTGTTCTGATGGGTGCCTCAAGAAACAGCCATATGCTGCTATTGGAATCCAGGCCTCTGAGGAGAGATGCCTGGACAAAAAAAGCAATGGATCCGATTAGGATCTAGGGGCCTGCTCATTCCGATATACCTCTGGAGACATCTGTCCACGGGTCTAGGTGCAGGTAGATGCTCAGCCGGTGTCAGACCGCCCTTGTTTTTCCTGGGCAGTCAACACTATTGGGATGGCCCCGGGCACTTTGGACGTTTATCATCCTATTTCTAGGTTTGTGGCCAATGGAATGGGCAGAATTCCCAGGGACAGTCCTCAGGTTTGGCTCCAAGAACCTGTGCCTGTAGGTTTTGTGGGCCAGGGCTGTGGGGACAGTTGTCTGAATACACAAACTCGGCTTAGGTTTCGGGTCGTAGGTATTGCAGGACTGATCTACAGACTGTGAGGAGAACTCTTCAGGATATGAACTAGGGGGCGAGTGTGAGACGCTTGCTCAAGATTTTGTCTCTGGATATTGTGTCACTGTTGGCCGTGGAATGTCCGGGTGGCCTCATGCGCCATGGACGAGTCTTCCTCTCTGGGCATTTGGCCCGATCCCAAGAGTTTGGGGTTATTCTTTGAGATGGGAGAGGTCGGTTTGTTTTGTTTTTCCCTCAGGTGTCCCACCAAAAGAGTTTCCAGAGCAGAGCCGTGGGGAGGGGCCACTGGACAACCAGAAAGCTGGTTAAAACTTGGGGCCTAGGGGCATGGCAAGCCCATTATGACATCTAATGGTCCAGCCACTGAGAGGACTTACTAGAGGACAGGACTCACGCTGAGGGTCACAATGCGTGTTTGTGCCCTCTTCGTACTCAAGCATGGGCGGGGCCTCATGGTGAACGCTGGTTTCTCCTACACTGAACGTGGGACAACATGCCAACCACAAGGTTTCTTGCCACAGGGAAGGAGGAGATCTGATTTCCGTATCACATTCACCCCTTGGCAGGGTGTGGAGTTAAGTTCTATGTTCTGAAGCCTGAGAAGCTAGGTTGGGAATAGATGACGAGATAAGGCCATGGCGGGTCTGTTGTGCTCAGTGTGCGGTCAGCTGTCTGGGTGTTGGTCAGGAAGTCCGGGCTCAGGCTGTGTCAGACAGTGTATTAGTGCCCAGATTTGTCCATAAAATTTGTGTACAGAAGGGTGCCGTGTAGGTCTATCCTCATTTGGGGTGTCTGGGAAGCTCCATAGGGCAACATTTTGTTTTTTTTTCTGGAGGGCAGGCAGAGTGCTGCCTTGTGGGTCCAGAATTGCCAAACGTGAGGTCTTGGGGGCCAGGAGTGTGAGGACGGACATTGGAGAACAGAAGTTTCACATAGGTTTAAGGGCGAGGGCAAGGCCGGCACACTCTGCAGAGCTGAATCGAGATGTCGTGCATCTGAATTCAGGGCGAGGATCAGACGTTGGCTCAGGTTGGAGTTCCTGTCCATGATTTCCCCTTCAGAAAGGGGGTGGGGGCTTCAGAAAGCCATCACGATTTTCCCACGTTGGGAGTTGTGAGATGCTCCAAAACGCAAGGATTCCTTCTGCAGGACATTTGAGACCATTCGGATGGGTCCAGGACGTTCCATATGGAACGACGCCAGAGCAGGGTTCTAAGGGCGGAGCCGTGGGCAACCCGCCTCGCATCTCAATTGTCTCCTAGCGACAAGACAGGTTCTATCTGCTGGCTCTGGGGGAGCAACCGAGAAGCCAGAGTTGAAATGGACTCTCCTGCGGATGGATCCTAATGTGGGTTTGTGTCCATGGAGACCTTGGAAAGGGGTGGTGGCACCGGGCCCTGAAGGATTCTCCTAACGGGAAGTTTTGACACAGTTCCAGCCTGCTATTTTCCCATGTCGAGACGAGATTTGCCTCCGGAAACCCCCGCATGCTGGTATTTGAAAACATGCCTCTGAGGAGAGATGACTGGAAACCAAAGCAATGGATCCGATTACGGCCTAGGGACCTGTGAGGTTCAATCTACTACCCTGGTGACATCCAACTACGGTATGAGTGGAGGTAGATGCTCAGCTGTTGTCAGACGCCCTTGTTTGTCTCGGGCGGCCTACACAATTGGGATGGCTTCAGGGACTGTGGAGGTTTCTCCTAATTTGGAGGCGTGTGGTCAAGTGAATGGGCAGAATTCCAGTGGAGTGGGCAGGCACAGACCTGATGTGTGGCTCCAGGGGCCCCAGCCTGGAGGGTGTGTGGGCCAGGAGTGTGGGGATAGAAGTCTGAAAACACTAACTCGGCTTACGTTTGGGGACATAAGTATGGCAGGCCCGATCTACAGACCGTGAGGAGAACTCTTCGGGATATGAAGAAAGAGTGAGTGTGAGGCATTTATCCAGGCTTTTGTCTCTGGATTTTGTGTCAACAATGGCCGTGGAATGTCGAGGAGGCCTCATGGGCCATGGACAAGTCTTCCTCTCTGTGGATTCGGCACGAACCCAATTGTTTTGGGTCCATCTTGGGGATGGGGGGAGTCCTTTCAGTTTGGTTACCTCAGGTGTCCCACCAAAAGAGGGATTTCAAAGCAGAGCCCTGGGAAGGGGCGAATGGACAAACCGAACTATGGTTACTTCCAGCCACTGAGAGGCCTTCCTTGAGGACAGAACTCACGCTGAGGGTCACAATGTGTGTTTATGCCTTCTAGGTGCTCAAGCATGGGCGGGAATCATGGTCCACACTGTTGCTCCTACACTGAACGTTGGGCTCCATGCCAACCACATGGATTCTTGCCATGGGGAAGTAGTAGTTCTGATTTTTTCATCTCTTTCACCGCTGGGCCGTGATTGGAGTTAAGGTCTAGGTTGTGTAGTCTGAAAACCGAGCTTGGGAAGAGATGACGACTTAAGTCCATGTCAGGTCCGACGTGCTCAGTGTGGAGCCAGCTCGCTGAGTGTTGGTCGGGAGGTTCAGGGCTAGGCTGCGTCAGACCAGGCATTAGTTTTCAGGGTATATTGTATAATTGGGGGAGAGTCGAGTGCCGTGCAGCTTGATCCTCATTTAGCGTTTCTGGGTATCCCCAAGGGCAACGTTTTTCTTCTGGAGGGCAGGCAGAGTGCTGCTTTGTGGCTCCGGAATTCCCAAACTGGATGCCCTTTGGGCAAGGAGTGTGAGGACGGAAGAATAAGAACACAAGTTAGGCGTAGGTTTCGGGACGAGGGCACGGCAGGCACTCTCTGCAGATCTGAATCGGGACTTCGTGCATCTGAAGTCAGGGAGAGGTTCAGACCTAGGCTCAGGTTGGAGTTTCTGTCCATTATGGCCCTTTCTTGAAGGGGGCAGCATCTCGAGGCCATGGAGGTTTACCCAGGAGGGGAGTTGGGATATGCGCCAAGCCACAAGGATTTTTTCTGATCAACAATTGAGATCTGTTGGATCGCTCCAGGATGTTTCATACGGAACGACAGCAAAGCAGGGATCGAAGGATGGAACCCTGGGCAGACTGCTTCGATTCTAACTGTCTCCTAGTTAATAGACAGTTTTGATATGCTAGCTCTAGGGGAGCAAAGGAGGGGGCTGAGTTGAAATGGACTCTCCTGCGGATGGGTCCTAATGTGGGTTTGTGTGCATGGAGACCATGGCACGGGGCGGTG
Organism: Mustela lutreola; assembly: GCF_030435805.1. NCBI lineage: Eukaryota > Metazoa > Chordata > Mammalia > Carnivora > Mustelidae > Mustela > Mustela lutreola. Next base: position 95,165,872 of record NC_081292.1, read on the forward strand.
GCAAACGGACCCTGAATGCTTCTCCTAACCAGAGGTTTTGCGTCATCTCCAAAAGACAACTTTCCCATGCGGAGACTGGATTTGATCTGATTGGTGCCTCAGGAAAGCCCCACATGCTGATATTGGAAACCAGGCCTCTGATGAGAGAGAGCAGGAAACCAAAACAATGGACCCCATTAGGGCCTAGGGCCCTGTCCCGTTCAATCTCCTTCTCTGGGGACATCCATCTACAGCATGAGTGGAGATGGATGCTCAGCTGGTTTCAGGCAGCCCTTGTTTGTCCTGGGCGTTCTATGCTATTGGGATGGCCTTGGGGACTTTGGAGGCTTCTCCTCGTTTGTATGATTGTGGTCAATGGAAGGGGCAGAATTCCCGTGGAGTTGAGAGGCACGGACCTGTTGTGTGGCTCCAGGGTCCCCAGGATGGAGGGTATGGAAGCCAGGAATGTGGGGATAGAAGTCAGAAAACACACACTCGGCTTGTTTTGGGGACCTAGGTATGGCAGTCCCGATCTACAGACCGTGAGGGGAAGTCTTTGGGATATGAGGAAAGAGCGAGTGTGAGGCGCTTATTCAGGCTTTGTCTCTGGATTTTGTGTCAACGATGGGCGTGGAATGTCAGGGAGGCCTCGTGGGCCATGGATGAGTCTTCCTCTCTGTGGATTTGGCCCGATCCCAATTTGGGGGTCAATCTGTGGGATGGGAGGAGTCCTTTCAGTTTGGTAACCTCATTCTAAAGCAGAGCCCTGGGGAGGGGCGAATGGACAACACGAACTATGGTTAAAAATTGGGGCCTAGGGGCATGGCAAGCCCAACATGCCGTCTCTTGGTCCAGCCACTGAGAGACCTTACTTAGGGACTGGGCTCACGCTGAGGGTCACAACGCGTGTTTGTGACCAACGCGGCCCTCAAGCATGGCGAGGACAAAGGGCCACACTGCCATAAACTACACTGGATGTTGGGCAACACGCCAAACCCAAGATTTCTTGCCATGGGGAAGGATTTCTGATTTCTGCCTCATGTTCAACCCTGGGCAGTGATTGGAGAAAACGTCTAGGTTCTGAAGCCTGAAAACCGAAGTTGGGAAGAGATGACGACCTAAGGCTTTGGCAGGTCCGATGTGTTCAGTGTGAGTCCAGCTGGCTGGGTGTGGGTCGGGAGGTCCAGGCTCAGGCTGTGACAGAAAGGGCATGAGTGCCCAGGGCATCCTGTAGAATTGGGGTACAGTCACGTGGCGAAAAGGTTGATCCTCATTTGGGGTTTCTGGTTAGCCCCAGAGGGCAATGTTTTTTCTTCTGGAGGGCAGGCAGAGGGCTAGGTTGTAGTCCTGGAATTGCCAAACTGGAGGGCTTGTGGGCCAGGAGTTGAGGACAGAAGTCTGAGAACACAAGCAACCTTAGGTTTCTGGGCGAGGGCATGGCAGGTACGCTCTGCAGAGCTGAATCGAGATCTCGTGCATCTGAAATCAGGTGAGGATCTGACGAACGCTCAGGTTGGAGTTTCTGTCCCTTATGGCCCTCTTCATGAAGAGGTGGTGGATCACGAGGCCATGGAATTTTCCCCACGATGGGAGCTGTGAGATGCTCCAAACCGTAAAGATTCTTCTGCAGGACGATTGAGACCTGTTGTTTGGATCCAGGACTTCCCATACGGATCAATTCCGAGTAGGGTTCTCAGGATGGATGGCTGGGAAGCCCGACTCTCATTCCTCTTGTGTCCTAGTGACAAGACAGGTTCGATCTGCTGGATCTGGGGGAGAAACTGAGAGGGTTGAGTTGAAATGGACTCTCTAGTGGATGGGTCCTAATGTGGGTTTGTGTCCATGGAGACCTTGGAATGAGGCAGTGGCACAGGGTCCCTGAAGGGTTCTCCTAACCAGAGGCTTTGACACAGCTCCACCGTGCAAGATTCCCACGTGGAGACGAGATTTGTTCTGATGGGTGCCTCAAGAAACAGCCATATGCTGCTATTGGAATCCAGGCCTCTGAGGAGAGATGCCTGGACAAAAAAAGCAATGGATCCGATTAGGATCTAGGGGCCTGCTCATTCCGATATACCTCTGGAGACATCTGTCCACGGGTCTAGGTGCAGGTAGATGCTCAGCCGGTGTCAGACCGCCCTTGTTTTTCCTGGGCAGTCAACACTATTGGGATGGCCCCGGGCACTTTGGACGTTTATCATCCTATTTCTAGGTTTGTGGCCAATGGAATGGGCAGAATTCCCAGGGACAGTCCTCAGGTTTGGCTCCAAGAACCTGTGCCTGTAGGTTTTGTGGGCCAGGGCTGTGGGGACAGTTGTCTGAATACACAAACTCGGCTTAGGTTTGGGGTCGTAGGTATTGCAGGACTGATCTACAGACTGTGAGGAGAACTCTTCAGGATATGAACAAGGGGGCGAGTGTGAGACGCTTGCTCAAGATTTTGTCTCTGGATATTGTGTCACTGTTGGCCGTGGAATGTCCGGGTGGCCTCATGCGCCATGGACGAGTCTTCCTCTCTGGGCATTTGGCCCGATCCCAAGAGTTTGGGGTTATTCTTTGAGATGGGAGAGGTCGGTTTGTTTTGTTTTTCCCTCAGGTGTCCCACCAAAAGAGTTTCCAGAGCAGAGCCGTGGGGAGGGGCCACTGGACAACCAGAAAGCTGGTTAAAACTTGGGGCCTAGGGGCATGGCAAGCCCATTATGACATCTAATGGTCCAGCCACTGAGAGGACTTACTAGAGGACAGGACTCACGCTGAGGGTCACAATGCGTGTTTGTGCCCTCTTCGTACTCAAGCATGGGCGGGGCCTCATGGTGAACGCTGGTTTCTCCTACACTGAACGTGGGACAACATGCCAACCACAAGGTTTCTTGCCACAGGGAAGGAGGAGATCTGATTTCCGTATCACATTCACCCCTTGGCAGGGTGTGGAGTTAAGTTCTATGTTCTGAAGCCTGAGAAGCTAGGTTGGGAATAGATGACGAGATAAGGCCATGGCGGGTCTGTTGTGCTCAGTGTGCGGTCAGCTGTCTGGGTGTTGGTCAGGAAGTCCGGGCTCAGGCTGTGTCAGACAGTGTATTAGTGCCCAGATTTGTCCATAAAATTTGTGTACAGAAGGGTGCCGTGTAGGTCTATCCTCATTTGGGGTGTCTGGGAAGCTCCATAGGGCAACATTTTGTTTTTTTTTCTGGAGGGCAGGCAGAGTGCTGCCTTGTGGGTCCAGAATTGCCAAACGTGAGGTCTTGGGGGCCAGGAGTGTGAGGACGGACATTGGAGAACAGAAGTTTCACATAGGTTTAAGGGCGAGGGCAAGGCCGGCACACTCTGCAGAGCTGAATCGAGATGTCGTGCATCTGAATTCAGGGCGAGGATCAGACGTTGGCTCAGGTTGGAGTTCCTGTCCATGATTTCCCCTTCAGAAAGGGGGTGGGGGCTTCAGAAAGCCATCACGATTTTCCCACGTTGGGAGTTGTGAGATGCTCCAAAACGCAAGGATTCCTTCTGCAGGACATTTGAGACCATTCGGATGGGTCCAGGACGTTCCATATGGAACGACGCCAGAGCAGGGTTCTAAGGGCGGAGCCGTGGGCAACCCGCCTCGCATCTCAATTGTCTCCTAGCGACAAGACAGGTTCTATCTGCTGGCTCTGGGGGAGCAACCGAGAAGCCAGAGTTGAAATGGACTCTCCTGCGGATGGATCCTAATGTGGGTTTGTGTCCATGGAGACCTTGGAAAGGGGTGGTGGCACCGGGCCCTGAAGGATTCTCCTAACGGGAAGTTTTGACACAGTTCCAGCCTGCTATTTTCCCATGTCGAGACGAGATTTGCCTCCGGAAACCCCCGCATGCTGGTATTTGAAAACATGCCTCTGAGGAGAGATGACTGGAAACCAAAGCAATGGATCCGATTACGGCCTAGGGACCTGTGAGGTTCAATCTACTACCCTGGTGACATCCAACTACGGTATGAGTGGAGGTAGATGCTCAGCTGTTGTCAGACGCCCTTGTTTGTCTCGGGCGGCCTACACAATTGGGATGGCTTCAGGGACTGTGGAGGTTTCTCCTAATTTGGAGGCGTGTGGTCAAGTGAATGGGCAGAATTCCAGTGGAGTGGGCAGGCACAGACCTGATGTGTGGCTCCAGGGGCCCCAGCCTGGAGGGTGTGTGGGCCAGGAGTGTGGGGATAGAAGTCTGAAAACACTAACTCGGCTTACGTTTGGGGACATAAGTATGGCAGGCCCGATCTACAGACCGTGAGGAGAACTCTTCGGGATATGAAGAAAGAGTGAGTGTGAGGCATTTATCCAGGCTTTTGTCTCTGGATTTTGTGTCAACAATGGCCGTGGAATGTCGAGGAGGCCTCATGGGCCATGGACAAGTCTTCCTCTCTGTGGATTCGGCACGAACCCAATTGTTTTGGGTCCATCTTGGGGATGGGGGGAGTCCTTTCAGTTTGGTTACCTCAGGTGTCCCACCAAAAGAGGGATTTCAAAGCAGAGCCCTGGGAAGGGGCGAATGGACAAACCGAACTATGGTTACTTCCAGCCACTGAGAGGCCTTCCTTGAGGACAGAACTCACGCTGAGGGTCACAATGTGTGTTTATGCCTTCTAGGTGCTCAAGCATGGGCGGGAATCATGGTCCACACTGTTGCTCCTACACTGAACGTTGGGCTCCATGCCAACCACATGGATTCTTGCCATGGGGAAGTAGTAGTTCTGATTTTTTCATCTCTTTCACCGCTGGGCCGTGATTGGAGTTAAGGTCTAGGTTGTGTAGTCTGAAAACCGAGCTTGGGAAGAGATGACGACTTAAGTCCATGTCAGGTCCGACGTGCTCAGTGTGGAGCCAGCTCGCTGAGTGTTGGTCGGGAGGTTCAGGGCTAGGCTGCGTCAGACCAGGCATTAGTTTTCAGGGTATATTGTATAATTGGGGGAGAGTCGAGTGCCGTGCAGCTTGATCCTCATTTAGCGTTTCTGGGTATCCCCAAGGGCAACGTTTTTCTTCTGGAGGGCAGGCAGAGTGCTGCTTTGTGGCTCCGGAATTCCCAAACTGGATGCCCTTTGGGCAAGGAGTGTGAGGACGGAAGAATAAGAACACAAGTTAGGCGTAGGTTTCGGGACGAGGGCACGGCAGGCACTCTCTGCAGATCTGAATCGGGACTTCGTGCATCTGAAGTCAGGGAGAGGTTCAGACCTAGGCTCAGGTTGGAGTTTCTGTCCATTATGGCCCTTTCTTGAAGGGGGCAGCATCTCGAGGCCATGGAGGTTTACCCAGGAGGGGAGTTGGGATATGCGCCAAGCCACAAGGATTTTTTCTGATCAACAATTGAGATCTGTTGGATCGCTCCAGGATGTTTCATACGGAACGACAGCAAAGCAGGGATCGAAGGATGGAACCCTGGGCAGACTGCTTCGATTCTAACTGTCTCCTAGTTAATAGACAGTTTTGATATGCTAGCTCTAGGGGAGCAAAGGAGGGGGCTGAGTTGAAATGGACTCTCCTGCGGATGGGTCCTAATGTGGGTTTGTGTGCATGGAGACCATGGCACGGGGCGGTGGCAAACGGACCCTGAATGCTTCTCCTAACCAGAGGTTTTGCGTCATCTCCAAAAGACAACTTTCCCATGCGGAGACTGGATTTGATCTGATTGGTGCCTCAGGAAAGCCCCACATGCTGATATTGGAAACCAGGCCTCTGATGAGAGAGAGCAGGAAACCAAAACAATGGACCCCATTAGGGCCTAGGGCCCTGTCCCGTTCAATCTCCTTCTCTGGGGACATCCATCTACAGCATGAGTGGAGATGGATGCTCAGCTGGTTTCAGGCAGCCCTTGTTTGTCCTGGGCGTTCTATGCTATTGGGATGGCCTTGGGGACTTTGGAGGCTTCTCCTCGTTTGTATGATTGTGGTCAATGGAAGGGGCAGAATTCCCGTGGAGTTGAGAGGCACGGACCTGTTGTGTGGCTCCAGGGTCCCCAGGATGGAGGGTATGGAAGCCAGGAATGTGGGGATAGAAGTCAGAAAACACACACTCGGCTTGTTTTGGGGACCTAGGTATGGCAGTCCCGATCTACAGACCGTGAGGGGAAGTCTTTGGGATATGAGGAAAGAGCGAGTGTGAGGCGCTTATTCAGGCTTTGTCTCTGGATTTTGTGTCAACGATGGGCGTGGAATGTCAGGGAGGCCTCGTGGGCCATGGATGAGTCTTCCTCTCTGTGGATTTGGCCCGATCCCAATTTGGGGGTCAATCTGTGGGATGGGAGGAGTCCTTTCAGTTTGGTAACCTCATTCTAAAGCAGAGCCCTGGGGAGGGGCGAATGGACAACACGAACTATGGTTAAAAATTGGGGCCTAGGGGCATGGCAAGCCCAACATGCCGTCTCTTGGTCCAGCCACTGAGAGACCTTACTTAGGGACTGGGCTCACGCTGAGGGTCACAACGCGTGTTTGTGACCAACGCGGCCCTCAAGCATGGCGAGGACAAAGGGCCACACTGCCATAAACTACACTGGATGTTGGGCAACACGCCAAACCCAAGATTTCTTGCCATGGGGAAGGATTTCTGATTTCTGCCTCGTGTTCAACCCTGGGCAGTGATTGGAGAAAACGTCTAGGTTCTGAAGCCTGAAAACCGAAGTTGGGAAGAGATGACGACCTAAGGCTTTGGCAGGTCCGATGTGTTCAGTGTGAGTCCAGCTGGCTGGGTGTGGGTCGGGAGGTCCAGGCTCAGGCTGTGACAGAAAGGGCATGAGTGCCCAGGGCATCCTGTAGAATTGGGGTACAGTCACGTGGCGAAAAGGTTGATCCTCATTTGGGGTTTCTGGTTAGCCCCAGAGGGCAATGTTTTTTCTTCTGGAGGGCAGGCAGAGGGCTAGGTTGTAGTCCTGGAATTGCCAAACTGGAGGGCTTGTGGGCCAGGAGTTGAGGACAGAAGTCTGAGAACACAAGCAACCTTAGGTTTCTGGGCGAGGGCATGGCAGGTACGCTCTGCAGAGCTGAATCGAGATCTCGTGCATCTGAAATCAGGTGAGGATCTGACGAACGCTCAGGTTGGAGTTTCTGTCCCTTATGGCCCTCTTCATGAAGAGGTGGTGGATCACGAGGCCATGGAATTTTCCCCACGATGGGAGCTGTGAGATGCTCCAAACCGTAAAGATTCTTCTGCAGGACGATTGAGACCTGTTGTTTGGATCCAGGACTTCCCATACGGATCAATTCCGAGTAGGGTTCTCAGGATGGATGGCTGGGAAGCCCGACTCTCATTCCTCTTGTGTCCTAGTGACAAGACAGGTTCGATCTGCTGGATCTGGGGGAGAAACTGAGAGGGTTGAGTTGAAATGGACTCTCTAGTGGATGGGTCCTAATGTGGGTTTGTGTCCATGGAGACCTTGGAATGAGGCAGTGGCACAGGGTCCCTGAAGGGTTCTCCTAACCAGAGGCTTTGACACAGCTCCACCGTGCAAGATTCCCACGTGGAGACGAGATTTGTTCTGATGGGTGCCTCAAGAAACAGCCATATGCTGCTATTGGAATCCAGGCCTCTGAGGAGAGATGCCTGGACAAAAAAAGCAATGGATCCGATTAGGATCTAGGGGCCTGCTCATTCCGATATACCTCTGGAGACATCTGTCCACGGGTCTAGGTGCAGGTAGATGCTCAGCCGGTGTCAGACCGCCCTTGTTTTTCCTGGGCAGTCAACACTATTGGGATGGCCCCGGGCACTTTGGACGTTTATCATCCTATTTCTAGGTTTGTGGCCAATGGAATGGGCAGAATTCCCAGGGACAGTCCTCAGGTTTGGCTCCAAGAACCTGTGCCTGTAGGTTTTGTGGGCCAGGGCTGTGGGGACAATTGTCTGAAAACACAAACTCGGCTTAGGTTTTGGGTCGTAGGTATTGCAGGACTGATCTACAGACCGTGAGGAGAACTCTTCAGGATATGAACTAGGGGGCGAGTGTGAGACGCTTGCTCAAGATTTTGTCTCTGGATATTGTGTCACTGATGGCCGTGGAATGTCTGGGTGGCCTCATGGGCCATGGACGATTCTTCCTCTCTGGGCATTTGGCCCGATCCCAAGAGTTTGGGGTTATTCTTTTAGATGGGAGGAGTCGGTTTTGTTTTGTTTTTACCTCAGGTGTACCACCAAAAGAGAGTTTCCAGAGCAGAGCCCTGGGGAGGGGCGACTGGACAACCAGAAAGCTGGTTAAAACTTGGGGCCTAGGGGAATGGCAAGCCCATTATGACGTCTAATGATCCAACCACTGAGAGGACTTACTAGAGGACAGAACTCACGCTGAGGGTCACAATGTGTGTTTGTGCCCTCTTCGTACTTAAGCATTGGCGGGGCATAATGGTGTCAGTGTCAGGGTCAGTGTCAGGGTTTGGGTTAGGGTTTGGGGCAGGCTCACAGTCAGTTTCAGGGTCAGGGTTACTGGTTACTGTTAGGGTTAGCCCCGCTCCTGGGTCATGGACCCATCCCTTCAGTGTCTCAGGATAAACCCTGGGCAGAAGGGTGTAGACCCTCCACCGGATCCCACTTAACCAGCCTTAAACTGGGGTGTGAACATAACTTGCCCACCAGACATCTAAACCCTCATCAGCCTGATCCGGCTTGGGGCATCTCCTCCCACGATGGCATGGCGAGGTCCTCTTTACACACAGACACACAGACACCCAGAGGCACACACACACACACACACACACACACACACACACACACACAGAGACGTATAAGAGACCTAAGGCTACACCCATGGATCAAAAGGTTTAGGACTCTCTGACTCTGAGCCCCCTGGTGTCACCTTTTGTTTTTATTAGCCAAAGGGTCTGAGGCATTGGGGAATCCTGATATGATCTGAAGGGAGGCGACGCGTCTGGTGGGCGAGCTCTCCTCCCTGCATCCTCTCAGCTTCAGTACAGCAGAAGAACATGTCACTTCCTTTACGATGTGCCTAGAAATGAGCTGGGCAGGGGGGTTTTCTCTGTAATGGGGTGCCTGGATACGTGGGTTCCAATTTCGTTGGGCTCTGTCGTCAGGGAAGTGAGGTCACCACTGCCTGGGGGATCCTTACCGAACTTCCTTCTCCAGCAGAGCTCCCTGAGCCGCCGGTATGCAAGCTGCTCAGGCTCACACTCCACTCAATGCAGTGCCCATACAGTGACACCCATACAGACTCCACCCAGCACCTGGGAGGCCTGGGTGCACCTGTTGTCCCCGCTGGAGGCAACAGAGCTGGGTTTAGACTAGGTTAGTGTTAGGGTTAGGGTTTAGAAAGCCTTAGGGTCAGGGTTAGGTTTAGACGTCTTTGGGGTCAGGGTTAGCATGAGGCTTAGGGTAGGGGTCAGGGTTAGGGTTAGGTTCATGGTTAGGTTTAGGTTCAGGCTCACAGTAGGGTCACGGTTAGCGTAACGGTCAGAGTCAGGGTCAGGGTCAGTGTTAGTGTGACGGTTAGGTTTAGGGTCAGGTTCAGGGTCATGGTCAGATTTAGGGTCAGGTTCAAGTTTTGGTTTGGGGGCAAGGTTCATGTCAGGGTCAGGGTTAGGTTTGGGACAGGTCTAGTGTCAGGGTTAGGTCAGGGTCAGGGTTAGGTTCATGCTTATGGTAAGGTCAGCTTTATGTTTAGGATCTGTTTTATGAGTAGGTTCAGGATCAGGGTTAGCTTTAGGGTTACTATTCTGTTCAGGATCATGGATTGTGTCCGAGTTAGGTGTACATTCAGGGTTAGGGTCAGTGTTAAGGTCAAGGCGAGGGTCACGTTTAAGGTTAAGTTCTGACATAGGCATAGTTCAGAGATAGGGTTATGATCAGGGTCAGGTTGAGGGTCAGGATTATTGTTAAAGTGGAGTTCGGGTTAGGGCTAGGTAGGTTGAGGGTTAGGGTTAGACCAGGTTAGGGTCAGTGTCAGTGATAATGTCAGCGGTTAGCTTTAGGGTTACGTTCAGCATTAGGTTTCGGGTCAGGGCCCGTGTTAGTGTCAGGGTTACGTTTAGGGTGAGAGTTAGAGTCTGGCTCACTGTCAGGGTCAGGGTTAAGTTAGGGTCAGGGTCAGGGTCACTGTTAGGGTCAGCGTTACGTTTCTGGTCTTTGCATGGGTCAGGGTCAGGGTGAAGTCTAGGGCCAGTGTCAGGTTTACGGTCAGTATCAGGTATTGGTTTAAAGTCCACATTCGGGTCGGCGACAGGGTTATGTCGTGGTCACTGTTAGGGTAATGGTTAAGTATAGGCTCGGGGCCAGGGTCAGGTTTAGGGTCAGGGGCTGGTATAGGCAAAGTTCAGTGTTTGTGTTATGAACATAGTCAGGTATAAGGTCAGGGTTATTGTTAAAGTTTAGGGTTAGTGTTAGGGTTAGCGTTTGGTTGATGGTTAGGGTTAGAACTTGTTAGGATCAGTGTCCGTGGTAGGGTTAGGGATTAGTGTTAGGGTTGGGTTCAGCGATAGGATTCGGCGGAGGGCCCTTGTTAGTGTCAGGGTCAGGGTTACATTTAGGGTTAGAGTTAGGGTCAGGCTCACAATCAGGGTCAGGTTTAGTGTTCAGGACAGGGTCGGGGTCACTGTTAGGGTCAGAGTTAGGTTTATGGTCATGGTCTGTGTCAGGGTCAGGGTGAATTTTAGCGCCAGTGTCAGGTTTAGGGTCAGGTTCAGGTATTGGTTTAAAGTCCACATTCGGGTCAGGGACAGGATTATGTAGTGGTCAGTGTTAGTGTCAGGGTCAGGGTCAGGGTCAGGGTCAGGTGAAGGTCAGGGCCAGGGTCAGGTTTAGGGTCAGGCTTTGGTTTAGGGTCAGTGTTCGGTTCAGTGTCACTTTTAGGTTTTGGCGGTAGTGTTTGGGATTGGAGTTAGGGTTAGAGTTAGAAGTAGGGTTATGGTTAGGGTTAGACAGCATAAGGTCAGGGTTAGGGTTTGGTTTAGGGTAAGGGTTAGTGTTAGTGTTAGGGTCAGCCTTAGGTTTAGGTGCATGGTCCGTATTAGGGTCATGGTTAGTCTACGGCCATACCACCCTGAACCCGCCCGATATCGTCTGATCTCGGAAGCTAAGCAGGGTCGGGCCTGGTTAGTACTTGGATGGGAGGTTCATGGTTAGAGGTACCTTTAGGTTTAGGGTTAGGGTCAGGCTCCCAGTCACGGTCAGGGTTACGGTCAGGGTCAGGGTTAGGTCAGCTTCAGGGTTACGATTAGGTCAGGGTCTGTGTCATAATTAGGTTTTAGTCATGGTTACGGTAATGTCAGATTTAAGTTTGGGTTCAGGGTCCACATCAAGGTGAGTGTCAGGCTTAGGTTTAGGTTTAGGGTTCAGTTCAGGATCATAGTCAGGTTCAGGGTCAGGGTCAGGGCTTGGGTTAGGGTTTGGAGCAGGCTCACAGTCAGTGTCAGGGTCAGGGTTAGTGGCTACTGTTGGGGTTAGCCCCGCTCCTGGGTATGGACCCATCCCTTCAAGGTCTCAGGATAAACCCTGGGCAGAAGTGTGTAGACCCTACAGCCAATCTCACGTAACCAGCCTTAAACTGTGGTGTGAACATGACTTGCCCACCAGACCTCTATCCTCTCATCAGCCTGATCCTGCTTTGGGCATCTCCACCCACGATGGCATGGCCAGCTCCTCTTTACACTCAGACTCACAAACACCCAGAGGCACACACACACACACACACACAGAGAGACAGGGAAGAGACCTAGGGCTAAACCCGTGGATCAGAAGGTGTGGGACTCTCTGACTCTGAGCCTCCTGGTGTCACCTTTTGATTTTATTAGCCAAAGGGCCTGAGGCCCTGGGAACCCTGATATGACTTGCCAGGGAAGGGACCTGTCTGGCAGGCAAGCTCTCTTCTCCATGCATCCTCTGGGCTTCAGTATAGCAGAAGAACATGACGCTTCCTTTAGGATGTGCCTAGAAATGAGCTGGGCAGTGGGGTTTTCTCTGTAATGGGGTGCCTGGATACATGGGTTCCAATTCCGTTGGGCTCTGTCTTCAGGGAAGTGAGGTCACCACTGCCTGGCGGCTCCTTACCGAACTTCCTTCTCCAGCAGAGTTCCCTGAGCCACCGGTCCCCAAGCTGGTCAAGGCTCACACTCCACTGAATGCATTGCCCATCCAGTGACCCCCAGATAGCCTCCCCCAAACCCCTGGGAGGCCTGGGTGCAGCTGTTGTCCCCGCCAGAGGGAACAGAGCTGGGTTTACACCAGGTTAGTGTTAGGGTTAGGGTTAAGAAAGACTTAGGGTGACGGTTAGGGTTAGACGTCTTTGGGGTCAGGGTTAGCGTTAGGCTTAGGGTAGGGGTCAGGGTTAGGGTTAGGTTCATGGTTAGGTTTAGGTTCAGGCTCACAGTAGGGTCACGGTTAGCGTTACGGTCAGAGTAAGGGTCAGGGTCAGTGTTAGGGTAGGTTTAGTGTCAGGCAGGGTCATGGTCAGATTTAGGTTCAGGTTCAAGTTTTGTTTGGGGGACAAGGTTCATGTCAGGGTCAGGGATAAGTTTGGGACAGGATTAGTGTCAGGGTTAGGGTCAGGGTCAGGGTTAGGTTCATGGTTATGGTAAGGTCAGCTTTATGTTAGGTTCTGTTTTATGAGTAGGTTCAGGAACAGGGTTAGCTTTACGGTTAAGATTCTGTCCAGCATCATAGATTGGTCAGAGTTAGGTTTACAGTCAAGGTTAGGGTCAGTGTTTTGGTCAAGGCCAGGGTCAGGTTTAAGCTTAAGGTCTGACATAGCCAAAGTTCAGAATTACGGTTATGATCAGGGTCCGGGAGAGGGTCAGGATTAATTTTAAAGTGGAGTTAGGGTTAGGGTTAGAGGTAGGTTGCAGGTTAGGGTTAGACCCGGTTAGGTTCAGTGTCAGCGATAATGTTAGGGGTTAGTTTTAGGGTTATGTTCAGCGTTAGGTTTCGGGTCAGGGCTCATGTTAGTGTCAGAGTCAGGGTTACGTTTAGGGTTAGTTAGGCTCGGGATCACATTCAGTGTCAGGGTTATTGTTAGGTTCAGGGTCAGGGTCACTGTTAGTGTCAGGGTTAGGTTTCTGGTGTTTGCCTGGGTCAGGGTCAGGGTGAAGTCTAGGGCCAGTGTCAGGTTTACGGGCATGATCAGGTATTGGTTTAAAGTCCAAATTCGGGTGGGACAGGGTTATGTAGTGGTCAGTGTTAGGGTCATGGTTAGGTATAGGTTCAAGGCCAATGTCAGGTTTAGGGTCAGGTTCTGATATAGGCAAATTTCACGGTTAGGGTTATGATCATAATCCGGTATAGGGTCATGGTTATTGTTAAAATTTAGGGTTAGTGTTAGGGTTAGCGTTAGATTGACGATTAGGTTTAGAACTTGTTAGGGACAAGGCTCCATGGTAGGGTTAGGGGTTAGTGTTAGGGTTAGGTTCAGCGATAGGATTCGGGGGAGGGCCCGAGTTAGTGTCAGGGTCAGGGTTTCATTTAGGGTTAGAGTTAAGATCAGGCTCACAGTCAGGGTCAGGTTTAGTGTTCAGGTGTGGGTCAGGGTCACTGTAAGGGTAGGGTTAGGTTTATGATCATGGTCTGTGTCAGGGTCAGGGTGAAGTTTAGCGCCAGTGTCAGGTTTAGAGTCAGGTTCAGGTCTTGGTTTAAAGTCCACATTGGGCTCAGGGACAGGGTTATGTAGTAGTCAGTGTTAGGGTCATGATTTGGATTACCGTCAGGGTCAGGGTCAGGTGAAGTTCAGGGCCAGGGTCAGGTTTAGGGTCAGGCTTTGGTTTAGGGTCAATTTTCGGTTCAGTGTCACAGTTAGGTTTTGTTGGTAGGGTTTGGGATTTGGGTTAGGGTTAGAGTTAGAAGTAGGGTTATGGTTAGGGTTAGGGTTAGTCAGCGTAAGGTCAGTGTTAGGATTTGGTTTAGGGTAGGGGTTAGTGTTAGGGTCAGGGTCAGCATTAGGTTTAGGTTCAGGGTCCTTATTAGGATCATGGTTAGAGTTACCTTTAGGTTTAGGGTTAGGGTCAGGCTCACAGTCACGGTCAGGGTTAGGGTTAGGGTCATGGTTAGGTGGTCAAGGTCAGGATTAAGGTCAGGCTCAGGGTCATGGTTAGGTTTAACTCATGGTTACGGTAATATCAATGTTAGGTTTAGATTCACGGTCCACATCAGGGTCGTTGTCAGGCTTAGGTTTAAGTTTATGTCAGGATCACAGTCAGGGTCAGGGTCAGGGCCTGGTTTCGGGTTTGGGGCAGGCTCACAGACAGTGTCAGGGTCAGGGTTAGTGGTTACTCTTAGGATGAGCCCCGCTCCTGGGTCATGTACTCATCCCTTCAGGGTCACACGATAAATCCTGGGCAGATGGGTTTAGACCCTCCACCTGACCCACTTAACCAGCCTTAAACTGGGGTATGAACATGACTTGCCCACCAGACATCTAACCCCTCATCAGCCTGATCCTGCTTTGGGCATCTCCACCCACGATGGCATGGCCAGGTCCTCTTTACACAAAGACACACAGACACCCAGAGGCGTACACACACACACACACACATACACACACACACAGAGACGGGGAGGAGACCTAGGGCTACACCGGTCGATCAGGTGTGGGACTCTCTGACTCTGAGCCCCCTGATGTCACCTTTTGATTTTATTAGCCAAAGGGCCAGAGCCGTTGGGGAATCCTGATATGACCTGCCAGGGAGGGGACGTGTCTGTCGGGGGAGCTCTCTTCTCCCTGCATCCTCTAAGCTTCAGTACAGCAGAAGAACATGTCGCTGGGCAGGGGGTTTTTCTCTGTAATGGGGTGCCTGGATACGTGGGTTCCAATTCCGTTGGGCTCTTTCGTCAAGAAAGTGAGGTCACCACTGCCTGGGGGCTCCTTTCAGAATTTCCTGCTGTACCAGAGATCCCTGAGCTGCCGGTCCCCAAGCTGCTCGGGCTCACACACCACTCAATGCCGTGCCCATCCAGTGACCCCCATACAGCCTCCACCCAGCGCCTGGGAGGCCTGGGTGCAGCTGTTGTCCCCGCTGGAGGCAACAGTACTGGGTTTAGACTACGTTAGTGTTAGGTTTAGGGTTAAGAAAGACTTAGGGTCAGGGTTAGGGTTAGACTTCATTGGGGTCATGGTTAGCGTAAGGCTTAGGTTAGGGGTCAGGGTTAGCGTTAGGTTCATGGTTAGGTTTAGGGTCAGACTCACAGTAGGCTCATAGTTAGCGTTACCGTCAGAGTCAGGGTCAGGGTAGTGTTAGGGTGACGGTAAGGTCTAGGATCAGGTTCAGGGTCATGGTTAGTTTTAGGGTCAGGTTCAAGTTTTGGTTTGGGGGCAAGGTTCATGTCAGGGTCAGGGTTAGGTGTGGAACAGGTTTAGTGTCAGTTTTAGGGTCAGGGTCTGGGTTAGGTTCATGGTTATGATAAGGTCAGCTTTATGTTTAGGTTCTGTTTTATGAGTAGGTTCAGGATCAGGGTTACTTTAGGGTTAAGATTCTGTTTTGGATCAAGGATTGGGTCAGTGTTAGGTTTACAGTCAAGGTTAGGGTCAGTGTTAAGGTCAAGGCCAGGGTCAGGTTTCAGGTTAAGTCTGACATAGGCAAAGTTCAGAGTTAGGGTTATGATCAAGGTCAGGGAGAGGGTCAGGATTATTGTTAAAGTGGGGTTATGGTTAGGACTAGAGGTAGTTTGAGGGTTAGGGTTAGACCGGGTTAGGGTCAGAGTCTGTGATAATGTTAGGGGTTAGTTTTAGGGTTAGGTTCAGCGTTAGGTTTCCGGTCAGGGCCCGTGTTAGTGTCAGGGTCAGGGTTACGTTTAGGGTTAGAGTTAGGGTCAGGCTCACATTCAGAGTCAGGATTATTGTTAGGGTTAGGGTCAGGGTCACTGTTAGGGTTAGGGTTATGTTTCTGGTCTTTGCCTGGGTCAGGGTCATGGTGAAGTCTAGGGCCAGTGTCATGATTACGGTCAGGATCAGGTAAGTTTTAATGTCCACATCGGGCCAGCGACAGGGTGATGTAGTGGTCAGTGTTAGTGTCATGGTTAGGTTTAAGCTCAGGGCCAGGGTTGTTATATGGTCAGGGTCTGGTATAGGCAAAGTTCAGGGATAGGGTTATGATCATAGTCAGGTATAGGGTCAGGGTTAGGTTTATGGTCAAGGTTAGGGTTAGTGTTAGCGTTAGCTTTTGGTTGACGGTTAGGGTTAGAACTTGTTAGGATCAGGGTCCGTGTAAGGGTTAGGGATTAGTATTAGGGTTGAGTTTAGCGATAGGATTCGGGGGATGGCCCGTGTTAGTGTCAGGGTCAGTGTTACGTTTAGGTTAGAGTTAAAGTCAGGCTCAGAGTCAGGGTCAGGTTTATTGTTCAGGTCAGTGTCGGGGTCACTGTTAGGGTCAGGGTTAGATTTATGGTCATGGTCTGGGTCAGGGTCAGGGTGAAGTGTAGTGCCAGTGTCAGGTTTATGATCAGGTTCAGGTATTGATTTAAAGTCCACATTCGGGTCAGGGACCGGATTATGAAGTGGTCAGTGTTAGGGTCATGGTTAATATTAGAGTCAGGGTCAGGGTCAGGAGAAGGTCAGGGCCAGGGTCAGGTATAGGGTCAGGCTTTGGTTTAGGGTCAATGTTCACTTCAGTGTCACAGTTAGGTTTTGGAGGTAGGTTTTGGGATTGGGGTTAGGGTTAGAATTAGAAGTAGGGTTATGTTTAGGGTTAGGTTTAGACAGTGTAAGGTTAGGGTTAGGGTTTGGTTTAGGGTTAGGGTCAGGCTCACAGTCACGGTGAGGGTTAGGTTAGGGTCAGGGTTAGGTCAGCGTCAGGGCTAGGATTAGGGTTAGGTCATGGTCATGGTTAGGTATGAGTCATAGTTACGGTAATCAGCGTTAGGTTAGGTTCAGGGTCCACACCAGAGCCAGTGTCAGGCTTAGGTTTAGGTTTACAGTTCAGGTAGGATCACAGTCAGTGTCAGGGTCATGGTTGGGTCAGGGCTTGGGCTGGTTTTGGGGCCGGCTCACAGTCAGTGTCAGGGTCAGGGTTAGTGGTTTTGTTAGGGTTAGCCCCGCTCCTGGGTCATGGACCCATCCTTTCAGGGTCTCAGGATAAACCCTGGGCAGAAGGGTGTATACCCTCCACCCGATCCCACTTAACCAGTCATAAACTGCTGTGTGAACATAACATGCCCACCAAATATTAAACCCTAATCAGCCTGATCCTGCTTGGGGCATCTCCACCCACAATGGCATGGCCAGGTCCTCTTTACAAACAGACACACAGACACCCAGAGGCACACACACACACACACACACACACACAGACGGGAGGAGACCTAGGGATCAGAAGGTGTGGGACTCTCTGACTCTGAGCCCCCTGGTGTCACCTTTTGATTTTAGTAGCCACAGGACCAGAGGCATTGGGGAAACCTGATATGACCTGCCAGGGAGGGGACGTGTCTGGCGGGGGAGCTCTCTTCTCCCTGCATCCTTTCGGCCTCAGTACAGCAGAAGAACATGTCACCTCCTTTAGGATGTGCTTTGAAATGAGTTGGGCTGGTGGGTTTTCTCTGTAATGGGGTGCCTGGATACAAAGGTTCCAATTCTGTTGGGTTCTGTCGTCAGGGAAGTGAGGTCACCACTGCCTGGGGGCTCCTTACCAAACTTCCTGCTGCACCAGAGCTCCCTGAGCCTCCGGTCCCCAGGCTGCTCAAGGCTCACCCTCCACTCAATGCAGTGCCAATCCAATGACCCCCATACAGCCTCCCCCCAGCCCCTCGGAGGCCTGGTGCAGCTGTTGTCCCTGCTGGGCGGAACAGAGCTGGGTTTAGTGTAGGTTAGTGTTAGGGTTAGGTTTAAGAAAGACTTAGGGTCAGGGTCAGGGTTAGACGTCCTTGGGGTCAGGGTTAGCGTTAGGCTTAGGGTAGGGGTCTGGGTTAGGGTTAGGTTCATGATTAGCTTTAGGGTCAGGCTCACAGTACGGTCACGGTTAGTGTTATGGTTAGAGTCAGGGTCAGGGTCAGTGTTAGTGACGGTTAGGTTTAGGGTCAGGTTCAGGGTCATCGTCAGATTTAGGTTCACGTTCAATTTAGGTTTTGGGGCAAGGTTCATGTCAGGGTCAGGGTTAGGTTTGGGACAGGATTAGTGTCAGGGTTTGGGTCTGGGTCAGGGTTAGGTTCATGGTTATGGTAAGGTCAGCTTTATTCTTAGGTTCTGTTTTTTGTGTAGATTCAGAATCTGGGTTAGCTTTAGTGTTAAGATTCTGTCAGGATCACGGATTGGGTGAGAGTTAGGTTTACAGTCAGTGTAAGGGTCAGTGTTAAGGTCACGGCTAGCGTAGGTTTAAGGTTAAGGTCTGACATAGGCAAGTTCAGAGTTAGGGTTATGATCAGGTTCAGGGAGAGGGTCATGATTATTGTTAATGTGGGTTTAGAATAGGGTTAGAGGTAGGTTGAGGGTTAGGGTTAGACCGGGTTAGGGTCAGTGTCAAGGATAATGTTAGGGGTTAGTTTTAGGGATAGGTTCAGCGTTAGGTTTTGGGTCAGGGCCCGTGTTAGTGTCAGGGTCAGTGTTACGTTTAGTGTTAGAGTTAAAGTCAGGCTCATACTCAGGGTCAGGTTTAGTGTTCACGTCAGGGTCGGGGTCACTGTTAGGGTCAGGGTTAGATTTATGGTCATGGTCTGGGTCAGATTCAGGGTGAAGTCTAGGGCCAGTGTCAGGTTTACGGTCAGGATCAGGTATTGGTTTAAAATCCACATTCGGGTCAGCGACAGGGTTATGTAGTGGTCAGTGTTAGGGTCATGGTTAGGTTTAGGCTCAGGGCCAGGGTCATGTATAGGGTCAGGGTGTGGTATAGGCAAAGTTCAGGGTTAGGGTTATGATCATAGTCAGGTATAGGGTCAGGGTTATTGTTAAAGTTAGGGTTAGTGTTAGGGTTAACGTTTGGTTGACGTTTAGGGTTATAGCTTGTTAGGATCAGGGTCCGTGGTAGGGTTAGTGGTTAGTGTTAGGGTTGGGTTCAGCGATAGGATTCGGGGGATGGCCCGTGATAGTGTCAGGGTCAGTGTTACATTTAGGTTTCATGTTAGGGTCAGGCTCACAGTCAGGGTCAGGTTTAGTGTTCAGGTCAGTGTCGGGGTCACTGTTAGGGTCAGGGTTAGATTTATGGTCATGGTCTGGGTCAGGGTCAGGGTGAAGTTTAGCGCCAGTGTCAGGTTTAGGGTCAGGTGTAGGTATTGGTTTAAAGTCCACCATCGGGTCAGGGACAGGATTGTGTAGTGGTCAGTGTTAGTGTCATGGTTAGGATTAGGGTCAGGGTCAGGGTCAGGTGAATTTCAGGGCCAGGGTCAGGTTTAGGGTCAGGCTTTGGTTTAGGGTCAATGTTCGGTTCAGTGTCACAGTTAGGTTTTGGCGGTAGGGTTTGGGATTGGGGTTAGAGTTAGAAGTAGGTTTATGGTTAGTGTTAGACAGCGTAAGTTCAGGGTTAGGGTTTGATTTAGGGTAGGGCTTAGTGTTATTGTTAGGGTCAGCATTAGGTTTAGGTTCAGGGTCCGTATTAGGGTCATGGTTAGAGTTACCTTTAGGTTTAGGGTTAGGGTCAGGCTCCCAGTCACGGTCAGGGTTACGGTTAGTGTCAGGGTAAGGTCAGCGTCAGGGTTAGGATTAGGGTCAGGGTCTGTGTCATGATTAGGTTTGAGTCATGGTTACGGTAATGTCAGATTTATGTTTGGGTTCAGGGTCCACATGAGGGTGAGTGTCAGGCTTAGGTTTAGGTTTAGGGTTCAGGTCAGGATCACAGTCAGGGTCAGGGTCAGTGTCAGGGCTTGGGTTAGCGTTTGGAGCGGGCTCACAGTCAGTGTCAGGGTCAGGGTTAGTGGCTACTGTTGGGGTTAGCCCCGCTCCTGGGTATGGATCCATCCCTTCAAGGTCTCAGGATAAACCCTGGGCAGAAGGGTGTAGACCTTACAGCCGATCTCACGTAAGCAGCCTTAAACTGCAGTGTGAACATGAATGGCCCACGAGACCTGTAACCCCTCATCAGCCTGATCCTGCTTGGGGCTACTCCAGCCATGATGGCATGGCCAGCTCCTCTTTACACTCAGACTCACAAACACTCAGAGGCACACACTAACACACAAACCCACACACACACACACACACACACACACACAGAAACAGGGAAGTGACCTAGGGTTACACCCTTGGATCAGAAGGTGGGACTCTCTGACTCTGAGCCCCCTGGTGTCACCTGTTGATTTTATTAGCCAAAGGGTCTGAGGCGTTGGGAAACCTGTTATGACCTGCCAGGGAAGGGACCTGTCTGGCAGGCGAGCTCTCTTCTCCATGCATCCTCTCGGCATCAGTACAGCAGAAGAACACGTCGCTTCTGTGCCTAGAAATGAGCTGGGCAGGGGACGTTTCTCTGTTATGGGGTGCCTGGATACGTGGGTTCCAATTCCGTGGGGCTCTGTCGTCAGGGAAGTGAGGTCACCACTGCCTGGGGGCTCCTTACCGTACTTCCTTCTCCAGCAGAGCTCCCTGAGCCACTGGTCCCCAAGCTGGTCAAAGCTCACACTCCACTCAATGCAGTGCCCATCCAGTGACCCCCATATAGGCTCCCCCAAACCCCTGGGAGGCCTGGGTGCAGCTGTTGTCCCCGCCAGAGGGAACAGAGCTGGGTTTAGACCAGGTTAGTGTTACGGTTAGGGTTAAGAAAGACTTAGGGTGACGGTTAGGGTTAGACGTCTTTGGGCTCAGGGGTAGCGTTAGGCTTAGGGTAGGTGTCAGGGTCAGTGTTAGGGTAACGGTTAGGTTTAGGGTCAGGCTCACAGTAGGGTCACGGTTAGCATTAAGGTCATAGTCTGGGTCAGGGTGAGGGTTAGGGTAATGCTTAGGTTTAGGGTCAGGCAGGGTCATGGTCAGATTTACGGTCAGGTTCAAGTTTTGATTTGGGGGCAAGGTTCATGTCAGAGTCAGGGATAGGTTTGGCACAGTTTTAGTGTCAGGGTTAGGGTCAGGGTCAGTGTTAGGTTCATGGTGATCTTTATGTTTAGGTTCTGTTTTATGAGTAGGTTCTGGATAAGGCTTAGTTTTAGGGTTACGATTCTGTTCAGGATCACGGATTGGGTCAGAGTTAGGGTTATCATCAGGGTCAGGGAGTGGGTCAGGATTATTGTTAAAGTGGGATTAGGGTTAGGGTTAGAGGTAAGTTGAGGGTTAGGGTTAGACCGGGTTAGGATCAGTGTCAGAGACAATGTTAGGTTGTTAGTTTCAGGGTTAGGTTCAGCGTTAGGTTTCGGATCAGGGCCTGTGTTAGTGTCAGGTTCAGTGTTACGTTTAGGGTTAGAGTTAGGGTCAGGCTCACATTCAGTATCAGGGTTAGTGTTAGGGTCCAGGTCAGGGTCACTCTTAGGGTCAGTGTTAGGTTTATGGTCTTTGCCAGGATCAGGGTCAGGGTGAAGTCTAGGGCGAGTGTCAGTTTCCGGTCAGGACCAGATATTAGTTTAAAGTCCACATTTGGGTCAGCTACAGGGTTATGTAGTGGTCAGTGTTAGGGTCATGGTTAGGTTTAGGCTCAGGGCCTGGGTCAGGTTTAGGGTCAGGGTCTGGTATAGGCAAAGTTCTGGGTTAGGGTTATGATCATAGTCAGGTATAGGGTCAGGGTTATTGTGAAAGTTTAGGGTTTGTGTTAGGGTTAGCCTTTGGTTGACGGTTTGGGTTAGAACTTGTTTAAGATCAGGGTCCGTGGTAGGTTTAGGGGTTAGCGTTAGGGTTAGGTTCAGCGATAGGATTCGGGGGAGGGCCTGTGTTAGTGTCAGGGTCAGGTCTACATTTAGGGTTAGAATTAGGGTCAGGCTCACAGTCAGGGTCAGGTTTGTTGTTCAGGTCAGGGTCTGGGTCACTGTTAAGGTCAGGGTTAGGTTTATGGTCATGGTCTGGGTCAGGGTCAGGGTGAAGTTTAGCGCCAGTGTCAGGTTTAGGGTCAGGTTCAGGTATTGGTTTAAAGTCCACATTTGGGTCAGGGACAGGATTATGTAGTGGTCAGTGTTAGTGTCATGGTTAGGATTAGGGTCAGGGTCAGGGTCAGGTGAAGGTCAGGGCCAGGGTCAGGTTTAGGGTCAGGCTTTGGTTTAGGGTCAATGTTCGGTTCAGTGTCACAGTTAGGTTTTGGTGGTAGGTTTTGGGATTGGGGTTAGGGTTAGAGTTAGAAGTAGGGTTATGGTTAGGGTTAGACAGCGTAAGGTCATTGTTAGGGTTTTGTTTAGGGTAGGACTTAGTGTTAGTGTTAGGGTCAGCGTTAGGTTTAGGTTCAGGGTCCGTATTAGGGTCATGGTTAGAGTTACCTTTAGGTTTAGGGTTAGGGTCAGGCTCCCAGTCACGGTCAGGGTTACGGTTAGGGTCAGGGTATGGTCAGCGTCAGGGTTAGGTTTAGGGTCAGGGTCTGTGTCATGATTAGGTTTGAGTCATGGTTATGGTAATATCAGATTTAGTTTTAAGTTCAGATTCCACATCAGGTTTGGTATCAGGCTTAGGTTTAGGTTTAGGTTTCAGGTCAGGATCACAGTCAGGGTCAGGGTCAGGGTCAGGGCTTGGGTTAGCGTTTGGCGCTGGCTCACAGTCAGTGTCAGGGTCAGGGTTAGTGGCTACTGTTGGGGTTAGCCCCGCTCCTGGGTATGGACCCATCCCTTCAAGGTCTCAGGATAAACCCTGGGCAAAAGGGTGTTGACACTACTGCCGATCTCACGTAACTAGCCTTAAACTGGGGTGTGAACATGACCTGCCCACCAGGTCTCTAACCCCTCATCAGCCTGATCCTGCTTGGGGCATATCCACCTATGATGGCATGGCCATTTCTTCTTTACACTCAGACTCACAAACACCCAGGGGCACACACGCACACACACACACACACACACACACACACACACACAGACTGGGAAGAGACCTAGGGTGACAGCCATGGATCAGAAGGTGTGGGACTATCTGACTCTGAGCAGCCTGGTGTCACCTTTTGATTTAATTAGCCAAAGGGCCTGAGGCGTTGGGAAACTTGATATGACCTGCCAGGGAAGGGACCTGTCTGGCAGGCGAGCTCTCTTCTCCCTGCATCCTCTCGGCTTCAGTACAGCAGAAGAACACGTCGCTTCCTTTAGGATGTGCCTAGAAATGAGCTGGGCAGGGGGGGTTTCTCTGTTATGGGGTGCCTGGATACGTGGGTTCCAATTACGTTGCGCTCTGTCTAGGGTCATGGTCAGTGTTAGGGTAACGGTTAGGTTTAGGGTCAGGCATGTTCATGGTCAGATTTAGGGTCAGGTTCACGTTTTTGTTTGGGGGCAAGTTCATGTCAGGGTCAGGTTAGGTTTGGCCAGTTTTAGTGTCAGGGTTAGGGTCAGGGTCAGGGTTAGGTTCATGGTTATGTAATGTCAGCTTTATGTTTAGGTTCTGTTTTATAAGTAGGTTCAGGAACAGGGTTAGCTTTAGGGTTACGATTGTTCAGGATCATAGATTGGTCAGAGTTAGGTTTACAGTCTGGGTTAGGGTCAGTGTTAAGGTCAAGTCCAGGGTCTGGTTTAAGGTTATGACCTGACATAGGAAAAGTTCAGAGTTAGGTTTATGATCAGAGTCCGGGAGAGAGTCAGTATTATTGTTAAAGTGGGGTTAGGGTTAGGGTTAGAGGTAGGTTGCGAGTTAGGGTTAGACCGGGTTAGGGTCAGTGTCAGGGATAATGTTAGGGGTTAGTTTTTGGGTTAGGTTCAGCGTTAGGTTTCGAGTCAGGGCCCGTGTTAGTGTCAAGGTAGGGTTACGTTTAGGGTTAGAGTTAGGTTCAGGCTCACATTCAGTGTCAGGGTTAATGTTAGCGTCATGGTCAGGGTCACTGTTAGGGTCAGGGTTTGGTTTCTGGTCTTTGCATGGGTCGGGGTCAGGGTGAAGTCTAGGGCCAGTGTCAGGTTTACGGGCAGGATCAGGTATTGGTTTAAAGTCCACATTCGTGTGAGACAGGGTTATGTAGTGGTCTCTGTTAGGGTCATGGTTAGCTTTAGGGTCAGGGCCAGGGTCAGGTTTAGGTTTAGGGTCAGGTGTAGGCAAATTTCAGGATTAGGGTTATGGTCATAGTCAGGTATAGGGTCAGGGTTATTGTTAACGTTTAGTGTTAGTGTTAGGGTTAGCGTTAGGTTGACGGTTAGGGTTAGATCTTTTTAGGGTCAGGGTCCATGGTAGGGTTAGGGGTTAGTGTAAGGGTTAGGTTCAGCGATAGGATTTGGGGGAGGGCCCGTGTTAGTGTCAGGGTCAGGGTTACATTTAGGATTAGAGTTAGGGTCAGGCTCACAGTCAGGGTCAGGTTTAGTGTTCAGGTGAGGGTCGGGGTCACTGTTCGGGTCTGGGTTAGGTTTATCGTCATGGTCTGGGTCAGGGTCAGGGTGATGTTTAGCGCCAATGTCCGGTTTAGGGTCAGGTTCAGGTATTGGTTTAAAGTCCACATTCGGGTCAAGGACAGAGTTATGTATTGGTCAGTGTTAGTGCCATGGTTAGGATTAGGTTCAGAGTTAGGGTCAGGTGAAGTTCAGGGCCATGTTCAGATTTAGGGTCAGGCTTTGGTTTAGGGTCAACATTCAGTTAAGTGTCACAGTTAGGTTTTGGCAGTAGGGTTTTGGATTAGGGTTAGGGTTAGATCTAGAAGTAGGGTTATGGTTAGGGTTAGTGTTAGACAGCGTAAGGTCAGGGTTAGTGTTTGGTTTAGGGTATGGGTTAGTGTTAGGGTCAGGATCAGCATGAGGTGAAGGTTCAGGGTCCTTATTACGGTCATGGTTAGAGTTACCATTAGGTTTAAGGTTATGGTGAGGCTCAAAATCACGGTCAGGGTTATGGTTAGGGTCAGGTTCGGTCAGCGTTAGGGGTAGGATTAGGGGCAGGGTTAGGGTCATGGTTAAATATGAGTCATATTTTTGGTAATGTCAGAGTTAGGTTTAGGTTCAGGGTCCACATCAGGGTGAGTGTCAGGCTTAGGTTTAGGTTTAGGATTCAGGTCAGGATTACGGTCAAGGCTTAGGGTCAGGATCAGGATCAGGGCTTGGTTTAGGGTTTGGTGCAGGCTCACAGTCAGTGTCAGGGTCAGGGTTAGTGGTTACTCTTCGGATTAGCCCCACTCCTGGGTCATGGACCCATCCGTTCAGGGTCTCAGGATAAACCCTGGGCAGAAGGGTGTAGACCTTAAACTCGATCCCACTTAACCACACTTAAACTGGGGTGTGAACATGACTTGCGCACCAGACATCTAACCCCTCATCAGCCTGATCCTGCTTGGGGCATCTCCACCCACAATGGCATGGCCAGGTCCTCTTTACACACAGACACACAGACACCCAGAGGCACACACACACACACACACACACACACACACACACACAGATGGGGAGGAGACCTATGGCTACACCAGTGGATCAGAAGGTGAGGGACTCTCTGACTCTGAGCCACCTGGTGTCACCTTTTGTTTTGATTAGCCAAAGGGCCTGAGGCGTTGGGGAAACCTGATATGACCTGCCAGGGACTTGGCCTGTCTGGAGGGAAATCTCTTCTCCCTGCATCCTATCGGCTTCAGTACAGCAGAAGAACATGTCGCTTCCTTCAGCATGTACGTAGAAATGAGCTGGACATGGGGGTTTTTTCTGTAATGGGGTGCCTGGATACGTGGGTTCCAATTCTGTTGGGCTCTGTCGTCAGGGAAGTGAGGTCACCACTGCCTGGGGGCTCCTTACCGAACTTCCTACTGCACCTATGCTCCCTGAGCCAACGGTCCCCAAGCTGCTCAAGGCTCACACTCCACTCCATGCAGTGCCCATCCAGTGACCGCCATACAGCCTCCCCCCAGCCCCTGGGAGGCCTGGGTGCAGCTTTTGTCCCAGCTGGAAGGAACAGAGTTGGGTTTAGACCAGGTTAGTGTTAGGGTTAGTGTTAAGAAAGACTTATGGTCAGGGTTAGGGTTAGACTTCGTTGGGGCCACGGTTAGCGTAAGGCTTAGGGTAGGGGTCAGGGTTAGGGTTAGGTTCATGTTTAGGTTTAGGGTCAGGCTCACAGTAGGGTCACGGTTAGCGTTACGGTCAGCGTCAGGGTCAGGGTCTCTGTTAGAGTGACGGTTAGGTTTAGGGTCAGGTTCAGGGTCATGGTCAGATTTAGGGTCAGGTTCAAGTTTTGGTTTGAGGGCAAGGTTCATATCAGGCTCAGGGTTGGAGCGCGACAGGTCTAGTGTCAGGGTTAGGGTCAGGGTCAGGGTTAGGTTCATTGTTATGGTAAGGTCAGCTTTATGTTTAGGTTCTGCTTCATGAGTAGGTTCAGGATCAGGGTTAGCTTTAGGGTTACGATTCTTTTCAGGATCAAGAACTGGGTCAGAGTTAGGTTTACATCAGGGTTATGTTCAGTGTTAATGTCAAGGCCAGGATCAGGTTTAAGATTAAGTTCTGACATAGGCAAAGTTCAGATTTTGGGGTATGATCAGGGTCAGGGATAGGATCAGGATTATTGTTATAGTGGGGTTAGGGTTAGGGTTAGAGGTAGGTTGAGGGTTAGGGTTCGAACATGTTAGGGTCAGTGTCTGGGACAATGTTAGGGGTTAGTTTTAGGGGTAGATTCAGCGTTAGGTTTCGGGTCAGGGACCGTGTTAGTGTCAGGGTCAGGGTTACATTTAGGGTTAGAGTTAGGTCAGCCTCACATTCAGTGTCATGGTTAGTGTTAGGGTCAGGGTCACTGTTAGGGTCAGGGTTAGGTTTGTGGTCTTTGCATGGGTCATGGTCACGGTGAAGTCTGGGCCAGTGTCAGGTTTATGGTAAGGATCAGGTTTTGGTTTAAAGTCCACATTCGCGTCAGGGACAGGGTTATGTAGTGGTCAGTGTTAGGGTCATGGTTAGGTTTATGGTCAGGGCCAGGGTCAGGTTTAGGGTCAGGGTCTGGTATAGGCAAAGTTCAGGGTTAGAGTTATGATCATAGTCAGGTATAGGTTCAGGGTTATTGTTTAAGTTTAGGGTTTCTGTTAGGGTTAGCGTTTGGTTGACGGTTAGGGTTAGAATTTGTTTGGGTCAGTGTCCGTGGTAGGGTTAGGGGTTAGTGTTAGGGTTAGGTTGAGCGATAGGTTTCGGGGTAGGGCCCGTGTTAGTGTCAGGGTCAGGGTTACATTTAAGTTTAGAGTTAGGGTCAGGCTCATAGTCAGGGTAAGGTTTAGTGTTCAGGTCGGGGTCAGGGTCACTGTTATGGTCAGGATTAGGTTGATGATCATGCTCTGGGTCAGGGTCAGGGTGAAGTTTAACGCCAGTTTCAGGTTTAGGGTCAGGTTCGGGTATTGGTTTAAAGTCCACATTCGGGTCTGGGACAGGGTTATGTAGTGGTCAGTGTTAGTGTCATGGTTAGGATTAGGGTCAGGGTCAGGTAAAGGTCAGGGCCAGGTCAGGGTAGGGTCTGGCTTTGGTTTAGGGTCAATGTTCACTTCAGTGTCACAGTTAGGTTTTGAGGGGTAGGTTTTGGGATTGTGGTTAGGTTTAGAGATAGAAGTAGGGTTATGGTTAGGGTTAGGTTTAGAGGGCATAAGGTCAGGGTTAGGGTTTGGTTTAGGGTAGGGGTTAGTGTTAGGGTCAGGGTCAGCGTTAGGTTTAGGTTCAGGGTCCGTATTAATGTCATGATTAGTGTAACCTTTAGGTTTAGGGTTAGGGTCAGGCTCACAGTCACGGTCAGGGTTAGGTTAGGGTCAGGGTGAGGTCAGCGTCAGGGGTAGGATTAGGGTTAGGGTCATGGTCATGGTTAGGTATGAGTCATAGTTACGGAAATCAGAGTTAGGTTAGGTTCAGGGTCCACATCAGGGCCAGTGTCAGGCTTAGGTTTAGGTTTACAGTTCAGGTCAGGATCACAGTCAGTGTCAGGGTCATGGTTGGGTCAGGGCTTGGGTTAGGATTTGGGGCCGGCTCACAGTCAGTGTCAGGGTCAGGGTTAGTGGTTACTCTTAGGGTGAGCCCCGATCCTTGGTCAAGGACCCATCCGTTCTGGGTCTCAGGATAAACGCTGGGCAGAAGGGTGTAGACCCTCCACCCGATCCCTCTTAACCAGCCTAAACTGGGGTGTGAACCTGACTTGCCCACCAGACATCTAAATCCTCATCAGCCTCATCCTGCTTGGGGCATCTCCACCCACAATGGCATGGCCGGGTCCTCTTTACACACAGACACACAGACACCCAGAAGCGTACACACACACACACACACACACACACACAAACACACACACAGGAAGGAGACCTAGGGCTACACCCGGGGATCAGAAGGTGTGGGACTCTCTGACTCTCAGCCCCCTGGTGTCACCTTTTGATTTTAGTAGCCAAAGGGCCTGACGCATTGGGGAAACCTGATATGACCTGCCAGGGAGGGGACGTGTCTGGCGGGGGAGCTCTCTTCTCCCTGCCTCCTCTCGGCTTCAGTACAGCAGAAGAACATGTCGCTTCCTTTAGGATGTGCCTAGAAATGAGCTGGGCAGGGGGGTTTTCTCGGTAATGGGGTGCCTGGATACGTGGGTTCCAATTCTGTTGGGCTCTGTCGTCAGGGAAGTGAGGTCACCACTGCCTGGGGGCCTCTTATGAACTTCCTGCTGCACCAGAGCTCCCTGAGCCACCGTTCCCCAAGCTGCTCAAGACACACTCCACTCAATGCAGTGCCCATCCAGTGACCTCCATAGAGGCTCCCCCAACACCTGGGAGGCCTGGGTGCAGCTGTTGTCCCCGCCAGAGGGAACAGAGCTGGGTTTAGACCAGGTTAGTGTTAGGGTTAGGGTTAAGAAAGACTTAGGGTCAGGGTTAGGGTTAGACGTCATTGGGGCAAGGGTTGGCGTAAGGCTTAGGGAAGGGTTCAGGGTTAGGGTTAGGTTCATGGTTAGGTTTAGGGTCAGGCTCCCAGTAGCGTCAGGGTTAGGGTTTCGGTCAGAATCAGGGTCAGGGTCATTGTTAGGGTGACGTTAAGGTTTAGGGTCAGGTTCAGGGTCATGGTTAGATTTAGGGTCAGGTTCAAGTTTAGGTTTGTGGGCAAGGTTCATGTCAGGGTCAGCGTTAGGTTTGGGACAACAAACCTCACACTGACTGTGAGCCTGACCCTAACTCTAACCCATAATGTAAC
This sequence comes from Mustela lutreola, assembly GCF_030435805.1. Lineage (NCBI taxonomy): Eukaryota > Metazoa > Chordata > Mammalia > Carnivora > Mustelidae > Mustela > Mustela lutreola. The sequence continues at coordinate 95,194,896 of NC_081292.1, forward strand.
CCTGACCCTTACACTAACACGGGCCATCCCCTGAATCCTATCGCTGAACCTAACCTTAAGAGTAACCCCTAACCCTACAACAGACCCTGATCCTAACAAGTTCTAACCATAACCGTCAACCAAACGCTAACCCTAACACTAACCCTAAACTTTCACAATAACCCTGACCCTATACCTGACTATGATCATAAGCCTAACCCTGAACTTTGCCTATACCAGACCCTAACCATATACCTGACCCTGGCCCTGAGCCCAACCTAACCATGACCCTAACAATGACCACTACATAACACTGTCCCTGACCCGAATGTGGACTTTAAACCAATACTTGATCCTGACCGTAAACTTGACACTGGCGCTAAACTTCACCATGAACCTGACCCAGGCAAAGACCATAAACCTAACCCTGACCCTAAGCGTGACATTGACTACGACCCTAAAATTAACCCTGACCCTGACTGTGAGCCTGACACTTACTCTAACCCTAAACATAACCCCGACCATGACACTAACACGGGCCCTGACCCGAAACCTAATGCTGAACCTAACCCTAAAACTAACCCCTAACATTAACCCTGACACTGACCCTAAACTGGTCTAACCCTCCACCTACCTCTAACCCTAACCCTAACCCCACTTTAACAATAATCCTGACCCTCTCCCTGACCCTGATCATAACCCTAACTCTGAACTTTGCCTATGTCAGAGCTTAACCTTAAACCTGACCCTGGCCTTGACTGTAACACTGACACTAACCCTGAATGTAAACCTAACTCAGACCCAATCCGTGATCCTGAACAGAATCTTAACCCTTAAGCTAACCCTGATCCTGAACCTACTCATAAAACAAAACCTAAACATAAAGCTGACCTTACCATAACCATGAACCTAACCCTGACCCTGACCCTAACCCTGACACTAGACCTGTCCCACTCCAACCCTGACCCTGATATGAACCTTGCCCCCAGACCAAAACTTGAACCTGACCCTAAATCTGACCATAACCCTGACCCTGACCCTAAACCTAACCGTCACCCTACACTGACCCTGACCCTGTCTCAGATGGTAACAGTAACCGTGACCCTACTGTGAGCCTGAACCTAAACCTAACCATGAACCTAACCCTAACCCTGACCCCTACCCAAAGCCTTCCTCTAACCCTGACCCCAAGGACGTCTAACCCTAACCCTGATCCTAAGTCTTTCTTAACCCTAACCCTAACACTAACCTAGTCTAAACCCAGCTCTGTTCCCTCCAGCGGGAACAACAGCTGCACCCAGGCCTCCCAGGGGCTGGGGGGAGGCTGTATGGGGGCCATTAATTGGCACTGCATTGAGTGGAGGGTCAGCATTGAGCAGCTTGGGGACCGGTGGCTCAGGGAGCTCTGGTACAGCAGGAAGTTCGGTAAGGAGCCCCCAGGCAGTGGTGACCTCACTTCCCTGACGACAGAGCCCAACGGAATTGGAACCCATGTATCCAGGCAACTCATTACAGAGAAGACCCCCCTGCCCAGCTCATTTCTAGGCACATCCTAAAGGAAGCGACATGTTCTTCTGCTGTACTGAAGCCGAGAGGATGTAGGGAGAAGAGAGCTCGCCCGACATACATGTCCCCTCCCTGGCCAGGTCATATCAGGTTTCCCCAACGCCTCAGGCCCTTTGGCTACTAAAATCAAAAGGTGACACCAGGGGGCTCAGAGTCAGAGAGTCCCACACCTTCTGATCCATGGGTGTAGCCCTAGGTCTCCTCCCTGTCTCTCTGTGTGTGTGTGCGTGTGTGTGTGTGTGTGTTCCTCTTGGTGTCTCTGTGTCTGTGTGTAAAGAGGACCTGGCCATGCAATCGTGGGTGGAGATGCCCCAGGCAGGATCAGGCTGATGAGGGGTTAAGTGTCTGGTGGGAAAGTCATGTTCACACCCAAGTTTAAGGCTGGTTAAGTGGGATCGGGTGGAGGGTCTACACCCTTCTGCCCAGGGTTTATCCTGAGACCCTGAACGGATGGGTCTATGACCCAGGAGCGGGGCTAACCCTAACAGTAACCACGAACCCTGACCCTGACACTGACTGTGAGCCTGCCCCAAACCCTAACCCAAACCCTGACCCTGACTCTGACCCTCTGTGATCCGGACCTGAACCCTAAACCTAAACCTAATCCTGACACTGACCTAGTTGTGGTCCTGAACCTAAACCTAACATTGATATTACTGTAAACAAGATGCATACCTAACCATGACCCTGACCCTGACCCTAATCCTAACCCTGATGCTGACCTAACCCTGACCCTAACCCTAACCCTGACCGTGACTGTGAGCCTGACCCTAACCCTAAACCTAAAGGTAACTCTAACCATGACCCTAATACGGACCCTGAACCTAAACCTAACACTGACCCTGAACCTAACACTAACCCCTACCCTAAACTAAACCCTAACCCTGACCTTACGCTGTCTAAGTCTTACCCTAACCATAAACCTACTTCTAATTCTAACCCTCACACCAATCCCAAACCCTACCGCGAAAACCTAACTGCGACACTGAATCGAACATTGACCCTAAACCAAAGCCTGACCCTAAACCTGACCCTGTCCATGAACTTCACCTGACCATCACCCTGACCGTAATCCTAACCATGACACTAACACTGACCACTACACAATCCTGTCCCTGACCCGAATGTGGACTTTAAACCAATACCTGAAGCTGACCCTAAACCTGACACTGGCGCTAAACTTCAGCCTGACCCTGACCCAGACCATGAACATAAACCTAAACCTGACCCAAAGTGTGACCCCGACCATGACCTGAACACTAAACCTGACCCTGACTGTGAGCCTGACCCTAACTCTAACCCTAAATGTAACCCTGACCCTGACACTAACACGGGTTCTCCCCCGAATCCTCTTGCTGAACCTAACATTAAGAGTAACCCCAAACCTACGACGGACCCTGATCCTAACAAGTTCTAACCCTAACCGTCAACCAAATGCTAACCCTAACACAAACCCTAAACTTTAACAATAACCCTGACCCTATACCTGACTATGATCATAAGCCTAACCCTGAACTTTGCCTATACCAGACCCTGACCATATACCTGAACCTGGCCCTGAGCCTAAACCTAACCATGACCCTAACACTGACCACTACATAACCCTGTCACTGACCCGAATGTGGACTTCAACCAATACCTGATCCTGATGGTAAACCTGACACTGGCCCTCGATTCACCTTGACCCTGTCCCAGGCGAAGACCATAAACGTAACCCTGACCCTAACAGTGACCCTCACCATGACCCTAACAATAACCCTGATACTGAATGTGAGCCTGAACCTAACTCTCACCCTAAACGTAACCCTGAACCTGACACTAACACGGGCACTGACCCGATACCTAACGCTGAACCTAACCCTAAAACTAACCCCTAACATAATCGCTGACACTGACCTTAACCCGGTCTAACCCTAACACTCAACCTACCTCTAACCCTAACCCTAACCCCACTTTAACAATAATCCTGACACTGATCATAACCCTAACTCTGAAGTTTGCCTATGTCAGACCTTAACTTAAACCTGACCCTGGCCTTGACCTTAACACTGACCCTAACCCTGAGTGTGACCTAACTCTGACCCAATCCTTAATCTTAATCAGAATCGTAAGCCTAAAGCTAACCCTGACCCTGAACCTACTCATAAAAAAGAACCTAAACATAAAGCTGACCTTACCATAACCATGAACCTAACCCTTACCCTGACCCTAACCCTGACACTAATCCTGTCCCAAACCTAACCCTGACCCTGACATGAACCTTGCCCACAAACCTAAACTTGAACCTGACCCTAAATCTAATCATGACCCTGAACCTGACCCTAAACCTTAACGTCACCCTAACAATGACCCTGACCCTGATTCTGACCGAAACCCTAACCCTGACGCTACTGGGAGCCTGACCCTAAACCTAACCATGAACCTAACCCTAACCCTGAACCCTTCCCTAAGCCTTACGCCAACCCTGGCCCCAATGACGTCTAACCCTAACCCTGACCCTAAGTCTTTCTTAACCCTAACCCTAACACTAACCTGGTCTAAACCCAGCTCTGTTCCCTCCAGCGGGGACAACAGCTGCAACCAGGCCACCCAGGTGTTGGGGGAGGCTCTATGGGGGTCACTGGATGGGCACTGCATTGGGTGGAGTGTGAGTCTTGAGCAGCTTGGGGAACTGTGGCTCAGGGAGCTCTGGTGCAGCAGGAAGTTCATAAGAGGCCCCCAGGCAGTGGTGACCTCACTTCCCTGACGACAGAGCCCAACAGAATTGGAACCCACGTATCCAGGCACCCCATTACCGAGAAAACCCCCCTGCCCAGCTCATTTCTAGGCACATCCTAAAGGAAGCAACATGTTCTTCTGCTGTACTGAAGCCGAGAGGAGGCAGGGAGAAGAGAGCTCCCCCGCCAGACACGTCCCCTCCCTGACAGGTCATATCAGGTTTCCCCAATGCGTCAGGCCCTTTGGCTACTAAAATCAAAAGGTGACACCAGGGGGCTGAGAGTCAGAGAGTCCCACACCTTCTGATCCCCGGGTGTAGCCCTAGGTCTCCTTCCTGTGTGTGTGTTTGTGTGTGTGTGTGTGTGTGTGTGTGTGTACGCTTCTGGGTGTCTGTGTGTCTGTGTGTAAAGAGGACCCGGCCATGCCATTGTGGGTGGAGATGCCCCAAGCAGGATGAGGCTGATGAGGATTTAGATGTCTGGTGGGCAAGTCAGGTTCACACCCCAGTTTAGGCTGGTTAAGAGGGATCGGGTGGAGGGTCTACACCCTTCTGCCCAGCGTTTATCCTGAGACCCAGAACGGATGGGTCCTTGACCAAGGATCGGGGCTCACCCTAAGAGTAACCACTAACCCTGACCCTGACACTGACTGTGAGCCGGCCCCAAACCCTAACCCAAGCCCTGACCCAACCATGACCCTGACACTGACTGTGATCCTGACCTGAACTGTAAACCTAAACCTAAGCCTGACACTGGCCCTGATGTGGACCCTGAACCTAACCTAACTCTGATTTCCGTAACTATGACTCATACCTAACCATGACCATGACCCTAACCCTAATCCTAGCCCTGACGCTGACCTAATCCTGACCCTAACCTAACCCTGACCGTGACTGTGAGCCTGACCCTAACCCTAAACCTAAAGGTTACACTAATCATGACATTAATACGGACCCTGAACCTAAACCTAACGCTGACCCTGACCCTAACACTAACCCCTACCCTAAACCAAACCCTAACCCTGATCTTATGCCCTCTAAACCTAACCCTAACCATAACCCTACTTCTATCTCTAAACCTAACCACAATCCCAAAACGTACCCCTCAAAACCTAACTGTGACACTGAAGCGAACATTGACCCTAAACCAAAGCCTGACCCTACCCTGACCTGGCCCTGACCTTTACCTGACCCTGAAACTAATCCTAACCATGACACTAACACTGACCACTACATAACCCTGTCCCAGACCCGAATGTGGACTTTAAACCAATACCCGAACCTGACCCTAAACCTGAAACTGGTGTTATACTTCACCCTGACCCTGACCCAGAGCATGATCATCAACCTAATCCTGACCATAATAGTGACCCTGACCCCAACCTGAACACTAAACCTTACCCTGATTATGAGCCTAACCCTAACTCTAAACTTAAATGTAACCCTGACCCTGACACTAACACGGGCCCTACCCCGAAACCTATCGCTCAACCTAACCCTAACACTAACCCCTAACCCTACCACGGACACTGACCCAAACAAATTCTAACCCTAACCGTCAACCAAACGCTAACCCTAACAGAAACCCTAAACTTAAACAATCACCCTGAACCTATACCTGACTATGATCATAACCCTAACCCTGAACTTTGCCTATACCAGACCCTGACCCTAAACCTGACCCTGGCCCTGACCATAAACCTAACCATGACCCTAACACTGACAACTACATAACCCTGTCCCTGACACGAATGTGGACTTTAAATCAAAACCTGATCCTTACCATAAACCTGACACTGGCCCAGACTTCACCGTGACCATGACCCATGCAAAGACCACAAACCTAACCCTGACCCTAACAGTGACCCTGACCCTAACACTAACCATGACACTGAATGTGAGGCTGACCTAACTCTAACCCTAAATGTAACCCTGACCTTGACACTAACACGGTCCCTGACCCGAAAACTAACGCTGAACCTACACCTAAAACTAACTCCTAACATTGTCCCAGACACTGACCCTAACCTGTTCGAACCCTAACCCTCAACCTACCTCTAACCCTAACCCTAACCCCACTATAACAATAAACCTGATCCTATCCCTGACCCTGATCATACCCCAAAATCTGACCTTTGCCTATGTCAGAACTTAATCTTAAACCTGATCCTGGCCTTGACATTAACACTGAAGATAACCCTGACTGTAAACCTAACTCTGACCCAGTTCTGGATCCTGAACAGAATCGTAACCCTAAAGCTAACCCTGATCCTGAACCTACTCATGAAGCAGAACCTAAACATAAAGCTGACCTTACCATAACAATGAACCTAACCCTGACCCTGACCCTAACCCTGACACTAAACCTGTCCCAAACCTAACCCTGACCCTGACATGAACCTTGCCCCCAAACCAAAACTTGAACCTGACCCTAAATCTGACCATGACCCTGAACCTGACCCTAAACCTAACCGTCACTCTAACAGAGACCCTGACCCTGACACTGACCGTAAAGCTAACCGTGACCCTACTGTGAGCCTGACCCTAAACCTAAACATGAACCTAACCCTAACCCTGACCCCTACCCTAAGCCTTACGTAAACCGTGGCCCCAACGAAGTCTAACCCTAACCCTGACCATAAGTCTTTCTTAACACTAACCCTAACACTAACCTGGTCTAAACCCAGCTCTGTTCCTTCCAGCTGGGACAAAAGCTGCACCCAGGCCTCCCAGGGGCTGGGGGGAGGCTGTATGGGGGTCACTGGATGGGCACTGCATGGAGTGGAGCGTGAGCCTTGAGCAGCTTGGGGACCGGTGGCTCAGGGAGCTCTGGTGCAGTAGGAAGTTCGGTAAGGAGCCCCTAGGCAGTGGTGACCTCACTTCCCTGACGACAGAGCCCAACAGAATTGGAACCCACGTATCCAGGCACCCCACTACAGAAAAAACCCCCATGTCCAGCTCATTTCTAGGTACATGCTAAAGGAAGCGACATGTTCTTCTGCGGTACTGAAGCCGATAGGATGCAGGGAGAAGAGATTTCCCTCCAGATAGGCCAACTCCCTGGCAGGTCATATCAGGTTTCCCCAACGCCTCAGGCCCTTTGGCTAATCAAAACAAAAGGTGACACCAGGGGACTCAGAGTCAGAGAGTCCCTCACCTTCTGATCCACTGGTGTAGCCATAGGTCTCCTCCCCATCTGTGTGTGTGTGTGTGTGTGTGTGTGTGTGTGTGTGTGTGCCTCTGGGTGTCTGTGTGTCTGTGTGTAAAGAGGACCTGGCCATGCCATTGTGGGTGGAGATGCCCCAAGCAGGATCAGGCTGATGAGGGGTTAGATGTCTGGTGGGCAAGTCATGTTCACACCCCAGTTTAAGTGTGGTTAAGTGGGATCGGGTTTAAGGTCTACACCCTTCGGCCCAGGGTTTATCCTGAGACCCTGAACGGATGGGTCCATGACCAAGGAGCGGGGCTAATCCGAAGAGTAACCACTAACCCTTACCCTGACACTGACTGTGAGCCTGCACCAAACCCTAAACCAAGCCCTGACCCTGATCCTGACCCTAAGCCCTGACCGTGATCCTGACCTGAATCCTAAACCTAAACCTAATCCTGACACTCACCCTGATGTGGACCCTGAACCTAAACCTAACTCTGACATTACCAAAAATATGACTCATATTTAACCATGACCCTAACCCTGCCCCTAATCCTACCCCTAACGCTGACCTAACCTGACCCTAACCATAACCCTAACCTAATGGTAACTCTAACCATGACCGTAATAAGGACCCTGAACCTTCACCTCATGCTGATCCTGACCCTAACACTAACCCATACCCTAAACTAAACACTAACCCTGACCTTACGCTGTCTAACCCTAACCCTAACAATAACCCTACTTCTAGATCTAACCCTAATCCTAATCCAAAACCCTACCGCCAAAACCTAACTGTGACACTGAACTGAATATTGACCCTAAACCAAAGCCTGACCCTAAACCTGAACCTGGCCCTGACCTTCACCTGACCCTGACTCTGAACCTAATCCTAACGATGGCACTAACACTGACCAATACATAACTCTGTCCTTGACCCGAATGTGGACTTTAAACCAATACCTGAACCTGACCCTAAACAGGACATTGGCGCTAAACATCACCCTGACCCTGACCCAGACCATGACGATAAACCTAACCCAGACCCGAACAGTGACCCCGACCCTCACCTGAACACTAAACCTGACCCTGACTGTGAGCCTGACCCTAACTCTAATCCTAAATGTAACCCTGACCCTGACACTAACACGGGCCCTCCCCCAAATCCTATCGCTGAACCTAACCCTTACACTAACGCATAACCCTACCATGGACCCTGACCCTAACAAGATCTAACCCTAACCGTCAACCTAACGCTAACCCTAACACTAACACTAAACTTTAACAATAACCCTGACCCTATACCTGACTATGACTATAACGCTAATCCTGAAATTTGCCTACACCTGACCCTAAATCTAAACCTGACCCTGGCCCTGACCATAAACCTAACCATGACCCTAACAGAGACCACTACATAACCCTGTCCCACACGAATGTGGACTTTAAACCAATACCTGACCTGCCCGTAAACCTGACACTGGCCCTAGACTTCACCCTGACCCCGACCCATGCAAAGACCAGAAACCAAACCCTGACCCTAACAGTGACCCTGACCATGACGCTAACATTAACCCTGACACTGAATGTGAGCCTGAACCTAACTCTAACCCTAAACGTAACCCTACCTTGACACTAACACGGGCCCTGACTCGAAACCTAACGCTGAACCTAACCCAAAAACTAACCCCTAACATTATCCCTGACACTGACCCTAACCCGGTCTAACCCTAACTCGCAACCTACCTCTAACCCTAACCCTAACCCCACTTTAACAATAATACTGACTCTCTCCCGGACTCTGATCATAAACCTAACTCTGAACTTTTCCTATGTCAGATCATAACCTTAAACCAGACCCTGGACTTGACCTTAACACTGACCCTAACCCAGACTGTAAATCTAACTCTGACCAATCCATGATCCTGAACAATCGTAACCCTAAAGCTAACCCTGTTCCTGAACCTACTTATAAAACAGAACCTAAACATAAAGCTGACATTACGTAACCATGAACCTAACCCTGACCCTGACCCTAACCCTGACACTAAACCTGGCACCTGGCCAAACCTAACCTGACCCTGACATGAACTTGCCCCCAAACCAAAACGTGAACCTGACCCTAAATCTGACCATGAACATGCCTGACCCTAAACCTAACTGTTACCCTAACACTGACCATGACCCTGGACAGAGCGCAACGTAATTGGAACCCAAGTATCCAGGCACCCCATAACAGAGAAACCCCCCCTGCCCAGCTCATTTCTAGGCACATCCTAAAGGAAGCGACGTGTTCTTCTGCTGTACTGAAGCCGAGAGGATGCAGGGAGAAGAGAGCTCGCCTGCCAGACAGGTCCCTTCCCTGGCAGGTCATATCAAGTTTCCCAACGCCTCAGGCCCTTTGGCTAATTAAATCAAAAGGTGACACCAGGCTGCTCAGAGTCAGATAGTCCCACACCTTCTGATCCATGGCTGTCACCCTAGGTCTCTTCCCAGTCTGTGTGTGTGTGTGTGTGTGTGTGTGTGTGCGTGTGTGCCCCTGGGTGTTTGTGAGTCTGAGTGTAAATAAGAGCTGGCCATGCCATCATAGGTGGATATGCCCCAAGCAGGATCAGGCTGATGAGGGGTTAGAGACCTGGTGGGCAGGTCATGTTCACACCCCAGTTTAAGGCTAGTTACGTGAGATCGGCAGTAGTGTCAACACCCTTTTGCCCAGGGTTTATCCTGAGACCTTGAAGGGATGGGTCCATACCCAGGAGCGGGGCTAACCCCAACAGTAGCCACTAACCCTGACCCTGACCCTGACTGTGAGCCTGCGCCAAACGCTAACCCAAGCCCTGACCCTGACCCTGACCCTGACTGTGATCCTGACCTGAACCCTAAACCTAAACCTAAGCCTGATACTAACCCTGATGTGGAACCTGAACTTAAAACTAAATCTGATATTACCATAACCATGACTCAAACCTAATCATGACACAGACCCTGACCCTAAACCTAACCCTGACGCTGACCTTACCCTGACCCTAACCGTAACCCTGACCGTGACTGGGAGCCTGACCCTAACCCTAAACCTAAAGGTAACTCTAACCATGACCCTAATACGGACCCTGAACCTAAACCTAACGCTGACCCTAACACTAACACTAAGCCCTACCCTAAACAAAACCCTAACCCTGACCTTACGCTGTCTAACCCTAACCATAACCCTACTTCTAACTCTAACCCTAACCCCAATCCCAAATCCTACCACCAAAACCTAACTGTGACACTGAACCGAACATTGACCCTAAATCAAAGCCTGACCCTAAACCTGACCCTGGCCCTGACCTTCACCTGACCCTGACCTGACCCTAATCCTAACCATGACACTAACACTGACCACTACATAATCCTGTCCCTGACTCGAATGTGGATTTTAAACCAATTCCTGAACCTGACCCTAAACCTGACACTGGTGCTAAACTTCACCCTGACCCTGACCCAGACCATGACCATAAACCTAACTCTGACCCTAACAGTGACCCAGACCCTGACCTGAACAACAAACCTGACCCTGACTGTGAGCCTGACCCTAATTCTAACCCTAAATGTAGACCTGACCCTGACACTAACACAGGCCCTCCCCCAAATCCTATCGCTGAACCTAACCCTAACACTAACCCCTAAACCTACCACGGACCCTGATCTTAACAAGTTCTAACCCAAACCGTCAAACAAACGCTAACCCTAACACAAACCCTAAACTTAAACAATAACCCTGACCCTATACCTGACTATGATCATAAACTTAACCCTGCACTTTACCTATACCAGACCCTGACCCTAAACCTGACCCAGGCCCTGAGCCTAAACCTAACCATGACCCTAACACTGACCACTACATAACCCTGTAGCTGACCCAAATGTGGACTTTAAACTAATATCTGGTCCTGACCGGAAACTGACACTCGCCCTAGACTTCACCCTGACCCTGATCCTGGCAAAGACCATAAACCTAACCCTGACCCTAAGAGTGACCCTGACCTGGACCCTAACACTAACCCTGATACTGAATGTGAGCCTGACCCTAACTCTAACCCTAAACGTAACCCTGAACCTGACACTAACACGGGCCCTGACCCGAAACCTAACGCTTAACCTAACCCTAAAACTAACAACCTAACATTGTCCCTGACACTGATCCTAACCCGGTCTAACCCTAACCCTCAACTTACCTCTAACTCTAACCCTAATCCCACTTTAACAATAATCCTGACCCTCTCCCTGACCCTGATGATAACGCTAACTCTGACCCAATCCGTGATCCTGAACAGAATCTTAACCCTAAAACTAAGCCTTATCCAGAACCTACTCATAAAACAGAACCTAAACATAAAGATCACCATGAACCTAACACTGACCCAGACCCTAACCCTGACACTAAAACTGTCCCAAACCTATCCCTGACCCTGACATGAACCTTGCCCCCAAATCAAAACTTGAACCTGACCGTAAATCTGACCATGACCCTGCCTGACCCTAAACCTAAGCATTACCCTAACCCTCACCCTGACCCAGACTATGACCTTAATGCTAACCGTGACCCTACTGTGAGCCTGACCCTAAACCTAACCGTTACCCTAACACTGATCCTGACACCTACCCTAAGCCTAATGCTACCCCTGAGCCCAAAGACGTCTAACCCTAACCGTCACCCTAAGTCTTTCTTAACCCTAACCGTAACACTAACCTGGTCTAAACCCAGCTCTGTTCCCTCTGGCAGGGACAACAGCTGCACCCAGGCCTCCCAGGGGTTTGGGGGAGCCTATATGGGGGTCACAGGATGGGCACTGCATTGAGTGGAGTGTGAGCTTTGACCAGCTTGGGGACCGGTGGCTCAGGGAGCTCTGCTGGAGAAGGAAGTTCGGTAAGGAGCCCCCAGGCAGTGGTGACCTCACTTCCCTGACGACAGAGCCCCACGGAATTGGAACCCACGTATCCAGGCACCCCATAACAGAGAAACGTCCCCTGCCCAGCTCATTTCTAGGCACATCCTAAAGGAAGCGACGTGTTCTGCTGTACTGATGCCGAGAGGATGCAGGGAGAAGAGAGCTCGCCTGCCAGACAGGTCCCTTCCCTGGCAGGTCATATCAGGTTTCACAACGCCTCAGACCCTTTGGCTAATAAAATCAACAGGTGACACCAGGGGGCTCAGAGTCAGAGAGTCCCACCTTCTGATCCAAGGGTGTAACCCTAGGTCACTTCCCTGTCTCTGTGTGTGTGTGTGTGTGTGTGTGGGTTTGTGTGTTAGTGTGTGCCTCTGAGTGTTTGTGAGTCTGAGTGTAAAGAGGAGCTGGCCATGCCATCGTGGCTGGAGTAGCCCCAAGCAGGATCAGGCTGATGAGGGGTTACAGGTCTCGTGGGCAATTCATGTTCACACTGCAGTTTAAGGCTGGTTACGTGATATCGGCTGTAAGGTCTACACCCTTCTGCCCAGGGTTTATCCTGAGACCTTGAAGGGATGGATCCATACCCAGGAGTGGGGCTAACCCCAACAGTAGCCACTAACCCTGACCCTGACACTGACTGTGAGCCTGCACCAAACGCTAACCCAAGCCCTGACCCTGACCCTGACCCTGACTGTGTTCCTGACCTGAACCCTAAACCTAAACCTAAGCCTGACACTCACCCTGATGTGGACCCTGAACCCAAACTTAAATCTGACATTACCGTAAACATGACTCAAACCTAATCATGACACAGACCCTTACCCTAAACCTAACCCTGATGCTGACCTTACCCTGACCCTAACCGTAATCCTGACCGTGACTGGGAGCCTGACCGTAACCCTAAACCTAAAGGTAACTCTAACCATGACCCTAATACAGACCCTGAACCTAAACCTAACGCTGACCCTGACCCTAACACTAACCCCTACCCTAAACCAAACCCTAACGCTCCCCTTACACTGTCTAAACCTAACCCTAAACATAACCCTACTTCTAACTCTAACCCTAACCCCAATCCCAAAACCTACCTACAAAACCTAACTGTGACACTGAGTGAACATTGACTCTAAACCAAAGCCTGACCCTATATCTGACCCTGGCCCTGACCTTCTCCTGACCCTGAACCTGACCCTAATATTAACCATGACCCTAACACTGACCACTACATAATCCGGTCCCTGACCCGAATGTGGACTTTAAATCAATACCTGAACCTGACTGTAAACCTGACACTGGCACTACACTTCACCCTGACCCTGACCCAGACCATGATCATAAATCTAACCCTGACCCTAACAGTGACCCCGACACTGACCTGAACAATAAACCTGACCCTGACTGTGAGCCTGATCTTAACTCTAACCCTAAATGAAACCCTGACCCTGACACTAACTCGGGCCCTCCCCCGAATCCTATCGCTGAACCTAACCCTAACACTAACCCCTAACCCTACCATGGAGCCTTGTCCCTAACAAGTTCTAAACCTAATCGTCAATCTAACGCTAACCCTAACACTAACCCTAAATTTTAACAATAACCATGACCCTATACCGGATTATGATCATAACCCTAACCGTGAAATTTGCCTATATCAGAACCTGACCCTAAACCTGACATTGGCCTTGAACCTATACCTAACCATGACCCTAACACTGACCACTACATAACCCTGTCCCACCCGAATTTGGACTTTAAACCAATACCTGATCATGCCCGTAAACCTGACACTGGCCCTAGACTTCACCCTGACCCTGACCCAGGCAAACACCAGAAACCTAACCCTGACACTAACAGTGACCCTGACCCTGAACCTAACAATAACCCTGACACTGAATGTGATCCCGAGCCTAACTAACCCTAAACGTAACCCTGACTCTGACACTAACATGAGCCCTGACCCGAAACCTAACGCTGAACATAACCCTAAAACTAACCCCTAACATTATCGCTGACACTGAACCTAACCGGGTCTAACCCTAACCTGCAACCTACCTCTAACCCTAACCCTAACTCCACTTTAAAATTAATCCTGACCCTCTCCCGGACCCTGATCATAACCGTAATTCTGAACTTTGGCTATGTCAGACCTTAAGCTTAAACCTGACCCTGGCCTTGACCAAAACACTGACCCTAACCTTGACTGTAAACCTAACTCTGACCAATCTATGATGCTGGACAGAATCTTAACCGTAAAGCTAACCCTGTTCCTGAACCTACTCATAAAACAGAACCTAACATAAAGCTGACCTTACCATAACCATGAACCTAACCCTGACCCTGACCCTAACCCTGACACTAATCCTGTCCCAAACTTATCCCTGACCCTGACATGAACCTTGTCCCCCAAACAAAACTTGAACCTGAACCTAAATCTGACCATGACCCTGCCTGACACTAAACCTACCCTAACACTGACCCTGACCCTTACTCTGACCGTAACGCTAACCGTGACCCTACTGTGAGCCTGAACCTAAACCTAACCATGAACCTAACCCTAACCCTGACCCCTACCCTAAGCCTAACGCTAACCCTGACCCCAAAGACGTCTAACCCTAACCGTCACCCTAAGTCTTTCTTAACCCTAACCCTAACACTAACCTGGTGTAAACCCAGCTCTGTTCCCTCTGGCGGGGACAACAGCTGCACCCAGGCCTCCCAGGGGTTTGGGGGAGGCTATCTGGGGGTCACTGGATGGGCAATGCATTCAGTGGAGTGTGAGCCTTGACCAGCTTGGGGACCGGTGGCTCAGGGAACTCTGCTGGAGAAGGAAGTTCGGTAAGGAGCCGCCAGGCAGTGGTGACCTCACTTCCCTGAAGACAGAGCCCAACGGAATTGGAACCCATGTATCCAGGCACCCCATTACAGAGAAAACCCCACTGCCCAGCTCATTTCTAGGCACATCCTAAAGGAAGCGTCATGTTCTTCTGCTATACTGAAGCCCAGAGGATGCATGGAGAAGAGAGCTTGCCTGCCAGACAGGTCCCTTCCCTGGCAAGTCATATCAGGGTTCCCAGGGCCTCAGGCCCTTTGGCTAATAAAATCAAAAGGTGACACCAGGAGGCTCAGAGTCAGAGAGTCCCACACCTTCTGATCCACGGGTTTAGCCCTAGGTCTCTTCCCTGTCTCTCTGTGTGTGTGTGTGTGTGTGTGCCTCTGGGTGTTTGTGAGTCTGAGTGTAAAGAGGAGCTGGCCATGCCATCGTGGGTGGAGATGCCCAAAGCAGGATCAGGCTGATGAGAGGATAGAGGTCTGGTGGGCAAGTCATGTTCACACCACAGTTTAAGGCTGGTTACGTGAGATTGGCTGTAGGGTCTACACACTTCTGCCCAGGGTTTATCCTGAGACCTTGAAGGGATGGGTCCATACCCAGGAGCGGGGCTAACCCCAACAGTAGCCACTAACCCTGACCCTGACACTGACTGTGAGCCTGCTCCAAACCCTAACCCAAGCCCTGACCCTGACCCTGAACCTGACTATGATCCTGAACTGAACCCTAAACCTAAACCTAAGCCTGACACTCACCTTGATGTGGACCCTGAACCCAAACTTAAATCTGACATTACCGTAACCATGACTAAAACCTAATTATGACACAGACCCTGACCTAATCGTAACCCTGAAGCTGACCTAACCCTGACCCTGACCGTAACCCTGACCGTGACTGGGAGCCTGACCCTAACCCTAAACCTAAAGGTACCTCTAACCATGAACCTCCCATCCAAGTACTAACCAGGCCCGACCCTGCTTAGCTTCCGAGATCAGACGATATCGGGCGGGTTCAGGGTGGTATGGCCGTAGACTAACCATGACCCTAATACGGACCATGCACCTAAACCTAAGGCTGACCCTAACACTAACACTAACCCTTACCCTAAACCAAACCCTAACCCTGACCTTATGCTGTCTAACCCTAACCATAACCCTACTTCTAACTCTAACCCTAACTCCAATCCCAAACACTACCGCCAAAACCTAAAAGTGACACTGAACCGAACACTGACCCTAAACCAAAGCCTGACCCTAAACCTGACCCTGGCCCTGACCTTCACCTGACCCTGACCCTGACCCTGACCCTGACACTAACACTGACCACTACATAATCCTGTCCCTGACCCGAATGTGGACTTTAAACCAATACCTGAACCTGACCCTAAACCTGACACTGGCGCTAAAATTCACCCTGACCCTGACACAGACCATGACCATAAACCTAACTCTGACCCTAACAGTGACCCCGACCCTGTCCTGAACACTAAACCTGACCCTGATTGTGAGCCTGACCCTAACTCTAACCCTAAATGTAACCCTGACCCTGACACTAACAAGGGCCCTCCGCCGAATCCTATCGCTGAACCCAACCCTAACACTAATCCCTAACCCTACCACGGACACTGATCCTAACAAGTTCTAACCCTAACCATCAACCAAACGCTAACCCTAACACTAACCCTAAACTTTAACAATAACCCTGACCTTATACCTGACTATGTTCATAACACAAACACTGAACTTTGCCTATACCAGCCCCTGACCCTAAACCTGACCCTGGCCCCGAGCCTATACTTAACCATTACCCTAACAGTGACCACGACATAACCCTGTCGCCGACCCGAATGTGGACTTTAAACCAATACCTGATACTGACCGTAAACCTGACACTGGCCCTAGACTTCACCCTGACCCTGACCCATGCAAAGACCAGAAACGTAACGCTGACCCTAACAGTGACCCTGACCCTGACCCTAACTTAACCCTGACCCTGACAGTGAGCCAGACTCTAACTCTCACCCTAAACGTAACCCTGACACTAACACGGGCCCTGACCCGAAACCTAATGCTGAACGTAACCCTAAAGCTAACCGCTGACATTATCACTGACACTGACCCTAACCTGGTCTAACCCTAACCCTCAACCTACCTAGCCCTAACCCGAACTCCACTTTAACAATAATCCTGACCCTCAACCTGACCCTGATCATAACCCTATCTCTGAACTATGCCTATGTCAGAACTTAACCTTAAACGTGACCCTCGCCTTGACCTTAACACTGACCCTAACCCTGAATGTACACCTAACTCGGACACAATCCATGATCCTGAACAGAATAGTAACCCTAAAGCTAACCCTGATCCTGAACCTACTCATAAAACAGATCCTAAACATAAAGCTGACCTTACCATAAGCATGAACCTAACCCTGACCCTGACCTAACCCTGACACTAGACCTGTCCCAAACCTAACCCTGACCCTGACATGAACCTTGCCCCCAAACCAAAACTTGAACCTGACCCTAAATCTGACCATGACCCTGAACCTGACCCTAAACCTAACCGTCACACTAACACTGACCCTGACCCTGACTCTGACCGTTACGCTAACCGTGACCCTACTGTGAGCCTGAACCTAAACCTAACCATGAACCTAACCCTAACCCTGACCCCTACCCTAAGCCTCATGCTAACCCTGACCCCAAAGACGTCTAAACCTAACCCTGACCCTAAGGCTTTCTAAACCCTAACCCTAACACTAACCTAGTCTAAACCCAGCTCTGTTGCCTCCAGCGGGGACAACAGGTGCACCCAGGCCTCCCAGGTGCTGGGTGGAGTCTGTATGGGTGTCACTGTATGGGCACTGCATTGAGTGGAGTGTGAGCCTGAGCAGCTTGCATACCGGCGGCTCAGGGAGCTCTGCTGGAGAAGGAAGTTCGGTAAGGATCCCCCAGGCAGTGGTGACCTCACTTCCCTGACGACAGAGCCCAACGAAATTGGAACCCACGTATCCAGGCACCCCATTACAGAGAAAACCCCCCTGCCCAGCTCATTTCTAGGCACATCGTAAAGGAAGCGACATGTTCTTCTGCTGTACTGAAGCTGAGAGGATGCAGGGAGGAGAGCTCGCCCACCAGACGCGTCGCCTCCCTTCAGATCATATCAGGATTCCCCAATGCCTCAGACCCTTTGGCTAATAAAAACAAAAGGTGACACCAGGGGGCTCAGAGTCAGAGAGTCCTAAACCTTTTGATCCATGGGTGTAGCCTTAGGTCTCTTATACGTCTCTGTGTGTGTGTGTGTGTGTGTGTGTGTGTGTGTGTGTGTGTGTGCCTCTGGGTGTCTGTGTGTCTGTGTGTAAAGAGGACCTCGCCATGCCATCGTGGGAGGAGATGCCCCAAGCCGGATCAGGCTGATGAGGGTTTAGATGTCTGGTGGGCAAGTTATGTTCACACCCCAGTTTAAGGCTGGTTAAGTGGGATCCGGTGGAGGGTCTACACCCTTCTGCCCAGGGTTTATCCTGAGACACTGAAGGGATGGGTCCATGACCCAGGAGCGGGGCTAACCCTAACAGTAACCAGTAACCCTGACCCTGAAACTGACTGTGAGCCTGCCCCAAACCCTAACCCAAACCCTGACACTGACCCTGACACTGACACCATTATGCCCCGCCAATGCTTAAGTACGAAGAGGGCACAAACACACATTGTGACCCTCAGCGTGAGTTCTGTCCTCTAGTAAGTCCTCTCAGTGGTTGGATCATTAGACGTCATAATGGGCTTGCCATTCCCCTAGGCCCCAAGTTTTAACCAGCTTTCTGGTTGTCCAGTCGCCCCTCCCCAGGGCTCTGCTCTGGAAACTCTCTTTTGGTGGTACACCTGAGGTAAAAACAAAACAAAACCGACTCCTCCCATCTAAAAGAATAACCCCAAACTCTTGGGATCGGGCCAAATGCCCAGAGAGGAAGAATCGTCCATGGCCCATGAGGCCACCCAGACATTCCACGGCCATCAGTGACACAATATCCAGAGACAAAATCTTGAGCAAGCGTCTCACACTCGCCCCCTAGTTCATATCCTGAAGAGTTCTCCTCACGGTCTGTAGATCAGTCCTGCAATACCTACGACCCAAAACCTAAGCCGAGTTTGTGTTTTCAGACAATTGTCCCCACAGCCCTGGCCCACAAAACCTACAGGCACAGGTTCTTGGAGCCAAACCTGAGGACTGTACCTGGGAATTCTGCCCATTCCATTGGCCACAAACCTAGAAATAGGATGATAAACCTCCAAAGTGCCCGGGGCCATCCCAATAGTGTTGACTGCCCAGGAAAAACAAGGGTGGTCTGACCCCAGCTGAGCATCTACCTGCACTTAGACCCGTGGACAGATGTCCCCAGAGGTCAATTGGAATGAGCAGGCCCCTAGATCCTAATCGGATCCATTGCTTTGTTGTCCAGGCATCTCTCCTCAGAGGCCTGGATTCCAATAGCAGCATATGGCTGTTTCTTGAGGCACCCATCAGAACAAATCTCGTCTCCACGTGGGAATCTTGCACGGTGGAGCTGTGTCAAGCCTCTGGTTAGGAGAACCCTTCAGGGACCCTGTGCCCCTGCCTCATTCTAAGTTCTCCATGGACACAAACCCACATTAGGACCCATCCACAAAAGAGTCCATTTCAACTCAACCCTCTCAGTTTCTCCCCCAGATCCAGCAGATCTAACCTGTCTTGTCACTAGGACACAAGAGGAATGAGAGTCGGGCTTCCCAGCCATCCATCCTTAGAACCCTACTCGGAATTGATCCGTATGGGAAGTCCTGGAGCCAACCAACAGATCTCAATCGTCCTGCAGAAGAATCTTTACGGTTTGCAGCATCTCACAACTCCCATCGTGGGGAAAATTCCATGGCCTCGTGATCCACCACCTCTTCATGAAGAGGGCCATAAGGGACAGAAACTCCAACCTGAGCGTTCGTCAGATCCTCACCTGATTTCAGATGCACGAGATCTCGATTCAGCTCTGCAGAGCGTACCTGCCATGCCCTCGCCCAGAAACCTAAGGTTGCTTGTGTTCTCAGACTTCTGTCCTCAACTCCTGGCCCACAAGCCCTCCAGTTTGGCAATTCCAGGACTACAACCTAGCCCTCTGCCTGCCCTCCAGAAGAAAAAACATTGCCCTCTGGGGCTAACCAGAAACCCCAAATGAGGATCAACCTTTTCGCCACTTGACTGTACCCCAATTCTACAGGATGCCCTGGGCACTCATGCCCTTTCTGTCACAGCCTGAGCATGGACCTCCCGACCCACACCCAGCCAGCTGGACTCACACTGAACACATCGGACCTGCCAAAGCCTTAGGTCGTCATCTCTTCCCAACTTCGGTTTTCAGGCTTCAGAACCTAGACGTTTTCTCCAATCACTGCCCAGGGTTGAACATGAGGCAGAAATCAGAAATCCTTCCCCATGGCAAGAAATCTTGGGTTTGGCGTGTTGCCCAACGTTCAGTGTAGTTGATAACAGTGTGGCCCTTTGACCCCGCCATGCTTGAGGGCCGCGTTGGTCACAAATACGCATTGTGACCCTCAGCGTGAGCCCAGTCCCCAAGTAAGGTCTCTCAGTGGCTGGACCAAGAGACGGCATGTTGGGCTTGCCATGCCCCTAGGCCCCAATTTTTAACCATAGTTCGTGTTGTCCATTCGCCCCTCCCCAGGGCTCTGCTTTAGAATGAGGTTACCAAACTGAAAGGACTCCTCCCATCCAACAGATTGACACCCAAATTGGGATCGGGCCAAATCCACAGAGAGGAAGACTCGTCCATGGCCCATGAGGCCTCCCCGACATTCCATGCCCATCGTTGACACAAAATCCAGAGACAAAAGCCTGAATAAGCGCCTCACACTCACTCTTTCTTCATATCCCGAAGAGTTCCCCTCACGGTCTGTAGATCGGGACTGCCATACCTTCGTCCCCAAAACAAGGTGAGTGTGTGTTTTCAGACTTCTATCCCCACATTCCTGGCTTCCATACCCTCCATCCTGGGGACCCTGGAGCCACACATCAGGTCTGTGCCTCTCAACTCCACGGGAATTCTGCCCCTTCCATTGACCACAATCATACAAACTAGGAGAAACCTCCAAAGTCCCCAAGGCCATCCCAATAGTATAGAATGCCCAGGACAAACAAGGGCTGCCTGGAACCAGCTAAGCATCCATCTCCACTCATACTGTAGTTGGATGTCCCCAGAGAAGGAGATTGAACGGGACAGGGCCCTAGGCCCTAATGGGGTCCATTGTTTTGGTTTCCTGCTATATCTCATCAGAGGTCTGGTTTCCAATATCAGCATGTGGGGCTTTCCTGAGGCACCAATCAGATCAAATCTAGTCTCCACATGGGAAAGTTGTCTTTTAGAGATGACGCAAAACCTCTGGTTAGGAGAAGCATTCAGGGTCCGTGTGCCACCGCCCCGTGACAAAGTCTCCATGCACACAAACCCACATTAGGACCCATCCGCAGGAGAGTCCATTTCAATTCAGCCCCCTCCGTTGCTCCCCTAGAGCTAGCATATGAAAACTGTCTATTAACTAGGAGACAGTTAGAATCGAGGCAGTCTGCCCAGGGTTCCATCCTTCGATCCCTACTTTGCTGTCATTTCGTATGAAACATCCTGGAGCGATCCAACAGATCTCAATTGTTGATCAGAAAAAATCCTTGTGGCTTGGCGCATATCCCAACTCCCCTCCTGGGTAAACCTCCATGGCCTCGAGATGCTGCCCCCTTCAAGAAAGGGCCATAATGGACAGAAACTCCAACCTGAGCCTAGGTCTGAACCTCTCCCTGACTTCAGATGCACGAAGTCCCGATTCAGATCTGCAGAGAGTGCCTGCCGTGCCCTCGTCCCGAAACCTACGCCTGACTTGTGTTCTTATTCTTCCGTCCTCACACTCCTTGTCCAAAGGGTATCCAGTTTGGGAATTCCGGAGCCACGAAGCAGCACTCTACCTGCCCACCAGAAGAAAAATGTTGCCCTTGGGGCTACCCAGAAACGCTAAATGAGGATCAAGCTGCACGGCACTCGACTCTCCCCCAATTATACAATATACCCTGAAAACTAATGCCTGGTCTGATGCAGCCTAGGCCTGAACCTCCCGACCAACACTCAGCGAGCTGGCTCCACACTGAGCACGTCGGACCTGACATGGACTTAAGTCGTCATCTCCTCCCAAGCTCGGTTTTCAGACTACACAACCTAGACCTTAACTCCAATCACGGCCCAGCGGTGAAAGAGATGAAAAAATCAGAACTACTACTTCCCAATGGCAAGAATCCATGTGGTTGGCATGGAGCCCAACGTTCAGTGTAGGAGCAACAGTGTGGAATATGATTCCCGTCCATGCTTGAGCGCCTAGAAGGCATAAACACACATTGTGACCCTCAGCGTGAGTTCTGTCCTCAAGGAAGGCCTCTCAGTGGCTGGAACTAACCATAGTTCGGTTTGTCCATTCGCCCCTCCCCAGGGCTCTGCTTTGAAATCACTCTTTTGGTGAGACACCTGAGGTAACCAAACTGAAAGGACACCTCCCATCCCCAAGATGGACCCAAAACAATTGGCTTCGTTCCAAATTCACAGAGAGGAAGACTTGTCCATGGCCCATGAGGCCTCCTCGACATTCCCCGGCCATTGTTGACACAAAATCCAGAGACAAAAGGCTGAATAAATGCCTCACACTCACTCTTTCTTCATATCCCAAAGAGTTCTCCTCACGGTCTGTAGATCGGGCCTGCCATACTTATGTCCCCAAACGTAAGCCGAGTTAGTGTTTTCAGACTTCTATCCCCACAGTCCTGGCCCACACACCCTCCAGGCTGGGGCCCCTGGAGCCACACAGCAGGTCTGTGCCTGCCCACTCCACTGGAATTCTGCCCATTCACTTGACCACACGCCTCCAAATTAGGATAAACCTCCACAGTCCCTGAAGCCATCCCAATTGGGTAGGCCGCCCGGGACAAACAAGGGCATCTGACAACAGCTGAGTATCTACCTCCACTCATACCATAGTTGGATGTCACCATGGTAGTAGATTGAACCTCACAGGTCCCTAGGCCGTAATCGGATCCATTGCTTTGGTTTCCAGGCATCTCTCCTCAGAGGCATGTTTTCAAATACCAGCATGCGGGGGTTTCCGGAGGCAAATCTCGTCTCGACATGGGAAAATAGCAGGCTGGAACTGTGTCAAAACTTCCGGTTAGGAGAATCCTTCAGGGCCTGGTGCCACCACCCGTTTCCAAGGTCTCCATGGACACAAACCCACATAAGGATCCATCCGCAGGAGAGTCCATTTCAACTCTGGCTTCTCGGTTGCTCCCCCAGAGCCAGCAGATAGAACCTGTCTTGTCGCTAGGAGACAATTGAGATGCGAGGCGGGTTGCCCACGGCTCCGCCCTTTCTGAAGGGGAAATCATGGACAGGAACTCCAACCTGAGCCAACGTCTGATCCTCGCCCTGAATTCAGATGCACGACATCTCGATTCAGCTCTGCAGAGTGTGCTGGCCTTGCCCTCGCCCTTAAACCTATGTGAAACTTCTGTTCTCCAATGTCCGTCCTCACACTCCTGGCCCCCAAGACCTCACGTTTGGCAATTCTTGACCCACAAGGCAGCACTCTGCCTGCCCTCCAGAAAAAAAACAGAATGTTGCCCTATGGAGCTTCCCAGACACCCCAAATGAGGATAGACCTACACGGCACCCTTCTGTACACAAATTATATCGACAAATCTGGGCACTAATACAGTGTCTGACACAGCCTGAGCCCGGACTTCCTGACCAACACCCAGACAGCTGACCGCACACTGAGCACAACAGACCCGCCATGGCCTTATCTCGTCATCTATTCCCAACCTAGCTTCTCAGACTTCAGAACATAGACCTTAACTTCAAACCCCGCCAAGGGGTCAATGTGATGCAGAAATCAGAACTCCTCCTTCCCTATGGCAAGAAACCTTGTGGTTGGCATGTTGTCCCACGTTCAGTGTAGGAGAAACCAGCGTTCACCATGTGGCCCCGCCCATGCTTGAGTACGAAGAGGGCACAAACACGCATTGTGACCCTCAGCGTGAGTCCTGTCCTCTAGTAAGTCCTCTCAGTGGCTGGACCATTAGATGTCATAATGGGCTTGCCATGCCCCTAGGCCCCAAGTTTTAACCAGCTTTCTGGTTGTCCAGTGGCCCCTCCCCACGGCTCTGCTCTGGAAACTCTTTTGGTGGGACACCTGAGGGAAAAACAAAACAAACCGACCTCTCCCATCTCAAAGAATAACCCCAAACTCTTGGGATCGGGCCAAATGCCCAGAGAGGAAGACTCGTCCATGGCGCATGAGGCCACCCGGACATTCCACGGCCAACAGTGACACAATATCCAGAGACAAAATCTTGAGCAAGCGTCTCACACTCGCCCCCTTGTTCATATCCTGAAGAGTTCTCCTCACAGTCTGTAGATCAGTCCTGCAATACCTACGACCCCAAACCTAAGCCGAGTTTGTGTATTCAGACAACTGTCCCCACAGCCCTGGCCCACAAAACCTACAGGCACAGGTTCTTGGAGCCAAACCTGAGGACTGTCCCTGGGAATTCTGCCCATTCCATTGGCCACAAACCTAGAAATAGGATGATAAACGTCCAAAGTGCCCGGGGCCATCCCAATAGTGTTGACTGCCCAGGAAAAACAAGGGCGGTCTGACCCCAGCTGAGCATCTACCTGCACTTAGACCCGTGGACAGATGTCCCCAGAGGTCAATTGGAATGAGCAGGCCCCTAGATCCTAATCGGATCCATTGCTTTGTTGTCCAGGCATCTCTGCTCAGAGGCCTGGATTCCAATAGCAGCATATGGCTGTTTCTTGAGGCACCCATCAGAACAAATTTGGTCTCCACGTGGAAATCGTGCATGGTGGAGCTGTGTCAAAGCCTCTGGTTAGGAGAACCCTTCAGGGACCCTGTGCCCCTGCCTCATTCCAAGTTCTCCATGGACACAAACCCACATTAGGACCCATCCATAAGAGAGTCCATTTCAACTCAACCCTCTCAGTTTCTCCCCCAGATCTAGCAGATCTAACCTGTCTTGTCACTAGGACACAAGAGGAATGAGAGTCGGGCTTCCCAGCCATCTATCCTTAGAACCCTACTCGGAATCGATCCGTATGGGAAGTCCTGGAGCCAACCAACAGGTCTCAATTGTCCTGCAGAAGAATCTTTATGATTTGGAGCATCTCACAACTCCCATCGTGGGGAAAATTCCATGACCTCGTGATCCACCACCTCTTCATGAAGAGGGCCATAAGGGACAGAAACTCCAACCTGAGCGTTCGTCAGATCCTCACCTGATTTCAGATGCACGAGATCTCGATTCAGCTCTGCAGAGCGTACCTGCCATGCCCTCACCCAGAAACCTAAGGTTGCTTGTGTTCTCAGACTTCTGTCCTCAACTCCTAGCCCACAAGCCCTCCAGTTTGGCAATTCCAGGACTACAATGCAGCCCTCTGCCTGCCCTCCAGAAGAAAAAACATTGACCTCTGGGGCTAACCAGAAACCCCTGAAATATATGGGGAAAATATCCCTAGAAAAACAGCAATAATAACTGGCTGCTCTTTATTGATCCAGATCCTGTGGTAGGCAAAGAAGAGCTGGTTTTAGTCAGAGGATGATCTCCGTTTGTCTTCATGATCTCGCATTTCCTGCAAGTCAGTCATGGGGCTCTGCACTATAGCTGCAAATGCTGGGTGGCCCTCACTGTCCCTTTTCTCTTCTCAGTGGGACAACGGGCATGTCCATGGTGCAGTGTGACAAGCTTTACCACAGGGAGATAAAAGACTGCGAAGGGTAGGTTGGAGCTGGGAAAAGCCACTTAGGAACAGATTTTCAGGGGAGGTGATAGACAAGCGCAAAGCGAAGAATGAGGATGAGTGTGTCAAGTTTCAAAGTGCCAGGAGGCAGCACAGTGCATTCGGGAAACTACAGTAAGTTCATGACAACCGACAGCTGATCTGGCAGCATCACCTGGGGATGGAGGCTGAGCCCCGGGGTTAACACTGGGGGTGAGATGGTTTGTATACTATGCTGAGGAGGTGAGGTACTACACTGTGGGGGCACAGGGAGCTACCGGAGGATTTCAAATATCAGAATCGTAACCATAATAGAGTATTTAATTGCATCCTAGCTTTCATCAATGGTAAGATGCAATATAGTTTATGTTCGACTAAGAAAGAGAAATGCTGTCCGTTAAACTAGGATATGTCATCAAGTGCAAGGTGAGTGCCACCTTAAGAGATATTAAAATGGGGGGGGTGGACAAATCTTAGAACTATAAATTGTGGTGCTAGAATAATTAAGAAAAATAATACAAGAACACTTCGATCAACAAAAAATTGATTATTGCTTACCATGTGCCCCAAACTCTATTGTCTCCAAAAATTTTATATCATTTGATAGGTCAGTTATATATAAAGTTACATCTAAAGTTTTAAAAATATCAGCAAATATTTTCATTTAAATGCAAATTTCAAAGAAAATCTACTTTTCCAAACACGACTTTTTATTCTATTTTTTTAAATTTTGTCTACAACTGATAAAATGTTTAGCGAGACTATAAATCTTTGATCGAAAAAAAAGATTAATAGATGTAGGTTGAAATTATTATGTTCCATTAAAAATGATTTAGTGTTTGATGAACATCTGTTTGGTAATATGTTGTATCCAGATATAGTAAATTAATGACATATATAAAATTATAGGGAAATGACACCTTCCGTTCTTGTATGAGTAGAGCTTTTAAAATGCTATTTGTCACACCCTGTCATCTTGTCATTATGTAGCATTATGTAACATTTAAAAAATGTATATTCCTCACTTTGAAGTCTTTTAGAAATCTAAAATATAACTTTCTATGGTTTTTGTTTCCATATTCCTTTATTGCCAGTTTGAACAAATCCACATGCATTGATTCGAAGGTAATAAATTCCTCTTATTTAGAAAAATGATGTTTATTTTTGTTCTCTCACCCTTAGCAGGTGGTTTCATTTTAGCACACTTCAGAGTTATAATTTCATGCTTATTAAAAACATTTATTATGATCTACATAGATGAATGAAACTTTTATTTTATTAAATTATTTGCCAAAAAATCTGTTATTTTTAAAAATGTATTTCCTTTGAAGGGTTATTTTAGAGCATTCAGGGAGGATCTAAGAGTGTGGTATTATGCAATTTTTAAGTAGGTATGAAATGGTTATTTATATGATTGTTTCTTTAAGGCTTATGTATATTGTCCATTATATGCTATAAAATATTTTGAAAGTAAATTTAAGGTATGTTTTACATAGTTTATTTTTTGGAAAAAAATATTGAAATGACTTATGAAATTCAGTATACTCTCAACATTAATTTTTTTTTAATTTACAAATTGTCTACTGAACCTATTATAAGGCAGATATTTTCCAAAGTGATGGTATCATGATATATGCCAACAACAGTTTAGATTTTTTGTTGCTTTTCAATCTAGCTCAGACGAAGTACAATTAGCCTTTATAATTTTAGCCATTCTAATAGATATGTAAGCATGTCTCATTATGATTTTAATTTGTATTTCTTTAATGTCTAAATGTTGAGAAATTTGTCATGTGCTTATAAGCCATCCATATCCTTTTGGTGACATGTCTCTTCAATAATTTTATTCACATGTAAAATTGGATACTCTGTTTGGTTATTAGTAGGGTTTTTTATTTTTATTCATTTTTAATAATCAGAGTAGATGTCCATTATCAGATATATAATTTGCAAATCCCTTCTCCATCTTTACGGTTTCTCAATGGATCTTTGATAGCTGTGTCTTTCAAGAAATGTGCTACTTCTTTCCTGGTACACGGAGGTATGACTAGAACATTATCAATGTTGACCTTTGCAAAGAAAATCATGGCTTAAGATATATGTAGTCTGCGGTTGTTGGGAGTGTTCTGTAATATCAAGCATATCTAGTTAGTTGATAATTTTGTTAAAGTCTTACATATCTTACCAATTTGATGACCATTTGTCTATATAATCTTAAAATAAAGGTGTTGAAATTTTTTTCCATTTCTCTTCTAAGGTAGAAGTTATGATTTTTGTTCTTAGTTTTTCCCTATATATCCCCAAATCTGTTATTAAGTATTAAAAGTCAAGAATTATTATACTCCCTGAGGAATTCATCCTTTTACTCTTCTGTAATTTTGACTTGATCATTATGTCTGATAATGAAATTTGCTTTAAAATCACTTTTCATTATCTTGATATAACCACCAAAGTTATAGTGTGATTACTGTTAATATAGCATATTTTTTCTTTTAATTTTTAAAGCACTTCTATATTTAATCCTGACCAAAAACACAAAACAGCTTTTTAGCTCTGGAAGCACATTTCTAAATTATCTTTTTTTTTTTTTTTAATGAAGCAGTAGCAATTTTTGTTAAGGGACCTAAAGTGAAAATAGGTTTAGAAATTTATTTATTTATTTAGGAAAAAATTTTATTTTGTTTATTGACAGCAAGAGAGAGAAAGAGAGAGAGAGGAAGTGCACAAGCGGGGGGAATCACGTGCAAAGGGGAAGGAAGAAGCAAGCTCCTTGGGGTGCAAGTAGTCCCATGCAGGGCTGGATCCCTGTACACTGGAATCATGACCTCAGACAAAGTCAAACATCTGCTTAAACAACTGAGTCATCCAGGCACCCCTAGAAAATTAAAAAAAAAAAAAAACCTTTTAAAAACATTTTGTTTGTTTCTTTTTTTAAAATATTTTATTTATTTGACAGACAGAGAGAAAGGAAGAGGAACTATAAGCAGGGCAGAGGGAAAAGGAGAAGCAGGTTTCCCACTGAGCAGAGAGCCTGATGTGGGGCTCCATCCCAGGACCCTGGGATCATGACCTGAAAAGAAGGGACACTTATGGTGGAAGCCAACCAGACACCTCTTTTCTTTGTTTTTAATATATGGCAACTGATGCTTCCGAGCCACGAGGAGCATATTTCCCATTATTTAAATCTTTGATAACAACCTATTTAAAAATGTGTGTAAATATATACTTACTCAGATTTATACACTTTGTGTTTTCTTCATAGTTTGTGGTTGGACCCCATGGTCACAAAACTGCTTTCAGCCTCTCCTTCCCATCTTTTGATACCAGGTATTTGGTTAGCAAAGCAAATTAGTATCAAAATTAATAAGCCCTTGGCACCATATCTCTGGAGCAGGGGTTGCTCTTAGCCAAGGCCCAGAGCAGTTGACCTCCCCTCGCTAGTGCTATAGCCCCAAGGACTAGGTCCCTGCCACCAGAACTCAGTCTTACATGTTATGCTAAGCAGACAAAACCAAAACAGGAAAGCTCGGATAACTTTCACTGGCATGCCTCAACTCCCACTCCCTCGACGTCCAGGCAGTACCAGATGCCAGGGAGGGGTCTTGGTCCAACATATGGGAGGGAAGGAAGTAGCCACGAGCAAGTACCTGCCTCTCTGTGCCTTTCTTTCATGAGCAGGTTGTAAGGAGGTGGAAGAGGAAGGGGAAGAGAGCTGGACTTCAAGGGGTGAAGGCCTCAGGTAGGCAGCTGGCTCCTGCCAGTAGGAAAGGGACAAAGGAGAACGCAGTGAGTCTTGCAGGGAGGGTGGGGGGTAAGGGTTACAGCTTATGACGGAATCTGGACAGGAGTAATAGGTATACTAGTCATTTGAGTCCACCATTGGCAAGCTGGGCTGGGTGTCAGGGCAGATAGGCCTCCCTGGGCAACGGCACATGAGAGAAGGTGGAATTCTTCTCTGAGGAGCAGGTGGAGCTTTGGGTGTTGGGAAAGCATAGACAGTATTGTTCCAGGGCCAAGGACAGGTCCGGGTACTCCTGGTAGGAGGTCACGGCCACAGTATGATCCAGGTCTTCTACCAGAAGCTTGAAGGTACCACATGCCAGCCACCCCTCATTATTGTGTATAACTCTCTGGTGCACTTATTGGCTTATCCATCAAATGACTCCTTCAGCAGCTTGAAAACCACCTCCACAGGTAATCCAGGATATGGGAGGCTTCCAGAGTGAAGATTTTGCACAGGATCACCCACAAAAGACCAGAAGTCACTCTGGTGGATGTAGATCTGGTTAAACATGGCCTTAGGGACCATCCACTTCACAGGAAGTCCACTGTTGGTTGTCTTTTTATAGTAACTGATTTGGTGATATCTCTGGCAAGGCTGAAGTCTGAGATCTTCATCATGTTGTCCTTTGTCACCAGCACTTCCCTGGTGGCCAGGTCTTGGTGTATGCACTTCTTGGAGGCAAGGTACTCCATGCCTCAGGCTACCTGATTGGCGTAGGATACCAGGTCCTTGGAGGAGAGTTGCTCTGCTGCATTGTGGCTGATATTGTAACAGTACTCCAGGTCAGGAGGCCTCTGGGCCTGCAGGTACTCCTGTATGTTGTCTTTGGAGGCATATTCCATGATAGTGGAATCTCTTTATGAAGTAGAACATGATCACACCTATTGTATCTACCCAAGTTTGTATGCTTTGGTTATTTTATGTTTGCTATTTCCTTGATTAATTTTTACAATATTTGATACATAATAGTATCTTTAAGTCCATCTATGGTTTCACAGAATTTTTTTGAACTTCATAAAAATGTACCATACTTTTTGCACTGCCCTTGTTTTACTTCTCTATTAACTTTCCAAGATGTATTCACTTTAGAGTGTGTAGCTATCATTTATTTTTATTCCTCCATAATGCTATGTTTTTTTAAAATTTTTTTTTATTTTTTATAAACATATATTTTTATCCCCAGGGATACAGGTCTGTGAATCACACAGCACTCACCAAAGCACATACCATCCCCAGTGTCCATAATCCCACCCCCTTCTCCCTAACCCCCTCCCCCCAGCAACCCTCAGTTTGTTTTGTGAGATTAAGAGTCACTTATGGTTTGTCTCCCTCCCAATCCCATCTTGTTTCATTTATTCTTCTCCTACCCACTTAAGCCTACATGTTGCATCACCACTTCCTCATATCAGGGAGATCATATGATAGTTGTCTTTCTCTGCTTGACTTATTTTGCTAAGCATGATACGCTCTAGTTCCATCCATGTTGTCGCAAATGGCAAGATTTCATTTCTTTTGATGGCTGCATAGTATTCCATTGTGTATATATACCACATCTTCTTGATCCATTCATCTGTTGATGGACATCTAGGTTCTTTCCATAGTTTGGCTATTGTAGACATTGCTGCTATAAACATTCGGGTGCATGTGCCCCTTTGGATCACTACATTTGTATCTTTAGGGTAAATACCCAATAGTGCAATTGCTGGGTCATAGGGCAGTTCTATTTTCAACATTTTGAGGAACCTCCATGCTGTTTTCCAGAGAGGTTGCACCAGCTTGCATTCCCACCAACAGTGTAGGAGGGTTCCCCTTTCTCCGCATCCTTGCCAGCATCTATCATTTCCTGACTTGTTGATTTTAGCCATTCTGACTGGTGTGAGGTGATATCGCATTGTGGTTTTGATTTGTATTTCCCTGATGCCGAGTGATATGGAGCACTTTTTCATGTGTCTGTTGGCCATCTGGATGTCTTCTTTGCAGAAATGTCTGTTCATGTCCTCTGCCCATTTCTTGATTGGATTATTTATTCTTTGGGTGTTGAGTTTGCTAAGTTCTTTATAGATTCTGGACACTAGTCCTTTATCTGATATGTCGTTTGCAAATATCTTCTCCCATTCTGTCAGTTGTCTTTTGATTTTGTTAACTGTTTCCTTTGCTGTGCAAAAGCTTTTGATCTTGATGAAATCCCAATAGTTCATTTTTTCCTTTGCTTCCCTTGCCTTTTGCGTTGTTCCTAGGAAGATGTTACTGCGGCAGAGGTCGAAGAGGTTGCTGCCCGTGTTCTCCTCAAGGATTTTGATGGATTCCTTTCGCACATTGAGGTCCTTCATCCATTTTGAGTCTATTTTTGTGTGTGGTGTAAGGAAATGGTCCAATTTCATTTTTCTGCATGTGGCTGTCCAATTTTCCCAACACCATTTATTGAAGAGGCTGTCTTTTTTCCATTGGACATTCTTTCCTGCTTTGTCGAAGATTAGTTGACCATAGATTTGAGGGTCTATTTCTGGGCTCTCTATTCTATTCCATTGATCTATGTGTCTGTTTTTGTGCCAGTACCATGCTGTCTTGATGATGACAGCTTTGTATTAGAGTTTGAAATCCAGAATTGTGATGCCACCAACGTTGGCTTTCTTTTTCAATATCCCTTTGGCTATTCGAGGTCTTTTCTGGTTCCATATAAATTTTAGCATTATTTGTTCCATTTCTTTGAAAAAGATAGATGGTACTTTGATAGGAATTGCATTAAATGTGTAGATTGCTTTAGGTAGCATAGACATTTTCACAATATTTATTCTTCCAATCCAGGAGCATGGAACATTTTTCCATTTCTTTGTGTCTTCCTCAATTTCTTTCATGAGTACTTTATAGTTTTCTGAGTATAGATTCTGTGTCTCTTTGGTTAGGTTTATTCCTAGGTATCTTATGGTTTTGGGTGCAATTGTAAA
Organism: Mustela lutreola; assembly: GCF_030435805.1. Taxonomy (NCBI): domain Eukaryota; kingdom Metazoa; phylum Chordata; class Mammalia; order Carnivora; family Mustelidae; genus Mustela; species Mustela lutreola. The sequence goes on from NC_081292.1 coordinate 95,227,667, forward strand.
TGGGATTGACTCCTTAATTTCCCTTTCTTCTGTCTTGCTGTTGGTGTAGAGAAATGCAACTGATTTCTGTGCATTGATTTTATATCCTGACACTTTACTGAATTCCTGTATAAGTTCTAGCAGTTTTGGAGTGGAGTCTTTTGGGTTTTCCACATAGAGTATCATATCATCTGCGAAGAGTGATAATTTGACTTCTTCTTTGCCGATTTGGATGCCTTTAATTTCCTTTTGTTGTCTGATTGCTGAGGCTAGGACCTCTAGTACGATGTTGAATAGCAGTGGTGATAATGGACATCCCTGCCGTGTTCCTGACCTTAGCGGAAAAGCTTTCAGTTTTTCTCCATTGAGAATGATATTTGCGGTGGGTTTTTCATAGATGGCTTTGATGATATTGAGGTATGTGCCCTCTATCCCTACACTTTGAAGAGTTTTGATCAGGAAGGGTTGCTGTACTTTGTCAAATGCTTTTTCAGCATCTATTGAGAGTATCATATGGTTCTTGTTCTTTCTTTTATTGATGTGTTGTATCACATTGACTGATTTGCGGATGTTGAACCAACCTTGCAGCCCTGGAATAAATCCCACTTGGTCGAGTGGTAGATCAGAAAGGAACAGAGACCATATACAGTAACAGTCACCTTACAGGCAATACAATGGCACTAAATTCATATCTCTCAATAGTTACCCTGAATGTGAATGGGCTAAATGCCCCTGTCAAAAGACGCAGGGTATCAGAATGGATAAAAAAACAAAACCCATCTATATGTTGCCTCCAAGAAACTCTTTTAAGCCCGTAGACACCTCCAGATTTAAGTGAGGGGGTGGAAAAGAATTTACCATGCTAATGGACATCAGAAGAAAGCAGGAGTGGCAATCCTTATATCAGATCAATTAGATTTTAAGCCAAAGACTATAATAAGAGATGAGGAAGGACACTATATCATACTCAAAGGGTCTGTTCAACAAGAAGATTTAACAATTTTAAATATCTATGCCCCCAACGTGGGAGCAGCCAACTATATAAACCAATTAATAACAAAATCAAAGAAACACATCAACAATAATACAATAATAGTAGGGGACTTTAACACTCCCCTCACTGAAATGGACAGGTCATCCAAGCAAAAATCAGCAAGGAAATAAAGGCCTTAAACGACACACTGGACCAGATGGACATCACGGATATATTGAGAATATTTCATCCCAAAGCAACAGAATACACATTCTTCTCTAGTGCACATGGAACATTCTCCAGAATAGATCACATCCTCGGTCCTAAATCAGGACTCAACCGGTATCAAAAGATTGGGATCATTCCCTGCATATTTTCAGACCACAATGCTCTAAAGCTAGAACTCAACCACAAAAGGAAGTTTGGAAAGAACCCAAATACATGGAGACTAAATAGTATCCTTCTAAAGAATGAATGGGTCAACCGGGAAATTAAAGAAGAATTGAAAAAAATCATGGAAACAAATGATAATGAAAATACAACGGTTCAAAATCTGTGGGATACAACAAAGGCAGTCCTGAGAGGAAAATATATAGCGGTACAAGCCTTTCTCAAGAAACAAGAAATGTCTCAGGTACACAACCTAACCCTACACCTAAAGGAGCTGGAGAAAGAACAAGAAAGAAACCCTAAGCCCAGCAGGAGAAGAGAAATCATAAAGATCAGAACAGAAATCAATGAAATAGAAACCAAAAAAACAATAGAACAAATCAACGAAAGTAGGAGCTGGTTCTTTGAAAGAATTAATAAAATTGATAAACCCCTGGCCCGACTTATCAAAAAGAAAAGAGAAAGGACCCAAATAAATAAAATCAAGAATGAAAGAGGAGAGATCACAACTAACACCAAAGAAATACAAACTATTATAAGAACATACTATGAACAACTCTACGGCAATAAATTTGACAATCTGGAAGAAATGGATGCATTCCTAGAAACATATAAACTACCACAACTGAACCAGGAAGAAATAGAAAGCCTGAACAGACCCATAACCAGTAAGGAGATTGAAACAGTCATTAAAAATCTCCAAACAAACAAAAGCCCAGGGCCAGACGGCTTCCCGGGGGAATTCTACCAAACATTTAAAGAAGAACTAATTCCTATTCTCCTGAAACTGTTCCAAAAAATAGAAATGGAAGGAAAACTTCCAAACTCATTTTATGAGGCCAGCGTCACCTTGATCCCAAAACCAGACAAGGATCCCACCATAATGCTATGTTTACAAATTTGTTCTTATCTGTACTTTTAAAAATATCTTAATTATATACCATTTCTCATCTCACGTAACACTCATGTTACTTCTACACTTATCAGATATATGTAACTGAAAACCACAACTCAGCAACAATATAGCACCATTTTTCAAAATTAAATGGCTTACCAGAATTCTTTAATTCTATCCTTTATTTGTATTAGATGACCCTTTATTCTGATATTTGGCATTGTTCATATGGAGGAAAGCTTATAAGTTGATATTCCATAAATAGAAGGATTTATTATGATTGATTAATTATTTTCATTTAGAATGCATAGAATATGGTGAATTTAATATTTCTTTCTTACTCTCTGCCTGGAACATAGTGCTATCTATGCAATAGACTCTAAAATATTAAGTTAATCACCTAGACTTTAAACTTCATATTAATAGGAATAACATACAGAACTCTTCTCAGATTGGGACTCCTGGGAGGCTCAGTCAGTTAAACGCCTGAGCCTTTAGCTCAGGTCATGATCTTAGGGTCCTGGGACTCAGTTCTGCAACAGATTCCCTGCTTAGCTGGGAGTTTGCTTCTCCCTTACCCTGCTGCTCCCACTGCTTGTGCTCTCTCTCACTCACAAATAAATAAAATTAGAAAAAAAATTCTTCTCAGATAGCTAATACAGAATATCATCTTTGTATTCATCAAAGGGAAAGTGCCATATAATAATGAAATTCAGACTACTTCAAATTCATATTTTAACCAGTAAGTAAGTACTGGAAACAAGCTAAAAATGTCTTTAATGAATCAAAGAAATAGATTGATTTTCAATATCTTAATGTTTTTAAAATAAATTGCAAGATTTTTATACTAGATATCAGTGTAAATATTCATTATACAAGGATATTCTAAAAATTAACGTGAGAAAACTACTTGACATATATGATGACAAAAACAAGATTGACAAAAGTCAGTTTGGGTAAAACTTACAACACCTACCACCTGAAACTCTTGTTCTATAATTTAATTATTTTAATTTACAAAAATACAAAAATAATATATCAGAGTAAGTCTATTGATAGCTTTGAAGGTATGCTCTGGTTGTGCACTCTTTACTATTGAAAGGGGAATCAAATATGTGATGCTTATGGTGTGACTATATTAAAATTCAACAAGTTCAGAAGCATACGAGGAATAGAATAAAGACAAAAGATGACCCTTACTTATCCTAAAGATAGACAATGGTATATATGTGCTAGTTGGGGAGAGAATCCAGTCAGTAGATGGACGATGTGGTAGTGGAAAAAAAAAGACACAACGTTTTGGTTGAACGTTTAGCACTGTATTTAACAAAGTGAAATTGTGTGTTAATAGCCTTAAATAAAATCCAAAAAATATTTTCAATTCATTGAAGATTATTTAGGAAAAACTTGAAAAATACAACTTGATAAGGATTCCAATAAAAGATTCATAAGCAATACAAGTTTCAGAATTTTTAGTATATTTTCCCTAAAAAGCCATTTGATTTAAATTAAAAAGAATTCTATTTACCTGCCAGTTAAATAAGAGGAAATTATTTGGTTTTGTAAAAAGTCAATAAAATAAATTAACATATCTTTAGAAAAAAGACATGCACACTAATTTAAAAATAATAGTGCTTAAGCTGTTCAGCAAACATTTGTAAAATCCCTTGCCATCAGCTAGCTCTGGAGTTCTGCTAGGTGAGTAAGGCCATGTATGTTACTGCTCAGAGTACTGACGCAAAGCAATTGTCCCCTTCATATCCATTTTTTGCTGTTGATATGTCATGCTATGTTGTTTAGAGATACATAGATGGCCCTACATCAAGGCCTTTTTTTTGTGTGTATATGGGTGACTGTAATATAACTTTCAAATAAGATGGCTCCTGATTTACAATGATTCAACTTACGATATATTTGGCAATGATGTGAAAGTGAAAGTGATTCAGTAGAAACTGTACTTTGAATTTTGAATTTGGGTCTTTATAAAAAGGGGCAGTGACATGTGGTATGGTGTCGTCTTGTGATGCTGGGCAGGGGCAGTGAGCCACAGCTCCCAGTCAGCTAAAAGATTACAGGGGTGAACACCTGATATACTTACAACCATTCTATATATAACCATTCTTCTTTTTTTTAGTGTAATATTTAATAAATTGCAGGTGATATTTGATACTTTGTTATAAAATAGGCTTTGCTCAACATGATTTTTCCCAAATACAGGCAAATGTAGGTGTTCTGAGTATGTTTAAATAAGCTTAAGGTAAGCTATGATATTTGATAGTTTAGGGGTATTAAAAGCATTTTCAATTTTTTATGTATTTCTCTGTACATAGCCCCCTTGTAAGCTGAGGAACATCTCTATATGTATGTGTAGCCTTGGTATGACTTACATATTATTGGCATGAAACATCTAGAACAGTACGTGTGCCATATAATTGTCTACAACATCAAACAAGTTTCTTAAAAACTTGTGCCAAAGGGGTTATGTCTTTCAGGATACTTATTTCAGAAGGGTTCTCTCAAACATAAGATTTTTCAGAAGTTAAGTGAAAATCTGACCAAACTAAACATTTTTCCATTTTCCCTAGTGAGCAAAGATAGCTAAAATCTATCTGCCATTTTCAACACTGTACTCAACGATTGTAATTCTAATTTAAGAACAGATTATTTATATCAAAACCACATGTTGGCCTAATCTTATACAATATTCATAAATCTCACTCAGAGCCTTGGACACTTTTATTTGTTGAGTCTATATGGTACTACGGACATTCATCTTTTTTGACCTCATAGCTTCATGTATGTTTATACTTTTGAAAATACATGCATCATAGTTCCATTGTAAAATGTCTGGGTTATAAAATGTGCTATGCTATCAAAATGGTAATAAGAACATACAAATGACCTGATGTAATTAACTGGACCAGATTGCCAGATATCACTTTTCATACCAGAAAGATTCAGTGGTAAGTTTTAAAATGTCCAGCTATACTTCGACTGAATTATAACTCATTTAACTTCTTTCTTTGTGTACAGTATTATACATTAGTCAGTATTATAGTAAATAATTACTTTGGACAGATGTAAATATGCTGTAATAAAAAATATTTTTTTCTTACTTTTAGTCTTTACTTGTAAGACTAGCCACAAATACCATGCCTCCCCCAAAATAATTTGCAATCCAAATTTATCTCTAAATGAATTTATTGCACAGAAAAAAATATATATATATACACTTACAGTAGACATGCTCAAAAATAATTACACAACAGCAGGGCCCTAAATGTAAGCAGTATAGTTGTTTTGTTTTGTTTTGTTTTTTTCTTTAAATAAAAAAGAGGTTATGTGAAATATGGAATTTTATTTCGAGGCCTAGTATTTCAAGACAGTTAACCACACTTACGGTGTCAACAGCGTCTTGTTGGCAGTATGATTTTATTGGGTCCATGGAATAACAGCAAGAATTTACTATTGCTTCTTTCTTTTATGACACACACAGAAAAAAAAAAAAATTGACACATTTGCTCAAGACCATCCAGAATCATTTTATCCTATCAAATTTGATGGGAGGCCATCAAAGTCACTGCTGGGTTTTCACAATTCATTGCAGACAATCTGCTACTCCCATTATGATAAAGGAGAGAAGAGTCATAATCAGGGAAGAAAGCTAGATTAATACTTGTAATTATCATTGAATTATTTAGCCTGCTATAGGATTATTATTAGTAGTGTCATTTGATAATTTTCTCTCATTTTAGTAAACACAACTGTGAGTAATTACCCTACCTAATATTTCTCTGTATTGGCTGACTAGCTAGCAAACATTCATGAAAATATCCATTAGCCACACATATAAAATGCTGCATTATGATGCTGTTGAATCAGAACATACCACTACCTGATCCTGTAGCTCTTTGAGGATTTGCAAATCAATTAATTCTATGTTTATTGGATTCTTCCCATACAATTAGAAAATTTATAATAGAGTCCATGAACATTATTAGTTTTACCATTTTAAACCAGCAATCACACTTTGATTTTTACAACAAAAGCAGAAATATAAACACACACATTTGGATCAGTTTTCTGTTAATCTGTCTGGACTTCAAAATCCTATTCCTCAAGATAATGCACACCAAAGTTCTGGATTAAACAAGAACTTAGATGGCACCTGAACACTTGGTTTAATATTCTCAAAAGGACTATGCAACCTATTTCTTACATTATGACATTGTTTTACAAAGATACACACTTTTATAGTGTTAGTATTTTTAATAATCAATAAAGTCAATTAATCATGATTAAAAATCAAACATAAAAATTTCTACTTTTTGCTTTTGCCCCCTACATTTAGAACTTATTTATAGCCTGATAATTCAAAGGTCCCTATGTTTATGAAAATCTGCACAGAAATAGCTCTAAGATCCCATTCAGAACTTGATATTAATCAAAGTCTTTTGGCTCCATTTATCCTGAGAGCAAAGAGTAGGACAAAGGATTTGAGTACTGTTAGTTTATCTGGGAGATTATCCAAGGTAGAAAAGAATGGGAAAGTGAGACAGTGAAGAAACAACTTTGTCAAAGAGGTACATTGTTGATATAATTGTTGTGGATAGAAAATGAAGGCTTGCTTTTACTGAAAGGTCCTGAGAAACTTCTTTAAGTTGTCCTCATGAAGACCAGAAAACTGACAATTTTATCTATGGCTCTTATTTCCACTTCACTGAGAGCTGTCCTCAGAGGACATTAACTCTCCTACACTTTTGGGTTGTGTTGGAGACATTCTAAAATGAGAGAGAGAACATGAGATGCTATCAGTGTTAAGTAACTACAATTTCCCATGGAACTATCCACCACAGGTTTGGCTATAATCAGGTGTTGGGCCTTGATATCAGAGGGATTTGAGGCAGTATCATTTTAGGTTAATCATTATATCTGAAATTTCCAAAAACTTCAACTGATGAAACTTTGATTATAAATCAATAAATATAACAATAAATCTACAGTATTCAAATTATTTTCATAGAAATACACAGACAAAGCATCAATTGATTAATATTTAAATGTTACAAAATACTGAACTGAAAGAATTTGGTCATATAACAACGTGTAAGAAGTAGAACTTAGGTTTAGGTTAGAACTCAGGATGCATTTGAGATTCAGTTAAGAAATTGAATGGAGGGACGCCTGGGTGGCTCAGTGGGTTAAGCCACTGTCTTCGGCTCAGGTCATGATCCCAGGGTCCTGGGACCGAGCCCCAAATTGGGCTCTCTGCTCAACAGGGAGCCTGCTTCCTCCTCTCTCTCTGCCTGCCTCTCTGGCTGCTTGTCATCTCTCTCTGTCAAATAAATAAATAAAATCTTAAAAAAAAGAAATTGAATGGATGTCTGACTACCTTATAGGTTTGCTAAAAATCAGTGACTTTGTGTTCACATGTGGCTATGCAGGAATTTTTAACTTTCTCTAAGAAGTTATTAGATTTGACTATATAATGGCAGTAAAGGATGGGGAAAGGCAAAGTACAAACCCCATAAAGACAAAGACACTGAGTATGAGAAAAGAGTAATAGATAAGAAGAATCAATGCATTTGTGGAAAATGGGAATTGAAATACCCAATGATTGTTGATTTTTTTAGATGGAGAAAACAAAATTTGCTTGCAAGAAGAAAATAACAGAAGACATGTTGTGATGTGAGACAGAATCCTGGAAAAGGCAGTAATGTGGAATAAAGGAGTAGGAAGAGCATATCAGGTAATTTGGATAGGAAAGTGTTAGGAGATAATTGCTTGATAAATTTTATATGGAGAACAGCGTGTCCTTTCTCTTCCCTTTCAGAGCACCAGAGGTGTACTCTTTCAGACTGAAAACCTGAAAAGCTCAGGACTCAGTTGCTTAAGCACAGCTGAGAGGACATATTTCAATTAAGATTTACATTTTGCTGTATGTAGTAGACGGTCAAAAGTGTTTTAACCATATTTTTTCATTTAACAAGAAGACTACAGAGAGTGTTTTCTGGTGTTAGTTCAGAGTGTCCATCCCTCTGAACAGATTTTTCTCTCAAAGTCCGGGGCAAGAAATCAATTGTTACATATGTATTCACTAAATAAGCAGCTGGAAGATGCTGAGCACTGTGGCCCATGAGATCAGGCACCAGCACACACTTGTGAGTGGTGAGCTCCCAAGGCTGGAGGAAAATTCTAGAATAAAGTGCTCATTAGAGAGCCCTACCTTTTCTCCTGTTTCCTTACCTCTCTGCACTACCCTCTTGTATCCACAGCATTGGAAATGCTTTTAGCAACACACCACACTGAATCACCACAAATTATGTGATTCTCTTGGTGGAAAACCAAACACCTTGTAAAAACTGTGGTTTTCAGGTTCATGCTTCTGGATGGAAAATAATTCAGAATAAGCTGGTAGGAGTAGCCAAGAGAGATTTAATCTTCTGTTTGGAAAAGGGCTTCTATATAAGTGAGTAGAGGAACCTTTAAGAATTATTCATGTTTAGGGGCACCTGGGTGGCTCAGCGGGTTAAGCCTCTGCCTTTGGCTCGGGTCATGATCTCAGGGTCCTGGGATCGAGTCTCGCATCGGGCTCTCTGCTTGGCAGGGAGCCTGCTTCCTCCTCTCTCTGCTTTCCTCTCTGCCTACTTCTGATCTGTCTCTGTCAAAGGAATAAATAAAATCTTAAAAAAAAAAAGAATTATTCATGTTTAGGGGCACCTGGGTTGCTCAGCGGATTAAGCCTCTGCCTTTAGCTCAGGTCATGATCTCAGGGTCCTGGGATCAAGCCCCACATCAGGTTCTCTACTCAGCGGGGAACCTTTTTCCCCCTCCCTCTTTCTGCATGTCTCTGCCTACTTGTGATCTCTGTCAAATAAATAAATAAAGATTTAAAAAAAAATAATTATTCATGTTTACATATATGCACCAGAATGCTATGTCCCTTGTCAAATAGGCTTCAAATCAACAAAAATGATAATATTTTACTTAATAAGTTTTTTAATTCCTCTGTTAACATTTTGGAATACATCATTTTAATGCACATCTGCAAATTGGTAATCACTTCATGTGAGACAAGGAATGCTTAAAAAGGCAACCAGGGGCACCGGGGTGGCTCAGTGGGTTAAGCCTCTGCCTTTGGCTTGGGTCATGATCTCAGGGTCCTGGGATCAAGTCTCGCATCAGTCTCTCTGCTCAGCTGGGAGCCTGCATCTCTCTCTCTCTTTCTGCCTGCCTCTCTGCCTGCTTGTGATCTCTCTCTGTGTCACATAAATAAATACAATCTTTAAAAAAAAAAGGCAACCAAAAAATCATTTACAGTTTTGGACAGGAGTTTCCCTTACGTTTGGATAAGGATGCAAATTCCACTTCATAATAAATTACACTGCATCATAAATATTAAATGCACTCAGGGATTGCAATCTATCCTCCCTCCACCCTATCGTACACATAGCTGCCCCACTAATCTTCCAAAAACACAAATTTTCATGTGCTGCTTTTCAAAACTAGCTTCCTGGCTTCCTGTTGCCTGAAAAAATAGTCTCAAATGCTTTTGTCTGGCATTCAGGGCTCTCTAGGATGGGTACTCTGGCCAACACATCACTGCTCATTTGTTCCACCACACACAAGTGGATCTCGGGCTAGTTATTCAGAGACCCACCTCCTCACCGACCCAGCAAAGGTCTCGTCCATCTACTAAACTCACGGCTCACTCAGTGATGTTCTCAAAGGCCATTAGTGGGTGACATGCCACTGCTAGAGTCAGGAGCCAGTGTGAAGTTGCCGCTACCTAAGTGCATGGACTGAAAGCGGGAACGTTGATTCTCCAGGAGAAAACTGGGGCATTGTTATGAGAAGGCAGACGGCAAAACCGCCCAGGTCCCCTATGACTGCTTTAACACACTCTGGACAAAATTGAAGGAGACAAGTGAACGTATTAACTCCCACTTAGGCTGTAGAAGGCAAATGCAATGGAGGGAAGGCGTTATCTTCTTCTGGAACAAACCACTTAGCTCCAGCTACTTTTATAAATAGATCAGACCCTGTCCAGGAGCCCAGTTAGCTGGGTTCATTTGTATACAATGTCCATACCCTCAGGAATATTAACATTTTATCTCAGATTGCATTAATTTAAATAAAACTTAACAAAAATGGTGTGAAATGAACAAAAACACCATATTCTGTGATGAATCAAATGAAATACATTTTCAGTTGCTGTTTTCCCCATTTAAAGATAAAATTTCTGATAACTCATTATTTGTGAAAAGACACAAGACCAACAGTTTATGTGTATGTGTGTTTTGGTTTTTGGTTTTTGGTTTTTTTCTTCCCCTTAAGGCTATAGCCATATTGTCACTAATAAAGATCTCAAATTTACCTGGAAGCTTTCATGGCAAATTGTCAGTCTGAGGGTAGTCACCACCCAGCCAAATGGCTTTATACATCATCAATGCCTTTCTTCCACACACATTCTCTTCCTGGTTTAAGCATTAGTTATCCTGGTTCTACACTGACACAGTATTTGCATCTCTCTCCTGTCCATAACTCCTAAGCGTTGGGGACCTCTCACTTTGGTTTCCCCAGAGCATGACATTTTATTTGGTGCTTGGGGGGGCAATGGGCAGTTCAAGAAGTATGTTAATACTATCACTCAATGTATTGATCCATGCTATGCACCAACAGTGTAGTAAATATCGTTTATTTCTTGTAACAAGGGCAGTAGGAACTTCTCCCAAGGGACGGAATTCCAAGGACAGAATGAAGGCAGGAAGGGAGCTGGTCTATTTGTACCTACTTTGTGAGAAACACTGGTTTAGGTATTTTTATGTATACATTATACCACTGAACTGTCACAATCCTGCAAATTCTTACATGCTTGGGTTTCTATGTAGCAAGTTTAGAAGCCACCCAAATTCACAGTGACAGGCCCGTGGGTCAAATCCAGCATGCTTGACTCCATGATTGTCAAGTCCACTAGCCCCATGTATCATGAATCTGAGATTCATGAGTGTGTAGGTGCTATCAGGCAATGTCAAAAATGCCCATTTCAGGGACACATGGATGGCTCAGTTGTTTAATTGTCTACCTCCAGCTCAGGTCATAATCCCAGCATCCTGGGATCGAGTCCCCCATCAGGCTTCTTGCTTACCAGGAGCCTGCTTCCCACTCTGCCTGCTTCTCCCTCTGCTTGTGCTATCTCTGACAAATGAATAAATAAAATGTTTTGTAAAAATCTTGTTAAAAAGGCCCATTTTAAAGAATGTTTTAAAACATTGTTTGGACAGCAATAGAAGCGAAAGCAGAATGACATAATGTAAGGACAGATAGTTTATGTGGGAGCCCTTTGGGTACTCTGGTGGATGAATGTTTTTAAATTAGTTTTTCGTGGACATGGGGAGTTAGAGAGGAGAAGGGAGGTGGGAGAAATTGGAAGGGGAGCTGAACCATGAGAGACTATGGACTCTGAAAAACAATCTGAGGGTTTTGAAGGGGCGGGGGGTTGGGAGGTTGGGGTACCAGGTGGTGGGTATTATAGAGGGCACTGCTTGCATGGAGCACTGGGTGTGGTGCAAAAAGAATGAATACAGTTATGCTGAAAATAAATAAAAAATAAATTTAAAAAAATTAGTTTTTTGTAAACTGCAAAAAAAGAAAAGCACTCCCATTTATAATGTACACTTTATGGTTCACAAAGCACGTGCCAACAATAAAAATAATGATGGGTTACCGTTACAATTCATAGAAAAGGAGGTACAGGGAAATTGAATGAAAGGGAATAATAAAGTAGGTTCATAAGTCCATCTTCCTTGTAAAAAAATTAACCTGAAAGTGCGTTTCTGCCACCTCTCTCCTGTTTGATCTGATAAAGAATGACCACGATACATGAATTATAGTTCGGGGTTTTGAAAAGCATAATAGCTTTATACCAACACTTGAGCTTTTATTTATTTATTTATTTATCTTATGCTAACAAGATAGCTCGATTTCATATGCGGTTCCTGACAACCAACCTCAGAAGTAATTCCATCTTCATGAGAAGTCAGAAAGAACCACAAACCAAACCTCAAAATAGATTCAAAGAGAAAATACTCTTTAAAAAATTTCCCATCCAGGGCGCCTGGGTGGATCAGTGTGTTAAAGCCTCTGCGTTCGGCTCAGGTCATGATCCTAGGGTCCTGGGATTGAGCCCCATGTCTGGCTCACTTCTCAGCGGGGAGCCTGCTTCCACTTCTCTCTCTGCCTGCTCTCTGCCTATTGGTGATCTATGTCTGTCAAATAAATAAATAAAATCTTTAAAAAAAAAAATTCCCTTCCTATCAGAAGGAGACAAAACCACTAACAAATACCCCAGAAAGCTTCATCTAAAAGGTTGTACTTTCTTCAGACACCCAGCAGGACCTTCTTCTCTGGGCCTGGTATTTCTTCAATGGCCTATTCCAGAGAATAAGACACTAAACTACTGAGCGCCAAGGGCCTCAGAACCACGAAAAAGATGATGAGGGGCACAAAGCATGCCTCTGGTCACCAAGAGGGTATGTAAACGTTTGCTGCTTTTCTGCATTTTTCAAAGCTGAGTTTTTAGCTGGATGCCACTCCTTTAGGATAAATTGCTGATACCTTATAGTAAAAGCTATTATATGATCTTTTACAAACCATTTCCTATCTTTGCATTCTCATGTACCAAGACAGACACGGATTATTTAAAACCCTGAAGAGAGTGCTATTGCATTTAAATTGCCTGTAACCTTCGTGCAATAGATTTATGATTGATGATAGATTTAGTAAATATAACTATTTTAAATATTTATTCTCAGTAAACGATTTCAACCTATGCTCATTTAAGTAACCTGGTGCATAATCCCTTTTCTATTAAACCATAGTGCAAGGACCAATGCCGCGCTTCCGAGAGAACCCCAAGCTCTTCTAGAATGGCCATATGCGTATGTATCAGGCGTCCTCTTTTCACTCGCTTTCTGGAGCACCTACCATGGAGGTCATGTAATAACCAATGACAAAAAACAGACAAAAACCCTAACATCCCGGTCGAAGTTATTCGCGCCTGCCATCATGCAAAGGCAGACCCTGCCTGGAGACCAGGAGACTGCTCAAATAGCAGGCAGGCATCTCAGCCCAGGCCTGTGCTGGGGAAACTGGTTCCTCCCTTCGGGCGCAATCAGAAAGCCATCGAAGTGACCCGAGAGTGCAGCTGGGGTTTAGGGCTGATGATCTTTTCGCAGCCAGGCTGCGCGCGGATACCCGCTGGGGGAGCCAGGCTAGGAGGCCGCTGAGCGCTGGCGCTGGCCACACTCGCAGGCCCCCAGGGCTTCACCCCGTGCCCAGGCCCGGGCCTCCGCCTCAGGAAGGAGGGGGGCGGGGGCGGCCCGGAGAAGGGGCTTTGCTCATTGCCGAAGCGGGAAGTGAGCTCGCAGAGGACCTGGTGGAGAGTCTGGGAGGAGGTGGAGGGGCTGGCGGAGGAGGGGCGTGCAGCACGGAGGTGCTGTGCTGCGCCCCAGTAGGGACTGGAGGACCCACAGGTCTGGCCGCCCATGCGCTCCTGCGCTCCAGCCCAGCCCCGGAGCCGCGCTGCCCCTCCAAGCCCCATGGCTTCTCCAGACGACCCTCTGCACAAAGGTAAATTGAAACCGCGCCCCGCCCTCACCTGGAGCAGAAAGCGCGGGCCAAGAGCTCGCGGGGGGTGTGGGGACCCAGCCTCCCGCAACCCCTGGGGCACCGGGACCACCCCGGACGCCACGCCGCACCAGGGTCCGCACGGGATCGGGCCGGGGATGGCGCCGCCTGAGGTGCGCCCCGCCAGCGGGCGCGCTAGCCCCCATCGTTGGGCACCCACATGCGCGCGTGCCAATGTCCCCCTTCCCTCGTCTCCCGCCATGGCCCCGCCGCTTTTGTTCTGGACTTGGGATCCCAGGTGGAAACTAGGCCCTCAGACCTCCCTGGCAGCAAGGAGCGCAGGGAGGGATTCTCCGTTTTTCCACCCTGGCTCTTCCTCTCTCCACATTCACATGCCTTCTGGCGTCCCTTTCCTCTCCTCATTGTCACTTTTATTAAATGGTTTTGTTCTGCATGTTGACCCGCAGAGCGATTTCATGAATGAATATACAGGAAACTGAGTTGGAGCCCACCTGTGAGAGCCCACCTGTGGAGGCCTTTCATTAGAATGGTCTCTGGTTCTAGCCTCAGTTCAGAATACTGCGTGTACCTGAGGACCGAGTCCAGATGTTTCTTTCATCTCTGACTTGAATTTGAAATCCTAACGTCACTATGACCTGGGAAGCCGAGGTCCACAGCATCTTCATCTGAAATTCCACTAGAGCTCCCATTTACCTAGTGCCCAGCCTGAGTCTGTTTTCCACTACTGTCAGGGTTCTAGAAGTTCATGCACTGCCCACCACTGACAGTAGGGGCATCTCTCTGTCCAGATTTTCCCTTTACATAAGGAGGTCAGTTACAGGAGATTAGGGCCCACTCTAAGGACCTCACTGTAATGTGATTGCATCTGTAAGGACTCTAGTTCCAAATAAGGTCACGTTCTGTGGTACCAGAGATAAGGACAGCAGCAAGGTTTCTGGGGGAAATGCAGGTCAGCTCTTAACAGTCCACTCTCTGGCTCTCCAAATTCATGTCCTCCTTGTGTGCAAAATACCTTCACCCAATGCCCTCCAAAGCACTAATCATCCCAGAATCAACTCAAAATCTGAAATCTCATCTGTCCTCCTCCACTCAAAGACCCAGATCTCACCCAGACCATGGGACCTGAGGACTGCATCCAGAAGCCACAATCTCCTGGTAAAGCTGCCCATCAGGTCCTGACATCACCCTCATTCGTCCCAGCAACCGAGGGCCTACAGTTCCCATTGACAGTTTCTCAGAGGAAGTTTGAAGACCACCTCAGAGGACGTTCTTTGGGAGTGGATGAAGAGGGAAGGGGGTCAGAGCCTCCTGCCATTCCCAGGGCACCCAGAACCCAGAGAGTGAGATCTTGGGTGCTTTCTAGTGACAGATTCAAGGCAATTCTTTGACTTTAGGACTTCAGAGTTAACTTAGTTTTCATTTGTGATTATTATTTTTGTGTGGGGGCCATAGCTTTTCTTTTGACCTATGGCTGTTTTCACTCCCGGTTCTGAAGAACCCTGTTGAGGACTCTGAATGCTCTCAGAGCAGCAGTACTGGGGGACAGTGTGGACACATGGTTTGGTTTCTCCTCTGGCCCGATTCTGCGGCAGCCCCGCTCTGTCCTCCTCAGACTTCAGAGCAATAGATGAATAAGTGGAGAAAGGACCAGGGGGTCAGGAAGGTGGCCACCGAAGAGTGACTTCTCTGGAGGGTGGCTGAGCTAGTGAGTGAGCGTGTTAGTCCAGCTCTGCCTGCAGTCTGGATGGAGCTGAACAGGGGCCAGGGAAGGGGAGGAGGAGCAGAGAGCAGGGACAAAGTGACCAAAGAGGAGATTCAGATGAAGGGAAGTAATTGGGAGGAAAGAGAGGTAACTCTAGAAGACAGGCATGTAAGAAAGGAAAAGGGATGAAGTGGGCATCGAGAAAGGGCACCACCAGGGAAGGAGAGAGGGGAAGGGAAGAGGGAGGGAGGGAGGAAAGGGGAAAGGAAGAAGGGAGGAGTCAGCACACCAGGGCTCCCCCTGCATCTGAAGAAGAGGTGGCTGGTCTGGCTTGTCAAACAGGGTGCTCACTCTTTGGTCCCAGTTTCTGCTCCCAGTGCTACTGGGCTTTGCAAGGAAGGCAGGCTGTCCCCTGGGACCCACTGGAGCGCACTGGAGCCCACAGGAGGGTGGGAGAGGTAAGATGCCACCAGGTCCTGTCCTGAGCTGCTCCTAGCTGCTAGCCTCACCACATGGTGCAAGACGGACCCCAGAACAAAGGAAGGACACAGGCCCACATGTCTGCCGGTGGCCCTGGGCACTTAGCTCATCGCAGTGAACCACACCGCCTCCTCAACCCAGGCTTTCAAAGCCTGCTTCTTTGTTCCTGGCTTTCATGTCTGTAGGAACATGAGCCAGATCTAACTCATCTCCGACAGACAATTCTGACTCACCCCGTGTCAGATTTTTATTAGTGGCTGTGATAGAGTAAGATAGCAATGCTCCAACAAACGGACTATTTCCTCCCACGTGACCTCAACAGTCTTATACATTTTCTTAGCAAAAAAATCTTGTCTCCTTCCATTAAGCTCATAACGTGGTCTAATGTATACATGTGCCTTCGTTAGATGTGAAGCGATACAGAGGTCCTTTTTTTTTTTAAATTTTACAAGGTAAAGTCAGTAAACACATCTAACTTGACGAATACGTCTCTAAAATGTCAATCCAGGCAAAGCTTTTTCTGCCTACAGTTTGGAGCCTACGTGGTGACATTTTTAAAATGCTTTCAGTCCCTCAGTGAGGCTCTTAGAAGCTAGCTAGGGCTTACTACGTGCCAGGCACCGTGTCAGGTGTTGCAGCTAAATGGATGGAGAGCATGGAGGCAGGCTGGGGAGGGACATCCGTGACACAACCACAGCTAGAAATGGAGGCCAGTGCTAGAAAAGAGAGAGCAGGCTGCATGGAGAGTGTGTACCATGAGGCTTGTGAGCTCACGAATAAGTGGGAGTAACTGGAGTGCGGAGATGGGGGAGAGGAAGAGGGTCTTCCCATCAATGGGAATCACCTGTGCTTGGAGGCAGGCACCATGAGGGGTCTCCACAGGAAGAGGGAGGCAGCGTGGTTGAAGGGCAGAAAGACAGGGCAGAACAGGCATCAGTCAGTTGGAAGGGTAGGAAGAGATAGATGGGAGGGTTATGGATGCCTTTGGAGGACTGAGAATTTGTTAGAAGATCAGTGCAGATTTCTATGGAGACAAAGGCCAGGAAATGATAGATCTTTGAAAGGTCACTCTGGCTGCCTTTTGGCAAAGGGGTTGGTAAAAGGCACCTGCAGGTGTGAACACACCAGGTGGGAGGTGAGTGCAGGAAATCAGGTGAGGGAGCATGGGAACTTGGTCCAGGGGTATATAAGGGAAAATAGCCTTTAATGAGTTCCACAAATTGGCACCAGCTGTAGCTTCATTACAGCGCTGGAAGGGGTAGGTGGGTGTGTCCTGGAGGTTACAGAAATTACATGAGAAAGGGAAGTCTTTTTAGATCTTTTTTTCCAACTAGAGGAATTCTCACCTTATTGATAGAATTCCAAAGTGGGAACGGATGGACATGAGGACATCTTTGAAATGTCT
Organism: Mustela lutreola; assembly: GCF_030435805.1. Classification (NCBI taxonomy): domain Eukaryota; kingdom Metazoa; phylum Chordata; class Mammalia; order Carnivora; family Mustelidae; genus Mustela; species Mustela lutreola. The sequence goes on from NC_081292.1 coordinate 95,245,140, forward strand.
GAATATGTTCTTCGACATCTTTGCAAGTGACGAGGAGACCTTGACCTTAGGAGGCCTCGGCCTTCTTTGTAGCCAAAAAGATTTCACCTACAGATTTGGGTTCTCCCTTTTAAAGTCAAGAAGACAGTCATTCCAAAGGACACATCCTATCATTTTACCCTCTCATCATACCTCACATGCTGGGATCTCCAAGACCCTCTGTTACAGGTTGTGAGTATCCACTTTGGCCGGGCTGGTCTTGCCAAGAACACCACCACAGGAAATTTAGAGCCTGTAGTGCTATTAATAACATCATCTAAGACTGTCTTTGCTGCCCTCATGGCCTCTTCCCACCATGACTCACTGAAGCTTTTTACACGTTGTATCCATTAAGCTATAGTTCCCAAAGCTCATCTTCTCTAGTGCCATTAATTTTTAGGGGACCAGGCAAACCTTAAACTTCTCCCCCTTAATTGGATCCCTGTGCCCCCACAATCTCTTTGAATGCCTTTCACCATGATCCTTGAATGAGCTCTGAGACCACTGCCGGTACCTAACACTTCTTGGCACCTTGTCTCTTAGGTTCTTGGAAGAGGAGGTGGCTATGGAGGTGAGTGGGGATGGGAGTTGGAGGATTTCTCCCTTCACTTCCTTTTTTGTTTTTTCAAATAATGGGTTTTGAGGGGGAGGGAAAGGTTAACCAGACAATTTATTTTCCACCTCCCATTGATAAAATGTTTACCACTCCCCATTGGAAGAATTTAGGTCTTTCTTTAGAATCTCCAGGAAAATCTCCCAAACCCAGGCCACCACCATGTGGATTCAGCCATCTTCTGATTCACCTCCAGATTGTCTCCTCCTAAATGCTCAAGCCACAGGTTAAGGGCGAAATGTTCAATGCCCAAACAATTAAGTGGGGAACACGTTTATCTAAGCAATTGCATGCGGCTCTGTATCTGCATACAGGGGGTCTCTCCCAAGCCTTTCCAACCTCAGCAAAACAAGAAAAAGCCCCAGCGACCTGGGGGTATATATCATTCATTCATTCCTGTGTTCAACACTCATGGCGGATCCCCACCGAGACAGTGGGAGAGCAATGACGGGAGAAATCCTGGAAGTTGAAGTCTGAGGAGGATTTCAAATTCAAGTCAGAGATGAAAGAAACATCTGGACTCGGTCCTCAGGTACACGCAGTATTCTGAACTGAGGCTAGAACCAGAGACCATTCTAATGAAAGGCCTCCACAGGTGGGCTCTCACAGGTGGGCTCCAACTCAGTTTCCTGTATATTCATTCATGAAATCGCTCTGCGGGTCAACATGCAGAACAAAACCATTTAATAAAAGTGACAATGAGGAGAGGAAAGGGACGCCAGAAGGCATGTGAATGTGGAGAGAGGAAGAGCCAGGGTGGAAAAACGGAGAATCCCTCCCTGCGCTCCTTGCTGCCAGGGAGGTCTGAGGGCCTAGTTTCCACCTGGGATCCCAAGTCCAGAACAAAAGCGGCGGGGCCATGGCGGGAGACGAGGGAAGGGGGACATTGGCACGCGCGCATGTGGGTGCCCAACGATGGGGGCTAGCGCGCCCGCTGGCGGGGCGCACCTCAGGCGGCGCCATCCCCGGCCCGATCCCGTGCGGACCCTGGTGCGGCGCGGCGTCCGGGGTGGTCCCGGTGCCCCAGGGGTTGCGGGAGGCTGGGTCCCCACACCCCTGCGAGCTCGGCCCGCGCTTTCTGCTCCAGGTGAGGGCGCGCCCGGTTTCAATTTACCTGCATGCAGAGGGTCGTCTGGAGAAGCCATGGGGCTGGGAGGGGCTGCGCGGCTCCAGGGCTGGACTGGAGCGCAGGAGCGCATGGGCGGCCAGACCTGTGGGTCCTCCAGTCCCTACTGGGGTGCAGCACAGCACCTCCGCGCTGCACGCCCCTCCTCCGCCAGCCCCTCCACCTCCTCCCAGACTCTCCACCACGTCCTCCGCGAGCTCACTTCCCGCTTCGGCAATTAGCAAAGCCCCTTCTCCGGGCAGCCCCCGGCCCCGCCCCCCTCCTTCCTGAGGTGGAGGCCCGGGCCTGGGCACGAGGTGAAGCCCCGGGGGCCTGCGAGTGTGGCCAGTGCCAGCGCTCAGCGGCCTCCTAGACTGGCTCCCCGAGCAGGTGTCTGCGCGATGCCTGGCTGCAAAAAGATCATCAGCCCTAAACCTGGCTGCACTCTCGGGTCACTTCGCTGGCTTCCTGATTGTGCCCAAAGCCTGGAACCAGCTTCCCCAGCACAGGCCTGGGCTGAGATGCCTGCCCGCGATCTGTTTGAGCAGTCTCCTAGTCTCCAGGCAGGGTCCGCCATTGCATGATGGCACGCGGGAATCACTTCGACCTGGATGTTTGGGTTTTTTGTTTGTTTTTTGGTTATTGGTTATTACATGACCTCCATGGTAGGTGCTCCACAAAGCGAGTGAAAAGAGGACGCCTGATACATAGGCATATGGCCATTCTAGAAAAAGAGCTTGGGGTTCTCTCGGAAGCGCGGCATTGGTCCTTGCACTATGGTTTAATAGAAAAGGGATTATGCACCAACTTACTTAAATGAGCATAGGTTGAAATCGTTTACTGAGAATAAATATTTAAAACAGTTATATTTTAACTAAATCTATCATCAATCATAAATCTATTACACGAAGGTTACAGGCAATTTAAATGCAATAGCACTCTCTTCAGGGTTTTAAATAATCCGTGTCTGTCTTGGCACAATAGAATGCAAAGATAGGAAATGGTTTGTAAAAGGTCATATAATAGCTTTTACTATAGGGTATCAGCAATTTATCCTAAAGGAGCAGCCTCCAGCTAAAAACTCCGCTTTGAAAATACAGAAAAGCAGCAAACGTTTACATACCCTCTTGGTGACCAGAGGCGTGCTTTGTGCCCCTCATCATCTCTTTTGTGGTTCTGAGGCCCTTGGCGCTCAGTAGTTTAGTGTCTTATTCTCTGGAATAGGCCATTGAAGAAATACCAGGCCCAGAGAAGAAGGTCCTGCTGGGTGTCTGAAGAAAGTACAACCTTTTAGATGAAGCTTTCTGGGGAATTTGTTAGTGGTTTTGTCTCCTTCTGATAGGAAGGGAAATTTTATTTTTAAAGATTTTATTTATTTATTTCATAGAGATCACAAGTAGGAAGAGAGGCAGGCAGAGAGAGAGGAAGAAACAGGCTCCCTGCTGAGGAGTGAGCCTGATGTGAGGCTCGATCCCAGGACCCTGGAATCATGACCTGAGCCGAAGGCAGAGGCTTTAACTCACTCTGCCACCCAGGTGCCCAAGGGAAAATTTTTTTAAAGGTTTTATTTATTTATTTGACAGACAGAGATCACAAGTAGGCAGAGAGCAGGCAGAGAGAGAAGTGCAAGCAGGCTCCCTGCTGAGCAGAGAGCCAGACATGGGGCTCAATCCCAGGGCCCTATGATCATGACCTGAGCCGAATGCAAAGGCCCAGTGAGCCAAACTCACTGAGCCACTCAGGTGCCCCAGGAAGGGAAATTTTTTTAAGAGTATTTTCTCTTTGAATCTATTTTGAGGTTTGGTTTGTGGTTCTTTCTGACTTCTCATGAAGATGGAATTACTTCTGAGGTTGGTTGTCAGGAACCGCATATCAAATCGAGCTATCTTGTTAGCAAGAAATAAATAAATAAATAAATAATAAAAGCTCAAGTGTTGGTATAAAGCTATTATGCTTTTCAAAACCCCGAACTATAATTGATGTATCGTGGTCATTCTTTATCATATCAAACAGGAGAGAGGTGGCACAAATGCACTTTCAGGTTAATTTTTTTACAAGGAAGATTGACTAATGAACCTACTTTGTTATTCCCTTTCATTCAATTTCCCTGTACTTCCTTTTCTATGCATTGTAATGGTAAACCATCATTATTTTTATTGTTGGCACGTGAGAATTAGAGATCAATGCCCAAAGTGAAAGGAGAAGGCAAGTTTATTAACGCAACAGCACACTCTCTAAGGGAGAGCAGGTGGTATTCCATGAGGTGGAGCTGGCCCTTTGTTTTGGGATTGGATATTTCTTGGTCTTTTTGAAGTGGGAGGACATTCAACATGCAGTGGATTGATCTCTAATGGAGGCTGCTTCCAATCATTTGGGGGACTCCTACCACAGGTTGGGAAGAGGAGTTGTTGTTGTCATTTTTATTTTATTTTTTTCAGGGTTCCAAAATTCACTGTTTATGCACCACACCCAGTGCTCCATGCAATATGTGCCCTCCATAACTCCCATTAACAGGCTTACCCAACCCTCTGCCCCCTCCCCTCAAAACTCTCACTTTGTTTCTCAGAGTCTCTCATGGTTTGTCTCCCCCTCCAATTCCCCCCCACTCACTTCTCCTCTTGATCACCCAGTGTCTTCTGTGTTATTCTTTATGCTCCGCAATTAAGTGAAACCATATGAAAATTGACAATCTCTGCTTGAATTATTCCACTCAGGATTATCTCCTCCAGTCCCGTGCATGTTGATACAAAAGTTGGGTATCCTTCCTTTCAGAAGGAAGCATAATACTCCATTGTAAAAATGGATCATATCTTCTTTATCCGTTCATCCATTGAAGGTCATCTTGGTTCTTTCCAAAGTTTAATGACTGTGGCCATTGCTGCTATAAACATTAGGGTACAGATGTCCCTTCTTTTCACTACATCTGTATCTTAGGGGTAAATACTCAGTAGTGCAATTGCAGGGTCATAGGGTAGCTCTAATTTTAATTTCTTAAGGAGTCTCCACACTGTATCCCAAAGTAGCTGCACCAACTGGCATTCTCACCAATAGTGTAAGAGGGTTCCCCATTCTCCACATCCTCTCCAACACTTGTTGTTTATTGCCTTGTTAATTGTGGCCATTCTAACTGTGTAAGGTGGTATCCCAATGTGCTTTTGATTTGAATCTCCCTGATGGCTAATGATGATGTACATTTTCTCATGCATCTGTTTGCCATTTGTATGTCTTCTTTGGAGAAGTGTCTGTTCATGTCTTCTGCCCATTTTTTGACATGATTATCTGTTTTGTGTGTGTTGAGTTTGAGGAGTTCTTTATAGATCTTGGATATCAGCCCTTTATCTGTAATGTCATTTGTGAACATCTTCTCCCATTCCGTGGGTTGTCTCTTCATTTTGTGGACTGTTTCCTTTGCTGTGCAGAAACTTTTGATCTTGATGAAGTCCCAAAAGTTCATTTTTGCTTTTGTTTCCTTTGTCTTTGGGGACATGTCTTGAAAGAATTTGCTGTGGCCAGTGTCCAAGAGGTTACTGCCTATGTTCTTCTCTAGGATTTTGATAGATTCCTGCCTCACGTTGAGGTCTTTTGTTCATTTCGAATTTATCTTTATGTATGGTATAAGAGAATGGTTGAGTGTCATTCTTGCATACATAGCTGTCCAATTTTTCCAGCACCATTGATTGAAGAGGCTGTCTTTTTTCCACTGTATAATTTTCTCTGCTTTGTCAAAGGTTTTTTGACCATAGAGTTGATGGTCCATATCTGGGCACTCTACTCTGTTCCACTGGTCTGCATGTCTGTTTTTATGCCAGTGTCATGCTGTCTTGGTGAACACAGCTTTGTAGTAAAGCTTGAAATTAGGCAACATGAAGCCCCCAGTTTTGCTTTTTCTTTTTCAACATTCCCTTATCATTTCAGGGTCTCTTCTGGTTCCACACAAATTATTTGGAATTGTTTGTTGTTGTTCGTTCCAGCTCTTTGAAAAGTTCCAGTGGAATTTTGATCAGGATAGCACTGAAAGTATAGATGGCTCTAGGCAGTATAGACATTTTCACAATGTTTATTCTTCCAATCCATGCATGTGGAATGATCTTCATTCTTTTTGTGTCTTCTTCAGTTTCTTTCATGAGTATTCTGTAGTTCCCCAAGTACATTTACCTCTTTGGTTATGTTTATTCCAAGGTATTTTATGGTTCTTGGTGCTATAGGAAATGGAATCAATTCTCTAATTTCCCTTTCTATGGAAATCAACTGATTTCTGTACATTAATTATGTATCCTGCCACATTACTGAATTGCTGTTATGACTTCTAGTAGCTGGGGGGGGGGTGTGGAGTCTTTTGGGTTTTCTATATAAAGTATCATGTCATCTGCAAAGAGAGAGAGTTTGACTTATTTTTTGCCAATTCGAATACCTTTTATTTCTTTGTGTTGTCTGATTGTAGTTTCTAGGACTTTTAGTACTGTGTTGAATAACAGGGTTTAGAGTGGACATCCTTGTCGTGTTCCCGATTTCAGTTGGTAGGCTGTCAGCTTTTCCCGTTTGAGGATGATATTCACTGTGGGTTTTTCATAGATAGATTTTATGAAGTTGAGGAATGTTCCCTGTATCCCTGTACTTTGAAGTGTTTTAATCAGGAGTGGATGCTGTATCTTGCCAAATGCTTTTTCTGCATCAATTGAGAGGACCATGTGGTTATTCTCTCTTCTTTTATTGATTTGTTCTATCACATTTACTGATTTGTGAATGTTGAACTACCCTTGTATCCCATGGATAAATCCCACCTGGTCATGGTGGATAATCTTTTTAGTGTACTGTTGGATCCTATTAGCTAGGATCTTGTTGAGAATCTTGGCATCCATATTCATCATGGGTATTGGTCTGAAATTCTCCTTTGGGAGGGTGTCTTTGCCTGGTTTGGCCTTCTGTTTCTATTTTTGGAAGCAGCTTCAGAAGAATAGGTGTTATTTCTTCTTTGAAAGTTTAGTAGGATTCTCCAGGGAATTCACCAGGTCCTGGGCTCTTGTTTTTTGGGAGGTCTTTGATGACTGCTTCGATCTCCTAACTAGATATTGGTCTATTCAGGTTGTCAATTTCTTCCTGATTCAGTTTTGGAAGTTTATAGGTTCCTAGGAATGCATCTATTTTGTCTAGGTTGCCTAACTTATTGTCATATAACTGTTACAACTGTTGATAATAATTTCTGATGATTGTTTCTATTTCCTTGCTATTAGTCACGATCTTTTCCTTTTCATTCATAACTTTATTAATTTGGGTATTCTCTCTTTTCCTTTGGATTAGTTTGGCCAGTAGTTTATCAATCTTATTGATTCTTTCAAAATTCAGCTTCTAGTTTCATTGATGTGTTCTACTGTATCTCTAGTTTCTACCTCATTGATCTCTGCTTTAATCTTGATTATTTCCCTTCTTGCATGTGGGTTTGGCTTAATTTGTTGTTGATTCTCCTGGTCTTTAAGGTGTAAAGAGAGCTGGTTTATTCTGGAGTTTTCAATTTTTTTGAGGGAGCCTGGTGGGAAGAGTTGTTTTTTACCTTAAAAGGTTTGTTCTGGAACCATCATGGCAACTCTTTTCCATGGGGATGGCAATGCAAATGCATTATGAAAGATCTAGGGGTTACTCTGGGGTAGAGGTAGAAGAGGAGAGAACATTTTTAGTACCAGTGTCTCCTGGTTTATTAGGCCCAGGGTCTCAGAAGTCACAAAGTCGGGAGGTTGTGCCCTCAGTCTTCTAATGTGTAACCCATTTTTCACCATCCTTGCCTCTAACTCATCTCTCACTGCCCACACATTCAGATATAGGGGAATATTGATTGACAAAATATTAATTACCAAATAACAGTAGTTGGAGAATAAGAAAAATGCAGGCACCTGATTATATAATATTACTTAAATAAAATATGTTTTTATTAGTGCTATTAGAAGTAAATTCCCCAATACTTTAATCACACAGAATGATGGAATCCTAGATTTTTTTTTCTTGTATTTACTAAGAAAATGATCATGCCTCAAGTATATTAAAATGGAATAGGGAAAATTAAAAATTGTTTTAAGTTGATTTGCGTGTGTTGTGCGTATGTGAGAGAGAAAGTGAGAGAGAAAGAGAAAGACAGAAAAAGAGAAAGGGAAAGACAGAGAGGTGGCTGCAGTGAATTGATGAGTTGCAGGATAGATTTTAAAGTTTTGTCTTTTGCTTTCTACATTTCCTTTTCCTTAGGTTCAAGAGAACAATCAGTAATATCTCAGATGCCTGCTGGTAACATCAGCAGAAAGAGTGAGAGGTTCCCAGAAAATTAAAGATGAGATATAGTTTTCCTGACATAAGAAAAGTCATTTTTTGTCCCAGCTATTTTCAATGATCTATACCCCACCTGTGTACTTGCCCAAGCACATTTCTTCCAAAACTTCATGGGAGGTTCTTACAAAGAAATGCAAAAACCTCACTAGTTAAGGATTTTGAGGGAACAAGGCAATGGGAAAACTAACAGTCACCACCAGACCAGGAAATAGCCTAAGCTATTGAGACAATAAATTAGTGGTAAAACTCCTAGTGCTATTTCAAAAGTAATCAAGGCCTTGAATTCCTTGTCCAAGAAAATGAGCCCAAGACCCCATCTAGTTTATATCTGCTCTTGAAGCCTGCAGAGTCCCTTTCCCTTGTCCAACAGTTACCTCTGCTTTACTCTAACGTTGAAGTTTCTGCCCTCGGTGGAATACAAGCTTCATTCAGGTGAACATGCAATACATATTGCACAAATACATATGTGGATGTGCATGCATCCACAACCTTATGACCAACCATACACGGGATAATAAAACTCTCCCTTCTGAGTATTCATCTTAAATACTAAATAAAAATCTCTCTCCTGTTCAAACAGTCAAGGCTTTGGAACTTATTCCCTGTGATCTCCTTGTATGTTGTAAACAAACATTCCTTTCTTTGACAACTCCATCTGTTTCTGTGATTCACCAAAGACTGACCTCAGTTAGTTCAGTTACTGTAATGGCTTTCACTACTCTGATTCTACCTCTGCAAGTCTCCAAATTTAACTATTTTTTTCTCCCAATTCTGCATGTTCTTGTCTTTAAACTGCAACTCTGAACAGATGATTTGCTTGTTTAAAAAGAAATCAAGAAAAGGGAGTAGTAGACAACATTGTTACTTTGAACTTCCTGCCCTAAGGGGCTCTCCTGTTGTTTCTCTTTGACTTCCTGGACTAAAACGACAGAAATTTGGCAATACATCACTCCCCAATCCAGATTACTGACAGAACAGTTTATACTCTTAGAAAAATATTAGTTTAAAAGATCACATAATTAAATACTTAAGCATGTAGTGTAACATAGTGGTTTACAAGAAATATATTTTGGTCATCTGAATATTTGGTTTTCAACCATGGCTACTGACTCACAGCTCCTAAAACTCTTGGACTTTCCTGTGATAAGGGTGAGAGAGGTGTGTTTTGTTATGTTAATGAAGTGACCTTCAGACCTCACTCAAGGCAAGGGCTGTTTGCCTGAAGGACCAACCACTTGTTGAAAGCCTTCATAACTTTTTGCCCAACATGCCTCCCCTTCCCCCCAATTCAGAATTATCTGGGGAGGGAAGAGGAGCTGGAGATTAGATCAGCAAATGACAATGATTTAGTCAGTCATGACTATGTCATGAAGCCTCCACAGAAAACCTGAAAAGACTGGGTTCAGAAAGCTTTTAGTTTGTTAAATGTATGAAAAGGCAGGAAGAGTGGCAGTCTTACAGAAGGTAATAGAAGCTCTGTGCCCATTCTCCATACCTTGCCCTGTGCACTTCTTTATCTATCTATTGATTTAAATCTTCTATTATATCTTTTAATAAGCTGGCAAACATAAATTAAGTATTTTTCTGAGTTTTGTGAGTCCCTGTAGCAAATTAAAAGAATGTAAGAAGTAGGCCACTGGGACCTCCAACCTGTAGTTGCTCAGTCACAAGCACAGGTAATAACCTGGGGCCTACAGTGAGACTGGCATCTGAGGTGGGGTTGGAGATAGTCTTGAAGGACTGATCCCATAACTGATGAAATCTTACGCTATGTTCAGGTAGATAGTGTCAGAATTTAGTTGAATTCTTGGAGATCCTGCTGTTGTCTGAAAATTATTTGGCATTGTTGGTATGATGTCCTAAAACCCAAAAATACATAGCTACCTCAAAATAAGAATAAGGTTGACAGCTTATATATAATAAGTGAGTATATCAGGGATTTAAAATATACCCAATAAATAATATAAGGAAATAAGGAAAGAGTTTGAAATAAAAACAAGAATAAGAACCTAGTGGTACTAATAGATTAAATATATGTAGTCTAGTTGAATTAAGAATACAATGGATAGAATACGTAATGGATTCAATAGAGATAAGAAGTCACTTAAGGATATAGTCATCTGGATACCAGCAACGCATTAAAATGATCAATATAAAAGAGGTGTAAGATGTAGGTGATGTGTGTGGAACAAAAGCTAGAGAAAAAATTAGATTTCCTTACTACTCATAGCCTGTTGACAAGTCCTTGATGTTCCTCTGGGGACTCAGCTGCTTCAATGTGGACACGTCCACTCAGGGCAAAAAGCATTCTTAGTCCACCCCCCAGGATACTGAAAATCTACTTTCACATGTAAAAATTACTTTGGAAACTTATTTATCTCTACTTCCCACCCCTGCCCTCAAGATATACATTGGCAATCATCTCCCAAGCATATACCCACTGATACACATCAGAAGAGTCTCTTCCCTAAGTTTTTACTAAACAGTAATAAATGACCTTTCCCTAACAATAGCTAGCCCCCTCAAGGTCCTGGAAACCTTGTTTATAAAATACCTTGGAGGCTTGTGCTATCCCTAACCTCCTCCCAAATTGAAAGTATATAATCAGCCACTCTTCATGACCCCCCCCTCTACTCCAAATAAATAAATAAGTATTTTTTAAATAAAATAAAATAAATGACTTTTTTTTAAATGAAAGAAGAAAAAGGAAAGAAATATTTGAATATTAATGTACATCTATTTCTCAAGCATAAAATAGTCAAGACACTGGATTAAAACTTACATACAAGAAAAGAAAGAAAATATTCATAACTATAGTTGACTCTATGAATCCCACACTAGGGCAATCATACCAAAGACAAAAAAAAATCATAAGTTTTAGAGAGGTAAAAAGAATTCATTAATAAAGAAACAAGAATCAGACTAACAGAAAATTTTTAAATAGCATCAGTTATAAAAAAGAATGAAGTAATAGCTTTATTATCTTGAAAAAAATAATCACAAATGTAAACTTTTAGATCCTTATAAAATGTCATTGGAATAGGAAGGCATAATAAAAAAAATATTTTCAGGAATACAGACCACAGATAATTTGCCTTAATTTGTGTAGGCAGCACTTAAATACTAATATTATTTTAACAATTAAAATGTACTCTATGACCTATGGGGTGGGGGAAAAGAGGATGACCAAGTCATCTTGAAATAATTCAGTTTTATGAAAAAAGTAAAAAGATCGAAAAAAAGACTTGAAGAAAAGAGAGATAAAACGTATGCATAATAAAAATAAATAAATAAATAAATAAATAAATAAATAAATAAACAACTGGTGTGCCTGGGTGACTTAGTCGGTTCAAGTGTCTGCCTTCAGCTCAGGTCATGATCCCAGGGTCCTGGTATTGAGCCCTGCATCAGGCTCCCTGCTCAGTGGAAAGTCTGCTTCTCCCTCCCATTGAGAAAAAAAAATTTGACTTATTTATTTGAGAGAGATAATCTTTAAATTTTACTTATTTATTTGAGAGAGAGTGAGAAAAGAAAAACATGCACACAGCAGGGAGAATAACAGAGGGAGAGGGAGAAGCACCCCACTGAGCAGGGAAAACCCTGCGGGGCTCTATCCCCAGACCAGGGTATTATCACCTGAGTTATAGTTAGAAACTTAACTGACTGAGCCACTCAGGTACCCCAATGAATACAATCTTTAAAATAATAATAATAATAATAATAATAATAAAGAAATAATATTTCAGATAATATGATTTTTTTAATGTAAGACTTGGTATAAAAACAGGATGACATATTTGTCTAATTATAGTAAAAGACTTTGATAAGTTTAGATGCAGTAGTACATAAAAAAATTTAACTTCTTTCATTAACTGATAATTTAATTAGATTAAATTAAGAGACATCAAAATTTAGAGAATCTAATAGTCCTGATCTATTAATAAACATAGCCATCCTGACCCCAAAACAATAGTCTTCAGTAAGTATATAAGCATAAGTTGAACATTTACACAAACAGGCCATTATTTAGGCCAGAAGTATATGCCAATAAATTCCTAGAGTTAAATATCAGGTTATATTTTCCAAGAATAAGGCAATAAAATTAGAAAACAATGACCAAATTATTAAATTCATATAATTGGAAGTTAACTTCATACCTAAAAAGAAATAGTACAGCTAATTCAGAAATTTTTAGAATTACAGTACTTTGGTAATATCAACTCTCAAAATGAGTAACGGACAGGTGGGGCTAGGGAGGAAGAGATCCATAGGGAACTTTGTGAACAGGCTCTCAGAAATCCCCAAAATGTGGTGTGGGAAAACCAGAGTAAAGAGATAAATTGGACCACCCTACCCCAGGGAAAAGCACCCTGATCTAGGCATGTGGGATGGAGGACCACCCTGCCCTAGGTGTATGGGGTGGGTCATGTGGGGTGGGTGTCTCTATGATAATCACCTGTAACCAAAAAAGAATAATCAGACCCTAAAAAGGAGGTAAGCCACTGAAGGAGTTATTGATAGAGATGTTAAAAGGATTAAAGTTGCCTGGTTACCTTTTTATAAAAAATAAACCCTGAAGGCACTCATTGTTAACTGTGTGGGGACCTCTCTTAGTTGTGAGAGCTTTTTCTATATATTCACTTGATAAACTTCTGTCACTTACTCACTCTCCATTGCCCACGAGATTCCTTCTTTGACTCCAAGAGACAAGAACCTAGCTCTCCCACATCATTCCCTAGAGTTAAGTACCAGGCTATATTTTCCAATGATAAGGCAATAAAACTAGAATATAATGACCAAAATATTAAGTCCATGTAACTGGAAGTTAACTTGATACCTAAAAAGAAATAATACAGCTAATTCAGAAATATTTAGAATTACTGTACTATGGTAATATCATTTGTGAAAATAAGTGACAATAATTAAAGGTATGAAGGAAATCTAAAGGTTTAATTGTATTAATTCAAAAGAAAAACAAAACAATACAACAAAAACACCAAAGCATAAAACAACAAAACAAAACAAAAAGAATATAAAGGCAAAACCTAAGAATGACAGCAGTAATAACAAAATGTTATAGAAACAAACAAATTTTTGGAATAGATTAATAAAAAAGATTTGACCAATGAGTACTGGTCAGGAATACTCAGAGATGATGAAGATAAAATAAAATACTAAATGAAATGTATAAAAACTAAATTATAGACCTAAGAGACTGATTAAAAATGCTTCTAGAAAAAGAGTCTAATTTTAAGACAATAAAATTAATAGCACCATAGAGAAAACTGTATTTGTGACATAGGGGATCAATTAGAGATGATAAAGTATTTCCTTAAATATCAAAGATAACAATTAGACTCAGTGGCTCAGTCAGCTAGGCCTCTGCCTTCACCAGAGATCATGATCACAAGGCCCTGAGACTGAGCTTGACTCCCTGCTTGGTGGGGAACCTGCTTCTTCTTCTCCCTCTCCCTCTCCCTCTTCCCCTGCTTGTGCTTGTTCTCTCTCTCTCTCTCTCTCTAAATAAAATTTTAAAAGTTAAAAAAATTAAGAAATAAGCATCAAAGATTAATCCATAAGGTAAAAATATTTATTAAAGTGATTAATTAATTTATATTAAAATTAAATATTTCCTTGAAATTAAGTACAGTGTGGAGAAAAAGTTAATAGACAACTGACATAGGAATGAACAATACTTAAAATATTTAAAACTGACAAGGAATTATTAGATTTAGACTCCATGATGATCTCTATGTATGTGCATATAAAACACCTTAAAATACTTTGTAGGAATGTGCTACAGGAAATTAAAGAGACAGGGAGATAAAGGGGGAAAAAATAGCTCAACTTGAAATGACTAGTTGGTTGCCACTGTGTTTTATTTACATTTTCCACCACTTTTTTGGTCAATGAAATTATTTTACATGTATCTATTATTATCTTGTAGGACATGTTATACTAATATCATTATTAATGAAGTTGAGAATAAGAATATGATGCCTTCATTTCATCATAATTGTTAAAAATGATCCCTGAAGCTGGTAAATGCAGGAAACCAGAAACAGAAATAATAATTAGCACCAGTTCAAAAGCTTGTCCACCTGGAACCCGTAAGAAAATCCAACTAGATCCTGAAAATAATGAGTGATTTGAGGAAAATGGACAGGGATATAGATTTCCAGGTGCTTTTTACTTATAATGGCAATAGCAACTTAGACAATGTAATGGAAAAAAAATCTATTAATTGGCAGTAGGAAAATTATTTAAAAAATATAAACCATAAGCCAATGAACTTGGGAAAATTATGAAGAATCTACATAAACATAAAAAGAAACAATATGAATTTGCCAAGGCACATTCACATTTTTAAAAATAAGTTAAAAGGGGAACAATATGCCATAATACATATATCAATGTTTTTCATAGAAGTTTAGTATAAAAAATAAACATTTTAAATAATTAATTTGGAAAATGATATCACATATCTGAAAAACTTGGAAGAAGAAATGGATAACCATGACTAAACAAATGTAGCAGAAAAATGATTTACAAAAATAGATAAAGGCTATTCAAAAATGCAGTGAATATTGGCCAAAGCTTAGAAAAATCGATAAAATATAAAATGTAAAATGAATTCATAAGTGAAAAATAGAATCCTATTAAATCTAATTTGGAAAGAACTCATAATTTTTTTTGCCTGAATCTGCTCTGCCTTTCATTAGGTGGGACACTGACCAAGCCCACTCAGCTCCTCTCTCATGCCCAGTAATAGTAAAGTCAGGGACATTAATTACTTCTGGGATGAATTTTAACCACTGTGGATAGGATGCAGAAGCCAGTGGGTTAAACAGATTCTTTCTTGTTTCAGGAAAATAATTCTGAGATGTATTCTGTGCATTAGGATTGATGCTCAGTTGTCTACAATCATAATCCACTCAGTCTGAACTCATATATGTTTCTCCTGGACCACTTAGCTCTTCTCATTCTCTCCTCTTCCACGTGATCAAATCCCAAAATAATTATTTAGGTTGTGTATGCAAGTCCTGATTTTGAAGGGAAACTCAGTTACAGAAAGAGATGAAAATAAAGATACAGGGAAAAAATGGTGCACTTGGGTGACTCAATTAGATAAGCATCTGACTCTTGATTTCAGCTCAGGTTGTTATCTCAGGGCGATGAGATGAAGCCCCTATAGGCTCTGTGCTGGGCAAGGAGGTTGCTTAAGATTCTCTCTTCTTATCCCTTTCCGTCCACCCCTCACCTCCCACGCTGTCTTTCTCTTAAATAATAAGCACTGCTGGACTATCTTAGATTCTGTACCTTCTCTCCAGCCATGAACCTATCACTGTCTTTTACTCTTGAAAACTTCATTAGACAAATTAATGTGGTGAAGGAAGCAATATGAGAAAGCCTATTAATCTGATGAGCATGGAACTGAACAAACCCTATAGATACTTTCCCTTTGACTTCAGCCTATCAATACCTACAGTGAGTCACATACACTCAAGATTATTGTTTTTATTGTATACTTCATATATTCATTAATTTTTGACTCGTTATCATTTTGTTGAAGTGTTAAACTATGGTAATAAACAAACTTTTAATTAACTTTTCCTACTATGATACAAATATAACTTGCACTTGAACTTTAGCTAATATTGTGTTCTAAAATTGTCAAAACAAAATGATCAAGGTTTCTAGATTATTTACTGTATTTTCTACTATATAATATTGTTCTGTCTCTTCTGTATAAAGAAAATGAATGCTTGGGGCTCTTGGGTGGCTCAGTGCGTTAAAGCCTCTGCCTTCTGCTCAGGTCATGATCCCAGAGTCCTGGGATAGAGCCCCACATCAGGCTCTCTGCTCAGCAGGGACCCTGCTTCCCTTCCTTTCTCTCTGCCTGCCTCTCTGTCTACTTGTGATCTCTGTCTGTCAAATAAATAAATAAAATCTTAAAAAAAAGAAAATGAATGCTTGTTAACTAAATGAATGCTTTACTGAACAAATTAAATATGGCAGTAGCATTTTATTTTATCATGCTTTACATAGTAAACTATAATATTATATCACTGGTCTACAAATAATCTACTCACATAGTCATTTGGAAGCTTTTAGCAAAAGAATTCTTCCTCCTGATTGTAGTATAAAAGCCACAGAAATATACAGAAGACTCCTAGTATAGAAAGTTAAGTCCAGTTATCCGTGATGCCTTGAGTAGAACCTGACCTATGTATGTCCTGGAATGCACTAGTAACTGTTACATGTGATAGGATTATATTTAATATATACAGTTTCATTTACTTCACAAAGGAGATATAAATTTGAGAATAAAATATTTGATGAATCTATAAAGTCTATATCTATTTGTAACCAATGTGGTAGAATTAAGATGTTAATTTGAAAAAAATTTTCATTGAACACATACACATATTCAATTGTTTTTATATATATAAACAGCATTATTTATTTATGTAAATAAATGCATTGTCAGTAAAATCCATTTACTTATCAATCATAAGGGTAATTTTAAGTACTAAGAATAAGAAATATGTGAAAAGATAAGTGTTCAAGAGTGCAGTTTGTGGTAATTAATACAATATGATAGGCTCATAAAAAGATATATTACTTGAACTTAAAAGCTTCTATAATTAAGCGATGACCACTTGAAATTTGTAATTAGTCTTGCTGCAGTTTTTCCTTGCACTTACTGCCCTTCCCCAGAAGTTCACTAAGAATTTCTGTGAATGTCTTTATGTTTAATCTCATTCATGGATTCCACTGCTGCTCACAAAACAAAGTCAAAAAGAGAGGTAACTCTATGTGGCACTCCATCCACAAGCAATACATTCATAAATAATTAAAAAGCTCTCTACTTCATTTGTTACCCATTCAGCTAATAACTTAAATGAGTAACTGAGGCCATTTTATCAGCACGTTTAATAGAATGCGACTCAGAAACTTCACAGTGTTATTTAAGAAGAAATGTTCCTGTGTTAAGGTTTTTATTTTTTTTAATCAACAAAATAATTTTCAAGTATTAAAAGCAAATGTCTCCTTTTCCTCCAAGTTTCCTTGCTATGTCCAAGTTATAAATAAATACATTACAATCGTATTTTGAGTAGTAGATAAAAACAAATGTTTTGAAACTGTCTGTGGGTTGAGTGTCTGGGTTAACTTGTATAAATATCTGAACTCAATGTATTTAGACTTTATTAGATGGTTTATTTTAGAATATTTAAAAATACATGCTCAGATAATGACTTAACATTATTTTATTCATTTTAATAAATAAATTATTTTATTTAATTATGTTTATTTATTTATTATTTAATGATTTAATATTTAATACTCTAAATTTGAAATATTTTAAATTCTAAAAAATATTTATTTAATTAAATTGATATATTTAATATAAATATTTAGTAAATTATTTAATCATTATTATAATTATGCAATACATTATGTATTGTGTAATAATTGCATTTTAATAAATAAATAAATGTATTATTTACATTATTTTATTTTATTTTATTTTATTTTATTTAGTTGACAAAGAGAGGGAGAACGCAAGCAAAGGGAGCTGCAGGCAGAGGGAGAGGGAGAAGTAGGCTCCCAGCTGAGCAGAAAGATCAACCTGGGGTTCCATCCCACGACCCTGGGATCACCACCTGAGTTGAAGGCAGATGCTTAACTGACTGAGCCATCCAGATGCCCAAGGCTTTGTATTCTTAGCTTCTAAATATTGATGCTGCTTCATCTCTGGAGTTAGTAAATTGATGTTGAGAATTCATATCAAAGAATTGATAGTAGCTGTTAAACAGAAACATGTAATTTAGGGGAAAAAAAAGAACAGAAGGAAGAGAAAGGCCAAAAGTCAAAAGCACGTTAATATAAAATTTAATTAGATAAATTTAATTAGATAAATAAACCTGATATTCCCCTAAAGGGGCCTAATAAAAGAGCTGCAAAGAGCTGATAGGATTAGGAAAATTGTCCACTCCTGGTCATTTCATAATTTTAAACTATTCCTTATTAATAAATATACTTAGTTCCAGAAACACAACCACATAAGAACATTTCCACCAAGTTTCCTCTAACAGCATTTAAAAATTAGACATTCAAACAAAGTAGTTCATTATATGTTGCATCTGTATCTTAAAGTTTAAACACTTTCTGTGACACATTTTCTAATAATTAAAATTAAAAAAAAATATATATATATATATATATACACCTTATCACTAAATGGAAATATATATATATTTATATATAAATATATTTATAATATTTATATATAAATATATATATATATATATATATACCTTATCCCTAAATGAAACCTTTCTTTGTTTATTAGCTTAAATAGGTAAATTAGCAACAACAACAATAAACAGCTAGTATTATAGAGGTAGGAACAATTTACCTTTTCATTCATTGCTATTTTCTAAAAAT
This sequence comes from Mustela lutreola, assembly GCF_030435805.1. NCBI lineage: Eukaryota > Metazoa > Chordata > Mammalia > Carnivora > Mustelidae > Mustela > Mustela lutreola. The sequence continues at coordinate 95,263,640 of NC_081292.1, forward strand.
TCCTATTTTATTTTTTTCTCAAGTCTGTCATAATAATTTTCTAAATCTCCTGCCTTATTCAAATTTTTTCTTTTAATGGAAATCTCTATTTCATATTTATTTTCTCTTCCTCCACTCTTTGCTCTAATAATTCAATGTATTATTAGATTTTCTGTTTTTCTCTTTATCCAGATATATCTTTTCTTTCTTTTTTAAATAATTTGATTTTCTGGCATTTTACATCAGTACATGCTTTCTTATGGATGTTAGAAATGTCTGTGGAACTACTAGAAGAATAAACTTTTTACCTTTAAGAAGTTGACAGTCTAGAGTGCCTGGGTGGCTCAGTTGGTTAAGTGTCTTCCTTCAGCTTAGGTCATGATGCCAGGGTACTAGGATCCAGTCCTGCATCAGCTGCCTGCTCAACAAGGAGTCTGGTTCTTCCTCTCCCTCTGCACCTCCCCGCCCACTCTCTCTCTCTCTAATAAATAAATATATTCTTTAAAAAAAGACTGAAATCTGAGACTGAATTACTAAATTCAGTCTTAATATAAGACAGCTAAACAAAGCAATGATCACAACTGGAAAATTTAGTCAGATCATGGTTTAACATTTTTGGTTGACACAGGACCTCTTTCAGTAAAAACTTTCCCTAAATATCAATTTCGTTTAAGGCAAAAATATTGACAAGAAATTCAGATCCTTCTCATCATTTTCATATCAATTTAATGTGACATCCTCCAAGTATATAATCAAATATGTAATTATTCTATCTGTTGCCTTGTATATTGCCTGTATCTTTTTCAGACTCAAAGTTCCATTGAGGTAGAGCTTTTTTGTTTTGTTTTGTTTTTTTTAAAGCAGAGATTTTTAAAGTGTTTGATATATACAAGATTCTTAATAAGTGTTTGCAAAACCTATGTATTTCAGAAGCCTTAAACATATTAAAATAATGTAGGTGATATTAGTAGTCATATCAAACAATTTGTATGTTTCAGTCATGTAAATAACTACATTTCTCAGAGACAGAGAAACATACAAATGATCTGGGTCCAGTAGGATAATGCTAGCATGTGTTGTAAATTCTCTTATATGACCTTATTCTTGCAAGAATTGGTTATGTGGCAGAAAAAAAGGTATCACTATCTTATACTTTATTATTTAAAGATATTTATGGAAGTTGTTAATTTCTTACACTACCCCTTTGTTTCAGTGGACCCAATTTCCGTGGTAATGGTGAGAGGAAAGTAGGCAATTTAGGCAGCAGCAAAAATCTCCTACAAGGCACTATAAAATAAGGCTTGTTCTAGATCATGGGTCTGTCCAAAGGGGAATGTTAAAGGGTAGGATGGATGATGGATGCATTGTGGACTTATAACTATAAGATTAATACTGTTATGCCCCAATAATGGGTCTATGATTATAGGAGCGAGACTGATGTAAAGCGAAGGTCAAGCAAAGCTTTATTTCATGCCAAGCATCAAGAATCTAACCGAACGTTCGGGGCCACACCTCTTATGAGAGAAGGCAACCCTTCTCTGTTTCACAGTCTAGCTTTTAAGGGCAAAGGCCATGCAGTCAGGCCTGGCCACGCACAGGTGACCAATGAGATTTTAACACACACAGGAAACTCCACAGTGAGGCTAGGTGACCAATTGAGGTACAATTTACCCTAGTATAGACATTTGACCCAGCCTATTACACCTTGATTAGGATTGGTGCCAAAAAGGTTCCCAAACGGTGGAGGAGTGGGGCATACTCCTTAGTATCTAGGGAGACAAAATGCAAACACCGCCACCCCCCCCCCCCCCCCGCTGATTGATGTCTCCACCTGGCCTGACCCACCCTTGTATATGTGCTTTGTTACCTGGAGCTGATTTCCAGGACTTGTTTTTAAGTGAATCCCCTGAGGGAAGGGGAGCAAGGACAGTTTAAGGGTTAACCTCAATGAAAGCCTCTTGCTAAAATATAAAAATATAAAATAGGTCCTTACATTACAACAACTCAGTAGGGAAAGTCCCAGTGTGGTGATAAAAGAAGTGATGTAGCTTGCATTGCACATTTTATTTTTAAAACGTGTAAGTTGTATTTTTCCCTGCCATGACATCATACTTTATCTTCATCTCTGTATACTAGTTTAAAACTAGTTAAACAAACTCAACAATTTTTTAAAAAAATATTTTATTTATTTATTTGAGAGCAAAAGCCAGAGAGAGAGAGAGAGAGAGAGCATGAGCAATATGGGGCTCAATCCCAGGACTCTTGAGATCATGATCTGAGCCAAAGGCAGACACTTAACTGACTGAGCAAATGAGACTCCCACAAACTCAACAATTTTATAAAATTTTATTTGTTGGGGTGCCTGGCTGGATCAGTCAGTAAAACATGTAACTCTTGATCTTGGCGTTGTACATTTGAAATCCACCTTGGGTGTAGAGGTTTTTAAAAATAAAATCTTTAAAAATTTTTTTTTCATTTTTTTATTTAAGCCATTGTATGGCAGTGTTGATCACTATATTGTACACCTGAAACTAATATTAACCTTATTTTAACTAACTGGAATTTAAATAAAAACTTTAAAAATAAAATAAAAATAATAATCATAAAAGTAAAAAAGAGGAAAATTATTTGGCAGGCAATTTTCTTAATTGCATTATTATTTATTATTATCATAGTCTGTGTGTGTCGGTGGGAAGTGGCTGGTATTACAGTGAGTTCCATATCTGTGTTACACTGAGGTCCATGTCTGTAGTCAGTCTTTTTTTTTCTTTTAATTTATTTTCAGTGATCCAAAATTCATTGTTTATGCACCACACCCAGTGCTTCATGCAATAAATTCCCTCCTTAATACCCACCACTGGGCTCATCCAACCACCTGCCACCCTCCTCTTCAAAACCCTCAGTTTGTTTCTCAGAGTCCACAGTCTCTCATGGTTTGTCTCTCCCTCCGATTTCTCCCAGCACACTTCTCTCCATCTCCCAGTGTCCTCCACGTTATTCCTTATGTATTGAGTCTTATAAAAACTTTTATTTCTTTCCCTATTCTTCTTTGCATATGCTTACCTTAGATGTTAAAATGTTATAAACCTCTCCTGCCTGGTCCATTTTCTCTCTCTGCTCTCATGATTTCTCATGCTCTCCCTGCCAACCCCACATGCCTTACAATATCTGGATATGACTAATCTCTTCCTGAGCTACTTTATTCTACTCTGCCATATGGTTGCCCTTCCCTCTTCTGTACCATAACTTCTATCCCCTGCATTTGTGCTTTAACAATACCTAATTCTTTTCACTACATCTTTATCTTTGAGGTCAATACTCGGTAGTTCAATTGCTGGGTCATAGGCTAGCTCTATTTTACTGGAAAGAAGGGCCATATGCACCCCAGTGTTCGTAGCAGCAATGTCCACAATAGCCATTCTGTTGAAAGAGCCAAGATCCCCTTCAACAGACAAACGGATAAAGAAGATGTGATCTATGGATACAATGGAATATCACTCAGCCATCAGAAAGGATGAAGGAGGAGGAGATTATGCTAAGTGAAATAAATCAAGCAGAGAAAGTCAATCATCATACGGTTTCACTTATTTGTGGAACCTAAGGAATAGCATGGAGGACATTAGGAGAAGGAAAGGAAAAATGAAGTGGGGGAATTGGAGGGGGAAATGAAACATGAAAAACTATGGACCCCAAGAAACAAACTGAGGGTTTTAAAGATGAGAAGGATGTGGGGATGGATGAGCCTGGTGATGGGTATTAAGGAGGGCACATATTGCATGGGGCACTGGGTGTTTTACACAAACAATGAATCATGGAACACTACTTCAAAAACTAATGATATATTGTATGGTAACTAACATAACATAATTAAAAAAAAAAAAGGAGGGGGACAATACCTAACAGTCTTTGCTAGTTTCTTGTTTACCTCCTTTTAAGAGTAAGCTCATTAGTGATTTTTTGTTTGTTTGTTTGTTTTGTCTCAACTAAAAGAATAAAAATAATACACATTATTTTGAAAACTTTTTGAACAGTGTACAAACCTTAGTCAAGTCCACAATGTCTCATCTCTTCTTCCTCCTAACATGGCTAAGTTGAAAAACCCTTTATCTGGGAAAAGATCATTCTCCTGCCACCTTGTGTTAGATTTTGGCTTTAGCTTAGATTATCCTTTCTTTCCTTTTCTGAAAATAAGTTGAAAATATTAATAGCCTCAGTTTCTTCTTCCAAAATATGACTGCTTCTTTACCAAGCACAAAAGCAACCCATTTTGACCATAGTAAACAGCATGGACCTAATTTTTTGGCTCACTGTTTTAGTGAGACAAGTGGAGTGAAGATGACAAACCATTTCCAAATGTATTAATAATTGGTAGACCATACTTCTAAATCGAAGTTTTGTTGCCATCAAACTATGACCAGACTCGCTATAATTACAGAGGTAAATTCTTTATATTTACTATATTTGAAATTACCATGTAATACCAAAATAAAATTATGATTATGTGAAGAGTCTGTAATATTAAGAAGATGACTTTGAAATGATTGCTTATCTAAATGAAATTTCCCATTTTATAATCTTTCATAAGCTTCCATTGTCATTTCCTATTTAAAATCTATTAGAAGGTACTCTTATTCTCCCTTAAGTGGGAAGTCAAATGTGGAACAAATTCATCCCAAAGGAACTGATTCTATATTCCACTGAAGACCAGGTGGCTTCCATGTGGCATTTTGCCTCTTGCATATTGTTCATCGCCTACAACAAATGGGGGTGTGCTCTTTAGTAAACTAATTCAACTCAACTAGAGACATTGTCTTCAAGGAATAACATCATAGAGACTAGAATCAGAATCATACTTTTGGGAAAATTGGGCCCAGGTTTTTTTTGTTTTGTTTTGTTTTGTTTTAAGATTTTATTTATTTATTTATTTGACAGAGACCACAAGTAGGCAGAGAGGCAGAGAGAGAGGGGGAAGCAGGCTCCCTGCTGAACAGAGAGCCTGATGCGGAGCTCGATCCCAGGACCCTGAGATCATGGCCTGAGCCGAAGGCAGAGGCTTAACCCACTGAGCCACCCAGGCGCCCCTGGGCCCAGGTTTTGATGGCTTCTTTCCTCAATCTTATAAAACCTATTTGAACTCTACTGGATGCCAGAACTGCTTAAAAATATTTGGTCCCTTGTAATTTTAACCTTCCAGTATTCAATGCACCCGATCCATGTAATATCCTATAGTATTTTTGTCAAATGAAGACTCTCAAAGTGTGTTTCTTGGGAGACACTTTTTAATTGGTTGCTTACATTTCTGCATTTATTATTTGTTCTAGACTATCCTTTGAAGATGGTTGTATTGAATAGACTTGGAAGACAGAAATAGTATCTTTTTTTTAACTTAACCTGTTGTGTTTGCAAATATTATCTGCCTCTGTTTTGATTCTTCTTGTGGGAACTGAGGCTCAGAACTGATATATAACTCCCACCCCTACACACACACACACACACACACACACACACAAAACTGTTAATATTCTGACTACTTCTATTGCTGTGAATAATAAACTATATTATTTCTGAACCATGAATCTGCGTCTTCTATCAACACCCAAGAAACCACCCCAGACTCATAAACCAGCTTTCAAATAAGGGAAAATAATCTCAGATGCCTTATATTTTTTGATAGTGTTACCTACTTCTGAACATATGACTGAACACATATAAAGCTGGAGCCATGACCATTTAGAGCTTCTTCTGTGGAAGAACTATGCATTCACTAGTAAACAAAAGTAGTTTCATCTTTTTTTTTTTTTTTCCCTCCTGGAAACCATTTCCTCTCTCACACTGTTGCTCAAATTGGATGGAGTCTAAGGTCCTTTGAGGAAATTTTTGTTTAATGACTCAAAATAAAATAGGAAGAGTCTAAAGTGCTAAAAATAATTCTAGATAAAAGGTATAAGATCATGCCAGAAAGGATAGTAATTTTTTCTAACAACTGCCTGTTCACCCCTTTATTTGTTCATTAACTAATCTCCAAATTCCTGACTAAATCCCTTTTGTAAGCCAGAATGTGAGCTAAAAACTGGGTATTTTAAAAAAGTTTTCATTTGAAATCCAGTTAGTTAACATATATGGTTGTATTAGTTTCATGTGTACAATATAACATATAACACTCAGTGCTCATCATGACAAGTGCTCTAATTAACCCCCATCACTTATTTAATCCATCACTCCTTTCAGATCCTCTCAAGCAACCATCAGTTTGTTCTCCGTAATGAAATATCTGTTTCTTGCTTTGCTTCTCTTTCTATGTCTTATTATTTTCCCTTTTGCTTGTTTGTTTTGTTTCTTTTATTCCATATATGAGTAAAGGTATTTGTCTTTCTCTGACTGACTTATTTCACTTTTAGCATTATACTGTCTAGTTCCATCCATGTTATTGCAAATGGCAAGATTTCGGTCTTTTTTTATGGCTGAATAATATTCCATTGTATATACATACCACTTATTCTTTATTCATTCATCAATTGATGGATACTTGGGCTCTTTCCATATCTTAGCTTTATAAATAATGCTGCTATAAACATAGGGGTGCTAGCATCCCTTTGAATAAGTTTTCTTATATTCATTGGGTAAATACACACCAACAGGATTGTTTATCACAAAGGACTTCTATTTTTAAATTTTATGGAAATTCCATACTGTTTTCCAATATGGCTGTATCAGTTTGCATCACCACCAACAGTTCACAATTGTTACTTTTTCTTTCTTTTTCCTTTTTTTTAGGATTTTATTCATTTGACAGAGAGAGATAACAAGTAGAGAGAGAGAGGAGGGAGCAGGCTCCATGCCTGGCAGAGAGCCCGATGTGGGACTTGATCCCAGGACCCTGAGATCATGACCTAAGCTGAAGGCAGAGGCTTAACCCACTGAGCCACCCAGGCAGCCCCCACTAGTGTTACTTTTTCACATCCTCTCCAACACCTTTTGTTTCTTGTAGTGTTGATTTTAGCCATTCTGACAGGTGTGAGGTGGTATCTCTTTCTAGTTTTGCTTTGCAATTTCCTGATGATACATGATGATGGACATCTTTTCATGTATCTACTGAACATTTGAATGTGTTCTTTGGGGAAACACTTGTTCATGTCTTCTATCCATGTTTTTATTGGATTATTTGTTTTTGGATGTTGACTAAAAACTGGATATTAAGTAACACACAAGACAGGTTTCCTTGAGCTTAAATTTTATTTGCATGAGTATCATTAACAGGAAAAAATATGCATATGTGTATGCACAAGTGTGTTTGTGTATACATCTATCTATCTATCCTCTATCCCCTGTCTTCTAATTGTGGTAAATCCTGTAAGGTGGGGAATGGGATAGTCCGAAGAAATATGCTGCTGGATATGTTGGGTAAGCAAATTTAATTGCACTCAGATGCATTGGATATAAGTGAATCACTCAAATGAGTTATTTAATATTATATAGAAACAAATTAAAATTTTATGTAGTTGAAAATAATAAGTAGTTAAAATAATTTTTGTTGTTTCTTGTTTCTGTGTCTTTTTTTGTTTATATATACTATGGTGTGAATGTTTATGTCTCCCAAAATCATATTATGAAATCTAACTCTGGAAGTGATAGTATTAAAACATAGGGGCCTTTGGGAGGTGATTAGGTCATAAGTGGGATTACAGTCCTTTTAAAGGAGACCCCAGAGAGTTCTCTTGCTTCATTCATCATGTACATTTACAGTGAGAAGATAGCCATCTATGAGGAAGTGGGCTCTCCCTGGATATGCCCATTCCTTAATCTTGAACTTCTCAGTTCTAGAACTGTGAGAAATAAGCTTTCTTGTTTTCTGTTCTTTATAAGCTATTCAGTCTATATCATGTCCGTTATCGCAGCCTGCATGCAGAAGGACAATATGACCTAAAACGAGAGCAATAAATATAAAGTTTCAGTAAAGTCAGTTGGTACAATGTTTTTTTTACTTAGAGAAGACATGCTGCTTCATGTTAAACCTTGATATTCTATGTGTTTCTTGAAGGGCCACTTCTTACTCCTTTGTATGTTTTCCACAAAGTCCAGGATGATGCCTTACATAAAGGTAATATTTTATAAATACTGTTGGAAATATATATTTCTCTAAAATCTTATTTTGCCTACAGATTACTTGGATCCACTTTGCCTTGTGTAGAATATTTGAAATATATTAAGAACAGAATGTCTCTCTAAATAACATTTAGAATCATCTTTAGTTTATGACTCCTGACTCATTTGTTTATGAAGTGATACTTACTGCAAGAACACTGAAGTTTGTAATATAATTTTTGAATTAATCACCAAGCTAGTTTATTATAACTTATGAAAAAAATAATTTCTCATGTTGGTTTAATTCTGCTCTTATGTTATGGTCATGGCATTTTCATTAAAATAAAGTAGAAAATAGAAGTAAATAATAAGTGAAAAATAAAAAATAATAAATAAAAATATAAAAGTAAAACTCTTGTGAAATGTTAAACTTTTCTTACTTATTTTGTTTTGCTTTTCCTCTACCATGCTGGCAAAGCTGTATTTTGCAGATAGATACAATTTTCTAGTTGCTAGGTTTGTTACTGTTGCTAAAATTTTCAAAATATAAGAAGTTGAATAGTCATGGATTGTTTACTAAACTCCTTATCTACACATATAAAAATAAAACAATGATGGTGACCTGGGTATTTCTAAAATTGTATTCTGTTTTTCCATATTATGTTTTACAATGTAATTAATAAAGATTCTGCATATAGTAACACCCATCCCCTTCTATCTCATCTGTATGTCCATTACAGAGCATGTATGATTTCTATTCATTGCTATGTTGTGGTGAAGAGATTGTCTGAAGTAGTCCTATATTTATGCAGGTAGATCTTAAGCTACAGTGCTCTTGTTTATTTGCTTGTTCATGATCAGTATGTCTGAAAGATGGTAACTATTGCATCAGGTATGATGATTACAAAATATTATTGGTGCCTGATACACTGTGATGAAATAGGTAAGTCGATTTATAATTTGTTAATTAAATTAGAAAAGAAATTCCTTTGGATTTGTCCTTTATTAAGAGTTTTTTTTTTTTTAAACGAATACCTTAGGATGGTTTTTGTGTAATATATATCACATGCCTCAAACTTTAAATTTGAATGTAGAAAAGAGTTATCAGAATGAGCCTTTCCTTACACCACACACGAAAATAGACTCAAAATGGATGAAGGACCTCAATGTGCGAAAGGAATCCATCAAAATCCTTGAGGAGAACACAGGCAGCAACCTCTTCGACCTCAGCCGCAGCAACATCTTCCTAGGAACAACGCCAAAGGCAAGGGAAGCAAGGGCAAAAATGAACTATTGGGATTTCATCAAGATCAAAAGCTTTTGCACAGCAAAGGAAACAGTTAACAAAATCAAAAGACAACTGACAGAATGGGAGAAGATATTTGCAAACGACATATCAGATAAAGGACTAGTGTCCAGAATCTATAAAGAACTTAGCAAACTCAACACCCAAAGAACAAATAATCCAATCAAGAAATGGGCAGAGGACATGAACAGACATTTCTGCAAAGAAGACATCCAGATGGCCAACAGACACATGAAAAAGTGCTCCATATCACTCGGCATCAGGGAAATACAAATCAAAACCACAATGCGATATCACCTCACACCAGTCAGAATGGCTAAAATCAACAAGTCAGGAAATGACAGATGCTGGCGAGGATGCGGAGAAAGGGGAACCCTCCTACACTGTTGGTGGGAATGCAAGCTGGTGCAACCTCTCTGGAAAACAGCATGGAGGTTCCTCAAAATGTTGAAAATAGAACTGCCCTATGACCCAGCAATTGCACTATTGGGTATTTACCCTAAAGATACAAACGTAGTGATCCAAAGGGGCACGTGTACCCGAATGTTTATAGCAGCAATGTCCACAATAGCCAAACTATGGAAAGAACCTAGATGTCCATCAACAGATGAATGGATCAAGAAGATGTGGTATATATACACAATGGAATACTATGCAGCCATCAAAAGAAATGAAATCTTGCCATTTGCGACAACATGGATGGAACTAGAGCGTATCATGCTTACCAAAATAAGTCAAGCAGAGAAAGACAACTATCATATGATCTCCCTGATATGAGGAAGTGGTGATGCAACATGGGGGCTTAAGTGGGTAGGAGAAGAATCAATGAAACAAGATGGGATTGGGAGGGAGACAAACCATAAGTGACTCTTAATCTCACAAAACAAACTGAGGGTTGCTGGGGTAGGGGGTTTGGGAGAAGGGGGTGGGATTATGGACATTGGGGAGGGTATGTGCTTTGGTGAGTGCTGTGAAGTGTGTAAACCTGGTGATTCACAGACCTGTACCCCTGGGGATAAAAATATATGTTTATAAAAAATAAAAAATTATATTAAAAAAAAAAGAATGAGCCTAGAAAATATTGTTATGAAATATTTTTGTTCTGTTATATTATGTTAACTTGGGAAATAATGGTAGTTATTTTTATTAGCATTTCCTACTTTCCACATGCCCTTACAGATGAGATATCATGTTTTTCCTACTCTTTTTATCATGGTTGTTATATTCTTCATGATCAATAACAATCAGCGAAAATTCATAACATTAATTTTCTTTGGGAAAGTGATATTTTAGCAATAATCCATGACCAAAAATTTTAGCTGTTGTTCATCCAGTAGGTGAGACTATCAATGTTCCCGAAATTTCAAGAAATAGAACTTATTAATTGTGTTGGTTAATGTTTATTTTCTCTGAACTGAGAGGTGCATAATTCAATTTAAAATTTATTTTGAATTGAAAACAAGATCTTACTGAAGTTTAGTCATCCCACTTTATATCAGGCCTCCAGTACATTCTAATTTATTTATAGAAAATATCATAAACATGAATGTCACTTTTCCTATTGCATTTATACTGAAACTGCAATGACTCAAAGATGTCAGATCTGAAAAACACTACCTTTCTATAATTTCTGTTTCCTAGGAGGAATGGATATACCATTTTAGCACAATTATCCAACAGTATTCAAAACCACCATGAATTTTAAAACATAGTTATTACACCCTAAAAATCAAGTATGAAAATGTATAAACAACCAAGTCTCTATCTGTAAATGAAATACTCCCACACAGACTGGTTTTAAAACTTTCTAACTTAAGGAATTTGATAGCACAGACTCAGGGTAGTAGTTTCAGTGCCTACAGTATACTTTCAGGGAGAGAGTAATGTAGGCTCTGAGTCACTTTCTGCCTAGAGATGACCTAATAGTGGTTCTGGCATTGTTTGTTTGTTTGTTTTTGAAAATACTTTCCTGGGCGTCATTCAGAAAATGCAGAGTTTGGCAATCTATATAAATTAAGGATGATCTTTTTGAATGTTTGTCTTTCACTACATCAAATTAACATAATTGGACAGAAATTCCACTAAATTAAGCATTGTTAGGAAATGTGTAAATTGGAGCTGCACAAATTAGTTGCTCTTTGAACTATGTGCTGTTGGTTCAGGATTAGATAAGGAGTTTGAAGGAAAACCTAAATCATTGCTTCCTTTTTTGAGAGAGTCTTAGCATATTTTCTTAAAATTAGCTGAAATAAACAATGTGTTTAGTCGCAAAGTGATTTGCATTTTTGCACAAACTCCCTATCTCCTTGAGAATTATAACAAATATTTCATGAAACATCATTGATCTTTACTTTGTTACACTGCTGTAAAGTACATTCAGAGTTGCCAGTTAAAAGTGTTAGTGTTGAGATGAAATGTCATGCATTTTTCTTCACTTCCATGCAAATGAACACAGTAATTTATTAAGACACAATGAAGAAAAAAAAATTGACAATGAGTTCCAGATTTTAAAAATCACTTGCCATTCAATCCAAATTGTGAGTTTGATCGGTTACCGAACACTTTATAATGCACCCCTGGTAATTTTACAGAGATTATTTTTTTCTTACCAATTCTTGATTATTCTGTCTTGCAATGCAGAGAAAGCTAATTTAAAATAAACTTCCGTTAATTTTGATTGTTATAAACTTAAAATTGATTAATTTTCATATACAGAGTTTAAAATGTTCACAATTGGGCGCCTGGGTGGCTCAGTGGGTTAAGCCGCTGCCTTCAGCTCAGGTCATGATCTCGGGGTCCTGGGATCGAGTCCCGCATCGGGCTCTCTGCTCAGCAGGGAGCCTGCTTCCCTCTCTCTCTCTGCCTGCCTCTCCATCTATTGTGAATCTTTAAAAAAAAATTTTAAAAAAATAAAAAATAAAAAAATAAAATGTTAACAATTTACATTAAATATATATTCTGTGTATACCTTGGAAAAATTATACTGAAAATTGAAATTAAAATGATGTTGTATATAGCTGCAAGAAGCCTCCTGTCCCATTTCATCTTACTATATAAGTTGTGTCAGGTAATTTATAAAATCCCTACTGCATAACAAATCTATTTTTTGTTGGAATGGGTAGTAATGTTTGTTCTTATTTCTAAATAAGAGTTGGTCTATGAGTACATCTGCAACTGTATTTTTCCTAAGTGGCTTCATGGTCTTGAACTGAGAAAGCTCAGAACATTAAACATCAAAATAATATAATTTGACATAATTAGACATCAAGGAAATGCAATTAAAATGACACTGAGATAACACTACACACTTATCAGAATGGCTAAAATAAAATATAATGACAAGACCAAAAGAAAAAAATATACCATTTGATGATACACAATGGCAAGTTGTACCATAACGTAACCATCTCAGACTAGTGTAGTGTTAAATTTGTTTTTCTAAGCAATGTTTTGGGTTACTTACCACTTTTCAAGGATTTAAAGTGCTATCATTTTACTTAACTGTGAAATTTGGTCAGATTTAAATTTCAATTTATGTTAAAACATTCTGTAAACTGTGTTAAACTTTGACATTTGTTCCCTCTGTTCAGTGAATAACACTATATCATATTTTGAAAAATACACTAATTTTCATTTTGAAAAATATCCCTTTTTCCTCTTATGGTAATTATTAATATGAATTAATAGTAGAATTTGATATGGTTCCATATGACCATGAATACTTTATTGTATATTATCTAATTTAATAATGAATATAATGTACTTCTTTGGACAATTTTTAAAGACCAGTCTACTCTTAAAAAAAAAAAAAATGGAGACGCACTTCTTCAGTTCACACAAATTTCATTTTATTATATATAACCTCAGATAAATTTCAACAAATCATAATTTATTAAAATTATATCTACTTAAAAATCTCATAGAAGAGTAAAACCATCAAAAATAAAAATAAACACACACAACACACACACATCACCCATGTATTGGCAAATCACAATTGCTGTAACAATACATTAGGCATTCCAAAGTTAAGGGCTATCAAAATTTCCATCAGTGACAAAAAGATTTGTATCCAAATGGACTGATTTTACAGAATCCAAGAAAAAGTCTCCTAGGGTTTATTTAAAGATAAATATTTGAACAAATACTTCTTAAATTTAGGAAATTCAGAACATAAGATTAAAGAATATTTGCAGTGCAGACTATATTCAATCCTTCCTTCAAAATGTGCCTTTGAGTACATAATTCTGTTTTCTCTATCTAAATTGAGCTGTCCTCCAAGGAAGTTTTCTAAAATGTGTGTCTCTGTGTGATAAATGTTCTAAGACCTAACATGCTTCATTGTATTTTTACTGTGCTCTCAAATTTAATCAACAATTTGGCTTGATGTATAATATCTAGTTTCAAATATCTTTTCCATCTATACAAACACCCAGCTGTCTCCTTTATATGCTATTACTATTGAGAATTCTGCTGTCAGTATTATTCTTGTACATTTTAGGTGATCTGTTCTTCTCTTGGGCATCATTTATGCTCTTCTCTGTTTTTGATATTCTTAAAACTCACCATAATATATATGAGTGGTTTTTTTAAAAGATTTTATTTATTTATTTGACAGGGAGAAATCACAAGTAGTTGGAGAGGCAGGCAGAGAGAGAGAGAGGAGGAAGCAGGCTCCCCGCCGAGCAGAGAGCCCCATGCGGGACTCGATCCCAGGACCCTGAGATCATGACCTGAGCCGAAAGCAGCGGCTTAACCCACTGAGTCACCCAGGCGCCCTATATGAGTGGTTTTTTGTGTGTGTGGTTTTGTTTTGTTTTGTTTCTGATTTCTCATGTTTGGCATCATTTTAAGTCTGGTATCTTTTATCTTTCTTTAATTCTCCAAAATTTATCTCAGTACTTATTTAAATATTTTCTTTATTTTTTTTCTCTTCTGCTGCATTTGGGCAGAAGTCATTAATTTATTTGTTTGTTTGTTTTTCCCAACTCACTTATTCATTTTACAGCTATATTCATCTTAGTCTCCATTTATTGTATTCTTTATTTCAACAATTTTCACTTAATTTATATTCACAGTATAGTATCTTTCTTTTCGTTGTATATGTATATCATTATTTTATCATATACTTTTAAGCTACTTTTAAAAATATTTTATTTATATATTTGACAGTGAGAAATCACAAGTAGGCAGAGAGAGAGGAAGGGAAGCAGGCTACCTGCTGAGCAGAAAGCCTGATGTGGGGCTTGATCCCAGGACCCTGAGATCATGACTTGATTGTTAAAGTGGGGTTATGGTTAGGACTAGAGGTAGTTTGAGGGTTAGGGTTAGACCGGGTTAGGGTCAGAGTCAGTGATAATGTTAGGGGTTAGATTTAGGGTTAGGTTCAGCATTAGGTTTCCAGTCAGGGCCCGTGTTAGTGTCAGGGTCAGGGTTACGTTTATGGTAAGAGTTAGGGTCAGGCTCACATTCAGAGTCAGGATTATTGTTAGGTTAGGGTCAGGGTCACTGTTAGGGTTAGGGTTATGTTTCTGGTCTTTGCCTGGGTCAGGGTCATGGTGAAGTCTAGGGCCAGTGTCATGTTTACGGTCAGGATCAGGTATGTTTTAATGTCCACATCGGGTCAGCGACAGGGTGATGTAGTGTTCAGTGTTAGGGTCATGGTTAAGTTTAGGCTCAGGGCCAGGGTTGGTATATGGTCAGGGTCTGGTATAGGCAAAGTTCAGGGATAGGGTTATGATCATAGTCAGGTATAGGGTCAGGGTTAGGTTTATGGTCAAGGTTAGGGTTAGTGTTAGGGTTAGCTTTTGGTTGACGGTTAGGGTTAGAACTTGTTAGGATCAGGGTCCATGTAAGGGTTAGGGATTAGTATTAGGGTTGAGTTTAGCGATAGGATTCGGGAGATGGCCCGTGTTAGTGTCAGGGTCAGGGTTATGTTTAGGGTTAGAGTTAAAGTCAGGCTCAGAGTCAGGGTCAGGTTTATTGTTCAGGTCAGTGTCGGGGTCACTGTTAGGGTCAGGGTTAGGTTTATGGTCATGGTCTGGGTCAGGGTCAGGGTGAAGTTTAGTGCCAGTGTCAGGTTTACGGTCAGGTTCAGGTATTGATTTAAAGTCCACATTCAGGTCAGGGACCAGATTATGTAGTGGTCAGTGTTTGGGTCATGGTTAATATTAGGGTCAGGGTCAGCGTCAGGAGAAGGTCAGGGCCAGGGTCAAGTATAGGGTCAGGCTTTGGTTTAGGGTCAATGTTCGGTTCAGTGTCACAGTTAGGTTTTGGCAGTAGGGTTTGGGATTGGGGTTAGAGTTAGAAGTAGGGTTATGGTTAGTGTTAGACAGCGTAAGTTCAGGGTTAGGGTTTGACTTAGGGTAGGGCTTAGTGTTATTGTTAGGGTCAGCATTAGCTTTAGGTTCAGGGTCCGTATTAGGGTCATGGTTAGAGTTACCTTTAGGTTTAGGGTTAGGGTCAGGCTCCCAGTCATGGTCAGGGTTACGGTTAGTGTCAGGGTAAGGTCAGCGTCAGGGTTAGGATTAGGGTCAGGGTCTGTGTCATGATTAGGTTTGAGTCATGGTTACGGTAATGTCAGATTTAAGTTTGGGTTCAGGGTCCACATCAGGGTGAGTGTCAGGCTTAGGTTTAGGTTTAGGGTTCAGGTCAGGATCACAGTCAGGGTCAGGGTCAGGGTCAGGGCTTGGGTTAGCGTTTGGCGCAGGCTCACAGTCAGGGTCAGGGTCAGGGTTAGTGGCTACTGTTGGGGTTAGCCCCGCTCCTGGGTATGGGTCCATCCCTTCAAGGTCTCAGGATAAACCCTGGGCTGAAGGGTGTAGACCCTACAGCCGATCTCACGTAACCAGCCTTAAACTGCAGTGTGAACATGAATTGCCCACGAGACCTGTAACCCCTCATCAGCCTGATCCTGCTTGGGGCTACTCCAGCCACGATGTCATGGCCAGCTCCTCTTTACACTCAGACTCACAAACACTCAGAGGCACACACAAACACACAAACGCACACACACACACACACACACACACACACACACACAGGGAAGTGACCTAGGATTACACCCGTGAATCAGAAGGTGGGACTCTCTAACTCTGAGCCCCTGGTGTCACCTGTTGATTTTATTAGCCAAAGGGCCTGAGGCATTGGGAAACCTGATATGACCTGCCAGGGAAGGGACCTGTCTGGCAGGCGAGCTCTCTTCTCCCTGCATCCTCTCGGCATCAGTACAGCAGAATAACACATCGCTTCCTTTAGGATGTGCCTAGAAATGAGCTGGGCAGGGGACGTTTCTCTGTTATGGAGTACCTGGATACGTGGGTTCCAATTCCGTGGGGCTCTGTCATCAGGGAAGTGAGGTCACCACTGTCTGGGGGCCCCTTACCGTACTTCCTTCTCCAGCAGAGCTCCCTGAGCCATCGGTCCCCAAGCTGGTCAAGGCTCACACTCCACTCAATGCAGTGCCCATCCAGTGACCCCCATATAGGCTCCCCCAAACCCCTGGGAGGCCTGGGTGCAGCTGTTGTCCCCGCCAGAGGGAACAGAGCTGGGTTTAGACCAGGTTAGTGTTACGGTTAGGGTTAAGAAAGACTTAGGGTGACGGTTAGGGTTAGACGTCTTTGGGCTCAGGGGTAGCGTTAGGCTTAGGGTAGGTGTCAGGGTCAGTGTTAGGGTAACGGTTAGGTTTAGGGTCAGGCTCACAGTAGGGTCACGGTTAGCATTAAGGTCATAGTCCGGTCAGGGTGAGGGTTAGGGTAATGCTTAGGTTTAGGGTCAGGCAGGGACATAGTCAGATTTACGGTCAGGTTCAAGTTTTGATTTGGGGGCAAGGTTCATATCAGTGTCAGGGATAGGTTTGGGACAGTTTTAGTGTCAGGGTTAGAGTCAGGGTCAGTGTTAGGTTCATGGTGATCTTTATGTTTACGTTCTGTTTTATGAGTAGGTTCTGGATCAGGCTTAGTTTTAGGGTTACGATTCTGTTCAGGATCACGGATTGGGTCAGAGTTAGGGTTATCATCAGGGTCAGGGAGAGGGTCAAGATTATTGTTAAAGTGGGGTTAGGGTTAGGGTTAGAGGTAAGTTGAGGGTTAGGTTTAGAACGGGTTAGGATCAGTGTCAGGGACAATGTTAGGTCGTTAGTTTTAGGGTTAGGTTCAGCGTTAGGTTTCGGGTCAGGGCCCGTGTTAGTGTCAGGTTCAGTGTTACGTTTAGGGTTAGAGTTAGGGTCAGGCTCACATTCAGTATCAGGGTTAGTGTTAGGGTCCAGGTCAGGGTCACTCTTAGGGTCAGGGTTAGGTTTATGGTCTTTGCCAGGATCAGGGTCAGGGTGAAGTCTAGGGCCAGTGTCAGTTTCCGGTCAGGACCAGATATTAGTTTAAAGTCCACATTTGGGTCAGCTACAGGGTTATGTAGTGGTCAGTGTTAGGGTCATGGTTAGGTTTAGGCTCAGGGCCTGGGTCAGGTTTAGGGTCAGGGTCTGGTATAGGCAAAGTTCTGGGTTAGGGTTATGATCATAGTCAGGAATAGGGTCAGGGTAATTGTTAAAGTTTAGGGTTTGTGTTAGGGTTAGCATTTGGTTGACGGTTTGGGTTAGAACTTGTTTAAGATCAGGGTCCGTGGTAGGTTTAGGGGTTAGTGTTAGGGTTAGGTTCAGCGATAGGATTCGGGGGAGGGCCTGTGTTAGTGTCAGGGTCAGGTCTACATTTAGGGTTAGAATTAGGGTCAGGCTCACAGTCAGGGTCAGGTTTGTTGTTCAGGTCAGGGTCTGGGTCACTGTTAAGGTCAGGGTTAGGTTTATGGTCATGGTCTGGGTCAGGGTCAGGGTGAAGGTTAGCGCCAGTGTCAGGTTTAGGGTCAGGTTCAGGTATTGGTTTAAAGTCCACATTCGGGTCAGGGACAGGATTATGTAGTGGTCAGTGTTAGTGTCATGGTTTGGATTAGGGTCAGGGTCAGGATCAGGTGAAGGTCAGGGCCAGGGTCAGGTTTAGGGTCAGGCTTTGGTTTAGGGTCAATGTTCGGTTCAGTGTCACAGTTAGGTTTTGGTGGTAGGTTTTGGGATTGGGGTTAGGGTTAGAGTTAGAAGTAGGGTTATGGTTAGGGTTAGACAGCGTAAGGTCATTGTTAGGGTTTTGTTTAGGGTAGGACTTAGTGTTAGTGTTAGGGTCAGCGTTAGGTTTAGGTTCAGGGTCCGTATTAGGGTCATGGTTAGAGTTACCTTTAGGTTTAGGGTTAGGGTCAGGCTCCCAGTCACGGTCAGGGTTACGGTTAGGGTCAGGGTAAGGTCAGCATCAGGGTTAGGTTTAGGGTCAGGGTCTGTGTCATGATTAGGTTTGAGTCATGGTTACGGTAATGTCAGATTTAAGTTTGAGTTCAGGGTCCACATCAGGGTGAGTGTCAGGCTTAGGTTTAGGTTTAGGGTTCAGTTCAGGATCACAGTCAGGGTCAGGGTCAGGGTCAGGGCTCGTGTTAGGGTTTGGCACAGGCTCACAGTCAGTGTCAGGATCAGGGTTAGTGGTTACTGTAGGGGTTAGCCCCGCTCCTGAGTATGGACCCATCCCTTCAAGGTCTCAGGATAATCCCTGGGCACAAGGGTGTGGACACTACTGCCGATCTCACGTAACTAGCCTTAAACTGGGTTGTGAACATGACCTGCCCACCAGGTCTCTAACCCCTCATCAGCCTGATCCTGCTTGGGGCATATCCACCCACGATGGCATGGCCAGCTCATCTTTACACTCAGACTCACAAACACCCAGAGGCACACACGCACACACACACACACAGACTGGGAAGAGACCAAGGGTTACCCCCATGGATCAGAAGGTGTGGGACTATCTGACTCTGAGCAGCCTGGTGTCACCTTTTGATTTTATTAACCAAAGGGCTGAGGCGTTGGGAAACTTGATATGACCTGCCAGGGAAGGGACCTGTCTGGAAGGCGAGCACTCTTCTCCCTGCATCCTCTCGGCTTCAGTACAGCAGAAGAACATGTCGCTTCCTTTAGGATGTGCCTAGAAATGAGCTGGGCAGGGGGGGTTTCTCTGTTATGGGGTGCCTGGATACGTGGGTTCCAATTACGTTGTGCTCTGTCCAGGGTCAGGGTCAGTGTTAGGGTAACGGTTAGGTTGAGCGTCAGGTATGTTCATGGTCAGATTTAGGGTCAGGTTCACGTTTTGGTTTGGGGGCAAGTTCATGTCAGGGTCAGGTTAGGTTTGGCCAGGTTTAGTGTCAGGGTTAGGGTCAGGGTCAGGGTTAGGTTCATGGTTATGTAATGTCAGCTTTATGTTTAGGTTCTGTTTTATAAGTAGGTTCAGGAACAGGGTTAGCTTTAGGGTTACGATTGTTCAGGATCATGGATTGGGTCAGAGTTAGGTTTACAGTCTGGGTTAGGGTCAGTGTTAAGGTCAAGTCCAGGGTCTGGTTTAACGTTATGATCTGACATAGGAAAAGTTCAGAGTTAGGTTTATGATCAGGGTCCGGGAGAGAGTCAGTATTATTGTTAAAGTGGGGTTAGGGTTAGGGTTCGAGGTAGGTTGCGGGTTAGGGTTAGACCGGGTTAGGGTCAGTCTCAGGGATAATGTTTGGGGTTAGTTTTAGGGTTAGGTTCAGCGTTAGGTTTCGAGTCAGTGCCCGTGTTAGTGTCAAGGTAGGGTTACGTTTAGGGTTAGAGTTAGGTTCAGGCTCACATTCAGTGTGTGGGTTAATGTTAGCGTCATGGTCAGGGTCACTGTTAGGGTCAGGGTTTGGTTTATGGTCTTTGCATGGGTCGGGGTCACGGTGAAGTCTAGGGCCAGTGTCAGGTTTACGGGCAGGATCAGGTATTGGTTTAAAGTCCACATTCGTGTGGGACAGGGTTATGTAGTGGTCACTGTTAGGGTCATGGTCATCTTTAGGGTCAGGGCCTGGGTCAGGTTTAGGTTTAGGGTCAGGTGTAGGCAAATTTCAGGATTAGGGTTATGGTCATAGTCAGGTATAGGGTCAGGGTTATTGTTAAAGTTTAGTGTTAGTGTTAGGGTTAGCGTTAGGTTGACGGTTAGGATTAGATCTTGTTAGGGTCAGGGTCCATGGTAGGGTTAGGGGTTAGTGTAAGGATTAGGTTCAGCGATAGGATTTGGGGGAGGGCCCGTGTTAGTGTCAGGGTCAGGGTTACATTTAGGATTAGAGTTAGGGTCAGGCTCACAGTCAGGGTCAGGTTTAGTGTTCAGGTGAGGGTCGGGGTCACTGTTCGGGTCTGGGTTAGGTTTATCGTTATGGTCTGGGTCAGGGTCAGGGTGATGTTTAGCGCCAATGTCCGGTTTAGGGTCAGGTTCAGGTATTGGTTTAAAGTCCACATTCGGTTCAAGGACAGAGTTATGTATTGGTCAGTGTTAGTGTCATGGTTAGGATTAGGTTCAGAGTCAGGGTCAGGTGAAGGTCAGGGCCAGGTTCAGGTTTAGGGTCAGGCTTTGGTTTAGGGTCAATATTCATTTCAGTGTCACAGTTAGGTTTTGGCGGTAGGGTTTTGGATTAGGGTTAGGGTTAGATCTAGAAGTAGGGTTATGGTTATGGTTAGGGTTAGACAGCGTAAGATCAGGGTTAGTGTTTGGTTTAGGGTATGGGTTAGTGTTAGGGTCAGGATCAGCATGAGGTGAAGGTTCAGGGTCCTTATTACGGTCATGGTTAGAGTTACCATTAGGTTTAAGGTTACGGTGAGGCTCACAATCACGTTCAGGGTGATGGATAGGATCAGGTTAGGTCAGCGTTAGGATTAGGATTAGGGTCAGGGTCAGGGTTATGGTTAAGTATGAGTCATATTTTTGGTAATGTCAGAGTTAGGTTTAGGTTCAGGGTCCACATCAGGGACATTGTCAGGCTTAGGTTTAGGTTTAGGGTTCAGGTCAGTATCACGGTCAGGGTCAGGGTCAGGATCAGGGTCAGGGCTTGGTTTAGGGTTTGGTGGAGGCTCACAGTCAGTGTCAGGGTCAGGGTTAGTGGTTACTCTTCGGATTAGCCCCGCTCCTTGGTCATGGACCCATCCGTTCAGGGTCTCAGGATAAACCCTGGGCAGAAGGGTGTAGACCCTCCACCCGATCCCACTTAACCAGCCTTAAACTGAGGTGTGAACATGACTTGCCCACACGACATCTAAACCCTCATCAGCCTGATCCTGCTTGGGGCATCTCCACCCATGATGGCATGGCCAGGTCCTCTATACACACAAAGACACAGACACCCAGAGGTACACACACACACACACACACACACACACACACACACACACACATGCACAGTGAGAGAGAGACTGCAAAGAGACCTAAGGCTACACCAGTGGATCAGAAGGTGTGGGACCTCTGCCTCTGAGCCCCCTGGTGTCACCTTTTGATTTTATTAGCCAAAGGGCCTGAGGCATTGCGGAAACCTGATATGACTTGCCAGGGAGGGGATGTGACTGGTGGGCGAGCTCTCTTCTCCTTGCATCCTCTCGGCTTCAGTACAGCAGAAGAACATGTCGCTACCTTTAGGATGTGCCTAGAAATGAGCTGGGCAGGAGGGTTTTCTCTGTTATGGGGTGCCTGGATACGTGGGTTCCAATTCCGTTGGGCTCTGTCATCAGGGAAGTGAGGTCACCACTGCCTGGGGGCTCCTTACCAAACTTCCTGCTCCAGCAGAGCTCCCTGAGCCGCCGTTCCCCAAGCTGCTCAAGGCTCACACTCCACTGAATGCAGTGCCCATCCAGTGACCCCCATACAGCCTCCACCCAGCCCTTGGGAGGCCTGGGTGCAGCTGTTGTCCCCGCTGGTGGGAACAGAGCTGGGTTTAGACCAAGTTAGTGTTAGCGTTAGGGAGAAGAAAGACTTAGGGTCAGGGTTAGGTTTTGACCTCGTTGGGGTCAGGGTTAGCGAGGCTTAGGGTAGGGTTCAGGGTTAGGGTTAGGCTCCTGGTTAGGTTTAGGGTCAGGCTCACAGTAGGGTCAGGGTTAGTGTTACGGTCATAATCAGGATCAGGGTCAGTGTTAGGATGACTGTTAGGTTTAGTGTCACGTTCAGGATAATGGTCAGATTTAGGGTCAGGTTCAACTTTTTGTTTAGGGGAAAGATCATGTTAGTTCAGGGTTAGATTTGGGACAGGTTTAGTGTCAGGGTTAGGGTCAGGGTCAGGGTTAGGTTCATGGTTATGGTAAGGTCAGCTTTAAGTTTAGGTTCTGTTTTATGAGTAGGTTCAGGATCAGGGTTAGCTTTAGGGTTACGATTCTGTTCAGGATCACGGTTTGGGTCAGAGTTAGGTTTACAGTCTGGGTTAGGGTCAGTGTTAAGGTCAAGGCCATGGTCAGGTTTAAGTTAAGTCCTGACATAGGCAAAGTTCAGAGTTAGGGTTATGATCATGGTCAGGGAGAGGTTCGGGATTATTGTTAAAGTGTGGTTAGGTTTAGGGTAGGGGTAGGTTGAAGTTTAGGGTTAGACCGGGTTAGGGTCAGTGTCAGGGATAATATTAGGTGTTATTTTTAGGGTTAGGTTCAGCGTTAGGTTTCGTGTCAGGGCCCTTTTAGTCTCAGGGTCAGGTCTACATTTAGGGTTAGAGTTAGGGTCAGGCTCACATTCAGTGTCAAGGTTAGTGTTAGGGTCAGGGTCAGAGTCACTTTTAGGGTCAGGGTTAGGTTTATGGTCTTTGCCTGGGTCAGGGTCAGGTTGAAGTCTAGGGCCAGTGTCAGGTTTATGGTCAGGATCATGTATTTGTTTAAAGTCCACATTAGGGTCAGGGACACGGTTATGTAGTAGTCAGTGTTATAGTCATGGATTGTATTAGGGTCAGGGTCCGGGTCAGGTGAAGTTCAGGGCTAGGGTCAGGTTTAGGGTCAGGCTTTGGTTTAGGGTCAAATTTCGGTTCAGTGTCACAGTTAGGTTTTGGCGGTAGGGTCTGGGATTGGGTTAGGGTTAGTATTAGAAGTAGGGTTATGGTTAGACAGTGTAAGGTCTGGGTTAGGATTTGGTTTAGGGTAGGGGTTAGTGTTAGGGTCAGGGTAAGCATGAGGTGTACGTTCAGGGTCCGTATTAGGGTCATGGTTAGAGTTACCATTACTTTTAAGGTTACGGTAGGCTCACAGTCATGGTCAAGTTTATAGTTAGGGTCAGTGTTAGGTCAGCATCAGGGTTAGGATTAGGGTCAGGGTCAGGGTCAATGTTAGGTATGAGTCATGGTTACGGTAATGTCAGAGTTAGGTTTAGGTTCAAGGTCCACATCAGGGTCAGTGTCAGGCTTAGATTTAGGTTTAGGTTTCAGGTCAGGATAAAAGTCAAGGTCAGGGTCAGGGTCAGGTTCATGGCTTGGGTTAGGGTTTAGGGCAGTTTCACAGTCAGTGTCAGGGTCACGGTCAGTGGTTACTTTTAGGGTTAGCCCTGTGCCTGGATCACGGACGCATCCATTCAGGGTCTCAGGATAAACCCTGGGCAGAAGGGTGTAGACCCTAAACCCGATCCCACTTAACCACACTTAACCTGGAGTGTGAACATGACTTGCCCACCAGACATCTAAACCCTCATCAGCCTGATTCTGCTTGGGGCATCTCCACCCACAATGGCATGGCCAGGTCCTCTTTACACACAGACACACAGACACCCAGAGGCACACACACACACACACACACACACACACACAGATGGGGAGGAGACCTATGGCTACACCAGTGGATCAGAAGGTGTGGGCCTCTCTGACTCTGAGCCCCCTGGTGTCACCTTTTGTTTTGATTAGCCAAAGGGCCTGAGGCGTTGGGGAAACCTGATATGACCTGCCAGGGAGTTGGCCTGTCTGGAGGGCGAGCTCTCTTCTCCCTGCATCCTCTCGGCTTCAGTACCGCAGAAGAACATGTCGCTTCCTTTAGCATGTACCTAGAAATGAGCTGGACATGGGGGTTTTTTCTGTAGTGGGGTGCCTGGATACGTGGGTTCCAATTCTGTTGGGCTCTGTCGTCAGGGAAGTGAGGTCACCACTGCCTGGGGGCTCCTTACTAAACTTCCTACTGCACCAGAGCTCCCTGAGCCAGTCCCCAAGCTGCTCAAGGGTCACACTCCACTCCATGCAGTGCCCATACAGTGACCCCCATACAGCCTCCCCCCAGCCCCTAGGAGGCCTAGGTGCAGCTTTTTTCCCAGCTGGAAGGAACAGAGCTGGGTTTAGACCAGGTTAGTGTTAGGGTTAGGGTTAAGAAAGACTTATGGGTAGGGTTAGGGTTAGACTTCATTGGAGCCACGGTTAGCGTAAGGCTTAGGTTAGGGGTCAGGGTTAGGTTTAGGTTCATGGTTAGGTTTAGAGTCAGGCTCACAGTAGGGTCACGGTTAGCGTTACGGTCAGCGTCAGGGTCAGGGTCTCTGTTAGAGTGACGGTTAGGTTTAGGGTCAGGTTCAGGGTCATGGTCAGATTAAGGGTCAGGTTCAAGTTTTGGTTTGGGGGTAAGGTTCATGTCAGGGTCAGGGTTAGGTTTGGGACAGGTTTAGTGTCAGGGTTAGGGTCAGGGTCAGGGTTAGGTTCATTGTTATGGTAAGGTCAGCTTTATGTTTAGGTTCTGCTTCATGAGTAGGTTCAGGATCAGGGTTAGCTTTAGGGTTACGAATCTGATCAGGATCAAGAACTGGGTCAGAGTTAGGTTTACAGTTAGGGTTATGGTCAGTGTTAATGTCAAGGCCAGGATCAGGTTTAAGATTAAGTTATGACATAGGCAAAGTTCAGATTTTGGGGTATGATCAGGGTCAGGGATAAGATCAGGATTATTGTTATAGTGGGGTTAGGGTTAGGGTTAGAGGTAGGTTGAGGGTTAGGGTTCAAACAGGTTAGGGTCAGTGTCTAGGACAATGTTAGGGGTTAGTTTTAGGGGTAGGTTCAGCGTTAGGTTTCGGGTCAGGGACCGTGTTAGTGTCAGGGTCAGGGTTACATTTAGGGTTAGAGTTAGGTCAGCCTCACATTCAGTGTCAGGGTTAGTGTTAGGGTCAGGGTCACTGTTAGGGTCAGGGTTAGGTTTGTGGTCTTTGCATGGGTCATGGTCATGGTGAAGTCTGGGCCAGTGTCAGGTTTATGGTAAGGATTAGGTTTTGGTTTGAAGTCCACATTCGCGTCAGGGACAGGGTTATGTAGTGGTCAGTGTTAGGGTCATGGTTGGTTTATGGTCAGGGCCAGGGTCAGGTTTAAGGTCAGGGTCTGGTATAGGCTATGTTCAGGGTTAGGGTTATGATCATAGTCAGGTATAGGTTCAGGGTTATTGTTTAAGTTTAGGGTTTGTGTTAGAGTTAGCGTTTGGTTGACGGTTAGGGTTAGAATTTGTTTGGGTCAGTGTCCGTGGTAGGGTTAGGGGTTAGTGTTAGGGTTTGGTTGAGCGATAGGATTCGGGGTAGGGCCCGTGTTAGTGTTTGAGTCAGGGTTACACTTATGTTTAGAGTTAGGATCAGGCTCATAGTCAGGGTCAGGTTTAGTGTTCAGGTCGGGGTCAGGGTCACTGTTATGGTCAGGATTAGGTTGATGATCATGGTCTGGGTCAGGGTCAGGGTGAAGTTTAGCGCCTGTGTCAGGTGTAGGGTCAGGTTTGGGTATTGGTTTAAAGTCCACATTCGGGTCTGGGACAGGGTTATGTAGTGGTCAGTGTTAGTGTCATGGTTAGGATTAGGGTCAGGGTCAGGTAAACGTCAGGGCCAGGACGGGGTAGGGTCAGGCTTTGGTTTAGGGTTAATGTTCGCTTAAGTGTCACAGTTAGGTTTTGAGGGGTAGGTTTTGGGATTGTGGTTAGGTTTAGAGTTAGAAGTAGGTTTATGGTTAGGGTTTGGTTTAGACAGCGTAAGGTCAGGGTTAGGGTTTTGTTTAGGGTAGGGGTTAGTGTTAGGGTCAGGGTCAGCGTTAGGTTTATTTTCAGGGTCCGTATTAATGTCATCATTAGTGTATATTTAATTATAAGCAACAACAGTATTAGAAATTAAGTAAATGTGTCTATAATATTTAAAGTTTTAACACATAATTCCAGTTCTTTGCCTTATTTTCTCAAATCCCTTTACCACTTTCACTGACAGAGTCAAATGTACTTTTTCTACTAGTATCCAGCTCTTTGTCTTTTGTCAGAAAGATGCCCTTTTGAATTATTTATAATAGAGATATTAGCAATAATAATAATAATAAATACCAATGAAAATGTTATAAAAAATTTTTCTTAACTAATTAGGGTTCTTAGACATCAATTAGAGGAACCACCTCTGGCAAGCAAATTAATCTGCCGGACATTCCCAGAATTAACAAGTCAGTCAGATACAGGGTTGTCCGTAGACTGAAAGGTGAAGCAAAAGGACTACGTTTGGAAAATAGGTAAGGACTGTGAAAAAAATGATCAAATTTTGGGGCAAACTAAATTCTTAGGTGCCCTTTCAATGGAGTCCTGGGCATTATGTAGCAGAAACTCTGGAGATTATCTCAATCCATTGGAGTCACCCTGTTTATTAGCTTGCTATTGACAAAGTTATTTACAAACTGTAGAGCAAGAGGTTATAATGTAGAAAACTGATGGTAATGCACAAGATTCTTGTTAACAATAATGCAAGTTAGTGATATTTCATTAGAAAACATAAATTCTATAACCCAAATTATGGGCCCAGAGCACTTCTGCTGCACAACTCTGCTTATATCCCAAATAACCATGTGAACTAGTTTTAATACCTGCTTCTTATTAATTTTTGAATAAAAATTCTTGACACAAGTATTTTATAATTGTGTGATAATCATGCATTTAATTTCTTGGAGAACAAAACACACTTTAGCGTAACTATGTTCGTTCACAGAACCAGCCTTGATAACACACTTCTATATGTTAGAAATGATGTAATAACTGTAGAATATTGGGAACTCGTTTGGTATTCTTTGCCATGTTTTGCACTATCTTAAAAGAGATCAGTGAACTTGGACTGGAGTTAGTAGACATGGAAGAAAATAAAATATTACAGAGAAGAATACTCTGTGGTCCACAACCTAAACGGGCTGGGATTCCCATCATTTGGATCCCTGTAGCTTTACAAAAGTCAATTAAATTTTTGTATCTCCGATTAAAGTTGATTCCCCAGTACTTTTTCAAACATCTCTTGTAAAGTACTGTTTCCCAGAAAAAAAGGGATTTTACACATGTATCTGCCTTTGTCTCTGGTCATAATCTCAGTCAGGATCCTGGGATCGAGCTCCATATCAGGCTTCCTGCTCATTAGGGAGTATACTTCTCAGTCTCTCTCTGCAGCTACCTCCCCCTGCCCCACTCATGCTCTCTCTCTCAAATAAATAAATAGAATCTTTAATTTTTAATTAAAAATAAGATAAATAATATATAATAAAAAGTCTGGTCTTACTGCCCCATTTAGCTCCTTTTTTTTTTTTTTTTGAGTTGCATTTAAAGCAGCATGAGAGAACATGAGGCTCTCAAACTTAAAAAAAAAAAGGAAAAAAATGAGTTTTGTTAGGATTTAAGATCTTGTCTGCTAGACAAAAACGTTGGCTTTGTTAACATGTGAAAATTAACAAAAGAGAATAAGATAGAATTCTAATAATTTTTGTAGAAATTAAAAATTTCCCCCAACCCAATTACATACAGACCCATTAAGTATATTCATTCCAATGTCCCAAACCAACCTTTTCTAATACTATTGCATCTGTGTAAACAGAGTCAACCCAAGGAATAAATAAATATTATTATTTTTTCCTGTCTCTTCCACAGCCACATCTGGGTATATTGATAGCAAGCCAATTATCTATCTTATAAGACATGATATCATAAGGAAGGGTATTCTGTCCATTTGGAACAACTGAAAATCATTGTAATTTTATCTTGGTGCAGTAACTTGAGATGGCACAGTGTGGGTTATGAATATATTTTATTTTTTTTACTGGGAAGAAGAGATTATAGAGATATTGGTTATCCAAGAGAGACTGACAGGTGTTGATAGTTGCGAGGTCAATATCCATCTACTTTTTCCTTGAATCTCAGAAAGCACTGAGGGATTGACAACAAGGAAACTTAAAACAACATCAAATATTTTATTGTCTCTTTTCTAGTTACATTGTAACCATATGACAAAGTATCAGTCGTACAATATATCATTCTCTTTTACCTCTATCTTTCTGCCAGAAATGTGGGCTGAATAGTGAAAACTCCAACAGCAATTTTTGCAACTGTGAATAAAAAGCCATGAAAACCTCTAAGATAGTTCACTTGACTTTCTTAAGACGCTGAACCAACACCAAAAAAACACTCTCTGTAGTCTTCTTGTTAAATGAAAAAAAAATGGTTAAACCACTTTTGAAAGTCTACTACATACAGC
Organism: Mustela lutreola; assembly: GCF_030435805.1. Classification (NCBI taxonomy): domain Eukaryota; kingdom Metazoa; phylum Chordata; class Mammalia; order Carnivora; family Mustelidae; genus Mustela; species Mustela lutreola. The sequence continues at coordinate 95,292,314 of NC_081292.1, forward strand.
AAAATGTAAATCTTAATTGAAATATGTTCTCTCAGCTGTGCTTAAGCAACTGAGTCCTGAGATTTTCAGGTTTTCAGTCTGAAAGAGTACATCTCTGGTGCTCTGATAGGGAAGAGAAAGGACACCCTGTTCTCCATATAAATTAAAGAAGAGAAATCTGTGCATTTAAGTGGGCCATATAAAATTTATCAAGCAATTATCTCCTAACTCCTTCTTATCCAAATTACCTGATATGCTCTCCCTACTCCTTTATTCCACGTTACTGCCTCTTCCAGGATTCTGTATCACATCACAACATGTCTTCTGTTATTTCCTTCTTGCAAGCTAGTTTTGTTTTCTCCATCTAAAAAAATCAACAATCATTGTGTATTTCAAATCCCATTTTCCTCAAATGCATTGATTCTTCTTATCTATTACTCTTTTCTCATACTCAGTGTCTTTGTCTTTATGGGGTTTGTACTTTGATTTTCCCCATCCTTTACTGCCATTATATAATCAAATCTAATAAATTCTTAGGGAAAGTTAAAAATTCCTGCATCACCACACGTGAACACAAAGTCACTGATTTTTAGCAAACCTATAAGATAGTCAGACATCCATTCAATTACTTTTTTTTAAGTTTTTATTTATTTATTTGACAGAGAGAGATGACAAGCAGGCAGAGAGGCAGGCAGAGAGAGAGAAGGAAGCAGGCTCCCTGATGAGCAGAGAGCCCGATTTGGGGCTCGGTCCCAGGACCCTGGGATCATGACCTGAGCCGAAGACAGTGGCTTAACCCACTGAGCCACCCAGGCGTCCCTCCATTCAATTTCTTAACTGAGTCTCCAATGCATCCTGACTTCTAACCTAAACCTAAGTTCTATTTCTTACACGTTGTTATATGACCAAATTCTTTCAGTTCAGTATTTTGTAACATTTAAATATTAATCAATTGATGCTTTGTCTGTGTATTTCTATGAAAATAATTTGAATACTGTAGATTTATTGTTATATTTATAGATTTATAATCAAAGTTTCATCAGTTGAAGTTTTTGGAAATTTCAGATATAATGATTAACCTAAAATGATACTGCCTCAAATCCCTCTGATATCAAGGCCCAACACCTGATTATAGCCAAACCTGTGGTGGATAGTTCCATGGGAAATTGCAGTTACTTAACACTGATAGCATCTCATGTTCTCTCTCTCATTTTAGAATGTCTCCAACACAACCCAAAAGTGTAGGAGAGTTAATGTCCTCTGAGGACAGCTCTCAGTGAAGTGGAAATAAGAGCCATAGATAAAATTGTCAGTTTTCAGGTCTTCATGAGGACAACTTAAAGAAGTTTCTCAGGACCTTTCAGTAAAAGCAAGCCTTCATTTTCTATCCACAACAATTATATCAACAATGTACCTTTTTGAAAAAGTTGTTTCTTCACTGTATCACTTTCCCATTCTTTTCTACCTTGGATAATCTCCCAGATAAACTAACAGTACTCAAATCCTTTGTCCTACTCTTTGCTCTCAGGATAAATGGAGCCAAAAGACTTAGATTAATATCAAGTTCTGAATGGGATCTTAGAGCTATTTCTGTGCAGATTTTCATAAACATAGGGACCTTTGAATTATCAGGCTATAAATAAGTTCTAAATGGAGGGGGCAAAAGCAAAAAGTAGAAATTTTTATGTTTGATTTTTAATCATGATTAATTGACTTTATTGATTATTAAAAATACTAACATTATAAAAGTGTGTATCTTTGTAAAACAATGTCATAATGTAAGAAATAGGTTGCATAGTCCTTTTGAGAATATTAAACCAAGTGTTCAGGTGCCATCTAATTTCTTTTTTAATCCAGAACTTTGGTGTGCATTATCTTGAGGAATAGGATTTTGAAGTCCAGACAGACCTACAGAAAACTGATCCAAATGTGTGTGTTTATATTTCTGCTTTTGTTGTAAAAATCAAAGTGTGATTGCTGGTTTAAAATGGTAAAACTAATAATGTTCATGGACTCTATTATAAATTTTCTAATTGTATGGGAAGAATCCAATAAACATAGAATTAATTTGCAAAACCTCAAAGAGCTACAGGATTAGGTAGTGGTATGTTCTGATTCAACAGTATCATAATGCAGCATTTTATATGTGTGGCTAATGGATATTTTCATGAATGTTTGCTAGCTAGTCAGCCAATACAGAGAAATATTAGGTAGGGTAATTACTCACAGTTGTGTTTACTAAAATGAGAGAAAATTATCAAATGACACTAATAATAATAATCCCATAGCAGGCTAAATAATTCAATGATAATTACAAGTATTAATCTAGCTTTCTTCCCTGATTATGACTCTTCTCTCCTTTATCATAATGGGAGTAGCAGATTGTCTGCAATGAATTGTGAAAACCCAGCAGTGACTTTGGCAGTGAAGGCCTCCCATCAAATTTGATAGGATAAAATGATTCTGGATGGTCTTGAGCAAATGTGTCAATTTTTTTTTCTGTGTGTGTCATAAAAGAAAGAAGCAATAGTAAATTCTTGCTGTTATTCCATGGAGCCAATAAAATCATACTGCCAGCAAGAGGCTGTTGACACCGTAAGTGTGGTTAACTGTCTTGAAATACTAGGCCTCGAAATAAAATTCCAATATTTCACATAAATTCTTTTTTTTTTAAAGAAAAAAAAACAAAACAAAACAACTATACTGCTTACATTTAGGGCCCTGCTGTTGTGTAACTATTTTTGAACATGTCTACTGTAAGTGTATATATATATATATTTTTTTTTCTGTGCAATAAATTCATTTAGAGATAAATTTGGATTAAATTATTTTGGGGGAGGCATGGTATTTGTGGCTAGTCTTACAAGAAAAAGGACTAACAGAAAGAAGAAAAACATTTTTTATTACAGCATATTTACATCTGTCCAAAGTAATTATTTACTATAATACTGACTAATGTATAATACTGTACACAAAAAAAATAAGTTAAATGAGTTATAATTCAGTCGAAGTATAGCTGGCCATTTTCAAACTTACCACTGAATCTTTCTGGTATGAAATGTGATATCTGTCAATCTGGTCCAGTTCATTACATCAGGTCATTTGTATGTTTTTATTACCATTTTGATAGCATAGCTCATTTTATATCCCAGACATTTTACAATGGAACTATGATGCATGTATTTTCAAAGTATAGACATACATGAAGCTATGAGGTAAAAAGATGAATGTCCGTAGTAACATATAGACTCAACAAATAAAATTGTCCAAGGCTCTGAGTGAGATTTATGAATATTGTATTAGATTAGGCCAACATGTGGTTTAGATATAAATAATCTGTTCTTAAATTAGAATTACAATCGTTGAGTACAGTGTTGAAAATGGCAGATAGATTTTAGCTATCTTTGCTCACTAGGGAAAATGGAAAAATGTTTAGTTTGGTCAGATTTTCACTTAACTTCTAAAAATCTTACATTTGAGAGAACCCTTCTGAAATAAGAATCCTTAAAGACATAACCCCTTTGGCACAAGTTTTCAAGAAACTTGTTTGATGTTGTAGACAATTATATGGCACACGTACTGTTCTAGATGTTTCATGCCAATAATATGTAAGCCATACCAAGGCTACATATACATATAGAGATGTTCCTCAGCTCACAAGGGGGCTATGTACAGAGAATCACATACAAAATTGAAAATGCATTTAATACCCCTAAACTATCAAATATCATAGCTTACCTTAAGCTTATTTAAATATACTCAGAACACTTACATTTGCCTGCATTTGGGCAAAATCATCTTAAGCAAAGCCTATTTTATAACAAAGTATCAAATATCACCTGCAATTTATTAAATATTACACTAAAAAAAGAAGAATGGTTATATAGAGAATGGTTGTAAGAATATCAGGTGTTCACCCCTGTAATCTTCTAGCTGACTGGGAGCTGTGGCTCACTGCCCCTGCCCAGCATCACAAGACGGCACCATACCACTTGTCACTGCCCCTTTTTATAAAGACCAAATTCAAAATTCAAAGTACAGTTTCTACTGAATCACTTTCACTTTCACATCATTGCCAAATATATCATAAGTTGAATCATTGTAAATCAGGAGCCATCTGATTTGAAAGTTAAATCACAGTCACCCATATACACACACAAAAAAGGCCTTCATGTAGGGCCATCTATGCATCTCTAAACGACATAGCATGACATATCAACAGCAAAAAATGGATGTGAAGGGGACAATTGCTTTGCGTCAGTACTCTGAGCAGTAACATACATGGCCTTACTCACCTAGCAGAACTCCAGAGCTAGCTGATGGCAAGGAATTTTACAAATGTTTGCTGAACAGCTTAAGCACTATTATTTTTAAATTAGTGTGCATGTCTGTTTTCTAAAGATATGTTAATTTATTTTATTGACTTTTTACAAAACCAAATAATTTCCTCTTATTTAAGTGGCAGGTAAATAGAATTCTTTTTAATTAAATCAAATGGCTTTTTAGGAAAATATACTAAAAATTCTGAAACTTGTATTGCTTATGAATCTTTTATTGGAATCCTTATCAAGTTGTATTTTTCAAGTTTTCCTAAATAATCTTCAATGAATTGAAAATATTTTTTGGATTTTATTCAAGGCTATTAACACACAATTCCACCTTGTTAAATATAGTGCTAAACGTTCAACCGAAACGTAATGTCTTTTTTTTTCCACTACCACATCCTCCATCTACTGACTGGATTCTCTCCCCAACTAGCACATATATACCATTGTCTATCTTTAGGATAAGTAAGGGTCATCTTTTGTCTTTATTCTATTCCTCGTATGCTTCTGAACTTGTTGAATTTTAATATAGTCACAGCATAAAGCAAAGCACGGTATCTATGAAAATCTAACCACGCAGAAGAGAACAACAGATAAAAGGCCAGGCCGACCTGACCCTGCAGGATAGGTAAGGTTGGTCTGGCAACAGGGGTAGAGGGGAAGTGCCCATCTCCTGCTAGAAGAGCTAGAGAAGACCCCTTCCCGAGAGACCACACCAGAAGAGGAGAGCAGTAGGTGCTGATGATGAAGAATATTTTAATCAGCAGAGAAGGTCAAAATGACAAAGTTCCAGGATCAGAGTAAACCTATGGGATCAAAAAATAAAAAATAAAAAAAAGATTTTTTTGAAACGACTTTTTTTTTAAAGGAATTTAAACAAAAGTCCTTTATAACAGACAGTTGGCTGTTTAAACCAAAAGTACAACTCACTGAGAGAATCGCAGCATTATTTATTGGGGTAGAAAGGACCTGGAATGTAGAAAGACCCATTCTGTAGAGGAAAAAATAGAATCACTAACAGGTCTCAACCTTGCACAGCCAGTGGCTAGAATCCCTGGCTCATGAGACCCTGTGCTAGCAGGCCGCTAGAACCATCTCAACTATGTTAGTCTATCTTGGAAGCCAACAAGTGTTTGCCCAGTTAAGAGCACGGTAACAATCAGTCACGTTATGTTATAATGTTTGTCGATATCTTTAAAAGCCTTGTCAAGTTCCTTTTTGAGTAACCCTCACCCCACCCTTAGAGAAATTTATCTGTGGTTCACCTCTTTGAAATACCTCACTGTTGTTCCACATTTACCATAGCCAAAAAAAAAAAAAAAAAAGCTTTTTATTAACAAAGTGTTCAGAAGGGGGCGCCACTGGAAACAATGAGAGTTTCCTCAGCTGGGACAACTTGTTGCAGAAACAGCTGAAAGCAAACAGGTCAGACAGAGCCAAGGGCTGGAGGGATTTTTAAAATTACAAAAACTGAACCAAATCAAACCAAAACAAAAATCATAACCAATGGCCAAGATTTCAAGTTTGCTACTAAAGGTATGACATTCTCCTAAGACATGCGTGTGACTTGATCAATATATTTATATATTTATATTTGAAGAAGAAGGAACTATTTGATGCAGCAAATCCACGTTGATTAAAAATTAACAGATAAGGGGCTCCTGGGTGGCTCAGTGGTTTAGGCCTCTGCCTTCCACTCAGGTCATGATTTCAGGGTCCTGAGATGGAGCCCCACATCAGGCTCTTTGCTCAGCGGGGAGCCTGCTTAACCCTTTCTCTCTGCCGCCTCTCTGCCTACTTGTGATCCGTCAAATGGGTAAATAAGATCTTTAAAAAAAGAATTACTAGGTGAGAAAAACATCGAGGGTATAGGAAGGAAAATGATTTCACCTGATCTGACTAGGAAGTGGTTGAAGCCTGAATTAAAGTGCTATCTAAAGAGTAAAGCCCTGGGAAATATATGGGGAAAAAATCCCTAGAAAAACAGCCATAATAACTGGCTGCTCTTTAATGATCCAGATCCTGCGGTAGGCAAAGAAGAGCTGGTTTTAGCCAGAGGATGATCTCCGTTTGTCTTCATGATCTGGCATTTCCTGCAAGCCAGGCATGGGGCTCTGCACTAGAGCTGCAAATGCTGGGGGGCCCTCACTGTCCCTTTTCTCTTCTCAGGGGGACAACCGGCATGTCCATGGTGCAGTGTGACAGGCTTTACCACAGGGAGAGAAAAGACTGCCAAGGGTAGGTTGGAGCTGGGAAAAGCCACTTAGGAACAGATTTTCAGGGGAGGTGATAGACAAGGGCAAAGCGAAGAATGAGGATGAGTGTGTCACGTTTCAAAGTGCCAGGAGGCAGCACAGTGCATTCAGGAATCTACAGCAAGTTTATGGTAACCGACAGCTGATCTGGCAGCATCACCTGGGGATGGAGGCTGAGCCCCGGTGTTAACACTGGGGGGAGATGGTTTGTATACTATGCCGAGGAGGTGAGGTACTACACTGTGGGGGCACAGGGAGCTACCGGAGGATTTCAAATATCGAAATCGTAACCATAATAGAGTATTTAATTGCATCCTAGCTTTCATCAAGGGTAAGATGCACTATACTTTATGTTCGACTAAGAAAGAGAAATGCTGTCAGTTAAACTAGGATATGTCCTCAAGTGCAAGGTGAGTGCCACCTTAAGAGATATTAAAATGGGGTGGTGGGAGGACAAATCTTAGAAGAAGTAAACTGTGGTACTAGAATAATAAGAAAGGTCGAACACTTGGATCAACAAAATAAGTGATTATTGCTTACCATGTGCACCAACTATATTAAGTCTTAGAACAAGAGACATTCTCATCTTGATGCCCCGCAGCTGTTAGACCCAAGGTACAGAGGGCAGTAGCCAATGACCAGCAGGCCCCAAGTGCCATGTGCAGACTCGAAGAGCAACTCCCTTCGAGAGAGGAAACGGTTGAGAGTGGGCTTTCTGAGGTAGAGAAGTATTAGCTGGGAAAGTAGGAAAATTGACACAGAATCGGAATTGATGCCCCTACATGACAGAGTTGGTGAAACTTCCCTTCTCAGAGATCTTGAGGCTCCTCAGAAATGTATTTTTCATTTTGGACGAAACATTCAGGATAAATATGATCTGTTCGAGTTCCTGGTTCTCTCATCAGGGCTGTTTCTTAGGCTTCACTGGTACAAGAAAAGGGTTTTGATAGACCAGGGTAAATCCTGACAAAAGCAAAGCACGGTATCGATGAAAAACTAACCACTCAGAAGAGAACAACAGATAAAAGGCCAGGCCGACCTGGCCCTGCAGGATAGGTAAGGTTGGTCTGGCAACAGGGGTAGAGGGGAAGTGCCCATCTCCTGCTAGAAGAGCTAGAGAAAACCCCTTCCCGAGAGACCACCAGGAGAGGAGAGCAGTAGGTGCTGATGATGAAGAATATTTTAATCAGCAGAGAAGGTCAATCAAAATGACAAAGTTCCAGGATCAGAGTAAACCTATGGGATCAAAAAATAAAAAATAAAAAAAAAGATTTTTTTGAAAGGACTTTTTTTTTTAAGGAATTTAAACAAAAGTCCTTTTTAACAGACAGTTGGCTGTTTAAACCAAAAGTACAACTCACTGAGAGAATCGCCGCATTATTTATTGGGGTAGAAAGGACCTGGAATGTAGAAAGACCCATTCTGTAGAGGAAAAAATAGAATCACTAACAAGTCTCAACCTTGCACAGCCAGTGGCTAGAATCCCTGGCTCATGAGACCCTGTGCTAGCAGGCCGCTAGAACCATCTCAACTATGTTAGTCTATCTTGGAAGCCAACAAGTGTTTGCCCAGATAAGAGCACGGTAACAATCAGTCACGTTATGTTATAATGATTGTCGATATCTTTAAAAGCCTTGTCAAGTTCCTTTTTGAGTAACCCTCACCCCACCCTTAGAGAAATTTATCTGTGGTTCACCTCTTTGAAATACCTCACTGTTGTTCCACATTTACCATAGCCAAAAAAAAAAAAAAAAAAAAAAAGCTTTTTATTAACAAAGTGTTCAGAAGGGGGCGCCACTGGAAACAATGAGAGTTTCCTCAGCTGGGACAACTTTGTTGCAGAAACAGCTGAAAGCAATCAGGTCAGACAGAGCCAAGGGCTGGAGGGATTTTTAAAATTAAAAAAACCGAACCAAATCAAACTAAAACAAAAATCTTAACCAATGGCCAAGATTTCAAGTTTGCTACTAAAGGTTTGACATTCTCCTAAGACATGCGTGTGACTTGATTAATATATTTATATATTTATATTTGAAGAAGAAGGAACTATTTGATGCAGCAAATCCACGTTGATTAAAAATTACCAGATATGAGTCTCCTGGGTGGCTCAGTGGTTTAGGCCTCTGCCTTCGGCTCAGGTCATGATTTCAGGGTCCTGGGATGGAGTCCCACATCAGGCTCTTTGCTCACTGGGGAGCCTGCTTACCCCTCTCTCTCTGCCTGCATATATGGCATCTGTTTGCCATTTGTATGTCTTCTTTGGAGAAGTGTTTGTTCATGTCTTCTGCCCATTTTTTGACATGATTATCTGTTTTGTGTGTGTTGAGTTTGAGGAGTTCTTTATATATCTTGGATATTAGCCCTTTATCTGTAATGTCATTTGTGAAAATCTTCTCCCGTTCCGTGGGTTGTTTCTTCATTTTGTTGACTGTTTCCTTTGCTGTGCAGAAACTTTTGATCTTGATGAAGTCCCAAAAGTTCATTTTTGCTTTTGTTTCCTTTGTCTTTGGGGACATGTTTTGAAAGAATTTGCTGTGGCCAGTGTCCAAGAGGTTACTGCCTATGTTCTCCTCTGGGATTTTGATAGATTCCTTCCTCATGTTGAGGTTGTTTGTCCATTTTGAATTTATCTTTATGTATGGTATAAGAGAATGGTTGAGTGTCATTCTTCCATACATAGCTGTCCAATTTTTCCAGCACCATTGATTGAAGAGGCTGCCTTTTTTCCACTGTATAATTTTCTCTGCTTTGTCAAAGATTTTTTGACCATAGAGTTGATGGTCCATATCTGGGCACTCTACTCTAACTCACTGGTCTACATGTCCTTTTAACCCACTGAGCCACCCAGGTGCCCCTTTTAAGATATTTTTTAAAAGTACAGTCATTATTTTTTTTTTCAAGATTTTATTTATTTATTTATTTGACAGAGAGAGAGATCACAAGTAGACGGAGGGCAGGCAGAGAGAGAGAGAGTGAGAGAGAGAGAGAGAGAGAAGCAGACTCCCTGCTGAGCAGAGAGCCTGATGCAGGATTTGATCCCAGGACCCTGAGATCATGACCTGAGCTGAAGGCAGTGGCTTAATCCACTAAGCCACCTAGGCGCCCCTAAGCTATTTTTAAAATTCCTGTTCCAATAACACTTGGATTGCCATATAAAGTTAACCACATCATCTTTTTTAGGTAAGTAATTGTACTTTTTATGTGCATAGTTATTTTGGTCCATGAGTTCAGCTCCTCTTAGGATCATCAAATCTCTGTAAAGTCTGGGTATGCTAGGATTTTCTAAGCAACAATAAAATACATTGAAACCTGGTAGCTTAATTATAATAATGTTTTCTTTATCAATCATTCACAATAGCATTACATTCTGAGTAGCTTCCTTCTATTTTGCAGCTATAGTGTTTGGAAAAACTTGAATTGTGATATCACTGTGATAATGTGAATTAGTCAGGGTTTTTCAGAGAATCGGGAAGAGGAAAAAAAAAAGGAAGATATTCTCCAGGGCCAACTCTAGAAGTAACTATTAAAACATCTGTCCAAATTAAATTGAACAAAACTCAGAAATACCAACTCCAGTGAAATACAAAGAAGATTATATATAGTTCTGGGCACACACATCTCTTTTGACCCAATGATGTACATGAATGAAAGACTGAAGGCCAATCACCACTCCATGGGAGAATTTAAAAATAAATTTACTAATTAGGCCAAGAATTCAGAATCACAAATACTTCAGAACTAATAATAACTGTCTTCCCTTGATGTTATTCTATAAGATAAATCCTATGATCAAGTTTTAATTTTAAATTCTTACAATTTTAAATTCTTAAATCCTTATGAAGAAGCATCATTTGGAGGGAGCAGTTTACATAATTTATCATCCATCAGCCTTTTTTATAAGATTTTATTTATTTATTGGACACAGAGAGAGAGAGAGAGAGAGAGAGATTACAAGTAAGCAGAGAGGCAGGCAAGCAGGGAGGGAAGCAGGCTTCCTTTTGAGCAGAGCCCGATGTGGGGCTGGATCCCAGGACCCAGAGACCATGACTTGAGATGAAGGCAGAGGCTTAACCCACCACCCACGTGATGAGAGAGCCCCTCAGGTGCCCCTCATCCATCAGTCTTAATTGTTTGGAGGAAAATGTGTGGATGAATAATGCCTTAGCGAGCTGATCTCTCTAAAGAATTTTCAAGTCTTTACCCCTTCAAGGTTTTTGCACAGTTCTGATAGCCTCTAAACATCCAGCTGATTTCTACAGTGACAGGCCTGTTAAGAACTGTCCTCAAACCAGGAATAGAGCTTGAAACATACCAGTCAAGAGCAACTTTGAGTCTTTTAAGGAATTTATCATCATTTCTTTGTTTTTGGTTCATATCCAAAATAGTTCTATATTACACTTGCATAATTTCTCCAGAGCTGACTTTGAAGGAGGCATTCAGTTCCAGCTAGTTCCATATTTTGACAAGAACTATAATTCTATAAAAAAAAAAAAGAACATATTTTAGAGCGCCTGGGTGGCTCAGTGGGTTAAAATCTCTGCCTTCGGCTCAGGTTATGAATCCAGGTTCCTGGGATTGAGTCCCACAGTGGGCTCTCTTCTCAGCAGGGAGCCTGATTCCATTCCTCTCTCTCTGCCTGCCTCTCTGCCTTCCTGTGATCTCTGTCAAGGAAATAAATAAAATAAAAAAAAACATATTTTATACCAGTTATTCATGTTTATTAACTAAGATATCACAATACAAATAATACAAACAGTTGCTCTTTATTAATACCTTCAACCAAGATCAAAAAAATATGTCCTATTTTCTCCAAAAATTTTATATCATCTGATAGGTCAGATATTTATAAAATTACATTTAAAGTTTAAAAAATATCAGCAAATATTTTCATTTAAATGCAAATTTCAAAGAAAATCTACTTTTCCAAACACGACTTTTTATCCTATTTTTTTTAATTTTGTCGACAACTGATAAATTGTTTAGCGAGACTATAAATGTTAGATCGAAAAATGATTGATAGATGTAAGTTCAAAATATTATGTTCCATTAACAATGATTTAGTCTTTGATGAACATCTGTTTGGTAATATGTTGTATCTAGATATTGTAAATTAATGACCTATATAAAACTATAGGGAAATGACACCTTCCGTTCCATTATGAGTAGAGCTTTTAAAATGCTATTTGTCACAACCTGTCATCTTGTCATTATGTAGCATTATGTAGCATTTAAAAAATGTATACTCTTCACTTTGAAGTCTTTTAGAAATCTAAAATATGACATTCTATGGTTTGTGTTTCCATATTCCTTTATTGCCAGTTTGAACAAATCCACATGCTTTGATTCAAAGGTAATAAATTCCTCTTATTTAGAAAAATTATGTTTATTTTTGTTCTCTCACCCTTAGCAGGTGGTTTCATTTTAGCACACTTCAGAGTTATAATTTCATGCTTATTAAAAACATTTATTATGATCTACATAGATGAATGAAACTTTTATTTTATTAAATTATTTGCCAAAAAATCTGTTAATTTAAAAATGTATTTCCTTTGAAGGGTTATTTTAGAGCATTCAGAGAGGATCTAGGAGTGTGGTATTATGCAATATTTAAGTAGGTATGAAATGGTTATTTATATGATTGTTTCTTTAAGGCTTATGTATATTGTCCATTATATGCTACAAAATATTGAAAGTAAATTTAAGGTATGTTTTACATAGTTTATTTTTTGGAAAAAAATATTGAAATGACTTATGAAATTCAGTATAATCTCAGCATATGTTTTTCTGAAATGTATCTATTGTGTCTTGAACCTATTATATGGCAGATATTACTTCAGACTACACTGGTAAATGAAATACTTGGCTTTGTAGAACGTTTATTATAATGGGTGAGACAATTAAAAGCTATAAAACTTAATAAAAATTGCATAGTGCATTCAAAAATGATGAGTACAATGGGGAAAAAGAAAAATTAGATCAGGGTGAGAAAAATCAAGGTTGCTAGGCAGGGGATGGGGAGTTAAGAATTTTAATAGGAAGATCACGGTAGTTACAATGAAGCTGACAATTGAACAAAGGTATGGAATGGTGATGAATTTGCCCAGAACTATCAGCAATAAGGTCACTCCAGACAAAGGAATTGGCTATCTTGAAGGCCATAAGGTTGGATCGTGCCTGGCATATCTGAGGAATAGCAAGGAGTCCACTGTGAGGGACTGAAGAGTAGCAGGGAAAGAGGTCACAGAGGTTAAATGAGTGGCTAGATCATGTAAAAGCTTAGAAGTCATTGTAAAACTCTGGCTTTTATATTTGGAAATTTACTGTATGATAGAATTTCTGCTAATAACTGAGAGTACAAATGTCCATAAAATTTCAAAGATTCTTTTTCTTGTAAGACAGAATAAAGAAAAAGAGTTCATATTTTCACATGGTGTAACAAATGCTCGGAGATCCAAGTGTAGGAAGCTATGGGAGCACAGAAGAAGGCACTAAAATCACACCAATATATTTGATGACTGTGACTATATATAAATTTGTCTTTTCTAGATTTTTTATAGTCATGGAATCACACAGTATATACTATTCATTGCCTGGCTTTTCTTTTCTCAGCATGATTACTTTGAGAATCTCCAATTGTAAATAGTTCATTTTGATGTTGAACAGTAATCTCTTTAATGAGAGATCATAATTTGTCTTTGCTCTATTGATGGACATTGATGAACATTTCCAGTTTTCAATTCTTAAAAATAAAGCTGCTATGAAATTCATATACAAGTCTTGTATGAACATAGGGTTTGTTTCTCTTGGTTAAAAGCCTAGAAGTAAAATGGCTATTTGTGTAACTGCAACATATTTTGCATTTAAAAAATTTTTCAAACTATTTTCCAAAGTGGTGGTATCATGATATATGCCAACAACAGTTGAGATTTTTTGTTGCTTCTCAATCTAGCTCAGACGAAGTAAATTAGCCTTTATAATTTTAGCCATTCTAATAGATATGTAAACATGTCTCATTATGATTTTAATTTGTATTTCTTTAATGTCTAAATGTTGAGAAATTTGTCATGTGCTTATAAGCCATCCATATCCTTTTGGTGACATGTCTCTTCAATTAATTTCTTCACATGTAAAATTGGTTACTCTGTTTGGTTATTAGTAAGGTTTTTTATTTTTATTCATTTTTTAATAATCAGAGGAGATGTCCATTATCGGATATATAATTTGCAAATCCCTTCTCCATCTTTACGGTTTCTCAATGGAGCTTTGATAGCTGTGTCTTTCAAGAAATATGCTACTTCTTTCCTGGTGCACGGAGGTATGACTAGAACATTATCAATGTTGACCTTTGCAAAGAAAATCATGGCTTAAGATATATGTAGTCTGCGGGTGTTGGGAATGTTCTGTAATATCAAGCATATCTAATTAGTTGATAATTTTGTTCAAGTCTTACATATCTTACCAATTTGATGACTATTTGTCTATATAATCTTAAAATAAAGGTATTGAAACTTTTTTCCGTTTCTCTTCTAAGGTAGAAGTTATGATTTTTGTTCTTAGTTTTTCCCTATATATCCCCAAATCTGTTATTAAGTATTAAAAGTCAAGAATTATTATACTCCCTGATAAATTCATCTTTTTAGTCTTCTGTAATTTTGACTTGATCATTGTGTCTGATAATGAAATTTGCTTTAAAATCACTTTTCATTATCTTGATATAACCACCAAAGTTATAGTGTGATTAGTGTTAATATAGCATAGTTTTTCTTTTAGTTTATAAAGCACTTCTATATTTAATCCTGAAAAAAAACCAGATTTTTAGCTCTGGAAGCATCTTTCTAAATTATCTTTTTTTTTTTTTTTTTAATGAAGCAGTAGCAATTTTTGTTAAGGGACCTAAACTGAAAGTAGGTTTATTTATTTATTTATTTAGTAAAAGATTTTATTTTGTTTATTGACAGCAAGAGAGAGAGAGAGAGAGAGGAAGCGCACAAGCGGGAGGATTCACGTGCAAAGGGAGAGGAAGAAGCAAGCTCCTTGGGGTGCAAGTAGTCCCATGCAGGGCTGGATCCCTGTACACTGGAATCATGACCTCAGCCAAAGGCAAATATCTGCTTAAACAACTGAGTCATCCAGTCACCCCTAGAAAATTAAAAAAAAAAAAAAAAGACCTTTTAAAAACATTTTGTTTGTTTCTTTTTTTAAAAAATATTTTATTTATTTGACAGACAGAGAGACAGGAATAGGAACTATAAGCAGGGCAGAGGGAAAAGGAGAAGCAGGTTTCCCAGTGAGCAGAGAGCCTGATGTGGGGCTCCATCCCAGGACCCTGGGATCATGACCTGAAAGGAAGGGACACTTATGGAGGAAGCCACCCAGACACCTCTTTTCTTTGTTTTTAATATATGGCAACTGATGCTTCCCAGCCACGAGGAGCATATTACCCATTGATTAAATCTTTGATAACAACCTATTTAAAGAGGTGTGTAAATATATACTTACTCAGATTTATACACTTTGTGTTTTCTTCATAGTTTGGGGCTAGAGCCCATGGTCACAACACTGCTTCCAGTCTTTGCCTTCCCATCTTTTGATACCAGGTATTTGGTCAGCAAAGCAAATTAGCATCAAAATTAATAAGCCCTTGGCACCATATCTCTGGAGCAGGGGTTGCTCTTAGCCAAGGCCCAGAGCAGTGGACCTCCCCTCGCTAGTGCTATAGCCCCAAGGACTAGGTCCCTGCCACCAGAACTCAGTCTTACATGTTATGCTAAGCAGACAAAACCAAAACAGGAAAGCTCCCACACCTTTCACTGGCATGCCTCATCTCCCACTCCCTCGACGTCCAGTCAGTACCAGATGCCAGGGAGGGGTCTTGGTCCAACATATAGGAGGGAAGGAAGTAGCCACGAGCAAGTACCTGCCTCTCTGTGCCTTTCTTTCATGAGCAGGTTGTAAGGAGGAGGAAGAGAAAGGGGAAGAGAGGTGAACTTTAAGGGGTGAAGGCCTCAGGTAGGCAGCTGGCTCCTGCCAGTAGGAAAGGGACAAAGGAGAAGGCAGTGAGACTTGCAGGGAGGGTGGGGGGTAAGGCTTATAGCTTATGACGGAATCTGGACAGGAGTAATAGGGATACTAGTCATTTGAGTCCACCATTGGCAAGCTGGGCTGGGTGTCAGGGCAGATAGGCCTCCCTGGGCAACGGCACATGAGAGAAGGTGGAATTCTTTTCTGAGGAGCAGGTGGAGCTTTGGGTGTTGGGAAAGCATAGACAGTATTGTTCCAGGGCCAAGGACAGGTCCGGGTACTCCTGGTAGGAGGTCACGGCCACAGTATGATCCAGGTCTTCTACCAGAAGCTTGAAGGTACCACATGCCAGCCACCCCTCATTATTGTGTATAACTCTCTGGTGCACTTATTGGCTTATCCATCAAATGACTCCTTCAGCAACTTGAAAACCACCTCCACAGGCACTCCAGGATATGGGAGGCTTCCAGAGTGAAGATTTTGCACAGGATCACCCCAAAAGACCAGAAGTCACTCTGGTGGATGTAGATCTGGTCAAACATGGCCTTAGGGACCATCCACTTCACAGGCAGTCCACTGTTGGTTGTCTTTTTATAGTAACTGATGTGGTGATATCTCTGGCAAGGCTGAAGTCTGAGATCTTCATCATGTTGTCCTTTGTCACCAGCAATTCCCTGGTGGCCAGGTCTTGGTGTATGCAGTTCTTGGAGGCAAGGTACTCCATGCCTCAGGCTACCTGATAGGCACAGGATACCAGGTCCTTGGAGGAGAGTTGCTCTGCTGCATTGTGGCTGATATTGTAACAGTACTCCAGGTCAGGAGGCCTCTGGGCCTGCAGGTACTCCTGTATGTTGTCTTTGGAGGCATATTCCATGAGAGTGTACAAAGGACCGTCCTGTGTGCAGGACCCAGCAGGTTGATGGTGTCCTTGTGCTGTCCAATCATCTTCATCATCTCCATTTCTGAGATTAGGTTTGACAGGTCTTTCTCTGTTGCATCTGACTTCAACATCTTCACAGACACTTTAGTCAAATGGTTGGATTTGTCTTTGTCCAGCCCAATGGCCTCCTCCAACACCACCTGCCCAAAGTAGGCCTGTCTTAGGGGTCTGCCTAAACTGCCTGCAACCAGCCTGTCTCAAGGCAGTTATGAACTCTAGATTATCCTCAAAAACATTAAACCACAAGCTAAAAGTTCTCTTCACTAGGTCTCTGTCGCAGGTCTAATTTTCTTATCCTTCATCATTTATCTTTTTCCTAATTCTTATTTTCAGTATAGTTTATTTTGCTTCCAGGTGTTTCCCCTGGTTTCCGTATGCTGTTTCATAGGGAAGAATTATCCTGTCATAAAATTATTTCTTGAGCATTCATTACATCTCTCAGTTAAAATGGGTTCTTTTATGGTATTGATTCATTTGGATTTTCTCAAACTGGGAATAATTTTCAAAATGGTGTTTTCCTCAAGGTTCAGAGTATGTCTTAGCCTCATCTTTACTCTTTTTGAAATTCACTTTTCAAATTCTTGTCCCTCTTTTTGTCTTTTTAAATTAAAATGTTTTATTTTTACTATTCTTTTATTTGAGTATAGTTGATATTCAGTGTTACATTGGTTTCAGGTTTTCAATATCTCCATACATTATTCTATGATCACTACAAATATAGCCACCATCTTTCACCATATAACACTATTATAATATCATTGACTATATTCTCTACACTGTCCCATATCTCTCTTTAAAATCTCTGATTTTTATGTTTTCTGTTTTTCCAATTTTCCGCCATCATTTTACTTGGTTACTTTAATAAAATATGCCTGATTACACACTCTTTGCTGAAAACCATAGCATTTGATTTATAGTAGTCTTCTTCTTCTTTTTTTTTTTAATTAACATATAATGTATTATTAGCCCCAGGGGTACAGGTCTGTGAATCGCCAGGTTTACACACTTCACAGCACTCACCACAGCACATACCCTCCCCAATGTTCATAAACCCACCACCCTCTCCCTACCCTCCCCACCCCCCCGGCAACTCTCAGTTTGTTTTGTGAGATTAACAGTCTCTTATGGTTTTTCTCCCTCCCGATTCCATCTTGTTTCATTTACTCTTTTCCTATTCCCCCAAACCCCCCATATTGCACCTCCATTTCCTCATATCAGGGAGATCATATGATAGTGTCTTTCTCTGGTTGACTTATTTTGCTAAGCATAATACCCTCTAGTTCCATCCATTTCATCGCAAATGGCAAGATTTCATTTCTTTTGATGGCTGCATAGTATTCTATCATATATATATATATATATATATATATATATATATATATATATATATCATTCATTTGTTGATGGACATCTAGGTTCTTTCCATAGTTTGGCTATTGTGGATATTGCTGCTATAAACATTTGGTGCACGTGCCCCTTTGGATCATATAGTAGTCTTCATTACCTCTATCAGAACCCCAGGAAGCTTTATTTATTTATTTACTCACATAAACAGATGATCCAACACAACGTTTTTTGATGTTCAAATGTATTATAACGTCTTACCGCTTAACATTATGCTTACTGCTCTCTTTCACTGTCTGACTAAATCCTCATCATCACTATGCCATTTAATCAGAAAGAACATTTGAACTCAGAGTTCTCTCCATATCAGGGAATGAAAACTCCACACTTCTGTTTGTGCAGGTAAAATAAATGTTGATATTGTCTGTCCTGCACATACTCCATCCTGTTCACCAGAATATTCACCATCAAAATATATACAAAATAAATACCATACCTCACCACTTCTATAACCACCCAGCATGCTAAAAACACCATCATATGTTCCTGAATTATTGACTTGATTGATAACCCCACTTCCACACATACTGCACTCCTTTCTCCCTGCAAATTTATTTTGGTACAGCAATTTAACCTAAAAATCAAGTCAGATGATTTTATTCTGCTGTCGAAAGTTTTTTGGTATCTTCCCCTTTCATATTAAATAAAAACTGAAGGCGTTTCAATGTACTAGAAGGTCACGCATCAATACGTTCTTCCTCTCTCCACCACTATGAACTCCTCATTGGCCTCCTTGCTTTTCCTCAAAAGTAACAGACCAGCTGTTCACACAAAGTCTATATACTTACTTGCTCTGCCTAGAGCAGTCTTTTCCTTTAATATGTGTATAACACCCTCCTTCACTTCCTGGGTCTTTGTGCAAATAACATCTCATAAATGAGATATAACCACCCAACACAAAATAAAATTAACTTTCCTCCCAGCATTCTCCAATGGCTTTTACCTTTCTTGTAATTCTTTGTAACACTTATCACCATCAACCATCAATCATTATTCTAATACTGGTTATTTTCTTATTGGAGACAGAGAGAGAGAGAATTGGAAGGGGGTGCAGAGGAAGAAGAAAACACCCCACTGCCTAGAAAGCCTGCTGGGGAATTACATCCCAGGACCCTGAGATCATGACCCAAGCCAAAGGCAGTCACTCAATGGACTGAGCCACCGAGGTGCCCCTCTATTATTGGTTTATTTCGCTATTATATTTCAAAAGAATGTAAGCTCTTTGTGGTCAGGTATTTTATATGTTTTATTAATTGAAGTATTCTCAGAAAGGTAGCTGGCAGATTGTAAGGGCTCACTAAACTCTATTTTGTTGTTATTATTGGGCTCCTTTATGGGCTTTACCTCTTACGCTAGAAGTCTATCCTTCAGATGTAAGCAATAAGAATAGAGCCCTGCTGCCTGTTCAAAAGAGTAAAAAGCCTGTACTCAGTGGATATTTTAAAAGCTAAATGAATGGCTTAATAGTTGTATATAGGGGGAAAGGGAACATATTTTCCACGGTTTAGAAGTGGAGTTCTTTTATAGAGTTCTTGTACAAGCCGACACTATTGAACGATAATGGGCAGTTGTACATTACAATTATACAAACACTTTGGTAATTTATATCCTTTTTTTGTAATTCATGACTGGATCATTTAATTACTTAGGAGCATTATAGCATTTCAACATTTCCTGTTCAATAAACTTATTGGGGTTGCTACCTTTTTTATTCAAATGGAGAAATAGTCATGATGTCATCTAAATAATGTGTTATTGATTGTGTTGTTTTCTAGGAATGAGTCGCACATGCTAGTTTAAAAGTTTTGTTAAATTCCCAAATCTGTCACCGATAAAAGCCTTTTGTAGATTAGTAACTTGATCAAAACAGAAAAGTTATGTAACACTCAATTGTTATACTATCTTTGTTTCCATCTTGCATTGTAATAACACCCATCTTAACTCTATTTAAGACAAGTCATCGCCAGATGGCTTTCTGGCATTGATTGCATGATATGAAATCTAATATAACTAAAAGTTTTTGGTTTTAGTAGCATATAAATCAATTTAGAAAAATATATGTATTTGAATATAAGATAAAGTTTTAAATTATTTGGCAATTGTAAACTAAACTTTTTTTTGTAAATTTTTATTTTCTAAAATTTCATTGAGCTCTTTTGCAATAAGAAACAAGTTACAAAAAATTAAGGTTTATTTACCCCAATTCAAAACTATGGAATATAATCATAGAGGTTGAAGTATTTAAAATATTGAACCCAAAACATTTTATTAGGTAAATTCATGAATGCTGAGCATTCACTGTTAAAATATACTAACACTATTGATAGACTGGTAGAAGCCTAAAATCATATTTATTAAATATTTATATCCATATCTTTTCATGGTGTGGAAATTCATTTCTCTAGCATTAAATAATATTCCATTGTTTGCATGTACTACACTTTATTTGACATTTCACCTATGGAAGGATATCTTGGTTGCTTCCAAGCTTTTGTCAGTTATGAATAAAACTGCTATAGACATCTTTGTGGGTATAGATTTCATCTTCTTTGGATAAATACCAGGAACTGCTACTGCTGAAACATCTGGAAGAATATGTTTAGTTTTGTAAGAAACTGCCAAGTTGTTTTCCATTCTTTATTCTCAATAGACATGGAAGAATATTCCTTTTGCTCCCCATCCTCACCAACATTTCGTGTTCTGTTGTCAGTGTTCTGGGTATGTACTGGTGTCTCTTTTTTGTTTTAATTTGTATTTTCCTGATGACATATGATGTGAAGCATCTTTTTATATGCTTATTTGACATCTGTAATATTTTCTTTTGTGAGGTATCTGCTAATGTCTTTGGCTCATTTTTAATCAGGTTTTCCCCCATTGTTGAGTTTTAAGGGGTCTTTGTGTATTTTTGATTAACAGTCCTTTGCCAGATGTGTATTTTGCAAATTTTTTCTTAGTCTGTGCTTTGCCTTTTCATTCTCTTGGCATTGTTTCACAGAGTAGACATTTTTAAATTCAGTGCTTGTGCTTTTGTAGCTAAAGTTATTTCCAAAACCAAGGTCATTTAAATTTTCTTCTATATTACCTTCTACATATTTCATGTTTAGGTTTATAATCCAATCTGAGTTAATTTTTGTGAAGAGTGTCTGATATCTGCCTGGATTTATTTTATTTTATTATTTTATTTTATTTTTATTTTATATTTTTACATTTAGCTTCACCATTACTCCAGAACCATTTGTTTAAAAGATTGTATTTTGCTCTCTTGTATTGCTTTTGCTTTTATATTAAATATAAAATATAATTGATAATATATATTCTGTTCCTTTATTCTAGTCTTTCTGTGATATTACAATATCTTGCTTACAATTATCGTTATGGTATACTTTTTTTAAAAGATTTTATTTATTTATTTGACAGAGAGAGAGATCACAAATAGGCAGAGAGACAGACAGAGAGAGAGATGAGGAGAAGCAGGCTCTCTGCTGAGCAGAGAGCCCTATGCAGGACTCAATCCCAGGCCCCTGGGATCATGACCTGAGCCAAAGGTAGAGGCTTAACCCACTGAGCCACCCAGGCGCCCTATCGTTATGGTAAACTTTGAAGTCAGTCCTCAGTCTTTGTTCTCCTTCAACACTATGTTGAATATTGTGAGTCTTTGCCTCTCCATATAAACTTTAAAATAAGTTTGTTAATATTAAGCAAAATGAGACCTCAAGGATCTGAGAGATATCTAAGAAGTACTTGATACATCCCTTGGGTATGGTTTATTGAAGTGTCCACCTGTCTGAAAGCTGGGGAATCTAGATAAGGGAGGGAAAATTAGTTATGATAAAACATATCAACAAACATGAATAAATTTTGTAAAACTTATTGTCATGGCTCATATACAATATGACCAACAGAGGGACTATCAAAAGGAAAGCATTAGTTATGTTTATTGTGAAATTTTTTATTCAAAATAAAGCAATGAGAGGGGAAGACACAATGAGAAAATTACCATTCTTTAAACGGTAAACTTCTTACCAACTGGAATAGATTTTATATTCTACGTAGTATATTGAAAAGTAAAACATTGGGGCGCCTGGGGGGCTCAGTGGTTTGGGCTGCTGCCTTTGGCTCGGGTCATGATCTCAGGGTCCTGGGATCGAGCCCTGAATCGGGCTCCCTGCTCCGCAGGAAGCCTGCTTCCCTCTCTCTCTCTCTCTCTCTCTCTCTGCCTGCCTCTCTGTTTACTTGTGATCTCTGTCTGTCAAATAAATAAATAAAACCTTTAAAAAAAAAGAAAAGAAAAGTAAAACATTAAAAAAAAATTTTAATTTAAAAAAGTTATGTAATTTTTTAAAAAGGTTAAAAATAGCAGAACCATTTTTCTTATAACTGGAAAATACATTGTATATATATCTATCAAAAATAACTTGTCATGGGGGCACAGGGTGGCTCAGTGGGTTAAAGCCTCTGCCTTCGGCTCAGGTCATGATCCCAGGATCCTTGTATCAAGTCCCACATCGGGCTCTCAGCTCAACAGGGAGCCTGATTCCTCCTCTCTCTCTGCCTGACTCTGCCTACTTGTGATCTCTGTCAAATAAATAAATAAAATATTTTATAACAAAATTTTTTAAAAATAACTTTCATGTCTGGAATCAGGAGCATATGGAAAAAAATAATATCTGAGGACAGTACTTCTGCCATGTTTTGTGCCTTGTTAATATTTTTAAACAGTCAGGCAACTTTTAGCTTTATTGAAATACCTGTGAAGATACTAGCAGTGCCTTTTGGAGCCCTATGACTATAAAAATTAATTGCAAATATTCAAAATGTTTACTATGGTGTCACTATTTAGGGCAACCACCAAGTATGTTTCAGAAGTAAGCATAACTGTTACTCTTCCATAAGGCAAAAGGGCATATTTTCAGGAGTTCCATTTGCTGTACCAGGAGGTGAATCAAGTAATGATTTTTGTCTATAAAATAATTCACTTTTCAATCTAACATACCTCATTCCACATTAAAATAATAAAAACTAGGAGGAGACTAAAACAAACAAACAACTACAACTACAACAACCAGCTTTTCCTTCAGTGGAAAAGTAAATATAACCTTATGAGTACCCTGAAATTTATTTTTAAATATTTTTAAGATAAGCGTTTTTGTTAGAAAACCATATATTTTATATTGCTAAGAAATAACAGGCAAAGTTTTATTAACTTCTAAAAAGTCTAGTTACTTTTATTTATCTATTAACTCATCTCTTTATGAAGTAGAACATGATCACACCTATTGTATCTACCCAAGTTTGTATGCTTTGATTATTTCATGTGTGCTACTTCCTTGCATAATTTTTACAATATTTGATACATAATAGTATCTTTAAGTCCATCTACGGTTTCACAGAATTTGTTTGAACTTCATAAAAATGTACCATACTTTTTGCACTGTCCTTGTTTTAATTCTCTATTAACTTTCCAAGATTTATTCACTTTAGAGGGTGTAGCTATCATTTATTTTTATTCCTCCATAATGCTATGTTTACAAATTTGTATTTATCTGTACCTTTAAAAATATCTTAATTATATACCATTTCTCAACTCACATAACACTCATGTTACTTCTACACTGATCAGATATTATGTAACTGAAAACCACAACTCAGCAACAATATAGCACCATTTTTCAAAATTAAATGGCTTACCAGAATTCTTTAATTCTATCCTTTATTTGTATTAGATGACACTTTATTCTTGTATTTGGCATTGTTCATATGGAGGAAAGCTTATAAGTTGATATTTCATAAGTAGAAGGATTTATTATGATTGATTAATTATTTTCATTTAGAATGCATAGAATATGGTTGATTTAATATTTGTTTCTTACTCTCTGCCTGGAACATAGTGCTATCTATGTAATAGCCACTAAAATATTAAGTTAATTACCTAGACTTTAAACTTCATATGAATAGGAATAACATACAGAACTCTTCACAGATTGGGACACCTGGGTGGCTCAGTCAGTGAAACGCCTGAGCCTTTAGCTCAGGTCATGATCTTAGGGTCCTGGGACTCAGTTCTGCAACAGATTCCCTGCTTAGCCGGGAGTTTGCTTCTCCCTCCCCCTGCTGCTCCCCCTGCTTGTGCTCTCTCTCACTCTCTCTATTACAAATAAATAAAATTAAAAAAATGAATTCTTCTCAGATAGCTAATATAGAATATCGTCTTTGTATTCATCAAAGGGAAAGTGCCATATAATAATGAAATTCAGACTACTTCAAATTCATTTTTTAACCAGTAAGAAAGTACTGGAAACAAGCCAAAAATGTCTTTAATGAATTAAAGAAATAGATTGATTTTCAATATCCTAATGTTTCTAAAATAAATTGCAAGATTTTTATACTAGATATCAGTGTAAATATTCATTATACAAGGATATTCTAAAAATAAACCTGAGAAAACTATTTGACATACATGATGACAAAAACGAGTTTGACAAAAGTCAGTTTGGGTAAAACTTACAACACCTACCACCTGAAACTCTTGTTCTATAATTTAATTATTTTAATTTACAAAAATACAAAAATAATATATCAGAGTAAGTATATTGATAGCTTTGAAGGTATGCTCTGGTTGTGCACTGTTTACTATTGAAAGGGGAATCAAATATGTGATGCTTATGGTGTGACTATATTAAAATTCAACAAGTTCAGAAGCATACGAGGAATAGAATAAAGATAAAAGATGACCCTTACTTATCCTAAAGATAGACAATGGTACATATGTGCTAGTTGGGGAGACAATCCAGTCAGTAGATGGAGGATGTGGTAGTGGAAAAAAAAAGACACAAGGTTTTGGTTGAACGTTTAGCACTATATTTAACGAAGTGAAATTGTGTGTTAATAGCCTTGAATAAAATCCAAAAAATATTTTCAATTCATTGAAGATTATTTAGGAAAAACTTGAAAAATACAACTTGATAAGGATTCCAATAAAAGATTCATAAGCAATACAAGTTTCAGAATTTTTAGTATATTTTCCCTAAAAAGCCATTTGATTTAATTAAAAAGAATTCTATTTACCTGCCACTTAAATAAGAGGAAATTATTTGGTTTTGTAATAAGTCAATAAAATAAATTAACATATCTTCAGAAAACAGATATGCACACTATTTTTAAAATAATAGTGCTTAAGCTGTTCAGCAAACATTTGCAAAATTCCTTGCCATCAGCTAACTCTGGAGTTCTGCTAGGTGAGTAAGGCCATGTATGTTACTGCTCAGAGTACTGACGCAAAGCAATTGTCCCCTTCACCTCCATTTTTTGCCGTTGATATGTCATGCTATGTTGTTTAGAGATCCATAGATGGCCCTACATGAAGGCCTTTTTTTGTGTGTATATGGGTGACTGTGATTTAACTTTCAAATCAGATGGCTCCTGATTTACAATGATTCAACTTATGATATATTTGGCAATGATGTGAAAGTGAAAGTGATTCAGTAGAAACTGTACTTTGAATTTTGAATTTGGTTCTTTATAAAAAGGGCCAGTGACATATGGTATGGTGCCGTCTTGTGATGCTGGGCAGGGGCAGTGAGCCACAGCTCCCAGTCAGCGAGAAGATTACAGGGGTGAACACCTGATATTCTTACAACCATTCTATATATAACCATTCTTCTTTTTTTTAGTGTAATATT
This sequence comes from Mustela lutreola, assembly GCF_030435805.1. NCBI lineage: Eukaryota > Metazoa > Chordata > Mammalia > Carnivora > Mustelidae > Mustela > Mustela lutreola. The sequence goes on from NC_081292.1 coordinate 95,317,917, forward strand.
TAATAAATTGCATGTGATATTTGATACTTTGTTATAAAATAGGCTTTGCTTAAGGTGATTTTGCCCAAATGCAGGCAAATGTAAGTGTTCTGAGTATGTTTAAATAAGATTAAGGTAAGCTATGATATTTGATAGTTTAGGGGTCTTAAATGCATTTTCAATTTTGTATGTGTTTCTCTGTACATAGCCCCCTTGTGAGCTGAGGAACATCTCTATATGTATATGTAGCCTTGGTATGGCTTACATATTATTGGCATGAAACATCTAGAACAGTACGTGTGCCATATAATTGTCTACAACATCAAACAAGTTTCTTGAAAACTTGTGCCAAAGGGGTTATGTCTTTAAGGATTCTTATTTCAGAAGGGTTCTCTCAAATGTAAGATTTTTAGAAGTTAAGTGAAAATCTGACCAAACTAAACATTTTTCCATTTTCCCTAGTGAGCAAAGATAGCTAAAATCTATCTGCCATTTTCAAAACTGTACTCAACGACTGTAATTCTAATTTAAGAACAGATTATTTATATCAAACCACATGTTGGCCTAATCTTACACAATATTCATAAATCTCACTCAGAGCCTTGGACACTTTTATTTGTTGAGTCTATATGTTACTACGGACATTCATCTTTTTTGACCTCATAGCTTCATGTATGTCTATACTTTTGAAAATACATGCATCATAGTTCCATTGTAAAATGTCTGGGTTATAAAATGTGCTATGCTAGCAAAATGGTAATAAGAACATACAAATGACCTGATGTAATGAACTGGACCAGATTGCCAGATATCACTTTTCCTACCAGAAAGATTCAGTGGTAAGTTTTAAAATGGCCAGCTATACTTCGACTGAATTATAACTCATTTAACTTCTTTCTTTGTGTACAGTATTATACATTACTCAGTACTATAGTAAATAAGTACTTTGGACAGATGTAAATATGCTGTAATAAAAAATGTTTTTCTTCTTTTTTTTAGTCCTTTTTACTTGTAAGACTAGCCACAAATACCATGCCTCCCCCAAAATAATTTGGTATCCAAATTTATCTCTAAATTACTTTATTGCACAGAAAATGTATATATATATATACACTTACAGTAGACATGTTCAAAAATAGTTACACAACAGCAGGGCCCTAAATGTAAGCAGTATACTTGTTTTGTTTTGTTTAGTTTTGTTTTTTTCTTTAAAAAAAAAAGGCGTTATGTGAAATATTGGAATTTTATTTCGAGGCGTAGTATTTCAAGACAGTTAACTACAATTACGGTGTCAACAGCCTCTTGTTGGCAGTATGATTTTATTGGCTCCATGGAATAACAGCAAGAATTTACTATTGCTTCTTTCTTTTATGACACACACAGAAAAAAAAAAAAAATTGACGCATTTGCTCAAGACCAACCAGAATCATTTTAACCTATCAAAATTGATGGGAGGCCTTCACTGCCAAAGTCACTGCTGGGTTTTCACAATTCATTGCAGACAATCTGCTACTCCCATTATGATAAAGGAGAGAAGAGTCATAATCAGGGAAGAAAGCTAGATTAATACTTGTAATTATCATTGAATTATTTAGCCTGCTATAGGATTATTATTATTAGTGTTATTTGATAATTTTCTCTCATTTTAGTAAACACAACTGTGAGTAATTACCCTACCTAATATTTCTCTGTATTGGCTGACTAGCTAGCAAACATTCATGAAAATATCCATTAGCCACACATATAAAATGCTTCATTATGATGCTGTTGAATCAGAACATACCACTACCTGATCCTGTAGCTCTTTGAGGATTTGCAAATCAATTAATTCTATGTTTATTGGATTCTTCCCATACAATTAGAAAATTTATAATAGAGTCCATGAACATTATTAGTTTTACCATTTTAAACCAGCAATCACACTTTGATTTTTACAACAAAAGCAGAAATATAAACACACACATTTGGATCAGTTTTCTGTTAGTCTGTCTGGACTTCAAAATCCTATTCCTCAAGATAATGCACACCAAAGTTCTGGATTAAACAAGAAATTAGATGGCACCTGAACACTTGGTTTAATATTCTCCAAAGGACTATGCAACTTATTTCTTACATTATGACATTGTTTTACAAAGATGCACACTTTTATAATGTTAGTATTTGTAATAATCAGTAAAGTCAATTAATCATGATTAAAAACCAAACATAAAAATTTCTACTTTTTGCTTTTGCCCCCTCCATTTAGAACTTATTTATAGCCTGATAATTCAAAGGTCCCTATGTTTATGAAAATCTGGACAGAAATAGCTCTAAGATCCCATTCAGAACTTGCTATTAATCTAAGTCTTTTGGCTCCATTTATCCTGAGGGCAAAGAGTAGGACAAAGGATTTGAGTACAGTTAGTTTATCTGGGAGATTATCCAAGGTAGAAAAGAATGGGAAAGTGATACAGTGAAGAAGCAAATTTGTCAAAGAGGTACGTTGTTGATATAATTGTTGTTGAAAGAAAATGAAGGCTTACTTTTACTGAAAGTTCCTGAGAAACTTCTTTAATTGTCCTCATGAAGAATTGAAAACTGACAATTTTATCTATGGTTCTTATTTCCACTTCACTGAGAGCTGTCCTCAGAGGACATTAACTCTCCTACACTTTGGGTTTGTGTTGGACAGACACATTCTAAAATGAGAGAGAGAACATGAGATGCTATCAGTGTTAAGTAACTGCAATTTCCCATGGAACTATCCACCACAGGTTTGGCTATAATCAGGTGTTGGGCCTTGATATCTGAGGGATTTGAGGCAGAACCTTTTTAGGTTAATCATTATATCTGAAATTTCCAAAAACTTCAACTGATGAATCTTTGATTATAAATCTATAAATATATCAATAAATCTACAATATTCCAATTATTTTCATAGAAATACACAAAGCATCAATTGATTAATATTTAAATGTTACAAAATACTGAACTGAAAGAATTTGGTCATATAACAACGTGTAAGAAGTAGAACTTAGGTTTAGGTTAGAAGTCAGGATGCATTGGAGACTCAGTTAAGAAATTGAATGGAGGGACGCCTGGGTAGCTCAGTGGGTTAAGCCACTGTCTTTGTCTCAGGTCATGATCCCAGGGTCCTGGGACCGAGCCCCAAATCTGCTGAGCAGAGAGCCTGCTTCCTCCTCTCTCTCTGCCTGCCTCTCTGGCTGCTTGTCATCTCTCTCTGTCAAATAAATAAATAAAATCTTAAAAAAAAAAGAAATTGAATGGATGTCTGACTATCTTATAGGTTTGCTAAAAATCAGTGACTTTGAGTTCACGTGTGGCTATGCAGGAATTTTTAACTTTCTCTAATAAGTTATTAGATTTGATTATCTAATGGCAGTAAACGATGGGCAAAAGCAAAGTACAAACCCCATAAAGACAAAGACACTCAGTATGAGAAAAGAGTAATAGATAAGAAGAATCAATGCATTTGAGGAAAGTGGGAATTGAAATACACAATGATTGTTGATTTTGTTTAGATGGAGAAAACAAAACTAGCTTGCAAGAAGGAAATAACAGAAGACATGTTGTGATGTGAGACAGAATCCTGGAAAAGGCAGTAACGTGGAATAAAGGAGTAGGGAGAGCATATCAGGTAATTTGGATAGGAAGGAGTTAGGAGATAATTGCTTGATAAATTTTATATGGCCCACGTAAATGCACAGATTTCTCTTCTTTAATTTATATGGAGAACAGGGTGTCCTTTCTCTTCCCTTTCAGAGCACCAGAGGTGTACTCTTTCAGACTGAAAACCTGAAAAGCTCAGGACTCAATTGCTTAAGCACAGCTGAGAGGACATATTTCATTTAAGATTTACATTTTGCTGTATGTAGTAGACTTTCAAAAGTGGTTTAACCATATTTTTTCATTTAACAAGAAGACTACAGAGAGTGTTTTCTGGTGTTGGTTCAGAGTCTTAAGAAAGTCAAGTGAACTATCTTAGAGGTTTTCATGGCTTTTTATTCACAGTTGCAAAAATTGCTGTTGGAGTTCTCACTATTAAGCCCACATTTCTGGCAGAAAGATAGAGGTAAAAGAGCATGATAGCTTGTACAACTGATACTTTGTCATATGGTTACAATATCACTAGAAAAGAGACAATAAAATATTTGATGTTGTTTTAAGTTTCCTTGTTGTCAATCCCTCAGTGCTTTCTGATATTAAAGGAAAAAGTAGATGGATATTGACCTGGCAACTATCAACACCTGTCAATCTCTCTTGGATAACCAATATCTCTATAATCTCTTCTTCCCAGTAAAAAAAAAAAATATATATATATATATATATATATATATTCATAACCCACACTGTGCCATCTCAAGTTACTGCACCAAGATAAAATTACAATGATTTTCACTTGTTCCAAATGGACAGAATACGCTTCCTTATGATATCATGTCTTATAAGATAGATAATTGGCTTGCTACCAATATACCCAGATGTGACTGTGGAAGACACAGGAAAAAAATAATAATATTTATTCCTTGGGTTGACCCTGTTTACACAGATGCATTACTATTAGAAAAGGTTGGTTTGGGACATTGGAATGAATTTACTTAATGGGTCTGTATGTAATTGGGTGGGAGGAAATTTTTAATTTCTACAAAAATTATTAGAATTCTATCATATTCTCTTTTGTTAATTTTCACATGTTAACAAAGCCAACGTTTTTGTCTAGCAGACAAGATCTTAAATCCTAACGAAACTCAATTATTTCCTTTTTTTTAAAAAAAAAAAAGCCTCATCTTCTCTCATGCTGCTTTAAATACAACTCAAAAAAAAAAAAGGAGCTAAGTGGGGCAGTAAGACCAGACTTTTTATTTTATTTTATTTATCTTATTTTTAATTAAAAAATTAAAGATTGTATTTATTTATTTGAGAGAGAGAGCATGAGTGGGGCAGGGGGAGGTAGCTGCAGAGAGAGACTGTGAAGTATACTCCTTAATGAGCAGGAAGCCCGATATGGAGCTCGATCCCAGGGTCCTGACTGAGATCATGACCAGAGACAAAGGCAGATACATGTGCAAAATCCCTTTCTTTCTGGGAAACAATACTTTACAAGAGATGTTTGGAAAAGTACTGGGGAATCAACTTTAATCGGAGTTACAAAAATTTAATTGACTTTTGTAAAGCTACAGGGATCCAAATGATGGGAATCCCAGCCCGTTTAGGTTGTGGACCACAGAGTATTCTTCTCTGTAATATTTTATTTTCTTCCATGTCTACTAACTCCAGTCCAAGTTCACTGATCTCTTTTTAGATAGTGCAAAACATGGCAAATAATACCAAACAAGTGCCCAATATTCTACATTTATTACATCATTTCTAACATATAGAAGTGTATTATCAAGGCTGGTTCTGTGAAAGAACATAGTTATGCTAAAGTGTGTTTTGTTCTCCAAGAAATTAAATGCATGATTATCACGCAATTATAAAATACTTGTGTTAAGAATTTTTATTCAAAAATTAATAAGAGAAGCAGATATTAAAACTAGTTCACATGGTTATTTGGGATATAAGCAGAGTTGTGCAGCAGAAGTGCTCTGGGCCCATAATTTGGGAAATAGCATTTATGTTTTCTAATGAAATATCACTAATTTGCATTATTGTTAACAAGAATCTTGTGCATTACCATTAGTTTTCTACATTATAACATTATAACTTCTTGCTCTTCTGTTTGTAAATACCTTTGTCAATAGCAAGCTAATAAATGGGGTGACTCCAATGGATTGAGATCATCTCCAGAGTTTCTGCTACATAATGCCCAGGACTCCATTGAAAGGACACCTAAGAATTTATTTTGCCCAAAAATTTGATCATTTTTTTCACTGTCCTTACCTATTGTCCAAACCTAGTCCTTTTGCTTCACCTTTCAGTCTACGGACAACCCTGTATCTGAGTGAAAGGGGAGACTGATCACCTCCCATTAGCCAGAGATGCCCAGAAGGGGAGGGTATCCAACCTGTTTGTATCTGAAGAGTGCCTGACTGTGTGAATGTGTCTGTATGGCTCCACCACTTCTGCTACGGAGTCTGAGTGGGCTGCACCTTGAGTCTCGCAGGGCGTCATATGGCATAACGGTCATCTACTCCACGGAGTAGCCTGGTCCGGGGATTGTACGGACAGGCCTTAGCTAAGACGCTCCTAAATTCCCATGAGGGATGGGAACAGGACAGCAGGGGAAAGATCCCCCTCCTTTGTCTGCGACATCATTCATGATGGGAGGGAAACCCAGGAAACTCCTATCTTAAGACTGCACACTTAGAAATAAAATAAAAAAGGGAAAGACACTGGTATAAAAAGCTGGTTTTCTTTCTGTTCAAAAGGGGCAAAGTTTTCTTAGCTAATTGATCTGTTAAAAAGTGTAAATGGTTTTCTCTTTGCCTGCCTGGAAAATTCAGTTCCTATGTTTTGTTTTATCAGGTGTTTAACATCCCTAAATATATTTAGGCATGTGTTTTTAAACTTTCTAAGGTTTTAGCAATTGTTGACAAGATTTAAACCAATGATAAACCTTGGGTTACATTTGGGAAAATACTATAACTATTCTAGAGATTCTATGCACTTCCTAAAGTTTTAATGTTTTGAGAGATCATCGCTTGATATTGTAATTATGGGAATGTTATATGTCACAGAAACTGTAACCTGACTTTCTTGTAGCTAAATTGTAAACTGCCATGTCTCTTTAGCTCTAACCATATCCATTTTGAGTTTTTGTCATTTATAATTGTTTTAATTCTCTTGTAAAATGAGTTTTATCTTCCAGGAGATTCCTATAAAGGACTTTCAGAACAAATACAGATATTTAATATACTTGAAAATCCTAAAACTGAAATGGGTAAGAATTACCAGAACTAACTAAAGCTGCATTCACCAGATTTAGTAACATGGGACTAAATGAACTAAAAGATTATAATGTTGTGTCTCTTAATGTTTTGTCTTACTTTAAACATTGCTGGTTCTCTCTAATGTTTGCTCTTCCAGACTAGGGATACTTTTTCTTAAGTTATCTGTAACTTATAGAGATGTAAAAGTGCTCAAGGCATTCAAATTTTCTCTCTATATGAACCCTCTGAAACCAAAAGGTCTCAGTAAGTATTCTTTCTTCCATGGCAATCAGTCATTTGCATAAGTTCAATAAGAATCTGTTCTCCTTTAACAGGACACCATTGAGAACTGGTTATTTTACCAAGGCTTTGACTGGAATGTCATATTTGAGAAAGACATGCATAGACTCAGATATGACCAGACAGCTTTAAGGAACTAACGTTGACTTTATGAAACCTGGAGCCATAAAGCCCCTTGGGACTGTTGGCCTGATACCTTGCTTACAGAGTTCCCAGCAGCCTCACCAGGTGAGTAAAGAATGTCACTCTTTGGTAGGTGCGGAAACTCAGAAGAGGAACTCGCCCAAATCAACAGGTATTGCAGGCATGCCTGATGGCAAGTACAGGGCTTGGCTTCTGGCCCGGAGAGGCTACTAAAAGTTCAACCCAGAGATTCCTTATAAGAAGTTCCAGCAAAGCAGATTCTAAAAGATCTATATGATCACACTCAACTGTTCTTGCTGAGCTTATGTAAATAATGGGCCAAGTTTGTTAAAACTGGACTTGTTTCACAAGTGAATTAGTCCTGATTTGGCTATCTCTGTAAATGAGGGTTGTTTTAGAGAGAAAAATTATGTTTTAGTAACACATCTTTATGGATGTTAAATTCTAGATTTGATTGTCTTTAAATGTTTGTTTACCTAAGCTAAACAATTTGAGGTAAACTTCAGAGAAGATACACAATAGCTCATTTAGATGATCTTCTTGTTTTTTTTATTTTGTGGGGATATTAGTAGAACCCCCTCACACATGATTAAACAACTGGAAAATGGGATTAATTCTCCGACAATTGTATAACTTAACTAACACCTTATGTGTGGCTGGGATAATGAAATTGCCTAAAAGCCAGCCTATTGCACTCCATAGGATTAACTATGGACTTGTGGAGACAATGGATGACCCCACTTTTTATGAGTGGATTGTATGATGCATGGCGGACTCCCCTTATCTCTTGACAAGTTTTCTCCCACTTGACAATGATCCTCTGCAATCAGGATATTGTTAAGGCTGGACCACTCAAAGGTCTTCTTATGGGTTTCATCCCTTAGTCATATTTATCCTAGAGGCCACCTCTGTTGAGGTGCAATTACAAACAGATGCTTTAGCTAAGCATAGAACAGCCCTCATAAAAGGAGCCTCAAAGCTCACTATGGAACAGTCCCTGACTGTAATGACTTCACATCAGGTCCAGATTTGTCTTAGAAGCCAAAGGCCACCAATGGATGATAGAGGCCAACTAATTAAATATTGGACTATACCTATAGATATGCCAGAAATAATACTTAAAATTTGTCAAACTTTAAACGTAGTTACCTGTATGCCTGAACCTGACCACTGTACTTCTTTCTCTGTGGAGCGGAGGTGTTCAAAGGTTGTTGATCTTGCTTATTCTATAATCAATAACCTCTGAACATTTTTGCTCTATAGACAGTCCTACAAAATAGGATGGCCTTAGATGTCCTGACAGCAGCCCAGTATGGCTCATGTACAATTATCAAGACAGAATGTTGTGTGTACATCCCAGACTATCACAAAAATGTCATAGGACTAATAAAATATATGAATACGGGGCGCCTGGATGGCTCAGTGTGTTAAGCCTCTGCCTTCGGCTCAGGTCATGATGCCAGGGGCCTGGGATCGAGTCCCGCATAGGGCTCTCTGCTCAGCAGGGAGCCTGCTTCTCCTCATCTCTCTCTCTGTCTGTCTCTCTGCCTATTTGTGATCTCTCTCTCTGTCAAATAAATAAGTAAAACAAAAAAAAAGTATACCATAAAATATATGAATACCCAAATTAAGGCCCTACAAGATCCTTCTCTCTCTCTCAGTGAATGGTTAAGTTCCTGGTTTGAAGGAGGACTATGGCCAAATCTCCTTCTCGGGCTTTTCATTCTTATCGCCTTATTAACCTTAATATGTTGCTTTGTTCAGTGTTTCTCTACTTGGTGCCGAGACTCCATTGCTGCAATGACTTCACTACAACAGACGATCCTTGTCGCGTGAGAGGACGCCTCTTCACTGTCAGCGCTGGATTCAGCTGCCTCCACCTTTTGTAACTCCCTTATACATTCCTACCCTGATCAATATTGACCCCAGTAGGTAGTGACAGCTCTACGCCCCTATTCAGCAGGAAGAGGTTACAGAAGATGAGACCTTCCACCTTCAACCACCTTAAAGCTTTAAGGGTCAAAATTGTTCAGGGGGAAATAATGAGGGAGCAGGAGGCTGGCTGAAGATGGAAAAGGGGCTGATGCCTTGCACCCCCTCTCCACCCACATCCCTTGGTAATATGTGTGACATTCCACAGGCACCCCTGACTGCCTTAAAAGAAGAATGTTGCTTTTATGCAGATCAAACCGGAGTAGTCAGAGAAACTATGGATAAACTCAGAGAAAGACTTGCTCAAAGAAAAAGGGATTTTCAGTCCCAGCAGGGATGGTTCGAAAACTGGTTCAACAGATCACCTTGGCTTACTACTTTGTTGTCATCTATAACGGGCCCTCTCATCATTCTGTTATTAATTCTAACTTTTGGTCCTTGTGTCTTAAACAGGTTAATACAATTCATTAAAGATCGCCTGTTTGTTGTTCAGACTATGGTTTTGACTCAGCAATACCAACTACTTAAACAAGTAGAGTCCCAAAAGGACTCAATTGAAGAACAAAACAGATGGATATAAGATTATATCCATGATAAAGAAAAAGGGGGGAATGAAGGAACCCAGGTCAGAACTATAGTATAGCCTATAAGTTTTAACATTCTTTTTATAACCAGCTCATGCTAACTAAGGAACTGTGGCCAGCTGACCATAGATAAGGGAGTCAGCAAGCAGCATAATAGGATAACAAATAGCAAAAATCTGTGTTTAACCCAGCTGTTTCTGGCTTCTGTATAATAATGCTTCTAATGCTTTGCTAAGAAATGAAAAATTGCTTAAACCCTCGCTTGCTGTGTAATCAAATAAAGTTATACCCTTCCCCTGTTAAGAATTTCCCCTACTACTAAATACAATTGATAAGGGTTGTCTCCCGTACCAAGGCCAAGACGAGCGGTTCAGCATGTACGCTAGCTGGAGACGTGCGGTTCAGCACGTATACAGATAAAGGATAGAAACGTGAAATTCAACATATATCCTCTACTGTACACTACCTGAACGGTGACAGGCCAGAATGTATGGTTGATTTTAAAGGATTGGCTACCTGTGTGTAGGCCTTACTGTAATGCTTTGAAATTACTGGCTAGAAAAGTGAGAGCTCTGATGTAATGGACTGTAAAATTCTATATTAAGTCACTCCCGAAACAGATCAGGTCTCTCAGACACTGACCCACCCTTCACGGATGTCATGGTCAAGTGTCCCTGGGAGTCCAAGCATGCCCGAATAAAATCCTCTTGCTTATTGCATCCAGTGGTCTCTGAGTGCGTCCTTGGGTGCGGGTCCTCTATGGTCTTTCAGGTAAGGTTGGTCCAGCAATAGGGGTAGAGGGGAAGTACCCATCTCCTGCTAGAAGAGCTAGAGAAGACCCCTTTCGGAGATTACCACCAGGAGAGGAGAGCAGTAGATGCTGATGATGAAGAATATTTTAATGAGCAGAGAAGGTCAAAATGACAAAGTTCCAGGATCAGAGTAAACATATGAGATTAAAAAATAAAAAATAAAAAAAAAGATTTTTTTGAAAGAACTTTTTTTTAAAGGACTTTAAACAAAAGTCCTTTTAAAGAGACAGTTGGCTGTTTAAGCCAAAAGTATAACTCACTGAGAGAATCGCCGCATTATTTATTGGGGTAGAAAGGACCTGGAATGTAGAAAGGCCCATTCTTCAGAGGAAAAAATAGAATAACTAACAGGCCTCATGCCTTGCACAGCCAGTGGCTAGAATCCCGGCCTCATGAGACCCTGTGCTAGAAGGCCGCTAGAACCATCTAGAACTATGTTAGTCTTTCTTGGAAGCCAACAAGTGTTTGCCCAGTTAAGAGCACGGTAACAATCAGTCACGTTATGTTATAATGATTGTCGATACCTTTAAAAGCCTTGTCAAGTTCCTTTTTGAGTAACCCTCACCCCACCCTTAGAGAAATTTATCTGTGGTTCACCTCCTTGAAATACCTCATTGTTGTTCCACTTTACCATAGCCCAAAAAAAAAAAAAAAAAAGAAAAAGAAAAAAAAGCTTTTTATTAACAAAGTGTTCAGACGGGGACGCCACTGTAAACAATGAGAGCTTTCGCTGCCGGGACAATTTAGTGGCGGAAACAGCTGAAAGCAATCAGGTCAGACAGAGCCAAGGGCTGGAGGGATTTTTAAAATTACAAAAACCGAACCAAATCAAACCAAAACAAAAATCAAAACCAATGGCCAAGATTTCAAGTTTCTTACTAAAGGTATGACATTCTCCTAAGACATGCGTGTGACTTGATCAATATATTTTATATTTATATTTAAAGAAGAAGGAACTATTTGATGCAGCAAATGCACGTTGGTTAAAAATTACCAGATATGGGCTCCTGGGTGGCTCAGTGGTTTAGGCCTCTGCCTTCGGCTCAGGTCATGATTTCAGGGTCCTGGGATGGAGCCCCACATCGGGCTCTCTGCTCAGTGGCGAGCCTGCTTACCCCCTCTCTGTCTGTCTGCCTCTCTACCTACTTGTGATCTGTCTGTCAAATGGGTAAATAAGATCTATAAAAAAAGAATTACTAGGTGTGAAATACATCGAGGGTATGGGAAGGAAAATGATTTCACCTGATCTGACTAGGAAGTGGTTGAAGCCTGAATTAAAGTGCTATAAAAAGAGTAAAGACCTGGGAAATATATGGGGAAAAAATCCGTAGAAAAGCAGGAATAATAACTGGCTGCTCTTTATTGATCCAGATCCTGCGGTAGGCAAAGAAGAGCTGGTTTTAGCCAGAGGATGATCTCCGTTTGTCTTCATGATCTGGCATTTCCTGCAAGCCAGGCATGGGGCTCTGCACTAGAGCTGCAAATGCTGGGGGAACCTCACTGTCCCCTTTCTCTTCTCAGGGGGACAACGGGCATGTCCATGGTGCAGTGTGACAGGCTTTACCACAGGGAGATATAAGACTACCAAGGGTAGGTTGGAGCTGGGAAAAGCCACTTAGGAACAGATTTACAGGGGAGGTGATAGACAAGGGCAAAGCGAAGAATGAGGATGAGTGTGTCAAGTTTCAAAGTGCCAGGAGGCAGCACAGTGCATTCGGGAAACGACAGCAAGTTCCTGACAACCGACAGCTGATCTGGCAGCATCACCTGGGGATGGAAGCTGAGCCCTGGGGTTAACACTGGGGGTGAGATGGTTTGTACACTATGCCTAGGAGGTTAGGTACTGCACTGTGGGGGCACAGGGAGCTACCGGAGGATTTCAAATATCAGAATCGTAACCAAAATAGAGTATTTAACTGCATCCTAGCTTTCATCAAGGGTAAGATGCACTATAGTTTATGTTCGACTAAGAAAGAGAAATGCTGTCAGTTAAACTAGGATATGTCATAAAGTGCAAGGTGAGTGCCACCTTAAGAGATATTAAAATTGCTGGGGGAGGACAAGTCTTAGAAGAAGTAAACTGTGGTACAAGAATAATTAAGAAAGGTCGAACACTTGGATCAACAAAATAAGTGATTATTGCTTACCATGTGCCCCAAACTATATTAAGTCTTAGAACAAGAGACGTTCTCATCTTGATGCCCCGCAGCTGTTAGACCCAAGGTACAGAGGGCAGTAGCCAACGACCAGCAGGCCCCAAGTGCCATGTGCAGACTCTAAGACCAACTGCCTTTGAGAGAGGAAACGGTTGAGAGTGGGCTTTCTGAGGTAGAGAATTACTAGCTGCGAAAGTAGGAATACTGACACAGAATTGAAATTGATGCCCCTACATGACAGAGTTGGTGAAACTTCCCTTCTCAGAGATCTTGATGCTCCTCAGAAATGTATTTTTCATTTTGGACGGAACATTCAGGATAAATATGATCTGTTCGTGTTCCTGGTTCTCTCATCAGGGTATTTCTTAGGCTTCACTGGCACAAGAAAAGGGTTTTGATAGACCAGGGTAAATCCTGACAAAAGCAAAGCATGGTATCTATGAAAAACTAACCATTCAGAAGAGAACAACAGATAAAAGAAGGCCACGCCAACCTGACCCTGCAGGATAAGTAAGGTTGGTCCGGCAACAGGGGTAGAGGGGAAGTGCCCATCTCCTGCTAGAAGACCTAGAGAAGACCCCTTCCGGAGAGACCACCAGGAGAGGAGAGCAGTAGGTGCTGATAATGAAGTGAAGGAGCAGGAGACTGGCTGAGTACAAAGCAAAAGCTGGCGACTTGCACCGCCCCCTTCACCCTCTCCCCTCCATATGTGTAGCATTCCTCAGGCACCCCTGACTGCCATAAAATGATAAATAGTTAACTTGCAGAAATCACAGTCCTGCAGGGTAGGAATCTTCCTTGGATTGCAAATGTCCTTGAGATTTACAACAAAGAAGTTACCTTACCTTTGATAGCCGGAATGTAACATTTCACCAGGAAAGTCCTAATTGTCTTTATGTTAGTGCCTCATTAGAGCGAAAGTGGCCTTGGCTTGATAGTAACCAGGCCTTCAATATCCTGATAGTGCTTTTTTTTCGCATGCGTGGGCTAACCGGCCAGTTCTGCTTCTGTAAGATTGCTTTGCCTGCTTTCGCGCGCGGGTCCCCTGACCCAATCCACGGACGCCAAGTATGCCTGTTCAAACTATCAATCAATCAGCTCAGCCCCACCTGAAACTTGTTTGTATCTGTCTATAAAAATCCTGCAGTGACCCAGCTCCGGACCTCTCGGTGTTATCGTCAACGAGCGGCGCAGAAGTCCAGGTTCGAACCTGCAATAAACGACCCTTGATGCTTGGCTTTGACTCATGTCTCTGGTGGTCTTTTAAGGTGGGGGTAATATTCAGTTGGCAATACATTTGGAGGTCCCACCGAGATCTCCCCTTCAAGCCCACCAGACAACTGGTCAACGGGTCACTGCAACCGATCGGTAAGAAAGCGGGCTTTGTCTTTTGTCTCTATGTTTTTCGTATGCTTTGTTCTTATGTATGTCTTGTGTGTCTTGTCCTTTCTGTGATTTTTCCTGGGTTAGAGTCCCAGGACCTGGGTTAGAGTCCCAGGACGGTGGCTGGCAAATACACCCTGGCGGACGCACTATAGGGTTGCCAGCGGGCCAATGGGGAGGTGTCCCTCGTGCCCGGCGGGAATGGCTTCTCAGAGATTGTGGGTTCATGTCCCACCTCAGGGGCCGAGACGGCTTCTCAGAGATCGTGGGTTCGAGTCCCACCTCGGGGGCCAGGAGGGCCTCGCAGAGATCGTGGGTTCGAGCCCCACCTCGGAGGCCAACAATGTATGTCTTCATGTATGTCTCCATGTTATGTCTTTAAATGTGGATATATGTTCCTTGTACTGGTCATGAAGGTTACATTCTGTTTAACAGGAGGGTGTCTAACCCATTTGAATCTGAGGAATGCCTGACTGTATGAATGTGTTTGTGTGGCTCCACCGCCTTCGGCTTCGGAGCCTGAGTGGGCTGCACCCTGAGTCTCATGGAGCGTCATACAGCATAATGGTCATCTACTCCATGGAGTAGCCTGGTCCGGGGTTTATGCGGATAGACCTTAGCTAAGACGCTCCTAAGTTCCCGCGAGGGACGCGAGCAGGACAGCACCTGAAAGATCCCTCTCCCCTTGTCTGCAACATCGTACATATCGGGAGGGAATATAAGAGATAGGTATTAAGAGCTAAAACCAGATTCAATGAGTCAGCTAGTAAATTTCCTCCTGACATATTGGATGATAATTATGTAAATAAGCCTTCTTCTAGTAAACCCAGGTTGCTGGGCCATCCCTAGCAAAGGGGACTCTGGATTTATTTCTCTCTGTTACTCCTAATAGATGTGGGGGCTTCTCCCTCACTCACTTCCCATGTTAATGGCTATAACTGGAGCCAACTGGGGTTGGTCTAACTCGAGACAGAGACTATAAGGAATATTCCCAAGCAGCTGCCGAAACTCTCTTTGTTTCGGGGAAGTTTCCCTGTGTTCTCTGGCCTGACTTGGACTGCCTAACCCCTCCCCCCTGGCTGATGGGAAAGCATGGTGTCTTCTCCTCTGTTGGGCCTTATGAGCTCTAAAACCGGGAATCTTTTCTCTGCCACCTGGCAGCGCTTTGTTTCTTCTGTTTCCCCCTTACGTGTTTCTGTACCAACGTGTGTTCAGCCTGCATGACTGGCCTCTAGATCATGCACCACAGCTCCTTCTCTCTTCACTGTCAAGGAGCAAGAAGAGCACCCCCTGGACCTAACACCCCCCACTCCAGATCTTCCCACGCATGTCTCAGGTAAACATTCAAAGTGGAGTGGGCCCAGGTGGAAAGTAAATCAGTGTTGGAACTAAGTTAAGTTTGTTAGTTTAATTAAGATAAGACCTGTCTTTTAAGTTATCAGCAGTAAATGTGAAACTTCGAAGTTTACTGAAGGTCAAATAAGCTCATGTTATTTATTAAAATTTGTTAGCAAAGAAATAACTAAACTGAAGTTTAATTGTCTGTCTCAAAGTTCTAATGGGTAATTGCTGAAGTAGCTTTCAAAGTCTTTGGTAAACTGAAAGTTTTAAAGTTTTGCTTGGATGAAAAATGGAATTAAATTGTGGACATCTAGGTCTTTACCAAACAGGATAAAATGCTAAGTCGTTAATTATTGGATGTAGGTTTGTGCTTTTGACTTCTTACTGCAAAGAAACTAAGAGTATTTAAATCTGTTGGTAAACTTGTTTGCCACTTAACTGATTCATAAATTTGCCACCTGAAGAATTCTGTTGTGTAACAGTTCACAATTGGTTAATAACTAAAGGTGTTTCTAAGAATACAAAGTTCTGCTTAGTGTAACTAAGACTGATGGAAATAAGGGAAACTCTGTATGTAAGAAAGTAGCAGATATGTAAGAAAGATTTAAGGAATGGGAATACATTTTGTTGAAGGTAAGGGAAGGTAATTTTGTCCTAAATGAATGGGTTTTAAAGGTACATTACATTAGTACAAGACTGAAATTCTCTGTTCAAAGGATAAAGTTTTATTAGATTAATTGATCTCCTGTTACGAGAATGTAAGTGATTTTCTCTTTGCCTGCCCAGAAAAACCAGTTTCTATGTTTTGTTTTATCAGGTGTTTAACATCCCTAATTATATTTAGGCATTTGCTTCAAAACTTTCTAAGATTTTAGCAAATGTTGACAAGATTTAAATTGTAAATCTCTTTAACTCGGGCTTTTCCTTGGTATGTGAAGTTTATCGTGAAATACTACTGAACCAATGATAAACCTTGGATTACATTTGGGAAAATACTATAACTATTCTAGAGATTCTATGCACTTCCTAAAGTTTTAATGTTTGGAGAGATCATCGCTTGATATTGTAATTATGGGAATGTTATATGTCACAGAAACTGTAACCTGATTTCCTTGCAGCTAAATTGTAAACTGCCGTGTCTCTTTAGCTCTAACCATATCCATTCTGAGTTTTTGTCATTTATAATTGTTTTAATTCTCTTGTAAAATGAGTTTTATCTTCAAGGAAATTCCTATAAAGGACTTTCAGGACAAATACAGATATTTGATATACTTGAAAATCCTAAAACTGAAATGGGTAAGAATTTCCAAAACTAACTAAAGCTGCATCACCAGATTTAGTAACATGGGACTAAATGAACTAAAAGATTATAATGTTGTGTCTCTTAATGTTTTGTCTTACTTTAAACATTGCTGGTTCTCTCTAATGTTTGCTCTTCCAGACTAGGGATACTTTTTCTTAAGTTATCTGTAACTTATAGAGATGTAAAAGTGCTCAAGGCATTCAAATTTTCTCTCTATATGAACCCTCTGAAACCAAAAGGTCTCAGTAAGTATTCTTTCTTCCATGGCAATCAGTCATTTGCATAAGTTCAATAAGAATCTGTTCTCCTTTAACAGGACACCATTGAGAACTGGTTATTTTACCAAGGCTTTGACTGGAATGTCATATTTGAGAAAGACATGCATAGACTCAGATATGACCAGACAGCTTTAAGGAACTAACGTTGACTTTATGAAACCTGGAGCCATAAAGCCCCTTGGGACTGTTGGCCTGATACCTTGCTTACAGAGTTCCCAGCAGCCTCACCAGGTGAGTAAAGAATGTCACTCTTTGGTAGGTGCGGAAACTCAGAAGAGGAACTCGCCCAAATCAACAGGTATTGCAGGCATGCCTGATGGCAAGTACAGGGCTTGGCTTCTGGCCCGGAGAGGCTACTAAAAGTTCAACCCAGAGATTCCTTATAAGAAGTTCCAGCAAAGCAGATTCTAAAAGATCTATATGATCACACTCAACTGTTCTTGCTGAGCTTATGTAAATAATGGGCCAAGTTTGTTAAAACTGGACTTGTTTCACAAGTGAATTAGTCCTGATTTGGCTATCTCTGTAAATGAGGGTTATTTTAGAGAGAAAAATTGTTTTAGTAACACATCTTTATGGATGTTAAATTCTAGATTTGATTGTCTTTAAATGTTTGTTTACCTAAGCTAAACAATTTGAGGTAAACTTCAGAGAAGTTACACAATAGCTCATTTAGATGATCTTCTTGCTTTTTTATTTTGTGGGGATATTAGTAGAACCCCTTCACACATGATTAAACAACTGGAAAATGGGATTGATTCCCTTACAATTGTATAACTTAACTAACACCTTATGTGTGGCTGGGATAATGAAATTGCCTAAAAGCCAGCCTATTGCACTCCATAGAATTAATTATGGACTTGTGGAGACAATGGATGACCCCACTTTGTTTATGAGTGGATTGTATGATGCATTGGGGACTCCCCTTATCTCTTGACAAGTATTCTCACTTGCCAGTGATCCTCTGTAATCAGGATATTGTTAAGGCTGGACCACTCAAAGGTCTTCTTATTGGTTTCATCCCTTAGTCATATTTATCCTAGAGGCCACCTCTGTTGAGGTGCGATTGCAAACAGATGCTTTAGCTAAGCATAGAACAGCCCTCATAAAAGGCGCCTCAAAGCTCACGATGGAACAGTCCCTGACTGTAATAACTTCACATCAGGTCCAGATTTGTCTTAGAAGCCAAAGGCCACCAATGGATTGTAGAGGCCATCTAGTTAAATATTGGACTATGCTTATAGATATGCCAGAAATAATACTTAAAATTTGTCAAACTTTAAACCTAGTTACCTGTATGCCTGAACTTGACCATTGTACTTCTTTCTCTATAGAGCAAAAATGTTCAGAGGTTATTGATCTTACTTACTCTATTTGTCCAGATTTAAGATGCCCCTGTTAAAAATACGAATGACAGTTGGTTTTCTGATGACAGTAGTTTTCATAGAAAGAATAAGAAAAGCTAGGTGTGCCATAGTGCTCACTTGCACTTTGCAATTGCCAAAGCCTAAGAATTAACATTTATACTGACTCCAAATATGCTACATGCCCATGGAGCTATTTGGAAGAAAGGGGATTGCTATCAAGCCATAAATCCCCAATCAAATATGGGCCTAAGTTTCAAAACCCTCCTTATCGCTATACTAAGGATGGCATATACTAAGGATGGCATATACTAAGGATGGCATCTGAGATACATATCTGTGGCTTACACCCACGATTGGACAGCTCAGTCAGAAGGCAGTTTTATGCTGGGAACAAAGGAATCATACGAGTGGTATTGGGCAAATAACACACGATGTCTAGGATGGCTCACTAGAAATGTGTCCCCAAATAATAGTACTTCAGGCTACTGACTGGTTTGCTACTGACTGGGCAAGGCGACCTGGCATCAGATGGCCAGCTCCAAACGGAACCCACTGGATATGTGGAACCAACTTGTGGCCCTGGCTTCCTCCAGGGTAGATAGGTCGCTGTACTTTAGGATTTCCCTGAATTCATGGGTGCATTACTAAAACCATTACAACCCCAGCTAATCTCCCCAACTTGAAATAAAGATGGACGCGATCTGTTTTTAAATGGTATGATCACTTAGCATCCATTTTTGTTCCATCTGCGGGACTAGAGGATGTCATGTGGCATGTAGAAGCCTTTAATAAATATACTACAAAGGCACTCAATGATTCACTAAATGGCATCTCCCTACTTAATACCGAATTGTCACAGATACGCAAGGCAGTCCTACAAAATAGGATGGCCTTAGATGTCCTGAAAGCAACCCAGGGTGGCACATGTGCAATTACCAAGACAGAATGTTGTTTGTACATCCCAGACTATCACAAAAGTATCACAGGACTAATTAAGGATATGAATGCCCAGATTAAGGCTCTACAAGGTCCCTCTCTCTCTTTTAGTGATTGGTTAAGTTCCTGGCTTGGAGGAGGGCTATGGCCAAATCTCCTTTTCGGGCTTCTTATTCTTATCGCCTTATTAACCTTAATATGTTGCTTTGTTCCATCTTTCTCTACTTGGTGCCGAGACTCCATTGCTACAATGACTACACCACGACAGACGATCCTTATTGCACGCGAGGACGCCTCTTCACTGTCAGCGCTGGATTCAGCTGCCTCCACCTTTCGTAACTCCCTTATACATTCCTACCCTGATCAATATTGACCCCAGTAGGTAGGGACAGCTCTACGCCCCCATTCAGCACGAAGAAGTTACAGAAGATGAGACCTTCCACCTTCAACCCCCTTAAAGATTTAAGGGTCAAAATTGTTCAGGGGGGAATGAAGGAGCAGGAGGCTGGCTGAGGACAAAGCAAAAGCTGGTGCCTTGCACCCCCCCCTTCACCCGCTCCCCTCCATATGTGTAGCATTCCTCAGGCACCCCTGACTGCCATAAAATGATAAATAGTTAACTTGCAGAAATCACAGTCCTGCAGGGTAGGAGTCTCCCTAGGTTTGCAAATGTCCTTGAAATTTACAACAAAGAAGTTACCTTACCTTTGATAGCCGGAATGTAACATTTCACCAGGAGACTCCCAATTGTCTTTATGTTAGTGCCTCATTAGAGGGAAAGTGGCTTTGGCTTGATAGTAACCAGGCCTTCAATATCCTGATAGTGCTTTTTTTTCGCATGCGTGGGCTAACCGGCTGGTTCTGCCTCTGTAAGATTGCTTTGTCTGCTTTCGCGTGCGGGTCCCCTGACCCAATCCACTGACGCCAAGTATGCCTGTTCAAACTATCAATCAATCAGCTCAGCCCCACCCGAAACTTGTTTGTATCTGTCTATAAAAATCCTGCACCGACCCAGCTCCGGACCTCTCGGCGTTATTGGCAAGGAGCAGCGCAGAGGTCAGGTTCGAACCTGCAATAAACGACACTTGTTGCTTGGCTTTGACTCACGTCTCTGGTGGTCTTTTAAATGGGGGTAATATTCAGTTGGCATTACACACCCTCTCAAACATTGTTTATTTCTGTGAATGCTTTTCCTAGTTGGTTTCAGGGCAAGAGCACTCTTCATGGGGAAGGGGGGAAGGGCAGGACCCGAAGAGAGACCTAGTGGACTCTGACCTGAACCGAGAGCTAGCCTCAGGGCTCAATCTCAAGAGCCTGAGATCAACCCCTGAGCCAGAACCCAGAGTTGGGCACTTCACTGAAGGTGCCGCCCAGGTGCTCCTCAGCTGTTGTTGACCCATTTCTGGAGACGGGCGCCTGCGTGGCTCGGTTAGTTCAGCGACTGCCTTGGGATCAGGTCATGACCCCGGGCAGGCAGGATCTCCTACCACCTCCCGCTCCCAGATCCTTGGGGAGTCAGCTTCTCCCACTGACCATCTCCTCTCTCATGCTCTCTCTCACTCATTCACTCTCCATGAAAGAAAGACAAGCTTTCCAAAGTGTCTGGAGCCTTGTTGGATGGGCTTGAATGTGGTGGATCTCAGGGAGTTTTCTCATTGCATGCAGACACCTTGAGGATAGCCATGTCTTTCTAAAAGGATCCCTTGTTGTTCTGCAATGGTTTCTTTCTCTGTTCACGGATCGGGTGTCTTTCCATTGTCTCTTCTCAAGACCTCGGAAAAGCAGCCTTTGAGGATTCCTTTGGGTACATACGGACTAGCCCTTTTCATCCTTTCTCTTTCCACAAAATCTATACTAGCCTCTGCATCCCCCTATGTAGAGTTTATTTTTCACTGACCTATCCAGGTCTTTTCTTTCAATAGAATTTCAGTCGTTCATTCTGAAGGTCATTGTTGAAAAGTTAAAGATGAAGTCTACTAACTCGCTAGGCGTATTTTCTTTTTCCCATCTATTCCTTCCTCCCTTTCTATCTATACACATAGATATATATAGGAATACATATGCACACACACGTGTGTGTGTGTGTGTGTGTGTGTGTGTATGTGTTTATGCATATGAAGTATCCCAGTCCTAAACCCCAGCACCTGGGAGCATGACCTTATTTGGAAATAGGGTTCCTGGAGATGTCACTAGCTAGGATGAGGTCATATTTGAGTAGACTGGGCACCCAATTCGGGAGGACTTGTGCGCTCCTAAGAAGGGAGAGTGCGGATACACAGATATGCACTGAGGGAGAAGGCCCGGTGAAGAAGTCCAAAGCCAGAGCAACGCTTCAAGCTGGAAAAGGGGCCTGGAGTAGATCCATCCACAATACCTACAAAAGGAGCATGTTCTACCAACACTGTAGCCTCTAGAAATGTGACACTCTCCACTTCTGTGGTTTCAGCCTCCAGGCTTCTGGTATCTTGAAATAGCAACCCTAGAAAACTTATATATATATGTATATATATACATATATATATACATTTATTTATTCATTCTTTTACCTAATAAAATATTTTTTCAGAATCTCAGTCTTCCTTCCTTTCAATAGAATGTTATTCACATTCTTTTGGTGCCTCCTGAACAATTCGACCACGTCTACCTCTTCAATTTGCATGAAAGTTATTCATACCTAACGTCGTGTGCCATTTCTTTAAAAACAGTTGGCACCTTTTTTCAGTTTCCAGTGTTTTTGGTTTGAGTATCTGTTTATAGGCTGATAAAGGTAACTTTCATCCTACTCTTTCCTTCTGTGTTTATTTCCTTCTAGGAAAGTATATTTTCTACTCTTTAAAAAGAAGGACCTAGAAAAGCAAAATGGTTCTTCTTTGTATGTCTACATTCCCTTTCCCCATTTTTTGTTACCTCTCTTTAATGTCTCCCCCTGCTCTGAGGCACTGCATGTTCTAAGCAGCCTCAGGCAGGCATATCTCTTTCTGAACGTCAGACTGACGCTGAGTACACATACGGAATAAGGCATATTTTGAGTCTTTGTATAGAATCGTTCCTCTATTGCTTTGCAATGAATTACCCCCAAACTTAGCAGCCCAACCTATATATTTAAGTACTTATGATCTCACACCGTTTCTGAAGGTCAGGCACCTGGAAGCTGTCGAGCTATGTGTTTCTGCCTTGAGGCATCTCATGAGATTGCCATCAAATAGCCTGCTGCAGCTGTTTGAAGGACATGTGATGATGGACAGACCTCAATTCTGTGCAGGTGGCAGGTGTGGAGGGCTTCAGTTCCTTGCCACCCGGGTATCTACAGGGATACCTGCATTTCCACAAGAGCTAATGATAAATAAGAATGAGAGAGAAAGGGAGGGAGTGAGAGGGAAGGAGAGGGGGAGTAGAAGAAGAAAGGAGAGAGAGAGAGAGAGAAAAGAAAGAGAGGAAAAGAGAGAGAGAACAAAACAGAAGCTTCAGTGTCTTTCATAACCTAATTCTGTAACTGATTTAACCCCAATTCTGCTATATCCTGTTAGTCACACCAGATGTGGGAGGGTACAACACACATGCAGATACTGGGATGTGGAAATCTTCGTGGTCCTCCCCGAGGCTGGCTAGCACACTGACTTGTGCTTTTCCCCCCACACAATCTAACATCTTTGAAATTGGGATACATCTTACAATCAAAGGTATAGCATGGTTTGAAAGGCAAAATTCCCATTTAACAGCATTTAAATCGTCGTAAGCCTTATCATCATGATTTGAGAATATGCTATCCTGGGATATTCGGGCTTTCAGGAGGCTTCCTGGCTCCTGGCAGCTTGCCTTGACCCCAATCTCTCACGGCCCCACCTTGACAGTCCACTTGCCACCTGCCAGATGTGCTCGGCTCCTGTCCTGTGCCCTTGCTCACCACACCACCCCTTCTGATGTGCCCTTTTCACGACTAAATGATCACACCAGGTACTGAAGCCTCCAGAAGATTTCCTGGACCATCCGGAAGCATCACAGTCTTCTCTTGCTATAGGATTGTCTATAGTCCTAGCTACTGCTTCCATCCATTCATCAGTACTTATGCTTCTGGTCTTGTAGACTTGCTGCACTTTCTGTGTAATAAATGTTGCTGTATGCATTTAGCCTTAAAAGCAGAATTTCTGGACTCTTCATAAAACATAAAGTCTTCCTTCCTCAGGTGAAACTGTAAAACTAATCCGGCACACATCAGTAATGGACAGCTATCCAAGAATGCACAAGCTCACTGTTATAAACCGAAGCTGCAAAGACCACTGTTTCCAACGTTCATCAAACTGATGAACATTCTGTTCCCTACAACTTCAACATTCTAAGATTTGCTTAGACAAGGCTTTGAAGTGCACCATCGCATAGGATGGGGAAGGGGTGCCTGCTCTTTTTTACTCGCAAAAATAGGGGTTCTGTCCAGTCACTGTGTTAAGAATAAAAGGTCAGTACTTCGTGACACTCTTGTAAGTGGCTTAATTTGTTGCCCTTTTTTTTTTTCAGGTTGAATTCCAACAGGTTAATTGATGTTCTCTATAGAAAGCAGGTTGAAAAGGGGGAGTGGATAAAATGCATGAACTTCCATTGAAACCCAGTAGACAAGATTGTCAAATTTGAGGATTTTCTTTCAGTTATTTGACTGCTCTGAAGGAAAGCTGTGCTGGACCATTGCCAGGAAACAGTAGGAAAGACCCAGGCCCATTCTTTTTGGCGGCAGGCTGGAAAGCATTTCTATCATTGCATGTATGTATGGGAAAACAAATCATCACTCTTGCCTCACATTATATCCAAAAATTAACTGGAAATAGATTGTAGACTTAAATGTAAAGGCTAAAACCATAAAACTTTCAAAAGAAAATGCAGGGGGAAATCTTCATATTCTTGGGGTAAGCATGGCTGGATCGGGCCAGGTACACTATTCCCTGGGCACCATTTTTCAATTCAGGGCACAGGAAGATTCAAGACTCTTTTGGTCTTGAATCTAAGCCATGCTGACTCATCTAGCCCTCAATACCTATCACATTTGATTGAACTCGGTTCTTATCTGTTGTCAGTCTAGGTTAGAACCCAGAAGGATGGTTCATTGACACCTTCCCTGATCTCTAAGAGCACAGAGTCTAATATTCTTCAGTTTTCCCAGACTTGGGAATAAGTGCCTTGCGGGGACATTGCAAAAAGGTGGATGAGAGGTTGTCTACAAAACACCCAGGTCTCTAGGAGGAAGACACCTCAGATTCACAAGGGTCCACTAGCATAACTCTTTTTCCCAAGAATATGTTCTGACCTGTTGCCAAGAACCTGTCTTTGATCTGTCTCAGGATGTCTGTGTTTAAACGCCCAGAGTTAATGATTGGGTTGGTGGTTGACATGAGGGGATGGTCACTGAACAAAGGCACCCCACCTATCTTCTGCTCTCTGACTTCCTCCCTCTTCTCCAGGTCCCCTATAGCATGTGACAAGCAGAATTAGCTCACATAAAGCTATCAAAGAACTCTCTCATTAACTTAGCCCCCAGGTGTCAAAAGAAACAGCTTAAGTCCCTGAAACATGAAATGAAGATGTGTCCCCACCTTAACGATGTAACACCCCTTCCCTCACATGATGCACACCGTGGGAAGCTCTAATCACATCCATTAGGGACCAAGTTGCTGAGCATATATCAAAGGAATAGGACAGAAGTGAGGAAAGATAATTATGTTTAACAAATGAATTAAAACAATTATACAACCACCCACTGAGTACAGAGCTTTGAGCTCTGCTTCAAATAGGATATGAAAAGAATCAGCTGAGAAATCGTATTGCAATCAAAACTGGTCAGCGCTTTCAGAGAACTTTTTTCTGCAGGATCAGAATGCAGATATTATTGGTTAGAGAAATCTAAAAGGTGCTCTCTTATCAGATATCTTGTGAACCTACAGTAAATGATTCCCAGTAACATTAAAACCCAATAATAACTGTTTCAAGACATTAAAACCCCACTTCTGATGGTCAGTGGTATCGTTTGTCCTGTTTGTTGTAATTTGAAACAGCCAGCATCCTTTGGACACTCTTCCTACCTCTGAGGAATTTTCCCATGTTGACTTTCTACCCCAAGAGAAGCCAGAAATTACTTTGCAAATGATACAAGGTCTGCCCATCAGATGCACCCACATGAGGCTCTGATGGGAGAAGAAGAAGCAAGCACCAAGTAGGTAGGATCTGTTTCTAAGGATGGATGCAAAAGACTGGAGTTCTCTGAGCAGCCATGCCCACGGTTCCATCCAGGGTCAACTGTTGGGGTATCACTGCACTATCTCCCCTGGGCAGTCCTGCGGTGGTACAGCCCCAGAACCTGGCATTGGCCCTCCGGGCATTCTTCAAGGCCCTTGATAATGTCCAATAAAGTTCTTTTCTGTTCAAACTAATTACATCATTGGCTGATACACATTTTGTTTTCAGAAGTAAAGAATAGGGGAAGAACTCATAAGTGCTTTGAAAACTGTAAAAGACTGTACCGATCTACGGGAGCAACTACAGTGCTTGGCTTTTAAAGGCAAGAAGCAGCAACCTAAGCTTGCAAATAAATAGACCACTCACAAGCTTGTTGAATGTTTGGAATTCTACAAAGTAAAACATGCGTCATGGGATTAATGTTGTAGATTTCCCATCATAGCCAGATGGATGATGAGTTGGGTTTTCAGAAGTTTCCAAAGCTACTCTTCGTGTAGGAACTAACTGAGGCTATTTCTGTCCCCATGCTCTGACACTGGACATTGTCCTTTGGGGGGCAGATAGCAGGAAACCCCAAGTTGGTGGGACGATGCAGGTTTTCAGTCCGAGCCTGGCTTAGGTCCCAGTCAAGAGCCAGCATGGCCCACCAGGGACATCACCCACACTCCTTCCTTTGTTAAACTGAATAATCTTCCATCGTAATTTATTTATTTATTGCATTGCAATTTTATTTATTTATTTATTTATTGCATTTCATTTATTGATATAATAATATAGCATTATAATAATATTTCATATATTATATGTAATATATCATATCATTGGCTCTCTCCCGTCACTTCCCATAAGGGCACTAATCCCATTGTTAGGGCCCCACCACCATGACCTAATAATCTCTTAAAGGCCTTATCTGTAAATGTCATTACACTTGGCACTTGGATTAGGGTTCCAACATATGACTTTTTTTTTAAAGATTTTATTTATTTATTTGACAGATAGAGATCACAAGTAGGGAGAGAGGCAGGCAGAGAGAGGAAGGGAAGCGGGCTCCCTGCTGAGGAAAATCTCGATGCAGAGCTCGATCCCAGGACCCTGGGATCATGACCTGAGCCAAAGGCAGAGGCTTAGCCCACTGAGCCACCCAGGCGTCCCTCAAACATATGACTTTTGAGAGGGGACACAAACATTCAGACTACAGAAGAGCTATATTTTTTTAAATTATTTTTTAAGAAACAGGAATAATTAACCAAAAACCATTAATGTGTAAAAAAAATGATAAAAGTACATTGTATTACTGTAGACTTATTTTGTAACTGCTAATATTCACTTAATATAATCAATCACCTGGGATGATTAAAAAATGTGGACTCAACAGCCCTGGCTGACAATTTGAGTCGGCATCTAAACTGTATCTGTGTTTTATTTTGTGTGTACGTGTATTTTGTGTCTTGAGAAAAATCTGATTACAGAGATAAGTAACTGTAGATAAAGGCTGACTCGTGACAATTTGCCTTAAAATCTCAGAGCACCCCTTAATTTAACCCAAAGTCTTGAAGAAAAGATGAAAAAAGTCTTTGCTTCAAAGTTGAATCACTAAGAAGTTCAAATACGTGTTCAGATTCCCAAACAGAAACATGCACATTTTATTATGGCAGCAGAAATTTACACAGTGATGGGTTAGTCCCTCACTTGCTATTGTATAACACTATCAGGTCCCGGAGGAAATCCCAGGGAGGAACATGAATCAAGCTACACCCATTGGGGCAAAATAGTGCACATTCAGCATCTTCGCCTGACCTTTTAAGGGTTACCAGAAGGAGACACTTTGGGCTAAAAACCAACCTGTGCTTTGCTCCCCAAGCAGTCTCCACAGCACACAGCTGCAACCGTGCAAAGGATGGTGCTTCTTTTCCTAATCCACACCCAGGCACCATACAAAGATAATAAGGCACCATACATTCATCAGTGGGAGGGGTCCTTGTGTAATCAGGCATATTGTTTTGATTTTCTATGCACGGATATTTACAAGCCTTAATTTCTTAAAAGAGCAGTCAGAGTTTAAATTTTCCTGGTTAATTGTGTATTTGGAAGGTCGAAGATAGGCACAATAATGCAGAGAAAAAAACGTATTCAATAATCAGTATGAGGATGAATGAACAATGGCTCTATAAGTGAATGTGATGGTGGAAATTCAGGATATATAGCACACCTCGAGTTTTGTTGTCATCATTTTAATAAAAAAAATATGAATAAAAACATTTTTAAGACACGTGAGTAAAGACTAGAAGTGCAGTCTTACAGGCTACCCACATCAAATGAGGTCACACATCCATTACATCGAAATTAAAATGGCTTCAAGTTCTCACCCTCTTCCCTCAAAGGAATCTGAAGGTTGAACATTGCTATGCTGTCACTTGGGATGCCATTGTTGGCGCTGTCACCTTGCAAGGACAGAAATATGCACTGGTTATTATGGGATCAGAAGGAAGAATCACAGAAACCTGATTTAGGGGAAGAGGGTGAAAAAAATATCAGGGAAGAATAATTGAACTCTGCATTAGAAACTATTGATACAGTCTACGTTAACTCATTGAATTTAAATAAAAGAAGTTTAAAAAGAAAAAAAAATCAGGGAAGATGAGTAACCGTCCTTTATTTTCCATATTTTGATACTTTGACCATCATGAGTGCTTGCTGAAGCTGGAAGGACTGCCCCTCCAGGGTTGGTCAGCTCCTAGAGAGAGTTACCCCTCAGCTGGGAGTGAGGTTTTTAAATGCAAAGCAATGAATCTAGAGTCTGAATTCCTGACCACCTTCTCTGTGGAACTGTTACTCAGGGTCCGAATCACCCCAGGGCCAAGTACCAGACAACCAGGGACAGCCGTTATACCCCAGCTCCTGCTGAAAGTGTCCAAATCAGCCAGTCACAACCTACCATCCCTACTTCCCCCATTCCTTCCTACAGAAACCACAATAAAGGCTCTTATCCTCAGTCCCATCCTGACGGAACCCGGTGCTCCCCTTTGTCCTCCCCCACCCCTCCCTGGTGGCTGCGCCAGCCCCCTCCTTCTGGGATCTGTGAGTAACCAATTGTCTTTTCAATGGCAGTGATCTCCTGGTCTGTTGGCCTTACTATCCCTAAATGACAATAAAACCCCTAAGTCCAAACAAAGACTTCCTGGAGGAGGTGATGTATGAGGTGTACAATGTGTGAAGAATATCTGGAAGTATTATCTTTGTATAACAAGCCAGAAAATAGGGTTTTAGGCACAGAGAGCAGCAGGTGTGGCCAGATGCAGGTAAGAGAAAGTCAAAGCCATCCACGAATTCACAGGGGCTCACTGTGGTTCAAGCACAGAACCTGCGGAAGGAGCAGGGAAAAGTGGAATCGAAGAGATCATGTAAATGGTGGAAACTGTGGGCTATGTGTTGTGCCTGACCGCTGTACTTCCTCATCTTCCTCTTTCTGGGTACACAAAGCCGTTCACTCTGGATAATTTCCCCTGTGCTTCACAGTATGAAGGTTCCTCAAAGAGGAAAATAGAGTTACCCTAGGACCCAGCAATCCCACTACTGGGTATTTACCTAAAGATACAAATGTAGTGATCCAAAGGGGCCTGTGAACCTGAATGTTTACAGCAGCAATGTCCACAATAGCCAAACTATGGAAAGAACCTAGATGTTCATCAACAGAGGAATGGATAAAGAAGATGTAATAAACACACACACACACACACACGCACACACACACACACACACACACACAGGAATACTATGCAGCCATCAAAAATGAAATCTTGCCATTTGAAATGACTTGGATGGACTAGAGGGTATTATGCTAAGTGAAGTAAGTCAATCAGAGAAAGGCAATTATCATATGATCTCTCTGATATGAGGAATTTGAAAGGCAGGGTAGGGGGTCATGGGAGGTAGGGAGGGAAAAAATGAAACAAGATGGGATGGGGAGAGAGACAAACCATAACAGACTTAATCTCACAAAACAAACTGAGGTTTGCGGGGATGGAGGGGGTATGGAGAGGGTGGCTGGGTTATGAACATTGGGGAGGGTATGTGATATGGTGAGTTCTGTGAAATGTTTAACACAGATGAATCACAGACCTGCACCCTTGGGGCAAATAATACATTATATGTTAATTTAAAAAAAATTTCACCTGTTCTTTATGCAGTCTTGGGGGGGATGGGCACACATATAAACCCATATAGTGATTGGTCCACCTGACACCAATAGGACCAATCAGAGTCTCCCTGGGATTGATAGGTAAATGACAGGAAGACAAGGTTCTCTCTTTAGGCGAGTGACTGGCCTTGCTGGATGGGATTCAGGAGCTGGCAATGGCCATCTTCCTGGACACTTGAAGAGTCTGACCAGAGAAGAAAGCAGCCATAAGGAGACAAGTAAACATGAGACATGGACAAAGAGAAAAGTGTTTTGCCGGTTTCCAGTCCCTAGTTCTTGATTCTGAAATTTTAGTTCTGTAGCTCTTCTTTTGATTTTTTAAAAAGATTTTTTCTTTATTTATCTGACAGAGATCACAAGTAGGCAAAGAGGCAGGCAGAGAGAGAGGAGGAAGCAGGCTACCTGCAGAGCAGAAAGCCCGATGTGGGACTCGATCCCAAGAACCCTGGGATCATGACCTGAGCTGAAGGCAGAGGCTTAACCCATTGAGCCACCCAGGTGCCCCGTCTTCTTTTGGATTTTTATGAACTTCTGTGGTATCCACCCCTACAGGAACCTGGACATTCCTTTGTTTTTTGTTTGTTTGCTTGCTTTTCCCTTTTGGTTCCTCCAGTTTTCTTTGGATTGCTGCCACTTGCAAGCAAAGGGTCTTGTAAAAATACCACACCAAGGAAATTCACACGTCCTTAGGAGCTATTGAGTAAGTTCCTGTAGGGGAAGGACACAATGAGATGCACATTTTAGAGTGATCATCTTAGAATAAGTTTAGAGGATGAATTGGTGTGAGGATGGGAGGGAAAGGGGCATATTCCTGAAGATGAGATGACAGGTTGGAAGGCCGTTATGGTCATTCTGGCAAAGTATGGTGAGTGCCTGAAACAGAAGAGAAAAGGGGGCTGAGGAAAGATTAAATTTATACAAGGTGAGAAGACTAATGAGACTTTATGAAATCTGAGTTTGTGAAATCGGATATTGCTAGGCTTTTAGCACACTTACTTTGGGATCTAATCTTCAAAAATATTTAAATATCTCTGGTGGTGACAACACCGTCATCTTTCCAGTGATTAAGAACTCTGAAATCTTAATCTGGCCTGGTCTGTAGAATGTCAGCTGCGGCTTGAGCACAACGAAAAGCCGTTGAAGGGTTTTACACTAGTGGGTGGAGCGTGGTCGTGGGATTCCTTTTGCATTCTTAAAATGTCATTTTTGGCTGCTGTGTAAAGAATGGATAGAGAAAAGGCAAAAATAGAAACAAATCATTCTCCAATATTTACGGAACATCTACTATGTGTCAGGTACTGTTCTAAACCCTAAAGACAGAATAGTTAACAAGAAACAAAATGAATTTGATGTCCTCGTGGAGTTTTCATTTTAGTTGTTGAGTGATAAATGAAGCAAATAAATATACATACATATCAGGGGTTGATGTGGGGTAGGAAGGAAGCTAAGCTGAGTGAGTGGACATGGGGTGTGAGGGTTTAGGGGAGCAGGTTGGTATTTTCTATGGGACTGTGTCAGGGAAGTCTCCCTCATTTGAGGAAAGACCTGGAGGAAATTAAGGAGCGAGCAGTTGTGCTGTTTGGAGAAGAGCATCCCACACAAAGCAAACAGTAAGCCCAAAGTGGGAGCACATCTGGTGTGTTAAAAGAATGACACAGCGACCAATAATGCTGGGCAAAAAATGAGCAAGACGGCAAGTGGTAGGAGGTAGGTAAGGAAGTTAGTGGGGTCAGATCACATAAAGTCTTGAAGGCCATTGTAAAGATTTGCCTTTAACTTTGTGCCAGATGAGAAGAGCTTGGATGGTTTTGAAGAGGCTTGACTTGATTTAGATTAGAAAAGGATCGGGGCGCCTGGGTGGCTCAGTGGGTTAAGCCTCTGCCATCAGCTCAGGTCATGGTCTCAGGGTCCTGGCATCGAGCCCCGCATTGGGCTCTCTGCTCATCAGGGAGCCTTATTCTCCCTTTCCCACTGCCTGCCTCTCTGCCTACATGGATCTCTCTCTCGATCTGTCAAATAAATAAATAAAATCATAAAGAGAAAAGAAAAGAATCACTCAGGCTGCTGTGTGCAGAACAGACTTGTGGGGTTGTGGGGTGGGGATGCTACTTGCATTAATGTAGACTGAGATTTCTATACTGCTGGCATTTGGGGCCACATTAATTTTTGTTATGGGGAGCTGTCCTGTGCACTGACCACTAGATCGCAGGAGCGCCCTTTCCCGATCCCAAGTTGTGACAACGAAAAGTGTGTCCAGGCCCTGTCAAAATCCCCTGGGGGAGAGCAGGTGCACAAAACTCCCCTGGTTGAGGACCACTGATCTAGGTGAGAGGGGGTATTGGCCCAGACCAGAGCAGTAGATGCAGGGGTGGGGAGAAGGGGGGAGATTCTGGGTGTATATTGAAGACAAAACACGCAGGATTTGTAAATATATTAAGTGTGGAGTGTGCAGAAAAGACAAGAGTTGGGATGATTTTACAATTTGGGGGGCCCGAGGCCCTAGAACAGTGACATTACCACTTGCTAAGATGGGAAAGACGACGGGAGAAGCAAGTTTGATGGGCAACAGGTGTTTGTTTCTGTAGATGGTGGCTGAATCCACATGGGGATGCCCAACCAGCAGCTGAACACACGAGTCTGGCATTCATGGGTGAGGTCCAGGCTGGAGGCACAAATATGAGCACCATTAGGACATAGGGTTCAAGCTGTGAGAAGAAGTGGGCTTACCTACACAGTGAGTATGGACAGAGGTGTGTTTGGCAACATGATAAGTCAGCTTCGTGATATCTGTCCCCCGGTATTTGTCCTGTGAGTATGGATGGGAGTGTGTATGGGACTTAGGACTTGCTTTTAACCATTAGAATTTGGCAAGGTAAGAAGATGTCACTATTATGATCTCATTATATTAAATCAGACTGTTTTACGGATTGGAGTGAGAGGCTGTCCTGGACTTGAAGAAGCAAAGAGCCAAGTTCGGAATCACCTGTGGAGAGAGTTATATGGCAGGAAACCGCAAGCAGACTCCAGGGGCTGATGATGGTTTCCAGTTAACAGCCTGGAGAATCTCCCTGGCCCGCCCCAGGATGGGCTGCCCCCCAAATCACACAGCCACAAGGAAATGAGTTCTGCCAACACTCGAGTGAGTTTGGAAGCAGAGCCTTCCATAGTGGAACCTGCAGGTGAGAACACAGCTTGGTGGGCACCTTCTCTCCTCCTTTGAGTGAGACCCAGAGCCGAGGACCCTGGTTAAGCTGTTTGTGGCCTCCTGACAGCTAGAGATGGTAGGATAGTAAACTGAGCTGTTTAAAGTTACTAAACTTGTTATTATTTGTTATGAAGTAACTATTAAAAACAAAACAAGAGGCCCAAAATGGAGTTGCTTATGCTAAGCCCCATGTCCCCCAAATCAGACTTAATTATGATTTCAGCTGTCCCAGAAATGGAATCTGAGCCCAGGCAAGCAGACACCACCTGATCCCCACTCCCTCGGACCCCTGCCATCCCCAGAAGCCAAGTCACCTGGCCATAACCAACCTGCTTTGTTTGCCTGACGTGACTTCCTTGCTCCTCCTCTCTCCCGCCTATAAAAGTCTTTCATTTTGTACTGCTCCTCCGAGTTCCTTTCACTCTGCAAGCAGGATGCTGCCCATTTCGTGAATCATTGAATAAAGCCAATAGGTTCTTTAAAATGTACTCAGCTGAATTTTTTATTTTAACACAACAGAAAACTCAAGCAGAAGTTCCGAGTCCCAGAGCACAGGACTGATGTCTAAAGGTCAGGAAGCTCAAGAAAACCCAGGCAGGAAAGGAGCCATCATCACTGAGCAGTGTGGAAGAGGAAGGGAGAGCCAACATCACGATGAAAAAGATAGAGTATTTCCAGAGAAGTGGAGGGATTTCTATGTCTATAGGACTGACAGGTTGAGTCATTTGGATCTGAGGGTTAATCATTGGATTTGGCAACTTGGTGGTGATTAGCGATCTTGTAAAATATCTGTGTAGGTGTAGTCATGGGACCAATGACTGTTAACAGTGTCTGAAGTGCAAAAAAAATTTCAGGGTTTGGATTCAAATGGGAGCAGTGGATATAAAGAGCAGTGAGCAAGTCTGACTTCTGTTTTGGAGATCAAATCAGTTGGTTTTGCTGATGGATTAGATACGAGAAAAGGGAAAGGGGGAATTTATCCCAGGGGCTGAGGCTTTAGCCAGTAGGAGGTGGGGATGCTGTTTACTAAGATGGGGAGACTGGGACAGGAGAAGGTTGAGGAGGGAGCAGGATAGAAATCATGGTGAAAATAAGACTCCTGTTACATATTCATTGAGAAATATGCTGCAGGCAGCTGGCCATGTGAATCTCAGCTCCAAGGGCGGGTTAGGATTAAAGACGTTCACTTCAGAGCCTTCAGCTTCTACAAAGAACTTAAATCAATGATACTGAATGGAATCGGTTAAAGCAGTGGTTTTTAAACTGGGGCTGGGAGGCAAGGAGTTTTGCTCCCAGGGCCGACTGAACAATATCTGGCAACATTTTTGGTGGTCACCACTTGGGGGGTGCTGCTGGCATCTAGTGGCTAGAGACCAGAGATGCTGCTAACTGTCCTGCAGGGCACAGGACAGCCCCACAGCAGAGAATCACCCACCAGGTATCAATAGTGCTAGGTTGCGAAAGCCTGATCGAGGGAGAGAGAGAGAGCGAACGCATAGCTACAGAAGACCCAGAATCAAGCTCTTCAAAGGGGCGGAGATGAAATAGAGAAGCAAATTGAGAATACAGGTCCAGGATGGTAGGAAGAGAAACCAAGTGATTAAGAGGGCACTAAGGAAGCGGGAACCTAGAGACACTGAGTACATCCACGTTTGCTAGTGATAGGCGTGTATGGTGCATGGACCGCCTATGAGAATTCATACACCTTGCACATTTTTAAGTGGGCATCTGAAACTTTTTAATCATAAACTTTTCATCACAATATATGTATATTTTATTAACTAGGTGTTGAAAATATTAAACATTTAAAAAATGAGATAGAGGGCACCTGGGTGGCTCAGTCACTAAGCAGTAGCCTTTGGCTCAAGTCATGATCCCAGGGGCCTGGGATGAAGGCCCACATTCCTGATCAGCAGGAAGCCTGCTTCTCCCTCCCTGGCTCTCCCTACTTGTGTTCTGTGTGTGTGTGTGTGTGTGTGTGTGTGTGTTTGTGTGTGTGTGTGTCTCTCTCTACCAAATAAATAAATAAATCTTTAAAAAGAAAATGAGATAGGAAAGGATCGACTTCATTGGAATAACATTTGCTTGCTACAAGTTGATTTTTTTTTTTAAGCAGAACAGTCTCATTTTTTGTTATTTTATTTCCCAAAAGACACTGGAATGGAATGAAACCATTAAAATCCTTACTTGTGCCTTTCCCTATTATGTCCCTAAAAATATGTAGTTTAATTTAAATATGAAGGAATGAGTGTCACTAACCAAAACTGATTGTTATTCTGATGTCAGAGCACTTCCAACATGTGCCCAAATCCCCTTTCCGATGTTAACCTTTACCCTAATAAGGAGAGGAAGCCCTAAAAGCAGAGCCCCAGGACTGCCCACAGAAGGGCATTATTTGAAACAAAACTGGTATTTCAACTTTGGTATCAGCCCAAGTCCTACACTCTAATAAGATCTGAGAGGAGTGTCTTGATCTTCCAGGAAGGAGAGGAGTATCCTGATATCAGACCCAAGAATGGGCATATCATCGATCCTACAGAGCACACATGGAGTTTGGATCTGGAAATGGACTCCCTTAAAATGATCTGCACATAAGGATTCTTTATAGAGATTTTTCAACTACCCTTGGGGACATGGTACCCTACACCCTCAGGTGTAGACAAATATTTTACAAGCTATGCTGGGAATGAGGTGGGGAGAGAAATATGGAGGTTGTTATAGGAAGATAGAAGGTTAAAGGAAGTTTTTGTTTTGGGTTTTTTTCCTTTTGTTTTTAAGAAAAAGGTCATTTGTCTTCTGACTGGAAGGATCCATTGGAACGAGAACTTGATATTGACCCTGGGAGTGGAGTCCTGGAGAGGGCTGGAGGGAACAAATCCCAGACACAAGGAAGAACAAACCCAATCTGGGGATGTCTGCTCTTCTCAATAAACCTGCTCTGTCTTCAACTCTTTCTGTGTTTCTTGTACATTTCTCCAATTACCATGTAAATTCCATGATGCCAGGGACTTTTCTGTGTCGTTCGCCACAGATTTACAAACACTCAGGGCAGTGTGTAGCACTGACTAAATATTTGTTGAGTAAATGTCTAAAAACAAATTAAAAATGGATACAAATGTAGGTATAGATTTGATTGGGTGGTGGTAAGATAAGGGAATTCCTACACAAAGGGCTTTTATTTTCTTGAAGTGTGACACTAGTCATGAAGTTTTGGAACACAGGTGAGGTTTGGTGGGGTGAGGTCCAGAGCCGATGACCAAGAAAGGATTCTTGAGACGTCTTAGGTGCAAATGGTGGTTTTATTAAAACACAGGGACAGGACCCAAGGGCAGAAAGAGCTGCTCAGACAGAGGCATGGTTGACTGGGAGCTGAGGAAGGTGAGGACAGAGGGGGTGTCCAGAAGGACTGTCATATGCTAAAGAAGAATTTCAGGATAAGGGAGACCTGGTTATTGTAAAGTCAAGGCTGTTTTTGCCTCTAATGAGGGAAAGCATGAAGACAGTCGGGAGTTTCCTGGAGATATGTTACATTCCTCCTATCACACATCCTTGTCAGTGGGCTTTGGGCTTAGAAGAAATTCAGTTTTATTACACTTCCCTCCCCCTTAGCCTCCCAGAATTTTATGGAGGGGAGGGTGATGGTGATGTTAGGGCTTCCAGAAACTGAGGTATGGGTCTCTGGAAGTCAGGGTATTGATGAGAAAGCTTCTTCCTTCCTTGTAAGTCGCTAGGACATTCGTATATGGAGGGAGACTCCTGTCCTGCAGGACTGGGATCTCTATCAGTTAAGCATCGTTTTTCCTTTAGGGCAGCCAGGAGTGCATGAGGAATGTTACACATATGGCATGGGGAGAGGGTGTAGGGTGCCAGTTTCTGCTTTGTCCTAAGTTTGCCTTCTGCTCCCTCGTCCCCAGGACAGGAGCTGGGAGTGAGGTGACATAGTTCAGAAGAGGTGGGGGTAGGAATTGTTGAGGCAAGTCTTGAAGGTGTGAAACGGTCATCCATTAGAGGGAAAGCAAACTCACCAGAGAGACAAGGGAATTTGAAGCCAGGGTTGAGTATCCACTGGAGAATTGTGGTCAAGTGTTTTAAAGTACAGCAGTTTGGCTCAGCTGTATGATTCCTTCCTGGTTTCTGGTGCATGCCGCTGGCATTGGTAGAATCATTTCTAAAGAAACAAAGCAAAAGAGGATAAGCCTTTCTTTCACAAACGATGATGAATCAAGTTTTGAACATGCTGGGTTTTGAGGCACAGGTGGGACATCAGTGAAATAGCATGAGTAGGTAGTCAGTTACACGGGCCTGGTGGGTAGGAAAGAAACAGATGGTCATGTATCAGTGGGAGAGATGTTGGCTAGGGAATGGGAGCTGAAACCAAGGGCACAGTTGATATCACTACAAGAGAGGGTAGCTTGGAAGAGAAAGGTTAACTGAACCCCCGGGGAGACCCTGATGGGAATGTCACATGCATTTCTCAGGCATGCCAATGTTGACACAGATTACTGTAACTCCTGGGGGCCAGAAGCCATGTCTTTGAGATTCATTCATTCTCTGCCTCTGGCATAGCGTGGGCCACATTGAAGATAATTCTAAAATTCATTCCGATTTGATTTCATTGCACTTTTCATTTACCAGAATCTTGTCATGGTTTGCCAGTGTATCATTTTCTCCAAAAGATTAAATAAGGACCATTTTACAAATATGAGATGAATGCCTGAAGGGATTTTGTTTAATTCATTCATTAGCTCGGGAACCACTAAGATGTTACCACCACTTCAAGCAAGAATCTCAAGGCAGACACATATACAATCAGTAATACTTAAACGAATTTGCTTTGATAGATGCAAATAGATATGCAAATAGAATGCAAATGGATGCAAAACTGCCTTCTACCAAAGGAAAGGGGGTCAACTGTACTTCCAGTGGACAAAATTCATTTACATATAGCTAGACAAGATCATCTGCATCCACATCAATTATGTACAATCTATAGAGTTGCAAAATAGCTCAAAGACAAGAAAGGCACAGAATATCCCATAGAATTGGTCAGCCCAGGAGGGTACATGAGACAACACCTGTTTTCCCTTGGAAGACACTATAATCTTTTAGGTTCATTTCAATGTCCTTCGTGATTTTGCCTATGCTTTAAAAGAAAAAAAAGTTACCCTTATCATTCTTATTAGTTTGAAAAAAAACTAATAAAATACTAGTCTGTTATAAAATACACATGGAAGAATGTTCTGGCACTATCATACCCAATTTGGGGTACTAACTGATTAGGAAGATGAGGCAGAATTTGGGAGCCCCTAGAATGAGTCTGTTTCCGGTTGGAATGGGAAACATTTAAGAATCAAACTAAATGATCTCAAATCCACTCTGGAATGAAACAGGTTATAAGGAAAATACAGAATATGTTGAAATGGACCTGTTGGCTCATTGTGAGCTTTCCTGGTCAAATGGAGACCTCTACCATGATGCTTGTCCTCCATGTCCCACCCATCCCATACCTGCTATCCTGGCACCAAAGGGCCACCAGACTTTAGGCTCGGTCTGCAGTTCCAAATGGAAACCCTCTGTTCCCACAGTAGTGGACAGGATGACTCTGGTTGCTGGTGGAAGCGTCAGCTGCTTTAGTCCAACAGTTCAAGAGAGGATCAGAAGAGCATAAGTACGATATTGGAAAAAAATGCTCGGAAGAATTTCCAGAACACAATATTTCTCTTTGCAATTTTTGAGTGTTCTGTAGCCAACCTGCCAAAAAAAAAAAAAATGTGAAAACTATAAATAGAGAGGAGTGGGAAGAAGAAATGAGGACCTGTCACAGTGCCAGCAAAAATAGGGAACTGAGAAATTTCCAGAGATTCAGAGTCAAAGGGGGTTAATATTTACTTAGAAAAGAAGTCGTGGGCACAAGCTCTAGGATGAAATGAAGGCAAGAGAGGCAAGTTAGGGAATCGAGAGAGAGAGAGAGTCTTCAAGATAAAAAAAAGTCAACTTAAAGTCTCATTCCTCATTAAGGAAAGTACAGATCAGAGAAGAGGGGAGAGACTGGGATATAGTTGATCGCCGATTGTGTCTGGCTCTGATTAGAAGCTTTGTATCCACTTTTTAATTTCATCTTCCAGCCTGTTTCCTGGATTCCAGCTTCTATTTCCTATGAAATAGGTACCATCACCAAAGACGAGAGTCAAACATGTAACAGTAGTCAAATCTTTAACAGCGCGGACAACTAACTAACCAAAAGCTGCCCCGGGGACCCCTGCAGAGTCAAGTGTTACATGCCCAGTGCCTGGATCGCGAGGCCATGGTAGGGTCCAGGGCAGGGAGACACACAGCAGGTTCTGACCAGAGGCTAGTCACCAAACTTTGTGTGGCTGAAGGGGTGTGTACCAGCTGAATGTCAGCTCCCAGATGAAACTGAGGGAAATGTCCTTTGGGAAGGTTTCCGCTGACTCTCTGCCTTTCCTTCATCCTCCCCAGGGTGTTCCATTAGCATTTGGGGTCTGTGGTCTTGCCTGTTGCTCCTGGCTTTGGTGGGCCACGCCACTGCCACAGCCAGGGCTCCAAGGGGCAGCGCACTGTATGGGCTCTTGACTGTTCCCTCCTGACTCTCGGAAGGAGAACAGGCAGCAAGGATTTTCATTCTTTGTTGGCATCTACTCTCTTCAGCAACCCCAAGATCAGTACCCCAGGCTGCACAAGCTCAGGTTCATGTCTTTACCAAAGGCCGGCAATAATTTCAGAAAGGAATGACAATGAAGGTAAAAAACAGTTCAACTACTCGCTCATCTGGACTTCTAGAGCAGGTGGGGTTCCCAGACAACTTTGTTCCGTCGGTCTGGCACCCTTGCCCCCCCTCTCGGTGCCTTGGTGATGAGTGTGGACCTTGCTGTTTGTGCTGCCTGAATTTGCCCTTGTCGCTTATTAGCACTGTGGCCCTAAAAGTCTGAGAGGCTAAAAGTCATGCCTCTCAGAGCCAATCGGAATAGCTTATTAGACCTATTGATTCTGGCATAGTGGGCCTGTGTGGAAATCTCTCTTCTTCATCCCTCCTCCTTCTCAGTCTTCCCCTCCTCCACCTCTTTCTCCTTCTTCTTTGATGTGTAAACCAAGGTATTTGGGGAGCAGGGAATGATGTGATGTTTGGGATTTACTTTAAAATATATTCCAGACCTCCCCTCTCCCCAAAAAACAAAAATACAGGCACTTTGGGGGCAGTAGAAGGAGGAGGGCCTATGAAACAGTTGGGGAAGCAGAGTGATAAGTACGCGGAAGGGCCGGGATCCTTCTGCTCTACACACTTTGGTGTATGCTTGAGAATTTTCATAATAAGAGTAAACAAACAAAGACCAAATAATGAGGCTTTCATTCCCTACATCCAAATGACCACAACAGGGCATAGAATGCACTTTCATAGTTGCTCCCCTGGCAATTTTTTCTGATTCTCCAAATAAGATTCCAGCTCTCATCCTACCTGTCATAGTCTCTGGATATTGACTGGGCACGTTTTCCTCAACAAGGCCTTGCCAGGCCCACTGCTAGGGAATGTATTGTTTCAGATTCTGTACTCAGGTTTTAAAGATTTTTATTTATTTATTTATCAGAGAGAGAGGGGGGAGAGAGCGAGCACAGGCAGACAGAATGGCAGGCAAAGGCAGAGGGAGAAACAGGCTCCCTGCTGAGCAAGGAGCCTGATGTGGGACTCGATCTGAGGACCCTGTTATCATGACCTGAGCCGAAGGCAGCTGCTTAACCAAGTGAGCCACCCAGGCGTCCCTGTACTCACGTTTAAAAAAAAAAAGTGACCAGTTTCCCGTTTGGAGTGACTCGAATGCAAGACTCACAGTAAGCCATTGTCTTGCTGTGTCCCATCCCTTTCTAAGGACTGCTCCTGCTATCTCTGGGAGATCACAGCATTGGGAGGGGCAGCCCAGTCCTGGGCTATTACAGCAAAGCTGCAGCCTGAAGGGCACGGGTGAGATCTGTGGTTTGAGCTGTCAGAGTCTCACGGAGAAAAAAAAGAGAAATTAATCATCATTTGACCATGACATTCCCACTAAAAAGGAGGACAGTGGGAGAAAGAGCAAGGGAAGAGGAAAGAAAAATCTCAAAATAAAAGTGGTGTGGATGGCAGGAGGAGGAGAGGGTCTCGGAAATTGGGGGCGGTGTGGCGATCGAACCAACGCTAGCCACAAACACAGGATTCCGCCCATTAGTCTAGAGCGGACTGGACATAAACATGCTCGCACATCTACTTATCGGCTGCGTTTTGTCGGCCGGCTGGTAGCGAAGTGATTCTTTAAGAGCTCTGAGAACCCAAACTTGTGGCCGCTCTGCAGCTGAGCTGAAGTGGAGCTGGGAGCTGCCCAGACGACCCGAGGCTGCCAGCTGACCACCTTCCTCCCTAGAGATCGCTGGAGCCAAACTCAGCGGGGGAGAAGCCACACTCGCGGGTGGGTCCCGGGGCTAAGGGCGGAAGCCGGGTTCCCACAGAGGACTCCGCGCCCAGGTGGCTGCAGCGGCGGCGCCCGGGACCATAGGCCTGACACCCGGACGCGCCCCCCTCTCTGGACAACCGGCCGCAAAAGTAAAAGGCCAGCATCCCGCCACGGCTATGCTTCCCGCGGGACAATCTCGGGAGAAGGTCCTGGAAGAGGTTCGCAGGCCGATTTTCCGAGGGAAAGGGTGAGGTGGGGAGGGAGCGCCCCTGACCCTCCCCGCCCTCCCTTCTCCCGCTCACCCGGCACCAACAGCGGCGGGGCTGCCCTGCAGAAACGTAGGCGAGGTTGTAGTGTCGCCCTCCGCCGCTCGGGGGCAGGACCACCTGCTGGCTCGACAGCAGCGGCCCGCGCGCCTCTCTTGGCGGAG
This sequence comes from Mustela lutreola, assembly GCF_030435805.1. Taxonomy (NCBI): domain Eukaryota; kingdom Metazoa; phylum Chordata; class Mammalia; order Carnivora; family Mustelidae; genus Mustela; species Mustela lutreola. Next base: position 95,359,791 of record NC_081292.1, read on the forward strand.
GCCGGCGGAGGCGAGCCTGCGGCGTCCTCTTTCATTGGCCCGGCGGGGGCGCTGCCATGTTGGAGCAAGCGGTGCCTTCTGTGAGGTGGAAACGCCATGGCTTCACCGGTACCGTCTGGGAGCGCAGCCTCCTACCTTTCCTCCTAGCTCGAGTGTTGGTGCTGAGAGGCGGCGGCCGGCGGGATGGAGAGAAGTAAGATGAACCTGCCCAAGGGGCCGGACACGCTCTGCTTCGACAAGGACGAGTTCATGAAGGTGCACGCCTGGGCTCTGCTCCCCGGAGCCGGGCCGTGGGTGGCCTGCCCTCCTTGGCCCTCCCGGGCCTCTCCTCGGGCTTCTCCTGCGGGCTTCCTGGGCTGTCCCCGCCCCGGACGGGTCCTCGGCGGGGACCTCACTGCACTTCGCAGTGAGTCTCTTGGCCTCGGGTGGGCTAGGTGCAGCCTGGAGAAAGCACTCCTGTGAAATCGTGCACATTGAATGAAAAGGCCTGAAAGTTCAGGGCAAGTGGTTTTGAGCTAAACGTAAAAGCCCTGGACCCGTAGGACCCGCCTCTGGTACCGTGCGGCACAGTCAGACCGCCGCTCCCCCGGCCTGACAGAAGCCTCCCAGTGCCTTGTGCCTAGAAGCTCAGCGACTGTGCGTTGAACACATCTCTGAACACACGTACTTACCAGGAATCGGGTCAAAAAGGCACCTAACCTAACGTTTATGCCTGACTTTCGTCTTAAGCTCCCGGAATGAGAAATCTGAAAGACTGTACTGTCCTTACTGGTTCTGGTCCAGTACTACAAAGCATACCAAGCTCCTTTTCTAAAGTTGCCCTACTTCTCTTGGTGAGGTCAGCCTGAAGCTGGCAGCAGATAACTGTAGGACATAAACTTACAGAATAGAAATTTAAACTGAAAAGACTTTACTGACAGGAAAGGTTCATCAGACATAGCCTTGAAAATGTCCCAAGGTTTGAATAAGAGCCAGGAGGAGCTTTATCTGTTTTCTGTATCCCTCTGGGTCTGTACTTAAACTATCAAAACGTATATGTTTAATTTCTAAGGATTGGGATTTAGTAGCTGGTTTCAGTGTTAAAAAGTTTTGGCTCTGTAGGTACCTAAAATTCTGAAAAGAGTTTGAATTTCTTACTTTTTTATGGCTTCAAGTCACAATATGTTTTTTTCTTTTTTGGGTTAACCAGCTAGTTCCTTTTTGATACTTGCATTCAGATCACATCTCCCAAACTCTGGCTTTAAAAGTGCTTATGTCTGGATCCTCTGCGGTGCGGCCATATCATTTTTAATATGTAGGGATGTCTAGACGAAGGTATATTGTACTCTTGTTCTTGTATGGTGATGTTAAGCCACTGTAATAAAAGGTGTAAATTGAATGGAGTGTCTGAAGGAGAGCACAGAGTGAATTCTCTGATCCAGAAACCTTTTGTTAATGAAGGACACGTGATGAGGAGAGAGGTCATTGGAAGAAGAAAAGGCACATACACAGACTTAAAGAATGTCAAAGCACGGAAGTCTCTTTAGCTTGTCTGTCTTTGGACTTCGTCAGGCTTTCTTTGGGCCTTACACTAGCATTTTCTCGCACTTCCTCGCCCCACCATCTTTCTCACTCTGAGCTGACAGAATGCCTTTGGTCAAAGCAGCTTTGGAAAATAGAAATCTCAAAATAGCAGTTCTAAAGTAGGACTTAGAGGTAGGAAGAGAACAAACTGGGAAAGTGGCTAGAATGCCAGCAATTCCATATTCTTTCAAGGCTCTGACATTTCTGAATATAATGTACAATTTGTAGTGTTAATGAACGTGACCCCTTCATACATAGAAGGAAAATACATGGAACAGCTGTTCTGTGTAAAGTGGTATTGATCTTCTATGTGGGAGCTGGAGATAAAGGTTATATGCAATTTGTGTTTCCGTCAGAGAGATGTTAAGTTACAGTTCCGAGGCAGAAATGAGTGAAGAGCTTGCTGTCGGGGTTGTATTTCTACATAGGTGTCTTGTTTGGCACATTTTGGAATGAGACTGGGATGGTAGAAAGGGAGATGGGGTGGGGCTGCGGGTTGCACCTTGGACACTGCATACATTGAGGGGTCCACGTTGATGCAGTCTTCATGGTAGAGCTGCAGTCAGGTTTACAGCAGGAAGTTGCATGGTCATATCTGTTGAGTTCGAGCTGACTGGTGGCAAGAGACTACTTAAAAAGTCATGTTTATGAGATCTAATGAGAAATAGAAGGGGAAAGGTATGTAAAAGAGGTAGGTGATCAAAGTGCAGGAATGGCAGATGGGGAAGGGTCACCTGGGGCAGAGGCACTGGCAACATCATACTTTGTCGGCTTAGAAATACGAAAATCCTTTGGGTTGACAGCCAACTAATAGATGAGCAGGACATAAGGTATTGGTAGTAGGGGGAGAAAGTGGCATAACAGATAAATTAGACCATTTACATGGGTGTGCTATTGACATCACATGTAGCCTTCCTCTTCCATCTCAACATATGACTTCATCTCCAGTTGTACAGAAAAATTAGCAGCCATCCCACGGGACCTCCTCCATCCTGCTGATCATGATCCCATTCTTGTATTTGTCCCCTTCTCCTTCTCGCCTGGTACGGGGAGGGGCTCTCCTTCCTCCTCGGGTTCAGTCTCCACTCTGGCACAGAATCCATGCCCTCCCGCCCTTCCAGGAGCCTGCGAGGATCCTCTCCCCTGCACTCCTTCCCATCATGTGCTCCTGTTTGATTCTCTCCCACTTGACTGCCCCACCTCTAGGTATTGCCCTGTCACTGTCGTGCATCACAGCCAGTGCTCAGGGGTTGACTTGACTTTCCCACCTTCCACCCTTCAGGCCCTGTCGTTCCACTGAAGAGTTCTTACCAAAACTGTTTCTAAGTCAGCGCACCCGACCTTTCTCTGTCTCCTTACTCGACATCACAGTAGACCAAATGCTCTGCATTGCTTCCTGTCTTTCTTCTACCTCTCTGATGTATCTCCTGTGCAAAGTCATGCTCCTGGTAGCCACTGAATGCTAATTATGGGCTCAGCCCCGTGTTCCTTTCTTTCCCTAGATGACCTTTTGTGCAGCTTCATGACCACCTATCAGCAGGTAAGGCAGATTCCTGTCTCTGGCCCACACGCCTCCTGAGCACCAGTTCTGTGTATCGGACTTGCTGACCTTTCTTCTCGGATGTGTCTGTGGCCCCTCAGACTCATCAGGTTCAAGACGGAATTCATGAGCACCTCCTCCACTGAAAACCACCTTTCTTATTCTATTACCTCTCTCAGTAAACACTTCATCCGTTTAGCCTGGAGTCGGGAAACCAGAAGTCAACTCCTACTCTGTCACCTTTCCAAAATCTAGTCTGTCACACCAAGTCCTGTGGATTTCGCTTCCTAAACCTCTTGAGTCCATATACATCTTTCCATCTCTTCTCGTACCTTTGCAGTGCGCCCTTGCCATCACACCGTAGACGCTTCTCACCCAGTCTCCATGTGCCTTCCTTGTCTTCCTGGCCCCTGGTCTACACTGCAGGCAAGCCACTCTTGTCAGAATGCGGATGTGATCTTGTATGTACCAGGTGACTGGTCAGTCCACCAGCTCTTGAAAAACCATTTTCCCACGCACTCGAACGTATTTCAAAGAGAATCAGTCCCCCATGGGGTAGTTTTCCTTGGTAGACAGTTTGTTTCTGTGCTGAGCCAGTCTGCCTCCTTCGAACTTCTCTGTGTCAGTTCCTCTCTGGAACCTGTGGCTTCGTTGGCACCCCGGGTAGGCACATGAAGACCTTTTCCATGAGAAGTGAAGGCAGGAGCCCTCTGGATGGTGAATGTATGTACCCTCATGTTCCATAGGTAAAAGAACCATGTGTGGGGGTGGGGGGGTAAGTCCTTGAGGCTCCTCCCTGTTCTAATTGGGTGAACTTTGAATTTTGAGACAGGCAGCAGGTCCTGTGTGTCCTTGTTTGCAGGGAGCATGCATTCTGATGGACAAAACGGAAAAGGGGAAGAATGAGCAGCTGCTCAGATCTGTTTGTACTGTGCTGGCTGATTAGCTGTGACCTGCATATGTGGGTCCCATCCTCGGCTCTGCTCTCTGCCTGCTTATGTCTGACTTGGGGCAAATCACTCGCCTCCGGCCTTCTGTTTGCTTTTTAGTATAATGAGGTGGTGCTTATCTATGTGATCTTTGCCGGCTCCTCTGAAAAGACTCCAGTCCATCCTGGCATGCAGATAAGGAAACTGAGGCCTGAGGTGTGATGACTTCCTTTAAAGCCACACAGCTAGTTGGGGCCAATCACAGGCCATATCTCCTGACCCCCCACTCATCAGTCCTTGGAAATCCTACTGTAATATGTTCCTTTCCAGAGGCCACAGGTGGGAACTGAGGGAAGTGGGACAATCAAAACATTAAGAATAGCGCAGAAGATGGCACAATGTCCGCATGCCTTGGCACCTGCATTTCACCAATAGGGCCACCTCTTACCTTAGAAGAAGTTCCCACAGGGCTGGTGATCTGGATGCCTGGCCTGGAGCTTAGCTACGGTAAATGGGACCAGAGGGAAGTGATGGCTGTTTGAGGTGGACTTTGTTGGCGGTGGCTGGAGATAGCAGCTGACAGAGGAGGAAGAGGGAAGAGTGACAGACAGCAGATAGCCACAGGCCCGCATGTCAGCCACTGTTGCCCAGGGCCGCCCATCCCCAGGAGCTGTCTTCGTATCACAGGAGCTGAGTGCTTACCCTGTGGGTTCTTAGTTTGATGTCACGTCTTGATGACAAGATTCCATTCTCTTCTGCATCAGTTTGAGACAGACATCGTAATGAAATTCTAATTAGCCAAATATGGAATGTAAGCGTGGAACTCATTTTATAGAGAAATTTTCTTATGTGAACTACTTTCCCTGATGATAGAGGAGTTGTGACGATGTAACATCAGATATAGTTTATCTGATTGGCACTTGTAAGAAGGGTTCCCGGCAAAAAAGAACTGTTTTTGTCCTCCCTTTTGATCTTTCCTTTCCATTCCTTTTTTTTTTTTTTTTTTTTTTTTTTTTTGTCTTGTGAGCGGTCATCTGATTTATAAAAAGATGCAACAAAAAGTAAAATGGTACAAGATAATCAGTTTCAAAACATAAAAAAATGAGTGTCTTTAGCCATAGCTCAGAACAGAGGAACTGGGTAAGGAGAATTGCTTGTATGAACTGGCAGCAGGAAAAGTTGGTAAAGAAGAGCTGAGGAACTCTATTAAGACATAGGAGTGAGGGGCTCCATCATCATCTGGCATTTGCTCAGTGTCGTCTATATGGTTAGAGATGTCCATGATGGGAACTCCAGCAATCTTCTGGGTCTGGGTCAGCTGATGCCACAGTGTAACACTCTGAATTTCTTCCGTACTGAGCAGTCATCTGCATAGTTTTTCTTGTGTGTACGTGGTAATCGTTTGAATATTGGCTCTTTCTCAATCCTTAGAGCCTCTTGATACTTTCACCCCGGTTTCTCAGTTTCAGCCATTACACAGTCAGTTGTACAACTGGTACACTTGGCACACAGCCCGTCCATCATTGACCGGTCAAGTTTGGCTTAAATAGAAAAGTTGATAAAGTCGGTACCAACCAGGATGTGGTAAGTCGGCCCAGCTGTGTGTTTATATTGGAAAAAGCAGGAGGGATGTTGGGGGACTTCTCTTTCCTTGAGTGCATGGGATCCTTCTTTTCTTTCTTTTTAGGTTTTAATCTGTCCTTCTCTCAGAGAAGGATCTCAGAGCTAAGCATTCGCTTCCTGGTCACATACTTTCTTGCTTTCTCTTGCTTCCCCATGTTCACACCATGCCCATTTCTCCTTGCTTTTGATTTTCTAATTCACTCTTTGTAGTACCATAAAACTTATTTAAATAAAATGTTGGCCTACTAAGTTATTGATTATTAGTAAGTTCTTTGTTCAAAATTTGAGAGCAAGAAGTATTATGTAAATATATCTTTTTGTTATTTAACTAGTCTTACAACATTTAGCATCAAATTTCTTGAAACATTTAAACAAATTAATCACAAACTGGGGCTTGGACTCTTTCTTTCTTTTATTTTTTTTAAGTAATCTCTATACCCAACATGAGACTTGAACTCACAACCCTGAGATCAAGACCTGCACGCTCCAGTGACTGAACGAGCCAGGTGCCCTTTGGGCTTTTTCTTTTTAATTTCCTCAGGTGAGGGGCTGCCTTAGTGGCTCAGAGGGTTAAGCTTCTGCCTTCAGCTCAGGTCATGGTCTCAGGGTCCTGGGATCGAGCCCTGCATGGGACACTCTGCTCAGCATGGAGCATGATTCCCTCCCTCTCTGCCTACTTGTGATCTCTCTGTGTGTCAAATAAATAAATAAAATCTTTAAAAAAAAGTTCCTTAAGTGATTCTAATGTGTGACCAGTGTCGAGAACTCTAGCACTGGATAATTCCTTTAAATAGCTCAAGAAATTAATTTTGAAAAGCGAACTAAAAGCCTACATAGATTATGATTGGTGTTAAATTGAGGGGAAAAAAGAGATAAAGAGAAGACATCAGCTGGAACAGAGTGTAATTAGGTACTCAAATATTTGTTAGATGGATAAATACATTTACGGAATGTAGGGTTTTTTTTTTTTTTTGTCTCTTCATAAATATGTCAAATGGGTATATAAATTCAACAAAGGAGTTTGATATAAAATTGATTAAAATGTTAGAACAGAAGTTTTTTAGAATTTCAGTGTTACTATTTCATGATGCTTTTAAGATGATCTCTGGGTAGATGGTGGGAAGATCTTGTTAGCATATGTTTTTAATTTCTCAAGCTTGAATAATTTAGTCACCGAACAAAGATTTAGAATGAGTTTTGGAAGACACAAGTCCTAGATTATGTCCCCACCTAGCTGGGTCAGAGATTTGAGAGCAGGGGCTGGAGGGATGAGCTCCAAGGACATTTTTGTATACATGCTGATACCTTGGGCGGGAACACTCTTCCCACACTTCCTGTGGCTAGCTCCTTTGTGTCATTTGGATTCAACTCATTGTTCTATATTTCCTGGTTCATCCAAGTTAAAATACATCCCATTTGTCACTCAGACCTTTACTATGTCCTGTTTTCTTTTTAGCTGTGATCACTATTTGATCACTGTTCATTAATATAATGTTTGTTTACATATTTATTTTCTCATTTCTGCATTAGAATATCTGCTCCTTAAAAGCAGAGACCTTGTCTTTTCTTTTCATGACTGTGTCCCCAGGTCTTAGAGCAGAGCTGGAGTTGCATGATAAATATTTGAGGAATATTTATGGGATATACAGGGACATTTATTCATCTCTGTTGTCCATTGTTTTTCAAGAATGGTTGGAAACACACACATACATGAGCTCGCACAAACTTTCTATGTCTTTCAACCCCTATGTAGTGTGCAGATTAGTGCTTAACTATTTTGGTTTTTTGTCTTGATGAAATGGGACATGTTTCAGGGCAGAGCTCATAAATTTCATATGCCCTCTTAGTACTTCTCATCATTACAGAGTGATGGTTCTGGGGGATTCTGCTTCTCGTGGAGATAGTATATAGTGATTTTATAAGTCCATGTATCTGGGAAGGAGTGTTTTACTTCTTGGCAGCTTAGAGAACTTCAATCTTTCCAAATTCCATGTAATTTTCATAGCATTAAAGCTACTAATTTCAGATTATTGGTAAGTTTTAAATGATTAATTCCCAGGTTACTTTGAATTAGTCTTTGTTTGCCATCCCTGATTGCAGCTAGTTAGTAAAGTAGCTAAACTTTTAAACTCTACTTGGTTTTAATTTTGAGTGATGTCACTGCTTCTCTCATGGTTAATGGTTCTTAATTACCTGCAGCTTGTCTGGTTAGCTCATTTATTTTCCTGTGTTCCAACATCTCTTGTGATCTCCCAACTTCTGGCCTTTTGGGGGATTTGTACTTGAACTGGGTTCAGATAGGAAATACCCCTGAGTACAAAGAGAAGATATCTTTTCTTCAAGACTTTGGGTTAAATTAAGGGGTGCTCTGAGATTTTAAGGCAAATTGTCACGAGTCAGCCTTTATCTACAGTTACTTATCTCTGTAATCAGATTTTTCTCAAGACACAAAATACACGTACACACAAAATAAAACACAGATACAGTTTAGATGCCGACTCAAATTGTCAGCCAGGGCTGTTGAGTCCACATTTTTTAATCATCCCAGGTGATTGATTATATTAAGTGAATATTAGCAGTTACAAAATAAGTCTACAGTAATACAATGTACTTTTATCATTTTTTTTACATTAATGGTTTTTGGTTAATTATTCCTGTTTCTTAAAAAATAATTTAAAAATGAAACAAGATGGGATTGGGAGGGAGACAAACCATAAGTGACTCTTAATCTCACAAAACAAACTGAGGGTAGCCGGGGGGAGGGGGTTTGGGAGAAGGGGGTGGGATTATGGAAATTGGGGAGGGTATGTGATTTGGTGAGTGCTGTGAAGTGTGTAAACCTGGTGATTCACAGACCTGTACCCCTGGGGATAAAAATATATGTTTATAAAAAATAAAAAATTAAAAAATAATAAAAAATAATTTAAAAAAATATAGCTATTCTGTAGTCCGAATGTTTGTGTCCCCTCTCAAAAGTCATATATTGGAGGGACGCCTGGGTGGCTCAGTGGGCTAAGCCTCTGCCTTTGGCTCAGGTCATGATCCCAGGGTCCTGGGATCGAGCCCTGCATCGAGGTTTTTGCTCAGCAGGGAGCCCGCTTCCCTCCCTCTCTCTGCCTGCCTCTCTCCCTACTTGTGATCTCTATCTGTCAAATAAATAAATAAAATCTTAAAAAAAAAAAGTCATATGTTGGAACCCTAATCCAAGTGCCAAGTGTAATGACATTTACAGATAAGGCCTTTAAGAGATTATTAGGTCATGGTGGTGGGGCCCTAACAATGGGATTAGTGCCCTTATGAGAAGAGACGGGAGAGAGCCAATGATATGATATATTACATATAATATATGAAATATTATTATAATGCTATATTATTATATCAATAAATGAAATGCAATAAATAAATAAATAAATAAATAAAATTGCAATGCAATAAATAAATAAATTACAATGGAAGATTATTCAGCTTAACAAAGGAAGGAGTGTGGGTGATGTCCCTGGTGGGCCATGCTGGCTCTTGGCTGGGACCTAAGCCAGGCCCGGACTGAAAACCTGCATCGTCCCACCAACTTGGGGTTTCCTGCTATCTGCCCCCCAAAGGACAATGTCCAGTGTCAGAGCATGGGGACAGAAATAGCCTCAGTTAGTTCCTACACGAAGAGTAGCTTTGGAAACTTCTGAAAACCCAACTCATCATCCATCTGGCTATGAAGGGACATCTACAACATTAATCCCATGACGCATGTTTTACTTTGTAGAATTCCAAACATTCAACAAGCTTGTGAGTGGTCTATTTATTTGCAAGCTTAGGTTGCTGCTTCTTGCCTTTAAAAGCCAAGCACTGTAGTTGCTCCCGTAGATCGGTACAGTCTTTTACAGTTTTCAAAGCACTTATGAGTTCTTCCCCTATTCTTTACTTCTGAAAACAAAATGTGTATCAGCCAATGATGTAATTAGTTTGAACAGAAAAGAACTTTATTGGACATTATCAAGGGCCTTGAAGAATGCCCGGAGGGCCAATGCCAGGTTCTGGGGCTGTACCACCGCAGGACTGCCCAGGGGAGATAGTGCAGTGATACCCCAACAGTTGACCCTGGATGGAACCGTGGGCATGGCTGCTCAGAGAACTCCAGTCTTTTGCATCCATCCTTAGAAACAGATCCTACCTACTTGGTGCTTGCTTCTTCTTCTCCCATCAGAGCCTCATGTGGGTGCATCTGATGGGCAGACCTTGTATCATTTGCAAAGTAATTTCTGGCTTCTCTTGGGGTAGAAAGTCAACATGGGAAAATTCCTCAGAGGTAGGAAGAGTGTCCAAAGGATGCTGGCTGTTTCAAATTACAACAAACAGGACAAACGATACCACTGACCATCAGAAGTGGGGTTTTAATGTCTTGAAACAGTTATTATTGGGTTTTAATGTTACTGGGAATCATTTACTGTAGGTTCACAAGATATCTGATAAGAGAGCACCTTTTAGATTTCTCTAACCAATAATATCTGCATTCTGATCCTGCAGAAAAAAGTTCTCTGAAAGCGCTGACCAGTTTTGATTGCAATATGATTTCTCAGCTGATTCTTTTCATATCCTATTTGAAGCAGAGCTCAAAAAGCTCTGTACTCAGTGGGTGGTTGTATAATTGTTTTAATTCATTTGTTAAACATAATTATCTTTCCTCACTTCTGTCCTATTCCTTTGATATATGCTCAGCAACTTGGTCCCTAATGGATGTGATTAGAGCTTCCCACGGTGTGCATCATGTGAGGGAAGGGGTGTTACATCGTTAAGGTGGGGACACATCTTCATTTCATGTTTCAGGGACTTAAGCTGTTTCTTTTGACACCTGGGGGCTAAGTTAATGAGAGAGTTCTTTGATAGCTTTATGTGAGCTAATTCTGCTTGTCACATGCTATAGGGGACCTGGAGAAGAGGGAGGAAGTCAGAGAGCAGAAGATAGGTGGGGTGCCTTTGTTCAGTGACCATCCCCTCATGTCAACCACCAACCCAATCATTAACTCTGGGCGTTTAAACACAGACATCCTGAGACAGATCAAAGACAGGTTCTTGGCAACAGGTCAGAACATATTCTTGGGAAAAAGAGTTATGCTAGTGGACCCTTGTGAATCTGAGGTGTCTTCCTCCTAGAGACCTGGGTGTTTTGTAGACAACCTCTCATCCACCTTTTTGCAATGTCCCCGCAAGGCACTTATTCCCAAGTCTGGGAAAACTGAAGAATATTAGACTCTGTGCTCTTAGAGATCAGGGAAGGTGTCAATGAATCATCCTTCTGGGTTCTAACCTAGACTGACAACAGATAAGAACCGAGTTCAATCAAATGTGATAGGTATTGAGGGCTAGATGAGTCAGCATGGCTTAGATTCAAGACCAAAAGAGTCTTGAATCTTCCTGTGCCCTGAATTGAAAAATGGTGCTCAGGGAATAGTGTACCTGGCCCGATCCAGCCATGCTTACCCCAAGAATATGAAGATTTCCCCCTGCATTTTCTTTTGAAAGTTTTATGGTTTTAGCCTTTACATTTAAGTCTACAATCTATTTCCAGTTAATTTTTGGATATAATGTGAGGCAAGAGTGATGATTTGTTTTCCCATACATACATGCAATGATAGAAATGCTTTCCAGCCTGCCGCCAAAAAGAATGGGCCTGGGTCTTTCCTACTGTTTCCTGGCAATGGTCCAGCACAGCTTTCCTTCAGAGCAGTCAAATAACTGAAAGAAAATCCTCAAATTTGACAATCTTGTCTACTGGGTTTCAATGGAAGTTCATGCATTTTATCCACTCCCCCTTTTCAACCTGCTTTCTATAGAGAACATCAATTAACCTGTTGGAATTCAACCTGAAAAAAAAAAGGGCAACAAATTAAGCCACTTACAAGAGTGTCACGAAGTACTGACCTTTTATTCTTAACACAGTGACTGGACAGAACCCCTATTTTTGCGAGTAAAAAAGAGCAGGCACCCCTTCCCCATCCTATGCGATGGTGCACTTCAAAGCCTTGTCTAAGCAAATCTTAGAATGTTGAAGTTGTAGGGAACAGAATGTTCATCAGTTTGATGAACGTTGGAAACAGTGGTCTTTGCAGCTTCGGTTTATAACAGTGAGCTTGTGCATTCTTGGATAGCTGTCCATTACTGATGTGTGCCGGATTAGTTTTACAGTTTCACCTGAGGAAGGAAGACTTTATGTTTTATGAAGAGTCCAGAAATTCTGCTTTTAAGGCTAAATGCATACAGCCACATTTATTACACAGAAAGTGCAGCAAGTCTACAAGACCAGAAGCATAAGTACTGATGAATGGATGGAAGCAGTAGCTAGGACTATAGACAATCCTATAGCAAGAGAAGACTGTGATGCTTCCGGATGGTCCAGGAAATCTTCTGGAGGCTTCAGTACCTGGTGTGATCATTTAGTCGTGAAAAGGGCACATCAGAAGGGGTGGTGTGGTGAGCAAGGGCACAGGACAGGAGCCGAGCACATCTGGCAGGTGGCAAGTGGACTGTCACGGTGGGGCCGTGAGAGACTGGGGTCAAGGCAAGCTGCCAGGAGCCAGGAAGCCTCCTGAAAGCCCGAATATCCCAGGATAGCATATTCTCAAATCATGATGATAAGGCTTACGACGATTTAAATGCTGTTAAATGGGAATTTTGCCTTTCAAACCATGCGATACCTTTGATTGTAAGATGTATCCCAATTTCAAAGATGTTAGATTGTGTGGGGGGAAAAGCACAAGTCAGTGTGCTAGCCAGCCTCGGGGAGGACCACGAAGATTTCCACATCCCAGTATCTGCATGTGTGTTGTACCCTCCCACATCTGGTGTAACTAACAGGATATAGCAGAATTGGGGGTAAATCAGTTACAGAATTAGGTTATGAAAGACACTGAGGCTTCTGTTTTGTTCTCTCTCTCTTTTCCTCTCTTTCTTTTCTCTCTCTCTCTCTCCCTCTCCTTTCTTCTTCTATTACCCCTCTCCTTCCCTCTTACTCCCTCCCTTTCTCTCTCTTTCTCATTTATCATTAGCTCTTGTGGAAATGCAGGTATCCCTGTAGATACCCGGGTGGCAAGGAACTGAGCCCTCCACACCTGCCACCTGCACAGAATTGAGGTCTATCCATCATCACATGTCCTTCAAACAGCTGCAGCCGGCTATTTGATGGCAATCTCATGAGATACCTCAAGGCAGAAACACACAGCTCGACAGCTTCCAGGTGCCTGACCTTCAGAAATGGTGTGAGATCATAAGTATTTAAATATATAGTTTGGGCTGCTAAGTTTGGGGGTAATTCATTGCAAAGCAATAGAGGAACGATTCTATACAAAGACTCAAAATATGCCTTATTCCGTATGTGTACTCAGCGTCAGTCTGACGTTCAGAAAGAGATATGCCTGCCTGAGACTGCTTAGAACATGCAGTGCCTCAGAGCAGGGGGAGACATTAAAGAGAGGTAACAAAAAATGGGGAAAGGGAATGTAGACATACAAAGAAGAACCATTTTGCTTTTCTAGGTCCTTCTTTTTAAAGAGTAGAAAATATACTTTCCTAGAAAGAAATAAACACAGAAGGAAAGAGTAGGATGAAAGTTACCTTTATCAGCCTATAAACAGATACTCAAACCAAAAACACTGGAAACTGAAAAAAGGTGCCAACTGTTTTTAAAGAAATGGCACACGACGTTAGGTATGAATAACTTTCATGCAAATTGAAGAGGTAGACGTGGTCGAATTGTTCAGGAGGCACCAAAAGAATGTGAATAACATTCTATTGAAAGGAAGGAAGACTGAGATTCTGAAAAAATATTTTATTAGGTAAAAGAATGAATAAATAAATGTATATATATATGTATATATATACATATATATATAAGTTTTCTAGGGTTGCTATTTCAAGATACCAGAAGCCTAGAGGCTGAAACCACAGAAGTGGACAGTGTCACATTTCTAGAGGCTACAGTGTTGGTAGAACATGCTCCTTTTGTAGGTATTGTGGATGGATCTACTCCAGGCCCCTTTTCCAGCTTGAAGCGTTGCTCTGGCTTTGGACTTCTTCACCGGGCCTTCTCCCTCAGTGCATATCTGTGTATCCGCACTCTCCCTTCTTAGAAGCGCACAAGTACTCCCGAATTAGGTGCCCAGTCTACTCAAATATGACCTCATCCTAGCTAGTGACATCTCCCGGGACCCTATTTCAAATAAGGTCATGCTCCCAGGTGCTGGGGTTTAGGACTGGGATACTTCATATGCATAAACACATACACACACACACACACACACACGTGTGTGTGCATATGTATTCCTATATATATCTATGTGTATAGATAGAAAGGGATGAAGGAATAGATGGGAAAAAGAAAATATGCCTAGCGAGTTAGTAGACTTCATCTTTAACTTTTCAACAATGACCTTCAGAATGAACGACTGAAATTCTATTGAAAGAAAAGACCTGCATAGGTCAGTGAAAAATAAACTCTACATAGGAGGATGCAGTGGCTAGTATAGATTTTGTGGAAAGAGAAAGGATGAAAAGGGCTAGACTGTACCCAAAGAAATCCTCAAAGGCTACTTTTCCAAGGTCTTGAGAAGAGACAATGGAAAGACACCCGATCCTTGAACAGAGAAAGCAACCATTGCAGAACAACAAGGGATCCTCTTAGAAAGACATGGCTATTCTCAAGGTGTCTGCATGCGATGAGAAAACTCCCTGAGATCCACCACATTCAAGCCCATCCAACAAGACTCCAGACACTTTTTGGAAAGCTTGTCTTTCTTTCATGGAGAGAGAATGAGTGAGAGAGAGCATGAGAGAGGAGATGGTCAGTGGGAGAAGCCGACTCCCCAAGGAGCTGGGAGCGGGAGGCGGGATGAGATCCTACCAGTCCGGGGTCATGACCTGAGCCCAAGGCAGTCGCTGAACTAACCGAGCCACGCAGGCGCCCGTCTCCAGAAATGGATCAGCAACAGCTGAGGAGCACCTGGGCAGCACCCTCAGTGAAGTGCCCAACTCTGGGTTCTGGCTCAGGGGGTGATCTCAGGCTCTTGAGATTGAGCCCTGAGGCTAGCTCTGGGCTCAGGGCAGAGTCCACTAGGTCTCTCTTCGGGTCCTGCCCTTCCCCCCTTCCCCAAGAAGAGTGCTCTTGCCCTGAAAAAAACTAGGAAAAGCCTTCACAGAAATAAACAATGGTTGAGAGGGGGAGGGGTGGGGAGAGAAGCGACTGACACGGGGCGAGCGGGAGGTGCCCGAGATGCTGCCCGCCCTGCCAGGGCCGGGCTCCCTCAGCCGCCACCGCCACCGCCTCGCGACGCCGTCGCAGCCACCACGGCAGCAACTCCCGCCGCCCCCGCCGCCCCCGCCGCCCCCGCTGCAGCCCCGCGGCAGAGAACAGCTGAGCCCAGGGAGCCTTGGCGCAAGCCTCCAGGAGTGCCTCCAGCGCCCTCTGAGCGCGTTCTCTTGGGGCAGAGGGGCCAAAGATCCATCAGGGAGGAGGCGAGGGCGGCGCCCAGGCGTCCCCGGCGGGGGAGGGGCAGGCAAGACCTGCAGGGAGATCCCCTTGGGATTGTTGGAGCTGCTGCAGGGCTTCACGCTGCACTTGGCGACGCACCAGCCTGAGGACCCTGCCCTGCATCTGGCTCTTTCCTGAGCAGGGAGCCTGTTTGGCCCTCTCTCTCGGCCTGTCTCTCTCCTTCCTTCTCCTCTCTGTCTGTCCAAGGAAGGAAGAAAAACTTCCAAGAAATCCTCAAACAACCCTCCTGATTCTTGTCGTTCATGAGGCCCCTATGCGTCAACATTTGATTTTTACTTCTTGAATGGAAGGGATTGCTTGTTTGATAGACGCATTTGACAGAAAGACAGACACAGTGAGAGAGGGAGCCCCCTTGGAGAGGGAGTACAAGAAGTGCAAGTGGGAGAGAGAGAAGCAGGCTTCCTGCTGAGCAGAGAGCCCCAGGCAGGGCTTGCTCCCAAGACCCTGGCATCAGGACCCCAGCAGAAAGCAGCCACCCAGGTGCCCCACTCCATGATTAAATCCGTTTTTCACGATTCAGTCCATTGCATTAGGCAACACGCTTCGAGGTCCTCCTCCACTCGGATAACACTAACCCAGAGGTTGTGTTTTCCTTGGCACTTTTGTGATCACTGAGCATTTTAGGAATCTTTGCATGGGTTTCTTGGCTGATGATTTTCTCCTTGGCATATTTCTGTGCAAGGATTTTCATTGTTTTGAAGGTACCTACCTATCCTTCTTGATTCCCAGTTATCCTCTCTCGAGTTGTATACAGTTCCTTAGGGGGTATCTCCATACAACCTTTCATACTTTTCGTCTTGTCCTTTGCTGGGCAAGATTTTGTGTTTGGAACCTTGGATTCGTAGAGTCCAACTTCCTAACCCTTCTTGGGCTTCCCGTTTTTGGTGGTGTGCTCCACTCATCTCTGCCACCTCCCCCAGATCCTCCAAAGGGTTTCCTATTGTATCTTCCAGACAACTTCTGATGTCTTCTTTCGTATGTAGGCTCCATCAGTCTGGAATAGCGTTCGGACCTCTTCTGTTCCACGTGGATATTCACGTCGTTTAGCACCGCTTGGTCAAAGTCTGCCCTTTCGTGTTGGTCTATTTCCTCGGGTCATTTCAAGAGACCTTTTGTAAGACATCCTATCCCATCAGATTCTCCTCTCACTCTCTTTCTCCCTCAGTCTTGCTCTCGCTTCTTTCTTCAGATTTGCCGGGGAATGACGAGCCCTTTTCGTGTCCAGGGCAATAGGAGAACTGGCTTACCCACGGACACAGGCACTTGCTAGATCAGAAACTGGATTGCATTGAATCCCTCCATCCACTTGGGGTCCATTGAAACTGTACACTACCGTTCATCCAATCTCTGTACGTGTTCTATTCACCTAGGTAACCTATGAACATATGGACCATCCTCAGTCATCTTGGATGGTATTCTGATTGGAGCCTTGCTGGGTAGAGATGGTATAAAATCTTTGGAGAGACGAAGTCCTCCTTTTGCTCTTCTCATTAATAGGAGTTTCAAGCTTTGTTCGTATGTCCCAGGAGTCCATTTAATTTTCCTGAATTTTTAACTTCTATCTGATGACTTGGAGGAATTTACTTCCTGATTCTCATACTTTCTCCATTCTCTGAGAATATCTTTCTATACACATTTCACTCTGTGTTTTTTTTTCCATTTGTTGTACCTTCAGTGTTTCCCCCGCCCCTTCTTATACTCGCTATGATGTCCCCGTCTAAGTTGGTAGAAGTCTTGTTCAATTTTAGGTTTTCAATACTACCGAATTTTGTTTCTGCCTTCGTAAGCTGATTCTGTCCCTCCTCGAAGCAGCACAGCATTCTGTGTGGTTATGGGTATTGATGCAATCTAACCAAGTTCATCTTTTCATTAGAGTAGAGAAACCATTGACATTTCATGAAAGGACTGAGCCCCTCAAATGATGCCCATTGTCTTGCATTTTCTTTGTTTCATCCCTTTGTTACATCCCCATTTATTTATTTATTATTTTATTTCAATTATTTTTTTAAAAAAACATAGAGTATATTTTTATCTCCAGGGGTACAGGTCTGTGATTCACCAGGTTTACACAACTCACAGCCCTCATAGATCTCTTTTTAAAAATCCCTGTGTTTTTCTTTAAATGTTTTTATTTAAGTTTTTTCATTTTTCTCTTTTGTTTTTAATTTTCATTTCAGCATACCAGTATTTCTTCTTTTTACAACAAACCCAGTGCTCCATGCAATAGGGGCCTTCTCTAATACTCACCACCTGGTTCCCCCAACCTCCCACCCCTTGCCCCTTCAAAGCCCTCATATTGATTTTCGCAGTCCTTAGTCTCTCATGTTTCACCTCCCCTTCCAATGTATTTAATTTATATTTTTAATTCTAAATTTTCATTTGTAATTTCAAGTTTCATTTGAATTAAATATATTTAATTTAACTTCATTTAAGTTTTATTATAATTTTTTTTAAAGGCTGATACATGCTGTCGGCCCCCAAATCTGCAGTCTCAGAAAGTACACAGAAAATGGGGAAAGGGGATGTAGACTTACAAAGAAGAACCATTTCGCTTTTCTAGGTCCTTCTTTTTAAAGAGTAGAAAATATACTTTCCCAGAAAGAAACAAACTCAGAAGGAAAGAGTAGGATGAAAGTTACCTTCATCTGCCTATAATTAGATACTCAAACCAAAAACACTGGAAACTGCAAAAAGATGCCAACTGTTTTTAAAGAAATGGCAGACGACTTTAGGTAAGAATAACTTTCATGCAAATTGAAGTGGAAGACAGACGTGGTCGAATTGTTCAGGAGGCACCAAAAGAATGAGAATCACATTCCATTGAAAGGAAGGAAGACTGAGATTCTGAACAAAAATGTTTTATTAGGTAAAAGAATGTATAATATATATATACATTATAATATATATAACCATGGTTTTATAGTTTTATATAATGGTTATATATATATATATATATATATATATATATATATATATTATATATATATATATATATATTTTATATTTATATTTATTTATATATTTATATTTATTTATTTATATTTATATTTTATATTTTATATGGTTGCTACTACAAGATACCAGAAGCCTGGAGGCTGAAACCACAGAAGTGGACAGTGTCACATTTCTAGAGGCTACAATGTTGGTAGGACTTGCTCCTTTTGTAGGTATTGTGGATGGATCTGTTCCAGGCCACTTTTCCAGCTTGAAGTATTGCTCTGGCTTTGGACTTCTTCACCGGGCCTTCTCCCTCAGTGCATATCTGTGTATCCGCACTCTCCCTTCTTAGAAGCACATAAGTCCCCCTGAATTAGGGGCCCAGTCTACTCAAATATGACCTCATGTTAGCTAGTGACATCTCCAGGGACCCTATTTCCAAATAAGGTCATGCTCTCAGGTGCTGAGGTTTAGGACTGGGATACTTCATATGCATAAACACATACACACACACACACACACACACACAAACGTGTGTGTGTATATGTATTCATATATATATAGATAGATAGATAGATAGATAGAAAGGGAGGAAGGAATAGACGGGAAAAAGAAAATACGCCTAGCAAGTTAGTAGACTTCACCTTTAACTTTTCAACAATGACCTTCAGAATGAACAACTGAAATTCTATTGAAAGAAAAGACCTGGATAGGTCAGTGAAAAATAAACTCTACATAGGGGGATGCAGAGGCTAGTATAGATTTTGTGGAAAGAGAAAGGATCTAAGGGCTAGTCTGTATGTACCCAAAGGAATCCTAAAAGGCTGCTTTTCCGAGGTCTTGAGAAGAGACAATGGAAAGACACCCGATCCGTGAACAGAGAAAGAAACCATTGCAGAACAACAAGGGATCCTTTTAGAAAGACATGGCTATCCTCAAGGTGTCTGCATGCGATGAGAAAACTCCCTGAGATCCACCACATTCAAGCCCATCCAACAAGGCTCCAGACACTTTGGAAAGCTTGTCTTTCTTTCATGGAGAGAGAATGAGTGAGAGAGAGCATGAGAGAGGAGATGGTCAGTGGGAGAAGCCAACTCCCCAAGGATCTGGGAGCGGGAGGTGGTAGGAGATCCTGCCTGCCCGGGTTCATGACCTGATCCCAAGGCAGTCGCTGAACTAACCGAGCCACGCAGGCGCCCGTCTCCAGAAATGGGTCAACAACAGCTGAGGAGCACCTGGGCGGCACCTTCAGTGAAGTGCCCAACTCTGGGTTCTGGCTCAGGGGTTGATCTCAGGCTCTTGAGATTGAGCCCTGAGGCTAGCTCTCGGTTCAGGTCAGAGTCCACTAGGTCTCTCTTCGGGTCCTGCCCTTCCCCCCTTCCCCATGAAGAGTGCTCTTGCCCTGAAACCAACTAGGAAAAGCATTCACAGATATAAACAATGTTTGAGAGGGGGTGTAATGCCAACTGAATATTACCCCACCTTAAAAGACCACCAGAGACATGAGTCAAAGCCAAGCAGCAAGGGTCGTTTATTGCAGGTTCGAACCTGACCTCTGCGCTGCTCGTTGCCAATAACGCCGAGAGGTCCGGAGCTGGGTCGGTGCAGGATTTTTATAGACAGATACAAACAAGTTTCGGGTGGGGCTGAGCTGATTGATTGATAGTTTGAACAGGCATACTTGGCGTCCGTGGATTGGGTCAGGGGACCCGCACGCGAAAGCAGACAAAGCAATCTTACAGAAGCAGAATTGGCCGGTTAGCCCACGCATGCGGAAAAAAAAAGCACTATCAGGATATTGAAGGCCTGGTTACTATCAAGCCAAGGCCACTTTCCCTCTAATGAGGCACTAACATAAAGACAATTGGGAGTCTCCTGGTGAAATGTTACATTCCGGCTATCAAAGGTAAGGTAACTTCTTTGTTGTAAATTTCAAGGACATTTGCAAACCAAGGGAGACTCCTACCCTGCAGGACTGTGATTTCTGCAAGTTAACTATTTATCATTTTATGGCAGTCAGGGGAGCCTGAGGAATGCTACACATATGGAGGGGAGTGGGTGAAGGGGGGGGGTGCAAGGCGCCAGCTTTTGATTTGTCCTCAGCCAGCCTCCTGCTCCTTCATTCCCCCCTGAACAATTTTGACCCTTAAATCTTTAAGGGGGATGAAGGTGGAAGGTCTCATCTTCTGTAACTTCTTCGTGCTGAATGGGGGCGTAGAGCTGTCCCTACCTACTGGGGTCAATATTGATCAGGGTAGGAATGTATAAGGGAGTTACGAAAGGTGGAGGCAGCTGAATCCAGCGCTGACAGTGAAGAGGCGTCCTCGCGTGCAATAAGGATCGTCTGTCGTGGTGTAGTCATTGTAGCAATGGAGTCTCGGCACCAAGTAGAGAAAGATGGAACAAAGCATCATATTAAGGTTAATAAGGCGATAAGAATAAGAAGCCCAAAAAGGAGATTTGGCCATAGCCCTCCTCCAAGCCAGGAACTTAACCAATCACTAAAAGAGAGAGAGGGACCTTGTAGAGCCTTAATCTGGGCATTCATATCCTTAATTAGTCCTGTGATACTTTTGTGATAGTCTGGGATGTACAAACAACATTCTGTCTTGATAATTGCACATGTGCCACCCTGGGCTGCTTTCAGGACATCTAAGGCCATCCTATTTTGTAGGACTGCCTTGCGTATCTGTGACAATTCGGTATTAAGTAGGGAGATGCCATTTAGTGAATCATTGAGTGCCTTTGTAGTATATTTATTAAAGGCTTCTACATGCCACATGACATCCTCTAGTCCCGCAGATGGAACAAAAATGGATGCTAAGTGATCATACCATTTAAAAACAGATCGCGTCCATCTTTATTTCAAGTTGGGGAGATTAGCTGGGGTTGTAATGGTTTTAGTAATGCACCCATGAATTCAGGGAAATCCTAAAGTACAGCGACCTATCTACCCTGGAGGAAGCCAGGGCCACAAGTTGGTTCCACATATCCAGTGGGTTCCGTTTGGAGCTGGCCATCTGATGCCAGGTCGCCTTGCCCAGTCAGTAGCAAACCAGTCAGTAGCCTGAAGTACTATTATTTGGGGACACATTTCTAGTGAGCCATCCTAGACATCGTGTGTTATTTGCCCAATACCACTCGTATGATTCCGTATGATTCCTTTGTTCCCAGCATAAAACTGCCTTCAGACTGAGCTGTCCAATCGTGGGTGTAAGCCACAGATATGTATCTCAGATGCCATCCTTAGTATATGCCATCCTTAGTATATGCCATCCTTAGTATAGCGATAAGGAGGGTTTTGAAACTTAGGCCCATATTTGATTGGGGATTTATGGCTTGATAGCAATCCCCTTTCTTCCAAATAGCTCCATGGGCATGTAGCATATTTGGAGTCAGTATAAATGTTAATTCCTAGGCTTTGGCAATTGCAAAGTACAAGTGAGCACTATGGCACACCTAGCTTTTCTTATTCTTTCTTTGAAAACTACTGTCATCAGAAAACCAACTGTCATTCGTATTTTTAACAGGGGCATCATAAATCTGGACAAATAGAGTAAGTAAGATCAATAACCTCTGAACATTTTTGCTCTATAGAGAAAGAAGTACAATGGTCAGGTTCAGGCATACAGGTAACTAGGTTTAAAGTTTGACAAATTTTAAGTATTATTTCTGGCATATCTATAAGTATAGTCCAATATTTAATTAGATGGCCTCTATAATCCATTGGTGGCCTTTGGCTTCTAAGACAAATCTGGACCTGATGTGAAGTTATTACAGTCAGGGACTGTTCCATAGTGAGCTTTGAGTCTCCTTTTATGAGGGCTGTTCTATGCTTAGCTAAAGCATCTGTTTACAATCGCACCTCAACAGAGGTGGCCTCTAGGATAAATATGACTAAGGGATGAAACCAATAAGAAGACCTTTGAGTGGTCCAGCCTTAACAATGTCCTGATTACAGAGGATCACTGGCAAGTGAGAATACTTGTCAAGAGATAAGAGGAGTCCCCAATGCATCATACAATCCACTCATAAACAACGTGGGGTCATCCATTGTCTCCACAAGTCCATAGTTAATCCTATGGAGTGCAATAGGCTGGCTTTTAGGCAATTTCATTATCCCAGCCACACATAAGGTGTTAGTTAAGTTATACAATTGTAGGTGAATCGATCCCATTTTCCAGTTGTTTAATCATGTGTGAGGGGGTTCTACTAATATCCCCACAAAATAAAAAAGCAAGAAGATCATCTAAATGAGCTATTGTGTAACTTCTCTGAAGTTTACCTCAAATTGTTTAGCTTAGGTAAACAAACATTTAAAGACAATCAAATCTAGAATTTAACATCCATAAAGGTGTGTTACTAAAACAATTTTTCTCTCTAAAATAACCCTCATTTACAGAGATAGCCAAATCAGGACTAATTCACTTGTGAAACAAGTCCAGTTTTAACAAACTTGGCCCATTATTTACATAAGCTCAGCAAGAACAGTTGAGTGTGATCATATAGATCTTTTAGAATCTGCTTTGCTGGAACTTCTTATAAGGAATCTCTGGGTTGAACTTTTAGTAGCCTCTCCGGGCCAGAAGCCAAGCCCTGTACTTGCCATCAGGCATGCCTGCAATACCTGTTGATTTGGGCGAGTTCCTCTTCTGAGTTTCCGCACCTACCAAAGAGTGACATTCTTTACTCACCTGGTGAGGCTGCTGGGAACTCTGTAAGCAAGGTATCAGGCTAACAGTCCCAAGGGGCTTTATGGCTCCAGGTTTCATAAAGTCAACGTTAGTTCCTTAAAGCTGTCTGGTCATATCTGAGTCTATGCATGTCTTTCTCAAATATGACATTCCAGTCAAAGCCTTGGTAAAATAACCAGTTCTCAATGGTGTCCTGTTAAAGGAGAACAGATTCTTATTGAACTTATGCAAATGACTGATTGCCATGGAAGAAAGAATACTTACTGAGACCTTTTGGTTTCAGAGGGTTCAGATAGAAAATTTGAATGCCTTGAGCACTTTTACAACTGTATAAGTTACAGATAAATTAAGAAAAATTATCCCTAGTCTGGAAGAGGAAACATTAGAGAGAACCAGCAATGTTTAAAGTAAGACAAAACATTAAGAGACACAACACTATAATCTTTTAGTTCATTTAGTCCCATGTTACTAAATCTGGTGAATGCGGCTTTAGTTAGTTTTGGAAATTCTTACCCATTTCAGTTTTAGGATTTTCAAGTATATCAAATATCTGTATTTGTCCTGAAAGTCCTTTATAGGAATTTCCTTGAAGATAAAACTCATTTTACAAGAGAATTAAAACAATTATAAATGACAAAAACTCAGAATGGATATGGTTAGAGCTAAAGAGACACGGGAGTTTACAATTTAGCTGCAAGGAAATCAGGTTATTTCTGTGATACATAACATTTCCATAATCACAGTATCAAGCGGTGATCTTTCCAAACATTAAAACTTTAGGAAGTGCATAGAATCTCTAGAATAGTTATAGTATTTTCCCAAATGTAATCCAAGGTTTATCATTGGTTCAGTAGTATTTCACGAGAAACTTCACATACCAAGGAAAAGCCTGAGTTAAAGAGATTTAGAATTTAAATCTTGTCAACATTTGCTAAAATCTTAGAACGTTTTGAAGCACATGCCTAAATATAATTAGGGATGTTAAACACCTGATAAAACAAAACATAGAAACTGGTTTTTCTGGGCAGGCAAAGAGAAAATCACTTACATTCTCATAACAGGAGATCAATTAATCTAATAAAACTTTATCCTTTGAACAGAGAATTTCAGTCTTGTACTAATGTAATGTACCTTTAAAACCCATTCATTTAGGACAAAATTACCTTCCCTTACCTTCAACAAAATGTATTCCCATTCCTTAAATCTTTCTTACATATCTGCTACTTTCTTACATACAGAGTTTCCCTTATTTCCATCAGTCTTAGTTACACTAAGCAGAACTTTGTATTCTTAGAAACACCTTTAGTTATTAACCAATTGTGAACTGTTACACAACAGAATTCTTCAGGTGGCAAATTTATGAATCAGTTAAGTGGCAAACAAGTTTACCAACAGATTTAAATACTCTTAGTTTCTTTGCAGTAAGAAGTCAAAAGCACAAACCTACATCCAATAATTAACGACTTAGCATTTTATCCTGTTTGGTAAAGACCTAGATGTCCACAATTTAATTCCATTTGTCATCCAAGCAAAACTTTAAAACTTTCAGATTACCAAAGACTTTGAAAGCTACTTCAGCAATTACCCATTAGAACTTTGAGACAGACAATTAACCTTCAGTTTAGTTATTTCTTTGCTAACAAATTTTAATAAATAACATGAGCTTATTTGACCTTCAGTAAACCTCGAAGTTTCACATTTACTGCTGATAACTTAAAAGACAGGTCTTATCTTAATTAAACCAACAAACTTAACTTAGTTCCAACACTGATTTACTTTCCACCTGGGCCCACTCCACTTTGAATGTTTACCTGAGACATGCGTGGGAAGATCTGGAGTGGGGGGTGTTAGGTCCAGGGGGTGCTCTTCTTGCTCCTTGACAGTGAAGAGAGAAGGAGCTGTGGTGCATGATCTAGAGGCCAGTCATGCAGGCTGCACACACGTTGGTACAGAAACACGTAAGGGGGAAACAGAAGAAACAAAGCGCTGCCAGGAGTCAGAGAAAAGATTCCCGGTTTTAGAGCTCATAAGGCCCAACAGAGGAGAAGACACCATGCTTTCCCATCAGCCAGGGGGGAGGGGTTAGGCAGTCCAAGTCAGGCCAGAGAACACAGGGAAACTTCCCCGAAACAAAGAGAGTTTCGGCAGCTGCTTGGGAATATTCCTTATAGTCTCTGTCTCGAGTTAGACCAACCCCAGTTGGCTCCAGTTATAGCCATTAACATGGGAAGTGAGTGAGGGAGAAGCCCCCACATCTATTAGGAGTAACAGAGAGAAATAAATCCAGAGTCCCCTTTGCTAGGGATGGCCCAGCAACCTGGGTTTACTAGGAGAAGGCTTATTTACATAATTATCATCCAATATGTCAGGAGGAAATTTACTAGCTTACTCATTGAATCTGGTTTTAGCTCTTAATACCTATCTCTTATATTCCCTCCCGATATGTATGATGTTGCAGACAAGGGGAGAGGGATCTTTCAGGTGCTGTCCTGCTCGCGTCCCTCGCGGGAACTTAGGAGCGTCTTAGCTAAGGTCTATCTGTATAAACCCAGGACCAGGCTACTCCATGGAGTAGATGACCGTTATGCTGTATGACGCTCCACGAGACTCAGGGTGCAGTCCACTCAGACTCCGAAGCCGAAGGCGGTGGAGCCACACAAACACATTCATACAGTCAGGCATCCCTCAGATTCAAATGGGTTAGACATCCTCCCGTTAAACAGAATGTAACCTTCATGACCAGTACAAGGAACATATATCCACATTTAAAGACATAACATGGAGACATACATGAAGACATACATTGTTGGCCTCCGAGGTGGGGCTCGAACCCACGATCTCTGAGAAGCCGTCTCGGCCCCTGAGGTGGGACTTGAACCCACGATCTCTGAGAAGCCATTCCCGCCGGGCCCGAGGGACGCCTCCCCATTGGCCCGCTGGCAACACTATAGCGCGTCTGCCAGGGTGTATTTGCCAGCCACCGTCCTGGGACTCTAACCCAGGTCCTGGGACTCTAACCCAGGAAAAATCACAGAAAGGACAAGACACACAAGACATACATAAGAACAAAGCATACGAAAAACATAGAGACAAAAGACAAAGCCCGCTTTCTTACCGATCGGTTGCAGTGACCCGTTGACCAGTTGTCTGGTGGGCTTGAAGGGGAGATCTCGGTGGGACCTCCAAATGTATTGCCAACTGAATATTACCCCCACCTTAAAAGACCACCAGAGACATGAGTCAAAGCCAAGCATCAAGGGTCGTTTATTGCAGGTTCGAACCTGGACTTCTGCGCCGCTCGTTGCCGATAACGCCGAGAGGTCCGGAGCTGGGTCAGTGCAGGATTTTTATAGACAGATACAAACAAGTTTCGGGTGGGGCTGAGCTGATTGATTGATAGTTTGAACAGGCATACTTGGCGTCCGTGGATTGGGTCAGGGGACCCGCGCGCGAAAGCAGTCAAAGCAATCTTACAGAAGCAGAACTGGCCGGTTAGCCCACGCATGCGAAAAAAAAGCACTATCAGGATATTGAAGGCCTGGTTACTATCAAGCCAAGGCCACTTTCCCTCTAATGAGGCACTAACATAAAGACAGTTAGGAGTCTCCTGGTGAAATGTTACATTCCGGCTATCAAAGGTAAGGCAACTTCTTTGTTGTAAATCTCAAGGACATTTGCAAACCAAGGAAGATTCCAACCCTGCAGGACTGTGATTTCTGCAAGTTAACTATCATTTTATGGCAGTCAGGGGTGCCTGAGGAATGCTACAAATATGGAGGGGAGCGGGTGAAGGGGGCGGTGCAAGGCACCAGCTTTTGGTTTGTACTCAGCTAGTCTCCTGCTCCTTCACTTCATCATCAGCACCTACTGCTCTCCTCTCCTGGTGGTCTCTCCGGAATGGTTCTTCTCTAGGTCTTCTAGAAGGATATGGGCACTTCCCCTCTACCCCTGTTGCCGGACCAACCTTACCTATCCTGCAGGGTCAGATCGGCCTGGCCTTCTTTTATCTGTTGTTCTCTTCTGAATGGTTAGTTTTTCATAGATACCATGCTTTGCTTTTGTCAGGATTTACCCTGGACTATCAAAACCCTTTTCTTGTGCCAGTGAAGCCTAAGAAAAACCCTGATGAGAGAACCAGGAACACGGACAGATCATATTTATCCTGAATGTTCCGTCCAAAATGAAAAATACATTTCTGAGGAGCCTCAAGATCTCTGAGAAGGGAACTTTCACCAACTCTGTCATGTAGGGGCATCAATTCCGATTCTGTGTCAGTTTTCCTACTTTCGCAGCTAGTAATTCTCTACCTCAGAAAGCCCACTCTCAACCGTTTCCTCTCTCAAAGGCAGTTGCTCTTAGAGTCTGCACATGGCACTTGGGGCCTGCTGGTCGTTGGCTACTGCCCTCTGTACCTTGGGTCTAACAGCTGCGGAGCATCAAGATGAGAACGTCTCTTGTTCTAAGACTTAATATAGTTTGGGGCACATGGTAAGCAATAATCACTTATTTTGTTGATCCAAGTGTTTGAACTTTCTTAATTATTCTAGTACCATAGTTTACTTGTTCTAAGACTTGTCCTCTCCCAGCAATTTTAATATCTCTTAAGGTGGCACTCACCTTGCACTTTATGACATATCCTAGTTTAACTGACAGCATTTCTCTTTCTTAGTCGAACATAAACTATAGTGCATGTTACCCTTGATGAAAGCTAGGATGCAATTAAATACTCTATTATGGTTACGATTCTGATATTTGAAATCCTCCAGTAGCTCCCTGTGCCCCCACAGTGTAGTACCTCACCTCCTAGGCATTGTGTACAAACCATCTCACCCCAGTGTTAACCCCGGGGCTCAGCTTCCATCCCCAGGTGATGCTGCCAGATCAGCTGTCGGTTGTCATGAACTTGCTGTAGTTTCCCGAATGCACTGTGCTGCCTCCTGGCACTTTGAAACTTGACACACTCATCCTCATTCTTCGCTTTGCCCTTGTCTATCACCTCCCCTGAAAATCTGTTCCTAAGTGGCTTCTCCCAGCTCCAACCTACCCTTGGTAGTCTTTTGTCTCCCTGTGGTAAAGCCTGTCACACTGCACCATGGACATGCCCGTTGTCCCCCTGAGAAGAGAAAGGGGACAGTGAGGTTCCCCCAGCATTTGCAGCTCTAGTGCAGAGCCCCATGCCTGGCTTGCAGGAAATGCCAGATCATGAAGACAAACGGAGATCATTCTCTGGCTAAAATCAGATCTTCTTTGCCTACCGCAGGATCTGGATCAATAAAGAGCAGCCAGTTATTATTGCTGTTTTTCTACGGTTTTTTCCCCATATATTTCCCAGGTCTTTACTCTTTTTATAGCACTTTAATTCAGGCTTCAACCACTTCCTAGTCAGATCACGTGAAATCATTTTCCTTCCCATACCCTCGATGCATTTCACACCTAGTAATTCTTTTTTTAAAGATCTTATTTACCCATTTGACAGACAGATCACAAGCAGGTAGAGAGGCAGACAGACAGAGAGGGGGTAAGCAGGCTCGCCACTGAGCAGAGAGCCCGATGTGGGGATCCATCGCAGGACCCTGAAATCATGAACTGAGCCGAAGGCAGAGGCCTAAACCACTGAGCCACCCAGGAGCCCCATATCTGGTAATTTTTAATCAACGTGGATTTGCTGCATCAAATAGTTCCTCCTTCTTTAAATATAAATATATAAATATATTGATCAGGTCACACGCATGTCTTAGGAGAATGTCATACCTTTAGTAGCAAACTTGAAATCTTGGCCATTGGTTTTGATTTTTGTATTGGTTTGATTTGGTTCGGTTTTTGTAATTTTAAAAATCCCTCCAGCCCTTGGCTCTGTCTGACCTGATTGCTTTCAGCTGTTTCCGCCACTAAATTGTACCGGCAGCGAAAGCTCTCATTGTTTACAGTGGCGTCCCCGTCTGAACACTTTGTTAATAAAAAGCTTTTTTTTCTTTTTCTTTTTCTTTTTTTTTTTTTTTTGGCTATGGTAAAGTGGAACAACAATGAAGTATTTCAAGGAGGTGAACCACAGATAAATTTCTCTAAGGGTGGGGTGAGGGTTACTCAAAAAGGAACTTGACAAGGCTTTTAAAGATATCGACAATCATTATAACATAACGTGACTGATTGTTACCGTGCTTTTAACTGGGCAAACACTTGTTGGCTTCCAAGAAAGACTAACATAGTTCTAGACGGTTCTAGCGGCCTTCTAGCACAGGGTCTCATGAGGCAGGGATTCTAGCCACTGGCTGTGCAAGGCATGAGGCCTGTTAGTTATTCTATTTTTTCCTCAAGAATGGGCCTTTCTACATTCCAGGTCCTTTCTACCCCAATAAATAATGCGGCGATTCTCTCAGTGCATTATACTTTTGGCTTAAACAGCCAACTGTCTGTTTAAAAGGACTTTTGTTTAAAGTCCTTTAAAAAAAAGTTCTTTCAAAAAAATCTTTTTTTTTATTTTTTATTTTTTAATCCCATATGTTTACTCTGATCCATGGAACTTTGTCATTTTGACCTTCTCTGCTGATTAAAATATTCTTCATCATCAGCATCTACTGCTCTCCTCTCATGGTGGTAATCTCCGAATGGGTCTTCTCTAGCTCTTCTAGCAGGAGATGGGTACTTCCCCTCTACCCCTGTTGCTGGACCAACCTTACCTGAAAGACCGTAGAGGACCCGCTCCCAAGGACGCACTCAGAGACCACTGGATGCAATAAGCAAGAGGATTTTATTCGGGCATGCTTGGACTCCCAGGGACACTTGACCATGAAATCCGTGAAGGATGGGTCAGTGTCTGAGAGCCCTGATCTGTTTCGGGAGTGACTTAATATAGAATTTTACAGTCCATTACATCAGAGCTCTCACTTTTCTAGCCAGTAATTTCAAAGCATTACAGTAAGGCCTACACACAGGTAGCCAATCCTTTAAAATCAACCATACATTCTGGCCTGTCACCGTTCAGGTAGTGTACAGTAGAGGGTACATGTTGAATTGCACGTTTCTAACCTTTATCTGTATACGTGCTGAACCGCACGTCTCCAGCTAGCGTACGTGCTGAACCGCTCGTCTCGGCCTTGGTACGGGAGACAACTCTTATCAATTTTATTTAGTAGTAGGGGAAATTCTTAACAGGGGAAGGGTATAACTGTATTTGATTACACAGCGAGCGAGGGTTTAAGCAATTTTTCATTTCTTAGCAAAGCATTAGAAGCATTATTATACAGAAGCCAGAAACAGCTGGGGTAAACACAGATTTTTGCTAATTGTTATCCTATTATGCTGCTTGCTGACTGCCTTATCTATGGTCAGCTGGCCACAGTTTCTTAGCATAAGCTGGTTATAAAAAGAATGTTAAAACTTATAGGCTATACTATAGTTCTGACCTGGGGTCCTCCATTCCCCCCTTTTTCTTTATCATGGATATAATCTTATATCCATCTGTTTTGTTCTTCAATTGAGTCCTTTTGGGACTCTACTTGTTTAAGTAGTTGGTATTGCTGAGTCAAGACCATAGTCTGAACAACAGACAGGCGATCTTTAATGAATTGTATTAACCTGTTTAAGACACAAGGACCAAAAGTTAGAATTAATAACAGAATGATGAGAGGGCCCGTTATAGATGACAACAAAGTAGTAAGCCAAGGTGATCTGTTGAACCAGTTTTCGAACCATCCCTGCTGGGACTGAAAATCCCTTTTTCTTTGAGCAAGTCTTTCTCTGAGTTTATCCATAGTTTCTCTGACTACTCCGGTTTGATCTGCATAAAAGCAACATTCTTCTTTTAAGGCAGTCAGGGGTGCCTGTGGAATGTCACACATATTACCAAGGGATGTGGGTGGAGAGGGGGTGCAAGGCATCAGCCCCTTTTCCATCTTCAGCCAGCCTCCTGCTCCCTCATTATTTCCCCCTGAACAATTTTGACCCTTAAAGCTTTAAGGTGGTTGAAGGTGGAAGGTCTCATCTTCTGTAACCTCTTCCTGCTGAATAGGGGCGTAGAGCTGTCACTACCTACTGGGGTCAATATTGATCAGGGTAGGAATGTATAAGGGAGTTACGAAAGGTGGAGGCAGCTGAATCCAGCGCTGACAGTGAAGAGGCGTCCTCTCACGCGACAAGGATCGTCTGTTGTGGTGAAGTCATTGCAGCAATGGAGTCTCGGCACCAAGTAGAGAAACACTGAACAAAGCAACATATTAAGGTTAATAAGGCGATAAGAATGAAAAGCCCGAGAAGGAGATTTGACCATAGTCCTCCTTCAAACCAGGAACTTAACCATTCACTGAGAGAGAGAGAAGGATCTTGTAGGGCCTTAATTTGGGTATTCATATATTTTATGGTATACTTTTTTTTGGTTTTACTTAATTATTTGACAGAGAGAGAGATCACAAATAGGCAGAGAGACAGATAGAGAGAGAGATGAGGAGAAGCAGGCTCCCTGCTGAGCAGAGAGCCCTATGCGGGACTCGATCCCAGGCCCCTGGCATCATGACCTGAGCCGAAGGCAGAGGCTTAACACACTGAGCCACCCAGGCGCCCCGTATTCATATATTTTATTAGTCCTGTGACATTTTTGTGATAGTCTGGGATGTACACACAACATTCTGTCTTGATAATTGTACATGTGCCATCCTGGGCTGCTGTCAGGACATCTAAGGCCATCCTATTTTGTAGGACTGTCTATAGAGCAAAAATGTTCAGAGGTTATTGATTATAGAATAAGCAAGATCAACAACCTTTGAACACCTCCGCTCCACAGAGAAAGAAGTACAGTGGTCAGGTTCAGGCATACAGGTAACTAGGTGTAAAGTTTGACAAATTGTAAGTATTATTTCTGGCATATCTATAGGTATAGTCCAATATTTAATTAGTTGGCCTCTATCATCCATTGGTGGCCTTAGGCTTCTAAGACAAATCTGGACCTAATGTGCAGTCATTACAGTCAGGGACTGTTCCATAGTGAGCTTTGAGGCTCCTTTTATGAGGGCTGTTCTATGCTTAGCTAAAGCATCTGTTTGCAATTGCACCTCAACAGAGGTGGCCTCTAGGATAAATATGACTAAGGGATGAAACCCATAAGAAGACCTTTGAGTGGTCCAGCCTTAACAATGTCCTGATTACAGAGGATCATTGTTATGTGGGAGAAAACTTGTCAAGAGATAAGGGGAGTCCCCCATGCATCATACAGTCCACTCATAAACAAAGTGGGGTCATCCATTGTCTCCACAAGTCCATAGTTAATCCTATGGAGTGCAATAGGCTGGCTTTTAGGCAATTTCATTATCCCAGCCACACATAAGGTGTTAGTTAAGTTATACAATTGTACGAGAATTAATCCCATTTTCCAGTTGTTTAATCATGTGTGAGGGGGTTCTACTAATATCCCCACAAAATAAAAAAAAAAGCAAGAAGATCATCTAAATGAGCTATTGTGTAACTTCTCTGAAGTTTACCTCAAATTGTTTAGCTTAGGTAAACAAACATTTAAAGACAATCAAATCTAGAATTTAACATCCATAAAGGTGTGTTACTAAAACAATTTTTCTCTCTAAAATAACCCTCATTTACAGAGATAGCCAAATCAGGACTAATTCACTTGTGAAACAAGTCCAGTTTTAACAAACTTGGCCCATTATTTACATAAGCTCAGCAAGAACAGTTGAGTGTGATCATATAGATCTTTTAGAATCTGCTTTGCTGGAACTTCTTATAAGGAATCTCTGGGTTGAACTTTTAGTAGGCTCTCCGGGCCAGAAGCCAAGCCCTGTACTTGCCATCAGGCATGCCTGCAATACCTGTTGATTTGGGCGAGTTCCTCTTCTGAGTTTCCGCACCTACCAAAGAGTGACATTCTTTACTCACCTGGTGAGGCTGCTGGGAACTCTGTAAGCAAGGTATCAGGCCAACAGTCCCAAGGGGCTTTATGGCTCCAGGTTCATAAAGTCAACGTTAGTTCCTTAAAGCTGTCTGGTCATATCTGAGTCTATGCATGTCTTTCTCAAATATGACATTCCAGTCAAAGCCTTGGTAAAATAACCAGTTCTCAATGGTGTCCTGTTAAAGGAGAACAGATTCTTATTGAACTTATGCAAATGACTGATTGCCATGGAAGAAAGAATACTTACTGAGACCTTTTGGTTTCAGAGGGTTCATATAGAGAGAAAATTTGAATGCCTTGAGCAGTTTCACATCTCTGTAAATTACAGATAACTAGGAGGAAGTATCCCTGGTCTGGAAGAGCAAACATTAGAGAGAACCAGCAATGTTTAAAGTAAGACAAAACATTAAGAGACACAACACTATAATCTTTTAGTTCATTTAGTCCCATGTTACTAAATCTGGTGATGCGGCTTTAGTTAGTTTTGGAAATTCTTACCCATTTCAGTTTTAGGATTTTCAAGTATATTAAATATCTGTATTTGTCCTGAAAGTCCTTTATAGGAATCTCCTTGAAGATAAAACTCATTTTACAAGAGAATTAAAACAATTATAAATGACAAAAACTCAGAATGGATATGGTTAGAGCTAAAGAGACATGGGAGTTTACAATTTAGCTGCAAGAAAATCAGGTTACAGTTTCTGTGACATATAACATTACCATAATTACAATATCAAGCGATGATCTCTCAAAACTATAAAACTTTAGGAAGTGCATAGAATCTCTAGAATAGTTATAGCATTTTCCCAAATGTAACCCAAGGTTTATCATTGGTTTAAATCTTGTCAACAATTGCTAAAACCTTAGAAAGTTTAAAAACACATGCCTAAATATAATTAGGGATGTTAAACACCTGATAAAACAAAACATAGGAACTGAATTTTCCAGGCAGGCAAAGAGAAAACCATTTACACTTTTTAACAGATCAATTAGCTAAGAAAACTTTGCCCCTTTTGAACAGAAAGAAAACCAGCTTTTTATACCAGTGTCTTTCCCTTTTTTATTTTATTTCTAAGTGTGCAGTCTTAAGATAGGAGTTTCCTGGGTTTCCCTCCCATCATGAATGATGTCGCAGACAAAGGAGGGGGATCTTTCCCCTGCTGTCCTGTTCCCATCCCTCATGGGAATTTAGGAGTGTCTTAGCTAAGGCCTGTCCGTATAAAGCCCGGACCAGGCTACTCCGTGGAGTAGATGACCGTTATGCCATATGACGCCCTGCGAGACTCAAGGTGCAGCCCACTCAGACTCCGTAGCAGAAGTGGTGGAGCCATACCGACACATTCACACAGTCAGGCACTCTTCAGATTCCTACAGGTTGGATACCCCCCCCCCCTTTCTGGGCATCTCTGGCTAATGGGAGGTGATCAGTCTCCTCTTTCACTCTTTACAGATTAGAATGAGTTTCTATGGTTACAGGCAATGGAGGATGGTAACAGGTTGTTTTCGCAGTCCCTCAAGGTTGGGCTGTTTCCTTAATCTCTCAAGGCCAAATGGCCCTTATACTAGGAAGTATAATCTGTGTGGAGGCAGGTCAGGAGAATGATAAATTAACTTGGAGGCTGTTTTTCTTTCTTTTTTTAGTCTGTCCTGACTATATCTAAAATTTCTTTTGTGAAGATTTCCATTCACAAACCTTCTACAACTTTCCTTTGCATTCAGGTTTTGTCCCAAGCCATTTCCTTCCAAACAACCATCTCATTTAGGACAAAAATTACCTTTTATCTTTAATAAAATGCATTTCCCTTCTTTAAATCTTTCTTACATATCATCTACTTTCCTGCAGAGTTTCCCTTATTTCCATCAGTCTTAGTTACACTAAGCAGAATTTGATACTCTTAGAAACCCCTTAATCTCTAGTGAAGACTAAGTATTAACCAATTGTGAACTGCTACAACAGAATTCTTCAGGTGGAAAATTTATGAATCAGTTAAGTGGAAAACAAATTTACCAACAGATTTAAATACTCTTAGTTTCTTTGCAGTAAGAAGTCAAAAGCACAAACCTACATCCAGTAATTAATGACTTAGCATTTTATCCTGTTTGGTTAAGACAATTCAATTCCATTTGTCATCCAAGCAAAACTTTAAAACTTTCAGATTACCAGACTTTGAAAGCTACTTCAGCAATTAGCCATTAGAACTTTGAGACAATTAACCATCAGTTTAGTTGTTTCTTTGCTAACAAATTTTAATAAATAACATGAGCTTATTTAACCTTCAGTAAACTTTGATAGAATAAAAGTTTCACATTTACTGCTATAACATCAAAGACACGTCTTATCTTAATTAAACTAAAAAACTTAACTTAATTTCAATACTGATTTATGTTCCACCTGGGCCACTCCACTTTGAATGTTTACCTGAGACATGCATGGGAAGATCTGTAGTGGGGGTGTTTGGTCCAGGGGGTGCTCTTCTTGCTCCTTGACAGGGAAGAGAGAAGGAGCCGTGGTGCATGATCTAGAGGCTAGTCATGCAGGCTGCACGCACGCTGGTGCACAGAAACAGGAGAAGGGGGAAACAGAAGAAACAAAGTGCTGCCAGGAGGCAGAGAAAGGATTCCCAGTTTTGGAGCTCCTACGCCCCAACAGAGGAGCAGATGCCATGCTTTCCCACCAGCAAGGAGGGAGGGGTTAAGCAGTCCAAGTCGGGCCAGAGAACACAGGGAAACTTCCCCGAAACAAAGGGAGTTTCGGCAGCTGCTTGGGAATATTCCTTATGGTCTCTGTCTCGAATTAGACTAACCCCAGTTGGCTCCAGTTATAGCCATTAACACAGGAAGTGAGTGAGGGAGAATCCCCCACATCTATTAGGAGAAACAGAGAGAAATAAAGCCAGAGTCCCCTTTGCTAGGGATGTCCCAACAACCTGGGTTTACTAGAAGAAGGTTTAAACATAATTACCATCCAATATGTCAGGAGAAAGTTTATTAGCTGACTCATTTGGGCAAACACATTCCGCAAAAGCCCCTTACTTGGGGTCCTGGTGCAGAGCAATGAAGGCCTAGGTATGAGCAGTGAAGGTATCCTAGGCCCATTTGCCCTGCTTCCTGCAGAGGAGATCTAACTGATAGATCCCACTGAGGCCATGCAGTGTTACAGGAGCTCAGTCCTTTCCTAAGTTTTGCAATCCAAATTATTTCCAGTGGGTTAAAAGGCACCCCAAGGTAGAGTCCTTGGGAACTGAGGAAGCCTACTCAGGCCATGCTTCCAGAAAAGTAATGAAGGTCCATTACCAAATCCCCCCTGACTCCTGGGTAGCATCCCATGCAGGATATGTCAGAGGTTCCTGTGTGTCAAAAGCGACCAGAGGCATCCCTCAAGATACCGCTATTGATTACCCTCCTGCCTTCCCTGGGAAGATATTCCTGCCATAAAAGGCCCTGGAGGAGTGCTGGCGTCCCTCCACTTCCCCATTGCATCCTAGGCTGCTGATGGGTGCCTGGTGAATGGACCAAAACGCTGTGCCATGCCATGCTCATTGTCTGTCCTGAAGACTGCATACTGTTTTGCCATTTTAACCCATGGAAATACTAGAAAAGTTTGGCAAGGGGAAATTACCCAATTTCATAGCTTTAAGCGGTTTGTAGACGACACTGA
Source organism: Mustela lutreola (assembly GCF_030435805.1). Taxonomy (NCBI): domain Eukaryota; kingdom Metazoa; phylum Chordata; class Mammalia; order Carnivora; family Mustelidae; genus Mustela; species Mustela lutreola. Next base: position 95,396,165 of record NC_081292.1, read on the forward strand.
TGAGAAACAGTAAAGACTGAAATCCATCATGGTCTAAGCGACATTCCAGCACATGTGGTCCTTACAGCCAACTTCCCTAGGAAACGGTCCCCGGTTGCGTTTTAATTCAATTGAGTACTGGTTTTGGCCGGCTCCCAGTGGAGGTCCCGTGGCCAGAAGTGGCTAGACCAGGGATGTGGAGGGGATCACATTAGATCAATCAGGAGGAAACCTCACATGGGAGTCTTAAGATTGGCAGCCATCCTGGTGACTTAGGTGGCTGTCCCGTGCCCAAGAGAGACAGCTTTCTATAAGAACAGGAATAAAGAGAGGCCATCAAGTTTCTGGGTCTTATTGCCATTCCGGCCAGGGTACTAACTTAGAGCCAAAAGGCAGACGTTCTCCTCCCCATAGAGTAGCCACGGGCTAGAGGATTACAGCCTGAGCAATTGACATGCAAGTGTTCCAATAAGACCATACTCCTTGAAAAAGCCCTGGAATGAGAGTAAAGGAAAAGGGAAAGTACTCACCAATTTTGCATCAAAGCTCAGAGTCCAAATGTAAAGACTCATAAATCTCCTGGCTGGCTCGCCAAAAATGATGAAGTTCCAGAACCTAAGTCAGGTTTGGTGGGGTGAGGTTTGGAGCTGACAACTAAAGAAAGAATTCTTAAGACATCTTTGGTGCAAAATGGTGGTTTATTAAAGCACGGGGACAGGACCCATGGGCAGGAAGAGCTGCGGCTGCCCTGGGCATGTGAGGAGTGGCTGGTTATATACACAGGAGTTGGGTAGGTGAGGACAAAGGGTTGTTCAGAAGGGCTATTGGGATAAAGAAGACTGTCCCATTTTAGATTCTGAATAAAGCAAGTACCAAATAGCCACAACACTGAACAAGACAAACAGACCGGTCACAAGACGTGCCTTGCGGCTTTGGCGCCAAACCGAAACCGATTCTGACGGTCGGGGGAAAGCAGAAGCTGTTCCCTTGGCCAAAAATTGAATGTATCCCTCGGATATGCTTGAAGCACCAAAAAATCGGGCTCCCCGAATCCCTGGGACGTCTCCCAGGGTGGCAGGGGAGAAGTCTGAGTCCGTCAACTCCTTCTCAAGCTGCCCCGAACCGAGCACCAGTCTATTATGCGTAATAGCACAATTCCGATACCGAACACTGAACAAGACACAAACAATAAGCAGGCAGACAAGGCAACAGACAAAAAAACAGAGACAATGGCCGGCCAGCTTACCTCCCGGTGGGACCTGTGGTCGTTGGGCTAGGGTCCACGGTGGATCTCGGTGGAACCTCCAAATGAAAGACCCTAGAGGACCCGCACCCATGGACGCACTCACAGACCACTGGATGCAATAAGCAAGAGGATTTTATTCGGGCATGCTCGGACTCCCAGGGACACTTGACCATGAAATCCGCGAGGGATGGGTCAGTGTCTGAGAGCCCTGATCTGTTTCGGGAATGACTTAATATAGATTTTACAAAAAAAAAAAAATATATATATATATAGAGATTTTACAGTCCATTACATCAGAGCTCTCACTTTTCTAGCCAGTAATTTCAAAGCATTACAGTAAGGCCTACACACAGGTAGCCAATCCTTTAAAATCAACCATACATTCTGGCCAGTCACCGTTCAGGTAGTGTACAGTAGAGGATACGTGTTGAATTGCAAGTTTCTAACCTTTATCTGTATACGTGCTGAACCGCACATCTCCAGCTAGCGTACATGCTGAACCGCTCATCTCGGCCTCGGTACGGGAGACAACCCTTATCAATTTTATTTAGTAGTAGGGGAAATTCTTAACAGGGGAAGGGTATAACTGTATTTGATTACACAGCGAGCGAGGGTTTAAGAAATTTTTCATTTCTTAGCAAAGCATTAGAAGCATTATTATACAGAAGCCAGAAACAGCTGGGGTAAACACAGATTTTTGCTAATTGTTATCCTATTATGCTGCTTGCTGACTCCCTTATCTATGGTCAGCTGTCCACAGTTTCTTAGTTAGCATAAGCTGGTTATAAAAAGAATGTTAAAACTTATAGGCTATACTATAGATCTTATCTGGGGTCCTTCATACCTATCCTGCAGGGTCAGGTCGGCCTGGCCTTTTATCTGTTGTTCTCTTCTGAGTGGTTAGTTTTTCATAGATACCGTGCTTTGCTTTTGTCAGGATTTACCCTGGACTATCAAAACCCTTTTCTTGGGCCAGGGAATCCTAAGAAACAGTCCTGATGAGAGAACCGGGTACTCGAACGGATCATATTTATCCTGAATGTTCCGTCCAAAATGGAAAATACATTTCTGAGGAGCCTCAAGATCTCTGAGAAGGGAAGTTTCACCAACTCTGTCATGTAGGGGCATCAATTCCGATTCTGTGTCAATTTTCCGACTTTCCCAGCTAGTAATTCTCTACCTCAGAAAGCCCACTCTCTACCGTTTCCTCTCTCAAAGGCAGTTGCTCTTAGAGTCTGCACATGGCATTAAGGGCCTGCTCGTCGTTGGCTACTGCCCTCTGTACCTTGGGTCTAACAGCTGTGGGGCATCAAGATGAGAAGGTCTTTTGTTCTAAGACTTAATATAGTTTGGGTCACATGGTAAGCAATAATCACTTTTTTTGTTGATCCAAGAGTTTGACCTTTCTTAATTATTCTAGTACCACAATTTACTTATCTAAGATTTGTTGTCCACCCCCCAATTTAATATCTCTTACGGAGGCACTCACCATGCACGTGATGACATATCCTAGTTTAACTGACAGCATTTCTCTTGCTTAGTCGAACATAAACTATAGTGCATCTTACACTTGATGAATACTAGGATGCAATTAAATACTCTATTATGGTTATAATTCTGATATTTGATATCCTCTGGTAGCTCCCTGTGCCCCCACAGTGTAGTACCTCACCTCCTAGGCATAGTATACGAACCATCTCACCCCAAGTGTTAACCCCGGGGCTCAGCCTCCATCCCCAGGTGATGCTGCCAGATCAGCTGTCGGTTGTCAGGAACTTGCTGTAGTTTCCCGAATGCACTGTGCTGCCTCCTGGCACTTTGAAACTTGACACACTCATCCTCATTCTTCGCTTTGCCCTTGTCTATCACCTCCCCTGAAAATCTGTTCCTAAGTGGCTTTTCCCAGCTCCAACCTACCCTTGGCAGTCTTTTATCTCCCTGTGGTAAAGCCAGTCACACTGCACCATGGACATGCACGTTGTCCCGCTGAGAAGAGAAAAGGGACAGTGAGGGCCCCCCAGCATTTGCAGCTCTAGTGCAGAGCCCCATGCCTGGCTTGCAGGAAATGCCAGATCATGAAGACAAACGGAGATCATTCTCTGGCTAAAATCAGATCTTCTTTGCCTACCGCAGGATCTGGATCAATAAAGAGCAGCCAGTTATTATTGCTGTTTTTCTACGGTTTTTTCCCCATATATTTCCCAGGTCTTTACTCTTTTTATAGCACTTTAATTCAGGCTTCAACCACTTCCTAGTCAGATCAGGTGAAATCATTTTCCTTCCCATACCCTCGATGTATTTCACACCTAGTAATTCTTTTTTTAAAGATCTTATTTACCCATTTGACAGACAGATCACAAGTAGGTAGAGAGGCAGACAGACAGAGAGGGGGTAAGCAGGCTCACCACTGAGCAGAGAGCCCGATGTGGGGCTCCATCCCAGGACCCTGCAATCATGACCTGAGCCGAAGGCAGAGGCCTAAACCACTGAGCCACCCAGGAGCCCCCATATCTGGTAATTTTTAACCAACGTGGATTTGCTGCATCAAATAGTTCCTTCTTCTTCAAATATAAATATAGAAATATATTGATCAAGTCACTCGCATGTCTTAGGAGAATGTCATACCTTTAGTAGCAAACTTGAAAAATTGGCCATTGGTTTTGATTTTTGTTTTGGTTTGATTTGGTGCGGTTTTTGTAATTTTAAAAATCCCTCCAGCCCTTGGCTCGGTCTGACCTGATTGCTTTCAGCTGTTTCTGCAACAAAATTGTCCGGGCAGCGAAAATTCTGATTGTTTACAGTGGCGCCCCCTTCAGAACACTTTGTTAATAAAAAACTTTTTTTTTTTTTTTTTTTTTTTGGCTATGGTAAAGTGTAACTAAAATGAGGTATTTCAAAGAGGTGAACCACAGATAAATTTCTCTAAGGGTGGAGGGAGGGTTACTCAAAAAGGAACTTGACAAGGCTTTTAAAGATATCGACAATCATTATAACATAACGTGACTGATTGTTACTGTGCTCTTCACTGGGCAAACACTTGTTGGCTTCCAAGAAAGACTAACATAGTTGAGATGGTTCTAGCGGCGTTCTAGCACAGGGTCTCATGAGGCAGGGATTCCAGCCATTGGCTGTGCAAGGCATGAGTCCTGTTAGTGATTCAATTTTTTCCTCTGCAGAATGGGTCTTTCTACATTCCAGGTCCTTTCTACCCCTATAAATAATGTGGTGATTCTCTCAGTGAGTTCTACTTTTGGTTTAAACAGCCAACTTTCTCTTAGAAAGGACTTTTGTTTAAAGTCCTTTAAAAAAAAAAGTCCTTTTAAAAAATCTTTTTTTTTTTTTTTATCTTTTATTTTTAAACCCATATGTTAACTCTGATACTGGAACTTTGTCATTTTGACCTTTTCTGCTGATTAAAATATTCTCTCCAAAATGTCAGTATTTGCAGGTACTTGCACTGTAGACATTCTTTACATATTTTTTAAAAAATCCATTCACGATTTTTAGTGAAAATCCCGGGAATCTGAAAGACTACCATTTGCTATTCATCGAACAGTTACTGTCTCCACTAAGTGACAGGGTTTCAGAGAACGTGAGCTCACAAGAGATGTAGCCTATTTTCCACTTTCTGCTACCATGTTCATTTCTATGTAGTCTGAAGTAATATCTGCCATATAATAGGTTCAATAGACAATTGGTAAATTTCAGAAAAAATTAATGTTGAGAGTATACTGAATTGCATAAGTCATTTCAATATTTTTTTCCAAAAAATAAACTATGTAAACATACCTAAATTTACTTTCAAAATATTTTATAGCATATAATGGACAATAAACATAAGCCTTAAAGAAACAATAATATAAATAACCATTTCATACCTACTTAAAAATTGCATAATACCACACTGCTAGATCCTCTCTGAATGCTCTAAAATAATCCTTAAAAGGAAATACATTTTTAAAAATAACAGATTTTTTGGCAAATAATTTAATAAAATAAAAGTTTCATTCATCTATGTAGATCATAATAAATGTTTTTAATAAGCATGAAATTATAACTCTGAAGTGTGCTAAAATGAAACCACCTGCTAAGGGTGAGAGAACAAAAATAAACATCATTTTTCCAAATAAGAGGAATTTATTACCTTTGAATCTAAGCATGTGGATTTGTTCAAACTGGCAATAAAGGAATATGGAAAAACAAACCATGGAAAGTCATATTTTAGATTTCTAAAAGACTACAAAGTGAAGAGTATACATTTTCTAAATGTTACATAATGCTACATAATGACAAGATGACAGGTTGTGACAAATAGCATTTTAAAAGCTCTACTCATAATGGAACAGAAGGTTTCATTTACCTATAATTTTATATATGTCATTAATTTACTATATCTGGATACAACATATTACCAAAGAGATGTTCATCAAAGACTAAATCATTTTTAATGGAACATAATAATTTGAACCTACATCTATTAATCATTTTTTTCGATCAAACATTTATAGTCTCGCTAAACATTTTATCAGTTGTCGTCAAAATTAAAAAAAAATAGGATAAAAAGTCGTGTTAGGAAAGTAGATTTTCTTTGAAATTTGCATTTAAATGAAAATATTTGCTGATATTTTTAAAACTTTAAATGTAATTTTATATATATCTGACCTATCAAATGATATAAAATTTTTGGAGATTAATATAGTTTGGGGCACATGGTAAGCAATAATCACTTTTTTAGTATATCCAAGTGTTCGACCTTTCTTAATTATACTAGTACCACAATTTACTTGTACTAAGATATGTCCTCCCCCCCCCATTTTAATATCTCTTAAGGTGGCACTCACCTTGCACTTGATGACATATCCTAGTTTAACTGACAGCATTTCTCTTTCTTAGTCGAACATAAAGTATATTGCATCTTACACTTGATGAAAGCTAGGATGCAATTAAATACTCTATTATGGTTACGATTCTGATATTTGAAATCCTCCGGTAGCTCCCTGTGCCCCCACAGTGTAGTACCTCACCTCCTCGGCATAGTATACAAACCATCCCACCCCAGTGTTAACCCCGCGGCTCAACCTCCATCCCCAGGTGATGCTGCCAGATCAGCTGTCGGTTGTCAGGAACTTGCTGTAGTTTCCCGAATGCACTGTGCTGCCTCCTGGCACTTTGAAACTTGACACACTCATCCTCATTCTTCGCTTTGCCCTTGTCTATCACCTCCCCTGAAAATCTGTTCCTAAGTGGCTTTTCCCAGCTCCAACCTACCCTTGGCAGTCTTTTCTCTCCCTGTGGTAAAGCCTGTCACACTGCACCATGGACATGCCCATTGTCCCGCTGAGAAGAGAAAAGGGACAGTGAGGGCCCCCCAGCATTTGCAGCTCTAGTGCAGAGCCCCATGCCTGGCTTGCAGGAAATGCCAGATCATGAAGACAAACGGAGATCATCCTCTGGCAAAACCAGCCCTTCTTTGCCTACCGCAGGATCTGGATCAATAAAGGAAAGCCAGTTATTATTGCTGTTTTTCTAGGGATTTTTTCCCCCATTTATTTCCCAGGTATTTACTCTTTTTATAGCACTTTAATTCAGGCTTCAACCACTTCCTAGTCAGATCAGGTGAAATCATTTTCCTTCCCATACCCTCGATGTATTTCACACCTAGTAATTCTTTTTTTTAAGATCTTATTTACCTATTTGACAAACACACACAAGTAGGTAGAGAGGCAGGCAGAGAGAGAGGGGGGAAGCAGGCTCACCACTGAGCAGAGAGACTGATGTGGGGCTTCATCCAAGGACCCTGCAATCATGACCTGAGCCGAAGGCAGAGGCCTAAACCACTGAGCCACCCAGGAGCCCCCATATCTGGTATTTTTTATTCAACGTGGATTTGCTGCATAAATAGTTCCTTCTTCAAATATAAATATATAAATATATTGATCAAGTCACTCGCATGTCTTAGGAGAATGTCATACCTTTAGTAGCAAATTGAAATCTTGGCCATTGGTTTTGATTTTTGATTTTTGTTTTGGTTTGATTTGGTTCGGTTTTTGTAATTTTAAAAACCCTGCAGCTCTTGGCTCTGTCTGACCTGATTGCTTTCAGCTGTTTCTGCAACAAAATTGTCCCAGCAGAGAAAACTCTCATTGTTTACAGTGGTGCCCTCTTCTGAACACTTTGTTAATAAAAAGCTTTTTTTTTTTTTTTTTTTTTTTTGGCTATAGTAAATGTGGAACAAAAATGAGGTATTTCAAAGAGGTGAACCACAGATAAATTTCTCTAAGGGTGGGGTGAGGGTTACTCAAAAAGGAACTTGACAATTTTTTAAAGATATCGACAATCATTTTAACATAACGTGACTGATTGTTACCGTGCTCTTTACTGGGCAAACACTTGTTGGCTTCCAAGAAAGACTAACATTGTTGAGATGGTTCTAGCGGCCTTCTAGCACAGGGTCTCATGAGGCAGGGATTCTAGCCACTGGCTGTGCAAGGCCTGAGGCTTGTTAGTGATTCTATTTTTTCCTCTGCAGAATGGGTCTTTCTACATTCCAGGTCCTTTCTACCCCAATAAATAATGCAGCGATTCTCTCAGTGAGTTGTATTTTAGTTTAAAGAGCCAACTGTCTCTTAAAAAGGACTTTTGTTTAAAGTCCTTTAAACAAAAGTCCTTTTAAAAAATATTTTTTTTTATTTTTTATTTTTTAATCCCATATGTTTACTCTGATCGTGGAACTTGGTCATTAAGACCTTCTCGGCTGATTAAAATATTCATCATCAGCACCTACTGCTCTCCTCTCCTGGTGGTATCTCCGGAAGGTGTCTTCTCTAGCTCTTCTAGCAGGAGATGGGCACTTCCCCTCTACCGTGTTGCCGGACCAACCTTACCTATCCTGCAGGGTCAGGTCGGCCTGGCCTTTTATCTGTTGTTCTCTTCTGAGTGGTTAGTTTTTCATAGTTATCATGCTTTCCTTTTGTCAGGATTTACCCTGGACTATCAAAACCCTTTTCTTGTGCCAGTGAAGCCTAAGAAACAGTCCTGATGAGAGAACCAGGAACTCGAACAGATCATATTTATCCTGAATATTCGGTCCTAAATGAAAAATTCATTTCTGAGGAGCCTCAAGATCTCTGAGAAGGGAAGTTTCACCAACTCTGTCATGTAGGGGCATCAATTCCGATTCTGTGTCAATTTTCCCACTTTCCCAGCTAATAGTTCTCTACCTCAGAAAGCCCACTCTAAACCGTTTCCTCTCCCAAAGGCAGTTGCTCTTAGAGTCTGCACATGGCACTTGGGGCCTGCTGGTCGTTGGCTACTGCGCTCTGTACTTTGGGTCTAACAGCTGCGGGGCATCAAGATGAGAACGTCTCTTATTCTAAGACTTAATATAGTTTGGGGTGCATGGCAAGCAATAATCACTTTTATAGTTGATCCAAGTGTTCGACCTTTCTTAATTATTCTAGTACCACAATTTACTTGTTCTAAGATTTGTCCTCCTCCCCCATTTTAATATCTCTTAAGGTGGAACTCACCTTGGACTTGATGACATATCCTAGTTTAACTGACAGCATTTTTCTTTCTTAGTCAAACATAAAATATATTGCATCTTACACTTGATGAAAGCTAGGATGCAATTAAATACTCTATTATGGTTACGATTCTGATATTTGAAATCCTCCAGTAGCTCCCTGTGCCCCCACAGTGTAGTACCTCACCTCCTCGGCATAGTATACAAACCATCCCACCCCAGTGTTAACCCCGCGGCTCAACCTCCATCCCCAGGTGATGCTGCCAGATCAGCTCTCGGTTGTCATGAACTCGCTGTAGTTTCCCGAATGCACTGTGCTGCCTCCTGGCACTTTGAAAATTGACACACTCATCCTCATTCTTTGCTTTGCCCTTGTCTATCACCTCCCCTGAAAATCTGTTCCTAAGTGGCTTTTCCCAGCTCCAACCTACCCTTAGCAGTCTTTTATCTCCCTGTGGTAAAGCCTGTCACACTGCACCATGGACATGCCCGTTGTCCCGCTGAGAAGTGAAAAGGGACAGTGAGGGCCCCCCAGCAATTGCAGCTCTAGTGCAGAGCCCCATGACTGGCTTGCAGGAAATGGCAGATCATAAAGACAAACGAAGATCATCCTCTGCCTAAAAGCAGCTGTTCTTTCCCTACCGCAGGATCTGTATCAATAAAGGGCAGCCAGTTATTATTGCTGTTTTTCTAGGGATTTTTTCCCATATATTTAAGGGGTTTCTTGTTAGCCCCAGAGGGCAATGTTATTTCTTCTGGAGGGCAGGCAGAGGGCTGCATGGTCCTTATGGAATTGCCAAATTTGAGGGCTTGTGGGCCAGGAGTTGAGGACAGAAGTTGAGAACACAAGCAACCTTAGGTTTCTGGGCGAGGGCATGGCAGGTACGCCTGCAGAGCTGAAACGAGATCTCGTGCATCCGAAATCAGGTGAGGATCTGACGAACGCTCAGGTTGGAGTTTCTGTCCCTTATGGCCCTCTTCATGAAGAGGTGGTGGATCACGAGGCCATGGAATTTTTCCCACAATAGGAATTGTGAGATGCTCCAAATCGTAATGAGTCTTCTGCAGGACGATTGAGACATATTGGTTGGCTCCAGGTCTTCCCATACAGAAGGATTCCAGGTAGGGTTCTAAGAATGGATGGTTGGGAAGCCCGACTCTCATTCCTCTTGTGTCCTAGTGACAAGACAGGTTAGATCAGCTGGACCTGGGGGAGAAACTGAGAGGGTTGAGTTGAAATGGAGTCTCTTGTGGATGGGTCCTAATGTGGGTTTGTGTCCATGGAGAACTTGGAATTAGGTAGTGGCACAGGGTCCCTGAAGGGTTCCCCTAACCAGAAGTTTTGACACAGCTCCAACGTGCAAGATTCCCAAGTGGAGACGAGATTTGTTCTGATCGGTGCCTCAAGAAACAGCCATATGCTGATATTAGAATCCAGGCCTCTGAGGCGAGATGCCTGGACAACAAAGCAATGAATCCGATTAGGATCTAGGGGCCTGCTCATTCCAATTTACCTTTGGGGACATCTGTCCACGGGTCTAGGTGCAGGTAGATGCTCAGCCAGTGTCAGACCGCCCTTGTTTTTCCTGGGCAGTCAACACTATTGGGATGGCACCGGGCACTTTGGAGGTTTATCATCCTATTTCTAGGTTTGTGGCAAATGGAATGGGCAGAATTCCCAGGGACAGTCCTCAGGTTTGGCTCCAAGAACCTGTGCCTGTAGGTTTTGTGGGCCAGGGCTGTGGTGACAGTTGTCTGAAAACACAAACTCGGCTTAGGTTTCGGGTCGTAGGTATTGCAGGACTGATCTACAGACCGTGAGGAGAACTCTTCAGGATATGAACAAGGGGGCGAGTGTGAGACGCTTGCTCAAGATTTTGTCTCTGGATATTGTGTCACTGATGGCCGTGGAATGTCCGGGTGGCCTCATGGGCCATGGACGAGTTTTCCTCTCTGGGCATTTGGCCCGATCCCAAGAGTTTGGGGTTATTCTTTGAGGTGGGAGGAGTCGGTTTTTTTTGTTTTTCCCTCAGGTGTCCCACCAAAAGAGTTTCCAGAGCAGAGCCCTGGGGAGGGGCCACTGGACAAACAGAAAGCTGCTTAAAACTTGGGGCCTAGGGGCATGGCAAGCCCATTATGACGTCTAATGGTCCAGCCACTGAGAGGACTTACTAGAGGACAGGACTCACGCTGAGGGTCACAATGCGTGTTTGTGCCCTCTTCGTACTCAAGCATGGGCGGGGCCTCATGGTGAACGCTGGTTTCTCCTACACTGAACGTGGGACAACATGCCAACCACAAGTTTCTTGCCATAGGGAAGGAGGAGTTCTGATTTTTGCATCACATTCACCGCTTGGCGGGGTGTGGAGTTAAGGTCTATGTTCTGAAGCCTGAGAAGCTAGGTTGGGAATAGATGACGAGCTAAGGCCATGGCGGGTCTGTTGTGCTCAGTGTGCAGTCAGCTGTATGGGTAGTGGTCAGGAAGTCCGGGCTCAGGCTGTGTCAGACAGTGTATTAGTGCCCAGATTTGTCCATAAAATTTGTGTACAGAAGGGTGCCGTGTAGGTCTATCCTCATTTGGGGTGTCTGGGAAGCTCCATAGGGCAACATTTTGTTTTTTTTCTGGAGGGCAGGCAGAGTGCTGCCTTGTGGGTCCAGAATTGCCAAACGTGAGGTCTTGGGGGCCAGGAGTGTGAGGACGGACATTGGAGAACAGAAGTTTCACATAGGTTTAAGGGCGAGGGCAAGGCCGGCACACTCTGCAGAGCTGAATCGAGATGTCGTGCATCTGAATTCAGGGCGAGGATTAGACGTTGGCTCAGGTTGGAGTTCCTGTCCATGATTTCCCCTTCAGAAAGGGGGTGGGGGCTTCAGAAAGCCATCACGGTTTTCCCACGTTGGGAGTTGTGAGATGCTCCAAAACGCAAGGATTCCTTCTGCAGGACATTTGAGACCATTCGGATGGGTCCAGGACGTTCCATATGGAACGACGCCAGAGCAGGGTTCTAAGGGCGGAGCCGTGGGCAACCCGCCTCGCATCTCAATTGTCTCCTAGCGACAAGACAGGTTCTATCTGCTGGCTCTGGGGGAGCAACCGAGAAGCCAGAGTTGAAATGGACTCTCCTGCGGATGGATCCTAATGTGGGTTTGTGTCCATGGAGACCTTGGAAATGGGTGGTGGCACCGGGCCCTGAAGGATTCTCCTAACCGGAAGTTTTGACACAGTTCCAGCCTGCTATTTTCCCATGTCGAGACAAGATTTGCCTCCGGAAACCCCCACATGCTGGTATTTGAAAACACGCCTCTGTGGAGAGATGCTTGGAAACCAAAGCAATGGATCCAATTACGGCCTAGGGACCTGTGAGTTTCAATCTACTACCCTGGTGACATCCAACTACGGTATGAGTGGAGGTAGATGCTCAGCTGTTGTCAAACGCCCTTGTTTGTCCCGGGCGGCCTACAAATTGGGATGGCTTCAGGGACTGTGGAGGTTTCTCCTAATTTGGAGGCGTGTGGTCAAGTGAATGGGCAGAATTCCAGTGGAGTGGGCAGTCATAGACCTGATGTGTGGCTCCAGGGGCCCCAGCCTGGAGGGTGTGTGGGCCAGGAGTGTGGGGATAGAAGTCTGAAAACACTAACTCGGCTTACGTTTGGGAACATAAGTATGGCAGGCCTGATCTACAGACCGTGAGGAGAACTCTTCGGGATATGAAGAAAGAGTGAGTGTGAGGCATTTATTCAGGCTTTTGTCTCTGGATTTTGTGTCAACAATGGCCGTGGAATGTCGAGGAGGCCTCATGGGCCATGGACAAGTCTTCCTCTCTGTGGATTTGGCACGAACACAATTGTTTTGGGTCCATCTTGGGGATGGGAGGAGTCCTTTCAGTTTGGTTACCTCAGGTGTCCCACCAAAAGAGGGATTTCAAAGCAGAGCCCTGGGGAGGGGCGAATGGACAAACCGAACTATGGTTACTTCCAGCCACTGAGAGGCTTTCCTTGAGGACAGAACTCACGCTGAGGGTCACAATGTGTGTTTATGCCTTCTAGGCGCTCAAGCATGGGCGGGAATCATGGTCCACACTGTTGCTCCTACACTGAACGTTGGGCTCCATGCCAACCACATGGATTCTTGCCATGGGGAAGTAGTAGTTCTGATTTTTTCATCTCTTTCACCGCTGGGCCGTGATTGGAGTTAAGGTCTAGGTTGTGTAGTCTGAAAACCGAGCTTGGGAAGAGATGACGACTTAAGTCCATGTCAGGTCTGACGTGCTCAGTGTGGAGCCAGCTCGCTGATTGTTGGTCGGGAGGTTCAGGCCTAGGCTGCGTCAGACCAGGCATTAGTTTTCAGGGTATATTGTATAATTGGGGGAGAGTCGAGTGCCGTGCAGCTTGATCCTCATTTAGCGTTTCTGGGTAGCCCCAAGGGCAACGTTTTTCTTCTGGAGGGCAGGCAGAGTGCTGCTTTGTGGCTCCGGAATTCCCAAACTGGATGCCCTTTGGGCAAGGAGTGTGAGGACAGAAGAATAAGAACACAAGTTAGGCGTAGGTTTCGAGACGAGGGCACGGCAGGCACTCTCTGCAGATCTGAATCGGGACTTCGTGCATCTGAAGTCAGGGAGAGGTTCAGACCTAGGCTCAGGTTGGAGTTTCTGTCCATTATGGCCCTTTCTTGAAGGGGGCAGCATCTCGAGGCCATGGAGGTTTACCCAGGAGGGGAGTTGGGATATGCGCCAAGCCACAAGGATTTTTTCTGATCAACAATTGAGATCTGTTGGATTGCTCCAGGATGTTTCATACGGAACGACAGCAAAGCAGGGATCGAAGGATGGAACCCTGGGCAGACTGCTTCGATTCTAACTGTCTCCTAGTTAATAGACAGTTTTGATATGCTAGCTCTAGGGGAGCAAACGAGGGGGCTGAGTTGAAATGGACTCTCCTGCGGATGGGTCCTAATGTGGGTTTGTGTGCATGGAGACCATGGCACGGGGCGGTGGCACACAGACCCTGAATGCTTCCCCTAACCAGAGGTTTTGCGTCATCTCCAAAAGACAACTTTCCCATGCGGAGACTAGATTTGATCTGATTGGTGCCTCAGGAAAGCCCCACATGCTGATATTGGAAACCAGGCCTCTGATGAGAGATAGCAGGAAACCAAAACAATGGACCCCATTAGGGCCTAGGGCCCTGTCCCGTTCAATCTCCTTCTCTGGGGACATCCATCTACAGCATGAGTGGAGATGGATGCTCAGCTGGTTTCAGGCAGCCCTTGTTTGTCCTGGGCGTTCTATGCTATTGGGATGGCCTTGGGGACTTTGGAGGCTTCTCCTCGTTTGTATGATTGTGGTCAATGGAAGGGGCAGAATTCCCGTGGAGTTGAGAGGCACGGATCTGTTGTGTGGCTCCAGGGTCCCCAGGATGGAGGGTATGGAAGCCAGGAATGTGGGGATAGAAGTCAGAAAACACACACTCGGCTTGTTTTGGGGACCTAGGTATGGCAGTCCCGATCTACAGACCGTGAGGGGAAGTCTTTGGGATATGAGGAAAGAGCGAGTGTGAGGCGCTTATTCAGGCTTTGTCTCTGGATTTTGTGTCAACGATGGGCGTGGAATGTCAGGGAGGCCTCATGGGCCATGGATGAGTCTTCCTCTCTGTGGATTTGGCCCGATCCCAATTTGGGGGTCAATCTGTGGGATGGGAGGAGTCCTTTCAGTTTGGTAACCTCATTCTAAAGCAGAGCCCTGGGGAGGGGCGAATGGACAACACGAACTATGGTTAAAAATTGGGGCCTAGGGGCATGGCAAGCCCAACATGCCGTCTCTTGGTCCAGCCACTGAGAGACCTTACTTGGGGACTGGGCTCACGCTGAGGGTCACAACGCGTGTTTGTGACCAACGCGGCCCTCAAGCATGGCGAGGACAAAGGGCCACACTGCCATAAACTACACTGAATGTTGGGCAACACGCCAAACCCAAGATTTCTTGCCATGGGGAAGGATTTCTGATTTCTGCCTCATGTTCAACCTTGGGCAGTGATTGGAGAAAACGTCTAGGTTCTGAAGCCTGAAAACCGAAGTTGGGAAGAGTTGACGACCTAAGGCTTTGGCAGGTCCGATGTGTTCAGTGTGAGTCCAGCTGGCTGGGTGTGGGTCGGGAGTTCCAGGCTCAGGCTGTGACAGAAAGGGCATGAGTGCCCAGGGCATCCTGTAGAATTGGGGTACAGTCAAGTGGCGAAAAGGTTGATCCTCATTTGGGGTTTCTGGTTAGCCCCAGAGGGCAATGTTTTTTCTTCTGGAGGGCAGGCAGAGGGCTAGGTTGTAGTTCTGGAATTGCCAAACTGGAGGGCTTGTGGTCCAGGAGTTGAGGACAAGTCTGAGAACACAAGCAACCTTAGGTTTCTGGGCGAGGGCATGGCAGATACCCTCTGCAGAGCTGAATCGAGATCTCGTGCATCTGAAATCAGGTGAGGATCTGACGAACGCTCAGGTTGGAGTTTCTGTCCCTTATGGCCCTCTTCATGAAGAGGTGGTGGATCACGAGGCCATGGAATTTTCCCCACGATGGGAGTTGTGAGATGCTCCAAACCGTAAAGATTCTTCTGCAGGACGATTGAGACCTGTTGGTTGGATCCAAGACTTCCCATACGGATCAATTCCGAGTAGGGTTCTCAGGATGGATGGCTGGGAAGCCCAACTCTCATTCCTCTTGTGTCCTAGTGACAAGACAGGTTAGATCTGCTGGATCTGGGGGAGAAACTGAGAGGGTTGAGTTGAAATGGACTCTCTAGTGGATGGGTCCTAATGTGGGTTTGTGTCCATGGAGACCTTGGAATGAGGCAGTGGCACAGGGTCCCTGAAGGGTTCTCCTAACCAGAGGCTTTGACACAGCTCCAACGTGCAAGATTCCCACGTGGAGATGAGATTTGTTCTGATGGGTGCCTCAAGAAACAGCCATATGCTGCTATTGGAATCCAGGCCTCTGAGCAGAGATGCCTGGACAAAAAAAGCAATGGATCCGATTAGGATCTAGGGGCCTGCTCATTCCGATATACCTCTGGGAGACATCTGTCCACGGATCTAGGTGCAGGTAGATGCTCAGCCGGTGTCAGACCACCCTTGTTTTTCCTGGGCAGTCAACACTATTGGGATGGCCCCGGGCACTTTGGACGTTTATCATCCTATTTCTAGGTTTGTGGCCAATGGAATAGGCAGAATTCCCAGGGACAGTCCTCAGTTTTGGCTCCAAGAACCTGTGCCTGTAGGTTTTGTGGGCCAGGGCTGTGGGGACAGTTGTCTGAATACACAAACTCGGCTTAGGTTTCGGGTCGTAGGTATTGCAGGACTGATCTACAGACCGTGAGGAGAACTCTTCAGGATATGAACAAGGGGGCGAGTGTGAGACGCTTGCTCAAGATTTTGTCTCTGGATATTGTGTCACTGTTGGCCGTGGAATGTCCGGGTGGCCTCATGCGCCATGGACGAGTCTTCCTCTCTGGGCATTTGGCCCGATCCCAAGAGTTTGGGGTTATTCTTTGAGATGGGAGAGGTCGGTTTTTTTTGTTTTTCCCTCAGGTGTCCCACCAAAAGAGTTTCCAGAGCAGAGCCCTGGGGAGGGGCCACTGGACAACCAGAAAGCTGCTTAAAACTTGGGGCCTAGGGGCATGGCAAGCCCATTATGACGTCTAATGGTCCAGCCACTGAGAGGACTTACTAGAGGACAGAACTCACGCTGAGGGTCACAATGCGTGTTTGTGCCCTCTTCGTACTCAAGCATGGGCGGGGCCTCATGGTGAACGCTGGTTTCTCCTACACTGAACGTGGGACAACATGCCAACCACAAGGTTTCTTGCCACAGGGAAGGAGGAGATCTGATTTCCGTATCACATTCACCCCTTGGCAGGGTGTGGAGTTAAGTTCTATGTTCTGAAGCCTGAGAAGCTAGGTTGGGAATAGATGACGAGCTAAGGCCATGGCGGGTCTGTTGTGCTCAGTGTGCGGTCAGCTGTATGGGTGTTGGTCAGGAAGTCCGGGCTTAGGCTGTGTCAGACAGTGTATTAGTGCCCAGATTTGTTGATATAATTTGTGTACAGAAGGGTGCCGTGTAGGTCTATCCTCATTTGGGGTGTCTGGGAAGCTCCATAGGGCAACATTTTGTTTTTTTTTTCTGGAGGGCAGGCAGAGTGCTGCCTTGTGGGTCCAGAATTGCCAAACGTGAGGTCTTGGGGGCCAGGAGTGTGAGGACGGACATTGGAGAACAGAAGTTTCACATAGGTTTAAGGGCGAGGGCAAGGCCGGCACACTCTGCAGAGCTGAATCGAGATGTCGTGCATCTGAATTCAGGGCGAGGATCAGACGTTGGCTCAGGTTGGAGTTCCTGTCCATGATTTCCCCTTCAGAAAGGGGGTGGGGGCTTCAGAAAGCCATCACGGTTTTCCCACGTTGGGAGTTGTGAGATGCTCCAAAACGCAAGGATTCCTTCTGCAGGACATTTGAGAACATTCAGATGGGTCCAGGACGTTCCATATGGAACGACGCCAGAGCAGGGTTCTAAGGGCGGAGCCGTGGGCAACCCGCCTCGCATCTCAATTGTCTCCTAGCGACAAGACAGGTTCTATCTGCTGGCTCTGGGGGAGCAACCGAGAAGCCAGAGTTGAAATGGACTCTCCTGCGGATGGATCCTAATGTGGGTTTGTGTCCATGGAGACCTTGGAAATGGGTGGTGGCACCGGGCCCTGAAGGATTCTCCTAACCGGAAGTTTTGACACAGTTCCAGCCTGCTATTTTCCCATGTCGAGACTAGATTTGCCTCCGGAAACCCCCGCATGCTGGTATTTGAAAACATGCCTCTGAGGAGAGATGCCTGGAAACCAAAGCAATGGATCCGATTACGGCCTAGGGACCTGTGAGGTTCAATCTACTACCCTGGTGACATCCAACTACGGTATGAGTGGAGGTCGATGCTCAGCTGTTGTCAGACGCCCTTGTTTGTCTCGGGCGGCCTACACAATTGGGATGGCTTCAGGGACTGTGGAGGTTTCTCCTTATTTGGAGGCGTGTGGTCAAGTGAATGGGCAGAATTCCAGTGGAGTGGGCAGGCATAGACCTGATGTGTGGCTTCAGGGGCCCCAGCCTGGAGGGTGTGTGGGCCAGGAGTGTGGGGATAGAAGTCTGAAAACACTAACTCGGCTTACGTTTGGGGACATAAGTATGGCAGGCCCGATCTACAGACCGTGAGGAGAACTCTTCGGGATATGAAGAAAGAGTGAGTGTGAGGCATTTATCCAGGCTTATCTCCAGGCATATCATGACCCTAACAATGACCACTACATAACCCTGTCGCTGAACCGAATGTGGACTTTAAACCAATACCTGATCCTGTAACTAAACCTGACACTGGCCCTAGACTTCACACTGACCCTGACCCAGGCAAGACCAGAAACCTAACACTGACCCTAACACTAACCCTGACACTGAATGTGAGCCTGACCCTAACTCTAACCCTAAACGTAACCTTGACCCTGAAACTAACACGGGCCCTGAACCGAAACCTAACGCTGAACCTAACCCTAAAACTAACCCCTAACATTATCCCTGACACAGATCATAACCCGGTCTAACACTAACCATACACCTACCTCTAACCCTAACCCTAACCCCACTTTAACAATAATCCTGACACTCTCCCTGACCCTGATCATAACCCTAACTCTGAACTTTGCCTATGTCAGAGCTTAACCTTAAACCTGACCCTGGCCTTGACCTTAACACTGACCCTGACCCTGACTGTAAACATAATTCTGACCCAATCCGGGATTCTGAATAGAATCGTAACCCTAAAGCTAACCCTGATCCTGAACCTACGCATAAAACAGAACCTAAACATAAAGCGGACCTTACCATAACCATGAACCTAACCCAGACCCTGACCTTAACCCTGACACTAAACCAGTCCCAAACCTAACCCTGACCCTGACATGAACCTTGCCCCCAAACCTCAACTTGAACCTGAATCTAAATCTGACCATGACGCTGAACCTGAACCTAAAACTTAACGTCACCCTAACAATGACCCTACCCTAATTCTGACCGTAACCCTAACCCTGACGCTTGTGTGAGCCAGACCCTAAACCTAATCATGAACCTAACCCTAACCCTGAACCCTTCCCTAAGCCTTACGCTAACCGTGGCCCCAATGAAGTCTAACCCTAACCCTGACCCTAAGTCTTTCTTAACACTAACCCTAACACTAACCTGGTCTAAACCCAGCTCTGTTCCTTCCAGCTGGGACAAAAGCTGCACCCAGGCCTCCCAGGGGCTGGGGGGAGGCTGTATGGGGGTCACTGGATGGGCACTGCATGGAGTGGAGTGTGAGCCTGGAGCAGCTTGGGGACCGGCTCACGGAGCTCTGGTGCAGTAGGAAGTTTGGTAAGGAGCCCGCAGGCAGTGGTGACCTCACTTCCCTGACGACAGAGCCCAACAGAATTGGAACCCATGTATCCAGGCACCCCATTACAGAAAAAACCCCCATGTCCAGCTCATTTCTAGGTACATGCTAAAGGAAGCGACATGTTCTTCTGCTGTACTTAAGCCGATAGGATGCAGGGAGAAGAGAGCTCGCCCTCCAGACAGGCCAACTCCCTGGCAGGTCATATCAGGTTTCCCCAACACCTCAGGCCCTTTGGCTAATCAAAACAAAAGGTGACACCAGGGGGCTCAGAGTCAGAGAGTCCCACACCTTCTGATCCACTGGTGTAGCCATAGGTCTCCTCCCCATCTGTGTGTGCGTGTGTGTGTGTGTGTGTGCCTCTGGGTGTCTGTGTGTCTGTGTGTAAAGAGGACTTGGCCATGCCATTGTGGGTGGAGATGCCCCAAGCAGGATGAGGCTGATGAGGGTTTAGATGTCTGGTGGGCAAGTCAGGTTCACACCACAGTTTAGGCTGGTTAAGAGGGATCGGGTGGAGGGTCTACACCCTTCTGCCCAGGGTTTATCCTGAGACCCAGAACGGATGGGTCCTTGACCCAGGAGCGGGGCTCACCCTAACAGTAACCACTAACCCTGACCCTGACACTGACTGTGAGCCTGCCCCCAACCCTAACCAAAGCCCTGACCCAACCATGACCCTGACACTGACTGTGATCCTGACCTGAACTGTGAACCTAAACCTAAGCCTGACACTGGCCCTGATGTGGACCCTGAACCTAACCTAACTCTGATTACCATAACTATGACTCATACCTAACCATGACCATGACCCTAACCCTAATCCTACCCCTGACGCTGACCTCACCCTGACCCTAACCTAACCCTGACCGTGACTGTGAGCCTGACCCTAACCCTAAACCTAAAGGTTACACTAATCATGACATTAATACGGACCCTGAACCTAAACCTAACGCTGACCCTGACCCTAACACTAACCCCTACCCTAAACCAAACCCTAACCCTGACCTTACGCTGTCTAAACCTAACCCTAACCATAACCCTTCTTCTAACTCTAAACCTAACCACAATCCCAAAACGTACCCCTCAAAACCTAACTGTGACACTGAAGCGAACATTGACCCTAAACCAAAGCCTGACCCTACCCTGACCTGGCCCTGATCTTCACCTGACCCTGACCCTAATCCTAACCATGACACTAACACTGACCACTACATATCCCTGTCCCAGACCCGAATGTGGACTTTAAACCAATACCCGAACCTGACCCTAAACCTGACACTGGCGTTAAACTTCACCCTGACCCTGTCCCAGACCATGATCATCAACCTAATCCTGACCATAACAGTGACCCTGACCCCGACCTGAACACTAAACCGGACCCTGACTATGAGCCTGACCCTAACTCTAAACTTAAATGTAACCCTGACCCTGACACTAACACGGGCCCTACCCCGAATCCTATCGCTCAACCTAACCCTAACACTAACCCCTAACCCTACCACGGACACTGACCCAAACAAATTCTAACCCTAACCGTCAACCAAACGCTAACCCTAACACAAACCCTAAAATTAAACAATATCCCTGACCCTATACCTGACTATGATCATAACCGTAACCCTGAACTTTGCCTATACCAGACCCTGACCCTAAACCTGACCCTGGTCCTGACCATAAACCTAACCATGACCCTAACACTGACCACTACATAACCCTGTCCCTGACGCGAATGTGGACTTTAAACCAAAACCTGATCCTTACCATAAACCTGACACTGGCCCAGACTTCACCGTGACCATGACCCATGCAAAGACCACAAACCTAACCCTGACCCTAACAGTGACCCTGACCCTAACACTAACCCTGACACTGAATGTGAGGCTGACCTAACTCTAACCCTAAACGTAACCCTGACCCTGACACTAACACGGTCCCTGACCCGAAACCTAATGCTGAACCTACCCCTAAAACTAACCCCTAACATTGTCCTAGACACTGACCCTAACCTGTTTGAACCCTAACCCTCAACCTACCTCTAACCCTAACCCTAACCCCACTATAACAATAATCCTGATCTTATCCCTGACCCTGATCATACCCCAAAATCTGAACTTTGCCTATGTCATAACTTAATCTTAAACCTGATCCTGGCCTTGACATTAACACTGACCATAACCCTGACTTTAAACCTAACTCTGACCCAGTTCTTGATCCTGAACAGAATCGTAACCCTAAAGCTAACCCTGATCCTGAACCTACTCATGAAGCAGAACCTAAACATAAAGCTGACCTTACCATAACAATGAACCTAACCCTGACCCTGACCCTAACCCTGACACTAAACCTGTCCCAAACCTAACCCTGAACCTGACATGAACCTTGCCCCCAAACCAAAGCTTGAACCTGACCCTAAATCTGACCATGACCCTGAACCTGACCCTAAACATAACCGTCACTCTAACAGAGACCCTGACCCTGACGCAGACCGTAACGCTAACCGTGACCCTACGGTGAGCCTGACCCTAAACCTAACCATGAACCTAACCCTAACCCTGACCCCTACCCTAAGCCTTACGCTAACCGTGGCCCCAATGAAGTCTAACCATAACCCTGACCCTAAGTCTTTCTTAACACTAACCCTAACACTAACCTGGTCTAAACCCAGCTCTGTTCCTTCCAGCTGGGACAAAAGCTGCACCCAGGCCTCCCAGGGGCTGGGGGGAGGCTGTATGGGGGTCACTGGATGGGCACTGCATGGAGTGGAGTGTGAGCCTGGAGCAGCTTGGGGACCGGCTCACGGAGCATTGGTGCAGTAGGAAGTTTGGTAAGGAGCCCGCAGGCAGTGGTGACCTCACTTCCCTGACGACAGAGCCCAACAGAATTGGAACCCACGTATCCAGGCACCCCATTACAGAAAAAAACCCCATGTCCAGCTCATTTCTAGGTACATGCTAAAGGAAACGACATGTTCTTCTGCTGTACTTAAGCCGATAGGATGCAGGGAGAAGAGAGCTCGCCCTCCAGACAGGCCAACTCCCTGGCAGGTCATATCAGGTTTCCCCAACACCTCAGGCCCTTTGGCTAATCAAAACAAAAGGTGACACCAGGGGGCTCAGAGTCAGAGAGTCCCACACCTTCTGATCCACTGGTGTAGCCATAGGTCTCCTCCCCATCTGTGTGTGCGTGTGTGTGTGTGTGTGTGTGTGTGTGTGTGTGCCTCTGGGTGTCTGTGTGTCTGTGTGTAAAGAGGACTTGGCCATGCCATTGTGGGTGGAGATGCCCCAAGCAGGATGAGGCTGATGAGGGTTTAGATGTCTGGTGGGCAAGTCAGGTTCACACCACAGTTTAGGCTGGTTAAGAGGGATCGGGTGGAGGGTCTACACCCTTCTGCCCAGGGTTTATCCTGAGACCCAGAACGGATGGGTCCTTGACCCAGGAGCGGGGCTCACCCTAACAGTAACCACTAACCCTGACCCTGACACTGACTGTGAGCCTGCCCCCAACCCTAACCAAAGCCCTGACCCAACCATGACCCTGACACTGACTGTGATCCTGACCTGAACTGTGAACCTAAACCTAAGCCTGACACTGGCCCTGATGTGGACCCTGAACCTAACCTAACTCTGATTACCATAACTATGACTCATACCTAACCATGACCATGACCCTAACCCTAATCCTACCCCTGACGCTGACCTCACCCTGACCCTAACCTAACCCTGACCGTGACTGTGAGCCTGACCCTAACCCTAAACCTAAAGGTTACACTAATCATGACATTAATACGGACCCTGAACCTAAACCTAACGCTGACCCTGACCCTAACACTAACCCCTACCCTAAACCAAACCCTAACCCTGACCTTACGCTGTCTAAACCTAACCCTAACCATAACCCTTCTTCTAACTCTAAACCTAACCACAATCCCAAAACGTACCCCTCAAAACCTAACTGTGACACTGAAGCGAACATTGACCCTAAACCAAAGCCTGACCCTACCCTGACCTGGCCCTGATCTTCACCTGACCCTGACCCTAATCCTAACCATGACACTAACACTGACCACTACATATCCCTGTCCCAGACCCGAATGTGGACTTTAAACCAATACCCGAACCTGACCCTAAACCTGACACTGGCGTTAAACTTCACCCTGACCCTGTCCCAGACCATGATCATCAACCTAATCCTGACCATAACAGTGACCCTGACCCCGACCTGAACACTAAACCGGACCCTGACTATGAGCCTGACCCTAACTCTAAACTTAAATGTAACCCTGACCCTGACACTAACACGGGCCCTACCCCGAATCCTATCGCTCAACCTAACCCTAACACTAACCCCTAACCCTACCACGGACACTGACCCAAACAAATTCTAACCCTAACCGTCAACCAAACGCTAACCCTAACACAAACCCTAAAATTAAACAATATCCCTGACCCTATACCTGACTATGATCATAACCGTAACCCTGAACTTTGCCTATACCAGACCCTGACCCTAAACCTGACCCTGGTCCTGACCATAAACCTAACCATGACCCTAACACTGACCACTACATAACCCTGTCCCTGACGCGAATGTGGACTTTAAACCAAAACCTGATCCTTACCATAAACCTGACACTGGCCCAGACTTCACCGTGACCATGACCCATGCAAAGACCACAAACCTAACCCTGACCCTAACAGTGACCCTGACCCTAACACTAACCCTGACACTGAATGTGAGGCTGACCTAACTCTAACCCTAAACGTAACCCTGACCCTGACACTAACACGGTCCCTGACCCGAAACCTAATGCTGAACCTACCCCTAAAACTAACCCCTAACATTGTCCTAGACACTGACCCTAACCTGTTTGAACCCTAACCCTCAACCTACCTCTAACCCTAACCCTAACCCCACTATAACAATAATCCTGATCTTATCCCTGACCCTGATCATACCCCAAAATCTGAACTTTGCCTATGTCATAACTTAATCTTAAACCTGATCCTGGCCTTGACATTAACACTGACCATAACCCTGACTTTAAACCTAACTCTGACCCAGTTCTTGATCCTAAACAGAATCGTAACCCTAAAGCTAACCCTGATCCTGAACCTACTCATGAAGCAGAACCTAAACATAAAGCTGACCTTACCATAACAATGAACCTAACCCTGACCCTGACCCTAACCCTGACACTAAACCTGTCCCAAACCTAACCCTGAACCTGACATGAACCTTGCCCCCAAACCAAAGCTTGAACCTGACCCTAAATCTGACCATGACCCTGAACCTGACCCTAAACATAACCGTCACTCTAACAGAGACCCTGACCCTGACGCAGACCGTAACGCTAACCGTGACCCTACTGTGAGCCTGACCCTAAACCTAACCATGAACCTAACCCTAACCCTGACCCCTACCCTAAGCCTTACGCTAACCGTGGCCCCAATGAAGTCTAACCCTAACCCTGACCCTAAGTCTTTCTTAACACTAACCCTAACACTAACCTGGTCTAAACCCAGCTCTGTTCCTTCCAGCTGGGACAAAAGCTGCACCCAGGCCTCCCAGGGGCTGGGGGGAGGCTGTATGGGGGTCACTGGATGGGCACTGCATGGAGTGGAGTGTGAGCCTGGAGCAGCTTGGGGACCGGCTCACGGAGCTCTGGTGCAGTAGGAAGTTTGGTAAGGAGCCCGCAGGCAGTGGTGACCTCACTTCCCTGACGACAGAGCCCAACAGAATTGGAACCCACGTATCCAGGCACCCCATTACAGAAAAAAACCCCATGTCCAGCTCATTTCTAGGTACATGCTAAAGGAAGCGACATGTTCTTCTGCTGTACTTAAGCCGATAGGATGCAGGGAGAAGAGAGCTCGCCCTCCAGACAGGCCAACTCCCTGGCAGGTCATATCAGGTTTCCCCAACACCTCAGGCCCTTTGGCTAATCAAAACAAAAGGTGACACCAGGGGGCTCAGAGTCAGAGAGTCCCACACCTTCTGATCCACTGGTGTAGCCATAGGTCTCCTCCCCATCTGTGTGTGCGTGTGTGTGTGTGCGTGTGTGTGTGTGTGTGTGTGTGTGTGTGCCACTGGGTGTCTGTGTGTCTGTGTGTAAAGAGGACTTGGCCATGCCATTGTGGGTGGAGATGCCCCAAGCAGGATGAGGCTGATGAGGGTTTAGATGTCTGGTGGGCAAGTCAGGTTCACACCACAGTTTAGGCTGGTTAAGAGGGATCGGGTGGAGGGTCTACACCCTTCTGCCCAGGGTTTATCCTGAGACCCAGAACGGATGGGTCCTTGACCCAGGAGCGGGGCTCACCCTAACAGTAACCACTAACCCTGACCCTGACACTGACTGTGAGCCTGCCCCCAACCCTAACCAAAGCCCTGACCCAACCATGACCCTGACACTGACTGTGATCCTGACCTGAACTGTGAACCTAAACCTAAGCCTGACACTGGCCCTGATGTGGACCCTGAACCTAACCTAACTCTGATTACCATAACTATGACTCATACCTAACCATGACCATGACCCTAACCCTAATCCTACCCCTGACGCTGACCTCACCCTGACCCTAACCTAACCCTGACCGTGACTGTGAGCCTGACCCTAACCCTAAACCTAAAGGTTACACTAATCGTGACATTAATACGGACCCTGAACCTAAACCTAACGCTGACCCTGACCCTAACACTAACCCCTACCCTAAACCAAACCCTAACCCTGACCTTACGCTGTCTAAACCTAACCCTAACCATAACCCTTCTTCTAACTCTAAACCTAACCACAATCCCAAAACGTACCCCTCAAAACCTAACTGTGACACTGAAGCGAACATTGACCCTAAACCAAAGCCTGACCCTACCCTGACCTGGCCCTGATCTTTACCTGACCCTGACCCTAATCCTAACCATGACACTAACACTGACCACTACATATCCCTGTCCCAGACCCGAATGTGGACTTTAAACCAATACCCGAACCTGACCCTAAACCTGACACTGGCGTTAAACTTCACCCTGACCCTGTCCCAGACCATGATCATCAACCTAATCCTGACCATAACAGTGACCCTGACCCCGACCTGAACACTAAACCGGACCCTGACTATGAGCCTGACCCTAACTCTAAACTTAAATGTAACCCTGACCCTGACACTAACACGGGCCCTACCCCGAATCCTATCGCTCAACCTAACCCTAACACTAACCCCTAACCCTACCACGGACACTGACCCAAACAAATTCTAACCCTAACCGTCAACCAAACGCTAACCCTAACACAAACCCTAAAATTAAACAATATCCCTGACCCTATACCTGACTATGATCATAACCGTAACCCTGAACTTTGCCTATACCAGACCCTGACCCTAAACCTGACCCTGGTCCTGACCATAAACCTAACCATGACCCTAACACTGACCACTACATAACCCTGTCCCTGACGCGAATGTGGGCTTTAAACCAAAACCTGATCCTTACCATAAACCTGACACTGGCCCAGACTTCACCGTGACCATGACCCATGCAAAGACCACAAACCTAACCCTGACCCTAACAGTGACCCTGACCCTAACACTAACCCTGACACTGAATGTGAGGCTGACCTAACTCTAACCCTAAACGTAACCCTGACCCTGACACTAACACGGTCCCTGACCCGAAACCTAATGCTGAACCTACCCCTAAAACTAACCCCTAACATTGTCCTAGACACTGACCCTAACCTGTTTGAACCCTAACCCTCAACCTACCTCTAACCCTAACCCTAACCCCACTATAACAATAATCCTGATCTTATCCCTGACCCTGATCATACCCCAAAATCTGAACTTTGCCTATGTCATAACTTAATCTTAAACCTGATCCTGGCCTTGACATTAACACTGACCATAACCCTGACTTTAAACCTAACTCTGACCCAGTTCTTGATCCTGAACAGAATCGTAACCCTAAAGCTAACCCTGATCCTGAACCTACTCATGAAGCAGAACCTAAACATAAAGCTGACCTTACCATAACAATGAACCTAACCCTGACCCTGACCCTAACCCTGACACTAAACCTGTCCCAAACCTAACCCTGAACCTGACATGAACCTTGCCCCCAAACCAAAGCTTGAACCTGACCCTAAATCTGACCATGACCCTGAACCTGACCCTAAACATAACCGTCACTCTAACAGAGACCCTGACCCTGACGCAGACCGTAACGCTAACCGTGACCCTACTGTGAGCCTGACCCTAAACCTAACCATGAACCTAACCCTAACCCTGACCCCTACCCTAAGCCTTACGCTAACCGTGGCCCCAATGAAGTCTAACCCTAACCCTGACCCTAAGTCTTTCTTAACACTAACCCTAACACTAACCTGGTCTAAACCCAGCTCTGTTCCTTCCAGCTGGGACAAAAGCTGCACCCAGGCCTCCCAGGGGCTGGGGGGAGGCTGTATGGGGGTCACTGGATGGGCACTGCATGGAGTGGAGTGTGAGCCTGGAGCAGCTTGGGGACCGGCTCACGGAGCTCTGGTGCAGTAGGAAGTTTGGTAAGGAGCCCGCAGGCAGTGGTGACCTCACTTCCCTGACGACAGAGCCCAACAGAATTGGAACCCACGTATCCAGGCACCCCATTACAGAAAAAAACCCCATGTCCAGCTCATTTCTAGGTACATGCTAAAGGAAGCGACATGTTCTTCTGCTGTACTTAAGCCGATAGGATGCAGGGAGAAGAGAGCTCGCCCTCCAGACAGGCCAACTCCCTGGCAGGTCATATCAGGTTTCCCCAACACCTCAGGCCCTTTGGCTAATCAAAACAAAAGGTGACACCAGGGGGCTCAGAGTCAGAGAGTCCCACACCTTCTGATCCACTGGTGTAGCCATAGGTCTCCTCCCCATCTGTGTGTGCGTGTGTGTGTGTGTGTGTGTGTGTGCCTCTGGGTGTCTGTGTGTCTGTGTGTAAAGAGGACTTGGCCATGCCATTGTGGGTGGAGATGCCCCAAGCAGGATGAGGCTGATGAGGGTTTAGATGTCTGGTGGGCAAGTCAGGTTCACACCACAGTTTAGGCTGGTTAAGAGGGATCGGGTGGAGGGTCTACACCCTTCTGCCCAGGGTTTATCCTGAGACCCAGAACGGATGGGTCCTTGACCCAGGAGCGGGGCTCACCCTAACAGTAACCACTAACCCTGACCCTGACACTGACTGTGAGCCTGCCCCCAACCCTAACCAAAGCCCTGACCCAACCATGACCCTGACACTGACTGTGATCCTGACCTGAACTGTGAACCTAAACCTAAGCCTGACACTGGCCCTGATGTGGACCCTGAACCTAACCTAACTCTGATTACCATAACTATGACTCATACCTAACCATGACCATGACCCTAACCCTAATCCTACCCCTGACGCTGACCTCACCCTGACCCTAACCTAACCCTGACCGTGACTGTGAGCCTGACCCTAACCCTAAACCTAAAGGTTACACTAATCGTGACATTAATACGGACCCTGAACCTAAACCTAACGCTGACCCTGACCCTAACACTAACCCCTACCCTAAACCAAACCCTAACCCTGACCTTACGCTGTCTAAACCTAACCCTAACCATAACCCTTCTTCTAACTCTAAACCTAACCACAATCCCAAAACGTACCCCTCAAAACCTAACTGTGACACTGAAGCGAACATTGACCCTAAACCAAAGCCTGACCCTACCCTGACCTGGCCCTGATCTTTACCTGACCCTGACCCTAATCCTAACCATGACACTAACACTGACCACTACATATCCCTGTCCCAGACCCGAATGTGGACTTTAAACCAATACCCGAACCTGACCCTAAACCTGACACTGGCGTTAAACTTCACCCTGACCCTGTCCCAGACCATGATCATCAACCTAATCCTGACCATAACAGTGACCCTGACCCCGACCTGAACACTAAACCGGACCCTGACTATGAGCCTGACCCTAACTCTAAACTTAAATGTAACCCTGACCCTGACACTAACACGGGCCCTACCCCGAATCCTATCGCTCAACCTAACCCTAACACTAACCCCTAACCCTACCACGGACACTGACCCAAACAAATTCTAACCCTAACCGTCAACCAAACGTTAACCCTAACACAAACCCTAAAATTAAACAATATCCCTGACCCTATACCTGACTATGATCATAACCGTAACCCTGAACTTTGCCTATACCAGACCCTGACCCTAAACCTGACCCTGGTCCTGACCATAAACCTAACCATGACCCTAACACTGACCACTACATAACCCTGTCCCTGACGCGAATGTGGGCTTTAAACCAAAACCTGATCCTTACCATAAACCTGACACTGGCCCAGACTTCACCGTGACCATGACCCATGCAAAGACCACAAACCTAACCCTGACCCTAACAGTGACCCTGACCCTAACACTAACCCTGACACTGAATGTGAGGCTGACCTAACTCTAACCCTAAACGTAACCCTGACCCTGACACTAACACGGTCCCTGACCCGAAACCTAATGCTGAACCTACCCCTAAAACTAACCCCTAACATTGTCCTAGACACTGACCCTAACCTGTTTGAACCCTAACCCTCAACCTACCTCTAACCCTAACCCTAACCCCACTATAACAATAATCCTGATCTTATCCCTGACCCTGATCATACCCCAAAATCTGAACTTTGCCTATGTCATAACTTAATCTTAAACCTGATCCTGGCCTTGACATTAACACTGACCATAACCCTGACTTTAAACCTAACTCTGACCCAGTTCTTGATCCTGAACAGAATCGTAACCCTAAAGCTAACCCTGATCCTGAACCTACTCATGAAGCAGAACCTAAACATAAAGCTGACCTTACCATAACAATGAACCTAACCCTGACCCTGACCCTAACCCTGACACTAAACCTGTCCCAAACCTAACCCTGAACCTGACATGAACCTTGCCCCCAAACCAAAGCTTGAACCTGACCCTAAATCTGACCATGACCCTGAACTTGACCCTAAACATAACCGTCACTCTAACAGAGACCCTGACCCTGACGCAGACCGTAACGCTAACCGTGACCCTACTGTGAGCCTGACCCTAAACCTAACCATGAACCTAACCCTAACCCTGACCCCTACCCTAAGCCTTACGCTAACCGTGGCCCCAATGAAGTCTAACCCTAACCCTGACCCTAAGTCTTTCTTAACACTAACCCTAACACTAACCTGGTCTAAACCCAGCTCTGTTCCTTCCAGCTGGGACAAAAGCTGCACCCAGGCCTCCCAGGGGCTGGGGGGAGGCTGTATGGGGGTCACTGGATGGGCACTGCATGGAGTGGAGTGTGAGCCTGGAGCAGCTTGGGGACCGGCTCACGGAGCTCTGGTGCAGTAGGAAGTTTGGTAAGGAGCCCGCAGGCAGTGGTGACCTCACTTCCCTGACGACAGAGCCCAACAGAATTGGAACCCACGTATCCAGGCACCCCATTACAGAAAAAAACCCCATGTCCAGCTCATTTCTAGGTACATGCTAAAGGAAGCGACATGTTCTTCTGCTGTACTTAAGCCGATAGGATGCAGGGAGAAGAGAGCTCGCCCTCCAGACAGGCCAACTCCCTTGCAGGTCATATCAGGTTTCCCCAACACCTCAGGCCCTTTGGCTAATCAAAACAAAAGGTGACACCAGGGGGCTCAGAGTCAGAGAGTCCCACACCTTCTGATCCACTGGTGTAGCCATAGGTCTCCTCCCCATCTGTGTGTGCGTGTGTGTGTGTGTGTGTGTGTGTGCCTCTGGGTGTCTGTGTGTCTGTGTGTAAAGAGGACTTGGCCATGCCATTGTGGGTGGAGATGCCCCAAGCAGGATGAGGCTGATGAGGGTTTAGATGTCTGGTGGGCAAGTCAGGTTCACACCACAGTTTAGGCTGGTTAAGAGGGATCGGGTGGAGGGTCTACACCCTTCTGCCCAGGGTTTATCCTGAGACCCAGAACGGATGGGTCCTTGACCCAGGAGCGGGGCTCACCCTAACAGTAACCACTAACCCTGACCCTGACACTGACTGTGAGCCTGCCCCCAACCCTAACCAAAGCCCTGACCCAACCATGACCCTGACACTGACTGTGATCCTGACCTGAACTGTGAACCTAAACCTAAGCCTGACACTGGCCCTGATGTGGACCCTGAACCTAACCTAACTCTGATTACCATAACTATGACTCATACCTAACCATGACCATGACCCTAACCCTAATCCTACCCCTGACGCTGACCTCACCCTGACCCTAACCTAACCCTGACCGTGACTGTGAGCCTGACCCTAACCCTAAACCTAAAGGTTACACTAATCGTGACATTAATACGGACCCTGAACCTAAACCTAACGCTGACCCTGACCCTAACACTAACCCCTACCCTAAACCAAACCCTAACCCTGACCTTACGCTGTCTAAACCTAACCCTAACCATAACCCTTCTTCTAACTCTAAACCTAACCACAATCCCAAAACGTACCCCTCAAAACCTAACTGTGACACTGAAGCGAACATTGACCCTAAACCAAAGCCTGACCCTACCCTGACCTGGCCCTGATCTTTACCTGACCCTGACCCTAATCCTAACCATGACACTAACACTGACCACTACATATCCCTGTCCCAGACCCGAATGTGGACTTTAAACCAATACCCGAACCTGACCCTAAACCTGACACTGGCGTTAAACTTCACCCTGACCCTGTCCCAGACCATGATCATCAACCTAATCCTGACCATAACAGTGACCCTGACCCCGACCTGAACACTAAACCGGACCCTGACTATGAGCCTGACCCTGACACTAACACGGGCCCTACCCCGAATCCTATCGCTCAACCTAACCCTAACACTAACCCCTAACCCTACCACGGACACTGACCCAAACAAATTCTAACCCTAACCGTCAACCAAACGCTAACCCTAACACAAACCCTAAAATTAAACAATATCCCTGACCCTATACCTGACTATGATCATAACCGTAACCCTGAACTTTGCCTATACCAGACCCTGACCCTAAACCTGACCCTGGTCCTGACCATAAACCTAACCATGACCCTAACACTGACCACTACATCACCCTGTCCCTGACGCGAATGTGGACTTTAAACCAAAACCTGATCCTTACCATAAACCTGACACTGGCCCAGACTTCACCGTGACCATGACCCATGCAAAGACCACAAACCTAACCCTGACCCTAACAGTGACCCTGACCCTAACACTAACCCTGACACTGAATGTGAGGCTGACCTAACTCTAACCCTAAACGTAACCCTGACCCTGACACTAACACGGTCCCTGACCCGAAACCTAATGCTGAACCTACCCCTAAAACTAACCCCTAACATTGTCCTAGACACTGACCCTAACCTGTTTGAACCCTAACCCTCAACCTACCTCTAACCCTAACCCTAACCCCACTATAACAATAATCCTGATCTTATCCCTGACCCTGATCATACCCCAAAATCTGAACTTTGCCTATGTCATAACTTAATCTTAAACCTGATCCTGGCCTTGACATTAACACTGACCATAACCCTGACTTTAAACCTAACTCTGACCCAGTTCTTGATCCTGAACAGAATCGTAACCCTAAAGCTAACCCTGATCCTGAACCTACTCATGAAGCAGAACCTAAACATAAAGCTGACCTTACCATAACAATGAACCTAACCCTGACCCTGACCCTAACCCTGACACTAAACCTGTCCCAAACCTAACCCTGAACCTGACATGAACCTTGCCCCCAAACCAAAGCTTGAACCTGACCCTAAATCTGACCATGACCCTGAACCTGACCCTAAACATAACCGTCACTCTAACAGAGACCCTGACCCTGACGCAGACCGTAACGCTAACCGTGACCCTACTGTGAGCCTGACCCTAAACCTAACCATGAACCTAACCCTAACCCTGACCCCTACCCTAAGCCTTACGCTAACCGTGGCCCCAATGAAGTCTAACCCTAACCCTGACCCTAAGTCTTTCTTAACACTAACCCTAACACTAACCTGGTCTAAACCCAGCTCTGTTCCTTCCAGCTGGGACAAAAGCTGCACCCAGGCCTCCCAGGGGCTGGGGGGAGGCTGTATGGGGGTCACTGGATGGGCACTGCATGGAGTGGAGTGTGAGCCTGGAGCAGCTTGGGGACCGGCTCACGGAGCTCTGGTGCAGTAGGAAGTTTGGTAAGGAGCCCGCAGGCAGTGGTGACCTCACTTCCCTGACGACAGAGCCCAACAGAATTGGAACCCACGTATCCAGGCACCCCATTACAGAAAAAAACCCCATGTCCAGCTCATTTCTAGGTTCATGCTAAAGGAAGCGACATGTTCTTCTGCTGTACTTAAGCCGATAGGATGCAGGGAGAAGAGAGCTCGCCCTCCAGACAGGCCAACTCCCTGGCAGGTCATATCAGGTTTCCCCAACACCTCAGGCCCTTTGGCTAATCAAAACAAAAGGTGACACCAGGGGGCTCAGAGTCAGAGAGTCCCACACCTTCTGATCCACTGGTGTAGCCATAGGTCTCCTCCCCATCTGTGTGTGCGTGTGTGTGTGTGTGTGTGTGTGTGCCTCTGGGTGTCTGTGTGTCTGTGTGTAAAGAGGACTTGGCCATGCCATTGTGGGTGGAGATGCCCCAAGCAGGATGAGGCTGATGAGGGTTTAGATGTCTGGTGGGCAAGTCAGGTTCACACCACAGTTTAGGCTGGTTAAGAGGGATCGGGTGGAGGGTCTACACCCTTCTGCCCAGGGTTTATCCTGAGACCCAGAACGGATGGGTCCTTGACCCAGGAGCGGGGCTCACCCTAACAGTAACCACTAACCCTGACCCTGACACTGACTGTGAGCCTGCCCCCAACCCTAACCAAAGCCCTGACCCAACCATGACCCTGACACTGACTGTGATCCTGACCTGAACTGTGAACCTAAACCTAAGCCTGACACTGGCCCTGATGTGGACCCTGAACCTAACCTAACTCTGATTACCATAACTATGACTCATACCTAACCATGACCATGACCCTAACCCTAATCCTACCCCTGACGCTGACCTCACCCTGACCCTAACCTAACCCTGACCGTGACTGTGAGCCTGACCCTAACCCTAAACCTAAAGGTTACACTAATCGTGACATTAATACGGACCCTGAACCTAAACCTAACGCTGACCCTGACCCTAACACTAACCCCTACCCTAAACCAAACCCTAACCCTGACCTTACGCTGTCTAAACCTAACCCTAACCATAACCCTTCTTCTAACTCTAAACCTAACCACAATCCCAAAACGTACCCCTCAAAACCTAACTGTGACACTGAAGCGAACATTGACCCTAAACCAAAGCCTGACCCTACCCTGACCTGGCCCTGATCTTTACCTGACCCTGACCCTAATCCTAACCATGACACTAACACTGACCACTACATATCCCTGTCCCAGACCCGAATGTGGACTTTAAACCAATACCCGAACCTGACCCTAAACCTGACACTGGCGTTAAACTTCACCCTGACCCTGTCCCAGACCATGATCATCAACCTAATCCTGACCATAACAGTGACCCTGACCCCGACCTGAACACTAAACCGGACCCTGACTATGAGCCTGACCCTGACACTAACACGGGCCCTACCCCGAATCCTATCGCTCAACCTAACCCTAACACTAACCCCTAACCCTACCACGGACACTGACCCAAACAAATTCTAACCCTAACCGTCAACCAAACGCTAACCCTAACACAAACCCTAAAATTAAACAATATCCCTGACCCTATACCTGACTATGATCATAACCGTAACCCTGAACTTTGCCTATACCAGACCCTGACCCTAAACCTGACCCTGGTCCTGACCATAAACCTAACCATGACCCTAACACTGACCACTACATCACCCTGTCCCTGACGCGAATGTGGACTTTAAACCAAAACCTGATCCTTACCATAAACCTGACACTGGCCCAGACTTCACCGTGACCATGACCCATGCAAAGACCACAAACCTAACCCTGACCCTAACAGTGACCCTGACCCTAACACTAACCCTGACACTGAATGTGAGGCTGACCTAACTCTAACCCTAAACGTAACCCTGACCCTGACACTAACACGGTCCCTGACCCGAAACCTAATGCTGAACCTACCCCTAAAACTAACCCCTAACATTGTCCTAGACACTGACCCTAACCTGTTTGAACCCTAACCCTCAACCTACCTCTAACCCTAACCCTAACCCCACTATAACAATAATCCTGATCTTATCCCTGACCCTGATCATACCCCAAAATCTGAACTTTGCCTATGTCATAACTTAATCTTAAACCTGATCCTGGCCTTGACATTAACACTGACCATAACCCTGACTTTAAACCTAACTCTGACCCAGTTCTTGATCCTGAACAGAATCGTAACCCTAAAGCTAACCCTGATCCTGAACCTACTCATGAAGCAGAACCTAAACATAAAGCTGACCTTACCATAACAATGAACCTAACCCTGACCCTGACCCTAACCCTGACACTAAACCTGTCCCAAACCTAACCCTGAACCTGACATGAACCTTGCCCCCAAACCAAAGCTTGAACCTGACCCTAAATCTGACCATGACCCTGAACCTGACCCTAAACATAACCGTCACTCTAACAGAGACCCTGACCCTGACGCAGACCGTAACGCTAACCGTGACCCTACTGTGAGCCTGACCCTAAACCTAACCATGAACCTAACCCTAACCCTGACCCCTACCCTAAGCCTTACGCTAACCGTGGCCCCAATGAAGTCTAACCCTAACCCTGACCCTAAGTCTTTCTTAACACTAACCCTAACACTAACCTGGTCTAAACCCAGCTCTGTTCCTTCCAGCTGGGACAAAAGCTGCACCCAGGCCTCCCAGGGGCTGGGGGGAGGCTGTATGGGGGTCACTGGATGGGCACTGCATGGAGTGGAGTGTGAGCCTGGAGCAGCTTGGGGACCGGCTCACGGAGCTCTGGTGCAGTAGGAAGTTTGGTAAGGAGCCCGCAGGCAGTGGTGACCTCACTTCCCTGACGACAGAGCCCAACAGAATTGGAACCCACGTATCCAGGCACCCCATTACAGAAAAAAACCCCATGTCCAGCTCATTTCTAGGTTCATGCTAAAGGAAGCGACATGTTCTTCTGCTGTACTTAAGCCGATAGGATGCAGGGAGAAGAGAGCTCGCCCTCCAGACAGGCCAACTCCCTGGCAGGTCATATCAGGTTTCCCCAACACCTCAGGCCCTTTGGCTAATCAAAACAAAAGGTGACACCAGGGGGCTCAGAGTCAGAGAGTCCCACACCTTCTGATCCACTGGTGTAGCCATAGGTCTCCTCCCCATCTGTGTGTGCGTGTGTGTGTGTGTGTGTGTGTGTGCCTCTGGGTGTCTGTGTGTCTGTGTGTAAAGAGGACTTGGCCATGCCATTGTGGGTGGAGATGCCCCAAGCAGGATGAGGCTGATGAGGGTTTAGATGTCTGGTGGGCAAGTCAGGTTCACACCACAGTTTAGGCTGGTTAAGAGGGATCGGGTGGAGGGTCTACACCCTTCTGCCCAGGGTTTATCCTGAGACCCAGAACGGATGGGTCCTTGACCCAGGAGCGGGGCTCACCCTAACAGTAACCACTAACCCTGACCCTGACACTGACTGTGAGCCTGCCCCCAACCCTAACCAAAGCCCTGACCCAACCATGACCCTGACACTGACTGTGATCCTGACCTGAACTGTGAACCTAAACCTAAGCCTGACACTGGCCCTGATGTGGACCCTGAACCTAACCTAACTCTGATTACCATAACTATGACTCATACCTAACCATGACCATGACCCTAACCCTAATCCTACCCCTGACGCTGACCTCACCCTGACCCTAACCTAACCCTGACCGTGACTGTGAGCCTGACCCTAACCCTAAACCTAAAGGTTACACTAATCGTGACATTAATACGGACCCTGAACCTAAACCTAACGCTGACCCTGACCCTAACACTAACCCCTACCCTAAACCAAACCCTAACCCTGACCTTACGCTGTCTAAACCTAACCCTAACCATAACCCTTCTTCTAACTCTAAACCTAACCACAATCCCAAAACGTACCCCTCAAAACCTAACTGTGACACTGAAGCGAACATTGACCCTAAACCAAAGCCTGACCCTACCCTGACCTGGCCCTGATCTTTACCTGACCCTGACCCTAATCCTAACCATGACACTAACACTGACCACTACATATCCCTGTCCCAGACCCGAATGTGGACTTTAAACCAATACCCGAACCTGACCCTAAACCTGACACTGGCGTTAAACTTCACCCTGACCCTGTCCCAGACCATGATCATCAACCTAATCCTGACCATAACAGTGACCCTGACCCCGACCTGAACACTAAACCGGACCCTGACTATGAGCCTGACCCTAACTCTAAACTTAAATGTAACCCTGACCCTGACACTAACACGGGCCCTACCCCGAATCCTATCGCTCAACCTAACCCTAACACTAACCCCTAACCCTACCACGGACACTGACCCAAACAAATTCTAACCCTAACCGTCAACCAAACGCTAACCCTAACACAAACCCTAAAATTAAACAATATCCCTGACCCTATACCTGACTATGATCATAACCGTAACCCTGAACTTTGCCTATACCAGACCCTGACCCTAAACCTGACCCTGGTCCTGACCATAAACCTAACCATGACCCTAACACTGACCATTACATAACCCTGTCCCTGACGCGAATGTGGGCTTTAAACCAAAACCTGATCCTTACCATAAACCTGACACTGGCCCAGACTTCACCGTGACCATGACCCATGCAAAGACCACAAACCTAACCCTGACCCTAACAGTGACCCTGACCCTAACACTAACCCTGACACTGAATGTGAGGCTGACCTAACTCTAACCCTAAACGTAACCCTGACCCTGACACTAACACGGTCCCTGACCCGAAACCTAATGCTGAACCTACCCCTAAAACTAACCCCTAACATTGTCCTAGACACTGACCCTAACCTGTTTGAACCCTAACCCTCAACCTACCTCTAACCCTAACCCTAACCCCACTATAACAATAATCCTGATCTTATCCCTGACCCTGATCATACCCCAAAATCTGAACTTTGCCTATGTCATAACTTAATCTTAAACCTGATCCTGGCCTTGACATTAACACTGACCATAACCCTGACTTTAAACCTAACTCTGACCCAGTTCTTGATCCTGAACAGAATCGTAACCCTAAAGCTAACCCTGATCCTGAACCTACTCATGAAGCAGAACCTAAACATAAAGCTGACCTTACCATAACAATGAACCTAACCCTGACCCTGACCCTAACCCTGACACTAAACCTGTCCCAAACCTAACCCTGAACCTGACATGAACCTTGCCCCCAAACCAAAGCTTGAACCTGACCCTAAATCTGACCATGACCCTGAACTTGACCCTAAACATAACCGTCACTCTAACAGAGACCCTGACCCTGACGCAGACCGTAACGCTAACCGTGACCCTACTGTGAGCCTGACCCTAAACCTAACCATGAACCTAACCCTAACCCTGACCCCTACCCTAAGCCTTACGCTAACCGTGGCCCCAATGAAGTCTAACCCTAACCCTGACGCTAAGTCTTTCTTAACACTAACCCTAACACTAACCTGGTCTAAACCCAGCTCTGTTCCTTCCAGCTGGGACAAAAGCTGCACCCAGGCCTCCCAGGGGCTGGGGGGAGGCTGTATGGGGGTCACTGGATGGGCACTGCATGGAGTGGAGTGTGAGCCTGGAGCAGCTTGGGGACCGGCTCACGGAGCTCTGGTGCAGTAGGAAGTTTGGTAAGGAGCCCGCAGGCAGTGGTGACCTCACTTCCCTGACGACAGAGCCCAACAGAATTGGAACCCACGTATCCAGGCACCCCATTACAGAAAAAAACCCCATGTCCAGCTCATTTCTAGGTACATGCTAAAGGAAGCGACATGTTCTTCTGCTGTACTTAAGCCGATAGGATGCAGGGAGAAGAGAGCTCGCCCTCCAGACAGGCCAACTCCCTGGCAGGTCATATCAGGTTTCCCCAACACCTCAGGCCCTTTGGCTAATCAAAACAAAAGGTGACACCAGGGGGCTCAGAGTCAGAGAGTCCCACACCTTCTGATCCACTGGTGTAGCCATAGGTCTCCTCCCCATCTGTGTGTGCGTGTGTGTGTGTGTGTGTGTGTGTGTGTGCCTCTGGGTGTCTGTGTGTCTGTGTGTAAAGAGGACTTGGCCATGCCATTGTGGGTGGAGATGCCCCAAGCAGGATGAGTCTGATGAGGGTTTAGATGTCTGGTGGGCAAGTCAGGTTCACACCACAGTTTAGGCTGGTTAAGAGGGATCGGGTGGAGGGTCTACACCCTTCTGCCCAGGGTTTATCCTGAGACCCAGAACGGATGGGTCCTTGACCCAGGAGCGGGGCTCACCCTAACAGTAACCACTAACCCTGACCCTGACACTGACTGTGAGCCTGCCCCCAACCCTAACCAAAGCCCTGACCCAACCATGACCCTGACACTGACTGTGATCCTGACCTGAACTGTGAACCTAAACCTAAGCCTGACACTGGCCCTGATGTGGACCCTGAACCTAACCTAACTCTGATTACCATAACTATGACTCATACCTAACCATGACCATGACCCTAACCCTAATCCTACCCCTGACGCTGACCTCACCCTGACCCTAACCTAACCCTGACCGTGACTGTGAGCCTGACCCTAACCCTAAACCTAAAGGTTACACTAATCGTGACATTAATACGGACCCTGAACCTAAACCTAACGCTGACCCTGACCCTAACACTAACCCCTACCCTAAACCAAACCCTAACCCTGACCTTACGCTGTCTAAACCTAACCCTAACCATAACCCTTCTTCTAACTCTAAACCTAACCACAATCCCAAAACGTACCCCTCAAAACCTAACTGTGACACTGAAGCGAACATTGACCCTAAACCAAAGCCTGACCCTACCCTGACCTGGCCCTGATCTTTACCTGACCCTGACCCTAATCCTAACCATGACACTAACACTGACCACTACATATCCCTGTCCCAGACCCGAATGTGGACTTTAAACCAATACCCGAACCTGACCCTAAACCTGACACTGGCGTTAAACTTCACCCTGACCCTGTCCCAGACCATGATCATCAACCTAATCCTGACCATAACAGTGACCCTGACCCCGACCTGAACACTAAACCGGACCCTGACTATGAGCCTGACCCTAACTCTAAACTTAAATGTAACCCTGACCCTGACACTAACACGGGCCCTACCCCGAATCCTATCGCTCAACCTAACCCTAACACTAACCCCTAACCCTACCACGGACACTGACCCAAACAAATTCTAACCCTAACCGTCAACCAAACGCTAACCCTAACACAAACCCTAAAATTAAACAATATCCCTGACCCTATACCTGACTATGATCATAACCGTAACCCTGAACTTTGCCTATACCAGACCCTGACCCTAAACCTGACCCTGGTCCTGACCATAAACCTAACCATGACCCTAACACTGACCATTACATAACCCTGTCCCTGACGCGAATGTGGGCTTTAAACCAAAACCTGATCCTTACCATAAACCTGACACTGGCCCAGACTTCACCGTGACCATGACCCATGCAAAGACCACAAACCTAACCCTGACCCTAACAGTGACCCTGACCCTAACACTAACCCTGACACTGAATGTGAGGCTGACCTAACTCTAACCCTAAACGTAACCCTGACCCTGACACTAACACGGTCCCTGACCCGAAACCTAATGCTGAACCTACCCCTAAAACTAACCCCTAACATTGTCCTAGACACTGACCCTAACCTGTTTGAACCCTAACCCTCAACCTACCTCTAACCCTAACCCTAACCCCACTATAACAATAATCCTGATCTTATCCCTGACCCTGATCATACCCCAAAATCTGAACTTTGCCTATGTCATAACTTAATCTTAAACCTGATCCTGGCCTTGACATTAACACTGACCATAACCCTGACTTTAAACCTAACTCTGACCCAGTTCTTGATCCTGAACAGAATCGTAACCCTAAAGCTAACCCTGATCCTGAACCTACTCATGAAGCAGAACCTAAACATAAAGCTGACCTTACCATAACAATGAACCTAACCCTGACCCTGACCCTAACCCTGACACTAAACCTGTCCCAAACCTAACCCTGAACCTGACATGAACCTTGCCCCCAAACCAAAGCTTGAACCTGACCCTAAATCTGACCATGACCCTGAACTTGACCCTAAACATAACCGTCACTCTAACAGAGACCCTGACCCTGACGCAGACCGTAACGCTAACCGTGACCCTACTGTGAGCCTGACCCTAAACCTAACCATGAACCTAACCCTAACCCTGACCCCTACCCTAAGCCTTACGCTAACCGTGGCCCCAATGAAGTCTAACCCTAACCCTGACGCTAAGTCTTTCTTAACACTAACCCTAACACTAACCTGGTCTAAACCCAGCTCTGTTCCTTCCAGCTGGGACAAAAGCTGCACCCAGGCCTCCCAGGGGCTGGGGGGAGGCTGTATGGGGGTCACTGGATGGGCACTGCATGGAGTGGAGTGTGAGCCTGGAGCAGCTTGGGGACCGGCTCACGGAGCTCTGGTGCAGTAGGAAGTTTGGTAAGGAGCCCGCAGGCAGTGGTGACCTCACTTCCCTGACGACAGAGCCCAACAGAATTGGAACCCACGTATCCAGGCACCCCATTACAGAAAAAAACCCCATGTCCAGCTCATTTCTAGGTACATGCTAAAGGAAGCGACATGTTCTTCTGCTGTACTTAAGCCGATAGGATGCAGGGAGAAGAGAGCTCGCCCTCCAGACAGGCCAACTCCCTGGCAGGTCATATCAGGTTTCCCCAACACCTCAGGCCCTTTGGCTAATCAAAACAAAAGGTGACACCAGGGGGCTCAGAGTCAGAGAGTCCCACACCTTCTGATCCACTGGTGTAGCCATAGGTCTCCTCCCCATCTGTGTGTGCGTGTGTGTGTGTGTGTGTGTGTGTGTGTGCCTCTGGGTGTCTGTGTGTCTGTGTGTAAAGAGGACTTGGCCATGCCATTGTGGGTGGAGATGCCCCAAGCAGGATGAGTCTGATGAGGGTTTAGATGTCTGGTGGGCAAGTCAGGTTCACACCACAGTTTAGGCTGGTTAAGAGGGATCGGGTGGAGGGTCTACACCCTTCTGCCCAGGGTTTATCCTGAGACCCAGAACGGATGGGTCCTTGACCCAGGAGCGGGGCTCACCCTAACAGTAACCACTAACCCTGACCCTGACACTGACTGTGAGCCTGCCCCCAACCCTAACCAAAGCCCTGACCCAACCATGACCCTGACACTGACTGTGATCCTGACCTGAACTGTGAACCTAAACCTAAGCCTGACACTGGCCCTGATGTGGACCCTGAACCTAACCTAACTCTGATTACCATAACTATGACTCATACCTAACCATGACCATGACCCTAACCCTAATCCTACCCCTGACGCTGACCTCACCCTGACCCTAACCTAACCCTGACCGTGACTGTGAGCCTGACCCTAACCCTAAACCTAAAGGTTACACTAATCGTGACATTAATACGGACCCTGAACCTAAACCTAACGCTGACCCTGACCCTAACACTAACCCCTACCCTAAACCAAACCCTAACCCTGACCTTACGCTGTCTAAACCTAACCCTAACCATAACCCTTCTTCTAACTCTAAACCTAACCACAATCCCAAAACGTACCCCTCAAAACCTAACTGTGACACTGAAGCGAACATTGACCCTAAACCAAAGCCTGACCCTACCCTGACCTGGCCCTGATCTTTACCTGACCCTGACCCTAATCCTAACCATGACACTAACACTGACCACTACATATCCCTGTCCCAGACCCGAATGTGGACTTTAAACCAATACCCGAACCTGACCCTAAACCTGACACTGGCGTTAAACTTCACCCTGACCCTGTCCCAGACCATGATCATCAACCTAATCCTGACCATAACAGTGACCCTGACCCCGACCTGAACACTAAACCGGACCCTGACTATGAGCCTGACCCTAACTCTAAACTTAAATGTAACCCTGACCCTGACACTAACACGGGCCCTACCCCGAATCCTATCGCTCAACCTAACCCTAACACTAACCCCTAACCCTACCACGGACACTGACCCAAACAAATTCTAACCCTAACCGTCAACCAAACGCTAACCCTAACACAAACCCTAAAATTAAACAATATCCCTGACCCTATACCTGACTATGATCATAACCGTAACCCTGAACTTTGCCTATACCAGACCCTGACCCTAAACCTGACCCTGGTCCTGACCATAAACCT
Organism: Mustela lutreola; assembly: GCF_030435805.1. Classification (NCBI taxonomy): domain Eukaryota; kingdom Metazoa; phylum Chordata; class Mammalia; order Carnivora; family Mustelidae; genus Mustela; species Mustela lutreola. Next base: position 95,439,801 of record NC_081292.1, read on the forward strand.
AACCATGACCCTAACACTGACCACTACATCACCCTGTCCCTGACGCGAATGTGGACTTTAAACCAAAACCTGATCCTTACCATAAACCTGACACTGGCCCAGACTTCACCGTGACCATGACCCATGCAAAGACCACAAACCTAACCCTGACCCTAACAGTGACCCTGACCCTAACACTAACCCTGACACTGAATGTGAGGCTGACCTAACTCTAACCCTAAACGTAACCCTGACCCTGACACTAACACGGTCCCTGACCCGAAACCTAATGCTGAACCTACCCCTAAAACTAACCCCTAACATTGTCCTAGACACTGACCCTAACCTGTTTGAACCCTAACCCTCAACCTACCTCTAACCCTAACCCTAACCCCACTATAACAATAATCCTGATCTTATCCCTGACCCTGATCATACCCCAAAATCTGAACTTTGCCTATGTCATAACTTAATCTTAAACCTGATCCTGGCCTTGACATTAACACTGACCATAACCCTGACTTTAAACCTAACTCTGACCCAGTTCTTGATCCTGAACAGAATCGTAACCCTAAAGCTAACCCTGATCCTGAACCTACTCATGAAGCAGAACCTAAACATAAAGCTGACCTTACCATAACAATGAACCTAACCCTGACCCTGACCCTAACCCTGACACTAAACCTGTCCCAAACCTAACCCTGAACCTGACATGAACCTTGCCCCCAAACCAAAGCTTGAACCTGACCCTAAATCTGACCATGACCCTGAACCTGACCCTAAACATAACCGTCACTCTAACAGAGACCCTGACCCTGACGCAGACCGTAACGCTAACCGTGACCCTACTGTGAGCCTGACCCTAAACCTAACCATGAACCTAACCCTAACCCTGACCCCTACCCTAAGCCTTACGCTAACCGTGGCCCCAATGAAGTCTAACCCTAACCCTGACCCTAAGTCTTTCTTAACACTAACCCTAACACTAACCTGGTCTAAACCCAGCTCTGTTCCTTCCAGCTGGGACAAAAGCTGCACCCAGGCCTCCCAGGGGCTGGGGGGAGGCTGTATGGGGGTCACTGGATGGGCACTGCATGGAGTGGAGTGTGAGCCTGGAGCAGCTTGGGGACCGGCTCACGGAGCTCTGGTGCAGTAGGAAGTTTGGTAAGGAGCCCGCAGGCAGTGGTGACCTCACTTCCCTGACGACAGAGCCCAACAGAATTGGAACCCACGTATCCAGGCACCCCATTACAGAAAAAAACCCCATGTCCAGCTCATTTCTAGGTACATGCTAAAGGAAGCGACATGTTCTTCTGCTGTACTTAAGCCGATAGGATGCAGGGAGAAGAGAGCTCGCCCTCCAGACAGGCCAACTCCCTGGCAGGTCATATCAGGTTTCCCCAACACCTCAGGCCCTTTGGCTAATCAAAACAAAAGGTGACACCAGGGGGCTCAGAGTCAGAGAGTCCCACACCTTCTGATCCACTGGTGTAGCCATAGGTCTCCTCCCCATCTGTGTGTGCGTGTGTGTGTGTGTGTGTGTGTGTGTGTGCCTCTGGGTGTCTGTGTGTCTGTGTGTAAAGAGGACTTGGCCATGCCATTGTGGGTGGAGATGCCCCAAGCAGGATGAGTCTGATGAGGGTTTAGATGTCTGGTGGGCAAGTCAGGTTCACACCACAGTTTAGGCTGGTTAAGAGGGATCGGGTGGAGGGTCTACACCCTTCTGCCCAGGGTTTATCCTGAGACCCAGAACGGATGGGTCCTTGACCCAGGAGCGGGGCTCACCCTAACAGTAACCACTAACCCTGACCCTGACACTGACTGTGAGCCTGCCCCCAACCCTAACCAAAGCCCTGACCCAACCATGACCCTGACACTGACTGTGATCCTGACCTGAACTGTGAACCTAAACCTAAGCCTGACACTGGCCCTGATGTGGACCCTGAACCTAACCTAACTCTGATTACCATAACTATGACTCATACCTAACCATGACCATGACCCTAACCCTAATCCTACCCCTGACGCTGACCTCACCCTGACCCTAACCTAACCCTGACCGTGACTGTGAGCCTGACCCTAACCCTAAACCTAAAGGTTACACTAATCGTGACATTAATACGGACCCTGAACCTAAACCTAACGCTGACCCTGACCCTAACACTAACCCCTACCCTAAACCAAACCCTAACCCTGACCTTACGCTGTCTAAACCTAACCCTAACCATAACCCTTCTTCTAACTCTAAACCTAACCACAATCCCAAAACGTACCCCTCAAAACCTAACTGTGACACTGAAGCGAACATTGACCCTAAACCAAAGCCTGACCCTACCCTGACCTGGCCCTGATCTTTACCTGACCCTGACCCTAATCCTAACCATGACACTAACACTGACCACTACATATCCCTGTCCCAGACCCGAATGTGGACTTTAAACCAATACCCGAACCTGACCCTAAACCTGACACTGGCGTTAAACTTCACCCTGACCCTGTCCCAGACCATGATCATCAACCTAATCCTGACCATAACAGTGACCCTGACCCCGACCTGAACACTAAACCGGACCCTGACTATGAGCCTGACCCTAACTCTAAACTTAAATGTAACCCTGACCCTGACACTAACACGGGCCCTACCCCGAATCCTATCGCTCAACCTAACCCTAACACTAACCCCTAACCCTACCACGGACACTGACCCAAACAAATTCTAACCCTAACCGTCAACCAAACGCTAACCCTAACACAAACCCTAAAATTAAACAATATCCCTGACCCTATACCTGACTATGATCATAACCGTAACCCTGAACTTTGCCTATACCAGACCCTGACCCTAAACCTGACCCTGGTCCTGACCATAAACCTAACCATGATGACCCTAACACTGACCACTACATAACCCTGTCCCTGACGCGAATGTGGACTTTAAACCAAAACCTGATCCTTACCATAAACCTGACACTGGCCCAGACTTCACCGTGACCATGACCCATGCAAAGACCACAAACCTAACCCTGACCCTAACAGTGACCCTGACCCTAACACTAACCCTGACACTGAATGTGAGGCTGACCTAACTCTAACCCTAAACGTAACCCTGACCCTGACACTAACACGGTCCCTGACCCGAAACCTAATGCTGAACCTACCCCTAAAACTAACCCCTAACATTGTCCTAGACACTGACCCTAACCTGTTTGAACCCTAACCCTCAACCTACCTCTAACCCTAACCCTAACCCCACTATAACAATAATCCTGATCTTATCCCTGACCCTGATCATACCCCAAAATCTGAACTTTGTCTATGTCATAACTTAATCTTAAACCTGATCCTGGCCTTGACATTAACACTGACCATAACCCTGACTTTAAACCTAACTCTGACCCAGTTCTTGATCCTGAACAGAATCGTAACCCTAAAGCTAACCCTGATCCTGAACCTACTCATGAAGCAGAACCTAAACATAAAGCTGACCTTACCATAACAATGAACCTAACCCTGACCCTGACCCTAACCCTGACACTAAACCTGTCCCAAACCTAACCCTGAACCTGACATGAACCTTGCCCCCAAACCAAAGCTTGAACCTGACCCTAAATCTGACCATGACCCTGAACCTGACCCTAAACATAACCGTCACTCTAACAGAGACCCTGACCCTGACGCAGACCGTAACGCTAACCGTGACCCTACTGTGAGCCTGACCCTAAACCTAACCATGAACCTAACCCTAACCCTGACCCCTACCCTAAGCCTTACGCTAACCGTGGCCCCAATGAAGTCTAACCCTAACCCTGACCCTAAGTCTTTCTTAACACTAACCCTAACACTAACCTGGTCTAAACCCAGCTCTGTTCCTTCCAGCTGGGACAAAAGCTGCACCCAGGCCTCCCAGGGGCTGGGGGGAGGCTGTATGGGGGTCACTGGATGGGCACTGCATGGAGTGGAGTGTGAGCCTGGAGCAGCTTGGGGACCGGCTCACGGAGCTCTGGTGCAGTAGGAAGTTTGGTAAGGAGCCCGCAGGCAGTGGTGACCTCACTTCCCTGACGACAGAGCCCAACAGAATTGGAACCCACGTATCCAGGCACCCCATTACAGAAAAAAACCCCATGTCCAGCTCATTTCTAGGTACATGCTAAAGGAAGCGACATGTTCTTCTGCTGTACTTAAGCCGATAGGATGCAGGGAGAAGAGAGCTCGCCCTCCAGACAGGCCAACTCCCTGGCAGGTCATATCAGGTTTCCCCAACACCTCAGGCCCTTTGGCTAATCAAAACAAAAGGTGACACCAGGGGGCTCAGAGTCAGAGAGTCCCACACCTTCTGATCCACTGGTGTAGCCATAGGTCTCCTCCCCATCTGTGTGTGCGTGTGTGTGTGTGTGTGTGTGTGTGTGTGTGTGTGTGTGCCTCTGGGTGTCTGTGTGTCTGTGTGTAAAGAGGACTTGGCCATGCCATTGTGGGTGGAGATGCCCCAAGCAGGATGAGGCTGATGAGGGTTTAGATGTCTGGTGGGCAAGTCAGGTTCACACCACAGTTTAGGCTGGTTAAGAGGGATCGGGTGGAGGGTCTACACCCTTCTGCCCAGGGTTTATCCTGAGACCCAGAACGGATGGGTCCTTGACCCAGGAGCGGGGCTCACCCTAACAGTAACCACTAACCCTGACCCTGACACTGACTGTGAGCCTGCCCCCAACCCTAACCAAAGCCCTGACCCAACCATGACCCTGACACTGACTGTGATCCTGACCTGAACTGTGAACCTAAACCTAAGCCTGACACTGGCCCTGATGTGGACCCTGAACCTAACCTAACTCTGATTACCATAACTATGACTCATACCTAACCATGACCATGACCCTAACCCTAATCCTACCCCTGACGCTGACCTCACCCTGACCCTAACCTAACCCTGACCGTGACTGTGAGCCTGACCCTAACCCTAAACCTAAAGGTTACACTAATCATGACATTAATACGGACCCTGAACCTAAACCTAACGCTGACCCTGACCCTAACACTAACCCCTACCCTAAACCAAACCCTAACCCTGACCTTACGCTGTCTAAACCTAACCCTAACCATAACCCTTCTTCTAACTCTAAACCTAACCACAATCCCAAAACGTACCCCTCAAAACCTAACTGTGACACTGAAGCGAACATTGACCCTAAACCAAAGCCTGACCCTACCCTGACCTGGCCCTGATCTTTACCTGACCCTGACCCTAATCCTAACCATGACACTAACACTGACCACTACATATCCCTGTCCCAGACCCGAATGTGGACTTTAAACCAATACCCGAACCTGACCCTAAACCTGACACTGGCGTTAAACTTCACCCTGACCCTGTCCCAGACCATGATCATCAACCTAATCCTGACCATAACAGTGACCCTGACCCCGACCTGAACACTAAACCGGACCCTGACTATGAGCCTGACCCTAACTCTAAACTTAAATGTAACCCTGACCCTGACACTAACACGGGCCCGACCCCGAATCCTATCGCTCAACCTAACCCTAACACTAACCCCTAACCCTACCACGGACACTGACCCAAACAAATTCTAACCCTAACCGTCAACCAAACGCTAACCCTAACACAAACCCTAAAATTAAACAATATCCCTGACCCTATACCTGACTATGATCATAACCGTAACCCTGAACTTTGCCTATACCAGACCCTGACCCTAAACCTGACCCTGGTCCTGACCATAAACCTAACCATGACCCTAACACTGACCACTACATAACCCTGTCCCTGACGCGAATGTGGACTTTAAACCAAAACCTGATCCTTACCATAAACTTGACACTGGCCCAGACTTCACCGTGACCATGACCCATGCAAAGACCACAAACCTAACCCTGACCCTAACAGTGACCCTGACCCTAACACTAACCCTGACACTGAATGTGAGGCTGACCTAACTCTAACCCTAAACGTAACCCTGACCCTGACACTAACACGGTCCCTGACCCGAAACCTAATGCTGAACCTACCCCTAAAACTAACCCCTAACATTGTCCTAGACACTGACCCTAACCTGTTTGAACCCTAACCCTCAACCTACCTCTAACCCTAACCCTAACCCCACTATAACAATAATCCTGATCTTATCCCTGACCCTGATCATACCCCAAAATCTGAACTTTGCCTATGTCATAACTTAATCTTAAACCTGATCCTGGCCTTGACATTAACACTGACCATAACCCTGACTTTAAACCTAACTCTGACCCAGTTCTTGATCCTGAACAGAATCGTAACCCTAAAGCTAACCCTGATCCTGAACCTACTCATGAAGCAGAACCTAAACATAAAGCTGACCTTACCATAACAATGAACCTAACCCTGACCCTGACCCTAACCCTGACACTAAACCTGTCCCAAACCTAACCCTGAACCTGACATGAACCTTGCCCCCAAACCAAAGCTTGAACCTGACCCTAAATCTGACCATGACCCTGAACCTGACCCTAAACATAACCGTCACTCTAACAGAGACCCTGACCCTGACGCAGACCGTAACGCTAACCGTGACCCTACTGTGAGCCTGACCCTAAACCTAACCATGAACCTAACCCTAACCCTGACCCCTACCCTAAGCCTTACGCTAACCGTGGCCCCAATGAAGTCTAACCCTAACCCTGACCCTAAGTCTTTCTTAACACTAACCCTAACACTAACCTGGTCTAAACCCAGCTCTGTTCCTTCCAGCTGGGACAAAAGCTGCACCCAGGCCTCCCAGGGGCTGGGGGGAGGCTGTATGGGGGTCACTGGATGGGCACTGCATGGAGTGGAGTGTGAGCCTGGAGCAGCTTGGGGACCGGCTCACGGAGCTCTGGTGCAGTAGGAAGTTTGGTAAGGAGCCCGCAGGCAGTGGTGACCTCACTTCCCTGACGACAGAGCCCAACAGAATTGGAACCCACGTATCCAGGCACCCCATTACAGAAAAAAACCCCATGTCCAGCTCATTTCTAGGTACATGCTAAAGGAAGCGACATGTTCTTCTGCTGTACTTAAGCCGATAGGATGCAGGGAGAAGAGAGCTCGCCCTCCAGACAGGCCAACTCCCTGGCAGGTCATATCAGGTTTCCCCAACACCTCAGGCCCTTTGGCTAATCAAAACAAAAGGTGACACCAGGGGGCTCAGAGTCAGAGAGTCCCACACCTTCTGATCCACTGGTGTAGCCATAGGTCTCCTCCCCATCTGTGTGTGCGTGTGTGTGTGTGTGTGTGTGTGTGCCTCTGGGTGTCTGTGTGTCTGTGTGTAAAGAGGACTTGGCCATGCCATTGTGGGTGGAGATGCCCCAAGCAGGATGAGGCTGATGAGGGTTTAGATGTCTGGTGGGCAAGTCAGGTTCACACCACAGTTTAGGCTGGTTAAGAGGGATCGGGTGGAGGGTCTACACCCTTCTGCCCAGGGTTTATCCTGAGACCCAGAACGGATGGGTCCTTGACCCAGGAGCGGGGCTCACCCTAACAGTAACCACTAACCCTGACCCTGACACTGACTGTGAGCCTGCCCCCAACCCTAACCAAAGCCCTGACCCAACCATGACCCTGACACTGACTGTGATCCTGACCTGAACTGTGAACCTAAACCTAAGCCTGACACTGGCCCTGATGTGGACCCTGAACCTAACCTAACTCTGATTACCATAACTATGACTCATACCTAACCATGACCATGACCCTAACCCTAATCCTACCCCTGACGCTGACCTCACCCTGACCCTAACCTAACCCTGACCGTGACTGTGAGCCTGACCCTAACCCTAAACCTAAAGGTTACACTAATCATGACATTAATACGGACCCTGAACCTAAACCTAACGCTGACCCTGACCCTAACACTAACCCCTACCCTAAACCAAACCCTAACCCTGACCTTACGCTGTCTAAACCTAACCCTAACCATAACCCTTCTTCTAACTCTAAACCTAACCACAATCCCAAAACGTACCCCTCAAAACCTAACTGTGACACTGAAGCGAACATTGACCCTAAACCAAAGCCTGACCCTACCCTGACCTGGCCCTGATCTTTACCTGACCCTGACCCTAATCCTAACCATGACACTAACACTGACCACTACATATCCCTGTCCCAGACCCGAATGTGGACTTTAAACCAATACCCGAACCTGACCCTAAACCTGACACTGGCGTTAAACTTCACCCTGACCCTGTCCCAGACCATGATCATCAACCTAATCCTGACCATAACAGTGACCCTGACCCCGACCTGAACACTAAACCGGACCCTGACTATGAGCCTGACCCTAACTCTAAACTTAAATGTAACCCTGACCCTGACACTAACACGGGCCCTACCCCGAATCCTATCGCTCAACCTAACCCTAACACTAACCCCTAACCCTACCACGGACACTGACCCAAACAAATTCTAACCCTAACCGTCAACCAAACGCTAACCCTAACACAAACCCTAAAATTAAACAATATCCCTGACCCTATACCTGACTATGATCATAACCGTAACCCTGAACTTTGCCTATACCAGACCCTGACCCTAAACCTGACCCTGGTCCTGACCATAAACCTAACCATGACCCTAACACTGACCACTACATCACCCTGTCCCTGACGCGAATGTGGACTTTAAACCAAAACCTGATCCTTACCATAAACCTGACACTGGCCCAGACTTCACCGTGACCATGACCCATGCAAAGACCACAAACCTAACCCTGACCCTAACAGTGACCCTGACCCTAACACTAACCCTGACACTGAATGTGAGGCTGACCTAACTCTAACCCTAAACGTAACCCTGACCCTGACACTAACACGGTCCCTGACCCGAAACCTAATGCTGAACCTACCCCTAAAACTAACCCCTAACATTGTCCTAGACACTGACCCTAACCTGTTTGAACCCTAACCCTCAACCTACCTCTAACCCTAACCCTAACCCCACTATAACAATAATCCTGATCTTATCCCTGACCCTGATCATACCCCAAAATCTGAACTTTGCCTATGTCATAACTTAATCTTAAACCTGATCCTGGCCTTGACATTAACACTGACCATAACCCTGACTTTAAACCTAACTCTGACCCAGTTCTTGATCCTGAACAGAATCGTAACCCTAAAGCTAACCCTGATCCTGAACCTACTCATGAAGCAGAACCTAAACATAAAGCTGACCTTACCATAACAATGAACCTAACCCTGACCCTGACCCTAACCCTGACACTAAACCTGTCCCAAACCTAACCCTGAACCTGACATGAACCTTGCCCCCAAACCAAAGCTTGAACCTGACCCTAAATCTGACCATGACCCTGAACCTGACCCTAAACATAACCGTCACTCTAACAGAGACCCTGACCCTGACGCAGACCATAACGCTAACCGTGACCCTACTGTGAGCCTGACCCTAAACCTAACCATGAACCTAACCCTAACCCTGACCCCTACCCTAAGCCTTACGCTAACCGTGGCCCCAATGAAGTCTAACCCTAACCCTGACCCTAAGTCTTTCTTAACACTAACCCTAACACTAACCTGGTCTAAACCCAGCTCTGTTCCTTCCAGCTGGGACAAAAGCTGCACCCAGGCCTCCCAGGGGCTGGGGGGAGGCTGTATGGGGGTCACTGGATGGGCACTGCATGGAGTGGAGTGTGAGCCTGGAGCAGCTTGGGGACCGGCTCACGGAGCTCTGGTGCAGTAGGAAGTTTGGTAAGGAGCCCGCAGGCAGTGGTGACCTCACTTCCCTGACGACAGAGCCCAACAGAATTGGAACCCACATATCCAGGCACCCCATTACAGAAAAAAACCCCATGTCCAGCTCATTTCTAGGTACATGCTAAAGGAAGCGACATGTTCTTCTGCTGTACTTAAGCCGATAGGATGCAGGGAGAAGAGAGCTCGCCCTCCAGACAGGCCAACTCCCTGGCAGGTCATATCAGGTTTCCCCAACACCTCAGGCCCTTTGGCTAATCAAAACAAAAGGTGACACCAGGGGGCTCAGAGTCAGAGAGTCCCACACCTTCTGATCCACTGGTGTAGCCATAGGTCTCCTCCCCATCTGTGTGTGCGTGTGTGTGTGTGTGTGTGTGTGTGCCTCTGGGTGTCTGTGTGTCTGTGTGTAAAGAGGACTTGGCCATGCCATTGTGGGTGGAGATGCCCCAAGCAGGATGAGGCTGATGAGGGTTTAGATGTCTGGTGGGCAAGTCAGGTTCACACCACAGTTTAGGCTGGTTAAGAGGGATCGGGTGGAGGGTCTACACCCTTCTGCCCAGGGTTTATCCTGAGACCCAGAACGGATGGGTCCTTGACCCAGGAGCGGGGCTCACCCTAACAGTAACCACTAACCCTGACCCTGACACTGACTGTGAGCCTGCCCCCAACCCTAACCAAAGCCCTGACCCAACCATGACCCTGACACTGACTGTGATCCTGACCTGAACTGTGAACCTAAACCTAAGCCTGACACTGGCCCTGATGTGGACCCTGAACCTAACCTAACTCTGATTACCATAACTATGACTCATACCTAACCATGACCATGACCCTAACCCTAATCCTACCCCTGACGCTGACCTCACCCTGACCCTAACCTAACCCTGACCGTGACTGTGAGCCTGACCCTAACCCTAAACCTAAAGGTTACACTAATCATGACATTAATACGGACCCTGAACCTAAACCTAACGCTGACCCTGACCCTAACACTAACCCCTACCCTAAACCAAACCCTAACCCTGACCTTACGCTGTCTAAACCTAACCCTAACCATAACCCTTCTTCTAACTCTAAACCTAACCACAATCCCAAAACGTACCCCTCAAAACCTAACTGTGACACTGAAGCGAACATTGACCCTAAACCAAAGCCTGACCCTACCCTGACCTGGCCCTGATCTTTACCTGACCCTGACCCTAATCCTAACCATGACACTAACACTGACCACTACATATCCCTGTCCCAGACCCGAATGTGGACTTTAAACCAATACCCGAACCTGACCCTAAACCTGACACTGGCGTTAAACTTCACCCTGACCCTGTCCCAGACCATGATCATCAACCTAATCCTGACCATAACAGTGACCCTGACCCCGACCTGAACACTAAACCGGACCCTGACTATGAGCCTGACCCTAACTCTAAACTTAAATGTAACCCTGACCCTGACACTAACACGGGCCCTACCCCGAATCCTATCGCTCAACCTAACCCTAACACTAACCCCTAACCCTACCACGGACACTGACCCAAACAAATTCTAACCCTAACCGTCAACCAAACGCTAACCCTAACACAAACCCTAAAATTAAACAATATCCCTGACCCTATACCTGACTATGATCATAACCGTAACCCTGAACTTTGCCTATACCAGACCCTGACCCTAAACCTGACCCTGGTCCTGACCATAAACCTAACCATGACCCTAACACTGACCACTACATAACCCTGTCCCTGACGCGAATGTGGACTTTAAACCAAAACCTGATCCTTACCATAAACCTGACACTGGCCCAGACTTCACCGTGACCATGACCCATGCAAAGACCACAAACCTAACCCTGACCCTAACAGTGACCCTGACCCTAACACTAACCCTGACACTGAATGTGAGGCTGACCTAACTCTAACCCTAAACGTAACCCTGACCCTGACACTAACACGGTCCCTGACCCGAAACCTAATGCTGAACCTACCCCTAAAACTAACCCCTAACATTGTCCTAGACACTGACCCTAACCTGTTTGAACCCTAACCCTCAACCTACCTCTAACCCTAACCCTAACCCCACTATAACAAATTTCCTGATCTTATCCCTGACCCTGATCATACCCCAAAATCTGAACTTTGCCTATGTCATAACTTAATCTTAAACCTGATCCTGGCCTTGACATTAACACTGACCATAACCCTGACTTTAAACCTAACTCTGACCCAGTTCTTGATCCTGAACAGAATCGTAACCCTAAAGCTAACCCTGATCCTGAACCTACTCATGAAGCAGAACCTAAACATAAAGCTGACCTTACCATAACAATGAACCTAACCCTGACCCTGACCCTAACCCTGACACTAAACCTGTCCCAAACCTAACCCTGAACCTGACATGAACCTTGCCCCCAAACCAAAGCTTGAACCTGACCCTAAATCTGACCATGACCCTGAACCTGACCCTAAACATAACCGTCACTCTAACAGAGACCCTGACCCTGACGCAGACCGTAACGCTAACCGTGACCCTACTGTGAGCCTGACCCTAAACCTAACCATGAACCTAACCCTAACCCTGACCCCTACCCTAAGCCTTACGCTAACCGTGGCCCCAATGAAGTCTAACCCTAACCCTGACCCTAAGTCTTTCTTAACACTAACCCTAACACTAACCTGGTCTAAACCCAGCTCTGTTCCTTCCAGCTGGGACAAAAGCTGCACCCAGGCCTCCCAGGGGCTGGGGGGAGGCTGTATGGGGGTCACTGGATGGGCACTGCATGGAGTGGAGTGTGAGCCTGGAGCAGCTTGGGGACCGGCTCACGGAGCTCTGGTGCAGTAGGAAGTTTGGTAAGGAGCCCGCAGGCAGTGGTGACCTCACTTCCCTGACGACAGAGCCCAACAGAATTGGAACCCACGTATCCAGGCACCCCATTACAGAAAAAAACCCCATGTCCAGCTCATTTCTAGGTACATGCTAAAGGAAGCGACATGTTCTTCTGCTGTACTTAAGCCGATAGGATGCAGGGAGAAGAGAGCTCGCCCTCCAGACAGGCCAATTCCCTGGCAGGTCATATCAGGTTTCCCCAACACCTCAGGCCCTTTGGCTAATCAAAACAAAAGGTGACACCAGGGGGCTCAGAGTCAGAGAGTCCCACACCTTCTGATCCACTGGTGTAGCCATAGGTCTCCTCCCCATCTGTGTGTGCGTGTGTGTGTGTGTGTGTGTGTGTGTGTGTGTGTGCCTCTGGGTGTCTGTGTGTCTGTGTGTAAAGAGGACTTGGCCATGCCATTGTGGGTGGAGATGCCCCAAGCAGGATGAGTCTGATGAGGGTTTAGATGTCTGGTGGGCAAGTCAGGTTCACACCACAGTTTAGGCTGGTTAAGAGGGATCGGGTGGAGGGTCTACACCCTTCTGCCCAGGGTTTATCCTGAGACCCAGAACGGATGGGTCCTTGACCCAGGAGCGGGGCTCACCCTAACAGTAACCACTAACCCTGACCCTGACACTGACTGTGAGCCTGCCCCCAACCCTAACCAAAGCCCTGACCCAACCATGACCCTGACACTGACTGTGATCCTGACCTGAACTGTGAACCTAAACCTAAGCCTGACACTGGCCCTGATGTGGACCCTGAACCTAACCTAACTCTGATTACCATAACTATGACTCATACCTAACCATGACCATGACCCTAACCCTAATCCTACCCCTGACGCTGACCTCACCCTGACCCTAACCTAACCCTGACCGTGACTGTGAGCCTGACCCTAACCCTAAACCTAAAGGTTACACTAATCATGACATTAATACGGACCCTGAACCTAAACCTAACGCTGACCCTGACCCTAACACTAACCCCTACCCTAAACCAAACCCTAACCCTGACCTTACGCTGTCTAAACCTAACCCTAACCATAACCCTTCTTCTAACTCTAAACCTAACCACAATCCCAAAACGTACCCCTCAAAACCTAACTGTGACACTGAAGCGAACATTGACCCTAAACCAAAGCCTGACCCTACCCTGACCTGGCCCTGATCTTTACCTGACCCTGACCCTAATCCTAACCATGACACTAACACTGACCACTACATATCCCTGTCCCAGACCCGAATGTGGACTTTAAACCAATACCCGAACCTGACCCTAAACCTGACACTGGCGTTAAACTTCACCCTGACCCTGTCCCAGACCATGATCATCAACCTAATCCTGACCATAACAGTGACCCTGACCCCGACCTGAACACTAAACCGGACCCTGACTATGAGCCTGACCCTAACTCTAAACTTAAATGTAACCCTGACCCTGACACTAACACGGGCCCTACCCCGAATCCTATCGCTCAACCTAACCCTAACACTAACCCCTAACCCTACCACGGACACTGACCCAAACAAATTCTAACCCTAACCGTCAACCAAACGCTAACCCTAACACAAACCCTAAAATTAAACAATATCCCTGACCCTATACCTGACTATGATCATAACCGTAACCCTGAACTTTGCCTATACCAGACCCTGACCCTAAACCTGACCCTGGTCCTGACCATAAACCTAACCATGATGACCCTAACACTGACCACTACATAACCCTGTCCCTGACGCGAATGTGGACTTTAAACCAAAACCTGATCCTTACCATAAACCTGACACTGGCCCAGACTTCACCGTGACCATGACCCATGCAAAGACCACAAACCTAACCCTGACCCTAACAGTGACCCTGACCCTAACACTAACCCTGACACTGAATGTGAGGCTGACCTAACTCTAACCCTAAACGTAACCCTGACCCTGACACTAACACGGTCCCTGACCCGAAACCTAATGCTGAACCTACCCCTAAAACTAACCCCTAACATTGTCCTAGACACTGACCCTAACCTGTTTGAACCCTAACCCTCAACCTACCTCTAACCCTAACCCTAACCCCACTATAACAATAATCCTGATCTTATCCCTGACCCTGATCATACCCCAAAATCTGAACTTTGCCTATGTCATAACTTAATCTTAAACCTGATCCTGGCCTTGACATTAACACTGACCATAACCCTGACTTTAAACCTAACTCTGACCCAGTTCTTGATCCTGAACAGAATCGTAACCCTAAAGCTAACCCTGATCCTGAACCTACTCATGAAGCAGAACCTAAACATAAAGCTGACCTTACCATAACAATGAACCTAACCCTGACCCTGACCCTAACCCTGACACTAAACCTGTCCCAAACCTAACCCTGAACCTGACATGAACCTTGCCCCCAAACCAAAGCTTGAACCTGACCCTAAATCTGACCATGACCCTGAACCTGACCCTAAACATAACCGTCACTCTAACAGAGACCCTGACCCTGACGCAGACCGTAACGCTAACCGTGACCCTACTGTGAGCCTGACCCTAAACCTAACCATGAACCTAACCCTAACCCTGACCCCTACCCTAAGCCTTACGCTAACCGTGGCCCCAATGAAGTCTAACCCTAACCCTGACCCTAAGTCTTTCTTAACACTAACCCTAACACTAACCTGGTCTAAACCCAGCTCTGTTCCTTCCAGCTGGGACAAAAGCTGCACCCAGGCCTCCCAGGGTCTGGGGGGAGGCTGTATGGGGGTCACTGGATGGGCACCTCATGGAGTGGAGTGTGAGCCTGGAGCAGCTTGGGGACCGGCTTACGGAGCTCTGGTGCAGTAGGAAGTTTGGTAAGGAGCCCGCAGGCAGTGGTGACCTCACTTCCCTGACGACAGAGCCCAACAGAATTGGAACCCACATATCCAGGCACCCCATTACAGAAAAAAACCCCATGTCCAGCTCATTTCTAGGTACATGCTAAAGGAAGCGACATGTTCTTCTGCTGTACTTAAGCCGATAGGATGCAGGGAGAAGAGAGCTCGCCCTCCAGACAGGCCAACTCCCTGGCAGGTCATATCAGGTTTCCCCAACACCTCAGGCCCTTTGGCTAATCAAAACAAAAGGTGACACCAGGGGGCTCAGAGTCAGAGAGTCCCACACCTTCTGATCCACTGGTGTAGCCATAGGTCTCCTCCCCATCTGTGTGTGCGTGTGTGTGTGTGTGTGTGTGTGTGCCTCTGGGTGTCTGTGTGTCTGTGTGTAAAGAGGACTTGGCCATGCCATTGTGGGTGGAGATGCCCCAAGCAGGATGAGTCTGATGAGGGTTTAGATGTCTGGTGGGCAAGTCAGGTTCACACCACAGTTTAGGCTGGTTAAGAGGGATCGGGTGGAGGGTCTACACCCTTCTGCCCAGGGTTTATCCTGAGACCCAGAACGGATGGGTCCTTGACCCAGGAGCGGGGCTCACCCTAACAGTAACCACTAACCCTGACCCTGACACTGACTGTGAGCCTGCCCCCAACCCTAACCAAAGCCCTGACCCAACCATGACCCTGACACTGACTGTGATCCTGACCTGAACTGTGAACCTAAACCTAAGCCTGACACTGGCCCTGATGTGGACCCTGAACCTAACCTAACTCTGATTACCATAACTATGACTCATACCTAACCATGACCATGACCCTAACCCTAATCCTACCCCTGACGCTGACCTCACCCTGACCCTAACCTAACCCTGACCGTGACTGTGAGCCTGACCCTAACCCTAAACCTAAAGGTTACACTAATCATGACATTAATACGGACCCTGAACCTAAACCTAACGCTGACCCTGACCCTAACACTAACCCCTACCCTAAACCAAACCCTAACCCTGACCTTACGCTGTCTAAACCTAACCCTAACCATAACCCTTCTTCTAACTCTAAACCTAACCACAATCCCAAAACGTACCCCTCAAAACCTAACTGTGACACTGAAGCGAACATTGACCCTAAACCAAAGCCTGACCCTACCCTGACCTGGCCCTGATCTTTACCTGACCCTGACCCTAATCCTAACCATGACACTAACACTGACCACTACATATCCCTGTCCCAGACCCGAATGTGGACTTTAAACCAATACCCGAACCTGACCCTAAACCTGACACTGGCGTTAAACTTCACCCTGACCCTGTCCCAGACCATGATCATCAACCTAATCCTGACCATAACAGTGACCCTGACCCCGACCTGAACACTAAACCGGACCCTGACTATGAGCCTGACCCTAACTCTAAACTTAAATGTAACCCTGACCCTGACACTAACACGGGCCCTACCCCGAATCCTATCGCTCAACCTAACCCTAACACTAACCCCTAACCCTACCACGGACACTGACCCAAACAAATTCTAACCCTAACCGTCAACCAAACGCTAACCCTAACACAAACCCTAAAATTAAACAATATCCCTGACCCTATACCTGACTATGATCATAACCGTAACCCTGAACTTTGCCTATACCAGACCCTGACCCTAAACCTGACCCTGGTCCTGACCATAAACCTAACCATGATGACCCTAACACTGACCACTACATAACCCTGTCCCTGACGCGAATGTGGACTTTAAACCAAAACCTGATCCTTACCATAAACCTGACACTGGCCCAGACTTCACCGTGACCATGACCCATGCAAAGACCACAAACCTAACCCTGACCCTAACAGTGACCCTGACCCTAACACTAACCCTGACACTGAATGTGAGGCTGACCTAACTCTAACCCTAAACGTAACCCTGACCCTGACACTAACACGGTCCCTGACCCGAAACCTAATGCTGAACCTACCCCTAAAACTAACCCCTAACATTGTCCTAGACACTGACCCTAACCTGTTTGAACCCTAACCCTCAACCTACCTCTAACCCTAACCCTAACCCCACTATAACAATAATCCTGATCTTATCCCTGACCCTGATCATACCCCAAAATCTGAACTTTGCCTATGTCATAACTTAATCTTAAACCTGATCCTGGCCTTGACATTAACACTGACCATAACCCTGACTTTAAACCTAACTCTGACCCAGTTCTTGATCCTGAACAGAATCGTAACCCTAAAGCTAACCCTGATCCTGAACCTACTCATGAAGCAGAACCTAAACATAAAGCTGACCTTACCATAACAATGAACCTAACCCTGACCCTGACCCTAACCCTGACACTAAACCTGTCCCAAACCTAACCCTGAACCTGACATGAACCTTGCCCCCAAACCAAAGCTTGAACCTGACCCTAAATCTGACCATGACCCTGAACCTGACCCTAAACATAACCGTCACTCTAACAGAGACCCTGACCCTGACGCAGACCGTAACGCTAACCGTGACCCTACTGTGAGCCTGACCCTAAACCTAACCATGAACCTAACCCTAACCCTGACCCCTACCCTAAGCCTTACGCTAACCGTGGCCCCAATGAAGTCTAACCCTAACCCTGACCCTAAGTCTTTCTTAACACTAACCCTAACACTAACCTGGTCTAAACCCAGCTCTGTTCCTTCCAGCTGGGACAAAAGCTGCACCCAGGCCTCCCAGGGGCTGGGGGGAGGCTGTATGGGGGTCACTGGATGGGCACTGCATGGAGAGGAGTGTGAGCCTGGAGCAGCTTGGGGACCGGCTCACGGAGCTCTGGTGCAGTAGGAAGTTTGGTAAGGAGCCCGCAGGCAGTGGTGACCTCACTTCCCTGACGACAGAGCCCAACAGAATTGGAACCCACGTATACAGGCACCCCATTACAGAAAAAAACCCCATGTCCAGCTCATTTCTAGGTTCATGCTAAAGGAAGCGACATGTTCTTCTGCTGTACTTAAGCCGATAGGATGCAGGGAGAAGAGAGCTCGCCCTCCAGACAGGCCAACTCCCTGGCAGGTCATATCAGGTTTCCCCAACACCTCAGGCCCTTTGGCTAATCAAAACAAAAGGTGACACCAGGGGGCTCAGAGGCAGAGAGTCCCACACCTTCTGATCCACTGGTGTAGCCATAGGTCTCCTCCCCATCTGTGTGTGCGTGTGTGTGTGTGTGTGTGTGTGTGTGTGTGTGCCTCTGGGTTTCTGTGTGTCTGTGTGTAAAGAGGACTTGGCCATGCCATTGTGGGTGGAGATGCCCCAAGCAGGATGAGTCTGATGAGGGTTTAGATGTCTGGTGGGCAAGTCAGGTTCACACCACAGTTT
The DNA here is from genome assembly GCF_030435805.1 of Mustela lutreola. NCBI lineage: Eukaryota > Metazoa > Chordata > Mammalia > Carnivora > Mustelidae > Mustela > Mustela lutreola. The sequence continues at coordinate 95,458,598 of NC_081292.1, forward strand.
AGGCTGGTTAAGAGGGATCGGGTGGAGGGTCTACACCCTTCTGCCCAGGGTTTATCCTGAGACCCAGAACGGATGGGTCCTTGACCCAGGAGCGGGGCTCACCCTAACAGTAACCACTAACCCTGACCCTGACACTGACTGTGAGCCTGCCCCCAACCCTAACCAAAGCCCTGACCGAACCATGACCCTGACACTGACTGTGATCCTGACCTGAACTGTGAACCTAAACCTAAGCCTGACACTGGCCCTGATGTGGACCCTGAACCTAACCTAACTCTGATTACCATAACTATGACTCATACCTAACCATGACCATGACCCTAACCCTAATCCTACCCCTGACGCTGACCTCACCCTGACCCTAACCTAACCCTGACCGTGACTGTGAGTCTGACCCTAACCCTAAACCTAAAGGTTACACTAATCATGACATTAATACGGACCCTGAACCTAAACCTAACGCTGACCCTGACCCTAACACTAACCCCTACCCTAAACCAAACCCTAACCCTGACCTTACGCTGTCTAAACCTAACCCTAACCATAACCCTTCTTCTAACTCTAAACCTAACCACAATCCCAAAACGTACCCCTCAAAACCTAACTGTGACACTGAAGCGAACATTGACCCTAAACCAAAGCCTGACCCTACCCTGACCTGGCCCTGATCTTTACCTGACCCTGACCCTAATCCTAACCATGACACTAACACTGACCACTACATATCCCTGTCCCAGACCCGAATGTGGACTTTAAACCAATACCCGAACCTGACCCTAAACCTGACACTGGCGTTAAACTTCACCCTGACCCTGTCCCAGACCATGATCATCAACCTAATCCTGACCATAACAGTGACCCTGACCCCGACCTGAACACTAAACCGGACCCTGACTATGAGCCTGACCCTAACTCTAAACTTAAATGTAACCCTGACCCTGACACTAACACGGGCCCTACCCCGAATCCTATCGCTCAACCTAACCCTAACACTAACCCCTAACCCTACCACGGACACTGACCCAAACAAATTCTAACCCTAACCGTCAACCAAACGCTAACCCTAACACAAACCCTAAAATTAAACAATATCCCTGACCCTATACCTGACTATGATCATAACCGTAACCCTGAACTTTGCCTATACCAGACCCTGACCCTAAACCTGACCCTGGTCCTGACCATAAACCTAACCATGATGACCCTAACACTGACCACTACATAACCCTGTCCCTGACGCGAATGTGGACTTTAAACCAAAACCTGATCCTTACCATAAACCTGACACTGGCCCAGACTTCACCGTGACCATGACCCATGCAAAGACCACAAACCTAACCCTGACCCTAACAGTGACCCTGACCCTAACACTAACCCTGACACTGAATGTGAGGCTGACCTAACTCTAACCCTAAACGTAACCCTGACCCTGACACTAACACGGTCCCTGACCCGAAACCTAATGCTGAACCTACCCCTAAAACTAACCCCTAACATTGTCCTAGACACTGACCCTAACCTGTTTGAACCCTAACCCTCAACCTACCTCTAACCCTAACCCTAACCCCACTATAACAATAATCCTGATCTTATCCCTGACCCTGATCATACCCCAAAATCTGAACTTTGCCTATGTCATAACTTAATCTTAAACCTGATCCTGGCCTTGACATTAACACTGACCATAACCCTGACTTTAAACCTAACTCTGACCCAGTTCTTGATCCTGAACAGAATCGTAACCCTAAAGCTAACCCTGATCCTGAACCTACTCATGAAGCAGAACCTAAACATAAAGCTGACCTTACCATAACAATGAACCTAACCCTGACCCTGACCCTAACCCTGACACTAAACCTGTCCCAAACCTAACCCTGAACCTGACATGAACCTTGCCCCCAAACCAAAGCTTGAACCTGACCCTAAATCTGACCATGACCCTGAACCTGACCCTAAACATAACCGTCACTCTAACAGAGACCCTGACCCTGACGCAGACCGTAACGCTAACCGTGACCCTACTGTGAGCCTGACCCTAAACCTAACCATGAACCTAACCCTAACCCTGACCCCTACCCTAAGCCTTACGCTAACCGTGGCCCCAATGAAGTCTAACCCTAACCCTGACCCTAAGTCTTTCTTAACACTAACCCTAACACTAACCTGGTCTAAACCCAGCTCTGTTCCTTCCAGCTGGGACAAAAGCTGCACCCAGGCCTCCCAGGGGCTGGGGGGAGGCTGTATGGGGGTCACTGGATGGGCACTGCATGGAGTGGAGTGTGAGCCTGGAGCAGCTTGGGGACCGGCTCACGGAGCTCTGGTGCAGTAGGAAGTTTGGTAAGGAGCCCGCAGGCAGTGGTGACCTCACTTCCCTGACGACAGAGCCCAACAGAATTGGAACCCACGTATCCAGGCACCCCATTACAGAAAAAAACCCCATGTCCAGCTCATTTCTAGGTTCATGCTAAAGGAAGCGACATGTTCTTCTGCTGTACTTAAGCCGATAGGATGCAGGGAGAAGAGAGCTCGCCCTCCAGACAGGCCAACTCCCTGGCAGGTCATATCAGGTTTCCCCAACACCTCAGGCCCTTTGGCTAATCAAAACAAAAGGTGACACCAGGGGGCTCAGAGGCAGAGAGTCCCACACCTTCTGATCCACTGGTGTAGCCATAGGTCTCCTCCCCATCTGTGTGTGCGTGTGTGTGTGTGTGTGTGTGTGTGTGTGTGTGCCTCTGGGTTTCTGTGTGTCTGTGTGTAAAGAGGACTTGGCCATGCCATTGTGGGTGGAGATGCCCCAAGCAGGATGAGTCTGATGAGGGTTTAGATGTCTGGTGGGCAAGTCAGGTTCACACCACAGTTTAGGCTGGTTAAGAGGGATCGGGTGGAGGGTCTACACCCTTCTGCCCAGGGTTTATCCTGAGACCCAGAACGGATGGGTCCTTGACCCAGGAGCGGGGCTCACCCTAACAGTAACCACTAACCCTGACCCTGACACTGACTGTGAGCCTGCCCCCAACCCTAACCAAAGCCCTGACCCAACCATGACCCTGACACTGACTGTGATCCTGACCTGAACTGTGAACCTAAACCTAAGCCTGACACTGGCCCTGATGTGGACCCTGAACCTAACCTAACTCTGATTACCATAACTATGACTCATACCTAACCATGACCATGACCCTAACCCTAATCCTACCCCTGACGCTGACCTCACCCTGACCCTAACCTAACCCTGACCGTGACTGTGAGCCTGACCCTAACCCTAAACCTAAAGGTTACACTAATCATGACATTAATACGGACCCTGAACCTAAACCTAACGCTGACCCTGACCCTAACACTAACCCCTACCCTAAACCAAACCCTAACCCTGACCTTACGCTGTCTAAACCTAACCCTAACCATAACCCTTCTTCTAACTCTAAACCTAACCACAATCCCAAAACGTACCCCTCAAAACCTAACTGTGACACTGAAGCGAACATTGACCCTAAACCAAAGCCTGACCCTACCCTGACCTGGCCCTGATCTTTACCTGACCCTGACCCTAATCCTAACCATGACACTAACACTGACCACTACATATCCCTGTCCCAGACCCGAATGTGGACTTTAAACCAATACCCGAACCTGACCCTAAACCTGACACTGGCGTTAAACTTCACCCTGACCCTGTCCCAGACCATGATCATCAACCTAATCCTGACCATAACAGTGACCCTGACCCCGACCTGAACACTAAACCGGACCCTGACTATGAGCCTGACCCTAACTCTAAACTTAAATGTAACCCTGACCCTGACACTAACACGGGCCCTACCCCGAATCCTATCGCTCAACCTAACCCTAACACTAACCCCTAACCCTACCACGGACACTGACCCAAACAAATTCTAACCCTAACCGTCAACCAAACGCTAACCCTAACACAAACCCTAAAATTAAACAATATCCCTGACCCTATACCTGACTATGATCATAACCGTAACCCTGAACTTTGCCTATACCAGACCCTGACCCTAAACCTGACCCTGGTCCTGACCATAAACCTAACCATGACCCTAACACTGACCACTACATAACCCTGTCCCTGACGCGAATGTGGACTTTAAACCAAAACCTGATCCTTACCATAAACCTGACACTGGCCCAGACTTCACCGTGACCATGACCCATGCAAAGACCACAAACCTAACCCTGACCCTAACAGTGACCCTGACCCTAACACTAACCCTGACACTGAATGTGAGGCTGACCTAACTCTAACCCTAAACGTAACCCTGACCCTGACACTAACACGGTCCCTGACCCGAAACCTAATGCTGAACCTACCCCTAAAACTAACCCCTAACATTGTCCTAGACACTGACCCTAACCTGTTTGAACCCTAACCCTCAACCTACCTCTAACCCTAACCCTAACCCCACTATAACAATAATCCTGATCTTATCCCTGACCCTGATCATACCCCAAAATCTGAACTTTGCCTATGTCATAACTTAATCTTAAACCTGATCCTGGCCTTGACATTAACACTGACCATAACCCTGACTTTAAACCTAACTCTGACCCAGTTCTTGATCCTGAACAGAATCGTAACCCTAAAGCTAACCCTGATCCTGAACCTACTCATGAAGCAGAACCTAAACATAAAGCTGACCTTACCATAACAATGAACCTAACCCTGACCCTGACCCTAACCCTGACACTAAACCTGTCCCAAACCTAACCCTGAACCTGACATGAACCTTGCCCCCAAACCAAAGCTTGAACCTGACCCTAAATCTGACCATGACCCTGAACCTGACCCTAAACATAACCGTCACTCTAACAGAGACCCTGACCCTGACGCAGACCGTAACGCTAACCGTGACCCTACTGTGAGCCTGACCCTAAACCTAACCATGAACCTAACCCTAACCCTGACCCCTACCCTAAGCCTTACGCTAACCGTGGCCCCAATGAAGTCTAACCCTAACCCTGACCCTAAGTCTTTCTTAACACTAACCCTAACACTAACCTGGTCTAAACCCAGCTCTGTTCCTTCCAGCTGGGACAAAAGCTGCACCCAGGCCTCCCAGGGGCTGGGGGGAGGCTGTATGGGGGTCACTGGATGGGCACTGCATGGAGTGGAGTGTGAGCCTGGAGCAGCTTGGGGACCGGCTCACGGAGCTCTGGTGCAGTAGGAAGTTTGGTAAGGAGCCCGCAGGCAGTGGTGACCTCACTTCCCTGACGACAGAGCCCAACAGAATTGGAACCCACGTATCCAGGCACCCCATTACAGAAAAAAACCCCATGTCCAGCTCATTTCTAGGTACATGCTAAAGGAAGCGACATGTTCTTCTGCTGTACTTAAGCCGATAGGATGCAGGGAGAAGAGAGCTCGCCCTCCAGACAGGCCAACTCCCTGGCAGGTCATATCAGGTTTCCCCAACACCTCAGGCCCTTTGGCTAATCAAAACAAAAGGTGACACCAGGGGGCTCAGAGTCAGAGAGTCCCACACCTTCTGATCCACTGGTGTAGCCATAGGTCTCCTCCCCATCTGTGTGTGCGTGTGTGTGTGTGTGTGTGTGTGTGCCTCTGGGTGTCTGTGTGTCTGTGTGTAAAGAGGACTTGGCCATGCCATTGTGGGTGGAGATGCCCCAAGCAGGATGAGGCTGATGAGGGTTTAGATGTCTGGTGGGCAAGTCAGGTTCACACCACAGTTTAGGCTGGTTAAGAGGGATCGGGTGGAGGGTCTACACCCTTCTGCCCAGGGTTTATCCTGAGACCCAGAACGGATGGGTCCTTGACCCAGGAGCGGGGCTCACCCTAACAGTAACCACTAACCCTGACCCTGACACTGACTGTGAGCCTGCCCCCAACCCTAACCAAAGCCCTGACCCAACCATGACCCTGACACTGACTGTGATCCTGACCTGAACTGTGAACCTAAACCTAAGCCTGACACTGGCCCTGATGTGGACCCTGAACCTAACCTAACTCTGATTACCATAACTATGACTCATACCTAACCATGACCATGACCCTAACCCTAATCCTACCCCTGACGCTGACCTCACCCTGACCCTAACCTAACCCTGACCGTGACTGTGAGCCTGACCCTAACCCTAAACCTAAAGGTTACACTAATCATGACATTAATACGGACCCTGAACCTAAACCTAACGCTGACCCTGACCCTAACACTAACCCCTACCCTAAACCAAACCCTAACCCTGACCTTACGCTGTCTAAACCTAACCCTAACCATAACCCTTCTTCTAACTCTAAACCTAACCACAATCCCAAAACGTACCCCTCAAAACCTAACTGTGACACTGAAGCGAACATTGACCCTAAACCAAAGCCTGACCCTACCCTGACCTGGCCCTGATCTTTACCTGACCCTGACCCTAATCCTAACCATGACACTAACACTGACCACTACATATCCCTGTCCCAGACCCGAATGTGGACTTTAAACCAATACCCGAACCTGACCCTAAACCTGACACTGGCGTTAAACTTCACCCTGACCCTGTCCCAGACCATGATCATCAACCTAATCCTGACCATAACAGTGACCCTGACCCCGACCTGAACACTAAACCGGACCCTGACTATGAGCCTGACCCTAACTCTAAACTTAAATGTAACCCTGACCCTGAAACTAACACGGGCCCTACCCCGAATCCTATCGCTCAACCTAACCCTAACACTAACCCCTAACCCTACCACGGACACTGACCCAAACAAATTCTAACCCTAACCGTCAACCAAACGCTAACCCTAACACAAACCCTAAAATTAAACAATATCCCTGACCCTATACCTGACTATGATCATAACCGTAACCCTGAACTTTGCCTATACCAGACCCTGACCCTAAACCTGACCCTGGTCCTGACCATAAACCTAACCATGACCCTAACACTGACCACTACATAACCCTGTCCCTGACGCGAATGTGGACTTTAAACCAAAACCTGATCCTTACCATAAACCTGACACTGGCCCAGACTTCACCGTGACCATGACCCATGCAAAGACCACAAACCTAACCCTGACCCTAACAGTGACCCTGACCCTAACACTAACCCTGACACTGAATGTGAGGCTGACCTAACTCTAACCCTAAACGTAACCCTGACCCTGACACTAACACGGTCCCTGACCCGAAACCTAATGCTGAACCTACCCCTAAAACTAACCCCTAACATTGTCCTAGACACTGACCCTAACCTGTTTGAACCCTAACCCTCAACCTACCTCTAACCCTAACCCTAACCCCACTATAACAATAATCCTGATCTTATCCCTGACCCTGATCATACCCCAAAATCTGAACTTTGCCTATGTCATAACTTAATCTTAAACCTGATCCTGGCCTTGACATTAACACTGACCATAACCCTGACTTTAAACCTAACTCTGACCCAGTTCTTGATCCTGAACAGAATCGTAACCCTAAAGCTAACCCTGATCCTGAACCTACTCATGAAGCAGAACCTAAACATAAAGCTGACCTTACCATAACAATGAACCTAACCCTGACCCTGACCCTAACCCTGACACTAAACCTGTCCCAAACCTAACCCTGAACCTGACATGAACCTTGCCCCCAAACCAAAGCTTGAACCTGACCCTAAATCTGACCATGACCCTGAACCTGACCCTAAACATAACCGTCACTCTAACAGAGACCCTGACCCTGACGCAGACCGTAACGCTAACCGTGACCCTACTGTGAGCCTGACCCTAAACCTAACCATGAACCTAACCCTAACCCTGACCCCTACCCTAAGCCTTACGCTAACCGTGGCCCCAATGAAGTCTAACCCTAACCCTGACCCTAAGTCTTTCTTAACACTAACCCTAACACTAACCTGGTCTAAACCCAGCTCTGTTCCTTCCAGCTGGGACAAAAGCTGCACCCAGGCCTCCCAGGGGCTGGGGGGAGGCTGTATGGGGGTCACTGGATGGGCACTGCATGGAGTGGAGTGTGAGCCTGGAGCAGCTTGGGGACCGGCTCACGGAGCTCTGGTGCAGTAGGAAGTTTGGTAAGGAGCCCGCAGGCAGTGGTGACCTCACTTCCCTGACGACAGAGCCCAACAGAATTGGAACCCACGTATCCAGGCACCCCATTACAGAAAAAAACCCCATGTCCAGCTCATTTCTAGGTACATGCTAAAGGAAGCGACATGTTCTTCTGCTGTACTTAAGCCGATAGGATGCAGGGAGAAGAGAGCTCGCCCTCCAGACAGGCCAACTCCCTGGCAGGTCATATCAGGTTTCCCCAACACCTCAGGCCCTTTGGCTAATCAAAACAAAAGGTGACACCAGGGGGCTCAGAGTCAGAGAGTCCCACACCTTCTGATCCACTGGTGTAGCCATAGGTCTCCTCCCCATCTGTGTGTGCGTGTGTGTGTGTGCGTGTGTGTGTGTGTGTGTGTGTGTGTGTGTGCCTCTGGGTGTCTGTGTGTCTGTGTGTAAAGAGGACTTGGCCATGCCATTGTGGGTGGAGATGCCCCAAGCAGGATGAGGCTGATGAGGGTTTAGATGTCTGGTGGGCAAGTCAGGTTCACACCACAGTTTAGGCTGGTTAAAAGGGATCGGGTGGAGGGTCTACACCCTTCTGCCCAGGGTTTATCCTGAGACCCAGAACGGATGGGTCCTTGACCCAGGAGCGGGGCTCACCCTAACAGTAACCACTAACCCTGACCCTGACACTGACTGTGAGCCTGCCCCCAACCCTAACCAAAGCCCTGACCCAACCATGACCCTGACACTGACTGTGATCCTGACCTGAACTGTGAACCTAAACCTAAGCCTGACACTGGCCCTGATGTGGACCCTGAACCTAACCTAACTCTGATTACCATAACTATGACTCATACCTAACCATGACCATGACCCTAACCCTAATCCTACCCCTGACGCTGACCTCACCCTGACCCTAACCTAACCCTGACCGTGACTGTGAGCCTGACCCTAACCCTAAACCTAAAGGTTACACTAATCGTGACATTAATACGGACCCTGAACCTAAACCTAACGCTGACCCTGACCCTAACACTAACCCCTACCCTAAACCAAACCCTAACCCTGACCTTACGCTGTCTAAACCTAACCCTAACCATAACCCTTCTTCTAACTCTAAACCTAACCACAATCCCAAAACGTACCCCTCAAAACCTAACTGTGACACTGAAGCGAACATTGACCCTAAACCAAAGCCTGACCCTACCCTGACCTGGCCCTGATCTTTACCTGACCCTGACCCTAATCCTAACCATGACACTAACACTGACCACTACATATCCCTGTCCCAGACCCGAATGTGGACTTTAAACCAATACCCGAACCTGACCCTAAACCTGACACTGGCGTTAAACTTCACCCTGACCCTGTCCCAGACCATGATCATCAACCTAATCCTGACCATAACAGTGACCCTGACCCCGACCTGAACACTAAACCGGACCCTGACTATGAGCCTGACCCTAACTCTAAACTTAAATGTAACCCTGACCCTGACACTAACACGGGCCCTACCCCGAAACCTATCGCTCAACCTAACCCTAACACTAACCCCTAACCCTACCACGGACACTGACCCAAACAAATTCTAACCCTAACCGTCAACCAAACGCTAACCCTAACACAAACCCTAAAATTAAACAATATCCCTGACCCTATACCTGACTATGATCATAACCGTAACCCTGAACTTTGCCTATACCAGACCCTGACCCTAAACCTGACCCTGGTCCTGACCATAAACCTAACCATGACCCTAACACTGACCACTACATAACCCTGTCCCTGACGCGAATGTGGACTTTAAACCAAAACCTGATCCTTACCATAAACCTGACACTGGCCCAGACTTCACCGTGACCATGACCCATGCAAAGACCACAAACCTAACCCTGACACTAACAGTGACCCTGACCCTAACACTAACCCTGACACTGAATGTGAGGCTGACCTAACTCTAACCCTAAACGTAACCCTGACCCTGACACTAACACGGTCCCTGACCCGAAACCTAATGCTGAACCTACCCCTAAAACTAACCCCTAACATTGTCCTAGACACTGACCCTAACCTGTTTGAACCCTAACCCTCAACCTACCTCTTACCCTAACCCTAACCCCACTATAACAATAATCCTGATCTTATCCCTGACCCTGATCATACCCCAAAATCTGAACTTTGCCTATGTCATAACTTAATCTTAAACCTGATCCTGGCCTTGACATTAACACTGACCATAACCCTGACTTTAAACCTAACTCTGACCCAGTTCTTGATCCTGAACAGAATCGTAACCCTAAAGCTAACCCTGATCCTGAACCTACTCATGAAGCAGAACCTAAACATAAAGCTGACCTTACCATAACAATGAACCTAACCCTGACCCTGACCCTAACCCTGACACTAAACCTGTCCCAAACCTAACCCTGAACCTGACATGAACCTTGCCCCCAAACCAAAGCTTGAACCTGACCCTAAATCTGACCATGACCCTGAACCTGACCCTAAACATAACCGTCACTCTAACAGAGACCCTGACCCTGACGCAGACCGTAACGCTAACCGTGACCCTACTGTGAGCCTGACCCTAAACCTAACCATGAACCTAACCCTAACCCTGACCCCTACCCTAAGCCTTACGCTAACCGTGGCCCCAATGAAGTCTAACCCTAACCCTGACCCTAAGTCTTTCTTAACACTAACCCTAACACTAACCTGGTCTAAACCCAGCTCTGTTCCTTCCAGCTGGGACAAAAGCTGCACCCAGGCCTCCCAGGGGCTGGGGGGAGGCTGTATGGGGGTCACTGGATGGGCACTGCATGGAGTGGAGTGTGAGCCTGGAGCAGCTTGGGGACCGGCTCACGGAGCTCTGGTGCAGTAGGAAGTTTGGTAAGGAGCCCGCAGGCAGTGGTGACCTCACTTCCCTGACGACAGAGCCCAACAGAATTGGAACCCACGTATCCAGGCACCCCATTACAGAAAAAAACCCCATGTCCAGCTCATTTCTAGGTACATGCTAAAGGAAGCGACATGTTCTTCTGCTGTACTTAAGCCGATAGGATGCAGGGAGAAGAGAGCTCGCCCTCCAGACAGGCCAACTCCCTGGCAGGTCATATCAGGTTTCCCCAACACCTCAGGCCCTTTGGCTAATCAAAACAAAAGGTGACACCAGGGGGCTCAGAGTCAGAGAGTCCCACACCTTCTGATCCACTGGTGTAGCCATAGGTCTCCTCCCCATCTGTGTGTGCGTGTGTGTGTGTGTGTGTGTGTGTGTGTGTGTGTGTGTGCCTCTGGGTGTCTGTGTGTCTGTGTGTAAAGAGGACTTGGCCATGCCATTGTGGGTGGAGATGCCCCAAGCAGGATGAGTCTGATGAGGGTTTAGATGTCTGGTGGGCAAGTCAGGTTCACACCACAGTTTAGGCTGGTTAAGAGGGATCGGGTGGAGGGTCTACACCCTTCTGCCCAGGGTTTATCCTGAGACCCAGAACGGATGGGTCCTTGACCCAGGAGCGGGGCTCACCCTAACAGTAACCACTAACCCTGACCCTGACACTGACTGTGAGCCTGCCCCCAACCCTAACCAAAGCCCTGACCCAACCATGACCCTGACACTGACTGTGATCCTGACCTGAACTGTGAACCTAAACCTAAGCCTGACACTGGCCCTGATGTGGACCCTGAACCTAACCTAACTCTGATTACCATAACTATGACTCATACCTAACCATGACCATGACCCTAACCCTAATCCTACCCCTGACGCTGACCTCACCCTGACCCTAACCTAACCCTGACCGTGACTGTGAGCCTGACCCTAACCCTAAACCTAAAGGTTACACTAATCATGACATTAATACGGACCCTGAACCTAAACCTAACGCTGACCCTGACCCTAACACTAACCCCTACCCTAAACCAAACCCTAACCCTGACCTTACGCTGTCTAAACCTAACCCTAACCATAACCCTTCTTCTAACTCTAAACCTAACCACAATCCCAAAACGTACCCCTCAAAACCTAACTGTGACACTGAAGCGAACATTGACCCTAAACCAAAGCCTGACCCTACCCTGACCTGGCCCTGATCTTTACCTGACCCTGACCCTAATCCTAACCATGACACTAACACTGACCACTACATATCCCTGTCCCAGACCCGAATGTGGACTTTAAACCAATACCCGAACCTGACCCTAAACCTGACACTGGCGTTAAACTTCACCCTGACCCTGTCCCAGACCATGATCATCAACCTAATCCTGACCATAACAGTGACCCTGACCCCGACCTGAACACTAAACCGGACCCTGACTATGAGCCTGACCCTAACTCTAAACTTAAATGTAACCCTGACCCTGACACTAACACGGGCCCTACCCCGAATCCTATCGCTCAACCTAACCCTAACACTAACCCCTAACCCTACCACGGACACTGACCCAAACAAATTCTAACCCTAACCGTCAACCAAACGCTAACCCTAACACAAACCCTAAAATTAAACAATATCCCTGACCCTATACCTGACTATGATCATAACCGTAACCCTGAACTTTGCCTATACCAGACCCTGACCCTAAACCTGACCCTGGTCCTGACCATAAACCTAACCATGACCCTAACACTGACCACTACATAACCCTGTCCCTGACGCGAATGTGGACTTTAAACCAAAACCTGATCCTTACCATAAACCTGACACTGGCCCAGACTTCACCGTGACCATGACCCATGCAAAGACCACAAACCTAACCCTGACCCTAACAGTGACCCTGACCCTAACACTAACCCTGACACTGAATGTGAGGCTGACCTAACTCTAACCCTAAACGTAACCCTGACCCTGACACTAACACGGTCCCTGACCCGAAACCTAATGCTGAACCTACCCCTAAAACTAACCCCTAACATTGTCCTAGACACTGACCCTAACCTGTTTGAACCCTAACCCTCAACCTACCTCTAACCCTAACCCTAACCCCACTATAACAATAATCCTGATCTTATCCCTGACCCTGATCATACCCCAAAATCTGAACTTTGCCTATGTCATAACTTAATCTTAAACCTGATCCTGGCCTTGACATTAACACTGACCATAACCCTGACTTTAAACCTAACTCTGACCCAGTTCTTGATCCTGAACAGAATCGTAACCCTAAAGCTAACCCTGATCCTGAACCTACTCATGAAGCAGAACCTAAACATAAAGCTGACCTTACCATAACAATGAACCTAACCCTGACCCTGACCCTAACCCTGACACTAAACCTGTCCCAAACCTAACCCTGAACCTGACATGAACCTTGCCCCCAAACCAAAGCTTGAACCTGACCCTAAATCTGACCATGACCCTGAACCTGACCCTAAACATAACCGTCACTCTAACAGAGACCCTGACCCTGACGCAGACCGTAACGCTAACCGTGACCCTACTGTGAGCCTGACCCTAAACCTAACCATGAACCTAACCCTAACCCTGACCCCTACCCTAAGCCTTACGCTAACCGTGGCCCCAATGAAGTCTAACCCTAACCCTGACCCTAAGTCTTTCTTAACACTAACCCTAACACTAACCTGGTCTAAACCCAGCTCTGTTCCTTCCAGCTGGGACAAAAGCTGCACCCAGGCCTCCCAGGGGCTGGGGGGAGGCTGTATGGGGGTCACTGGATGGGCACTGCATGGAGTGGAGTGTGAGCCTGGAGCAGCTTGGGGACCGGCTCACGGAGCTCTGGTGCAGTAGGAAGTTTGGTAAGGAGCCCGCAGGCAGTGGTGACCTCACTTCCCTGATGACAGAGCCCAACAGAATTGGAACCCACGTATCCAGGCACCCCATTACAGAAAAAAACCCCATGTCCAGCTCATTTCTAGGTTCATGCTAAAGGAAGCGACATGTTCTTCTGCTGTACTTAAGCCGATAGGATGCAGGGAGAAGAGAGCTCGCCCTCCACACAGGCCAACTCCCTGGCAGGTCATATCAGGTTTCCCCAACACCTCAGGCCCTTTGGCTAATCAAAACAAAAGGTGACACCAGGGGGCTCAGAGTCAGAGAGTCCCACACCTTCTGATCCACTGGTGTAGCCATAGGTCTCCTCCCCATCTGTGTGTGCGTGTGTGTGTGTGTGTGTGTGTGTGTGTGTGTGTGTGTGTGCCTCTGGGTGTCTGTGTGTCTGTGTGTAAAGAGGACTTGGCCATGCCATTGTGGGTGGAGATGCCCCAAGCAGGATGAGTCTGATGAGGGTTTAGATGTCTGGTGGGCAAGTCAGGTTCACACCACAGTTTAGGCTGGTTAAGAGGGATCGGGTGGAGGGTCTACATCCTTCTGCCCAGGGTTTATCCTGAGACCCAGAACGGATGGGTCCTTGACCCAGGAGCGGGGCTCACCCTAACAGTAACCACTAACCCTGACCCTGACACTGACTGTGAGCCTGCCCCCAACCCTAACCAAAGCCCTGACCCAACCATGACCCTGACACTGACTGTGATCCTGACCTGAACTGTGAACCTAAACCTAAGCCTGACACTGGCCCTGATGTGGACCCTGAACCTAACCTAACTCTGATTACCATAACTATGACTCATACCTAACCATGACCATGACCCTAACCCTAATCCTACCCCTGACGCTGACCTCACCCTGACCCTAACCTAACCCTGACCGTGACTGTGAGCCTGACCCTAACCCTAAACCTAAAGGTTACACTAATCATGACATTAATACGGACCCTGAACCTAAACCTAACGCTGACCCTGACCCTAACACTAACCCCTACCCTAAACCAAACCCTAACCCTGACCTTACGCTGTCTAAACCTAACCCTAACCATAACCCTTCTTCTAACTCTAAACCTAACCACAATCCCAAAACGTACCCCTCAAAACCTAACTGTGACACTGAAGCGAACATTGACCCTAAACCAAAGCCTGACCCTACCCTGACCTGGCCCTGATCTTTACCTGACCCTGACCCTAATCCTAACCATGACACTAACACTGACCACTACATATCCCTGTCCCAGACCCGAATGTGGACTTTAAACCAATACCCGAACCTGACCCTAAACCTGACACTGGCGTTAAACTTCACCCTGACCCTGTCCCAGACCATGATCATCAACCTAATCCTGACCATAACAGTGACCCTGACCCCGACCTGAACACTAAACCGGACCCTGACTATGAGCCTGACCCTAACTCTAAACTTAAATGTAACCCTGACCCTGACACTAACACGGGCCCTACCCCGAATCCTATCGCTCAACCTAACCCTAACACTAACCCCTAACCCTACCACGGACACTGACCCAAACAAATTCTAACCCTAACCGTCAACCAAACGCTAACCCTAACACAAACCCTAAAATTAAACAATATCCCTGACCCTATACCTGACTATGATCATAACCGTAACCCTGAACTTTGCCTATACCAGACCCTGACCCTAAACCTGACCCTGGTCCTGACCATAAACCTAACCATGACCCTAACACTGACCACTACATAACCCTGTCCCTGACGCGAATGTGGACTTTAAACCAAAACCTGATCCTTACCATAAACCTGACACTGGCCCAGACTTCACCGTGACCATGACCCATGCAAAGACCACAAACCTAACCCTGACCCTAACAGTGACCCTGACCCTAACACTAACCCTGACACTGAATGTGAGGCTGACCTAACTCTAACCCTAAACGTAACCCTGACCCTGACACTAACACGGTCCCTGACCCGAAACCTAATGCTGAACCTACCCCTAAAACTAACCCCTAACATTGTCCTAGACACTGACCCTAACCTGTTTGAACCCTAACCCTCAACCTACCTCTAACCCTAACCCTAACCCCACTATAACAATAATCCTGATCTTATCCCTGACCCTGATCATACCCCAAAATCTGAACTTTGCCTATGTCATAACTTAATCTTAAACCTGATCCTGGCCTTGACATTAACACTGACCATAACCCTGACTTTAAACCTAACTCTGACCCAGTTCTTGATCCTGAACAGAATCGTAACCCTAAAGCTAACCCTGATCCTGAACCTACTCATGAAGCAGAACCTAAACATAAAGCTGACCTTACCATAACAATGAACCTAACCCTGACCCTGACCCTAACCCTGACACTAAACCTGTCCCAAACCTAACCCTGAACCTGACATGAACCTTGCCCCCAAACCAAAGCTTGAACCTGACCCTAAATCTGACCATGACCCTGAACCTGACCCTAAACATAACCGTCACTCTAACAGAGACCCTGACCCTGACGCAGACCGTAACGCTAACCGTGACCCTACTGTGAGCCTGACCCTAAACCTAACCATGAACCTAACCCTAACCCTGACCCCTACCCTAAGCCTTACGCTAACCGTGGCCCCAATGAAGTCTAACCCTAACCCTGACCCTAAGTCTTTCTTAACACTAACCCTAACACTAACCTGGTCTAAACCCAGCTCTGTTCCTTCCAGCTGGGACAAAAGCTGCACCCAGGCCTCCCAGGGGCTGGGGGGAGGCTGTATGGGGGTCACTGGATGGGCACTGCATGGAGTGGAGTGTGAGCCTGGAGCAGCTTGGGGACCGGCTCACGGAGCTCTGGTGCAGTAGGAAGTTTGGTAAGGAGCCCGCAGGCAGTGGTGACCTCACTTCCCTGACGACAGAGCCCAACAGAATTGGAACCCACGTATCCAGGCACCCCATTACAGAAAAAAACCCCATGTCCAGCTCATTTCTAGGTACATGCTAAAGGAAGCGACATGTTCTTCTGCTGTACTTAAGCCGATAGGATGCAGGGAGAAGAGAGCTCGCCCTCCAGACAGGCCAACTCCCTGGCAGGTCATATCAGGTTTCCCCAACACCTCAGGCCCTTTGGCTAATCAAAACAAAAGGTGACACCAGGGGGCTCAGAGTCAGAGAGTCCCACACCTTCTGATCCACTGGTGTAGCCATAGGTCTCCTCCCCATCTGTGTGTGCGTGTGTGTGTGTGTGTGTGTGTGTGTGTGTGTGTGTGTGCCTCTGGGTGTCTGTGTGTCTGTGTGTAAAGAGGACTTGGCCATGCCATTGTGGGTGGAGATGCCCCAAGCAGGATGAGTCTGATGAGGGTTTAGATGTCTGGTGGGCAAGTCAGGTTCACACCACAGTTTAGGCTGGTTAAGAGGGATCGGGTGGAGGGTCTACACCCTTCTGCCCAGGGTTTATCCTGAGACCCAGAACGGATGGGTCCTTGACCCAGGAGCGGGGCTCACCCTAACAGTAACCACTAACCCTGACCCTGACACTGACTGTGAGCCTGCCCCCAACCCTAACCAAAGCCCTGACCCAACCATGACCCTGACACTGACTGTGATCCTGACCTGAACTGTGAACCTAAACCTAAGCCTGACACTGGCCCTGATGTGGACCCTGAACCTAACCTAACTCTGATTACCATAACTATGACTCATACCTAACCATGACCATGACCCTAACCCTAATCCTACCCCTGACGCTGACCTCACCCTGACCCTAACCTAACCCTGACCGTGACTGTGAGCCTGACCCTAACCCTAAACCTAAAGGTTACACTAATCATGACATTAATACGGACCCTGAACCTAAACCTAACGCTGACCCTGACCCTAACACTAACCCCTACCCTAAACCAAACCCTAACCCTGACCTTACGCTGTCTAAACCTAACCCTAACCATAACCCTTCTTCTAACTCTAAACCTAACCACAATCCCAAAACGTACCCCTCAAAACCTAACTGTGACACTGAAGCGAACATTGACCCTAAACCAAAGCCTGACCCTACCCTGACCTGGCCCTGATCTTTACCTGACCCTGACCCTAATCCTAACCATGACACTAACACTGACCACTACATATCCCTGTCCCAGACCCGAATGTGGACTTTAAACCAATACCCGAACCTGACCCTAAACCTGACACTGGCGTTAAACTTCACCCTGACCCTGTCCCAGACCATGATCATCAACCTAATCCTGACCATAACAGTGACCCTGACCCCGACCTGAACACTAAACCGGACCCTGACTATGAGCCTGACCCTAACTCTAAACTTAAATGTAACCCTGACCCTGACACTAACACGGGCCCTACCCCGAATCCTATCGCTCAACCGAACCCTAACACTAACCCCTAACCCTACCACGGACACTGACCCAAACAAATTCTAACCCTAACCGTCAACCAAACGCTAACCCTAACACAAACCCTAAAATTAAACAATATCCCTGACCCTATACCTGACTATGATCATAACCGTAACCCTGAACTTTGCCTATACCAGACCCTGACCCTAAACCTGACCCTGGTCCTGACCATAAACCTAACCATGACCCTAACACTGACCACTACATAACCCTGTCCCTGACGCGAATGTGGACTTTAAACCAAAACCTGATCCTTACCATAAACCTGACACTGGCCCAGACTTCACCGTGACCATGACCCATGCAAAGACCACAAACCTAACCCTGACCCTAACAGTGACCCTGACCCTAACACTAACCCTGACACTGAATGTGAGGCTGACCTAACTCTAACCCTAAACGTAACCCTGACCCTGACACTAACACGGTCCCTGACCCGAAACCTAATGCTGAACCTACCCCTAAAACTAACCCCTAACATTGTCCTAGACACTGACCCTAACCTGTTTGAACCCTAACCCTCAACCTACCTCTAACCCTAACCCTAACCCCACTATAACAATAATCCTGATCTTATCCCTGACCCTGATCATACCCCAAAATCTGAACTTTGCCTATGTCATAACTTAATCTTAAACCTGATCCTGGCCTTGACATTAACACTGACCATAACCCTGACTTTAAACCTAACTCTGACCCAGTTCTTGATCCTGAACAGAATCGTAACCCTAAAGCTAACCCTGATCCTGAACCTACTCATGAAGCAGAACCTAAACATAAAGCTGACCTTACCATAACAATGAACCTAACCCTGACCCTGACCCTAACCCTGACACTAAACCTGTCCCAAACCTAACCCTGAACCTGACATGAACCTTGCCCCCAAACCAAAGCTTGAACCTGACCCTAAATCTGACCATGACCCTGAACCTGACCCTAAACATAACCGTCACTCTAACAGAGACCCTGACCCTGACGCAGACCGTAACGCTAACCGTGACCCTACTGTGAGCCTGACCCTAAACCTAACCATGAACCTAACCCTAACCCTGACCCCTACCCTAAGCCTTACGCTAACCGTGGCCCCAATGAAGTCTAACCCTAACCCTGACCCTAAGTCTTTCTTAACACTAACCCTAACACTAACCTGGTCTAAACCCAGCTCTGTTCCTTCCAGCTGGGACAAAAGCTGCACCCAGGCCTCCCAGGGGCTGGGGGGAGGCTGTATGGGGGTCACTGGATGGGCACTGCATGGAGTGGAGTGTGAGCCTGGAGCAGCTTGGGGACCGGCTCACGGAGCTCTGGTGCAGTAGGAAGTTTGGTAAGGAGCCCGCAGGCAGTGGTGACCTCACTTCCCTGACGACAGAGCCCAACAGAATTGGAACCCACGTATCCAGGCACCCCATTACAGAAAAAAACCCCATGTCCAGCTCATTTCTAGGTACATGCTAAAGGAAGCGACATGTTCTTCTGCTGTACTTAAGCCGATAGGATGCAGGGAGAAGAGAGCTCGCCCTCCAGACAGGCCAACTCCCTGGCAGGTCATATCAGGTTTCCCCAACACCTCAGGCCCTTTGGCTAATCAAAACAAAAGGTGACACCAGGGGGCTCAGAGTCAGAGAGTCCCACACCTTCTGATCCACTGGTGTAGCCATAGGTCTCCTCCCCATCTGTGTGTGCGTGTGTGTGTGTGTGTGTGTGTGTGTGTGTGTGTGTGTGCCTCTGGGTGTCTGTGTGTCTGTGTGTAAAGAGGACTTGGCCATGCCATTGTGGGTGGAGATGCCCCAAGCAGGATGAGTCTGATGAGGGTTTAGATGTCTGGTGGGCAAGTCAGGTTCACACCACAGTTTAGGCTGGTTAAGAGGGATCGGGTGGAGGGTCTACACCCTTCTGCCCAGGGTTTATCCTGAGACCCAGAACGGATGGGTCCTTGACCCAGGAGCGGGGCTCACCCTAACAGTAACCACTAACCCTGACCCTGACACTGACTGTGAGCCTGCCCCCAACCCTAACCAAAGCCCTGACCCAACCATGACCCTGACACTGACTGTGATCCTGACCTGAACTGTGAACCTAAACCTAAGCCTGACACTGGCCCTGATGTGGACCCTGAACCTAACCTAACTCTGATTACCATAACTATGACTCATACCTAACCATGACCATGACCCTAACCCTAATCCTACCCCTGACGCTGACCTCACCCTGACCCTAACCTAACCCTGACCGTGACTGTGAGCCTGACCCTAACCCTAAACCTAAAGGTTACACTAATCATGACATTAATACGGACCCTGAACCTAAACCTAACGCTGACCCTGACCCTAACACTAACCCCTACCCTAAACCAAACCCTAACCCTGACCTTACGCTGTCTAAACCTAACCCTAACCATAACCCTTCTTCTAACTCTAAACCTAACCACAATCCCAAAACGTACCCCTCAAAACCTAACTGTGACACTGAAGCGAACATTGACCCTAAACCAAAGCCTGACCCTACCCTGACCTGGCCCTGATCTTTACCTGACCCTGACCCTAATCCTAACCATGACACTAACACTGACCACTACATATCCCTGTCCCAGACCCGAATGTGGACTTTAAACCAATACCCGAACCTGACCCTAAACCTGACACTGGCGTTAAACTTCACCCTGACCCTGTCCCAGACCATGATCATCAACCTAATCCTGACCATAACAGTGACCCTGACCCCGACCTGAACACTAAACCGGACCCTGACTATGAGCCTGACCCTAACTCTAAACTTAAATGTAACCCTGACCCTGACACTAACACGGGCCCTACCCCGAATCCTATCGCTCAACCTAACCCTAACACTAACCCCTAACCCTACCACGGACACTGACCCAAACAAATTCTAACCCTAACCGTCAACCAAACGCTAACCCTAACACAAACCCTAAAATTAAACAATATCCCTGACCCTATACCTGACTATGATCATAACCGTAACCCTGAACTTTGCCTATACCAGACCCTGACCCTAAACCTGACCCTGGTCCTGACCATAAACCTAACCATGACCCTAACACTGACCACTACATAACCCTGTCCCTGACGCGAATGTGGACTTTAAACCAAAACCTGATCCTTACCATAAACCTGACACTGGCCCAGACTTCACCGTGACCATGACCCATGCAAAGACCACAAACCTAACCCTGACCCTAACAGTGACCCTGACCCTAACACTAACCCTGACACTGAATGTGAGGCTGACCTAACTCTAACCCTAAACGTAACCCTGACCCTGACACTAACACGGTCCCTGACCCGAAACCTAATGCTGAACCTACCCCTAAAACTAACCCCTAACATTGTCCTAGACACTGACCCTAACCTGTTTGAACCCTAACCCTCAACCTACCTCTAACCCTAACCCTAACCCCACTATAACAATAATCCTGATCTTATCCCTGACCCTGATCATACCCCAAAATCTGAACTTTGCCTATGTCATAACTTAATCTTAAACCTGATCCTGGCCTTGACATTAACACTGACCATAACCCTGACTTTAAACCTAACTCTGACCCAGTTCTTGATCCTGAACAGAATCGTAACCCTAAAGCTAACCCTGATCCTGAACCTACTCATGAAGCAGAACCTAAACATAAAGCTGACCTTACCATAACAATGAACCTAACCCTGACCCTGACCCTAACCCTGACACTAAACCTGTCCCAAACCTAACCCTGAACCTGACATGAACCTTGCCCCCAAACCAAAGCTTGAACCTGACCCTAAATCTACCATGACCCTGAACCTGACCCTAAACATAACCGTCACTCTAACAGAGACCCTGACCCTGACGCAGACCGTAACGCTAACCGTGACCCTACTGTGAGCCTGACCCTAAACCTAACCATGAACCTAACCCTAACCCTGACCCCTACCCTAAGCCTTACGCTAACCGTGGCCCCAATGAAGTCTAACCCTAACCCTGACCCTAAGTCTTTCTTAACACTAACCCTAACACTAACCTGGTCTAAACCCAGCTCTGTTCCTTCCAGCTGGGACAAAAGCTGCACCCAGGCCTCCCAGGGGCTGGGGGGAGGCTGTATGGGGGTCACTGGATGGGCACTGCATGGAGTGGAGTGTGAGCCTGGAGCAGCTTGGGGACCGGCTCACGGAGCTCTGGTGCAGTAGGAAGTTTGGTAAGGAGCCCGCAGGCAGTGGTGACCTCACTTCCCTGACGACAGAGCCCAACAGAATTGGAACCCACGTATCCAGGCACCCCATTACAGAAAAAAACCCCATGTCCAGCTCATTTCTAGGTACATGCTAAAGGAAGCGACATGTTCTTCTGCTGTACTTAAGCCGATAGGATGCAGGGAGAAGAGAGCTCGCCCTCCAGACAGGCCAACTCCCTGGCAGGTCATATCAGGTTTCCCCAACACCTCAGGCCCTTTGGCTAATCAAAACAAAAGGTGACACCAGGGGGCTCAGAGTCAGAGAGTCCCACACCTTCTGATCCACTGGTGTAGCCATAGGTCTCCTCCCCATCTGTGTGTGCGTGTGTGTGTGTGTGTGTGTGTGTGTGTGTGTGTGTGTGCCTCTGGGTGTCTGTGTGTCTGTGTGTAAAGAGGACTTGGCCATGCCATTGTGGGTGGAGATGCCCCAAGCAGGATGAGTCTGATGAGGGTTTAGATGTCTGGTGGGCAAGTCAGGTTCACACCACAGTTTAGGCTGGTTAAGAGGGATCGGGTGGAGGGTCTACACCCTTCTGCCCAGGGTTTATCCTGAGACCCAGAACGGATGGGTCCTTGACCCAGGAGCGGGGCTCACCCTAACAGTAACCACTAACCCTGACCCTGACACTGACTGTGAGCCTGCCCCCAACCCTAACCAAAGCCCTGACCCAACCATGACCCTGACACTGACTGTGATCCTGACCTGAACTGTGAACCTAAACCTAAGCCTGACACTGGCCCTGATGTGGACCCTGAACCTAACCTAACTCTGATTACCATAACTATGACTCATACCTAACCATGACCATGACCCTAACCCTAATCCTACCCCTGACGCTGACCTCACCCTGACCCTAACCTAACCCTGACCGTGACTGTGAGCCTGACCCTAACCCTAAACCTAAAGGTTACACTAATCATGACATTAATACGGACCCTGAACCTAAACCTAACGCTGACCCTGACCCTAACACTAACCCCTACCCTAAACCAAACCCTAACCCTGACCTTACGCTGTCTAACCCTAACCCTAACCATAACCCTTCTTCTAACTCTAAACCTAACCACAATCCCAAAACGTACCCCTCAAAACCTAACTGTGACACTGAAGCGAACATTGACCCTAAACCAAAGCCTGACCCTACCCTGACCTGGCCCTGATCTTTACCTAACCCTGACCCTAATCCTAACCATGACACTAACACTGACCACTACATATCCCTGTCCCAGACCCGAATGTGGACTTTAAACCAATACCCGAACCTGACCCTAAACCTGACACTGGCGTTAAACTTCACCCTGACCCTGTCCCAGACCATGATCATCAACCTAATCCTGACCATAACAGTGACCCTGACCCCGACCTGAACACTAAACCGGACCCTGACTATGAGCCTGACCCTAACTCTAAACTTAAATGTAACCCTGACCCTGACACTAACACGGGCCCTACCCCGAATCCTATCGCTCAACCTAACCCTAACACTAACCCCTAACCCTACCACGGACACTGACCCAAACAAATTCTAACCCTAACCGTCAACCAAACGCTAACCCTAACACAAACCCTAAAATTAAACAATATCCCTGACCCTATACCTGACTATGATCATAACCGTAACCCTGAACTTTGCCTATACCAGACCCTGACCCTAAACCTGACCCTGGTCCTGACCATAAACCTAACCATGACCCTAACACTGACCACTACATAACCCTGTCCCTGACGCGAATGTGGACTTTAAACCAAAACCTGATCCTTACCATAAACCTGACACTGGCCCAGACTTCACCGTGACCATGACCCATGCAAAGACCACAAACCTAACCCTGACCCTAACAGTGACCCTGACCCTAACACTAACCCTGACACTGAATGTGAGGCTGACCTAACTCTAACCCTAAACGTAACCCTGACCCTGACACTAACACGGTCCCTGACCCGAAACCTAATGCTGAACCTACCCCTAAAACTAACCCCTAACATTGTCCTAGACACTGACCCTAACCTGTTTGAACCCTAACCCTCAACCTACCTCTAACCCTAACCCTAACCCCACTATAACAATAATCCTGATCTTATCCCTGACCCTGATCATACCCCAAAATCTGAACTTTGCCTATGTCATAACTTAATCTTAAACCTGATCCTGGCCTTGACATTAACACTGACCATAACCCTGACTTTAAACCTAACTCTGACCCAGTTCTTGATCCTGAACAGAATCGTAACCCTAAAGCTAACCCTGATCCTGAACCTACTCATGAAGCAGAACCTAAACATAAAGCTGACCTTACCATAACAATGAACCTAACCCTGACCCTGACCCTAACCCTGACACTAAACCTGTCCCAAACCTAACCCTGAACCTGACATGAACCTTGCCCCCAAACCAAAGCTTGAACCTGACCCTAAATCTGACCATGACCCTGAACCTGACCCTAAACATAACCGTCACTCTAACAGAGACCCTGACCCTGACGCAGACCGTAACGCTAACCGTGACCCTACTGTGAGCCTGACCCTAAACCTAACCATGAACCTAACCCTAACCCTGACCCCTACCCTAAGCCTTACGCTAACCGTGGCCCCAATGAAGTCTAACCCTAACCCTGACCCTAAGTCTTTCTTAACACTAACCCTAACACTAACCTGGTCTAAACCCAGCTCTGTTCCTTCCAGCTGGGACAAAAGCTGCACCCAGGCCTCCCAGGGGCTGGGGGGAGGCTGTATGGGGGTCACTGGATGGGCACTGCATGGAGTGGAGTGTGAGCCTGGAGCAGCTTGGGGACCGGCTCACGGAGCTCTGGTGCAGTAGGAAGTTTGGTAAGGAGCCCGCAGGCAGTGGTGACCTCACTTCCCTGACGACAGAGCCCAACAGAATTGGAACCCACGTATCCAGGCACCCCATTACAGAAAAAAACCCCATGTCCAGCTCATTTCTAGGTTCATGCTAAAGGAAGCGACATGTTCTTCTGCTGTACTTAAGCCGATAGGATGCAGGGAGAAGAGAGCTCGCCCTCCAGACAGGCCAACTCCCTGGCAGGTCATATCAGGTTTCCCCAACACCTCAGGCCCTTTGGCTAATCAAAACAAAAGGTGACACCAGGGGGCTCAGAGGCAGAGAGTCCCACACCTTCTGATCCACTGGTGTAGCCATAGGTCTCCTCCCCATCTGTGTGTGCGTGTGTGTGTGTGTGTGTGTGTGTGTGCCTCTGGGTTTCTGTGTGTCTGTGTGTAAAGAGGACTTGGCCATGCCATTGTGGGTGGAGATGCCCCAAGCAGGATGAGTCTGATGAGGGTTTAGATGTCTGGTGGGCAAGTCAGGTTCACACCACAGTTTAGGCTGGTTAAGAGGGATCGGGTGGAGGGTCTACACCCTTCTGCCCAGGGTTTATCCTGAGACCCAGAACGGATGGGTCCTTGACCCAGGAGCGGGGCTCACCCTAACAGTAACCACTAACCCTGACCCTGACACTGACTGTGAGCCTGCCCCCAACCCTAACCAAAGCCCTGACCCAACCATGACCCTGACACTGACTGTGATCCTGACCTGAACTGTGAACCTAAACCTAAGCCTGACACTGGCCCTGATGTGGACCCTGAACCTAACCTAACTCTGATTACCATAACTATGACTCATACCTAACCATGACCATGACCCTAACCCTAATCCTACCCCTGACGCTGACCTCACCCTGACCCTAACCTAACCCTGACCGTGACTGTGAGCCTGACCCTAACCCTAAACCTAAAGGTTACACTAATCATGACATTAATACGGACCCTGAACCTAAACCTAACGCTGACCCTGACCCTAACACTAACCCCTACCCTAAACCAAACCCTAACCCTGACCTTACGCTGTCTAAACCTAACCCTAACCATAACCCTTCTTCTAACTCTAAACCTAACCACAATCCCAAAACGTACCCCTCAAAACCTAACTGTGACACTGAAGCGAACATTGACCCTAAACCAAACCCTGACCCTACCCTGACCTGGCCCTGATCTTTACCTGACCCTGACCCTAATCCTAACCATGACACTAACACTGACCACTACATATCCCTGTCCCAGACCCGAATGTGGACTTTAAACCAATACCCGAACCTGACCCTAAACCTGACACTGGCGTTAAACTTCACCCTGACCCTGTCCCAGACCATGATCATCAACCTAATCCTGACCATAACAGTGACCCTGACCCCGACCTGAACACTAAACCGGACCCTGACTATGAGCCTGACCCTAACTCTAAACTTAAATGTAACCCTGACCCTGACACTAACACGGGCCCTACCCCGAATCCTATCGCTCAACCTAACCCTAACACTAACCCCTAACCCTACCACGGACACTGACCCAAACAAATTCTAACCCTAACCGTCAACCAAACGCTAACCCTAACACAAACCCTAAAATTAAACAATATCCCTGACCCTATACCTGACTATGATCATAACCGTAACCCTGAACTTTGCCTATACCAGACCCTGACCCTAAACCTGACCCTGGTCCTGACCATAAACCTAACCATGACCCTAACACTGACCACTACATAACCCTGTCCCTGACGCGAATGTGGACTTTAAACCAAAACCTGATCCTTACCATAAACCTGACACTGGCCCAGACTTCACCGTGACCATGACCCATGCAAAGACCACAAACCTAACCCTGACCCTAACAGTGACCCTGACCCTAACACTAACCCTGACACTGAATGTGAGGCTGACCTAACTCTAACCCTAAACGTAACCCTGACCCTGACACTAACACGGTCCCTGACCCGAAACCTAATGCTGAACCTACCCCTAAAACTAACCCCTAACATTGTCCTAGACACTGACCCTAACCTGTTTGAACCCTAACCCTCAACCTACCTCTAACCCTAACCCTAACCCCACTATAACAATAATCCTGATCTTATCCCTGACCCTGATCATACCCCAAAATCTGAACTTTGCCTATGTCATAACTTAATCTTAAACCTGATCCTGGCCTTGACATTAACACTGACCATAACCCTGACTTTAAACCTAACTCTGACCCAGTTCTTGATCCTGAACAGAATCGTAACCCTAAAGCTAACCCTGATCCTGAACCTACTCATGAAGCAGAACCTAAACATAAAGCTGACCTTACCATAACAATGAACCTAACCCTGACCCTGACCCTAACCCTGACACTAAACCTGTCCCAAACCTAACCCTGAACCTGACATGAACCTTGCCCCCAAACCAAAGCTTGAACCTGACCCTAAATCTGACCATGACCCTGAACCTGACCCTAAACATAACCGTCACTCTAACAGAGACCCTGACCCTGACGCAGACCGTAACGCTAACCGTGACCCTACTGTGAGCCTGACCCTAAACCTAACCATGAACCTAACCCTAACCCTGACCCCTACCCTAAGCCTTACGCTAACCGTGGCCCCAATGAAGTCTAACCCTAACCCTGACCCTAAGTCTTTCTTAACACTAACCCTAACACTAACCTGGTCTAAACCCAGCTCTGTTCCTTCCAGCTGGGACAAAAGCTGCACCCAGGCCTCCCAGGGGCTGGGGGGAGGCTGTATGGGGGTCACTGGATGGGCACTGCATGGAGTGGAGTGTGAGCCTGGAGCAGCTTGGGGACCGGCTCACGGAGCTCTGGTGCAGTAGGAAGTTTGGTAAGGAGCCCGCAGGCAGTGGTGACCTCACTTCCCTGACGACAGAGCCCAACAGAATTGGAACCCACGTATCCAGGCACCCCATTACAGAAAAAAAACCCATGTCCAGCTCATTTCTAGGTACATGCTAAAGGAAGCGACATGTTCTTCTGCTGTACTTAAGCCGATAGGATGCAGGGAGAAGAGAGCTCGCCCTCCAGACAGGCCAACTCCCTGGCAGGTCATATCAGGTTTCCCCAACACCTCAGGCCCTTTGGCTAATCAAAACAAAAGGTGACACCAGGGGGCTCAGAGTCAGAGAGTCCCACACCTTCTGATCCACTGGTGTAGCCATAGGTCTCCTCCCCATCTGTGTGTGCGTGTGTGTGTGTGTGTGTGTGTGTGTGTGTGTGTGTGTGCCTCTGGGTGTCTGTGTGTCTGTGTGTAAAGAGGACTTGGCCATGCCATTGTGGGTGGAGATGCCCCAAGCAGGATGAGTCTGATGAGGGTTTAGATGTCTGGTGGGCAAGTCAGGTTCACACCACAGTTTAGGCTGGTTAAGAGGGATCGGGTGGAGGGTCTACACCCTTCTGCCCAGGGTTTATCCTGAGACCCAGAACGGATGGGTCCTTGACCCAGGAGCGGGGCTCACCCTAACAGTAACCACTAACCCTGACCCTGACACTGACTGTGAGCCTGCCCCCAACCCTAACCAAAGCCCTGACCCAACCATGACCCTGACACTGACTGTGATCCTGACCTGAACTGTGAACCTAAACCTAAGCCTGACACTGGCCCTGATGTGGACCCTGAACCTAACCTAACTCTGATTACCATAACTATGACTCATACCTAACCATGACCATGACCCTAACCCTAATCCTACCCCTGACGCTGACCTCACCCTGACCCTAACCTAACCCTGACCGTGACTGTGAGCCTGACCCTAACCCTAAACCTAAAGGTTACACTAATCATGACATTAATACGGACCCTGAACCTAAACCTAACGCTGACCCTGACCCTAACACTAACCCCTACCCTAAACCAAACCCTAACCCTGACCTTACGCTGTCTAAACCTAACCCTAACCATAACCCTTCTTCTAACTCTAAACCTAACCACAATCCCAAAACGTACCCCTCAAAACCTAACTGTGACACTGAAGCGAACATTGACCCTAAACCAAACCCTGACCCTACCCTGACCTGGCCCTGATCTTTACCTGACCCTGACCCTAATCCTAACCATGACACTAACACTGACCACTACATATCCCTGTCCCAGACCCGAATGTGGACTTTAAACCAATACCCGAACCTGACCCTAATCCTGACACTGGCGTTAAACTTCACCCTGACCCTGTCCCAGACCATGATCATCAACCTAATCCTGACCATAACAGTGACCCTGACCCCGACCTGAACACTAAACCGGACCCTGACTATGAGCCTGACCCTAACTCTAAACTTAAATGTAACCCTGACCCTGACACTAACACGGGCCCTACCCCGAATCCTATCGCTCAACCTAACCCTAACACTAACCCCTAACCCTACCACGGACACTGACCCAAACAAATTCTAACCCTAACCGTCAACCAAACGCTAACCCTAACACAAACCCTAAAATTAAACAATATCCCTGACCCTATACCTGACTATGATCATAACCGTAACCCTGAACTTTGCCTATACCAGACCCTGACCCTAAACCTGACCCTGGTCCTGACCATAAACCTAACCATGACCCTAACACTGACCACTACATAACCCTGTCCCTGACGCGAATGTGGACTTTAAACCAAAACCTGATCCTTACCATAAACCTGACACTGGCCCAGACTTCACCGTGACCATGACCCATGCAAAGACCACAAACCTAACCCTGACCCTAACAGTGACCCTGACCCTAACACTAACCCTGACACTGAATGTGAGGCTGACCTAACTCTAACCCTAAACGTAACCCTGACCCTGACACTAACACGGTCCCTGACCCGAAACCTAATGCTGAACCTACCCCTAAAACTAACCCCTAACATTGTCCTAGACACTGACCCTAACCTGTTTGAACCCTAACCCTCAACCTACCTCTAACCCTAACCCTAACCCCACTATAACAATAATCCTGATCTTATCCCTGACCCTGATCATACCCCAAAATCTGAACTTTGCCTATGTCATAACTTAATCTTAAACCTGATCCTGGCCTTGACATTAACACTGACCATAACCCTGACTTTAAACCTAACTCTGACCCAGTTCTTGATCCTGAACAGAATCGTAACCCTAAAGCTAACCCTGATCCTGAACCTACTCATGAAGCAGAACCTAAACATAAAGCTGACCTTACCATAACAATGAACCTAACCCTGACCCTGACCCTAACCCTGACACTAAACCTGTCCCAAACCTAACCCTGAACCTGACATGAACCTTGCCCCCAAACCAAAGCTTGAACCTGACCCTAAATCTGACCATGACCCTGAACCTGACCCTAAACATAACCGTCACTCTAACAGAGACCCTGACCCTGACGCAGACCGTAACGCTAACCGTGACCCTACTGTGAGCCTGACCCTAAACCTAACCATGAACCTAACCCTAACCCTGACCCCTACCCTAAGCCTTACGCTAACCGTGGCCCCAATGAAGTCTAACCCTAACCCTGACCCTAAGTCTTTCTTAACACTAACCCTAACACTAACCTGGTCTAAACCCAGCTCTGTTCCTTCCAGCTGGGACAAAAGCTGCACCCAGGCCTCCCAGGGGCTGGGGGGAGGCTGTATGGGGGTCACTGGATGGGCACTGCATGGAGAGGAGTGTGAGCCTGGAGCAGCTTGGGGACCGGCTCACGGAGCTCTGGTGCAGTAGGAAGTTTGGTAAGGAGCCCGCAGGCAGTGGTGACCTCACTTCCCTGACGACAGAGCCCAACAGAATTGGAACCCACGTATCCAGGCACCCCATTACAGAAAAAAACCCCATGTCCAGCTCATTTCTAGGTACATGCTAAAGGAAGCGACATGTTCTTCTGCTGTACTTAAGCCGATAGGATGCAGGGAGAAGAGAGATCGCCCTCCAGACAGGCCAACTCCCTGGCAGGTCATATCAGGTTTCCCCAACACCTCAGGCCCTTTGGCTAATCAAAACAAAAGGTGACACCAGGGGGCTCAGAGTCAGAGAGTCCCACACCTTCTGATCCACTGGTGTAGCCATAGGTCTCCTCCCCATCTGTGTGTGCGTGTGTGTGTGTGTGTGTGTGTGTGCCTCTGGGTGTCTGTGTGTCTGTGTGTAAAGAGGACTTGGCCATGCCATTGTGGGTGGAGATGCCCCAAGCAGGATGAGGCTGATGAGGGTTTAGATGTCTGGTGGGCAAGTCAGGTTCACACCACAGTTTAGGCTGGTTAAGAGGGATCGGGTGGAGGGTCTACACCCTTCTGCCCAGGGTTTATCCTGAGACCCAGAACGGATGGGTCCTTGACCCAGGAGCGGGGCTCACCCTAACAGTAACCACTAACCCTGACCCTGACACTGACTGTGAGCCTGCCCCCAACCCTAACCAAAGCCCTGACCCAACCATGACCCTGACACTGACTGTGATCCTGACCTGAACTGTGAACCTAAACCTAAGCCTGACACTGGCCCTGATGTGGACCCTGAACCTAACCTAACTCTGATTACCATAACTATGACTCATACCTAACCATGACCATGACCCTAACCCTAATCCTACCCCTGACGCTGACCTCACCCTGACCCTAACCTAACCCTGACCGTGACTGTGAGCCTGACCCTAACCCTAAACCTAAAGGTTACACTAATCATGACATTAATACGGACCCTGAACCTAAACCTAACGCTGACCCTGACCCTAACACTAACCCCTACCCTAAACCAAACCCTAACCCTGACCTTACGCTGTCTAAACCTAACCCTAACCATAACCCTTCTTCTAACTCTAAACCTAACCACAATCCCAAAACGTACCCCTCAAAACCTAACTGTGACACTGAAGCGAACATTGACCCTAAACCAAAGCCTGACCCTACCCTGACCTGGCCCTGATCTTTACCTGACCCTGACCCTAATCCTAACCATGACACTAACACTGACCACTACATATCCCTGTCCCAGACCCGAATGTGGACTTTAAACCAATACCCGAACCTGACCCTAAACCTGACACTGGCGTTAAACTTCACCCTGACCCTGTCCCAGACCATGATCATCAACCTAATCCTGACCATAACAGTGACCCTGACCCCGACCTGAACACTAAACCGGACCCTGACTATGAGCCTGACCCTAACTCTAAACTTAAATGTAACCCTGACCCTGACACTAACACGGGCCCTACCCCGAATCCTATCGCTCAACCTAACCCTAACACTAACCCCTAACCCTACCACGGACACTGACCCAAACAAATTCTAACCCTAACCGTCAACCAAACGCTAACCCTAACACAAACCCTAAAATTAAACAATATCCCTGACCCTATACCTGACTATGATCATAACCGTAACCCTGAACTTTGCCTATACCAGACCCTGACCCTAAACCTGACCCTGGTCCTGACCATAAACCTAACCATGACCCTAACACTGACCACTACATAACCCTGTCCCTGACGCGAATGTGGACTTTAAACCAAAACCTGATCCTTACCATAAACCTGACACTGGCCCAGACTTCACCGTGACCATGACCCATGCAAAGACCACAAACCTAACCCTGACCCTAACAGTGACCCTGACCCTAACACTAACCCTGACACTGAATGTGAGGCTGACCTAACTCTAACCCTAAACGTAACCCTGACCCTGACACTAACACGGTCCCTGACCCGAAACCTAATGCTGAACCTACCCCTAAAACTAACCCCTAACATTGTCCTAGACACTGACCCTAACCTGTTTGAACCCTAACCCTCAACCTACCTCTAACCCTAACCCTAACCCCACTATAACAATAATCCTGATCTT
Source organism: Mustela lutreola (assembly GCF_030435805.1). Taxonomy (NCBI): domain Eukaryota; kingdom Metazoa; phylum Chordata; class Mammalia; order Carnivora; family Mustelidae; genus Mustela; species Mustela lutreola. The sequence continues at coordinate 95,491,643 of NC_081292.1, forward strand.
ATCCCTGACCCTGATCATACCCCAAAATCTGAACTTTGCCTATGTCATAACTTAATCTTAAACCTGATCCTGGCCTTGACATTAACACTGACCATAACCCTGACTTTAAACCTAACTCTGACCCAGTTCTTGATCCTGAACAGAATCGTAACCCTAAAGCTAACCCTGATCCTGAACCTACTCATGAAGCAGAACCTAAACATAAAGCTGACCTTACCATAACAATGAACCTAACCCTGACCCTGACCCTAACCCTGACACTAAACCTGTCCCAAACCTAACCCTGAACCTGACATGAACCTTGCCCCCAAACCAAAGCTTGAACCTGACCCTAAATCTGACCATGACCCTGAACCTGACCCTAAACATAACCGTCACTCTAACGGAGACCCTGACCCTGACGCAGACCGTAACGCTAACCGTGACCCTACTGTGAGCCTGACCCTAAACCTAACCATGAACCTAACCCTAACCCTGACCCCTACCCTAAGCCTTACGCTAACCGTGGCCCCAATGAAGTCTAACCCTAACCCTGACCCTAAGTCTTTCTTAACACTAACCCTAACACTAACCTGGTCTAAACCCAGCTCTGTTCCTTCCAGCTGGGACAAAAGCTGCACCCAGGCCTCCCAGGGGCTGGGGGGAGGCTGTATGGGGGTCACTGGATGGGCACTGCATGGAGTGGAGTGTGAGCCTGGAGCAGCTTGGGGACCGGCTCACGGAGCTCTGGTGCAGTAGGAAGTTTGGTAAGGAGCCCGCAGGCAGTGGTGACCTCACTTCCCTGACGACAGAGCCCAACAGAATTGGAACCCACGTATCCAGGCACCCCATTACAGAAAAAACCCCCATGTCCAGCTCATTTCTAGGTACATGCTAAAGGAAGCGACATGTTCTTCTGCTGTACTTAAGCCGATAGGATGCAGGGAGAAGAGAGCTCGCCCTCCAGACAGGCCAACTCCCTGGCAGGTCATATCAGGTTTCCCCAACACCTCAGGCCCTTTGGCTAATCAAAACAAAAGGTGACACCAGGGGGCTCAGAGTCAGAGAGTCCCACACCTTCTGATCCACTGGTGTAGCCATAGGTCTCCTCCCCATCTGTGTGTGCGTGTGTGTGTGTGTGTGTGTGTGTGCCTCTGGGTGTCTGTGTGTCTGTGTGTAAAGAGGACTTGGCCATGCCATTGTGGGTGGAGATGCCCCAAGCAGGATGAGGCTGATGAGGGTTTAGATGTCTGGTGGGCAAGTCAGGTTCACACCACAGTTTAGGCTGGTTAAGAGGGATCGGGTGGAGGGTCTACACCCTTCTGCCCAGGGTTTATCCTGAGACCCAGAACGGATGGGTCCTTGACCCAGGAGCGGGGCTCACCCTAACAGTAACCACTAACCCTGACCCTGACACTGACTGTGAGCCTGCCCCCAACCCTAACCAAAGCCCTGACCCAACCATGACCCTGACACTGACTGTGATCCTGACCTGAACTGTGAACCTAAACCTAAGCCTGACACTGGCCCTGATGTGGACCCTGAACCTAACCTAACTCTGATTACCATAACTATGACTCATACCTAACCATGACCATGACCCTAACCCTAATCCTACCCCTGACGCTGACCTCACCCTGACCCTAACCTAACCCTGACCGTGACTGTGAGCCTGACCCTAACCCTAAACCTAAAGGTTACACTAATCATGACATTAATACGGACCCTGAACCTAAACCTAACGCTGACCCTGACCCTAACACTAACCCCTACCCTAAACCAAACCCTAACCCTGACCTTACGCTGTCTAAACCTAACCCTAACCATAACCCTTCTTCTAACTCTAAACCTAACCACAATCCCAAAACGTACCCCTCAAAACCTAACTGTGACACTGAAGCGAACATTGACCCTAAACCAAAGCCTGACCCTACCCTGACCTGGCCCTGATCTTTACCTGACCCTGACCCTAATCCTAACCATGACACTAACACTGACCACTACATATCCCTGTCCCAGACCCGAATGTGGACTTTAAACCAATACCCGAACCTGACCCTAAACCTGACACTGGCGTTAAACTTCACCCTGACCCTGTCCCAGACCATGATCATCAACCTAATCCTGACCATAACAGTGACCCTGACCCCGACCTGAACACTAAACCGGACCCTGACTATGAGCCTGACCCTAACTCTAAACTTAAATGTAACCCTGACCCTGACACTAACACGGGCCCTACCCCGAATCCTATCGCTCAACCTAACCCTAACACTAACCCCTAACCCTACCACGGACACTGACCCAAACAAATTCTAACCCTAACCGTCAACCAAACGCTAACCCTAACACAAACCCTAAAATTAAACAATATCCCTGACCCTATACCTGACTATGATCATAACCGTAACCCTGAACTTTGCCTATACCAGACCCTGACCCTAAACCTGACCCTGGTCCTGACCATAAACCTAACCATGACCCTAACACTGACCACTACATAACCCTGTCCCTGACGCGAATGTGGACTTTAAACCAAAACCTGATCCTTACCATAAACCTGACACTGGCCCAGACTTCACCGTGACCATGACCCATGCAAAGACCACAAACCTAACCCTGACCCTAACAGTGACCCTGACCCTAACACTAACCCTGACACTGAATGTGAGGCTGACCTAACTCTAACCCTAAACGTAACCCTGACCCTGACACTAACACGGTCCCTGACCCGAAACCTAATGCTGAACCTACCCCTAAAACTAACCCCTAACATTGTCCTAGACACTGACCCTAACCTGTTTGAACCCTAACCCTCAACCTACCTCTAACCCTAACCCTAACCCCACTATAACAATAATCCTGATCTTATCCCTGACCCTGATCATACCCCAAAATCTGAACTTTGCCTATGTCATAACTTAATCTTAAACCTGATCCTGGCCTTGACATTAACACTGACCATAACCCTGACTTTAAACCTAACTCTGACCCAGTTCTTGATCCTGAACAGAATCGTAACCCTAAAGCTAACCCTGATCCTGAACCTACTCATGAAGCAGAACCTAAACATAAAGATGACCTTACCATAACAATGAACCTAACCCTGACCCTGACCCTAACCCTGACACTAAACCTGTCCCAAACCTAACCCTGAACCTGACATGAACCTTGCCCCCAAACCAAAGCTTGAACCTGACCCTAAATCTGACCATGACCCTGAACCTGACCCTAAACATAACCGTCACTCTAACAGAGACCCTGACCCTGACGCAGACCGTAACGCTAACCGTGACCCTACTGTGAGCCTGACCCTAAACCTAACCATGAACCTAACCCTAACCCTGACCCCTACCCTAAGCCTTACGCTAACCGTGGCCCCAATGAAGTCTAACCCTAACCCTGACCCTAAGTCTTTCTTAACACTAACCCTAACACTAACCTGGTCTAAACCCAGCTCTGTTCCTTCCAGCTGGGACAAAAGCTGCACCCAGGCCTCCCAGGGGCTGGGGGGAGGCTGTATGGGGGTCACTGGATGGGCACTGCATGGAGAGGAGTGTGAGCCTGGAGCAGCTTGGGGACCGGCTCACGGAGCTCTGGTGCAGTAGGAAGTTTGGTAAGGAGCCCGCAGGCAGTGGTGACCTCACTTCCCTGACGACAGAGCCCAACAGAATTGGAACCCACGTATCCAGGCACCCCATTACAGAAAAAAACCCCATGTCCAGCTCATTTCTAGGTACATGCTAAAGGAAGCGACATGTTCTTCTGCTGTACTTAAGCCGATAGGATGCAGGGAGAAGAGAGATCGCCCTCCAGACAGGCCAACTCCCTGGCAGGTCATATCAGGTTTCCCCAACACCTCAGGCCCTTTGGCTAATCAAAACAAAAGGTGACACCAGGGGGCTCAGAGTCAGAGAGTCCCACACCTTCTGATCCACTGGTGTAGCCATAGGTCTCCTCCCCATCTGTGTGTGCGTGTGTGTGTGTGTGTGTGTGTGTGCCTCTGGGTGTCTGTGTGTCTGTGTGTAAAGAGGACTTGGCCATGCCATTGTGGGTGGAGATGCCCCAAGCAGGATGAGGCTGATGAGGGTTTAGATGTCTGGTGGGCAAGTCAGGTTCACACCACAGTTTAGGCTGGTTAAGAGGGATCGGGTGGAGGGTCTACACCCTTCTGCCCAGGGTTTATCCTGAGACCCAGAACGGATGGGTCCTTGACCCAGGAGCGGGGCTCACCCTAACAGTAACCACTAACCCTGACCCTGACACTGACTGTGAGCCTGCCCCCAACCCTAACCAAAGCCCTGACCCAACCATGACCCTGACACTGACTGTGATCCTGACCTGAACTGTGAACCTAAACCTAAGCCTGACACTGGCCCTGATGTGGACCCTGAACCTAACCTAACTCTGATTACCATAACTATGACTCATACCTAACCATGACCATGACCCTAACCCTAATCCTACCCCTGACGCTGACCTCACCCTGACCCTAACCTAACCCTGACCGTGACTGTGAGCCTGACCCTAACCCTAAACCTAAAGGTTACACTAATCATGACATTAATACGGACCCTGAACCTAAACCTAACGCTGACCCTGACCCTAACACTAACCCCTACCCTAAACCAAACCCTAACCCTGACCTTACGCTGTCTAAACCTAACCCTAACCATAACCCTTCTTCTAACTCTAAACCTAACCACAATCCCAAAACGTACCCCTCAAAACCTAACTGTGACACTGAAGCGAACATTGACCCTAAACCAAAGCCTGACCCTACCCTGACCTGGCCCTGATCTTTACCTGACCCTGACCCTAATCCTAACCATGACACTAACACTGACCACTACATATCCCTGTCCCAGACCCGAATGTGGACTTTAAACCAATACCCGAACCTGACCCTAAACCTGACACTGGCGTTAAACTTCACCCTGACCCTGTCCCAGACCATGATCATCAACCTAATCCTGACCATAACAGTGACCCTGACCCCGACCTGAACACTAAACCGGACCCTGACTATGAGCCTGACCCTAACTCTAAACTTAAATGTAACCCTGACCCTGACACTAACACGGGCCCTACCCCGAATCCTATCGCTCAACCTAACCCTAACACTAACCCCTAACCCTACCACGGACACTGACCCAAACAAATTCTAACCCTAACCGTCAACCAAACGCTAACCCTAACACAAACCCTAAAATTAAACAATATCCCTGACCCTATACCTGACTATGATCATAACCGTAACCCTGAACTTTGCCTATACCAGACCCTGACCCTAAACCTGACCCTGGTCCTGACCATAAACCTAACCATGACCCTAACACTGACCACTACATAACCCTGTCCCTGACGCGAATGTGGACTTTAAACCAAAACCTGATCCTTACCATAAACCTGACACTGGCCCAGACTTCACCGTGACCATGACCCATGCAAAGACCACAAACCTAACCCTGACCCTAACAGTGACCCTGACCCTAACACTAACCCTGACACTGAATGTGAGGCTGACCTAACTCTAACCCTAAACGTAACCCTGACCCTGACACTAACACGGTCCCTGACCCGAAACCTAATGCTGAACCTACCCCTAAAACTAACCCCTAACATTGTCCTAGACACTGACCCTAACCTGTTTGAACCCTAACCCTCAACCTACCTCTAACCCTAACCCTAACCCCACTATAACAATAATCCTGATCTTATCCCTGACCCTGATCATACCCCAAAATCTGAACTTTGCCTATGTCATAACTTAATCTTAAACCTGATCCTGGCCTTGACATTAACACTGACCATAACCCTGACTTTAAACCTAACTCTGACCCAGTTCTTGATCCTGAACAGAATCGTAACCCTAAAGCTAACCCTGATCCTGAACCTACTCATGAAGCAGAACCTAAACATAAAGCTGACCTTACCATAACAATGAACCTAACCCTGACCCTGACCCTAACCCTGACACTAAACCTGTCCCAAACCTAACCCTGAACCTGACATGAACCTTGCCCCCAAACCAAAGCTTGAACCTGACCCTAAATCTGACCATGACCCTGAACCTGACCCTAAACATAACCGTCACTCTAACAGAGACCCTGACCCTGACGCAGACCGTAACGCTAACCGTGACCCTACTGTGAGCCTGACCCTAAACCTAACCATGAACCTAACCCTAACCCTGACCCCTACCCTAAGCCTTACGCTAACCGTGGCCCCAATGAAGTCTAACCCTAACCCTGACCCTAAGTCTTTCTTAACACTAACCCTAACACTAACCTGGTCTAAACCCAGCTCTGTTCCTTCCAGCTGGGACAAAAGCTGCACCCAGGCCTCCCAGGGGCTGGGGGGAGGCTGTATGGGGGTCACTGGATGGGCACTGCATGGAGAGGAGTGTGAGCCTGGAGCAGCTTGGGGACCGGCTCACGGAGCTCTGGTGCAGTAGGAAGTTTGGTAAGGAGCCCGCAGGCAGTGGTGACCTCACTTCCCTGACGACAGAGCCCAACAGAATTGGAACCCACGTATCCAGGCACCCCATTACAGAAAAAAACCCCATGTCCAGCTCATTTCTAGGTACATGCTAAAGGAAGCGACATGTTCTTCTGCTGTACTTAAGCCGATAGGATGCAGGGAGAAGAGAGATCGCCCTCCAGACAGGCCAACTCCCTGGCAGGTCATATCAGGTTTCCCCAACACCTCAGGCCCTTTGGCTAATCAAAACAAAAGGTGACACCAGGGGGCTCAGAGTCAGAGAGTCCCACACCTTCTGATCCACTGGTGTAGCCATAGGTCTCCTCCCCATCTGTGTGTGCGTGTGTGTGTGTGTGTGTGTGTGTGCCTCTGGGTATCTGTGTGTCTGTGTGTAAAGAGGACTTGGCCATGCCATTGTGGGTGGAGATGCCCCAAGCAGGATGAGGCTGATGAGGGTTTAGATGTCTGGTGGGCAAGTCAGGTTCACACCACAGTTTAGGCTGGTTAAGAGGGATCGGGTGGAGGGTCTACACCCTTCTGCCCAGGGTTTATCCTGAGACCCAGAACGGATGGGTCCTTGACCCAGGAGCGGGGCTCACCCTAACAGTAACCACTAACCCTGACCCTGACACTGACTGTGAGCCTGCCCCCAACCCTAACCAAAGCCCTGACCCAACCATGACCCTGACACTGACTGTGATCCTGACCTGAACTGTGAACCTAAACCTAAGCCTGACACTGGCCCTGATGTGGACCCTGAACCTAACCTAACTCTGATTACCATAACTATGACTCATACCTAACCATGACCATGACCCTAACCCTAATCCTACCCCTGACGCTGACCTCACCCTGACCCTAACCTAACCCTGACCGTGACTGTGAGCCTGACCCTAACCCTAAACCTAAAGGTTACACTAATCATGACATTAATACGGACCCTGAACCTAAACCTAACGCTGACCCTGACCCTAACACTAACCCCTACCCTAAACCAAACCCTAACCCTGACCTTACGCTGTCTAAACCTAACCCTAACCATAACCCTTCTTCTAACTCTAAACCTAACCACAATCCCAAAACGTACCCCTCAAAACCTAACTGTGACACTGAAGCGAACATTGACCCTAAACCAAAGCCTGACCCTACCCTGACCTGGCCCTGATCTTTACCTGACCCTGACCCTAATCCTAACCATGACACTAACACTGACCACTACATATCCCTGTCCCAGACCCGAATGTGGACTTTAAACCAATACCCGAACCTGACCCTAAACCTGACACTGGCGTTAAACTTCACCCTGACCCTGTCCCAGACCATGATCATCAACCTAATCCTGACCATAACAGTGACCCTGACCCCGACCTGAACACTAAACCGGACCCTGACTATGAGCCTGACCCTAACTCTAAACTTAAATGTAACCCTGACCCTGACACTAACACGGGCCCTACCCCGAATCCTATCGCTCAACCTAACCCTAACACTAACCCCTAACCCTACCACGGACACTGACCCAAACAAATTCTAACCCTAACCGTCAACCAAACGCTAACCCTAACACAAACCCTAAAATTAAACAATATCCCTGACCCTATACCTGACTATGATCATAACCGTAACCCTGAACTTTGCCTATACCAGACCCTGACCCTAAACCTGACCCTGGTCCTGACCATAAACCTAACCATGACCCTAACACTGACCACTACATAACCCTGTCCCTGACGCGAATGTGGACTTTAAACCAAAACCTGATCCTTACCATAAACCTGACACTGGCCCAGACTTCACCGTGACCATGACCCATGCAAAGACCACAAACCTAACCCTGACCCTAACAGTGACCCTGACCCTAACACTAACCCTGACACTGAATGTGAGGCTGACCTAACTCTAACCCTAAACGTAACCCTGACCCTGACACTAACACGGTCCCTGACCCGAAACCTAATGCTGAACCTACCCCTAAAACTAACCCCTAACATTGTCCTAGACACTGACCCTAACCTGTTTGAACCCTAACCCTCAACCTACCTCTAACCCTAACCCTAACCCCACTATAACAATAATCCTGATCTTATCCCTGACCCTGATCATACCCCAAAATCTGAACTTTGCCTATGTCATAACTTAATCTTAAACCTGATCCTGGCCTTGACATTAACACTGACCATAACCCTGACTTTAAACCTAACTCTGACCCAGTTCTTGATCCTGAACAGAATCGTAACCCTAAAGCTAACCCTGATCCTGAACCTACTCATGAAGCAGAACCTAAACATAAAGCTGACCTTACCATAACAATGAACCTAACCCTGACCCTGACCCTAACCCTGACACTAAACCTGTCCCAAACCTAACCCTGAACCTGACATGAACCTTGCCCCCAAACCAAAGCTTGAACCTGACCCTAAATCTGACCATGACCCTGAACCTGACCCTAAACATAACCGTCACTCTAACAGAGACCCTGACCCTGACGCAGACCGTAACGCTAACCGTGACCCTACTGTGAGCCTGACCCTAAACCTAACCATGAACCTAACCCTAACCCTGACCCCTACCCTAAGCCTTACGCTAACCGTGGCCCCAATGAAGTCTAACCCTAACCCTGACCCTAAGTCTTTCTTAACACTAACCCTAACACTAACCTGGTCTAAACCCAGCTCTGTTCCTTCCAGCTGGGACAAAAGCTGCACCCAGGCCTCCCAGGGGCTGGGGGGAGGCTGTATGGGGGTCACTGGATGGGCACTGCATGGAGAGGAGTGTGAGCCTGGAGCAGCTTGGGGACCGGCTCACGGAGCTCTGGTGCAGTAGGAAGTTTGGTAAGGAGCCCGCAGGCAGTGGTGACCTCACTTCCCTGACGACAGAGCCCAACAGAATTGGAACCCACGTATCCAGGCACCCCATTACAGAAAAAAACCCCATGTCCAGCTCATTTCTAGGTACATGCTAAAGGAAGCGACATGTTCTTCTGCTGTACTTAAGCCGATAGGATGCAGGGAGAAGAGAGCTCGCCCTCCAGACAGGCCAACTCCCTGGCAGGTCATATCAGGTTTCCCCAACACCTCAGGCCCTTTGGCTAATCAAAACAAAAGGTGACACCAGGGGGCTCAGAGTCAGAGAGTCCCACACCTTCTGATCCACTGGTGTAGCCATAGGTCTCCTCCCCATCTGTGTGTGCGTGTGTGTGTGTGTGTGTGTGTGTGCCTCTGGGTGTCTGTGTGTCTGTGTGTAAAGAGGACTTGGCCATGCCATTGTGGGTGGAGATGCCCCAAGCAGGATGAGGCTGATGAGGGTTTAGATGTCTGGTGGGCAAGTCAGGTTCACACCACAGTTTAGGCTGGTTAAGAGGGATCGGGTGGAGGGTCTACACCCTTCTGCCCAGGGTTTATCCTGAGACCCAGAACGGATGGGTCCTTGACCCAGGAGCGGGGCTCACCCTAACAGTAACCACTAACCCTGACCCTGACACTGACTGTGAGCCTGCCCCCAACCCTAACCAAAGCCCTGACCCAACCATGACCCTGACACTGACTGTGATCCTGACCTGAACTGTGAACCTAAACCTAAGCCTGACACTGGCCCTGATGTGGACCCTGAACCTAACCTAACTCTGATTACCATAACTATGACTCATACCTAACCATGACCATGACCCTAACCCTAATCCTACCCCTGACGCTGACCTCACCCTGACCCTAACCTAACCCTGACCGTGACTGTGAGCCTGACCCTAACCCTAAACCTAAAGGTTACACTAATCATGACATTAATACGGACCCTGAACCTAAAGCTAACGCTGACCCTGACCCTAACACTAACCCCTACCCTAAACCAAACCCTAACCCTGACCTTACGCTGTCTAAACCTAACCCTAACCATAACCCTTCTTCTAACTCTAAACCTAACCACAATCCCAAAACGTACCCCTCAAAACCTAACTGTGACACTGAAGCGAACATTGACCCTAAACCAAAGCCTGACCCTACCCTGACCTGGCCCTGATCTTTACCTGACCCTGACCCTAATCCTAACCATGACACTAACACTGACCACTACATATCCCTGTCCCAGACCCGAATGTGGACTTTAAACCAATACCCGAACCTGACCCTAAACCTGACACTGGCGTTAAACTTCACCCTGACCCTGTCCCAGACCATGATCATCAACCTAATCCTGACCATAACAGTGACCCTGACCCCGACCTGAACACTAAACCGGACCCTGACTATGAGCCTGACCCTAACTCTAAACTTAAATGTAACCCTGACCCTGACACTAACACGGGCCCTACCCCGAATCCTATCGCTCAACCTAACCCTAACACTAACCCCTAACCCTACCACGGACACTGACCCAAACAAATTCTAACCCTAACCGTCAACCAAACGCTAACCGTAACACAAACCCTAAAATTAAACAATATCCCTGACCCTATACGGGACTATGATCATAACCGTAACCCTGAACTTTGCCTATACCAGACCCTGACCCTAAACCTGACCCTGGTCCTGACCATAAACCTAACCATGACCCTAACACTGACCACTACATAACCCTGTCCCTGACGCGAATGTGGACTTTAAACCAAAACCTGATCCTTACCATAAACCTGACACTGGCCCAGACTTCACCGTGACCATGACCCATGCAAAGACCACAAACCTAACCCTGACCCTAACAGTGACCCTGACCCTAACACTAACCCTGACACTGAATGTGAGGCTGACCTAACTCTAAACCTAAACGTAACCCTGACCCTGACACTAACATGGTCCCTGACCCGAAACCTAATGCTGAACCTACCCCTAAAACTAACCCCTAACATTGTCCTAGACACTGACCCTAACCTGTTTGAACCCTAACCCTCAACCTACCTCTAACCCTAACCCTAACCCCACTATAACAATAATCCTGATCTTATCCCTGACCCTGATCATACCCCAAAATCTGAACTTTGCCTATGTCATAACTTAATCTTAAACCTGATCCTGGCCTTGACATTAACACTGACCATAACCCTGACTTTAAACCTAACTCTGACCCAGTTCTTGATCCTGAACAGAATCGTAACCCTAAAGCTAACCCTGATCCTGAACCTACTCATGAAGCAGAACCTAAACATAAAGATGACCTTACCATAACAATGAACCTAACCCTGACCCTGACCCTAACCCTGACACTAAACCTGTCCCAAACCTAACCCTGAACCTGACATGAACCTTGCCCCCAAACCAAAGCTTGAACCTGACCCTAAATCTGACCATGACCCTGAACCTGACCCTAAACATAACCGTCACTCTAACGGAGACCCTGACCCTGACGCAGACCGTAACGCTAACCGTGACCCTACTGTGAGCCTGACCCTAAACCTAACCATGAACCTAACCCTAACCCTGACCCCTACCCTAAGCCTTACGCTAACCGTGGCCCCAATGAAGTCTAACCCTAACCCTGACCCTAAGTCTTTCTTAACACTAACCCTAACACTAACCTGGTCTAAACCCAGCTCTGTTCCTTCCAGCTGGGACAAAAGCTGCACCCAGGCCTCCCAGGGGCTGGGGGGAGGCTGTATGGGGGTCACTGGATGGGCACTGCATGGAGTGGAGTGTGAGCCTGGAGCAGCTTGGGGACCGGCTCACGGAGCTCTGGTGCAGTAGGAAGTTTGGTAAGGAGCCCGCAGGCAGTGGTGACCTCACTTCCCTGACGACAGAGCCCAACAGAATTGGAACCCACGTATCCAGGCACCCCATTACAGAAAAAACCCCCATGTCCAGCTCATTTCTAGGTACATGCTAAAGGAAGCGACATGTTCTTCTGCTGTACTTAAGCCGATAGGATGCAGGGAGAAGAGAGCTCGCCCTCCAGACAGGCCAACTCCCTGGCAGGTCATATCAGGTTTCCCCAACACCTCAGGCCCTTTGGCTAATCAAAACAAAAGGTGACACCAGGGGGCTCAGAGTCAGAGAGTCCCACACCTTCTGATCCACTGGTGTAGCCATAGGTCTCCTCCCCATCTGTGTGTGCGTGTGTGTGTGTGTGTGTGTGTGTGCCTCTGGGTGTCTGTGTGTCTGTGTGTAAAGAGGACTTGGCCATGCCATTGTGGGTGGAGATGCCCCAAGCAGGATGAGGCTGATGAGGGTTTAGATGTCTGGTGGGCAAGTCAGGTTCACACCACAGTTTAGGCTGGTTAAGAGGGATCGGGTGGAGGGTCTACACCCTTCTGCCCAGGGTTTATCCTGAGACCCAGAACGGATGGGTCCTTGACCCAGGAGCGGGGCTCACCCTAACAGTAACCACTAACCCTGACCCTGACACTGACTGTGAGCCTGCCCCCAACCCTAACCAAAGCCCTGACCCAACCATGACCCTGACACTGACTGTGATCCTGACCTGAACTGTGAACCTAAACCTAAGCCTGACACTGGCCCTGATGTGGACCCTGAACCTAACCTAACTCTGATTACCATAACTATGACTCATACCTAACCATGACCATGACCCTAACCCTAATCCTACCCCTGACGCTGACCTCACCCTGACCCTAACCTAACCCTGACCGTGACTGTGAGCCTGACCCTAACCCTAAACCTAAAGGTTACACTAATCATGACATTAATACGGACCCTGAACCTAAACCTAACGCTGACCCTGACCCTAACACTAACCCCTACCCTAAACCAAACCCTAACCCTGACCTTACGCTGTCTAAACCTAACCCTAACCATAACCCTTCTTCTAACTCTAAACCTAACCACAATCCCAAAACGTACCCCTCAAAACCTAACTGTGACACTGAAGCGAACATTGACCCTAAACCAAACCCTGACCCTACCCTGACCTGGCCCTGATCTTTACCTGACCCTGACCCTAATCCTAACCATGACACTAACACTGACCACTACATATCCCTGTCCCAGACCCGAATGTGGACTTTAAACCAATACCCGAACCTGACCCTAATCCTGACACTGGCGTTAAACTTCACCCTGACCCTGTCCCAGACCATGATCATCAACCTAATCCTGACCATAACAGTGACCCTGACCCCGACCTGAACACTAAACCGGACCCTGACTATGAGCCTGACCCTAACTCTAAACTTAAATGTAACCCTGACCCTGACACTAACACGGGCCCTACCCCGAATCCTATCGCTCAACCTAACCCTAACACTAACCCCTAACCCTACCACGGACACTGACCCAAACAAATTCTAACCCTAACCGTCAACCAAACGCTAACCCTAACACAAACCCTAAAATTAAACAATATCCCTGACCCTATACCTGACTATGATCATAACCGTAACCCTGAACTTTGCCTATACCAGACCCTGACCCTAAACCTGACCCTGGTCCTGACCATAAACCTAACCATGACCCTAACACTGACCACTACATAACCCTGTCCCTGACGCGAATGTGGACTTTAAACCAAAACCTGATCCTTACCATAAACCTGACACTGGCCCAGACTTCACCGTGACCATGACCCATGCAAAGACCACAAACCTAACCCTGACCCTAACAGTGACCCTGACCCTAACACTAACCCTGACACTGAATGTGAGGCTGACCTAACTCTAACCCTAAACGTAACCCTGACCCTGACACTAACACGGTCCCTGACCCGAAACCTAATGCTGAACCTACCCCTAAAACTAACCCCTAACATTGTCCTAGACACTGACCCTAACCTGTTTGAACCCTAACCCTCAACCTACCTCTAACCCTAACCCTAACCCCACTATAACAATAATCCTGATCTTATCCCTGACCCTGATCATACCCCAAAATCTGAACTTTGCCTATGTCATAACTTAATCTTAAACCTGATCCTGGCCTTGACATTAACACTGACCATAACCCTGACTTTAAACCTAACTCTGACCCAGTTCTTGATCCTGAACAGAATCGTAACCCTAAAGCTAACCCTGATCCTGAACCTACTCATGAAGCAGAACCTAAACATAAAGCTGACCTTACCATAACAATGAACCTAACCCTGACCCTGACCCTAACCCTGACACTAAACCTGTCCCAAACCTAACCCTGAACCTGACATGAACCTTGCCCCCAAACCAAAGCTTGAACCTGACCCTAAATCTGACCATGACCCTGAACCTGACCCTAAACATAACCGTCACTCTAACAGAGACCCTGACCCTGACGCAGACCGTAACGCTAACCGTGACCCTACTGTGAGCCTGACCCTAAACCTAACCATGAACCTAACCCTAACCCTGACCCCTACCCTAAGCCTTACGCTAACCGTGGCCCCAATGAAGTCTAACCCTAACCCTGACCCTAAGTCTTTCTTAACACTAACCCTAACACTAACCTGGTCTAAACCCAGCTCTGTTCCTTCCAGCTGGGACAAAAGCTGCACCCAGGCCTCCCAGGGGCTGGGGGGAGGCTGTATGGGGGTCACTGGATGGGCACTGCATGGAGTGGAGTGTGAGCCTGGAGCAGCTTGGGGACCGGCTCACGGAGCTCTGGTGCAGTAGGAAGTTTGGTAAGGAGCCCGCAGGCAGTGGTGACCTCACTTCCCTGACGACAGAGCCCAACAGAATTGGAACCCACGTATCCAGGCACCCCATTACAGAAAAAAACCCCATGTCCAGCTCATTTCTAGGTACATGCTAAAGGAAGCGACATGTTCTTCTGCTGTACTTAAGCCGATAGGATGCAGGGAGAAGAGAGCTCGCCCTCCAGACAGGCCAACTCCCTGGCAGGTCATATCAGGTTTCCCCAACACCTCAGGCCCTTTGGCTAATCAAAACAAAAGGTGACACCAGGGGGCTCAGAGTCAGAGAGTCCCACACCTTCTGATCCACTGGTGTAGCCATAGGTCTCCTCCCCATCTGTGTGTGCGTGTGTGTGTGTGTGTGTGTGTGTGTGCGTCTGGGTGTCTGTGTGTCTGTGTGTAAAGAGGACTTGGCCATGCCATTGTGGGTGGAGATGCCCCAAGCAGGATGAGGCTGATGAGGGTTTAGATGTCTGGTGGGCAAGTCAGGTTCACACCACAGTTTAGGCTGGTTAAGAGGGATCGGGTGGAGGGTCTACACCCTTCTGCCCAGGGTTTATCCTGAGACCCAGAACGGATGGGTCCTTGACCCAGGAGCGGGGCTCACCCTAACAGTAACCACTAACCCTGACCCTGACACTGACTGTGAGCCTGCCCCCAACCCTAACCAAAGCCCTGACCCAACCATGACCCTGACACTGACTGTGATCCTGACCTGAACTGTGAACCTAAACCTAAGCCTGACACTGGCCCTGATGTGGACCCTGAACCTAACCTAACTCTGATTACCATAACTATGACTCATACCTAACCATGACCATGACCCTAACCCTAATCCTACCCCTGACGCTGACCTCACCCTGACCCTAACCTAACCCTGACCGTGACTGTGAGCCTGACCCTAACCCTAAACCTAAAGGTTACACTAATCATGACATTAATACGGACCCTGAACCTAAACCTAACGCTGACCCTGACCCTAACACTAACCCCTACCCTAAACCAAACCCTAACCCTGACCTTACGCTGTCTAAACCTAACCCTAACCATAACCCTTCTTCTAACTCTAAACCTAACCACAATCCCAAAACGTACCCCTCAAAACCTAACTGTGACACTGAAGCGAACATTGACCCTAAACCAAAGCCTGACCCTACCCTGACCTGGCCCTGATCTTTACCTGACCCTGACCCTAATCCTAACCATGACACTAACACTGACCACTACATATCCCTGTCCCAGACCCGAATGTGGACTTTAAACCAATACCCGAACCTGACCCTAAACCTGACACTGGCGTTAAACTTCACCCTGACCCTGTCCCAGACCATGATCATCAACCTAATCCTGACCATAACAGTGACCCTGACCCCGACCTGAACACTAAACCGGACCCTGACTATGAGCCTGACCCTAACTCTAAACTTAAATGTAACCCTGACCCTGACACTAACACGGGCCCTACCCCGAATCCTATCGCTCAACCTAACCCTAACACTAACCCCTAACCCTACCACGGACACTGACCCAAACAAATTCTAACCCTAACCGTCAACCAAACGCTAACCCTAACACAAACCCTAAAATTAAACAATATCCCTGACCCTATACCTGACTATGATCATAACCGTAACCCTGAACTTTGCCTATACCAGACCCTGACCCTAAACCTGACCCTGGTCCTGACCATAAACCTAACCATGACCCTAACACTGACCACTACATCACCCTGTACCTGACGCGAATGTGGACTTTAAACCAAAACCTGATCCTTACCATAAACCTGACACTGGCCCAGACTTCACCGTGACCATGACCCATGCAAAGACCACAAACCTAACCCTGACCCTAACAGTGACCCTGACCCTAACACTAACCCTGACACTGAATGTGAGGCTGACCTAACTCTAACCCTAAACGTAACCCTGACCCTGACACTAACATGGTCCCTGACCCGAAACCTAATGCTGAACCTACCCCTAAAACTAACCCCTAACATTGTCCTAGACACTGACCCTAACCTGTTTGAACCCTAACCCTCAACCTACCTCTAACCCTAACCCTAACCCCACTATAACAATAATCCTGATCTTATCCCTGACCCTGATCATACCCCAAAATCTGAACTTTGCCTATGTCATAACTTAATCTTAAACCTGATCCTGGCCTTGACATTAACACTGACCATAACCCTGACTTTAAACCTAACTCTGACCCAGTTCTTGATCCTGAACAGAATCGTAACCCTAAAGCTAACCCTGATCCTGAACCTACTCATGAAGCAGAACCTAAACATAAAGCTGACCTTACCATAACAATGAACCTAACCCTGACCCTGACCCTAACCCTGACACTAAACCTGTCCCAAACCTAACCCTGAACCTGACATGAACCTTGCCCCCAAACCAAAGCTTGAACCTGACCCTAAATCTGACCATGACCCTGAACCTGACCCTAAACATAACCGTCACTCTAACAGAGACCCTGACCCTGACGCAGACCGTAACGCTAACCGTGACCCTACTGTGAGCCTGACCCTAAACCTAACCATGAACCTAACCCTAACCCTGACCCCTACCCTAAGCCTTACGCTAACCGTGGCCCCAATGAAGTCTAACCCTAACCCTGACCCTAAGTCTTTCTTAACACTAACCCTAACACTAACCTGGTCTAAACCCAGCTCTGTTCCTTCCAGCTGGGACAAAAGCTGCACCCAGGCCTCCCAGGGGCTGGGGGGAGGCTGTATGGGGGTCACTGGATGGGCACTGCATGGAGTGGAGTGTGAGCCTGGAGCAGCTTGGGGACCGGCTCACGGAGCTCTGGTGCAGTAGGAAGTTTGGTAAGGAGCCCGCAGGCAGTGGTGACCTCACTTCCCTGACGACAGAGCCCAACAGAATTGGAACCCACGTATCCAGGCACCCCATTACAGAAAAAAACCCCATGTCCAGCTCATTTCTAGGTACATGCTAAAGGAAGCGACATGTTCTTCTGCTGTACTTAAGCCGATAGGATGCAGGGAGAAGAGAGCTCGCCCTCCAGACAGGCCAACTCCCTGGCAGGTCATATCAGGTTTCCCCAACACCTCAGGCCCTTTGGCTAATCAAAACAAAAGGTGACACCAGGGGGCTCAGAGTCAGAGAGTCCCACACCTTCTGATCCACTGGTGTAGCCATAGGTCTCCTCCCCATCTGTGTGTGCGTGTGTGTGTGTGTGTGTGTGTGTGCCTCTGGGTGTCTGTGTGTCTGTGTGTAAAGAGGACTTGGCCATGCCATTGTGGGTGGAGATGCCCCAAGCAGGATGAGGCTGATGAGGGTTTAGATGTCTGGTGGGCAAGTCAGGTTCACACCACAGTTTAGGCTGGTTAAGAGGGATCGGGTGGAGGGTCTACACCCTTCTGCCCAGGGTTTATCCTGAGACCCAGAACGGATGGGTCCTTGACCCAGGAGCGGGGCTCACCCTAACAGTAACCACTAACCCTGACCCTGACACTGACTGTGAGCCTGCCCCCAACCCTAACCAAAGCCCTGACCCAACCATGACCCTGACACTGACTGTGATCCTGACCTGAACTGTGAACCTAAACCTAAGCCTGACACTGGCCCTGATGTGGACCCTGAACCTAACCTAACTCTGATTACCATAACTATGACTCATACCTAACCATGACCATGACCCTAACCCTAATCCTACCCCTGACGCTGACCTCACCCTGACCCTAACCTAACCCTGACCGTGACTGTGAGCCTGACCCTAACCCTAAACCTAAAGGTTACACTAATCATGACATTAATACGGACCCTGAACCTAAACCTAACGCTGACCCTGACCCTAACACTAACCCCTACCCTAAACCAAACCCTAACCCTGACCTTACGCTGTCTAAACCTAACCCTAACCATAACCCTTCTTCTAACTCTAAACCTAACCACAATCCCAAAACGTACCCCTCAAAACCTAACTGTGACACTGAAGCGAACATTGACCCTAAACCAAAGCCTGACCCTACCCTGACCTGGCCCTGATCTTTACCTGACCCTGACCCTAATCCTAACCATGACACTAACACTGACCACTACATATCCCTGTCCCAGACCCGAATGTGGACTTTAAACCAATACCCGAACCTGACCCTAAACCTGACACTGGCGTTAAACTTCACCCTGACCCTGTCCCAGACCATGATCATCAACCTAATCCTGACCATAACAGTGACCCTGACCCCGACCTGAACACTAAACCGGACCCTGACTATGAGCCTGACCCTAACTCTAAACTTAAATGTAACCCTGACCCTGACACTAACACGGGCCCGACCCCGAATCCTATCGCTCAACCTAACCCTAACACTAACCCCTAACCCTACCACGGACACTGACCCAAACAAATTCTAACCCTAACCGTCAACCAAACGCTAACCCTAACACAAACCCTAAAATTAAACAATATCCCTGACCCTATACCTGACTATGATCATAACCGTAACCCTGAACTTTGCCTATACCAGACCCTGACCCTAAACCTGACCCTGGTCCTGACCATAAACCTAACCATGACCCTAACACTGACCACTACATAACCCTGTCCCTGACGCGAATGTGGACTTTAAACCAAAACCTGATCCTTACCATAAACCTGACACTGGCCCAGACTTCACCGTGACCATGACCCATGCAAAGACCACAAACCTAACCCTGACCCTAACAGTGACCCTGACCCTAACACTAACCCTGACACTGAATGTGAGGCTGACCTAACTCTAACCCTAAACGTAACCCTGACCCTGACACTAACACGGTCCCTGACCCGAAACCTAATGCTGAACCTACCCCTAAAACTAACCCCTAACATTGTCCTAGACACTGACCCTAACCTGTTTGAACCCTAACCCTCAACCTACCTCTAACCCTAACCCTAACCCCACTATAACAATAATCCTGATCTTATCCCTGACCCTGATCATACCCCAAAATCTGAACTTTGCCTATGTCATAACTTAATCTTAAACCTGATCCTGGCCTTGACATTAACACTGACCATAACCCTGACTTTAAACCTAACTCTGACCCAGTTCTTGATCCTGAACAGAATCGTAACCCTAAAGCTAACCCTGATCCTGAACCTACTCATGAAGCAGAACCTAAACATAAAGCTGACCTTACCATAACAATGAACCTAACCCTGACCCTGACCCTAACCCTGACACTAAACCTGTCCCAAACCTAACCCTGAACCTGACATGAACCTTGCCCCCAAACCAAAGCTTGAACCTGACCCTAAATCTGACCATGACCCTGAACCTGACCCTAAACATAACCGTCACTCTAACAGAGACCCTGACCCTGACGCAGACCGTAACGCTAACCGTGACCCTACTGTGAGCCTGACCCTAAACCTAACCATGAACCTAACCCTAACCCTGACCCCTACCCTAAGCCTTACGCTAACCGTGGCCCCAATGAAGTCTAACCCTAACCCTGACCCTAAGTCTTTCTTAACACTAACCCTAACACTAACCTGGTCTAAACCCAGCTCTGTTCCTTCCAGCTGGGACAAAAGCTGCACCCAGGCCTCCCAGGGGCTGGGGGGAGGCTGTATGGGGGTCACTGGATGGGCACTGCATGGAGTGGAGTGTGAGCCTGGAGCAGCTTGGGGACCGGCTCACGGAGCTCTGGTGCAGTAGGAAGTTTGGTAAGGAGCCCGCAGGCAGTGGTGACCTCACTTCCCTGACGACAGAGCCCAACAGAATTGGAACCCACGTATCCAGGCACCCCATTACAGAAAAAAACCCCATGTCCAGCTCATTTCTAGGTACATGCTAAAGGAAGCGACATGTTCTTCTGCTGTACTTAAGCCGATAGGATGCAGGGAGAAGAGAGCTCGCCCTCCAGACAGGCCAACTCCCTGGCAGGTCATATCAGGTTTCCCCAACACCTCAGGCCCTTTGGCTAATCAAAACAAAAGGTGACACCAGGGGGCTCAGAGTCAGAGAGTCCCACACCTTCTGATCCACTGGTGTAGCCATAGGTCTCCTCCCCATCTGTGTGTGCGTGTGTGTGTGTGTGTGTGTGTGTGCCTCTGGGTGTCTGTGTGTCTGTGTGTCTGTGTGTAAAGAGGACTTGGCCATGCCATTGTGGGTGGAGATGCCCCAAGCAGGATGAGTCTGATGAGGTTTTAGATGTCTGGTGGGCAAGTCAGGTTCACACCACAGTTTAGGCTGGTTAAGAGGGATCGGGTGGAGGGTCTACACCCTTCTGCCCAGGGTTTATCCTGAGACCCAGAACGGATGGGTCCTTGACCCAGGAGCGGGGCTCACCCTAACAGTAACCACTAACCCTGACCCTGACACTGACTGTGAGCCTGCCCCCAACCCTAACCAAAGCCCTGACCCAACCATGACCCTGACACTGACTGTGATCCTGACCTGAACTGTGAACCTAAACCTAAGCCTGACACTGGCCCTGATGTGGACCCTGAACCTAACCTAACTCTGATTACCATAACTATGACTCATACCTAACCATGACCATGACCCTAACCCTAATCCTACCCCTGACGCTGACCTCACCCTGACCCTAACCTAACCCTGACCGTGACTGTGAGCCTGACCCTAACCCTAAACCTAAAGGTTACACTAATCATGACATTAATACGGACCCTGAACCTAAAGCTAACGCTGACCCTGACCCTAACACTAACCCCTACCCTAAACCAAACCCTAACCCTGACCTTACGCTGTCTAAACCTAACCCTAACCATAACCCTTCTTCTAACTCTAAACCTAACCACAATCCCAAAACGTACCCCTCAAAACCTAACTGTGACACTGAAGCGAACATTGACCCTAAACCAAAGCCTGACCCTACCCTGACCTGGCCCTGATCTTTACCTGACCCTGACCCTAATCCTAACCATGACACTAACACTGACCACTACATATCCCTGTCCCAGACCCGAATGTGGACTTTAAACCAATACCCGAACCTGACCCTAAACCTGACACTGGCGTTAAACTTCACCCTGACCCTGTCCCAGACCATGATCATCAACCTAATCCTGACCATAACAGTGACCCTGACCCCGACCTGAACACTAAACCGGACCCTGACTATGAGCCTGACCCTAACTCTAAACTTAAATGTAACCCTGACCCTGACACTAACACGGGCCCGACCCCGAATCCTATCGCTCAACCTAACCCTAACACTAACCCCTAACCCTACCACGGACACTGACCCAAACAAATTCTAACCCTAACCGTCAACCAAACGCTAACCCTAACACAAACCCTAAAATTAAACAATATCCCTGACCCTATACCTGACTATGATCATAACCGTAACCCTGAACTTTGCCTATACCAGACCCTGACCCTAAACCTGACCCTGGTCCTGACCATAAACCTAACCATGACCCTAACACTGACCACTACATAACCCTGTCCCTGACGCGAATGTGGACTTTAAACCAAAACCTGATCCTTACCATAAACCTGACACTGGCCCAGACTTCACCGTGACCATGACCCATGCAAAGACCACAAACCTAACCCTGACCCTAACAGTGACCCTGACCCTAACACTAACCCTGACACTGAATGTGAGGCTGACCTAACTCTAACCCTAAACGTAACCCTGACCCTGACACTAACACGGTCCCTGACCCGAAACCTAATGCTGAACCTACCCCTAAAACTAACCCCTAACATTGTCCTAGACACTGACCCTAACCTGTTTGAACCCTAACCCTCAACCTACCTCTAACCCTAACCCTAACCCCACTATAACAATAATCCTGATCTTATCCCTGACCCTGATCATACCCCAAAATCTGAACTTTGCCTATGTCATAACTTAATCTTAAACCTGATCCTGGCCTTGACATTAACACTGACCATAACCCTGACTTTAAACCTAACTCTGACCCAGTTCTTGATCCTGAACAGAATCGTAACCCTAAAGCTAACCCTGATCCTGAACCTACTCATGAAGCAGAACCTAAACATAAAGCTGACCTTACCATAACAATGAACCTAACCCTGACCCTGACCCTAACCCTGACACTAAACCTGTCCCAAACCTAACCCTGAACCTGACATGAACCTTGCCCCCAAACCAAAGCTTGAACCTGACCCTAAATCTGACCATGACCCTGAACCTGACCCTAAACATAACCGTCACTCTAACAGAGACCCTGACCCTGACGCAG
Source organism: Mustela lutreola (assembly GCF_030435805.1). Classification (NCBI taxonomy): domain Eukaryota; kingdom Metazoa; phylum Chordata; class Mammalia; order Carnivora; family Mustelidae; genus Mustela; species Mustela lutreola. Next base: position 95,514,851 of record NC_081292.1, read on the forward strand.
ACCGTAACGCTAACCGTGACCCTACTGTGAGCCTGACCCTAAACCTAACCATGAACCTAACCCTAACCCTGACCCCTACCCTAAGCCTTACGCTAACCGTGGCCCCAATGAAGTCTAACCCTAACCCTGACCCTAAGTCTTTCTTAACACTAACCCTAACACTAACCTGGTCTAAACCCAGCTCTGTTCCTTCCAGCTGGGACAAAAGCTGCACCCAGGCCTCCCAGGGGCTGGGGGGAGGCTGTATGGGGGTCACTGGATGGGCACTGCATGGAGTGGAGTGTGAGCCTGGAGCAGCTTGGGGACCGGCTCACGGAGCTCTGGTGCAGTAGGAAGTTTGGTAAGGAGCCCGCAGGCAGTGGTGACCTCACTTCCCTGACGACAGAGCCCAACAGAATTGGAACCCACGTATCCAGGCACCCCATTACAGAAAAAAACCCCATGTCCAGCTCATTTCTAGGTACATGCTAAAGGAAGCGACATGTTCTTCTGCTGTACTTAAGCCGATAGGATGCAGGGAGAAGAGAGCTCGCCCTCCAGACAGGCCAACTCCCTGGCAGGTCATATCAGGTTTCCCCAACACCTCAGGCCCTTTGGCTAATCAAAACAAAAGGTGACACCAGGGGGCTCAGAGTCAGAGAGTCCCACACCTTCTGATCCACTGGTGTAGCCATAGGTCTCCTCCCCATCTGTGTGTGCGTGTGTGTGTGTGTGTGTGTGTGTGTGTGTGCCTCTGGGTGTCTGTGTGTCTGTGTGTAAAGAGGACTTGGCCATGCCATTGTGGGTGGAGATGCCCCAAGCAGGATGAGGCTGATGAGGGTTTAGATGTCTGGTGGGCAAGTCAGGTTCACACCACAGTTTAGGCTGGTTAAGAGGGATCGGGTGGAGGGTCTACACCCTTCTGCCCAGGGTTTATCCTGAGACCCAGAACGGATGGGTCCTTGACCCAGGAGCGGGGCTCACCCTAACAGTAACCACTAACCCTGACCCTGACACTGACTGTGAGCCTGCCCCCAACCCTAACCAAAGCCCTGACCCAACCATGACCCTGACACTGACTGTGATCCTGACCTGAACTGTGAACCTAAACCTAAGCCTGACACTGGCCCTGATGTGGACCCTGAACCTAACCTAACTCTGATTACCATAACTATGACTCATACCTAACCATGACCATGACCCTAACCCTAATCCTACCCCTGACGCTGACCTCACCCTGACCCTAACCTAACCCTGACCGTGACTGTGAGCCTGACCCTAACCCTAAACCTAAAGGTTACACTAATCATGACATTAATACGGACCCTGAACCTAAACCTAACGCTGACCCTGACCCTAACACTAACCCCTACCCTAAACCAAACCCTAACCCTGACCTTACGCTGTCTAAACCTAACCCTAACCATAACCCTTCTTCTAACTCTAAACCTAACCACAATCCCAAAACGTACCCCTCAAAACCTAACTGTGACACTGAAGCGAACATTGACCCTAAACCAAAGCCTGACCCTACCCTGACCTGGCCCTGATCTTTACCTGACCCTGACCCTAATCCTAACCATGACACTAACACTGACCACTACATATCCCTGTCCCAGACCCGAATGTGGACTTTAAACCAATACCCGAACCTGACCCTAAACCTGACACTGGCGTTAAACTTCACCCTGACCCTGTCCCAGACCATGATCATCAACCTAATCCTGACCATAACAGTGACCCTGACCCCGACCTGAACACTAAACCGGACCCTGACTATGAGCCTGACCCTAACTCTAAACTTAAATGTAACCCTGACCCTGACACTAACACGGGCCCGACCCCGAATCCTATCGCTCAACCTAACCCTAACACTAACCCCTAACCCTACCACGGACACTGACCCAAACAAATTCTAACCCTAACCGTCAACCAAACGCTAACCCTAACACAAACCCTAAAATTAAACAATATCCCTGACCCTATACCTGACTATGATCATAACCGTAACCCTGAACTTTGCCTATACCAGACCCTGACCCTAAACCTGACCCTGGTCCTGACCATAAACCTAACCATGACCCTAACACTGACCACTACATAACCCTGTCCCTGACGCGAATGTGGACTTTAAACCAAAACCTGATCCTTACCATAAACCTGACACTGGCCCAGACTTCACCGTGACCATGACCCATGCAAAGACCACAAACCTAACCCTGACCCTAACAGTGACCCTGACCCTAACACTAACCCTGACACTGAATGTGAGGCTGACCTAACTCTAACCCTAAACGTAACCCTGACCCTGACACTAACACGGTCCCTGACCCGAAACCTAATGCTGAACCTACCCCTAAAACTAACCCCTAACATTGTCCTAGACACTGACCCTAACCTGTTTGAACCCTAACCCTCAACCTACCTCTAACCCTAACCCTAACCCCACTATAACAATAATCCTGATCTTATCCCTGACCCTGATCATACCCCAAAATCTGAACTTTGCCTATGTCATAACTTAATCTTAAACCTGATCCTGGCCTTGACATTAACACTGACCATAACCCTGACTTTAAACCTAACTCTGACCCAGTTCTTGATCCTGAACAGAATCGTAACCCTAAAGCTAACCCTGATCCTGAACCTACTCATGAAGCAGAACCTAAACATAAAGCTGACCTTACCATAACAATGAACCTAACCCTGACCCTGACCCTAACCCTGACACTAAACCTGTCCCAAACCTAACCCTGAACCTGACATGAACCTTGCCCCCAAACCAAAGCTTGAACCTGACCCTAAATCTGACCATGACCCTGAACCTGACCCTAAACATAACCGTCACTCTAACAGAGACCCTGACCCTGACGCAGACCGTAACGCTAACCGTGACCCTACTGTGAGCCTGACCCTAAACCTAACCATGAACCTAACCCTAACCCTGACCCCTACCCTAAGCCTTACGCTAACCGTGGCCCCAATGAAGTCTAACCCTAACCCTGACCCTAAGTCTTTCTTAACACTAACCCTAACACTAACCTGGTCTAAACCCAGCTCTGTTCCTTCCAGCTGGGACAAAAGCTGCACCCAGGCCTCCCAGGGGCTGGGGGGAGGCTGTATGGGGGTCACTGGATGGGCACTGCATGGAGTGGAGTGTGAGCCTGGAGCAGCTTGGGGACCGGCTCACGGAGCTCTGGTGCAGTAGGAAGTTTGGTAAGGAGCCCGCAGGCAGTGGTGACCTCACTTCCCTGACGACAGAGCCCAACAGAATTGGAACCCACGTATCCAGGCACCCCATTACAGAAAAAAACCCCATGTCCAGCTCATTTCTAGGTACATGCTAAAGGAAGCGACATGTTCTTCTGCTGTACTTAAGCCGATAGGATGCAGGGAGAAGAGAGCTCGCCCTCCAGACAGGCCAACTCCCTGGCAGGTCATATCAGGTTTCCCCAACACCTCAGGCCCTTTGGCTAATCAAAACAAAAGGTGACACCAGGGGGCTCAGAGTCAGAGAGTCCCACACCTTCTGATCCACTGGTGTAGCCATAGGTCTCCTCCCCATCTGTGTGTGCGTGTGTGTGTGTGTGTGTGTGTGTGTGTGTGCCTCTGGGTGTCTGTGTGTCTGTGTGTAAAGAGGACTTGGCCATGCCATTGTGGGTGGAGATGCCCCAAGCAGGATGAGGCTGATGAGGGTTTAGATGTCTGGTGGGCAAGTCAGGTTCACACCACAGTTTAGGCTGGTTAAGAGGGATCGGGTGGAGGGTCTACACCCTTCTGCCCAGGGTTTATCCTGAGACCCAGAACGGATGGGTCCTTGACCCAGGAGCGGGGCTCACCCTAACAGTAACCACTAACCCTGACCCTGACACTGACTGTGAGCCTGCCCCCAACCCTAACCAAAGCCCTGACCCAACCATGACCCTGACACTGACTGTGATCCTGACCTGAACTGTGAACCTAAACCTAAGCCTGACACTGGCCCTGATGTGGACCCTGAACCTAACCTAACTCTGATTACCATAACTATGACTCATACCTAACCATGACCATGACCCTAACCCTAATCCTACCCCTGACGCTGACCTCACCCTGACCCTAACCTAACCCTGACCGTGACTGTGAGCCTGACCCTAACCCTAAACCTAAAGGTTACACTAATCATGACATTAATACGGACCCTGAACCTAAACCTAACACTGACCCTGACCCTAACACTAACCCCTACCCTAAACCAAACCCTAACCCTGACCTTACGCTGTCTAAACCTAACCCTAACCATAACCCTTCTTCTAACTCTAAACCTAACCACAATCCCAAAACGTACCCCTCAAAACCTAACTGTGACACTGAAGCGAACATTGACCCTAAACCAAAGCCTGACCCTACCCTGACCTGGCCCTGATCTTTACCTGACCCTGACCCTAATCCTAACCATGACACTAACACTGACCACTACATATCCCTGTCCCAGACCCGAATGTGGACTTTAAACCAATACCCGAACCTGACCCTAAACCTGACACTGGCGTTAAACTTCACCCTGACCCTGTCCCAGACCATGATCATCAACCTAATCCTGACCATAACAGTGACCCTGACCCCGACCTGAACACTAAACCGGACCCTGACTATGAGCCTGACCCTAACTCTAAACTTAAATGTAACCCTGACCCTGACACTAACACGGGCCCGACCCCGAATCCTATCGCTCAACCTAACCCTAACACTAACCCCTAACCCTACCACGGACACTGACCCAAACAAATTCTAACCCTAACCGTCAACCAAACGCTAACCCTAACACAAACCCTAAAATTAAACAATATCCCTGACCCTATACCTGACTATGATCATAACCGTAACCCTGAACTTTGCCTATACCAGACCCTGACCCTAAACCTGACCCTGGTCCTGACCATAAACCTAACCATGACCCTAACACTGACCACTACATAACCCTGTCCCTGACGCGAATGTGGACTTTAAACCAAAACCTGATCCTTACCATAAACCTGACACTGGCCCAGACTTCACCGTGACCATGACCCATGCAAAGACCACAAACCTAACCCTGACCCTAACAGTGACCCTGACCCTAACACTAACCCTGACACTGAATGTGAGGCTGACCTAACTCTAACCCTAAACGTAACCCTGACCCTGACACTAACACGGTCCCTGACCCGAAACCTAATGCTGAACCTACCCCTAAAACTAACCCCTAACATTGTCCTAGACACTGACCCTAACCTGTTTGAACCCTAACCCTCAACCTACCTCTAACCCTAACCCTAACCCCACTATAACAATAATCCTGATCTTATCCCTGACCCTGATCATACCCCAAAATCTGAACTTTGCCTATGTCATAACTTAATCTTAAACCTGATCCTGGCCTTGACATTAACACTGACCATAACCCTGACTTTAAACCTAACTCTGACCCAGTTCTTGATCCTGAACAGAATCGTAACCCTAAAGCTAACCCTGATCCTGAACCTACTCATGAAGCAGAACCTAAACATAAAGCTGACCTTACCATAACAATGAACCTAACCCTGACCCTGACCCTAACCCTGACACTAAACCTGTCCCAAACCTAACCCTGAACCTGACATGAACCTTGCCCCCAAACCAAAGCTTGAACCTGACCCTAAATCTGACCATGACCCTGAACCTGACCCTAAACATAACCGTCACTCTAACAGAGACCCTGACCCTGACGCAGACCGTAACGCTAACCGTGACCCTACTGTGAGCCTGACCCTAAACCTAACCATGAACCTAACCCTAACCCTGACCCCTACCCTAAGCCTTACGCTAACCGTGGCCCCAATGAAGTCTAACCCTAACCCTGACCCTAAGTCTTTCTTAACACTAACCCTAACACTAACCTGGTCTAAACCCAGCTCTGTTCCTTCCAGCTGGGACAAAAGCTGCACCCAGGCCTCCCAGGGGCTGGGGGGAGGCTGTATGGGGGTCACTGGATGGGCACTGCATGGAGTGGAGTGTGAGCCTGGAGCAGCTTGGGGACCGGCTCACGGAGCTCTGGTGCAGTAGGAAGTTTGGTAAGGAGCCCGCAGGCAGTGGTGACCTCACTTCCCTGACGACAGAGCCCAACAGAATTGGAACCCACGTATCCAGGCACCCCATTACAGAAAAAAACCCCATGTCCAGCTCATTTCTAGGTACATGCTAAAGGAAGCGACATGTTCTTCTGCTGTACTTAAGCCGATAGGATGCAGGGAGAAGAGAGCTCGCCCTCCAGACAGGCCAACTCCCTGGCAGGTCATATCAGGTTTCCCCAACACCTCAGGCCCTTTGGCTAATCAAAACAAAAGGTGACACCAGGGGGCTCAGAGTCAGAGAGTCCCACACCTTCTGATCCACTGGTGTAGCCATAGGTCTCCTCCCCATCTGTGTGTGCGTGTGTGGGTGTGTGTGTGTGTGTGCCTCTGGGTGTCTGTGTGTCTGTGTGTAAAGAGGACTTGGCCATGCCATTGTGGGTGGAGATGCCCCAAGCAGGATGAGGCTGATGAGGGTTTAGATGTCTGGTGGGCAAGTCAGGTTCACACCACAGTTTAGGCTGGTTAAGAGGGATCGGGTGGAGGGTCTACACCCTTCTGCCCAGGGTTTATCCTGAGACCCAGAACGGATGGGTCCTTGACCCAGGAGCGGGGCTCACCCTAACAGTAACCACTAACCCTGACCCTGACACTGACTGTGAGCCTGCCCCCAACCCTAACCAAAGCCCTGACCCAACCATGACCCTGACACTGACTGTGATCCTGACCTGAACTGTGAACCTAAACCTAAGCCTGACACTGGCCCTGATGTGGACCCTGAACCTAACCTAACTCTGATTACCATAACTATGACTCATACCTAACCATGACCATGACCCTAACCCTAATCCTACCCCTGACGCTGACCTCACCCTGACCCTAACCTAACCCTGACCGTGACTGTGAGCCTGACCCTAACCCTAAACCTAAAGGTTACACTAATCATGACATTAATACGGACCCTGAACCTAAACCTAACGCTGACCCTGACCCTAACACTAACCCCTACCCTAAACCAAACCCTAACCCTGACCTTACGCTGTCTAAACCTAACCCTAACCATAACCCTTCTTCTAACTCTAAACCTAACCACAATCCCAAAACGTACCCCTCAAAACCTAACTGTGACACTGAAGCGAACATTGACCCTAAACCAAAGCCTGACCCTACCCTGACCTGGCCCTGATCTTTACCTGACCCTGACCCTAATCCTAACCATGACACTAACACTGACCACTACATATCCCTGTCCCAGACCCGAATGTGGACTTTAAACCAATACCCGAACCTGACCCTAAACCTGACACTGGCGTTAAACTTCACCCTGACCCTGTCCCAGACCATGATCATCAACCTAATCCTGACCATAACAGTGACCCTGACCCCGACCTGAACACTAAACCGGACCCTGACTATGAGCCTGACCCTAACTCTAAACTTAAATGTAACCCTGACCCTGACACTAACACGGGCCCGACCCCGAATCCTATCGCTCAACCTAACCCTAACACTAACCCCTAACCCTACCACGGACACTGACCCAAACAAATTCTAACCCTAACCGTCAACCAAACGCTAACCCTAACACAAACCCTAAAATTAAACAATATCCCTGACCCTATACCTGACTATGATCATAACCGTAACCCTGAACTTTGCCTATACCAGACCCTGACCCTAAACCTGACCCTGGTCCTGACCATAAACCTAACCATGACCCTAACACTGACCACTACATAACCCTGTCCCTGACGCGAATGTGGACTTTAAACCAAAACCTGATCCTTACCATAAACCTGACACTGGCCCAGACTTCACCGTGACCATGACCCATGCAAAGACCACAAACCTAACCCTGACCCTAACAGTGACCCTGACCCTAACACTAACCCTGACACTGAATGTGAGGCTGACCTAACTCTAACCCTAAACGTAACCCTGACCCTGACACTAACACGGTCCCTGACCCGAAACCTAATGCTGAACCTACCCCTAAAACTAACCCCTAACATTGTCCTAGACACTGACCCTAACCTGTTTGAACCCTAACCCTCAACCTACCTCTAACCCTAACCCTAACCCCACTATAACAATAATCCTGATCTTATCCCTGACCCTGATCATACCCCAAAATCTGAACTTTGCCTATGTCATAACTTAATCTTAAACCTGATCCTGGCCTTGACATTAACACTGACCATAACCCTGACTTTAAACCTAACTCTGACCCAGTTCTTGATCCTGAACAGAATCGTAACCCTAAAGCTAACCCTGATCCTGAACCTACTCATGAAGCAGAACCTAAACATAAAGCTGACCTTACCATAACAATGAACCTAACCCTGACCCTGACCCTAACCCTGACACTAAACCTGTCCCAAACCTAACCCTGAACCTGACATGAACCTTGCCCCCAAACCAAAGCTTGAACCTGACCCTAAATCTGACCATGACCCTGAACCTGACCCTAAACATAACCGTCACTCTAACGGAGACCCTGACCCTGACGCAGACCGTAACGCTAACCGTGACCCTACTGTGAGCCTGACCCTAAACCTAACCATGAACCTAACCCTAACCCTGACCCCTACCCTAAGCCTTACGCTAACCGTGGCCCCAATGAAGTCTAACCCTAACCCTGACCCTAAGTCTTTCTTAACACTAACCCTAACACTAACCTGGTCTAAACCCAGCTCTGTTCCTTCCAGCTGGGACAAAAGCTGCACCCAGGCCTCCCAGGGGCTGGGGGGAGGCTGTATGGGGGTCACTGGATGGGCACTGCATGGAGTGGAGTGTGAGCCTGGAGCAGCTTGGGGACCGGCTCACGGAGCTCTGGTGCAGTAGGAAGTTTGGTAAGGAGCCCGCAGGCAGTGGTGACCTCACTTCCCTGACGACAGAGCCCAACAGAATTGGAACCCACGTATCCAGGCACCCCATTACAGAAAAAAACCCCATGTCCAGCTCATTTCTAGGTACATGCTAAAGGAAGCGACATGTTCTTCTGCTGTACTTAAGCCGATAGGATGCAGGGAGAAGAGAGCTCGCCCTCCAGACAGGCCAACTCCCTGGCAGGTCATATCAGGTTTCCCCAACACCTCAGGCCCTTTGGCTAATCAAAACAAAAGGTGACACCAGGGGGCTCAGAGTCAGAGAGTCCCACACCTTCTGATCCACTGGTGTAGCCATAGGTCTCCTCCCCATCTGTGTGTGCGTGTGTGTGTGTGTGTGTGTGTGTGTGTGTGCCTCTGGGTGTCTGTGTGTCTGTGTGTAAAGAGGACTTGGCCATGCCATTGTGGGTGGAGATGCCCCAAGCAGGATGAGGCTGATGAGGGTTTAGATGTCTGGTGGGCAAGTCAGGTTCACACCACAGTTTAGGCTGGTTAAGAGGGATCGGGTGGAGGGTCTACACCCTTCTGCCCAGGGTTTATCCTGAGACCCAGAACGGATGGGTCCTTGACCCAGGAGCGGGGCTCACCCTAACAGTAACCACTAACCCTGACCCTGACACTGACTGTGAGCCTGCCCCCAACCCTAACCAAAGCCCTGACCCAACCATGACCCTGACACTGACTGTGATCCTGACCTGAACTGTGAACCTAAACCTAAGCCTGACACTGGCCCTGATGTGGACCCTGAACCTAACCTAACTCTGATTACCATAACTATGACTCATACCTAACCATGACCATGACCCTAACCCTAATCCTACCCCTGACGCTGACCTCACCCTGACCCTAACCTAACCCTGACCGTGACTGTGAGCCTGACCCTAACCCTAAACCTAAAGGTTACACTAATCATGACATTAATACGGACCCTGAACCTAAACCTAACGCTGACCCTGACCCTAACACTAACCCCTACCCTAAACCAAACCCTAACCCTGACCTTACGCTGTCTAAACCTAACCCTAACCATAACCCTTCTTCTAACTCTAAACCTAACCACAATCCCAAAACGTACCCCTCAAAACCTAACTGTGACACTGAAGCGAACATTGACCCTAAACCAAAGCCTGACCCTACCCTGACCTGGCCCTGATCTTTACCTGACCCTGACCCTAATCCTAACCATGACACTAACACTGACCACTACATATCCCTGTCCCAGACCCGAATGTGGACTTTAAACCAATACCCGAACCTGACCCTAAACCTGACACTGGCGTTAAACTTCACCCTGACCCTGTCCCAGACCATGATCATCAACCTAATCCTGACCATAACAGTGACCCTGACCCCGACCTGAACACTAAACCGGACCCTGACTATGAGCCTGACCCTAACTCTAAACTTAAATGTAACCCTGACCCTGACACTAACACGGGCCCGACCCCGAATCCTATCGCTCAACCTAACCCTAACACTAACCCCTAACCCTACCACGGACACTGACCCAAACAAATTCTAACCCTAACCGTCAACCAAACGCTAACCCTAACACAAACCCTAAAATTAAACAATATCCCTGACCCTATACCTGACTATGATCATAACCGTAACCCTGAACTTTGCCTATACCAGACCCTGACCCTAAACCTGACCCTGGTCCTGACCATAAACCTAACCATGACCCTAACACTGACCACTACATAACCCTGTCCCTGACGCGAATGTGGACTTTAAACCAAAACCTGATCCTTACCATAAACCTGACACTGGCCCAGACTTCACCGTGACCATGACCCATGCAAAGACCACAAACCTAACCCTGACCCTAACAGTGACCCTGACCCTAACACTAACCCTGACACTGAATGTGAGGCTGACCTAACTCTAACCCTAAACGTAACCCTGACCCTGACACTAACACGGTCCCTGACCCGAAACCTAATGCTGAACCTACCCCTAAAACTAACCCCTAACATTGTCCTAGACACTGACCCTAACCTGTTTGAACCCTAACCCTCAACCTACCTCTAACCCTAACCCTAACCCCACTATAACAATAATCCTGATCTTATCCCTGACCCTGATCATACCCCAAAATCTGAACTTTGCCTATGTCATAACTTAATCTTAAACCTGATCCTGGCCTTGACATTAACACTGACCATAACCCTGACTTTAAACCTAACTCTGACCCAGTTCTTGATCCTGAACAGAATCGTAACCCTAAAGCTAACCCTGATCCTGAACCTACTCATGAAGCAGAACCTAAACATAAAGCTGACCTTACCATAACAATGAACCTAACCCTGACCCTGACCCTAACCCTGACACTAAACCTGTCCCAAACCTAACCCTGAACCTGACATGAACCTTGCCCCCAAACCAAAGCTTGAACCTGACCCTAAATCTGACCATGACCCTGAACCTGACCCTAAACATAACCGTCACTCTAACAGAGACCCTGACCCTGACGCAGACCGTAACGCTAACCGTGACCCTACTGTGAGCCTGACCCTAAACCTAACCATGAACCTAACCCTAACCCTGACCCCTACCCTAAGCCTTACGCTAACCGTGGCCCCAATGAAGTCTAACCCTAACCCTGACCCTAAGTCTTTCTTAACACTAACCCTAACACTAACCTGGTCTAAACCCAGCTCTGTTCCTTCCAGCTGGGACAAAAGCTGCACCCAGGCCTCCCAGGGGCTGGGGGGAGGCTGTATGGGGGTCACTGGATGGGCACTGCATGGAGTGGAGTGTGAGCCTGGAGCAGCTTGGGGACCGGCTCACGGAGCTCTGGTGCAGTAGGAAGTTTGGTAAGGAGCCCGCAGGCAGTGGTGACCTCACTTCCCTGACGACAGAGCCCAACAGAATTGGAACCCACGTATCCAGGCACCCCATTACAGAAAAAAACCCCATGTCCAGCTCATTTCTAGGTACATGCTAAAGGAAGCGACATGTTCTTCTGCTGTACTTAAGCCGATAGGATGCAGGGAGAAGAGAGCTCGCCCTCCAGACAGGCCAACTCCCTGGCAGGTCATATCAGGTTTCCCCAACACCTCAGGCCCTTTGGCTAATCAAAACAAAAGGTGACACCAGGGGGCTCAGAGTCAGAGAGTCCCACACCTTCTGATCCACTGGTGTAGCCATAGGTCTCCTCCCCATCTGTGTGTGCGTGTGTGTGTGTGTGTGTGTGTGTGTGTGTGCCTCTGGGTGTCTGTGTGTCTGTGTGTAAAGAGGACTTGGCCATGCCATTGTGGGTGGAGATGCCCCAAGCAGGATGAGGCTGATGAGGGTTTAGATGTCTGGTGGGCAAGTCAGGTTCACACCACAGTTTAGGCTGGTTAAGAGGGATCGGGTGGAGGGTCTACACCCTTCTGCCCAGGGTTTATCCTGAGACCCAGAACGGATGGGTCCTTGACCCAGGAGCGGGGCTCACCCTAACAGTAACCACTAACCCTGACCCTGACACTGACTGTGAGCCTGCCCCCAACCCTAACCAAAGCCCTGACCCAACCATGACCCTGACACTGACTGTGATCCTGACCTGAACTGTGAACCTAAACCTAAGCCTGACACTGGCCCTGATGTGGACCCTGAACCTAACCTAACTCTGATTACCATAACTATGACTCATACCTAACCATGACCATGACCCTAACCCTAATCCTACCCCTGACGCTGACCTCACCCTGACCCTAACCTAACCCTGACCGTGACTGTGAGCCTGACCCTAACCCTAAACCTAAAGGTTACACTAATCATGACATTAATACGGACCCTGAACCTAAACCTAACACTGACCCTGACCCTAACACTAACCCCTACCCTAAACCAAACCCTAACCCTGACCTTACGCTGTCTAAACCTAACCCTAACCATAACCCTTCTTCTAACTCTAAACCTAACCACAATCCCAAAACGTACCCCTCAAAACCTAACTGTGACACTGAAGCGAACATTGACCCTAAACCAAAGCCTGACCCTACCCTGACCTGGCCCTGATCTTTACCTGACCCTGACCCTAATCCTAACCATGACACTAACACTGACCACTACATATCCCTGTCCCAGACCCGAATGTGGACTTTAAACCAATACCCGAACCTGACCCTAAACCTGACACTGGCGTTAAACTTCACCCTGACCCTGTCCCAGACCATGATCATCAACCTAATCCTGACCATAACAGTGACCCTGACCCCGACCTGAACACTAAACCGGACCCTGACTATGAGCCTGACCCTAACTCTAAACTTAAATGTAACCCTGACCCTGACACTAACACGGGCCCGACCCCGAATCCTATCGCTCAACCTAACCCTAACACTAACCCCTAACCCTACCACGGACACTGACCCAAACAAATTCTAACCCTAACCGTCAACCAAACGCTAACCCTAACACAAACCCTAAAATTAAACAATATCCCTGACCCTATACCTGACTATGATCATAACCGTAACCCTGAACTTTGCCTATACCAGACCCTGACCCTAAACCTGACCCTGGTCCTGACCATAAACCTAACCATGACCCTAACACTGACCACTACATAACCCTGTCCCTGACGCGAATGTGGACTTTAAACCAAAACCTGATCCTTACCATAAACCTGACACTGGCCCAGACTTCACCGTGACCATGACCCATGCAAAGACCACAAACCTAACCCTGACCCTAACAGTGACCCTGACCCTAACACTAACCCTGACACTGAATGTGAGGCTGACCTAACTCTAACCCTAAACGTAACCCTGACCCTGACACTAACACGGTCCCTGACCCGAAACCTAATGCTGAACCTACCCCTAAAACTAACCCCTAACATTGTCCTAGACACTGACCCTAACCTGTTTGAACCCTAACCCTCAACCTACCTCTAACCCTAACCCTAACCCCACTATAACAATAATCCTGATCTTATCCCTGACCCTGATCATACCCCAAAATCTGAACTTTGCCTATGTCATAACTTAATCTTAAACCTGATCCTGGCCTTGACATTAACACTGACCATAACCCTGACTTTAAACCTAACTCTGACCCAGTTCTTGATCCTGAACAGAATCGTAACCCTAAAGCTAACCCTGATCCTGAACCTACTCATGAAGCAGAACCTAAACATAAAGCTGACCTTACCATAACAATGAACCTAACCCTGACCCTGACCCTAACCCTGACACTAAACCTGTCCCAAACCTAACCCTGAACCTGACATGAACCTTGCCCCCAAACCAAAGCTTGAACCTGACCCTAAATCTGACCATGACCCTGAACCTGACCCTAAACATAACCGTCACTCTAACAGAGACCCTGACCCTGACGCAGACCGTAACGCTAACCGTGACCCTACTGTGAGCCTGACCCTAAACCTAACCATGAACCTAACCCTAACCCTGACCCCTACCCTAAGCCTTACGCTAACCGTGGCCCCAATGAAGTCTAACCCTAACCCTGACCCTAAGTCTTTCTTAACACTAACCCTAACACTAACCTGGTCTAAACCCAGCTCTGTTCCTTCCAGCTGGGACAAAAGCTGCACCCAGGCCTCCCAGGGGCTGGGGGGAGGCTGTATGGGGGTCACTGGATGGGCACTGCATGGAGTGGAGTGTGAGCCTGGAGCAGCTTGGGGACCGGCTCACGGAGCTCTGGTGCAGTAGGAAGTTTGGTAAGGAGCCCGCAGGCAGTGGTGACCTCACTTCCCTGACGACAGAGCCCAACAGAATTGGAACCCACGTATCCAGGCACCCCATTACAGAAAAAAACCCCATGTCCAGCTCATTTCTAGGTACATGCTAAAGGAAGCGACATGTTCTTCTGCTGTACTTAAGCCGATAGGATGCAGGGAGAAGAGAGCTCGCCCTCCAGACAGGCCAACTCCCTGGCAGGTCATATCAGGTTTCCCCAACACCTCAGGCCCTTTGGCTAATCAAAACAAAAGGTGACACCAGGGGGCTCAGAGTCAGAGAGTCCCACACCTTCTGATCCACTGGTGTAGCCATAGGTCTCCTCCCCATCTGTGTGTGCGTGTGTGGGTGTGTGTGTGTGTGTGCCTCTGGGTGTCTGTGTGTCTGTGTGTAAAGAGGACTTGGCCATGCCATTGTGGGTGGAGATGCCCCAAGCAGGATGAGGCTGATGAGGGTTTAGATGTCTGGTGGGCAAGTCAGGTTCACACCACAGTTTAGGCTGGTTAAGAGGGATCGGGTGGAGGGTCTACACCCTTCTGCCCAGGGTTTATCCTGAGACCCAGAACGGATGGGTCCTTGACCCAGGAGCGGGGCTCACCCTAACAGTAACCACTAACCCTGACCCTGACACTGACTGTGAGCCTGCCCCCAACCCTAACCAAAGCCCTGACCCAACCATGACCCTGACACTGACTGTGATCCTGACCTGAACTGTGAACCTAAACCTAAGCCTGACACTGGCCCTGATGTGGACCCTGAACCTAACCTAACTCTGATTACCATAACTATGACTCATACCTAACCATGACCATGACCCTAACCCTAATCCTACCCCTGACGCTGACCTCACCCTGACCCTAACCTAACCCTGACCGTGACTGTGAGCCTGACCCTAACCCTAAACCTAAAGGTTACACTAATCATGACATTAATACGGACCCTGAACCTAAACCTAACGCTGACCCTGACCCTAACACTAACCCCTACCCTAAACCAAACCCTAACCCTGACCTTACGCTGTCTAAACCTAACCCTAACCATAACCCTTCTTCTAACTCTAAACCTAACCACAATCCCAAAACGTACCCCTCAAAACCTAACTGTGACACTGAAGCGAACATTGACCCTAAACCAAAGCCTGACCCTACCCTGACCTGGCCCTGATCTTTACCTGACCCTGACCCTAATCCTAACCATGACACTAACACTGACCACTACATATCCCTGTCCCAGACCCGAATGTGGACTTTAAACCAATACCCGAACCTGACCCTAAACCTGACACTGGCGTTAAACTTCACCCTGACCCTGTCCCAGACCATGATCATCAACCTAATCCTGACCATAACAGTGACCCTGACCCCGACCTGAACACTAAACCGGACCCTGACTATGAGCCTGACCCTAACTCTAAACTTAAATGTAACCCTGACCCTGACACTAACACGGGCCCGACCCCGAATCCTATCGCTCAACCTAACCCTAACACTAACCCCTAACCCTACCACGGACACTGACCCAAACAAATTCTAACCCTAACCGTCAACCAAACGCTAACCCTAACACAAACCCTAAAATTAAACAATATCCCTGACCCTATACCTGACTATGATCATAACCGTAACCCTGAACTTTGCCTATACCAGACCCTGACCCTAAACCTGACCCTGGTCCTGACCATAAACCTAACCATGACCCTAACACTGACCACTACATAACCCTGTCCCTGACGCGAATGTGGACTTTAAACCAAAACCTGATCCTTACCATAAACCTGACACTGGCCCAGACTTCACCGTGACCATGACCCATGCAAAGACCACAAACCTAACCCTGACCCTAACAGTGACCCTGACCCTAACACTAACCCTGACACTGAATGTGAGGCTGACCTAACTCTAACCCTAAATGTAACCCTGACCCTGACACTAACACGGTCCCTGACCCGAAACCTAATGCTGAACCTACCCCTAAAACTAACCCCTAACATTGTCCTAGACACTGACCCTAACCTGTTTGAACCCTAACCCTCAACCTACCTCTAACCCTAACCCTAACCCCACTATAACAATAATCCTGATCTTATCCCTGACCCTGATCATACCCCAAAATCTGAACTTTGCCTATGTCATAACTTAATCTTAAACCTGATCCTGGCCTTGACATTAACACTGACCATAACCCTGACTTTAAACCTAACTCTGACCCAGTTCTTGATCCTGAACAGAATCGTAACCCTAAAGCTAACCCTGATCCTGAACCTACTCATGAAGCAGAACCTAAACATAAAGCTGACCTTACCATAACAATGAACCTAACCCTGACCCTGACCCTAACCCTGACACTAAACCTGTCCCAAACCTAACCCTGAACCTGACATGAACCTTGCCCCCAAACCAAAGCTTGAACCTGACCCTAAATCTGACCATGACCCTGAACCTGACCCTAAACATAACCGTCACTCTAACGGAGACCCTGACCCTGACGCAGACCGTAACGCTAACCGTGACCCTACTGTGAGCCTGACCCTAAACCTAACCATGAACCTAACCCTAACCCTGACCCCTACCCTAAGCCTTACGCTAACCGTGGCCCCAATGAAGTCTAACCCTAACCCTGACCCTAAGTCTTTCTTAACACTAACCCTAACACTAACCTGGTCTAAACCCAGCTCTGTTCCTTCCAGCTGGGACAAAAGCTGCACCCAGGCCTCCCAGGGGCTGGGGGGAGGCTGTATGGGGGTCACTGGATGGGCACTGCATGGAGTGGAGTGTGAGCCTGGAGCAGCTTGGGGACCGGCTCACGGAGCTCTGGTGCAGTAGGAAGTTTGGTAAGGAGCCCGCAGGCAGTGGTGACCTCACTTCCCTGACGACAGAGCCCAACAGAATTGGAACCCACGTATCCAGGCACCCCATTACAGAAAAAAACCCCATGTCCAGCTCATTTCTAGGTACATGCTAAAGGAAGCGACATGTTCTTCTGCTGTACTTAAGCCGATAGGATGCAGGGAGAAGAGAGCTCGCCCTCCAGACAGGCCAACTCCCTGGCAGGTCATATCAGGTTTCCCCAACACCTCAGGCCCTTTGGCTAATCAAAACAAAAGGTGACACCAGGGGGCTCAGAGTCAGAGAGTCCCACACCTTCTGATCCACTGGTGTAGCCATAGGTCTCCTCCCCATCTGTGTGTGCGTGTGTGGGTGTGTGTGTGTGTGTGTGTGTGCCTCTGGGTGTCTGTGTGTCTGTGTGTAAAGAGGACTTGGCCATGCCATTGTGGGTGGAGATGCCCCAAGCAGGATGAGGCTGATGAGGGTTTAGATGTCTGGTGGGCAAGTCAGGTTCACACCACAGTTTAGGCTGGTTAAGAGGGATCGGGTGGAGGGTCTACACCCTTCTGCCCAGGGTTTATCCTGAGACCCAGAACGGATGGGTCCTTGACCCAGGAGCGGGGCTCACCCTAACAGTAACCACTAACCCTGACCCTGACACTGACTGTGAGCCTGCCCCCAACCCTAACCAAAGCCCTGACCCAACCATGACCCTGACACTGACTGTGATCCTGACCTGAACTGTGAACCTAAACCTAAGCCTGACACTGGCCCTGATGTGGACCCTGAACCTAACCTAACTCTGATTACCATAACTATGACTCATACCTAACCATGACCATGACCCTAACCCTAATCCTACCCCTGACGCTGACCTCACCCTGACCCTAACCTAACCCTGACCGTGACTGTGAGCCTGACCCTAACCCTAAACCTAAAGGTTACACTAATCATGACATTAATACGGACCCTGAACCTAAACCTAACGCTGACCCTGACCCTAACACTAACCCCTACCCTAAACCAAACCCTAACCCTGACCTTACGCTGTCTAAACCTAACCCTAACCATAACCCTTCTTCTAACTCTAAACCTAACCACAATCCCAAAACGTACCCCTCAAAACTTAACTGTGACACTGAAGCGAACATTGACCCTAAACCAAAGCCTGACCCTACCCTGACCTGGCCCTGATCTTTACCTGACCCTGACCCTAATCCTAACCATGACACTAACACTGACCACTACATATCCCTGTCCCAGACCCGAATGTGGACTTTAAACCAATACCCGAACCTGACCCTAAACCTGACACTGGCGTTAAACTTCACCCTGACCCTGTCCCAGACCATGATCATCAACCTAATCCTGACCATAACAGTGACCCTGACCCCGACCTGAACACTAAACCGGACCCTGACTATGAGCCTGACCCTAACTCTAAACTTAAATGTAACCCTGACCCTGACACTAACACGGGCCCGACCCCGAATCCTATCGCTCAACCTAACCCTAACACTAACCCCTAACCCTACCACGGACACTGACCCAAACAAATTCTAACCCTAACCGTCAACCAAACGCTAACCCTAACACAAACCCTAAAATTAAACAATATCCCTGACCCTATACCTGACTATGATCATAACCGTAACCCTGAACTTTGCCTATACCAGACCCTGACCCTAAACCTGACCCTGGTCCTGACCATAAACCTAACCATGACCCTAACACTGACCACTACATAACCCTGTCCCTGACGCGAATGTGGACTTTAAACCAAAACCTGATCCTTACCATAAACCTGACACTGGCCCAGACTTCACCGTGACCATGACCCATGCAAAGACCACAAACCTAACCCTGACCCTAACAGTGACCCTGACCCTAACACTAACCCTGACACTGAATGTGAGGCTGACCTAACTCTAACCCTAAACGTAACCCTGACCCTGACACTAACACGGTCCCTGACCCGAAACCTAATGCTGAACCTACCCCTAAAACTAACCCCTAACATTGTCCTAGACACTGACCCTAACCTGTTTGAACCCTAACCCTCAACCTACCTCTAACCCTAACCCTAACCCCACTATAACAATAATCCTGATCTTATCCCTGACCCTGATCATACCCCAAAATCTGAACTTTGCCTATGTCATAACTTAATCTTAAACCTGATCCTGGCCTTGACATTAACACTGACCATAACCCTGACTTTAAACCTAACTCTGACCCAGTTCTTGATCCTGAACAGAATCGTAACCCTAAAGCTAACCCTGATCCTGAACCTACTCATGAAGCAGAACCTAAACATAAAGCTGACCTTACCATAACAATGAACCTAACCCTGACCCTGACCCTAACCCTGACACTAAACCTGTCCCAAACCTAACCCTGAACCTGACATGAACCTTGCCCCCAAACCAAAGCTTGAACCTGACCCTAAATCTGACCATGACCCTGAACCTGACCCTAAACATAACCGTCACTCTAACGGAGACCCTGACCCTGACGCAGACCGTAACGCTAACCGTGACCCTACTGTGAGCCTGACCCTAAACCTAACCATGAACCTAACCCTAACCCTGACCCCTACCCTAAGCCTTACGCTAACCGTGGCCCCAATGAAGTCTAACCCTAACCCTGACCCTAAGTCTTTCTTAACACTAACCCTAACACTAACCTGGTCTAAACCCAGCTCTGTTCCTTCCAGCTGGGACAAAAGCTGCACCCAGGCCTCCCAGGGGCTGGGGGGAGGCTGTATGGGGGTCACTGGATGGGCACTGCATGGAGTGGAGTGTGAGCCTGGAGCAGCTTGGGGACCGGCTCACGGAGCTCTGGTGCAGTAGGAAGTTTGGTAAGGAGCCCGCAGGCAGTGGTGACCTCACTTCCCTGACGACAGAGCCCAACAGAATTGGAACCCACGTATCCAGGCACCCCATTACAGAAAAAAACCCCATGTCCAGCTCATTTCTAGGTACATGCTAAAGGAAGCGACATGTTCTTCTGCTGTACTTAAGCCGATAGGATGCAGGGAGAAGAGAGCTCGCCCTCCAGACAGGCCAACTCCCTGGCAGGTCATATCAGGTTTCCCCAACACCTCAGGCCCTTTGGCTAATCAAAACAAAAGGTGACACCAGGGGGCTCAGAGTCAGAGAGTCCCACACCTTCTGATCCACTGGTGTAGCCATAGGTCTCCTCCCCATCTGTGTGTGCGTGTGTGGGTGTGTGTGTGTGTGTGTGTGTGCCTCTGGGTGTCTGTGTGTCTGTGTGTAAAGAGGACTTGGCCATGCCATTGTGGGTGGAGATGCCCCAAGCAGGATGAGGCTGATGAGGGTTTAGATGTCTGGTGGGCAAGTCAGGTTCACACCACAGTTTAGGCTGGTTAAGAGGGATCGGGTGGAGGGTCTACACCCTTCTGCCCAGGGTTTATCCTGAGACCCAGAACGGATGGGTCCTTGACCCAGGAGCGGGGCTCACCCTAACAGTAACCACTAACCCTGACCCTGACACTGACTGTGAGCCTGCCCCCAACCCTAACCAAAGCCCTGACCCAACCATGACCCTGACACTGACTGTGATCCTGACCTGAACTGTGAACCTAAACCTAAGCCTGACACTGGCCCTGATGTGGACCCTGAACCTAACCTAACTCTGATTACCATAACTATGACTCATACCTAACCATGACCATGACCCTAACCCTAATCCTACCCCTGACGCTGACCTCACCCTGACCCTAACCTAACCCTGACCGTGACTGTGAGCCTGACCCTAACCCTAAACCTAAAGGTTACACTAATCATGACATTAATACGGACCCTGAACCTAAACCTAACGCTGACCCTGACCCTAACACTAACCCCTACCCTAAACCAAACCCTAACCCTGACCTTACGCTGTCTAAACCTAACCCTAACCATAACCCTTCTTCTAACTCTAAACCTAACCACAATCCCAAAACGTACCCCTCAAAACTTAACTGTGACACTGAAGCGAACATTGACCCTAAACCAAAGCCTGACCCTACCCTGACCTGGCCCTGATCTTTACCTGACCCTGACCCTAATCCTAACCATGACACTAACACTGACCACTACATATCCCTGTCCCAGACCCGAATGTGGACTTTAAACCAATACCCGAACCTGACCCTAAACCTGACACTGGCGTTAAACTTCACCCTGACCCTGTCCCAGACCATGATCATCAACCTAATCCTGACCATAACAGTGACCCTGACCCCGACCTGAACACTAAACCGGACCCTGACTATGAGCCTGACCCTAACTCTAAACTTAAATGTAACCCTGACCCTGACACTAACACGGGCCCGACCCCGAATCCTATCGCTCAACCTAACCCTAACACTAACCCCTAACCCTACCATGGACACTGACCCAAACAAATTCTAACCCTAACCGTCAACCAAACGCTAACCCTAACACAAACCCTAAAATTAAACAATATCCCTGACCCTATACCTGACTATGATCATAACCGTAACCCTGAACTTTGCCTATACCAGACCCTGACCCTAAACCTGACCCTGGTCCTGACCATAAACCTAACCATGACCCTAACACTGACCACTACATAACCCTGTCCCTGACGCGAATGTGGACTTTAAACCAAAACCTGATCCTTACCATAAACCTGACACTGGCCCAGACTTCACCGTGACCATGACCCATGCAAAGACCACAAACCTAACCCTGACCCTAACAGTGACCCTGACCCTAACACTAACCCTGACACTGAATGTGAGGCTGACCTAACTCTAACCCTAAACGTAACCCTGACCCTGACACTAACACGGTCCCTGACCCGAAACCTAATGCTGAACCTACCCCTAAAACTAACCCCTAACATTGTCCTAGACACTGACCCTAACCTGTTTGAACCCTAACCCTCAACCTACCTCTAACCCTAACCCTAACCCCACTATAACAATAATCCTGATCTTATCCCTGACCCTGATCATACCCCAAAATCTGAACTTTGCCTATGTCATAACTTAATCTTAAACCTGATCCTGGCCTTGACATTAACACTGACCATAACCCTGACTTTAAACCTAACTCTGACCCAGTTCTTGATCCTGAACAGAATCGTAACCCTAAAGCTAACCCTGATCCTGAACCTACTCATGAAGCAGAACCTAAACATAAAGCTGACCTTACCATAACAATGAACCTAACCCTGACCCTGACCCTAACCCTGACACTAAACCTGTCCCAAACCTAACCCTGAACCTGACATGAACCTTGCCCCCAAACCAAAGCTTGAACCTGACCCTAAATCTGACCATGACCCTGAACCTGACCCTAAACATAACCGTCACTCTAACAGAGACCCTGACCCTGACGCAGACCGTAACGCTAACCGTGACCCTACTGTGAGCCTGACCCTAAACCTAACCATGAACCTAACCCTAACCCTGACCCCTACCCTAAGCCTTACGCTAACCGTGGCCCCAATGAAGTCTAACCCTAACCCTGACCCTAAGTCTTTCTTAACACTAACCCTAACACTAACCTGGTCTAAACCCAGCTCTGTTCCTTCCAGCTGGGACAAAAGCTGCACCCAGGCCTCCCAGGGGCTGGGGGGAGGCTGTATGGGGGTCACTGGATGGGCACTGCATGGAGTGGAGTGTGAGCCTGGAGCAGCTTGGGGACCGGCTCACGGAGCTCTGGTGCAGTAGGAAGTTTGGTAAGGAGCCCGCAGGCAGTGGTGACCTCACTTCCCTGACGACAGAGCCCAACAGAATTGGAACCCACGTATCCAGGCACCCCATTACAGAAAAAAACCCCATGTCCAGCTCATTTCTAGGTACATGCTAAAGGAAGCGACATGTTCTTCTGCTGTACTTAAGCCGATAGGATGCAGGGAGAAGAGAGCTCGCCCTCCAGACAGGCCAACTCCCTGGCAGGTCATATCAGGTTTCCCCAACACCTCAGGCCCTTTGGCTAATCAAAACAAAAGGTGACACCAGGGGGCTCAGAGTCAGAGAGTCCCACACCTTCTGATCCACTGGTGTAGCCATAGGTCTCCTCCCCATCTGTGTGTGCGTGTGTGTGTGTGTGTGTGTGTGTGCCTCTGGGTGTCTGTGTGTCTGTGTGTAAAGAGGACTTGGCCATGCCATTGTGGGTGGAGATGCCCCAAGCAGGATGAGTCTGATGAGGGTTTAGATGTCTGGTGGGCAAGTCAGGTTCACACCACAGTTTAGGCTGGTTAAGAGGGATCGGGTGGAGGGTCTACACCCTTCTGCCCAGGGTTTATCCTGAGACCCAGAACGGATGGGTCCTTGACCCAGGAGCGGGGCTCACCCTAACAGTAACCACTAACCCTGACCCTGACACTGACTGTGAGCCTGCCCCCAACCCTAACCAAAGCCCTGACCCAACCATGACCCTGACACTGACTGTGATCCTGACCTGAACTGTGAACCTAAACCTAAGCCTGACACTGGCCCTGATGTGGACCCTGAACCTAACCTAACTCTGATTACCATAACTATGACTCATACCTAACCATGACCATGACCCTAACCCTAATCCTACCCCTGACGCTGACCTCACCCTGACCCTAACCTAACCCTGACCGTGACTGTGAGCCTGACCCTAACCCTAAACCTAAAGGTTACACTAATCATGACATTAATACGGACCCTGAACCTAAACCTAACGCTGACCCTGACCCTAACACTAACCCCTACCCTAAACCAAACCCTAACCCTGACCTTACGCTGTCTAAACCTAACCCTAACCATAACCCTTCTTCTAACTCTAAACCTAACCACAATCCCAAAACGTACCCCTCAAAACCTAACTGTGACACTGAAGCGAACATTGACCCTAAACCAAAGCCTGACCCTACCCTGACCTGGCCCTGATCTTTACCTGACCCTGACCCTAATCCTAACCATGACACTAACACTGACCACTACATATCCCTGTCCCAGACCCGAATGTGGACTTTAAACCAATACCCGAACCTGACCCTAAACCTGACACTGGCGTTAAACTTCACCCTGACCCTGTCCCAGACCATGATCATCAACCTAATCCTGACCATAACAGTGACCCTGACCCCGACCTGAACACTAAACCGGACCCTGACTATGAGCCTGACCCTAACTCTAAACTTAAATGTAACCCTGACCCTGACACTAACACGGGCCCTACCCCGAATCCTATCGCTCAACCTAACCCTAACACTAACCCCTAACCCTACCATGGACACTGACCCAAACAAATTCTAACCCTAACCGTCAACCAAACGCTAACCCTAACACAAACCCTAAAATTAAACAATATCCCTGACCCTATACCTGACTATGATCATAACCGTAACCCTGAACTTTGCCTATACCAGACCCTGACCCTAAACCTGACCCTGGTCCTGACCATAAACCTAACCATGATGACCCTAACACTGACCACTACATAACCCTGTCCCTGACGCGAATGTGGACTTTAAACCAAAACCTGATCCTTACCATAAACCTGACACTGGCCCAGACTTCACCGTGACCATGACCCATGCAAAGACCACAAACCTAACCCTGACCCTAACAGTGACCCTGACCCTAACACTAACCCTGACACTGAATGTGAGGCTGACCTAACTCTAACCCTAAACGTAACCCTGACCCTGACACTAACACGGTCCCTGACCCGAAACCTAATGCTGAACCTACCCCTAAAACTAACCCCTAACATTGTCCTAGACACTGACCCTAACCTGTTTGAACCCTAACCCTCAACCTACCTCTAACCCTAACCCTAACCCCACTATAACAATAATCCTGATCTTATCCCTGACCCTGATCATACCCCAAAATCTGAACTTTGCCTATGTCATAACTTAATCTTAAACCTGATCCTGGCCTTGACATTAACACTGACCATAACCCTGACTTTAAACCTAACTCTGACCCAGTTCTTGATCCTGAACAGAATCGTAACCCTAAAGCTAACCCTGATCCTGAACCTACTCATGAAGCAGAACCTAAACATAAAGCTGACCTTACCATAACAATGAACCTAACCCTGACCCTGACCCTAACCCTGACACTAAACCTGTCCCAAACCTAACCCTGAACCTGACATGAACCTTGCCCCCAAACCAAAGCTTGAACCTGACCCTAAATCTGACCATGACCCTGAACCTGACCCTAAACATAACCGTCACTCTAACAGAGACCCTGACCCTGACGCAGACCGTAACGCTAACCGTGACCCTACTGTGAGCCTGACCCTAAACCTAACCATGAACCTAACCCTAACCCTGACCCCTACCCTAAGCCTTACGCTAACCGTGGCCCCAATGAAGTCTAACCCTAACCCTGACCCTAAGTCTTTCTTAACACTAACCCTAACACTAACCTGGTCTAAACCCAGCTCTGTTCCTTCCAGCTGGGACAAAAGCTGCACCCAGGCCTCCCAGGGGCTGGGGGGAGGCTGTATGGGGGTCACTGGATGGGCACTGCATGGAGTGGAGTGTGAGCCTGGAGCAGCTTGGGGACCGGCTCACGGAGCTCTGGTGCAGTAGGAAGTTTGGTAAGGAGCCCGCAGGCAGTGGTGACCTCACTTCCCTGACGACAGAGCCCAACAGAATTGGAACCCACGTATCCAGGCACCCCATTACAGAAAAAAACCCCATGTCCAGCTCATTTCTAGGTACATGCTAAAGGAAGCGACATGTTCTTCTGCTGTACTTAAGCCGATAGGATGCAGGGAGAAGAGAGCTCGCCCTCCAGACAGGCCAACTCCCTGGCAGGTCATATCAGGTTTCCCCAACACCTCAGGCCCTTTGGCTAATCAAAACAAAAGGTGACACCAGGGGGCTCAGAGTCAGAGAGTCCCACACCTTCTGATCCACTGGTGTAGCCATAGGTCTCCTCCCCATCTGTGTGTGCGTGTGTGTGTGTGTGTGTGTGTGTGTGTGTGCGCCTCTGGGTGTCTGTGTGTCTGTGTGTAAAGAGGACTTGGCCATGCCATTGTGGGTGGAGATGCCCCAAGCAGGATGAGGCTGATGAGGGTTTAGATGTCTGGTGGGCAAGTCAGGTTCACACTCCAATTTAAGTGTGGTTAAGTGGGATCGGGTGGAGGGTCTACACCCTTCTGCCCAGGGTTTATCCTGAGACCCAGAACGGATGGGTTCGGGACCCAGGTGCGGGGCTTACCCTAACAGTAACCACTGACCGTGACCCTGACACTGACTGTGAAACTGCCCTAAACCCTAACCAAAGCATGAACCTGACCCTGACCCTGACCTGACTTTTATCCTGACCTGAAACCTAAACCTAAATCTAAGCCTGACACTGACCCTGATGTGGACCTTGAACCTAAACCTAACTCTGACATTACCGTAACCATGACTCATACCTAACATTGACCCTGACCCTGACCCTAATCCTAACCCTGATGCTGACCTAACACTGACCCTAACCATAACCTTGACCATGACTGTGAGCCTACCGTAACCTTAAAAGTAATGGTAACTCTAACCATACCCTAATACGGACCCTGAACGTACACCTCATGCTGACCCTGACCCTAACACTAGACCCTACCCTAAACCAAATCCTAACCCAGACCTTACACTGTCTAACCATAACCCTACTTCTAATACTAACCCTAACCCAATCCCAAACCCTACCGCCAAAACCTAACTGTGACACTGAACCGAAATTTGACCCTAAACCAAAGCCTGACCCTAAACCTGACCCTAGCCCTGAACTTCACCTGACCCAGACCCTGACCCTAATACAATCCATGACTATAACACTGACTACTACATAACCGTGTCCCTGAACTGAATGTGGACTTTAAACAAATACATGATCCTGACCATAAACCTAGACTTCAACCTGACCCTGACCCAGGCAAAGACCATAAACCTAACCCTGACCCTAAAAGTGACTCTGACCCTGACTCTAACACTAACCTTAACACTGAATGTGAGCCTGACCCTAACTCTAACCCTAAATGTAGACCTGACCCTGAGAATAAAAGGGCCCTGACCCGAAAGCTAACGCTGAACCTAACCCTAAAACTAACACCTAATATTATCCCTGACACTGACCCTAACGCGGTCTAACCCTAAACTTCAACCTACACCTACCCTAAACCTAACCACAATTTAACAATAATCCCGAACCTCTCCGTGACCATGATCATAACCCTAACTCTGAACTTTGCCTATGTCAGGACTTAACTTAAACCTGACCATGGCCTTGACCTTAACACTGACCCTAACCCAGACTGTAAACCTAACTCTGACCCAAACCGTGATCCTGAACAGAATCGTAACCCTAAAGCTAACCCTGATCCTGAACCTACTCATAAAACAGAACCTAAACTTAAAGCTGACCTTACCATAACCATGAACCTAACCCTGACCCTGACCCTAACCCTGACACTAAACCTGTCCCAAATCTAACCCTTAACTGACATGATCTTGCCCCTAAACAAAAAGTTGAACCTGACCCTAAATCTGACCATTATCCTGAATGTGACACTAAACCTAACAGTCATCCTAACACTGACCCTGATCCTGATTATGACCGTAACACTAACCCTGACCATACTGTGAGCCTGACCATAAACCTAACCAGGAGCCTAACCCTAACCCTGACCCCTACCCTAAGCCTCGCTAACCCTGACCCCAACGAGGTCAAAACCTAACCCTGACCCTAAGTCTTTCTTCTCCCTAACGCTAACACTAACCTGGTCTAAACCCAGCTCTGTTCCCTCCAGCGGGGACAACAACTGCACCCAGGCCTCCCAAGGGCTGGGTGGAGGCTGTATGGGGGTCACTGGATGGGCACTGCATTGAGTTGAGTGTGAGCCTTCTGCAGCTTGGGGAACGGCGTCTCAGGGAGCTCTGCTGGAGCAGGAAGTTTGGTAAGGAGCCCCCAGGCAGTGGTGACCTCACTTCCCTGATGACAGAGCCCAACGGAATTGGAACCCACATATCCAGGCACCCCATAACAGAGAAAACCCTCCTGCCCAGCTCATTTCTAGGCACATCCTAAAGGTAGCGACATGTTCTTCTGCTGTACTGAAGCAGAGAGGATGCAAGAAGAAGAGAGCTCGCCCACCAGTCACATCCCCTCCCTGGCAAGTCATATCAGGTTTCCGCAATGCCTCAGGCCCTTTGGCTAATAAAATCAAAAGGTGACACCAGGGGGCTCAGAGTCAGAGAGTCCCACACCTTCTGATCCACTGGTGTAGCCTTAGGTCTCTTTGCAGTCTCTCTCTCACTGTGCATGTGTGTGTGTGTGTGTGCCTCTGGGTGTCTGTGTCTTTGTGTGTATAGAGGACCTGGCTATGCCATCATGGGTGGAGATGCCCCAAGCAGGATCAGGCTGATGAGGGTTTAGATGTCAAGTGGGCAAGTCATGTTCACACCTCAGTTTAAGGCTGGTTAAGTGGGATCGGGTCGAGGGTCTACACCCTTCTGCCCAGGGTTTATCCTGAGACCCTGAACGGATGGGACCATGACCCAGGCGCGGGGCTAACCTGAAGAGTAACCACTAACCCTGACCCTGACACTGACTGTGAGCCTGCACCAAACCCTAAACCAAGCCCTGACCCTGATCCTGACCCTAAGCCCTGACCATGATCCTGACCTGAACCCTAAACCTAAACCTAAGCCTGACACTCACCCTGATGTGGACCCTGAACCTAAATCTAACTCTGACAATACCAAAAATATGACTCATACTTAACCATGACCCTGACCCTGACCCTAATCCTAACTCTAACGCTAACCTAACCCTGACCCTAACCATAACCCTGACCGTGATTGTGAGACTCACCGTAACCTTAAACCTAATGGTAACTCTAACCATGACCGTAATAAGGACCCTGAACCTTCACCTCATGCTAATCCTGACCCTAACATTAACCCATACTCTAAACCAAACACTAACCCTGACCTTACGCTGTCTAACCCTAACCCTAACCATAACCCTACTTTTAGATCTAACCCTAACACTAATCCAAAACCCTACCACCAAAACCTGTGACACTGAACTGAATATTGACCCTAAACCAAAGCCTGACCCTAAACCTGAACCTGGCCCTGTCCTTCACCTGACCCTGACTCTGAACCTAATCCTAACCATAACACTAACACTAACCAATACATAACTCTGTCCTTGACCCGAATGTGGACTTTAAACCAATACCTGAACCTGACACTAAACCGGACATTAGCGCTAAACATCACCTTGACCCTGACCCAGACCATGACGATAAACCTAACCCAGACCCGAACAGTGACCCCGACCCTCACCTGAACACTAAACCTGACCCTGAACTGTGAGCCTGACCCTAACTCTAATCCTAAATGTAACCCTGACCCTGACACTAACACGGGCCCTCCCCCGAATCCTATCACTGAACCTAACCCTTACACTAACCCCTAACCCTACCATGGACCCTGACCCTAACAATATCTAACCCTAACCGTCAACCTAACGCTAACCCTAACACTAACACTAAACTTTAACAATAACCCAGACCCTATACCTATGACCATAACCCTAATCCTGAAATTTGCCTACACCTGACCCTAAACCTAAACCTGACCCTGGCCCTGACCCTAAACCTAACCATGACCCTAACACTGACCACTACATAACCCTATCCCACACGAATGTGGACTTTAAACCAATACCTGATCCTGCCCGTAAACCTGACACTGGCCCTAGACTTCACCCTGACCCCGACCCATGCAAAGACCATAAACCAAACCCTGACCCTAACAGTGACCCTGACCATGACGCTAACATTAACCCTGACACTGAATGTGAGCCTGAACCTAACTCTAACCCTAAACGTAACCCTACCTTGACACTAACACGGGCCCTGACTCGAAACCTAACGCTGAACCTAACCCTAAAACTAACCCCTAACATTATCCCTGACACTGACCCTAACCCGGTCTAACCATAACCCGCAACCTACCTCTAACCCCAACCCTAACCCCACTTTAACAATAATACTGACTCTCTCCCGGACCCTGATCATAAACCTAATTCTGAACTTTTCCTATGTCAGATCATAACGTTAAACCAGACCCTGGACTTGACCTTAACACTGACCCTAACCCAGACTGTAAACCTAACTCTGACCCAATCCATGATCCTGAACAATCTTAACCCTAAAGCTAACCCTGTTCCTGAACCTACTTATAAAACAGAACCTAAACATAAAGCTGACATTACATAACCATGAACCTAACCCTGACCCTGACCCTAACCCTAACACTAAACCTGGCCAAACCTAACCTGACCCTGACATGAACTTGCCCCCAAACCAAAACGTGAACCTGACCCTAAATCTGACCATGAACATGCCTGACCCTAAACCTAACCGTTACCCTAACACTGACCCTGACCCTGGACAGAGCGCAACGTAATTGGAACCCACGTATCCAGGCACCCCATAACAGAGAAACCCCACCGCCCAGCTCATTTCTAGGCACATCCTAAAGGAAGCGACGTGTTCTTCTGCTGTACTGAAGCCGAGAGGATGCAGGGAGAAGAGTGCTCGCCTGCCAGACAGGTCCCTTCCCTGGCAGGTCATATCAAGTTTCCCAACGCCTCAGGCCCTTTGGCTAATAAAATCAAAAGGTGACACCAGGCTGCTCAGAGTCAGATAGTCCCACACCTTCTGATCCATGGGTGTAACCCTAGGTCTCTTCCCAGTCTCTGTGTGTGTGTGTGTGTGTGTGTGTGTCCGTGTGTGCCCCTGGGTGTTTGTGAGTCTGAGTGTAAAGATGAGCTGGCCATGCCATCGTGGGTGGATATGCCCCAAGCAGGGCCAGGCTGATGAGGGGTTAGAGACCTGGTGGGCAGGTCATGTTCAGACCCCAGTTTAAGGCTAGTTACGTGAGATCGGCAGTAGTGTCCACACCCTTGTGCCCAGGGTTTATCCTGAGACCTTGAAGGGATGGGTCCATACCCAGGAGCGGGGCTATCCCCAACAGTAACCACTAACCCTGACCCTGACACTGACTGTGAGCCTGCGCCAAACCCTAACACGAGCCCTGACCCTGACCCTGACCCTGACTGTGATCCTGACCTGAACCCTAAACCTAACCTAAGTCTGATACTCACCCTGATGTGGAACCTGAACTTAAAATTAAATCTGACATTACCATAACCATGACTCAAACCTAATCATGACACAGACCCTGACCCTAATCCTAACCCTGACGCTGACCTAACCGTGACCCAAACCATAAACCTGACCGTGACTGGAAGCCTGACCCTAACCCTAAACCTAAAGGTAACTCTAACCATGACCCTAATACGGACCCTGAACCTAAACCTAACGCTGACCCTAACACTAACACTAACCCCTACACTCAACCAAACCCTAACCCTACCTTACGCTGTCTAACCCTAACCATAACACTACTTCTAACTCTAACCCTAACTCAAATCCCAAACCCTTCGGCCAAAACCTAACTGTGACACTGAACCGAATATTGACAGTACACCAAAGCCTGAACCTAAACCTGAACCTGGCCCTGACCTTCACCTGACCCTGACCTGACCCTAATCCTAACCATGACACTAACAATGACCACTACACAATCCTGTCCCTGACCCGAATGTGGACTTTAAACCAATACCTGAACCTGACCCTAAACCTGACACTGGCGCTAAACTTCACCCTGACCCTGACCCAGACCATAACCATAAACCTAACCCTGACCCTAACAATGACCCTGACCCTAACCTGAACAACAAACCTGACCCTGACTGTGAGCCTGACCCTAACTCTAACCCTAAATGTAGACATGACCCTGACAATAACACAGGCCCTCCCCCGAATCCTATCACTGAACCTAACCCTAACACTAACCCCTAAACCTACCACGGACCCTGATCTTAACAAGTTCTAACCCTAACCGTCAACCAAACGCTAACCCTAACACAAACCCTAAACTTAAACAATAACCCTGACCCTATACCTGACTATGAACATAACCGTAACCCTGAACGTTGCTTATACCAGAACCTGACCCTACACCTGACCTTGTCCCTGAGCTGAAACCTAACCATGACCCTAACCCTGACCACTACATAACCCTGTCGCTGACCCGAATGTGGACTTTAAACCAATATCTGGTCCTGACCGGAAACTGACACTGGCTCTAGACTTCACCCTGACCCTGATCCTGGCAAAGACCATAAACCTAACCCTGACCCTAACAGTGACCCTGACCATGACCCTAACACTAACCCTGATACTGAATGTGAGCCTGACCCTAACTCTAACCCTAAACGTAACCCTGACCCTGACACTAACACGGGCCCTGACCCAAAACCTAACGCTGAACCTAACACTAAAACTAACAACCTAACATTGTCCCTGACACTGATCCTAAACCAGTCTAACCCTAACCCTCAACTTACCTCTAACCCTAACCCTAACCCCACTTTAACAATAATCCGGACCCTCTCCCTGACCCTGATGATAACCCTAACTCTGACCCAATCCGTGACCCTGAACAAAATCATAACCCTAAAACTAAGCCTTATCCAGAAACTACTCATAAAACAGAACGTAAACATAAAGATCACCATGAACCTAACCCTGACCCTGACCCTAAACCTGACACTAAAACTGCCCCAAACCTATCCCTGACCCTGACATGAACCTAGCCCCCAAACCAAAACTTGAACCTGACCCTAATTTTGACCATGACCCTGCCTGACCCTAAACCTAACCGTTACCCTAACACTGACCCTGACCCTGACTCTGACCGTAATGCTAACCGTGACCCTACTGTTAGCCTGACCCTAAACCTAACCATGAACCTAACCCTAACCCTGACCCCTACCCTAAGCCTAACGCTAACCATGACCCCAAAGACGTCTAACCATAACCATCACCCTAAGTCTTTCTTAACCCTAACCGTAACACTAACCTGGTCTAAACCCAGCTCTGTTCCCTCTAGCGGGGACAACAGCTGCACCCAGGCCTCCCAGGGTTTAGGGGTGGCTATCTGGGGGTCACTGGACGGGCACTGCATTGAGTGGAGTGTGAGCCTTGACCAGCTTGGGGACCGGTGGCTCAGGGAGCTCTGCTGGAGCAGGAAGTTAAGTAAGGAGCCACCAGGCAGTGGTGACCTCACTTCCCTGATGACAGAGCCCAACAGAATTGGATCCCACATATCCAGGCACCCCATAACAGAGAAACCCACCCCTGCCCAACTCATTTCTAGGCACATCCTAAAGGAAGGGACATGTTCTTCTGCTGTACTGAAGCCGAGAGGATGCAGGGAGAAGAGAGCTCACCTGCCAGACAGGTCCCTTCCCTGGCAGGACATATCAGGTTTCCCAACACCTCAGGCCCTTTGGCTAATAAAATCAATAGGTGACACCAGGCGGCTCAGAGTCAGAGAGTCCCACAATTCTGATCCACGGGTGTAACCCTAGGTGTCTTCCCCGTCTCTGTGTGTGTATGTGTGTGTGTGTGTGTGCACGTGTGTGTGCGTGTGTGCCTCTGGGTGTTTGTGAGTTTGAGTGTAAAGAGGAGCTCGCCATGCCATCATGGCTGGAGATGCCCCAAGCAGGATCAGGCTGATGAGGGGTTACAGGTCTGGTGGGCTATTCATGTTCAACCTGCAATTTAAGGCTGGTTACGTGAGATCGGCTGTAGGGTCTACACCCTTCAGCCCAGGGTTTACCCTGAGACCTTGAAGGGATGGGTCCATACCCAGGAGCAGGTCTAACCCCAACAGTAGCCACTAACCCTGACCCTGACACTGACTGTGAGCCTGCGCCAAACCCTAACCCAAGCCCTGACCCTGACCCTGACCCTGACTGTGATCCTACCTGAACCCTAAACCTAATCCTAAGACTGACACTCAACCTGATGTGGACCCTGAACCCAAACTTAAATCTGATATTACCGTAACCATACTCAAACCTAATTATGACACAGACCCTGACCCTAAACCTAACCCTGACGCTGACCTTACCCTGACCCTAACCGTAACCCTGACCGTGACTGGGAGCCTGACCCTAACCCTAAACCTAAAGGTAACTCTAACCATGACCCTAATACGGACCCTGAACCTAAACCTAACGCTGACCCTAACACTAACACTAAGCCCTACCCTAAACAAAACCCTAACCCTGACCTTACGCTGTCTAACCCTAACCATAACCCTACTTCTAACTCTAACCCTAACTCCAATCCCAAAACCTACCACCAAAACCTAACTGTGACACTGAACC
This sequence comes from Mustela lutreola, assembly GCF_030435805.1. NCBI lineage: Eukaryota > Metazoa > Chordata > Mammalia > Carnivora > Mustelidae > Mustela > Mustela lutreola. The sequence continues at coordinate 95,549,582 of NC_081292.1, forward strand.
GAACATTGACCCTACACCAAAGCCTGACACTAAACCTGACTCTGGCCCTGACCTTCAACTGACCCTGACCCTGACCCTAATCCTAACCATGACACTAACACTGACCACTACATAATCCTGTCCCTGACCCGAATGTGGACTTTAAACCAATACCTGAACCTGACCCTAAACCTGACACTGGCGCTAAACTTCACCCTGACCCTGACCCAGACCATGACCATAAACATAATCCTGACCCTAACAGTGACCCGACCCTGACCTGAACAACAAACCTGACCCTGACTGTGAGCCTGACCTTAATTCTAACCCTAAATGTAGACCTGACCCTGACACTAACACAGGCCCAACCCCGAATCCTATCACTGAACCTAACCCTAACACTAACCCCTAAACCTACCACGGACCCTGATCTTAACAAGTTCTAAACCAAACTGTCAACCAAACACTAACCCTAACACAAACCCTAAACTTTAACAATAACCCTGAACCTATACCTGACTATGATCATAACCCTAACCCTGAACTTTGCCTATACCAGACCCTGACCCTAAACCTGACCCAGGCCCTGAGCCTAAACCTAACTATGACCCTAACACTGACCACTACATAACCCTGTAGCTGACCCAAATGTGGACTTTAAACTAATATCTGGTCCTAACCGGAAACTGACACTGGCCCTAGACTTCACCCTGACCCTGATCCTGGCAAAGACCATAAATCTAACCCTGACCCTAAGAGTGACCCTGACCTGGACCCTAACACTAACCCTGATACTGAATGTGAGCCTGACCCTAACTCTAACCCTAAACGTAATCCTGAACCTGACACTAACACGGGACCTGACCCGAAACCTAACGCTGAACCTAACCCTAAAACTAACCCCTAACATAATCGCTGACACTGACCTTAACCCAGTCTAACCCTAACCCTCAACCTACCTCTAACCCTAACCCTAACCCCACTTTAACAATAATCTTGACCCTCTCCCTGACCCTGATGATAACCCTAACTCTGACCCAATCCGTGATCCTGAACAAAATCGTAACCCTAAAACTAAGCCTGATCCAGAACCTACTCATAAAACAGAACCTAAACATGAAGATCACCATGAACCTAACACTGACCCTGACCCTAACCATGACACTAAAACTGTCCCAAACCTATCCCTGACACTGACATGAACCTTGCCCCCAAATCAAAACTTGAACCTGACCGTAAATCTGACCATGACCCTGCCTGACCCTAAACCTAAGCATTACCCTAACCCTCACCCTGACCCGGACTATGACCTTAATGCTAACCATGACCCTACTGTAAGCCTGACCCTAAACCTAACCGTTACCCTAACACTGACCCGGACACCTACCCTAAGCCTAACGCTACCCCTGACCCCAAAGACGTCTAACCATAACCGTCGCCCTAAGTCTTTCTTAACACTAACCGTAACACTAACCTGGTCTAAACCCAGCTCTATTCCCTCCACCGGGGACAACAGCGGCACCCAGGCCTCCCAGGGGTTTGGGGGAGGCTATATGGGGGTCACTGGATGGGCACTGCATTGAGTGGAGTGTGAGCCTTGACCAGCTTGGGGACCGGTGGCTCAGGGAGCTCTGCTGGAGAAGGAAGTTCGGTAAGGAGCCTCCATGCAGTGGTGACCTCACTTCCCTGACGACAGAGCCCAACGGAATTGGAACCCAAGTATCCAGGCACCCCATAACAGAGAAACGTCCCCTGCCCAGCTCATTTCTAGGCACATCCTAAAGGAAGCGACGTGTTCTTCTGCTGTACTGATGCCGAGAGGATGCAGGGAGAAGAGAGCTCGCCTGCCAGACAGGTCCCTTCCCTGGCAGGTCATATCAGGATTCCCAATGCCTCAGGCCCTTTGGCTAATAAAATCAACAGGTGACACCAGGGGGCTCAGAGTCAGAGAGTCCCACACCTTCTGATCCACGGGTTTAGCCCTAGGTCACTTCCCTGTCTCTGTGTGTGTGTGTGTGTGTGTGCGTTTGTGTGTTCGTGTGTGCCTCTAAGTGTTTGTGAGTCTGAGTGTAAAGAGGAGCTGGCCATGCCATCGTGGCTGGAGATGCCCCAAGCAGGACCAGTCTGATGAGGGGTTACAGGTCTCGTGGGTAATTCATGTTCACACTGCAGTTTAAGGCTGGTTACGTGAGATCGGCTGTAGGGTCTACACCCTTCTGCCCAGGGTTTATCCTGAGACCTTGAAGGGATGGGTCCATACCCAGGAGCGGGTCTAACCCCAACAGTAGCCACTAACCCTGACCCTGACACTGACTGTGAGCCTGCGCCAAACGCTAACCCAAGCCCTGACCCTGACCCTGACCCTGACTGTGATCCTGACCTGAACCCTAAACCTAAACCTAAGCCTGACACTCACCCTGATGTGGACCCTGAACCCAAACTTAAATCTGACATTACAGTAACCATGACTCAAACCTAATCATGACACAGACCCTGACCCTAATCCTACCCCTGATGCTGACCTTTCCCTACACTAACCGTAACCCTGACCGTAACTGGGAGCCTGACCCTAACCCTAAACCTAAAGGTAACTCTAACCATGAGCCTAATACGGACCCTGAACCTAAACCTAATGCTGACCCTAACAATAACACTAAGCCCTACCCTAAATCAAACCCTAACCCTGAACTTACACTGTCTAACACTAACCATAACCCTACTACTAACTCTAACCCCAATCCCAAACCCTACCGCCAAAACCTAACTGTGACACTGAACCGAAATTGACCCTAAACCAAAGCCTGAACCTAAACCTGACCCTGGCCCTGACATTCACCTGACCCTGACCCTGACCCTAATCCTAACCATGACACTTACACTGACCACTACACAATCCTGTCCCTGACCCGATGATGGACTTTAAACCAATACCTACACCTGACCCTAAACCTGACACTGGCGCTTAACTTCACCCTGACCCTGACCCAGACCATGACCATAAATCTAACCCTGACCCTAACAGTGACCCCGACACTGACCTGAACACTAAACCTGACCCTGACTGTGAGCCTGACCCTAACATTAAACCTAAATGTAACCCTGACCCTGACACTAACACGGGCCATCCCCCGAATCCTATCGCTGAACCCAACCCTAACACTAACCACTAACCCTACCACGGACCCTGATCCTAACAAGCTATAACCCTAAATGTCAACCAAACGTTAACCCTAACACTAACCCTACTTTAACAATAACCCTGACCCTATACCTGACTATGATCATAACCCTAACCCTGAACTTTGCCTATACCACACCCTGACCCTATACATGATCCTGGCCCTGAGCCTAAACCTAACCATGACCCTAACACTGACCACTACATAACCCTGTCGCTGACCCGAATGTGGACTTTAAACCAATACCTGATCCTGACCGTAAACCTGACACTGGCCCTAGACTTCACCCTGACCCTGACCCAGACCATGACCATAAATCTAACCCTGACCCTAACAGTGACCCCGACCCTGACGTAAACACTAAACCTGACCCTGACTATGAGCCTGACTTTAACTCTAACACTAAACGTAACCCTGACCCTGACACTAACACGGGCCCTGACCCAAAACCTAACGCTGAACCTATCCCTAAAACTAACCCCTAACATTATCCTTGGCACTGACCCTAACCCGGTCTAACCATAACCCTCAACCTACCTCTAACCCTAACCTAACCCCACATTAACAATAATCATGACCCTCTCCCTGAACCTGATCATAACCCTAATTCTGAACTTGCCTATGTCAGAACTTAACCTTAAACCTACGCTAGCCTTGACCTTAACACTAAACCTAACACTGACTGTAAACCTAACTCTCACCCAATCCGTGACCTGACAGAATCTTAACACTAAGCTAACCCAGATTCTGAACCTACACATAAAACAGAACCTAAGAATAAAGCTGACCTTACCATAACCATGAACCTAACCCTGACCCTGACCCTAACCCTGACACTAATCCTGTCCCAAACCTAACCCTGACCCTGACATGAACTTTGCCCCCAACCCTAAACTTGAACGTGAACCTAAATCTGACGATGACCCTGAACCTGACCCTAAACCTAACCGTCACTAACACTGACCCTGACCCTGACTCTAACCATAACACTAACATGACCGTACTGTGAGCCTGACCCTAAACCTAATCATGAACCTAACCCTAACCCTGACCCCTACCCTAAGCCTAATGCTAACCCTGACCCTAAGTCTTTCTTCAAACTAACCCTAACACTAACACTAAACCCAGCTCTGTTCCGCCCATCAGGGACAACAGCTGCACCAGGCCTGCGATGGGCTGGGGGGAGGCTGTATGGGGGTCATTGGATTGGCACTGCATTGAGTGGAGGGTGAGCCTTGAGCAGCTTGGGGACCGGCGGCTCAGGGAGCTCTGGTGCAGCAGGAAGTTTGGTAAGGAGCCCCCAGGCAGTGGTGACCTCACTTCCCTGACGACAGAACCCAACAGAATTGGAACCTTTGTATCCAGGCACCCCATTACAGAGAAAACCCACCACCCAACTCATTTCAAAGCACATCCTAAAGGAGGTGACATGTTCTTCTGCTGTACTGAGGCCGAAAGGATGCAGGGAGAAGAGAGCTCCCCGCCAGACACGTCCCCTCCCTGGCAGGTCATATCAGGTTTCCCCAATGCCGCTGATCCTTTGGCTACTAAAATCAAAAGGTGACACCAGGGGGCTCAGAGTCAGAGAGTCCCACACCTTCTGATCCATGGGTGTAGCCCTAGGTCTCCTCCCCGTCTCTGTGTGTGTGTGTGTGTGTGCCTCTGGGTGGCTGTGTGTCTGTGTGTAAAGAGGACCTGGCCATGCCATCGTGGGTGGAGATGCCCCAAGCATGATCAGGCTGATGAGGGTTTAATGTTTGGTGGGCAAGTTCTGTTCACACAGCAGTTTAAGACTGGTTAAGTGGGATCGGGTGGAGGGTCTACACCCTTCTGCCCAGGGTTTATCCTGAGACCCTGAACGGATGGTTCCATGACCCAGGAGCGGGGCTAACCCTAAGAAAACCAGTAACCCTGACCCTGACACTGTCTGTGAGCCGGCCCCAAACCCTAACCCAAGCCCTGACCCAACCATGACCCTGACACTGACTGTGATCCTGACCTGAACTGTGAACCTAAACCTAAGCCTGACACTGGCCCTGATGTGGACCCTGAACCTAACCTAACTCTGATTACCATAACTATGACTCATACCTAACCATGACCATGACCCTAACCCTAATCCTACCCCTGACGCTGACATCACCCTGACCCTAACCTAACCCTGACCGTGACTGTGAGCCTGACCCTAACCCTAAACCTAAAGGTTACACTAATCATGACATTAATACGGACCCTGAACCTAAACCTAACGCTGACCCTGACCCTAACACTAACCCCTACCCTAAACCAAACCCTAACCCTGACCTTACACTGTCTAAACCTAACCCTAAACATAACCCTACTTCTAACACTAACCCTAACCCCAATCCCAAAACCTACCTCCAAAACCTAACTGTGACACTGAAGCGAACATTGACCCTTAACCAAAGCTTGACCCTATACCTGACCCTGGCCCTGACCTTCTCCTGACGCTGACCCTGACCCTAATATTAACCATGACCCTAACACTGACCACTACATAATCCGGTCCCTGACCCGAATGTGGACTTTAAATCAATACCTTAACCTGACTGTAAACCTGACACAGGCACTAAACTTCACCCTGACCCTGACCCAGACCATGACCATAAACCTAACCCTGACCCTAACAGTGACTCCGACACTGACGTGAACAATAAACCTGACCCTGACTGTGAGCCTGACTTTAACTCTAACCCTAAACGTAACCCTGACACTGACACTAACACGGGCCATCCCCCGAACCCTATCGCTAAACTCAACCCTAATACTAATCCCTAACCCTTACACGGACCCTGATCCTAACAAGTTCTAACCCTAACCGTCAACCAGAAGCTAACCCTAACACTAACCCTAACCTTGACCATAAACCTAACCCTGACCCTATACCTGACTATGATCATAAGCCTAACCCTGAACTTTGCCTATACCAGACCCTGACCATATACCAACCCTGGCCCTGAGCCTAAACCTAACCATGACCCTAACACTGACCACTACATCACCCTGTCGCTGACCTGATGTGGACATTAAAACTTACCTGATCCTGACCGAAAACATGACACTGGCCCTAGACTTCACCATGACCCTGACCCAGGCAAAGACCAGAAACATAACCCTAACCCTAACAGTGACCCTGACTCTAACCCTAACAATAATCCTGACTGAATGTGAGCCTGACCCTAACTCTAACCCTAAACGTAACCCTGACCCTGACACTAACACAGGCCCTGACCGGAAACCTAACGCTGAACCTAACCCTAAAACTAACCCCTAACATTATCACTGACTCTGACCCTAACCCGGGCTAACCCTAACCCTCAAACTACCTCTAGTCCTAACCATAACCCCACTTTAACAATAATCCTGACCCTCTCCCGGACCTTGATCATAACCCTAACTCTGAACTTTGCCTATGTCAGACTTAACCTGAATCCTGACCCTGGCCTTGACCTTAAAACTGACCCTAACCTTGACTGTAAACCTAACACTGACCCAATCCTTGATCCAAAACAGAATCTTAACCCTAAAGTAACCCTGATCCTGAACCTACTCATAAAACAGAACCTAAACATAAAGCTGACCTTATCATAACCATGAACCTAACCCAGACCCTGACCCTAAAACTGACACTAAACCTGTTCCACACCTAACCCTGACCCTGACATGAACCTTGCCCCCAAACCAAAACTTGAACCTGACCCTAAAACTAACCATGACCCTGAACCTGACCCTAGACCTTACCGTCACCCTAACACTACCCTGACCCTGACTCTGACCGTAACGCTAACTATGAGCCTACTGTGAGCCTGACCCTAAACCTAACCGTGAACCTAACGCTAACCCTGACCCCTACCCTAAGCCTTACGCTAACCATGACCCCAATGAAGTCTAACACTAACCCTGACCCTAAGTCTTTCTTAACCCTAAACCTAACACTAACGTATTCTAAACCCTGTACTTTTGCCTCCAGGGGGACAACAGCTGCACCCAGGCCTCCCAGGCGCTGGGTGGAGGCTGTATGGGGGTCACTGGATGGCCACGGCATTGAGTGGTGTGTGAGCCCGAGCAGCTTGGGGACCGGCGGCTCAGGGATCTCTGGTACAGTAGGAAATTCTGAAAGGAGCCCCCAGGCAGTGGTGACCTCACTTTCTTGACTACAGAGCCCAAAGGAATTGGAACCCACGTATCCAGGCACCCCATTACAGAGAAAAACCCCCTGCCCAGCTCATTTCTAGGCACATCCTAAAGGAAGCGACATGTTCTTCTGCTGTACTGAAGCTTAGAGGATGCAGGGAGAAGAGAGCTCCCCCGCCAGACACGTCCCCTCCCTGGCAGGTCATATCAGGATTCCCCAACGGCTCTGGCCCTTTGGCTAATAAAATAAAAAGGTGACATCAGGGGGCTCAGAGTCAGAGAGTCCCACACCTGATCGACCGGTGTAGCCCTAGGTCTCCTCCCTGTCTCTCTGTGTGTGTGTATGTGTGTGTGTGTGTGTGTACGCCTCTGGGTGTCTGTGTGTCTTTGTGTAAAGAGGACCTGGCCATGCCATCGTGGGTGGAGATGCCCCAAGCAGGATCAGGCTGATGAGGGGTTAGATGTCTGGTGGGCAAGTCATGTTCATACCCCAGTTTAAGGCTGGTTCAGTGGGTCGGGTGGAGGGTCTACACCCATCTGCCCAGGATTTATCGTGTGACCCTGAAGGGATGAGTACATGACCCAGGAGCGGGGCTCATCCTAAGAGTAACCACTAACCCTGACCCTGACACTGACTGTGAGCCTGCCCCATACCCGAAACCAGGCCCTGACCCTGACCCTGACTGTGATCCTGACCTGAAACCTAAACCTAAACCTAAGCCTGACAATGACCCTGATGTGGACCCTGAATCTAAACCTAACATTGATATTACCGTAACCATGAGTTAAACCTAACTATGACCCTGACCCTGACCTTAATCCTGACCTTGACCACCTAACCATAACCCTAACACTAACCCTGACCGTGACTGTGAGCCTGACCCTAACCCTAAACCTAAAGGTAACTCTAACCATGATCCTAATAAGGACCCTGAACCTAAACCTAATGCTGACCCTGACCCTAACACTAACCCCTACCCTAAACCAAATCATAACACTGACCTTATGCTGACAAACCCTAACCCTAACCATAACCCTACTTCTAACTCTAACCCTAACCCAAATCCCAAACCCTACCGCCAAAACCTAACTGTGACACTGAACCGAACATTGACCCTAAACCAAAGCCTGAACCTAAACCTGACCCTGGCCCTGAACTTCACCTGACCCTGACCCTGACGGTAATCCAAACCATGACCCTAACACTGACCACTACATAACCCTGTCCCTGAGCCGAAAGTGGACTTTAAACCAAGACCTGAACCTGACCCTAAACCTGACACTGGCGCTAAACTTCACCCTGACCCTGACCCAGACCATGATCATAAACCTAACCCTACCCTTACAGTGACCCCGACCCACACCTGAACACTAAACCAGATCCTGACTGTGAGCCTGATCTTAACTCTAACCCTAAATGAAACCCTGACCCTGACACTAACTCGGGCCCTCCCCCGAATCCTATCGCTGAACCTAACCCTAACACTAACCCCTAACCCTACCATGGACCCTGTCCCTAACAAGTTCTAAACCTAATCGTCAAACTAACGCTAACCCTAACACTAACCCTAAACTTTAACAATAACCATGACCCTATACCGGACTATGATCATAACCCTAACCCTGAAATTTGCCTATATCAGAACCTGAGCCTAAACCCGACCTTGGCCATGACTCTATACCTAACCATGACCCTAACACTGACCACTACATAACCCTGTCCCACCCGAATTTGGACTTTAAACCAATATCTGATCATGCCCGTAAACCTGACACTGGCCCTAGACTTCATCCTGACCCTGACCCAGGCAAAGACCAGAAACCTAACCCTGACCCTAACAGTGACCCTGACCCTGAACCTAACAATAACCCTGACACTGAATGTGATCCCGACCCTAACTAATCCTAAACGTAAACCTGACCCTGACACTAACACGAGCCCTGACCCGAAACCTAACGCTGAACATAACCCTAAAACTAACCCCTAACATTATCGCTGACACTGACCCTAACTGGGTCTAACCCTAACCTGCAACCTACCTCTAACCCTAACCCTAACCCCACTTTAAAATTAATCCTGACCCTCTCCCGGACCCTGATCATAACCCTAACTCTTAACTTTGCCTATGTCAGACCTTAAGCTTAAACCTGACCCTGGCCTTAACCAAAAAACAGTGACCCTAACCTTGACTGTAAACCTAACTCTGACCCAATCTATGATGCTGGACAGAATCTTAACCCTAAAGCTAACCCTGTTCCTGAACCTACTCATAAAACAGAACCTAACCTAAAGCTGACCTTACCATAACCATGAACCTAACCCTGACCCAGACCCTAACACTGACACTAAACCTGTGCCAAACTTATCCCTGACCCTGACATGAACCTTGTCCCCCAAACAAAACTTGAACCTGAACCTAAATCTGACCATGACCCTGCCTGACCCTAAACCTAACCGCTACCCTAACACTGACCCTGACCCTTACTCTGACCGTAACGCTAACCGTGACCCTACTGTGAGCCTGAATCTAAACCTAACCATGACATAACCCTAAACCTGACCCCTACCCTAAGCCTAACGCTACCCCTGAGCCCAAAGACGTCTAACCCTAACCGTCACCCTAAGTCTTTCTTAACCCTAACCGTAACACTAACCTGGTCTAAACCCAGCTCTGTTCCCTCTGGCGGGGACAACAGCTGCACCCAGGCCTCCCAGGGATTTGGGGGAGGCTATATGGGGGTCACTGGATGGGCAATGCATTGAGTGGAGTGTGAGCTTTGACCAGCTTGGGGACCGGTGGCTCAGGGAACTCTGCTGGAGAAGGAAGTTCAGTAAGGAGCCCCCAGGCAGTGGTGACCTCACTTCCCTGACGACAGAGCCCAACGGAATTGGAACCCACGTATCCAGGCACCCCATTACAGAGAAAACCCCACTGCCCAGCTCATTTCTAGGCACATCCTAAAGGAAGCGTCATGTTTTTCTGCTATACTGGAGCCCAGAGGATGCATGGAGAAGAGAGCTCGCCTGCCAGACAGGTCCCTTCCCTGGCAAGTCATATCAGGGTTCCCAACGCCTCAGGCCCTTTGGCTAATAAAATCAAAAGGTAACACCAGGGGGCTCAGAGTCAGAGAGTCCCACACCTTCTGATCCACAGGTTTAGCCCTAGGTCTCTTCCCCGTCTCTCTCTGTGTGTGTGTGTGTGTGTGTGTGTGTGTGTGCGTGTGTGCCTCTGGGTGTTTGTGAGTCTGAGTGTAAAGAGGAGCTGGCCATGCCATCGTGGCTGGAGATGCCCAAAGCAGGATCAGGTTGATGAGAGGATAGAGGTCTGGTGGGCAAGTCATGTTCACACCACAGTTTAAGGCTGGTTACGTGAGATTGGCTGTAGGGTCTACACACTTCTGCCCAGGGTTTATCCTGAGACCTTGAAGGGATGGGTCCATACCCAGGAGCGGGGCTAACCCCAACAGTAGCCACTAACCCTGACCCTGACACTGACTGTGAGCCTGCTCCAAACCCTAACCCAAGCCCTGACCCTGACCCTGACCCTGACTGTGATCCTGAACTGAACCCTAAACCTAAACCTAAGCCTGACACTCACCCTGATGTGGACCCTGAACCCAAACTTAAATCTGACGTTACCGTAACCATGACTCAAACCTAATTATGACACAGACCCTGACCTAATCCTAACCCTGAAGCTGACCTAACCCTGACCCTAACCGTAACCCTGACCGGGACTGGGAGCCTGACCCTAACCCTAAAGCTAAAGGTAACTCTAACCATGACCCTCCCATCCAAGTACTAACCAGGCCTGAACCTGCTTAGCTTCCGAGATCAGACGATATCGGGCACGTTCAGGGTGGTATGGCCGTAGACTAACCATGACCCTAATACGGACCATGCACCTAAACCTAAGGCTGACCCTAACACTAACACTAACCCTTACCCTAAACCAAACCCTAACCCTGACCTTACACTGTCTAACCCTAACCATAACCCGACTTCTAACTCTAACCCTAACTCCAATCCCAAACACTACCGCCAAAACCTAAAAGTGACACTGAACCGAACACTGACCCTAAATCAAAGCCTGACCCTAAACCTGACCCTGGCCCTGACCTTAACCTGACCCTGACCCTGACCCTGACCATGACACTAACACTGACCACTACATAATCCTGTCACTGACCCGAATGTGGATTTTAAACCAATACCTGAACCTGACCCTAAACCTGACACTGGCGCTAAAATTCACCCTGACCCTGACACAGACCATGACCATAAACCTAACTCTGACCCTAACAGTGACCCCGACCCTGTCCTGAACACTAAACCTGACCCTGAATGTGAGCCTGACCCTAGCTCTAACCCTAAATGTAACCCTGACCCTGACACTAACACGGGCCCTCCGCCGAATCCTATCGCTGAACCCAACCCTAACACTAATCCCTAACCCTACCACGGACCCTGATCCTAACAAGTTCTAACCCTAACCGTCCACCAAACGCTAACCCTAACACTAACCCTAAACTTTAATAATAACCCTGACCTTATACCTGACTATGTTCATAACACTAACCCTGAACTTTGCCTAAACCTGACCCTGGCCCCGAGCCTATACTTAACCATGACCCTAACACTGACCACTACATAACCCTGTCGCCGACACGAATGTGGACTTTAAACCAATATCTGATACTGACTGTAAACCTGACACTGGCCCTAGACATCACCCTGACCCTGACCCAGGCAAAGACCAGAAACGTAACCCTGACCCTAAGTGTGACCCTGACCCTGACCCTAAGTTAACCCTGACCCTGACTGTGAGCCTGACCCTAACTCTCACCCTAAACGTAACCCTGACACTAACACGGGCCCTGACCCGAAACCTAATGCTGAACGTAACCCTAAATCTAACCCCTGACATTATCACTGACACTGACCCTAACCTGGTCTAACCCTAACCCTCAACCTAACTAGCCCTAACCCGAACCCCACTTTAACAATAATCCTGACCCTCAACCTGACCCTGATCATAACCCTATCTCTGAACTTTGCCTATGTCAGAACTTAACCTTAAACGTGACCCTGGCCTTGACCTTAACACTGACCCTAACCCTGAATGTACACCTAACTCTGACACAATCCATGATCCTGAACAGAATAGTAACCCTAAAGCTAACCCTGATCCTGAACCTACTCGTAAAACAGATCCTAAACATAAAGCTGACCTTACCATAACAATGAACCTAACCCTGACCCTGACCCTAACCCTGACACTAGACCTGTCCCAAACCTAACCCTGACCCTGAATGAACCTTGCCCTCAAACCAAAACTTGAACCTGACCATAAATCTGACCGAGACCCTGAACCTGACCCTAAACCTAACCGTCACACTAACACTGACCCTGACCCTGACTCTGACCGTGAACCTACTGTGACCCTACTGTGAGCCTGAACCTAAACCTAACCATGAACCTAACCCTAACCCTGACCCCTACCCTAAGCCTTATGCTAACCCTGACCCCAACGACGTCTAAACCTAACCCTGACCCTAAGGCTTTCTAAACCCTAACCCTAACACTAACCTAGTCTAAACCCAGCTCTGTTGCCTCCAGCGGGGACAACAGCTGCACCCAGGCCTCCCAGGGGCTGGGTGGAGTCTGTATGGGGGTCACTGTATGGGCACTGCATTGAGTGGAGTGTGAGCCTGAGCAGCTTGCACACCGGCGGCTCAGGGAGCTCTGGTACAGCACGAAGTTCGGTAAGGATCCCCCAGGCAGTGGTGACCTCACTTCCCTGACGACAGAGCCCAATGGAATTGGAACGCACGTATCCAGGCACCCCATTACAGAGAAAACCCCCCTGCCCAGCTCATTTCTAGGCATATCCTAAAGGAAGCGACATGTTCTTCTGCTGTACTGAAGCTGAGAGGATGCAGGGAGGAGAGCTCGCCCACAAGACGCGTCGCCTCCCTTCAGATCATATCAGGATTCCCCAATGCCTCACACCCTTTGGCTAATAAAATGAAAAGGTGACACCAGGGGGCTCAGAGTCAGAGAGTCCTAAACCTTTTGATCCATGGGTGTAGCCTTAGGTCTCTTATACGTTTCTGTGTGTGTGTGTGTGTGTGTGTGTGTGTGTGCCTCTGGGTGTCTGTGTGTCTGTGTGTAGAGAGGACCTCGCCATGCCATCGTGGGAGGAGATGCCCCAAGCAGGATCAGGCTGATGAAGGTTTAGATGTCTGGTGGGCAAATTATGTTTACGCACCAGTTTAAGGCTGGTTAAGTGGGATCCGGTGGAGGGTCTACACCCTTCTGTCCAGGGTTTATCCTGAGACACTGAAGGGATGGGTCCATGACCCAGGAGCGGGGCTAACCCTAACAGTAACCAGTAACCCTGACCCTGAAACTGACTGTGAGCCTGCCCCAAACCCTAACCCAAACCCTGACACTGACCCTGACACTGACACCATTATGCCCCGCCAATGCTTAAGTACGAAGACGGCACAAACACACATTGTGACCCTCAGCGTGAGTCCTGTCCTCTAGTAAGTCCTCTCAGTGGCTGGACCATTAGACGTCATAATGGGCTTGCCATTCCCCTAGGCCCCACGTTTTAACCAGCTTTCTGGTTGTCCAGTCGCCCCTCCCCAGGGCTCTGCTCTGGAAACTCTCTTTTGGTGGTACACCTGAGGTAAAAACAAAACAAAACCGACTCCTCCCATCTAAAAGAATAATCCCAAACTCTTGGGATCGGCCAAAAGCCCAGAGAGGAAGACTCGTCCATGGCCCATGAGGCCACCCAGACATTCCACAGCCATCAGTGACACAATATCCAGAGACAAAATCTTGAGCAAGCGTCTCACACTCGCCCCCTTGTTCATATCCTGAAGAGTTCTCCTCACGGTCTGTAGATCAGTCCTGCAATACCTACGACCCAAAACCTAAGCCGAGTTTGTGTTTTCAGACCATTGTCCCCACAGCCCTGGCCCACAAAACCTACAGGCACAGGATCTTGGAGCCAAATCTGAGGACTGTACCTGGGAATTCTGCCCATTCCATTGGCCACAAACCTAGAAACAGGATGATAAACCTCCAAAGTGCCCGGGGCCATCCCAATAGTGTTGACTGCCCAGGAAAAACAAGGGTGGTCTGACACCAGCTGAGCATCTACCTGCACTTAAACCCGTGGACAGATGTCCCCAGAGGTCAATTGGAATGAGCAGGCCCCTAGATCCTAATCGGATCCATTGCTTTGTTGTCCAGGCATCTCTCCTCAGAGGCCTGGATTCCAATAGCAGCATATGGCTGTTTCTTGAGGCACCCATCAGAACAAATCTCGTCTCCACGTGGGAATCTTGCACGGTGGAGCTGTGTCAAAGCCTCTGGTTAGGAGAACCCTTCAGGAACCCTGTGCCCCTGCCTCATTCCAAGTTCTCCATGGACACAAACCCACATTAGGACCCATCCACAAGAGACTCCATTTCAACTCAACCATCTCAGTTTCTCCCCCAGATCCAGCAGATCTAACCTGTCTTGTCACTAGGACACAAAGGAATGAGAGTCGGGCTTCCCAGCCATCCATCCTTAGAACCCTACTCGGAATTGATCCGTATGGGAATTCCTGGAGCCAACCAACAGATCTCAATCGTCCTGCAGAAGAATCTTTACAGTTTGGAGCATCTCACAACTCCCATCGTGGGAAAAATTCCATGACCTTGTGATCCACCACCTCTTCATGAAGAGGGCCATAAGGGACAGAAACTCCAACCTGAGTGTTCGTCAGATCCTCACCTGATTTCAGATGCACGAGATCTCGATTCAGCTCTGCAGAGCGTACCTGCCATGCCCTCGCCCAGAAACCTAAGGTTGCCTGTGTTCTCAGACTTCTGTCCTCAACTCCTGGCCCACAAGCCCTCCAGTTTGGCAATTCCAGGACTACAATGCAGCCCTCTGCCTGCCCTCCAGAAGAAAAAACATTGCCCTCTGGGGCTAACCAGAAACCCCAAATGAGGATCAACTTGACTGTACCCCAATTCTACAGGATGCCCTGGGCACTCATGCCCTTTCTGTCACAGCCTGAGCCTGGACCTCCTGACCCACACCCAGCCAGCTGGACTCACACTGAACACATCGGACCTGCCAAAGCCTTAGGTCGTCATCTCTTCCCAACTTCGGTTTTCAGGCTTCAGAACCTAGACGTTCTCTCCAACCACTGCCCAGGGTTGAACATGAGGCAGAAATCAGAAATCCTTCCCCATGGCAAGAAATCTTGTGGTTGGCGTGTTGCCCAACGTTCAGTGTAGTTGATAACAGTGTGGCCCTTTGACCCCGCCATGCTTGAGGGCCGCGTTGGTCACAAATACGCATTGTGACCCTCAGCGTGAGCCCAGTCCCCAAGTAAGGTCTCTCAGTGGCTGGACCAAGAGACGGCATATTGGGCTTGCCATGCCCCTAGGCCCCAATTGTTAACCATAGTTCGTGTTGTCCATTCGCCCCTCCCCAGGGCTCTGCTTTAGAATGAGGTAACCAAACTGAAAGGACTCCTCCCATCCAACAGATTGACCTCCAAATTGGGATCGGGCCAAATCCACAGAGAGGAAGACTCGTCCATGGCCCATGAGGCCTCCTCGACATTCCATGCCCATCGTTGACACAAAATCCAGAGACAAAAGCCTGAATAAGCGCCTCACACTCACTCTTTCTTCATATCCCGAAGAGTTCCCATCACGGTCTGTAGATAGGGACTGCCATACCTACGTCCCCAAAACAAGCCAAGTGTGTGTTTTCAGACTTCTATCCCCACATTTCTGGCTTCCATACCCTCCAGCCTGGGGACCCTGGAGCCACACATCAGGTCTGTGCCTCTCAAATCCACGGGATTCTGCCCCTTCCATTGACCACAATCATACAAACTAGGAGAAACCTCCAAAGTCCCCAAGGCCATCCCAGTAGTATAGAATGCCCAGGACAAACAAGGGCTGCCTGGAACCAGCTAAGCATCCATCTCCACTCATACTGTAGTTGGATGTCCCCAGAGAAGGAGATTGAACGGGACAGGGCCCTAGGCCCTAATGGGGTCCATTGTTTTGGTTTCCTGCTATCTCTCATCAGAGGTTTGGTTTCCAATATCAGCATGTGGGGCTTTCCTGAGGCACCAATCAGATCAAATCTAGTCTCCACATGGGAAACTTGTCTTTTGGAGATGATGCAAAACCTCTGGTTAGGAGAAGCATTCAGGGTCCGTGTGCCACCGCCCCGTGACAAAGTCTCCATGCACACAAACCCACATTAGGACCCATCCGCAGGAGAGTCCATTTCAACTCAGCCCCCTCCGTTGCTCCCCTAGAGCTAGCATATTAAAACTGTCTATTAACTAGGAGACAGTTAGAATCGAGGCAGTCTGCCCAGGGTTCCATCCTTCGATCCCTGCTTTGCTGTCATTTCGTATGAAACATCCTGGAGTGATCCAATAGATCTCAATTGTTGATCAGAAAAAATACTTGTGCCTTGGAGCATATCCCAACTCCCCTCCTGGGTAAACCTCCATGGCCTCAAGATGCTGCCCCCTTCAAGAAAGGGCCATAATGGACAGAAACTCCAACCTGAGCCTAGGTCTGAACCTCTCCCTGACTTCAGATGCACGAAGTCCTGATTCAGATCTGCAGAGAGTGCCTGCCGTGCCCTCGTCCCAAAACCTACGCCTAACTTGTGTTCTTATTCTTCCGTCCTCACACTCCTTGTCCAAAGGGTATCCAGTTTGGGAATTCCGGAGCCACGAAGCAGCACTCTACCTGCCCTCCAGAAGAAAAATGTTGCCCTTGGGGCTACCCAGAAACGCTAAATGAGGATCAAGCTGCACAGCACTCGATTCTCCCCCAATTATACAATATACCCTGAAAACTAATGCCTGGTCTGACGCAGCCTAGGCCTGAACCTCCCGACCAACACTCAGCGAGCTGGCTCCACACTGAGCACGTCGGACCTGACATGGACTTAAGTCGTCATCTCTTCCCAAGCTCGGTTTTCAGACTACACAACCTAGACCTTAACTCCAATCACGGCCCAGCGGTGAAAGAGATGAAAAAATCAGAACTACTACTTCCCCATGGCAAGAATCCATGTGGTTGGCATGGAGCCCAACGTTCAGTGTAGGAGCAACAGTGTGGACCATGATTCCCGCCCATGCTTGAGCGCCTAGAAGGCATAAACACACATTGTGACCCTCAGCATGAGTTCTGTCCTCAAGGAAGGCCTCTCAGTGGCTGGAAGTAACCATAGTTCGGTTTGTCCATTGGCCCCTCCCCAGGGCTCTGCTTTGAAATCCCTCTTTTGGTGGGACACCTGAGGTAACCAAACTGAAAGGACTCCTCCCATCCCCAAGATGGACTCAAAACAATTGGGTTCCTGCCGAATCAACAGAGAGGAAGACTTGTCCATGGCCCATGAGGCCTCCTCGACATTCCACGGCCATTGTTGACACAAAATCCAGAGACAAAAGCCTGAATAAATGCCTCACACTCACTCTTTCTTCATATCCCAAAGAGTTCTCCTCACGGTCTGTAGATTGGGCCTGCCATACTTATGTCCCCAAACGTAAGCTGAGTTAGTGTTTTCAGACTTCTATCCCCACACTCCTGGCCCACACGCCCTCCAGGCTAGGGCCCCTGGAGCCACACATCAGGTCTGTGCCTGCCCACTCCACTGGAATTCTGCCCATTCACTTGACCACACGCCTCCAAATTAGGAGAAACCTCCACAGTCCCTGAAGCCATCCCAATTGTGTAGGCCGCCCGGGACAAACAAGGGCGTCTGACAACAGCTTAGTATCTACCTCCACTCATACCATAGTTGGATGTCACCAGGGTAGTAGATTGAACCGCACAGGTCCCTAGGCCGTAATCGGATCCATTGCTTTGGGTTCCAGGCATCTCTCCTCAGAGGCATGTTTTCAAATACCAACATGCGGGGGTTTCCGGAGGCAAATCTCGTCTCGACATGGGAAAATAGCAGGCTGGAACTGTGTCAAAACTTCCCGTTAGGAGAATCCTTCAGGGCCCGGTGCCACCACCCCTTTCCAAGGTCTCCATGGACACAAACCCACATTAGGATCCATCCGCAGGAGAGTCCATTTCAACTCTGGCTTCTCGGTTGCTCCCCCAGAGCCAGCAGATAGAACCTGTCTTGTCGCTAGGAGACAGTTGAGATGCGAGGCGGGTTGCCCAGGGCTCCGCCCTTAGAACCCTGCTCTGGCGTCGTTCCATATGGAACGTCCTGGACCCATCCAAAAGGTCTCAAATGTCCTGCAGAAGGAATCCTTCCGTTTTGGAGCATCTCACAACTCCCAACGTGGGAAAACCGTGATGGCTTCCTGAAGCCCCCACCCCTTTTCTGAAGGGGAAATCATGGACAGGAACTCCAACCTGAGCCAACGTCTGATCCTCGCCCTGAATTCAGATGCACGACATCTCGATTCAGCTCTGCACAGTGTGCCGGCCTTGCCCTCGCCCTTAAACCTATGTGAAACTTCTGTTCTCCAATGTCCGTCCTCACACTCCTGGCCCGCAAGACCTCATGTTTGGCAATTCTGGACCCACAAGGCAGCACTCTGCCTGCCCTCCAGAAAAAAAACAGAATGTTGCCCTATGGAGCTTCCCAGAAACCCGAAATGAGGATAGACCTACACGGCACCCTTCTGTACACAAATTATATCGACAAATCTGGGCACTAATACACTGTCTGACACAGCCTGAGCCCGGACTTCCTGACCAACACCCAGACAGCTGACCGCACACTGAGCACAACAGACCCGCCATGGCCTTAGCTCGTCATCTATTCCCAACCTAGCTTCTCAGACTTCAGAACATAGACCTTAACTTCAAACCCCGCCAAGGGGTCAATGTGATGCAGAAATCAGAACTCCTCCTTCCCTATGGCAAGAAACCTTGTGGTTGGCATGTTGTCCCACGTTCAGTGTAGGAGAAACCAGCGTTCACCATGTGGCCCCGCCCATGCTTGAGTACGAAGAGGGCACAAACACGCATTGTGACCCTCAGCGTGAGTCCTGTCCTCTAGTAAGGCCTCTCAGTGGCTGGACCATTAGACGTCATAATGGGCTTGCCATTCCCCTAGGCCCCACGTTTTAACCAGCTTTCTGGTTGTCCAGTCGCCCCTCCCCAGGGCTCTGCTCTGGAAACTCTCTTTTGGTGGGACACCTGAGTTAAAAACAAAACAAAACGGACTCCTCCCATCTCAAAGAATAACCCCAAACTCTTGGGATCGGGCCAAATGCCCAGAGAGGAAGACTCGTCCATGGCCCATGAGGCGACCCGGACATTCCACGGCCATCAGTGACACAATATCCAGAGACAAAATCTTGAGCAAGCTTCTCACACTCGCCCCCTTGTTCATATCCTGAAGAGTTCTCCTCACGGTCTGTAGATCAGTCCTGCAATACCTACGACCCGAAACCTAAGCCGAGTTTGTGTTTTCAGAGAACTGTCCCCACAGCCCTGGCCCACAAAACCTACAGGCACAGGTTCTTGGAGCCAAACCTGGGAATTCTGCCCATTCCATTGGCCACAAACCTAGAAATAGGATGATAAACCTCCAAAGTGCCCGGGGCCATCCCAATAGTGTTGACTGCCCAGGAAAAACAAGGGTGGTCTGACACCAGCTGAGCATCTACCTGCACTTAGACCCGTGGACAGATGTCCCCAGAGGTCAATTGGAATGAGCAGGCCCCTAGATCCTAATCGGATCCATTGCTTTGTTGTCCAGGCATCTCTGCTCAGAGGCCTGGATTCCAATAGCAGCATATGGCTGTTTCTTGAGGCACCCATCAGAACAAATTTCGTCTCCACGTGGGAATCTTGCACGGTGGAGCTGTGTCAAAGCCTCTGGTTAGGAGAACCCTTCAGGGACCCTGTGCCCCTGCCTCATTCCAAGTTCTCCATGGACACAAACACACATTAGGACCCATCCATAAGAGAGTCCATTTCAACTCAACCCTCTCAGTTTCTCCCCCAGATCCAGCAGATCTAACCTGTCTTGTCACTAGGACACAAGAGGAATGAGAGTTGGGCTTCCCAGCCATCCATCCTTAGAACCCTACTCGGAATCGATCCGTATGGGAAGTCCTGGAGCCAACCAACAGGTCTCAATTGTCCTGCAGAAGTATCTTTATGATTTGGAGCATCTCACAACTCCCATCATGGGGAAAATTCCATGACCTCGTGATCCACCACCTCTTTATGAAGAGGGCCATAAGGGACAGAAACTCCAACCTGAGCGTTCGTCAGATCCTCACCTGATTTCAGATGCACGAGATCTCGATTCAGCTCTGCAGAGCGTACCTGCCATGCCCTCGCCCAGAAACCTAAGGTTGCTTGAGTTCTCAGACTTCTGTCCTCAACTCCTGGCCCACAAGCCCTCCAGTTTGGCAATTCCAGGACTACAATGCAGCCCTCTGCCTGCCCTCCAGAAGAAAAAACATTGCCCTCTGGGGCTAACCAGAAACCCCTGAAATATATGGGGGAAAATATCCCTAGAAAAATAGTAATAATAACTGGCTGCTCTTTATTGATCCAGATCCTGTGGTAGGCAAAGAAGAGCTGGTTTTCGTCAGAGGATGATCTCCGTTTGTCTTCATGATCTGGCATTTCCTGCAAGTCAGGCATGGGGCTCTGCACTATAGCTGCAAATGCTGGGGGGCCCTCACTGTCCCTTTTCTCTTCTCAGTGGGACAACGGGCATGTCCATGGTGCAGTGTGACAAGCTTTACCACAGGGAGATAAAAGACTGCCAAGGGTAGGTTGGAGCTGGGAAAAGCCACTTAGGAACAGATTTTCAGGGGAGGTGATAGACAAGCGCAAAGCGAAGAATGAGGATGAGTGTGTCAAGTTTCAAAGTGCCAGGAGGCAGCACAGTGCAATCGGGAAACTACAGTAAGTTCATGACAACCGACAGCTGATCTGGCAGCATCACCTGGGGATGGAGGCTGAGCCCCGGGGTTAACACTGGGGGTGAGATGGTTTGTATACTATGCTGAGGAGGTGAGGTACTACACTGTGGGGGCACAGGGAGCTACCGGAGGATTTCAAATATCAGAATCGTAACCATAATAGAGTATTTAATTGCATCCTAGCTTTCATCAATGGTAAGATGCAATATAGTTTATGTTCGACTAAGAAAGAGAAATGCTGTCCGTTAAACTAGGATATGTCATCAAGTGCAAAGTGAGTGCCACCTTAAGAGATATTAAAATGGGGGGGGTGGACAAATCTTATAACTATAAATTGTGGTACTAGAATAATTAAGAAAAATAATACAAGAACACTTGGATCAACAAAAAATTGATTATTGCTTACCATGTGCCCCAAACTCTATTGTCTCCAAAAATTTTATATCATTTGATAGGTCAGTTATATATAAAGTTACATTTAAAGTTTTAAAAATATCAGCAAATATTTTCATTTAAATGCAAATTTCAAAGAAAATCTACTTTTCCAAACACGACTTTTTATTCTATTTTTTTAAATTTTGTCTACAACTGATAAAATGTTTAGCGAGACTATAAATGTTTGATCGAAAAAAAAGATTAATAGATGTAGTTTGAAATTATTATGTTCCATTAAAAATGATTTAGTGTTTGATGAACATCTGTTTGGTAATATGTTGTATCCAGATATAGTAAATTAATGACATATATAAAATTATAGGGAAATGACACCTTCCGTTCCTGTATGAGTAGAGTTTTAAAATGCTATTTGTCACACCCTGTCATCTTGTCATTATGTAGCATTATGTAACATTTAAAAAATGTATATTCCTCACTTTGAAGTCTTTTAGAAATCTAAAATATAACTTTCTATGGTTTTTGTTTCCATATTCCTTTATTGCCAGTTTGAACAAATCCACATGCATTGATTCGAAGGTAATAAATTCCTCTTATTTAGAAAAATGATGTTTAGTTTTGTTCTCTCACCCTTAGCAGGTGGTTTCATTTTAGCACACTTCAGAGTTATAATTTCATGCTTATTAAAAACATTTATTATGATCTACATAGATGAATGAAACTTTTATTTTATTGAATTATTTGCCAAAAAATCTGTTATTTTTAAAAATGTATTTCCTTTGAAGGGTTATTTTAGAGCATTCAGGGAGGATCTAGGAGTGTGGTATTATGCAATTTTTAAGTAGGTATGAAATGGTTATTTATATGATTGTTTCTTTAAGGCTTATGTATATTGTCCATTATATGCTATAAAATATTTTGAAAGTAAATTTAAGGTATGTTTTACATAGTTTATTTTTTGGAAAAAAATATTGAAATGACTTATGAAATTCAGTATACTCTCAACATTAATTTTTTTTTTAAATTTACAAATTGTCTACTGAACCTATTATAAGGCAGATATTTTCCAAAGTGGTGGTATCATGATATATGCCAACAACAGTTTAGATTTTTTGTTGCTTCTCAATCTAGCTCAGATTAGCCATTCTAATAGATATGTAAGCATGTCTCATTATGATTTTAATTTGTATTTCTTTAATGTCTAAATGTTGAGAAATTTGTCATGTGCTTATAAGCCATCCATATCCTTTTGGTGACATGTCTCTTCAATAATTTTCTTCACATGTAAAATTGGATACTCTGTTTGGTTATTAGTAGGGTTTTTTATTTTTATTCATTTTTAATAATCAGAGTAGATGTCCATTATCAGATATATAATTTGCAAATCCCTTCTCCATCTTTACGGTTTCTCAATGGATTTTTGATAGCTGTGTCTTTCAAGAAATGTGCTACTTCGTTCCTGGTACACGGAGGTATGACTAGAACATTATCAATGTTGACCTTTGCAAAGAAAATCATGGCTTAAGATATATGTAGTCTGCGGTTGTTGGGAGTGTTCTGTAATATCAAGCATATCTAGTTAGTTGATAATTTTGTTCAAGTCTTACATATCTTACCAATTTGATGACCATTTGTCTATATAATCTTAAAATAAAGGTGTTGAAATTTTTTTCCATTTCTCTTCTAAGGTAGAAGTTATGATTTTTGTTCTTAGTTTTTCCCTATATATCCCCAAATCTGTTATTAAGTATTAAAAGTCAAGAATTATTATACTCCCTGAGGAATTCATCCTTTTACTCTTCTGTAATTTTGACTTGATCATTATGTCTGATAATGAAATTTGCTTTAAAATCACTTTTCATTATCTTGATATAACCACCAAAGTTATAGTGTGATTACTGTTAATATAGCATATTTTTTCTTTTAATTTTTAAAGCACTTCTATATTTAATCCTGACCAAAAAAACAAAACAGCTTTTTAGCTCTGGAAGCACATTTCTAAATTATCTTTTTTTTGTTTTTTTTAATGAAGCAGTAGCAATTTTTGTTAAGGGACCTAAAGTGAAAATAGGTTTAGAAATTTATTTATTTATTTAGGAAATATTTTTATTTTGTTTATTGACAGCAAGAGAGAGAAAGAGAGAGAGAGGAAGCGCACAAGCGGGGGGAATCACGTGCAAAGGGAGAGGAAGAAGCAAGCTCCTTGGGGTGCAAGTAGTCCCATGCAGGGCTGGATCCCTGTACACTGGAATCATGACCTCAGACAAAGTCAAACATCTGCTTAAACAACTGAGTCATCCAGGCACCCGTAGAAAATTTAAAAAAAAAAAAAAAGACCTTTTAAAAACATTTTGTTTCTTTCTTTTTTTTTAAATATTTTTATTATTTGACAGACAGAGAGACAAGAAGAGGAACTATAAGCAGGGCAGAGGGAAAAGGAGAAGCAGGTTTCCCACTGAGCAGAGAGCCTGATGTGGAGCTCCATCCCAGGACCCTGGGATCATGACCTGAAAAGAAGGGACACTTATGGTGGAAGCCAACCAGACACCTCTTTACTTTGTTTTTAATATATGGCAACTGATGCTTCCGAGCCACGAGGAGCATATTACCCATTATTTAAATCTTTGATAACAACCTATTTAAAAATGTGTGTAAATATATACTTACTCAGATTTATACACTTTGTGTTTTCTTCATAGTTTGTGGCTGGACCCCATGGTCACAACACTGCTTTCAGCCTCTCCTTCCCATCTTTTGATACCAGGTATTTGGTTAGCAAAGCAAATTAGTATCAAAATTAATAAGCCCTTGGCACCATATCTCTGGAGCAGGGGTTGCTCTTAGCCAAGGCCCAGAGCAGTTGACCTCCCCTCGCTAGTGCTATAGCCCCAAGCACTAGGTCCCTGCCACCAGAACTCAGTCTTATATGTTATGCTAAGCAGACAAAACCAAAACAGGAAAGCTCGGATAGCTTTCACTGGCATACCTCATCTCCCACTCCCTCGACGTCCAGGCAGTACCAGATGCCAGGGAGGGGTCTTGGTCCAACATATGGGAGGGAAGGAAGTAGCCACGAGCAAGTACCTGCCCCTCTGTGCCTTTCTTTCATGAGCAGGTTGTAAGGAGGAGGAAGAGGAAGGGGAAGAGAGCTGGACTTCAAGGGGTGAAGGCCTCAGGTAGGCAGCTGGCTCCTGCCAGTAGGAAAGGGACAAAGGAGAAGGCAGTGAGTCTTGCAGGGAGGGTGGGGGGTAAGGGTTACAGCTTATGATGGAATCTGGACAGGAGTAATAGGTATACTAGTCATTTGAGTCCACCATTGGCAAGCTGGGCTGGGTGTCAGGGCAGATAGGCCTCCCTGGGCAACGGCACATGAGAGAAGGTGGAATTCTTCTCTGAGGAGCAGGTGGAGCTTTGGGTGTTGGGAAAGCATAGACAGTATTGTTCCAGGACCAAGGACAGGTCCGGGTACTCCTGGTTGGAGGTCAAGGCCACAGTATGATCCCAGTCTTCTACCAGCAGCTTGAAGGTACCACATGCCAGCCACCCCTCATTATTGTGTATAACTCCCTGGTGCACTTATTGGCTTATCCATCAAATGACTCCTTCAGCAACTTGAAAACCACCTCCACCGGTACTCCAGGATATGGGAGGCTTCCAGAGTGAAGATTTTGCACAGGATCACCCAAAAAGACCAGAAGTAAATCTGGTGGATGGAGATCTGGTCAAACATGGCCTTAGGGACCATCCAGTTCACAGGCAGTCCACTGTTGGTTGTCTTTTTATAGTAACTGATGTGGTGATATCTCTGGCAAGGCTGAAGTCTGAGATCTTCATCATGTTGTCCTTTTTCACCAGCACTTCCCTGGTGGCCAGTTCTTGGTGTATGCACTTCTTGGAGGCAAGGTACTCCATGCCTCAGGCTACCTGATAGGCGTAGGATACCAGGTCCTTGGAGGAGAGTTGCTCTGCTGCATTGTGGCTGATATTGTAACAGTACTCCAGGTCAGGAGGCCTCTGGGCCTGCAGGTACTCCTGTATGTTGTCTTTGGAGGCATATTCCATGATAGTGGAATCTCTTTATGAAGTAGAACATGATCACACCTATTGTATCTACCCAAGTTTGTATGCTTTGGTTATTTTATGTTTGCTATTTCCTTGATTAATTTTTACAATATTTGATACATAATAGTATCTTTAAGTCCATCTATGGTTTCACAGAATTTTTTTGAACTTCATAAAAATGTACCATACTTTTTGCACTGCCCTTGTTTTACTTCTCTATTAACTTTCCAAGATGTATTCACTTTAGAGTGTGTAGCTATCATTTATTTTTATTCCTCCATAATGCTAATTTTTTTATTTTTATTTTTTTTATTTTTTATAAACATATATTTTTATCCCCAGGGGTACAGGTCTGTGAATCACCAGGTTTACACACTTCACAGCACTCACCAAAGCACATACCATCCCCAATGTCCATAATCCCACCCCCTTCTCCCTAACCCCCTCCCCCCAGCAACCCTCAGTTTGTTTTGTGAGATTAAGAGTCACTTATGGTTTGTCTCCCTCCCAATCCCATCTTGTTTCATTTATTCTTCTCCTACCCACTTAAGCCCCCATGTTGCATCACCACTTCCTCATATCAGGGAGATCATATGATAGTTGTCTTTCTCTGCTTGACTTATTTCGCTAAGCATGATACGCTCTAGTTCTATCTATGTTGTCGCAAATGGCAAGATTTCATTTCTTTTGATGGCTGCATAGTATTCCATTGTGTATATATACCACATCTTCTTGATCCATTCATCTGTTGATGGACATCTAGGTTCTTTACATAGTTTGGCTATTGTGGACATTGCTGCTATTAACATTCGGGTACACGTGCCCCTTTGGATCACTACATTTGTATCTTTAGGGTAAATACCCAATAGTGCAATTGCTGGGTCATAGGGCAGTTCTATTTTCAACATTTTGAGGAACCTCCATGCTGTTTTCCAGAGAGGTTGCACCAGCTTGCATTCCCACCAACAGTGTAGGAGGGTTCCCCTTTCTCCGCATCCTTGCCAGCATCTATCATTTCCTGACTTGTTGATTTTAGCCATTCTGACTGGTGTGAGGTGATATCTCATTGTGGTTTTGATTTGTATTTCCCTGATGCCGAGTGATATGGAGCACTTTTTCATGTGTCTGTTGGCCATCTGGATGTCTTCTTTGCAGAAATGTCTGTTCATGTCCTCTGCCCATTTCTTGATAGGATTATTTATTCTTTGGGTATTGAGTTTGCTAAGTTCTTTATAGATTCTGGACACTAGTCCTTTATCTGATATGTCATTTGCAAATATCTTCTCCCATTCTGTCAGTTGTCTTTTGATTTTGTTAACTGTTTCCTTTGCTGTGCAAAAGCTTTTGATCTTGATGAAATCCCAATAGTTCATTTTTGCCTTTGCTTCCCTTGACTTTTGCGTTGTTCCTAGGAAGATGTTGCTGCGGCAGAGGTCAAAGAGGTTGCTGCCCATGTTCTTCTCAAGGATTTTGATGGATTCCTTTCGCACATTGAGGTCCTTCATCCATTTTGAGTCTATTTTTGTGTGTGGTGTAAGGAAATGGTCCAATTTCATTTTTCTGCATGTGGCTGTCCAATTTTCCCAACACCATTTATTGAAGAGGCTGTCTTTTTTCCATTGGACATTCTTTCCTGCTTTGTTGAAGATTAGTTGACCATAGATTTGAGGGTCTATTTCTGGGCTCCCTATACTGTTCCATTGATCTATGTGTCGGTTTTTGTGCCAGTACCATGCTGTCTTGATGATGACAGCTTTGTAATAGAGTTTGAAATCCGGAATTGTGATGCCACCAACGTTGGCTTTCTTTTTCAATATCCCTTTGGCTATTCGAGGTCTTTTCTGGTTCCATATAAATTTTAGCATTATTTGTTCCATTTCTTTGAAAAAGATGGATGGTACTTTGATAGGAATTGCATTAAATGTGTAGATTGCTTTAGGTAGCATAGACATTTTCACAATATTTATTCTTCCAATCCAGGAGCATGGAACATTTTTCCATTTCTTTGTGTCTTCCTCAATTTCTTTCATGAGTACTTTATAGTTTTCTGAGTATAGATTCTGTGTCTCTATGGTTAGGTTTATTCCTAGGTATCTTATGGTTTTGGATGCAATTGTAAATGGGATTGACTCCTTAATATCTCTTTCTTCTGTCTTGCTGTTGGTGTAGAGAAATGCAACTGATTTCTGTGCATTGATTTTATATCCTGACACTTTACTTAATTCATGTATAAGTTCTAGCAGTTTTGGAGTGGAGTCTTTTGGGTTTTCCACATATAGTATCATATCATCTGCGAAGAGTGATAATTTGACTTCTTCTTTGCTGATTTGGATGCCTTTAATTTCCTTTTGTTGTCTGATTGCTGAGGCTAGGACCTCTAGTACAATGTTGAATAGCAGTGGTGATAATGGACATCCCTGCCGTGTTCCTGACCTTAGCGGAAAAGCTTTCAGTTTTTCTCCATTGAGAATGATATTTGCGGTGGGTTTTTCATAGATGGCTTTGATGATATTGAGGTATGTGCCCTCTATCCCTACACTTTGAAGAGTTTTGATCAGGAAGGGATGCTGTACTTTGTCAAATGCTTTTTCAGCATCTATTGAGAGTATCATATGGTTCTTGTTCTTTCTTTTATTGATGTGTTGTATCACATTGACTGATTTGCGGATGTTGAACCAACCTTGCAGCCCTGGAATAAATCCCACTTGGTCGAGTGGTAGATCAAAAAGGAACAGAGACCATATACAGTAACAGTCACCTTAAAGGCAATACAATGGCACTAAATTCATATCTCTCAATAGTTACCCTGAATGTGAATGGGCTAAATGCCCCTGTCAAAAGACGCAGGGTATCAGAATGGATAAAAAAACAAAACCCATCTATATGTTGCCTCCAAGAAACTCTTTTAAGCCCGAAGACACCTCCAGATTTAAAGTGAGGGGGTGGAAAAGAATACCATGCTAATGGACATCAGAAGAAAGCAGGAGTGGCAATCCTTATATCAGATCAATTGGATTTTAAGCCAAAGACTATAATAAGAGATGAGGAAGGACACTATATCATACTCAAAGGGTCTGTTCAACAAGAAGATTTAACAATTTTAAATATCTATGCCCCCAACGTGGGAGCAGCCAACTATATAAACCAATTAATAACAAAATCAAAGAAACACATCAACAATAATACAATAATAGTAGGGGACTTTAACACTCCCCTCACTGAAATGGACAGGTCATCCAAGCAAAAGATCAGCAAGGAAATAAAGGCCTTAAACGACACACTGGACCAAATGGACATCACGGATATATTCAGAATATTTCATCCCAAAGCAACAGAATACACATTCTTCTCTAGTGCACATGGAACATTCTCCAGAATAGATCACATACTCGGTCCTAAATCAGGACTCAACCGGTATCAAAAGATTGGGATCATTCCCTGCATATTTTCAGACCACAATGCTCTAAAGCTAGAACTCAACCACAAAAGGAAGTTTGGAAAGAACCCAAATATATGGAGACTAAATAGTATCCTTCTAAAAAATGAATGGGTCAACCAGGAAATTAAAGAAGAATTGAAAAAAATCATGGAAACAAATGATAATGAAAATACAACGGTTCAAAATCTGTGGGATACAACAAAGGCAGTCCTGAGAGGAAAATATATAGTGGTACAAGCCTTTCTCAAGAAACAAGAAAGGTCTCAGGTACACAACCTAACCCTACACCTAAAGGAGCTGGAGAAAGAACAAGAAAGAAACCCTAAGCCCAGCAGGAGAAGAGAAATCATAAAGATCAGAGCAGAAATCAATGAAATAGAAACCAAAAAAACAATAGAACAAATCAACGAAAGTAGGAGCTGGTTCTTTGAAAGAATTAATAAAATTGATAAACCCCTGGCCCGACTTATCAAAAAGAAAAGAGAAAGGACCCAAATAAATAAAATCATGAATGAAAGAGGAGAGATCACAACTAACACCAAAGAAATACAAACTATTATAAGAACATACTATGAACAACTCTACGGTAATAAATTTGACAATCTGGAAGAAATGGATGCATTCCTAGAAACATATAAACTACCACAACTGAACCAGGAAGAAATAGAAAGCCTGAACAGACCCATAACCAGTAAGGAGATTGAAACAGTCATTAAAAATCTCCAAACAAACAAAAGCCCAGGGCCAGACGGCTTCCCGGGGGAATTCTACCAAACATTTAAAGAAGAACTAATTCCTATTCTCCTGAAATTGTTTCAAAAAATAGAAATGGAAGGAAAACTTCCAAACTCATTTTATGAGGCCAGCATCACCTTGATCCCAAAACCAGACAAGGATCCCACCATAATGCTATGTTTACAAATTTGTACTTATCTGTACTTTTAAAAATATCTTAATTATATACCATTTCTCATCTCACGTAACACTCATGTTACTTCTACACTTATCAGATATATGTAACTGAAAACCACAACTCAGCAACAATATAGCACCATTTTTCAAAATTAAATGGCTTACCAGAATTCTTTAATTCTATCCTTTATTTGTATTAGATGACCCTTTATTCTGATATTTGGCATTGTTCATATGGAGGAAAGCTTATAAGTTGATATTCCATAAATAGAAGGATTTATTATGATTGATTAATTATTTTCATTTAGAATGCATAGAATATGGTGGATTTAATATTTCTTTCTTACTCTCTGCCTGGAACATAGTGCTATCTATGCAATAGACTCTAAAATATTAAGTTAATCACCTAGACTTTAAACTTCATATTAATAGGAATAACATACAGAACTCTTCTCAGATTGGGACTCCTGGGTGGCTCAGTCAGTTAAACGCCTGAGCCTTTAGCTCAGGTCATGATCTTAGGGTCCTGGGACTCAGTTCTGCAACAGATTCCCTGCTTAGCCGGGAGTTTGCTTCTCCCTCACCCTGCTGCTCCCACTGCTTGTGCTCTCTCTCACTCACAAATAAATAAAATTAAAAAAATAAATTCTTCTCAGATAGCTAATACAGAATATCATCTTTGTATTCATCAAAGGGAAAGTGCCATATAATAATGAAATTCAGACTACTTCAAATTCATTTTTTAACCAGTAAGAAAGTACTGGAGACAAGCTAAAAATGTCTTTAATGAATCAAAGAAATAGATTGATTTTCAATATCTTAATGTTTTTAAAATAAATTGCAAGATTTTTATACTAGATATCAGTGTAAATATTCATTATACAAGAATATTCTAAAAATTAACGTGAGAAAACTACTTGACATATATGATGACAAAAACGAGATTGACAAAAGTCAGTTTGGGTAAAACTTACAACACCTACCACCTGAAACTCTTGTTCTATAATTTAATTATTTTAATTTACAAAAATACAAAAATAATATATCAGAGTAAGTCTATTGATAGCTTTGAAGGTATGCTCTGGTTGTGCACTCTTTACTATTGAAAGGGGAATCAAATATGTGATGCTTATGGTGTGACTATATTAAAATTCAACAAGTTCAGAAGCATACGAGGAAAAGAATAAAGACAAAAGATGACCCTTAATTATCCTATAGATAGACAATGGTATATATGTGCTAGTTGGGGAGACAATCCAGTCAGTAGATGGAGGATGTGGTAGTGGAAAAAAAAAGACACAACGTTTTGGTTGAACGTTTAGCACTGTATTTAACAAAGTGAAATTGTGTGTTAATAACCTTAAATAAAATCCAAAAAATATTTTCAATTCATTGAAGATTATTTAGGAAAAACTTGAAAAATACAACTTGATAAGGATTCCAATAAAAGATTCATAAGCAATACAAGTTTCAGAATTTTTAGTATATTTTCCCTAAAAAGCCATTTGATTTAAATTAAAAAGAATTCTATTTACCTGCCACTTAAATAAGAGGAAATTATTTGGTTTTGTAAAAAGTCAATAAAATAAATTAACATATCTTTAGAAAACAGACATGCACACTAATTTAAAAATAATAGTGCTTAAGCTGTTCAGCAAACATTTGTAAAATTCCTTGCCATCAGCTAGCTCTGGAGTTCTGCTAGGTGAGTAAGGCCATGTATGTTACTGCTCAGAGTACTGACGCAAAGCAATTGTCCCCTTCACATCCATTTTTTGCTGTTGATATGTCATGCTATGTTGTTTAGAGATACATAGATGGCCCTACATGAAGGCCTTTTTTTGTGTGTATATGGGTGACTGTGATTTAACTTTCAAATAAGATGGCTCCTGATTTACAATGATTCAACTTACGATATATTTGGCAATGATGTGAAAGTGAAAGTGATTCAGTAGAAACTGTACTTTGAATTTTGAATTTGGGTCTTTATAAAAAGGGGCAGTGACATGTGGTATGGTGTCGTCTTGTGATGCTGGGCAGGGGCAGTGAGCCACAGCTCCCAGTCAGCTAGAAGATTACAGGGGTGAAAACCTGATATACTTACAACCATTCTATATATAACCATTCTTCTTTTTTTTAGTGTAATATTTAATAAATTGCAGGTGATATTTGATACTTTGTTATAAAATAGGCTTTGCTCAACATGATTTTCCCCAAATGCAGGCAAATGTAGGTGTTCTGAGTATGTTTAAATAAGCTTAAGGTAAGCTATGATATTTGATAGTTTAGGGGTATTAAATGCATTTTCAATTTTTTATGTGTTTCTCTGTACATAGCCCCCTTGTAAGCTGAGGAACATCTCTATATGTATATGTAGCCTTGGTATGACTTACATATTAATGGCATGAAACATATAGAACAGTACGTATGCCATATAATTGTCTACAACATCAAACAAGTTTCTTGAAAACTTGTGCCAAAGGGGTTATGTCTTTAAGGATTCTTACTTCAGAAGGGTTCTCTCAAACATAAGTTTTTTCAGAAGTTAAGTGAAAATCTGACCAAACTAAACATTTTTCCATTTTCCCTAGTGAGCAAAGATAGCTAAAATCTATCTGCCATTTTCAACACTGTACTCAACGATTGTAATTCTAATTTAAGAACAGATTATTTATATCAAAACCACATGTTGGCCTAATCTTATACAATATTCATAAATCTCACTCAGAGCCTTGGACACTTTTATTTGTTGAGTCTATATGGTACTACGGACATTCATCTTTTTTGACCTCATAGCTTCATGTATGTCTATACTTTTGAAAATACATGCATCATAGTTCCATTGTAAAATGTCTGGGTTATAAAATGAGCTATGCTATCAAAATGGTAATAAGAACATACAAATGACCTGATGTAATGAACTGGACCAGATTGCCAGATATCACATTTCATACCAGAAAGATTCAGTGGTAAGTTTTAAAATGTCCAGCTAAACTTCGACTGAATTATAACTCATTTAACTTCTTTCTTTGTGTACAGTATTATACATTAGTCAGTATTATAGTAAATAATTACTTTGGACAGATGTAAATATGCTGTAATAAAAAATGTTTTTTCCTTTCTTTTAGTCTTTACTTGTAAGACTAGCCACAAATACCATGCCTCCCCCAAAATAATTTGCAATCCAAATTTATCTCTAAATGAATTTATTGCACAGAAAAAAATATATATATATATACACTTACAGTAGACATGTTCAAAAATAATTACACAACAGCAGGGCCCTAAATGTAAGCAGTATAGTTGTTTTGTTTTGTTTTGTTTTTTTCTTTAAATAAAAAAGGGGTTATGTGAAATATGGAATTTTATTTCGAGGCCTAGTATTTCAAGACAGTTAACCACACTTACGGTGTCAACAGCCTCTTGTTGGCAGTATGATTTTATTGGCTCCATGGAATAACAGCAAGAATTTACTATTGCTTCTTTCTTTTATGACACACACAGAAAAAAAAAAATTGACACATTTGCTCAAGACCATCCAGAATCATTTTATCCTATCAAATTTGATGGGAGGCCATCAAAGTCACTGCTGGGTTTTCACAATTCATTGCAGACAATCTGCTACTCCCATTATGATAAAGGAGAGAAGAGTCATAATCAGGGAAGAAAGCTAGATTAATACTTGTAATTATCATTGAATTATTTAGCCTGCTATAGGATTATTATTAGTAGTGTCATTTGATAATTTTCTCTCATTTTAGTAAACACAACTGTGAGTAATTACCCTACCTAATATTTCTCTGTATTGGCTGACTAGCTAGCAAACATTCATGAAAATATCCATTAGCCACACATATAAAATGCTGCATTATGATGCTGTTGAATCAGAACATACCACTACCTGATCCTGTAGCTCTTTGAGGATTTGCAAATCAATTAATTCTATGTTTATTGGATTCTTCCCATACAATTAGAAAATTTATAATAGAGTCCATGAACATTATTAGTTTTACCATTTTAAACCAGCAATCACACTTTGATTTTTACAACAAAAGCAGAAATATAAACACACACATTTGGATCAGTTTTCTGTTAGTCTGTCTGGACTTCAAAATCCTATTCCTCAAGATAATGCACACCAAAGTTCTGGATTAAACAAGAACTTAGATGGCACCTGAACACTTGGTTTAATATTCTCAAAAGGACTATGCAACCTATTTCTTACATTATGACATTGTTTTACAAAGATACACACTTTTATAGTGTTAGTATTTTTAATAATCAATAACGTCAATTAATCATGATTAAAAATCAAACATAAAAATTTCTACTTTTTGCTTTTGCCCCCTCCATTTAGAACTTATTTATAGCCTGATAATTCAAAGGTCCCTATGTTTATGAAAATCTGCACAGAAATAGCTCTAAGATCCCATTCAGAACTTCATATTAATCTAAGTCTTTTGGCTCCATTTATCCTGAGAGCAAAGAGTAGGACAAAGGATTTGAGTACTGTTAGTTTATCTGGGAGATTATCCAAGGTAGAAAAGAATGGGAAAGTGAGACAGTGAAGAAGCAACTTTGTCAAAGAGGTACATTGTTGATATAATTGTTGTGGATAGAAAATGAAGGCTTGCTTTTACTGAAAGGTCCTGAGAAACTTCTTTAAGTTGTCCTCATGAAGACCAGAAAACTGACAATTTTATCTATGGCTCTTATTTCCACTTCACTGAGAGCTGTCCTCAGAGGACATTAACTCTCCTACACTTTTGGGTTGTGTTGGAGACATTCTAAAATGAGAGAGAGAACATGAGATGCTATCAGTGTTAAGTAACTGCAATTTCCCATGGAACTATCCACCACAGGTTTGGCTATAATCAGGTGTTGGGCCTTGATATCAGAGGGATTTGAGGCAGTATCATTTTAGGTTAATCATTATATCTGAAATTTCTAAAAACTTCAACTGATGAAACTTTGATTATAAATCTATAAATATAACAATAAATCTACAGTATTCAAATTATTTTCATAGAAATACACAGACAAAGCATCAATTGATTAATATTTAAATGTTACAAAATACTGAACTGAAAGAATTTGGTCATATAACAACGTGTAAGAAGTAGAACTTAGGTTTAGGTTAGAACTCAGGATGCATTTGAGATTCAGTTAAGAAATTGAATGGAGGGACGCCTGGGTGGCTCAGTGGGTTAAGCCACTGTCTTCGGCTCAGGTCATGATCCCAGGGTCCTGGGACCGAGCCCCAAATTGGGCTCTCTGCTCAGCAGGGAGCCTGCTTCCTCCTCTCTCTCTGCCTGCCTCTCTGGCTGCTTGTCATCTCTCTCTGTCAAATAAATAAATAAAATCTTAAAAAAAAGAAATTGAATGGATGTCTGACTATCTTATAGCTTTGCTAAAAATCAGTGACTTTGTGTTCACGTGTGGCTATGCAGGAATTTTTAACTTTCTCTAAGAAGTTATTAGATTTGATTATATAATGGCAGTAAAGGATGGGGAAAGGCAAAGTACAAACCCCATAAAGACAAAGACACTGAGTATGAGAAAAGAGTAATAGATAAGAAGAATCAATGCATTTGTGGAAAATGGGAATTGAAATACCCAATGATTGTTGATTTTTTTAGATGGAGAAAACAAAATTTGCTTGCAAGAAGAAAATAACAGAAGACATGTTGTGATGTGAGACAGAATCCTGGAAAAGGCAGTAATGTGGAATAAAGGAGTAGGAAGAGCATATCAGGTAATTTGGATAGGAAGGTGTTAGGAGATAATTGCTTGATAAATTTTATATGGAGAACAGCGTGTCCTTTCTCTTCCCTTTCAGAGCACCAGAGGTGTACTCTTTCAGACTGAAAACCTGAAAAGCTCAGGACTCAGTTGCTTAAGCACAGCTGAGAGGACATATTTCAATTAAGATTTACATTTTGCTGTATGTAGTAGACTGTCAAAAGTGTTTTAACCATATTTTTTCATTTAACAAGAAGACTACAGAGAGTGTTTTCTGGTGTTAGTTCAGAGTGTCCATCCCTCTGAACAGATTTTTCTCTCAAAGTCCGGGGCAAGAAATCAATTGT
Organism: Mustela lutreola; assembly: GCF_030435805.1. Taxonomy (NCBI): domain Eukaryota; kingdom Metazoa; phylum Chordata; class Mammalia; order Carnivora; family Mustelidae; genus Mustela; species Mustela lutreola. The sequence goes on from NC_081292.1 coordinate 95,585,757, forward strand.
TACATATATATTCACTAAAAAAGCAGCTGGAAGATGCTGAGCACTGTGGCCCATGAGATCAAGGCACCAGCACACACTTGTGAGTGGTGAGCTCCCAAGGCTGGAGGAAAATTCTGGAATAAAGTGCTCATTAGAGAGCCCTACCTTTTCTCCTGTTTCCTTACCTCTCTGCACTACCCTCTTGTATCCACATTATTGGAAATGCTTTTAGCAACACACCACACTGAATCACCACAAATTATGTGATTCTCTTGGTGGAAAACCAAACACCTTGTAAAAACTGTGGTTTTCAGGTTCATGCTTCTGGATGGAAAATAATTCAGAATAAGCTGGTAGGAGTAGCCAAGAGAGATTTAATCTTCTGTTTGGAAAAGGGCTTCTATATAAGTGAGTAGAGGAACCTTTAAGAATTATTCATGTTTAGGGGCACCTGGGTGGCTCAACGGGTTAAGCCTCTGCCTTTGGCTCGGGTCATGATCTCAGGGTCCTGGGATCGAGTCTCGCATCGGGTTCTCTGCTTGGCAGGGAGCCTGCTTCCTCCTCTCTCTGCCTTCCTCTCTGCCTACTTCTGATCTGTCTCTGTCAAAGGAATAAATAAAATCTTAAAAAAAAAAGAATTATTCATGTTTAGGGGCACCTGGGTTGCTCAGCAGATTAAGCCTCTGCCTTTAGCTCAGGTCATGATCTCAGGGTCCTGGGATCAAGCCCCACATCAGGTTCTCTGCTCAGCGGGGAACCTTTTTCCCCCTCCCTCTTTCTGCCTGTCTCTGCCTACTTGTGATCTCTGTCAAATAAATAAATAAAGATTAAAAAAAATAATTATTCATGTTTACATATATGCACCAGAATGCTATGTCCCTTGTCAAATAGGCTTCAAATCAACAAAAATGATAATATTTTACTTAATAAGTTTTTTAATTCCTCTGTTAACATTTTGGAATACATCATTTTAATGCACATCTGCAAATTTGTAATCACTTCATGTGAGACAAGGAATGCTTAAAAAGGCAACCAGGGGCACCGGGGTGGCTCAGTGGGTTAAGCCTCTGCCTTTGGCTTGGGTCATGATCTCAGGGTCCTGGGATCAAGTCTCGCATCAGTCTCTCTGCTCAGCTGGGAGCCTGCATCTCTCTCTCTCTTTCTGCCTGCCTCTCTGCCTGCTTGTGATCTCTCTCTGTGTCACATAAATAAATACAATCTTTAAAAAAAAAAGGCAACCAAAAAAACATTTACAGTTTTGGACAGGAGTTTCCCTTACGTTTGGATAAGGATGCAAATTCAACTTCATAATAAATTACACTGCATCATAAATATTAAATGCACTCAGGGATTGCTATCTCTCCTCCCTCCACCCTATCGTACACACAGCTGCCCCACTAATCTTCCAAAAACACAAATTTTCATGTGCTGCTTTTCAAAACTAGCTTCCTGGCTTCCTGTTGCCTGAAAAAATAGTCTCAAATGCTTTTGTCTGGCATTCAGGGCTCTCTAGGATGGGTACTCTGGCCAACACATCACTGCTCATTTGTTCCACCACACACAAGTGGATCTCGGGCTAGTTATTCAGAGACCCACCTCCTCACCGACCCAGCAAAGGTCTCGTGCATCTACTAAACTCACGGCTCACTCAGTGATGTTCTCAAAGGCCATTAGTGGGTGACATGCCACTGCTAGAGTCAGGAGCCAGTGTGAAGTTGCCGCTACCTAAGTGCATGGACTGAAAGCGGGAACGTTGATTCTCCAGGAGAAAACTGGGGCATTGTTATGAGAAGGCAGATGGCAAAACCACCCAGGTCCCCTATGACTGCTTTAACACACTCTGGACAAAATTGAAGGAGACAAGTGAACGTATTAACTCCCACTTAGGCTGTAGAAGGCAAATGCAACGGAGGGAAGGCGTTATCTTCTTCTGGAACAAACCACTTAGCTCCAGCTACTTTTATAAATAGATCAGACCCTGTCTAGGAGCCCAGTTAGCTGGGTTCATTTGTATACAATGTCCATACCCTCAGGAATATTAACATTTTATCTCAGATTGCATTAATTTAAATAAAACTTAACAAAAATGGTGTGAAATGAACAAAAACACCATATTCTGTGATGAATCAAATGAAATACATTTTCAGTTGCTGTTTTCCCCATTTAAAGATAAAATTTCTGATAACTCATTATTTGTGAAAAGACACAAGACCAACAGTTTATGTGTATGTGTGTTTTGGTTTTTGGTTTTTGGTTTTTTTCTTCCCCTTAAGGCTATAGCCATATTGTCACTAATAAAGATCTCAAATTTGCCTGGAAGCTTTCATGGCAAATTGTCAGTCTGAGGGTAGTCACCACCCAGCCAAATGGCTTTATACATCATCAATGCCTTTCTTCCACACACATTCTCTTCCTGGTTTAAGCATTAGTTATCCTGGTTCTACACTGACACAGTATTTGCATCTCTCTCCTGTCCATAACTCCTAAAAGTTGGGGACCTCTCACTTTGGTTTCCCCAGAGCATGACATTTTATTTGGTGCTTGGGGGGGCAATGAGCAGTTCAAGAAGTATGTTAATACTATCACTCAATGTATTGATCCATGCTATGCACCAACAGTGTAGTAAATATCGTTTATTTCTTGTAACAAGGGCTCCTGTGCCCTTGCTCACCACACCACCCCTTCTGATGTGCCCTTTTCACGATTAAATGATCACACCAGGTACTGAAGCCTCCAGAAGATTTCCTGGACCATCCGGAAGCATCACAGTCTTCTCTTGCTATAGGATTGTCTATAGTCCTAGCTACTGCTTCCATCCATTCATCAGTACTTATGCTTCTGGTCTTGTAGACTTGCTGCACTTTCTGTGTAATAAATGTTGCTGTATGCATTTAGCCTTAAAAGCAGAATTTCTGGACTCTTCATAAAACATAAAGTCTTCCTTCCTCAGGTGAAACTGTAAAACTAATCCGGCACACATCAGTAATGGACAGCTATCCAAGAATGCACAAGCTCACTGTTATAAACCGAAGCTGCAAAGACCACTGTTTCCAACGTTCATCAAACTGATGAACATTCTGTTCCCTACAACTTCAACATTCTAAGATTTGCTTAGACAAGGCTTTGAAGTGCACCATCGCATAGGATGGGGAAGGGGTGCCTGCTCTTTTTTACTCGCAAAAATAGGGGTTCTGTCCAGTCACTGTGTTAAGAATAAAAGGTCAGTACTTCGTGACACTCTTGTAAGTGGCTTAATTTGTTGCCCTTTTTTTTTTTCAGGTTGAATTCCAACAGGTGAATTGATGTTCTCTATAGAAAGCAGGTTGAAAAGGGGGAGTGGATAAAATGCATGAACTTCCATTGAAACCCAGTAGACAAGATAGTCAAATTTGAGGATTTTCTTTCAGTTATTTGACTGCTCTGAAGGAAAGCTGTGCTGGACCATTGCCAGGAAACAGTAGGAAAGACCCAGGCCCATTCTTTTTGGCGGCAGGCTGGAAAGCATTTCTATCATTGCATGTATGTATGGGAAAACAAATCATCACTCTTGCCTCACATTATATCCAAAAATTAACTGGAAATAGATTGTAGACTTAAATGTAAAGGCTAAAACCATAAAACTTTCAAAAGAAAATGCAGGGGGAAATCTTCATATTCTTGGGGTAAGCATGGCTGGATCGGGCCAGGTACACTATTCCCTGGGCACCATTTTTCAATTCAGGGCACAGGAAGATTCAAGACTCTTTTGGTCTTGAATCTAAGCCATGCTGACTCATCTAGCCCTCAATACCTATCACATTTGCTTGAACTCGGTTCTTATCTGTTGTCAGTCTAGGTTAGAACCCAGAAGGATGGTTCATTGACACCTTCCCTGATCTCTAAGAGCACAGAGTCTAATATTCTTCAGTTTTCCCAGACTTGGGAATAAGTGCCTTGCGGGGACATTGCAAAAAGGTGGATGAGAGGTTGTCTACAAAACACCCAGGTCTCTAGGAGGAAGACACCTCAGATTCACAAGGGTCCACTAGCATAACTCTTTTTCCCAAGAATATGTTCTGACCTGTTGCCAAGAACCTGTCTTTGATCTGTCTCAGGATGTCTGTGTTTAAACGCCCAGAGTTAATGATTGGGTTGGTGGTTGACATGAGGGGATGGTCACTGAACAAAGGCACCCCACCTATCTTCTGCTCTCTGACTTCCTCCCTCTTCTCCAGGTCCCCTATAGCATGTGACAAGCAGAATTAGCTCACATAAAGCTATCAAAGAACTCTCTCATTAACTTAGCCCCCAGGTGTCAAAAGAAACAGCTTAAGTCCCTGAAACATGAAATGAAGATGTGTCCCCACCTTAACGATGTAACACCCCTTCCCTCACATGATGCACACCGTGGGAAGCTCTAATCACATCCATTAGGGACCAAGTTGCTGAGCATATATCAAAGGAATAGGACAGAAGTGAGGAAAGATAATTATGTTTAACAAATGAATTAAAACAATTATACAACCACCCACAGAGTACAGAGCTTTGAGCTCTGCTTCAAATAGGATATGAAAAGAATCAGCTGAGAAATCGTATTGCAATCAAAACTGGTCAGCACTTTCAGAGAACTTTTTTCTGCAGGATCAGAATGCAGATATTATTGGTTAGAGAAATCTAAAAGGTGCTCTCTTATCATATATCTTGTGAACCTACAGTAAATGATTCCCAGTAACATTAAAACCCAATAATAACTGTTTCAAGACATTAAAACCCCACTTCTGATGGTCAGTGGTATCGTTTGTCCTGTTTGTTGTAATTTGAAACAGCCAGCATCCTTTGGACACTCTTCCTACCTCTGAGGAATTTTCCCATGTTGACTTTCTACCCCAAGAGAAGCCAGAAATTACTTTGCAAATGATACAAGGTCTGCCCATCAGATGCACCCACATGAGGCTCTGATGGGAGAAGAAGAAGCAAGCACCAAGTAGGTAGGATCTGTTTCTAAGGATGGATGCAAAAGACTGGAGTTCTCTGAGCAGCCATGCCCACGGTTCCATCCAGGGTCAACTGTTGGGGTATCACTGCACTATCTCCCCTGGGCAGTCCTGCGGTGGTACAGCCCCAGAACCTGGCATTGGCCCTCCGGGCATTCTTCAAGGCCCTTGATAATGTCCAATAAAGTTCTTTTCTGTTCAAACTAATTACATCTTTGGCTGATACACATTTTGCTTTTCAGAAGTAAAGAATAGGGGAAGAACTCATAAGTGCTTTGAAAACTGTAAAAGACTGTACCGATCTACGGGAGCAACTACAGTGCTTGGCTTTTAAAGGCAAGAAGCAGCAACCTAAGCTTGCAAATAAATAGACCACTCACAAGCTTGTTGAATGTTTGGAATTCTACAAAGTAAAACATGCGTCATGGGATTAATGTTGTAGATTTCCCATCATAGCCAGATGGATGATGAGTTGGGTTTTCAGAAGTTTCCAAAGCTACTCTTCGTGTAGGAACTAACTGAGGCTATTTCTGTCCCCATGCTCTGACACTGGACATTGTCCTTTGGGGGCCAGATAGCAGGAAACCCCAAGTTGGTGGGACGATGCAGGTTTTCAGTCCGGGCCTGGCTTAGGTCCCAGCCAAGAGCCAGCATGGCCCACCAGGGACATCACCCACACTCCTTCCTTTGTTAAGCTGAATAATCTTCCATTGTAATTTATTTATTTATTGCATTGCAATTTTATTTATTTATTTATTTATTGCATTTCATTTATTGATATAATAATATAGCATTATAATAATATTTCATATATTATATGTAATATATCATATCATTGGCTCTCTCCCGTCACTTCCCATAAGGGCACTAATCCCATTGTTAGGGCCCCACCACCATGACCTAATAATCTCTTAAAGGCCTTATCTGTAAATGTCATTACACTTGGCACTTGGATTAGGGTTCCAACATATGACTTTTTTTTTTAAGATTTTATTTATTTATTTGACAGATAGAGATCACAAGTAGGGAGAGAGGCAGGCAGAGAGAGGGAGGGAAGCGGGCTCCCTGCTGAGCAAAAGCTCGATGCAGGGCTCGATCCCAGAACCCTGGGATCATGACCTGAGCCAAAGGCAGAGGCTTAGCCCACTGAGCCACCCAGGCGTCCCTCCAACATATGACTTTTGAGAGGGGACACAAACATTCAGACTACAGAAGAGCTATATTTTTTTAAATTATTTTTTAAGAAACAGGAATAATTAACCAAAAACCATTAATGTGTAAAAAAAATGATAAAAGTACATTGTATTACTGTAGACTTATTTTGTAACTGCTAATATTCACTTAATATAATCAATCACCTGGGATGATTAAAAAATGTGGACTCAACAGCCCTGGCTGACAATTTGAGTCGGCATCTAAACTGTATCTGTGTTTTATTTTGTGTGTACGTGTATTTTGTGTCTTGAGAAAAATCTGATTACAGAGATAAGTAACTGTAGATAAAGGCTGACTCGTGACAATTTGCCTTAAAATCTCAGAGCACCCCTTAATTTAACCCAAAGTCTTGAAGAAAAGATGAAAAAAGTCTTTGCTTCAAAGTTGAATCACTAAGAAGTTCAAATACGTGTTCAGATTCCCAAACAGAAACATGCACATTTTATTATGGCAGCAGAAATTTACACAGTGATGGGTTAGTCCCTCACTTGCTATTGTATAACACTATCAGGTCCCGGAGGAAATCCCAGGGAGGAACATGAATCAAGCTACACCCATTGGGGCAAAATAGTGCACATTCAGCATCTTCGCCTGACCTTTTAAGGGTTACCAGAAGGAGACACTTTGGGCTAAAAACCAACCTGTGCTTTGCTCCCCAAGCAGTCTCCACAGCACACAGCTGCAACCGTGCAAAGGATGGTGCTTCTTTTCCTAATCCACACCCAGGCACCATACAAAGATAATAAGGCACCATACATTCATCAGTGGGAGGGGTCCTTGTGTAATCAGGCATATTGTTTTGATTTTCTATGCACGGATATTTACAAGCCTTAATTTCTTAAAAGAGCAGTCAGAGTTTAAATTTTCCTGGTTAATTGTGTATTTGGAAGGTCGAAGATAGGCACAATAATGCAGAGAAAAAAACGTATTCAATAATCAGTATGAGGATGAATGAACAATGGCTCTATAAGTGAATGTGATGGTGGAAATTCAGGATATATAGCACACCTCGAGTTTTGTTGTCATCATTTTAATAAAAAAAATATGAATAAAAACATTTTTAAGACACGTGAGTAAAGACTAGAAGTGCAGTCTTACAGGCTACCCACATCAAATGAGGTCACACATCCATTACATCGAAATTAAAATGGCTTCAAGTTCTCACCCTCTTCCCTCAAAGGAATCTGAAGGTTGAACATTGCTATGCTGTCACTTGGGATGCCATTGTTGGCGCTGTCACCTTGCAAGGACAGAAATATGCACTGGTTATTATGGGATCAGAAGGAAGAATCACAGAAACCTGATTTAGGGGAAGAGGGTGAAAAAAATATCAGGGAAGAATAATTGAACTCTGCATTAGAAACTATTGATACACTTTACATTAACTAATTGAATTTAAATAAAATAAGTTTAAAAAGAAAAAAAATCAGGGAAGATGAGTAACCGTCCTTTATTTTCCATATTTTGATACTTTGACCATCATGAGTGCTTGCTGAAGCTGGAAGGACTGCCCCTCCAGGGTTGGTCAGCTCCTAGAGAGAGTTACCCCTCAGCTGGGAGTGAGGTTTTTAAATGCAAAGCAATGAATCTAGAGTCTGAATTCCTGACCACCTTCTCTGTGGAACTGTTACTCAGGGTCCGAATCACCCCAGGGCCAAGTACCAGACAACCAGGGACAGCCGTTATACCCCAGCTCCTGCTGAAAGTGTCCAAATCAGCCAGTCACAACCTACCATCCCTACTTCCCCCATTCCTTCCTACAGAAACCACAATAAAGGCTCTTATCCTCAGTCCCATCCTGACGGAACCCGGTGCTCCCCTTTGTCCTCCCCCACCCCTCCCTGGTGGCTGCGCCAGCCCCCTCCTTCTGGGATCTGTGAGTAACCAATTGTCTTTTCAATGGCAGTGATCTCCTGGTCTGTTGGCCTTACTATCCCTAAATGACAATAAAACCCCTAAGTCCAAACAAAGACTTCCTGGAGGAGGTGATGTATGAGGTGTACAATGTGTGAAGAATATCTGGAAGTATTATCTTTGTATAACAAGCCAGAAAATAGGGTTTTAGGCACAGAGAGCAGCAGGTGTGGCCAGATGCAGGTAAGAGAAAGTCAAAGCCATCCACGAATTCACAGGGGCTCACTGTGGTTCAAGCACAGAACCTGCGGAAGGAGCAGGGAAAAGTGGAATCGAAGAGATCATGTAAATGGTGGAAACTGTGGGCTATGTGTTGTGCCTGACCGCTGTACTTCCTCATCTTCCTCTTTCTGGGTACACAAAGCCGTTCACTCTGGATAATTTCCCCTGTGCTTCACAGTATGAAGGTTCCTCAAAGAGGAAAATAGAGTTACCCTAGGACCCAGCAATCCCACTACTGGGTATTTACCTAAAGATACAAATGTAGTGATCCAAAGGGGCCTGTGAACCTGAATGTTTACAGCAGCAATGTCCACAATAGCCAAACTATGGAAAGAACCTAGATGTTCATCAACAGAGGAATGGATAAAGAAGATGTAATAAACACACACACACACACACACACACACACACACACACACACACACAGGAATACTATGCAGCCATCAAAAATGAAATCTTGCCATTTGAAATGACTTGGATGGAACTAGAGGGTATTATGCTAAGTGAAGTAAGTCAATCAGAGAAAGGCAATTATCATATGATCTCTCTGATATGAGGAATTTGAAAGGCAGGGTAGGGGGTCATGGGAGGTAGGGAGGGAAAAAATGAAACAAGATGGGATGGGGAGAGAGACAAACCATAACAGACTTAATCTCACAAAACAAACTGAGGTTTGCGGGGATGGAGGGGGTATGGAGAGGGTGGCTGGGTTATGAACATTGGGGAGGGTATGTGATATGGTGAGTTCTGTGAAATGTTTAACACAGATGAATCACAGACCTGCACCCTTGGGGCAAATAATACATTATATGTTAATTTAAAAAAAAATTTCACCTGTGCTTTATGCAGTCTTGGGGGGGATGGGCACACATATAAACCCATATAGTGATTGGTCCACCTGACACCAATAGGACCAATCAGAGTCTCCCTGGGATTGATAGGTAAATGACAGGAAGACAAGGTTCTCTCTTTAGGCGAGTGACTGGCCTTGCTGGATGGGATTCAGGAGCTGGCAATGGCCATCTTCCTGGACACTTGAAGAGTCTGACCAGAGAAGAAAGCAGCCATAAGGAGACAAGTAAACATGAGACATGGACAAAGAGAAAAGTGTTTTGCCGGTTTCCAGTCCCTAGTTCTTGATTCTGAAATTTTAGTTCTGTAGCTCTTCTTTTGATTTTTTAAAAAGATTTTTTCTTTATTTATCTGACAGAGATCACAAGTAGGCAAAGAGGCAGGCAGAGAGAGAGGAGGAAGCAGGCTACCTGCAGAGCAGAAAGCCCGATGTGGGACTCGATCCCAAGAACCCTGGGATCATGACCTGAGCTGAAGGCAGAGGCTTAACCCATTGAGCCACCCAGGTGCCCCGTCTTCTTTTGGATTTTTATGAACTTCTGTGGTATCCACCCCTACAGGAACCTGGACATTCCTTTGTTTTTTGTTTGTTTGCTTGCTTTTCCCTTTTGGTTCCTCCAGTTTTCTTTGGATTGCTGCCACTTGCAAGCAAAGGGTCTTGTAAAAATACCACACCAAGGAAATTCACACGTCCTTAGGAGCTATTGAGTAAGTTCCTGTAGGGGAAGGACACAATGAGATGCACATTTTAGAGTGATCATCTTAGAATAAGTTTAGAGGATGAATTGGTGTGAGGATGGGAGGGAAAGGGGCATATTCCTGAAGATGAGATGACAGGTTGGAAGGCCGTTATGGTCATTCTGGCAAAGTATGGTGAGTGCCTGAAACAGAAGAGAAAAGGGGGCTGAGGAAAGATTAAATTTATACAAGGTGAGAAGACTAATGAGACTTTATGAAATCTGAGTTTGTGAAATCGGATATTGCTAGGCTTTTAGCACACTTACTTTGGGATCTAATCTTCAAAAATATTTAAATATCTCTGGTGGTGACAACACCATCATCTTTCCAGTGATTAAGAACTCTGAAATCTTAATCTGGCCTGGTCTGTAGAATGTCAGCTGCGGCTTGAGCACAACGAAAAGCCGTTGAAGGGTTTTACACTAGTGGGTGGAGCGTGGTCGTGGGATTCCTTTTGCATTCTTAAAATGTCATTTTTGGCTGCTGTGTAAAGAATGGATAGAGAAAAGGCAAAAATAGAAACAAATCATTCTCCAATATTTACGGAACATCTACTATGTGTCAGGTACAGTTCTAAACCCTAAAGACAGAATAGTTAACAAGAAACAAAATGAATTTGATGTCCTCGTGGAGTTTTCATTTTAGTTGTTGAGTGAGAAATGAAGCAAATAAATATACATACATATCAGGGGTTGATGTGGGGTAGGAAGGAAGCTAAGCTGAGTGAGTGGACATGGGGTGTGAGGGTTTAGGGGAGCAGGTTGGTATTTTCTATGGGACTGTGTCAGGGAAGTCTCCCTCATTTGAGGAAAGACCTGGAGGAAATTAAGGAGCGAGCAGTTGTGCTGTTTGGAGAAGAGCATCCCACACAAAGCAAACAGTAAGCCCAAAGTGGGAGCACATCTGGTGTGTTAAAAGAATGACACAGCGACCAATAATGCTGGGCAAAAAATGAGCAAGACGGCAAGTGGTAGGAGGTAGGTAAGGAAGTTAGTGGGGTCAGATCACATAAAGTCTTGAAGGCCATTGTAAAGATTTGCCTTTAACTTTGTGCCAGATGAGAAGAGCTTGGATGGTTTTGAAGAGGCTTGACTTGATTTAGATTAGAAAAGGATCGGGGCGCCTGGGTGGCTCAGTGGGTTAAGCCTCTGCCATCAGCTCAGGTCATGGTCTCAGGGTCCTGGCATCGAGCCCCGCATTGGGCTCTCTGCTCATCAGGGAGCCTTATTCTCCCTTTCCCACTGCCTGCCTCTCTGCCTACATGGATCTCTCTCTCGATCTGTCAAATAAATAAATAAAATCATAAAGAGAAAAGAAAAGAATCACTCAGGCTGCTGTGTGCAGAACAGACTTGTGGGGTTGTGGGGTGGGGATGCTACTTGCATTAATGTAGACTGAGATTTCTATACTGCTGGCATTTGGGGCCACATTAATTTTTGTTATGGGGAGCTGTCCTGTGCACTGACCACTAGATCGCAGGAGCGCCCTTTCCCGATCCCAAGTTGTGACAACGAAAAGTGTGTCCAGGCCCTGTCAAAATCCCCTGGGGGAGAGCAGGTGCACAAAACTCCCCTGGTTGAGGACCACTGATCTAGGTGAGAGGGGGTATTGGCCCAGACCAGAGCAGTAGATGCAGGGGTGGGGAGAAGGGGGGAGATTCTGGGTGTATATTGAAGACAAAACACGCAGGATTTGTAAATATATTAAGTGTGGAGTGTGCAGAAAAGACAAGAGTTGGGATGATTTTACAATTTGGGGGGCCCGAGGCCCTAGAACAGTGACATTACCACTTGCTAAGATGGGAAAGACGACGGGAGAAGCAAGTTTGATGGGCAACAGGTGTTTGTTTCTGTAGATGGTGGCTGAATCCACATGGGGATGCCCAACCAGCAGCTGAACACACGAGTCTGGCATTCATGGGTGAGGTCCAGGCTGGAGGCACAAATATGAGCACCATTAGGACATAGGGTTCAAGCTGTGAGAAGAAGTGGGCTTACCTACACAGTGAGTATGGACAGAGGTGTGTTTGGCAACATGATAAGTCAGCTTCGTGATATCTGTCCCCCGGTATTTGTCCTGTGAGTATGGATGGGAGTGTGTATGGGACTTAGGACTTGCTTTTAACCATTAGAATTTGGCAAGGTAAGAAGATGTCACTATTATGATCTCATTATATTAAATCAGACTGTTTTACGGATTGGAGTGAGAGGCTGTCCTGGACTTGAAGAAGCAAAGAGCCAAGTTCGGAATCACCTGTGGAGAGAGTTATATGGCAGGAAACCGCAAGCAGACTCCAGGGGCTGATGATGGTTTCCAGTTAACAGCCTGGAGAATCTCCCTGGCCCGCCCCAGGATGGGCTGCCCCCCAAATCACACAGCCACAAGGAAATGAGTTCTGCCAACACTCGAGTGAGTTTGGAAGCAGAGCCTTCCATAGTGGAACCTGCAGGTGAGAACACAGCTTGGTGGGCACCTTCTCTCCTCCTTTGAGTGAGACCCAGAGCCGAGGACCCTGGTTAAGCTGTTTGTGGCCTCCTGACAGCTAGAGATGGTAGGATAGTAAACTGAGCTGTTTAAAGTTACTAAACTTGTTATTATTTGTTATGAAGTAACTATTAAAAACAAAACAAGAGGCCCAAAATGGAGTTGTTTATGCTAAGCCCCATGTCCCCCAAATCAGACTTAATTATGATTTCAGCTGTCCCAGAAATGGAATCTGAGCCCAGGCAAGCAGACACCACCTGATCCCCACTCCCTCGGACCCCTGCCATCCCCAGAAGCCAAGTCACCTGGCCATAACCAACCTGCTTTGTTTGCCTGACGTGACTTCCTTGCTCCTCCTCTCTCCCGCCTATAAAAGTCTTTCATTTTGTACTGCTCCTCCGAGTTCCTTTCACTCTGCAAGCAGGATGCTGCCCATTTCGTGAATCATTGAATAAAGCCAATAGGTTCTTTAAAATGTACTCAGCTGAATTTTTTATTTTAACACAACAGAAAACTCAAGCAGAAGTTCCGAGTCCCAGAGCACAGGACTGATGTCTAAAGGTCAGGAAGCTCAAGAAAACCCAGGCAGGAAAGGAGCCATCATCACTGAGCAGTGTGGAAGAGGAAGGGAGAGCCAACATCACGATGAAAAAGATAGAGTATTTCCAGAGAAGTGGAGGGACTTCTATGTCTATAGGACTGACAGGTTGAGTCATTTGGATCTGAGGGTTAATCATTGGATTTGGCAACTTGGTGGTGATTAGCGATCTTGTAAAATATCTGTGTAGGTGTAGTCATGGGACCAATGACTGTTAACAGTGTCTGAAGTGCAAAAAAAATTTCAGGGTTTGGATTCAAATGGGAGCAGTGGATATAAAGAGCAGTGAGCAAGTCTGACTTCTGTTTTGGAGATCAAATCAGTTGGTTTTGCTGATGGATTAGATACGAGAAAAGGGAAAGGGGGAATTTATCCCAGGGGCTGAGGCTTTAGCCAGTAGGAGGTGGGGATGCTGTTTACTAAGATGGGGAGACTGGGACAGGAGAAGGTTGAGGAGGGAGCAGGATAGAAATCATGGTGAAAATAAGACTCCTGTTACATATTCATTGAGAAATATGCTGCAGGCAGCTGGCCATGTGAATCTCAGCTCCAAGGGCGGGTTAGGATTAAAGACGTTCACTTCAGAGCCTTCAGCTTCTACAAAGAACTTAAATCAATGATACTGAATGGAATCGGTTAAAGCAGTGGTTTTTAAACTGGGGCTGGGAGGCAAGGAGTTTTGCTCCCAGGGCCGACTGAACAATATCTGGCAACATTTTTGGTGGTCACCACTTGGGGGGTGCTGCTGGCATCTAGTGGCTAGAGACCAGAGATGCTGCTAACTGTCCTGCAGGGCACAGGACAGCCCCACAGCAGAGAATCACCCACCAGGTATCAATAGTGCTAGGTTGCGAAAGCCTGATCGAGGGAGAGAGAGAGAGCGAACGCATAGCTACAGAAGACCCAGAATCAAGCTCTTCAAAGGGGCGGAGATGAAATAGAGAAGCAAATTGAGAATACAGGTCCAGGATGGTAGGAAGAGAAACCAAGTGATTAAGAGGGCACTAAGGAAGCGGGAACCTAGAGACACAGAGTACATCCACGTTTGCTAGTGATAGGCGTGTATGGTGCATGGACCGCCTATGAGAATTCATACACCTTGCACATTTTTAAGTGGGCATCTGAAACTTTTTAATCATAAACTTTTCATCACAATATATGTATATTTTATTAACTAGGTGTTGAAAATATTAAACATTTTAAAAATGAGATAGAGGGCACCTGGGTGGCTCAGTCACTAAGCAGTAGCCTTTGGCTCAAGTCATGATCCCAGGGGCCTGGGATGAAGGCCCACATTCCTGATCAGCAGGAAGCCTGCTTCTCCCTCCCTGGCTCTCCCTACTTGTGTTCTGTGTGTGTGTGTGTGTGTGTGTGTGTGTGTGTTTGTGTGTGTGTGTGTCTCTCTCTACCAAATAAATAAATAAATCTTTAAAAAGAAAATGAGATAGGAAAGGATCGACTTCATTGGAATAACATTTGCTTGCTACAAGTTGATTTTTTTTTTAAGCAGAACAGTCTCATTTTTTGTTATTTTATTTCCCAAAAGACACTGGAATGGAATGAAACCATTAAAATCCTTACTTGTGCCTTTCCCTATTCTGTCCCTAAAAATATGTAGTTTAATTTAAATATGAAGGAATGAGTGTCACTAACCAAAACTGATTGTTATTCTGATGTCAGAGCACTTCCAACATGTGCCCAAATCCCCTTTCCGATGTTAACCTTTACCCTAATAAGGAGAGGAAGCCCTAAAAGCAGAGCCCCAGGACTGCCCACAGAAGGGCATTATTTGAAACAAAACTGGTATTTCAACTTTGGTATCAGCCCAAGTCCTACACTCTAATAAGATCTGAGAGGAGTGTCTTGATCTTCCAGGAAGGAGAGGAGTATCCTGATATCAGACCCAAGAATGGGCATATCATCGATCCTACAGAGCACACATGGAGTTTGGATCTGGAAATGGACTCCCTTAAAATGATCTGCACATAAGGATTCTTTATAGAGATTTTTCAACTACCCTTGGGGACATGGTACCCTACACCCTCAGGTGTAGACAAATATTTTACAAGCTATGCTGGGAATGAGGTGGGGAGAGAAATATGGAGGTTGTTATAGGAAGATAGAAGGTTAAAGGAAGTTTTTGTTTTGGGTTTTTTCCTTTTGTTTTTAAGAAAAAGGTCATTTGTCTTCTGACTGGAAGGATCCATTGGAACGAGAACTTGATATTGACCCTGGGAGTGGAGTCCTGGAGAGGGCTGGAGGGAACAAATCCCAGACACAAGGAAGAACAAACCCAATCTGGGGATGTCTGCTCTTCTCAATAAACCTGCTCTGTCTTCAACTCTTTCTGTGTTTCTTGTACATTTCTCCAATTACCATGTAAATTCCATGATGCCAGGGACTTTTCTGTGTCGTTCGCCACAGATTTACAAACACTCAGGGCAGTGTGTAGCACTGACTAAATATTTGTTGAGTAAATGTCTAAAAACAAATTAAAAATGGATACAAATGTAGGTATAGATTTGATTGGGTGGTGGTAAGATAAGGGAATTCCTACACAAAGGGCTTTTATTTTCTTGAAGTGTGACACTAGTCATGAAGTTTTGGAACACAGGTGAGGTTTGGTGGGGTGAGGTCCAGAGCCGATGACCAAGAAAGGATTCTTGAGACGTCTTAGGTGCAAATGGTGGTTTTATTAAAACACAGGGACAGGACCCAAGGGCAGAAAGAGCTGCTCAGACAGAGGCATGGTTGACTGGGAGCTGAGGAAGGTGAGGACAGAGGGGGTGTCCAGAAGGACTGTCATATGCTAAAGAAGAATTTCAGGATAAGGGAGACCTGGTTATTGTAAAGTCAAGGCTGTTTTTGCCTCTAATGAGGGAAAGCATGAAGACAGTCGGGAGTTTCCTGGAGATATGTTACATTCCTCCTATCACACATCCTTGTCAGTGGGCTTTGGGCTTAGAAGAAATTCAGTTTTATTACACTTCCCTCCCCCTTAGCCTCCCAGAATTTTATGGAGGGGAGGGTGATGGTGATGTTAGGGCTTCCAGAAACTGAGGTATGGGTCTCTGGAAGTCAGGGTATTGATGAGAAAGCTTCTTCCTTCCTTGTAAGTCGCTAGGACATTCGTATATGGAGGGAGACTCCTGTCCTGCAGGACTGGGATCTCTATCAGTTAAGCATCGTTTTTCCTTTAGGGCAGCCAGGAGTGCATGAGGAATGTTACACATATGGCATGGGGAGAGGGTGTAGGGTGCCAGTTTCTGCTTTGTCCTAAGTTTGCCTTCTGCTCCCTCGTCCCCAGGACAGGAGCTGGGAGTGAGGTGACATAGTTCAGAAGAGGTGGGGGTAGGAATTGTTGAGGCAAGTCTTGAAGGTGTGAAACGGTCATCCATTAGAGGGAAAGCAAACTCACCAGAGAGACAAGGGAATTTGAAGCCAGGGTTGAGTATCCACTGGAGAATTGTGGTCAAGTGTTTTAAAGTACAGCAGTTTGGCTCAGCTGTATGATTCCTTCCTGGTTTCTGGTGCATGCCGCTGGCATTGGTAGAATCATTTCTAAAGAAACAAAGCAAAAGAGGATAAGCCTTTCTTTCACAAACGATGATGAATCAAGTTTTGAACATGCTGGGTTTTGAGGCACAGGTGGGACATCAGTGAAATAGCATGAGTAGGTAGTCAGTTACACGGGCCTGGTGGGTAGGAAAGAAACAGATGGTCATGTATCAGTGGGAGAGATGTTGGCTAGGGAATGGGAGCTGAAACCAAGGGCACAGTTGATATCACTACAAGAGAGGGTAGCTTGGAAGAGAAAGGTTAACTGAACCCCCGGGGAGACCCTGATGGGAATGTCACATGCATTTCTCAGGCATGCCAATGTTGACACAGATTACTGTAACTCCTGGGGGCCAGAAGCCATGTCTTTGAGATTCATTCATTCTCTGCCTCTGGCATAGCGTGGGCCACATTGAAGATAATTCTAAAATTCATTCCGATTTGATTTCATTGCACTTTTCATTTACCAGAATCTTGTCATGGTTTGCCAGTGTATCATTTTCTCCAAAAGATTAAATAAGGACCATTTTACAAATATGAGATGAATGCCTGAAGGGATTTTGTTTAATTCATTCATTAGCTCGGGAACCACTAAGATGTTACCACCACTTCAAGCAAGAATCTCAAGGCAGACACATATACAATCAGTAATACTTAAACGAATTTGCTTTGATAGATGCAAATAGATATGCAAATAGAATGCAAATGGATGCAAAACTGCCTTCTACCAAAGGAAAGGGGGTCAACTGTACTTCCAGTGGACAAAATTCATTTACATATAGCTAGACAAGATCATCTGCATCCACATCAATTATGTACAATCTATAGAGTTGCAAAATAGCTCAAAGACAAGAAAGGCACAGAATATCCCATAGAATTGGTCAGCCCAGGAGGGTACATGAGACAACACCTGTTTTCCCTTGGAAGACACTATAATCTTTTAGGTTCATTTCAATGTCCTTCGTGATTTTGCCTATGCTTTAAAAGAAAAAAAAGTTACCCTTATCATTCTTATTAGTTTGAAAAAAAACTAATAAAATACTAGTCTGTTATAAAATACACATGGAAGAATGTTCTGGCACTATCATACCCAATTTGGGGTACTAACTGATTAGGAAGATGAGGCAGAATTTGGGAGCCCCTAGAATGAGTCTGTTTCCGGTTGGAATGGGAAACATTTAAGAATCAAACTAAATGATCTCAAATCCACTCTGGAATGAAACAGGTTATAAGGAAAATACAGAATATGTTGAAATGGACCTGTTGGCTCATTGTGAGCTTTCCTGGTCAAATGGAGACCTCTACCATGATGCTTGTCCTCCATGTCCCACCCATCCCATACCTGCTATCCTGGCACCAAAGGGCCACCAGACTTTAGGCTCGGTCTGCAGTTCCAAATGGAAACCCTCTGTTCCCACAGTAGTGGACAGGATGACTCTGGTTGCTGGTGGAAGCGTCAGCTGCTTTAGTCCAACAGTTCAAGAGAGGATCAGAAGAGCATAAGTACGATATTGGAAAAAAATGCTCGGAAGAATTTCCAGAACACAATATTTCTCTTTGCAATTTTTGAGTGTTCTGTAGCCAACCTGCCAAAAAAAAAAAAAAATGTGAAAACTATAAATAGAGAGGAGTGGGAAGAAGAAATGAGGACCTGTCACAGTGCCAGCAAAAATAGGGAACTGAGAAATTTCCAGAGATTCAGAGTCAAAGGGGGTTAATATTTACTTAGAAAAGAAGTCGTGGGCACAAGCTCTAGGATGAAATGAAGGCAAGAGAGGCAAGTTAGGGAATCGAGAGAGAGAGAGAGTCTTCAAGATAAAAAAAAGTCAACTTAAAGTCTCATTCCTCATTAAGGAAAGTACAGATCAGAGAAGAGGGGAGAGACTGGGATATAGTTGATCGCCGATTGTGTCTGGCTCTGATTAGAAGCTTTGTATCCACTTTTTAATTTCATCTTCCAGCCTGTTTCCTGGATTCCAGCTTCTATTTCCTATGAAATAGGTACCATCACCAAAGACGAGAGTCAAACATGTAACAGTAGTCAAATCTTTAACAGCGCGGACAACTAACTAACCAAAAGCTGCCCCGGGGACCCCTGCAGAGTCAAGTGTTACATGCCCAGTGCCTGGATCGCGAGGCCATGGTAGGGTCCAGGGCAGGGAGACACACAGCAGGTTCTGACCAGAGGCTAGTCACCAAACTTTGTGTGGCTGAAGGGGTGTGTACCAGCTGAATGTCAGCTCCCAGATGAAACTGAGGGAAATGTCCTTTGGGAAGGTTTCCGCTGACTCTCTGCCTTTCCTTCATCCTCCCCAGGGTGTTCCATTAGCATTTGGGGTCTGGGGTCTTGCCTGTTGCTCCTGGCTTTGGTGGGCCACGCCACTGCCACAGCCAGGGCTCCAAGGGGCAGCGCACTGTATGGGCTCTTGACTGTTCCCTCCTGACTCTCGGAAGGAGAACAGGCAGCAGGGATTTTCATTCTTTGTTGGCATCTACTCTCTTCAGCAACCCCAAGATCAGTACCCCAGGCTGCACAAGCTCAGGTTCATGTCTTTACCAAAGGCCGGCAATAATTTCAGAAAGGAATGACAATGAAGGTAAAAAACAGTTCAACTACTCGCTCATCTGGACTTCTAGAGCAGGTGGGGTTCCCAGACAACTTTGTTCCGTCGGTCTGGCACCCTTGCCCCCCCTCTCGGTGCCTTGGTGATGAGTGTGGACCTTGCTGTTTGTGCTGCCTGAATTTGCCCTTGTCGCTTATTAGCACTGTGGCCCTAAAAGTCTGAGAGGCTAAAAGTCATGCCTCTCAGAGCCAATCGGAATAGCTTATTAGACCTATTGATTCTGGCATAGTGGGCCTGTGTGGAAATCTCTCTTCTTCATCCCTCCTCCTTCTCAGTCTTCCCCTCCTCCACCTCTTTCTCCTTCTTCTTTGATGTGTAAACCAAGGTATTTGGGGAGCAGGGAATGATGTGATGTTTGGGATTTACTTTAAAATATATTCCAGACCTCCCCTCTCCCCAAAAAACAAAAATACAGGCACTTTGGGGGCAGTAGAAGGAGGAGGGCCTATGAAACAGTTGGGGAAGCAGAGTGATAAGTACGCGGAAGGGCCGGGATCCTTCTGCTCTACACACTTTGGTGTATGCTTGAGAATTTTCATAATAAGAGTAAACAAACAAAGACCAAATAATGAGGCTTTCATTCCCTACATCCAAATGACCACAACAGGGCATAGAATGCACTTTCATAGTTGCTCCCCTGGCAATTTTTTCTGATTCTCCAAATAAGATTCCAGCTCTCATCCTACCTGTCATAGTCTCTGGATATTGACTGGGCACGTTTTCCTCAACAAGGCCTTGCCAGGCCCACTGCTAGGGAATGTATTGTTTCAGATTCTGTACTCAGGTTTTAAAGATTTTTATTTATTTATTTATCAGAGAGAGAGGGGGGAGAGAGCGAGCACAGGCAGACAGAATGGCAGGCAAAGGCAGAGGGAGAAACAGGCTCCCTGCTGAGCAAGGAGCCTGATGTGGGACTCGATCTGAGGACCCTGTTATCATGACCTGAGCCGAAGGCAGCTGCTTAACCAAGTGAGCCACCCAGGCGTCCCTGTACTCACGTTTAAAAAAAAAAAGTGACCAGTTTCCCGTTTGGAGTGACTCGAATGCAAGACTCACAGTAAGCCATTGTCTTGCTGTGTCCCATCCCTTTCTAAGGACTGCTCCTGCTATCTCTGGGAGATCACAGCATTGGGAGGGGCAGCCCAGTCCTGGGCTATTACAGCAAAGCTGCAGCCTGAAGGGCACGGGTGAGATCTGTGGTTTGAGCTGTCAGAGTCTCACGGAGAAAAAAAAGAGAAATTAATCATCATTTGACCATGACATTCCCACTAAAAAGGAGGACAGTGGGAGAAAGAGCAAGGGAAGAGGAAAGAAAAATCTCAAAATAAAAGTGGTGTGGATGGCAGGAGGAGGAGAGGGCCTCGGAAATTGGGGGCGGTGTGGCGATCGAACCAACGCTAGCCACAAACACAGGATTCCGCCCATTAGTCTAGAGCGGACTGGACATAAACATGCTCGCACATCTACTTATCGGCTGCGTTTTGTCGGCCGGCTGGTAGCGAAGTGATTCTTTAAGAGCTCTGAGAACCCAAACTTGTGGCCGCTCTGCAGCTGAGCTGAAGTGGAGCTGGGAGCTGCCCAGACGACCCGAGGCTGCCAGCTGACCACCTTCCTCCCTAGAGATCGCTGGAGCCAAACTCAGCGGGGGAGAAGCCACACTCGCGGGTGGGTCCCGGGGCTAAGGGCGGAAGCCGGGTTCCCACAGAGGCCTCCCCGCCCAGGTGGCTGCAGCGGCGGCGCCCGGGACCAGAGGCCTGACACCAGGACGCGCCCCCCTCTCTGGACAACCGGCCGCAGAAGTAAAGGGCCAGCATCCCGCCACGGCTATGCTTCCCACGGGACAATCTCGGGAGAAGGTCCTGGAAGAGGTTCGCAGGCCGATTTTCCGAGGGAAAGGGTGAGGTGGGGAGGGAGCGCCCCTGACCCTCCCCGCCCTCCCTTCTCCCGCTCACCCGGCACCAACAGCGGCGGGGCTGCCCTGCAGAAACGTAGGCGAGGTTGTAGTGTCGCCCTCCGCCGCTCGGGGGCAGGACCACCTGCTGGCTCGACCGCAGCGGCCCGCGCGCCTCTCTTGGCGGAGGCCGGCGGAGGCGAGCCTGCGGCGTCCTCTTTCATTGGCCCGGCGGGGGCGCTGCCATGTTGGAGCAAGCGGTGCCTTCTGTGAGGTGGAAACGCCATGGCTTCACCGGTACCGTCTGGGAGCGCAGCCTCCTACCTTTCCTCCTAGCTCGAGTGTTGGTGCTGAGAGGCGGCGGCCGGCGGGATGGAGAGAAGTAAGATGAACCTGCCCAAGGGGCCGGACACGCTCTGCTTCGACAAGGACGAGTTCATGAAGGTGCACGCCTGGGCTCTGCTCCCCGGAGCCGGGCCGTGGGTGGCCTGCCCTCCTTGGCCCTCCCGGTCCTCTCCTCGGGCTTCTCCTGCGGGCTTCCTGGGCTGTCCCCGCCCCGGACGGGTCCTCGGCGGGGACCTCACTGCACTTCGCAGTGAGTCTCTTGGCCTCGGGTGGGCTAGGTGCAGCCTGGAGAAAGCACTCCTGTGAAATCGTGCACATTGAATGAAAAGGCCTGAAAGTTCAGGGCAAGTGGTTTTGAGCTAAACGTAAAAGCCCTGGACCCGTAGGACCCGCCTCTGGTACCGTGCGGCACAGTCAGACCGCCGCTCCCCCGGCCTGACAGAAGCCTCCCAGTGCCTTGTGCCTAGAAGCTCAGCGACTGTGCGTTGAACACATCTCTGAACACACGTACTTACCAGGAATCGGGTCAAAAAGGCACCTAACCTAACGTTTATGCCTGACTTTCGTCTTAAGCTCCCGGAATGAGAAATCTGAAAGACTGTACTGTCCTTACTGGTTCTGGTCCAGTACTACAAAGCATACCAAGCTCCTTTTCTAAAGTTGCCCTACTTCTCTTGGTGAGGTCAGCCTGAAGCTGGCAGCAGATAACTGTAGGACATAAACTTACAGAATAGAAATTTAAACTGAAAAGACTTTACTGACAGGAAAGGTTCATCAGACATAGCCTTGAAAATGTCCCAAGGTTTGAATAAGAGCCAGGAGGAGCTTTATCTGTTTTCTGTATCCCTCTGGGTCTGTACTTAAACTATCAAAACGTATATGTTTAATTTCTAAGGATTGGGATTTAGTAGCTGGTTTCAGTGTTAAAAAGTTTTGGCTCTGTAGGTACCTAAAATTCTGAAAAGAGTTTGAATTTCTTACTTTTTTATGGCTTCAAGTCACAATATGTTTTTTTCTTTTTTGGGTTAACCAGCTAGTTCCTTTTTGATACTTGCATTCAGATCACATCTCCCAAACTCTGGCTTTAAAAGTGCTTATGTCTGGATCCTCTGCGGTGCGGCCATATCATTTTTAATATGTAGGGATGTCTAGACGAAGGTATATTGTACTCTTGTTCTTGTATGGTGATGTTAAGCCACTGTAATAAAAGGTGTAAATTGAATGGAGTGTCTGAAGGAGAGCACAGAGTGAATTCTCTGATCCAGAAACCTTTTGTTAATGAAGGACACGTGATGAGGAGAGAGGTCATTGGAAGAAGAAAAGGCACATACACAGACTTAAAGAATGTCAAAGCACGGAAGTCTCTTTAGCTTGTCTGTCTTTGGACTTCGTCAGGCTTTCTTTGGGCCTTACACTAGCATTTTCTCGCACTTCCTCGCCCCACCATCTTTCTCACTCTGAGCTGACAGAATGCCTTTGGTCAAAGCAGCTTTGGAAAATAGAAATCTCAAAATAGCAGTTCTAAAGTAGGACTTAGAGGTAGGAAGAGAACAAACTGGGAAAGTGGCTAGAATGCCAGCAATTCCATATTCTTTCAAGGCTCTGACATTTCTGAATATAATGTACAATTTGTAGTGTTAATGAACGTGACCCCTTCATACATAGAAGGAAAATACATGGAACAGCTGTTCTGTGTAAAGTGGTATTGATCTTCTATGTGGGAGCTGGAGATAAAGGTTATATGCAATTTGTGTTTCCGTCAGAGAGATGTTAAGTTACAGTTCCGAGGCAGAAATGAGTGAAGAGCTTGCTGTCGGGGTTGTATTTCTACATAGGTGTCTTGTTTGGCACATTTTGGAATGAGACTGGGATGGTAGAAAGGGAGATGGGGTGGGGCTGCGGGTTGCACCTTGGACACTGCATACATTGAGGGGTCCACGTTGATGCAGTCTTCATGGTAGAGCTGCAGTCAGGTTTACAGCAGGAAGTTGCATGGTCATATCTGTTGAGTTCGAGCTGACTGGTGGCAAGAGACTACTTAAAAAGTCATGTTTATGAGATCTAATGAGAAATAGAAGGGGAAAGGTATGTAAAAGAGGTAGGTGATCAAAGTGCAGGAATGGCAGATGGGGAAGGGTCACCTGGGGGCAGAGGCACTGGCAACATCATACTTTGTCGGCTTAGAAATACGAAAATCCTTTGGGTTGACAGCCAACTAATAGATGAGCAGGACATAAGGTATTGGTAGTAGGGGGAGAAAGTGGCATAACAGATAAATTAGACCATTTACATGGGTGTGCTATTGACATCACATGTAGCCTTCCTCTTCCATCTCAACATATGACTTCATCTCCAGTTGTACAGAAAAATTAGCAGCCATCCCACGGGACCTCCTCCATCCTGCTGATCATGATCCCATTCTTGTATTTGTCCCCTTCTCCTTCTCGCCTGGTACGGGGAGGGGCTCTCCTTCCTCCTCGGGTTCAGTCTCCACTCTGGCACAGAATCCATGCCCTCCCGCCCTTCCAGGAGCCTGCGAGGATCCTCTCCCCTGCACTCCTTCCCATCATGTGCTCCTGTTTGATTCTCTCCCACTTGACTGCCCCACCTCTAGGTATTGCCCTGTCACTGTCGTGCATCACAGCCAGTGCTCAGGGGTTGACTTGACTTTCCCACCTTCCACCCTTCAGGCCCTGTCATTCCACTGAAGAGTTCTTACCAAAACTGTTTCTAAGTCAGCGCACCCGACCTTTCTCTGTCTCCTTACTCGACATCGCAGTAGACCAAATGCTCTGCATTGCTTCCTGTCTTTCTTCTACCTCTCTGATGTATCTCCTGTGCAAAGTCATGCTCCTGGTAGCCACTGAATGCTAATTATGGGCTCAGCCCCGTGTTCCTTTCTTTCCCTAGATGACCTTTTGTGCAGCTTCATGACCACCTATCAGCAGGTAAGGCAGATTCCTGTCTCTGGCCCACACGCCTCCTGAGCACCAGTTCTGTGTATCGGACTTGCTGACCTTTCTTCTCGGATGTGTCTGTGGCCCCTCAGACTCATCAGGTTCAAGACGGAATTCATGAGCACCTCCTCCACTGAAAACCACCTTTCTTATTCTATTACCTCTCTCAGTAAACACTTCATCCGTTTAGCCTGGAGTCGGGAAACCAGAAGTCAACTCCTACTCTGTCACCTTTCCAAAATCTAGTCTGTCACACCAAGTCCTGTGGATTTCGCTTCCTAAACCTCTTGAGTCCATATACATCTTTCCATCTCTTCTCGTACCTTTGCAGTGCGCCCTTGCCATCACACCGTAGACGCTTCTCACCCAGTCTCCATGTGCCTTCCTTGTCTTCCTGGCCCCTGGTCTACACTGCAGGCAAGCCACTCTTGTCAGAATGCGGATGTGATCTTGTATGTACCAGGTGACTGGTCAGTCCACCAGCTCTTGAAAAACCATTTTCCCACGCACTCGAACGTATTTCAAAGAGAATCAGTCCCCCATGGGGTAGTTTTCCTTGGTAGACAGTTTGTTTCTGTGCTGAGCCAGTCTGCCTCCTTCGAACTTCTCTGTGTCAGTTCCTCTCTGGAACCTGTGGCTTCGTTGGCACCCCGGGTAGGCACATGAAGACCTTTTCCATGAGAAGTGAAGGCAGGAGCCCTCTGGATGGTGAATGTATGTACCCTCATGTTCCATAGGTAAAAGAACCATGTGTGGGGGTGGGGGGGTAAGTCCTTGAGGCTCCTCCCTGTTCTAATTGGGTGAACTTTGAATTTTGAGACAGGCAGCAGGTCCTGTGTGTCCTTGTTTGCAGGGAGCATGCATTCTGATGGACAAAACGGAAAAGGGGAAGAATGAGCAGCTGCTCAGATCTGTTTGTACTGTGCTGGCTGATTAGCTGTGACCTGCATATGTGGGTCCCATCCTCGGCTCTGCTCTCTGCCTGCTTATGTCTGACTTGGGGCAAATCACTCGCCTCCGGCCTTCTGTTTGCTTTTTAGTATAATGAGGTGGTGCTTATCTATGTGATCTTTGCCGGCTCCTCTGAAAAGACTCCAGTCCATCCTGGCATGCAGATAAGGAAACTGAGGCCTGAGGTGTGATGACTTCCTTTAAAGCCACACAGCTAGTTGGGGCCAATCACAGGCCATATCTCCTGACCCCCCACTCATCAGTCCTTGGAAATCCTACTGTAATATGTTCCTTTCCAGAGGCCACAGGTGGGAACTGAGGGAAGTGGGACAATCAAAACATTAAGAATAGCGCAGAAGATGGCACAATGTCCGCATGCCTTGGCACCTGCATTTCACCAATAGGGCCACCTCTTACCTTAGAAGAAGTTCCCACAGGGCTGGTGATCTGGATGCCTGGCCTGGAGCTTAGCTACGGTAAATGGGACCAGAGGGAAGTGATGGCTGTTTGAGGTGGACTTTGTTGGCGGTGGCTGGAGATAGCAGCTGACAGAGGAGGAAGAGGGAAGAGTGACAGACAGCAGATAGCCACAGGCCCGCATGTCAGCCACTGTTGCCCAGGGCCGCCCATCCCCAGGAGCTGTCTTCGTATCACAGGAGCTGAGTGCTTACCCTGTGGGTTCTTAGTTTGATGTCACGTCTTGATGACAAGATTCCATTCTCTTCTGCATCAGTTTGAGACAGACATCGTAATGAAATTCTAATTAGCCAAATATGGAATGTAAGCGTGGAACTCATTTTATAGAGAAATTTTCTTATGTGAACTACTTTCCCTGATGATAGAGGAGTTGTGACGATGTAACATCAGATATAGTTTATCTGATTGGCACTTGTAAGAAGGGTTCCCGGCAAAAAAGAACTGTTTTTGTCCTCCCTTTTGATCTTTCCTTTCCATTCCTTTTTTTTTTTTTTTTTTTTTTTTTTTTTTTTTTTTTGTCTTGTGAGCGGTCATCTGATTTATAAAAAGATGCAACAAAAAGTAAAATGGTACAAGATAATCAGTTTCAAAACATAAAAAAATGAGTGTCTTTAGCCATAGCTCAGAACAGAGGAACTGGGTAAGGAGAATTGCTTGTATGAACTGGCAGCAGGAAAAGTTGGTAAAGAAGAGCTGAGGAACTCTATTAAGACATAGGAGTGAGGGGCTCCATCATCATCTGGCATTTGCTCAGTGTCGTCTATATGGTTAGAGATGTCCATGATGGGAACTCCAGCAATCTTCTGGGTCTGGGTCAGCTGATGCCACAGTGTAACACTCTGAATTTCTTCCGTACTGAGCAGTCATCTGCATAGTTTTTCTTGTGTGTACGTGGTAATCGTTTGAATATTGGCTCTTTCTCAATCCTTAGAGCCTCTTGATACTTTCACCCCGGTTTCTCAGTTTCAGCCATTACACAGTCAGTTGTACAACTGGTACACTTGGCACACAGCCCGTCCATCATTGACCGGTCAAGTTTGGCTTAAATAGAAAAGTTGATAAAGTCGGTACCAACCAGGATGTGGTAAGTCGGCCCAGCTGTGTGTTTATATTGGAAAAAGCAGGAGGGATGTTGGGGGACTTCTCTTTCCTTGAGTGCATGGGATCCTTCTTTTCTTTCTTTTTAGGTTTTAATCTGTCCTTCTCTCAGAGAAGGATCTCAGAGCTAAGCATTCGCTTCCTGGTCACATACTTTCTTGCTTTCTCTTGCTTCCCCATGTTCACACCATGCCCATTTCTCCTTGCTTTTGATTTTCTAATTCACTCTTTGTAGTACCATAAAACTTATTTAAATAAAATGTTGGCCTACTAAGTTATTGATTATTAGTAAGTTCTTTGTTCAAAATTTGAGAGCAAGAAGTATTATGTAAATATATCTTTTTGTTATTTAACTAGTCTTACAACATTTAGCATCAAATTTCTTGAAACATTTAAACAAATTAATCACAAACTGGGGCTTGGACTCTTTCTTTCTTTTATTTTTTTTTAAGTAATCTCTATACCCAACATGAGACTTGAACTCACAACCCTGAGATCAAGACCTGCACGCTCCAGTGACTGAACGAGCCAGGTGCCCTTTGGGCTTTTTCTTTTTAATTTCCTCAGGTGAGGGGCTGCCTTAGTGGCTCAGAGGGTTAAGCTTCTGCCTTCAGCTCAGGTCATGGTCTCAGGGTCCTGGGATCGAGCCCTGCATGGGACACTCTGCTCAGCATGGAGCATGATTCCCTCCCTCTCTGCCTACTTGTGATCTCTCTGTGTGTCAAATAAATAAATAAAATCTTTAAAAAAAAGTTCCTTAAGTGATTCTAATGTGTGACCAGTGTCGAGAACTCTAGCACTGGATAATTCCTTTAAATAGCTCAAGAAATTAATTTTGAAAAGCGAACTAAAAGCCTACATAGATTATGATTGGTGTTAAATTGAGGGGAAAAAAGAGATAAAGAGAAGACATCAGCTGGAACAGAGTGTAATTAGGTACTCAAATATTTGTTAGATGGATAAATACATTTACGGAATGTAGGGTGTTTTTTTTTTTTGTCTCTTCATAAATATGTCAAATGGGTATATAAATTCAACAAAGGAGTTTGATATAAAATTGATTAAAATGTTAGAACAGAAGTTTTTTAGAATTTCAGTGTTACTATTTCATGATGCTTTTAAGATGATCTCTCTGTAGATGGTGGGAAGATCTTGTTAGCATATGTTTTTAATTTCTCAAGCTTGAATAATTTAGTCACTGAACAAAGATTTAGAATGAGTTTTGGAAGACACAAGTCCTAGATTATGTCCCCACCTAGCTGGGTCAGAGATTTGAGAGCAGGGGCTGGAGGGATGAGCTCCAAGGACATTGTTGTATACATGCTGATACCTTGGGCAGGAACACTCTTCCCACACTTCCTGTGGCTAGCTCCTTTGTGTCATTTGGATTCAACTCATTGTTCTATATTTCCTGGTTCATCCAAGTTAAAATACATCCCATTTGTCACTCAGACCTTTACTATGTCCTGTATTCTTTTTAGCTGTGATCACTATTCATTAATCACTATTTGATCACTGTTCATTAATATAATGTTTGTTTACATATTTATTTTCTCATTTCTGCATTAGAATATCTGCTCCTTAAAAGCAGAGACCTTGTCTTTTCTTTTCATGACTGTGTCCCCAGGTCTTAGAGCAGAGCTGGAGTTGCATGATAAATATTGAGGAATATTTATGGGATATACAGGGACATTTATTCATTTCTGTTGTCCATTGTTTTTCAAGAATGCTTGGAAACACACACATACGTGAGCTCACACAAACTTTCTATGTCTTTCAACCCCTATGTAGTGTGCAGATTAGTGCTTAACTATTTTCTTTTTTTGTCTCGATGAAATGGGACATGTTTCAGGGCAGAGCTCATAAATTTCATATGCCCTCTTAGTACTTCTCATCATTACAGAGTGATGGTTCTGGGGGATTCTGCTTCTCGTGGAGATAGTATATAGTGATTTTATAAGTCCATGTATCTGGGAAGGAGTGTTTTACTTCTTGGCAGCTTAGAGAACTTCAATCTTTCCAAATTCCATGTAATTTTCATAGCATTAAAGCTACTAATTTCAGATTATTGGTAAGTTTTAAATGATTAATTCCCAGGTTACTTTGAATTAGTCTTTGTTTGCCATCCCTGATTGCAGCTAGTTAGTAAAGTAGCTAAACTTTAAAACTCTACTTGGTTTTAATTTTGAGTGATGTCACTGCTTCTCTCATGGTTAATGGTTCTTAATTACCTGCAGCTTGTCTGGTTTGCTCATTTATTTTCCTGTGTTCCAACATCACTTGTGATCTCCCAACTTCTGGCCTTTTGGGGGATTTGTACTTGAACTGGGTTCACATAGGAAATACCCCTGAGTACAAAGAGAAGATATCTTTTCTTCAAGACTTTGGGTTAAATTAAGGGGTGCTCTGAGATTTTAAGGCAAATTGTCACGAGTCAGCCTTTATCTACAGTTACTTATCTCTGTAATCAGATTTTTCTCAAGACACAAAATACACATACACACAAAATAAAACACAGATACAGTTTAGATGCCGACTCAAATTGTCAGCCAGGGCTGTTGAGTCCACATTTTTTAATCATCCCAGGTGATTGATTATATTAAGTGAATATTAGCAGTTACAAAATAAGTCTACAGTAATACAATGTACTTTTATCATTTTTTTTACACATTAATGGTTTTTGGTTAATTATTCCTGTTTCTTAAAAAATAATTTAAAAAAGTATAGCTCTTCTGTAGTCTGAATGTTTGTGTCCCCTCTCAAAAGTCATATGTTGGAGGGACGCCTGGGTGGCTCAGTGGGCTAAGCCTCTGCCTTTGGCTCAGGTCATGATCCCAGGGTTCTGGGATCGAGCCCTGCATCGAGCTTTTGCTCAGCAGGGAGCCCGCTTCCCTCCCTCTCTCTGCCTGCCTCTCTCCCTACTTGTGATCTCTATCTGTCAAATAAATAAATAAAATCTTAAAAAAAAAAGTCATATGTTGGAACCCTAATCCAAGTGCCAAGTGTAATGACATTTACAGATAAGGCCTTTAAGAGATTATTAGGTCATGGTGGTGGGGCCCTAACAATGGGATTAGTGCCCTTATGGGAAGTGACGGGAGAGAGCCAATGATATGATATATTACATATAATATATGAAATATTATTATAATGCTATATTATTATATCAATAAATGAAATGCAATAAATAAATAAATAAATAAAATTGCAATGCAATAAATAAATAAATTACAATGGAAGATTATTCAGCTTAACAAAGGAAGGAGTGTGGGTGATGTCCCTGGTGGGCCATGCTGGCTCTTGGCTGGGACCTAAGCCAGGCCCGGACTGAAAACCTGCATCGTCCCACCAACTTGGGTTTTCCTGCTATCTGGCCCCCAAAGGACAATGTCCAGTGTCAGAGCATGGGGACAGAAATAGCCTCAGTTAGTTCCTACACGAAGAGTAGCTTTGGAAACTTCTGAAAACCCAACTCATCATCCACCTGGCTATGATGGGAAATCTACAACATTAATCCCATGACGCATGTTTTACTTTGTAGAATTCCAAACATTCAACAAGCTTGTGAGTGGTCTATTTATTTGCAAGCTTAGGTTGCTGCTTCTTGCCTTTAAAAGCCAAGCACTGTAGTTGCTCCCGTAGATCGGTACAGTCTTTTACAGTTTTCAAAGCACTTATGAGTTCTTCCCCTATTCTTTACTTCTGAAAAGCAAAATGTGTATCAGCCAATGATGTAATTAGTTTGAACAGAAAAGAACTTTATTGGACATTATCAAGGGCCTTGAAGAATGCCCGGAGGGCCAATGCCAGGTTCTGGGGCTGTACCACCGCAGGACTGCCCAGGGGAGATAGTGCAGTGATACCCCAACAGTTGACCCTGGATGGAACCGTGGGCATGGCTGCTCAGAGAACTCCAGTCTTTTGCATCCATCCTTAGAAACAGATCCTACCTACTTGGTGCTTGCTTCTTCTTCTCCCATCAGAGCCTCATGTGGGTGCATCTGATGGGCAGACCTTGTATCATTTGCAAAGTAATTTCTGGCTTCTCTTGGGGTAGAAAGTCAACATGGGAAAATTCCTCAGAGGTAGGAAGAGTGTCCAAAGGATGCTGGCTGTTTCAAATTACAACAAACAGGACAAACGATACCACTGACCATCAGAAGTGGGGTTTTAATGTCTTGAAACAGTTATTATTGGGTTTTAATGTTACTGGGAATCATTTACTGTAGGTTCACAAGATATCTGATAAGAGAGCACCTTTTAGATTTCTCTAACCAATAATATCTGCATTCTGATCCTGCAGAAAAAAGTTCTCTGAAAGTGCTGACCAGTTTTGATTGCAATACGATTTCTCAGCTGATTCTTTTCATATCCTATTTGAAGCAGAGCTCAAAGCTCTGTACTCTGTGGGTGGTTGTATAATTGTTTTAATTCATTTGTTAAACATAATTATCTTTCCTCACTTCTGTCCTATTCCTTTGATATATGCTCAGCAACTTGGTCCCTAATGGATGTGATTAGAGCTTCCCACGGTGTGCATCATGTGAGGGAAGGGGTGTTACATCGTTAAGGTGGGGACACATCTTCATTTCATGTTTCAGGGACTTAAGCTGTTTCTTTTGACACCTGGGGGCTAAGTTAATGAGAGAGTTCTTTGATAGCTTTATGTGAGCTAATTCTGCTTGTCACATGCTATAGGGGACCTGGAGAAGAGGGAGGAAGTCAGAGAGCAGAAGATAGGTGGGGTGCCTTTGTTCAGTGACCATCCCCTCATGTCAACCACCAACCCAATCATTAACTCTGGGCGTTTAAACACAGACATCCTGAGACAGATCAAAGACAGGTTCTTGGCAACAGGTCAGAACATATTCTTGGGAAAAAGAGTTATGCTAGTGGACCCTTGTGAATCTGAGGTGTCTTCCTCCTAGAGACCTGGGTGTTTTGTAGACAACCTCTCATCCACCATTTTGCAATGTCCCCGCAAGGCACTTATTCCCAAGTCTGGGAAAACTGAAGAATATTAGACTCTGTGCTCTTAGAGATCAGGGAAGGTGTCAATGAACCATCCTTCTGGGTTCTAACCTAGACTGACAACAGATAAGAACCGAGTTCAAGCAAATGTGATAGGTATTGAGGGCTAGATGAGTCAGCATGGCTTAGATTCAAGACCAAAAGAGTCTTGAATCTTCCTGTGCCCTGAATTGAAAAATGGTGCCCAGGGAATAGTGTACCTGGCCCGATCCAGCCATGCTTACCCCAAGAATATGAAGATTTCCCCCTGCATTTTCTTTTGAAAGTTTTATGGTTTTAGCCTTTACATTTAAGTCTACAATCTATTTCCAGTTAATTTTTGGATATAATGTGAGGCAAGAGTGATGATTTGTTTTCCCATACATACATGCAATGATAGAAATGCTTTCCAGCCTGCCGCCAAAAAGAATGGGCCTGGGTCTTTCCTACTGTTTCCTGGCAATGGTCCAGCACAGCTTTCCTTCAGAGCAGTCAAATAACTGAAAGAAAATCCTCAAATTTGACAATCTTGTCTACTGGGTTTCAATGGAAGTTCATGCATTTTATCCACTCCCCCTTTTCAACCTGCTTTCTATAGAGAACATCAATTCACCTGTTGGAATTCAACCTGAAAAAAAAAAAGGGCAACAAATTAAGCCACTTACAAGAGTGTCACAAAGTACTGACCTTTTATTCTTAACACAGTGACTGGACAGAACCCCTATTTTTGCGAGTAAAAAAGAGCAGGCACCCCTTCCCCATCCTATGCGATGGTGCACTTCAAAGCCTTGTCTAAGCAAATCTTAGAATGTTGAAGTTGTAGGGAACAGAATGTTCATCAGTTTGATGAACGTTGGAAACAGTGGTCTTTGCAGCTTCGGTTTATAACAGTGAGCTTGTGCATTCTTGGATAGCTGTCCATTACTGATGTGTGCCGGATTAGTTTTACAGTTTCACCTGAGGAAGGAAGACTTTATGTTTTATGAAGAGTCCAGAAATTCTGCTTTTAAGGCTAAATGCATACAGCAACATTTATTACACAGAAAGTGCAGCAAGTCTACAAGACCAGAAGCATAAGTACTGATGAATGGATGGAAGCAGTAGCTAGGACTATAGACAATCCTATAGCAAGAGAAGACTGTGATGCTTCCGGATGGTCCAGGAAATCTTCTGGAGGCTTCAGTACCTGGTGTGATCATTTAGTCGTGAAAAGGGCACATCAGAAGGGGTGGTGTGGTGAGCAAGGGCACAGGACAGGAGCCGAGCACATCTGGCAGGTGGCAAGTGGACTGTCAAGGTGGGGCCGTGAGAGACTGGGGTCAAGGCAAGCTGCCAGGAGCCAGGAAGTCTCCTGAAAGCCCGAATATCCCAGGATAGCATATTCTCAAATCATGATGATAAGGCTTACGACGATTTAAATGCTGTTAAATGGGAATTTTGCCTTTCAAACCATGCTATACCTTTGATTGTAAGATGTATCCCAATTTCAAAGATGTTAGATTGTGTGGGGGGAAAAGCACAAGTCAGTGTGCTAGCCAGCCTCGGGGAGGACCACGAAGATTTCCACATCCCAGTATCTGCATGTGTGTTGTACCCTCCCACATCTGGTGTGACTAACAGGATATAGCAGAATTGGGGGTAAATCAGTTACAGAATTAGGTTATGAAAGACACTGAGGCTTCTGTTTTGTTCTCTCTCTCTTTTCCTCTCTTTCTTTTCTCTTTCTCTCTCTCTCTCCTTTCTTCTTCTATTCCCCCTTTCCTTCCCTCTCACTCCCTCCCTTTCTCTCTCATTCTTATTTATCATTAGCTCTTGTGGAAATGCAGGTATCCCTGTAGATACCCGGGTGGCAAGGAACTGAAGCCCTCCACACCTGCCACCTGCACAGAATTGAGGTCTGTCCATCATCACATGTCCTTCAAACAGCTGCAGCCGGCTATTTGATGGCAATCTCATGAGATACCTCAAGGCAGAAACACACAGCTCGACAGCTTCCAGGTGCCTGACCTTCATAAACGGTGTGAGATCATAAGTACTTAAATATATAGGTTGGGCTGCTAAGTTTGGGGGTAATTCATTGCAAAGCAATAGAGGAACGATTCTATACAAAGACTCAAAATATGCCTTATTCCGTATGTGTACTCAGCGTCAGTCTGACGTTCAGAAAGAGATATGCCTGCCTGAGGCTGCTTAGAACATGCAGTGCCTCAGAGCAGGGGGAGACATTAAAGAGAGGTAACAAAAAATGGGGAAAGGGAATGTAGACATACAAAGAAGAACCATTTTGCTTTTCTAGGTCCTTCTTTTTAAAGAGTAGAAAATATACTTTCCTAGAAAGAAATAAACACAGAAGGAAAGAGTAGGATGAAAGTTACCTTTATCAGCCTATAAACAGATACTCAAACCAAAAACACTGGAAACTGCAAAAAGATGCCAACTGTTTTTAAAGAAATGGCACACGACGTTAGGTATGAATAACTTTCATGCAAATTGAAGAGGTAGACGTGGTCGAATTGTTCAGGAGGCACCAAAAGAATGTGAATAACATTCTATTGAAAGGAAAGAAGACTGAGATTCTGAACAAAAATGTTTTATTAGGTAAAAGAATGAATAAATAAATGTATATATATATGTATATATATACATATATATATAAGTTTTCTAGGGTTGCTATTTCAAG
Organism: Mustela lutreola; assembly: GCF_030435805.1. Lineage (NCBI taxonomy): Eukaryota > Metazoa > Chordata > Mammalia > Carnivora > Mustelidae > Mustela > Mustela lutreola. The sequence goes on from NC_081292.1 coordinate 95,620,323, forward strand.
ATACCAGAAGCCTGGAGGCTGAAACCACAGAAGTGGACAGTGTCACATTTCTAGAGGCTACAATGTTGGTAGGACATGCTCCTTTTGTAGGTATTGTGGATGGATCTACTCCAGGCCCCTTTTCCAGCTTGAAGCGTTGCTCTGGCTTTGGACTTCTTCACCGGGCCTTCTCCCTCAGTGCATATCTGTGTATCCGCACTCTCCCTTCTTAGAAGCACACAAGTCCTCCTGAATTAGGGGCCCAGTCTACTCAAATATGACCTCATCCTAGCTAGTGACATCTCCAGGGACCCTATTTCCAAATAAGGTCATGCTCCCAGGTGCTGGGGTTTAGGACTGGGATACTTCATATGCATAATCACATACACACACACACACACACACACACGTGTGTGTGCATATATATTCCTATATATATCTATGTGTATAGATAGAAAGGGAGGAAGGAATAGACGGGAAAAAGAAAATACGCCTAGCGAGTTAGTAGACTTCACCTTTAACTTTTCAACAATGACCTTCAGAATGAACGACTGAAATTCTATTGAAAGAAAAGACCTGGATAGGTCAGTGAAAAATAAACTCTACGAGGATGCAGTGGCTAGTATAGATTTTGTGGAAAGAGAAAGGATGAAAAGGGCTAGACCGTACCCAAAGAAATCCTCAAAGGCTACTTTTCCGAGGACTTGAGAAGAGACAATGGAAAGACACCCGATCCGTGAACAGAGAAAGCAACCATTGCAGAACAACAAGGGATCCTCTTAGAAAGACATGGCTATCCTCAAGGTGTCTGCATGCGATGAGAAAACTCCCTGAGATCCACCACATTCAAGCCCATCCAACAAGGCTCCAGACACTTTTTGGAAAGCTTGTCTTTCTTTCATGGAGAGAGAATGAGTGAGAGAGAGCATGAGAGAGGAGATGGTCAGTGGGAGAAGCCAACTCCCCAAGGAGCTGGGAGCGGGAGGCGAGATGAGATCCTACCAGTCCGGGGTCATGACCTGAGCCCAAGGCAGTCGCTGAACTAACCGAGCCACGCAGGCGCCCGTCTCCAGAAATGGGTCAGCAACAGCTGAGGAGCACCTGGGCAGCACCCTCAGTGAAGTGCCCAACTCTGGGTTCTGGCTCAGGGGGTGATCTCAGGCTCTTGAGATTGAGCCCTGAGGCTAGCTCTGGGCTCAGGGCAGAGTCCACTAGGTCTCTCTTTGGGTCCTGCCCTTCCCCCCTTCCCCATGAAGAGTGCTCTTGCCCTGAAACCAACTAGGAAAAGCATTCACAGAAATAAACAATGTTTGAGAGGGGGTGTAATGCCAACTGAATATTACCCCCACCTTAAAAGACCACCAGAGACGTGAATCCAAGCCAAGCAACAAGGGTCGTTTATTGCAGGTTCGAACCTGACCTCTGCGCTGCTCGTTAACAATAACGCCGAGAGGTCCGGAGCTGGGTCGGTGCAGGATTTTTATAGACAGATACAAACAAGTTTCAGGTGGGGCTGAGCTGATTGATTGATAGTTTGAACAGGCATACTTGGCGTCCGTGGATTGGGTCAGGTGACCCGCGCGCGAAAGCAGACAAAGCAATCTTACAGAAGCAGAACTGGCCGGTTAGCCCACGCATGCGAAAAAAAAGCACTATCAGGATATTGAAGGCCTGGTTACTATCAAGCCAAGGCCACTTTCCCTCTAATGAGGCACTAACATAAAGACAATTGGGAGTCTCCTGGTGAAATGTTACATTCCGGCTATCAAAGGTAAGGTAACTTCTTTGTTGTAAATTTCAAGGACATTTGCAAACCAAGGGAGACTCCTACCCTGTAGGACTGTGATTTCTGCAAGTTAAATATTTATCATTTTATGGCAGTCAGGGGTGCCTGAGGAATGCTACACATATGGAGGGGAGCGGGTGAAGGGGGGGGGTGCAAGGCGCCAGCTTTTGCTTTGTCCTCAGCCAGCCTCCTGCTCCTTCATTCCCCCCTGAACAATTTTGACCCTTAAATCTTTAAGGGGGTTGAAGGTGGAAGGTCTCATCTTCTATAACTTCTTCGTGCTGAATGGGGGCGTAGAGCTGTCCCTACCTACTGGGGTCAATATTGATCAGGGTAGGAATGTATAAGGGAGTTACGAAAGGTGGAGGCAGCTGAATCCAGCGCTGACAGTGAAGAGGCGTCCTCGTGTGCAATAAGGATCGTCTGTCGTGGTGTAGTCATTGTAGCAATGGAGTCTCGGCACCAAGTAGAGAAAGATGGAACAAAGCATCATATTAAGGTTAATAAGGCGATAAGAATAAGAAGCCCGAAAAGGAGATTTGGCCATAGCCCTCCTCCAAGCCAGGAACTTAACCAATCACTAAAAGAGAGAGAGGGACCTTGTAGAGCCTTAATCTAGGCATTCATATCCTTAATTAGTCCTGTGATACTTTTGTGATAGTCTGGGATGTACAAACAACATTCTGTCTTGATAATTGCACATGTGCCACCCTGGGCTGCTTTCAGGACATCTAAGGCCATCCTATTTTGTAGGACTGCCTTGCGTATCTGTGACAATTCGGTATTAAGTAGGGAGATGCCATTTAGTGAATCATTGAGTGCCTTTGTAGTATATTTATTAAAGGCTTCTACATGCCACATGACATCCTCTAGTCCTGCAGATGGAACAAAAATGGATGCTAAGTGATCATACCATTTAAAAACAGATCGTGTCCATCTTTATTTCAAGTTGGGGAGATTAGCTGGGGTTGTAATGGTTTTAGTAATGCACCCATGAATTCAGGGAAATCCTAAAGTACAGCGACCTATCTACCCTGGAGGAAGCCAGGGCCACAAGTTGGTTCCACATATCCAGTGGGTTCCGTTTGGAGCTGGCCATCTGATGCCAGGTCGCCTTGCCCAGTCAGTAGCAAACCAGTCAGTAGCCTGAAGTACTATTATTTGGGAACACATTTCTAGTGAGCCATCCTTGACATCGTGTGTTATTTGCCCAATACCACTTGTATGATTCCTTTGTTCCCAGCATAAAACTGCCTTCTGACTGAGCTGTCCAATCGTGGGTGTAAGCCACAGATATGTATCTCAGATGTGATATATGCCATCCTTAGTATAGCCATAAGGAGGGTTTTGAAACTTAGGCCCCTATTTGATTGGGGATTTATGGCTTGATAGCAATCCCCTTTCTTCCAAATAGCTCCATGGGCATGTAGCATATTTGGAGTCAGTATAAATGTTAATTCTTAGGCTTTGGCAATTGCAAAGTGCAAGTGAGCACTATGGCACCCTAGCTTTTCTTATTCTTTCTATGAAAACTACTGTCATCAGAAAACCAACTGTCATTCGTATTTTTAATAGGGGCATCTTAAATCTGGACAAATAGAGTAAGTAAGATCAATAACCTCTGAACATTTTTGCTCTATAGAGAAAGAAGTACAATGGTCAGGTTCAGGCATACAGGTAACTAGGTTTAAAGTTTGACAAATTTTAAGTATTATTTCTGGCATATCTATAAGTATAGTCCAATATTTAATTAGATGGCCTCTATAATCCATTGGTGTCCTTTGGCTTCTAAGACAAATCTGGACCTGATGTGAAGGTATTACAGTCAGGGACTGTTCCATAGTGAGCTTTGAGGCTCCTTTTATGAGGGCTGTTCTATGCTTAGCTAAAGCATCTGTTTGCAATCACACCTCAACAGAGAAGGCCTCTAGGATAAATATGACTAAGGGATGAAACCAATAAGAAGACCTTTGAGTGGTCCAGCCTTAACAATATCCTGATTACAGAGGATCACTGCCAAGTGAGAATACTTGTCAAGAGATAAGGGGAGTCCCCAATGCATCACACAATCCACTCATAAACAAAGTGGGGTCATCCATTGTCTCCACAAGTCCATAGTTAATCCTATGGAGTGCAATAGGCTGGCTTTTAGGCAATTTCATTATCCCAGCCACACATAAGGTGTTAGTTAAGTTATACAATTGTCGGAGAATTAATCCCATTTTCCAGTTGTTTAATCATGTGTGAGGGGGTTCTACTAATATCCCCACAAAATAAAAAAAAGCAAGAAGATCATCTAAATGAGCTATTGTGTATCTTCTCTGAAGTTTACCTCAAATTGTTTAGCTTAAGTAAACAAACATTTAAAGACAATCAAATCTAGAATTTAACATCCATAAAGGTGTGTTACTAAAACAATTTTTCTCTCTAAAATAACCCTCATTTACAGAGATAGCCAAATCAGGACTAATTCACTTGTGAAACAAGTCCAGTTTTAACAAACTTGGCCCATTATTTACATAAGCTCAGCAAGAACAGTTGAGTGTGATTTTATAGATCTTTTAGAATCTGCTTTGCTGGAACTTCTTATAAGGAATCTCTGGGTTGAACTTTTAGTAGCCTCTCCGGGCCAGAAGCCAAGCCCTGTACTTGCCATCAGGCATGCCTGCAATACCTGTTGATTTGGGCGAGTTCCTCTTCTGAGTTTCCGCACCTACCAAAGAGTGACATTCTTTACTCACCTGGTGAGGCTGCTGGGAACTCTGTAAGCAAGGTATCAGGCCAACAGTCCCAAGGGGCTTTATGGCTCCAGGTTTCATAAAGTCAACGTTAGTTCCTTAAAGCTGTCTGGTCATATCTGAGTCTATGCATGTCTTTCCCAAATATGACATTCCAGTCAAAGCCTTGGTAAAATAACCAGTTCTCAATGGTGTCCTGTTAAAGGAGAACAGATTCTTATTGAACTTATGCAAATGACTGATTGCCATGGAAGAAAGAATACTTACTGAGACCTTTTGGTTTCAGAGGGTTCATATAGAGAGAAAATTTGAATGCCTTGAGCACTTTTACATCTATATAAGTTACAGATAACTTAAGAAAAAGTATCCCTAGTCTGGAAGAGCAAACATTAGAGAGAACCAGCAATGTTTAAAGTAAGACAAAACATTAAGAGACACAACATTATAATCTTTTAGTTCATTTAGTCCCATGTTACTAAATCTGGTGAATGCGGCTTTAGTTAGTTTTGGAAATTCTTACCCATTTCAGTTTTAGGATTTTCAAGTATATCAAATATCTGTATTTGTCCTGAAAGTCCTTTATAGGAATCTCCTTGAAGATAAAACTCATTTTACAAGAGAATTAAAACAATTATAAATGACAAAAACTCAGAATGGATATGGTTAGAGCTAAAGAGACACAGGAGTTTACAATTTAGCTGCAAGGAAATCAGGTTATTTCTGTGATACATAACATTTCCATAATTACAATATCAAGCGATGATCTCTCCAAACATTAAAACTTTAGGAAGTGCATAGAATCTCTAGAATAGTTATAGTATTTTCCCAAATGTAATCCAAGGTTTATCATTGGTTCAGTAGTATTTCACGATAAACTTCACATACCAAGGAAAAGCCTGAGTTAAAGAGATTTACAATTTAAATCTTGTCAACATTTGCTAAAATCTTAGAAAGTTTTGAAGCAAATGCCTAAATATAATTAGGGATGTTAAACACCTGATAAAACAAAACATAGAAACTGGTTTTTCTGGGCAGGCAAAGAGAAAATCACTTACATTCTCGTAACAGGAGATCAATTAATCTAATAAAACTTTATCCTTTGAACAGAGAATTTCAGTCTTGTACTAATGTACCTTTAAAACCCATTCATTTAGGACAAAATTACCTTCCCTTACCTTCAACAAAATGTATTCCCATTCCTTAAATCTTTCTTACATATCTGCTACTTTCTTACATACAGAGTTTCCCTTATTTCCATCAGTCTTAGTTACACTAAGCAGAACTTTGTATTCTTAGAAACACCTTTAGTTATTAACCAATTGTGAACTGTTACACAACAGAATTCTTCAGGTGGCAAATTTATGAATCAGTTAAGTGGCAAACAAGTTTACCAACAGATTTAAATACTCTTAGTTTCTTTGCAGTAAGAAGTCAAAAGCACAAACCTACATCCAATAATTAACGACTTAGCATTTTATCCTGTTTGGTAAAGACCTAGATGTCCACAATTTAATTCCATTTGTCATCCAAGCAAAACTTTAAAACTTTCAGTTTACCAAAGACTTTGAAAGCTACTTCAGCAATTAGCCATTAGAACTTTGAGACAGACAATTAACCTTCAGTTTAGTTATTTCTTTGCTAACAAATTTTAATAAATAACATGAGCTTATTTGACCTTCAGTAAACCTCGAAGTTTCACATTTACTGCTGATAACTTAAAAGACAGGTCTTATCTTAATTAAACTAACAAACTTAACTTAGTTCCAACACTGATTTACTTTCCACCTGGGCCCACTCCACTTTGAATGTTTACCTGAGACATGCGTGGGAAGATCTGGAGTGGGGGGTGTTAGGTCCAGGGGGTGCTCTTCTTGCTCCTTGACAGTGAAGAGAGAAGGAGCTGTGGTGCATGATCTAGAGGCCAGTCATGCAGGCTGAACACACGTTGGTACAGAAACACGTAAGGGGGAAACAGAAGAAACAAAGCGCTGCCAGGAGGCAGAGAAAAGATTCCCGGTTTTAGAGCTCATAAGGCCCAACAGAGGAGAAGACACCATGCTTTCCCATCAGCCAGGGGGGAGGGGTTAGGCAGTCCAAGTCAGGCCAGAGAACACAGGGAAACTTCCCCGAAACAAAGAGAGTTTCGGCAGCTGCTTGGGAATATTCCTTATAGTCTCTGTCTCGAGTTAGACCAACCCCAGTTGGCTCCAGTTATAGCCATTAACATGGGAAGTGAGTGAGGGAGAAGCCCCCACATCTATTAGGAGTAACAGAGAGAAATAAATCCAGAGTCCCCTTTGCTAGGGATGGCCCAGCAACCTGGGTTTACTAGAAGAAGGCTTATTTACATAATTAACATCCAATATGTCAGGAGGAAATTTACTAGCTGACTCATTGAATCTGGTTTTAGCTCTTAATACCTATCTCTTATATTCCCTCCCGATATGTACGATGTTGCAGACAAGGGGAGAGGGATCTTTCAGGTGCTGTCCTGCTCGCGTCCCTCGCGGGAACTTAGGAGCGTCTTAGCTAAGGTCTATCCGTATAAACCCCGAACCAGGCTACTCCATGGAGTAGATGACCATTATGCTGTATGACGCTCCATGAGACTCAGGGTGCAGCCCACTCAGGCTCCGAAGCCGAAGGCAGTGGAGCCACACAAACACATTCATACAGTCAGGCATTCCTCAGATTCAAATGGGTTAGACACCCTCCTGTTAAACAGAATGTAACCTTCATGACCAGTACAAGGAACATATATCCACATTTAAAGACATAACATGGAGACATACATGAAGACATACATTGTTGGCCTCCCAGGTGGGGCTCGAACCCACGATCTCTGCGAGGCCCTCCTGGCCCCCGAGGTGGGACTCGAACCCACGATCTCTGAGAAGCCGTCTCGGCCCCTGAGGTGGGACATGAACCCACAATCTCTGAGAAGCCATTCCCGCCGGGCACGAGGGACGCCTCCCCATTGGCCCGCTGGCAACCCTATAGTGCGTCCGCCAGGGTGTATTTGCCAGCCACCGTCCTGGGACTCTAACCCAGGTCCTGGGACTCTAACCCAGGAAAAATCACAGAAAGGACAAGACACACAAGACATACATAAGAACAAAGCATACGAAAAACATAGAGACAAAAGACAAAGCCCGCTTTCTTACCGATCGGTTGCAGTGACCCGTTGACCAGTTGTCTGGTGGGCTTGAAGGGGAGATCTCGGTGGGACCTCCAAATGTATTGCCAACTGAATATTACCCCCACCTTAAAAGACCACCAGAGACATGAGTCAAAGCCAAGCATCAAGGGTCGTTTATTGCAGGTTCGAACCTGGACTTCTGCGCCGCTCGTTGACGATAACACCGAGAGGTCCGGAGCTGAGTCACTGCAGGATTTTTATAGACAGATACAAACAAGTTTCAGGTGGGGCTGAGCTGATTGATTGATAGTTTGAACAGGCATACTTGGCGTCCGTGGATTGGGTCAGGGGACCCGCGCGCGAAAGCAGACAAAGCAATCTTACAGAAGCAGAACTGGCCGGTTAGCCCACGCATGCGAAAAAAAAGCACTATCAGGATATTGAAGGCCTGGTTACTATCAAGCCAAGGCCACTTTCGCTCTAATGAGGCACTAACATAAAGACAATTAGGACTTTCCTGGTGAAATGTTACATTCCGGCTATCAAAGGTAAGGTAACTTCTTTGTTGTAAATCTCAAGGACATTTGCAATCCAAGGAAGATTCCTACCCTGCAGGACTGTGATTTCTGCAAGTTAACTATTTATCATTTTATGGCAGTCAGGGGTGCCTGAGGAATGCTACACATATGGAGGGGAGAGGGTGAAGGGGGCGGTGCAAGTCGCCAGCTTTTGCTTTGTACTCAGCCAGTCTCCTGCTCCTTCACTTCATTATCAGCACCTACTGCTCTCCTCTCCTGGTGGTCTCTCCGGAAGGGGTCTTCTCTAGGTCTTCTAGCAGGAGATGGGCACCTCCCCTCTACCCCTGTTGCCGGACCAACCTTACTTATCCTGCAGGGTCAGGTTGGCGTGGCCTTCTTTTATCTGTTGTTCTCTTCTGAATGGTTAGTTTTTCATAGATACCATGCTTTGCTTTTGTCAGGATTTACCCTGGTCTATCAAAACCCTTTTCTTGTGCCAGTGAAGCCTAAGAAATACCCTGATGAGAGAACCAGGAACACGAACAGATCATATTTATCCTGAATGTTCCGTCCAAAATGAAAAATACATTTCTGAGGAGCATCAAGATCTCTGAGAAGGGAAGTTTCACCAACTCTGTCATGTAGGGGCATCAATTTCAATTCTGTGTCAGTATTCCTACTTTCGCAGCTAGTAATTCTCTACCTCAGAAAGCCCACTCTCAACCGTTTCCTCTCTCAAAGGCAGTTGGTCTTAGAGTCTGCACATGGCACTTCGGGCCTGCTGGTCGTTGGCTACTGCTCTCTGTACCTTGGGTCTAACAGCTGCGGGGCATCAAGATGAGAACGTCTCTTGTTCTAAGACTTAATATAGTTTGGGGCACATGGTAAGCAATAATCACTTATTTTGTTGATCCAAGTGTTCGACCTTTCTTAATTATTCTTGTACCACAGTTTACTTCTTCTAAGACTTGTCCTCCCCCAGCAATTTTAATATCTCTTAAGGTGGCACTCACCTTGCACTTTATGACATATCCTAGTTTAACTGACAGCATTTCTCTTTCTTAGTCGAACATAAACTATAGTGCATCTTACCCTTGATGAAAGCTAGGATGCAATTAAATACTCTATTATGGTTACGATTCTGATATTTGAAATCCTCCGGTAGCTCCCTGTGCCCCCACAGTGCAGTACCTAACCTCCTAGGCATAGTGTACAAACCATCTCACCCCCAGTGTTAACCCCAGGGCTCAGCTTCCATCCCCAGGTGATGCTGCCAGATCAGCTGTCGGTTGTCAGGAACTTGCTGTCGTTTCCCGAATGCACTGTGCTGCCTCCTGGCACTTTGAAACGTGACACACTCATCCTCATTCTTCGCTTTGCCCTTGTCTATCACCTCCCCTGAAAATCTGTTCCTAAGTGGCTTTTCCCAGCTCCAACCTACCCTTGGTAGTCTTATATCTCCCTGTGGTAAAGCCTGTCACACTGCACCATGGACATGCCCGTTGTCCCCCTGAGAAGAGAAAGGGGACAGTGAGGTTCCCCCAGCATTTGCAGCTCTAGTGCAGAGCCCCATGCCTGGCTTGCAGGAAATGCCAGATCATGAAGACAAACGGAGATCATCCTCTGGCTAAAACCAGCTCTTCTTTGCCTACCGCAGGATCTGGATCAATAAAGAGCAGCCAGTTATTATTCCTGCTTTTCTACGGATTTTTTCCCCATATATTTCCCAGGTCTTTACTCTTTTTATAGCACTTTAATTCAGGCTTCAACCACTTCCTAGTCAGATCAGGTGAAATCATTTTCCTTCCCATACCCTCGATGTATTTCACACCTAGTAATTCTTTTTTTATAGATCTTATTTACCCATTTGACAGACAGATCACAAGTAGGTAGAGAGGCAGACAGACAGAGAGGGGGTAAGCAGGCTCGCCACTGAGCAGAGAGCCCGATGTGGGGCTCCATCCCAGGACCCTGAAATCATGACCTGAGCCGAAGGCAGAGGCCTAAACCACTGAGCCACCCAGGAGCCCATATCTGGTAATTTTTAACCAACGTGCATTTGCTGCATCAAATAGTTCCTTCTTCTTTAAATATAAATATAAAATATATTGATCAAGTCACACGCATGTCTTAGGAGAATGTCATACCTTTAGTAAGAAACTTGAAATCTTGGCCATTGGTTTTGATTTTTGTTTTGGTTTGATTTGGTTCGGTTTTTGTAATTTTAAAAATCCCTCCAGCCCTTGGCTCTGTCTGACCTGATTGCTTTCAGCTGTTTCCGCCACTAAATTGTCCCGGCAGCGAAAGCTCTCATTGTTTACAGTGGCGTCCCCGTCTGAACACTTTGTTAATAAAAAGCTTTTTTTTCTTTTTCTTTTTTTTTTTTTTTTGGGCTATGGTAAAGTGGAACAACAATGAGGTATTTCAAGGAGGTGAACCACAGATAAATTTCTCTAAGGGTGGGGTGAGGGTTACTCAAAAAGGAACTTGACAAGGCTTTTAAAGGTATCGACAATCATTATAACATAACGTGACTGATTGTTACCGTGCTCTTAACTGGGCAAACACTTGTTGGCTTCCAAGAAAGACTAACATAGTTCTAGATGGTTCTAGCGGCCTTCTAGCACAGGGTCTCATGAGGCCGGGATTCTAGCCACTGGCTGTGCAAGGCATGAGGCCTGTTAGTTATTCTATTTTTTCCTCTGAAGAATGGGCCTTTCTACATTCCAGGTCCTTTCTACCCCAATAAATATTGCGGCGATTCTCTCAGTGAGTTATACTTTTGGCTTAAACAGCCAACTGTCTCTTTAAAAGGACTTTTGTTTAAAGTCCTTTAAAAAAAAGTTCTTTCAAAAAAATCTTTTTTTTTTTATTTTTTATTTTTTAATCTCATATGTTTACTCTGATCCTGGAACTTTGTCATTTTGACCTTCTCTGCTCATTAAAATATTCTTCATCATCAGCATCTACTGCTCTCCTCTCCTGGTGGTAATCTCCGAAAGGGGTCTTCTCTAGCTCTTCTAGCAGGAGATGGGTACTTCCCCTCTACCCCTGTTGCTGGACCAACCTTACCTGAAAGACCGTAGAGGACCCGCACCCAAGGACGCACTCAGAGACCACTGGATGCAATAAGCAAGAGGATTTTATTCGGGCATGCTTGGACTCCCAGGGACACTTGACCATGACATCCGTGAAGGGTGGGTCAGTGTCTGAGAGACCTGATCTGTTTCGGGAGTGACTTAATATAGAATTTTACAGTCCATTACATCAGAGCTCTCACTTTTCTAGCCAGTAATTTCAAAGCATTACAGTAAGGCCTACACACAGGTAGCCAATCCTTTAAAATCAACCATACATTCTGGCCTGTCACCGTTCAGGTAGTGTACAGTAGAGGATATATGTTGAATTTCACGTTTCTATCCTTTATCTGTATACGTGCTGAACCGCACGTCTCCAGCTAGTGTACGTGCTGAACCGCTCGTCTTGGCCTTGGTACGGGAGACAACCCTTATCAATTGTATTTAGTAGTAGGGGAAATTCTTAACAGGGGAAGGGTATAACTTTATTTGATTACACAGCAAGCGAGGGTTTAAGCAATTTTTCATTTCTTAGCAAAGCATTAGAAGCATTATTATACAGAAGCCAGAAACAGCTGGGTTAAACACAGATTTTTGCTATTTGTTATCCTATTATGCTGCTTGCTGACTCCCTTATCTATGGTCAGCTGGCCACAGTTCCTTAGTTAGCATGAGCTGGTTATAAAAAGAATGTTAAAACTTATAGGCTATACTATAGTTCTGACCTGGGGTCCTTCATTCCCCCCTTTTTCTTTATCATGGATATAATCTTATATCCATCTGTTTTGTTCTTCAATTGAGTCCTTTTGGGACTCTACTTGTTTAAGTAGTTGGTATTGCTGAGTCAAAACCATAGTCTGAACAACAAACAGGCGATCTTTAATGAATTGTATTAACCTGTTTAAGACACAAGGACCAAAAGTTAGAATTAATAACAGAATGATGAGAGGGCCCGTTATAGATGACAACAAAGTAGTAAGCCAAGGTGATCTGTTGAACCAGTTTTCGAACCATCCCTGCTGGGACTGAAAATCCCTTTTTCTTTGAGCAAGTCTTTCTCTGAGTTTATCCATAGTTTCTCTGACTACTCCAGTTTGATCTGCATAAAAGCAACATTCTTCTTTTAAGGCAGTCAGGGGTGCCTGTGGAATGTCACACATATTACCAAGGGATGTGGGTGGAGAGGGGGTGCAAGGCATCAGCCCCTTTTCCATCTTCAGCCAGCCTCCTGCTCCCTCATTATTTCCCCCTGAACAATTTTGACCCTTAAAGCTTTAAGATGGTTGAAGGTGGAAGGTCTCATCTTCTGTAACCTCTTCCTGCTGAATAGGGGCGTAGAGCTGTCACTACCTACTGGGGTCAATATTGATCAGGGTAGGAATGTATAAGGGAGTTACGAAAGGTGGAGGCAGCTGAATCCAGCGCTGACAGTGAAGAGGCGTCCTCTCACGGGACAAGGATCGTCTGTTGTAGTGAAGTCATTGTAGCAATGGAGTCTCGGCACCAAGTAGAGAAAGATGGAACAAAGCAACATATTAAGGTTAATAAGGCGATAAGAATGAAAAGCCCAAGAAGGAGATTTGTCCATAGTCCTCCTTCAAACCAGGAACTTAACCATTCACTGAGAGAGAGAGAAGGATCTTGTAGGGCCTTAATTTGGGTATTCATATATTTTATGGTATACTTTTTTTTTGTTTTATTTATTTATTTGACAGAGAGAGAGATCACAAATAGGCAGAGAGACAGACAGAGAGAGAGATGAGGAGAAGCAGGCTCCCTGCTGAGCAGAGAGCCCTATGCGGGACTCGATCCCAGGCCCCTGGCATCATGACCTGAGCCGAAAGCAGAGGCTTAACACACTGAGCCATCCAGGCGCCCCGTATTCATATATTTTATTAGTCCTATGACATTTTTGTGATAGTCTGGGATGTACACACAACATTCTGTCTTGATAATTGTACATGAGCCATCCTGGGCTGCTGTCAGGACATCTAAGGCCATCCTATTTTGTAGGACTGTCTATAGAGCAAAAATGTTCAGAGGTTATTGATTATAGAATAAGCAAGATCAACAACCTTTGAACACCTCCGCTCCACAGAGAAAGAAGTACAGTGGTCAGGTTCAGGCATACAGGTAACTAGGTTTAAAGTTTGACAAATTTTAAGTATTATTTCTGGCATATCTATAGGTATAGTCCAATATTTAATTAGTTGGCCTCTATCATCCATTGGTGGCCTTTGGCTTCTAAGACAAATCTGGACCTGATGTGAAGTCATTACAGTCAGGGACTGTTCCATAGTGAGCTTTGAGGCTCCTTTTATGAGGGCTGTTCTATGCTTAGCTAAAGCATCTGTTTGTAATTGCACCTCAACAGAGGTGGCCTCTAGGATAAATATTACTAAGGGATGAAACCCATAAGAAGACCTTTGAGTGGTCCAGCCTTAACAATATCCTGATTGCAGAGGATCATTGTCAAGTGGGAGAAAACTTGTCAAGAGATAAGGGGAGTCCGCCATGCATCATACAATCCACTCATAAAAAGTGGGGTCATCCATTGTCTCCACAAGTCCATAGTTAATCCTATGGAGTGCAATAGGCTGGCTTTTAGGCAATTTCATTATCCCAGCCACACATAAGGTGTTAGTTAAGTTATACAATTGTCGGAGAATTAATCCCATTTTCCAGTTGTTTAATCATGTGTGAGGGGGTTCTACTAATATCCCCACAAAATAAAAAAAAGCAAGAAGATCATCTAAATGAGCTATTGTGTATCTTCTCTGAAGTTTACCTCAAATTGTTTAGCTTAGGTAAACAAACATTTACTAAAACAATTTTTCTCTCTAAAATAACCCTCATTTACAGAGATAGCCAAATCAGGACTAATTCACTTGTGAAACAAGTCCAGTTTTAACAAACTTGGCCCATTATTTACATAAGCTCAGCAAGAACAGTTGAGTGTGATTTTATAGATCTTTTAGAATCTGCTTTGCTGGAACTTCTTATAAGGAATCTCTGGGTTGAACTTTTAGTAGCCTCTCCGGGCCAGAAGCCAAGCCCTGTACTTGCTATCAGGCATGCCTGCAATACCTGTTGATTTGGGCGAGTTCCTCTTCTGAGTTTCCGCACCTACCAAAGAGTGACATTCTTTACTCACCTGGTGAGGCTGCTGGGAACTCTGTAAGCAAGGTATCAGGCCAACAGTCCCAAGGGGCTTTATGGCTCCAGGTTTCATAAAGTCAACGTTAGTTCCTTAAAGCTGTCTGGTCATATCTGAGTCTATGCATGTCTTTCTCAAATATGACATTCCAGTCAAAGCCTTGGTAAAATAACCAGTTCTCAATGGTGTCCTGTTAAAGGAGAACAGATTCTTATTGAACTTATGCAAATGACTGATTGCCATGGAAGAAAGAATACTTACTGAGACCTTTTGGTTTCAGAGGGTTCATATAGAGAGAAAATTTCAATGCCTTGAGCACTTTCACATCTCTGTAAGTTACAGATAACTAGGAGGAAGTATCCCTGGTCTGGAAGAGCAAACATTGGAGAGAACCAGCAATGTTTAAAGTAAGACAAAACATTAAGAGACACAACATTAAAATCTTTTAGTTCATTTAGTTCCATATTACTAAATCTGGTGAATGCAGCTTTAGTTAGTTCTGGAAATTCTTACCCATTTCAGTTTTAGGATTTTCAAGTATATTAAATATCTGTATTTGTTCTGAAAGTCCTTTATAGGAATCTCCTTGAAGATAAAACTCATTTTACAAGAGAATTAAAACAATTATAAATGACAAAAACTCAGAATGGATATGGTTAGAGCTAAAGAGACATGGCAGTTTACAATTTAGCTGCAAGAAAATCAGGTTACAGTTTCTGTGACATATAACATTCCCATAATTACAATATCAAGCGATGATCTCTCAAAACATTAAAACTTTAGGAAGTGCATAGAATCTCTAGAATAGTTATAGTATTTTCCCAAATGTAACCCAAGTTTTATCATTGGTTTAAATCTTGTCAACAATTGCTAAAACCTTAGAAAGTTTAAAAACACATGCCTAAATATATTTAGGGATGTTAAACACCTGATAAAACAAAACATAGGAACTGAATTTTCCAGGCAGGCAAAGAGAAAACCATTTACACTTTTTAACAGATCAATTAGCTAAGAAAACTTTGCCCCTTTTGAACAGAAAGAAAACCAGCTTTTTATACCAGTATCTTTCCCTTTTTTATTTTATTTCTAAGTGTGCAGTCTTAAGATAGGAGTTTCCTGGGTTTCCCTCCCATCATGAATGATGTCGCAGACAAAGGAGGGGGATCTTTCCCCTGCTGTCCTGTTCCCATCCCTCATGGGAATTTAGGAGCGTCTTAGCTAAGGCCTGTCCGTACAATCCCCGGACCAGGCTACTCCGTGGAGTAGATGACCGTTATGCCATATGACGCCCTGCGAGACTCAAGGTGCAGCCCACTCAGACTCCGTAGCAGAAGTGGTGGAGCCATACAGACACATTCACACAGTCAGGCACTCTTCAGATACAAACAGGTTGGATACCCTCCCCTTCTGGGCATCTCTGGCTAATGGGAGGTGATCAGTCTCCCCTTTCACTCAGATACAGGGTTGTCCGTAGACTGAAAGGTGAAGCAAAAGGACTAGGTTTGGACAATAGGTAAGGACAGTGAAAAAAATGATCAAATTTTTGGGCAAAATAAATTCTTAGGTGCCCTTTCAATGGAGTCCTGGGCATTATGTAGCAGAAACTCTGGAGATGATCTCAATCCATTGGAGTCACCCCATTTATTAGCTTGCTATTGACAAAGGTATTTACAAACAGAAGAGCAAGAAGTTATAATGTTATAATGTAGAAAACTAATGGTAATGCACAAGATTCTTGTTAACAATAATGCAAATTAATGATATTTCATTAGAAAACATAAATGCTATTTCCCAAATTATGGGCCCAGAGCACTTCTGCTGCACAACTCTGCTTATATCCCAAATAACCATGTGAACTAGTTTTAATATCTGCTTCTCTTATTAATTTTTGAATAAAAATTCTTGACACAAGTATTTTATAATTGCGTGATAATCATGCATTTAATTTCTTGGAGAACAAAACACACTTTAGCATAACTATGTTCTTTCACAGAACCAGCCTTGATAATACACTTCTATATGTTAGAAATGATGTAATAAATGTAGAATATTGGGCACTTGTTTGGTATTCTTTGCCATGTTTTGCACTATCTAAAAAGAGATCAGTGAACTTGGACTGGAGTTAGTAGACATGGAAGAAAATAAAATATTACAGAGAAGAATACTCTGTGGTCCACAACCTAAACGGGCTGGGATTCCCATCATTTGGATCCCTGTAGCTTTACAAAAGTCAATTAAATTTTTGTAACTCCGATTAAAGTTGATTCCCCAGTACTTTTTCAAACATCTCTTGTAAAGTATTGTTTCCCAGAAAGAAAGGGATTTTGCACATGTATCTGCCTTTGTCTCTGGTCATGATCTCAGTCAGGACCCTGGGATCGAGCTCCATATCGGGCTTCCTGCTCATTAAGGAGTATACTTCACAGTCTCTCTCTGCAGCTACCTCCCCCTGCCCCACTCATGCTCTCTCTCTCAAATAAATAAATACAATCTTTAATTTTTTAATTAAAAATAAGATAAATAAAATAAAATAAAAAGTCTGGTCTTACTGCCCCACTTAGCTCCTTTTTTTTTTTTGAGTTGTATTTAAAGCAGCATGAGAGAAAATGAGGCTTTTTTTTTTTTTAAAAAAAAGGAAATAATTGAGTTTCGTTAGGATTTAAGATCTTGTCTGCTAGACAAAAACGTTGGCTTTGTTAACATGTGAAAATTAACAAAAGAGAATATGATAGAATTCTAATAATTTTTGTAGAAATTAAAAATTTCCTCCCACCCAATTACATACAGACCCATTAAGTAAATTCATTCCAATGTCCCAAACCAACCTTTTCTAATAGTAATGCATCTGTGTAAACAGGGTCAACCCAAGGAATAAATATTATTATTTTTTTCCTGTGTCTTCCACAGTCACATCTGGGTATATTGGTAGCAAGCCAATTATCTATCTTATAAGACATGATATCATAAGGAAGCGTAATCTGTCCATTTGGAACAACTGAAAATCATTGTAATTTTATCTTGGTGCAGTAACTTGAGATGGCACAGTGTGGGTTATGAATATATATATATATATATATATATATATATATATATATTTACTGGGAAGAAGAGATTATAAAGATATTGGTTATCCAAGAGAGATTGACAGGTGTTGATAGTTGCCAGGTCAATATCCATCTACTTTTTCCTTTAATATCAGAAAGCACTGAGGGATTGACAACAAGGAAACTTAAAACAACATCAAATATTTTATTGTCTCTTTTCTAGTGATATTGTAACCATATGACAAAGTATCAGTTGTACAAGCTATCATGCTCTTTTACCTCTATCTTTCTGCCAGAAATGTGGGCTTAATAGTGAGAACTCCAACAGCAATTTTTGCAACTGTGAATAAAAAGCCATGAAAACCTCTAAGATAGTTCACTTGACTTTCTTAAGACTCTGAACCAACACCAGAAAACACTCTCTGTAGTCTTCTTGTTAAATGAAAAAAAATGGTTAAACCACTTTTGAAAGTCTACTACATACAGCAAAATGTAAATCTTAAATGAAATATGTCCTCTCAGCTGTGCTTAAGCAATTGAGTCCTGAGCTTTTCAGGTTTTCAGTCTGAAAGAGTACACCTCTGGTGCTCTGAAAGGGAAGAGAAAGGACACCCTGTTCTCCATATAAATTAAAGAAGAGAAATCTGTGCATTTACGTGGGCCATATAAAATTTATCAAGCAATTATCTCCTAACTCCTTCCTATCCAAATTACCTGATATGCTCTCCCTACTCCTTTATTCCACGTTACTGCCTTTTCCAGGATTCTGTCTCACATCACAACATGTCTTCTGTTATTTCCTTCTTGCAAGCTAGTTTTGTTTTCTCATCTAAACAAAATCAACAATCATTGTGTATTTCAATTCCCACTTTCCTCAAATGCATTGATTCTTCTTATCTATTACTCTTTTCTCATACTCAGTGTCTTTGTCTTTATGGGGTTTGTACTTTGCTTTTCCCCATCCTTTACTGCCATTATATAATCAAATCTAATAACTTCTTAGAGAAAGTTAAAAATTCCTGCATAGCCACACGTGAACTCAAAGTCACTGATTTTTAGCAAACCTATAAGATAGTCAGACATCCATTCAATTTCTTTTTTTTTTAAGATTTTATTTATTTATTTGACAGAGAGAGAAGACAAGCAGGCAGAGAGGCAGGCAGAGAGAGAGGAGGAAGCAGGCTCCCTGCTGAGCAGAGAGCCCGATTTGGGGCTCGGTCCCAGGACCCTGGGATCATGACCTGAGACAAAGACAGTGGCTTAACCCACTGAGCCACCCAGGCGTCCCTCCATTCAATTTCTTAACTGAGTCTCCAATGCATCCTGACTTCTAACCTAAACCTAAGTTCTACTTCTTACACGTTGTTATATGACCAAATTCTTTCAGTTCAGTATTTTGTAACATTTAAATATTAATCAATTGATGCTTTGTCTGTGTATTTCTATGAAAATAATTGGAATATTGTAGATTTATTGATATATTTATAGATTTATAATCAAAGATTCATCAGTTGAAGTTTTTGGAAATTTCAGATATAATGATTAACCTAAAAAGATTCTGCCTCAAATCCCTCTGATATCAAGGCCCAACACCTGATTATAGCCAAACCTGTGGTGGATAGTTCCATGGGAAATTGCAGTTACTTAACACTGATAGCATCTCATGTTCTCTCTCTCATTTTAGAATGTGTCTGTCCAACACAAACCCAAAGTGTAGGAGAGTTAATGTCCTCTGAGGACAGCTCTCAGTGAAGTGGAAATAAGAACCTTAGATAAAATTGTCAGTTTTCAATTCTTCATGAGGACAATTAAAGAAGTTTCTCAGGAACTTTCAGTAAAAGTAAGCCTTCATTTTCTTTCAACAACAATTATATCAACAACGTACCTCTTTGGCAAATTTGCTTCTTCACTGTATCACTTTCCCATTCTTTTCTACCTTGGATAATCTCCCAGATAAACTAACTGTACTCAAATCCTTTGTCCTACTCTTTGCCTTCAGGATAAATGGAGCCAAAAGACTTAGATTAATAGCAAGTTCTGAATGGGATCTTAGAGCTATTTCTGTCCAGATTTTCATAAACATAGGGACCTGTGAATTATCAGGCTATAAATAAGTTCTAAATGGAGGGGGCAAAAGCAAAAAGTAGAAATTTTTATGTTTGGTTTTTAATCATGATTAATTGACTTTACTGATTATTACAAATACTAACATTATAAAAGTGTGCATCTTTGTAAAACAATGTCATAATGTAAGAAATAAGTTGCATAGTCCTTTGGAGAATATTAAACCAAGTGTTCAGGTGCCATCTAATTTCTTGTTTAATCCAGAACTTTGGTGTGCATTATCTTGAGGAATAGGATTTTGAAGTCCAGACAGACTAACAGAAAACTGATCCAAATGTGTGTGTTTATATTTCTGCTTTTGTTGTAAAAATCAAAGTGTGATTGCTGGTTTAAAATGGTAAAACTAATAATGTTCATGGACTCTATTATAAATTTTCTAATTGTATGGGAAGAATCCAATAAACATAGAATTAATTGATTTGCAAATCCTCAAAGAGCTACAGGATCAGGTATTGGTATGTTCTGATTCAACAGCATCATAATGAAGCATTTTATATGTGTGGCTAATGGATATTTTCATGAATGTTTGCTAGCTAGTCAGCCAATACAGAGAAATATTAGGTAGGGTAATTACTCACAGTTGTGTTTAATAAAATGAGAGAAAATTATCAAATAACACTAATAATAATAATCCTATAGCAGGCTAAATAATTCAATGATAATTACAAGTATTAATCTAGCTTTCTTCCCTGATTATGACTCTTCTCTCCTTTATCATAATGGGAGTAGCAGATTGTCTGCAATGAATTGTGAAAACCCAGCAGTGACTTTGGCAGTGAAGGCCTCCCATCAATTTTGATAGGTTAAAATGATTCTGGTTGGTCTTGAGCAAATGCGTCAAATTTTTTTTTTCTGTGTGTGTCATAAAAGAAAGAAGCAATAGTAAATTCTTGCTGTTATTCCATGGAGCCAATAAAATCATACTGCCAACAAGAGGCTGTTGACACCGTAATTGTAGTTAACTGTCTTGAAATACTACGCCTCGAAATAAAATTCCAATATTTCACATAACGCCTTTTTTTTTAAAGAAAAAAACAAAACTAAACAAAACAAAACAAGTATACTGCTTACATTTAGGGCCCTGCTGTTGTGTAACTATTTTTGAACATGTCTACTGTAAGTGTATATATATATATATACATTTTCTGTGCAATAAAGTAATTTAGAGATAAATTTGGATACCAAATTATTTTGGGGGAGGCATGGTATTTGTGGCTAGTCTTACAAGTAAAAAGGACTAAAAAAAAGAAGAAAAACATTTTTTATTACAGCATATTTACATCTGTCCAAAGTACTTATTTACTATAGTACTGAGTAATGTATAATACTGTACACAGAGAAAGAAGTTAAATGAGTTATAATTCAGTCGAAGTATAGCTGGCCATTTTAAAACTTACCACTGAATCTTTCTGGTAGGAAAAGTGATATCTGGCAATCTGGTCCAGTTCATTACATCAGGTCATTTGTATGTTCTTATTACCATTTTGCTAGCATAGCACATTTTATAACCCAGACATTTTACAATGGAACTATGATGCATGTATTTTCAAAAGTATAGACATACATGAAGCTATGAGGTCAAAAAAGATGAATGTCCGTAGTAACATATAGACTCAACAAATAAAAGTGTCCAAGGCTCTGAGTGAGATTTATGAATATTGTGTAAGATTAGGCCAACATGTGGTTTGATATAAATAATCTGTTCTTAAATTAGAATTACAGTCGTTGAGTACAGTGTTGAAAATGGCAGATAGATTTTAGCTATCTTTGCTCACTAGGGAAAATGGAAAAATGTTTAGTTTGGTCAGATTTTCACTTAACTTCTAAAAATCTTACATTTGAGAGAACCCTTCTGAAATAAGAATCCTTAAAGACATAACCCCTTTGGCACAAGTTTTCAAGAAACTTGTTTGATGTTGTAGACAATTATATGGCACACGTACTGTTCTAGATGTTTCATGCCAATAATATGTAAGCCATACCAAGGCTACATATACATATAGAGATGTTCCTCAGCTCACAAGGGGGCTATGTACAGAGAAACACATACAAAATTGAAAATGCATTTAAGACCCCTAAACTATCAAATATCATAGCTTACCTTAATCTTATTTAAACATACTCAGAACACTTACATTTGCCTGCATTTGGGCAAAATCACCTTAAGCAAAGCCTATTTTATAACAAAGTATCAAATATCACATGCAATTTATTAAATATTACACTAAAAAAAAGAAGAATGGTTATATATAGAATGGTTGTAAGAATATCAGGTGTTCACCCCTGTAATCTTCTCGCTGACTGGGAGCTGTGGCTCACTGCCCCTGCCCAGCATCACAAGACGGCACCATACCATATGTCACTGGCCCTTTTTATAAAGAACCAAATTCAAAATTCAAAGTACAGTTTCTACTGAATCACTTTCACTTTCACATCATTGCCAAATATATCATAAGTTGAATCATTGTAAATCAGGAGCCATCTGATTTGAAAGTTAAATCACAGTCACCCATATACACACAAAAAAAGGCCTTCATGTAGGGCCATCTATGGATCTCTAAACAACATAGCATGACATATCAACGGCAAAAAATGGAGGTGAAGGGGACAATTGCTTTGCGTCAGTACTCTGAGCAGTAACATACATGGCCTTACTCACCTAGCAGAACTCCAGAGCTAGCTGATGGCAAGGAATTTTGCAAATGTTTGCTGAACAGCTTAAGCACTATTATTTTAAAATTAGTGTGCATATCTGTTTTTTGAAGATATGTTAATTTATTTTATTGACTTATTACAAAACCAAATAATTTCCTCTTATTTAAGTGGCAGGTAAATAGAATTCTTTTTAATTAAATCAAATGGCTTTTTAGGGAAAATATACTAAAAATTCTGAAACTTGTATTGCTTATGAATCTTTTATTGGAATCCTTATCAAGTTGTATTTTTCAAGTTTTTCCTAAATAATCTTCAATGAATTGAAAATATTTTTTGGATTTTATTCAAGGCTATTAACACACAATTTCACTTCGTTAAATATAGTGCTAAACGTTCAACCAAAACGTTGTGTCTTTTTTTTTCCACTACCACATCCTCCATCTACTGACTGGATTGTCTCCCCAACTAGCACATATATACCATTGTCTATCTTTAGGATAAGTAAGGGTCATCTTTTATCTTTATTCTATTCCTCGTATGCTTCTGAACTTGTTGAATTTTAATATAGTCACACCATAAGCATCACATATTTGATTCCCCTTTCAATAGTAAACAGTGCACAACCAGAGCATACCTTCAAAGCTATCAATAGACTTACTCTGATATATTATTTTTGTATTTTTGTAAATTAAAATAATTAAATTATAGAACAAGAGTTTCAGGTGGTAGGTGTTGTAAGTTTTACCCAAACTGACTTTTGTCAAACTCGTTTTTGTCATCATATATGTCAAATAGTTTTCTCAGGTTTATTTTTAGAATATCCTTGTATAATGAATATTTACACTGATATCTAGTATAAAAATCTTGCAATTTATTTTAGAAACATTAGGATATTGAAAATCAATCTATTTCTTTAATTCATTAAAGACATTTTTGGCTTGTTTCCAGTACTTTCTTACTGGTTAAAAAATGAATTTGAAGTAGTCTGAATTTCATTATTATATGGCACTTTCCCTTTGATGAATACAAAGACGATATTCTATATTAGCTATCTGAGAAGAATTCATTTTTTTAATTTTATTTATTTGTAATAGAGAGAGTGAGAGAGAGCACAAGCAGGGGGAGCAGCAGGGGGAGGGAGAAGCAAACTCCCGGCTAAGCAGGGAATCTGTTGCAGAACTGAGTCCCAGGACCCTAAGATCATGACCTGAGCTAAAGGCTCAGGCGTTTCACTGACTGAGCCACCCAGGTGTCCCAATCTGTGAAGAGTTCTGTATGTTATTCCTATTCATATGAAGTTTAAAGTCTAGGTAATTAACTTAATATTTTAGTGGCTATTACATAGATAGCACTATGTTCCAGGCAGAGAGTAAGAAACAAATATTAAATCAACCATATTCTATGCATTCTAAATGAAAATAATTAATCAATCATAATAAATCCTTCTACTTATGAAATATCAACTTATAAGCTTTCCTCCATATGAACAATGCCAAATACAAGAATAAAGTGTCATCTAATACAAATAAAGGATAGAATTAAAGAATTCTGGTAAGCCATTTAATTTTGAAAAATGGTGCTATATTGTTGCTGAGTTGTGGTTTTCAGTTACATAATATCTGATCAGTGTAGAAGTAACATGAGTGTTATGTGAGTTGAGAAATGGTATATAATTAAGATATTTTTAAAGGTACAGATAAATACAAATTTGTAAACATAGCATTATGGAGGAATAAAAATAAATGATAGCTACACCCTCTAAAGTGAATAAATCTTGGAAAGTTAATAGAGAATTAAAACAAGGACAGTGCAAAAAGTATGGTACATTTTTATGAAGTTCAAACAAATTCTGTGAAACCGTAGATGGACTTAAAGATACTATTATGTATCAAATATTGTAAAAATTATGCAAGGAAGTAGCAAACATGAAATAATCAAAGCATACAAACTTGGGTAGATACAATAGGTGTGATCATGTTCTACTTCATAAAGAGATGAGTTAATAGATAAATAAAAGTAACTAGACTTTTTAGAAGTTAATAAAACTTTGCCTGTTATTTCTTAGCAATATAAAATATATGGTTTTCTAACAAAAACGCTTATCTTAAAAATATTTAAAAATAAATTTCAGGGTACTCATAAGGTTATATTTACTTTTCCACTGAAGGAAAAGCTGGTTGTTGTAGTTGTAGTTGTTTGTTTGTTTTAGTCTCCTCCTAGTTTTTATTATTTTAATGTGGAATGAGGTATGTTAGATTGAAAAGTGAATTATTTTATAGACAAAAATCATTACTTGATTCACCTCCTGGTACAGCAAATGGAACTCCTGAAAATATGCCCTTTTGCCTTATGGAAGAGTAACAGTTATGCTTACTTCTGAAACATACTTGGTGGTTGCCCTAAATAGTGACACCATAGTAAACATTTTGAATATTTGCAATTAATTTTTATAGTCATAGGGCTCCAAAAGGCACTGCTAGTATCTTCACAGGTATTTCAATAAAGCTAAAAGTTGCCTGACTGTTTAAAAATATTAACAAGGCACAAAACATGGCAGAAGTACTGTCCTCAGATATTATTTTTTTCCATATGCTCCTGATTCCAGACATGAAAGTTATTTTTAAAAAATTTTGTTATAAAATATTTTATTTATTTATTTGACAGAGATCACAAGTAGGCAGAGTCAGGCAGAGAGAGAGGAGGAATCAGGCTCCCTGTTGAGCTGAGAGCCCGATGTGGGACTTGATACAAGGATCCTGGGATCATGACCTGAGCCGAAGGCAGAGGCTTTAACCCACTGAGCCACCCTGTGCCCCCATGACAAGTTATTTTTGATAGATATATATACAATGTATTTTCCAGTTATAAGAAAAATGGTTCTGCTATTTTTAACCTTTTTAAAAAATTACATAACTTTTTTAAATTAAAATTTTTTTTTAATGTTTTACTTTTCTTTTCTTTTTTTTTAAAGGTTTTATTTATTTATTTGACAGACAGAGATCACAAGTAAACAGAGAGGCAGGCAGAGAGAGAGAGAGAGAGAGAGAGAGGGAAGCAGGCTTCCTGCGGAGCAGGGAGCCCGATTCAGGGCTCGATCCCAGGACCCTGAGATCATGACCCGAGCCAAAGGCAGCAGCCCAAACCACTGAGCCCCCCAGGCGCCCCAATGTTTTACTTTTCAATATACTACGTAGAATATAAAATCTATTCCAGTTGGTAAGAAGTTTACCGTTTAAAGAATGGTAATTTTCTCATTGTGTCTTCCCCTCTCATTGCTTTATTTTGAATAAAAAATTTCACAATAAACATAACTAATGCTTTCCTTTTGATAGTCCCTCTGTTGGTCATATTGTATATGAGCCATGACAATAAGTTTTACAAAATTTATTCATGTTTGTTGATATGTTTTATCAAAACTAATTTTCCCTCCCTTATCTAGATTCCCCAGCTTTCAGACAGGTGGACACTTCAATAAACCATACCCAAGGGATGTATCAAGTACTTCTTAGATATCTCTCAGATCCTTGAGGTCTCATTTTGCTTAATATTAACAAACTTATTTTAAAGTTTATATGGAGAGGCAAAGACTCACAATATTCAACATAGTGTTGAAGGAGAACAAAGACTGAGGACTGACTTCAAAGTTTACCATAACGATAGGGCGCCTGGGTGGCTCAGTGGGTTAAGCCTCTACCTTTGGCTCAGGTCATGATCCCAGGGGCCTGGGATTGAGTCCTGCATAGGGCTCTCTGCTCAGCAGAGAGCCTGCTTCTCCTCATCTCTCTCTCTGTCTGTCTCTCTGCCTATTTGTGATCTCTCTCTCTGTCAAATAAATAAATAAAATCTTTTAAAAAAAGTATACCATAACGATAATTGTAAGCAAGATATTGTAATATCACAGAAAGACTAGAATAAAGGAACAGAATATATATTATCAATTATATTTTATATTTAATATAAAAGCAAAAGCAATACAAGAGAGCAAAATACAATCTTTTAAACAAATGGTTCTGGAGTAATGGTGAAGCTAAATGTAAAAATATAAAATAAAAATAAAATAAAATAATAAAATAAAATAAATCCAGGCAGATATCAGACACTCTTCACAAAAATTAACTCAGATTGGATTATAAACCTAAACATGAAATATGTAGAAGGTAATATAGAAGAAAATTTAAATGACCTTGGTTTTGGAAATAACTTTAGCTACAAAAGCACAAGCACTGAATTTAAAAATGTCTACTCTGTGAAACAATGCCAAGAGAATGAAATGGCAAAGCACAGACTAAGAAAAAATTTGCAAAATACACATCTGGCAAAGGACTGTTAATCAAAAATACACAAAGACCCCTTAAAAATCAACAATGGGGGAAAACCTGATTAAAAATGAGCCAAAGACATTAGCAGATACCTCACAAAAGAAAATATTACAGATGTCAAATAAGCATATAAAAAGATGCTTCACATCATATGTCATCAGGAAAATACAAATTAAAACAAAAAAGAGACACCAGTACATACCCAGAATCCAGAACACTGACAACAGAACACGAAATGTTGGTGAGGATGGGGAGCAAAAGGAATATTCTTCCATGTCTATTGAGAATAAAGAATGGAAAACAACTTGGCAGTTTCTTACAAAACTAAACATATTCTTCCAGATGATTCAGCAGTAGCAGTTCCTGGTATTTATCCAAAGAAGATGAAATCTATACCCACAAAGATGTCTATAGCAGTTTTATTCATAACTGACAAAAGCTTGGAAGCAACCAAGATATCCTTCCATAGGTGAAATGTCAAATAAAGTGTAGTACATGCAAACAATGGAATATTATTTAATGCTAGAGAAATGAATTTCCACACCATGAAAATATATGGATATAAATATTTAATAAATATGATTTTAGGCTTCTACCAGTCTATCAATAGTGTTAGTATATTTTAACAGTGAATGCTCAGCATTCATGAATTTACCTAATAAAATGTTTTGGGTTCAATATTTTAAATACTTCAACCTCTATGATTATATTCCATAGTTTTGAATTGGGGTAAATAAACCTTAATTTTTTGTAACTTGTTTCTTATTGCAAAAGAGCTCAATGAAATTTTAGAAAATAAAAATTTACAAAAAAAAGTTTAGTTTACAATTGCCAAATAATTTAAAACTTTATCTTATATTCAAATACATATATTTTTCTAAATTGATTTATATGCTACTAAAACCAAAAACTTTTAGTTATATTAGATTTCATATCATGCAATCAATGCCACAAAGCCATCTGGCGATGACTTGTCTTAAATAGAGTTAAGATGGGTGTTATTACAATGCAAGATGGAAACAAAGATAGTATAACAATTGAGTGTTACATAACTTTTCTGTTTTGATCAAGTTACTAATCTACAAAAGGCTTTTATCGGTGACAGACTTGGGAATTTAACAAAACTTTTAAACTAGCATGTGCGACTCATTCCTAGAAAACAACACAATCAATAACACATTATTTAGATGACATCATGACTATTTCTCCATTTGAATAAAAAAGGTAGCAACCCCAATAAGTTTATTGAACAGGAAATGTTGAAATGCTATAATGCTCCTAAGTAATTAAATGATCCAGTCATAAATTACAAAAAAAGGATATAAATTACCAAAGTGTTTGTATAATTGTAATGTACAACTGCCCATTATCGTTCAATAGTGTCGGCTTGTACAAGAACTCTATAAAAGAACTCCACTTCTAAACCGTGGAAAATATGTTCCCTTTCCCCCTATATACAAGTATTAAGCCATTCATTTAGCTTTTAAAATATCCACTGAGTACAGGCTTTTTACTCTTTTGAACAGGCAGCAGGGCTCTATTCTTATTGCTTACATCTGAAGGATAGACTTCTAGCGTAAGAGGTAAAGCCCATAAAGGAGCCCAATAATAACAACAAAATAGAGTTTAGTGAGCCCTTACAATCTGCCAGCTACCTTTCTGAGAATACTTCAATTAATAAAACATATAAAATACCTGACCACAAAGAGCTTACATTCTTTTGAAATATAATAGTGAAATAAACCCATAATAGAGGGGCACCTCGGTGGCTCAGTCCATTGAGTGACTGCCTTTGGCTTGGGTCATGATCTCAGGGTCCTGGGATGTAACTCCCCAGCAGGCTTTCTAGGCAGTGGGGTGTTTTCTTCTTCCTCTGCACCCCCTCCCAATTCTCTCTCTCTCTGTCTCCAATAAGAAAATAACCAGTATTAGAATAATGATTGATGGTTGATGGTGATAAGTGTTACAAAGAAATACAAGAAAGGTAAAAGCCATTGGAGAATGCTGGGAGGAAAGTTAATTTTATTTTGTGTTGGGTGGTTATATCTCATTTAAGAGATGTTATTTGCACAAAGACCCAGGAAGTGAAGGAGGGTGTTATACACATATTAAAGGAAAAGACTGCTCTAGGCAGAGCAAGTAAGTATATAGACTTTGTGTGAACAGCTGGTCTGTTACTTTTGAGGAAAAGCAAGGAGGCCAATGAGGAGTTCATAGTGGTGGAGAGAGGAAGAACGTATTGATGCGTGACCTTCTAGTACATTGAAACGCCTTCAGTTTTTATTTAATATGAAAGGGGAAGATACCAAAAAACTTTCGACAGCAGAATAAAATCATCTGACTTGATTTTTAGGTTAAATTGCTGTACCAAAATAAATTTGCAGGGAGAAAGGAGTGCAGTATGTGTGGAAGTGGGGTTATCAATCAAGTCAATAATTCAGGAACATATGATGGTGTTTTTAGCATGCTGGGTGGTTATAGAAGTGGTGAGGTATGGTATTTATTTTGTATATATTTTGATGGTGAATATTCTGGTGAACAGGATGGAGTATGTGCAGGACAGACAATATCAACATTTATTTTACCTGCACAAACAGAAGTGTGGAGTTTTCATTCCCTGATATGGAGAGAACTCTGAGTTCAAATGTTCTTTCTGATTAAATGGCATAGTGATGATGAGGATTTAGTCAGACAGTGAAAGAGAGCAGTAAGCATAATGTTAAGCGGTAAGACGTTATAATACATTTGAACATCAAAAAACGTTGTGTTGGATCATCTGTTTATGTGAGTAAATAAATAAATAAAGCTTCCTGGGGTTCTGATAGAGGTAATGAAGACTACTATATGATCCAAAGGGGCAGGTGCACCAAATGTTTATAGCAGCAATATCCACAATAGCCAAACTATGGAAAGAACCTAGATGTCCATCAACAAATGAATGGTATATATATATATATATATATATATATATATATATATATATATATATGATAGAATACTATGCAGCCATCAAAAGAAATGAAATCTTGCCATTTGCCATGACATGGATGGAACTAGAGGGTATTATGCTTAGCAAAATAAGTCAACCAGAGAAAGACACTATCATATGATCTCCCTGATATGAGGAAATGGAGGTGCAATATGGGGGGTTTGGGGGAATAGGAAAAGAGTAAATGAAACAAGATGGAATCGGGAGGGAGAAAAACCATAAGAGACTGTTAATCTCACAAAACAAACTGAGAGTTGCCGGGGGGGTGGGGAGGGTAGGGAGAGGGTGGTGGGTTTATGAACATTGGGGAGGGTATGTGCTGTGGTGAGTGCTGTGAAGTGTGTAAACCTGGCGATTCACAGACCTGTACCCCTGGGGATAATAATACATTATATGTTAATTAAAAAAAAAAGAAGAAGAAGACTACTATAAATCAAATGCTATGGTTTTCAGCAAAGAGTGTGTAATCAGGCATATTTTATTAAAGTAACCAAGTAAAATGATGGCGGAAAATTGGAAAAACAGAAAACATAAAAATCAGAGATTTTAAAGAGAGATATGGGACAGTGTAGAGAATATAGTCAATGATATTATAATAGTGTTATATGGTGAAAGATGGTGGCTATATTTGTAGTGATCATAGAATAATGTATGGAGATATTGAAAACCTGAAACCAATGTAACACTGAATATCAACTATACTCAAATAAAAGAATAG
Organism: Mustela lutreola; assembly: GCF_030435805.1. Taxonomy (NCBI): domain Eukaryota; kingdom Metazoa; phylum Chordata; class Mammalia; order Carnivora; family Mustelidae; genus Mustela; species Mustela lutreola. The sequence continues at coordinate 95,650,566 of NC_081292.1, forward strand.
TAAAAATAAAACATTTTAATTTAAAAAGACAAAAAGAGGGACAAGAATTTGAAAAGTGAATTTCAAAAAGAGTAAAGATGAGGCTAAGACATACTCTGAACCTTGAGGAAAACACCATTTTGAAAATTATTCCCAGTTTGAGAAAATCCAAATGAATCAATACCATAAAAGAACCCATTTTAACTGAGAGATGTAATGAATGCTCAAGAAATAATTTTATGACAGGATAATTCTTCCCTATGAAACAGCATACGGAAACCAGGGGAAACACCTGGAAGCAAAATAAACTATACTGAAAATAAGAATTAGGAAAAAGATAAATGATGAAGGATAAGAAAATTAGACCTGCGACAGAGACCTAGTGAAGAGAACTTTTAGCTTGTGGTTTAATGTTTTTGAGGATAATCTAGAGTTCATAACTGCCTTGAGACAGGCTGGTTGCAGGCAGTTTAGGCAGACCCCTAAGACAGGCCTATTTTGGGCAGGTGGTGTTGGAGGAGGCCATTGGGCTGGACAAAGACAAATCCAACCATTTGACTAAAGTGTCTGTGAAGATGTTGAAGTCAGATGCAACAGAGAAAGACCTGTCAAACCTAATCTCAGAAATGGAGATGATGAAGATGATTGGACAGCACAAGGACACCATCAACCTGCTGGGTCCTGCACACAGGACGGTCCTTTGTACACTCTCATGGAATATGCCTCCAAAGACAACATACAGGAGTACCTGCAGGCCCAGAGGCCTCCTGACCTGGAGTACTGTTACAATATCAGCCACAATGCAGCAGAGCAACTCTCCTCCAAGGACCTGGTATCCTGTGCCTATCAGGTAGCCTGAGGCATGGAGTACCTTGCCTCCAAGAACTGCATACACCAAGACCTGGCCACCAGGGAATTGCTGGTGACAAAGGACAACATGATGAAGATCTCAGACTTCAGCCTTGCCAGAGATATCACCACATCAGTTACTATAAAAAGACAACCAACAGTGGACTGCCTGTGAAGTGGATGGTCCCTAAGGCCATGTTTGACCAGATCTACATCCACCAGAGTGACTTCTGGTCTTTTGGGGTGATCCTGTGCAAAATCTTCACTCTGGAAGCCTCCCATATCCTGGAGTGCCTGTGGAGGTGGTTTTCAAGTTGCTGAAGGAGTCATTTGATGGATAAGCCAATAAGTGCACCAGAGAGTTATACACAATAATGAGGGGTGGCTGGCATGTGGTACCTTCAAGCTTCTGGTAGAAGACCTGGATCATACTGTGGCCGTGACCTCCTACCAGGAGTACCCGGACCTGTCCTTGGCCCTGGAACAATACTGTCTATGCTTTCCCAACACCCAAAGCTCCACCTGCTCCTCAGAGAAGAATTCCACCTTCTCTCATGTGCCGTTGCCCAGGGAGGCCTATCTGCCCTGACACCCAGCCCAGCTTGCCAATGGTGGACTCAAATGACTAGTATACCTATTACTCCTGTCCAGATTCCGTCATAAGCTATAAGCCTTACCCCCCACCCTCCCTGCAAGTCTCACTGCCTTCTCCTTTGTCCCTTTCCTACTGGCAGGAGCCAGCTGCCTACCTGAGGCCTTCACCCCTTGAAGTTCACCTCTCTTCCCCTTTCTCTTCCTCCTCCTTACAACCTGCTCATGAAAGAAAGGCACAGAGAGGCAGGTACTTGCTCGTGGCTACTTCCTTCCCTCCCATATGTTGTACCAAGACCCCTCCCTGGCATCTGGTACTGACTGGACGTCGAGGGAGTGGGAGATGAGGCATGCCAGTGAAAGGTGTGGGAGCTTTCCTGTTTTGGTTTTGTCTGCTTAGCATAACATGTAAGACTGAGTTCTGGTGGCAGGGACCTAGTCCTTGGGGCTATAGCACTAGCGAGGGGAGGTCCACTGCTCTGGGCCTTGGCTAAGAGCAACCCCTGCTCCAGAGATATGGTGCCAAGGGCTTATTAATTTTGATGCTAATTTGCTTTGCTGACCAAATACCTGGTATCAAAAGATGGGAAGGCAAAGACTGGAAGCAGTGTTGTGACCATGGGCTCCAGCCCCAAACTATGAAGAAAACACAAAGTGTATAAATCTGAGTAAGTATATATTTACACACCTCTTTAAATAGGTTGTTATCAAAGATTTAATCAATGGGTAATATGCTCCTCGTGGCTGGGAAGCATCAGTTGCCATATATTAAAAACAAAGAAAAGAGGTGTCTGGGTGGCTTCCTCCATAAGTGTCCCTTCCTTTCAGGTCATGATCCCAGGGTCCTGGGATGGAGCCCCACATCAGGCTCTCTGCTCACTGGGAAACCTGCTTCTCCTTTTCCCTCTGCCCTGCTTATAGTTCCTATTCCTGTCTCTCTGTCTGTCAAATAAATAAAATATTTTAAAAAAAAAGAAACAAACAAAATGTTTTTAAAAGGTCTTTTTTTTTTTTTTAATTTTGTAGGGGTGACTGGATGACTCAGTTTTTTAAGCAGATATTTGCCTTTGGCTGAGGTCATGATTCCAGTGTACAGGGATCCAGCCCTGCATGGGACTACTTGCACCCCAAGGAGCTTGCTTCTTCCTCTCCCTTTGCACGTGATTCCTCCCGCTTGTGCGCTTCCTCTCTCTCTCTCTCTCTCTTGCTGTCAATAAACAAAATAAAATCTTTTACTAAATAAATAAATAAATAAATAAACCTACTTTCAGTTTAGGTCCCTTAACAAAAATTGCTACTGCTTCATTTAAAAAAAAAAAAAAAAAGATAATTTAGAAAGATGCTTCCAGAGCTAAAAATCTGGTTTTTTTTCAGGATTAAATATAGAAGTGCTTTATAAACTAAAAGAAAAACTATGCTATATTAACACTAATCACACTATAACTTTGGTGGTTATATCAAGATAATGAAAAGTGATTTTAAAGCAAATTTCATTATCAGACACAATGATCAAGTCAAAATTACAGAAGACTAAAAGGATGAATTTATCAGGGAGTATAATAATTCTTGACTTTTAATACTTAATAACAGATTTGGGGATATATAGGGAAAAACTAAGAACAAAAATCATAACTTCTACCTTAGAAGAGAAACGGAAAAAAGTTTCAATACCTTTATTTTAAGATTATATAGACAAATAGTCATCAAATTGGTAAGATATGTAAGACTTGAACAAAATTATCAACTAATTAGATATGCTTGATATTACAGAACACTCCCAACACCCGCAGACTACATATATCTTAAGCCATGATTTTCTTTGCAAAGGTCAACATTGATAATGTTCTAGTCATACCTCCGTGCACCAGGAAAGAAGTAGCATATTTCTTGAAAGACACAGCTATCAAAGCTCCATTGAGAAACCGTAAAGATGGAGAAGGGATTTGCAAATTATATATCTGATAATGGACATCTCCTCTGATTATTAAAAAATGAATAAAAATAAAAAACCTTACTAATAACCAAACAGAGTAACCAATTTTACATGTGAAGAAATTTATTGAAGAGACATGTCACCAAAAGGATATGGATGGCTTATAAGCACATGACAAATTTCTCAACATTTAGACATTAAAGAAATACAAATTAAAATCATAATGAGACATGCTTACATATCTATTAGAATGGCTAAAATTATAAAGGCTAATTGTACTTCGTCTGAGCTAGATTGAGAAGCAACAAAAAATCTCAACTGTTGTTGGCATATATCATGATACCACCACTTTGGAAAATAGTTTGAAAAATTTTTTAAATGCAAAATATGTTGCAGTTACACAAATAGCCATTTTACTTCTAGGCTTTTAACCAAGAGAAACAAACCCTATGTTCATACAAGACTTGTATATGAATTTCATAGCAGCTTTATTTTTAAGAATTGAAAACTGTGGAAATGTTCATCAATGTCCATCAATAGAGCAAAGACAAATTATGATCTCTCATTAAAGAGATTACTGTTCAACATCAAAATGAACTATTTACAATTGGAGATTCTCAAAGTAATCATGCTGAGAAAAGAAAAGCCAGGCAATGAATAGTATATACTGTGTGATTCCATGACTATAAAAAATCTAGAAAAGACAAATTTATATATAGTCACAGTCATCAAATATATTGGTGTGATTTTAGTGCCTTCTTCTGTGCTCCCATAGCTTCCTACACTTGGATCTCCGAGCATTTGTTACACCATGTGAAAATATGAACTCTTTTTCTTTATTCTGTCTTACAAGAAAAAGAATCTTTGAAATTTTATGGACATTTGTACTCTCAGTTATTAGCAGAAATTCTATCATACAGTAAATTTCCAAATATAAATGCCAGAGTTTTACAATGACTTCTAAGCTTTTACATGATCTAGCCACTCATTTAACCTCTGTGACCTCTTTCCCTGCTACTCTTCAGTCCCTCACAGTGGCCTCCTTGCTATTCCTCAGATATGCCAGGCACGATCCAACCTTATGGCCTTCAAGATAGCCAATTCCTTTGTCTGGAGTGACCTTATTGCTGATAGTTCTGGGCAAATTCATCACCATTCCATACCTTTGTTCAATTGTCAGCTTCATTGTAACTACCGTGATCTTCCTATTAAAATTCTTAACTCCCCATCCCCTGCCTAGCAACCTTGATTTTTCTCACCCTGATCTAATTTTTCTTTTTCCCCATTGTACTCATCATTTTTGAATGCACTATGCAATTTTTATTAAGTTTTATAGCTTTTAATTGTCTCACCCATTATAATAAACGTTCTACAAAGCCAAGTATTTCATTTACCAGTGTAGTCTGAAGTAATATCTGCCATATAATAGGTTCAAGACACAATAGATACATTTCAGAAAAACATATGCTGAGATTATACTGAATTTCATAAGTCATTTCAATATTTTTTTCCAAAAAATAAACTATGTAAAACATACCTTAAATTTACTTTCAATATTTTGTAGCATATAATGGACAATATACATAAGCCTTAAAGAAACAATCATATAAATAACCATTTCATACCTACTTAAATATTGCATAATACCACACTCCTAGATCCTCTCTGAATGCTCTAAAATAACCCTTCAAAGGAAATACATTTTTAAATTAACAGATTTTTTGGCAAATAATTTAATAAAATAAAAGTTTCATTCATCTATGTAGATCATAATAAATGTTTTTAATAAGCATGAAATTATAACTCTGAAGTGTGCTAAAATGAAACCACCTGCTAAGGGTGAGAGAACAAAAATAAACATAATTTTTCTAAATAAGAGGAATTTATTACCTTTGAATCAAAGCATGTGGATTTGTTCAAACTGGCAATAAAGGAATATGGAAACACAAACCATAGAATGTCATATTTTAGATTTCTAAAAGACTTCAAAGTGAAGAGTATACATTTTTTAAATGCTACATAATGCTACATAATGACAAGATGACAGGTTGTGACAAATAGCATTTTAAAAGCTCTACTCATAATGGAACGGAAAGTGTCATTTCCCTATAGTTTTATATAGGTCATTAATTTACAATATCTAGATACAACATATTACCAAACAGATGTTCATCAAAGACTAAATCATTGTTAATGGAACATAATATTTTGAACCTACATCTATCAATCATTTTTCGATCTAACATTTATAGTCTCGCTAAACAATTTATCAGTTGTCGACAAAATTAAAAAAAATAGGATAAAAAGTCGTGTTTGGAAAAGTAGATTTTCTTTGAAATTTGCATTTAAATGAAAATATTTGCTGATATTTTTTAAACTTTAAATGTAATTTTATAAATATCTGACCTATCAGATGATATAAAATTTTTGGAGAAAATAGGACATATTTTTTTGATCTTGGTTGAAGGTATTAATAAAGAGCAACTGTTTGTATTATTTGTATTGTGATATCTTAGTTAATAAACATGAATAACTGGTATAAAATATGTTTTTTTTATTTTATTTATTTCCTTGACAGAGATCACAGGAAGGCAGAGAGGCAGGCAGAGAGAGAGGAATGGAATCAGGCTCCCTGCTGAGAAGAGAGCCCACTGTGGGACTCAATCCCAGGAACCTGGATTCATAACCTGAGCCGAAGGCAGAGATTTTAACCCACTGAGCCACCCAGGCGCTCTAAAATATGTTCTTTTTTTAATAGAATTATAGTTCTTGTCAAAATATGGAACTAGCTGGAACTGAATGCCTCCTTCAAAGTCAGCTCTGGAGAAATTATGCAAGTGTAATATAGAACTATTTTGGATATGAACCAAAAACAAAGAAATGATGATAAATTCCTTAAAAGACTCAAAGTTGCTCTTGACTGGTATGTTTCAAGCTCTATTCCTGGTTTGAGGACAGTTTTTAACAGGCCTGTCACTGTAGAAATCAGCTGGATGTTTAGAGGCTATCAGAACTGTGCAAAAACCTTGAAGGGGTAAAGACTTGAAAATTCTTTAGAGAGATCAGCTCCCTAAGGCATTATTCATCCACACATTTTCCTCCAAACAATTAAGACTGATGGATGAGGGGCACCTGAGGGGCTCTCTCATCACGTGGGTGGTGGGTTAAGCCTCTGCCTTCATCTCAAGTCATGGTCTCTGGGTCCTGGGATCCAGCCCCACATCGGGCTCTGCTCAAAAGGAAGCCTGCTTCCCTCCCTGCTTGCCTGCCTCTCTGCTTACTTGTAATCTCTCTCTCTCTCTCTCTCTCTCTCTCTCTCTCTGTGTCCAATAAATAAATAAAATCTTATAAAAAAGGCTGATGGATGATAAATTATGTAAACTGCTCCCTCCAAATGATGCTTCTTCATAAGGATTTAAGAATTTAAAATTGTAAGAATTTAAAATTAAAACTTGATCATAGGATTTATCTTATAGAATAACATCAAGGGAAGACAGTTATTATTAGTTCTGAAGTATTTGTGATTCTGAATTCTTGGCCTAATTAGTAAATTTATTTTTAAATTCTCCCATGATGTGGTGATTGGCCTTCAGTCTTTCATTCATGTACATCATTGGGTCAAAAGAGATGTGTGTGCCCAGAACTATATATAATCTTCTTTGTATTTCACTGGAGATGGTATTTCTGAGTTTTGTTCAATTTAATTTGGACAGATGTTTTAATAGTTACTTCTAGAGTTGGCCCTGGAGAATATCTTCCTTTTTTTTTTCCTCTTCCCGATTCTCTGAAAAACCCTGACTAATTCACATTATCACAGTGATATCACAATTCAAGTTTTTACAAACACTATAGCTGCAAAATAGAAGGAAGCTACTCAGAATGTAATGCTATTGTGAATGATTGATAAAGAAAACATTATTATAATTAAGCTACCAGGTTTCAATGTATTTTATTGTTGCTTAGAAAATCCTAGCATACCCAGACTTTACAGAGATTTGATGATCCTAAGAGGAGCTGAACTCATGGACCAAAATAACTATGCACATAAAAAGTACAATTACTTACCTGAAAAAGATGATGTGGTTAACTTTATATGGCAATCCAAGTGTTATTGGAACAGGAATTTTAAAAATAGCTTAGGGGCGCCTAGGTGGCTCAGTGGATTAAGCCACTGCCTTCAGCTCAGGTCATGATCTCAGGGTCCTGGGATCAAATCCTGCATCAGGCTCTCTGCTCAGCAGGGAGTCTGCTTCTCTCTCTCTCTCTCTCTGCCTGCCCTCCGTCGACTTGTGATCTCTCTCTCTGTCAAATAAATAAATAAATAAAATCTTGAAAAAAAAAAAAGACTGTACTTTTAAAAAATAGCTTAAAAGGGGCACCTGGGTGGCTCAGTGGGTTAAAAAGACATGTAGACCAGTGGGTTAGAGTAGACTGCCCAGATATGGACCATCAACTCTATGGTCAAAAAATCTTTGACAAAGCAGAGAAAATTATACAGTGGAAAAAAGGCAGCCTCTTCAATCAATGGTGCTGGAAAAATTGGACAGCTATGTATGGAAGAATGACACTCAACCATTCTCTTATACCATACATAAAGATAAATTCGAAATGGACAAACAACCTCAACATGAGGAAGGAATCTATCAAAATCCCAGAGGAGAACATAGGCAGTAACCTCTTGGACACTGGCCACAGCAAATTCTTTCAAAACATGTCCCCAAAGACAAAGGAAACAAAAGCAAAAATGAACTTTTGGGACTTCATCAAGATCAAAAGTTTCTGCACAGCAAAGGAAACAGTCAACAAAATGAAGAAACAACCCACGGAACGGGAGAAGATTTTCACAAATGACATTACAGATAAAGGGCTGATATCCAAGATATATAAAGAACTCCTCAAACTCAACACACACAAAACAGATAATCATGTCAAAAAATGGGCAGAAGACATGAACAAACACTTCTCCAAAGAAGACATACAAATGGCAAACAGATGCCATATATGCAGGCAGAGAGAGAGGGGTAAGCAGGCTCCCCAGTGAGCAAAGAGCCTGATGTGGGACTCCATCCCAGGACCCTGAAATCATGACCTGAGCCGAAGGCAGAGGCCTAAACCACTGAGCCACCCAGGAGACTCATATCTGGTAATTTTTAATCAACGTGGATTTGCTGCATCAAATAGTTCCTTCTTCTTCAAATATAAATATAGAAATATATTAATCAAGTCACACGCATGTCTTAGGAGAATGTCATACCTTTAATAGCAAACTTGAAATCTTGGCCATTGGTTAAGATTTTTGTTTTAGTTTGATTTGGTTCGGTTTTTGTAATTTTAAAAATCCCTCCAGCCCTTGGCTCTGTCTGACCTGATTGCTTTCAGCTGTTTCTGCAACAAAGTTGTCCCAGCTGCGAAAACTCTCATTGTTTCCAGTGGCGCCCCCTTCTGAACACTTTGTTAATAAAAAGCTTTTTTTTTTTTTTTTTTTTTTTGGCTATGGTAAATGTGGAACAACAGTGAGGTATTTCAAAGAGGTGAACCACAGATAAATTTCTCTAAGGGTGGGGTGAGGGTTACTCAAAAAGGAACTTGACAAGGCTTTTAAAGATATCGACAATCATTATAACATAACGTGACTGATTGTTACCGTGCTCTTAACTGGGCAAACACTTGTTGGCTTCCAAGATAGACTAACATAGTTGAGATGGTTCTAGCGGCCTGCTAGTACAGGGTCTCATGAGCCAGGGATTCTAGCCACTGGCTGTGCAAGGTTGAGACCTGTTAGTGATTCTATTTTTTCCTCTACAGAATGGGTCTTTCTACATTCCAGGTCCTTGCTACCCCAATAAATAATGCGGCGATTCTCTCAGTGAGTTATACTTTTGGTTTAAACAGCCAACTGTCTGTTAAAAAGGACTTTTGTTTAAATTCCTTAAAAAAAAAAGTCCTTTCAAAAAAATCTTTTTTTTATTTTTTATTTTTTGATCCCATAGGTTTACTCTGATCCTGGAACTTTGTCATTTTGATTGACCTTCTCTGCTGATTAAAATATTCTTCATCATCAGCACCTACTGCTCTCCTCTCCTGGTGGTCTCTCGGGAAGGGGTTTTCTCTAGCTCTTCTAGCAGGAGATGGGCACTTCCCCTCTACCCCTGTTGCCAGACCAACCTTACCTATCCTGCAGGGCCAGGTCGGCCTGGCCTTTCATCTGTTGTTCTCTTCTGAGTGGTTAGTTTTTCATCGATACCGTGCTTTGCTTTTGTCAGGATTTACCCTGGTCTATCAAAACCCTTTTCTTGTACCAGTGAAGCCTAAGAAACAGCCCTGATGAGAGAACCAGGAACTCGAACAGATCATATTTATCCTGAATGTTCCCTCCAAAATGAAAAATACATTTCTGAGGAGCATCAAGATCTCTGAGAAGGGAAGTTTCACCAACTCTGTCATGTAGGGGCATCAATTCCGATTCTGTGTCAATTTTCCTACTTTCCCAGCTAATACTTCTCTACCTCAGAAAGCCCACTCTCAACCGTTTCCTCTCTCGAATGGAGTTGCTCTTCGAGTCTGCACATGGCACTTGGGGCCTGCTGGTCATTGGCTACTGCCCTCTGTACCTTGGGTCTAACAGCTGCGGGGCATCAAGATGAGAATGTCTCTTGTTCTAAGACTTAATATAGTTGGTGCACATGGTAAGCAATAATCACTTATTTTGTTGATCCAAGTGTTCGACCTTTCTTATTATTCTAGTACCACAGTTTACTTCTTCTAAGATTTGTCCTCCCACCACCCCATATTAATATCTCTTAAGGTGGCACTCACCTTGCACTTGAGGACATATCCTAGTTTAACTGACAGCATTTCTCTTTCTTAGTCGAACATAAAGTATAGTGCATCTTACCCTTGATGAAAACTAGGATGCAATTAAATACTCTATTATGGTTACGATTCTGATATTTGAAATCCTCCGGTAGCTCCCTGTGCCCCCACAGTGTAGTACCTCACCTCCTCGGCATAGTATACAAACCATCTCACCCCAGTGTTAACACCGGGGCTCAGCCTCCATCCCCAGGTGATGCTGCCAGATCAGCTGTCGGTTATCGTAAACTTGCTGTAGATTCCTGAATGCACTGTGCTGCCTCCTGGCACTTTGAAACTTGACACACTCATCCTCATTCTTCGCTTTGCCCTTGTCTATCACCTCCCCTGAAAATCTGTTCCTAAGTGGCTTTTCCCAGCTCCAACCTACCCTTGGCAGTCTTTTCTCTCCCTGTGGTAAAGCCTGTCACACTGCACCATGGACATGCCGGTTGTCCCCCTGAGAAGAGAAAAGGGACAGTGAGGGCCCCCCAGCATTTGCAGCTCTAGTGCAGAGCCCCATGCCTGGCTTGCAGGAAATGCCAGATCATGAAGACAAACGGAGATCATCCTCTGGCTAAAACCAGCTCTTCTTTGCCTACCGCAGGATCTGGATCATTAAAGAGCAGCCAGTTATTATGGCTGTTTTTCTAGGGATTTTTTCCCCATATATTTCCCAGGGCTTTACTCTTTATATAGCACTTTAATTCAGGCTTCAACCACTTCCTAGTCAGATCAGGTGAAATCATTTTCCTTCCTATACCCTCGATGTTTTTCTCACCTAGTAATTCTTTTTTTAAAGATCTTATTTACCCATTTGACGGATCACAAGTAGGCAGAGAGGCGGCAGAGAGAAAGGGTTAAGCAGGCTCCCCGCTGAGCAAAGAGCCTGATGTGGGGCTCCATCTCAGGACCCAGAAATCATGACTTGAGTGGAAGGCAGAGGCCTAAACCACTGAGCCACCCAGGAGCCCCTTATCTGTTAATTTTTAATCAACGTGCATTTGCTGCATCAAATAGTTCCTTCTTCTTCAAATATAAATATAGAAATATATTGATCAAGTCACACGCATGTCTTAGGAGAATGTCATACCTTTAGTAGCAAACTTGAAATCTTGGCCATTGGTTATGATTTTTGTTTTGGTTTGATTTGGTTCAGTTTTTGTAATTTTAAAAATCCCTCCAGCCCTTGGCTCTGTCTGACCTGATTGCTTTCAGCTGTTTCTGCAACAAGTTGTCCCAGCTGAGGAAACTCTCATTGTTTCCAGTGGCGCCCCCTTCTGAACACTTTGTTAATAAAAAGCTTTTTTTTTTTTTTTTTTTGGCTATGGTAAATGTGGAACAACAGTGAGGTATTTCAAAGAGGTGAACCACAGATAAATTTCTCTAAGGGTGGGGTGAGGGTTACTCAAAAAGGAACTTGACAAGGCTTTTAAAGATATCGACAAACATTATAACATAACGTGACTGATTGTTACCGTGCTCTTAACTGGGCAAACACTTGTTGGCTTCCAAGATAGACTAACATAGTTGAGATGGTTCTAGCGGCCTGCTAGCACAGGGTCTCATGAGCCAGGGATTCTAGCCACTGGCTGTGCAAGGTTGAGACCTGTTAGTGATTCTATTTTTTCCTCTACAGAATGGGTCTTTCTACATTCCAGGTCCTTGCTACCCCAATAAATAATGCGGTGATTCTCTCAGTGAGTTATACTTTTGGTTTAAACAGCCAACTGTCTGTTAAAAAGGACTTTTATTTAAATTCCTTTAAATAAAAAGTACTTTCAAAAAAATCTTTTTTTTTATTTTTTATTTTTTGATCCCATAGGTTTACTCTGATCCTGAAACTTTGTCATTTTGCCTTCTCTGCTGATTAAAATATTCTTCATCATCAGCACCTACTGCTCTCCTCTCCTGGTGGTCTCTCGGGAAGAGGTTTTCTCTAGCTCTTCTAGCAGGAGATGGGCACTTCCCCTCTACCCCTGTTGCCAGACCAACCTTACCTATCCTGCAGGGTCAGGTCGGCCTGGCCTTTTATCTGTTGTTCTCTTCTGCGTGGTTAGATTTTCATAGATACCGTGCTTTGCTTTATGCTGTGACTATATTAAAATTCAACAAGTTCAGAAGCATACGAGGAATAGAATAAAGACAAAAGATGACCCTTACTTATCCTAAAGATAGACAATGGTATATATGTGCTAGTTGGGGAGAGAATCCAGTCAGTAGATGGAGGATGTGGTAGTGGAAAAAAAAAGACATTACGTTTCGTTTGAACGTTTAGCACTATATTTAACAAGGTGGAATTGTGTGTTAATAGCCTTGAATAAAATCCAAAAAATATTTTCAATTCATTGAAGATTATTTAGGAAAAACTTGAAAAATACAACTTGATAAGGATTCCAATAAAAGATTCATAAGCAATACAAGTTTCAGAATTTTTAGTATATTTTCCTAAAAAGCCATTTGATTTAATTAAAAAGAATTCTATTTACCTGCCACTTAAATAAGAGGAAATTATTTGGTTTTGTAAAAAGTCAATAAAATAAATTAACATATCTTTAGAAAACAGACATGCACACTAATTTAAAAATAATAGTGCTTAAGCTGTTCAGCAAACATTTGTAAAATTCCTTGCCATCAGCTAGCTCTGGAGTTCTGCTAGGTGAGTAAGGCCATGTATGTTACTGCTCAGAGTACTGACGCAAAGCAATTGTCCCCTTCACATCCATTTTTTGCTGTTGATATGTCATGCTATGTCGTTTAGAGATGCATAGATGGCCCTACATGAAGGCCTTTTTTGTGTGTGTATATGGGTGACTGTGATTTAACTTTCAAATCAGATGGCTCCTGATTTACAATGATTCAACTTATGATATATTTGGCAATGATGTGAAAGTGAAAGTGATTCAGTTGAAACTGTACTTTGAATTTTGAATTTGGTCTTTATAAAAAGGGGCAGTGACAAGTGGTATGGTGCCGTCTTGTGATGCTGGGCAGGGGCAGTGAGCCACAGCTCCCAGTCAGCGAGAAGATTACAGGGGTGAACACCTGATATTCTTACAACCATTCTCTATATAACCATTCTTCTTTTTTTAGTGTAATATTTAATAAATTGCAGGTGATATTTGATACTTTGTTATAAAATAGGCTTTGCTTAAGATGATTTTGCCCAAATGCAGGCAAATGTAAGTGTTCTGAGTATATTTAAATAAGCTTAAGGTAAGCTATGATATTTGATAGTTTAGGGGTATTAAATGCATTTTCAATTTTGTATGTGATTCTCTGTACATAGCCCCCTTGTAAGCTGAGGAACATCTCTATATGTATATGTAGCCTTGGTATGGCTTACATATTATTGGCATGAAACATCTAGAACAGTACGTGTGCCATATAATTGTCTACAACATCAAACAAGTTTCTTGAAAACTTGTGCCAAAGGGGTTATGTCTTTAAGGATTCTTATTTCAGAAGGGTTCTCTCCATCGTAAGATTTTTCAGAAGTTAAGTGAAAATCTGACCAAACTAAACATTTTTCCATTTTCCCTAGTGAGCAAAGATAGCTAAAATCTATCTGCCATTTTCAACACTGTACTCAACGATTGTAATTCTAATTTAAGAACAGATTATTTATATCTAAACCACATGTTGGCCTAATCTAATACAATATTCATAAATCTCACTCAGAGCCTTGGACAATTTTATTTGTTGAGTCTATATGTTACTACGGACATTCATCTTTTTACCTCATAGCTTCATGTATGTCTATACTTTGAAAATACATGCATCATAGTTCCATTGTAAAATGTCTGGGATATAAAATGAGCTATGCTATCAAAATGGTAATAAAAACATACAAATGACCTGATGTAATGAACTGGACCAGATTGCCAGATATCACATTTCATACCAGAAAGATTCAGTGGTAAGTTTGAAAATGGCCAGCTATACTTCGACTGAATTATAACTCATTTAACTTCTTTTTTTTGTGTACAGTATTATACATTAGTCAGTATTATAGTAAATAATTACTTTGGACAGATGTAAATATGCTGTAATAAAAAATGTTTTTCTTCTTTCTGTTAGTCCTTTTTCTTGTAAGACTAGCCACAAATACCATGCCTCCCCCATATAATTTAATCCAAATTTATCTCTAAATGAATTTATTGCACAGAAAAAAATATATATATATATATACACTTACAGTAAGACATGTTCAAAAATAGTTACACAACAGCAGGGCCCTAAATGTAAGCAGTATACTTGTTTTGTTTTGTTTTTTTTCTTTAAAAAAAAAAAGAATTTATGTGAAATATTGGAATTTTATTTCGAGGCCTAGTATTTCAAGACAGTTAACCACACTTACGGTGTCAACAGCCTCTTGCTGGCAGTATGATTTTATTGGCTCCATGGAATAACAGCAAGAATTTACTATTGCTTCTTTCTTTTATGACACACACAGAAAAAAAAAAATTGACACATTTGCTCAAGACCATCCAGAATCATTTTATCCTATCAAATTTGATGGGAGGCCTTCACTGCCAAAGTCACTGCTGGGTTTTCACAATTCATTGCAGACAATCTGCTACTCCCATTATGATAAAGGAGAGAAGAGTCATAATCAGGGAAGAAAGCTAGATTAATACTTGTAATTATCATTGAATTATTTAGCCTGCTATGGGATTATTATTATTAGTGTCATTTGATAATTTTCTCTCATTTTAGTAAACACAACTGTGAGTAATTACCCTACCTAATATTTCTCTGTATTGGCTGACTAGCTAGCAAACATTCATGAAAATATCCATTAGCCACACATATAAAATGCTGCATTATGATGCTGTTGAATCAGAACATACCACTACCTGATCCTGTAGCTCTTTGAGGTTTTGCAAATTAATTCTATGTTTATTGGATTCTTCCCATACAATTAGAAAATTTATAATAGAGTCCATGAACATTATTAGTTTTACCATTTTAAACCAGCAATCACACTTTGATTTTTACAACAAAAGCAGAAATATAAACACACACATTTGGATCAGTTTTCTGTAGGTCTGTCTGGACTTCAAAATCCTATTCCTCAAGATAATGCACACCAAAGTTCTGGATTAAAAAAGAAATTAGATGGCACCTGAACACTTGGTTTAATATTCTCAAAAGGACTATGCAACCTATTTCTTACATTATGACATTGTTTTACAAAGATACACACTTTTATA
Organism: Mustela lutreola; assembly: GCF_030435805.1. NCBI lineage: Eukaryota > Metazoa > Chordata > Mammalia > Carnivora > Mustelidae > Mustela > Mustela lutreola. The sequence goes on from NC_081292.1 coordinate 95,665,986, forward strand.
ATGTTAGTATTTTTAATAATCAATAAAGTCAATTAATCATGATTAAAAATCAAACATAAAAATTTCTACTTTTTGCTTTTGCCCCCTCCATTTAGAACTTATTTATAGCCTGATAATTCAAAGGTACCTATGTTTATGAAAATCTGCACAGAAATAGCTCTAAGATCCCATTCAGAACTTCATATTAATCTAAGTCTTTTGGCTCCATTTATCCTGAGAGCAAAGAGTAGGACAAAGGATTTGAGTACTGTTAGTTTATCTGGGAGATTATCCAAGGTAGAAAAGAATGGGAAAGTGATACAGTGAAGAAACAACTTTTTCAAAAAGGTACATTGTTGATATAATTGTTGTGGATAGAAAATAAAGGCTTGCTTTTACTGAAAGGTCCTGAGAAACTTCTTTAAGTTGTCCTCATGAAGACCTGAAAACTGACAATTTTATCTATGGCTCTTATTTCCACTTCACTGAGAGCTGTCCTCAGAGGACATTAACTCTCCTACACTTTTCGGTTGTGTTGGAGACATTCTAAAATGAGAGAGAGAACATGAGATGCTATCAGTGTTAAGTAACTGCAATTTCCCATGGAACTATCCACCACAGGTTTGGCTATAATCAGGTGTTGGGCCTTGATATCAGAGGGATTTGAGGCAGTATCATTTTAGGTTAATCATTATATCTGAAATTTCCAAAAACTTCAACTGATGAAACTTTGATTATAAATCTATAAATATAACAATAAATCTACAGTATTCAAATTATTTTCATAGAAATACACAGACAAAGCATCAATTGATTAATATTTAAATGTTACAAAATACTGAACTGAAAGAATTTGGTCATATAACAACGTGTAAGAAATAGAACTTAGGTTTAGGTTAGAAGTCAGGATGCATTGGAGACTCAGTTAAGAAATTGAATGGAGGGACGCCTGGGTGGCTCAGTGGGTTAAGCCACTGTCTTCGGCTCAGGTCATGATCCCAGGGTCCTGGGACCGAGCCCCAAATCGGGCTCTCTGCTCATCAGGGAGCCTGCTTCCTTCTCTCTCTCTGCCTGCCTCTCTGGCTGCTTGTCATCTCTCTCTGTCAAATAAATAAATAAAAACTTAAAAAAAAAGAAATTGAATGGATGTCTGACTATCTTATAGGTTTGCTAAAAATCAGTGACTTTGTGTTCACGTGTGGCGATGCAGGAATTTTTAACTTTCCCTAAGAATTTATTAGATTTGATTATATAATGGCAGTAAAGGATGGGGAAAATCAAAGTACAAACCCCATAAAGACAAAGACACTGAGTATGAGAAAAGAGTAATAGATAAGAAGAATCAATGCATTTGAGGAAAATGGGATTTGAAATACACAATGATTGTTGATTTTTTTAGATGGAGAAAACAAAACTAGCTTGCAAGAAGGAAATAACAGAAGACATGTTGTGATGTGATACAGAATCCTGGAAGAGGCAGTAACGTGGAATAAAGGAGTAGGGAGAGCATATCAGGTAATTTGGATAGGAAGGAGTTAGGAGATAATTGCTTGATAAATTTTATATGGCCCACGTAAATGCACAGATTTCTCTTCTTTAATTTATATGGAGAACAGGGTGTCCTTTCTCTTCCCTATCAGAGCACCAGAGATGTACTCTTTCAGACTGAAAACCTGAAAATCTCAGGACTCAGTTGCTTAAGCACAGCTGAGAGAACATATTTCAATTAAGATTTACATTTTGCTGTATGTAGTAGACTTTCAAAAGTGGTTTAACCATTTTTTTTCATTTAACAAGAAGACTACAGAGAGTGTTTTTTTGGTGTTGGTTCAGCGTCTTAAGAAAGTCAAGTGAACTATCTTAGAGGTTTTCATGGCTTTTTATTCACAGTTGCAAAAATTGCTGTTGGAGTTTTCACTATTCAGCCCACATTTCTGGCAGAAAGATAGAGGTAAAAGAGAATGATATATTGTACGACTGATACTTTGTCATATGGTTACAATGTAACTAGAAAAGAGACAATAAAATATTTGATGTTGTTTTAAGTTTCCTTGTTGTCAATCCCTCAGTGCTTTCTGAGATTCAAGGAAAAAGTAGATGGATATTGACCTCGCAACTATCAACACCTGTCAGTCTCTCTTGGATAACCAATATCTCTATAATCTCTTCTTCCCAGTAAAAAAAATAAAATATATTCATAACCCACACTGTGCCATCTCAAGTTACTGCACCAAGATAAAATTACAATGATTTTCAGTTGTTCCAAATGGATAGAATACCCTTCCTTATGATATCATGTCTTATAAGATAGATAATTGGCTTGCTATCAATATACCCAGATGTGGCTGTGGAAGAGACAGGAAAAAAATAATAATATTTATTTATTCCTTGGGTTGACTCTGTTTACACAGATGCAATAGTATTAGAAAAGGTTGGTTTGGGACATTGGAATGAATATACTTAATGGGTCTGTATGTAATTGGGTTGGGGGAAATTTTTAATTTCTACAAAAATTATTAGAATTCTATCTTATTCTCTTTTGTTAATTTTCACATGTTAACAAAGCCAACGTTTTTGTCTAGCAGACAAGATCTTAAATCCTAACAAAACTCATTTTTTTCCTTTTTTTTTTAAGTTTGAGAGCCTCATGTTCTCTCATGCTGCTTTAAATGCAACTCAAAAAAAAAAAAAAAAGGAGCTAAATGGGGCAGTAAGACCAGACTTTTTATTATATATTATTTATCTTATTTTTAATTAAAAAATTAAAGATTCTATTTATTTATTTGAGAGAGAGAGCATGAGTGGGGCAGGGGGAGTAGCTGCAGAGAGAGACTGAGAAGTATACTCCCTAATGAGCAGGAAGCCTGATATGGAGCTCGATCCCAGGATCCTGACTGAGATTATGACCAGAGACAAAGGCAGATATATGTGTAAAATCCCTTTTTTTCTGGGAAACAGTACTTTACAAGAGATGTTTGAAAAAGTACTGGGGAATCAACTTTAATCGGAGATACAAAAATTTAATTGACTTTTGTAAAGCTACAGGGATCCAAATGATGGGAATCCCAGCCCGTTTAGGTTGTGGACCACAGAGTATTCTTCTCTGTAATATTTTATTTTCTTCCATGTCTACTAACTCCAGTCCAAGTTCACTGATCTCTTTTAAGATAGTGCAAAACATGGCAAAGAATACCAAACGAGTTCCCAATATTCTACAGTTATTACATCATTTCTAACATATAGAAGTGTGTTATCAAGGCTGGTTCTGTGAACGAACATAGTTACGCTAAAGTGTGTTTTGTTCTCCAAGAAATTAAATGCATGATTATCACACAATTATAAAATACTTGTGTCAAGAATTTTTATTCAAAAATTAATAAGAAGCAGGTATTAAAACTAGTTCACATGGTTATTTGGGATATAAGCAGAGTTGTGCAGCAGAAGTGCTCTGGGCCCATAATTTGGGTTATAGAATTTATGTTTTCTAATGAAATATCACTAACTTGCATTATTGTTAACAAGAATCTTGTGCATTACCATCAGTTTTCTACATTATAACCTCTTGCTCTACAGTTTGTAAATAACTTTGTCAATAGCAAGCTAATAAACAGGGTGACTCCAATGGATTGAGATAATCTCCAGAGTTTCTGCTACATAATGCCCAGGACTCCATTGAAAGGGCACCTAAGAATTTAGTTTGCCCCAAAATTTGATCATTTTTTTCACTGTCCTTACCTATTTTCCAAACGTAGTCCTTTTGCTTCACCTTTCAGTCTACGGACAACCCTGTATCTGACTGACTTGTTAATTCTGGGAATGTCCTGCAGATTAATTTGCTTGCCAGAGGTGGTTCCTCTAATTGATGTCTAAGAACCCTAATTAGTTAAGAAAACTTTTTTTTAACATTTTCATTGGTATTTATTATTATTATTATTGCTAATATCTCTATTATAAATAATTCAAAAGGGCATCTTTCTGACAAAAGACAAAGAGCTGGCTACTAGTAGAAAAAGTACATTTGACTCTGTCAGTGAAAGTGGTAAAGGGATTTGAGAAAATAAGGCAAAGAACTGGAATTATGTGTTAAAACTTTAAATATTATAGACACATTTACTTAATTTCTAATACTGTTGTTGCTTATAATTAAATATACACTAATGATGACATTAATACAGACCCTGAAAATAAACCTAACGCTGACCCTGACCCTAACACTAACCCCTACCCTAAACCAAACCCTAACCCTGACCTTACGCTGTCTAAACCTAACCCTAACCATAAACCTACTTCTAACTCTAAACCTAACCACAATCCCAAAACCTACCCCTCAAAACCTAACTGTGACACTTAAGCGAACATTGACCCTAAACCAAAGCCTGACCCTACCCTGACCTGGCCCTGACCTTTACCTGACCCTGACTCTAATCCTAACCATGACACTAACACTGACCACTACATAACCCTGTCCCAGACCCGAATGTGGACTTTAAACCAATACCCAAACCTGAACCTACACCTGACACAGGCGCTAAACTTCACCCTGACCCTGACCCAGACCATGATCATCAACCTAATCCTGACCATAACAGTGAGCCTGACCCCGACCTGAACACTAAACCTGACCCTGAATATGAGCCTGATCCTAAATCTAAACTTAAGTGTAACCCTGACTCTAACACTAACACGGGCCCTACTCCGAATCCTATCGCTCAACCAAACCCTAACACTAACCCCTAACCCTACCACGGACACTGACCCAAACAAATTCTAACCCTAACCGTCAACCAAACGCTAACCCTAACACAAACCCTAAACTTAAACAATAACCCTGACCCTATACCTGACTATGATCATAACCCTAACCCTGAACATAGCCTATACCAGACCCTGACCTTAAACCAGACCCTGGCCCTGACCATAAACCAACCATGACCCTAACACTGACCTCTACATAACCCTGTCCCTGACGCGAATGTGGACTTCAAACCAAAACCTGATCCTTACCATAAACCTGACACTGGCCCAGACTTCACCATGACCATGACCCATGCAAAGACCACAAACCTAACCCTGACCCTAACAGTGACCCTGACCCTAACACTAACCCTGACACTGAATGTGAGGCTGACCTAACTCTAACCCTAAATGTAACCCTGACCCTGACACTAACACGGTCCCTGACCCGAAACCTAACGCTGAACCTACCCCTAAAACTAACCCCTAACATTGTCCCAGACACTGACCCTAACCTGTTCGAACCCTAACCCTCAACCTACCTCTAACCCTAACCCTAACCCCACTATAACAACAATCCTGATCCTATCCCTGACCCTGATCATACCCCAAAATCTGAACTTTGCCTATGTCAGAACTTAATCTTAAACCTGATCCTGGCCTTGACATTAACACTGACCATAACCCTAACTGTAAACCTAACTCTGACCCAGTTCTTGATCCTGATCAGATTCGTAACCCTAAAGCTAACCCTGATCCTGAACCTACTCATGAAGCAGAACCTAAACATAAAGCTGACCTTACCATAACAATGAACCTAACCCTGACCCTGACCCTAACCCTGACACTAAACCTGTCCCAAACCTAACCCTGACCCTGACATGAACCTTGCCCCCAAACCAAAACTTGAACCTGACCCTAAATCTGACCATGACCCTGAACCTGACCCTAAACCTAACCGTCACTCTAACAGAGACCCTGACCCTGACGCTGACCGTAACGCTAACCGTGACCCTACTGTGAGCCTGACCCTAAACCTAACCATGAACCTAACCCTAACCCTGACCCCTAACCTAAGCCTTATGCTAACCGTGGCTCCAACGAAGTCTAACCCTAACCCTACCCATAAGTCTTTCTTAACCCTAACCCTAACACTAACCTGGTCTAAACCCAGCTCTGTTCCTTCCAGCTGGGAAAAAAGCTGCACCTAGGCCTCCTAGGGGCTGCGGGGAGGCTGTATGGGGGTCACTGGATGGGCACTGCATGGAGTGGAGTGTGAGCCTTGAGCAGCTTGGGGACTGGCTCAGGGAGCTCTGGTGCAGTAGGAAGTTTAGTAAGGAGCCCCCAGGCAGTGGTGACCTCACTTCCCTGACGACAGAGCCCAACAGAATTGGAACCCACGTATCCAGGCACCCCACTACAGAAAAAACCCCCATGTCCAGCTCATTTCTAGGTACATGCTAAAAGAAGCGACATGTTCTTCTGCGGTACTGAAGCCGAGAGGATGCAGGGAGAAGAGAGCTCGCCCTCCAGACAGGCCAACTCCCTGGCAGGTCATATCAGGTTTCCCCAACGCCTCAGGCCCTTTGGCTAATCAAAACAAAAGGTGACACCAGGGGGCTCAGAGTCAGAGAGTCCCACACCTTCTGATCCACTGGTGTAGCCATAGGTCTCCTCCCCATCTGTGTGTGCATGTGTGTGTGTGTGTGTGTGTGTGTGTGTGTGTGCCTCTGGGTGTCTGTGTGTCTGTGTGTAAAGAGGACCTGGCCATGCCATTGTGGGTGGAGATGCCCCAAGCAGAATCAGGCTGATGAGGGTTTAGATGTCTGGTGGGCAAGTCATGTTCACACTCCAGGTTAAGTGTGGTTAAGTGGGATCGGGTTTAGGGTCTACACCCTTCTGCCCAGGGTTTATCCTGAGACCCTGAACGGATGCGTCCGTGATCCAGGCACAGGGCTATCCCTAAAAGTAACCACTGACCGTGACCCTGACACTGACTGTGAAACTGCCCTAAACCCTAACCCAAGCCATGAACCTGACCCTGACCCTGACCTTGACTTTTATCCTGACCTGAAACCTAAACCTAAATCTAAGCCTGACACTGACCCTGATGTGGACCTTGAACCTAAACCTAACTCTGACATTACCGTAACCATGACTCATACCTAACATTGACCCTGACCCTGACCCTAATCCTAACCCTGATGCTGACCTAACACTGACCCTAACCATAAACTTGACCATGACTGTGAGCCTACCGTAACCTTAAAAGTAATGGTAACTCTAACCATGACCCTAATACGGACCCTGAACGTACACCTCATGCTGACCCTGACCCTAACACTAGACCCTACCCTAAACCAAATCCTAACCCAGACCTTACACTGTCTAACCATAACCCTACTTCTAATACTAACCCTAACCCAATCCCAGACCCTACCGCCAAAACCTAACTGTGACACTGAACCGAAATTTGACCCTAAACCAAAGCCTGACCCTAAACCTGACCCTAGCCCTGAACTTCACCTGACCCGGACCCTGACCCTAATACAATCCATGACTATAACACTGACTACTACATAACCGTGTCCCTGACCCTAATGTGGACTTTAAACAAATACATGATCCTGACCATAAACCTGACACTGGCCCTAGACTTCAACCTGACCCTGACCCAGGCAAAGACCATAAACCTAACCCTGACCCTAAAAGTGACTCTGACACTGACCCTAACACTAACCTTGACACTAAATGTGAGCCTGACCCTAACTCTAACCCTAAATGTAGACCTGACCCTGAGACTAAAAGGGCCCTGACACGAAACCTAACGCTGAACCTAACCCTAAAAATAACACCTAATATTATCCCTGACACTGACCCTAACCCGGTCTAACCCTAAACTTCAACCTACCCCTACCCTAAACCTAACCACACTTTAACAATAATCCCGAACCTCTCCCTGACCATGATCATAACCCTAACTCTGAACTTTGCCTATGTCAGGACTTAACTTAAACCTGACCATGGCCTTGACCTTAACACTGACCCTAACCCAGACTGTAAACCTAACTCTGACCCAAACCGTGATCCTGAACAGAATCGTAACCCTAAAGCTGACCCTGATCCTGAACCTACTCATAAAACAGAACCTAAACTTAAAGCTGACCTTACCATAACCATGAACCTAACCCTGACCCTGACCCTAACCCTGACACTAAACCTGTCCCAAATCTAACCCTGAACTAACATGATCTTTCCCCTAAACAAAAAGTTGAACCTGACCCTAAATCTGACCATTATCCTGAACGTGACACTAAACCTAACAGTCATCCTAACACTGACCCTGATCCTGATTATGACCGTAACACTAACCCTGACCCTACTGTGAGCCTGACCCTAAACCTAACCATGAGCCTAACCCTAACCCTGAACCCTACCCTAAGCCTCGCTAACCCTGACCCCAACGAGGTCAAAACCTAACCCTGACCCTAAGTCTTTCTTCTCCCTAACGCTAACACTAACTTGGTCTAAACCCAGCTCTGTTCCCACCAGCGGGGACAACAGCTGCACCCAGGCCTCCCAAGGGCTGGGTGGAGGCTGTATGGGGGTCACTGGATGGGCACTGCATTCAGTGGAGTGTGAGCCTTGAGCAGCTTGGGGAACGGCGGCTCAGGGAGCTCTGCTGGAGCAGGAAGTTTGGTAAGGAGCCCCCAGGCAGTGGTGACCTCACTTCCCTGATGACAGAGCCCAACGGAATTGGAACCCACGTATCCAGGCACCCCATAACAGAGAAAACCCTCCTGCCCAGCTCATTTCTAGGCACATCCTAAAGGTAGCGACATGTTCTTCTGCTGTACTGAAGCCGAGAGGATGCAAGGAGAAGAGAGCTCGCCCACCAGTCACATCCCCTCCCTGGCAAGTCATATCAGGTTTCCGCAATGCCTCAGGCCCTTTGGCTAATAAAATCAAAAGGTGACACCAGGGGGCTCAGAGGCAGAGGTCCCACACCTTCTGATCCACTGGTGTAGCCTTAGGTCTCTTTGCAGTCTCTCTCTCACTGTGCATGTGTGTGTGTGTGTGTGTGTGTGTGTGTGTGTGTGTGTGTGTGTACCTCTGGGTGTCTGTGTCTTTGTGTGTATAGAGGACCTGGCCATGCCATCATGGGTGGAGATGCCCCAAGCAGGATCAGGCTGATGAGGGTTTAGATGTCGTGTGGGCAAGTCATGTTCACACCTCAGTTTAAGGCTGGTTAAGTGGGATCGGGTGGAGGGTCTACACCCTTCTGCCCAGGGTTTATCCTGAGACCCTGAACGGATGGGTCCATGACCAAGGAGCGGGGCTAATCCGAAGAGTAACCACTAACCCTGACCCTGACACTGACTGTGAGCCTCCACCAAACCCTAAACCAAGCCCTGACCCTGATCCTGACCCTGACCCTGACCGTGATACTGACCTGAACCCTAAACCTAAACCTAAGCCTGACAATGTCCCTGATGTGGACCCTGAACCTAAACCTAACTCTGACATTACCAAAAATATGACTCATACTTAACCATAACCCTGACCCTGACCCTAATCCTAATCCTAACGCTGACCTAACCTGATCCTATCCATCACCCTGAACGTGATTGTGAGCCTCACCGTAACCTTAAACCTAATGGTAACTCTAACCATGACCGTAATAAGGACCCTGAACCTTCACCTCATGCTGATCCTGACCCTAACACTAACCCATACCCTAAACCAAACACTAACCCTGATCTTACGCTGTCTAACCCTAACCATAACCATAACCCTACTTCTAGATCTAACCCTAACCCTAATCCAAAACCCTACCGCCAAAACCTAACTGTGACACTGAAATGAATATTGACCCTAAACCAAAGCCTGACCCTAAACCTGAACCTGGCCCTGACCTTCACCTGACCCTGACTCTGAACCTAATCCTAACCATGACACTAACACTGACCAATACATAACTCTGTCCTTGAACCGAATGTGGACTTTAAACCAATACCTGAACCTGACCCTAAACCGGACATTGGCGCTAAACATCACCCTGACCCTGACCCAGACCATAACGATAAACCTAACCCAGACCCGAACAGTGACCCCGACCCTCACCTGAACACTAAACCTGACCCTGACTGTGAGCCTGACCCTAACTCTAATCCTAAATGTAACCCTGACCCTGACACTAACACGGGCCCTCCCCCGAATCCTATCGCTGAACCTAATCCTTACACTAACCCCTAACCCTACCATGGACCCTGACCCTAACAAGATCTAATCCTAACCGTCAACCTAACGCTAACCCTAACACTAACACTAAACTTTAACAATAACCCTGACCCTATACCTGACTATGACCATAACCCTAATCCTGAAATTTGCCTACACCTGACCCTAAACCTAAACCTGACCCAGGCCCTGACCCTAAAGATGACCATGACCCTAACAGTGACCACTACATAACCCTGTCCCACACGAATGTGGACTTTAAACCAATACCTGATCCTGCCCGTAAACCTGACACTGGCCCTAGACTTCACCGTGACCCCGACCCATGCAAAGACCATAAACCAAACCCTGACCCTAACAGTGACCCTGACCATGACGCTAACATTAACCCACACACTGAATGTGAGCCTGAACCTAACTCTAACCCTAAACGTAACCCTACCTTGACACTAACACGGGCACTGACTCGAAACCTAACGCTGAACCTAACCCTAAAACTAACCCCAAACATTATCCCTGAGACTGACCCTAACCCGGTCTAACCCTAACCCGCAACCTACCTCGAACCCTAACCCTAACCCCACTTTAACAATAATACTGACTCTCTCCCGGACCCTGATCATAAACCTAACTCTGAACTTTTCCTATGTCAGATCATAACGTTAAACCAGACCCTGGACTTGACCTTAACACTGACCCTAACCCAGACTGTAAACCTAACTCTGACCCAATCCATGATCCTGAACAATCGTAACCCTAAAGCTAACCCTGTTCCTGAACCTACTTATAAAACAGAACCTAAACATAAAGCTGACATTACATAACCATGAACCTAACCCTGACCCTGACCCTAACCCTGACACTAAACCTGGCCAAACCTAACCTGACCCTGACATGAACTTGCCCCCAAACCAAAACGTGAACCTGACCCTAAATCTGACCATGAACATACCTGACGCTCAACCTAACCGTTACCCTAACACTGACCCTGACCCTGGACAGAGCACAACGTAATTGGAACCCACGTATCCAGGCACCCCTAAACAGAGAAAACCCCCTGCCCAGCTCATTTCTAGGCACATCCTAAAGGAAGCGACATGTTCTTCTGCTGTACTGAAGCCGAGAGGATGCAGGGAGAAGAGTGCTCGCCTTCCAGACAGGTCCCTTCCCTGGCAGGTCATATCAAGTTTCCCAACGCCTCAGCCCTTTGGTTAATAAAATCAAAAGGTGACACCAGGCTGCTCAGAGTCAGATAGTCCCACACCTTCTGATCCATGGGGGTAACCCTTGGTCTCTTCCCAGTCTGTGTGTGTGTGTGTGCGTGTGTGCCTCTGGGTGTTTGTGAGTCTGAGTGTAAAGATGAGCTGGCCATGCCATCGTGGGTGGATATGCCCCAAGCAGGATCAGGCTGATGAGGGGTTAGAGACCTGGTGGGCAGGTCATGTTCACAACCCAGTTTAAGGCTAGTTACGTGAGATCGGCAGTAGTGTCCACACCCTTGTGCCCAGGGATTATCCTGAGACCTTGAAGGGATGGGTCCATACTCAGGAGCGGGGCTAACCCCTACAGTAACCACTAACCCTGATCCTGACACTGACTGTGAGCCTGTGCCAAACCCTAACACGAGCCCTGACCCTGACCCTGACCCTGACTGTGATCCTGAACTGAACCCTAAACCTAAACCTAAGCCTGACACTCACCCTGATGTGGACCCTGAACTCAAACTTAAATCTGACATTACCGTAACCATGACTCAAACCTAATCATGACACAGACCCTGACCCTAAACCTAACCCTGATGCTGACCTTACCCTGACCCTAACCGTAACCCTGACTGTGACTGGGAGCCTGACCCTAACCCTAAACCTAAAGGTAACTCTAACCATGACCCTAATACGGACCCTGAACCTAAACCTAACGCTGACCCTAACACTAACACTAAGCCCTACCCTAAACAAAACCCTAACCCTGACCTTACGCTGTCTAACCCTAACCATAATCCTACTTCTAACTCTAACCCTAACCCCAATCCCAAAACCTACCACCAAAACCTAACTGTGACACTGAACCGAACATTGACCCTAAACCAAAGCCTGACCCTAAACCTGACCCTGGCCCTGACCTTCACCTGATCCTGACCCTGACCCTAATCCAAACCATGACACTAACACTGACCACTACATAATCCTGTCCCTGACCCGAATGTGGACTTTAAACCAATACCTGAACCTGACCCTAAACCTGACACTGGCGCTAACCTTCACCCTGACCCTGACCCAGACCATGACCATAAACCTAACCCTGACCTTAACAGTGACCCAGACCCTGACCTGAACAACAAACCTGACCCTGACTGTGAGCCTGACCCTAATTCTAACCCTAAATGTAGACCTGACCCTGACACTAACACAGGCCCTCCCCCGAATCCTATCGCTGAACCTAACCCTAACACTAACCCCTAAACCTACCACGGACCCTGATCTTAAACAAGTTCTAACCCAAACCGTCAACCAAATGCTAACCCTAACACAAACCCTAAACTTTAACAATTACCCTGACCCTATTCCTGACTATGATCATAACCCTAACCCAGAACTTTGCCTATACCAGACCCTGACCCTAAACCTGACCCAGGCCCTGAGCCTAAACCTAACCATGACCCTAACACTGACCACTATATAACCCTGTAGCTGACCCAAATGTGGACTTTAAACTAATATCTGGTCCTGACCGGAAACTGACACTGGCCCTAGACTTCACCCTGACCCTGATCCTGGCAAAGACCATAAACCTAACCTTGACCCTAAGAGTGACCCTGACCTGGACCCTAACACTAACCCTGATACTGAATGTGAGCCTGACCCTAACTCTAACCCTAAACGTAACACTGAACCTGACACTAACACGGGCCCTGACCCGAAACCTAACGCTGAACCTAACCCTAAAACTAACGACCTAACATTGTCCCTGACACTGATCCTAACCCGTTCTAACCCTAACCCTCAACTTACCTCTAACCCTAACCCTAACCCCACTTTAACAATAATCTTGACCCTCTCCCTGACCCTGATGATAACCCTAACTCTGACCCAATCCGTGATCCTGAACAGAATCGTAACCCTAAAACTAAGCCTGATCCAGAACCTACTCATAAAACAGAACGTAAACATAAAGATCACCATGAACCTAACACTGACCCTGACTCTAACCCTGACACTAAAACTGTCCCAAACCTATCCCTGACACTGATATGAACCTTGCCCCCAAATCAAAACTTGAACCTGACCGTAAATCTGACTATGTCCCTGCCTGACCCTAAACCTAAGCATTACCCTAACCCTCACCCTGACCCGGACTATGACCTTAATGCTAACCGTGACCCTACTGTGAGCCTGACCCTAAACCTAACCGTTACCCTAACACTGACCCTGACACCTACCCTAAGCCTAACGCTACCCCTGAGCCCAAAGACGTCTAACCCTAACCGTCACCCTAAGTCTTTCTTAACCCTAACCGTAACACTAACCTGGTCTAAACCCAGCTCTGTTCCCTCTGGCGGGGACAACAGCTGCACCCAGGCCTCCCAGGGGTTTGGGGGAGGCTATATGGGGGTCACTGGATGGGCACTGCATTGAGTGGAGTGTGAGCCTTGACCAGCTTGGGGACCGATGGCTCAGGGAGCTCTGCTGGAGAAGGAAGTACGGTAAGGAGCCCCCAGACAGTGGTGACCTCACTTCCCTGATGACAGAGCCCCACGGAATTGGAACCCACGTATCCAGGTACTCCATAACAGAGAAACGTCCCCTGCCCAGCTCATTTCTAGGCACATCCTAAAGGAAGCGATGTGTTATTCTGCTGTACTGATGCCGAGAGGATGCAGGGAGAAGAGAGCTCGCCTGCCAGACAGGTCCCTTCCCTGGCAGGTCATATCAGGTTTCCCAATGCCTCAGGCCCTTTGGCTAATAAAATCAACAGGTGACACCAGGGGCTCAGAGTTAGAGAGTCCCACCTTCTGATTCACGGGTGTAACCCTAGGTCACTTCCCTGTCTGTGTGTGTGTGTGTGTGTGTGTGTGTGCGTTTGTGTGTTTGTGTGTGCCTCTGAGTGTTTGTGAGTCTGAGTGTAAAGAGGAGCTGGCCATGACATCGTGGCTGGAGTAGCCCCAAGCAGGATCAGGCTGATGAGGGGTTACAGGTCTCGTGGGCAATTCATGTTCACACTGCAGTTTAAGGCTGGTTACGTGAGATCGGCTGTAGGGTCTACACCCTTCAGCCCAGGGTTTATCCTGAGACCTTGAAGGGATGGACCCATACCCAGGAGCGGGGCTAACCCCAACAGTAGCCACTAACCCTGACCCTGACCCTGACTGTGAGCCTGCGCCAAACGCTAACCCAAGCCCTGACCCTGACCCTGACCCTGACTGTGATCCTGACCTGAACCCTAAACCTAAACCTAAGCCTGACACTCACCCTCATGTGGACCCTGAACCCAAACTTAAATCTGACATTACCGTAACCATGACTCAAACCTAATCATGACACAGACCCTGACCCTAATCCTAACCCTGACGCTGACCTTACCCTGACACTAACCGTAACCCTGACCATGACTGGGAGCCTGACCCTAACCCTAAACCTAAAGGTAACTCTAACCATGACCCTAATACGGACCCTGAACCTAAAGCTAATGCTGACCCTAACAATAACACTAAGCCCTACCCTAAGTCAAACCCTAACCCTGAACTTACGCTGTCTAACACTAACCATAACCCTACTTCTAACTCTAACCCCAATCCCAAACCCTACTGCCAAAACCTAACTGTGACACTGAACCGAACATTGACCCTAAACCAAAGCCTGACCCTAAACCTGACCCTGGCCCTGACCTTCACCTGATCCTGACCCTGACCCTAATCCAAACCATGACACTAACACTGACCACTACATAATCCTGTCCCTGACCCGAATGTGGACTTTAAACCAATACCTGAACCTGACCCTAAACCTGACACTGGCGCTAACCTTCACCCTGACCCTGACCCAGACCATGACCATAAACCTAACCCTGACCTTAACAGTGACCCAGACCCTGACCTGAACAACAAACCTGACCCTGACTGTGAGCCTGACCCTAATTCTAACCCTAAATGTAGACCTGACCCTGACACTAACACAGGCCCTCCCCCGAATCCTATCGCTGAACCTAACCCTAACACTAACCCCTAAACCTACCACGGACCCTGATCTTAAACAAGTTCTAACCCAAACCGTCAACCAAATGCTAACCCTAACACAAACCCTAAACTTTAACAATTACCCTGACCCTATTCCTGACTATGATCATAACCCTAACCCAGAACTTTGCCTATACCAGACCCTGACCCTAAACCTGACCCAGGCCCTGAGCCTAAACCTAACCATGACCCTAACACTGACCACTATATAACCCTGTAGCTGACCCAAATGTGGACTTTAAACTAATATCTGGTCCTGACCGGAAACTGACACTGGCCCTAGACTTCACCCTGACCCTGATCCTGGCAAAGACCATAAACCTAACCTTGACCCTAAGAGTGACCCTGACCTGGACCCTAACACTAACCCTGATACTGAATGTGAGCCTGACCCTAACTCTAACCCTAAACGTAACACTGAACCTGACACTAACACGGGCCCTGACCCGAAACCTAACGCTGAACCTAACCCTAAAACTAACGACCTAACATTGTCCCTGACACTGATCCTAACCCGTTCTAACCCTAACCCTCAACTTACCTCTAACCCTAACCCTAACCCCACTTTAACAATAATCTTGACCCTCTCCCTGACCCTGATGATAACCCTAACTCTGACCCAATCCGTGATCCTGAACAGAATCGTAACCCTAAAACTAAGCCTGATCCAGAACCTACTCATAAAACAGAACGTAAACATAAAGATCACCATGAACCTAACACTGACCCTGACTCTAACCCTGACACTAAAACTGTCCCAAACCTATCCCTGACACTGATATGAACCTTGCCCCCAAATCAAAACTTGAACCTGACCGTAAATCTGACTATGTCCCTGCCTGACCCTAAACCTAAGCATTACCCTAACCCTCACCCTGACCCGGACTATGACCTTAATGCTAACCGTGACCCTACTGTGAGCCTGACCCTAAACCTAACCGTTACCCTAACACTGACCCTGACACCTACCCTAAGCCTAACGCTACCCCTGAGCCCAAAGACGTCTAACCCTAACCGTCACCCTAAGTCTTTCTTAACCCTAACCGTAACACTAACCTGGTCTAAACCCAGCTCTGTTCCCTCTGGCGGGGACAACAGCTGCACCCAGGCCTCCCAGGGGTTTGGGGGAGGCTATATGGGGGTCACTGGATGGGCACTGCATTGAGTGGAGTGTGAGCCTTGACCAGCTTGGGGACCGATGGCTCAGGGAGCTCTGCTGGAGAAGGAAGTACGGTAAGGAGCCCCCAGACAGTGGTGACCTCACTTCCCTGATGACAGAGCCCCACGGAATTGGAACCCACGTATCCAGGTACTCCATAACAGAGAAACGTCCCCTGCCCAGCTCATTTCTAGGCACATCCTAAAGGAAGCGATGTGTTATTCTGCTGTACTGATGCCGAGAGGATGCAGGGAGAAGAGAGCTCGCCTGCCAGACAGGTCCCTTCCCTGGCAGGTCATATCAGGTTTCCCAATGCCTCAGGCCCTTTGGCTAATAAAATCAACAGGTGACACCAGGGGCTCAGAGTTAGAGAGTCCCACCTTCTGATTCACGGGTGTAACCCTAGGTCACTTCCCTGTCTGTGTGTGTGTGTGTGTGTGTGTGTGTGCGTTTGTGTGTTTGTGTGTGCCTCTGAGTGTTTGTGAGTCTGAGTGTAAAGAGGAGCTGGCCATGACATCGTGGCTGGAGTAGCCCCAAGCAGGATCAGGCTGATGAGGGGTTACAGGTCTCGTGGGCAATTCATGTTCACACTGCAGTTTAAGGCTGGTTACGTGAGATCGGCTGTAGGGTCTACACCCTTCAGCCCAGGGTTTATCCTGAGACCTTGAAGGGATGGACCCATACCCAGGAGCGGGGCTAACCCCAACAGTAGCCACTAACCCTGACCCTGACCCTGACTGTGAGCCTGCGCCAAACGCTAACCCAAGCCCTGACCCTGACCCTGACCCTGACTGTGATCCTGACCTGAACCCTAAACCTAAACCTAAGCCTGACACTCACCCTCATGTGGACCCTGAACCCAAACTTAAATCTGACATTACCGTAACCATGACTCAAACCTAATCATGACACAGACCCTGACCCTAATCCTAACCCTGACGCTGACCTTACCCTGACACTAACCGTAACCCTGACCATGACTGGGAGCCTGACCCTAACCCTAAACCTAAAGGTAACTCTAACCATGACCCTAATACGGACCCTGAACCTAAAGCTAATGCTGACCCTAACAATAACACTAAGCCCTACCCTAAGTCAAACCCTAACCCTGAACTTACGCTGTCTAACACTAACCATAACCCTACTTCTAACTCTAACCCCAATCCCAAACCCTACTGCCAAAACCTAACTGTGACACTGAACCGAACATTGACCCTAAACCAAAGCCTGACCCTATACCTGACCCTGGCCCTGAACTTCTCCTGACGCTGACCCTGACCCTAATATTAACCATGACCCAAACACTGACCACTACATAATCTGGTCCCTGACCTGAATGTGGACTTTAAATCAATACCTGAACCTGACCGTAAACCTGACACTGGCACTAAACTTCACCCTGACCCTGACCCAGACCATGACCATAAACCTAACCCTGACCCTAACAGTGACCCCGACACTGACCTGAACAATAAACCTGACCCTGACTCTGAGCCTGACTTTAACTCTAACCCTAAACATAACCCTGACCCTGACACTAACACGGGCCATCCCCCGAATCCTATCGCTAAACTCAACCCTAATACTAATCCCTAACCCTTACATGGACCCTGATCCTAACAAGTTCTAACCCTAACCGTCAACCAAAAGCTAACCCTAACACTAACCCTAACCTTGACCATAAACCTAACCCTGACCCTATACCTGACTATGATCATAACCCTATCCCTGAACTTTGCCTATACCAGACCCTGACCATATACCAACCCTGGCCCTGAGCCTAAACTTAACCATGACCCTAACACTGAACACTACATCACCCTGTCGCTGACCCGATGTGGACATTAAAACATACCTGATCCTGACCGTAAACATGACACTGGCCCTAGACTTCACCATGACCCTGACCCAGGCAAAGACCAGAAACATAACCCTAACCCTAACAGTGACCCTGACCCTAACCTAACAATAATCCTGACTCTGAATGTGAGCCTGACCCTAACTCTTACCATAAACGTAACCCTGACCCTGACACTAACACGGGCCCTGACTGGAAACCTAATGCTGAACCTAACCCTAAATCTAACCCCTAACATTATCACTGACTCTGACCCTAACCCGGTCTAACCCTAACCCTCAAACTACCTCTAGTCCTAACCATAACCCCACTTTAACAATCAAGTCATGATCTCAGGGTCCTGGGATCAAGCCCCACATCAGGCTTTCTGCTCAGCAGGTAGCCTGCTTCCCTTCCTCTCTCTCTGCCTACTTGTGATTTCTCACTGTCAAATATATAAATAAAATATTTTTAAAAGTAGCTTAAAAGTATATGATAAAATAATGATATACATATACAAAGAAAAGAAAGATACTATACTGTGAATATAAATTAAGTGAAAATTGTTGAAATAAAGAATACAATAAATGGAGACTAAGATGAATATAGCTGTAAAATGAATAAGTGAGTTGGGAAAAACAAACAAACAAATAAATTAATGACTTCTGCCCAAATGCAGCAGAAGAGAAAAAAAATAAAGAAAATATTTAAATAAGTACTGAGATAAATTTTGGAGAATTAAAGAAAGATAAAAGATACCAGACTTAAAATGATGCCAAACATGAGAAATCAGAAACAAAACAAAACAAAACCACACACACAAAAAACCACTCATATAGGGCGCCTGGGTGACTCAGTGGGTTAAGCCGCTGCTTTCGGCTCAGGTCATGATCTCAGGGTCCTGGGATCGAGTCCCGCATGGGGCTCTCTGCTCGGCGGGGAGCCTGCTTCCTCCTCTCTCTCTCTCTGCCTGCCTCTCCAACTACTTGTGATTTCTCTCTGTCAAATAAATAAATAAAATCTTTTTAAAAAACCACTCATATATATTATGGTGAGTTTTAAGAATATCAAAAACAGAGAAGAGCATAAATGATGCCCAAGAGAAGAACAGATCACCTAAAATGTACAAGAATAATACTGACAGCAGAATTCTCAATAGTAATAGCATATAAAGGAGACAGCTGGGTGTTTGTATAGATGGAAAAGATATTTGAAACTAGATATTATACATCAAGCCAAATTGTTGATTAAATTTGAGAGCACAGTAAAAATACAATGAAGCATGTTAGGTCTTAGAACATTTATCACACAGAGACACACATTTTAGAAAACTTCCTTGGAGGACAGCTCAATTTAGATAGAGAAAACAGAATTATGTACTCAAAGGCACATTTTGAAGGAAGGATTGAATATAGTCTGCACTGCAAATATTCTTTAATCTTATGTTCTGAATTTCCTAAATTTAAGAAGTATTTGTTCAAATATTTATCTTTAAATAAACCCTAGGAGACTTTTTCTTGGATTCTGTAAAATCAGTCCATTTGGATACAAATCTTTTTGTCACTGATGGAAATTTTGATAGCCCTTAACTTTGGAATGCCTAATGTATTGTTACAGCAATTGTGATTTGCCAATACATGGGTGATGTGTGTGTGTTGTGTGTGTTTATTTTTATTTTTGATGGTTTTACTCTTCTATGAGATTTTTAAGTAGATATAATTTTAATAAATTATGATTTGTTGAAATTTATCTGAGGTTATATATAATAAAATGAAATTTGTGTGAACTGAAGAAGTGCGTCTCCATTTTTTTTTTTTTTTAAGAGTAGACTGGTCTTTAAAAATTGTCCAAAGAAGTACATTATATTCATTATTAAATTTGATAATATACAATAAAGTATTCATGGTCATATGGAACCATATCAAATTCTACTATTAATTCATATTAATAATTACCATAAGAGGAAAAAGGGATATTTTTCAAAATGAAAATTAGTGTATTTTTCAAAATATGATATAGTGTTATTCACTGAACAGAGGGAACAAATGTCAAAGTTTAACACAGTTTACAGAATGTTTTAACATAAATTGAAATTTAAATCTGACCAAATTTCACAGTTAAGTAAAATGATAGCACTTTAAATCCTTGAAAAGTGGTAAGTGACCCAAAACATTGCTTAGAAAAACAAATTTAACACTACACTAGTCTGAGATGGTTACGTTATGGTACAACTTGCCATTGTGTATCATCAAATGGTATATTTTTTTCTTTTGGTCTTGTCATTATATTTTATTTTAGCCATTCTGATAAGTGTGTAGTGTTATCTCAGTGTCATTTTAATTGCATTTCCTTGATGTCTAATTATGTCAAATTATATTATTTTGATGTTTAATGTTCTGAGCTTTCTCAGTTCAAGACCATGAAGCCACTTAGGAAAAATACAGTTGCAGATGTACTCATAGACCAACTCTTATTTAGAAATAAGAACAAACATTACTACCCATTCCAACAAAAAATAGATTTGTTATGCAGTAGGGATTTTATAAATTACCTGACACAACTTATATAGTAAGATGAAATGGGACAGGAGGCTTCTTGCAGCTATATACAACATCATTTTAATTTCAATTTTCAGTATAATTTTTCCAAGGTATACACAGAATATATATTTAATGTAAATTGTTAACATTTTATTTTTTTATTTTTTATTTTTTTAAAATTTTTTTTTAAAGATTCACAATAGATGGAGAGGCAGGCAGAGAGAGAGAGGGAAGCAGGCTCCCTGCTGAGCAGAGAGCCCGATGCGGGACTCGATCCCAGGACCCCGAGATCATGACCTGAGCTGAAGGCAGCGGCTTAACCCACTGAGCCACCCAGGCGCCCAATTGTGAACATTTTAAACTCTGTATATGAAAATTAATCAATTTTAAGTTTATAACAATCAAAATTAACGGAAGTTTATTTTAAATTAGCTTTCTCTGCATTGCAAGACAGAATAATCAAGAATTGGTAAGAAAAAAATAATCTCTGTAAAATTACCAGGGGTGCATTATAAAGTGTTCGGTAACCGATCAAACTCACAATTTGGATTGAATGGCAAGTGATTTTTAAAATCTGGAACTCATTGTCAATTTTTTTTTCTTCATTGTGTCTTAATAAATTACTGTGTTCATTTGCATGGAAGTGAAGAAAAATGCATGACATTTCATCTCAACACTAACACTTTTAACTGGCAACTCTGAATGTACTTTACAGCAGTGTAACAAAGTAAAGATCAATGATGTTTCATGAAATATTTGTTATAATTCTCAAGGAGATAGGGAGTTTGTGCAAAAATGCAAATCACTTTGCGACTAAACACATTGTTTATTTCAGCTAATTTTAAGAAAATATGCTAAGACTCTCTCAAAAAAGGAAGCAATGATTTAGGTTTTCCTTCAAACTCCTTATCTAATCCTGAACCAACAGCACATAGTTCAAAGAGCAACTAATTTGTGCAGCTCCAATTTACACATTTCCTAACAATGCTTAATTTAGTGGAATTTCTGTCCAATTATGTTAATTTGATGTAGTGAAAGACAAACATTCAAAAAGATCATCCTTAATTTATATAGATTGCCAAACTCTGCATTTTCTGAATGACGCCCAGGAAAGTATTTTCAAAAACAAACAAACAAACAATGCCAGAACCACTATTAGGTCATCTCTAGGCAGAAAGTGACTCAGAGCCTACATTACTCTCTCCCTGAAAGTATACTGTAGGCACTGAAACTACTACCCTGAGTCTGTGCTATCAAATTCCTTAAGTTAGAAAGTTTTAAAACCAGTCTGTGTGGGAGTATTTCATTTACAGATAGAGACTTGGTTGTTTATACATTTTCATACTTGATTTTTAGGGTGTAATAACTATGTTTTAAAATTCATGGTGGTTTTGAATACTGTTGGATAATTGTGCTAAAATGGTATATCCATTCCTCCTAGGAAACAGAAATTATAGAAAGGTAGTGTTTTTCAGATCTGACATCTTTGAGTCATTGCAGTTTCAGTATAAATGCAATAGGAAAAGTGACATTCATGTTTATGATATTTTCTATAAATAAATTAGAATGTACTGGAGGCCTGATATAAAGTGGGATGACTAAACTTCAGTAAGATCTTGTTTTCAATTCAAAATAAATTTTAAATTGAATTATGCACCTCTCAGTTCAGAGAAAATAAACATTAACCAACACAATTAATAAGTTCTATTTCTTGAAATTTCGGGAACATTGATAGTCTCACCTACTGGATGAACAACAGCTAAAATTTTTGGTCATGGATTATTGCTAAAATATCACTTTCCCAAAGAAAATTAATGTTATGAATTTTCGCTGATTGTTATTGATCATGAAGAATATAACAACCATGATAAAAAGAGTAGGAAAAACATGATATCTCATCTGTAAGGGCATGTGGAAAGTAGGAAATGCTAATAAAAATAACTACCATTATTTCCCAAGTTAACATAATATAACAGAACAAAAATATTTCATAACAATATTTTCTAGGCTCATTTTTTTTTAATATAATTTTTTATTTTTTATAAACATATATTTTTATCCCCAGGGGTACAGGTCTGTGAATCACCAGGTTTACACACTTCACAGCACTCACCAAAGCACATACCCTCCCCAATGTCCATAATCCCACCCCCTTCTCCCAAACCCCCTACCCCAGCAACCCTCAGTTTGTTTTGTGAGATTAAGAGTCACTTATGGTTTGTCTCCCTCCCAATCCCATCTTGTTTCATTGATTCTTCTCCTACCCACTTAAGCCCCCATGTTGCATCACCACTTCCTCATATCAGGGAGATCATATGATAGTTGTCTTTCTCTGCTTGACTTATTTTGGTAAGCATGATACGCTCTAGTTCCATCCATGTTGTCGCAAATGGCAAGATTTCATTTCTTTTGATGGCTGCATAGTATTCCATTGTGTATATATACCACATCTTCTTGATCCATTCATCTGTTGATGGACATCTAGGTTCTTTCCATAGTTTGGCTATTGTGGACATTGCTGCTATAAACATTCGGGTACACGTGCCCCTTTGGATCACTACGTTTGTATCTTTAGGGTAAATACCCAATAGTGCAATTGCTGGGTCATAGGGCAGTTCTATTTTCAACATTTTGAGGAACCTCCATGCTGTTTTCCAGAGAGGTTGCACCAGCTTGCATTCCCACCAACAGTGTAGGAGGGTTCCCCTTTCTCCGCATCCTCGCCAGCATCTGTCATTTCCTGACTTGTTGATTTTAGCCATTCTGACTGGTGTGAGGTGATATCGCATTGTGGTTTTGATTTGTATTTCCCTGATGCCGAGTGATATGGAGCACTTTTTCATGTGTCTGTTGGCCATCTGGATGTCTTCTTTGCAGAAATGTCTGTTCATGTCCTCTGCCCATTTCTTGATTGGATTATTTGTTCTTTGGGTGTTGAGTTTGCTAAGTTCTTTATAGATTCTGGACACTAGTCCTTTATCTGATATGTCGTTTGCAAATATCTTCTCCCATTCTGTCAGTTGTCTTTTGATTTTGTTAACTGTTTCCTTTGCTGTGCAAAAGCTTTTGATCTTGATGAAATCCCAATAGTTCATTTTTGCCCTTGCTTCCCTTGCCTTTGGCGTTGTTCCTAGGAAGATGTTGCTGCGGCTGAGGTCGAAGAGGTTGCTGCCTGTGTTCTCCTCAAGGATTTTGATGGATTCCTTTCGCACATTGAGGTCCTTCATCCATTTTGAGTCTATTTTCATGTGTGGTGTAAGGAAAGGCTCATTCTGATAACTCTTTTCTACATTCAAATTTAAAGTTTGAGGCATGTGATATATATTACACAAAAACCATCCTAAGGTATTCGTTTAAAAAAAAAAAAAACTCTTAATAAAGGACAAATCCAAAGGAATTTCTTTTCTAATTTAATTAACAAATTATAAATCGACTTACCTATTTCATCACAGTGTATCAGGCACCAATAATATTTTTTAATCGTCATACCTGATGCAATAGTTACCATCTTTCAGACATACTGATCATGACCAAGCAAATAAACAAGAGCACTGTAGCTTAAGATCTACCTGCATAAATATAGGACTACTTCAGACAATCTCTTCACCACAACATAGCAATGAATAGAAATCATACATGCTCTGTAATGGACATACAGATGAGATAGAAGGGGATGGGTGTTACTATATGCAGAATCTTTATTAATTACATTGTAAAACATAATATGGAAAAACAGAATACAATTTTAGAAATACCCAGGTCACCATCATTGTTTTATTTTTATATGTGTAGATAAGGAGTTTAGTAAACAATCCATGACTATTCAACTTCTTATATTTTGAAAATTTTAGCAACAGTAACAAACCTAGCAACTAGAAAATTGTATCTATCTGCAAAATACAGCTTTGCCAGCATGGTAGAGGAAAAGCAAAACAAAATAAGTAAGAAAAGTTTAACATTTCACAAGAGTTTTACTTTTATATTTTTATTTATTATTTTTTATTTTTCACTTATTATTTACTTCTATTTTCTACTTTATTTTAATGAAAATGCCATGACCATAACATAAGAGCAGAATTAAACCAACATGAGAAATTATTTTTTTCATAAGTTATAATAAACTAGCTTGGTGATTAATTCAAAAATTATATTACAAACTTCAGTGTTCTTGCAGTAAGTATCACTTCATAAACAAATGAGTCAGGAGTCATAAACTAAAGATGATTCTAAATGTTATTTAGAGAGACATTCTGTTCTTAATATATTTCAAATATTCTACACAAGGCAAAGTGGATCCAAGTAATCTGTAGGCAAAATAAGATTTTAGAGAAATATATATTTCCAACAGTATTTATAAAATATTACCTTTATGTAAGGCATCATCCTGGACTTTGTGGAAAACATACAAAGGAGTAAGAAGTGGCCCTTCAAGAAACACATAGAATATCAAGGTTTAACATGAAGCAGCATGTCTTCTCTAAGTAAAAAAAACATTGTACCAACTGACTTTACTGAAACTTTATATTTATTGCTCTCGTTTTAGGTCATATTGTCCTTCTGCATGCAGGCTGCGATAACGGACATGATATAGACTGAATAGCTTATAAAGAACAGAAAACAAGAAAGCTTATTTCTCACAGTTCTAGAACTGAGAAGTTCAAGATTAAGGAATGGGCATATCCAGGGAGAGCCCACTTCCTCATAGATGGCTATCTTCTCACTGTAAATGTACATGATGAATGAAGCAAGAGAACTCTCTGGGGTCTCCTTTAAAAGGACTGTAATCCCACTTATGACCTAATCACCTCCCAAAGGCCCCTATGTTTTAATACTA
Organism: Mustela lutreola; assembly: GCF_030435805.1. Classification (NCBI taxonomy): domain Eukaryota; kingdom Metazoa; phylum Chordata; class Mammalia; order Carnivora; family Mustelidae; genus Mustela; species Mustela lutreola. Next base: position 95,691,543 of record NC_081292.1, read on the forward strand.
TCACTTCCAGAGTTAGATTTCATAATATGATTTTGGGAGACATAAACATTCACACCATAGTATATATAAACAAAAAAAGACACAGAAACAAGAAACAACAAAAATTATTTTAACTACTTATTATTTTCAACTACATAAAATTTTAATTTGTTTCTATATAATATTAAATAACTCATTTGAGTGATTCACTTATATCCAATGCATCTGAGTGCAATTAAATTTGCTTACCCAACATATCCAGCAGCATATTTCTTCGGACTATCCCATTCCCCACCTTACAGGATTTACCACAATTAGAAGACAGGGGATAGAGGATAGATAGATAGATGTATACACAAACACACTTGTGCATACACATATGCATATTTTTTCCTGTTAATGATACTCATGCAAATAAAATTTAAGCTCAAGGAAACCTGTCTTGTGTGTTACTTAATATCCAGTTTTTAGTCAACATCCAAAAACAAATAATCCAATAAAAACATGGATAGAAGACATGAACAAGTGTTTCCCCAAAGAACACATTCAAATGTTCAGTAGATACATGAAAAGATGTCCATCATCATGTATCATCAGGAAATTGCAAAGCAAAACTAGAAAGAGATACCACCTCACACCTGTCAGAATGGCTAAAATCAACACTACAAGAAACAAAAGGTGTTGGAGAGGATGTGAAAAAGTAACACTAGTGGGGGCTGCCTGGGTGGCTCAGTGGGTTAAGCCTCTGCCTTCAGCTTAGGTCATGATCTCAGGGTCCTGGGATCAAGTCCCACATCGGGCTCTCTGCCAGGCATGGAGCCTGCTCCCTCCTCTCTCTCTCTACTTGTTATCTCTCTCTGTCAAATGAATAAAATCCTAAAAAAAAGGAAAAAGAAAGAAAAAGTAACAATTGTGAACTGTTGGTGGTGATGCAAACTGATACAGCCATATTGGAAAACAGTATGGAATTTCCATAAAATTTAAAAATAGAAGTCCTTTGTGATAAACAATCCTGTTGGTGTGTATTTACCCAATGAATATAAGAAAACTTATTCAAAGGGATGCTAGCACCCCTATGTTTATAGCAGCATTATTTATAAAGCTAAGATATGGAAAGAGCCCAAGTATCCATCAATTGATGAATGAATAAAGAATAAGTGGTATGTATATACAATGGAATATTATTCAGCCATAAAAAAAGACCGAAATCTTGCCATTTGCAATAACATGGATGGAACTAGACAGTATAATGCTAAAAGTGAAATAAGTCAGTCAGAGAAAGACAAATACCTTTACTCATATATGGAATAAAAGAAACAAAACAAACAAGCAAAAGGGAAAATAATAAGACATAGAAAGAGAAGCAAAGCAAGAAACAGATATTTCATTACGGAGAACAAACTGATGGTTACTTGAGAGGATCTGAAAGGAGTGATGGATTAAATAAGTGATGGGGGTTAATTAGAGCACTTGTCATGATGAGCACTGAGTGTTATATGTTATATTGTACACATGAAACTAATACAACCATATATGTTAACTAACTGGATTTCAAATGAAAACTTTTAATCAAATGAAAACTTTTTTAAAATACCCAGTTTTTAGCTCACATTCTGGCTTACAAAAGGGATTTAGTCAGGAATTTGGAGATTAGTTAATGAACAAATAAAGGGGTGAACAGGCAGTTGTTAGATAAAATTACTATCCTTTCTGGCATGATCTTATACCTTTTATCTAGAATTATTTTTAGCACTTTAGACTCTTCCTATTTTATTTTGAGTCATTAAACAAAAATTTCCTCAAAGGACCTTAGACTCCATCCAATTTGAGCAACAGTGTGAGAGAGGAAATGGTTTCCAGGAGGGAAAAAAAAAAAAAGATGAAACTACTTTTGTTTACTAGTGAATGCATAGTTCTTCCACAGAAGAAGCTCTAAATGGTCATGGCTCCAGCTTTATATGTGTTCAGTCATATGTTCAGAAGTAGGTAACACTATCAAAAAATATAAGGCATCTGAGATTATTTTCCCTTATTTGAAAGCTGGTGTATGAGTCTGCCGTGGTTTCTTGGGTGTTGATAGAAGACGCAGATTCATGGTTCAGAAATAATATAGTTTATTATTCACAGCAATAGAAGTAGTCAGAATATTAACAGTTTTGTGTGTGTGTGTGTGTGTGTGTGTAGGGGTGGGAGTTATATATCAGTTCTGAGCCTCAGTTCCCACAAGAAGAATCAAAACAGAGGCAGATAATATTTGCAAACACAACAGGTTAAGTTAAAAAAAAGATACTATTTCTGTCTTCCAAGTCTATTCAATACAACCATCTTCAAAGGATAGTCTAGAACAAATAATAAATGCAGAAATGTAAGCAACCAATTAAAAAGTGTCTCCCAAGAAACACACTTTGAGAGTCTTCATTTGACAAAAATACTATAGGATATTACATGGATCGGGTGCATTGAATACTGGAAGGTTAAAATTACAAGGGACCAAATATTTTTAAGCAGTTCTGGCATCCAGTAGAGTTCAAATAGGTTTTATAAGATTGAGGAAAGAAGCCATCAAAACCTGGGCCCAGGGGCGCCTGGGTGGCTCAGTGGGTTAAGCCTCTGCCTTCGGCTCAGGCCATGATCTCAGGGTCCTGGGATCGAGCTCCGCATCAGGCTCTCTGTTCAGCAGGGAGCCTGCTTCCCCCTCTCTCTCTGCCTCTCTGCCTACTTGTGGTCTCTGTCAAATAAATAAATAAATAAAATCTTAAAACAAAACAAAACAAAACAAAAAAAACCTGGGCCCAATTTTCCCAAAAGTATGATTCTGATTCTAGTCTCTATGATGTTATTCCTTGAAGACAATGTCTCTAGTTGAGTTGAATTAGTTTACTAAAGAGCACACCCCCATTTGTTGTAGGCGATGAACAATATGCAAGAGGCAAAATGCCACATGGAAGCCACCTGGTCTTCAGTGGAATATAGAATCAGTTCCTTTGGGATGAATTTGTTCCACATTTGACTTCCCACTTAAGGGAGAATAAGAGTACCTTCTAATAGATTTTAAATAGGAAATGACAATGGAAGCTTATGCAAGATTATAAAATGGGAAATTTCATTTAGATAAGCAATCATTTCAAAGTCATCTTCTTAATATTACAGACTCTTCACATAATATTAATTTTATTTTGGTATTACATGGTAATTTCAAATATAGTAAATATAAAGAATTTACCTCTGTAATTATAGCGAGTCTGGTCATAGTTTGATGGCAACAAAACTTCGATTTAGAAGTATGGTCTACCAATTATTAATACATTTGGAAATGGTTTGTCATCTTCACTCCACTTGTCTCACTAAAACAGTGAGCCAAAAAATTAGGTCCATGCTGTTTACTATGGTCAAAATGGGTTGCTTTTGTGCTTGGTAAAGAAGCAGTCATATTTTGGAAGAAGAAACTGAGGCTATTAATATTTTCAACTTATTTTCAGAAAAGGAAAGAAAGGATAATCTAAGATAAAGCCAAAATCTAACACAAGGTGGCAGGAGAATGATCTTTTCCCAGATAAAGGGTTTTTCAACTTAGCCATGTTAGGAGGAAGAAGAGATGAGACATTGTGGACTTGACTAAGGTTTGTACACTGTTCAAAAAGTTTTCAAAATAATGTGTATTATTTTTATTCTTTTAGTTGAGACAAAACAAACAAACAAACAAAAAATCACTAATGAGCTTACTCTTAAAAGGAGGTAAACAAGAAACTAGCAAAGACTGTTAGGTATTGTCCCCCTCCTTTTTTTTTTTTAATTATGTTATGTTAGTTACCATACAATATATCATTAGTTTTTGAAGTAGTGTTCCATGATTCATTGTTTGTGTAAAACACCCAGTGCCCCATGCAATATGTGCCCTCCTTAATACCCATCACCAGGCTCATCCATCCCCACATCCTTCTCATCTTTAAAACCCTCAGTTTGTTTCTTGGGGTCCATAGTTTTTCATGTTTCATTTCCCCCTCCAATTCCCCCACTTCATTTTTCCTTTCCTTCTCCTAATGTCCTCCATGCTATTCCTTAGGTTCCACAAATAAGTGAAACCGTATGATGATTGACTTTCTCTGCTTGATTTATTTCACTTAGCATAATCTCCTCCTCCTTCATCCTTTCTGATGGCTGAGTGATATTCCATTGTATCCATAGATCACATCTTCTTTATCCGTTTGTCTGTTGAAGGGGATCTTGGCTCTTTCAACAGAATGGCTATTGTGGACATTGCTGCTACGAACACTGGGGTGCATATGGCCCTTCTTTCCAGTAAAATAGAGCTAGCCTATGACCCAGCAATTGCACTACCGAGTATTGACCTCAAAGATACAGATGTAGTGAAAAGAATTAGGTATTGTTAAAGCACAAATGCAGGGGATAGAAGTTATGGTACAGAAGAGGGAAGGGCAACCATATGGCAGAGTAGAATAAAGTAGCTCAGGAAGAGATTAGTCATATCCAGATATTGTAAGGCATGTGGGGTTGGCAGGGAGAGCATGAGAAATCATGAGAGCAGAGAGAGAAAATGGACCAGGCAGGAGAGGTTTATAACATTTTAACATCTAAGGTAAGCATATGCAAAGAAGAATAGGGAAAGAAATAAAAGTTTTTATAAGACTCAATACATAAGGAATAACGTGGAGGACACTGGGAGATGGAGAGAAGTGTGCTGGGAGAAATCGGAGGGAGAGACAAACCATGAGAGACTGTGGACTCTGAGAAACAAACTGAGGGTTTTGAAGAGGAGGGTGGCAGGTGGTTGGGTGAGCCCAGTGGTGGGTATTAAGGAGGGAATTTATTGCATGAAGCACTGGGTGTGGTGCATAAACAATGAATTTTGGATCACTGAAAATAAATTAAAAGAAAAAAAAAGACTGACTACAGACATGGACCTCAGTGTAACACAGATATGGAACTCACTGTAATACCAGCCACTTCCCACCGACACACACAGACTATGATAATAATAAATAATAATGCAATTAAGAAAATTGCCTGCCAAATAATTTTCCTCTTTTTTACTTTTATGATTATTATTTTTATTTTATTTTTAAAGTTTTTATTTAAATTCCAGTTAGTTAAAATAAGGTTAATATTAGTTTCAGGTGTACAATATAGTGATCAACACTGCCATACAATGGCTTAAATAAAAAAATGAAAAAAAAATTTTTAAAGATTTTATTTTTAAAAACCTCTACACCCAAGGTGGATTTCAAATGTACAACGCCAAGATCAAGAGTTACATGTTTTACTGACTGATCCAGCCAGGCACCCCAACAAATAAAATTTTATAAAATTGTTGAGTTTGTGGGAGTCTCATTTGCTCAGTCAGTTAAGTGTCTGCCTTTGGCTCAGATCATGATCTCAAGAGTCCTGGGATTGAGCCCCATATTGCTCATGCTCTCTCTCTCTCTCTCTCTCTGGCTTTTGCTCTCAAATAAATAAATAAAATATTTTTTTAAAAAATTGTTGAGTTTGTTTAACTAGTTTTAAACTAGTATACAGAGATGAAGATAAAGTATGATGTCATGGCAGGGAAAAATACAACTTACACGTTTTAAAAATAAAATGTGCAATGCAAGCTACATCACTTCTTTTATCACCACACTGGGACTTTCCCTACTGAGTTGTTGTAATGTAAGGACCTATTTTATATTTTTATATTTTAGCAAGAGGCTTTCATTGAGGTTAACCCTTAAACTGTCCTTGCTCCCCTTCCCCCAGGGGATTCACTTAAAAACAAGTCCTGGAAATCAGCTCCAGGTAACAAAGCACATATACAAGGGTGGGTCAGGCCAGGTGGAGACATCAATCAGCGGGGGTGGGGGTGGGGGTGGCGGTGTTTGCATTTTGTCTCCCTAGATACTAAGGAGTATGCCCCACTCCTCCACCGTTTGGGAACCTTTTTGGCACCAATCCTAATCAAGGTGTAATAGGCTGGGTCAAATGTCTATACTAGGGTAAATTGTACCTCAATTGGTCACCTAGCCTCACTGTGGAGTTTCCTGTGTGTGTTAAAATCTCATTGGTCACCTGTGCGTGGCCAGGCCTGACTGCATGGCCTTTGCCCTTAAAAGCTAGACTGTGAAACAGAGAAGGGTTGCCTTCTCTCATAAGAGGTGTGGCCCCGAACGTTCGGTTAGATTCTTGATGCTTGGCATGAAATAAAGCTTTGCTTGACCTTCGCTTTACATCAGTCTCGCTCCTATAATCATAGACCCATTATTGGGGCATAACAGTATTAATCTTATAGTTATAAGTCCACAATGCATCCATCATCCATCCTACCCTTTAACATTCCCCTTTGGACAGACCCATGATCTAGAACAAGCCTTATTTTATAGTGCCTTGTAGGAGATTTTTGCTGCTGCCTAAATTGCCTACTTTCCTCTCACCATTACCACGGAAATTGGGTCCACTGAAACAAAGGGGTAGTGTAAGAAATTAACAACTTCCATAAATATCTTTAAATAATAAAGTATAAGATAGTGATACCTTTTTTTCTGCCACATAACCAATTCTTGCAAGAATAAGGTCATATAAGAGAATTTACAACACATGCTAGCATTATCCTACTGGACCCAGATCATTTGTATGTTTCTCTGTCTCTGAGAAATGTAGTTATTTACATGACTGAAACATACAAATTGTTTGATATGACTACTAATATCACCTACATTATTTTAATATGTTTAAGGCTTCTGAAATACATAGGTTTTGCAAACACTTATTAAGAATCTTGTATATATCAAACACTTTAAAAATCTCTGCTTTAAAAAAAACAAAACAAAACAAAAAAGCTCTACCTCAATGGAACTTTGAGTCTGAAAAAGATACAGGCAATATACAAGGCAACAGATAGAATAATTACATATTTGATTATATACTTGGAGGATGTCACATTAAATTGATATGAAAATGATGAGAAGGATCTGAATTTCTTGTCAATATTTTTGCCTTAAACGAAATTGATATTTAGGGAAAGTTTTTACTGAAAGAGGTCCTGTGTCAACCAAAAATGTTAAACCATGATCTGACTAAATTTTCCAGTTGTGATCATTGCTTTGTTTAGCTGTCTTATATTAAGACTGAATTTAGTAATTCAGTCTCAGATTTCAGTCTTTTTTTAAAGAATTTATTTATTTATTAGAGAGAGAGAGAGTGGGCGGGGAGGTGCAGAGGGAGAGGAAGAACCAGACTCCTTGTTGAGCAGGCAGCTGATGCAGGACTGGATCCTAGTACCCTGGCATCATGACCTAAGCTGAAGGAAGACACTTAACCAACTGAGCCACCCAGGCACTCTAGACTGTCAACTTCTTAAAGGTAAAAAGTTTATTCTTCTAGTAGTTCCACAGACATTTCTAACATCCATAAGAAAGCATGTACTGATGTAAAATGCCAGAAAATCAAATTATTTAAAAAAGAAAGAAAAGATATATCTGGATAAAGAGAAAAACAGAAAATCTAATAATACATTGAATTATTAGAGCAAAGAGTGGAGGAAGAGAAAATAAATATGAAATAGAGATTTCCATTAAAAGAAAAAATTTGAATAAGGCAGGAGATTTAGAAAATTATTATGACAGACTTGAGAAAAAAATAAAATAGGAATTTTTAGAAAATAGCAATGAATGAAAAGGTAAATTGTTCCTACCTCTATAATACTAGCTGTTTATTGTTGTTGTTGCTAATTTACCTATTTAAGCTAATAAACAAAGAAAGGTTTCATTTAGGGATAAGGTATATATATATATATATATATATATATATTTATATATAAATATTATAAATATATTTATATATAAATATATATATATATTTCCATTTAGTGATAAGGTGTATATATATATATATTTTTTTTTTAATTTTAATTATTAGAAAATGTGTCACAGAAAGTGTTTAAACTTTAAGATACAGATGCAACATATAATGAACTACTTTGTTTGAATGTCTAATTTTTAAATGCTGTTAGAGGAAACTTGGTGGAAATGTTCTTATGTGGTTGTGTTTCTGGAACTAAGTATATTTATTAATAAGGAATAGTTTAAAATTATGAAATGACCAGGAGTGGACAATTTTCCTAATCCTATCAGCTCTTTGCAGCTCTTTTATTAGGCCCCTTTAGGGGAATATCAGGTTTATTTATCTAATTAAATTTATCTAATTAAATTTTATATTAACGTGCTTTTGACTTTTGGCCTTTCTCTTCCTTCTGTTCTTTTTTTTCCCCTAAATTACATGTTTCTGTTTAACAGCTACTATCAATTCTTTGATATGAATTCTCAACATCAATTTACTAACTCCAGAGATGAAGCAGCATCAATATTTAGAAGCTAAGAATACAAAGCCTTGGGCATCTGGATGGCTCAGTCAGTTAAGCATCTGCCTTCAACTCAGGTGGTGATCCCAGGGTCGTGGGATGGAACCCCAGGTTGATCTTTCTGCTCAGCTGGGAGCCTACTTCTCCCTCTCCCTCTGCCTGCAGCTCCCTTTGCTTGCGTTCTCCCTCTCTTTGTCAACTAAATAAAATAAAATAAAATAAAATAATGTAAATAATACATTTATTTATTTATTAAAATGCAATTATTACACAATACATAATGTATTGCATAATTATAATAATGATTAAATAATTTACTAAATATTTATATTAAATATATCAATTTAATTAAATAAATATTTTTTAGAATTTAAAATATTTCAAATTTAGAGTATTAAATATTAAATCATTAAATAATAAATAAATAAACATAATTAAATAAAATAATTTATTTATTAAAATGAATAAAATAATGTTAAGTCATTATCTGAGCATGTATTTTTAAATATTCTAAAATAAACCATCTAATAAAGTCTAAATACATTGAGTTCAGATATTTATACAAGTTAACCCAGACACTCAACCCACAGACAGTTTCAAAACATTTGTTTTTATCTACTACTCAAAATACGATTGTAATGTATTTATTTATAACTTGGACATAGCAAGGAAACTTGGAGGAAAAGGAGACATTTGCTTTTAATACTTGAAAATTATTTTGTTGATTAAAAAAAATAAAAACCTTAACACAGGAACATTTCTTCTTAAATAACACTGTGAAGTTTCTGAGTCGCATTCTATTAAACGTGCTGATAAAATGGCCTCAGTTACTCATTTAAGTTATTAGCTGAATGGGTAACAAATGAAGTAGAGAGCTTTTTAATTATTTATGAATGTATTGCTTGTGGATGGAGTGCCACATAGAGTTACCTCTCTTTTTGACTTTGTTTTGTGAGCAGCAGTGGAATCCATGAATGAGATTAAACATAAAGACATTCACAGAAATTCTTAGTGAACTTCTGGGGAAGGGCAGTAAGTGCAAGGAAAAACTGCAGCAAGACTAATTACAAATTTCAAGTGGTCATCGCTTAATTATAGAAGCTTTTAAGTTCAAGTAATATATCTTTTTATGAGCCTATCATATTGTATTAATTACCACAAACTGCACTCTTGAACACTTATCTTTTCACATATTTCTTATTCTTAGTACTTAAAATTACCCTTATGATTGATAAGTAAATGGATTTTACTGACAATGCATTTATTTACATAAATAAATAATGCTGTTTATATATATAAAAACAATTGAATATGTGTATGTGTTCAATGAAAATTTTTTTCAAATTAACATCTTAATTCTACCACATTGGTTACAAATAGATATAGACTTTATAGATTCATCAAATATTTTATTCTCAAATTTATATCTCCTTTGTGAAGTAAATGAAACTGTATATATTAAATATAATCCTATCACATGTAACAGTTACTAGTGCATTCCAGGACATACATAGGTCAGGTTCTACTCAAGGCATCACGGATAACTGGACTTAACTTTCTATACTAGGAGTCTTCTGTATATTTCTGTGGCTTTTATACTACAATCAGGAGGAAGAATTCTTTTGCTAAAAGCTTCCAAATGACTATGTGAGTAGATTATTTGTAGACCAGTGATATAATATTATAGTTTACTATGTAAAGCATGATAAAATAAAATGCTACTGCCATATTTAATTTGTTCAGTAAAGCATTCATTTAGTTAACAAGCATTCATTTTCTTTTTTTTAAGATTTTATTTATTTATTTGACAGACAGAGATCACAAGTAGACAGAGAGGCAGGCAGAGAGAAAGGAAGGGAAGCAGGGTCCCTGCTGAGCAGAGAGCCTGATGTGGGGCTCTATCCCAGGACTCTGGGATCATGACCTGAGCAGAAGGCAGAGGCTTTAACGCACTGAGCCACCCAAGAGCCCCAAGCATTCATTTTCTTTATACAGAAGAGACAGAACAATATTATATAGTAGAAAATACAGTAAATAATCTAGAAACCTTGATCATTTTGTTTTGACAATTTTAGAACACAATATTAGCTAAAGTTCAAGTGCAAGTTATATTTGTATCATAGTAGGAAAAGTTAATTAAAAGTTTGTTTATTACCATAGTTTAACACTTCAACAAAATGATAACGAGTCAAAAATTAATGAATATATGAAGTATACAATAAAAACAATAATCTTGAGTGTATGTGACTCACTGTAGGTATTGATAGGCTGAAGTCAAAGGGAAAGTATCTATAGGGTTTGTTCAGTTCCATGCTCATCAGATTAATAGGCTTTCTCATATTGCTTCCTTCACCACATTAATTTGTCTAATGAAGTTTTCAAGAGTAAAAGACAGTGATAGGTTCATGGCTGGAGAGAAGGTACAGAATCTAAGATAGTCCAGCAGTGCTTATTATTTAAGAGAAAGACAGCGTGGGAGGTGAGGGGTGGACGGAAAGGGATAAGAAGAGAGAATCTTAAGCAACCTCCTTGCCCAGCACAGAGCCTATAGGGGCTTCATCTCATCGCCCTGAGATAACAACCTGAGCTGAAATCAAGAGTCAGATGCTTATCTAATTGAGTCACCCAAGTGCACCATTTTTTCCCTGTATCTTTATTTTCATCTCTTTCTGTAACTGAGTTTCCCTTCAAAATCAGGACTTGCATACACAACCTAAATAATTATTTTGGGATTTGATCACGTGGAAGAGGAGAGAATGAGAAGAGCTAAGTGGTCCAGGAGAAACATATATGAGTTCAGACTGAGTGGATTATGATTGTAGACAACTGAGCATCAATCCTAATGCACAGAATACATCTCAGAATTATTTTCCTGAAACAAGAAAGAATCTGTTTAACCCACTGGCTTCTGCATCCTATCCACAGTGGTTAAAATTCATCCCAGAAGTAATTAATGTCCCTGACTTTACTATTACTGGGCATGAGAGAGGAGCTGAGTGGGCTTGGTCAGTGTCCCACCTAATGAAAGGCAGAGCAGATTCAGGCAAAAAAAATTATGAGTTCTTTCCAAATTAGATTTAATAGGATTCTATTTTTCACTTATGAATTCATTTTACATTTTATATTTTATCGATTTTTCTAAGCTTTGGCCAATATTCACTGCATTTTTGAATAGCCTTTATCTATTTTTGTAAATCATTTTTCTGCTACATTTGTTTAGTCATGGTTATCCATTTCTTCTTCCAAGTTTTTCAGATATGTGATATCATTTTCCAAATTAATTATTTAAAATGTTTATTTTTTATACTAAACTTCTATGAAAAACATTGATATATGTATTATGGCATATTGTTCCCCTTTTAACTTATTTTTAAAAATGTGAATGTGCCTTGGCAAATTCATATTGTTTCTTTTTATGTTTATGTAGATTCTTCATAATTTTCCCAAGTTCATTGGCTTATGGTTTATATTTTTTAAATAATTTTCCTACTGCCAATTAATAGATTTTTTTTCCATTACATTGTCTAAGTTGCTATTGCCATTATAAGTAAAAAGCACCTGGAAATCTATATCCCTGTCCATTTTCCTCAAATCACTCATTATTTTCAGGATCTAGTTGGATTTTCTTACGGGTTCCAGGTGGACAAGCTTTTGAACTGGTGCTAATTATTATTTCTGTTTCTGGTTTCCTGCATTTACCAGCTTCAGGGATCATTTTTAACAATTATGATGAAATGAAGGCATCATATTCTTATTCTCAACTTCATTAATAATGATATTAGTATAACATGTCCTACAAGATAATAATAGATACATGTAAAATAATTTCATTGACCAAAAAAGTGGTGGAAAATGTAAATAAAACACAGTGGCAACCAACTAGTCATTTCAAGTTGAGCTATTTTTTCCCCCTTTATCTCCCTGTCTCTTTAATTTCCTGTAGCACATTCCTACAAAGTATTTTAAGGTGTTTTATATGCACATACATAGAGATCATCATGGAGTCTAAATCTAATAATTCCTTGTCAGTTTTAAATATTTTAAGTATTGTTCATTCCTATGTCAGTTGTCTATTAACTTTTTCTCCACACTGTACTTAATTTCAAGGAAATATTTAATTTTAATATAAATTAATTAATCACTTTAATAAATATTTTTACCTTATGGATTAATCTTTGATGCTTATTTCTTAATTTTTTTAACTTTTAAAATTTTATTTAGAGAGAGAGAGAGAGAGAGAACAAGCACAAGCAGGGGAAGAGGGAGAGGGAGAGGGAGAAGAAGAAGCAGGTTCCCCACCAAGCAGGGAGTCAAGCTCAGTCTCAGGGCCTTGTGATCATGATCTCTGGTGAAGGCAGAGGCCTAGCTGACTGAGCCACTGAGTCTAATTGTTATCTTTGATATTTAAGGAAATACTTTATCATCTCTAATTGATCCCCTATGTCACAAATACAGTTTTCTCTATGGTGCTATTAATTTTATTGTCTTAAAATTAGACTCTTTTTCTAGAAGCATTTTTAATCAGTCTCTTAGGTCTATAATTTAGTTTTTATACATTTCATTTAGTATTTTATTTTATCTTCATCATCTCTGAGTATTCCTGACCAGTACTCATTGGTCAAATCTTTTTTATTAATCTATTCCAAAAATTTGTTTGTTTCTATAACATTTTGTTATTACTGCTGTCATTCTTAGGTTTTGCCTTTATATTCTTTTTGTTTTGTTTTGTTGTTTTATGCTTTGGTGTTTTTGTTGTATTGTTTTGTTTTTCTTTTGAATTAATACAATTAAACCTTTAGATTTCCTTCATACCTTTAATTATTGTCACTTATTTTCACAAATGATATTACCATAGTACAGTAATTCTAAATATTTCTGAATTAGCTGTATTATTTCTTTTTAGGTATCAAGTTAACTTCCAGTTACATGGACTTAATATTTTGGTCATTATATTCTAGTTTTATTGCCTTATCATTGGAAAATATAGCCTGGTACTTAACTCTAGGGAATGATGTGGGAGAGCTAGGTTCTTGTCTCTTGGAGTCAAAGAAGGAATCTCGTGGGCAATGGAGAGTGAGTAAGTGACAGAAGTTTATCAAGTGAATATATAGAAAAAGCTCTCACAACTAAGAGAGGTCCCCACACAGTTAACAATGAGTGCCTTCAGGGTTTATTTTTTATAAAAAGGTAACCAGGCAACTTTAATCCTTTTAACATCTCTATCAATAACTCCTTCAGTGGCTTACCTCCTTTTTAGGGTCTGATTATTCTTTTTTGGTTACAGGTGATTATCATAGAGACACCCACCCCACATGACCCACCCCATACACCTAGGGCAGGGTGGTCCTCCATCCCACATGCCTAGATCAGGGTGCTTTTCCCTGGGGCAGGGTGGTCCAATTTATCTCTTTACTCTGGTTTTCCCACACCACATTTTGGGGATTTCTGAGAGCCTGTTCACAAAGTTCCCTATGGATCTCTTCCTCCCTAGCCCCACCTGTCCGTTACTCATTTTGAGAGTTGATATTACCAAAGTACTGTAATTCTAAAAATTTCTGAATTAGCTGTACTATTTCTTTTTAGGTATGAAGTTAACTTCCAATTATATGAATTTAATAATTTGGTCATTGTTTTCTAATTTTATTGCCTTATTCTTGGAAAATATAACCTGATATTTAACTCTAGTAATTTATTGGCATATACTTCTGGCCTAAATAATGGCCTGTTTGTGTAAATGTTCAACTTATGCTTATATACTTACTGAAGACTATTGTTTTGGGGTCAGGATGGCTACGTTTATTAATAGATCAGGACTATTAGATTCTCTAAATTTTGATGTCTCTTAATTTAATCTAATTAAATTATCAGTTAATGAAAGAAGTTAAATTTTTTATGTACTACTGCATCTAAACTTATCAAAGTCTTTTACTATAATTAGACAAATATGTCATCCTGTTTTTATACCAAGTCTTACATTAAAAAAATCATACTATCTGAAATATTATTTATTGTTATTATTATTATTTTAAAGATTGTATTCATTGGGGTACCTGAGTGGCTCAGTCAGTTAAGTTTCTAACTATAACTCAGGTGATAATACCCGGGTCCGGGGATAGAGCCCCGCAGGGGGTTCCCTGCTCAGTGGGGTGCTTCTCCCTCTCCCTCTGTTATTCTCCCTGCTGTGTGCATGTTTTTCTTTTCTCACTCTCTCTCAAATAAATAAGTAAAATTTAAAGATTATCTCTCTCAAATAAATAAGTCAAATTTTTTTTCTCAATGGGAGGGAGAAGCAGACTTTCCACTGAGCAGGGAGCCTGATGCAGGGCTCAATACCAGGACCCTGGGATCATGACCTGAGCTGAAGGCAGACACTTGAACCGACTAAGTCACCCAGGCACACCAGTTGTTTATTTATTTATTTATTTATTTTTATTATGCATACGTTTTATCTCTCTTTTCTTCAAGTCTTTTTTTCGATCTTTTTACTTTTTTCATAAAACTGAATTATTTCAAGATGACTTGGTCATCCTCTTTTCCCCCACCCCATAGGTCATAGAGTACATTTTAATTGTTAAAATAATATTAGTATTTAAGTGCTGCCTACACAAATTAAGGCAAATTATCTGTGGTCTGTATTCCTGAAAATACTTTTTTTATTATGCCTTCCTATTCCAATGACATTTTATAAGGATCTAAAAGTTTACATTTGTGATTATTTTTTTCAAGATAATAAAGCTATTACTTCATTCTTTTTTATATCTGATGCTATTTAAAAATTTTCTGTTAGTCTGATTCTTGTTTCTTTATTAATGAATTCTTTTTACCTCTCTAAAACTTATGATTTTTTTTTGTCTTTGGTATGATTGCCCTAGTGTGGGATTCATAGAGTCAACTATAGTTATGAATATTTTCTTTCTTTTCTTGTATGTAAGTTTTAATCCAGTGTCTTGACTATTTTATGCTTGAGAAATAGATGTACATTAATATTCAAATATTTCTTTCCTTTTTCTTCTTTCATTTAAAAAAAAGTCATTTATTTTATTTTATTTAAAAAATACTTATTTATTTATTTGGAGTAGAGGGGGGGTCATGAAGAGTGGCTGATTATATACTTTCAATTTGGGAGGAGGTTAGGGATAGCACAAGCCTCCAAGGTATTTTATAAACAAGGTTTCCAGGACCTTGAGGGGGCTAGCTATTGTTAGGGAAAGGTCATTTATTACTGTTTAGTAAAAACTTAGGGAAGAGACTCTTCTGATGTGTATCAGTGGGTATATGCTTGGGAGATGATTGCCAATGTATATCTTGAGGGCAGGGGTGGGAAGTAGAGATAAATAAGTTTCCAAAGTAATTTTTACATGTGAAAGTAGATTTTCAGTATCCTGGGGGGTGGACTAAGAATGCTTTTTGCCCTGAGTGGACGTGTCCACATTGAAGCAGCTGAGTCCCCAGAGGAACATCAAGGACTTGTCAACAGGCTATGAGTAGTAAGGAAATCTAATTTTTTCTCTAGCTTTTGTTCCACACACATCACCTACATCTTACACCTCTTTTATATTGATCATTTTAATGCGTTGCTGGTATCCAGATGACTATATCCTTAAGTGACTTCTTATCTCTATTGAATCCATTACGTATTCTATCCATTGTATTCTTAATTCAACTAGACTACATATATTTAATCTATTAGTACCACTAGGTTCTTATTCTTGTTTTTATTTCAAACTCTTTCCTTATTTCCTTATATTATTTATTGGGTATATTTTAAATCCCTGATATACTCACTTATTATATATAAGCTGTCAACCTTATTCTTATTTTGAGGTAGCTATGTATTTTTGGGTTTTAGGACATCATACCAACAATGCCAAATAATTTTCAGACAACAGCAGGATCTCCAAGAATTCAACTAAATTCTGACACTATCTACCTGAACATAGCGTAAGATTTCATCAGTTATGGGATCAGTCCTTCAAGACTATCTCCAACCCCACCTCAGATGCCAGTCTCACTGTAGGCCCCAGGTTATTACCTGTGCTTGTGACTGAGCAACTACAGGTTGGAGGTCCCAGTGGCCTACTTCTTACATTCTTTTAATTTGCTACAGGGACTCACAAAACTCAGAAAAATACTTAATTTATGTTTGCCAGCTTATTAAAAGATATAATAGAAGATTTAAATCAATAGATAGATAAAGAAGTGCACAGGGCAAGGTATGGAGAATGGGCACAGAGCTTCTATTACCTTCTGTAAGACTGCCACTCTTCCTGCCTTTTCATACATTTAACAAACTAAAAGCTTTCTGAACCCAGTCTTTTCAGGTTTTCTGTGGAGGCTTCATGACATAGTCATGACTGACTAAATCATTGTCATTTGCTGATCTAATCTCCAGCTCCTCTTCCCTCCCCAGATAATTCTGAATTGGGGGGAAGGGGAGGCATGTTGGGCAAAAAGTTATGAAGGCTTTCAACAAGTGGTTGGTCCTTCAGGCAAACAGCCCTTGCCTTGAGTGAGGTCTGAAGGTCACTTCATTAACATAACAAAACACACCTCTCTCACCCTTATCACAGGAAAGTCCAAGAGTTTTAGGAGCTGTGAGTCAGTAGCCATGGTTGAAAACCAAATATTCAGATGACCAAAATATATTTCTTGTAAACCACTATGTTACACTACATGCTTAAGTATTTAATTATGTGATCTTTTAAACTAATATTTTTCTAAGAGTATAAACTGTTCTGTCAGTAATCTGGATTGGGGAGTGATGTATTGCCAAATTTCTGTCGTTTTAGTCCAGGAAGTCAAAGAGAAACAACAGGAGAGCCCCTTAGGGCAGGAAGTTCAAAGTAACAATGTTGTCTACTACTCCCTTTTCTTGATTTTTTTTTTAAACAAGCAAATCATCTGTTCAGAGTTGCAGTTTAAAGACAAGAACATGCGGAATTGGGAGAAAAAAAATAGTTAAATTTGGAGACTTGCAGAGGTAGAATCAGAGTAGTGAAAGTCATTACAGTAACTGAACTAACTGAGGTCAGTCTTTGGTGAATGACAGAAACAGATGGAGTTGTCAAAGAAAGGAATCTTTGTTTACAACATACAAGGAGATCACAGGGAATAAGTTCCAAAGCCTTGACAGGAGAGAGATTTTGAACAGGAGAGAGATATTTATTTAGTATTTAAGATGAATACTCAGAAGGGAGAGTTTTATTTTCCCGTGTATGGTTGGTCATAAGGTTGTGGATGCATGCACATCCACATATGTATTTGTGCAATATGTATTGCATGTTCACCTGAATGAAGCTTGTATTCCACTGAGGGCAGAAACTTCAACGTTAGAGTAAAGCAGAGGTAACTGTTGGACAAGAGAAAGGGACTCTGCAGGCTTCAAGAGCAGATATAAACTAGATGGGGTCTTGGGCTCATTTTCTGAGACAAGGAATTCAAGGCCTTGATTACTTTTGAAATAGCACTAGGAGTTTTACCACTAATTTATTGTCTCAATAGCTTAGGCTATTTCCTGGTCTGGTGGTGACTGTTAGTTTTCCCATTGCCTTGTTCCCTCAAAATCCTTAACTAGTGAGGTTTTTGCATTTCTTTGTAAGAACCTCCCATGAAGTTTTGGAAGAAATGTGCTTGGGCAAGTACACAGGTGGGGTATAGATCATTGAAAATAGCTGGGACAAAAAATGACTTTTCTTATGTCAGGAAAACTATATCTCATCTTTAATTTTCTGGGAACCTCTCACTCTTTCTGCTGATGTTACCAGCAGGCATCTGAGATATTACTGATTGTTCTCTTGAACCTAAGGAAAAGGAAATGTAGAAAGCAAAAGACAAAACTTTAAAATCTATCCTGCAACTCATCAATTCACTGCAGCCACCTCTCTGTCTTTCCCTTTCTCTTTTTCTGTCTTTCTCTTTCTCTCTCACATACGCACAACACACGCAAATCAACTTAAAACAATTTTTAATTTTCCCTATTCCATTTTAATATACTTGAGGCATGATCATTTTCTTAGTATATACAAGAAAAGAAAAAAAAATCTAGGATTCCATCATTCTGTGTGATTAAAGTATTGGGGAATTTACTTCTAATAGCACTAATAAAAACATATTTTATTTAAGTAATATTATATAATCAGGTGCCTGCATTTTTCTTATTCTCCAACTACTGTTATTTGGTAATTAATATTTTGTCAATCAATATTCCCCTATATCTGAATGTGTGGGCAGTGAGAGATGAGTTAGAGGCAAGGATGGTGAAAAATGGGTTATACATTAGAAGACTGAGGGCACAACCTCCCGACTTTGTGACTTCTGAGACCCTGGGCCTAATAAACCAGGAGACACTGGTACTAAAAATGTTCTCTCCTCTTCTACCTCTACCCCAGAGTAACCCCTAGATCTTTCATAATGCATTTGCATTGCCATCCCCATGGAAAAGAGTTTCCATGATGGTTCCAGAACAAACCTTTTAAGGTAAAAAACAACTCTTCCCACCAGGCTCCCTCAAAAAAATTGAAAACTCCAGAATAAACCAGCTCTCTTTACACCTTAAAGACCAGGAGAATCAACAACAAATTAAGCCAAACCCACATGCAAGAAGGGAAATAATCAAGATTAAAGCAGAGATCAATGAGGTAGAAACTAGAGATAAAGTAGAACACATCAATGAAACTAGAAGCTGAATTTTGAAAGAATCAATAAGATTGATAAACTACTGGCCAAACTAATCCAAAGGAAAAGAGAGAATACCCAAATTAATAAAGTTATGAATGAAAAGGGAAAGATCATGACTAATAGCAAGGAAATAGAAACAATCATCAGAAATTATTATCAACAGTTGTAACAGTTATATGACAATAAGTTAGGCAACCTAGACAAAATAGATGCATTCCTAGGAACCTATAAACTTCCAAAACTGAATCAGGAAGAAATTGACAACCTGAATAGACCAATATCTAGTTAGGAGATCGAAGCAGTCATCAAAGACCTCCCAAAAAACAAGAGCCCAGGACCTTGTGAATTCCCTGGAGAATTCTACTAAACTTTCAAAGAAGAAATAATACCTATTCTTCTGAAGCTGCTTCCAAAAATAGAAACAGAAGGCCAAACCAGGCAAAGACACCCTCCCAAAGGAGAATTTCAGACCAATACCCCTGATGAATATGGATGCCAAGATTCTCAACAAGATCCTAGCTAATAGGATCCAACAGTACACTAAAAAGATTATCCACCATGACCAGGTGGGATTTATCCATGGGATACAAGGGTAGTTCAACATTCACAAATCAGTAAATGTGATAGAACAAATCAATAAAAGAAGAGAGAATAACCACATGGTCCTCTCAATTGATGCAGAAAAAGCATTTGGCAAGATACAGCATCCACTCCTGATTAAAACACTTCAAAGTACAGGGATACAGGGAACATTCCTCAACTTCATAAAATCTATCTATGAAAAACCCACAGTGAATATCATCCTCAAACGGGAAAAGCTGACAGCCTACCAACTGAAATCAGGAACACAACAAGGATGTCCACTCTAAACCCTGTTATTCAACACAGTACTAAAAGTCCTAGAAACTACAATCAGACAACACAAAGAAATAAAAGGTATTCGAATTGGCAAAAAATAAGTCAAACTCTCTCTCTTTGCAGATGACATGATACTTTATATAGAAAACCCAAAAGATTCCACCCCCCCCCAAGCTACTAGAAGTCATAACAGCAATTCAGTAATGTGGCAGGATACATAATTAATGTACATAAATCAGTTGATTTCCATAGAAAGGGAAATTAGAGAATTGATTCCATTTCCTATAGCGCCAAGAACCATAAAATACCTTGGAATAAACGTAACCAAAGAGTTAAATGTACTTCGGAAATACAGAATACTCATGAAAGAAACTGAAGAAGACACAAAAAGAATGAAGATCATTCCACATGCATGGATTGGAAGGATAAACATTGTGAAAATGTCTATACTGCCTAGAGCCATCTATACTTTCAGTGCTATCCTGATCAAAATTCCACTGGAACTTTTCAAAGAGCTGGAACGAACAACAACAAACAATTCCAAATAATTTGTGTGGAACCAGAAGAGACCCTGAAATGATAAGGGAATGTTGAAAAAGAAAAAGCAAACCTGGGGGCTTCATGTTGCCTAATTTCAAGCTTTACTACAAAGCTGTGTTCACCAAGACAGCATGACCCTGGCATAAAAACAGACATGCAGACCAGTGGAACAGAGTAGAGTGCCCAGATATGGACCATCAACTCTATGGTCAAAAAATCTTTGACAAAGCAGAGAAAATTATACAGTGGGAAAAAGACAGCCTCTTCAATCAATGGTGCTGGAAAAATTGGACAGCTATGTATGCAAGAATGACACTCAACCATTCTCTTATACCATACATAAAGATAAATTCGAAATGAACAAAAGACCTCAACGTGAGGCAGGAATCTATCAAAATCCTAGAGAAGAACATAGGCAGTAACCTCTTGGACACTGGCCACAGCAAATTCTTTCAAGACATGTCCCCAAAGACAAAGGAAACAAAAGCAAAAATGAACTTTTGGGACTTCATCAAGATCAAAAGTTTCTGCACAGCAAAGGAAACAGTCCACAAAATGAAGGGACAACCCACGGAATGGGAGAAGATTTTCACAAATGACATTACAGATAAAGGGCTGATATCCAAGATCTATAAAGAACTCCTCAAACTCAACTCACACAAAACAGATAATCATGTCAAAAAATGGGCAGAAGACATGAACAGACACTTCTCCAAAGAAGACATACAAATGGCAAACAGATGCATGAGAAAATGTTCATCATCATTAGCCATCAGGGAGATTCAAATCAAAAGCACATTGGGATACCACCTTACACAGTTAGAATGGCCACAATTAACAAGGCAATAAACAACAAGTGTTGGAGAGGATGTGGAGCATGGGGAACCCTCTTACACTATTGGTGAGAATGCCAGTTGGTGCAGCTACTTTGGGATACAGTGTGGAGACTCCTTAAGAAATTAAAATTAGAGCTATCCTATGACCCTGCAATTGCACTACTGAGTATTTACCCTAAGATACAGATGCAGTGAAAAGAAGGGACATCTGTACCCTAATGTTTATAGCAGCAATGGCCACAGTCATTAAACTTTGGAAAGAACCAAGATGACCTTCAATGGATGAATGGATAAAGAAGATATGATCCTCAAGCAGAGATTGTCAATTTTCATATGGTTTCACTTAATTGCGGAGCATAAAGAATAACACAGAAGACACTGGGTGATCAAGAGGAGAAGTGAGTGGGGGGGAATTGGAGGGGGAGACAAACCATGAGAGACTCTGAGAAACAAACTGAGAGTTTTGAGGTGAGGGGGCAGAGGGTTGGGTAAGCCTGTTAATGGGAGTTATGGAGGGCACATATTGCAAGGAGCACTGGTGTGGTGCCTAAAAGGTGAATTTTGGAACCCTGAAAAAAATAAAATAAAAATGACAACAACAACTCCTCTTCCCAACCTGTGGTAGGAGTCCCCCAAATGATTGGAAGCAGCCTCCATTAGAGATCAATCCACTGCATGTTGAATGTCCTCCCACTTCAAAAAGACCAAGAAATATCCAATCCCAAAACAAAGGGCCAGCTCCACCTCATGGAATACCACCTGCTCTCCCTTAGAGAGTGTGCTGTTGCTTTAATAAACTTGCCTTCTGCTTTCACTTTGGGCATTGATCTCTAATTCTCACGTGCCAACAATAAAAATAATGATGGTTTACCATTACAATGCATAGAAAGGAGGTACAGGGAAATTGAATGAAAGGGAATAACAAAGTAGGTTCATTAGTCAATCTTCCTTGTAAAAAAATTAACCTGAAAGTGCGTTTGTGCCACCTCTCTCCTGTTTGATATGATAAAGAATGACCACGATACATGAATTATAGTTCAGGGTTTTGAAAAGCATAATAGCTTTATACCAACACTTGAGCTTTTATTATTTATTTATTTATTTGTTTCTTGCTAACAAGATAGCTCGATTGGATATGCGGTTCCTGACAACCAACCTCAGAAGTAATTCCATCTTCATGAGAAGTCAGAAAGAACCACAAACCAAACCTCAAAATAGATTCAAAGAGCAAATACTCTTAAAAAAATTTCCCTTCCTGGGGCACCCGAGTGGCTCAGTGAGTTTGGCTCACTGGGCCTTTGCATTCAGCTCAGGTCATGATCATAGGGCCCTGGGATTGAGCCCCATGTCTGGCTCTCTGCTCAGCAGGGAGCCTGCTTCCACTTCTCTCTCTGCCTACTTGTGATTTCTGTCTGTCTAATAAATAAATAAAACCTTTAAAAAAATTTTCCCTTGGGCACCTGGGTGGCAGAGTGAGTTAAAGCCTCTGCCTTCGGCTCAGGTCATGATTCCAGGGTCCTGGGATCGAGCCTCACATCAGGCTCACTCCTCAGCAGGGAGCCTGTTTCTTCCTCTCTCTCTGCCTGCCTCTCTTCCTACTTGTGATCTCTATGAAATAAATAAATAAAATCTTTAAAAATAAAATTTCCCTTCCTATCAGAAGGAGACAAAACCACTAACAAATTCCCCAGAAAGCTTCATCTAAAAGGTTGTACTTTCTTCAGACACCCAGCAGGACCTTCTTCTCTGGGCCTTGTATTTCTTCAATGGCCTATTCCAGAGAATAAGACACTAAACTACTGAGCGCCAAGGGCCTCAGAACCACAAAAGAGATGATGAGGGGCACAAAGCACGCCTCTGGTCACCAAGAGGGTATGTAAACGTTTGCTGCTTTTCTGTACTTTTCAAAGCTGAGTTTTTAGCTGGAGGCCACTCCTTTAGGATAAATTGCTGATACCTTATAGTAAAAGCTATTATATGACCTTTTACAAACCATTTCCTATCTTTGCATTCTATTGTGCCAAGACAGACACGGATTATTTAAAACCCTGAAGAGAGTGCTATTGCATTTAAATTGCCTGTAACCTTCGTGCAATAGATTTATGATTGATGATAGATTTAGTAAATATAACTATTTTAAATATTTATTCTCAGTAAACGATTTCAACCTATGCTCATTAAAGTAACTTGGTGCATAATCCCTTTTCTATTAAACCATAGTGCAAGGACCAATGCCGCGCTTCCAAGAGAACCCCAAGCTCTTCTAGAATGGCCATATGCGTATGTATCAGGCGTCCTCTTTTCACTCGCTTTGTGGAGCACCTACCATGGAGGTCATGTAATAACCAATAACCAAAAAACAAACAAAAAACCCAAGCATCCAGGTCGAAGTGATTCGGGCGTGCCATCATGCAGGGCGGACCCTGCCTGGAGATTAGGAGACTGCTCAAACAGATCGCGGGCAGGCATCTCAGCCCAGGCCTGTGCTGGGGAAGCTGGTTCCAGGCTTTGGGCACAATCAGCAAGCCAGCGAAGTGACCCGAGAGTGCAGCCAGGTTTAGGGCTGATGATCTCTTTGCAGCCAGGCATCGCGCAGACACCTGCTCGGGCAGCCAGTCTAGGAGGCCGCTGAGCGCTGACACTGGCCACACTCGCAGGCCCCCGGGGCTTCACCTCGTGCCCAGGCCCGGGCCTCCGCCTCAGGAAGGAGGGGGGCGGGGGCGGGGGCTGCCCGGAGAAGGGGCTTTGCTAATTGCCGAAGCGGGAAGTGAGCTCTCGGAGGACGTGGTGGAGAGTCTGGGAGGAGGTGGAGGGGCTGGCGGAGGAGGGGCGTGCAGCGCGGAGGTGCTGTGCTGCGCCCCAGTAGGGACTGGAGGACCCACAGGTCTCGCCGCCCATGCTCTGCGCTCCAGTCCAGCCCCGGAGCCGTGCTGCCCCTCCCAGCCCCATGGCTTCTCCAGACGACCCTCTGCGCACAGGTAAATTGAAACCGCGCGCGCCCTCACCTGGAGCAGAAAGCGCGGGCCGCGAGCTCGCAGGGGTGTGGGGACCCAGCCTCCCGCAACCCCTGGGGCACCGGGACCACCCCGGACGCCGCGCCGCACCAGGGTCCGCACAGGATCGGGCCGGGGATGGCGCCGCCCGAGGTGCGCCCCACCAGCGGGCGCACTAGACCCCATTGTTGGGCACCCACATGCGCGCGTGCCAATGTCCCCCTTCCTTCGTCTCCCGCCATGGCCCCGCCGCTTTTGTTCTGGACTTGGGATCCCAGGTGGAAACTAGGCCCTCAGACCCTGGCAGCAAGGAGCGCAGGGAGGGATTCTCCGTTTTTCCACCCTGGCTCTTCCTCTCTCCACATTCACATGCCTTCTGGCGTCCCTTTCCTCTCCTCATTGTCACTTTTATTAAATGGTTTTCATGAATGAATATACAGGAAACTGAGTTGGAGCCCACCTGTGAGAGCCCACCTGTGGAGGCCTTTCATTAGAATGGTCTCTGGTTCTAGCCTCAGTTCAGAATACTGTGTGTACCTGAGGACCGAGTCCAGATGTTTCTTTCATCTCTGACTTGAATTTGAAATCCTCCTCAGACTTCAACTTCCAGGATTTCTCCCGTCATTGCTCTCCCACTGTCTCGGTGGGGATCCGCCATGAGTGTTGAACACAGGAATGAATGAATGATATATACCCCCAGGTCGCTGGGGCTTTTTCTTGTTTTGCTGAGGTTGGAAAGGCTTGGGAGAGACCCCCTGTATGCAGATACAGAGCTGCATGCAATTGCTTAGATAAACGTGTTCCCCACTTAATTGTTTGGGCATTGAACATTTCGCCCTTAACCTGTGGCTTGAGCAGTTAGGAGGAGACAATCTGGAGGTGAATCAGAAGATGGCTGAATCCACATGGTGGTGGCCTGGGTTTGGGAGATTTTCCTGGAGATTCTAAAGAAAGACCTAAATTCTTCCAATGGGGAGTGGTAAACATTTTATCAATGGGAGGTGGAAAATAAATTGTCTGGTTAACCTTTCCCTCCCCCTCAAAACTCATTATTTGAATAAAACAAAAAAGGAAGTGAAGGGAGAAATCCTCCCACTCCCATCCCCGCTCACCTCCATAGCCACCTCCTCTTCCAAGAACCTAACAGACAAGGTGCCAAGAAGTGTTAGGTACCGGCAGTGGTCTCAGAGCTCATTCAAGGATCATGGTGAAAGGCATTCAAAGAGATTGTGGGGGCACAGGGATCCAATTAAGGGGGAGAAGTTTAAGGTTTGCCTGGTCCCCTAAAAATTAATGGCACTAGAGAAGATGAGCTTTGGGAACTATAGCTTAATGGATACAACGTGTAAAAAGCTTCAGTGAGTCATGGTGGGAAGAGGCCATGAGGGCAGCAAAGACAGTCTTAGATGATGTTATTAATAGCACTACAGGCTCTAAATTTCCTGTGGTGGTGTTCTTGGCAAGACCAGCCCGGCCAAAGTGGATACTCACAACCTGCAACAGAGGGTCTTGGAGATCCCAGCATGTGAGGTATGATGAGAGGGTAAAATGATAGGAGGTGTCCTTTGGAATGACTGTCTTCTTGACTTTAAAAGGGAGAACCCAAATCTGTAGGTGAAATCTTTTTGGCTACAAAGAAGGCCGAGGCCTCCTAAGGTCAAGGTCTCCTCATCACTTGCAAAGATGTCGAAGAACATATTCAGACATTTCAAAGATGTCCTCATGTCCATCCGTTCCCACTCTGGAATTCTATCAATAAGGTGAGAATTCCTCTAGTTGGAAAAAAAGATCTAAAAAGACTTCCCTTTCTCATGTAATTTCTGTAACCTCCAGGACACACCCACCTACCCCTTCCAGCGCTGTAATGAAGCTACAGCTGGTGCCAATTTGTGGAACTCATTAAAGGCTATTTTCCCTTATATATCCCCGGACCAAGTTCCCATGCTCCCTCACCTGATTTCCTGCACTCACCTCCCACCTGGTGTGTTCACACCTGCAGGTGCCTTTTACCAACCCCTTTGCCAAAAGGCAGCCAGAGTGACCTTTCAAAGATCTATCATTTCCTGGCCTTTGTCTCCATAGAAATCTGCACTGATCTTCTAACAAATTCTCAGTCCTCCAAAGGCATCCATAACCCTCCCATCTATCTCTTCCTACCCTTCCAACTGACTGATGCCTGTTCTGCCCTGTCTTTCTGCCCTTCAACCACGCTGCCTCCCTCTTCCTGTGGAGACCCCTCATGGCACCTGCCTCCAAGCACAGGTGATTCCCATTGATGGGAAGACCCTCTTCCTCTCCCCCGTCTCCCCACTCCAGTTACTCCCACTTATTCGTGAGCTCACAAGCCCCATGGTACACACTCTCCATGCAGCCTGCTCTCTCTTTTCTAGCACTGGCCTCCATTTCTAGCTGTGGTTGTGTCACAGATGTCCCTCCCCAGCCTGCCTCCATGCTCTCCACCCATTTAGCTCCAACACCTGACACGGTGCCTGGCACGTAGTAAGCCCTGGCTAGCTTCTAAGAGCCTCACTGAGGGACTGAAAGCATTTTAAAAATGTCACCACGTAGGCTCCAAACTGTAGGCAGAAAAAGCTTTGCCTGGATTGACATTTTAGAGACGTATTCATCAAGTTAGATGTGTTTACTGACTTTACCTTGTAAAATTAAAAAAAAAAAAGGACCTCTGTATCGCTTCACATCTAACGAAGGCACATGTATACATTAGACCACGTTATGAGCTTAATGGAAGGAGACAAGATTTTTTCACTAAGAAAATGTATAAGACTGTTGAGGTCACGTGGGAGGAAATAGTCCGTTTGTTGGAGCATTGCTATCTTACTCTATCACAGCCACTAATAAAAATCTGACACGGGGTGAGTCAGAATTGTCTGTCGGAGATGAGTTAGATCTGACTCATGTTCCTACAGACATGAAAGCCAGGAACAAAGAAGCAGGCTTTGAAAGCCTGGGTTGAGGAGGCGGTGTGGTTCACTGCGATGAGCTAAGTGCCCAGGGCCACCGGCAGACATGTGGGCCTGTGTCCTTCCTTTGTTCTGGGGTCCGTCTTGCACCATGTGGTGAGGCTAGCAGCTAGGAGCAGCTCAGGACAGGACCCCATGGCATCTTACCTCTCCCACCCTCCTGTGGGCTCCAGTGCGCTCCAGTGGGTCCCAGGGGACAGCCTGCCTTCCTTGCAAAGCCCAGTAGCACTGGGAGCAGAAACTGGGACCAAAGAGTGTGCACCCTGTTTGACAAGCCAGACCAGCCACCTCTTCTTCAGATGCAGGGGGAGCCCTGGCATGCTGACTCCTCCCTTCTTCCTTTTCCCTTTCCTCCCTCCCTCCCTCTTCCCTTCCCCTCTCTCCTTCCCTGGTGGTGCCCTTTCTCGATGCCCACTTCATCCCTTTTCCTTTCTTACATGCCTGTCTTCTAGAGTTACTTCTCTTTCCTCCCAATTACTTCCCTTCATCTGAATCTCCTCTTTGGTCACTTTGTCCCTGCTCTCTGCTCCTCCTCCCCTTCCCTGGCCCCTGTTCAGCTCCATCCAGACTGCAGGCAGAGCTGGACTAACACGCTCACTCACTAGCTCAGCCACCCTCCAGAGAAGTCACTCTTCGGTGGCCACCTTCCTGACCCCCTGGTCCTTTCTCCACTTATTCATCTATTGCTCTGAAGTCTGAGGAGGACAGAGCGGGGCTGCCGCAGAATCGGGCCAGAGGAGAAACCAAACCATGTGTCCACACTGTCCCCCAGTACTGCTGCTCTGAGAGCATTCAGAGTCCTCAACAGGGTTCTTCAGAACCGGGAGTGAAAACAGCCATAGGTCAAAAGAAAAGCTATGGCCCCCACACAAAAATAATAATCACAAATGAAAACTAAGTTAACTCTGAAGTCCTAAAGTCGAAGAATTGCCTTGAATCTGTCACTAGAAAGCACCCAAGATCTCACTCTCTGGGTTCTGGGTGCCCTGGGAATGGCAGGAGGCTCTGACCCCCTTCCCTCTTCATCCACTCCCAAAGAACGTCCTCTGAGGTGGTCTTCAAACTTCCTCTGAGAAACTGTCAATGGGAACTGTAGGCCCTCGTTTGCTGGGACGAATGAGGGTGATGTCAGGACCTGATGGGCAGCTTTACCAGGAGATTGTGGCTTCTGGATGCAGTCCTCAGGTCCCATGGTCTGGGTGAGATCTAGGTCTTTGAGTGGAGGAGGACAGATGAGATTTCAGATTTTGAGTTGATTCTGGGATGATTAGTGCTTTGGAGGGCATTGGGTGAAGGTATTTTGCACACAAGGAGGACATGAATTTGGAGAGCCAGTGAGTGGACTGTTAAGAGCTGACCTGCATTTCCCCCAGAAACCTTGCTGCTGTCCTTATCTCTGGTGCCACAGAACGTGACCTTATTTGGAACTAGAGTCCTTACAGATGCAATCACATTACAGTGAGGTCCTTAGAGTGGGCCCTAATCTCCTGTAACTGACCTCCTTATGTAAAGGGAAAATCTGGACAGAGAGATGCCCCTACTGTCAGTGGTGGGCAGTGCATGAACTTCTAGAACCCTGACAGTAGTGGAAAACAGACTCAGGCTGGGCACTAGGTAAATGAGAGCTCTAGTGGAATTTCA
Organism: Mustela lutreola; assembly: GCF_030435805.1. Classification (NCBI taxonomy): domain Eukaryota; kingdom Metazoa; phylum Chordata; class Mammalia; order Carnivora; family Mustelidae; genus Mustela; species Mustela lutreola. The sequence goes on from NC_081292.1 coordinate 95,720,398, forward strand.
GATGAAGATGCTGTGGACCTCGGCTTCCCAGGTCATAGTGACGTTAGGATTTCAAATTCAAGTCAGAGATGAAAGAAACATCTGGACTCGGTCCTCAGGTACACGCAGTATTCTGAACTGAGGCTAGAACCAGAGACCATTCTAATGAAAGGCCTCCACAGGTGGGCTCTCACAGGTGGGCTCCAACTCAGTTTCCTGTATATTCATTCATGAAATCGCTCTGCGGGTCAACACGCAGAACAAAACCATTTAATAAAAGTGACAATGAGGAGAGGAAAGGGACGCCAGAAGGCATGTGAATGTGGAGAGAGGAAGAGCCAGGGTGGAAAAACGGAGAATCCCTCCCTGCGCTCCTTGCTGCCAGGGAGGTCTGAGGGCCTAGTTTCCACCTGGGATCCCAAGTCCAGAACAAAAGCGGCGGGGCCATGGCGGGAGACGAGGGAAGGGGGACTTTGGCACGCGCGCATGTGGGTGCCCAACGATGGGGGCTAGCGCGCCCGCTGGCGGGGGGCACAGCAGGCGGCGCCATCCCCAGCCCGACCCCATGCGGACCCGGGTGTGGCGCGGTTCGGCGTCCGGGGTGGTCCCGGTGCCCCAGGGGTCGCGGGAGGCTGGGTCCCCACACCCCCGCGAGCTCTTGGCCCGCGCTTTCTGCTCCAGGTGAGGGCGGGGCGCGGTTTCAATTTACCTGTGCGCAGAGGGTCGTCTGGAGAAGCCATGGGGCTGCGAGGGGCAGCGCGGCTCTGGGGCTGGGCTGGAGCGCAGGAGCGCATGGGCGGCGAGTCCTGTGGGACCTCCAGTCCCTACTGGGGCGCAGCACAGCACCTCCGTGCTGCACGCCCCTCCTCTACCAGCCCCTCCACCTCCTCCCAGACTCTCCACCAGGTCCTCTGCGAGCTCACTTCCCGCTTCGGCAATTAGCAAAGCCCCTTCTCCGGGCCGCCCCCGCCCCCCTCCTTCCTGAGGCGGAGGCCCAGGCCTGGGCACCGGGTGAAGCCCTGGGGGCCTGCGAGTGTGGCCAGCGCCAGCGCTCAGCGGCCTCCTAGCCTGGCTCCCCCAGCGGGTATCCGCGCACAGCCTGGCTGCGAAAAGATCATCAGCCGTAAACCCCAGCTGCACTCTCGGGTCACTTCGATGGCTTTCTGATTGCGCCCGAAGGGAGGAACCAGTTTCCCCAGCACAGGCCTGGGCTGAGATGCCTGCCTGCTATTTGAGCAGTCTCCTGGTCTCCAGGCAGGGTCTGCCTTTGCATGATGGCAGGCGCGAATAACTTCGACCAGGATGTTAGGGTTTTTGTCTGTTTTTTGTCATTGGTTATTACATGACCTCCATGGTAGGTGCTCCACAAAGCGAGTGAAAAGAGGACGCCTGATACATACGCATATGGCCATTCTAGAAGAGTTTGGGGTTCTCTCGGAAGCGCAGCATTGGTCCTTGCACTATGGTTTAATAGAAAAGGGATTATGCACCAAGTTACTTAAATGAGCATAGGTTGAAATCGTTTACTGAGAATAAATATTTAAAATAGTTATATTTACTAAATCTATCATCAATCATAAATCTATTGCACGAAGGTTACAGGCAATTTAAATGCAATAGCACTCTCTTCAGGTTTTAAATAATCCGTGTCTGTCTTGGTACATGAGAATGCAAAGATAGGAAATGGTTTGTAAAAGATCATATAATAGCTTTTACTATAAGGTATCAGCAATTTATCCTAAAGGAGTGGCATCCAGCTAAAAACTCAGCTTTGAAAAATGCAGAAAAGCAGCAAACGTTTACATACCCTCTTGGTGACCAGAGGCATGCTTTGTGCCCCTCATCATCTTTTTCGTGGTTCTGAGGCCCTTGGCGCTCAGTAGTTTAGTGTCTTATTCTCTGGAATAGGCCATTGAAGAAATACCAGGCCCAGAGAAGAAGGTCCTGCTGGGTGTCTGAAGAAAGTACAACCTTTTAGATGAAGCTTTCTGGGGTATTTGTTAGTGGTTTGGTCTGCTTCTGATAGGAAGGGAAATTTTTTTTTAAAGATTTTATTTATTTATTTGACAGACATAGATCACCAGTAGGCAGAGAGCAGGCAGAGAGAGAAGTGGAAACAGGCTCCCCGCTGAGAAGAGAGCCAGACATGGGGCTCAATCCCAGGACCCTAGGATCATGACCTGAGCCGAACGCAGAGGCTTTAACACACTGATCCACCCAGGTGCCCCGGATGGGAAATTTTTTAAAGAGTATTTTCTCTTTGAATCTATTTTGAGGTTTGGTTTGTGGTTCTTTCTGACTTCTTATGAAGATGGAATTACTTCTCAGGTTGGTTGTCAGGAACCGCATATGAAATCGAGCTATCTTGTTAGCATAAGATAAATAAATAAATAAATAAAAGCTCAAGTGTTGGTATAAAGCTATTATGCTTTTCAAAACCCCGAACTATAATTCATGTATCGTGGTCATTCTTTATCAGATCAAACAGGAGAGAGGTGGCAGAAACGCACTTTCAGGTTAATTTTTTTACAAGGAAGATGGACTTATGAACCTACTTTATTATTCCCTTTCATTCAATTTCCCTGTACCTCATTTTCTATGAATTGTAACGGTAACCCATCATTATTTTTATTGTTGGCACGTGCTTTGTGAACCATAAAGTGTACATTATAAATGGGAGTGCTTTTCTTTTTTTGCAGTTTACAAAAAACTAATTTTTTAAATTTATTTTTTATTTATTTTCAGCATAACCGTATTCATTCTTTTTGCACCACACCCAGTGCTCCATGCAAGCAGTGCCCTCTATAATACCCACCACCTGGTACCCCAACCTCCCAACCCCCCGCCCCTTCAAAACCCTCAGATTGTTTTTCAGAGTCCATAGTCTCTCATGGTTCAGCTCCCCTTCCAATTTCTCCCACCTCCCTTCTCCTCTCTAACTCCCCATGTCCACGAAAAACTAATTTAAAAACATTCATCCACCAGAGTACCCAAAGGGCTCCCACATAAACTATCTGTCGTTACATTATGTCATTCTGCTTTCGCTTCTATTGCTGTCCAAACAATGTTTTAAAACATTCTTTAAAATGGGCCTTTTTAACAAGATTTTTACAAAAGGTTTTATTTATTCATTTGTCAGAGATAGCACAAGCAGAGGGAGAAGCAGGCAGAGTGGGAAGCAGGCTCCTGGTAAGCAAGAAGCCTGATGGGGGACTCGATCCCAGGATGCTGGGATTATGACCTGAGCTGGAGGTAGACAATTAAACAACTGAGCCATCCATGTGTCCCTGAAATGGGCATTTTTGACATTGCCTGATAGCACCTACACACTCATGAATCTCAGATTCATGATATATGGGGCTAGTGGACTTGACAATCATGGAGTCAAGCATGCTGGATTTGACTCAGGGGCCTGTCACTGTGAATTTGGGTGGCTTCTAAACTTGCTACATAGAAACCCAAGCATGTAAGAATTTGCAGGATTGTGACAGCTCAGTGGTATAATGTATACATAAAAATACCTAAACCAGTGTCTCTCACAAAGTAGGTACCAATAGACCAGCTCCCTTCCTGCCTTCATTCTGTCCTTGGAATTCCGTCTCTTGGGAGAAGTTCCTACTGCCCTTGTTACAAGAAATAAACGATATTTACTACACTGTTGGTGCATAGCATGGATCAATACATTGAGTGACAGTATTAACATACTTCTTGAACTGCCCATTGCCCCCCCCAAGCACCAAATAAAATGTCATGCTCTGGGGAAGCCAAAGTGAGAGGTCCCCAACTTTTAGGAGTTATGGACAGGAGAGAGATGCAAATACTGTGTCAGTGTAGAACCAGGATAACTAATGCTTAAACCAGGAAGAGAATGTGTGTGGAAGAAAGGCATTGATGATGTATAAAGCCATTTGGCTGGGTGGTGACTATCCTCAGACTGACAATTTGCCATGAAAGCTTCCAGGCAAATTTGAGATCTTTATTAGTGATAATATGGCTATAGCCTTAAGGGGAAGAAAAAACCCAAAAACCAAAAACCAAAACACACATACACATAAACTGTTGGTCTTGTGTCTTTTCACAAATAATGAGTTATCAGAAATTTTATCTTTAAATGAGGAAAACAGCAACTGAAAATGTATTTCATTTGATTCATCACAGAATATGGTGTTTTTGTTCATTTCACACCATTTTTGTTAAGTTTTATTTAAATTAATGCAATCTGAGATAAAATGTTAATATTCCTGAGGGTATGGACATTGTATACAAATGAACCCAGCTAACTGGGCTCCTGGACAGGGTCTGATCTATTTATAAAAGTAGCTGGAGCTAAGTGGTTTGTTCCAGAAGAAGATAACGCCTTCCCTCCGTTGCATTTGCCTTCTACAGCCTAAGTGGGAGTTAATACGTTCACTTGTCTCCTTCAATTTTGTCCAGAGTGTGTTAAAGCAGTCATAGGGGACCTGGGTGGTTTTGCCGTCTGCCTTCTCATAACAATGCCCCAGTTTTCTCCTGGAGAATCAACGTTCCCGCTTTCAGTCCATGCACTTAGGTAGCGGCAACTTCACACTGGCTCCTGACTCTAGCAGTGGCATGTCACCCACTAATGGCCTTTGAGAACATCACTGAGTGAGCCGTGAGTTTAGTAGATGGACGAGACCTTTGCTGGGTCGGTGAGGAGGTGGGTCTCTGAATAACTAGCCCGAGATCCACTTGTGTGTGGTGGAACAAATGAGCAGTGATGTGTTGGCCAGAGTACCCATCCTAGAGAGCCCTGAATGCCAGACAAAAGCATTTGAGACTATTTTTTTAGGCAACAGGAAGCCAGGAAGCTAGTTTTGAAAAGCAGCACATGAAAATTTGTGTTTTTGGAAGATTAGTGGGGCAGCTGTGTGTACGATAGGGTGGAGGGAGGAGAGATTGCAATCCCTGAGTGCATTTAATATTTATGATGCAGTGTAATTTATTATGAAGTTGAATTTGCATCCTTATCCAAACGTAAGGGAAACTCCTGTCCAAAACTGTAAATGTTTTTTTGGTTGCCTTTTTTTTTTAAAGATTGTATTTATTTATGTGACACAGAGAGAGATCACAAGCAGGCAGAGAGGCAGGCAGAAAGAGAGAGAGAGATGCAGGCTCCCGGCTGAGCAGAGAGACTGATGCGAGACTTGATCCCAGGACCCTGAGATCATGACCCGAGCCAAAGGCAGAGGCTTAACCCACTGAGCCACCCCGGTGCCCCTGGTTGCCTTTTTAAGCATTCCTTGTCTCACATGAAGTGATTACAAATTTGCAGATGTGCATTAAAATGATGTATTCCAAAATGTTAACAGAGGAATTAAAAAACTTATTAAGTAAAATATTATCATTTTTGTTGATTTGAAGCCTATTTGACAAGGGACATAGCATTCTGGTGCATATATGTAAACATGAATAATTATTTTTTTTTAAATCTTTATTTATTTATTTGACAGAGATCACAAGTAGGCAGAGACAGGCAGAAAGAGGGAGGGGGAAAAAGGTTCCCCGCTGAGCAGAGAACCTGATGTGGGGCTTGATCCCAGGACCCTGAGATCATGACCTGAGCTAAAGGCAGAGGCTTAATCCGCTGAGCCACCCAGGTGCCCCTAAACATGAATAATTCTTTTTTTTAAGATTTTATTTATTCCTTTGACAGAGACAGATCAGAAGTAGGCAGAGAGGAAGGCAGAGAGAGGAGGAAGCAGGCTCCCTGCCAAGCAGAGAGCCCGATGCGAGACTCGATCCCAGGACCCTGAGATCATGACCCGAGCCAAAGGCAGAGGCTTAACCCGCTGAGCCACCCAGGTGCCCCTAAACATGAATAATTCTTAAAGGTTCCTCTACTCACTTATATAGAAGCCCTTTTCCAAACAGAAGATTAAATCTCTCTTGGCTACTCCTACCAGCTTATTCTGAATTATTTTCCATCCAGAAGCATGAACCTGAAAACCACAGTTTTTACAAGGTGTTTGGATTTCCACCAAGAGAATCACATAATTTGTGGTGATTCAGTGTGGTGTGTTGCTAAAAGCATTTCCAATGCTGTGGATACAAGAGGGTAGTGCAGAGAGGTAAGGAAACAGGAGAAAAGGTATGGCTCTCTAATGAGCACTTTATTCTAGAATTTTCCTCCAGCCTTGGGAGCTCACCACTCACAAGTGTGTGCTGGTGCCTTGATCTCATGGGCCACAGTGCTCAGCATCTTCCAGCTGCTTTTTTAGTGAATACATATGTAACAATTGATTTCTTGCCCCGGACTTTGAGAGAAAAATCTGTTCAGAGGGATGGACACTCTGAACTAACACCAGAAAACACTCTCTGTAGTCTTCTTGTTAAATGAAAAAATATGGTTAAAACACTTTTGACCGTCTACTACATACAGCAAAATGTAAATCTTAATTGAAATATGTCCTCTCAGCTGTGCTTAAGCAACTGAGTCCTGAGCTTTTCAGGTTTTCAGTCTGAAAGAGTACACCTCTGGTGCTCTGAAAGGGAAGAGAAAGGACACGCTGTTCTCCATATAAAATTTATCAAGCAATTATCTCCTAACACCTTCCTATCCAAATTACCTGATATGCTCTTCCTACTCCTTTATTCCACATTACTGCCTTTTCCAGGATTCTGTCTCACATCACAACATGTCTTCTGTTATTTTCTTCTTTCAAGCAAATTTTGTTTTCTCCATCTAAAAAAATCAACAATCATTGGGTATTTCAATTCCCATTTTCCACAAATGCATTGATTCTTCTTATCTATTACTCTTTTCTCATACTCAGTGTCTTTGTCTTTATGGGGTTTGTATTTTGATTTTCCCCATCCTTTACTGTCATTATATAATCAAATCTAATAACTTCTTAGAGAAAGTTAAAAATTCCTGCATAGCCACACGTGAACACAAAGTCACTGATTTTTAGCAAACCTATAAGGTAGTCAGACATCCATTCAATTTCTTTTTTTTAAGATTTTATTTATTTATTTGACAGAGAGAGATGACAAGCAGCCAGAGAGGCAGGCAGAGAGAGAGGAGGAAGCAGGCTCCCTGCTGAGCAGAGAGCCCAATTTGGGGCTCGGTCCCAGGACCCTGGGATCATGACCTGAGCCGAAGACAGTGGCTTAACCCACTGAGCCACCCAGTCGTCCCTCCATTCAATTTCTTAACTGAATCTCAAATGCATCCTGAGTCCTAACCTAAACCTAAGTTCTACTTCTTACACGTTGTTATATGACCAAATTCTTTCAGTTCAGTATTTTGTAACATTTAAATATTAATCAATTGATGCTTTGTCTGTGTATTTCTATGAAAATAATTTGAATACTGTAGATTTATTGTTATATTTATAGATTTATAATCAAAGTTTCATCAGTTGAAGTTTTTGGAAATTTCAGATATAATGATTAACCTAAAATGATACTGCCTCAAATCCCTCTGATATCAAGGCCCAACACCTGATTATAGCCAAACCTGTGGTGGATAGTTCCATGGGAAATTGCAGTTACTTAACACTGATAGCATCTCATGTTCTCTCTCTCATTTTAGAATGTCTCCAACACAACCCAAAAGTGTAGGAGAGTTAATGTCCTCTGAGGACAGCTCTCAGTGAAGTGGAAATAAGAGCCATAGATAAAATTGTCAGTTTTCTGGTCTTCATGAGGACAACTTAAAGAAGTTTCTCAGGACCTTTCAGTAAAAGCAAGCCTTCATTTTCTATCCACAACAATTATATCAACAATGTACCTCTTTGACAAAGTTGCTTCTTCACTGTCTCACTTTCCCATTCTTTTCTACCTTGGATAATCTCCCAGATAAACTAACAGTACTCAAATCCTTTGTCCTACTCTTTGCTCTCAGGATAAATGGAGCCAAAAGACTTAGATTAATATGAAGTTCTGAATGGGATCTTAGAGCTATTTCTGTGCAGATTTTCATAAACATAGGGACCTTTGAATTATCAGGCTATAAATAAGTTCTAAATGGAGGGGGCAAAAGCAAAAAGTAGAAATTTTTATGTTTGATTTTTAATCATGATTAATTGACGTTATTGATTATTAAAAATACTAACACTATAAAAGTGTGTATCTTTGTAAAACAATGTCATAATGTAAGAAATAGGTTGCATAGTCCTTTTGAGAATATTAAACCAAGTGTTCAGGTGCCATCTAAGTTCTTGTTTAATCCAGAACTTTGGTGTGCATTATCTTGAGGAATAGGATTTTGAAGTCCAGACAGACCTACAGAAAACTGATCCAAATGTGTGTGTTTATATTTCTGCTTTTGTTGTAAAAATCAAAGTGTGATTGCTGGTTTAAAATGGTAAAACTAATAATGTTCATGGACTCTATTATAAATTTTCTAATTGTATGGGAAGAATCCAATAAACATAGAATTAATTGATTTGCAAATCCTCAAAGAGCTACAGGATCAGGTATTGGTATGTTCTGATTCAACAGCATCATAATGCAGCATTTTATATGTGTGGCTAATGGATATTTTCATGAATGTTTGCTAGCTAGTCAGCCAATACAGAGAAATATTAGGTAGGGTAATTACTCACAGTTGTGTTTACTAAAATGAGAGAAAATTATCAAATGACACTACTAATAATAATCCTATAGCAGGCTAAATAATTCAATGATAATTACAAGTATTAATCTAGCTTTCTTCCCTGATTATGACTCTTCTCTCCTTTATCATAATGGGAGTAGCAGATTGTCTGCAATGAATTGTGAAAACCCAGCAGTGACTTTGATGGCCTCCCATCAAATTTGATAGGATAAAATGATTCTGGATGGTCTTGAGCAAATGTGTCAATTTTTTTTTTTTCTGTGTGTGTCATAAAAGAAAGAAGCAATAGTAAATTCTTGCTGTTATTCCATGGAGCCAATAAAATCATACTGCCAACAAGAGGCTGTTGACACCGTAAGTGTGGTTAACTGTCTTGAAATACTAGGCCTCGAAATAAAATTCCATATTTCACATAACCCCTTTTTTATTTAAAGAAAAAAACAAAACAAAACAAAACAACTATACTGCTTACATTTAGGGCCCTGCTGTTGTGTAATTATTTTTGAACATGTCTACTGTAAGTGTATATATATATTTTTTTTTCTGTGCAATAAATTCATTTAGAGATAAATTTGGATTGCAAATTATTTTGGGGGAGGCATGGTATTTGTGGCTAGTCTTACAAGTAAAGACTAAAAGAAAGGAAAAAACATTTTTTATTACAGCATATTTACATCTGTCCAAAGTAATTATTTACTATAATACTGACTAATGTATAATACTGTACACAAAGAAAGAAGTTAAATGAGTTATAATTCAGTCGAAGTTTAGCTGGACATTTTAAAACTTACCACTGAATCTTTCTGGTATGAAATGTGATATCTGGCAATCTGGTCCAGTTCATTACATCAGGTCATTTGTATGTTCTTATTACCATTTTGATAGCATAGCTCATTTTATAACCCAGACATTTTACAATGGAACTATGATGCATGTATTTTCAAAAGTATAGACATACATGAAGCTATGAGGTCAAAAATGATGAATGTCCGTAGTACCATATAGACTCAACAAATAAAAGTGTCCAAGGCTCTGAGTGAGATTTATGAATATTGTATAAGATTAGGCCAACATGTGGTTTTGATATAAATAATCTGTTCTTAAATTAGAATTACAATCGTTGAGTACAGTGTTGAAAATGGCAGATAGATTTTAGCTATCTTTGCTCACTAGGGAAAATGGAAAAATGTTTAGTTTGGTCAGATTTTCACTTAACTTCTGAAAAAACTTATGTTTGAGAGAACCCTTCTGAAATAAGAATCCTTAAAGACATAACCCCTTTGGCACAAGTTTTCAAGAAACTTGTTTGATGTTGTAGACAATTATATGGCACACGTACTGTTCTATATGTTTCATGCCATTAATATGTAAGTCATACCAAGGCTACATATACATATAGAGATGTTCCTCAGCTTACAAGGGGGCTATGTACAGAGAAACACATAAAAAATTGAAAATGCATTTAATACCCCTAAACTATCAAATATCATAGCTTACCTTAAGCTTATTTAAACATACTCAGAACACCTACATTTGCCTGCATTTGGGGAAAATCATGTTGAGCAAAGCCTATTTTATAACAAAGTATCAAATATCACCTGCAATTTATTAAATATTACACTAAAAAAAAGAAGAATGGTTATATATAGAATGGTTTTAAGTATATCAGGTGTTCACCCCTGTAATCTTCTAGCTGACTGGGAGCTGTGGCTCACTGCCCCTGCCCAGCATCACAAGACGACACCATACCACATGTCACTGCCCCTTTTTATAAAGACCCAAATTCAAAATTCAAAGTACAGTTTCTACTGAATCACTTTCACTTTCACATCATTGCCAAATATATCGTAAGTTGAATCATTGTAAATCAGGAGCCATCTTATTTGAAAGTTAAATCACAGTCACCCATATACACACAAAAAAAGGCCTTCATGTAGGGCCATCTATGTATCTCTAAACAACATAGCATGACATATCAACAGCAAAAAATGGATGTGAAGGGGACAATTGCTTTGCGTCAGTACTCTGAGCAGTAACATACATGGCCTTACTCACCTAGCAGAACTCCAGAGCTAGCTGATGGCAAGGAATTTTACAAATGTTTGCTGAACAGCTTAAGCACTATTATTTTTAACTTAGTGTGCATGTCTGTTTTCTAAAGATATGTTAATTTATTTTATTGACTTTTTACAAAACCAAATAATTTCCTCTTATTTAAGTGGCAGGTAAATAGAATTCTTTTTAATTTAAATCAAATGGCTTTTTAGGGAAAATATACTAAAAATTCTGAAACTTGTATTGCTTATGAATCTTTTATTGGAATCCTTATCAAGTTGTATTTTTCAAGTTTTTCCTAAATAATCTTCAATGAATTGAAAATATTTTTTGGATTTTATTTAAGGCTATTAACACACAATTTCACTTTGTTAAATACAGTGCTAAACGTTCAACCAAAACGTTGTGTCTTTTTTTTTCCACTACCACATCCTCCATCTACTGACTGGATTGTCTCCCCAACTAGCACATATATACCATTGTCTATCTTTAGGATAAGTAAGGGTCATCTTTTGTCTTTATTCTATTCCTCGTATGCTTCTGAACTTGTTGAATTTTAATATAGTCACACCATAAGCATCACATATTTGATTCCCCTTTCAATAGTAAAGAGTGCACAACCAGAGCATACCTTCAAAGCTATCAATAGACTTACTCTGATATATTATTTTTGTATTTTTGTAAATTAAAATAATTAAATTATAGAACAAGAGTTTCAGGTGGTAGGTGTTGTAAGTTTTACCCAAACTGACTTTTGTCAATCTCGTTTTTGTCATCATATATGTCAAGTAGTTTTCTCACGTTAATTTTTAAAATATCCTTGTATAATGAATATTTACACTGATATCTAGTATAAAAATCTTGCAATTTATTTTAAAAACATTAAGATATTGAAAATCAATCTATTTCTTTGATTCATTAAAGACATTTTTAGCTTGTCTCCAGTACTTTCTTACTGGTTAAAAAATGAATTTGAAGTAGTCTGAATTTCATTATTATATGGCACTTTCCCTTTGATGAATACAAAGATGATATTCTGTATTAGCTATCTGAGAAGAATTTATTTTTTTAATTTTATTTATTTGTGAGTGAGAGAGAGCACAAGCAGTGGGAGCAGCAGGGTGAGGGAGAAGCAAACTCCCGGCTAAGCAGGGAATCTGTTGCGGAACTGAGTCCCAGGACCCTAAGATCATGACCTGAGCTAAAGGCTCAGGCGTTTAACTGACTGAGCCACCCAGGAGTCCCAATCTGAGAAGAGTTCTGTATGTTATTCCTATTAATATGAAGTTTAAAGTCTAGGTGATTAACTTAATATTTTAGAGTCTATTGCATAGATAGCACTATGTTCCAGGCAGAGAGTAAGAAAGAAATATTAAATCCACCATATTCTATGCATTCTAAATGAAAATAATTAATCAATCATAATAAATCCTTCTATTTATGGAATATCAACTTATAAGCTTTCCTCCATATGAACAATGCCAAATATCAGAATAAAGGGTCATCTAATACAAATAAAGGATAGAATTAAAGAATTCTGGTAAGCCATTTAATTTTGAAAAATGGTGCTATATTGTTGCTGAGTTGTGGTTTTCAGTTACATATATCTGATAAGTGTAGAAGTAACATGAGTGTTACGTGAGATGAGAAATGGTATATAATTAAGATATTTTTAAAAGTACAGATAAGTACAAATTTGTAAACATAGCATTATGGTGGGATCCTTGTCTGGTTTTGGGATCAAGGTGATGCTGGCCTCATAAAATGAGTTTGGAAGTTTTCCTTCCATTTCTATTTTTTGGAACAGTTTCAGGAGAATAGGAATTAGTTCTTCTTTAAATGTTTGGTAGAATTCCCCCGGGAAGCCGTCTGGCCCTGGGCTTTTGTTTGTTTGGAGATTTTTAATGACTGTTTCAATCTCCTTACTGGTTATGGGTCTGTTCAGGCTTTCTATTTCTTCCTGGTTCAGTTGTGGTAGTTTATATGTTTCTAGGAATGCATCCATTTCTTCCAGATTGTCAAATTTATTGCCGTAGAGTTGTTCATAGTATGTTCTTATAATAGTTTGTATTTCTTTGGTGTTAGTTGTGATCTCTCCTCTTTCATTCATGATTTTATTTATTTGGGTCCTTTCTCTTTTCTTTTTGATAAGTCGGGCCAGGGGTTTATCAATTTTATTAATTCTTTCAAAGAACCAGCTCCTACTTTCGTTGATTTGTTCTATTGTTTTTTTGGTTTCTATTTCATTGATTTCTGCTCTGATCTTTATGATTTCTCTTCTCCTGCTGGGCTTAGGGTTTCTTTCTTGTTCTTTCTCCAGCTCCTTTAGGTGTAGGGTTAGGTTGTGTACCTGAGACCTTTCTTGTTTCTTGAGAAAGGCTTGTACCACTATATATTTTCCTCTCAGGACTGCCTTTGTTGTATCCCACAGATTTTGAACTGTTGTATTTTCATTATCATTTGTTTCCATGATTTTTTTCAATTCTTCTTTAATTTCCCGGTTGACCCATTCATTTTTTAGAAGGATACTATTTAGTCTCCATATATTTGGGTTCTTTCCAAACTTCCTTTTGTGGTTGAGTTCTAGCTTTAGAGCATTGTGGTCTGAAAATATGCAGGGAATGATCCCAATCTTTTGATACCGGTTGAGTCCTGATTTAGGACCGAGGATGTGATCTATTCTGGAGAATGTTCCATGTGCACTAGAGAAGAATGTGTATTCTGTTGCTTTGGGATGAAATATTCTGAATATATCCGTGATGTCCATTTGGTCCAGTGTGTCGTTTAAGGCCTTTATTTTCTTGCTGATTTTTTGCTTGGATGACCTGTCCATTTCAGTGAGGGGAGTGTTAAAGTCCCCTACTATTATTGTATTATTGTTGATGTGTTTCTTTGATTTTGTTATTAATTGGTTTATATAGTTGGCTGCTCCCACGTTGGGGGCATAGATATTTAAAATTGTTAAATCTTCTTGTTGAACAGACCCTTTGAGTATGATATAGTGTCCTTCCTCATCTCTTATTATAGTCTTTGGCTTAAAATCCAATTGATCTGATATAAGGATTGCCATTCCTGCTTTCTTCTGATGTCCATTAGCATGGTAAATTCTTTTCCACCCCCTCACTTTAAATCTGGAGGTGTCTTCGGGCTTAAAAGAGTTTCTTGGAGGCAACATATAGATGGGTTTTGTTTTTTTATCCATTCTGATACCCTGCGTCTTTTGACAGGGGCATTTAGCCCATTCACATTCAGGGTAACTATTGAGAGATATGAATTTAGTGCCATTGTATTGCCTGTAAGGTGACTGTTACTGTATATGGTCTCTGTTCCTTTTTGATCTACCACTCGACCAAGTGGGATTTATTCCAGGGCTGCAAGGTTGGTTCAACATCCGCAAATCAGTCAATGTGATACAACACATCAATAAAAGAAAGAAAAGAACCATATGATACTCTCAATAGATGCTGAAAAATCATTTGACAAAGTACAGCATCCCTTCCTGATCAAAACTCTTCAAAGTTTAGGGATAGAGGGCACATACCTCAATATCATCAAAGCCATCTATGAAAAACCCACCGCAAATATCATTCTCAATGGAGAAAAACTGAAAGCTTTTCCGCTAAGGTCAGGAACACAGCAGGGATGTCCATTATCACCACTGCTATTCAACATTGTACTAGAGGTCCTAGCCTCAGCAATCAGACAACAAAAGGAAATTAAAGGCATCCAAATCGGCAAAGAAGAAGTCAAATTATCACTCTTCGCAGATGATATGATACTCTATGTGGAAAACCCAAAAGACTCCACTCCAAAACTGCTAGAACTTATACAGGAATTTAGTAAAGTGTCAGGATATAAAATCAATGCACAGAAATCAGTTGCATTTCTCTACACCAACAGCAAGACAGAAGAAAGAGATATTAAGGAGTCAATCCCATTTACAATTGCATCCAAAACCATAAGATACCTAGGAATAAACCTAACCAAAGAGACACAGAATCTATACTCAGAAAACTATAAAGTACTCATGAAAGAAATTGAGGAAGACACAAAGAAATGGAAAAATGTTCCATGCTCCTGGATTGGAAGAATAAATATTGTGAAAATGTCTATGCTACCTAAAGCAATCTACACATTTAATGCAATTCCTATCAAAGTACCATCCATCTTTTTCAAAGAAATGGAACAAATAATGCTAAAATTTATATGGAACCAGAAAATACCTCGAATAGCCAAAGGGATATTGAAAAAGAAAGCCAACGTTGGTGGCATCACAATTCCGGATTTCAAACTCTAATACAAAGCTGTCATCATCAAGACAGCATGGTACTGGCACAAAAACAGACACATAGATCAATGGAACAGAATAGAGAGCCCAGAAATAGACCCTCAAATCTATGGTCCACTAATCTTCAACAAAGCAGGAAAGAATGTCCAATGGAAAAAAGACAGCCTCTTCAATAAATGGTGTTGGGAAAATTGGACAGCCACATGCAGAAAAATGAAATTGGACCATTTCCTTACACCACACACAAAAATAGACTCAAAATGGATGAAGGACCTCAATGTGCGAAAGGAATCCATCAAAATCCTTGAGAAGAACATGGGCAGCAACCTCTTTGACCTCTGCCGCAGCAACATCTTCCTAGGAACAACGCAAAAGTCAAGGGAAGCAAAGGCAAAAATGAAATATTGGGATTTCATCAAGATCAAAAGCTTTTGCACAGCAAAGGAAACAGTTAACAAAATCAAAAGACAACTGACAGAATGGGAGAAGATATTTGCAAACGACATATCAGATAAAGGACTAGTGTCCAGAATCTATAAAGAACTTAGCAAACTCAATACCCAAAGAATAAATAATCCAATCAAGAAATGGGCAGAGGACATGAACAGACATTTCTGCAAAGAAGACATCCAGATGGCCAACAGACACATGAAAAAGTGCTCCATATCACTCGGCATCAGGGAAATACAAATCAAAACCACAATGAGATATCACCTCACACCAGTCAGAATGGCTAAAATCAACAAGTCAGGAAATGATAGATGCTGGCAAGGATGCGGAGAAAGGGGAACCCTCCTACACTGTTGGTGGGAATGCAAGCTGGTGCAACCTCTCTGGAAAACAGCATGGAGGTTCCTCAAAATGTTGAAAATAGAACTGCCCTATGACCCAGCAATTGCACTATTGGGTATTTACCCTAAAGATACAAATGTAGTGATCCAAAGGGGCACGTGTACCCGAATGTTAATAGCAGCAATGTCCACAATAGCCAAACTATGGAAAGAACCTAGATGTCCATCAACAGATGAATGGATCAAGAAGATGTGGTACATATACACAATGGAATACTATGCAGCCATCAAAAGAAATGAAATCTTGCCATTTGCGACAACATGGATAGAACTAGAGCGTATCATGCTTAGCGAAATAAGTCAAGCAGAGAAAGACAACTATCATATGATCTCCCTGATATGAGGAAGTGGTGATGCAACATGGGGGCTTAAGTGGGTAGGAGAAGAATAAATGAAACAAGATGGGATTGGGAGGGAGACAAACCATAAGTGACTCTTAATCTCACAAAACAAACTGAGGGTTGCTGGGGGGAGGGGGTTATGGAGAAGGGGGTGGGATTATGGACATTGGGGATGGTATGTGCTTTGGTGAGTGCTGTGAAGTGTGTAAACCTGGTGATTCACAGACCTGTACCCCTGGGGATAAAAATATATGTTTATAAAAAATAAAAAAAATTAAAAAAAACACATAGCATTATGGAGGAATAAAAATAAATGATAGCTACACACTCTAAAGTGAATACATCTTGGAAAGTTAATAGAGAAGTAAAACAAGGGCAGTGCAAAAAGTATGGTACATTTTTATGAAGTTCAAAAAAATTCTGTGAAATCATAGATGGACTTAAAGATACTATTATGTATCAAATATTGTAAAAATTAATCAAGGAAATAGCAAACATAAAAAAACCAAAGCATACAAACTTGGGTAGATACAATAGGTGTGATCATGTTCTACTTCATAAAGAGATTCCACTATCATGGAATATGCCTCCAAAGACAACATACAGGAGTACCTGCAGGCCCAGAGGCCTCCTGACCTGGAGTACTGTTACAATATCAGCCACAATGCAGCAGAGCAACTCTCCTCCAAGGACCTGGTATCCTACGCCTATCAGGTAGCCTGAGGCATGGAGTACCTTGCCTCCAAGAAGTGCATACACCAAGACCTGGCCACCAGGGAAGTGCTGGTGACAAAGGACAACATGATGAAGATCTCAGACTTCAGCCTTGCCAGAGATATCACCACATCAGTTACTATAAAAAGACAACCAACAGTGGACTGCCTGTAAAGTGGATGGTCCCTAAGGCCATGTTTGACCAGATCTACATCCACCAGAGTGACTTCTGGTCTTTTTGGGTGATCCTGTGAAAAATCTTCACTCTGGAAGCCTCCGATATCCTGGAGTACCTGTGGAGGTGGTTTTCAAGCTGCTGAAGGAGTCATTTGATGGATAAGCCAATAAGTGCACCAGAGAGTTATACACAATAATGAGGGGTGGCTGGCATGTGGTACCTTCAAGCTGCTGGTAGAAGATTGGGATCATACTGTGGCCTTGACCTCCAACCAGGAGTACCCGGACTTGTCCTTGGCCCTGGAACAATACTGTCTATGCTTTCCCAACACCCAAAGCTCCACCTGCTCCTCAGAGAAGAATTCCACCTTCTCTCATGTGCCGTTGCCCAGGGAGGCCTATCTACCCTGACACCCAGCCCAGCTTGCCAATGGTGGACTCAAATGACTAGTATACCTATTACTCCTGTCCAGATTCCGTCATAAGCTGTAAACCTTACCCCCCACCCTCCCTGCAAGACTCACTGCCTTCTCCTTTGTCCCTTTCCTACTGGCAGGAGCCAGCTGCCTACCTGAGGCCTTCACCCCTTGAAGTCCAGCTCTCTTCCCCTTCCTCTTCCTCCTCCTTACAACCTGCTCATGAAAGAAAGGCACAGAGAGGCAGGTACTTGCTCGTGGCTACTTCCTTCCCTCCCATATGTTGGACCAAGACCCCTCCCTGGCATCTGGTACTGCCTGGACGTCGAGGGAGTGGGAGATGAGGCATGCCAGTGAAAGCTATCCGAGCTTTCCTGTTTTGGTTTTGTCTGCTTAGCATAACATGTAAGACTGAGTTCTGGTGGCAGGGACCTAGTCCTTGGGGCTATAGCACTAGCGAGGGGAGGTCAACTGCTGTGGGCCTTGGCTAAGAGCAACCCCTGCTCCAGAGATATGGTGCCAAGGGCTTATTAATTTTGATACTAATTTGCTTTGCTAACCAAATACCTGGTATCAAAAGATGGGAAGGAGAGGCTGAAAGCAGTTTTGTGACCATGGGGTCCAGCCACAAACTATGAAGAAAACACAAAGTGTATAAATCTGAGTAAGTATATATTTACACACATTTTTAAATAGGTTGTTATCAAAGATTTAAATAATGGGAAATATGCTCCTCGTGGCTCGGAAGCATCAGTTGCCATATATTAAAAACAAAGAAAAGAGGTGTCTGGTTGGCTTCCACCATAAGTGTCCCTTCTTTTCAGGTCATGATCCCAGGGTCCTGGGATGGAGCCCCACATCAGGCTCTCTGCTCACTGGGAAACCTGCTTCTCCTTTTCCCTCTGCCCTGCTTATAGTTCCTCTTCTCGTCTCTCTGTCTGTCAAATAAATAAAATATTTTAAAAAAAAAGAAAGAAACAAAATGTTTTTAAAAGGTTGTTTTTTTTTTTTTTTTAATTTTCTACGGGTGCCTGGATGACTCAGTTGTTTAAGCAGATGTTTGACTTTGTCTGAGGTCATGATTCCAGTGTACATGGATCCAGCCCTGCATGGGACTACTTGCACCCCAAGGAGTTTGCTTCTTCCTCTCCCTTTGCACGTGATTTCCCCCGCTTGTGCGCTTCCTCTCTCTCTCTTTCTCTCTCTTGCTGTCAATAAACAAAATAAAAATTTTTCCTAAATAAATAAATAAATTTCTAAACCTATTTTCACTTTAGGTCCCTTAACAAAAATTGCTACTGCTTCATTAAAAAAAAAAAAAAAGATAATTTAGAAATGTGCTTCCAGAGCTAAAAAGCTGTTTTGTTTTTTTGGTCAGGAATAAATATAAAAGTGCTTTAAAAATTAAAAGAAAAAATATGCTATATTAACAGTAATCACACTATAACTTTGGTGGTTATATCAAGATATTGAAAAGTGATTTTAAAGCAAATTTCATTATCAGACATAATGATCAAGTCAAAATTACAGAAGAGTAAAAGGATGAATTCCTCAGGGAGTATAATAATTCTTGACTTTTAATACTTAATAACAGATTTGGGGATATATAGGGAAAAACTAAGAACAAAAATCATAACTTCTACCTTAGAAGAGAAATGGAAAAAAATTTCAACACTTTTATTTTAAGATTATATAGACAAATGGTCATCAAATTGGTAAGATATGTAAGACTTGAACAAAATTATCAACTAACTAGATATGCTTGATATTACAGAACACTCCCAACAACCGCAGACTACATATATCTTAAGCCATGATTTTCTTTGCAAAGGTCAACATTGATAATGTTCTAGTCATACCTCCGTGTACCAGGAAAGAAGTAGCACATTTCTTGAAAGACACAGCTATCAAAAATCCATTGAGAAACCGTAAAGATGGAGAAGGGATTTGCAAATTATATATCTGATAATTGACATCTACTCTGATTATTAAAAATGAATAAAAATAAAAAACCCTACTAATAACCAAACAGAGTATCCAATTTTACATGTGAAGAAAATTATTGCAGAGACATGTCACCAAAAGGATATGGATGGCTTATAAGCACATGACAAATTTCTCAACATTTAGACATTAAAGAAATACAAATTAAAATCATAATGAGACATGCTTACATATCTATTAGAATGGCTAAAATTATAAAGGCTAATTGTACTTCGTCTGAGCTAGATTGAGAAGCAACAAAAAATCTAAACTGTTGTTGGCATATATCATGATACCACCACTTTGGAAAATATCTGCCTTATAATAGGTTCAGTAGACAATTTGTAAATTTCAAAAAAAAAATTAATGTTGAGAGTATACTGAATTTCATAAGTCATTTCAATATTTTTTTCCAAAAAATAAACTATGTAAAACATACCTTAAATTTACTTTCAAAATATTTTATAGCATATAATGGACAATATACATAAGCCTTAAAGAAACAATCATATAAATAACCATTTCATACCTACTTAAAAATTGCATAATACCAGACTCCTAGATCCTCCCTGAATGCTCTAAAATAACCCTTCAAAGGAAATACATTTTTAAAAATAACAGATTTTTTGGAAAATAATTCAATAAAATAAAAGTTTCATTCATCTATGTAGATCATAATAAATGTTTTTAATAAGCATGAAATTATAACTCTGAAGTGTGCTAAAATGAAACCACCTGCTAAGGGTGAGAGAACAAAACTAAACATCATTTTTCTAAATAAGAGGAATTTATTACCTTCGAATCAATGCATGTGGAATTGTTCAAACTGGCAATAAAGGAATATGGAAACAAAAACCATAGAAAGTTATATTTTAGATTTCTAAAAGACTTCAAAGTGAGGAATATACATTTTTTAAATGTTACATAATGCTACATAATGACAAGATGACAGGGTGTGACAAATAGCATTTTAAAACTCTACTCATACAGGAACGGAAGGTGTCATTTCCCTATAATTTTATATATGTCATTAATTTACTATATCTGGATACAACATATTACCAAACAGATGTTCATCAAACACTAAATCATTTTTAATGGAACATAATAATTTCAAACTACATCTATTAATCTTTTTTTTCGATCAAACATTTATAGTCTCGCTAAACATTTTATCAGTTGTAGACAAAATTTAAAAAAATAGAATAAAAAGTCGTGTTTGGAAAAGTAGATTTTCTTTGAAATTTGCATTTAATTGAAAATATTTGCTGATATTTTTAAAACTTTAAATGTAACTTTATATATAACTGACCTATCAAATGATATAAAATTTTTGGAGACAATAGAGTTTGGGGCACATGGTAAGCAATAATCAATTTTTTGTTGATCCAAGTGTTCTTGTATTATTTTTCTTAATTATTCTAGTACCACAATTTATAGTTCTAAGATTTGTCCACTCCCCCCATTTTAATATCTCTTAAGGTGGCACTCACCTTGCACTTGATGACATATCCTAGTTTAACGGACAGCATTTCTCTTTCTTAGTCGAACATAAACTATATTGCATCTTACCATTGATGAAAGCTAGGATGCAATTAAATACTCTATTATGGTTACGATTCTGATATTTGAAATCCTCCGGTAGCTCCCTGTGCCCCCACAGTGTAGTACCTCACCTCCTCGGCATAGTATACAAACCATCTCACCCCCAGTGTTAACCCCGGGGCTCAGCCTCCATCCCCAGGTGATGCTGCCAGATCAGCTGTCGGTTGTCATGAACTTACTGTAGTTTCCCGAATGCACTGTGCTGCCTCCTGGCACTTTGAAACTTGACACACTCATCCTCATTCTTCGCTTTGCGCTTGTCTATCACCTCCCCTGAAAATCTGTTCCTAAGTGGCTTTCCCAGCTCCAACCTACCCTTGGCAGTCTTTTATCTCCCTGTGGTAAAGCTTGTCACACTGCACCATGGACATGCCCGTTGTCCCACTGAGAAGAGAAAAGGGACAGTGAGGGCCCCCCAGCATTTGCAGCTATAGTGCAGAGCCCCATGACTGACTTGCAGGAAATGCCAGATCATGAAGACAAACGGAGATCATCCTCTGACTAAGAACAGCTCTTCTTTGCCTACCACAGGATCTGGATCAATAAAGAGCAGCCAGTTATTATTGCTGTTTTTCTAGGGATATTTTCCCCATATATTTCAGGGGTTTCTGGTTAGCCCCAGAGGGCAATGTTTTTTCTTCTGGAGGGCAGGCAGAGGGCTGCATTGTAGTCCTGGAATTGCCAAACTGGAGGGCTTGTGGGCCAGGAGTTGAGGACAGAAGTCTGAGAACTCAAGCAACCTTAGGTTTCTGGGCGAGGGCATGGCAGGTACGCTCTGCAGAGCTGAATCGAGATCTCGTGCATCTGAAATCAGGTGAGGATCTGACGAACGCTCAGGTTGGAGTTTCTGTCTCTTATGGCCCTCTTCATAAAGAGGTGGTGGATCACGAGGTCATGGAATTTTCCCCATGATGGGAGTTGTGAGATGCTCCAAATCATAAAGATTCTTCTGCAGGACAATTGAGACCTGTTGGTTGGCCCCAGGACTTCCCATACGGATCGATTCCGAGTAGGGTTCTAAGGATAGATGGCCAGGAAGCCCAACTCTCATTCCTCTTGTGTCCTAGTGACAAGACAGGTTAGATCTGCTGGATCTGGGGGAGAAACTGAGAGGGTTGAGTTGAAATGGACTCTCTTATGGATGGGTCCTAATGTGGGTTTGTGTCCATGGAGAACTTGGAATGAGGCAGGGGCACAGGGTCCCTGAAGGGTTCTCCTAACCAGAGGCTTTGACACAGCTCCACCGTGTAAGATTCCCACGTGGAGACGAGATTTGTTCTGATGGGTGCCTCAAGAAACAGCCATATGCTGCTATTGGAATCCAGGCCTCTGAGGAGAGATGCCTGGACAACAAAGCAATGGATCCGATTAGGATCTAGGGGCCTGCTCATTCCAATTGACCTCTGGGGACATCTGTCCACGGGTCTAAGTGCAGGTAGATGCTCAGCTGGGGTCAGACCGCCCTTGTTTTTCCTGGGCAGTCAACACTATTGTGATGGCCCCGGGCACTTTGGAGGTTTATCATCCTATTTCTAAGTTTGTGGCCAATGGAATGGGCAGAATTCCCAGGTTTGGCTCCAAGAACCTGTGCCTGTAGGTTTTGTGGGCCAGGGCTGTGGGGACAATTATCTGAAAACACAAACTCGGCTTAGGTTTCAGGTCGTAGGTATTGCAGGACTGATCTACAGACCGTGAGGAGAACTCTTCAGGATATGAACAAGGGGGCGAGTGTGAGATGCTTGCTCAAGATTTTGTCTCTGGATATTGTGTCACTGATGGCCGTGGAATGTCTGGGTGGCCTCATGGGCCATGGACGAGTCTTCCTCTCTGGGCATTTGGCCCGATCCCAAGAGTTTGGGGTTATTCTTTGAGATGGGAGGAGTCCATTTTGTTTTGTTTTTACCTCAGGTGTCCCACCAAAAGAGAGTTTCCAGAGCAGAGCCCTGGGGAGGGGCGACTGGACAACCAGAAAGCTGGTTAAAACGTGGGGCCTAGGGGAATGGCAAGCCCATTATGACGTCTAATGGTCCAGCCACTGAGAAGCCTTACTAGAGGACAGGACTCACGCTGAGGGTTACAATGCGTGTTTGTGCCCTCTTCGTACTCAAGCATGGGCGGGGCCTCATGGTGAACGCTGGTTTCTCCTACACTGAACGTGGGACAACATGCCAACCACAGGGTTTCTTGCCATAGGGAAGGAGGAGTTCTGATTTCTGCATCACATTGACCCCTTGGCGGGGTTTGAAGTTAAGGTCTATGTTCTGAAGTCTGAGAAGCTAGGTTGGGAATAGATGACGAGCTAAGGCCATGGCGGGTCTGTTGTGCTCAGTGTGCGGTCAGCTGTCTGGGTGTTGGTCAGGAAGTCCGGGCTCAGGCTGTGTCAGACAGTGTATTAGTGCCCAGATTTGTCGATATAATTCGTGTACAGAAGGGTGCCGTGTAGGTCTATCCTCATTTGGGGTGTCTGGGAAGCTACATAGGGCAACATTCTGTTTTTTTTCTGGAGGGCAGGCAGAGTGCTGCCTTGTGGGTCCAGAATTGCCAAACGTGAGGTCTTGCGGGCCAGGAGTGTGAGGACGGACATTGGAGAACAGAAGTTTCACATAGGTTTAAGGGCGAGGGCAAGGCCGGCACACTCTGCAGAGCTGAATCGAGATGTCGTGCATCTGAATTCAGGGCGAGGATCAGACGTTGGCTCAGGTTGGAGTTCCTGTCCATGATTTCCCCTTCAGAAAAGGGGTGGGGGCTTCAGGAAGCCATCACGGTTTTCCCACGTTGGGAGTTGTGAGATGCTCCAAAACGCAAGGATTCCTTCTGCAGGACATTTGAGACCTTTTGGATGGGTCCAGGACGTTCCATATGGAACGACGCCAGAGCAGGGTTCTAAGGGTGGAGCCCTGGGCAAACCGCCTCGCATCTCAATTGTCTCCTAGCGACAAGACAGGTTCTATCTGCTGGCTCTGGGGGACCAACCGAGAAGCCAGAGTTGAAATGGACTCTCCTGCGGATGGATCCTAATGTGGGTTTGTGTCCATGGAGACCTTGGAAAGGGGTGGTGGCACCGGGCCCTGAAGGATTCTCCTAACCGGAAGTTTTGACACAGTTCCAGCCTGCTATTTTCCAATGTCGAGACGAGATTTGCCTCAGGATACCCCCGCATGCTGGTATTTGAAAACATGCCTCTGAGGAGAGATGCCTGGAAACCAAAGCAATGGATCCGATTACAGCCTAGGGACCTGTGAGGTTCAATCTACTACCCTGGTGACATCCAACTATGGTATGAGTGGAGGTAGATACTCAGCAGTTGTCAGATGCCCTTGTTTGTCCAGGGCAGCCTACACAATTGGGATGGCTTCAGGGACTGTGGAGGTTTCTCCTAATTTGGAGGCGTGTGGTCAAGTGAATGGGCAGAATTCCAGTGGAGTGGGCAGGCACAGACCTGCTGTGTGGCTCCAGGGGCCCCAGCCTGGAGGGTGTGTGGGCCACGACTGTGGGGATAGAAGTCTGAAAACACTAACTCGGCTTACGTTTGGGGACATAAGTATGGCAGGCCCGATCTACAGACCGTGAGGAGAACTCTTCAGGATATGAAGAAAGAGTGATTGTGAGGCATTTATTCAGGCTTTTGTCTCTGGATTTTGTGTCAACAATGGCCGTGGAATGTCGAGGAGGCCTCATGGGCCATGGACAAGTCTTCCTCTCTGTGGATTCGGCACGAACCCAATTGTTTTGGGTCCATCTTGGGGATGGGAGGTGTCCTTTCAGTTTGGTTACCTCAGGTGTCCCACCAAAAGAGGGATTTCAAAGCAGAGCCCTGGGGAGGGGCGAATGGCCAAACCGAACTATGGTTTGTTCCAGCCACTGAGAGGCCTTCCTTGAGGATAGAACTCACGCTGAGGGTCACAATGTGTGTTTATGCCTTCTAGGCGCTCAAGCATGGACGGGAATCATGGTCCACACTGTTGCTCCTACACTGAACGTTGGGCTCCATGCCAACCACATGGAATCTTGCCATGGGGAAGTAGTAGTTCTGATTTTTTATCTCTTTCACCGCTGGGCCGTGATTGGAGTTAAGGTCTAGGTTGTGTAGTCTGAAAACCGAGCTTGGGAAGAGATGACGACTTAAGTCCATGTCAGGTCCGACGTGCTCTGTGTGGAGCCAGCTCGCTGAGTGTTGGTCGGGAGGTTCAGGCCTAGGCTGCGTCAGACCAGGCATTAGTTTTCAGGGTATATTGTATAATTGGGGGAGAGTCGAGTGCTGTGCATCTTGATCCTCATTTAGCGTTTCTGGGTAGCCCCAGGGGCAACATTTTTCTTCTGGAGGGCAGGTAGAGTGCTGCTTCGTGGCTCCGGAATTCCCAAACTGGATACCCATTGGACAAGCAGTGTAAGGACGGAAGAATAAGAACACAAGTTAGGCGTAGGTTTCGGGACGAGGGCACGGCAGGCACTCTCTGCAGATCTGAATCGGGACTTCATGCATCTGAAGTCAGGGAGAGGTTCAGACCTAGGCTCAGGTTGGAGTTTCTGTCCATTATGGCCCTTTCTTGAAGGGGGCAGCATCTCGACGCCATGGAGGTTTACCCAGGAGGGGAGTTAGGATATGCTCCAAGCCACAAGGATTTTTTCTGATCAACAATTGAGATCTGTTGGATCACTCCAGGATGTTTCATACGAAATGACAGCAAAGCAGGGATCGAAGGATGGAACCCTGGGCAGACTGCCTCGATTCTAACTGTCTCCTAGTTTATAGACAGTTTTCATATGCTAGCTCTAGGGGAGCAACGGAGGGGGCTGAGTTGAAATGGACTCTCCTGCGGATGGGTCCTAATGTGGGTTTGTGTGCATGGAGACTTTGTCACGGGGCGGTGGCACACGGACCCTGAATGCTTCTCCTAACCAGAGGTTTTGCGTCATCTCCAAAAGACAAGTTTCCCATGTGGAGACTAGATTTGATCTGATTGGTGCCTCAGGAAAGCCCCACATGCTGATATTGGAAACCAGACCTCTGATGAGAGATAGCAGGGAACCAAAACAATGGACCCCATTAGGGCCTAGGGCCCTGTCCCGTTCAATCTCCTTCTCTGGGGACATCCAAATACAGTATGAGTGGAGATGGATGCTTAGCTGGTTCCAGGCAGCCCTTGTTTGTCCTGGGCATTCTATACTTTTGGGATGGCCTTGGGGACTTTGGAGGTTTCTCCTAGTTTGTATGATTGTGGTCAATGGAAGGGGCAGAATCCCGTGGAGTTGAGAGGCACAGACCTGATGTGTGGCTCCAGGGTCCCCAGGCTGGAGGGTATGGAAGCCAGGAATGTGAGGATAGAAGTCTGAAAACACACACTCAGCTTGTTTTGGGGACGTAGGTATGCCAGTCCCGATCTACAGACCGTGAGGGGAACTCTTCGGGATATGAAGAAAGAGTGAGTGTGAGGCGCTTATTCAGGCTTTTGTCTCTGGATTTTGTGTCAACGATGGGCGTGGAATGTCAGGGAGGCCTCATGGGCCATGGATGAGTATTCCTCTCTGTGGATTTGGCCCGATCCCAATTTGGGGGTCAATCTGTGGGATGGGAGGAGTCCTTTTAGTTTGGTTACCTCATTCTAAAGCAGAGCCCTGGGGAGGGGCGAATGGACAACACGAACTATGGTTAAAAATTAGGGCCTAGGGGCATGGCAAGCCCAATATGCCGTCACTTGGTCCAGCCACTGAGAGACCTTACTTGGGGACTGGGCTCACGCTGAGGGTCACAATGCGTATTTGTGACCAACGCGGCCCTCAAGCATGGCGGGGTCAAAGGGCCACACTGTTATCAACTACACTGAACGTTGGGCAACACGCCAACCACAAGATTTCTTGCCATGGGGAAGGATTTCTGATTTCTGCCTCATTTTCAACCCTGGGCAGTGATTGGAGAAAACGTCTAGGTTCTGAAGCCTGAAAACCGAAGTTGGGAAGAGATGACGACCTAAGGCTTTGGCAGGTCCGATGTGTTCAGTGTGAGTCCAGCTGGCTGGGTGTGGGTCAGGAGGTCCAGGCTCAGGCTGTGACAGAAAGGGCATGAGTGCCCAGGGCATCCTGTAGAATTGGGGTACAGTCAAGTGGCGAAAAGGTTGATCCTCATTTGGGGTTTCTGGTTAGCCCCAGAGGGCAATGTTTTTTCTTCTGGAGGGCAGGCAGAGGGCTGCATTGTAGTCCTGGAATTGCCAAACTGGAGGGCTTGTGGGCCAGGAGTTGAGGACAGAAGTCTGAGAACACAAGCAACCTTAGGTTTCTGGGCGAGGGCATGGCAGGTACGCTCTGCAGAGCTGAATCGAGATCTCGTGCATCTGAAATCAGGTGAGGATCTGACGAACGCTCAGGTTGGAGTTTCTGTCCCTTATGGCCCTCTTCATGAAGAGGTGGTGGATCACGAGGTCATGGAATTTTTCCCACGATGGGAGTTGTGAGATGCTGCAAACCGTAAAGATTCTTCTGCAGGACGATTGAGATCTGTTGGTTGGCTCCAGGACTTCCCATACGGATCGATTCCGAGTAGGGTTCTAAGGATCGATGGCTGGGAAGCCCGACTCTCATTCCTCTTGTGTCCTAGTGACAAGACAGGTTAGATCTGCTGGATCTGGGGGAGAAACTGAGAGTGTTGAGTTGAAATGGACTCTCTTGTAGATGGGTCCTAATGTGGGTTTGTGTCCATGGAGAACTTGGAATGAGGCAGGGGCACAGGGTCCCTGAAGGGTTCTCCTAACCAGAGGCTTTGACACAGCTCCAACGTGCAAGATTCCCACGTGGAGACGAGATTTGTTCTGATGGGTGCCTCAAGAAACAGCCATATGCTGCTATTGGAATCCAGGCCTCTGAGGAGAGATGCCTGGACAACAAAGCAATGGATCCGATTAGGACCTAGGGGCCTGCTCATTCCAATTGACCTCTGGGGACATCTGTCCACGGGTCTAAGTGCAGGTAGATGCTCAGCTGGTGTTAGACCGCCATTGTTTTTCCTGGGCAGTCAACACTATTGGGATGGCCCCAGGCACTTTGGAGGTTTATCATCCTATTTCTAGGTTTGTGGCCAATGGAATGGGCAGAATTCCCAGGTACAGTCCTCAGGTTTGGCTCCAAGACCTGTGCCTGTAGGTTTTGTGGGCCAGGGCTGTGGGGACAATTGTCTGAAAACACAAACTCGGCTTAGGTTTTGGGTCGTAGGTATTGCAGGACTGATCTACAGACCGTGAGGAGAACTCTTCAGGATATGAACAAGGGGGCGAGTGTGAGAAGCTTGCTCAAGATTTTGTCTCTGGATATTGTGTCACTGATGGCCATGGAATGTCTGGGTGGCTTCATGGGCCATGGACGAGTCTTCCTCTCTGGGCATTTGGCCCGATCCCAAGAGTTTGGGGTTATTCTTTGAGATGGGAGGAGTCGGTTTTGTTTTGTTTTTACCTCAGGTGTACCACCAAAAGAGAGTTTCCAGAGCAGAGCCCTGGGGAGGGGCGACTGGACAACCAGAAGGCTCGTTAAAACTTGGGGCCTAGGGGAATGGCAAGCCCATTATGACGTCTAATGGTCCAGCCACTGAGAGGCCTTACTAGAGGACAGGACTCACGCTGAGGGTCACAATGTGTGTTTGTGCCCTCTTCGTACTTAAGCATTGGTGGGGCATAATGGTGTCCGTGTCAGGTTCAGTGTCAGGGTTTGGGTTAGGGTTTGGGGCAGTCTCACAGTCAGTTTCAGGGTCAGGGTTACTGGTTACAGTTAGGGTTAGCCCCGCTCCTGGGTCATGGACCCATCCCTTCATTGTCTCAGGATAAACCCTGGACAGAAGGGTGTAGACCCTCCACCGGATCCCACAAAACCAGCCTTAAACTGGTGCGTGAACATAACATGCCCACCAGACATCTAAACCCTCATCAGCCTGATCCTGCTTGGGGCATCTCCTCCCACGATGGCATTTCGAGGTCCTCTTTACACACAAACACACAGACACCCAGAGGCACACACACACACACACACACACACACACACACACAGAAACGTGTAAGAGACCTAAGGCTACACCCATGGATCCGAAGGTTTAGGACTCTCTGACTCTGAGCCCCCTGGTGTCACCTTTTGATTTTATTAGCCAAAGGGTCTGAGGCATTGGGGAATCCTGATATGACCTGAAGAGAGGCGACGCGTCTGGTGGGCGAGCTCTCCTCCCTGCATCCTCTCAGCTTCAGTACAGCAGAAGAACATGTCGCTTCCTTTAGGATGTGCCTAGAAATGAGCTGGGCATGGGGGTTTTCTCTGTAATGGGGTGCCTGGATATGTGGGTTCCAATTCCGTTGGACTCTGTCGTCAGGGAAGTGAGGTCACCACTGCCTGGCGGATCCTTACCGAACTTTGTGCTGTACCAGAGCTCCCTGAGCCACCGGTGCGCAAGCTGCTCAGGCTCACACTCCACTCAATGCAGTGCCCATACAGTGACCCCCATACAGACTCCACCCAGCCCCTGGGAGGCCTGGGTGCAGCTGTTTTCCCCGCTGGAGGCAACAGAGCTGGGTTTAGACTAGGTTAGTGTTAGGGTTAGGGTTTAGAATGCCTTAGGGTCAGGGTTAAGTTTAGACGTCGTTGGGGTCAGGGTTAGCATAAGGCTTAGGGTAGGGGTCAGGGTTAGGGTTAGGTTCATGGTTAGGTTTAGGTTCAGGCTCACAGTAGGGTCACGGTTAGCGTAACGGTCAGAGTCAGGGTCAGGGTCAGTGTTAGTGTGACGGTTAGGTTTAGGGTCAGGTTCAGGGTCTCGGTCAGATTTATGGTCAGGTTCAAGTTTTGGTTTGGGGGCAAGGTTCATGTCAGGGTCAGGGTTAGGTTTGGGACAGGTCTAGTGTCAGGGTTAGGTCAGGGTCAGGGTTAGGTTCATGGTTATGGTAAGGTCAGCTTTATGTTTAGGATCTGTTTTATGAGTAGGTTCAGGATCAGGGTTAGCTTTAGGGTTACTATTCTGTTCAGGATCATGGATTGTGTCCGAGTTAGGTGTACATTCAGGGTTAGGGTCATTGTTTAGATAAAGGCCAGGGTCACGTTTAAGGTTAAGATCTGACATAGGCAAAGTTCAGAGATAGGGTTATGATCAGGGTCAGGTTGAGGGTCAGGATTATTGATAAAGTGGGGTTCGGGTTAGGGCTAGGTAGGTTGAGGGTTAGGGTTAGACCAGGTTAGGGTCAGTGTCAGTGATAATGTCAGAGGTTCGCTTTAGGGTTATGTTCAGCATTAGGTTTCGGGTCAGGGCCCGTGTTAGTGTCAGGGTTACGTTTAGGGTGAGAGTTAGGGTCAGGCTCACAGTCAGGGTCAGGGTTAAGTTAGGGTCAGGGTCAGGGTCACTGTTAGGGTCAGGGTTACGTTTCTGGTCTTTGCCTGGGTCAGGGTCAGGGTGAAGTCTAGGGCCAGTGTCAGGTTTAGGGTCAGTATCAGGTATTGGTTTAAAGTCCACATTTGGGTCGGCGACAGGGTTATGTCGTGGTCAGTGTTAAGGTCATGGTTAAGTATAGGCTCGGGGCCAGGGTCAGGTTTAGGGTCAGGGTCTGGTATAGGCAAAGTTCAGGGTTAGTGTTATGAACATAGTCAGGTATAAGGTCAGGGTTATTGTTAAAGTTTAGGGTTAGTGTTAGGGTTAGCGTTTGGTTGACGGTTAGGGTTAGAACTTGTTGGGATCAGGGTCCGTGGTAGGGTAAGGGATTAGTGTTAGGGTTGGGTTCAGCGATAGGATTCGGCAGAGGGCCCTTGTTAGTGTCAGGGTCAGGGTTACATTTCGGGTTAGAGTTAGGGTCAGGCTTACAATCAGGGTCAGGTTTATTGTTCAGGACAGGGTCGGGGTCACTGTTAGGGTCAGAGTTAGGTTTATGGTCATGGTCTGTGTCAGGGTCAGGGTGAATTTTAGCGCCAGTGTCAGGTTTAGGGTCAGCTACAGGTATTGGTTTAAAGTCCACATTCGGGTCAGGGACAGGATTATGTAGTGGTCAGTGTTAGTGTAATGGTCAGGGTCAGGGTCAGGGTCAGGGTCAGGTGAAGGTCAGGGACAGGATCAGGCTTAGGGTCAGGCTTTGGTTTAGCGGCAGTGTTCGGTTCAGTGTCACTTTTAGGTTTTGGCGGTAGTGTTTGGGATTGGAGTTAGGGTTAGAGTTAGAAGTAGGGTTATGGTTAGGGTTAGATAGCGTAAGGTCAGGGTTAGGGTTTGGTTTAGGGTAGGGGTTAGTGTTAGTGTTAGGGTCAGCCTTAGGTTTAGGTGCATGGTCCGTATTAGGGTCATGGTTAGTCTACGGCCATACCACCCTGAACGCGCCCTATATCGTCTGATCTCGGAAGCTAAGCAGGGTCCGGCCTGGTTAGTACTTGGATGGGAGGGTCATGGTTAGAGTTACCTTTAGCTTTAGGTTTAGGGTCAGGCTCCCAGTCACGGTCAGGGTTACGGTTAGGTTCAGGGTTAGGTCAGCTTCAGGGTTAGGATTAGGTCAGGGTCTGTGTCATAATTAGGTTTGAGTCATGGTTACAGTAATGTCAGATTTAAGTTTGGGTTCAGGGTCCACATCAGGGTGAGTGTCAGGCTTAGGTTTAGGTTTAGGGTTCAGTTCAGGATCACAGTCAGGGTCAGGGTCAGGGTCAGGGCTTGGGTTAGGGTTTGGAGCAGGCTCACAGTCAGTGTCAGGGTCAGGGTTAGTGGCTACTGTTGGGGTTAGCCCCGCTCCTGGGTATGGACCCATCCCTTCAAGGTCTCAGGATAAACCCTGGGCAGAAGGGTGTAGACCCTCCACCCGATCCCACGTAACCAGCCTTAAACTGTGGTGTGAACATGACTTGCCCACCAGACCTCTAACCTCTCATCAGCCTGATCCTGCTTTGGGCATCTCCACCCACGATGGCATGGCCAGCTCCTCTTTACACTCAGACTCACAAACACCCAGAGGCACACACGCACACACACACACACACACACAGAGACAGGGAAGAGACCTAGGGCTAAACCCGTGGATCAGAAGGTGTGGGACTCTCTGACTCTGAGCCCCCTGGTGTCACCTTTTGATTTTATGAGCCAAAGGGCCTGAGGCGTTGGGAACCCTGATATGACTTGCCAGGGAAGGGACCTGTCTGGCAGGCGAGCTCTCTT
This sequence comes from Mustela lutreola, assembly GCF_030435805.1. Lineage (NCBI taxonomy): Eukaryota > Metazoa > Chordata > Mammalia > Carnivora > Mustelidae > Mustela > Mustela lutreola. The sequence goes on from NC_081292.1 coordinate 95,752,528, forward strand.
CTCCATGCATCCTCTGGGCTTCAGTATAGCAGAAGAACATGACGCCTCCTTTAGGATGTGCCTAGAAATGAGCTGGGCAGTGGGGTTTTCTCTGTAATGGGGTGCCTGGATACATGGGTTCCAATTCCGTTGGGCTCTGTCGTCAGGGAAGTGAGGTCACCACTGCCTGGGGGCTCCTTACCGAACTTCCTTCTCCAGCAGAGGTCCCTGAGCCACCGGTCCCCAAGCTGGTCAAGGCTCACACTCCACTGAATGCATTGCCCATCCAGTGACCCCCATATAGCCTCCCCCAAACCCCTGGGAGGCCTGGGTGCAGCTGTTGTCCCCGCCAGAGGGAACAGAGCTGGGTTTACACCAAGTTAGTTTTAGGGTTAGGGTTAAGAAAGACTTAGGGTGACGGTTAGGGTTAGACGTCTTTGGGGTCAGGGTTAGCGTTAGGCTTAGGGTAGGGGTCAGGGTTAGGGTTAGGTTCATGGTTAGGTTTAGGTTCAGGCTCACAGTAGAGTCACGGTTAGCGTTACGGTCAGAGTAAGGGTCAGGGTCAGTGTCAGGGTAGCGGTTAGGTTTAGGGTCAGGCAGGGTCATGGTCAGATTTAGGTTCAGGTTCAATTTCTTTGGGGGACAAGGTTCATGTCAGGGTCAGGGATAAGTTTGGCACAAGTTTAGTGTCAGGGTTAGGGTCTGGGTCAGGGTTAGGTTCATGGTTATGGTAAGGTCAGCTTTATGTTAGGTTCTGTTTATGAGTAGTTTCAGGAACAGGGTTAGCTTTAGGGTTAAGATTCTGTCCAGCATCATAGATTGGTCAGAGTTAGGTTTACAGTCAGGGTTAGGGTCAGTGTTTTGGTCAAGGCCATGGTCAGGTTTAAGCTTAAGGTCTGACATAGGCAAAGTTCAGAGTTAGGGTTATGATCAGGGTCTGGGAGAGGGTCAGGATTATTGTTAAAGTGGGGTTAGGGTTAGGGTTAGAGGTAGGTTGCAGGTTAGGGTTAGACCCGGTTAGGGTCAGTGTCAGTGATAATGTTAGGGGTTAGTTTTAGGGTTATGTTCAGCGTTAGGTTTCGGGTCAGGGCTCGTGTTAGTGTCAGGGTCAGGGTTACGTTTAGGGTTAGTTAGGGTCGGGATCACATTCAGTGTCAGGGTTATTGTTAGGTTCAGGGTCAGGGTCACTGTTAGGGTCAGGGTTAGGTTTCTGGTCTTTGCCTGGGTCAGGGTCAGGGTGAAGTCTAGGGCCAGTGTCAGGTTTACGGGCATGATCAGGTATTGGTTTAAAGTCCAAATTCGGGTGGGACAGGGTTATGTAGTGGTCGTTGTTAGGGTCATGGTTAGGTATAGGGTCAGGGCCAAGGTCAGGTTTAGGCTCAGTTTCTGATATAGGCAAATTTCAGGGTTAGGGTTATGATCATAGTCCGGTATAGGGTCATGGTTATTGTTAAAGTTTAGGGTTAGTGTTAGGGTTAGCTTTAGTTTGACGATTAGGTTTAGAACTTGTTAGGGACAGGGTCCATGGTAGGGTTAGGGGTTAGTGTTAGGGTTAGGTTCAGCGATAGGATTTGGGGGAGGGCCCGAGTTAGTGTCAGGGTCAGGGTTTCATTTAGGGTTAGAGTTAAGATCAGGCTCACAGTCAGGGTCAGGTTTAGAGTTCAGGTGTGGGTCGGGGTCAATGTAAGGGTAGGGTTAGGTTTATGATCATGGTCTGGGTCAGGGTCAGGGTGAAGTTTAGCGCCAGCGTCAGGTTTAGGGTCAGGTTCAGGTCTTGGTTTAAAGTCCACATTCAGCTCAGGGACAGGGTTATGTAGTGGTCAGTGTTAGGGTCATGGTTTGGATTACCGTCAGGGTCAGGGTCAGGTTTAGGGTCCGGCTTTGGTTCAGGGTTAATGTTCGGTTCAGTGTCACAGTTAGGTTTTGGCAGTAGGGTTTGGGATTGGGGTTAGTGTTAGAGTTAGAAGTAGGGTTATGTTTAGGGTTAGGGTTAGTCAGCGTAAGGTCAGTGTTAGGATTTGGTTTAGGGTAGGGGTTAGTGTTAGGGTCAGGGTCAGCTTTAGGTTTAGATTCAGGGTCCTTATTAGGATCATGGTTAGAGTTACCTTTAGGTTTAGGGTTAGGGTCAGGCTCACAGTAACAGTCAGGGTTAGGGTTAGGGTCATGGTTAGGTGGTCAAGGTCAGGATTAAGGTCAGGGTCAGGGTCATGGTTAGGTTTAACTCATGGTTACGGTAATATCAATGTTAGGTTTAGATTCACGGTCCACATCAGGGTCATTGTCAGGCTTAGGTTTAGGTTTAGGTTTCAGGTCAGGATCACAGTCAGGGTCATGGTCAGGGCCTGGTTTCGGGTTTGGGGCAGGCTCACAGTCAGTGTCAGGGTCAGGGTTAGTGGTTACTCTTAGGATGAGCCCCGCTCCTGGGTCATGTACTCATCCCTTCAGGGTCACACGATAAATCCTGGGCAGATGGGTGTAGACCCTCCACGTGACCCACTTAACCAGCCTTAAACTGGGGTATGAACATGACTTGCCCACCAGACATCTAACCCCTCATCAGCCTAATCCTGCTTGGGGCATCTCCACCCACGATGGCATGGCAAGGTCCTCTTTACACAAAGACACACAGACACCCAGAGGCGTACACACACACACACACACACACATACACACACACACAGAGACGGGGAGGAGACCTAGGGCTACACCGGTCGATCAGGTGTGGGACTCTCTGACTCTGAGCCCCCTGATGTCACCTTTTGATTTTATTAGCCAAAGGGCCAGAGCCGTTGGGGAATCCTGATATGACCTGCCAGGGAGGGGACGTGTCTGGCGGCCGAGCTCTCTTCTCCCTACATCCTCTCGGCTTCAGTACAGCAGAAGAACACGACGCTTCCTTTAGGATGTGCCTAGAAATGAGCTGGGCAGGAGGGTTTTCTCTGTTATGGGGTGCCTGGATACGTGGGTTCCAATTCCGTGGGGCTCTGTCGTCAGGGAAGTGAGGTCACCACTGCCTGGAGGCTCCTTACCGAACTTCCTTCTCCAGCAGATGTCCCTGAGCCACTGGTCCCCAAGCTGGTCAAGGCTCACACTCCACTCAATGCAGTGCCCATCCAGTGACCCCCATATAGCCTCCCCCAAACCCCTGGGAGGCCTGGGTGCAGCTGTTGTCCCCGCCAGAGGGAACAGAGCTGGGTTTAGACCAGGTTAGTGTTACGGTTAGGGTTAAGAAAGACTTAGGGTGACGGTTATGGTTAGACGTCTTTGGGGTCAGGGTTACCGTTAGGCTTAGGGTAGGTGTCAGGGTCAGTGTTAGGGTAACGGTTAGGTTTAGGGTCAGGCTCACAGTAGGGTCACGGTTAGCATTAAGGTCATAGTCCGGATCAGGGTGAGGGTTAGGGTAATGCTTAGGTTTAGGGTCAGGCAGGGACATAGTCAGATTTATGGTCAGGTTCAAGTTTTGACTTGGGGGCAAGGTTCATGTCAGTGTCAGGGATAGGTTTGGGACAGTTTTAGTGTCAGGGTTAGAGTCAGGGTCAGTGTTAGGTTCATGGTGATCTTTATGTTTACGTTCTGTTTTATGAGTAGGTTCTGGATCAGGCTTAGTTTTAGGGTTACGATTCTGTTCAGGATCACGGATTGGGTCAGAGTTAGGGTTATCATCAGGGTCAGGGAGAGGGTCAAGATTATTGTTAAAGTGGGGTTAGGGTTAGGGTTAGAGGTAAGTTGAGGGTTAGGGTTAGACCGGGTTAGGATCAGTGTCAGGGACAATGTTAGGTTGTTAGTTTTAGGGTTAGGTTCAGCGTTAGGTTTCGGGTCAGGGCCCGTGTTAGTGTCAGGTTCAGTGTTACGTTTAGGGTTAGAGTTAGGGTCAGGCTCACATTCAGTATCAGGGTTAGTGTTAGGGTCCAGGTCAGGGTCACTCTTAGGGTCAGGGTTAGGTTTATGGTCTTTGCCAGGATCAGGGTCAGGGTGAAGTCTAGGGCCAGTGTCAGTTTCCGGTCAGGACCAGATATTAGTTTAAAGTCCACATTTGGGTCAGCTACAGGGTTATATAGTGGTCAGTGTTAGGGTCATGGTTAGGTTTAGGCTCAGGGCCTGGGTCAGGTTTAGGGTCAGGGTCTGGTATAGGCAAAGTTCTGAGTTAGGGTTATGATCATAGTCAGGTATAGGGTCAGGGTTATTGTTAAAGTTTAGGGTTTGTGTTAGGGTTAGCGTTTGGTTGACGGTTTGGGTTAGAACTTGTTTAAGATCAGGGTCCGTGGTAGGTTTAGGGGTTAGTGTTAGGGTTAGGTTCAACGATAGGATTCGGGGGAGGGCCTGTGTTAGTGTCAGGGTCAGGTCTACATTTAGGGTTAGAATTAGGGTCAGGCTCACAGTCAGGGTCAGGTTTGTTGTTCAGGTCAGGGTCTGGGTCACTGTTAAGGTCAGGGTTAGGTTTATGGTCATGGTCTGGGTCAGGGTCAGGGTGAAGTTTAGCGCCAGTGTCAGGTTTAGGGTCAGGTTCAGGTATTGGTTTAAAGTCCACATTCGGGTCAGGGACAGGATTATGTAGTGGTCAGTGTTAGTGTCATGGTTTGGATTAGGGTCAGGGTCAGGGTCAGGTGAAGGTCAGGGCCAGGGTCGGGTTTAGGGTCAGGCTTTGGTTTAGGGTCAATGTTCGGTTCAGTGTCACAGTTAGGTTTTGGTGGTAGGTTTTGGGATTGGGGTTAGGGTTAGAGTTAGAAGTAGGGTTATGGTTAGGGTTAGACAGCATAAGGTCAGGGTTAGGGTTTTGTTTAGGGTAGGGCTTAGTGTTAGTGTTAGGGTCAGCGTTAGGTTTAGGTTCAGGGTCCGTATTAGGGTCATGGTTAGAGTTACCTTTAGCTTTAGGGTTAGGGTCAGGCTCCCAGTCACGGTCAGGGTTACGGTTAGGGTCATGGTAAGGTCAGCGTCAGGGTTAGGTTTAGGGTCAGGGTCTGTGTCATGATTAGGTTTGAGTCATGGTTACGGTAATGTCAGATTTAAGTTTGGGTTCAGGGTCCACATCAGGGTGAGTGTCAGGCTTAGGTTTAGGTTTAGGGTTCAGTTCAGGATCACAGTCAGGGTCAGGGTCAGGGTCAGGGCTCGGGTTAGGGTTTAGCGCAGGCTCACAGTCAGTGTCAGGGTCAGGGTTAGTGGCTACTTTTGGGGTTAGCCCCGCTCCTGGGTATGGACCCATCCCTTCAAGGTCTCAGGATAAACCCTGGGCAGAATGGTGTGGACCCTACTGCCGATCTCACGTAACCAGCCTTAAACTGTGGTGTGAACATGACTTGCCCACCAGACCTCTAACCCCTCATCAGCCTGATCCTGCTTGGGGCATATCCACCCACAATGGCATGGCCAGCTCATCTTTACACTCAGACTCACAAACACCCAGAGGCACACACGCACAACACACACACACAGACTGGGAAGAGACCAAGGGTTACCCCCATGGATCAGAAGTTGTGGGACTATCTAACTCTGAGCAGCCTGGTGTCACCTTTTGATTTTATTAACCAAAGTGCTGAGGCGTTGGGAAACTTGATATGACCTGCCAGGGAAGGGACCTGTCTGGCAGGCGAGCACTCTTCTCCCTGCATCCTCTCGGCTTCAGTACAGCAAAAGAACACGTCGCTTCCTTTAGGATGTGCCTAGAAATGAGCTGGGCAGGAGGGGTTTCTCTGTTATGGGGTGCCTGGATACGTGGGTTCCAATTACGTTGTGCTCTGTCCAGGGTCAGGGTCAGTGTTAGGGTAACGGTTAGGTTTAGCGTCAGGCATGTTCATGGTCAGATTTAGGGTCAGGTTCACGTTTTGGTTTGGGGGCAAGTTCATGTCAGGGTCAGGTTAGGTTTGGCCAGGTTTAGTGTCAGGGTTAGGGTCAGGGTCAGGGTTAGGTTCATGGTTATGTAATGTCAGCTTTATGTTTAGGTTCTGTTTTATAAGTAGGTTCAGGAACAGGGTTAGCTTTAGGGTTACGATTGTTCAGGATCATGGATTGGGTCAGAGTTAGGTTTACAGTCTGGGTTAGGGTCAGTGTTAAGGTCAAGTCCAGGGTCTGGTTTAACGTTATGATCTGACATAGGAAAAGTTCAGAGTTAGGTTTATGATCAGGGTCCGGGAGAGAGTCAGTATTATTGTTAAAGTGGGGTTAGGGTTAGGGTTAGAGGTAGGTTGCGGGTTAGGGTTAGACCGGGTTAGGGTCAGTGTCAGGGATAATGTTAGGGGTTAGTTTTAGGGTTAGGTTCAGCGTTAGGTTTCGAGTCAGTGCCCGTGTTAGTGTCAAGGTAGGGTTACGTTTAGGGTTAGCGTTAGGTTCAGGCTCACATTCAGTGTGTGGGTTAATGTTAGCATCATGGTCAGGGTCACTGTTAGGGTCAGGGTTTGGTTTATGGTCTTTGCATGGGTCGGGGTCAGGGTGAAGTCTAGGGCCAGTGTCAGGTTTACGGGCAGGACCAGGTATTGGTTTAAATTCCACATTCGTGTGGGACAGGGTTATGTAGTGGTCACTGTTAGGGTCATGGTTAGCTTAAGGGTCAGGGCCAGGGTCAGGTTTAGGTTTAGGGTCAGGTGTAGGCAAATTTCAGGATTAGGGTTATGGTCATAGTCAGGTATAGGGTCAGGGTTATTGTTAAAGTTTAGTGTTAGTGTTAGGGTTAGCGTTAGCGTTAGGTTGACGGTTAGGGTTAGATCTTGTTAGGGTCAGGGTCCATGGTAGGGTTAGGGGTTAGTGTAAGGGTTAGGTTCAGCGATAGGATTCGGGGGAGGGCCCGTGTTAGTGTCAGGGTTAGGGTTACATTTAGGATTAGAATTAGGGTCAGGCTCACAGTCAGGGTCAGGTTTAGTGTTCAGGTGAGGGTCGGGGTCACTGTTCGGGTCTGGGTTAGGTTTATTGTTATGGTCTGGGTCAGGGTCAGGGTGATGTTTAGCGCCAATGTCCGGTTTAGGGTCAGGTTCAGGTATTGGTTTAAAGTCCACATTCGGTTCAAGGACAGAGTTATGTATTGGTCAGTGTTAGTGTCATGGTTAGGATTAGGTTCAGAGTCAGGTTCAGGTGAAGGTCAGGGCCAGGTTCAGGTTTAGCGTCAGGCTTTGGTTTAGAGTCAATATTCAGTTCAGTGTCACAGTTAGGTTTTGGCGGTAGGGTTTTGGATTAGGGTTAGGGTTAGATCTAGAAGTAGGGTTATGGTTAGGGTTAGGGTTAGACAGCGTAAGGTCAGGGTTAGTGTTAGGGTTAGGGTTAGCCTTAAACTGAGGTGTGAACATGACTTGCCCACACAACATCTAAACCCTCATCAGCCTGATCCTGCTTGGGGCATCTCTACCCATGATGGCATGGCCAGGTCCTCTATACACACAAAGACACAGACACCCAGAGGCACACACACACACACACACACACACACACACACACACACATGCATAGTGAGAGAGAGACTGCAAAGAGACCTAAGGCTACACCAGTGGATCAGAAGGTGTGGGACCTCTGCCTCTGAGCCCCCTGGTGTCACCTTTTGATTTTATTAGCCAAAGGGCCTGAGGCATTGCGGAAACCTGATATGACTTGCCAGGGAGGGGATGTGACTGGTGGGCGAGCTCTCTTCTCCTTACATCCTCTCAGCTTCAGTACAGCAGAAGAACATGTCGCTACCTTTAGGATGTGCCTAGAAATGAGCTGGGCAGGAGGGTTTTCTCTGTTATGGGGTGACTGGATACGTGGGTTCCAATTCCGTTGGGCTCTGTCATCAGGGAAGTGAGGTCACCACTGCCTGGGGGCTCCTTACCAAACTTCCTGCTCCAGCAGAGCTCCCTGAGCCGCCGTTCCCCAAGCTGCTCAAGGATCACACTCCAATGAATGAAGTGCCCATCCAGTGACCCCCATACAGCCTCCACCCTGCCCTTGGGAGGCCTGGGTGCAGCTGTTGTCCCCGCTGGAGGGAACGGAGCTGGGTTTAGACCAGGTTAGTGTTAGTGTTAGGGAGAAGAAAGACTTAGGGTCAGGGTTAGGTTTTGAACTCGTTGGGGTCAGGGTTAGCGAGGCTTAGGGTAGGGGTCAGGCTTAAGGTTAGGCTCATGGTTAGGTTTAGGGTCAGGCTCACAGTAGGGTCAGGGTTAGTGTTACGGTCATAATCAGGATCAGGGTCAGTGTTAGGATGACTGTTAGGTTTAGTGTCACGTTCAGGATAATGGTCAGATTTAGGGTCAGGTTCAACTTTTTGTTTAGGGGCAAGATCATGTCAGTTCAGGGTTAGATTTGGGACAGGTTTAGTGTCAGGGTTAGGGTCAGGGTCAGGGTTAGGTTCATGGTTATGGTAAGGTCAGCTTTAAGTTTAGGTTCTGTTTTATGAGTAGGTTCAGGATCAGGGTTAGCTTTAGGGTTACGATTCTGTTCAGGATCACGGTTTGGGTCAGAGTTTGGTTTACAGTCTGGGTTAGGGTCAGTGTTAAGGTCAAGGCCATGGTCAGGTTTAAGTTAAGTCCTGACATAGGCAAAGTTCAGAATTAGGGTTATGATCATGGTCAGGGAGAGGTTCGGGATTATTGTTAAAGTGTGGTTAGGTTTAGGGTAGGTGTAGGTTGAAGTTTAGGGTTAGACCGGGTTAGGGTCAGTGTCAGGGATAATATTAGGTGTTAGTTTTAGGGTTAGGTTCAGCGTTAGGTTTCGGGTCAGGGCCCTTTTAGTCTCAGGGTCAGGTCTACATTTAGGGTTAGAGTTAGGGTCAGGCTCACATTCAGTGTCAAGGTTAGTGTTAGGGTCAGGGTCAGAGTCAATTTAGGGTCAGGGTTAGGTTTATGGTCTTTGCCTGGGTCAGGGTCAGGGTGAAGTCTAGGGCCAGTGTCAGGTTTATGGTCAGGATCATGTATTTGTTTAAAGTCCACATTAGGGTCAGGGACACGGTTATGTAGTAGTCAGTGTTATAGTCATGGATTGTATTAGGGTCAGGGTCCGGGTCAGGTGAAGTTCAGGGCTAGGGTCAGGTTTAGGGTCAGGCTTTGGTTTAGGGTCAAATTTCGGTTCAGTGTCACAGTTAGGTTTTGGCGGTAGGGTCTGGAATTGGGTTAGGGTTAGTATTAGAAGTAGGGTTATAGTTAGACAGTGTAAGGTCTGGGTTAGGATTTGGTTTAGGGTAGGGTCTAGTGTTAGGGTCAGGGTCAGCATGAGGTGTACGTTCAGGGTCAGTATTAGGGTCATGGTTAGAGTTACCATTACTTTTAAGGTTACGGTAGGCTCACCTCATGGTCAAGTTTATGGTTAGGGTCAGTGTTAGGTCAGCATCAGGGTTAGGATTAGGGTCAGGGTCAGGGTCAATGTTAGGTATGAGTCATGGTTACGGTAATGTCAGAGTTAGGTTTAGGTTCAAGGTCCACATCAGGGTCAGTGTCAGGCTTAGATTTAGGTTTAGGTTTCAGGTCAGGATAAAAGTCAAGGTCAGGGTCAGGGTCAGGTTCATGGCTTGGGTTAGGGTTTAGGGCAGTTTCACAGTCAGTGTCAGGGTCACGGTCAGTGGTTACTGTTAGGGTTAGCCCCGCGCCTGGGTCACGGACCCATCCGTTCAGGGTCTCAGGATAAACCCTGGGCAGAAGGGTGTAGACCCTAAACCCGATCCCACTTAACCACACTTAACCTGGAGTGTGAACATGACTTGCCCACCAGACATCTAAACCCTCATCAGCCTGATTCTGCTTGGGGCATCTCCACCCACAATGGCATGGCCAGGTCCTCTTTACACACAGAAACACAGACACCCAGAGGCACACACACACACACACACACACACAGATGGGGAGGAGACCTATGGCTACACCAGTGGATCAGAAGGTGTGGGACTCTCTGACTCTGAGCCCCCTGGTGTCACCTTTTGTTTTGATTAGCCAAAGGGCCTGAGGCGTTGGGGAAACCTGATATGACCTGCCAGGGAGTTGGCCTGTCTGGAGGGAAATCTCTTCTCCCTGCATCCTCTCGGCTTCAGTACAGCAGAAGAACATGTCGCTTCCTTTAGCATGTACCTAGAAATGAGCTGGACATGGGGGTTTTTTCTGTAGTGGGGTGCCTGGATACGTGGGTTCCAATTCTGTTGGGCTCTGTCGTCAGGGAAGTGAGGTCACCACTGCCTGGGGGCTCCTTACCAAACTTCCTACTGCACCAGAGCTCCCTGAGCCCGTCCCCAAGCTGCTCAAGGCTCACACTCCACTCCATGCAGTGCCCATCCAGTGACCCCCATACAGCCTCCCCCAGCCCCTAGGAGGCCTGGGTGCAGCTTTTGTCCCAGCTGGAAGGAACAGAGCTGGGTTTAGACCAGGTTAGTGTTAGGGTTAGGGTTAAGAAAGACTTATGGGTAGGGTTAGGGTTAGACTTCGTTGGGGCCACGGTTAGCGTAAGGCTTAGGGTAGGGGTCAGGGTTAGGGTTAGGTTCATGGTTAGGTTTAGGGTCAGGCTCACAGTAGGGTCACGGTTAGTGTTACGGTCAGCGTCAGGGTCAGGGTCTCTGTTAGAGTGACGGTTAGGTTTAGGGTCAGGTTCAGGGTCATGGTCAGATTTAGGGTCAGGTTCAAGTTTTGGTTTGGGGGCAAGGTTCATGTCAGGGTCAGGGTTAGGTTTGGGACAGGTTTAGTGTCAGGGTCAGGGTTAAGTTCATTGTTATGGTAAGGTCAGCTTTATGTTTAGGTTCTGCTTCATGAGTAGGTTCAGGATCAGGGTTAGCTTTAGGGTTACGATTCTGATCAGGATCAAGAACTGGGTCAGAGTTAGGTTTACAGTCAGGGTTATGGTCAGTTTTAATGTCAAGGCCAGGATCAGGTTTAAGATTAAGATTAAGATTAAGTTCTGACATAGGCAAAGTTCAGATTTTGGGGTATGATCAGGGTCAGGGATAGGATCAGGATTATTGTTATAGTGGGGTTAGGGTTAGGGTTAGAGGTAGGTTGAGGGTTAGGGTTCGAACAGGTTAGGGTCACTGTCTGGGACAATGTCAGGGGTTAGTTTTAGGGATAGGTTCAGCATTAGGTTTCGGGTCAGGGACCGTGTTAGTGTCAGGGTCAGGGTACGTTTAGGGTTAGAGTTAGGTCAGCCTCACATTCAGTGTCAGGGTTAGTGTTAGGGTCAGGGTCACTGTTAGGGTCAGGGTTAGGTTTGTGGTCTTTGCATGGGTCATGGTCACGTTGAAGTCTGGGCCAGTGTCAGGTTTATGGTAAGGATCAGGTTTTGGTTTAAAGTCCACATTTGCGTCAGGGACAGGGTTATGTAGTGGTCAGTGTTAGGGTCATGGTTGGTTTATGGTCAGGGCCAGGGTCAGGTTTAGGGTCAGGGTCTGGTATAGGCAAAGTTCAGGGTTAGGGTTATGATCATAGTCAGGTATAGGGTCAGGGTTATTGTTTAAGTTTAGGGTTTGTGTTAGAGTTAGCGTTTGGTTGACGGTTAGGGTTAGAATTTGTTTGGGTCAGTGTCCGTGGTAGGGTTAGGGGTTAGTGTTAGGGTTAGGTTGAGCGATAGGATTCGGGGTAGGGCCCGTGTTACTGTCAGAGTCAGGGTTACACTTAAGTTTAGAGTTAGGATCAGGCTCATAGTCAGGGTCAGGTTTAGTGTTCAGGTCGGGGTCAGGGTCACTGTTAGGGTCAGGATTAGGTTGATGATCATGGTCTGGGTCAGGGTCAGGGTGAAGTTTAGCGCCAGTGTCAGGTGTAGGGTCAGGTTCGGGTATTGGTTTAAAGTCCACATTCGGGTCTGGGACAGGGTTATGTAGTGGTCAGTGTTAGTGTCATGGTTAGGATTAGGGTCAGGGTCAGGTAAAGGTCAGGGCCAGGTCAGGGTAGGGTCAGGCTTTGGTTTAGGGTCAATGTTCGCTTAAGTGTCACAGTTAGGTTTTGAGGGGTAGGTTTTGGGATTGTGGTTAGGTTTAGAGTTAGAAGTAGGGTTATGGTTAGGGTTTGGTTTAGACAGCGTAAGGTCAGGGTTAGGGTTTGGTTTAGGGTAGGGGTTAGTGTTAGGGTCAGGGTCAGCGTTAGGTTTAGGTCCAGGGTCCGTATTAATGTCATGATTAGTGTAACCTTTAGGTTTAGGGTTAGGGTCAGGCTCACAGTCACGGTCAGGGTTAGGTTAGGGTCAGGGTTAGGTCAGCGTCAGGGCTAGGATTAGGGTTAGGGTCATGGTCATGGTTAGGTATGAGTCATAGTTACAGTAATCAGAGTTAGATTAGGTTCAGTGTCCACATCAGGGCCAGTGTCAGGCTTAGGTTTAGGTTTACAGTTCAGGTCAGGATCAGAGTCAGTGTCAGGGTTATGGTTGTGTCAGGGTTTGGGTTAGGGTTTGGGGACGGCTCACAGTCAGTGTCAGGGTCAGGGTTAGTGGTTACTGTTAGGGTGAGCCCCACTCCTAGGTCAAGGACCCATCCGTTCTGGGTCTCAGGATAAACCCTGGGCAGAAGGGTGTAGACCCTCCACCTGATCCCTCTTAACCAGCCTAAACTGGGGTGTGAACGTGACTTGCTCACCAGACATCTAAACCCCCATCAGCCTCATCCTGCTAGGGGCATCTCCACCCACGATGGCATGGCCGGGTCCTCTTTACACACAGACACACAGACACCCAGAGGCACACACACACACACACACACACACCCACACACACACAGACGGGGAGGAGACCTAGGGCTACACCCGGGGATCAGAAGGTGTGGGACTCTCTGACTCTCAGCCCCCTGGTGTCACCTTTTGATTTTAGTAGCCAAAGGGTCTGACGCATTGGGGAAACCTGATATGACCTGCCAGGGAGGGGACGTGTCTGGCGGGGGAGCTCTCTTCTCCCTGCATCCTCTCGGCTTCAGTACAGCAGAAGAACATGTCGCTTCCTTTAGGATGTGCCTAGAAATGAGCTGGGCAGGGGGGTTTTCTCTGTTATGGGGTGCCTGGATACGTGGGTTCCAATTCCGTTGGGCTCTGTCATCAGGGAAGTGAGGTCACCACTGCCTGGGGGCTCCTTACCAAACTTCCTGCTCCAGCAGAGCTCCCTGAGCCGCCGTTCCCCAAGCTGCTCAAGGCTCACACTCCACTGAATGCAGTGCCCATCCAGTGACCCCCATACAGCCTCCACCCAGCCCTTGGGAGGCCTGGGTGCAGCTGTTGTCCCCGCTGGTGGGAACAGAGCTGGGTTTAGACCAAGTTAGTGTTAGCGTTAGGGAGAAGAAAGACTTAGGGTCAGGGTTAGGTTTTGAACTCGTTGGGGTCAGGGTTAGCGAGGCTTAGGGTAGGGTTCAGGGTTAGGGTTAGGCTCATGGTTAGGTTTAGGGTCAGGCTCACAGTAGGGTCAGGGTTAGTGTTACGGTCATAATCAGGATCAGGGTCAGTGTTAGGATGACTGTTAGGTTTAGTGTCACGTTCAGGATAATGGTCAGATTTAGGGTCAGGTTCAACTTTTTGTTTAGGGGAAAGATCATGTTAGTTCAGGGTTAGATTTGGGACAGGTTTAGTGTCAGGGTTAGGGTCAGGGTCAGGGTTAGGTTCATGGTTATGGTAAGGTCAGCTTTAAGTTTAGGTTCTGTTTTATGAGTAGGTTCAGGATCAGGGTCAGCTTTAGGGTTACGATTCTGTTCAGGATCACGGTTTGGGTCAGAGTTAGGTTTACAGTCTGGGTTAGGGTCAGTGTTAAGGTCAAGGCCATGGTCAGGTTTAAGTTAAGTCCTGACATAGGCAAAGTTCAGAGTTAGGGTTATGATCATGGTCAGGGAGAGGTTCGGGATTATTGTTAAAGTGTGGTTAGGTTTAGGGTAGGGGTAGGTTGAAGTTTAGGGTTAGACCGGGTTAGGGTCAGTGTCAGGGATAATATTAGGTGTTATTTTTAGGGTTAGGTTCAGCGTTAGGTTTCGTGTCAGGGCCCTTTTAGTCTCAGGGTCAGGTCTACATTTAGGGTTAGAGTTAGGGTCAGGCTCACATTTAGTGTCAAGGTTAGTGTTAGGGTCAGTGTCAGAGTCACTTTTAGGGTCAGGGTTAGGTTTATGGTCTTTGCCTGGGTCAGGGTCAGGGTGAAGTCTAGGGCCAGTGTCAGGTTTATGGTCAGGATCATGTATTTGTTTAAAGTCCACATTAGGGTCAGGGACACGGTTATGTAGTAGTCAGTGTTATAGTCATGGATTGTATTAGGGTCAGGGTCCGGGTCAGGTGAAGTTCAGGGCTAGGGTCAGGTTTAGGGTCAGGCTTTGGTTTAGGGTCAAATTTCGGTTCAGTGTCACAGTTAGGTTTTGGCGGTAGGGTCTGGAATTGGGTTAGGGTTAGTATTAGAAGTAGGGTTATAGTTAGACAGTGTAAGGTCTGGGTTAGGATTTGGTTTAGGGTAGGGTCTAGTGTTAGGGTCAGGGTCAGCATGAGGTGTACGTTCAGGGTCAGTATTAGGGTCATGGTTAGAGTTACCATTACTTTTAAGGTTACGGTAGGCTCACCTCATGGTCAAGTTTATGGTTAGGGTCAGTGTTAGGTCAGCATCAGGGTTAGGATTAGGGTCAGGGTCAGGGTCAATGTTAGGTATGAGTCATGGTTACGGTAATGTCAGAGTTAGGTTTAGGTTCAAGGTCCACATCAGGGTCAGTGTCAGGCTTAGATTTAGGTTTAGGTTTCAGGTCAGGATAAAAGTCAAGGTCAGGGTCAGGGTCAGGTTCATGGCTTGGGTTAGGGTTTAGGGCAGTTTCACAGTCAGTGTCAGGGTCACGGTCAGTGGTTACTGTTAGGGTTAGCCCCGCGCCTGGGTCACGGACCCATCCGTTCAGGGTCTCAGGATAAACCCTGGGCAGAAGGGTGTAGACCCTAAACCCGATCCCACTTAACCACACTTAACCTGGAGTGTGAACATGACTTGCCCACCAGACATCTAAACCCTCATCAGCCTGATTCTGCTTGGGGCATCTCCACCCACAATGGCATGGCCAGGTCCTCTTTACACACAGAAACACAGACACCCAGAGGCACACACACACACACACACACACACAGATGGGGAGGAGACCTATGGCTACACCAGTGGATCAGAAGGTGTGGGACTCTCTGACTCTGAGCCCCCTGGTGTCACCTTTTGTTTTGATTAGCCAAAGGGCCTGAGGCGTTGGGGAAACCTGATATGACCTGCCAGGGAGTTGGCCTGTCTGGAGGGAAATCTCTTCTCCCTGCATCCTCTCGGCTTCAGTACAGCAGAAGAACATGTCGCTTCCTTTAGCATGTACCTAGAAATGAGCTGGACATGGGGGTTTTTTCTGTAGTGGGGTGCCTGGATACGTGGGTTCCAATTCTGTTGGGCTCTGTCGTCAGGGAAGTGAGGTCACCACTGCCTGGGGGCTCCTTACCAAACTTCCTACTGCACCAGAGCTCCCTGAGCCCGTCCCCAAGCTGCTCAAGGCTCACACTCCACTCCATGCAGTGCCCATCCAGTGACCCCCATACAGCCTCCCCCAGCCCCTAGGAGGCCTGGGTGCAGCTTTTGTCCCAGCTGGAAGGAACAGAGCTGGGTTTAGACCAGGTTAGTGTTAGGGTTAGGGTTAAGAAAGACTTATGGGTAGGGTTAGGGTTAGACTTCGTTGGGGCCACGGTTAGCGTAAGGCTTAGGGTAGGGGTCAGGGTTAGGGTTAGGTTCATGGTTAGGTTTAGGGTCAGGCTCACAGTAGGGTCACGGTTAGTGTTACGGTCAGCGTCAGGGTCAGGGTCTCTGTTAGAGTGACGGTTAGGTTTAGGGTCAGGTTCAGGGTCATGGTCAGATTTAGGGTCAGGTTCAAGTTTTGGTTTGGGGGCAAGGTTCATGTCAGGGTCAGGGTTAGGTTTGGGACAGGTTTAGTGTCAGGGTCAGGGTTAAGTTCATTGTTATGGTAAGGTCAGCTTTATGTTTAGGTTCTGCTTCATGAGTAGGTTCAGGATCAGGGTTAGCTTTAGGGTTACGATTCTGATCAGGATCAAGAACTGGGTCAGAGTTAGGTTTACAGTCAGGGTTATGGTCAGTTTTAATGTCAAGGCCAGGATCAGGTTTAAGATTAAGATTAAGATTAAGTTCTGACATAGGCAAAGTTCAGATTTTGGGGTATGATCAGGGTCAGGGATAGGATCAGGATTATTTTTATAGTGGGGTTAGGGTTAGGGTTAGAGGTAGGTTGAGGGTTAGGGTTCGAACAGGTTAGGGTCACTGTCTGGGACAATGTCAGGGGTTAGTTTTAGGGATAGGTTCAGCGTTAGGTTTCGGGTCAGGGACCGTGTTAGTGTCAGGGTCAGGGTACGTTTAGGGTTAGAGTTAGGTCAGCCTCACATTCAGTGTCAGGGTTAGTGTTAGGGTCAGGGTCACTGTTAGGGTCAGGGTTAGGTTTGTGGTCTTTGCATGGGTCATGGTCACGTTGAAGTCTGGGCCAGTGTCAGGTTTATGGTAAGGATCAGGTTTTGGTTTAAAGTCCACATTTGCGTCAGGGACAGGGTTATGTAGTGGTCAGTGTTAGGGTCATGGTTGGTTTATGGTCAGGGCCAGGGTCAGGTTTAGGGTCAGGGTCTGGTATAGGCAAAGTTCAGGGTTAGGGTTATGATCATAGTCAGGTATAGGGTCAGGGTTATTGTTTAAGTTTAGGGTTTGTGTTAGAGTTAGCGTTTGGTTGACGGTTAGGGTTAGAATTTGTTTGGGTCAGTGTCCGTGGTAGGGTTAGGGGTTAGTGTTAGGGTTAGGTTGAGCGATAGGATTCGGGGTAGGGCCCGTGTTACTGTCAGAGTCAGGGTTACACTTAAGTTTAGAGTTAGGATCAGGCTCATAGTCAGGGTCAGGTTTAGTGTTCAGGTCGGGGTCAGGGTCACTGTTAGGGTCAGGATTAGGTTGATGATCATGGTCTGGGTCAGGGTCAGGGTGAAGTTTAGCGCCAGTGTCAGGTGTAGGGTCAGGTTCGGGTATTGGTTTAAAGTCCACATTCGGGTCTGGGACAGGGTTATGTAGTGGTCAGTGTTAGTGTCATGGTTAGGATTAGGGTCAGGGTCAGGTAAAGGTCAGGGCCAGGTCAGGGTAGGGTCAGGCTTTGGTTTAGGGTCAATGTTCGCTTAAGTGTCACAGTTAGGTTTTGAGGGGTAGGTTTTGGGATTGTGGTTAGGTTTAGAGTTAGAAGTAGGGTTATGGTTAGGGTTTGGTTTAGACAGCGTAAGGTCAGGGTTAGGGTTTGGTTTAGGGTAGGGGTTAGTGTTAGGGTCAGGGTCAGCGTTAGGTTTAGGTCCAGGGTCCGTATTAATGTCATGATTAGTGTAACCTTTAGGTTTAGGGTTAGGGTCAGGCTCACAGTCACGGTCAGGGTTAGGTTAGGGTCAGGGTTAGGTCAGCGTCAGGGCTAGGATTAGGGTTAGGGTCATGGTCATGGTTAGGTATGAGTCATAGTTACAGTAATCAGAGTTAGATTAGGTTCAGTGTCCACATCAGGGCCAGTGTCAGGCTTAGGTTTAGGTTTACAGTTCAGGTCAGGATCAGAGTCAGTGTCAGGGTTATGGTTGTGTCAGGGTTTGGGTTAGGGTTTGGGGACGGCTCACAGTCAGTGTCAGGGTCAGGGTTAGTGGTTACTGTTAGGGTGAGCCCCACTCCTAGGTCAAGGACCCATCCGTTCTGGGTCTCAGGATAAACCCTGGGCAGAAGGGTGTAGACCCTCCACCTGATCCCTCTTAACCACCCTAAACTGGGGTATCAGGGTTATTGTTAGGGTCATGCTCAGGGTCACTGACCCTGACCCTGACCCAGGCAAAGACCATAAACCTAACCCTGACCCTAACAGTGACCCTGACCACGATCCTAACACTAACAGTGACACTGACTGTGAGCCTGACCCTAACTCTAACCCTAAAGGTAACCCTGACCATGACATTAACACGGGCCCTGACCCGAAACCTAACGCTGAACCTAACCCTAAAACTAACCCCTAACATTAACCCTGACACTGACCCTAACCCGGTCTAACCCTCCACCTACCTCTAACCCTAACCCTAACCCCACTTTAACAATAATCCTGACGCTGATCATAACCCTAACTCTGAACTTTGCCTATGTCAGAGCTTAACCTTAAACCTGACCATGGCCTTGACCTTAACACTGACACTAACCCTGAATGTAAACCTAATTCTGACCCAATCCGTGATCCTAAACAGAATCTTAAGCCTAAAGCTAACCCTGATCCTGAACGTACTCATAAAACAGAACCTAAACATAAAGCTGACCTTACCAGAACCATGAACCTAACCCTGACCCTGACCCTAACCCTGACACTAGACCTGTCCCAAACCTAAACCTGACCCTGACATGAACCTTGCCCCCAAACCAAAACTTGACCTGACCCTAAATCTAACCATGACCCTGAACCTGACCCTAAACCTAACCATCACCCTAAAACTGACCCTGACGTGACTCTGACCGTAACGCTAACCCTGACCCTACTGTGAGCCTGACCCCAAACCTAACCATGAACCTAACCCTAACCCTGACCCCTACCCTAAGCCTTACGCTAACCCTGACCCCAAGGACATCTAACCCTAACCCAGACCCTAAGTCTTTGTTAACCCTAACCCTCACACTAACCTAGTCTAAACCCAGCTCTGTTGCCTCCAGCGGGGACAACAGCTGCACCCAGGCCTCCCAGGCATTAGGGGAGGCTGTATGGGGGTCACTGGATTGGCACTACCTGAGTGGAGTGTGAGCCTAAGCATCTTGGGGACCGGCAGCTCAGGGAGCTCTGGTACAGCAGGAAGTTCGGTAAGGAGCCCCCAGGCAGTGGTGACCTCACTTCCCTGAAGACAGAGCCCAACGGAATGGGAACCCACGTATCCAGGCACCCCATTACAGAGAAAACCCCCTGCGCAGCTCATTTCTAGGCACATCCTAAAGGAAGCGACATGTTCTTCTGCTGTACTGAAGACGAGAGGATGTAGGGAGAAGAGAGCTCGGCCGCCAGACACGTCCCCTCCCTGACCGGTCATATCAGGAAACCACAAGGCCTCTGGCCCTTTGGCTACTAAAATCAAAAGGTGACACCGGGGGACTCAGAGTCAGAGAGTCCCACACCTTCTGATCGACCGGTGTAGCCCTAGGTTTCCTCCCCGTCTCTCTCTGTGTGTGTGTGTGCCTCTGGGTGTCTGTGTTTCTGTGTGTAAAGAGGACCTGGCCATGCCATTGTGGGTGGAGATGCCCCAAGCAGGATGAGGCTGATGAGGGTTTAGATGTCTGGTGGGCAAGTTATGTTCACACACAAGTTTAAGGCTGGTTAAGTGGGATCAGGTGGAGGGTCTACACCCTTCTGCCCAGGGTTTATCCTGAGACCCTGAACGGATGGGTCCATGACCCAGGAGCGGGGCTAACCCTAACAGTAACCACTAACCCAAACCCTGACACTGACTGTGAGCCTGCCCCAAACCCTAACCCAAACCCTGACCCTGAACCTCACCCTGACCCTGTCTGTGATCCTGACCTGAACCCTAAACCTAAACCTGACAATGTCCCTGATGTGGACCCTGAACCTAAACCTAACGTTGATATTACCGTAACCAAGACTCACACCTAACCCTGACCATGACCCTGACCCTAATCGTCACCCTGATGCTGACCTAAACCTGACCCTAACCCTAACCCTGACGTGACTGTGAACCTGACCCTAACCTGAAACCTAAAGGTAACTCTAACCATGATCCTAATACAGATCCTGAACCTAACCCTAATGCTGACCCTGACCCTAACACTAACCCCTACCCTAAACCAAACCCTAACCCTGACCTTACGCTGTCTAAACCTTACCATAACCCTACTTCTAACTCTAACCCTAACCCCAATCCCAAACCCTACCGCCAAAACCTAACTGTGACACTGAACCGAACATTGACCCTAAACCAAAGCCTGAACCTAAAATTGAACCTGGCCCTGACCTTCACCTGACCTGACCCTGACCCTAATTCTAACCATGACACTAACTCGGACCACTACACAATCCTGTCCCTGACCCGAATGTGGACTTTAAAGCAATACCTGAACCTGACCCTAAACCTGACACTGACGCTAAACATCACCCTGACCCTGACCCTGACCCAGACCATGACCATAAACCTAACCCTGACCCTAAAAGTGACTCTGACCCGGACCTGAACAACAAACCTCACCCTGACTGTGAGCCTGACCCTAACTCTAACCCTAAATGTAACCCTGACCCTTACACTAACACGGGCCATCCCCCGAATCCTATCGCTGAACCTAACATTAAGAGTAACCCCTAACCCTACAACAGACCCTGATCCTAACAAGTTCTAACCATAACCGTCAACCAAACGCTAACCCTAACACTAACCCTAAACTTTCACAATAACCCTGACCCTATACCTGACTATGATCATAAGCCTAACCCAGAACTTTGCCTATACCAGACCCTGACCATATACCTGACCCTGGCCCTGAGCCTAAACCTAACCATGACCCTAACAATGACCACTACATAACACTGTCCCTGACCCGAATGTGGACTTTAAACCAATACTTGATCCTGACCGTAAACCTGACACTGGCGCTAAACTTCACCATGAACCTAACCCAGGCAAAGACCATAAACCTAACCCTGACCCTAAGCGTGACATTGACTCCGACCCTAAAATTAACCCTGACCCTGACTATGAGCCAGACACTTACTCTAACCCTAAACATAACCCCGACCATAACACTAACACGGGCCCTGACCCGAAACCTAATGCTGAACCTAACCCTAAACTAACCCCTAACATTAACCCTGACACTGACCCTAAACCGGTCTAACCCTCCACCTACCTCTAACCCTAACCCTAACCCCACTTTAACAATAATCCTGACCCTCTCCCTGACCCTGATCATAACCCTAACTCTGAACTTTGCCTATGTCAGAGCTTAACCTTAAACCTGACCCTGGCCTTGACTGTAACACTGACACTAACCCTGAATGTAAACCTAACTCAGACCCAATCCGTGATCCTGAACAGAATCTTAACCCTTAAGCTAACCCTGATCCTGAACCTACTCATAAAACAAAACCTAAACATAAAGCTGACCTTACCATAACCATGAACCTAACCCTGACCCTGACCCTAACCCTGACACGAGACCTGTCCCACTCCAACCCTGACCCTGATATGAACCTTGCCCCCAAACCAAAACTTGAACCTGACCCTAAATCTGACCATAACCCTGAACCTGAGCCTAACCTAACCGTCACCCTACACTGACCCTGACCCTGTCTCAGATGGTAACAGTAACCGTGACCCTACTGTGAGCCTGAACCTAAACCTAACCATGAACCTAACCCTAACCCTGACCCCTACCCTAAGCCTTACGCTAACCCTGACCCCAAGGACGTCTAACCCTAACCCTGATCCTATGTCTTTCTTAACCCTAACCCTAACACTAACCTAGTCTAAACCCAGCTCTGTTCCCTCTAGCGGGGACAACAGCTGCACCCAGGCCTCCCAGGGGCTGGGGGGAGGCTGTATGGGGGCCATTAATTGGCACTGCATTGAGTGGAGGGTGAGCATTGAGCAGCTTGGGGACCGGTGGCTCAGGGAGCTCTGGTACAGCAGGAAGTTCAGTAAGGAGCCCCCAGGCAGTGGTGACCTCACTTCCCTGAAGACAGAGCCCAACGGAATTGGAACCCACGTATCCAGGCAACTCATTACAGAGAAGACCCCCCTGCCCAGCTCATTTCTAGGCACATCCTAAAGGAAGCGACATGTTCTTCTGCTGTACTGAAGTCGAGTGGATGTAGGGAGAAGAGAGCTCGCCCAACAGACATGTCCCCTCCCTGGCCGGTCATATCAGGTTTCCCCAACGCCTCAGGCCCTTTGGCTACTAAAATCAAAAGGTGACACCAGGGGGCTCAGAGTCAGAGAGTCCCACACCTTCTGATCCATGGGTGTAGCCCTAGGTCTCCTCCCTGTCTCTGTGTGTGTGTGTGTGTGTGTGTGTTCCTCTTGGTGTCTCTGTGTCTGTGTGTAAAGAGGACCTGGCCATGCAATCGTGGGTGGAGATGCCCCAGGCAGGATCAGGCTGATGAGGGGTTAAGTGTCTGGTGGGAAAGTCATGTTCACACCCAAGTTTAAGGCTGGTTAAGTGTGATCGTGTGGAGGGTCTACACCCTTCTGCCCAGGGTTTATCCTGAGACCCTGAACGGATGGGTCTATGACCCAGGAGCGGGGCTAACCCTAACGGTAACCATGAACCCTGACCCTGACACTGACTGTGAGCCTGCCCCAAACCCTAACCCAAACCCTGACCCTGACCCTGACCCTCTGTGATCCGGACCTGAACCCTAAACCTAAACCTAATCCTGACACTGACCTAGTTGTGGTCCTGAACCTAAACCTAACATTGATATTACTGTAAACAAGACGCATACCTAACCATGACCCTGACCCTGACCCTAATGCTAATCCTGATGCTGACCTAACCCTGACCCTAACCCTAACCCTGACCGTGACTGTGAGCCTGACCCTAACCCTAAACCTAAAGGTAACTCTAACCATGACCCTAATACGGACCCTGAACCTAAACCTAACACTGACCCTGAACCTAACACTAACCCCTAACCCTAAACTAAACCCTAACCCTGACCTTACGCTAAGTCTTACCCTAACCATAAACCTACTTCTAATTCTAACCCTCACACCAATCCCAAACCCTACCGCGAAAACCTAACTGCGACACTGAATCGAACATTGACCCTAAACCAAAGCCTGACCCTAAACCTGACCCTGTCCATGAACTTCACCTGACCGTCACCCTGACCGTAATCCTAACCATGACACTAACACTGACCACTACACAATCCTGTCCCTGACCCGAATGTGGACTTTAAACCAATACCTGAACCTGACCCTAAACCTGACACTGGCGCTAAACTTCACCCTGACCCTGACCCAGACCATGAACATAAACCTAACCCTGACCCTAACAGTGACCCCGACACTGACCTGAACACTAAACCTGACCCTGACTGTGAGCCTGACCCTAACTCTAACCCTAAATGTAACCCTGACCCTGACACTAACACGGGCCCTCCCCCGAATCCTATTGCTGAACCTAACCTTAAGAGTAACCCCAAACCTACCACGGACCCTGATCCTAACAAGTTCTAACCCTAACCGTCAACTAACGCTAACCCTAACACTAACCCTAAACTTTAACAATAACCCTGACCCTATACCTGACTATGATCATAAGCCTAACCCTGAACTTTGCCTATACCAGACCCTGACCATATACCTGAACCTGGCCCTGAGCCTAAACCTAACCATGACCCTAACACTGACCACTACATAACCCTGTCACTGACCCGAATGTGGACTTTAAACCAATACCTGATCCTGATGGTAAACCTGACACTGGCCCTAGATTCACCTTGACCCTGTCCCAGGCGAAGACCATAAACGTAACCCTGACCCTAACAGTGACCCTGAGCATGACCCTAACAATAACCCTGATACTGAATGTGAGCCTGACCCTAACTCTAACCCTAAACGTAACCCTGAACCTGACACTAACACGGGCACTGACC
Organism: Mustela lutreola; assembly: GCF_030435805.1. NCBI lineage: Eukaryota > Metazoa > Chordata > Mammalia > Carnivora > Mustelidae > Mustela > Mustela lutreola. The sequence continues at coordinate 95,776,040 of NC_081292.1, forward strand.
CGAAAACTAACGCTGAACCTAACACTAAAACTAACCCCTAACATAATCGCTGACACTGACCTTAACCCGGTCTAACCCTAACCCTCAACCTACCTCTACCCTAACCCTAACCCCACTTTAAAAATAATCCTGACCCTGATCATAACCCTAACTCTGAAGTTTGCCTATGTCAGACCTTAACTTAAACCTGACCCGGCCTTGACCTTAACACTGACCCTAACCCTGAGTGTAAACCTAACTCTGACCCAATCCTTAATCTTAATCAGAATCGTAACCCTAAAGCTAACCCTGATCCTGAACCTACTCATAAAAAGGAACCTAAACATAAAGCTGACCTTACCAGAACCATGAACCTAACCCTGACCCTGACCCTAACCCTGACACTAATCCTGTCCCAAACCTAACCCTGACCCTGACATGAACCTTGCCCACAAACCTAAACTTGAACCTGACCCTAAATCTAACCATGACCCTGAACCTGACCCTAATCCTAACCGTCACCCTAACACTGACCCTGACCCTGACTCTGACCGTAACGCTAACCCTGAACCTGCTGTGAGCCTGACCCTAAACCTAACCATGAACCTAACCCTAACCCTGACCCCTACCCTAAGCCTTACGCTAACCCTGACCCCAAGGACGTCTAACCCTAACCCAGACCCTAAGTCTTTGTTAACCCTAACCCTAACACTAACCTAGTCTAAATCCAGCTCTGTTGCCTCCAGCGGGGACAACAGCTGCACCCAGGCCTCCCAGGGGCTGGGGGGAGGCTCTATGTGGGTCACTGGATGGGCACTACCTGAGTGGAGTGTGAGCCTGAGCAGCTTGGGGAACGGTGGCTCAGGGAGCTCTGGTGCAGCAGGAAGTTCATAAGAGGCCCCCAGGCAGTGGTGACCTCACTTCCCTGACGACAGAGCCCAACGGAATTGGAACCCACGTATCCAGGCACCACATTACAGAGAAAACCCCCATGCCCAGCTCATTGCTAGGCACATCCTAAAGGAAGCGACATGTTCTTCTGCTGTACTGAAGCCGAGAGGATGTATAGAGAAGAGAGCTCGCCCGCCAGACACTTCCCCTCCCTGGCCGGTCATATCAGGTTTCCCCAACGCCTCAGGCCCTTTGGCTACTAAAATCAAAAGGTGACACCAGGGGACTCAGAGTCAGAGAGTGCCACAGCTTCTGATCAACCGGTGTAGCCCTAGGTCTCCTCCCCAACTCTGTATGTGTGTGTGTGTGTGTGTGTGCCTCTGGGTGTCTGTGTGTCTGTGTGTAAAGAGGACCTGACCATGCCATCGAGGGTGGAGATGCCCCAAGCAGGATGAGGCTGATGAGGGTTTAGATGTCTGGTGGCAAGTTATGTTCACACCCCAGTTTAAGGCTGGTTAAGTGGGATCAGGTGGAGGGTCTACACCCTTCTGCCCAGGGTTTATCCTGAGACCCTGAACGGGTGGGTCCATGACCCAGGAGCGGGTCTCACCCTAACACTAACCACTAACCCTGACTCTGACACTGACTGTGAGCCTGCCCCAAACCCTAACCCAAACCCTGACCCTGACCCTGACCCTGTCAGTGATCCTGACCTGAACCCTAAACCTAAAACGAAGCCTGGCACTGACCCTGATGTGTACCCTGAACCTAAACCTAACGTTGATATTACTGTAACCAAGACTCATACCTAACCATGACCCTGACCATGACCCTAATCCTAACCCTGATGCTGACCTAACCCTGACCCTAACATAACCCTGACCGTGACTGTGAGCCTGACCCTAACCCTAAACCTAAAGGTAACTCTAACCATGACCCTAATAAGGACCCTGAACCTAAACCTAACGCTGACCCTGACCCTAACACTAACCCCTATGCTAAACAAAACCCTAACCCTGACCTTACGCTGACTAACCCTAAACCTAACCATAACCCTACTTTTAACTCTAACCCTTACCCCCATCCCAAACACTACCGCCAAAACCTAACTGTGACACTGAACCGAACATTGACCCTAAACCAAAGCCTGACGCTAAACCTGACCCTGTCCATGACCTTCACCTGACCCTGACCCTGACCCTAATCCTAACCATGACCCTAACACTGAATACTATATAACCTTGTCCCTGACATGAATGTGGACTTTAAACCAATACCTGAACCTGACCCTAAACCGGACAGTGGCGCTGAACATCACCCTGACCCTGACCTAGACCATGACCATAAACCTAACCCTGACCCTAACAGTGACCCCGACACTGACCTGAACACTAAACCTGACCCGGACTGTGAGCCTTACCTTAACTCTAGCCCTAAATGTATCCCTGAACCTGACACTAACACGGGCCCTCCCCCAAATCCTATTGCTGACCTAACCCTCAGAGTAACCCCTAACTCTACCACGGACCCTGATCCTAACAAGTTCTAACCCTAACCTTCAACCAAACGCTAACACTAACACTAACCCTAAACTTTAACAATAACCCTGAACCTATATCTGATTATGCTCATAAACCTAACCATGATCTTTGCCTATACCAGACCCTGACCCTAAACCTGAACCTGGCCCTGACCCTAAACCTAACCATGACCCTAACAATGACCACTACATAACCCTGTTGCTGACCCGAATGTGGACTTTAAACCAAACCTGATCCTGATCGTAAAGCTGACACTGGCGCTACACTTCACCCTGACCCTGACCCAGGCAAAGACCATAAACCTAACCCTGACCCTAACAGTGACCCTGACCACGATCCTAACACTAACAGTGACACTGACTGTGAGCCTGACCCTAACTCTAACCCTAAACGTAACCCTGACCATGACACTAACACGGGCCCTGACCCGAAACCTAACGCTGAACCTAACCCTAAAACTAAACGCTAACATTAACCCTGAAACTGACCCTAACCCGGTCTAACCCTCCACCTACCTATAACCCTAACCCTAACCCCACTTTAACAATAATCCTGACGCTGATCATAACCCTAACTCTGAACCCTTCTGCCCAGGGTTTATCCTGAGACCCTGAACGGATGGGTCCATGACCCAGGAGCGGGGCTAACCCTAACAAAACCACTAACCCTGACCCTGACACTGACTGTGAGCCGGCCCCAAAACCTAACCCAAGCCCTGACCCAACCATGACCCTAACACTGACTGTGATCCTGACCTGAACTGTAAACCTAAACCTAAGCCTGACACTGGCCCTGATGTGGACCCTGAACCTAACCTAACTCTGATTACCGTAACTATGACTCATACCTAACCATGACCGTGACCCTAAACCTAATCCTAGCCCTGACGCTGAACTAACCCTGACCCTAACCTAACCCTGATCGTGACTGTGAGCCTGACCCTAACCCTAAACCTAAAGGTTACACTAATCATGACATTAAAACGGACCCTGAACCTAAAGCTAACGCTGACCCTGACCCTAACACTAACCCCTACCCTAAACCAAACCCTAACCCTGACCTTACACTGTCTAAACCTAACCCTAAACATAACCCTACTTCTAACTCTAACCCTAACCCCAATCCCAAAACCTACCTCCAAAACCTAACTGTGACACTGAAGTGAACATTGACCCTAAACCAAAGCCTGACCCTATACCTGACCCTGGCCCTGACCTTCTCCTGACCCTGACCCTGACCCTAATATTAACCATGACACTAACACTGACCACTACATAATCCGGTCCCTGACCCGAATGTGGACTTTAAATCAATACCTGAACCTGACCGTAAACCTGACACTGGCACTACACTTCACCCTGACCCTGACCCAGACCATGACCATAAATCTAACCCTGACCCTAACAGTGACCCCGACACTGACCTGAACAATAAACCTGACCCTGACTGTGAGCCTGACTTTAACTCTAACCCTAAACGTAACCCTGACCCTGACACTAACACGGGCCATCCCCCGAATCCTATCGCTAAACTCAACCCTAATACTAATCCCTATCCCTTACACGGACCCTGATCCTAACAAGTTCTAACCCTAACCGTCAACCAAAAGCTAACGCTAACACTAACCCTAACCTTGACCATAAACCTAACCCTGACCCTATACCTGACTATGATCATAACCCTATCCCTGAACTTTGCCTATACCAGACCCTGACCATATAAAAACCCTGGCCCTGAGCCTAAACCTAACCATGACCCTAACACTGACCACGACATCAGCCTGTCGCTGACCCGATGTGGACATTAAAATTACCTGATCCTGACCGTAAACATGACACTGGCCCTAGACTTCACCATGACCCTGACCCAGGCAAAGACCAGAAACATAACCCTAACCCTAACAGTGACCCTGACCCTAACCCTAACAATAATCCTGACTCTGAATGTGAGCCTGACCCTAACTCTAACCCTAAACGTAACCCTGACCCTGACACTAACACGGGCCCTGACCGGAAACCTAACGCTGAACCTAACCCTAAAACTAACCCCTAACATTATCACAGACTCTGACCCTAACCCGGTCTAACCCTAACCCTCAAACTACCTCTAGTCCTAACCATAACCCCACTTTAACAATAATCCGGACCCTCTCCCTGACCTTGATCATAACCCTAACTCTGAACTTTGCCTATGTCAGATTTAACCTGAAACCTGACCCTGGCCTTGACCTTAACACTGACCCTAACCTTGACTGTAAACCTAACACTGACCCAATCCTTGATCCAAAACAGAATCTTAACCCTAAACTAACCCTGATCCTGAACCTACTCATAAAACAGAACCTAAACATAAAGCTGACCTTATCATAACCATGAACCTAACCCAGACCCTGACCCTAAAACTGACACTAAACCTGTTCCACACCTAACCCTGACCCTGACATGAACCTTGCCCCCAAACCAAAACTTGAACCTGACCCTAAAACTAACCATGACCCTGAACCTGACCCTAGACCTTACCGTCACCCTAACACTACCCTGACCCTGACTCTGACCGTAACGCTAACTATGAGCCTACTGTGAGTCTGACCCTAAACCTAACCATGAACCTAACGCTAACCCTGACCCCTAACCTAAGCCTTACGCTAACCATGACCCCAATGAAGTCTAACCCTAACCCTGACCCTAAGTCTTTCTTAACCCTAAACCTAACACTAACGTAGTCTAAACCCAGTACTGTTGCCTCCAGCGGGGACAACAGCTGCACCCAGGCCTCCCAGGCGCTGGGTGGAGGCTGTATGGGGGTCACTGGATGGGCACGGCATTGAGTGGTGTGTGAGCCCGAGCAGCTTGGGGACCGGCAGCTCAGGGATCTCTGGTACAGCAGGAAATTCTGAAAGGAGCCCCCAGGCAGTGGTGACCTCACTTTCTTGACGAAAGAGCCCAACGGAATTGGAACCCACGTATCCAGGCACCCCATTACAGAGAAAAACCCCCTGCCCAGCTCATTTCTAGGCACATCCTAAAGGAAGCGACATGTTCTTCTGCTGTACTGAAGCTTAGAGGATGCAGGGAGAAGAGAGCTCCCCCGCCAGACACGTCCCCTCCCTGGCAGGTCATATCAGGATTCCCCAACGGCTCTGGCCCTTTGGCTAATAAAATCAAAAGGTGACATCAGGGGGCTCAGAGTCAGAGAGTCCCACACCTGATCGACCGGTGTAGCCCTAGGTCTCCTCCCCGTCTCTGTGTGTGTGTGTATGTGTGTGTGTGTGTGTGTGTACGCCTCTGGGTGTCTGTGTGTCTTTGTGTAAAGAGGACCTGGCCATGCCATCGTGGGTGGAGATGCCCAAAGCAGGATCAGTCTGATGAGGGGTTAGATGTCTGGTGGGCAAGTCATGTTCATACCCCAGTTTAAGGCTGGTTAAGTGGGTCACGTGGAGGGTCTACACCCATCTGCCCAGGATTTATCGTGTGACCCTGAAGGGATGAGTACATGACCCAGGAGCGGGGCTCATCCTAAGAGTAACCACTAACCCTGTCCCTGACACTGACTGTGAGCCTGCCCCAAACCCGAAACCAGGCCCTGACCCTGACCCTGACTGTGATCCTGACCTAAACTTAAACCTAAGCCTGACAATGACCCTGATGTGGACCGTGAATCTAAACCTAACATTGATATTACCGTAACCATGAGTTAAACCTAACCATGACCCTGACCCTGACCTTAATCCTGACCTTGACCACCTAACCATGACCCTAACCCTAACCCTGACCGTGACTGTGAGCCTGACCCTAAACCTAAACCTAAAGGTAACTCTAACCATGATCCTAATAAGGACCCTGAACCTAAACCTAATGCTGACCCTGACCCTAACACTAACCCCTACCCTAAACCAAATCCTAACACTGACCTTACGCTGACTAACCCTAACCCTAACCATAACCCTACTTCTAACTCTAACCCTAACCCAAATCCCAAACCCTACCGACAAAACCTAACTGTGACACTGACCCGAAAATTGACCCTAAACCAAAGCCCGACCCTAAACCTGACCCTGGCCCTGAACTTCACCTGACCCTGACCCTGACGGTAATCCAAATCATGACCCTAACACTGACCACTACATAACCCTGTCCCTGAGCCGAATGTGGACTTTAAACCAAGACCTGAACCTGACTCTAAACCTGACACTGGCGCTAGACTTCACCCTGACCCTGACCCAGACCATGATTATAAACCTAACCCTACCCTTACAGTGACCCTGACCCACACCTGAACACTAAACCAGACCCTGACTGTGAGCCTGATCTTAACTCTAACCCTAAATGAAACCCTGACCCTGACACTAACTCGGGCCCTCCCCCGAATCCTATCACTGAACCTAACCCTAACACTAACCCCTAACCCTACCATGGACCCTGTCCCTAACAAGTTCTAAACCTAATCATCAAACTAACGCTAACCCTAACACTAACCCTAAACTTTAACAATAACCATGACCCTATACCGGATTATGATCATAACCCTAACCGTGAAATTTGCCTATATCAGAACCTGACCCTAAACCTGACCTTGGCCTTGACCCTATACCTAACCATGACCCTAACACTGACCACTACATAACCCTGTCCCACCCGAATTTGGACTTTAAACCAATACCTGATCATGCCCGTAAACCTGACACTGGCCCTAGACTTCACCCTGACCCTGACCCAGGCAAACACCAGAAACCTAACCCTGACACTAACAGTGACCCTGACCCTGAACCTAACAATAACCCTAACACTGAATGTGATCCCGACCCTAACTAACACTAAACGTAACCCTAACTCTGACACTAACACGAGCCCTGACCCGAAACCTAACGCTGAACATAACCCTAAAACTAACCCCTAACATTATCGCTGACACTGAACCTAACCGGGTCTAACCCTAACCTGCAACCTACCTCTAACCCTAACCCTAACCCCACTTTAAAATTAATCCTGACCCTCTCCCGGACCCTGATCATAATCGTAACTCTGAACTTTGCCTATGTCAGACCTTAAGCTTAAACCTGACCCTGGCCTTGACCAAAACACTGACCCTAACCTTGACTGTAAACCTAACTCTGACCAATCTATGATGCTGGACAGAATCTTAACCGTAAAGCTAACCCTGATCCTGAACCTACTCATAAAACAGAACCTAACATAAAGCTGACCTTACCATAACCATGAACCTAACCCTGACCCAGACCCTAACCCTGACACTAAACCTGTGCCAAACTTATCCCTGACCCTGACATGAACCTTGTCCCCCAAACAAAACTTGAACCTGAACCTAAATCTGACCATGACCCTGCCTGACACTAAACCTAAGCGCTACCCTAACACTGACCCTGACCCTTACTCTGACCGTAACGCTAACCGTGACCCTACTGTGAGCCTGAACCTAAACCTAACCATGAACCTAACCCTAACCCTGACCCCTACCCTAAGCCTAACGCTAACCCTGACCCCAAAGACGTCTAACCCTAACCGTCACCCTAAGTCTTTCTTAACCCTAACCCTAACACTAACCTGGTGTAAACCCAGCTCTGTTCCCTCTGGCGGGGACAACAGCTGCACCCAGGCCTCCCAGGGGTTTGGGGGAGGCTATCTGGGGGTCACTGGATGGGCAATGCATTCAGTGGAGTGTGAGCCTTGACCAGCTTGGGGACCGGTGGCTCAGGGAACTCTGCTGGAGAAGGAAGTTCGGTAAGGAGCCTCCAGGCAGTGGTGACCTCACTTCCCTGAAGACAGAGCCCAACGGAATTGGAACCCATGTATCCAGGCACCCCATTACAGAGAAAACCCCACTGCCCAGCTCATTTCTAGGCACATCCTAAAGGAAGCGTCATGTTCTTCTGCTATACTGAAGCCCAGAGGATGCATGGAGAAGAGAGCTCGCCTGCCAGACAGGTCCCTTCCCTGGCAAGTCCTATCAAGGTTCCCAGGGCCTCAGGCCCTTTGGCTAATAAAATCAAAAGGTGACACCAGGGGGCTCAGAGTCAGAGAGTCCCACACCTTCTGATCCACGGGTTTAACCCTAGGTCTCTTCCCTGTCTCTCTCTCTGTGTGTGTGTGTGTGTGTGTGTGTGCGTGTGTGCCTCTGGGTGTTTGTGAGTCTGAGTGTAAAGAGGAGCTGGCCATGCCATCGTGGATGGAGATGCCCAAAGCAGGATCAGGCTGATGAGAGGTTAGAGGTCTGGTGGGCAAGTCATGTTCACACCACAGTTTAAGGCTGGTTACGTGGGGTTGGCTGTAGGGTCTACACACTTCTGCCCAGGGTTTATCCTGAGACCTTGAAGGGATGGGTCCATACCCAGGAGCGGGGCTAACCCCAACAGTAGCCACTAACCCTGACCCTGACACTGACTGTGAGCCTGCTCCAAACCCTAACCCAAGCCCTGACCCTGACCCTGACCCTGACTGTGATCCTGAACTGAACCCTAAACCTAAACCTAAGCCTGACACTCACCCTGATGTGGACCCTGAACCCAAACTTAAATCTGACATTACCATAACCATGACTCAAACCTAATTTTGACACAGACCCTGACCTAATCCTAACCCTGAAGCTGACCTAACGCTTACACTAACCATAACGCTGACCGTGACTGGGAGCCTGACCCTAACCCTAAACCTAAAGGTACCTCTAACCATGACCCTCCCATCCAAGTACTAACCAGGCCGGACCCTGCTTAGCTTCCGAGACTAACCATGACCCTAATACGGACCATGCACCTAAACCTAAGGCTGACCCTAACACTAACACTAACCCCTACCCTAAACCAAACACTAACCCTGACCTTACGCTGTCTAACCCTACCATAACCCTACTTCTAACTCTAACCCTAACTCCAATCCCAAACACTACCGCCAAAACCTAAAAGTGACACTGAACCGAACACTGACCCTAAACCAAAGCCTGACCCTAAACCTGACCCTGGCCCTGACCTTCACCTGACCCTGACCCTGACCCTGACCATGACACTAACACTGACGACTACATAATCCTGTCCCTGACCCGAATGTGGACTTTAAACCAATACCTGAACCTGACCCTAAACCTGACACTGGCGCTAAAATTCACCCTGACCCTGACACAGACCATGACCATAAACCTAACTCTGACCCTAACAGTGACCCCGACCCTGTCCTGAACACTAAACCTGACCCTGATTGTGAGCCTGACCCTAACTCTAACCCTAAATGTAACCCTGACCCTGACACTAACAAGGGCCCTCCGCCGAATCCTATCGCTGAACCCAACCCTAACACTAATCCCTAACCCTACCACGGACACTGATCCTAACAAGTTCTAACCCTAACCATCAACCAAACGCTAACCCTAACACTAACCCTAAACTTTAACAATAACCCTGACCTTATACCTGACTATGTTCATAACACAAACACTGAACTTTGCCTATACCAGCCCCTGACCCTAAACCTGACCCTGGCCCCGAGCCTATACTTAACCATTACCCTAAAAGTGACCACGACATAACCCTGTCGCCGACCCGAATGTGGACTTTAAACCAATTCCTGATACTGACCGTAAACCTGACACTGGCCCTAGACTTCACCCTGACCCTGACCCAGGCAAAGACCAGAAACGTAACCCTGACCCTAACAGTGACCCTGACCCTGACCCTAACTTAACCCTGACCCTGACTGTGAGCCTGACCCTAACTCTCACCCTAAACGTAACCCTGACACTAACACGGGCCCTGACCCGAAACCTAATGCTGAACGTAACCCTAAAGCTAACCGCTGACATTATCACTGACACTGACCCTAACCTGGTCTAACCCTAACCCTCAACCTACCTAGCCCTAACCGGAACCCCACTTTAACAATAATCCTGACCCTCAACCTGACCCTGATCATAACCCTATCTCTGAACTATGCCTATGTCAGAACTTAACCTTAAACGTGACCCTGGCCTTGACCTTAACACTGACCCTAACCCTGAATGTACACCTAACTCGGACACAATCCATGATCCTGAACAGAATAGTAACCCTAAAGCTAACCCTGATCCTGAACCTACTCATAAAACAGATCCTAAACATAAAGCTGACCTTACCATAAGCATGAACCTAACCCTGACCCTGACCTAACCCTGACACTAGACCTGTCCCAAACCTAACCCTGACCCTGCCATGAACCTTGCCCCCAAACCAAAACTTGAACCTGACCCTAAATCTGACCGTGACCCTGAACCTGACCCTAAACCTAACCGTCACACTAACACTGACCCTGACCCTGACTCTGACCGTGACCCTACTGTGACCCTACTGTGAGCCTGAACCTAAACCTAACCATGAACCTAACCCTAACCCTGACCCCTACCCTAAGCCTAACGCTAACCCTGACCCCAAAGACGTCTAAACCTAACCCTGACCCTAAGGCTTTCTAAACCCTAACCCTAACACTAACCTAGTCTAAACCCAGCTCTGTTGCCTCCAGCGGGGACAACAGGTGCACCCAGGCCTCCCAGGTGCTGGGTGCAGTCTGTATGGGTGTCACTGTATGGGCACTGCATTGAGTGGAGTGTGAGCCTGAGCAGCTTGCGCACCGGCGGCTCAGGGAGCTCTGGTACAGCACGAAGTTCGGTAAGGATCCCCCAGGCAGTGGTGACCTCACTTCCCTGACGACAGAGCCCAACGAAATAGGAACCCACGTATCCAGGCACCCCATTACAGAGAAAACCCCCCTGCCCAGCTCATTTCTAGGCACATCCAAAAGGAAGCGACATGTTCTTCTGCTGTACTGAAGCTGAGAGGATGCAGGGAGGAGAGCTCGCCCACCAGACGCGTCGCCTCCCTTCAGGTCATATCAGGATTCCCGAATGCCTCAGACCCTTTGGCTAATAAAATCAAAAGGTGACACCAGGGGGCTCAGAGTCAGAGAGTCCTAAACCTTTTGATCCATGGGTGTAGCCTTAGGTCTCTTATACGTCTCTGTGTGTGTGTGTCTGTGTGTGTGTGTGTGTGTGCCTCTGGGTGTCTGTGTGTTTGTGTGTAAAGAGGACCTCGCCATGCCATCGTGGGCGGAGATGCCCCAAGCAGGATCAGGCTGATGAGGGTTTAGATGTCTAGTGGGCAAGTTATGTTCACACCCCAGTTTAAGGCTGGTTAAGTGGGATCGGGTGGAGGGTCTACACCCTTCTGCCCAGGGTTTATCCTGAGACACTGAAAGGATGGGTCCATGACCCAGGAGCGGGGCTAACCCTAACAGTAACCAGTAACCCTGACCCTGAAACTGACTGTGAGACTGCCCCAAACCCTAACCCAAACCCTGACACTGACCCTGACACTGACACCATTATGCCCCGCCAATGCTTAAGTACGAAGAGGGCATAAACACACATTGTGACCCTCAGCGTGAGTTCTGTCCTCTAGTAAGTCCTCTCAGTGGTTGGACCATTAGACGTCATAATGGGCTTGCCATTCCCCTAGGCCCCAAGTTTTAACCAGCTTTCTGGTTGTCCAGTCGCCCCTCCCCAGGGCTCTGCTCTGGAAACTCTCTTTTGGTGGGACACCTGAGGTAAAAACAAAACAAAACCGACTCCTCCCATCTAAAAAAATAACCCCAAACTCTTGGGATCGGGCCAAATGCCCAGAGAGGAAGACTCATCCATGGCCCATGAGGCCACCCAGACATTCCACGGCCATCAGTGACACAATATCCAGAGACAAAATCTTGAGCAAGCGTCTCACACTCGCCCCCTTGTTCATATCCTGAAGAGTTCTCCTCACGGTCTGTAGATCAGTCCTGCAATACCTACGACCCAAAACCTAAGCCGAGTTTGTGTTTTCAGACAATTGTCCCCACAGCCCTGGCCCACAAAACCTACAGGCACAGGTTCTTGGAGCCAAACCTGAGGATTGTAGCTGGGAATTCTGCCCATTCCATTGGCCACAAACCTAGAAACAGGATGATAAACCTCCAAAGTGCCCAGTGCCATCCCAATAGTGTTGACTGCCCAGGAAAAACAAGGGCGGTCTGACCCCAGCTGAGCATCTACCTGCACTTAGACCCGTGGACAGATGTCCCCAGAGGTCAATTGGAATGAGCAGGCCCCTAGATCCTAATCGGATCCATTGCTTTGTTGTCCAGGCATCACTCCTCAGAGGCCTGGATTCCAATAGCAGCATATGGCTGTTTCTTGAGGCACCCATCAGAACAAATCTCGTCTCCACGTGGGAATCTTGCACGGTGGAGCTGTGTCAAAGCCTCTGGTTAGGAGAACCCTTCAGGGACCCTGTGCCCCTGCCTCATTCCAAGTTCTCCATGGACACAAACCCACATTAGGACCCATCCATAAGAGAGTCCATTTCAACTCAACCCTCTCAGTTTCTCCCCCAGATCCAGCAGATCTAACCTGTCTTGTCACTAGGACACAAGAGGAATGAGAGTTGGGCTTCCCAGCCATCCATCCTTAGAACCCTACTCGGAATCGATCCGTATGGGAAGTCCTGGAGCCAACCAACAGATCTCAATCATCCTGCAGAAGAATCTTTACGGTTTGCAGCATCTCACAACTCCCATCGTGGGAAAAATTCCATGACCTCGTGATCCACCACCTCTTCATGAAGAGGGCCATAAGGGACAGAAACTCCAACCTGAGCGTTCGTCAGATCCTCACCTGATTTCAGATGCACGAGATCTCGATTCAGCTCTGCAGAGCGTACCTGCCATGCCCTCGCCCAGAAACCTAAGGTTGCTTGTGTTCTCAGACTTCTGTCCTCAACTCCTGGCCCACAAGCCCTCCAGTTTGGCAATTCCAGGACTACAATGCAGCCCTCTGCCTGCCCTCCAGAAGAAAAAACATTGCCCTCTGGGGCTAACCAGAAACCCCAAATGAGGATCAATCTTTTCACCACTTGACTGTACCCCAATTCTACAGGATGCCCTGGGCACTCATGCCCTTCCTGTCACAGCCTGAGCCTGGACCTCCCGACCCACACCCAGCCAGCTGGACTCACACTGAACACATCGGACCTGCCAAAGCCTTAGGTCGTCATCTCTTCCCAACTTCGGTTTTCAGGCTTCAGAACCTAGACGTTTTCTCCAATCACTTCCCAGGGTTGAACATGAGGCAGAAATCAGAAATCCTTCCCCATGGCAAGAAATCTTGTGGTTGGCGTGTTGCCCAACGTTCAGTGTAGTTGATAACAGTGTGGCCCTTTGACCCCGCCATGCTTGAGGGCCGCGTTGGTCACAAATACGCATTGTGACCCTCAGCGTGAGCCCAGTCCCCAAGTAAGGTTTCTCAGTGGCTGGACCAAGAGACGGCATATTGGGCTTGCCATGCCCCTAGGCCCCAATTTTTAACCATAGTTCGTGTTGTCCATTCGCCCCTCCCCAGGGCTCTGCTTTAGAATGAGGTAACCAAACTAAAAGGACTCATCCCATCCCACAGATTGACCCCCAAATTGGGATCGGGCCAAATCCACAGAGAGGAAGACTCGTCCATGGCCCATGAGGCCTCCCCGACATTCCATGCCCATCGTTGACACAAAATCCAGAGACAAAAGCCTGAATAAGCGCCTCACACTCACTCTTTCTTCATATCCCGAAGAGTTCCCCTCACGGTCTGTAGATCGGGACTGGCATACCTACGTCCCCAAAACAAGCTGAGTGTGTGTTTTCAGACTTCTATCCCCACATTCCTGGCTTCCATACCCTCCAGCCTGGGGACCCTGGAGCCACACATCAGGTCTGTGCCTCTCAACTCCACGGGATTCTGCCCCTTCCATTGACCAGAATCATACAAACTAGGAGAAACCTCCAAAGTCCCCAAGGCCATCCCAAAAGTATAGAATGCCCAGGACAAACAAGGGCTGCCTGGAACCAGCTAAGCATCCATCTCCACTCATACTGTAGTTGGATGTCCCCAGAGAAGGAGATTGAACGGGACAGGGCCCTAGGCCCTAATGGGGTCCATTGTTTTGGTTTCCTGCTATCTCTCATCAGAGGTCTGGTTTCCAATATCAGCATATGGGGCTTTCCTGAGGCACCAATCAGATCAAATCTAGTCTCCACATGGGAAACTTGTCTTTTGGAGATGACGCAAAACCTCTGGTTAGGAGAAGCATTCAGGGTCCGTGTGCCACCGCCCCGTGCCAAAGTCTCCATGCACACAAACCCACATTAGGACCCATCCGCAGGAGAGTCCATTTCAACTCAGCCCCCTCCGTTGCTCCCCTAGAGCTAGCATATGAAAACTGTCTATTAACTAGGAGACAGTTAGAATCGAGGCAGTCTGCCCAGGGTTCCATCCTTCGATCCCTGCTTTGCTGTCATTTCGTATGAAACATCCAGGAGCGATCCAACAGATCTCAATTGTTGATCAGAAAAAATCCTTGTGGCTTGGAGCATATCCCAACTCCCCTCCTGGGTAAACCTCCATGGCCTCGAGATGCTAACCCCTTCAAGAAAGGGCCATAATGGACAGAAACTCCAACCTGAGCCTAGGTCTGAACCTCTCCCTGACTTCAGATGCATGAAGTCCCGATTCAGATCTGCAGAGAGTGCCTGCCGTGCCCTCGTCCCAAAACCTACGCCTAACTTGTGTTCTTATTCTTCCGTCCTCACACTCCTTGTCCAAAGGGTATCCAGTTTGGGAATTCCGGAGCCACGAAGCAGCACTCTACCTGCCCACCAGAAGAAAAATGTTGCCCTGGGGGCTACCCAGAAACGCTAAATGAGGATCAAGCTGCACGGCACTCGACTCTCCCCCAATTATACAATATACCCTGAAAACTAATGCCTGGTCTGACGCAGCCTAGGCCTGAACCTCCCGACCAACACTCAGTGAGCTGGCTCCACACTGAGCACGTCGGACCTGACATGGACTTAAGTCGTCATCTCTTCCCAAGCTCGGTTTTCAGACTACACAACCTAGACCTTAACTCCAATCACGGCCCAGCGGAGAAAGAGATGAAAAAATCAGAACTACTACTTCCCCATGGCAAGAATCCATGTGGTTGGCTTGGAGCCCAACGTTCAGTGTAGGAGCAACAGTGTGGACCATGATCCCGTCCATGCTTGAGCGCCTAGAAGGCATAAACACACATTGTGACCCTCAGCGTGAGTTCTGTCCTCAAGGAAGGCCTCTCAGTGGCTGGAACTAACCATAGTTCGGTTTGTCCATTCGCCCCTCCCCAGGGCTCTGCTTTGAAATCCCTCTTTTCGTGAGACACCTGAGGTAACCAAACTGAAAGGACACCTCCCATCCCCAAGATGGACCCAAAACAATTGGGTTCATGCCAAATCCACAGAGGAAGACTTGTCCATGGCCCATGAGGCCTCCTCGACATTCCACGGCCATTGTTGACACAAAATCCAGGGACAAAAGCCTGAATAAATGCCTCACACTCACTCTTTCTTCATATCCCAAAGAGTTCTCCTCACGGTCTGTAGATCGGGCCTGCCATACTTATGTCCCCAAACGTAAGCCGAGTTAGTGTTTTCAGGTTCTATCCCCACAGTCCTGGACCACACACCCTCCAGGCTGGGGCCCCTGGAGCCACACATCAGGTCTGTGCCTGCCCACTCCACTGGAATTCTGCCCATTCACTTGACCACATGCCTCCAAATTAGGAGAAACCTCCACAGTCCCTGAAGCCATCCCAATTGTGTAGGCCGCCCTGGACAAACAAGGGCATCTGACAACAGCTGAGTATCTACCTCCACTCATACCATAGTTGGATGTCACCAGGGTAGTAGATTGAACCTCACAGGTCCCTAGGCCGTAATCGGATCCATTGCTTTGGTTTCCAGGCATCTCTCCTCAGATGCATGTTTTCAAATACCAGCATGCGGGGGTTTCCGGAGGCAAATCTCGTCTCGACATGGGAAAATAGCAGGCTGGAACTGTGTCAAAACTTCCGGTTAGGAGAATCCTTCAGGGCCCGGTGCCACCACCCCTTTCCAAGGTCTCCATGGACACAAACCCACATTAGGATCCATCCGCAGGAGAGTCCATTTCAACTCTGGCTTCTCGGTTGGTCCCCCAGAGCCAGCAGATAGAACCTGTCTTGTCGCTAGGAGACAATTGAGATGCGAGGCGGTTTGCCCAGGGCTCCACCCTTAGAACCCTGCTCTGGCGTCGTTCCATATGGAACGTCCTGGACCCATCCAAAAGGTCTCAAATGTCCTGCAGAAGGAATCCTTGCGTTTTGGAGCATCTCACAACTCCCAACGTGGGAAAACCGTGATGGCTTCCTGAAGCCCCCACCCCTTTTCTGAAGGGGAAATCATGGACAGGAACTCCAACCTGAGCCAACGTCTGATCCTCGCCCTGAATTCAGATGCACGACATCTCGATTCAGCTCTGCAGAGTGTGCCGGCCTTGCCCTCGCCCTTAAACCTATGTGAAACTTCTGTTCTCCAATGTCCGTCCTCACACTCCTGGCCCGCAAGACCTCATGTTTGGCAATTCTGGACCCACAAGGCAGCACTCTGCCTGCCCTCCAGAAAAAAAACAGAATGTTGCCCTATGGAGCTTCCCAGACACCCCAAATGAGGATAGACCTACACGGCACCCTTCTGTACACAAATTATATCGACAAATCTGGGCACTAATACACTGTCTGACACAGCCTGAGCCCGGACTTCCTGACCAACACCCAGACAGCTGACCGCACACTGAGCACAACAGACACGCAATGGCCTTAGCTCGTCATCTATTCCCAACCTAGCTTCTCAGACTTCAGAACATAGACCTTAACTTCAAACCCCGCCAAGGGGTCAATGTGATGCAGAAATCAGAACTCCTCCTTCCCTATGGCAAGAAACCTTGTGGTTGGCATGTTGTCCCACGTTCAGTGTAGGAGAAACCAGCGTTCACCATGAGGCCCCGCCCATGCTTGAGTACGAAGAGGGCACAAACACGCATTGTGACCCTCAGCGTGAGTCCTGTCCTCTAGTAAGGCCTCTCAGTGGCTGGACCATTAGACGTCATAATGGGCTTGCCATTCCCCTAGGCCCCACGTTTTAACCAGCTTTCTGGTTGTCCAGTCGCCCCTACCCAGGGCTCTGCTCTGGAAACTCTCTTTTGGTGGGACACCTGAGGTAAAAACAAAACAAAACGGACTCCTCCCATCTCAAAGAATAACCCCAAACTCTTGGGATCGGGCCAAATGCCCAGAGAGGAAGACTCGTCCATGGCCCATGAGGCGACCCGGACATTCCACGGCCATCAGTGACACAATATCCAGAGACAAAATCTTGAGCAAGCTTCTCACACTCGCCCCCTTGTTCATATCCTGAAGAGTTCTCCTCACAGTCTGTAGATCACTCCTGCAATACCTACGACCCGAAACCTAAGCCGAGTTTGTGTTTTCAGAGAACTGTCCCCACAGCCCTGGCCCACAAAACCTACAGGCACAGGTTCTTGAGGCCAAACCTGGGAATATTGCCCATTCCATTGGCCACAAACCTAGAAATAGGATGATAAACCTCCAAAGTGCCCGGGGCCATCCCAATAGTGTTGACTGCCCAGGAAAAACAAGGGCGGTCTGACCCCAGCTGAGCATCTACCTGCACTTAGACCCGTGGACAGATGTCCCCAGAGGTCAATTGGAATGAGCAGGCCCCTAGATCCTAATCGGATCCATTGCTTTGTTGTCCAGGCATCTCTCCTCAGAGGCCTGGATTCCAATAGCAGCATATGGCTGTTTCTTGAGGCACCCATCAGAACAAATCTCGTCTCCACGTGGGAATCTTGCACGGTGGAGCTGTGTCAAAGCCTCTGGTTAGGAGAACCCTTCAGGGACCCTGTGCCCCTGCCTCATTCCAAGTTCTCCATGGACACAAACCCACATTAGGACCCATCCATAAGAGAGTCCATTTCAACTCAACCCTCTCAGTTTCTCCCCCAGATCCAGCAGATCTAACCTGTCTTGTCACTAGGACACAAGAGGAATGAGAGTTGGGCTTCCCAGCCATCCATCCTTAGAACCCTACTCGGAATTGATCCGTATGGGTAGTCCTGGAGCCAACCAACAGATCTCAATCGTCCTGCAGAAGAATCTTTACGGTTTGCAGCATCTCACAACTCCCATCGTGGGAAAAATTCCATGACCTCGTGATCCACCACCTCTTCATGAAGAGGGCCATAAGGGACAGAAACTCCAACCTGAGCGTTCGTCAGATCCTCACCTGATTTCAGATGCACGAGATCTCGATTCAGCTCTGCAGAGCGTACCTGCCATGCCCTCGCCCAGAAACCTAAGGTTGCTTGTGTTCTCAGACTTCTGTCCTCAACTCCTGGCCCACAAGCCCTCCAGTTTGGCAATTCCAGGACTACAATGCAGCCCTCTGCCTGCCCTCCAGAAGAAAAAACATTGCCCTCTGGGGCTAACCAGAAACCCCTGAAATATATGGGGAAAATATCCCTAGAAAAAGAGCAATAATAACTGGCTGCTCTTTATTGATCCAGATCCTGTGGTAGGCAAAGAAGAGCTGGTTTTCGTCAGAGGATGATCTCCGTTTGTCTTCATGATCTGGCATTTCCTGCAAGTCAGGCATGGGGCTCTGCACTATAGCTGCAAATGCTGGGGGGCCCTCACTGTCCCTTTTCTCTTCTCAGTGGGACAACGGGCATGTCCATGGTGCAGTGTGACAAGCTTTACCACAGGGAGATAAAAGACTGCCAAGGGTAGGTTGGAGCTGGGAAAAGCCACTTAGGAACAGATTTTCAGGGGAGGTGATAGACAAGCGCAAAGCGAAGAATGAGGATGAGTGTGTCAAGTTTCAAAGTGCCAGGAGGCAGCACAGTGCATTCGGGAAACTACAGTAAGTTCATGACAACCGACAGCTGATCTGGCAGCATCACCTGGGGATGGAGGCTGAGCCCCGGGGTTAACACTGGGGGTGAGATGGTTTGTATACTATGCCGAGGAGGTGAGGTACTACACTGTAGGGGCACAGGGAGCTACCGGAGGATTTCAAATATCAGAATCGTAACCATAATAGAGTATTTAATTGCATCCTAGCTTTCATCAATGGTAAGATGCAATATAGTTTATGTTCGACGAAGAAAGAGAAATGCTGTCCGTTAAACTAGGATATGTCATCAAGTGCAAAGTGAGTGCCACCTTAAGAGATATTAAAATGGGGGGGGTGGACAAATCTTATAACTATAAATTGTGGTACTAGAATAATTAAGAAAAATAATACAAGAACACTTGGATCAACAAAAAATTGATTATTGCTTACCATGTGCCCCAAACTTTCAGGTTAATTTTTTTACAAGGAAGATGGACTTATGAACCTACTTTATTATTCCCTTTCATTCAATTTCCCTGTACCTCCTTTTCTATGAATTGTAACGGTAACCCATCATTATTTTTATTGTTGGCACGTGCTTTGTGAACCATAAAGTGTACATTATAAATGGGAGTGCTTTTCTTTTTTTGCAGTTTACAAAAAACTAATTTTTTAAATTTATTTTTTATTTATTTTCAGCATAACCGTATTCATTCTTTTTGCACCACACCCATGCTCCATGCAAGCAGTGCCCTCTATAATACCCACCACCTGGTACCCCAACCTCCCAACCCCCCGCCCCTTCAAAACCCTCAGATTGTTTTTCAGAGTCCATAGTCTCTCATGGTTCAGCTCCCCTTCCAATTTCTCCCACCTCCCTTCTCCTCTCTAACTCCCCATGTCCACGAAAAACTAATTTAAAAACATTCATCCACCAGAGTACCCAAAGGGCTCCCACATAAACTATCTGTCGTTACATTATGTCATTCTGCTTTCGCTTCTATTGCTGTCCAAACAATGTTTTAAAACATTCTTTAAAATGGGCCTTTTTAACAAGATTTTTACAAAAGGTTTTATTTATTCATTTGTCAGAGATAGCACAAGCAGAGGGAGAAGCAGGCAGAGTGGGAAGCAGGCTCCTGGTAAGCAAGAAGCCTGATGGGGGACTCGATCCCAGGATGCTGGGATTATGACCTGAGCTGGAGGTAGACAATTAAACAACTGAGCCATCCATGTGTCCCTGAAATGGGCATTTTTGACATTGCCTGATAGCACCTACACACTCATGAATCTCAGATTCATGATATATGGGGCTAGTGGACTTGACAATCATGGAGTCAAGCATGCTGGATTTGACTCAGGGGCCTGTCACTGTGAATTTGGGTGGCTTCTAAACTTGCTACATAGAAACCCAAGCATGTAAGAATTTGCAGGATTGTGACAGCTCAGTGGTATAATGTATACATAAAAATACCTAAACCAGTGTCTCTCACAAAGTAGGTACCAATAGACCAGCTCCCTTCCTGCCTTCATTCTGTCCTTGGAATTCCGTCTCTTGGGAGAAGTTCCTACTGCCCTTGTTACAAGAAATAAACGATATTTACTACACTGTTGGTGCATAGCATGGATCAATACATTGAGTGACAGTATTAACATACTTCTTGAACTGCCCATTGCCCCCCCCAAGCACCAAATAAAATGTCATGCTCTGGGGAAGCCAAAGTGAGAGGTCCCCAACTTTTAGGAGTTATGGACAGGAGAGAGATGCAAATACTGTGTCAGTGTAGAACCAGGATAACTAATGCTTAAACCAGGAAGAGAATGTGTGTGGAAGAAAGGCATTGATGATGTATAAAGCCATTTGGCTGGGTGGTGACTATCCTCAGACTGACAATTTGCCATGAAAGCTTCCAGGCAAATTTGAGATCTTTATTAGTGATAATATGGCTATAGCCTTAAGGGGAAGAAAAAACCCAAAAACCAAAAACCAAAACACACATACACATAAACTGTTGGTCTTGTGTCTTTTCACAAATAATGAGTTATCAGAAATTTTATCTTTAAATGAGGAAAACAGCAACTGAAAATGTATTTCATTTGATTCATCACAGAATATGGTGTTTTTGTTCATTTCACACCATTTTTGTTAAGTTTTATTTAAATTAATGCAATCTGAGATAAAATGTTAATATTCCTGAGGGTATGGACATTGTATACAAATGAACCCAGCTAAGTGGGCTCCTGGACAGGGTCTGATCTATTTATAAAAGTAGCTGGAGCTAAGTGGTTTGTTCCAGAAGAAGATAACGCCTTCCCTCCGTTGCATTTGCCTTCTACAGCCTAAGTGGGAGTTAATACGTTCACTTGTCTCCTTCAATTTTGTCCAGAGTGTGTTAAAGCAGTCATAGGGGACCTGGGTGGTTTTGCCGTCTGCCTTCTCATAACAATGCCCCAGTTTTCTCCTGGAGAATCAACGTTCCCGCTTTCAGTCCATGCACTTAGGTAGCGGCAACTTCACACTGGCTCCTGACTCTAGCAGTGGCATGTCACCCACTAATGGCCTTTGAGAACATCACTGAGTGAGCCGTGAGTTTAGTAGATGGACGAGACCTTTGCTGGGTCGGTGAGGAGGTGGGTCTCTGAATAACTAGCCCGAGATCCACTTGTGTGTGGTGGAACAAATGAGCAGTGATGTGTTGGCCAGAGTACCCATCCTAGAGAGCCCTGAATGCCAGACAAAAGCATTTGAGACTATTTTTTTAGGCAACAGGAAGCCAGGAAGCTAGTTTTGAAAAGCAGCACATGAAAATTTGTGTTTTTGGAAGATTAGTGGGGCAGCTGTGTGTACGATAGGGTGGAGGGAGGAGAGATTGCAATCCCTGAGTGCATTTAATATTTATGATGCAGTGTAATTTATTATGAAGTTGAATTTGCATCCTTATCCAAACGTAAGGGAAACTCCTGTCCAAAACTGTAAATGTTTTTTTGGTTGCCTTTTTTTTTTAAAGATTGTATTTATTTATGTGACACAGAGAGAGATCACAAGCAGGCAGAGAGGCAGGCAGAAAGAGAGAGAGAGATGCAGGCTCCCGGCTGAGCAGAGAGACTGATGCGAGACTTGATCCCAGGACCCTGAGATCATGACCCGAGCCAAAGGCAGAGGCTTAACCCACTGAGCCACCCCGGTGCCCCTGGTTGCCTTTTTAAGCATTCCTTGTCTCACATGAAGTGATTACAAATTTGCAGATGTGCATTAAAATGATGTATTCCAAAATGTTAACAGAGGAATTAAAAAACTTATTAAGTAAAATATTATCATTTTTGTTGATTTGAAGCCTATTTGACAAGGGACATAGCATTCTGGTGCATATATGTAAACATGAATAATTATTTTTTTTAAATCTTTATTTATTTATTTGACAGAGATCACAAGTAGGCAGAGACAGGCAGAAAGAGGAAGGGGGAAAAAGGTTCCCCGCTGAGCAGAGAACCTGATGTGGGGCTTGATCCCAGGACCCTGAGATCATGACCTGAGCTAAAGGCAGAGGCTTAATCCGCTGAGCCACCCAGGTGCCCCTAAACATGAATAATTCTTTTTTTTAAGATTTTATTTATTCCTTTGACAGAGACAGATCAGAAGTAGGCAGAGAGGAAGGCAGAGAGAGGAGGAAGCAGGCTCCCTGCCAAGCAGAGAGCCCGATGCGAGACTCGATCCCAGGACCCTGAGATCATGACCCGAGCCAAAGGCAGAGGCTTAACCCGCTGAGCCACCCAGGTGCCCCTAAACATGAATAATTCTTAAAGGTTCCTCTACTCACTTATATAGAAGCCCTTTTCCAAACAGAAGATTAAATCTCTCTTGGCTACTCCTACCAGCTTATTCTGAATTATTTTCCATCCAGAAGCATGAACCTGAAAACCACAGTTTTTACAAGGTGTTTGGATTTCCACCAAGAGAATCACATAATTTGTGGTGATTCAGTGTGGTGTGTTGCTAAAAGCATTTCCAATGCTGTGGATACAAGAGGGTAGTGCAGAGAGGTAAGGAAACAGGAGAAAAGGTATGGCTCTCTAATGAGCACTTTATTCTAGAATTTTCCTCCAGCCTTGGGAGCTCACCACTCACAAGTGTGTGCTGGTGCCTTGATCTCATGGGCCACAGTGCTCAGCATCTTCCAGCTGCTTTTTTAGTGAATACATATGTAACAATTGATTTCTTGCCCCGGACTTTGAGAGAAAAATCTGTTCAGAGGGATGGACACTCTGAACTAACACCAGAAAACACTCTCTGTAGTCTTCTTGTTAAATGAAAAAATATGGTTAAAACACTTTTGACCGTCTACTACATACAGCAAAATGTAAATCTTAATTGAAATATGTCCTCTCAGCTGTGCTTAAGCAACTGAGTCCTGAGCTTTTCAGGTTTTCAGTCTGAAAGAGTACACCTCTGGTGCTCTGAAAGGGAAGAGAAAGGACACGCTGTTCTCCATATAAAATTTATCAAGCAATTATCTCCTAACACCTTCCTATCCAAATTACCTGATATGCTCTTCCTACTCCTTTATTCCACATTACTGCCTTTTCCAGGATTCTGTCTCACATCACAACATGTCTTCTGTTATTTTCTTCTTTCAAGCAAATTTTGTTTTCTCCATCTAAAAAAATCAACAATCATTGGGTATTTCAATTCCCATTTTCCACAAATGCATTGATTCTTCTTATCTATTACTCTTTTCTCATACTCAGTGTCTTTGTCTTTATGGGGTTTGTACTTTGCCTTTCCCCATCCTTTACTGCCATTATATAATCAAATCTAATAACTTCTTAGAGAAAGTTAAAAATTCCTGCATAGCCACACGTGAACACAAAGTCACTGATTTTTAGCAAACCTATAAGGTAGTCAGACATCCATTCAATTTCTTTTTTTTAAGATTTTATTTATTTATTTGACAGAGAGAGATGACAAGCAGCCAGAGAGGCAGGCAGAGAGAGAGGAGGAAGCAGGCTCCCTGCTGAGCAGAGAGCCCAATTTGGGGCTCGGTCCCAGGACCCTGGGATCATGACCTGAGCCGAAGACAGTGGCTTAACCCACTAAGCCACCCAGTCGTCCCTCCATTCAATTTCTTAACTGAATCTCAAATGCATCCTGAGTCCTAACCTAAACCTAAGTTCTACTTCTTACACGTTGTTATATGACCAAATTCTTTCAGTTCAGTATTTTGTAACATTTAAATATTAATCAATTGATGCTTTGTCTGTGTATTTCTATGAAAATAATTTGAATACTGTAGATTTATTGTTATATTTATAGATTTATAATCAAAGTTTCATCAGTTGAAGTTTTTGGAAATTTCAGATATAATGATTAACCTAAAATGATACTGCCTCAAATCCCTCTGATATCAAGGCCCAACACCTGATTATAGCCAAACCTGTGGTGGATAGTTCCATGGGAAATTGCAGTTACTTAACACTGATAGCATCTCATGTTCTCTCTCTCATTTTAGAATGTCTCCAACACAACCCAAAAGTGTAGGAGAGTTAATGTCCTCTGAGGACAGCTCTCAGTGAAGTGGAAATAAGAGCCATAGATAAAATTGTCAGTTTTCTGGTCTTCATGAGGACAACTTAAAGAAGTTTCTCAGGACCTTTCAGTAAAAGCAAGCCTTCATTTTCTATCCACAACAATTATATCAACAATGTACCTCTTTGACAAAGTTGCTTCTTCACTGTCTCACTTTCCCATTCTTTTCTACCTTGGATAATCTCCCAGATAAACTAACAGTACTCAAATCCTTTGTCCTACTCTTTGCTCTCAGGATAAATGGAGCCAAAAGACTTAGATTAATATGAAGTTCTGAATGGGATCTTAGAGCTATTTCTGTGCAGATTTTCATAAACATAGGGACCTTTGAATTATCAGGCTATAAATAAGTTCTAAATGGAGGGGGCAAAAGCAAAAAGTAGAAATTTTTATGTTTGATTTTTAATCATGATTAATTGACGTTATTGATTATTAAAAATACTAACACTATAAAAGTGTGTATCTTTGTAAAACAATGTCATAATGTAAGAAATAGGTTGCATAGTCCTTTTGAGAATATTAAACCAAGTGTTCAGGTGCCATCTAAGTTCTTGTTTAATCCAGAACTTTGGTGTGCATTATCTTGAGGAATAGGATTTTGAAGTCCAGACAGACCTACAGAAAACTGATCCAAATGTGTGTGTTTATATTTCTTCTTTTGTTGTAAAAATCAAAGTGTGATTGCTGGTTTAAAATGGTAAAACTAATAATGTTCATGGACTCTATTATAAATTTTCTAATTGTATGGGAAGAATCCAATAAACATAGAATTAATTGATTTGCAAATCCTCAAAGAGCTACAGGATCAGGTAGTGGTATGTTCTGATTCAACAGCATCATAATGCAGCATTTTATATGTGTGGCTAATGGATATTTTCATGAATGTTTGCTAGCTAGTCAGCCAATACAGAGAAATATTAGGTAGGGTAATTACTCACAGTTGTGTTTACTAAAATGAGAGAAAATTATCAAATGACACTACTAATAATAATCCTATAGCAGGCTAAATAATTCAATGATAATTACAAGTATTAATCTAGCTTTCTTCCCTGATTATGACTCTTCTCTCCTTTATCATAATGGGAGTAGCAGATTGTCTGCAATGAATTGTGAAAACCCAGCAGTGACTTTGATGGCCTCCCATCAAATTTGATAGGATAAAATGATTCTGGATGGTCTTGAGCAAATGTGTCAATTTTTTTTTTTTCTGTGTGTGTCATAAAAGAAAGAAGCAATAGTAAATTCTTGCTGTTATTCCATGGAGCCAATAAAATCATACTGCCAACAAGACGCTGTTGACACCGTAAGTGTGGTTAACTGTCTTGAAATACTAGGCCTCGAAATAAAATTCCATATTTCACATAACCTCTTTTTTATTTAAAGAAAAAAACAAAACAAAACAAAACAACTATACTGCTTACATTTAGGGCCCTGCTGTTGTGTAATTATTTTTGAACATGTCTACTGTAAGTGTATATATATATTTTTTTTTCTGTGCAATAAATTCATTTAGAGATAAATTTGGATTGCAAATTATTTTGGGGGAGGCATGGTATTTGTGGCTAGTCTTACAAGTAAAGACTAAAAGAAAGGAAAAAACATTTTTTATTACAGCATATTTACATCTGTCCAAAGTAATTATTTACTATAATACTGACTAATGTATAATACTGTACACAAAGAAAGAAGTTAAATGAGTTATAATTCAGTCGAAGTTTAGCTGGACATTTTAAAACTTACCACTGAATCTTTCTGGTATGAAATGTGATATCTGGCAATCTGGTCCAGTTCATTACATCAGGTCATTTGTATGTTCTTATTACCATTTTGATAGCATAGCTCATTTTATAACCCAGACATTTTACAATGGAACTATGATGCATGTATTTTCAAAAGTATAGACATACATGAAGCTATGAGGTCAAAAAAGATGAATGTCCGTAGTACCATATAGACTCAACAAATAAAAGTGTCCAAGGCTCTGAGTGAGATTTATGAATATTGTATAAGATTAGGCCAACATGTGGTTTTGATATAAATAATCTGTTCTTAAATTAGAATTACAATCGTTGAGTACAGTGTTGAAAATGGCAGATAGATTTTAGCTATCTTTGCTCACTAGGGAAAATGGAAAAATGTTTAGTTTGGTCAGATTTTCACTTAACTTCTGAAAAAACTTATGTTTGAGAGAACCCTTCTGAAATAAGAATCCTTAAAGACATAACCCCTTTGGCACAAGTTTTCAAGAAACTTGTTTGATGTTGTAGACAATTATATGGCACACGTACTGTTCTATATGTTTCATGCCATTAATATGTAAGTCATACCAAGGCTACATATACATATAGAGATGTTCCTCAGCTTACAAGGGGGCTATGTACAGAGAAACACATAAAAAATTGAAAATGCATTTAATACCCCTAAACTATCAAATATCATAGCTTACCTTAAGCTTATTTAAACATACTCAGAACACCTACATTTGCCTGCATTTGGGGAAAATCATGTTGAGCAAAGCCTATTTTATAACAAAGTATCAAATATCACCTGCAATTTATTAAATATTACACTAAAAAAAAGAAGAATGGTTATATATAGAATGGTTGTAAGTATATCAGGTGTTCACCCCTGTAATCTTCTAGCTGACTGGGAGCTGTGGCTCACTGCCCCTGCCCAGCATCACAAGACGACACCATACCACATGTCACTGCCCCTTTTTATAAAGACCCAAATTCAAAATTCAAAGTACAGTTTCTACTGAATCACTTTCACTTTCACATCATTGCCAAATATATCGTAAGTTGAATCATTGTAAATCAGGAGCCATCTTATTTGAAAGTTAAATCACAGTCACCCATATACACACAAAAAAAGGCCTTCATGTAGGGCCATCTATGTATCTCTAAACAACATAGCATGACATATCAACAGCAAAAAATGGATGTGAAGGGGACAATTGCTTTGCGTCAGTACTCTGAGCAGTAACATACATGGCCTTACTCACGTAGCAGAACTCCAGAGCTAGCTGATGGCAAGGAATTTTACAAATGTTTGCTGAACAGCTTAAGCACTATTATTTTTAAATTAGTGTGCATGTCTGTTTTCTAAAGATATGTTAATTTATTTTATTGACTTTTTACAAAACCAAATAATTTCCTCTTATTTAAGTGGCAGGTAAATAGAATTCTTTTTAATTTAAATCAAATGGCTTTTTAGGGAAAATATACTAAAAATTCTGAAACTTGTATTGCTTATGAATCTTTTATTGGAATCCTTATCAAGTTGTATTTTTCAAGTTTTTCCTAAATAATCTTCAATGAATTGAAAATATTTTTTGGATTTTATTTAAGGCTATTAACACACAATTTCACTTTGTTAAATACAGTGCTAAACGTTCAACCAAAACGTTGTGTCTTTTTTTTTCCACTACCACATCCTCCATCTACTGACTGGATTGTCTCCCCAACTAGCACATATATACCATTGTCTATCTTTAGAATAAGTAAGGGTCATCTTTTGTCTTTATTCTATTCCTCGTATGCTTCTGAACTTGTTGAATTTTAATATAGTCACACCATAAGCATCACATATTTGATTCCCCTTTCAATAGTAAAGAGTGCACAACCAGAGCATACCTTCAAAGCTATCAATAGACTTACTCTGATATATTATTTTTGTATTTTTGTAAATTAAAATAATTAAATTATAGAACAAGAGTTTCAGGTGGTAGGTGTTGTAAGTTTTACCCAAACTGACTTTTGTCAATCTCGTTTTTGTCATCATATATGTCAAGTAGTTTTCTCACGTTAATTTTTAAAATATCCTTGTATAATGAATATTTACACTGATATCTAGTATAAAAATCTTGCAATTTATTTTAAAAACATTAAGATATTGAAAATCAATCTATTTCTTTGATTCATTAAAGACATTTTTAGCTTGTCTCCAGTACTTTCTTACTGGTTAAAAAATGAATTTGAAGTAGTCTGAATTTCATTATTATATGGCACTTTCCCTTTGATGAATACAAAGATGATATTCTGTATTAGCTATCTGAGAAGAATTTATTTTTTTAATTTTATTTATTTGTGAGTGAGAGAGAGCACAAGCAGTGGGAGCAGCAGGGTGAGGGAGAAGCAAACTCCCGGCTAAGCAGGGAATCTGTTGCAGAACTGAGTCCCAGGACCCTAAGATCATGACCTGAGCTAAAGGCTCAGGCGTTTAACTGACTGAGCCACCCAGGAGTCCCAATCTGAGAAGAGTTCTGTATGTTATTCCTATTAATATGAAGTTTAAAGTCTAGGTGATTAACTTAATATTTTAGAGTCTATTGCATAGATAGCACTATGTTCCAGGCAGAGAGTAAGAAAGAAATATTAAATCCACCATATTCTATGCATTCTAAATGAAAATAATTAATCAATCATAATAAATCCTTCTATTTATGGAATATCAACTTATAAGCTTTCCTCCATATGAACAATGCCAAATATCAGAATAAAGGGTCATCTAATACAAATAAAGGATAGAATTAAAGAATTCTGGTAAGCCATTTAATTTTGAAAAATGGTGCTATATTGTTGCTGAGTTGTGGTTTTCAGTTACATATATCTGATAAGTGTAGAAGTAACATGAGTGTTACGTGAGATGAGAAATGGTATATAATTAAGATATTTTTAAAAGTACAGATAAGTACAAATTTGTAAACATAGCATTATGGTGGGATCCTTGTCTGGTTTTGGGATCAAGGTGATGCTGGCCTCATAAAATGAGTTTGGAAGTTTTCCTTCCATTTCTATTTTTTGAAACAGTTTCAGGAGAATAGGAATTAGTTCTTCTTTAAATGTTTGGTAGAATTCCCCCGGGAAGCCGTCTGCCCCTGGGCTTTTGTTTGTTTGGAGATTTTTAATGACTGTTTCAATCTCCTTACTGGTTATGGGTCTGTTCAGGCTTTCTATTTCTTCCTGGTTCAGTTGTGGTAGTTTATATGTTTCTAGGAATGCATCCATTTCTTCCAGATTGTCAAATTTATTGCCGTAGAGTTGTTCATAGTATGTTCTTATAATAGTTTGTATTTCTTTGGTGTTAGTTGTGATCTCTCCTCTTTCATTCATGATTTTATTTATTTGGGTCCTTTCTCTTTTCTTTTTGATAAGTCGGGCCAGGGGTTTATCAATTTTATTAATTCTTTCAAAGAACCAGCTCCTACTTTCGTTGATTTGTTCTATTGTTTTTTTGGTTTCTATTTCATTGATTTCTGCTCTGATCTTTATGATTTCTCTTCTCCTGCTGGGCTTAGGGTTTCTTTCTTGTTCTTTCTCCAGCTCCTTTAGGTGTAGGGTTAGGTTGTGTACCTGAGACCTTTCTTGTTTCTTGAGAAAGGCTTGTACCACTATATATTTTCCTCTCAGGACTGCCTTTGTTGTATCCCACAGATTTTGAACCGTTGTATTTTCATTATCATTTGTTTCCATGATTTTTTTCAATTCTTCTTTAATTTCCCGGTTGACCCATTCATTTTTTAGAAGGATACTATTTAGTCTCCATATATTTGGGTTCTTTCCAAACTTCCTTTTGTGGTTGAGTTCTAGCTTTAGAGCATTGTGGTCTGAAAATATGCAGGGAATGATCCCAATCTTTTGATACCGGTTGAGTCCTGATTTAGGACCGAGGATGTGATCTATTCTGGAGAATGTTCCATGTGCACTAGAGAAGAATGTGTATTCTGTTGCTTTGGGATGAAATATTCTGAATATATCCGTGATGTCCATTTGGTCCAGTGTGTCGTTTAAGGCCTTTATTTCCTTGCTGATCTTTTGCTTGGATGACCTGTCCATTTCAGTGAGGGGAGTGTTAAAGTCCCCTACTATTATTGTATTATTGTTGATGTGTTTCTTTGATTTTGTTATTAATTGGTTTATATAGTTGGCTGCTCCCACGTTGGGGGCATAGATATTTAAAATTGTTAAATCTTCTTGTTGAACAGACCCTTTGAGTATGATATAGTGTCCTTCCTCATCTCTTATTATAGTCTTTGGCTTAAAATCCAATTGATCTGATATAAGGATTGCCACTCCTGCTTTCTTCTGATGTCCATTAGCATGGTAAATTCTTTTCCACCCCCTCACTTTAAATCTGGAGGTGTCTTCGGGCTTAAAAGAGTTTCTTGGAGGCAACATATAGATGGGTTTTGTTTTTTTATCCATTCTGATACCCTGCGTCTTTTGACAGGGGCATTTAGCCCATTCACATTCAGGGTAACTATTGAGAGATATGAATTTAGTGCCATTGTATTGCCTGTAAGGTGACTGTTACTGTATATGGTCTCTGTTCCTTTTTGATCTACCACTCGACCAAGTGGGATTTATTCCAGGGCTGCAAGGTTGGTTCAACATCCGCAAATCAGTCAATGTGATACAACACATCAATAAAAGAAAGAACAAGAACCATATGATACTCTCAATAGATGCTGAAAAAGCATTTGACAAAGTACAGCATCCCTTCCTGATCAAAACTCTTCAAAGTTTAGGGATAGAGGGCACATACCTCAATATCATCAAAGCCATCTATGAAAAACCCACCGCAAATATCATTCTCAATGGAGAAAAACTGAAAGCTTTTCCGCTAAGGTCAGGAACACGGCAGGGATGTCCATTATCACCACTGCTATTCAACATTGTACTAGAGGTCCTAGCCTCAGCAATCAGACAACAAAAGGAAATTAAAGGCATCCAAATCGGCAAAGAAGAAGTCAAATTATCACTCTTCGCAGATGATATGATACTCTATGTGGAAAACCCAAAAGACTCCACTCCAAAACTGCTAGAACTTATACAGGAATTTAGTAAAGTGTCAGGATATAAAATCAATGCACAGAAATCAGTTGCATTTCTCTACACCAACAGCAAGACAGAAGAAAGAGATATTAAGGAGTCAATCCCATTTACAATTGCATCCAAAACCATAAGATACCTAGGAATAAACCTAACCAAAGAGACACAGAATCTATACTCAGAAAACTATAAAGTACTCATGAAAGAAATTGAGGAAGACACAAAGAAATGGAAAAATGTTCCATGCTCCTGGATTGGAAGAATAAATATTGTGAAAATGTCTATGCTACCTAAAGCAATCTACACATTTAATGCAATTCCTATCAAAGTACCATCCATCTTTTTCAAAGAAATGGAACAAATAATGCTAAAATTTATATGGAACCAGAAAATACCTCGAATAGCCAAAGGGATATTGAAAAAGAAAGCCAACGTTGGTGGCATCACAATTCCGGATTTCAAACTCTAATACAAAGCTGTCATCATCAAGACAGCATGGTACTGGCACAAAAACAGACACATAGATCAATGGAACAGAATAGAGAGCCCAGAAATAGACCCTCAAATCTATGGTCAACTAATCTTCAACAAAGCAGGAAAGAATGTCCAATGGAAAAAAGACAGCCTCTTCAATAAATGGTGTTGGGAAAATTGGACAGCCACATGCAGAAAAATGAAATTGGACCATTTCCTTACACCACACACAAAAATAGACTCAAAATGGATGAAGGACCTCAATGTGTGAAAGGAATCCATCAAAATCCTTGAGAAGAACATGGGCAGCAACCTCTTTGACCTCTGCCGCAGCAACATCTTCCTAGGAACAACGCAAAAGTCAAGGGAAGCAAAGGCAAAAATGAACTATTGGGATTTCATCAAGATCAAAAGCTTTTGCACAGCAAAGGAAACAGTTAACAAAATCAAAAGACAACTGACAGAATGGGAGAAGATATTTGCAAACGACATATCAGATAAAGGACTAGTGTCCAGAATCTATAAAGAACTTAGCAAACTCAATACCCAAAGAATAAATAATCCAATCAAGAAATGGGCAGAGGACATGAACAGACATTTCTGCAAAGAAGACATCCAGATGGCCAACAGACACATGAAAAAGTGCTCCATATCACTCGGCATCAGGGAAATACAAATCAAAACCACAATGAGATATCACCTCACACCAGTCAGAATGGCTAAAATCAACAAGTCAGGAAATGACAGATGCTGGCGAGGATGCGGAGAAAGGGGAACCCTCCTACACTGTTGGTGGGAATGCAAGCTGGTGCAGCCTCTCTGGAAAACAGCATGGAGGTTCCTCAAAATGTTGAAAATAGAACTGCCCTATGACCCAGCAATTGCACTATTGGGTATTTACCCTAAAGATACAAATGTAGTGATCCAAAGGGGCACGTGTACCCGAATGTTAATAGCAGCAATGTCCACAATAGCCAAACTATGGAAAGAACCTAGATGTCCATCAACAGATGAATGGATCAAGAAGATGTGGTATATATACACAATGGAATACTATGCAGCCATCAAAAGAAATGAAATCTTGCCATTTGCGACAACATGGATAGAACTAGAGCGTATCATGCTTAGCGAAATAAGTCAAGCAGAGAAAGACAACTATCATATGATCTCCCTGATATGAGGAAGTGGTGATGCAACATGGGGGCTTAAGTGGGTAGGAGAAGAATAAATGAAACAAGATGGGATTGGGAGGGAGACAAACCATAAGTGACTCTTTTTTTTTTTTTTTTTTTTTTTTTTTTATTTTTATTTTTTATAAACATATATTTTTTATATACATATATTTTTATCCCCAGGTCTGTGAATCACCAGGTTTACACACTTCACAGCACTCACCAAATCACATACCCTCCCCAATGTCCATAATCCCACCCCCTTCTCCCCAACCCCCTCCCCCCGGCAACCCTCAGTTTGTTTTGTGAGATTAAGAGTCACTCCCATAAGTGACTCTTAATCTCACAAAACAAACTGAGGGTTGCTGGGGGGAGGGCGTTAGGGAGAAGGGGGTGGGATTATGGACATTGGGGATGGTATGTGCTTTGGTGAGTGCTGTGAAGTGTGTAAACCTGGTGATTCACAGACCTGTACCCCTGGGGATAAAAATATATGTTTATAAAAAATAAAAAAAATAAAAAAAACATAGCATTATGGAGGAATAAAAATAAATGATAGCTACACACTCTAAAGTGAATACATCTTGGAAAGTTAATAGAGAAGTAAAACAAGGGCAGTGCAAAAAGTATGGTACATTTTTATGAAGTTCAAAAAAATTCTGTGAAACCATAGATGGACTTAAAGATACTATTATGTATCAAATATTGTAAAAATTAATCAAGGAAATAGCAAACATAAAAAAACCAAAGCATACAAACTTGGGTAGATACAATAGGTGTGATCATGTTCTACTTCATAAAGAGATTCCACTATCATGGAATATGCCTCCAAAGACAACATACAGGAGTACCTGCAGGCCCAGAGGCCTCCTGACCTGGAGTACTGTTACAATATCAGCCACAATGCAGCAGAGCAACTCTCCTCCAAGGACCTGGTATCCTACGCCTATCAGGTAGCCTGAGGCATGGAGTACCTTGCCTCCAAGAAGTGCATACACCAAGACCTGGCCACCAGGGAAGTGCTGGTGACAAAGGACAACATGATGAAGATCTCAGACTTCAGCCTTGCCAGAGATATCACCACATCAGTTACTATAAAAAGACAACCAACAGTGGACTGCCTGTAAAGTGGATGGTCCCTAAGGCCATGTTTGACCAGATCTACATCCACCAGAGTGACTTCTGGTCTTTTTGGGTGATCCTGTGAAAAATCTTCACTCTGGAAGCCTCCGATATCCTGGAGTACCTGTGGAGGTGGTTTTCAAGCTGCTGAAGGAGTCATTTGATGGATAAGCCAATAAGTGCACCAGAGAGTTATACACAATAATGAGGGGTGGCTGGCATGTGGTACCTTCAAGCTGCTGGTAGAAGATTGGGATCATACTGTGGCCTTGACCTCCAACCAGGAGTACCCGGACTTGTCCTTGGCCCTGGAACAATACTGTCTATGCTTTCCCAACACCCAAAGCTCCACCTGCTCCTCAGAGAAGAATTCCACCTTCTCTCATGTGCCGTTGCCCAGGGAGGCCTATCTACCCTGACACCCAGCCCAGCTTGCCAATGGTGGACTCAAATGACTAGTATACCTATTACTCCTGTCCAGATTCCGTCATAAGCTGTAAACCTTATCCCCCACCCTCCCTGCAAGACTCACTGCCTTCTCCTTTGTCCCTTTCCTACTGGCAGGAGCCAGCTGCCTACCTGAGGCCTTCACCCCTTGAAGTCCAGCTCTCTTCCCCTTCCTCTTCCTCCTCCTTACAACCTGCTCATGAAAGAAAGGCACAGAGAGGCAGGTACTTGCTCGTGGCTACTTCCTTCCCTCCCATATGTTGGACCAAGACCCCTCCCTGGCATCTGGTACTGCCTGGACGTCGAGGGAGTGGGAGATGAGGCATGCCAGTGAAAGCTATCCGAGCTTTCCTGTTTTGGTTTTGTCTGCTTAGCATAACATGTAAGACTGAGTTCTGGTGGCAGGGACCTAGTCCTTGGGGCTATAGCACTAGTGAGGGGAGGTCAACTGCTCTGGGCCTTGGCTAAGAGCAACCCCTGCTCCAGAGATATGGTGCCAAGGGCTTATTAATTTTGATACTAATTTGCTTTGCTAACCAAATACCTGGTATCAAAAGATGGGAAGGAGAGGCTGAAAGCAGTGTTGTGACCATGGGGTCCAGCCACAAACTATGAAGAAAACACAAAGTGTATAAATCTGAGTAAGTATATATTTACACACATTTTTAAATAGGTTGTTATCAAAGATTTAAATAATGGGAAATATGCTCCTCGTGGCTCGGAAGCATCAGTTGCCATATATTAAAAACAAAGTAAAGAGGTGTCTGGTTGGCTTCCACCATAAGTGTCCCTTCTTTTCAGGTCATGATCCCAGGGTCCTGGGATGGAGCCCCACATCAGGCTCTCTGCTCAGTGGGAAACCTGCTTCTCCTTTTCCCTCTGCCCTGCTTATAGTTCCTCTTCTTGTCTCTCTGTCTGTCAAATAAATAAAATATTAAAAAAAAAAGAAAGAAACAAAATGTTTTTAAAAGGTCTTTTTTTTTTTTCTTCTAATTTTCTACGGGTGCCTGGATGACTCAGTTGTTTAAGCAGATGTTTGACTTTGTCTGAGGTCATGATTCCAGTGTACAGGGATCCAGCCCTGCATGGGACTACTTGCACCCCAAGGAGTTTGCTTCTTCCTCTCCCTTTGCACGTGATTCCCCCCGCTTGTGCGCTTCCTCTCTCTCTCTCTCTCTCTCTCTCTCTCTCTTGCTGTCAATAAACAAAATAAAAATTTTTCCTAAATAAATAAATAAATTTCTAAACCTATTTTCACTTTAGGTCCCTTAACAAAAATTGCTACTGCTTCATTAAAAAAAAAAAAAAAGATAATTTAGAAATGTGCTTCCAGAGCTAAAAAGCTGTTTTGTTTTTTTGGTCAGGATTAAATATAGAAGTGCTTTAAAAAGTAAAAGAGAAAATATGCTATATTAACAATAATCACACTATAACTTTGGTGGTTATATCAAGATAATGAAAAGTGATTTTAAAGCAAATTTCATTATCAGACATAATGATCAAGTCAAAATTACAGAAGAGTAAAAGGATGAATTCCTCAGGGAGTATAATAATTCTTGACTTTTAATACTTAATAGCAGATTTGGGGATATATAGGGAAAAACTAAGAACAAAAATCATAACTTCTACCTTAGAAGAGAAATGGAAAAAAATTTCAACACTTTTATTTTAAGATTATATAGACAAATGGTCATCAAATTGGTAAGATATGTAAGACTTGAACAAAATTATCAACTAACTAGATATGCTTGATATTACAGAACACTCCCAACAACCGCAGACTACATATATCTTAAGCCATGATTTTCTTTGCAAAGGTCAACATTGATAATGTTCTAGTCATACCTCCGTGTACCAGGAAAGAAGTAGCACATTTCTTGAAAGACACAGCTATCAAAAATCCATTGAGAAACCGTAAAGATGGAGAAGGGATTTGCAAATTATATATCTGATAATGGACATCTACTCTGATTATTAAAAATGAATAAAAATAAAAAACCTTACTAATAACCAAACAGAGTATCCAATTTTACATGTGAAGAAAATTATTGCAGAGACATGTCACCAAAAGGATATGGATGGCTTATAAGCACATGACAAATTTCTCAACATTTAGACATTAAAGAAATACAAATTAAAATCATAATGAGATATGCTTACATATCTATTAGAATGGCTAAAATTATAAAGGCTAATTGTACTTCGTCTGAGCTAGATTGAGAAGCAACAAAAAATCTAAACTGTTGTTGGCATATATCATGATACCACCACTTTGGAAAATATCTGCCTTATAATAGGTTCAGTAGACAATTTGTAAATTTCAAAAAAAATTAATGTTGAGAGTATACTGAATTTCATAAGTCATTTCAATATTTTTTTCCAAAAAATAAACTATGTAAAACATACCTTAAATTTACTTTCAAAATATTTTATAGCATATAATGGACAATATACATAAGCCTTAAAGAAACAATCATATAAATAACCATTTCATACCTACTTAAAAATTGCATAATACCACACTCCTAGATCCTCCCTGAATGCTCTAAAATAACCCTTCAAAGGAAATACATTTTTAAAAATAACAGATTTTTTGGAAAATAATTTAATAAAATAAAAGTTTCATTCATCTATGTAGATCATAATAAATGTTTTTAATAAGCATGAAATTATAACTCTGAAGTGTGCTAAAATGAAACCACCTGCTAAGGGTGAGAGAACAAAAATAAACATCATTTTTCCAAATAAGAGGAATTTATTACCTTCGAATCAATGCATGTGGATTTGTTCAAACTGGCAATAAAGGAATATGGAAACACAAACCATAGAAAGTCATATTTTAGATTTCTAAAAGACTTCAAGTGAGGAATATACATTTTTTAAATGTTACATAATGACAGGATGACAGGGTGTGACAAATAGCATTTTAAAAGCTCAGAAAGCCCACTCTCAACCGTTTCCTCTCCCAAAGGCAGTTGCTCTTAGAGTCCGCACATGGCCCTTGGGGCCTGCTGGTCGTTGGCTACTGCGACCTGTACTTTGGGTCTAACAGCTGCGGGGCATCAAGATGAGAACGTCTCTTGTTCTAAGACTTAATATAGTTTGGGGCACATGGTAAGCAATAATCACTTTTTTAGTTGATCCAAGTGTTCGACCTTTCTTAATTTTTCTAGTACCACATTTTTTAGTTCTAAGATTTGTCCTCGCCCCCACCCCATTTTAATATCTTTTAAGGTGGCACTCACCTTGCACTTGAGGACATATCCTAGTTTAACGGACAGCATTTCTCTTTCTTAGTCGAACATAAACTATAGTGCATCTTACCCTTGATGAAAGCTAGGATGCAATTAAATACTCTATTATGGTTACGATTCTGATATTTGAAATCCTCCGGTAGCTCCCTGTGCCCCCACAGTGTAGTACCTCACCTCCTCGGCATAGTATACAAACCATCTCACCCCCAGTGTTAACCCCGGGGCTCAGCCTCCATCCCCAGGTGATGCTGCCAGATCAGCTGTCGGTTGTCATGAACTTGCTGTAGTGTCCCGAATGCACTGTGCTGCCTCCTGGCACTTTGAAACTTGACACACTCATCCTCATTCTTCGCTTTGCCCTTGTCTATCAGCTCCCCTGAAAATCTGTTCCTAAGTGGCTTTTCCCAGCTCCAACCTACCCTTGGCAGTCTTTTCTCTCCCTGTGGTAAAGCCTGTCACACTGCACCATGGACATGCCCGTTGTCCCCCTGAGAAGAGAAAAGGGACAGTGAGGGCCCCCCAGCATTTGCAGCTCTAATGCAGAACCCCATGCCTGGCTTGCAGGAAATCCCAGATCATGAAGACAAACGGAGATCATCCTCTGACTAAAACCAGCTCTTCTTTGCCTACCGCAGGACCTGGATCAATAAAGGGAAGCCAGTTATTATTGCTGTTTTTCTAGGGATATTTTCCCCATATATTTCCCAGGTCTTTACTCTTTTTACAGCACTTTAATTCAGGCTTCAACCACTTCCTAGTCAGATCAGGTGAAATCATTTCCCTTCCCATACCCTCCATGTATTTCACACCTAGTAATTCTTTTTTTAAAGATCTTATTTACCCATTTGACAGACAGATCACAAGTAGGTAGAGAGGCAGGCAGAGAGAGAGGGGGGAAGCAGGCTCCCCGCTGAGCAGAGAGCCCGATGTGGGGCTCCATCCCAGGACCCTGAAATCATGACCTGAGCCGAAGGCAGAGGCCTAAATCACTGAGCCACGCAGGAGACGCCATATCTGGTAATTTTTAATCAATGTGGATTTGCTGCATCAAATAGTTCCTTCTTCAAATATAAATATATAAATATATTGATCAAGTCACTCGCATGTCTTAGGAGAATGTCATGCCTTTAGTAGCAAACTTGAAATCTTGGCCATTGGTTTTGATTTTTGATTTTTGTTTTGGTTTGATTTCGTTCGGTTTTTGTAATTTTAAAAATCCCTCCACCCCTTTGCCCTGTCTGACCTGATTGCTTTCAGCTGTTTCTGCAACAATATTTCCCCGCAGCGAAAACTCTCATTGTTTACAGTGGCGCCCCCTTCTGAACACTTTGTTAATAAAAAGCTTTTTTTTTTTGGGGGGGGGGGCTATGGTAAATGTGGAACAACAATGAGGTATTTCAAAGAGGTGAACCACAGATAAATTTCTCTAAGGGTGGAGTGAGGGTTACTCAAAAAGGAACTTGACAAGGCTTTTACAGATATCAACAATCATTATAACATAACGTGACTGATTGTTACCGTGCTCTTAACTGGGCAAACACTTGTTGGCTTCCAAGAAAGACTAACATAGTTGAGATGGTTCTAGCGGCCTTCTAGCACAAGGTCTCATGAGGCAGGGAATTTAGCCACTGGCTGTGCAAGGCATGAGGCCTGTTAGAGATTCTATTTTTTCCTCTACAGAATGGGTCTTTCTACATTCCAGGTCCTTTCTACCCCAATAAATAATGCGGCGATTCTCTCAGTGAGTTGTACTTTTGCTTTAAACAGCCAACTGGCTCTTAAAAAGGACTTTTGTATAAATTCCTTAAAACAAAAAGTCCTTTTAAAAAAATCTTTTTTTTATTTTTTATTTTTTAATCCCATATGTTTACTCTGATCGTGGAACTTGGTCATTATGACCTTCTCGGCTGATTAAAATATTCATCATCAGCACCTACTGCTCTCCTCTCCTGGTGGTCTCTCCGGAAGGGGTCTTCTCTAGGTCTTCTAGCAGGAGATGGGCACTTCCCCTCTACCCCTGTTGCCGAACCAACATTACCTATCCTGCAGGGTCAGGTCGGCCTGGCCTTTTATCTGTTGTTCTCTTCTGAGTGGTTAGTTTTTCATAGATACCGTGCTTTGCTTTTGTCAGGATTTACCCTGGACTATCAAAACCCTTTTCTTGTGCCAGTGAAGCCTAAGAAACAGTCCTGATGAGAGAACAAGGAACTCGAACAGATCATATTTATCCTGAATGTTCCGTTCAAAATGAAAAATACATTTCTGAGGAGCATCAAGATCTCTGAGAAGGGAAGTTTCACCAACTCTGTCATGTAGGGGCATCAATTGCGATTCTGTGTCAATTTTCCGACTTTCCCAGCTAATACTTCTCTACGTCAGAAAGCCCACTCTCAACCGTTTCCTCTCTCAAAGGCAGTTGCTCTTAGAGTCTGCACATGGCACCTGGAGCCCGCTGGTCGTTGGCTACTGCCCTCTGTACTTTGGGTCTAACAGCTGCGCGGCATCAAGATGAGAACGTCTCTTGTTCTAAGACTTAATATAGTTTGGGGCACATGGTAAGCAATAATCACTTTTTTAGTTGATCCAAGTGTTCGACCTTTCTTAATTTTCTAGTACCACATTTTTTAGTTCTAAGATTTGTCCTCGCCCCCACCCCATTTTAATATCTCTTAAGGTGGCACTCACCTTGCACTTGAGGACATATCCTAGTTTAACGGACAGCATTTCTCTTTCTTAGTCGAACATAAACTATAGTGCATCTTACCCTTGATGAAAGCTAGGATGCAATTAAATACTCTATTATGGTTACGATTCTGATATTTGAAATCCTCCGGTAGCTCCCTGTGCCCCCACAGTGTAGTACCTCACCTCCTCGGCATAGTATACAAACCATCTCACCCCCAGTGTTAACCCCGGGGCTCAGCCTCCATCCCCAGGTGATGCTGCCAGATCAGCTGTCGGTTGTCATGAACTTGCTGTAGTGTCCCGAATGCACTGTGCTACCTCCTGGCACTTTGAAACTTGACACACACATCCTCATTCTTCGCTTTGCCCTTGTCTATCAGCTCCCCTGAAAATCTGTTCCTAAGTGGCTTTTCCCAGCTCCAACCTACCCTTGTCAGCCTTTTATCTCCCTGTGGTAAAGCTTGTCACACTGCACCATGGACATGCCCGTTGTCCCCCTGAGAAGAGAAAAGGGACAGTGAGGGCCCCCCAGCATTTGCAGCTATAGTGCAGAGCCCCATGCCTGACTTGCAGGAAATGCCAGATCATGAAGACAAACGGAGATCATCCTCTGACTAAAACCAGCACTTCTTTGCCTACCACAGGATCTGGATCAATAAAGAGCAGCCAGTTATTATTGCTCTTTTTCTAGGGATATTTTCCCCATATATTTCAGGGGTTTCTGGTTAGCCCCAGAGGGCAATGTTTTTTCTTCTGGAGGGCAGGCTGAGGGCTGCATTGTAGTTCTGGAATTGCCAAACTGGAGGGCTTGTGGGCCAGGAGTTGAGGACAGAAGTCTGAGAACACAAGCAACCTTAGGTTTCTGGGCGAGGGCATGGCAGGTACGCTCTGCAGAGCTGAATCGAGATTACGTGCATCTGAAATCAGGTGAGGATCTGACGAACGCTCAGGTTGGAGTTTCTGTCCCTTATGGCCCTCTTCATGAAGAGGTGGTGGATCACGAGGTCATGGAATTTTTCCCACGATGGGAGTTGTGAGATGCTCCAAATCATAAAGATACTTCTGCAGGACGATTGAGATCTTTTGGTTGGCTCCAGGACTTCCCATACGGATCGATTCTGAGTAGGGTTCTAAGGATGGATGGCTGGGAAGCCCGACTCTCATTCCTCTTGTGTCCTAGTGACAAGACAGGTTAGATCTGCTGGATCTGGGGGAGAAACTGAGAGGGTTGAGTTGAAATGGACTCTCTTGTGGATGGGTCCTAATGTGGGTTTGTGTCCATGGAGAACTTGGAATGAGGCAGGGGCACAGGATCCCTGAAGGGTTCTCCTAACCAGAGGCTTTGACACAGCTCCACCGTGCAAGATTCCCACGTGGAGACGAGAATGCTGCTATTGGAATCCAGGCCTCTGAGCAGAGATGCCTGGACAACAAAGCAATGGATCCGATTAGGATCTAGGGGCCTACTCATTCCAATTGACCCCTGGGGACATCTGTCCACGGGTCTAAGTGCAGGTAGATGCTCAGCTGGTGTCAGACCACCCTTGTTTTTCCTGGGCAGTCAACACTATTGGGATGGCCCCGGGCACTTTGGAGGTTTATCATCCTATTTCTAGGTTTGTGGCCAATGGAATAGGCAGAATTCCAAGGTTTGGCTACAAGAACCTGTGCCTGTAGGTTTTGTGGGCCAGGGCTGTGGGGACAGTTCTCTGAAAACACAAACTCAGCTTAGGTTTCGGGTCGTAGGTATTGCAGGACTGATCTACAGACCGTGAGGAGAACTCTTCAGGATATGAACAAGGGGGCGAGTGTGAGAAGCTTGCTCAAGATTTTGTCTCTGGATATTGTGTCACTGATGGCCGTGGAATGTCCGGGTCGCCTCATGGGCCATGGACGAGTCTTCCTCTCTGGGCATTTGGCCCGATCCCAAGAGTTTGGGGTTATTCTTTGAGATGGGAGGAGTCCGTTTTGTTTTGTTTTTACCTCAGGTGTCCCACCAAAAGAGAGTTTCCAGAGCAGAGCCCTGGGTAGGGGCGACTGGACAACCAGAAAGCTGGTTAAAACGTGGGGCCTAGGGGAATGGCAAGCCCATTATGACGTCTAATGGTCCAGCCACTGAGAGGACTTACTAGAGGACAAGTCTCACGCTGAGGGTCACAATGCGTGTTTGTGCCCTCTTCGTACTCAAGCATGGGCGGGGCCTCATGGTGAACGCTGGTTTCTCCTACACTGAACGTGGGACAAC
Organism: Mustela lutreola; assembly: GCF_030435805.1. Classification (NCBI taxonomy): domain Eukaryota; kingdom Metazoa; phylum Chordata; class Mammalia; order Carnivora; family Mustelidae; genus Mustela; species Mustela lutreola. The sequence continues at coordinate 95,819,078 of NC_081292.1, forward strand.
ATGCCAACCACAAGGTTTCTTGCCATAGGGAAGGAGGAGTTCTGATTTCTGCATCACATTGACCCCTTGGCGGGGTTTGAAGTTAAGGTCTATGTTCTGAAGTCTGAGAAGCTAGGTTGGGAATAGATGACGAGCTAAGGCCATGCTTGTTCATATCCTGAAGAGTTCTCCTCACGGTCTGTAGATCAGTCCTGCAATACCTACGACCCGAAACCTAAGCTGAGTTTGTGTTTTCAGAGAACTGTCCCCACAGCCCTGGCCCACAAAACCTACAGGCACAGGTTCTTGTAGCCAAACCTTGGAATTCTGCCTATTCCATTGGCCACAAACCTAGAAATAGGATGATAAACCTCCAAAGTGCCCGGGGCCATCCCAATAGTGTTGACTGCCCAGGAAAAACAAGGGTGGTCTGACACCAGCTGAGCATCTACCTGCACTTAGACCCGTGGACAGATGTCCCCAGGGGTCAATTGGAATGAGTAGGCCCCTAGATCCTAATCGGATCCATTGCTTTGTTGTCCAGGCATCTCTGCTCAGAGGCCTGGATTCCAATAGCAGCATTCTCGTCTCCACGTGGGAATCTTGCACGGTGGAGCTGTGTCAAAGCCTCTGGTTAGGAGAACCCTTCAGGGATCCTGTGCCCCTGCCTCATTCCAAGTTCTCCATGGACACAAACCCACATTAGGACCCATCCACAAGAGAGTCCATTTCAACTCAACCCTCTCAGTTTCTCCCCCAGATCCAGCAGATCTAACCTGTCTTGTCACTAGGACACAAGAGGAATGAGAGTCGGGCTTCCCAGCCATCCATCCTTAGAACCCTACTCAGAATCGATCCGTATGGGAAGTCCTGGAGCCAACCAAAAGATCTCAATCGTCCTGCAGAAGTATCTTTATGATTTGGAGCATCTCACAACTCCCATCGTGGGAAAAATTCCATGACCTCGTGATCCACCACCTCTTCATGAAGAGGGCCATAAGGGACAGAAACTCCAACCTGAGCGTTCGTCAGATCCTCACCTGATTTCAGATGCACGTAATCTCGATTCTGCTCTGCAGAGCGTACCTGCCATGCCCTCGCCCAGAAACCTAAGGTTGCTTGTGTTCTCAGACTTCTGTCCTCAACTCCTGGCCCACAAGCCCTCCAGTTTGGCAATTCCAGAACTACAATGCAGCCCTCAGCCTGCCCTCCAGAAGAAAAAACATTGCCCTCTGGGGCTAACCAGAAACCCCTGAAATATATGGGGAAAATATCCCTAGAAAAAGAGCAATAATAACTGGCTGCTCTTTATTGATCCAGATCCTGTGGTAGGCAAAGAAGTGCTGGTTTTAGTCAGAGGATGATCTCCGTTTGTCTTCATGATCTGGCATTTCCTGCAAGTCAGGCATGGGGCTCTGCACTATAGCTGCAAATGCTGGGGGGCCCTCACTGTCCCTTTTCTCTTCTCAGGGGGACAACGGGCATGTCCATGGTGCAGTGTGACAAGCTTTACCACAGGGAGATAAAAGGCTGACAAGGGTAGGTTGGAGCTGGGAAAAGCCACTTAGGAACAGATTTTCAGGGGAGCTGATAGACAAGGGCAAAGCGAAGAATGAGGATGTGTGTGTCAAGTTTCAAAGTGCCAGGAGGTAGCACAGTGCATTCGGGACACTACAGCAAGTTCATGACAACCGACAGCTGATCTGGCAGCATCACCTGGGGATGGAGGCTGAGCCCCGGGGTTAACACTGGGGGTGAGATGGTTTGTATACTATGCCGAGGAGGTGAGGTACTACACTGTGGGGGCACAGGGAGCTACCGGAGGATTTCAAATATCAGAATCGTAACCATAATAGAGTATTTAATTGCATCCTAGCTTTCATCAAGGGTAAGATGCACTATAGTTTATGTTCGACTAAGAAAGAGAAATGCTGTCCGTTAAACTAGGATATGTCCTCAAGTGCAAGGTGAGTGCCACCTTAAAAGATATTAAAATGGGGTGGGGGCGAGGACAAATCTTAGAACTAAAAAATGTGGTACTAGAAAAATTAAGAAAGGTCGAACACTTGGATCAACTAAAAAAGTGATTATTGCTTACCATGTGCCCCAAACTATATTAAGTCTTAGAACAAGAGACGTTCTCATCTTGATGCCCCGCAGCTGTTAGACCCAAAGTACAGGTCGCAGTAGCCAACGACCAGCAGGCCCCAAGGGCCATGTGCGGACTCTAAGAGCAACTGCCTTTGGGAGAGGAAACGGTTGAGAGTGGGCTTTCTGAGCTTTTAAAATGCTATTTGTCACACCCTGTCATCCTGTCATTATGTAACATTTAAAAAATGTATATTCCTCACTTGAAGTCTTTTAGAAATCTAAAATATGACTTTCTATGGTTTGTGTTTCCATATTCCTTTATTGCCAGTTTGAACAAATCCACATGCATTGATTCGAAGGTAATAAATTCCTCTTATTTGGAAAAATGATGTTTATTTTTGTTCTCTCACCCTTAGCAGGTGGTTTCATTTTAGCACACTTCAGAGTTATAATTTCATGCTTATTAAAAACATTTATTATGATCTACATAGATGAATGAAACTTTTATTTTATTAAATTATTTTCCAAAAAATCTGTTATTTTTAAAAATGTATTTCCTTTGAAGGGTTATTTTAGAGCATTCAGGGAGGATCTAGGAGTGTGGTATTATGCAATTTTTAAGTAGGTATGAAATGGTTATTTATATGATTGTTTCTTTAAGGCTTATGTATATTGTCCATTATATGCTATAAAATATTTTGAAAGTAAATTTAAGGTATGTTTTACATAGTTTATTTTTTGGAAAAAAATATTGAAATGACTTATGAAATTCAGTATACTCTCAACATTAATTTTTTTTGAAATTTACAAATTGTCTACTGAACCTATTATAAGGCAGATATTTTCCAAAGTGGTGGTATCATGATATATGCCAACAACAGTTTAGATTTTTTGTTGCTTCTCAATCTAGCTCAGACGAAGTACAATTAGCCTTTATAATTTTAGCCATTCTAATAGATATGTAAGCATATCTCATTATGATTTTAATTTGTATTTCTTTAATGTCTAAATGTTGAGAAATTTGTCATGTGCTTATAAGCCATCCATATCCTTTTGGTGACATGTCTCTGCAATAATTTTCTTCACATGTAAAATTGGATACTCTGTTTGGTTATTAGTAAGGTTTTTTATTTTTATTCATTTTTAATAATCAGAGTAGATGTCCATTATCAGATATATAATTTGCAAATCCCTTCTCCATCTTTACGGTTTCTCAATGGATTTTTGATAGCTGTGTCTTTCAAGAAATGTGCTACTTCTTTCCTGGTACACGGAGGTATGACTAGAACATTATCAATGTTGACCTTTGCAAAGAAAATCATGGCTTAAGATATATGTAGTCTGCGGTTGTTGGGAGTGTTCTGTAATATCAAGCATATCTAGTTAGTTGATAATTTTGTTCAAGTCTTACATATCTTACCAATTTGATGACCATTTGTCTATATAATCTTAAAATAAAAGTGTTGAAATTTTTTTCCATTTCTCTTCTAAGGTAGAAGTTATGATTTTTGTTCTTAGTTTTTCCCTATATATCCCCAAATCTGCTATTAAGTATTAAAAGTCAAGAATTATTATACTCCCTGAGGAATTCATCCTTTTACTCTTCTGTAATTTTGACTTGATCATTATGTCTGATAATGAAATTTGCTTTAAAATCACTTTTCATTATCTTGATATAACCACCAAAGTTATAGTGTGATTATTGTTAATATAGCATATTTTCTCTTTTACTTTTTAAAGCACTTCTATATTTAATCCTGACCAAAAAAACAAAACAGCTTTTTAGCTCTGGAAGCACATTTCTAAATTATCTTTTTTTTTTTTTTTAATGAAGCAGTAGCAATTTTTGTTAAGGGACCTAAAGTGAAAATAGGTTTAGAAATTTATTTATTTATTTAGGAAAAATTTTTATTTTGTTTATTGACAGCAAGAGAGAGAGAGAGAGAGAGAGAGAGAGAGAGGAAGCGCACAAGCGGGGGGAATCACGTGCAAAGGGAGAGGAAGAAGCAAACTCCTTGGGGTGCAAGTAGTCCCATGCAGGGCTGGATCCCTGTACACTGGAATCATGACCTCAGACAAAGTCAAACATCTGCTTAAACAACTGAGTCATCCAGGCACCCGTAGAAAATTAGAAGAAAAAAAAAAAAGACCTTTTAAAAACATTTTGTTTCTTTCTTTTTTTTTAATATTTTATTTATTTGACAGACAGAGAGACAAGAAGAGGAACTATAAGCAGGGCAGAGGGAAAAGGAGAAGCAGGTTTCCCACTGAGCAGAGAGCCTGATGTGGGGCTCCATCCCAGGACCCTGGGATCATGACCTGAAAAGAAGGGACACTTATGGTGGAAGCCAACCAGACACCTCTTTACTTTGTTTTTAATATATGGCAACTGATGCTTCCGAGCCACGAGGAGCATATTTCCCATTATTTAAATCTTTGATAACAACCTATTTAAAAATGTGTGTAAATATATACTTACTCAGATTTATACACTTTGTGTTTTCTTCATAGTTTGTGGCTGGACCCCATGGTCACAACACTGCTTTCAGCCTCTCCTTCCCATCTTTTGATACCAGGTATTTGGTTAGCAAAGCAAATTAGTATCAAAATTAATAAGCCCTTGGCACCATATCTCTGGAGCAGGGGTTGCTCTTAGCCAAGGCCCAGAGCAGTTGACCTCCCCTCACTAGTGCTATAGCCCCAAGGACTAGGTCCCTGCCACCAGAACTCAGTCTTACATGTTATGCTAAGCAGACAAAACCAAAACAGGAAAGCTCGGATAGCTTTCACTGGCATGCCTCATCTCCCACTCCCTCGACGTCCAGGCAGTACCAGATGCCAGGGAGGGGTCTTGGTCCAACATATGGGAGGGAAGGAAGTAGCCACGAGCAAGTACCTGCCTCTCTGTGCCTTTCTTTCATGAGCAGGTTGTAAGGAGGAGGAAGAGGAAGGGGAAGAGAGCTGGACTTCAAGGGGTGAAGGCCTCAGGTAGGCAGCTGGCTCCTGCCAGTAGGAAAGGGACAAAGGAGAAGGCAGTGAGTCTTGCAGGGAGGGTGGGGGATAAGGTTTACAGCTTATGACGGAATCTGGACAGGAGTAATAGGTATACTAGTCATTTGAGTCCACCATTGGCAAGCTGGGCTGGGTGTCAGGGTAGATAGGCCTCCCTGGGCAACGGCACATGAGAGAAGGTGGAATTCTTCTCTGAGGAGCAGGTGGAGCTTTGGGTGTTGGGAAAGCATAGACAGTATTGTTCCAGGGCCAAGGACAAGTCCGGGTACTCCTGGTTGGAGGTCAAGGCCACAGTATGATCCCAATCTTCTACCAGCAGCTTGAAGGTACCACATGCCAGCCACCCCTCATTATTGTGTATAACTCTCTGGTGCACTTATTGGCTTATCCATCAAATGACTCCTTCAGCAGCTTGAAAACCACCTCCACAGGTACTCCAGGATATCGGAGGCTTCCAGAGTGAAGATTTTTCACAGGATCACCCAAAAAGACCAGAAGTCACTCTGGTGGATGTAGATCTGGTCAAACATGGCCTTAGGGACCATCCACTTTACAGGCAGTCCACTGTTGGTTGTCTTTTTATAGTAACTGATGTGGTGATATCTCTGGCAAGGCTGAAGTCTGAGATCTTCATCATGTTGTCCTTTGTCACCAGCACTTCCCTGGTGGCCAGGTCTTGGTGTATGCACTTCTTGGAGGCAAGGTACTCCATGCCTCAGGCTACCTGATAGGCGTAGGATACCAGGTCCTTGGAGGAGAGTTGCTCTGCTGCATTGTGGCTGATATTGTAACAGTACTCCAGGTCAGGAGGCCTCTGGGCCTGCAGGTACTCCTGTATGTTGTCTTTGGAGGCATATTCCATGATAGTGGAATCTCTTTATGAAGTAGAACATGATCACACCTATTGTATCTACCCAAGTTTGTATGCTTTGGTTTTTTTATGTTTGCTATTTCCTTGATTAATTTTTACAATATTTGATACATAATAGTATCTTTAAGTCCATCTATGGTTTCACAGAATTTTTTTGAACTTCATAAAAATGTACCATACTTTTTGCACTGCCCTTGTTTTACTTCTCTATTAACTTTCCAAGATGTATTCACTTTAGAGTGTGTAGCTATCATTTATTTTTATTCCTCCATAATGCTATGTTTTTTTTATTTTTTTTATTTTTTATAAACATATATTTTTATCCCCAGGGGTACAGGTCTGTGAATCACCAGGTTTACACACTTCACAGCACTCACCAAAGCACATACCATCCCCAATGTCCATAATCCCACCCCCTTCTCCCTAACGCCCTCCCCCCAGCAACCCTCAGTTTGTTTTGTGAGATTAAGAGTCACTTATGGGAGTGACTCTTAATCTCACAAAACAAACTGAGGGTTGCCGGGGGGAGGGGGTTGGGGAGAAGGGGGTGGGATTATGGACATTGGGGAGGGTATGTGATTTGGTGAGTGCTGTGAAGTGTGTAAACCTGGTGATTCACAGACCTGGGGATAAAAATATATGTATATAAAAAATATATGTTTATAAAAAATAAAAATAAAAAAAAAAAAAAAAAAAAAAAAAAAAGAGTCACTTATGGTTTGTCTCCCTCCCAATCCCATCTTGTTTCATTTATTCTTCTCCTACCCACTTAAGCCCCCATGTTGCATCACCACTTCCTCATATCAGGGAGATCATATGATAGTTGTCTTTCTCTGCTTGACTTATTTCGCTAAGCATGATACGCTCTAGTTCTATCCATGTTGTCGCAAATGGCAAGATTTCATTTCTTTTGATGGCTGCATAGTATTCCATTGTGTATATATACCACATCTTCTTGATCCATTCATCTGTTGATGGACATCTAGGTTCTTTCCATAGTTTGGCTATTGTGGACATTGCTGCTATTAACATTCGGGTACACGTGCCCCTTTGGATCACTACATTTGTATCTTTAGGGTAAATACCCAATAGTGCAATTGCTGGGTCATAGGGCAGTTCTATTTTCAACATTTTGAGGAACCTCCATGCTGTTTTCCAGAGAGGCTGCACCAGCTTGCATTCCCACCAACAGTGTAGGAGGGTTCCCCTTTCTCCGCATCCTCGCCAGCATCTGTCATTTCCTGACTTGTTGATTTTAGCCATTCTGACTGGTGTGAGGTGATATCTCATTGTGGTTTTGATTTGTATTTCCCTGATGCCGAGTGATATGGAGCACTTTTTCATGTGTCTGTTGGCCATCTGGATGTCTTCTTTGCAGAAATGTCTGTTCATGTCCTCTGCCCATTTCTTGATTGGATTATTTATTCTTTGGGTATTGAGTTTGCTAAGTTCTTTATAGATTCTGGACACTAGTCCTTTATCTGATATGTCGTTTGCAAATATCTTCTCCCATTCTGTCAGTTGTCTTTTGATTTTGTTAACTGTTTCCTTTGCTGTGCAAAAGCTTTTGATCTTGATGAAATCCCAATAGTTCATTTTTGCCTTTGCTTCCCTTGACTTTTGCGTTGTTCCTAGGAAGATGTTGCTGCGGCAGAGGTCAAAGAGGTTGCTGCCCATGTTCTTCTCAAGGATTTTGATGGATTCCTTTCACACATTGAGGTCCTTCATCCATTTTGAGTCTATTTTTGTGTGTGGTGTAAGGAAATGGTCCAATTTCATTTTTCTGCATGTGGCTGTCCAATTTTCCCAACACCATTTATTGAAGAGGCTGTCTTTTTTCCATTGGACATTCTTTCCTGCTTTGTTGAAGATTAGTTGACCATAGATTTGAGGGTCTATTTCTGGGCTCTCTATTCTGTTCCATTGATCTATGTGTCTGTTTTTGTGCCAGTACCATGCTGTCTTGATGATGACAGCTTTGTATTAGAGTTTGAAATCCGGAATTGTGATGCCACCAACGTTGGCTTTCTTTTTCAATATCCCTTTGGCTATTCGAGGTATTTTCTGGTTCCATATAAATTTTAGCATTATTTGTTCCATTTCTTTGAAAAAGATGGATGGTACTTTGATAGGAATTGCATTAAATGTGTAGATTGCTTTAGGTAGCATAGACATTTTCACAATATTTATTCTTCCAATCCAGGAGCATGGAACATTTTTCCATTTCTTTGTGTCTTCCTCAATTTCTTTCATGAGTACTTTATAGTTTTCTGAGTATAGATTCTGTGTCTCTTTGGTTAGGTTTATTCCTAGGTATCTTATGGTTTTGGATGCAATTGTAAATGGGATTGACTCCTTAATATCTCTTTCTTCTGTCTTGCTGTTGGTGTAGAGAAATGCAACTGATTTCTGTGCATTGATTTTATATCCTGACACTTTACTAAATTCCTGTATAAGTTCTAGCAGTTTTGGAGTGGAGTCTTTTGGGTTTTCCACATAGAGTATCATATCATCTGCGAAGAGTGATAATTTGACTTCTTCTTTGCCGATTTGGATGCCTTTAATTTCCTTTTGTTGTCTGATTGCTGAGGCTAGGACCTCTAGTACAATGTTGAATAGCAGTGGTGATAATGGACATCCCTGCCGTGTTCCTGACCTTAGCGGAAAAGCTTTCAGTTTTTCTCCATTGAGAATGATATTTGCGGTGGGTTTTTCATAGATGGCTTTGATGATATTGAGGTATGTGCCCTCTATCCCTAAACTTTGAAGAGTTTTGATCAGGAAGGGATGCTGTACTTTGTCAAATGCTTTTTCAGCATCTATTGAGAGTATCATATGGTTCTTGTTCTTTCTTTTATTGATGTGTTGTATCACATTGACTGATTTGCGGATGTTGAACCAACCTTGCAGCCCTGGAATAAATCCCACTTGGTCGAGTGGTAGATCAAAAAGGAACAGAGACCATATACAGTAACAGTCACCTTACAGGCAATACAATGGCACTAAATTCATATCTCTCAATAGTTACCCTGAATGTGAATGGGCTAAATGCCCCTGTCAAAAGACGCAGGGTATCAGAATGGATAAAAAAACAAAACCCATCTATATGTTGCCTCCAAGAAACTCTTTTAAGCCCGAAGACACCTCCAGATTTAAAGTGAGGGGGTGGAAAAGAATTTACCATGCTAATGGACATCAGAAGAAAGCAGGAGTGGCAATCCTTATATCAGATCAATTGGATTTTAAGCCAAAGACTATAATAAGAGATGAGGAAGGACACTATATCATACTCAAAGGGTCTGTTCAACAAGAAGATTTAACAATTTTAAATATCTATGCCCCCAACGTGGGAGCAGCCAACTATATAAACCAATTAATAACAAAATCAAAGAAACACATCAACAATAATACAATAATAGTAGGGGACTTTAACACTCCCCTCACTGAAATGGACAGGTCATCCAAGCAAAAGATCAGCAAGGAAATAAAGGCCTTAAACGACACACTGGACCAAATGGACATCACGGATATATTCAGAATATTTCATCCCAAAGCAACAGAATACACATTCTTCTCTAGTGCACATGGAACATTCTCCAGAATAGATCACATCCTCGGTCCTAAATCAGGACTCAACCGGTATCAAAAGATTGGGATCATTCCCTGCATATTTTCAGACCACAATGCTCTAAAGCTAGAACTCAACCACAAAAGGAAGTTTGGAAAGAACCCAAATATATGGAGACTAAATAGTATCCTTCTAAAAAATGAATGGGTCAACCGGGAAATTAAAGAAGAATTGAAAAAAATCATGGAAACAAATGATAATGAAAATACAACGGTTCAAAATCTGTGGGATACAACAAAGGCAGTCCTGAGAGGAAAATATATAGTGGTACAAGCCTTTCTCAAGAAACAAGAAAGGTCTCAGGTACACAACCTAACCCTACACCTAAAGGAGCTGGAGAAAGAACAAGAAAGAAACCCTAAGCCCAGCAGGAGAAGAGAAATCATAAAGATCAGAGCAGAAATCAATGAAATAGAAACCAAAAAAACAATAGAACAAATCAACGAAAGTAGGAGCTGGTTCTTTGAAAGAATTAATAAAATTGATAAACCCCTGGCCCGACTTATCAAAAAGAAAAGAGAAAGGACCCAAATAAATAAAATCATGAATGAAAGAGGAGAGATCACAACTAACACCAAAGAAATACAAACTATTATAAGAACATACTATGAACAACTCTACGGCAATAAATTTGACAATCTGGAAGAAATGGATGCATTCCTAGAAACATATAAACTACCACAACTGAACCAGGAAGAAATAGAAAGCCTGAACAGACCCATAACCAGTAAGGAGATTGAAACAGTCATTAAAAATCTCCAAACAAACAAAAGCCCAGGGGCAGACGGCTTCCCGGGGGAATTCTACCAAACATTTAAAGAAGAACTAATTCCTATTCTCCTGAAACTGTTTCAAAAAATAGAAATGGAAGGAAAACTTCCAAACTCATTTTATGAGGCCAGCATCACCTTGATCCCAAAACCAGACAAGGATCCCACCATAATGCTATGTTTACAAATTTGTACTTATCTGTACTTTTAAAAATATCTTAATTATATACCATTTCTCATCTCACGTAACACTCATGTTACTTCTACACTTATCAGATATATGTAACTGAAAACCACAACTCAGCAACAATATAGCACCATTTTTCAAAATTAAATGGCTTACCAGAATTCTTTAATTCTATCCTTTATTTGTATTAGATGACCCTTTATTCTGATATTTGGCATTGTTCATATGGAGGAAAGCTTATAAGTTGATATTCCATAAATAGAAGGATTTATTATGATTGATTAATTATTTTCATTTAGAATGCATAGAATATGGTGGATTTAATATTTCTTTCTTACTCTCTGCCTGGAACATAGTGCTATCTATGCAATAGACTCTAAAATATTAAGTTAATCACCTAGACTTTAAACTTCATATTAATAGGAATAACATACAGAACTCTTCTCAGATTGGGACTCCTGGGTGGCTCAGTCAGTTAAACGCCTGAGCCTTTAGCTCAGGTCATGATCTTAGGGTCCTGGGACTCAGTTCTGCAACAGATTCCCTGCTTAGCCGGGAGTTTGCTTCTCCCTCACCCTGCTGCTCCCACTGCTTGTGCTCTCTCTCACTCACAAATAAATAAAATTAAAAAAATAAATTCTTCTCAGATAGCTAATACAGAATATCATCTTTGTATTCATCAAAGGGAAAGTGCCATATAATAATGAAATTCAGACTACTTCAAATTCATTTTTTAACCAGTAAGAAAGTACTGGAGACAAGCTAAAAATGTCTTTAATGAATCAAAGAAATAGATTGATTTTCAATATCTTAATGTTTTTAAAATAAATTGCAAGATTTTTATACTAGATATCAGTGTAAATATTCATTATACAAGGATATTTTAAAAATTAACGTGAGAAAACTACTTGACATATATGATGACAAAAACGAGATTGACAAAAGTCAGTTTGGGTAAAACTTACAACACCTACCACCTGAAACTCTTGTTCTATAATTTAATTATTTTAATTTACAAAAATACAAAAATAATATATCAGAGTAAGTCTATTGATAGCTTTGAAGGTATGCTCTGGTTGTGCACTCTTTACTATTGAAAGGGGAATCAAATATGTGATGCTTATGGTGTGACTATATTAAAATTCAACAAGTTCAGAAGCATACGAGGAATAGAATAAAGACAAAAGATGACCCTTACTTATTCTAAAGATAGACAATGGTATATATGTGCTAGTTGGGGAGACAATCCAGTCAGTAGATGGAGGATGTGGTAGTGGAAAAAAAAAGACACAACGTTTTGGTTGAACGTTTAGCACTGTATTTAACAAAGTGAAATTGTGTGTTAATAGCCTTAAATAAAATCCAAAAAATATTTTCAATTCATTGAAGATTATTTAGGAAAAACTTGAAAAATACAACTTGATAAGGATTCCAATAAAAGATTCATAAGCAATACAAGTTTCAGAATTTTTAGTATATTTTCCCTAAAAAGCCATTTGATTTAAATTAAAAAGAATTCTATTTACCTGCCACTTAAATAAGAGGAAATTATTTGGTTTTGTAAAAAGTCAATAAAATAAATTAACATATCTTTAGAAAACAGACATGCACACTAATTTAAAAATAATAGTGCTTAAGCTGTTCAGCAAACATTTGTAAAATTCCTTGCCATCAGCTAGCTCTGGAGTTCTGCTACGTGAGTAAGGCCATGTATGTTACTGCTCAGAGTACTGACGCAAAGCAATTGTCCCCTTCACATCCATTTTTTGCTGTTGATATGTCATGCTATGTTGTTTAGAGATACATAGATGGCCCTACATGAAGGCCTTTTTTTGTGTGTATATGGGTGACTGTGATTTAACTTTCAAATAAGATGGCTCCTGATTTACAATGATTCAACTTACGATATATTTGGCAATGATGTGAAAGTGAAAGTGATTCAGTAGAAACTGTACTTTGAATTTTGAATTTGGGTCTTTATAAAAAGGGGCAGTGACATGTGGTATGGTGTCGTCTTGTGATGCTGGGCAGGGGCAGTGAGCCACAGCTCCCAGTCAGCTAGAAGATTACAGGGGTGAACACCTGATATACTTACAACCATTCTATATATAACCATTCTTCTTTTTTTTAGTGTAATATTTAATAAATTGCAGGTGATATTTGATACTTTGTTATAAAATAGGCTTTGCTCAACATGATTTTCCCCAAATGCAGGCAAATGTAGGTGTTCTGAGTATGTTTAAATAAGCTTAAGGTAAGCTATGATATTTGATAGTTTAGGGGTATTAAATGCATTTTCAATTTTTTATGTGTTTCTCTGTACATAGCCCCCTTGTAAGCTGAGGAACATCTCTATATGTATATGTAGCCTTGGTATGACTTACATATTAATGGCATGAAACATATAGAACAGTACGTGTGCCATATAATTGTCTACAACATCAAACAAGTTTCTTGAAAACTTGTGCCAAAGGGGTTATGTCTTTAAGGATTCTTATTTCAGAAGGGTTCTCTCAAACATAAGTTTTTTCAGAAGTTAAGTGAAAATCTGACCAAACTAAACATTTTTCCATTTTCCCTAGTGAGCAAAGATAGCTAAAATCTATCTGCCATTTTCAACACTGTACTCAACGATTGTAATTCTAATTTAAGAACAGATTATTTATATCAAAACCACATGTTGGCCTAATCTTATACAATATTCATAAATCTCACTCAGAGCCTTGGACACTTTTATTTGTTGAGTCTATATGGTACTACGGACATTCATCTTTTTTGACCTCATAGCTTCATGTATGTCTATACTTTTGAAAATACATGCATCATAGTTCCATTGTAAAATGTCTGGGTTATAAAATGAGCTATGCTATCAAAATGGTAATAAGAACATACAAATGACCTGATGTAATGAACTGGACCAGATTGCCAGATATCACATTTCATACCAGAAAGATTCAGTGGTAAGTTTTAAAATGTCCAGCTAAACTTCGACTGAATTATAACTCATTTAACTTCTTTCTTTGTGTACAGTATTATACATTAGTCAGTATTATAGTAAATAATTACTTTGGACAGATGTAAATATGCTGTAATAAAAAATGTTTTTTCCTTTCTTTTAGTCTTTACTTGTAAGACTAGCCACAAATACCATGCCTCCCCCAAAATAATTTGCAATCCAAATTTATCTCTAAATGAATTTATTGCACAGAAAAAAAAATATATATATACACTTACAGTAGACATGTTCAAAAATAATTACACAACAGCAGGGCCCTAAATGTAAGCAGTATAGTTGTTTTGTTTTGTTTTGTTTTTTTCTTTAAATAAAAAAGAGGTTATGTGAAATATGGAATTTTATTTCGAGGCCTAGTATTTCAAGACAGTTAACCACACTTACGGTGTCAACAGCGTCTTGTTGGCAGTATGATTTTATTGGCTCCATGGAATAACAGCAAGAATTTACTATTGCTTCTTTCTTTTATGACACACACAGAAAAAAAAAAATTGACACATTTGCTCAAGACCATCCAGAATCATTTTATCCTATCAAATTTGATGGGAGGCCATCAAAGTCACTGCTGGGTTTTCACAATTCATTGCAGACAATCTGCTACTCCCATTATGATAAAGGAGAGAAGAGTCATAATCAGGGAAGAAAGCTAGATTAATACTTGTAATTATCATTGAATTATTTAGCCTGCTATAGGATTATTATTAGTAGTGTCATTTGATAATTTTCTCTCATTTTAGTAAACACAACTGTGAGTAATTACCCTACCTAATATTTCTCTGTATTGGCTGACTAGCTAGCAAACATTCATGAAAATATCCATTAGCCACACATATAAAATGCTGCATTATGATGCTGTTGAATCAGAACATACCACTACCTGATCCTGTAGCTCTTTGAGGATTTGCAAATCAATTAATTCTATGTTTATTGGATTCTTCCCATACAATTAGAAAATTTATAATAGAGTCCATGAACATTATTAGTTTTACCATTTTAAACCAGCAATCACACTTTGATTTTTACAACAAAAGCAGAAATATAAACACACACATTTGGATCAGTTTTCTGTAGGTCTGTCTGGACTTCAAAATCCTATTCCTCAAGATAATGCACACCAAAGTTCTGGATTAAACAAGAACTTAGATGGCACCTGAACACTTGGTTTAATATTCTCAAAAGGACTATGCAACCTATTTCTTACATTATGACATTGTTTTACAAAGATACACACTTTTATAGTGTTAGTATTTTTAATAATCAATAACGTCAATTAATCATGATTAAAAATCAAACATAAAAATTTCTACTTTTTGCTTTTGCCCCCTCCATTTAGAACTTATTTATAGCCTGATAATTCAAAGGTCCCTATGTTTATGAAAATCTGCACAGAAATAGCTCTAAGATCCCATTCAGAACTTCATATTAATCTAAGTCTTTTGGCTCCATTTATCCTGAGAGCAAAGAGTAGGACAAAGGATTTGAGTACTGTTAGTTTATCTGGGAGATTATCCAAGGTAGAAAAGAATGGGAAAGTGAGACAGTGAAGAAGCAACTTTGTCAAAGAGGTACATTGTTGATATAATTGTTGTGGATAGAAAATGAAGGCTTGCTTTTACTGAAAGGTCCTGAGAAACTTCTTTAAGTTGTCCTCATGAAGACCAGAAAACTGACAATTTTATCTATGGCTCTTATTTCCACTTCACTGAGAGCTGTCCTCAGAGGACATTAACTCTCCTACACTTTTGGGTTGTGTTGGAGACATTCTAAAATGAGAGAGAGAACATGAGATGCTATCAGTGTTAAGTAACTGCAATTTCCCATGGAACTATCCACCACAGGTTTGGCTATAATCAGGTGTTGGGCCTTGATATCAGAGGGATTTGAGGCAGTATCATTTTAGGTTAATCATTATATCTGAAATTTCCAAAAACTTCAACTGATGAAACTTTGATTATAAATCTATAAATATAACAATAAATCTACAGTATTCAAATTATTTTCATAGAAATACACAGACAAAGCATCAATTGATTAATATTTAAATGTTACAAAATACTGAACTGAAAGAATTTGGTCATATAACAACGTGTAAGAAGTAGAACTTAGGTTTAGGTTAGGACTCAGGATGCATTTGAGATTCAGTTAAGAAATTGAATGGAGGGACGACTGGGTGGCTCAGTGGGTTAAGCCACTGTCTTCGGCTCAGGTCATGATCCCAGGGTCCTGGGACCGAGCCCCAAATTGGGCTCTCTGCTCAGCAGGGAGCCTGCTTCCTCCTCTCTCTCTGCCTGCCTCTCTGGCTGCTTGTCGTCTCTCTCTGTCAAATAAATAAATAAAATCTTAAAAAAAAGAAATTGAATGGATGTCTGACTACCTTATAGGTTTGCTAAAAATCAGTGACTTTGTGTTCACGTGTGGCTATGCAGGAATTTTTAACTTTCTCTAAGAAGTTATTAGATTTGATTATATAATGGCAGTAAAGGATGGGGAAAGGCAAAGTACAAACCCCATAAAGACAAAGACACTGAGTATGAGAAAAGAGTAATAGATAAGAAGAATCAATGCATTTGTGGAAAATGGGAATTGAAATACCCAATGATTGTTGATTTTTTTAGATGGAGAAAACAAAATTTGCTTGAAAGAAGAAAATAACAGAAGACATGTTGTGATGTGAGACAGAATCCTGGAAAAGGCAGTAATGTGGAATAAAGGAGTAGGAAGAGCATATCAGGTAATTTGGATAGGAAGGTGTTAGGAGATAATTGCTTGATAAATTTTATATGGAGAACAGCGTGTCCTTTCTCTTCCCTTTCAGAGCACCAGAGGTGTACTCTTTCAGACTGAAAACCTGAAAAGCTCAGGACTCAGTTGCTTAAGCACAGCTGAGAGGACATATTTCAATTAAGATTTACATTTTGCTGTATGTAGTAGACGGTCAAAAGTGTTTTAACCATATTTTTTCATTTAACAAGAAGACTACAGAGAGTGTTTTCTGGTGTTAGTTCAGAGTGTCCATCCCTCTGAACAGATTTTTCTCTCAAAGTCCGGGGCAAGAAATCAATTGTTACATATGTATTCACTAAAAAAGCAGCTGGAAGATGCTGAGCACTGTGGCCCATGAGATCAAGGCACCAGCACACACTTGTGAGTGGTGAGCTCCCAAGGCTGGAGGAAAATTCTAGAATAAAGTGCTCATTAGAGAGCCATACCTTTTCTCCTGTTTCCTTACCTCTCTGCACTACCCTCTTGTATCCACAGCATTGGAAATGCTTTTAGCAACACACCACACTGAATCACCACAAATTATGTGATTCTCTTGGTGGAAATCCAAACACCTTGTAAAAACTGTGGTTTTCAGGTTCATGCTTCTGGATGGAAAATAATTCAGAATAAGCTGGTAGGAGTAGCCAAGAGAGATTTAATCTTCTGTTTGGAAAAGGGCTTCTATATAAGTGAGTAGAGGAACCTTTAAGAATTATTCATGTTTAGGGGCACCTGGGTGGCTCAGCGGGTTAAGCCTCTGCCTTTGGCTCGGGTCATGATCTCAGGGTCCTGGGATCGAGTCTCGCATCGGGCTCTCTGCTTGGCAGGGAGCCTGCTTCCTCCTCTCTCTGCCTTCCTCTCTGCCTACTTCTGATCTGTCTCTGTCAAAGGAATAAATAAAATCTTAAAAAAAAGAATTATTCATGTTTAGGGGCACCTGGGTGGCTCAGCGGATTAAGCCTCTGCCTTTAGCTCAGGTCATGATCTCAGGGTCCTGGGATCAAGCCCCACATCAGGTTCTCTGCTCAGCGGGGAACCTTTTTCCCCCTCCCTCTTTCTGCCTGTCTCTGCCTACTTGTGATCTCTGTCAAATAAATAAATAAAGATTTAAAAAAAAATAATTATTCATGTTTACATATATGCACCAGAATGCTATGTCCCTTGTCAAATAGGCTTCAAATCAACAAAAATGATAATATTTTACTTAATAAGTTTTTTAATTCCTCTGTTAACATTTTGGAATACATCATTTTAATGCACATCTGCAAATTTGTAATCACTTCATGTGAGACAAGGAATGCTTAAAAAGGCAACCAGGGGCACCGGGGTGGCTCAGTGGGTTAAGCCTCTGCCTTTGGCTCGGGTCATGATCTCAGGGTCCTGGGATCAAGTCTCGCATCAGTCTCTCTGCTCAGCCGGGAGCCTGCATCTCTCTCTCTCTTTCTGCCTGCCTCTCTGCCTGCTTGTGATCTCTCTCTGTGTCACATAAATAAATACAATCTTTAAAAAAAAAAGGCAACCAAAAAAACATTTACAGTTTTGGACAGGAGTTTCCCTTACGTTTGGATAAGGATGCAAATTCAACTTCATAATAAATTACACTGCATCATAAATATTAAATGCACTCAGGGATTGCAATCTCTCCTCCCTCCACCCTATCGTACACACAGCTGCCCCACTAATCTTCCAAAAACACAAATTTTCATGTGCTGCTTTTCAAAACTAGCTTCCTGGCTTCCTGTTGCCTAAAAAAATAGTCTCAAATGCTTTTGTCTGGCATTCAGGGCTCTCTAGGATGGGTACTCTGGCCAACACATCACTGCTCATTTGTTCCACCACACACAAGTGGATCTCGGGCTAGTTATTCAGAGACCCACCTCCTCACCGACCCAGCAAAGGTCTCGTCCATCTACTAAACTCACGGCTCACTCAGTGATGTTCTCAAAGGCCATTAGTGGGTGACATGCCACTGCTAGAGTCAGGAGCCAGTGTGAAGTTGCCGCTACCTAAGTGCATGGACTGAAAGCGGGAACGTTGATTCTCCAGGAGAAAACTGGGGCATTGTTATGAGAAGGCAGACGGCAAAACCACCCAGGTCCCCTATGACTGCTTTAACACACTCTGGACAAAATTGAAGGAGACAAGTGAACGTATTAACTCCCACTTAGGCTGTAGAAGGCAAATGCAACGGAGGGAAGGCGTTATCTTCTTCTGGAACAAACCACTTAGCTCCAGCTACTTTTATAAATAGATCAGACCCTGTCCAGGAGCCCACTTAGCTGGGTTCATTTGTATACAATGTCCATACCCTCAGGAATATTAACATTTTATCTCAGATTGCATTAATTTAAATAAAACTTAACAAAAATGGTGTGAAATGAACAAAAACACCATATTCTGTGATGAATCAAATGAAATACATTTTCAGTTGCTGTTTTCCTCATTTAAAGATAAAATTTCTGATAACTCATTATTTGTGAAAAGACACAAGACCAACAGTTTATGTGTATGTGTGTTTTGGTTTTTGGTTTTTGGGTTTTTTCTTCCCCTTAAGGCTATAGCCATATTATCACTAATAAAGATCTCAAATTTGCCTGGAAGCTTTCATGGCAAATTGTCAGTCTGAGGATAGTCACCACCCAGCCAAATGGCTTTATACATCATCAATGCCTTTCTTCCACACACATTCTCTTCCTGGTTTAAGCATTAGTTATCCTGGTTCTACACTGACACAGTATTTGCATCTCTCTCCTGTCCATAACTCCTAAAAGTTGGGGACCTCTCACTTTGGCTTCCCCAGAGCATGACATTTTATTTGGTGCTTGGGGGGGGCAATGGGCAGTTCAAGAAGTATGTTAATACTGTCACTCAATGTATTGATCCATGCTATGCACCAACAGTGTAGTAAATATCGTTTATTTCTTGTAACAAGGGCAGTAGGAACTTCTCCCAAGAGACGGAATTCCAAGGACAGAATGAAGGCAGGAAGGGAGCTGGTCTATTGGTACCTACTTTGTGAGAGACACTGGTTTAGGTATTTTTATGTATACATTATACCACTGAGCTGTCACAATCCTGCAAATTCTTACATGCTTGGGTTTCTATGTAGCAAGTTTAGAAGCCACCCAAATTCACAGTGACAGGCCCCTGAGTCAAATCCAGCATGCTTGACTCCATGATTGTCAAGTCCACTAGCCCCATATATCATGAATCTGAGATTCATGAGTGTGTAGGTGCTATCAGGCAATGTCAAAAATGCCCATTTCAGGGACACATGGATGGCTCAGTTGTTTAATTGTCTACCTCCAGCTCAGGTCATAATCCCAGCATCCTGGGATCGAGTCCCCCATCAGGCTTCTTGCTTACCAGGAGCCTGCTTCCCACTCTGCCTGCTTCTCCCTCTGCTTGTGCTATCTCTGACAAATGAATAAATAAAACCTTTTGTAAAAATCTTGTTAAAAAGGCCCATTTTAAAGAATGTTTTAAAACATTGTTTGGACAGCAATAGAAGCGAAAGCAGAATGACATAATGTAACGACAGATAGTTTATGTGGGAGCCCTTTGGGTACTCTGGTGGATGAATGTTTTTAAATTAGTTTTTCGTGGACATGGGGAGTTAGAGAGGAGAAGGGAGGTGGGAGAAATTGGAAGGGGAGCTGAACCATGAGAGACTATGGACTCTGAAAAACAATCTGAGGGTTTTGAAGGGGCGGGGGGTTGGGAGGTTGGGGTACCAGGTGGTGGGTATTATAGAGGGCACTGCTTGCATGGAGCATGGGTGTGGTGCAAAAAGAATGAATACGGTTATGCTGAAAATAAATAAAAAATAAATTTAAAAAATTAGTTTTTTGTAAACTGCAAAAAAAGAAAAGCACTCCCATTTATAATGTACACTTTATGGTTCACAAAGCACGTGCCAACAATAAAAATAATGATGGGTTACCGTTACAATTCATAGAAAAGGAGGTACAGGGAAATTGAATGAAAGGGAATAATAAAGTAGGTTCATAAGTCCATCTTCCTTGTAAAAAAATTAACCTGAAAGTTTGGGGCACATGGTAAGCAATAATCAATTTTTTGTTGATCCAAGTGTTCTTGTATTATTTTTCTTAATTATTCTAGTACCACAATTTATAGTTATAAGATTTGTCCACCCCCCCCATTTTAATATCTCTTAAGGTGGCACTCACTTTGCACTTGATGACATATCCTAGTTTAACGGACAGCATTTCTCTTTCTTCGTCGAACATAAACTATATTGCATCTTACCATTGATGAAAGCTAGGATGCAATTAAATACTCTATTATGGTTACGATTCTGATATTTGAAATCCTCCGGTAGCTCCCTGTGCCCCTACAGTGTAGTACCTCACCTCCTCGGCATAGTATACAAACCATCTCACCCCCAGTGTTAACCCCGGGGCTCAGCCTCCATCCCCAGGTGATGCTGCCAGATCAGCTGTCGGTTGTCATGAACTTACTGTAGTTTCCCGAATGCACTGTGCTGCCTCCTGGCACTTTGAAACTTGACACACTCATCCTCATTCTTCGCTTTGCGCTTGTCTATCACCTCCCCTGAAAATCTGTTCCTAAGTGGCTTTTCCCAGCTCCAACCTACCCTTGGCAGTCTTTTATCTCCCTGTGGTAAAGCTTGTCACACTGCACCATGGACATGCCCGTTGTCCCACTGAGAAGAGAAAAGGGACAGTGAGGGCCCCCCAGCATTTGCAGCTATAGTGCAGAGCCCCATGCCTGACTTGCAGGAAATGCCAGATCATGAAGACAAACGGAGATCATCCTCTGACGAAAACCAGCTCTTCTTTGCCTACCACAGGATCTGGATCAATAAAGAGCAGCCAGTTATTATTGCTCTTTTTCTAGGGATATTTTCCCCATATATTTCAGGGGTTTCTGGTTAGCCCCAGAGGGCAATGTTTTTTCTTCTGGAGGGCAGGCAGAGGGCTGCATTGTAGTCCTGGAATTGCCAAACTGGAGGGCTTGTGGGCCAGGAGTTGAGGACAGAAGTCTGAGAACACAAGCAACCTTAGGTTTCTGGGCGAGGGCATGGCAGGTACGCTCTGCAGAGCTGAATCGAGATCTCGTGCATCTGAAATCAGGTGAGGATCTGACGAACGCTCAGGTTGGAGTTTCTGTCCCTTATGGCCCTCTTCATGAAGAGGTGGTGGATCACGAGGTCATGGAATTTTTCCCACGATGGGAGTTGTGAGATGCTGCAAACCGTAAAGATTCTTCTGCAGGACGATTGAGATCTGTTGGTTGGCTCCAGGACTTCCCATACGGATCAATTCCGAGTAGGGTTCTAAGGATGGATGGCTGGGAAGCCCAACTCTCATTCCTCTTGTGTCCTAGTGACAAGACAGGTTAGATCTGCTGGATCTGGGGGAGAAACTGAGAGGGTTGAGTTGAAATGGACTCTCTTATGGATGGGTCCTAATGTGGGTTTGTGTCCATGGAGAACTTGGAATGAGGCAGGGGCACAGGGTCCCTGAAGGGTTCTCCTAACCAGAGGCTTTGACACAGCTCCACCGTGCAAGATTCCCACGTGGAGACGAGATTTGTTCTGATGGGTGCCTCAAGAAACAGCCATATGCTGCTATTGGAATCCAGGCCTCTGAGGAGAGATGCCTGGACAACAAAGCAATGGATCCGATTAGGATCTAGGGGCCTGCTCATTCCAATTGACCTCTGGGGACATCTGTCCACGGGTCTAAGTGCAGGTAGATGCTCAGCTGGGGTCAGACCGCCCTTGTTTTTCCTGGGCAGTCAACACTATTGGGATGGCCCCGGGCACTTTGGAGGTTTATCATCCTATTTCTAGGTTTGTGGCCAATGGAATGGGCAATATTCCCAGGTTTGGCCTCAAGAACCTGTGCCTGTAGGTTTTGTGGGCCAGGGCTGTGGGGACAGTTCTCTGAAAACACAAACTCGGCTTAGGTTTCGGGTCGTAGGTATTGCAGGAGTGATCTACAGACTGTGAGGAGAACTCTTCAGGATATGAACAAGGGGGCGAGTGTGAGAAGCTTGCTCAAGATTTTGTCTCTGGATATTGTGTCACTGATGGCCGTGGAATGTCCGGGTCGCCTCATGGGCCATGGACGAGTCTTCCTCTCTGGGCATTTGGCCCGATCCCAAGAGTTTGGGGTTATTCTTTGAGATGGGAGGAGTCCGTTTTGTTTTGTTTTTACCTCAGGTGTCCCACCAAAAGAGAGTTTCCAGAGCAGAGCCCTGGGTAGGGGCGACTGGACAACCAGAAAGCTGGTTAAAACGTGGGGCCTAGGGGAATGGCAAGCCCATTATGACGTCTAATGGTCCAGCCACTGAGAGGCCTTACTAGAGGACAGGACTCACGCTGAGGGTCACAATGCGTGTTTGTGCCCTCTTCGTACTCAAGCATGGGCGGGGCCTCATGGTGAACGCTGGTTTCTCCTACACTGAACGTGGGACAACATGCCAACCACAAGGTTTCTTGCCATAGGGAAGGAGGAGTTCTGATTTCTGCATCACATTGACCCCTTGGCGGGGTTTGAAGTTAAGGTCTATGTTCTGAAGTCTGAGAAGCTAGGTTGGGAATAGATGACGAGCTAAGGCCATTGCGTGTCTGTTGTGCTCAGTGTGCGGTCAGCTGTCTGGGTGTTGGTCAGGAAGTCCGGGCTCAGGCTGTGTCAGACAGTGTATTAGTGCCCAGATTTGTCGATATAATTTGTGTACAGAAGGGTGCCGTGTAGGTCTATCCTCATTTGGGGTGTCTGGGAAGCTCCATAGGGCAACATTCTGTTTTTTTTCTGGAGGGCAGGCAGAGTGCTGCCTTGTGGGTCCAGAATTGCCAAACATGAGGTCTTGCGGGCCAGGAGTGTGAGGACGGACATTGGAGAACAGAAGTTTCACATAGGTTTAAGGGCGAGGGCAAGGCCGGCACACTCTGCAGAGCTGAATCGAGATGTCGTGCATCTGAATTCAGGGCGAGGATCAGACGTTGGCTCAGGTTGGAGTTCCTGTCCATGATTTCCCCTTCAGAAAAGGGGTGGGGGCTTCAGGAAGCCATCACGGTTTTCCCACGTTGGGAGTTGTGAGATGCTCCAAAACGCAAGGATTCCTTCTGCAGGACATTTGAGACCTTTTGGATGGGTCCAGGACGTTCCATATGGAACGACGCCAGAGCAGGGTTCTAAGGGTGGAGCCCTGGGCAAACCGCCTCGCATCTCAATTGTCTCCTAGCGACAAGACAGGTTCTATCTGCTGGCTCTGGGGGACCAACCGAGAAGCCAGAGTTGAAATGGACTCTCCTGCGGATGGATCCTAATGTGGGTTTGTGTCCATGGAGACCTTGGAAAGGGGTGGTGGCACCGGGCCCTGAAGGATTCTCCTAACCGGAAGTTTTGACACAGTTCCAGCCTGCTATTTTCCCATGTCGAGACGAGATTTGCCTCCGGAAACCCCCGCATGCTGGTATTTGAAAACATGCATCTGAGGAGAGATGCCTGGAAACCAAAGCAATGGATCCGATTACGGCCTAGGGACCTGTGAGGTTCAATCTACTACCCTGGTGACATCCAACTATGGTATGAGTGGAGGTAGATACTCAGCTGTTGTCAGATGCCCTTGTTTGTCCAGGGCGGCCTACACAATTGGGATGGCTTCAGGGACTGTGGAGGTTTCTCCTAATTTGGAGGCGTGTGGTCAAGTGAATGGGCAGAATTCCAGTGGAGTGGGCAGGCACAGACCTGATGTGTGGCTCCAGGGGCCCCAGCCTGGAGGGTGTGTGGGCCAGGACTGTGGGGATAGAAGTCTGAAAACACTAACTCGGCTTACGTTTGGGGACATAAGTATGGCAGGCCCGATCTACAGACCGTGAGGAGAACTCTTTGGGATATGAAGAAAGAGTGAGTGTGAGGCATTTATTCAGGCTTTTGTCCCTGGATTTTGTGTCAACAATGGCCGTGGAATGTCGAGGAGGCCTCATGGGCCATGGACAAGTCTTCCTCTGTGGATTTGGCATGAACCCAATTGTTTTGGGTCCATCTTGGGGATGGGAGGTGTCCTTTCAGTTTGGTTACCTCAGGTGTCCCACCAAAAGAGGGATTTCAAAGCAGAGCCCTGGGGAGGGGCGAATGGCCAAACCGAACTATGGTTTGTTCCAGCCACTGAGAGGCCTTCCTTGAGGACAGAACTCACGCTGAGGGTCACAATGTGTGTTTATGCCTTCTAGGCGCTCAAGCATGGACGGGATCAAGGTCCACACTGTTGCTCCTACACTGAACGTTGGGCTCCAAGCCAACCACATGGATTCTTGCCATGGGGAAGTAGTAGTTCTGATTTTTTCATCTCTTTCTCCGCTGGGCCGTGATTGGAGTTAAGGTCTAGGTTGTGTAGTCTGAAAACCGAGCTTGGGAAGAGATGACGACTTAAGTCCATGTCAGGTCCGACGTGCTCAGTGTGGAGCCAGCTCACTGAGTGTTGGTCGGGAGGTTCAGGCCTAGGCTGCGTCAGACCAGGCATTAGTTTTCAGGGTATATTGTATAATTGGGGGAGAGTCGAGTGCCGTGCAGCTTGATCCTCATTTAGCGTTTCTGGGTAGCCCCCAGGGCAACATTTTTCTTCTGGTGGGCAGGTAGAGTGCTGCTTCGTGGCTCCGGAATTCCCAAACTGGATACCCTTTGGACAAGGAGTGTGAGGACGGAAGAATAAGAACACAAGTTAGGCGTAGGTTTTGGGACGAGGGCACGGCAGGCACTCTCTGCAGATCTGAATCGGGACTTCATGCATCTGAAGTCAGGGAGAGGTTCAGACCTAGGCTCAGGTTGGAGTTTCTGTCCATTATGGCCCTTTCTTGAAGGGGTTAGCATCTCGAGGCCATGGAGGTTTACCCAGGAGGGGAGTTGGGATATGCTCCAAGCCACAAGGATTTTTTCTGATCAACAATTGAGATCTGTTGGATCGCTCCTGGATGTTTCATACGAAATGACAGCAAAGCAGGGATCGAAGGATGGAACCCTGGGCAGACTGCCTCGATTCTAACTGTCTCCTAGTTAATAGACAGTTTTCATATGCTAGCTCTAGGGGAGCAACGGAGGGGGCTGAGTTGAAATGGACTCTCCTGCGGATGGGTCCTAATGTGGGTTTGTGTGCATGGAGACTTTGGCACGGGGCGGTGGCACACGGACCCTGAATGCTTCTCCTAACCAGAGGTTTTGCGTCATCTCCAAAAGACAAGTTTCCCATGTGGAGACTAGATTTGATCTGATTGGTGCCTCAGGAAAGCCCCATATGCTGATATTGGAAACCAGACCTCTGATGAGAGATAGCAGGAAACCAAAACAATGGACCCCATTAGGGCCTAGGGCCCTGTCCCGTTCAATCTCCTTCTCTGGGGACATCCAACTACAGTATGAGTGGAGATGGATGCTTAGCTGGTTCCAGGCAGCCCTTGTTTGTCCTGGGCATTCTATACTTTTGGGATGGCCTTGGGGACTTTGGAGGTTTCTCCTAGTTTGTATGATTCTGGTCAATGGAAGGGGCAGAATCCCGTGGAGTTGAGAGGCACAGACCTGATGTGTGGCTCCAGGGTCCCCAGGCTGGAGGGTATGGAAGCCAGGAATGTGGGGATAGAAGTCTGAAAACACACACTCAGCTTGTTTTGGGGACGTAGGTATGCCAGTCCCGATCTACAGACCGTGAGGGGAACTCTTCGGGATATGAAGAAAGAGTGAGTGTGAGGCGCTTATTCAGGCTTTTGTCTCTGGATTTTGTGTCAACGATGGGCATGGAATGTCGGGGAGGCCTCATGGGCCATGGACGAGTCTTCCTCTCTGTGGATTTGGCCCGATCCCAATTTGGGGGTCAATCTGTGGGATGGGATGAGTCCTTTTAGTTTGGTTACCTCATTCTAAAGCAGAGCCCTGGGGAGGGGCGAATGGACAACACGAACTATGGTTAAAAATTGGGGCCTAGGGGCATGGCAAGCCCAATATGCCGTCTCTTGGTCCAGCCACTGAGAAACCTTACTTGGGGACTGGGCTCACGCTGAGGGTCACAATGCGTATTTGTGACCAACGCGGCCCTCAAGCATGGCGGGGTCAAAGGGCCACACTGTTATCAACTACACTGAACGTTGGGCAACACGCCAACCACAAGATTTCTTGCCATGGGGAAGGATTTCTGATTTCTGCCTCATGTTCAACCCTGGGAAGTGATTGGAGAAAACGTCTAGGTTCTGAAGCCTGAAAACCGAAGTTGGGAAGAGATGACGACCTAAGGCTTTGGCAGGTCCGATGTGTTCAGTGTGAGTCCAGCTGGCTGGGTGTGGGTCGGGAGGTCCAGGCTCAGGCTGTGACAGGAAGGGCATGAGTGCCCAGGGCATCCTGTAGAATTGGGGTACAGTCAAGTGGTGAAAAGATTGATCCTCATTTGGGGTTTCTGGTTAGCCCCAGAGGGCAATGTTTTTTCTTCTGGAGGGCAGGCAGAGGGCTGCATTGTAGTCCTGGAATTGCCAAACTGGAGGGCTTGTGGGCCAGGAGTTGAGGACAGAAGTCTGAGAACACAAGCAACCTTAGGTTTCTGGGCGAGGGCATGGCAGGTACGCTCTGCAGAGCTGAATCGAGATCTCGTGCATCTGAAATCAGGTGAGGATCTGACGAACGCTCAGGTTGGAGTTTCTGTCCCTTATGGCCCTCTTCATGAAGAGGTGGTGGATCACGAGGTCATGGAATTTTTCCCACGATGGGAGTTGTGAGATGCTGCAAACCGTAAAGATTCTTCTGCAGGATGATTGAGATCTGTTGGTTGGCTCCAGGACTTCCCATACGGATCGATTCCGAGTAGGGTTCTAAGGATGGATGGCTGGGAAGCCCAACTCTCATTCCTCTTGTGTCCTAGTGACAAGACAGGTTAGATCTGCTGGATCTGGGGGAGAAACTGAGAGGGTTGAGTTGAAATGGACTCTCTTATGGATGGGTCCTAATGTGGGTTTGTGTCCATGGAGAACTTGGAATGAGGCAGGGGCACAGGGTCCCTGAAGGGTTCTCCTAACCAGAGGCTTTGACACAGCTCCACCGTGCAAGATTCCCACGTGGAGACGAGATTTGTTCTGATGGGTGCCTCAAGAAACAGCCATATGCTGCTATTGGAATCCAGGCCTCTGAGGAGTGATGCCTGGACAACAAAGCAATGGATCCGATTAGGATCTAGGGGCCTGCTCATTCCAATTGACCTCTGGGGACATCTGTCCACGGGTCTAAGTGCAGGTAGATGCTCAGCTGGGGTCAGACCGCCCTTGTTTTTCCTGGGCAGTCAACACTATTGGGATGGCACTGGGCACTTTGGAGGTTTATCATCCTGTTTCTAGGTTTGTGGCCAATGGAATGGGCAGAATTCCCAGCTACAATCCTCAGGTTTGGCTCCAAGAACCTGTGCCTGTAGGTTTTGTGGGCCAGGGCTGTGGGGACAATTGTCTGAAAACACAAACTCGGCTTAGGTTTTGGGTCGTAGGTATTGCAGGACTGATCTACAGACCGTGAGGAGAACTCTTCAGGATATGAACAAGGGGGCGAGTGTGAGACGCTTGCTCAAGATTTTGTCTCTGGATATTGTGTCACTGATGGCCGTGGAATGTCTGGGTGGCCTCATGGGCCATGGATGAGTCTTCCTCTCTGGGCATTTGGCCCGATCCCAAGAGTTTGGGGTTATTTTTTTAGATGGGAGGAGTCGGTTTTGTTTTGTTTTTACCTCAGGTGTCCCACCAAAAGAGAGTTTCCAGAGCAGAGCCCTGGGGAGGGGCGACTGGACAACCAGAAAGCTGGTTAAAACTTGGGGCCTAGGGGAATGGCAAGCCCATTATGACGTCTAATGGTCCAACCACTGAGAGGACTTACTAGAGGACAGAACTCACGCTGAGGGTCACAATGTGTGTTTATGCCCTCTTCGTACTTAAGCATTGGCGGGGCATAATGGTGTCAGTGTCAGGGTCAGTGTCAGGGTTTGGGTTAGGGTTTGGGGCAGTCTCACAGTCAGTTTCAGGGTCAGGGTTACTGGTTACTGTTAGGGTTAGCCCCGCTCCTGGGTCATGGACCCATCCTTTCAGTGTCTCAGGATAAACCCTGGGCAGAAGGGTGTAGACCCTCCACCCGATCCCACTTAACCAGCCTTAAACTGGGGTGTGAACATAACTTGCCCACTAGACATCTAAACCCTCATCAGCCTGATCCTGCTTGGGGCATCTCCGCCCACGATGGCATGGCGAGGTCCTCTTTACACACAAACACACAGACACCCAGAGGCACACACACACACACACACAGACACACACACACAGAGACGTATAAGAGACCTAAGGCTACACCCATGGATCAAAAGGTTTAGGACTCTCTGACTCTGAGCCCCCTGGTGTCACCTTTTGATTTTATTAGCCAAAGGGTCTGAGGCATTCGGGAATCCTGATATGACCTGAAGGGAGGCGACGCGTCTGGTGGGCGAGCTCTCCTCCCTGCATCCTCTCAGCTTCAGTACAGCAGAAGAACATGTCGCTTCCTTTTGGATGTGCCTAGAAATGAGCTGGGCAGGGGGGTTTTCTCTGTAATGGGGTGCCTGGATACGTGGGTTCCTATTTCGTTGGGCTCTGTCGTCAGGGAAGTGAGGTCACCACTGCCTGGGGGATCCTTACCGAACTTCGTGCTGTACCAGAGCTCCCTGAGCCGCCGGTGCGCAAGCTGCTCAGGCTCACACTCCACTCAATGCAGTGCCCATACAGTGACACCCATACAGACTGCACCCAGCACCTGGGAGGCCTGGGTGCACCTGTTGTCCCCGCTGGAGGCAACAGAGCTGGGTTTAGACTAGGTTAGTGTTAGGGTTAGGGTTTAGAAAGCCTTAGGGTCAGGGTTAGGTTTAGACGTCTTTGGGGTCAGGGTTAGCGTTAGGCTTAGGGTAGGGGTCAGGGTTAGGGTTAGGTTCATGGTTAGGTTTAGGTTCAGGCTCACAGTAGGGTCACAGTAGGGTCACGGTCAGAGTCAGGGTCAGGGTCAGTGTTAGTGTGACGGTTAGGTTTAGGGTCAGGTTCAGGGTCACGGTCAGATTTAGGGTCAGGTTCAAGTTTTGGTTTGGGGGCAAGGTTCATGGCAGGGTCAGGGTTAGGTTTGGGACAGGTCTAGTGTCAGGGTTAGGTCAGGGTCAGGGTTAGGTTCATGCTTATGGTAAGGTCAGCTTTATGTTTAGGATCTGTTTTATGAGTAGGTTCAGGATCAGGGTTAGCTTTAGGGTTACTATTCTGTTCAGGATCATGGATTGTGTCCGAGTTAGGTGTACATTCAGGGTTAGGGTCAGTGTTAAGGTCAAGGCCAGGGTCACGTTTAAGGTTAAGTTCTGACATAGGCATAGTTCAGAGATAGGGTTATGATCAGGGTCAGGTTGAGGGTCAGGATTATTGTTAAAGTGGGGTTCCGGTTAGGGCTAGGTAGGTTGAGGGTTAGGGTTAGACCAGGTTAGGGTCAGTGTCAGTGATAATGTCAGCGGTTAGCTTTAGGGTTACGTTCAGCATTAGGTTTCGGGTCAGGGCCCGTGTTAGTGTCAGGGTTACGTTTAGGGTGAGAGTTAGGGTCAGGCTCACAGTCAGGGTCAGGGTTAAGTTAGGGTCAGGGTCAGGGTCACTGTTAGGGTCAGGGTTACGTTTCTGGTCTTTGCCTGGGTCAGGGTCAGGGTGAAGTCTAGGGCCAGTGTCAGGTTTACGGTCAGTATCAGGAATTGGTTTAAAGTCCACATTCGGGTCGGCGACAGGGTTATGTCGTGGTCACTTTTAGGGTAATGGTTAAGTATAGGCTCGGGGCCAGGGTCAGGTTTAGGGTCAGGGGCTGGTATAGGCAAAGTTCAGTGTTTGTGTTATGAACATAGTCAGGTATAAGGTCAGGGTTATTGTTAAAGTTTAGGGTTAGTGTTAGGGTTAGCGTTTGGTTGATGGTTAGGGTTAGAACTTGTTAGGATCAGTGTCCGTGGTAGGGTTAGGGATTAGTGTTAGGGTTGGGTTCAGCGATAGGATTCGGCGGAGGGCCCTTGTTAGTGTCAGGGTCAGGGTTACATTTAGGGTTAGAGTTAGGGTCAGGCTCACAATCAGGGTCAGGTTTAGTGTTCAGGACAGGGTCGGGGTCACTGTTAGGGTCAGAGTTAGGTTTATGGTCATGGTCTGTGTCAGGGTCAGGGTGAATTTTAGCGCCAGTGTCAGGTTTAGGGTCAGGTTCAGGTATTGGTTTAAAGTCCACATTCGGGTCAGGGACAGGATTATGTAGTCGTCAGTGTTAGTGTCATGGTCAGGGTCAGGGTCAGGGTCAGGTGAAGGTCAGGGCCAGGGTCAGGTTTAGGGTCAGGCTTTGGTTTAGGGTCAGTGTTCGGTTCAGTGTCACTTTTAGGTTTTGGCGGTAGTGTTTGGGATTGGAGTTAGGGTTAGAGTTAGAAGTAGGGTTATGGTAGGGTTAGACAGCGTAAGGTCAGGGTTAGTGTTTGGTTTAGGGTAGGGGTTAGTGTTAGTGTTAGGGTCAGCCTTAGGTTTAGGTGCATGGTCCGTATTAGGGTCATGGTTAGTCTCGGAAGCTAAGCAGGGTCCGGCCTGGTTAGTACTTGGATGGGAGGGTCATGGTTAGAGGTACCTTTAGGTTTAGGGTTAGGGTCAGGCTCCCAGTCACGGTCAGCGTTATGGTTAGTGTAAGCGTTAGGTCAGCTTCAGGGTTAGGATTAGGTCAGGGTCTGTGTCAAAATTAGGTTTGAGTCATGGTTATGGTAATGTCAGATTTAAGTTTGGGTTCAGGGTCCACATCAGGGTGAGTGTCAGGCTTAGGTTTAGGTTTAGGGTTCAGTTCAGGATCACAGTCAGGGTCAGGGTCAGGGTCAGGGCTTGGGTTAGGGTTTGGAGCAGGCTCACAGTCAGTGTCAGGGTCAGGGTTAGTGGCTACTGTTGGGGTTAGCCCCGCTCCTGGGTATGGACCCATCCCTTCAAGGTCTCAGGATAAACCCTGGGCAGAAGTGTGTAGACCCTACAGCCAACCCCACGTAACCAGCCTTAAACTGTGGTGTGAACATGACTTGCCCACCAGACCTCTAACCTCTCATCAGCCTGATCCTGCTTTGGGCATCTCCATCCACGATGGCATGGCCAGCTCCTCTTTACACTCAGACTCACAAACACCCAGAGGCACACACGCACACACACACACACACACACACACAGAGAGAGAGACAGGGAAGAGACCTAGGGTTAAACCCGTGGATCAGAAGGTGTGGGACTCTCTGACTCTGAGCCCCCTGGTGTCACCTTTTGATTTTATTAGCCAAAGGGCCTGAGGCCCTGGGAACCTTGATAGGACTTGCCAGGGAAGGGACCTGTCTGGCAGGCGAGCTCTCTTCTCCATGCATCCTCTGGGCTTCAGTATAGCAGAAGAACATGACGCTTCCTTTAGGATGTGCCTAGAAATGAGCTGGGCAGTGGGGTTTTCTCTGTAATGGGGTGCCTGGATACATGGGTTCCAATTCCGTTGGGCTCTGTCTTCAGGGAAGTGAGGTCACCACTGCCTGGAGGCTCCTTACCGAACTTCCTTCTCCAGCAGAGTTCCCTGAGCCACCGGTCCCCAAGCTGGTCAAGGCTCACACTCCACTGAATGCATTGCCCATCCAGTGACCCCCAGATAGCCTCCCCCAAACCCCTGGGAGGCCTGGGTGCAGCTGTTGTCCCCGCCAGAGGGAACAGAGCTGGGTTTACACCAGGTTAGTGTTAGGGTTAGGGTTAAGAAAGACTTAGGGTGACGGTTAGGGTTAGACGTCTTTGGGGTCAGGGTTAGCGTTAGGCTTAGGGTAGGGGTCAGGGTTAGGGTTAGGTTCATGGTTAGGTTTAGGTTCAGGCTCACAGTAGGGTCACGGTTAGCGTTACGGTCAGAGTAAGGGTCAGGGTCAGTGTTAGGGTAGCGCTTAGGTTTAGTGTCAGGCAGGGTCATGGTCAGATTTAGGTTCAGGTTCAAGTTTTGTTTGGGGGACAAGGTTCATGTCAGGGTCAGGGATAAGTTTGGCACAGGTTTAGTGTCAGGGTTAGGGTCTGGGTCAGGGTTAGGTTCATGGTTATGGTAAGGTCAGCTTTATGTTAGGTTCTGTTTTATGAGTAGGTTCAGGATCAGGGTTAGCTTTACGGTTAAGATTCTGTCCAGCATCATAGATTGGTCAGAGTTAGGTTTACAGTCAAGGTTAGGGTCAGTGTTTTGGTCAAGGCCAGGGTCAGGTTTAAGCTTAAGGTCTGACATAGGCAAAGTTCAGAGTTACGATTATGATCAGGGTCCGGGAGAGGGTCAGGATTAATTTTAAAGTGGGGTTAGGGTTAGGGTTAGAGGTAGGTTGCAGGTTAGGGTTAGACCCGGTTAGGTTCAGTGTCAGCGATAATGTTAGGGGTTAGTTTTAGGGTTATGTTCAGCGTTAGGTTTCGGGTCAGGGCTCGTGTTAGTGTCAGAGTTAGGGTTACGTTTAGGGTTAGTTAGGGTCGGGATCACATTCAGTGTTAGGGTTATTGTTAGGTTCAGGGTCAGGGTCACTGTTAGTGTCAGGGTTAGGTTTCTGGTGTTTGCCTGGGTCAGGGTCAGGGTGAAGTCTAGGGCCAGTGTCAGGTTTACGGGCATGATCAGGTATTGGTTTAAAGTCCAAATTCGGGTGGGACAGGGTTATGTAGTGGTCAGTGTTAGGGTCATGGTTAGGTATAGGGTCAAGGCCAAGGTCAGGTTTAGGGTCAGGTTCTGATATAGGCAAATTTCACGGTTAGGGTTATGATCATAATCCGGTATAGGGTCATGGTTATTGTTAAAGTTTAGGGTTAGTGTTAGGGTTAGCGTTAGTTTGATGATTAGGTTTAGAACTTGTTAGGGACAGGGTCCATGGTAGGGTTAGGGGTTAGTGTTAGGGTTAGGTTCAGTGATAGGATTCGGGGGAGGGCCCGAGTTAGTGTCAGGGTCAGGGTTTCATTTAGGGTTAGAGTTAAGATCAGGCTCACAGTCAGGGTCTGGTTTAGTGTTCAGGTGTGGGTCAGGGTCACTGTAAGGGTAGGGTTAGGTTTATAATCATGGTCTGGGTCAGGGTCAGGGTGAAGTCTAGCGCCAGTGTCAGGTTTAGAGTCAGGTTCAGGTCTTGGTTTAAAGTCCACATTCGGCTCAGGGACAGGGTTATGTAGTGGTCAGTGTTAGGGTCATGATTTGGATTACCGTCAGGGTCAGGGTCAGGTGAAGTTCAGGGCCAGGGTCAGGTTTAGGGTCGGGCTTTGGTTTAGGGTCAATTTTCGGGTCAGTGTCACAGTTAGGTTTTGTCGGTAGGGTTTGGGATTTGGGTTAGGGTTAGAGTTAGAAGTAGGGTTATGGTTAGGGTTAGGGTTAGTCAGCGTAAGGTCAGTGTTAGGATTTGGTTTAGGGTAGGGGTTAGTGTTAGGGTCAGGGTCAGCATTAGGTTTAGGTTCAGGGTCCTTATTAGGATCATGGTTAGAGTTACCTTTAGGTTTAGGTTTAGGGTCAGGCTCACAGTCACGGTCAGGGTTAGGGTTAGGGTCATGGTTAGGTGGTCAAGGTCAGGATTAAGGTCAGGGTCAGGGTCATGGTTAGGTTTAACTCATGGTTACGGTAATATCAATGTTAGGTTTAGATTCACGGTCCACATCAGGGTCATTGTCAGGCTTAGGTTTAAGTTTAGGTCAGGATCACAGTCAGGGTCAGGGTCAGGGCCTGGTTTCGGGTTTGGGGCAGGCTCACAGTCAGTGTCAGGGACAGGGTTAGTGGTTACTCTTAGGATGAGCCCCGCTCCTGGGTCATGTACTCATCCCTTCAGGGTCACACGATAAATCCTGGGCAGATGGGTGTAGACCCTCCACGTGACCCACTTAACCAGCCTTAAACTGGGGTATGAACATGACTTGCCCACCAGACATCTAACCCCTCATCAGACTGATCCTGCTTTGGGCATCTCCACCCACGATGGCATGGCCAGGTCCTCTTTACACAAAGACACACAGACACCCAGAGGCGTACACACACACACACACACACATACACACACACACAGAGACGGGGAGGAGACCTAGGGCTACACCGGTCGATCAGGTGTGGGACTCTCTGACTCTGAGCCCCCTGATGTCACCTTTTGATTTTATTAGCCAAAGGGCCAGAGCCGTTGGGGAATCCTGATATGACCTGCCAGGGAGGGGACGTGTCTGGCGGGGGAGCTCTCTTCTCCCTGCATCCTCTAAGCTTCAGTACAGCAGAAGAACATGTCGCTTCCTTTAGGATGTGCCTAGAAATGAGCTGGGCAGGGGGTTTTTCTCTGTAATGGGGTGCCTGGATACGTGGGTTCCAATTCCGTTGGGCTCTTTCGTCAAGAAAGTGAGGTCACCACTGCCTGGGGGCTCCTTTCAGAATTTCCTGCTGTACCAGAGATCCCTGAGCTGCCGGTCCCCAAGCTGCTCGGGCTCACACACCACTCAATGCCGTGCCCATCCAGTGACCCCCATACAGCCTCCACCCAGCGCCTGGGAGGCCTGGGTGCAGCTGTTGTCCCCGCTGGAGGCAACAGTACTGGGTTTAGACTACGTTAGTGTTAGGTTTAGGGTTAAGAAAGACTTAGGGTCAGGGTTAGGGTTAGACTTCATTGGGGTCATGGTTAGCGTAAGGCTTAGGTTAGGGGTCAGGGTTAGCGTTAGGTTCATGGTTAGGTTTAGGGTCAGACTCACAGTAGGCTCATAGTTAGCGTTACGGTCAGAGTCAGGGTCAGGGTAGTGTTAGGGTGACGGTAAGGTCTAGGGTCAGGTTCAGGGTCATGGTTAGTTTTAGGGTCAGGTTCAAGTTTTGGTTTGGGGGCAAGGTTCATGTCAGGGTCAGGGTTAGGTGTGGAACAGGTTTAGTGTCAGTTTTAGGGTCAGGGTCTGGGTTAGGTTCATGGTTATGATAAGGTCAGCTTTATGTTTAGGTTCTGTTTTATGAGTAGGTTCAGGATCAGGGTTAGTTTAGGGTTAAGATTCTGTTTTGGATCAAGGATTGGGTCAGTGTTAGGTTTACAGTCAAGGTTAGGGTCAGTGTTAAGGTCAAGGCCAGGGTCAGGTTTCAGGTTAAATCTGACATAGGCAAAGTTCAGAGTTAGGGTTATGATCAAGGTCAGGGAGAGGGTCCGGATTATTGTTAAAGTGGGGTTATGGTTAGGACTAGAGGTAGTTTGAGGGTTAGGGTTAGACCGGGTTAGGGTCAGAGTCTGTGATAATGTTAGGGGTTAGTTTTAGGGTTAGGTTCAGCGTTAGGTTTCCGGTCAGGGCCCGTGTTAGTGTCAGGGTCAGGGTTACGTTTAGGGTTAGAGTTAGGGTCAGGCTCACATTCAGAGTCAGGATTATTGTTAGGGTTAGGGTCAGGGTCACTGTTAGGGTTAGGGTTATGTTTCTGGTCTTTGCCTGGGTCAGGGTCATGGTGAAGTCTAGGGCCAGTGTCATGTTTACGGTCAGGATCAGGTAATTTTAATGTCCACATCGGGTCAGCGACAGGCTGATGTCGTGGTCAGTGTTAGGGTCATGGTTAGGTTTAGGCTCAGGGCCAGGGTTTTTATATGGTCAGGGTCTGGTATAGGCAAAGTTCAGGGATAGGGTTATGATCATAGTCAGGTATAGGGTCAGGGTTAGGTTTATGGTCAAGGTTAGGGTTAGTGTTAGCGTTAGCTTTTGGTTGACGGTTAGGGTTAGAACTTGTTAGGATCAGGGTCCGTGTAAGGGATAGGGATTAGTATTAGGGTTGAGTTTAGCGATAGGATTCGGGGGATGGCCCGTGTTAGTGTCAGGGTCAGGGTTACGTTTAGGGTTAGAGTTAAAGTCAGGCTCACAGTCAGGGTCAGGTTTATTGTTCAGGTCAGTGTCGGGGTCACTGTTAGGGTCAGGGTTAGATTTATGGTCATGGTCTGGGTCAGGGTCAGGGTGAAGTGTAGTGCCAGTGTCAGGTTTACGGTCAGGTTCAGGTATTGATTTAAAGTCCACATTCGGGTCAGGGACCGGATTATGTAGTGGTCAGTGTTAGTGTCATGGTTAATATTAGGGTCAGGGTCAGGGTCAGGAGAAGGTCAGGGCCAGGGTCAGGTATAGGGTCAGGCTTTGGTTTAGGGTCAATGTTCACTTCAGTGTCACAGTTAGGTTTTGGAGGTAGGTTTTGGGATTGGGGTTAGGGTTAGAGTTAGAAGTAGGGTTATGTTTAGGGTTAGGTTTAGACAGTGTAAGGTCAGGGTTAGGGTTTGGTTTAGGGTAGGGGTTAGTGTTAGGGTCAGGGTCAGCGTTAGCTTTAGGTTCAGGGTCCGTTTTAATGTCATGATTAGTGTAACCTTTAGGTTTAGGGTTAGGGTCAGGCTCACAGTCACGATCAGGGTTAGGTTAGGGTCAGGGTTAGTTCAGCGTCAGGGCTAGGATTAGGTTTAGGGTCACGGTCATGGTTAGGTATGAGTCATAGTTACGGTAATCAGAGTTAGGTTAGGTTCAGGGTCCACATCAGGGCCAGTGTCAGGCTTAGGTTTAGGTTTACAGTTCAGGTCAGGATCACAGTCAGTGTTAGGGTCATGGTTGGGTCAGGGCTTGGGTTAGGTTTTGGGGCCGGCTCACAGTCAGTGTCAGGGTCAGGGTTAGTGGTTTTGTTAGGGTTAGCCCCGCTCCTGGGTCATGGACCCATCCGTTCAGGGTCTCAGGATAAACCCTGGGCAGAAGGGTTCAGAGTTAGGGTTATGATCAGCGTCAGGATTATTGTTAAAGTGGGGTTAGGGTTAGGGTTATAGGTAGGTGGAGGGTTAGACCGGGTTAGGGTCAGTGTCAGGGTTAATGTTAGCGTTTAGTTTTAGGGTTAGGTTCAGCGTTAGGTTTCGGGTCAGGGCCCGTGTTAGTGTCATGGTCAGGGTTACGTTTAGGGTTAGAGTTAGGGTCAGGCTCACAGTCAGTGTCACTGTTAGTGTTAGGATCGTGGTCAGGGTCACTGTTAGGGTCAGGGTTAGGTTTATGGTCTTTGCCTGGGTCAGGGTCAGGGTGAAGTGTAGCGCCAGTGTCAGCTTTACGATCAGGATCAGGTTTGGTTTAAAGTCCACATTCGGGTCAGCAACAGGGTTATGTAGTGGTCATTGTTAGGGTCATGGTTAGGTTTAGGGTCAGGGCCAGGTTCAGGTTTAGGGTCAGGGTCTGGTATAGGCAAAGATCATGGTTAGGTTTATGAGCATAATCAGATATAGGTTCAGGGTTATTGTTAATGTTTAGGGTTAGTGTTAGTGTTAGCGTTTGGTTGAAGGTTAGGGTTAGAACTTGTTAGGATCAGGGTCCGTGGTAGAGTTAGGGGTTACTCTGAGGGTTAGGTCAGCAATAGGATTTGGGGGAGGGCCCGTGTTAGTGTCAGGTTCAGGGATACATTTAGGGCTAGAGTTAAGGTAAGGCTCACAGTCCGGGTCAGGTTTAGTGTTCAGGTCAGTGTCGGGGTCACTGTTAGGGTCAGGGTTAGGTTTATGGTCATGGTCTAGGTCAGGGTCAGGGTGATGTTCAGCGCCACTGTCCGGTTTAGGGTCAGGTTCAGGTATTGGTTTAAAGTCCACATTCATGTCAGGGACAAGGTTATATAGTATTCAGTGTTAGGGTCATGGTTAGGATTAGGGTCAGGGTCAGGGTCAGGTGAAGGTCATGGACAGGGTCAGGTTTAGCGTCAGGCTTTGGTTTAGGGTCAATGTTCGGTTCAGTGTCACAGTTAGGTTTTGGCGGTAGTGTTTGGGATGGGGGTAAGGGTTAGAGTTAAAAGTAGGGTTATGGTTAGGTTTAGGGTTAGTCAGCGTAAGGTCAGGGTTAGGGTTTTGTTTAGCATAGGGGTTAGTGTTAGGGTCAGGGTCAGCGTTAGGTTTAGGTTCAGGGTCCTTATTAGGTCATGGTTAGAGTTACCTTTAGGTTTAGGGTTAGGGTCAGGCTCACAGTCACGGTCAGGGTTATGTTAGGGTCAGGGTTAGGTCAGCATCAGGGTTAGGATTAGGGTCATGGTCAGGGTCATGGTTAGGTATGAGTCTTGGTTACAGTAATATCAACGTTAGGTTTAGGTTCAGGGTACACATCAGGGTCAGTGCCAGGCTTCGTTTTAGGTTTAGGGTTCAGGTCAGGATCACTGACAGGGTCAGGGTCAGGGTCAGGGTTTGGGTTAGGGTTTGGGGCAGGCTCACAGTCAGTGTCAGAGTCAGGGTTAGTGGTTAGTGTTAGGGTGAGACCCGCTCCTGGGTCATGGACCCACCCGTTCAGGGTCTCAGGATAAACCCTGGGCAGAAGGGTGTAGACCCTCCACCTGATCCCACTTAACCAGCCTTAAACTGGGGTGTGAACATAACTTGCCACCAGACATCTAAACCCTCATCAGCCTCATCCTGCTTGGGGCATCTCCACCCTCGATGGCATGGTCAGGTCCTCTTTACACACAGACACACAGACACCCAGAGGCACACACACACACACACACACATACAGAGTTGGGGAGGAGACCTAGGGCTACACCGGTTGATCAGAAGCTGTGGCACTCTCTGACTCTGAGTCCCCTGGTGTCACCTTTTGATTTTAGTAGCCAAAGGGCCTGAGGCGTTGGGGAAACCTGATATGACCGGCCAGGGAGGGGAAGTGTCTGGCGGGCGAGCTCTCTTCTCTATACATCCTCTCGGCTTCAGTACAGCAGAAGAACATGTCGCTTCCTTTAGGATGTGCCTAGCAATGAGCTGGGCATGGGGGTTTTCTCTGTAATGGGGTGCCTGGATACGTGGGTTCCAATTCCGTTGGGCTCTGTCGTCAGGGAAGTGAGGTCACCACTGCCTGGGGGCCTCTTATGAACTTCCTGCTGCACCAGAGCTCCCTGAGCCACCGTTCCCCAAGCTGCTCAGGCTCACACTCCACTCAGGTAGTGCCCATCCAGTGACCCACATAGAGCCTCCCCCCAGCCCCTGGGAGGCCTGGGTGCAGCTGTTGTCCCCGCTGGAGGCAACAGAGCTGGATTTAGACTAGGTTAGTGTTAGGGTTAGGGTTAACAAAGACTTAGGGTCTGGGTTAGGGTTAGACGTCCTTGGGGTCAGGGTTAGCGTAAGGCTTAGGGTAGGGGTCAGGGTTAGGGTTAGGTTCATGGTTAGGTTTAGGGTCAGGCTCACAGCAGGTTCAGGGTTAGCGTTACGGTCAGAGTCAGGGTCAGGGTCAGTGTTAGGGTGACGGTTAGGATTAGGGTCAGGTTCAGGGTCATGGTTAGATTTAGGGTCAGGTTCAAGTTTAGGTTTGTGGGCAAGGTTCATGTCAGGGTCAGGGTTAGGTTTGGGACAGGATTAGTGTCAGGGTTAGGGTCAGGGTCAGGGTTAGGTTCATGGTTCTGGTAAGGTCAGCTTTATGTTTAGGTTCCTTTTTATGAGTAGGTTCAGGATCAGGGTTAGCTTTAGGGTTACGATTCTGATTAAGATTAAGGATTGGGTCAGAGTTAGGTTTACACTCAGGGTTAGGGTCAGTGTTAAGGTCAAGGCCGGGTCAGGTTTAAGTTAAGGTCTGACATAGGCAAACTTCAGAGTTAGGGTTATGATCAGGGTCAGGATTATTTTTAAAGTGGGGTTAGGGTTAGGGTAGAGGTAGGTTGAGGGTTAGGGTTAGACCGGGTTAAGGTCAGTGTCAGCGATTATGTTAGGGGTTAGTTTTAGTGTTAGGTTCAGCGTTAGTTTTCGGGTCAGTGCCCGTGTTAGTGTCAGGTTCAGGGTTACGTTTAGGGTTAGAGTTAGGGTCAGGCTCACATTCAGTATCAGGGTTATTGTTAGGGTCATGCTCAGGGTCACTGTTAGGGTCAGGGTTACGTTTATGGTCTTCGCCTGGGACAGGGTCAAGGTGAATCTAGGGCCAGTGTCAGGTTTACCATCAGGATCAGGTATTGGTTTAAAGTCCACATTCGGGTCAGTGACAGGGTTATGTAGTGGTCAGTGTTAGGGTCATGGTTAGGTTTAGGCTCAGGGCCAGGTTCAGGTATATGGTCAGGGTCTGGTATAGGCAAAGTTCAGGGTTAGGCTTATGATCATAGTCAGGTATAGGGTCAGGGTTATTGTTAAAGTTTAAGGTTTGTGTTAGGGTTAGCGTTAGTTGACGGTTAGGGTTAGAACTTGTTAGGATCAGGGTCCGTGGTAGGTTTGGGGTTACTCTTAAGGTTAGGTTCAGCAATAGGATTCGGGGGAGGGCCCGTGTTAGTGTCAGGGTCAGGGTTACATTTAGGGTTAGAGTTAGGGTCAGGCTCACAGTCAGGGTCAGGTTTAGTGTTCAGGTCAGTGTCGGGGTCACTGTTAGGGTCAGGGTTAGGTTTATGTTCATGGTCTGGGTCAGGGTCAGGGTGAAGTTTAGCGCCAGTGTCAGGTTTAGGGTCAGGTTCAGGTATTGGTTTAAAGTCCACATTCGGGTCAGGGACAGGATTGTGTAGTGGTCAGTGTTAGTGTCATGGTTAGGATTACGGTCAGGGTGACGGTCAGGTGAAGTTCATGGACAGGGTCAGGTTTAGGGTCAGGCTTTGGTTTAGGGTCAATGTTCGATTCAGTGTCACAGTTAGGTTTTCGCGGTAGGGTTTGGGATTGGTGTGAGGGTTAGAATTAGAAGTAGGTTTATGGTTAGGGTAAGACTTAGCGTAAGGTCAGGGTTAGGGTTTAGTTTAGGGTTAGGGGTTAGTGTTAGGTTCAGGGTCAGTGTTAGGTTTAGGTTCAGGGTCCGTATTAGGGTCATGGTTAGAGTTACCTTTAGGTTTAGGGTTAGGGTCAGGCTCACAGTCACGGTCAGGGTTAGGGTTAGGGTCAGGGTTAGGTCAGCATCAGGATTAGCATTAGGGTCAGGGTCAGGGTCATGGTTAGGTATGCGTCTTGTTTACAGTAATATCAATGTTAGGTTTAGGTTCAGGACCACAACTAGGTCAGTGTCAGGATTAGGTTTAGGTTTAGGGTTCAGGTCCGGATCACAGAGGGTCAGGGTCAGGGTCAGGGTTTGGGTTAGGGTTTGGGGCAGGCTCACAGTCAGTGTCAGGGTCAGGGTTCATGGTTACCGTTAGGGTTAGCCCCGCTCCTGGGTCATAGACCCATCCGTTCAGGGTCTCAGGATAAACCCTGGGCAGAAGGGTGTAGACCCTCCACACGATCACACTTAACCAGCCTTAAACTTGGGTGTGAACATGACTTTCCCACCAGACACTTAACCCCTCATCAGCCTGATCCTGCCTGGGGCATCTCCACCCACGATTGCATGGCCAGGTCCTCTTTACACACAGACACAGAGACACCAAGAGGAACACACACACACACACACACACACACACACACACACAGAGAGAGACAGGGAGGAGACCTAGGGCTACACCCATGGATCAGAAGGTGTGGGACTCTCTGACTCTGAGCCCCCTGGTGTCACCTTTTGATTTTAGTAGCCAAAGGGCCTGAGGCGTTGGGGAAACCTGATATGACCGGCCAGGGAGGGGACATGTCTGTCGGGCGAGCTCTCTTCTCCCTACATCCACTCGACTTCAGTACAGCAGAAGAACATGTCGCTTCCTTTAGGATGTGCCTAGAAATGAGCTGGGCAGGGGGGTCTTCTCTGTAATGAGTTGCCTGGATACGTGGGTTCCAATTCCGTTGGGCTCTGTCTTCAGGGAAGTGAGGTCACCACTGCCTGGGGGCTCCTTACTGAACTTCCTTCTGTACCAGAGCTCCCTGAGCCACCGGTCCCCAAGCTGCTCAATGCTCACCCTCCACTCAATGCAGTGCCAATTAATGGCCCCCATACAGCCTCCCCCCAGCCCCTGGGAGGCCTGGGTGCAGCTGTTGTCCCCGCTAGAGGGAACAGAGCTGGGTTTAGACTAGGTTAGTGTTAGGGTTAGGGTTAAGAAAGACATAGGATCAGGGTTAGGGTTAGACGTCCTTGGGGTCAGGGTTAGCGTAAGCCTTAGGGTAGGGGTCAGGGTTAGGGTTAGGTTCATGGTTAGGTTTAGGTTCAGGCTCACAGTAGGGTCACGGTTACTGTTACCATCTGAGACAGGGTCAGGGTCAGTGTAGGGTGACGGTTAGGTTAGGCTCAGGTTCAGGGTTATGGTCAGATTTAGGGTCAGGTTCAAGTTTTGGTTTGGGGGCAAGGTTCATATCAGGGTCAGGGTTGGAGTGGGACAGGTCTCGTGTCAGGGTTAGGGTCAGGGTCAGGGTTAGGTTCATGGTTATGGTAAGGTCAGCTTTATGTTTAGGTTTTGTTTTATGAGTAGGTTCAGGATCAGGGTTAGCTTAAGGGTTAAGATTCTGTTCAGGATCACGGATTGGGTCTGAGTTAGGTTTACATTCAGGGTTAGTGTCAGTGTTACAGTCAAGGCCAGGGTCAGGTTTAAGGTTAAGCTCTGACATAGGCAAAGTTCAGAGTTAGGGTTATGATCAGGGTCAGGGAGAGGGTCAGGATTATTGTTAAGTGGGGTTAGGGTTAGGGTTAGAGGTAGGTGGAGGGTTAGACCGGTTTAGGGTCAGTGTCAGGGTTAATGTTAGGGGTTAGTTTAGGGTTAGGTTCAGCATTAGGTTTCGGGTCAGGGCCCGTGTTAGTGTTATGGTCGGGGTTATGTTTAGGGTTAGAGTAAGTGTCTGGCTCATAGTCAGGGTCAGGGTTAATTTTAGGGTCGGAGTCAATGTCATGCTTAGGGTCAGGGTTAGGTTTATGGTCTTTGCCTGGGTTAGGTTCATGGTGAAGTTTAGCGCCAGTGTCAGGTTTACGGTCAGGATCAAGTATTGGTTTAAAGTCCACATTCGGGTCAGGGACAGTGTTATGTAGTGGTCATTGTTAGGGTCATGGTTAGGTTTAGGCTCAGGGCCAGGGTCAGGTATATGGTCAGGGTCTGGTATAGGCAAAGTTCAGGGTTAGGCTTATGATCATAGTCAGGTATAGGGTCAGGGTTATTGTGAAAGTTTAGGGTTAGTGTTAGGGTTAGCGTTTGGTTGACGGTTATGGTTAGAACTTGTTAGGATCAGGGTCTGTTGTAGGGTTAGGGGTTACTCTTAATGTTAGGTTCAGCGATAGGATTCGGGGGATGGCCCGTGTTAGTGTAAGGGTCAGGGTTACATTTAGGGTTAGAGTTAGGGTCAGGCTCACAGTCAGGGTGAGGTTTGTTGTTCAGGTCCGGGTCAGAGTCACTTTTAGGGTCAGGGTTAGGTTTATGGTCATGGTCTGGGTCAGGGTCAGGGTCAGGGTGATGTTTAGCGTCAGTGTCAGGTTTAGGGTCAGGTTCAGGTATTGCTTTAAAGTCCACATTCGGGTCAGGGACAGGATTGTGTAGTGGTCCGAGTTAGTGTCATGGTTAGAATTAGGGTCAGGGTCAGGTCAGGTGAAGGTCAGGGCCAGGTTCAATTTTAGGTTCAGGCTTTGGTTTAGGGTCAATGTTCGGTTCAGTGTCACAGTTAGGTTTTGGCGGTAGGGTTTGGGATTGGGGTTAGGGTTAGAGTTAGAAGTAGGGTTATGGTAAGGTTTAGACAGCGTAAGGTCAGGGTTAGGGTTTGGTTTAGGGTAGGGGTTAGTGTTAGGGTCAGGGTCAGCATTAGGTTTAGGTTCAGGATCTGTATTAGGGTCATGGTTAGAGTTACCTTTAGGTTTCGGGTTAGGGTCAGGTTCACAGTCACGTCAGGGTTAGGGTTAGGGTCAGGTTTAGGTCAGCATCAGGGTGACGATTAGGGTCAGGGTCATGGTCAGGGTTAGGTGTGAGTCTTGGTTACGATAATATCAACGTTAGGTTTAGGTTCAGGGTCCACATCAGGGACATTGTCAGGCTTAGGTTTAGGTTTAGGGTTCAGGTCAGGATCACAGACAGGGTCAGGGTGAGGTTCAGGGTCAGGGTTTGGGTTAGGGTTTGGGGCAGGCTCACAGTCAGTGTCAGGGTTTGGGTTAGTGGTTACTGTTAGGGTTAGCCCCGCTCCTGGGTCATGGACCCATCCGTTCAGGGTCTCAGGATAAACCCTGGGCAGAAGGGTGTAGACCCTCCACCTGATCCCACTTAACCAGCCTTAAACTTGTGTGTGAACATAACTTGCCCACCAGACATCTAAACCCTCATCAGCCTCATCCTGCTTGGGGCATCTCCACCCACAATGGCATGGCCAGGTCCTCTTTACACACAGAAACACAGACACCCAGAGGCACACACACACAGAGAGAGACGGGGAGGAAACCTAGGGCTACACCGGTCGATCAGAAGGTGTGGGACTCTCTGACTCTGAGTCCCCTGGTGTCACCTTTTGATTTTAGTAGCCAAAGGGCCAGAGGCCTTGTGGAATCCTGATATGACCGGTCAGAGAGGGGACGTGTCTGGCGGCTGAGCTCTCTTCTCCCTACATCCTCTCGTCTTCAGTACAGCAGAAGAACATGTCGCTTCCTTTAGGATGTGCCTAGAAATGAGCTGCGCAGGGGGTTTTCTCTGTAATGGGGTGCCTGGATACGTGGGTTCCCATTC
Organism: Mustela lutreola; assembly: GCF_030435805.1. Taxonomy (NCBI): domain Eukaryota; kingdom Metazoa; phylum Chordata; class Mammalia; order Carnivora; family Mustelidae; genus Mustela; species Mustela lutreola. The sequence continues at coordinate 95,863,891 of NC_081292.1, forward strand.
CGTTGGGCTCTGTCTTCAGGGAAGTGAGGTCACCACTGCCTGGGGGCTCCTTACCGAACTTCCTGCTGTACCAGAGCTCCCTGAGCTGCCGGTCCCCAAGCTGCTTAGGCTCACACTCCACTCAGGTAGTGCCAATCCAGTGACCCCCATACAGCCTCCCCTAATGCCTGGGAGGCCTGGGTGCAGCTGTTGTCCCCGCTGGAGGCAACAGAGCTGGATTTAGACTAGGTTAGTGTTAGGGTTAGGGTTAACAAAGACTTAGGGTCTGGGTTAGGGTTAGATGTCCTTGGGGTCAGGGTTAGCGTAAGGCTTAGGGTAGGGGTCAGGGTTAGGGTTAGGTTCATGGTTAGGTTTGGGGTCAGGCTCACAGTAGGGTCAGGGTTAGCGTTACGGTCAGAGTCACGTCAGGGTCGGTTTTAGGGTGATGGTTAGGTTTAGGGTCAGGTTCAGGGTCATGGTTAGATTTAGGGTCAGGTCAAGTTTTGGTTTGGGGGCAAGGTTCATGTCAGGGTCAGGTTTAGGTTTGGGACAGGTCTAGTGTCAGGGTTAGGGTCAGGGTCAGGGTTAGGTTCATGGTTCTGGTAAGGTCAGCTTTATGTTTAGGTTCTGTTTTATGAGTACGTTCAGGATCAGGGTTAGCTTTAGGCTTAAGATTCTGTTTAGGATCACGGATTGGGTCAGAGTTAGGTTTACATTCAGGGTTAGTGTCAGTGTTAAGGTCAAGGCCATGGTCAGGTTTAAGGTTAAGCTCTGACATAGGCAAAGTTCAGAGTTAGGGTTATGATCAGCGTCAGGATTATTGTTAAAGTGGGGTTAGGGTTAGGGTTAGAGGTAGGTGGAGGGTTAGACCGGGTTAGGGTCAGTGTCAGGGTTAATGTTAGGGGTTAGTTTTAGGGTTAGGTTCAGCGTTAGGTTTCGGGTCAGGGCCCGTGTTAATGTCATGGTCAGGGTTACCTTTAGGGTTAGAGTTAGGGTCAGGCTCACAGTCAGTGTCACTGTTAGTGTTAGGATCGAGGTCAGGGTCACTGTTAGGGTCAGGGTTAGGTTTATGGTCTTTGCCTGGGTCAGGGTCAGGGTCAGTGACCCTGAGCATGACCCTAACAATAACCCTGATACTGAATGTGAGTCTGACCCTAACTCTAACTCTAAACGTAACACTGAACCTGACACTAACACGGGCCCTGACCCGAAATCTAACGCTGAACCTAACCCTAAAACTAACCCCTAACCTTATCCCTGACACAGATCCAAACCCGGTCTAACACTAACCATACACCTACCTCTAACCCTAACCCTAACCCCACTTTAACAATAATCCTGACCCTCTCCCTGACCCTGATCATAACCCTAACTCTGAACTTTGCCTATGTCAGAGCTTAACCTTAAACCTGACCCTGGCCTTGACCTTAACACTGACCCTAACCCTGAGTGTAAACCTAACTCTGACCCAATCCGGGATTCTGAATAGAATCGTAACCCTAAAGCTAACCCTGACCCTGAACCTACGCATAAAACAGAACCTAAACATAAAGCTGACCTTACCATAACCATGAACCTAACCCAGACCCTGACCCTAACCCTGACACTAAACCAGTCCCAAACCTAACCCTGACCCTGATATGAACCTTTCCCCCAAACCTAAACTTGAACCTGAATCTAAATCGGACCATGACGCTGAACCTGACAATAAACCTTAACGTCACCCTAACAATGACCCTGAACCTGATTCTGACCGTAACCCTAACCCTGACGCTACTGTGAGCCTGACCCTAAACCTAACCATGAACCTAACCCTAACCCTGAACCCTTCCCTAAGCCTTACACCAACCCTGGCCCCAATGAAGTCTAACCCTAACCCTGACCCTAAGTCTTTCTTAACCCTAACCCTAACACTAACCTGGTCTAAACCCAGCTCTGTTCCCTCCACTGGGGACAACAGCTGCACCCAGGCCTCCTAGGCGTTAGGGGAGGCTGTATGGGGGTCACTGGATGGGCACTGCATTGAGTGGAGTGTGAGTCATGAGCAGCTTGGGGAACGGTGGCTCAGGGAGCTCTGGTGCAGCAGGAAGTTCATAAGAGGCCGCCAGGCAGTGGTGACCTCACTTCCCTGACGACAGAGCCCAACGGAATTGGAACCCACGTATCCAGGCACCCCATTACAGAGAAAACCCCCCTGCCCAGCTCATTTCTAGGCACATCCTAAAGGAAGCGACATGTTCTTCTGCTGTACTGAAGCCGAGAGGATGCAGGGAGAAGAGAGCTCCCCCGCCAGACACGTCCCCTCCCTGGCAGGTCATATCAGGTTTCCCCAATGCGTCAGACCCTTTGGCTACTAAAATCAAAAGGTGACACCAGGGGGCTGAGAGTCAGAGAGTCCCACACCTTCTGATCCCCGGGTGTAGCCCTAGGTCTCCTCCCCGTCTGTGTGTGTGTGGGTGTGTGTGTGTGTGTGTGTGTGTGCCTCTGGGTGTCTGTGTGTCTGTGTGTAAAGAGGACCCGGCCATGCCATCGTGGGTGGAGATGCCCCTAGCAGGATGAGGCTGATGGGGGTTTAGATGTCTGGTGAGCAAGTCACGTTCACACCCCAGTTTAGGCTGGTTAAGAGGGATCAGGTGGAGGGTCTACACCCTTCTGCCCAGGGTTTATCCTGAGACCCAGAACGGATGGGTCCTTGACCTAGGAGTGGGGCTCACCCTAACAGTAACCACTAACCCTGACCCTGACACTGACTGTGAGCCGTCCCCAAACCCTAACCCAAACCCTGACACAACCATAACCCTGACACTGACTCTGATCCTGACCTGAACTGTAAACCTAAACCTAAGCCTGACACTGGCCCTGATGTGGACACTGAACCTAATCTAACTCTGATTACTGTAACTATGACTCATACCTAACCATGACCATGACCCTAACCCTAATCCTAGCCCTGACGCTGACCTAACCCTGACCCTAACCTAACCCTGACCGTGACTGTGAGCCTGACCCTAACCCTAAACCTAAAGGTTACACTAATCATGACATTAATACGGACCCTGGACCTAAACCTAACGCTGACCCTGACCCTAACACTAACCCCTACCCTAAACCAAACCCTAACCCTGACCTTACGCTGTCTAAACCAAACCCTAACCATAACCCTACTTCTAACTCTAAACCTAACCACAATCCCAAAACCTACCCCTCAAAACCTAACTGTGACACTTAAGCGAACATTGACCCTAAACCAAAGCCTGACCCTACCCTGACCTGGCCCTGACCTTTACCTGACCCTGACCCTAATCCTAACCATGACACTAACACTGACCACTACATAACCCTGTCCCAGACCCGAATGTGGACTTTAAACCAATACCCGAACCTGACCCTACACCTGACACTGGCGCTAAACTTCACCCTGACCCTGACCCAGACCATGATCATCAACCTAATCCTGACCCTAACAGTGACCCTGACCCCGACCTGAACACTAAACCTGACCCTGACTATGAGCCTGATCCTAACTCTAAACTTAAGTGTAACCCTGACTCTGACAGTAACACGGGCCCTACCCCGAATCCTATCGCTCAACCTAACCCTAACACTAACCCCTAACCCTACCACGGACACTGACCCAAACAAATTCTAACCCTAACCGTCAACCAAACGCTAACTCTAACACAAACCCTAAACTTAAACAATAACCCTGACCCTATACCTGACTATGATCATAACCCTAACCCTGAACTTTGCCTATACCAGACCCTGACCCTAAACCTGACCCTGGCCCTGACCATAAACCAACCATGACCCTAACACTGACCACTACATAACCCTGTCCCTGACGCAAATGTGGACTTTAAACCAAAACCTGATCCTTACCATAAACCTGACACTGGCCCAGACTTCAACGTGACCATGACCCATGCAAAGACCACAAACCTAACCCTGACCCTAACAGTGACCCTGACCCTAACACTAACCCTGACACTGAATGTGAGGCTGACCTAACTCTAACCCTAAACGTACCCTGACCCTGACACTAACACGGTCCCTGACCCGAAACCTAATGCTGAACCTATCCCTAAAACTAACCCCTGACATTGTCCCAGACAGTGACCCTAACCTGTTCGAACCCTAACCCTCAACCTACCTCTAACCCTAACCCTAACCCCACTATAACAATAATCCTGATCCTATCCCTGACCCTGATCATACCCCAAAATCTGAACTTTGCCTATGTCAGAACTTAATCTTAATCTTAATCTTAAACCTGATCCTGGCCTTGACATTAAAACTGACCATAACCCTGACTGTAAACCTAACTCTGACCCAGTTCTTGATCCTGATCAGAATCGTAACCCTAAAGCTAACCCTGATCCTGAACCTACTCATGAAGCAGAACCTAAACATAAAGCTGACCTTACCATAACAATGAACTTAACCCTGACCCTGACACTAAACCTGTCCCAAACCTAACCCTGACCCTGACATGAACCTTGCCCCCAAACCAAAACTTGAACCTGACCCTAAATCTGACCATGACCCTGAACCTGACCCTAAACCTAACCGTCACTCTAACAGAGACCCTGACCCTGACGCTGACCGTAACACTAACCGTGACCCTACTGTGAGCCTGACCCTAAACCTAACCATGAACCTAACCCTAACCCTGACCCCTACCCTAAGCCTTACGCTAACCGTGGCCCCAACGAAGTCTAACCCTAACCCTACCCATAAGTCTTTCTTAACCCTAACCCTAACACTAACCTGGTCTAAACCCAGCTCTGTTCCTTCCAGCTGGGACAAAAGCTGCACCCAGGCCTCCTAGGGGCTGGGGGAGGCTGTATGGGGGTCACTGGATGGGCACTGCATGGAGTGGAGTGTGAGCCTTGAGCAGCTTGGGGACGGGCTCAGGGAGCTCTGGTGCAGTAGGAAGTTTGGTAAGGAGCCCCCAGGCAGTGGTGACCTCACTTCCCTGACGACAGAGCCCAACAGAATTGGAACCCACGTATCCAGGCACCCCACTACAGAAAAAACCCCCATGTCCAGCTCATTTCTAGGTACATGCTAAAGGAAGCGACATGTTCTTCTGCTGTACTGAAGCCGAGAGGATGCAGGGAGAAGAGATTTCCCTCCAGACAGGCCAACTCCCTGGCAGGTCATATCAGGTTTCCCCAACGCCTCAGGCCCTTTGGCTAATCAAAACAAAAGGTGACACCAGGGGGCTCAGAGTCAGAGAGTCCCACACCTTCTGATCCACTGGTGTAGCCATAGGTCTCCTCCCCATCTGTGTGTGTGTGTGTGTGTGTGTGTGCCTCTGGGTGTCTGTGTTTCTGTGTGTAAAGAGGACCTGGCCATGCCATTGTGGGTGGAGATGCCCCAAGCAGAATCAGGCTGATGAGGGTTTAGATGTCTGGTGGGCAAGTCATGTTCACACTCCAGGTTAAGTGTGGTTAAGTGGGATCGGGTTTAGGGTCTACACCCTTCTGCCCAGGGTTTATCCTGAGACCCTGAACGGATGGGTCCGTGACCCAGGCGCGGGGCTAACCCTAACAGTAACCACTGACCGTGACCCTGACACTGACTGTGAAACTGCCCTAAACCCTAACCCAAGCCATGAACCTGACCCTGACCCTGACCTTGACTTTTATCCTGACCTGAAACCTAAACCTAAATCTAAGCCTGACACTGACCCTGATGTGGACCTTGAACCTAAACCTAACTCTGACATTACCGTAACCATGACTCATACCTAACATTGACCCTGACCCTGACCCTAATCCTAACCCTGATGCTGACCTAACACTGACCCTAACCATAAACTTGACCATGAGGTGAGCCTACCGTAACCTTAAAAGTAATGGTAACTCTAACCATGACCCTAATACTGACCCTGAACGTACACCTCATGCTGACCCTGACCCTAACACTAGACCCTACCCTAAACCAAATCCTAACCCAGACCTTACACTGTCTAACTATAACCCTACTTCTAATACTAACCCTAACCCAATTCCAGACCCTACCGCCAAAACCTAACTGTGACACTGAACCGAAATTTGACCCTAAACCAAAGCCTGACCCTAAACCTGACCCTAGCCCTGAACTTCACCTGACCCGGACCCTGACCCTAATACAATCCATGACTATAACACTGACTACTACATAACCGTGTCCCTGACCCTAATGTGGACTTTAAACAAATACATGATCCTGACCATAAACCTGACACTGGCCCTAGACTTCACCCTGACCCTGACCCAGGCAAAGACCATAAACCTAACCCTGACCCTAAATTGACTCTGACCCTGACCCTAACACTAACCTTGACACTGAATGTGAGCCTGACCCTAACTCTAACCCTAAATGTAGACCTGACCCTGAGACTAAAAGGGCCCTGACCCGAAACCTAACGCTGAACCTAACCCTAAAACTAACACCTAATATTATCCCTGACACTGACCCTAACCCGGTCTAACCCTAAACTTCAACCTACACCTACCCTAAACCTAACCACACTTTAACAATAATCCCGAACCTCTCCCTGACCATGATCATAACCCTAATTCTGAACTTTGCCTATGTCAGGACTTAACTTAAACCTGACCATGGCCTTGACCTTAACACTGACCCTAACCCAGACTGTAAACCAAACTCTGACCCAAACCGTGATCCTGAACAGAATCGTAACCCTAAAGCTAACCCTGATCCTGAACCTACTCATAAAACAGAACCTAAACTTAAAGCTGACCTTACCATAACCATGAACCTAACCCTGACCCTGACCCTAACCCTGACACTAAACCTGTCCCAAATCTAACCCTGAACTGACATGATCTTGCCCCTAAACAAAAAGTTGAACCTGACCCTAAATCTGACCATTATCCTGAACGTGACACTAAACCTAACAGTCATCCTAACACTGACCCTGATCCTGATTATGACCGTAACACTAACCCTGACCCTACTGTGAGCCTGACCCTAAACCTAACCATGAGCCTAACCTTAAGCCTGACCCCTACCCTAAGCCTCGCTAACCCTGACCCCAACGAGTTCAAAACCTAACCCTGACCCTAAGTCTTTCTTCTCCCTAACACTAACACTAACCTGGTCTAAACCCAGCTCCGTTCCCTCCAGCGGGGACAACAGCTGCACCCAGGCCTCCCAAGGGCAGGGTGGAGGCTGTATGGGGGTCACTGGATGGGCACTGCATTCAGTGGAGTGTGATCCTTGAGCAGCTTGGGGAACGGCGGCTCAGGGAGCTCTGCTGGAGCAGGAAGTTTGGTAAGGAGCCCCCAGGCAGTGGTGACCTCACTTCCCTGACGACAGAGCCCAACGGAATTGGAACCCACGTATCCAGGCACCCCATTACAGAGAAAACCCCCCTGCCCAGCTCATTTCTAGGCACATCCTAAAGGAAGCGACATGTTCTTCTGCTGTACTGAAGCCGAGAGGATGCAGGGAGAAGAGAGCTCCCCCGCCAGACACGTCCCCTCCCTGGCAGGTCATATCAGGTTTCCCCAATGCGTCAGACCCTTTGGCTACTAAAATCAAAAGGTGACACCAGGGGGCTGAGAGTCAGAGAGTCCCACACCTTCTGATCCCGGGGTGTAGCCCTAGGTCTCCTCCCCGTCTGTGTGTGTGTGGGTGTGTGTGTGTGTGTGTGTGTGTGCCTCTGGGTGTCTGTGTGTCTGTGTGTAAAGAGGACCCGGCCATGCCATCGTGGGTGGAGATGCCCCTAGCAGGATGAGGCTGATGGGGGTTTAGATGTCTGGTGAGCAAGTCACGTTCACACCCCAGTTTAGGCTGGTTAAGAGGGATCAGGTGGAGGGTCTACACCCTTCTGCCCAGGGTTTATCCTGAGACCCAGAACGGATGGGTCCTTGACCTAGGAGTGGGGCTCACCCTAATAGTAACCACTAACCCTGACCCTGACACTGACTGTGAGCCGTCCCCAAACCCTAACCCAAACCCTGACACAACCATAACCCTGACACTGACTCTGATCCTGACCTGAACTGTAAACCTAAACCTAAGCCTGACACTGGCCCTGATGTGGACACTGAACCTAATCTAACTCTGATTACTGTAACTATGACTCATACCTAACCATGACCATGACCCTAACCCTAATCCTAGCCCTGACGCTGACCTAACCCTGACCCTAACCTAACCCTGACCGTGACTGTGAGCCTGACCCTAACCCTAAACCTAAAGGTTACACTAATCATGACATTAATACGGACCCTGGACCTAAACCTAACGCTGACCCTGACCCTAACACTAACCCCTACCCTAAACCAAACCCTAACCCTGACCTTACGCTGTCTAAACCAAACCCTAACCATAACCCTACTTCTAACTCTAAACCTAACCACAATCCCAAAACCTACCCCTCAAAACCTAACTGTGACACTTAAGCGAACATTGACCCTAAACCAAAGCCTGACCCTACCCTGACCTGGCCCTGACCTTTACCTGACCCTGACCCTAATCCTAACCATGACACTAACACTGACCACTACATAACCCTGTCCCAGACCCGAATGTGGACTTTAAACCAATACCCGAACCTGACCCTACACCTGACACTGGCGCTAAACTTCACCCTGACCCTGACCCAGACCATGATCATCAACCTAATCCTGACCCTAACAGTGACCCTGACCCCGACCTGAACACTAAACCTGACCCTGACTATGAGCCTGATCCTAACTCTAAACTTAAGTGTAACCCTGACTCTGACAGTAACACGGGCCCTACCCCGAATCCTATCGCTCAACCTAACCCTAACACTAACCCCTAACCCTACCACGGACACTGACCCAAACAAATTCTAACCCTAACCGTCAACCAAACGCTAACTCTAACACAAACCCTAAACTTAAACAATAACCCTGACCCTATACCTGACTATGATCATAACCCTAACCCTGAACTTTGCCTATACCAGACCCTGACCCTAAACCTGACCCTGGCCCTGACCATAAACCAACCATGACCCTAACACTGACCACTACATAACCCTGTCCCTGACGCAAATGTGGACTTTAAACCAAAACCTGATCCTTACCATAAACCTGACACTGGCCCAGACTTCAACGTGACCATGACCCATGCAAAGACCACAAACCTAACCCTGACCCTAACAGTGACCCTGACCCTAACACTAACCCTGACACTGAATGTGAGGCTGACCTAACTCTAACCCTAAACGTACCCTGACCCTGACACTAACACGGTCCCTGACCCGAAACCTAATGCTGAACCTATCCCTAAAACTAACCCCTGACATTGTCCCAGACAGTGACCCTAACCTGTTCGAACCCTAACCCTCAACCTACCTCTAACCCTAACCCTAACCCCACTATAACAATAATCCTGATCCTATCCCTGACCCTGATCATACCCCAAAATCTGAACTTTGCCTATGTCAGAACTTAATCTTAATCTTAATCTTAAACCTGATCCTGGCCTTGACATTAAAACTGACCATAACCCTGACTGTAAACCTAACTCTGACCCAGTTCTTGATCCTGATCAGAATCGTAACCCTAAAGCTAACCCTGATCCTGAACCTACTCATGAAGCAGAACCTAAACATAAAGCTGACCTTACCATAACAATGAACTTAACCCTGACCCTGACACTAAACCTGTCCCAAACCTAACCCTGACCCTGACATGAACCTTGCCCCCAAACCAAAACTTGAACCTGACCCTAAATCTGACCATGACCCTGAACCTGACCCTAAACCTAACCGTCACTCTAACAGAGACCCTGACCCTGACGCTGACCGTAACACTAACCGTGACCCTACTGTGAGCCTGACCCTAAACCTAACCATGAACCTAACCCTAACCCTGACCCCTACCCTAAGCCTTACGCTAACCGTGGCCCCAACGAAGTCTAACCCTAACCCTACCCATAAGTCTTTCTTAACCCTAACCCTAACACTAACCTGGTCTAAACCCAGCTCTGTTCCTTCCAGCTGGGACAAAAGCTGCACCCAGGCCTCCTAGGGGCTGGGGGAGGCTGTATGGGGGTCACTGGATGGGCACTGCATGGAGTGGAGTGTGAGCCTTGAGCAGCTTGGGGACGGGCTCAGGGAGCTCTGGTGCAGTAGGAAGTTTGGTAAGGAGCCCCCAGGCAGTGGTGACCTCACTTCCCTGACGACAGAGCCCAACAGAATTGGAACCCACGTATCCAGGCACCCCACTACAGAAAAAACCCCCATGTCCAGCTCATTTCTAGGTACATGCTAAAGGAAGCGACATGTTCTTCTGCTGTACTGAAGCCGAGAGGATGCAGGGAGAAGAGATTTCCCTCCAGACAGGCCAACTCCCTGGCAGGTCATATCAGGTTTCCCCAACGCCTCAGGCCCTTTGGCTAATCAAAACAAAAGGTGACACCAGGGGGCTCAGAGTCAGAGAGTCCCACACCTTCTGATCCACTGGTGTAGCCATAGGTCTCCTCCCTATCTGTGTGTGTGTGTGTGTGTGTGTGTGCCTCTGGGTGTCTGTGTTTCTGTGTGTAAAGAGGACCTGGCCATGCCATTGTGGGTGGAGATGCCCCAAGCAGAATCAGGCTGATGAGGGTTTAGATGTCTGGTGGGCAAGTCATGTTCACACTCCAGGTTAAGTGTGGTTAAGTGGGATCGGGTTTAGGGTCTACACCCTTCTGCCCAGGGTTTATCCTGAGACCCTGAACGGATGGGTCCGTGACCCAGGCGCGGGGCTAACCCTAACAGTAACCACTGACCGTGACCCTGACACTGACTGTGAAACTGCCCTAAACCCTAACCCAAGCCATGAACCTGACCCTGACCCTGACCTTGACTTTTATCCTGACCTGAAACCTAAACCTAAATCTAAGCCTGACACTGACCCTGATGTGGACCTTGAACCTAAACCTAACTCTGACATTACCGTAACCATGACTCATACCTAACATTGACCCTGACCCTGACCCTAATCCTAACCCTGATGCTGACCTAACACTGACCCTAACCATAAACTTGACCATGAGGTGAGCCTACCGTAACCTTAAAAGTAATGGTAACTCTAACCATGACCCTAATACTGACCCTGAACGTACACCTCATGCTGACCCTGACCCTAACACTAGACCCTACCCTAAACCAAATCCTAACCCAGACCTTACACTGTCTAACTATAACCCTACTTCTAATACTAACCCTAACCCAATTCCAGACCCTACCGCCAAAACCTAACTGTGACACTGAACCGAAATTTGACCCTAAACCAAAGCCTGACCCTAAACCTGACCCTAGCCCTGAACTTCACCTGACCCGGACCCTGACCCTAATACAATCCATGACTATAACACTGACTACTACATAACCGTGTCCCTGACCCTAATGTGGACTTTAAACAAATACATGATCCTGACCATAAACCTGACACTGGCCCTAGACTTCACCCTGACCCTGACCCAGGCAAAGACCATAAACCTAACCCTGACCCTAAATTGACTCTGACCCTGACCCTAACACTAACCTTGACACTGAATGTGAGCCTGACCCTAACTCTAACCCTAAATGTAGACCTGACCCTGAGACTAAAAGGGCCCTGACCCGAAACCTAACGCTGAACCTAACCCTAAAACTAACACCTAATATTATCCCTGACACTGACCCTAACCCGGTCTAACCCTAAACTTCAACCTACGCCTACCCTAAACCTAACCACACTTTAACAATAATCCCGAACCTCTCCCTGACCATGATCATAACCCTAATTCTGAACTTTGCCTATGTCAGGACTTAACTTAAACCTGACCATGGCCTTGACCTTAACACTGACCCTAACCCAGACTGTAAACCAAACTCTGACCCAAACCGTGATCCTGAACAGAATCGTAACCCTAAAGCTAACCCTGATCCTGAACCTACTCATAAAACAGAACCTAAACTTAAAGCTGACCTTACCATAACCATGAACCTAACCCTGACCCTGACCCTAACCCTGACACTAAACCTGTCCCAAATCTAACCCTGAACTGACATGATCTTGCCCCTAAACAAAAAGTTGAACCTGACCCTAAATCTGACCATTATCCTGAACGTGACACTAAACCTAACAGTCATCCTAACACTGACCCTGATCCTGATTATGACCGTAACACTAACCCTGACCCTACTGTGAGCCTGACCCTAAACCTAACCATGAGCCTAACCTTAAGCCTGACCCCTACCCTAAGCCTCGCTAACCCTGACCCCAACGAGTTCAAAACCTAACCCTGACCCTAAGTCTTTCTTCTCCCTAACACTAACACTAACCTGGTCTAAACCCAGCTCCGTTCCCTCCAGCGGGGACAACAGCTGCACCCAGGCCTCCCAAGGGCAGGGTGGAGGCTGTATGGGGGTCACTGGATGGGCACTGCATTCAGTGGAGTGTGATCCTTGAGCAGCTTGGGGAACGGCGGCTCAGGGAGCTCTGCTGGAGCAGGAAGTTTGGTAAGGAGCCCCCAGGCAGTGGTGACCTCACTTCCCTGACGACAGAGCCCAACGGAATTGGAACCCACGTATCCAGGCACCCCATAACAGAGAAAACCCTCCTGCCCAGCTCATTTCTAGGCACATCCTAAAGGTAGCGACATGTTCTTCTGCTGTACTGAAGCTGAGAGGATGCAAGGAGAAGAGAGCTCGCCCACCAGTCACATCCCCTCCCTGGCAAGTCATATCAGGTTTCCGCAATGCCTCAGGCCCTTTGGCTAATAAAATCAAAAGGTGACACCAGGGGGCTCAGAGGCAGAGGTCCCACACCTTCTGATCCACTGGTGTAGCCTTAGGTCTCTTTGCAGTCTCTCTCTCACTATGTATGTGTGTGTGTGTGTGTGTGTGTGTGTGTGTGTGTGTGCCTCTGGGTGTCTGTGTCTTTGTGTGTATAGAGGACCTGGCCATGCCATCATGGGTAGAGATGCCCCAAGCAGGATCAGGCTGATGAGGGTTTAGATGTCGTGTGGGCAAGTCATGTTCACACCTCAGTTTAAGGCTAACCCTAACCCTAACACTAACCCTGACCTTACGCTGTCTAACCCTAACCCTAACCATAACCCTACTTCTAGATCTAACCCTAACCCTAATCCAAAACCCTACCGCCAAAACCTAACTGTGACACTGAACTGAATATTGACTCTAAACCAAAGCCTGACCCTAAACCTGAACCTGGCCCTGACCTTCACCTGAACCTGACTCTGAACCTAATCCTAACCATGACACTAACACTGACCAATACATAACTCTGTCCTTGAACCGAATGTGGACTTTAAACCAATACCTGAACCTGACCCTAAACCGGACATTGGCGCTAAACATCACCCTGACCCTGACCCAGACCATAACAATAAACCTAACCCAGACCCGAACAGTGACCCCGACCCTCACCTGAACACTAAACCTGACCCTGACTGTGAGCCTGACCCTAATTCTAATCCTAAATGTAACCCTAACCCTGACACTAACACGGGCCCTCCCCCGAATCCTATCGCTGAACCTAACCCTTACACTAACCCCTAACCCTACCATGGACCCTGACCCTAACAAGATCTTACCCTAACCGTCAACCTAACGCTAACCCTAACACTAACACTAAACTTTAACAATAACCCTGACCCTATACCTGACTATGACCATAACCCTAATCCTGAAATTTGCCTACACCTGACCCTAAACCTAAACCTGACCCTGGCCCTGACCCTTAAGCTAACCATGACCCTAACAGTGACCACTACATAACCCTGTCCCACACGAATGTGGAATTTAAACCAATACCTGGTCCTGCCCGTAAACCTGACACTGGCCCTAGACTTCACCCTGACCCCGACCCATGCAAAGACCATAAACCAAACCCTGACCCTAACAGTGACCCTGACCATGATGCTAACATTAACCCACACACTGAATGTGAGCCTGAACCTAACGCTAACCCTAAACGTAACCCTACCTTGACACTAACACGGGCACTGACTCGAAACCTAACGCTGAACCTAACCCTAAAACTAACCCCTAACATTATCCCTGACACTGACCCTAACCCGGTCTAACCCTAACCCGCAACCTACCTCTAACCCTAACCCTAACCCCACTTTAACAATAATACTGACTCTCTCCCGGACCCTGATCATAAACCTAACTCTGAACTTTTCCTATGTCAGATCATAACGTTAAACCAGACCCTGGACTTGACCTTAACACTGACCCTAACCCAGACTGTAAACCTAACTCTGACCCAATCCATGATCCTGAACAATCGTAACCCTAAAGCTAACCCTGTTCCTGAACCTACTTATAAAACAGAACCTAAACATAAAGCTGACATTACATAACCATGAACCTAACCCTGACCCTGACCCTAACCCTGACACTAAACCTGGCCAAACCTAACCTGACCCTGACATGAACTTGCCCCCAAACCAAAACGTGAACCTGACCCTAAATCTGACCACGAACATGCCTGACGCTAAACCTAACCGTTACCCTAACACTGACCCTGACCCTGGACAGAGCACAACGTAATTGGAACCCACGTATCCAGGCACCCCATAACAGAGAAACCCCTCCTGCCCAGCTCATTTCTAGGCACATCCTAAAGGAAGCGACGTGTTCTTTTGCTGTACTGAAGCCGAGAGGATGCAGGGAGAAGAGTGCTCGCCTGCCAGACAGGTCCCTTCCCTGGCAGGTCATATCAAGTTTCCCAACGCCTCAGCCCTTTGGTTAATAAAATCAAAAGGTGACACCAGGCTGCTCAGAGTTAGATAGTCCCACAACTTCTGATCCATGGGGGTAACCCTTGGTCTCTTCCCAGTCTGTGTGTGTGTGTGTGTGCGTGTGTGCCTCTGGGTGTTTGTGAGTCTGAGTGTAAAGATGAGCTGGCCATGCCATTGTGGGTGGATATGCCCCAAGCAGGATCAGGCTGATGAGGGGTTAGAGACCTGGTGGGCAGGTCATGTTCACAAACCAGTTTAAGGCTAGTTACGTGAGATCGGCAGTAGTGTCCACACCATTCTGCCCAGGGTTTATCCTGAGACCTTGAAGGGATGGGTCCATACCCAGGAGCGGGGCTAACCCCAAAAGTAGCCACTAACCCTGACCCTGACACTGACTGTGAGCCTGCGCTAAACCCTAACCCGAGCCCTGACCCTGACCCTGACCCTGACTGTGATCCTGAACTGAACCCTAAACCTAAACCTAAGCCTGACACTCACCCTGATGTGGACCCTGAACCCAAACTTAAATCTGACATTACCGTAACCATGACTCAAACCTAATCATGACACAGACCCTGACCCTAAACCTAACCCTGACGCTGACCTTACCATGACCCTAACCGTAACCCTGACCATGACTGGGAGCCTGACCCTAACCCTAAAGCTAAAGGTAACTCTAACCATGACCCTAATACGGACCCTGAACCTAAACCTAACGCTGACCCTAACACTAACACTAAGCCCTACCCTAAACAAAACCCTAACCCTGACCTTATGCTGTCTAACCCTAACCATAACCCTACTTCTAACTCTAACCCTAACCCCAATCCCAAAACCTACCACCAAAACCTAACTGTGACACTGAACCGAACATTGACCCTAAACCAAAGCCTGACCCTAAACCCGACCCTGGCCCTGACCTTCACCTGACCCTGACCCTGACCCTAATCCAAACCATGACACTAACACTGACCACTACATAATCCTGTCCCTGACCCGAATGTGGACTTTAAACCAATACCTGAACCTGACCCTAAACCTGACACTGGCGCTAAACTTCACCCT
Source organism: Mustela lutreola (assembly GCF_030435805.1). Taxonomy (NCBI): domain Eukaryota; kingdom Metazoa; phylum Chordata; class Mammalia; order Carnivora; family Mustelidae; genus Mustela; species Mustela lutreola. Next base: position 95,879,668 of record NC_081292.1, read on the forward strand.
GACCCTGACCCAGACCATGACCATAAACCTAACCCTGACCTTAACAGTGACCCAGACCCTGACCTGAACAACAAACCTGACCCTGACTGTGAGCCTGACCCTAATTCTAACCCTAAATGTAGACCTGACCCTGACACTAACACAGGCCCTCCCCCGAATCCTATCGTTGAACCTAACCCTAACACTAACCCCTAAACCTACCACGGACCCTGATCTTAAACAAGTTCTAACCCAAACCGTCAACCAAACGCTAACCCTAACACAAACCCTAAACTTTAACAATAACCCTGACCCTATACCTGACTATGATCATAACCCTAACTCAGAACTTTGCCTATACCAGACCCTGACCCTAAACCTGACCCAGGCCCTGAGCCTAAACCTAACCATGACCCTAACACTGACCACTACATAACCCTGTAGCTGACCCAAATGTGGACTTTAAACTAATATCTGGTCCTGACCGGAAACTGACACTGGCCCTAGACTTCACCCTGACCCTGATCCTGGCAAAGACCATAAACCTAACCCTGACCCTAAGAGTGACCCTGACCTGGACCCTAACACTAACCCTGATACTGAATGTGAGCCTGACCCTAACTCTAACCCTAAACGTAACACTGAACCTGACACTAACACGGGCCCTGACCCGAAACCTAACGCTGAACCTAACCCTAAAACTAACAACCTAACATTGTCCCTGACACTGATCCTAACCCGGTCTAACCCTAACCCTCAACTTACCTCTAACCCTAACCCTAACCCCACTTTAACAATAATCTTGACCCTCTCCCTGACCCTGATGATAACCCTAACTCTGACCCAATCCGTGATCCTGAACAGAATCGTAACCCTAAAACTAAGCCTGATCCAGAACCTACTCATAAAACAGAACGTAAACATAAAGATCACCATGAACCTAACACTGACCCTGACTCTAACCCTGACACTAAAACTGTCCCAAACCTATCCCTGACACTGACATGAACCTTGCCCCCAAGTCAAAACTTGAACCTGACCATAAATCTGACTATGTCCCTGCCTGACCCTAAACCTAAGCATTACCCTAACCCTCACCCTGATCCGGACTATGACCTTAATGCTAACCGTGACCCTACTGTGAGCCTGACCCTAAACCTAACCGTTACCCTAACACTGACCCTGACACCTACCCTAAGCCTAACGGTAACCCTGACCCCAAAGACGTCTAACCATAACCGTCACCCTAAGTCTTTCTTAACCCTAACCGTAACACTAACCTGGTCTAAACCCAGCTCTGTTCCCTCTGGCGGGGACAACAGCTGCACCCAGGCCTCCCAGGGGTTTGGGGGAGGCTATATGGGGGTCACTGGATGGGCACTGCATTGAGTGGAGTGTGAGCCTTGACCAGCTTGGGGACCGGTGGCTCAGGGACATCTGCTGGAGAAGGAAGTTCGGTAAGGAGCCTCCAGGCAGTGGTGACCTCACTTCCCTGACGACAGAGCCCCACGGAATTGGAACCCACGTATCCAGGCACCCCATAACAGAGAAAACCCTCCTGCCCAGCTCATTTCTAGGCACATCCTAAAGGAAGCGTCGTGTTCTTCTGCTGTACTGAAGCCGAGAGGATGTAGGGAGAAGAGAGCTCGGCCGCCAGACACGTCCCCTCCCTGGCAGGTCATATCAGGATTCCCCAACGGCTCTGGCCCTTTGGCTAATAAAATCAAAAGGTGACATCAGGGGGCTCAGAGTCAGAGAGTCCCACACCTGATCGACCGGTGTAGCCCTAGGTCTCCTCCCCGTCTCTGTGTGTGTGTGTATGTGTGTGTGTGTGTGTGTGTGTACGCCTCTGGGTGTCTGTGTGTCTTTGTGTAAAGAGGACCTTGCCATGCCATCGTGGGTGGAGATGCCCCAAGCAGGATTAGGCTGATGAGGGGTTAGATGTCTGGTGGGCAAGTCATGTTCATACCCCAGTTTAAGGCTGGTTAAGTGGGTCACGTGGAGGGTCTACACCCATCTGCCCAGGATTTATCGTGTGACCCTGAAGGGATGAGTACATGACCCAGGAGCGGGGCTCATCCTAAGAGTAACCACTAACCCTGACCCTGACACTGACTGTGAGCCTGCCCCAAACCCGAAACCAGGCCCTGACCATGACCCTGACTGTGATCCTGACCTGAAACCTAAACCTAAACCTAAGCCTGACAATGACCCTGATGTGGACCGTGAATCTAAACCTAACATTGATATTACCGTAACCATGAGTTAAACCTAACCATGACCCTGACCCTGACCTTAATCCTGACCTTGACCACCTAACCATGACCCTAACCCTAACCCTGACTGTTACTGTGAGCCTGACCCTAACCCTAAACCTAAAGGTAACTCTAACCATGATCCTAATAAGGACCCTGAATCTAAACCTAAAGCTGACCCTGACCCTAACACTAACCCCTACCCTAAACCAAATCCTAACACTGACCTTACGCTGACTAACCCTAACCCTAAACATAACCCTACTTCTAACTCTAACACTAACCCCAATCCCAAACCCTACTGCCAAAACCTAACTGTGACACTGAACCGAACATTAACCCTGAACCAAAGCCGGACCCTAAACCTGACCCTGACCCTGACGGTAATCCAAACCATGACCCTAACACTGACCACTACATAACCCTGTCCCTGAGCTGAATGTGGACTTTAAACCAAGACCTGAACCTGACCCTAAACCTGACGCTGGCGCTAAACTTCACCCTGACCCTGACCCAGACCATGATCATAAACCTAACCCTACCCTTACATTGACCCCGACCCACACCTGAACTCTAAACCTGACCCTGACTGTGAGCCTGATCTTAACTCTAACCCTAAATGAAACCCTGACCCTGACACTAACTCGGGCCCTCCCCCAAATCCTATCGCTGAACCTAACCCTAACACTAACCCCTAACCCTACCATGGACCCTGTCCCTAACAAGTTCTAAACCTAATCGTCAAACTAAAGCTAACCCTAACACTAACCCTAAACTTTAACAATAACCATGACCCTATACCGGACTATGATCATAACCCTAACCCTGAAATTTGCCTATATCAGAAACTGAGCCTAAACCTGACCTTGGCCCTGACCCTATACCTAACCAAACCCTAACAACGACCACTACATAACCCTGTCCCACCCGAATTTGGACTTTAAACCAATACCTGATCATGCCCGTAAACCTGACACTGGCCCTAGACTTCACCCTGACCCTGACCCAGGCAAAGACCAGAAACCTAACCCTGACCCTAACAGTGACCCTGACCCTGAACCTAACAATAACCCTGACACTGAATGTGATCCCGACCCTAACTAACCCTAAACGTAACCCTGACCCTGACACTAACACGAGCCCTGACCCGAAACCTAACGCTGAACATAACCCTAAAACTAACCCCTAACATTATCACTGACACTGACCCTAACCGGGTCTAACCCTAACCTGCAACCTACCTCTAACCCTAACCCTAACCCCACTTTAACAATAATCCTGACCCTCTCCCAGACCCTGATCATAACCCTAACTCTGAACTTTGCCTATGTCAGACCTTAAGCTTAAACCTGACCATGGCCTTGACCAAAACACTGACCCTAACCCTGACTGTAAACCTAACTCTGACCAATCTATGATGCTGGACAGAATCTTAACCCTAAAGCTAACCCTGTTCCTGAAACTACTCATAAACAGAACCTAACATAAAGCTGACCTTACCATAACCATGAACCTAACCCTGACCCAGACCCTAACCCTGACACTAAACTTGTGCCAAACTTATCCCTGACCCTGACATGAACCTTGTCCCCCAAAGAAATTGAACCTGAACCTAAATCTGACCATGACCCTGCCTGACCCTAAACCTAACCGCTACCCTGACACTGACCCTGACCCTTACTCTGACCGTAACGCTAACCGTGACCCTACTGTGAGCCTGAACCTAAACCTAACCATGAACCTAACCCTAACCCTGACCCCTACCCTAAGCCTAACGCTAACCCTGACCCCAAAGACGTCTAACCCTAACCGTCACCCTAAGTCTTTCTTAACCCTAACCCTAAAACTAACTTGGTGTAAACCCAGCTCTGTTCCCTCTGGCGGGGACAACAGCTGCACCCAGGCCTCCCAGGGGTTTGGGGGAGGCTATATGGGGGTCACTGGATGGGCAATGCATTCAGTGGAGTGTGAGCCTTGACCAGCTTGGGGACCGGTGGCTCAGGGACCTCTGCTGGAGAAGGAAGTTCGGTAAGGAGCCCCCAGGCAGTGGTGACCTCACTTCCCTGACGACAGAGCCCAACGGAATTGGAACCCATGTATCCAGGCACCCCATTACAGAGAAAACCCCACTGCCCAGCTCATTTCTAGGCACATCCTAAAGGAGGCGTCATGTTCTTCTGCTATACTGAAGCCCAGAGGATGCATGGAGAAGAGAGCTCGCCTGCCAGACAGGTCCCTTCCCTGGCAAGTCATATCAGGGTTCCCAACGCCTCAGGCCCTTTGGCTCATAAAATCAAAAGGTGACACCAGGGGGCTCAGAGTCAGAGAGTCCCACACCTTCTGATCCACGGGTTTAGCCCTAGGTCTCTTCCCTGTCTCTGTGTGTGTGTGTGTGTGTGCGTGTGTGCCTCTGGGTGTTTGTGAGTCTGAGTGTAAAGAGGAGCTGGCCATGCCATCGTGGGTGGAGATGCCCAAAGCAGGATCAGGCTGATGAGAGGTTAGAGGTCTGGTGGGCAAGTCATGTTCACACCACAGTTTAAGGCTGGTTACGTGGGATCGGGTGGAGGGTCTACACCCTTCTGCCCAGGGTTTATCCTGAGACCTTGAAGGGATGGGTCCATACCCAGGAGCGGGGCTAACCCCAACAGTAGCCACTAACCCTGACCCTGACACTGACTGTGAGCCTGCTCCAAACCCTAACCCAAGCCCTGACCCTGACCCTGACCCTGACTGTGATCCTGAACTGAACCCTAAACCTAAACCTAAGCCTGACACTCACCCTGATGTGGACCCTGAACCCAAACTTAAATCTGACATTACTGTAACCATGACTCAAACCTAATTATGACACAGACCCTGACCTAATCCTAACCCTGAAGCTGACCTAACCCTGAACCTAACCGTAACCCTGACCGTGACTGGGAGCCTGACCCTAAACCTAAAGCTAAAGGTAACTCTAACCATGACCCTCCCATCCAAGTACTAACCAGGCCGGACCCTGCTTAGCTTCCGAGATCAGACGATATAGGGCGCGTTCAGGGTGGTATGGCCGTAGACTAACCATGACCCTAATACGGACCATGCACCTAAACCTAAGGCTGACCCTAACACTAACACTAACCCCTACCCTAAACCAAACCCTAACCCTGACCTTACGCTATCTAACCCTAACCATAACCCTACTTCTAACTCTAACCCTAACTCCAATCCCAAACACTACCGCCAAAACCTAAAAGTGACACTGAACCGAACACTGCCGCTAAACCAAAGCCTGACCCTAAGCCTGATCCTGTCCCTGACCTTCACCTGACCCTGACCCTGACCCTGACCCTGACCATTACACTAACACTGACCACTACATAATCCTGTCCCTGACCCGAATGTGGACTTTAAACCAATACCTGTAGCTGACCCTAAACCTGACACTGGCGCTAAAATTCACCCTGACCCTGACACAGACCATGACCATAAACCTAACTCTGACCCTAACAGTGACCCCGACCCTGTCCTGAACAATAAACCTGACCCTGATTGTAAGCCTGACCCTAACTCTAACCCGAAATGTAACCCTAACCCTGACACTAACAAGGGCCCTCTGCCGAATCCTATCGCTGAACCCAACCCTAACACTAATCCCTTACCCTACCACGGACCCTGATCCCAACAAGTTCTAACTCTAACCGTCAACCAAACGCTAACCCTAACACTAACCCTAAACTTTAACAATAACCCTGACCTTATACCTGACTATGTTCATAACACTAACCCTGAACTTTGCCTATACCAGACCCTGACCCTAAACCTGACCCTGGCCCCGAGCCTATACTTAACCATGACCTTAACACTGACCACGACATAACCCTGTCGCCGACCCAAATGTGGACTTTAAACCAATACCTGATCCTGACCCTAAACCTGACACTGGCCCTAGACTTCACCCTGACCCTGACCCAGGCAAAGACCAGAAACGTAACCCTGACCCTAACAGTGACCCTGACCCTGACCCTAACTTAACCCTGACCCTGACTGTGAGCCTGACCCTAACTCTCACCCTAAACGTAACCCTGACACTAACACGGGCCCTGACCCGAAACCTAATGCTGAACATAACCCTAAAGCGAACTCTGACATTATCACTGACACTGACCCTAACCTGGTGTAACCCTAACCCTCAACCTACCTAGCCCTAACCCGAACCCCACTTTATCAATAATCCTGACCCTCAACCTGACCCTGATCATAACCCTATCTCTGAACTTTGCCTATGTCAGATCTTAACCTTAAACGTGACCCTGGCCTTTATCTAAACAATGACCCTAACCCTGAATGTACACCTAACTCGGACACAATCCATGATCCTGAACAGAATAGTAACCCTAAAGCTAACCCTGATCCTGAACCTACTCATAAAACAGATCCTAAACATAAAGCTGACCTTACCATAAGCATGAACCTAACCCTGACCCTGACCCTAACCCTGACACTAGACCTGTCCCAAACCTAACCCTGACCCTGACATGAACCTTGCCCCCAAACCAAAACTTGAACCTGACCATAAATCTGACCGAGACCCTGAACCTGACCCTAAACCTAATCGTCACACTAACACTGACCCTGACCCTGACTCTGACCGTTACGCTAACCGTGACCCTACTGTGAGCCTGAACCTAAACCTAACCATGAACCTAACCCTAACCCTGACCCCTACCCTAAGCCTTATGCTAACCCTGACCCCAACGACGTCTAAACTTAACCCTGACCCTAAGGCATTCTAAACCCTAACCCTAACACTAACCTAGTCTAAACCCAGCTCTGTTGCCTCCAGCGGGGAAAACAGCTGCACCCAGGCCTCCCAGGGGCTGGGTGGAGTCTGTATGGGGGTCACTGTATGGGCACTGCATTGAGTGGAGTGTGAGCCTGAGCAGCTTGCGCACCGGTGGCTCAGGGAGCTCTGGTACAGCACAAAGTTCGGTAAGGATCCCCCAAGCAGTGGTGACCTCACTTCCCTGACGACAGAGTCCAACGGAATTGGAACCCACATATCCAGGCACCCCATTACAGAGAAAACCCCCATGCCCAGCTCATTTCTAGGCACATCCTAAAGGAAGCGACATGTTCTTCTGCTGTACTGAAGCTGAGAGGATGCAGGGAGGAGAGCTCGCCCACCAGACGCGTCGCCTCTCTTCAGGTCATATCAGGATTCCCCAATGCCTCAGACCCTTTGGCTAATAAAATCAAAAGGTGACACCAGGGGGCTCAGAGTCAGAGAGTCCTAAACCTTCGGATCCATGGGTGTAGCCTTAGGTCTCTTACACGTTTCTGTGTGTGTGTGTGTGTGTGTGTGTGTGTGTGTGTGTGTGTGCCTCTGGGTGTCTGTGTGTCTGTGTGTAAAGAGGACCTCGAAATGCCATCGTGGGAGGAGATGCCCCAAGCAGGATCAGGCTGATGAGGGTTTAGATGTCTGGTGGGCATGTTATGTTCACGCACCAGTTTAAGGCTGGTTTTGTGGGATCCGGTGGAGGGTCTACACCCTTCTGTCCAGGGTTTATCCTGAGACAATGAAGGGATGGGTCCATGACCCAGGAGCGGGGCTAACCCTAACTGTAACCAGTAACCCTGACCCTGAAACTGACTGTGAGACTGCCCCAAACCCTAACCCAAACCCTGACACTGAACCTGACACGGACACCATTATGCCCCACCAATGCTTAAGTATGAAGAGGGCACAAACACACATTGTGACCCTCAGCGTGAGTCCTGTCCTCTAGTAAGGCCTCTCAGTGGCTGGACCATTAGACGTCATAATGGGCTTGCCATTCCCCTAGGCCCCAAGTTTTAACGAGCCTTCTGGTTGTCCAGTCGCCCCTCCCCAGGGCTCTGCTCTGGAAACTCTCTTTTGGTGGTACACCTGAGGTAAAAACAAAACAAAACCGACTCCTCCCATCTCAAAGAATAACCCCAAACTCTTGGGATCGGGCCAAATGCCCAGAGAGGAAGACTCGTCCATGGCCCATGAAGCCACCCAGACATTCCATGGCCATCAGTGACACAATATCCAGAGACAAAATCTTGAGCAAGCTTCTCACACTCGCCCCCTTGTTCATATCCTGAAGAGTTCTCCTCACGGTCTGTAGATCAGTCCTGCAATACCTACGACCCAAAACCTAAGCCGAGTTTGTGTTTTCAGACAATTGTCCCCACAGCCCTGGCCCACAAAACCTACAGGCACAGGTCTTGGAGCCAAACCTGAGGACTGTACCTGGGAATTCTGCCCATTCCATTGGCCACAAACCTAGAAATAGGATGATAAACCTCCAAAGTGCCTGGGGCCATCCCAATACTGTTGACTGCCCAGGAAAAACAATGGCGGTCTAACACCAGCTGAGCATCTACCTGCACTTAGACCCGTGGACAGATGTCCCCAGAGGTCAATTGGAATGAGCAGGCCCCTAGGTCCTAATCGGATCCATTGCTTTGTTGTCCAGGCATCTCTCCTCAGAGGCCTGGATTCCAATAGCAGCATATGGCTGTTTCTTGAGGCACCCATCAGAACAAATCTCGTCTCCACGTGGGAATCTTGCACGTTGGAGCTGTGTCAAAGCCTCTGGTTAGGAGAACCCTTCAGGGACCCTGTGCCCCTGCCTCATTCCAAGTTCTCCATGGACACAAACCCACATTAGGACCCATCTACAAGAGGGTCCATTTCAACTCAACCCTCTCAGTTTCTCCCCCAGATCCAGCAGATCTAACCTGTCTTGTCACTAGGACACAAGAGGAATGAGAGTTGGGCTTCCCAGCCATCCATCCTTAGAACCCTACTCGGAATCGATCCATATGGGAAGTCCTGGAGCCAACCAACAGATCTCAATCGTCCTGCAGAAGAATCTTTACGGTTTGCAGCATCTCACAACTCCCATCGTGGGAAAAATTCCATGACCTCGTGATCCACCACCTCTTCATGAAGAGGGCCATAAGGGACAGAAACTCCAACCTGAGCGTTCGTCAGATCCTCACCTGATTTCAGATGCACGAGATCTCGATTCAGCTCTGCAGAGCGTACCTGCCATGCCCTCGCCCAGAAACCTAAGGTTGCTTGTGTTCTCAGACTTCTGTCCTCAACTCCTGGCCCACAAGCCCTCCAGTTTGGCAATTCCAGGACTACAATGCAGCCCTCTGCCTGCCCTCCAGAAGAAAAAACATTGCCCTCTGGGGCTAACCAGAAACCCCAAATGAGGATCAACCTTTTCGCCACTTGACTGTACCCCAATTCTACAGGATGCCCTGGGCACTCATGCCCTTTCTGTCACAGCCTGAGCCTGGACCTCCTGACCCACACCCAGCCAGCTGGACTCACACTGAACACATCGGACCTGCCAAAGCCTTAGGTCGTCATCTCTTCCCAACTTCGGTTTTCAGGCTTCAGAACCTAGACGTTTTCTCCAATCACTGCCCAGGGTTGAAAATGAGGCAGAAATCAGAAATCCTTCCCCATGGCAAGAAATCTTGTGGTTGGCGTGTTGCCCAACGTTCAGTGTAGTTGATAACAGTGTGGCCCTTTGACCCCGCCATGCTTGAGGGCCGCGTTGGTCACAAATACGCATTGTGACCCTCAGCGTGAGCCCAGTCCCCAAGTAAGGTCTCTCAGTGGCTGGACCAAGTGACGGCATATTGGGCTTGCCATGCCCCTAGGCCCTAATTTTTAACCATAGTTCGTGTTGTCCATTCGCCCCTCCCCAGGGCTCTGCTTTAGAATGAGGTAACCAAACTAAAAGGACTCCTCCCATCCCACAGATTGACCCCCAAATTGGGATCGGGCCAAATCCACAGAGAGGAATACTCATCCATGGCCCATGAGGCCTCCCTGACATTCCACGCCCATCGTTGACACAAAATCCAGAGACAAAAGCCTGAATAAGCGCCTCACACTCACTCTTTCTTCATATCCCGAAGAGTTCCCCTCACGGTCTGTAGATCGGGACTGGCATACCTACGTCCCCAAAACAAGCTGAGTGTGTGTTTTCAGACTTCTATCCCCACATTCCTGGCTTCCATACCCTCCAGCCTGGGGACCCTGGAGCCACACATCAGGTCTGTGCCTCTCAACTCCACGGGATTCTGCCCCTTCCATTGACCACAATCATACAAACTAGGAGAAACCTCCAAAGTCCCCAAGGCCATCCCAAAAGTATAGAATGCCCAGGACAAACAAGGGCTGCCTGGAACCAGCTAAGCATCCATCTCCACTCATACTGTATTTGGATGTCCCCAGAGAAGGAGATTGAACGGGACAGGGCCCTAGGCCCTAATGGGGTCCATTGTTTTGGTTCCCTGCTATCTCTCATCAGAGGTCTGGTTTCCAATATCAGCATGTGGGGCTTTCCTGAGGCACCAATCAGATCAAATCTAGTCTCCACATGGGAAACTTGTCTTTTGGAGATGACGCAAAACCTCTGGTTAGGAGAAGCATTCAGGGTCTGTGTGCCACCGCCCCGTGACAAAGTCTCCATGCACACAAACCCACATTAGGACCCATCCGCAGGAGAGTCCATTTCAACTCAGCCCCCTCCGTTGCTCCCCTAGAGCTAGCATATGAAAACTGTCTATAAACTAGGAGACAGTTAGAATCGAGGCAGTCTGCCCAGGGTTCCATCCTTCGATCCCTGCTTTGCTGTCATTTCGTATGAAACATCCTGGAGTGATCCAACAGATCTCAATTGTTGATCAGAAAAAATCCTTGTGGCTTGGAGCATATCCTAACTCCCCTCCTGGGTAAACCTCCATGGCGTCGAGATGCTGCCCCCTTCAAGAAAGGGCCATAATGGACAGAAACTCCAACCTGAGCCTAGGTCTGAACCTCTCCCTGACTTCAGATGCATGAAGTCCCGATTCAGATCTGCAGAGAGTGCCTGCCGTGCCCTCGTCCCGAAACCTACGCCTCGTCCCGAAACCTAACTTGTGTTCTTATTCTTCCGTCCTTACACTGCTTGTCCAATGGGTATCCAGTTTGGGAATTCCGGAGCCACGAAGCAGCACTCTACCTGCCCTCCAGAAGAAAAATGTTGCCCCTGGGGCTACCCAGAAACGCTAAATGAGGATCAAGATGCACAGCACTCGACTCTCCCCCAATTATACAATATACCCTGAAAACTAATGCCTGGTCTGACGCAGCCTAGGCCTGAACCTCCCGACCAACACTCAGCGAGCTGGCTCCACACAGAGCACGTCGGACCTGACATGGACTTAAGTCGTCATCTCTTCCCAAGCTCGGTTTTCAGACTACACAACCTAGACCTTAACTCCAATCACGGCCCAGCGGTGAAAGAGATAAAAAATCAGAACTACTACTTCCCCATGGCAAGATTCCATGTGGTTGGCATGGAGCCCAACGTTCAGTGTAGGAGCAACAGTGTGGACCATGATTCCCGTCCATGCTTGAGCGCCTAGAAGGCATAAACACACATTGTGACCCTCAGCGTGAGTTCTATCCTCAAGGAAGGCCTCTCAGTGGCTGGAACAAACCATAGTTCGGTTTGGCCATTCGCCCCTCCCCAGGGCTCTGCTTTGAAATCCCTCTTTTGGTGGGACACCTGAGGTAACCAAACTGAAAGGACACCTCCCATCCCCAAGATGGACCCAAAACAATTGGGTTCGTGCCGAATCCACAGAGAGGAAGAATTGTCCATGGCCCATGAGGCCTCCTCGACATTCCACGGCCATTGTTGACACAAAATCCAGAGACAAAAGCCTGAATAAATGCCTCACAATCACTCTTTCTTCATATCCTGAAGAGTTCTCCTCACGGTCTGTAGATCGGGCCTGCCATACTTATGTCCCCAAACGTAAGCCGAGTTAGTGTTTTCAGACTTCTATCCCCACAGTCCTGGCCCACACACCCTCCAGGCTGGGGACCCTGGAGCCACACATCAGGTCTGTGCCTGCCCACTCCACTGGAATTCTGCCCATTCACTTGGCCACACGCCTCCAAATTAGGAGAAACCTCCACAGTCCCTGAAGCCATCCCAATTGTGTAGGCCGCCCGGGACAAACAAGGGCATCTGACAACAGCTGAGTATCTACCTCCACTCATACCATAGTGGGATGTCACCAGGGTAGTAGATTGAACCTCACAGGTCCCTAGGCCGTAATCGGATCCATTGCTTTGGTTTCCAGGCATCTCTCCTCAGAGGCATGTTTTCAAATACCAGCATGCGGGGGTTTCCGGAGGCAAATCTCGTCTCGACATGGGAAAATAGCAGGCTGGAACTGTGTCAAAACTTCCGGTTAGGAGAATCCTTCAGGGCCCGGTGCCACCACCCCTTTCCAAGGTCTCCATGGACACAAACCCACATTAGGATCCATCCGCAGGAGAGTCCATTTCAACTCTGGCTTCTCGGTTGGTCCCCCAGAGCCAGCAGATAGAACCTGTCTTGTCGCTAGGAGACAATTGAGATGCGAGGCGGTTTGCCCAGGGCTCCACCCTTAGAACCCTGCTCTGGCGTCGTTCCATATGGAACGTCCTGGACCCATCCAAAAGGTCTCAAATGTCCTGCAGAAGGAATCCTTGCGTTTTGGAGCATCTCACAACTCCCAACGTGGGAAAACCGTGATGGCTTCCTGAAGCCCCCACCCTCTTTCTGAAGGGGAAATCATGGACAGGAACTCCAACCTGAGCCAACGTCTGATCCTCGCCCTGAATTCAGATGCACGACATCTCGATTCAGCTCTGCAGAGTGTGCCGGCCTTGCCCTCGCCCTTAAAACTATGTGAAACTTCTGTTCTCCAATGTCCGTCCTCACACTCCTGGCTCGCAAGACCTCACGTTTGGCAATTCTGGACCCACAAGGCAGCACTCTGCCTGCCCTCCAGAAAAAAAACAAAATGTTGCCCTATGGAGCTTCCCAGACACCCCAAATGAGGATAGACCTACACGGCACCCTTCTGTACACAAATTATATCGACAAATCTGGGCACTAATACACTGTCTGACACAGCCTGAGCCCGTACTTCCTGACCAACACCCAGACAGCTGACCGCACACTGAGCACAACAGACCCGCCATGGCCTTAGCTCATCATCTATTCCCAACCTAGCTTCTCAGGCTTCAGAACATAGACCTTAACTTCAAACCCCGCCAAGGGGTCAATGTGATGCAGAAATCAGAACTCCTCCTTCCCTATGGCAAGAAACCTTGTGGTTGGCATGTTGTCCCACGTTCAGTGTAGGAGAAACCAGCGTTCACCATGAGGCCCCGCCCATGCTTGAGTACGAAGAGGGCACAAACACACATTGTGACCCTCAGTGTGAGACTTGTCCTCTAGTAAGTCCTCTCAGTGGCTGGACCATTAGACATCATAATGGGCTTGCCATGCCCCTAGGCCCCAAGTTTTAACCAGCTTTCTGGTTGTCCAGTCGCCCCTACCCAGGGCTCTGCTCTGGAAACTCTCTTTTGGTGGGACACCTGAGGTAAAAACAAAACAAAACGGACTCCTCCCATCTCAAAGAATAACCCCAAACTCTTGGGATCGGGCCAAATGCCCAGAGAGGAAGACTCGTCCATGGCCCATGAGGCGACCCGGACATTCCACGGCCATCAGTGACACAATATCCAGAGACAAAATCTTGAGCAAGCTTCTCACACTCGCCCCCTTGTTCATATCCTGAAGAGTTCTCCTCACGGTCTGTAGATCAGTCCTGCAATACCTACGACCCAAAACCTAAGCTGAGTTTGTGTTTTCAGAGAACTGTCCCCACAGCCCTGGCCCACAAAACCTACAGGCACAGGTTCTTGTAGCCAAACCTTGGAATTCTGCCTATTCCATTGGCCACAAACCTAGAAATAGGATGATAAACCTCCAAAGTGCCTGGGGCCATCCCAATACTGTTGACTGCCCAGGAAAAACAAGGGTGGTCTGACACCAGCTGAGCATCTACCTGCACTTAGACCCGTGGACAGATGTCCCCAGAGGTCAATTGGAATGAGCAGGCCCCTAGATCCTAATCGGATCCATTGCTTTGTTGTCCAGGCATCTCTGCTCAGAGGCCTGGATTCCAATAGCAGCATATGGCTGTTTCTTGAGGCACCCATCAGAACAAATCTCGTCTCCACGTGGGAATCTTGCACGGTGGAGCTGTGTCAAAGCCTCTGGTTAGGAGAACCCTTCAGGGACCCTGTGCCCCTGCCTCATTCCAAGTTCTCCATGGACACAAACCCACATTAGGACCCATCCACAAGAGAGTCCATTTCAACTCAACCCTCTCAGTTTCTCCCCCAGATCCAGCAGATCTAACCTGTCTTGTCACTAGGACACAAGAGGAATGAGAGTCGGGCTTCCCAGCCATCCATCCTTAGAACCCTACTCGGAATCGATCCGTATGGGAAGTCCTGGAGCCAACCAACAGATCTCAATCGTCCTGCAGAAGAATCTTTACGGTTTGCAGCATCTCACAACTCCCATCGTGGGAAAAATTCCATGACCTCGTGATCCACCACCTCTTCATGAAGAGGGCCATAAGGGACAGAAACTCCAACCTGAGCGTTCGTCAGATCCTCACCTGATTTCAGATGCACGAGATCTCGATTCAGCTCTGCAGAGCGTACCTGCCATGCCCTCGCCCAGAAACCTAAGGTTGCTTGTGTTCTCAGACTTCTGTCCTCAACTCCTGGCCCACAAGCCCTCCAGTTTGGCAATTCCAGGACTACAATGCAGCCCTCAGCCTGCCCTCCAGAAGAAAAAACATTGCCCTCTGGGGCTAACCAGAAACCCCTGAAATATATGGGGAAAATATCCCTAGAAAAAGAGCAATAATAACTGGCTGCTCTTTATTGATCCAGATCCTGTGGTAGGCAAAGAAGAGCTGGTTTTAGTCAGAGGATGATCTCCGTTTGTCTTCATGATCTGGCATTTCCTGCAAGTGAGGCATGGGGCTCTGCACTATAGCTGCAAATGCTGGGGGGCCCTCACTGTCCCTTTTCTCTTCTCAGGGGGACAACGGGCATGTCCATGGTGCAGTGTGACAAGCTTTACCACAGGGAGATAAAAGGCTGACAAGGGTAGGTTGGAGCTGGGAAAAGCCACTTAGGAACAGATTTTCAGGGGAGGTGATAGACAAGGGCAAAGCGAAGAATGAGGATGTGTGTGTCAAGTTTCAAAGTGCCAGGAGGCAGCACAGTGCATTCGGGAAACTACAGCAAGTTCATGACAACCGACAGCTGATCTGGCAGCATCACCTGGGGATGGAGGCTGAGCCCCGGGGTTAACACTGGGGGTGAGATGGTTTGTATACTATGCCGAGGAGGTGAGGTACTACACTGTGGGGGCACAGGGAGCTACCGGAGGATTTCAAATATCAGAATCGTAACCATAATAGAGTATTTAATTGCATCCTAGCTTTCATCAAGGGTAAGATGCACTATAGTTTATGTTCGACTAAGAAAGAGAAATGCTTTCCGTTAAACTAGGATATGTCCTCAAGTGCAAGGTGAGTGCCACCTTAAGAGATATTAAAATGGGGTGGGGGCGAGGACAAATCTTAGAACTAAAAAATGTGGTACTAGAAAAATTAAGAAAGGTCGAACACTTGGATCAACTAAAAAAGTGATTATTGCTTACCATGTGCCCCAAACTATATTAAGTCTTAGAACAAGAGACGTTCTCATCTTGATGCCGCGCAGCTGTTAGACCCAAAGTACAGAGGGCAGTAGCCAACGACCAGCGGGCTCCAGGTGCCATGTGCAGACTCTAAGAGCAACTGCCTTTGAGAGAGGAAACGGTTGATAGTGGGCTTTCTGACGTAGAGAAGTATTAGCTGGGAAAGTCGGAAAATTGACACAGAATCGCAATTGATGCCCCTACATGACAGAGTTGGTGAAACTTCCCTTCTCAGAGATCTTGATGCTCCTCAGAAATGTATTTTTCATTTTGAACGGAACATTCAGGATAAATATGATCTGTTCGAGTTCCTTGTTCTCTCATCAGGACTGTTTCTTAGGCTTCACTGGCACAAGAAAAGGGTTTTGATAGTCCAGGGTAAATCCTGACAAAAGCAAAGCACGGTATCTATGAAAAACTAACCACTCAGAAGAGAACAACAGATAAAAGGCCAGGCTGACCTGACCCTGCAGGATAGGTAATGTTGGTTCGGCAACAGGGGTAGAGGGGAAGTGCCCATCTCCTGCTAGAAGACCTAGAGAAGACCCCTTCCGGAGAGACCACCAGGAGAGGAGAGCAGTAGGTGCTGATGATGAATATTTTAATCAGCCGAGAAGGTCATAATGACCAAGTTCCACGATCAGAGTAAACATATGGGATTAAAAAATAAAAAATAAAAAAAAGATTTTTTTAAAAGGACTTTTTGTTTTAAGGAATTTATACAAAAGTCCTTTTTAAGAGCCAGTTGGCTGTTTAAAGCAAAAGTACAACTCACTGAGAGAATCGCCGCATTATTTATTGGGGTAGAAAGGACCTGGAATGTAGAAAGACCCATTCTGTAGAGGAAAAAATAGAATCTCTAACAGGCCTCATGCCTTGCACAGCCAGTGGCTAAATTCCCTGCCTCATGAGACCTTGTGCTAGAAGGCCGCTAGAACCATCTCAACTATGTTAGTCTTTCTTGGAAGCCAACAAGTGTTTGCCCAGTTAAGAGCACGGTAACAATCAGTCACGTTATGTTATAATGATTGTTGATATCTGTAAAAGCCTTGTCAAGTTCCTTTTTGAGTAACCCTCACTCCACCCTTAGAGAAATTTATCTGTGGTTCACCTCTTTGAAATACCTCATTGTTGTTCCACATTTACCATAGCCCCCCCCCCCAAAAAAAAAGCTTTTTATTAACAAAGTGTTCAGAAGGGGGCGCCACTGTAAACAATGAGAGTTTTCGCTGCGGGGAAATATTGTTGCAGAAACAGCTGAAAGCAATCAGGTCAGACAGGGCAAAGGGGTAGAGGGATTTTTAAAATTACAAAAACCGAACGAAATCAAACCAAAACAAAAATCAAAAATCAAAACCAATGGCCAAGATTTCAAGTTTGCTACTAAAGGCATGACATTCTCCTAAGACATGCGAGTGACTTGATCAATATATTTATATATTTATATTTGAAGAAGGAACTATTTGATGCAGCAAATCCACATTGATTAAAAATTACCAGATATGGCGTCTCCTGCGTGGCTCAGTGATTTAGGCCTCTGCCTTCGGCTCAGGTCATGATTTCAGGGTCCTGGGATGGAGCCCCACATCGGGCTCTCTGCTCAGCGGGGAGCCTGCTTCCCCCCTCTCTCTCTGCCTGCCTCTCTACCTACTTGTGATCTGTCTGTCAAATGGGTAAATGAGATCTTTAAAAAAAGAATTACTAGGTGTGAAATACATGGAGGGTATGGGAAGGGAAATGATTTCACCTGATCTGACTAGGAAGTGGTTGAAGCCTGAATTAAAGTGCTGTAAAAAGAGTAAAGACCTGGGAAATATATGGGGAAAATATCCCTAGAAAAACAGCAATAATAACTGGCTTCCCTTTATTGATCCAGGTCCTGCGGTAGGCAAAGAAGAGCTGGTTTTAGTCAGAGGATGATCTCCGTTTGTCTTCATGATCTGGGATTTCCTGCAAGCCATGCATGGGGTTCTGCATTAGAGCTGCAAATGCTGGGGGGCCCTCACTGTCCCTTTTCTCTTCTCAGGGGGACAACGGGCATGTCCATGGTGCAGTGTGACAGGCTTTACCACAGGGAGATAAAAGACTGCCAAGGGTAGGTTGGAGCTGGGAAAAGCCACTTAGGAACAGATTTTCAGGGGAGCTGATAGACAAGGGCAAAGCGAAGAATGAGGATGAGTGTGTCAAGTTTCAAAGTGCCAGGAGGCAGCACAGTGCATTCGGGACACTACAGCAAGTTCATGACAACCGACAGCTGATCTGGCAGCATCACCTGGGGATGGAGGCTGAGCCCCGGGGTTAACACTGGGGGTGAGATGGTTTGTATACTATGCCGAGGAGGTGAGGTACTACACTGTGGGGGCACAGGGAGCTACCGGAGGATTTCAAATATCAGAATCGTAACCATAATAGAGTATTTAATTGCATCCTAGCTTTCATCAAGGGTAAGATGCACTATAGTTTATGTTCGACTAAGAAAGAGAAATGCTGTCCGTTAAACTAGGATATGTCCTCAAGTGCAAGGTGAGTGCCACCTTAAAAGATATTAAAATGGGGTGGGGGCGAGGACAAATCTTAGAACTAAAAAATGTGGTACTAGAAAAATTAAGAAAGGTCGAACACTTGGATCAACTAAAAAAGTGATTATTGCTTACCATGTGCCCCAAACTATATTAAGTCTTAGAACAAGAGACGTTCTCATCTTGATGCTCCGCAGCTGTTAGACCCAAAGTACAGAGCGCAGTAGCCAACGACCAGCAGGCCCCAAGGGCCATGTGCGGACTCTAAGAGCAACTGCCTTTGGGAGAGGAAACGGTTGAGAGTGGGCTTTCTGAGCTTTTAAAATGCTATTTGTCACACCCTGTCATCCTGTCATTATGTAGCATTATGTAACATTTAAAAAATGTATATTCCTCACTTGAAGTCTTTTAGAAATCTAAAATATGACTTTCTATGGTTTGTGTTTCCATATTCCTTTATTGCCAGTTTGAACAAATCCACATGCATTGATTCGAAGGTAATAAATTCCTCTTATTTGGAAAAATGATGTTTATTTTTGTTCTCTCACCCTTAGCAGGTGGTTTCATTTTAGCACACTTCAGAGTTATAATTTCATGCTTATTAAAAACATTTATTATGATCTACATAGATGAATGAAACTTTTATTTTATTAAATTATTTTCCAAAAAATCTGTTATTTTTAAAAATGTATTTCCTTTGAAGGGTTATTTTAGAGCATTCAGGGAGGATCTAGGAGTGTGGTATTATGCAATTTTTAAGTAGGTATGAAATGGTTATTTATATGATTGTTTCTTTAAGGTTATGTATATTGTCCATTATATGCTATAAAATATTTTGAAAGTAAATTTAAGGTATGTTTTACATAGTTTATTTTTTGGAAAAAAATATTGAAATGACTTATGAAATTCAGTATACTCTCAACATTAATTTTTTTTTGAAATTTACAAATTGTCTACTGAACCTATTATAAGGCAGATATTTTCCAAAGTGGTGGTATCATGATATATGCCAACAACAGTTTAGATTTTTTGTTGCTTCTCAATCTAGCTCAGACGAAGTACAATTAGCCTTTATAATTTTAGCCATTCTAATAGATATGTAAGCATATCTCATTATGATTTTAATTTGTATTTCTTTAATGTCTAAATGTTGAGAAATTTGTCATGTGCTTATAAGCCATCCATATCCTTTTGGTGACATGTCTCTGCAATAATTTTCTTCACATGTAAAATTGGATACTCTGTTTGGTTATTAGTAAGGTTTTTTATTTTTATTCATTTTTAATAATCAGAGTAGATGTCCATTATCAGATATATAATTTGCAAATCCCTTCTCCATCTTTACGGTTTCTCAATGAATTTTTGATAGCTGTGTCTTTCAAGAAATGTGCTACTTCTTTCCTGGTACACGGAGGTATGACTAGAACATTATCAATGTTGACCTTTGCAAAGAAAATCATGGCTTAAGATATATGTAGTCTGCGGTTGTTGGGAGTGTTCTGTAATATCAAGCATATCTAGTTAGTTGATAATTTTGTTCAAGTCTTACATATCTTACCAATTTGATGACCATTTGTCTATATAATCTTAAAATAAATGTGTTGAAATTTTTTTCCATTTCTCTTCTAAGGTAGAAGTTATGATTTTTGTTCTTAGTTTTTCCCTATATATCCCCAAATCTGCTATTAAGTATTAAAAGTCAAGAATTATTATACTCCCTGAGGAATTCATCATTTTACTCTTCTGTAATTTTGACTTGATCATTATGTCTGATAATGAAATTTGCTTTAAAATCACTTTTCATTATCTTGATATAACCACCAAAGTTATAGTGTGATTATTGTTAATATAGCATATTTTTTCTTTTACTTTTTAAAGCACTTCTATATTTAATCCTGACCAAAAAAACAAAACAGCTTTTTAGCTCTGGAAGCACATTTCTAAATTATCTTTTTTTTTTTTTTAATGAAGCAGTAGCAATTTTTGTTAAGGGACCTAAAGTGAAAATAGGTTTAGAAATTTATTTATTTATTTAGGAAAAATTTTTATTTTGTTTATTGACAGCAAGAGAGAGAGAGAGAGAGAGAGAGAGAGAGAGGAAGCGCACAAGCGGGGGGAATCACGTGCAAAGGGAGAGGAAGAAGCAAGCTCCTTGGGGTGCAAGTAGTCCCATGCAGGGCTGGATCCCTGTACACTGGAATCATGACCTCAGACAAAGTCAAACATCTGCTTAAACAACTGAGTCATCCAGGCACCCGTAGAAAATTAGAAGAAAAAAAAAAAGACCTTTTAAAAACATTTTGTTTCTTTCATTTTTTTTAATATTTTATTTATTTGACAGAGAGACAAGAAGAGGAACTATAAGCAGGGCAGAGGGAAAAGGAGAAGCAGGTTTCCCACTGAGCAGAGAGCCTGATGTGGGGCTCCATCCCAGGACCCTGGGATCATGACCTGAAAAGAAGGGACACTTATGGTGGAAGCCAACCAGACACCTCTTTACTTTGTTTTTAATATATGGCAACTGATGCTTCCGAGCCACGAGGAGCATATTACCCATTATTTAAATCTTTGATAACAACCTATTTAAAAATGTGTGTAAATATATACTTACTCAGATTTATACACTTTGTGTTTTCTTCATAGTTTGTGGCTGGACCCCATGGTCACAACACTGCTTTCAGCCTCCCCTTCCCATCTTTTGATACCAGGTATTTGGTTAGCAAAGCAAATTAGTATCAAAATTAATAAGCCCTTGGCACCATATCTCTGGAGCAGGGGTTGCTCTTAGCCAAGGCCCAGAGCAGTTGACCTCCCCTCACTAGTGCTATAGCCCCAAGGACTAGGTCCCTGCCACCAGAACTCAGTCTTACATGTTATGCTAAGCAGACAAAACCAAAACAGGAAAGCTCCCACACCTTTCACTGGCATGCCTCATCTCCCACTCCCTCGACGTCGACGCAGTACCAGATGCCAGGGAGGGCTCTTGGTGCAACATATGGGAGAGAAGTAAGTAGCCACGAGCAAGTACCTGCCTCTCTGTGCCTTTCTTTCATGAGCAGGTTGTAAGGAGGAGGAAGAGGAAGGGGAAGAGAGCTGAACTTCAAGGGGTGAAGGCCTCAAGTAGGCAGCTGGCTCCTGCCAGTAGGAAAGGGACAAAGGAGAAGGCAGTGAGTCTTGCAGGGAGGGTGGGGGGTAAGGGTTACAGCTTATGATGGAATCTGGACAGGAGTAATAGGGATACTAGTCATTTGAGTCCACCATTGGCAAGCTGGGCTGGTTGTCAGGGTAGATAGGCCTCCCTGGGCAACGGCACATGAGAGAAGGTGGAATTCTTCTCTGAGGAGCAGGTGGAGCTTTGGGTGTTGGGAAAGTATAGACAGTATTGTTCCAGGGCCAAGGACAGGTCCGGGTACTCCTGGTTGTAGGTCAAGGCCACAGTATGATCCCGGTCTTCTACCAGCAGCTTGAAGGTACCACATGCCAGCCACCCCTCATTATTGTGTATAACTCTCTGGTGCACTTATTGGCTTATCCATCAAATGACTCCTTCAGCAGCTTGAAAACCACCTCCACAGGTACTCCAGGATATCGGAGGCTTCCAGAGTGAAGATTTTTCACAGGATCACCCAAAAAGACCAGAAGTCACTCTGGTGGATGTAGATCTGGTCAAACATGGCCTTAGGGACCATCCACTTCACAGGCAGTCCACTGTTGGTTGTCTTTTTATAGTAACTGATGTGGTGATATCTCTGGCAAGGCTGAAGTCTGAGATCTTCATCATGTTGTCCTTTGTCACCAGCACTTCCCTGGTGGCCAGGTTGGTGTATGTACTTCTTGGAGGCAAGGTGCTCCATGCCTCAAGCTACCTGATAGGCGTGGATACCAGGTCCTTGGAGGAGAGTTGCTCTGCTGCATTGTGGCTGATATTGTAACAGTAATCCAGGTCAGGAGGCCTCTGGGCCTGCAGGTACTCCTGTATGTTGTCTTTGGAGGCATATTCCATGAGAGTGTATGAAGGACCATCCTGTGTGCAGGACCCAGCAGGTTGATGGTGTCCTTGTGCTGTCCAATCATCTTCATCATCTCCATTTCTGAGATTAGGTTTGACAGGTCTTTCTCTGTTGCATCTGACTTCAACATCTTCACAGACACTTTAGTCAAATGGTTGGATTTGTCTTTGTCCAGCCCAATGGCCTCCTCCAACACCACCTGCCCAAAGTAGGCTTGTCTTAGGGGTCTGCCTAAATTGCCTACAACCAGCCTGTCTCAAGGCATTTATGAACTCTAGATTATCCTCAAAAACATTAAAACACAAGCTAAAAATTCTATTCACTAAGTCTCTGTCGCAGGTCTAATTTTCTTATCTTTCATCATTTATCTTTTTCCTAATTCTTATTTTCAGTATAGTTTATTTTGCTTCCAGGTGGTTCCCCTGGTTTCTGTATGCTGTTTCATAGGGAAGAATTATCCTGTCATAAAATTATTTCTTGAGCATTCATTACATCTCTCAGTTAAAATGGGTTCTTTTATGGTATTGATTCATTTGCGTTTTCTCAAAATGGGAAGAATTTTCAAAATGGTGTTTTCCTCAAGGTTCAGAGTATGTCTAAGCCTCATCTTTAAGCTTTTTGAAATTCACTTTACAAATTCTTGTCCCTCTTTTTATCTTTTTAAATAAAATGTTTTATTTTTACTATTTTTTTATTTGAGTATAGTTGATATTCAGTGTTACATTGGTTTCAGGTTTTCAATATCTCCATACATTATTCTATGATCACTACAAATATAGCCACCATCTGTCACCATATAACACTATTATAATATCATTGATTATATTCTCTACACTGTCCCAGATCTCTTTTTAAAATCTCTAATTTTTATGTTTTCTGTTATTCCAATTTTCAACCATCATTTTACATGGTTACTCTAATAAAATATGCCTGATTACACACTCTTTGCTGAAAACCATAGCATTTGATTTATAGTAGTCTTCTTCTTTTTTAAATTAACATATAATGTATTATTATCCCCAGGGGTACAGGTCTGTGAATCGCCAGGTTTACACACTTCACAGCACTCACCACAGCACATACCTTCCCCAATGTTCATAACCCCACCACCGTCTCCCTACCCTCCCCACCCCCCAGCAAATCTCAGTTTGTTTTGTGAGATTAAGAGTCTCCTATGGTTTGTCTCCCTCCTGATCCCATCTTGTTTCATTTACTCTTTTCCTGTCCCCCAAGCCCCCCACATTGCACCTCAATTTCCTCATATCAGGGAGATCATATGATAGTGTCTTTCTCTGGTTGACTTATTTTGCTAAGCATAATAACCTCTAGTTCCATCCATGTCATCGCAAATGTCAAGATTTCTTTTCTTTTGATGGCTGCATAGTATTCCATCATATATATATATATATATATATATATATATATATATATATACATATATATATATATATATATATATATATATATATATATTCATTTGTTGATGGACATCTAGGTTCTTTCCATAGTTTGGCTATTGTGGATATTGCTGCTATAATCATTTGGTGCACGTGCCCCTTTGGATCATATAGTAGTCTTCTTTACCTCTATCAGAGCCCCAGGAAGCTTTATTTATTTATTTACTCACATAAACACATGATCCAACAAAACGCTTTTTGTTGTACAAATGTATTATAATGTCTTACTGCTTAACACTATGCTTACTGTTCTCTTTCACTGTCTGACTAAATCCTCATCATCACTATGCCATTTAATCAGAAAGAACATTTGAACTCAGAGTTCTCTCCATATCAGGGAATGAAGACTCCACCCTTCTGTTTGTGCAGGTAAAATAAATGTTGATATTGTCTGTCCTGCACATACCCCATCCTGTTCACCGGAATATTCACCATCAAAATATATACAAAATAAAAACCATACCTCACCAGTTCTATTACCACCCAGCATGCTATAAACACCATCATATGTTCCTGAATTATTGACTTGATTGATAGCCCCACTTCCACTCATACTGCACTCCTTTCTCCCTGCAAATTTATTTTGGTACAGCAACTTAACCTAAAAATCAAGTCAGATGATTTTATTCTGCTGTTGAAAGTCTTTTGGTATCTTCTGCTTTCATATTAAATAAAAACTGAAGGCGTTTCAATGTACTAGAAGGTCATACATCAATACGTTCTTCCTCTCTCCACCACTATGAACTCCTCATTGGCCTCCTTGCTTTTCTACAAAAGTAACAGACCAGCAGTTCACACAAAGTCTATATACTTACTAGATCTGCCTAGAGCAATCTTTTCCTTTAATATTTGTATAACACCCTCCTTCACTTCCTGGGTCTTTGTGCAAATAACATCTCATAAATGAGATATTACCGCCCAACACAAAATAAAATTAACTTTCATCACAGCATTCTCCAATGGCTTTTACCTTTCTTGTATTTCTTTGTAACACTTATCACCATCAACCATCAATCATTATTCTATTACTGGTTTATTTCCTTATTTGAGACAGAGAGAGAGAGAATTGGGAGGGTGCGTAGAGGAAGAAGAAAACACCCCACTGCCTAGAAAGCCTGCTGGGGAGTTACATCCCAGGACCCTGAGATCATGACCCAAGCCAGAGGCAGTCACTCAATGGACTGAGCCACCGAGGTGCCCCTCTATTATTGCTGTATTTCACTATTATATTTCAAAAGAATGTAAGCTCTTTGTGGTCAGGTATTTATATGTTTTATTAATTGAAGTATTCTCAGAAAGGTAGCTGGCAGATTGTAAGGGATCACTAAACTGTATTTTGTTGTTATTATTGGGCTCCTTTATGGGCTTTACCTCTTACGCTAGAAGTCTATCCTTCAGATGTAAGGATTAAGAATAGAGCCCTGCTGCCAGGTTCAAATGAGTAAAAAGCCTGTATTAAGTGGATATTTTAAAAGCTAAATGAATGGCTTAATAGTTGTATATAGGGGGAAAGGGAACATATTTTCCACGGTTTAGAAGTGGAGTTCTTTTATAGAGTTCTTGTACAAGCCGACACTATTGAACGATAATGAGCAGTTGTACATTACAATTATACAAAAACTTTGGTAATTTATATCCTTTTTTTTGTAATTCATGACTGGATCATTTAATTCCTTAGGAGCATTATAGCATTTCAACTTTTCATGTTCAATAAACTTATTGGGGTTGCTACCTTTCTTATTCAAATGGAGAAATAGTCATGATTTCATCTAAATAAAGTGTTATTGATTGTGTTGTTTTCTAGGAATGAGTCGCACATGCTACCTCCTCCTTAGGTCTCTGATCAAAGAATGCTTACACAGACGCTGTAGTGTAGAAAGGACAAAATATCATATTACAAAATATTCCATTCCTATCTTTTTGTATACCCAGAACAATAAGTTAATATATCTGCTGCCAAAGGAGCACACCAGAGCAATAAGTTAAATGAAGATTGTACTGGGAATATAAAACAATTATTCCATAAAATGAGTGGGTTTTGAATGGGACATGAAGGGCGGACTTGTGAGTTAGGAAAAAGTATATATATAAAGACTTAATGAAGGTTTAATTAAGGCATAACAACTATGCTGTATTCCTGAAATATATTAAAATGATGATATGGAAATACCTCACAGAGTAACATCAAAGCACCTCTGTTAATCCTTTCTACTAACAGCTGTTCCTCTTTGTTTCACTTTACATAACATGTGATGGATTGACATTTGTAGAAATAAGGAGGAAACATGGAAGAAAGTGAACAATTAGAAAGGATCAAAATACACTAATAAACCAGGTAAATAACCAGTGAGTATTATTATAGTAAATATATGCACATTTATAAACTGAGAATTTTCAGGAGTGACAGCCAATGTAGAAAATCGAGATGGTGTTATAGAAAATTCCATAAAACCCTTTGCATTAGTTTAACAGCCTGGTATAATATTTAGAAACCTGTGTAATTTTTTTGAGCAGTTAAGCATAGAAAAACATAGCTGAAATAATGACAAACACTTAACATTTACTTAAATTTTTGTTTATTTTTATCCTTTAATGCCCATATTGTGTTCATAATGTCCTAAGTATTTGTGGTTGTTAGAGCAAAGTAAATTTTAAAATTTCCATGGAGAGGGTTAATGGTATCTGTTTGTAAAACAAAGCAAAACAAAAACACAGGGCACCTTTCCTATGGTTGTGAGCTGCCCTTCCCTTACTGCTCAATGCATTTTCATTAACACCCACCTCACAGTCCATAGGCAGCCATCTGTGTTCCCGTCTTGAAGAAATTTTATCCTACAAGTCTTTCCTCATGACACTGTTGCCTATTACATAAATCAAACAGAAATTCAACCTCTTGGAATGGAATCAGAAACCCACAAAGCTGACTGCTGTCAGGACTCATAAGGAAGGCAATTAATAAATTTATTATTTAGGAGAGGAGTTGTTTGCTTTCCAAAAATCCATGCAAAATTGGAATGTTATCCAGAGTGTATATCAAACTAACTAAGCTAAAGGTGTCTTTTTATCTCAGGTTCACCCATTTGACAATCATTATATTTTCTCCTTTATCTCTGGTTTGGTCAGCTATGTTAGTGTCAGAACACTTAATTCATTCAGTAAATCAACAAAGACCTATTTAGTACTAATTTTTTGTGGGTGGGATGAATAAGACAAATATCTGCCACAATGGAGCATATGATCTAGAGTTTAAAATTCATATTTGAATTACTTACATACCACCACATACATGAATTACATACTTACCACCACACTTATAAAATTGATGATGTTAAGGAGAAGACCTTAATATTAAAAGCAATAAAATTGATATGTCTATTAGTAGAAATAAAAAATAGTCGTATATTAACTAAAGTAAAATTTAGGGCTCCCTGGGCGACTCAATCGGTTAAGCAGCTGCCTTTGGCTCAGGTCATGATCCCAGGGTCCTGGGATTAAGACCTGCATAGGGCTCACTGCTGGGTAATAAGCCTGCCTCTTGATCTTCCTCTGCCTGCCACTCTGCCAACTTGAGCTCTCTCTCTCTCTCTCTGTCAAATAAACAAATAAAATCTTAAAAAAAAAAGATAAATATAAAGTAACACTTACTGGCGATTTGGGGATGGTGATGTCATCAAGATGGCAACATGGATGCATGGATGGCTCCTTATTTATTGCAAAAGGTAAATGTATAGTCAAAACCAGATTCTCTAATATTGTAATGGTGATATATAAATCATTTACTAGTCTAGTTTAAAAGTTAAAAAAAACAAGCCTATTAAAAATAACTATAACTGCAATCATTTGTTATTGAAAGTACAATATAAAAATGATCTAAAATGTAAAAACATCAATAACCTATTGTTATAGGAGAAGTATAATTTTTCTGTACACTATTGAAGTTCAGTTGTTTTCAACATAAAATGGAATGTTATAACTAACGTATTTTATAAAAGCTTAATGGTAAATATAAAAATATGTAGTAGATACACAAAATATTTTGATAAAGAAGTTAAAACATACTGCCACAAAAAGTCATCAGATTACAAACAAAGAGAACAAGACAGGAAATAAAGAGCAGAGCATCTACAAAAGAGAAACAAAACAGATAAACACTGGGGAAAGAAAAAAATATATTTTTTAAAAGGAGGGGAAGGCAAACCATAATACACTTAACTATAAGTAACAAACTGTTTCTGAAGGGGAGATGGGCAGGGGAATGGGCTGTCAGTAATAATTATTAGGAGGTCACTTGTGATGAGCATTGACTGTTATATGTAAATGGTGAATTACTAAATTCTACTCCTGAAACTAATATTACACTATATATTAACTAAAATTTAAATAAATCATGAAATATAAAAAGAATGAAAGGCAATAGTTAAGTCCTTACCTATCCATAATTACTTTAACTGTAAGTGAATGGAATCATCAGTTGGAAGACATAGGCTAGAATAGCTTAAAAAAACAAACAAAAAACACAAGATCCAACAATATGTTGCCTATAAAAGAATCACTTTAGCTTTAAGGACACACATGGGCAGAGAGTAAAGGGATGGAAAAAGATATTCCAAGCTAATGATAACAAAAGAAAACAAGGGTGGCAATAACTATAACAGACAAAATAGGGTTTATATAAGCTAAAAATCACCACAGGAGTCAAAGAAGGTCATTATACAATAAGAAAAGTGTCATCAATTCATCAATACAGTAATTGTAAATATCATGTACCTAATATTGAGCCACATAAATATATAAAACAAATACTAACAAAACAAAAAGGAGAAATAAATAGCAATACAATAATATCTGGGGACAATAATACCCCACTCTTACCTATGGATAGATCATCCAGACAGAAAATCAATAAGAAAATAGTGAATTTAAACACTATGCCTGGACAACTGGGTGGCTCAGTCAGTTAAGCCTTTGCCTTTGGCTCAGGTCGTGATCCCAGGGTCCTGAGATAGAGTCCCACATTGGGCTCCCTGCTCAGGAGGGGGTCTTCTCACTCTGTCTCTGCCCTTACACCTTGCTCATTCTCTCTGCCCTGCTCTCTCTCAAACAAACAAACAAAACAAACAAACAAACAAACAAGAACTATGTCAAATGAACCTAACATATTTACAGGATATTCCATCCAATAGTATCATAATAAATATTCTTCTCAAACACACGTGGAAAATTTTCTAGGATAGATTACATTTTAAACCACAAAACAAGAGTCCCCACAAAATTAATAATATAGAAAGCATATCGAGTATATTTCCAGCCAAAATAATATGAAACTAGAAATCAATACAGAAGGAAATTTGGAAAATTTACAAAACACAGACATACACATTTTTAAACAAACAAAAAATCAAGAAAAGAAGACAAAGTGGGAATAAAAAATACATCTTGAGGAAAATAAAAAAATATATACCAAAACATTATGAGAAGCAGCAAAGCAGTTATAAAAGGAAATTTTATAGCTATAAATGTATATAAAAAAGATTTCAAATAAAGAACTTATTATAAGAGCTCAAAAAAACTACAAAAAGAACAAAGTAAACTTAAAAGTAGCAAAAGGAAGGAAAAAATAAAAATTAGGGCAAATATAAATGAAAGTTTTTTTTAAATGGTAAATAAAATTAAACTTGGTAATGGTAAATTAAAAAAAAGACAGCTAAACTAACTCAGAAAAAGAGAGAAGACTCAATAAAATCAGAAATGAAAAAGGAGACATTATAACAGATACCATAGAAATATAAAGGATAAAAGACAGTTAAATGCCAGCGAATCAAAAGCCTAGAGGAAATGGACAAATTCCTAGGCACATACAACCTATCAAGACTGAATCATAAGGACATAAAAAATGTGAACAGACCAATAAGGGGTAAGGAGATTGAATCCGTAATAAAGACCTACTAACAAATAAAAGTCCAGAATCAGATGATTTCCACAGTGAATTCTGACAAACATTTTAAGGCAAAAAATACAAATACTTTTTAAACCTTTCCCAAAAAGTTGAAGAGGTTGAAATACTCTGAGGCACATTTTACAAGCCAGCATTATCTTGATATCAAAACCAGACAGGAGCACTACAAAAGCAAAACAAAACAAAACAAAAACAAACAAACAAACAAAAAAACCAAAGCAGCAACAAAAAGAACTACTGGATAATATCCCTGATAAATAAAAATGTAAAAATTCTCTACAAAATGCTACAAAACTGAATTCACCAGCACATATCAGTAAATGTGATGCATTATATTAATAGAATGATCAATAAAAACTCATATGATCAACTCAATATATGCAGAAAAGGCATTTGACAAAATTCAGCACCCTTTCATAATAAAAATACTCACCAAACTGGGTACAGAAAGAATACACATCAACATAATAAAAACCACATATTCCGTGGAAGGATTCAAGATGGCGGAGAAGTAGCAGGCTGAGACGACATCAGGTAGCAGAAGATCAGCTAGATAGCTTATCTAACCATTGCAAACACCTACAAATCCAATGGGAGATCAAAGAGAAGGAGAGCAACAATTCTAGAAACAGAAAATTGATCACTTTCTGAAAGGTAGAACTGGCAGAAAAGTGAACCCGAAGAACAGGAAGGTAGACCGTGGGGGGGGGGATGGGCAGCTCCTGGCAAGCGGTGGAGCAATGGAGCACAAAATCAGGACTCTTTAAAAGTTTGATCCACTGAGGGATATCACCCCAGAGGCTAAACCAGAGTGAAGCCCAAGAGGGGTCAGCATAGTCCCAGGTCCCTCAGGGTCACAGAAGGACCAGGGGTATCTGAGTGTCACAGAACTCACAGGTATTAGAGTGGGGAAGCCGGCTACAGAGACAAAGCTGAGGAGTGAGCTCTCAACCCAGGGTTACTTTGAACCAGGCATAGGCAGGATGAGCTTGGAGCACAGCCAAGGGCCAGGGAGACGGGAGTAATTGAGCTCTTTTCTCCAAGCATGGCCAGAGGCCAGGGAGATGAGAATGACCAAGGACTTTTCTCCAAGTACGAGTGACAGAGCGCTTTTCTCCAAGCATGGCCAGAGGCCGGGAAGATGGAAGTGATTAAGCACCTTTCTCTAAGTGTGCACTGAGGAGTGGGGCCCTGAGCTCTCCACTCCTCTGGGCAGGATTGTGAGACCGCCATTATTCCATCATCCAGAACTCTACGGAAAGCCTTCAGGGAACAAAAGCTCCCGGATTACTTAGCCTTACCCCAGGTAAGGGCAGGACAAATCCATCTCGGGCAAAGACACTTGAGAATCAATACAACAGGCCCCTTCCCCAGAACACCAACAAGAAACCCAGCCAAGATGAACTTCACTTAGTAAGGAGAACAGTGGAATTCCAGAGGAGGAGAATGCAAAACAAGGAGTTCGTGGCTTTCTCCCAAAGATTCATTAGTCTTGCAGTTATATTTTTTTCTTTTTTCTTCTGCTAATTTTTTAACTTTTACCCTTTCCTCTTTTAATGATTTTTTAAACTAGTTTATTTTTAAAATACCTTACAAAAAATAATAATCTATTTTGAACCTTCATTATTATAGTCATAATTTATCCTCCATTGTACCTAACTATATATTTTTTTACACATAGGGTTTTTTCTTCTAAAAAATTTGGGGTATAACTTCTCCTAATAGAACAAAATATACCCTATATCTAGCTCCAAGATTGTTCTAGTGTCCAGCCTGAGCAAATTTTCTCCAGTTTATTTTTCTTTATTGTCCCAACCAACTTGCTCTATCAACTTATTTTTTAGAAATTAAATTTTTTTCTCATTTTTTTAAGATTTTATTTATTTATCAGAGGGGGGGAGAGAGTGAGCACAGGCAGACAGGAAGGCAGGCAGAGGCAGAGGGAGAAGTAGGCTCCCTGCCGAGAAAGGAGCCCGGTGTGGGACTCGATCCTAGGACGCTGAGATCATGACCTGAGCTGAAGGTAGTTGCTTAACCAACTGAGCCACCAAGGCATCCCTTTTTTTCTCATTTTTATAGGTTTATTCCATCCCTTCATTGTGCCTACCCTTATATGTTTTTCATCCTTTAAAATCTTGGGAGGTAGTTTCTTCTAAGAGACCCAAAAACTCCCAAAATTAAGTGAGTGACCCTGTTCTAGTCACAAGTCTAGTATATATATATATATATATATATATATATATATATATATATATATATTTTTTTTTTCTTTTTTAATACTTTTTCCTTGTTTTCATTTTTTAAAAACTCTTTTACCCCCTTGAACTTCTTTTTTATCCCCTTTCATTCTCCCACAACTTGGGTCTCTTCTGATTTGGTTGAAGCACATTTTCCTGGGGTCTTTACCACTCTTTTAGCATTTTATTTGCTCCTTTACATATTCTTATCTGCTCAAAATAACAAGGTGGAAAAACTCACCACAAAAAAAAAGAACAAGAGGCAGTACCAAAGGCTAGGGACCTAATCAAAACAGACATTGGTAATATGACAGAACTAGAGTTTAGAATGACAACTCTCAGGGTTCTAGCTGGGCTCGAAAAAGGAATGGAAGTTATTAGAGAAACCCTCTCCAGAGAGATAAAAGCCCTTTCTGGAGAAATAAAAGAACTAAAATCTAACCAAGTTGAAATCAAAAGAGCTATTAATGAGGAGCAATAAAAAATGGAAGTTCTGGGGGAGGGTCAAGATGGCGGAGAAGTAGCAGGCTGAGACTATTTCAGCTAGCCGGAGATCAGCTAGATAGCTTATCTAAAGATATGAGAGAAACCCTCTCGAGAGATATAAAAGCCCTTTCTGGAGAAATAAAAGAACTAAAATCTAAGCAAGTTGAAATAAAAAAAGCTATTAATGAGGTGCAATCAAAAATGGAGGCTCTCACTGCTAGGATAAATGAGGCAGAAGAAAGAATTAGTGATATAGAAGACCAAATGACAGAGAATAAAGAAGCTGAACAAAAGAGGGACAAACAGCTACTGGACCACGAGGGGAGAATTCGAGAGATAAGTGACACCATAAGACGAAACAACATTAGAATAATTGGGATTCCAGAAGAAGAAGAAAGAGAGAGGGGAGCAGAAGGTATACTAGAGAGAATTATTGGGGAGAATTTCCCCAATATGGCAAAGGGAACGAGCATCAAAATTCAGGAGGTTCAGAGAACGCCCCTCAAAATCAATAAGAATAGGCCCACACCCCGTCACCTAATAGTAAAATTTACAAGTCTCAGTGATAAAGAGAAAATCCTGAAAGCAGCCCGGGAAAAGAAGTCTGTAAAATACAATGGTAAGAATATTAGATTGGCAGCTGACTTATCCACAGAGACCTGGCAGGCCATAAAGAGCTGGCATGATATTTTCAGAGCATTAATGAGAAAAACATGCAGCCCAGAATACTATATCCAGCTAGGCTATCATTGAAAATAGAAGGAGAGATTAAAAGCTTCCAGGACAAACAACAACTGAAAGAATTTGCAAACACCAAACCAGCTCTACAGGAAATCTTGAAAGGGGTCCTCTAAGCAAAGAGAGAGCCTACAAGTGGTAGATCAGAAAGGAACAGAGACCATATACAGTAACAGCCACCTTACAGGCAATACAATGGCCCTAAATTCATATCTCTCAATAGTTACCCTGAATGTTAATGGGCTAAATGCCCCTGTCAAAAGACACAGGGTATCAGAATGGATAAAAAAACAAAACCCATCTATATGTTGCCTCCAAGAAACACATTTTAAGCCCGAAGACACCTCCAGATTTAAAGTGAGGGGGTGGAAAAGAATTTACCATGCTAATGGACATCAGAAGAAAGCAGGAGTGGCAATCCTTATATCAGATCAATTAGATTTTAAGCCAAAGACTATAATAAGAGATGAGGAAGGACACTATATCATACTCAAAGGGTCTGTCCAACAAGAAGATTTAACAATTTTAAATATCTATGCCCCCAACGTGGGAGCAGCCAACTATATAAACCAATTAATAACAAAATCAAAGAAACACATCAACAATAATACAATAATAGTAGGGGACTTTAACACTCCCCTCACTGAAATGGACAGATCATCCAAGCAAAAGATCAGCAAGGAAATAAAGGCCTTAAACGACACACTGGACCACATGGACATCACAGATATATTCAGAACATTTCATCCCAAAGCAACAGAATACACATTCTTCTCTAGTGCACATGGAACATTCTCCAGAATAGATCACATCCTCGGTCCTAAATCAGGACTCAACCGGTATCAAAAGATTGGGATCATTCCCTGCATATTTTCAGACCACAATGCTCTAAAGCTAGAACTCAACCACAAAAGGAAGTTTGAAAAGAACCAAAATACATGGAGACTAAACAGCATCCTTCTAAAGAATGAATGGGTCAACCGGGAAATTAAAGAAGAATTGAAAAAAATCATGGAAACAAATGATAATGAAAATACAACGGTTCAAAATCTGTGGGACACAACAAAGGCAGTCCTGAGAGGAAAATATATAGCGGTATAAGCCTTTCTCAAGAAACAAGAAAGGTCTCAGGTACACAACCTAACCCTACACCTAAAGGAGCTGGAGAAAGAGCAAGAAAGAAACCCTAAGCCCAACAGGAGAAGAGAAATCATAGAGATCAGAGCAGAAATCAATGAAATAGAAACCAAAAAAACAATAGAACAAATCAACGAAAGTAGGAGCTGGTTCTTTGAAAGAATTAATAAAATTGATAAACCCCTAGCCCGACTTATCAAAAAGAAAAGAGAAAGGACCCAAATAAATAAAATCATGAATGAAAGAGGAGAGATCACAACTAACACCAAAGAAATACAAACTATTATAAGAACATACTATGAGCAACTCTACGGCAATAAATTTGACAATCTGGAAGAAATGGATGCATTCCTAGAAACATATAAACTACCACAACTGAACCAGGAAGAAATAGAAAGCCTGAACAGACCCATAACCAGTAAGGAGATTGAAACATTCATCAAAAATCTCCAAACAAACAAAAGCCCAGGGGCAGACGGCTTCCCGGGGGAATTCTACCAAACATTTAAAGAAGAACTAATTCCAATTCTCCTAAAACTGTTCCAAAAAATAGAAATGGAAGGAAAACTTCCAAACTCATTTTATGAGGCCAGCATCACCTTGATCCAAAAACCAGGCAAGGATCCCACCAAAAAAGAGAGCTATAGACCAATATCCTTGATGAACACAGATGCGAAAACACTCACCAAAATACTAGCCAATAGGATTCAACAGTACATTAAAAAGATTATTCACCACGACCAAGTGGGATTTATTCCAGGGCTGCAAGGTTGGTTCAACATCCGCAAATCAGTCAATGTGATACAACACATCAATAAAAGAAAGAACAAGAACCACATGATACTCTCAATAGATGCTGAAAAAGCATTTGACAAAGTACAGCATTCCTTCCTGATCAAAACTCTTCAAAGTGTAGGGATAGAGGGCACATACCTCAATATCATCAAAGCCATCTATGAAAAACCCACCGCAAATATCATTCTCAATGGAGAAAAACTGAAAGCTTTTCCGCTAAGGTCAGGAACACGGCAGGGATGTCCATTATCACCACTGCTATTCAACTTAGTACTAGAGGTCCTAGCCTCAGCAATCAGACAACAATAGGAAATTAAAGGCATCCAAATCGGCAAAGAAGAAGTCAAATTATCACTCTTCGCAGATGATATGATACTATATGTGGAAAACCCAAAAGACTCCACTCCAAAACTGCTAGAACTTATACAGGAATTCAGTAAAGTGTCAGGATATAAAATCAATGCACAGAAATCAGTTGCATTTCTCTACACCAACAGCAAGACAGAAGAAAGGGAAATTAAGGAGTCAATCCCATTTACAATTGCACCCAAAACCATAAGATACCTAGGAATAAACCTAACCAAAGAGACACAGAATCTATACTCAGAAAACTATAAAGTACTCATGAAAGAAATCGAGGAAGACACAAAGAAATGGAAAAATGTTCCATGCTCCTGGATTGGAAGAATAAATATTGTGAAAATGTCTATGCTACCTAAAGCAATCTACACATTTAATGCGATTCCTATCAAAGTACCATCCATCTTTTTCAAAGAAATGGAACAAATAATTCTAAAATTTATATGGAACCAGAAAAGACCTCGAATAGCCAAAGGGATATTGAAAAAGAAAGCCAACATTGGTGGCATCACAATTCCGGACTTCAAGCTCTATTACAAAGCTGTCATCATCAACACTGCATGGTACTGGCACAAAAACAGACACATAGATCAATGGAACAGAAAAGAGAGCCCAGAAATAGACCCTCAACTCTATGGTCAACTCATCTTTGACAAAGCAGGAAAGA
Source organism: Mustela lutreola (assembly GCF_030435805.1). Classification (NCBI taxonomy): domain Eukaryota; kingdom Metazoa; phylum Chordata; class Mammalia; order Carnivora; family Mustelidae; genus Mustela; species Mustela lutreola. The sequence continues at coordinate 95,915,913 of NC_081292.1, forward strand.
ATGTCCAATGGAAAAAAGACAGCCTCTTCAATAAATGGTGCTGGGAAAATTGGACAGCCACATGCAGAAAAATGAAATTGGACCATTTCCTTACACCACACACAAAAATAGACTCAAAATGGATGAAGGACCTCAATGTGCGAAAGGAATCCATCAAAATCCTTGAGGAGAACACAGGCAGCAACCTCTTCGACCTCAGCCGCAGCAACATCTTCCTAGGAACAACGCCAAAGGCAAGGGAAGCAAGGGCAAAAATGAACTATTGGGATTTCATCAAGATCAAAAGCTTTTGCACAGCAAAGGAAACAGTTAACAAAATCAAAAGACAACTGACAGAATGGGAGAAGATATTTGCAAACGACATATCAGATAAAGGACTAGTGTCCAGAATCTATAAAGAACTTAGCAAACTCAACACCCAAGGAACAAATAATCCAATCAAGAAATGGGCAGAGGACATGAACAGACATTTCTGCAAAGAAGACATCCAGATGGCCAACAGACACATGAAAAAGTGCTCCATATCACTCGGCATCAGGGAAATACAAATCAAAACCACAATGCGATATCACCTCACACCAGTCAGAATGGCTAAAATCAACAAGTCAGGAAATGACAGATGCTAGCGAGGATGCGGAGAAAGGGGAACCCTCCTACACTGTTGGTGGGAATGCAAGCTGGTGCAACCTCTCTGGAAAACAGCATGGAGGTTCCTCAAAATGTTGAAAATAGAACTGCCCTATGACCCAGCAATTGCACTATTGGGTATTTACCCTAAAGATACAAACGTAGTGATCCAAAGGGGCACGTGTACCCGAATGTTTATAGCAGCAATGTCCACAATAGCCAAACTATGGAAAGAACCTAGATGTCCATCAACAGATGAATGGATCAAGAAGATGTGGTATATATACACAATGGAATACTATGCAGCCATCAAAAGAAATGAAATATTGCCATTTGCGACAACATGGATGGAACTAGAGCGTATCATGCTTAGCGAAATAAGTCAAGCAGAGAAAGACAACTATCATATGATCTCCCTGATATGAGGAAGTGGTGATGCAACATGGGGGCTTAAGTGGGTAGGAGAAGAATCAATGAAACAAGATGGGATTGGGAGGGAGACAAACCATAAGTGACTCTTAATCTCACAAAACAAACTGAGGGTTGCTGGGGTAGGGGGTTTGGGAGAAGGGGGTGGGATTATGGACATTGGGGAGGGTATGTGCTTTGGTGAGTGCTGTGAAGTGTATAAACCTGGTGATTCACAGACCTGTACCCCTGGGGATAAAAATATATGTTTATAAAAAATAAATAATTATAAAAAAAATGGAAGTTCTTACTGCTAGGATAAATGAGGCAAAAGAATTAGTGATATAGAAGACCAAATGATGGAGAATAAAGAAGCTGAGCAAAAGAGAGACAAACAAATACTGGACCACGAGGAGAGAATTTGAGAGATAAGTGAAACCATAAGACGACACAACATTAGAATAATTGGGATCCCAGAAGAAGAAGAAAGAGAGAGGGGAGCAGAAGGTATATTGGAGAGAATTTTTGTAGAGAATTTCCTTAATATGGCAAAGGGAAAAAACATCAAAATTCAGGAGATGCAAAGAATGACCCTCAAAATCAAAAAAAATAGGTCCACACCCCGTAACCTGATAGTAAAATTTACAACGGTTAACAACAAAGAGAAAATCCTGAAAGCAGCCTGGGAAAAGAAGTATGTATTGTACAACAGTAAAAACATTTGATTGGCAGCAGACTTATCCACAGAGACCTGGCAGGCCAGAAAGAACTGGCATTATATATTCAGTGTTAAATGAGGAAAACATGCAGCCAAGAATACTATATCCAGCTAGGCTATCATTGAAAATAGAAGGAGAGATTAAAAAGCTACCAGGACAAACAAAAGCTGAAAGAATTTGCAAACACCAAACCAACTCTCCAGGAAATATTGAAAGGGGTCCTCTAAGCAAAGAGAGAGCCTAAAAGTAGTAGATCAGAAATGAACAGAAACAATATACAGTAACAGTCACATTATAGGCAATACAATGCCACTAAATTCATATCTCTCAATAGTTACCCTGAATGTAAATGGCCTAAATGCACCAATCAAAAGACACAGGGTATCAGAATGGATAAAAAGCAAAACCCATCTATATGTTGCCCAAGAAACTCATCATAGACCCGAAGACACCTAAAGATTTAAAGAGAGGGGGTGGAAAACAATTTACCATGCTAATGGACATCAGAAGAAAGCTGGGGTGGCAATCCTTATATCAGATCAATTAGATTTTAAGCCAAAGACTATAATAAGAGATGAGGAAGAACACTATATCATACTCAAAGGGTCTGTCCAACAAGAAGACCTAACAATTTTAAATATCTATGTCCTTAACATGGGAGCAACCAACTATATAAACCAATTAATAACAAAATCTAAGAAACACATCGACAATAATAAAATAATAGTAGGGGAATTTAACACTCCCCTCATTGAAATGGACAGATCATCCAAGCAACAGATCCACAAGGAAAAAGGCCTTAAATGACACACTGGACAAGATGGACATCACAGGTATATTCAACACATTCCATCCCAAAATAACAGAATACACATTCTTCTCTAGTGCACATGGAACATTCTCCAGAATAGACCACATCCTGGGCCATAAATCAGATCTCAACCATTATCAAAAGATTGGGATCATCCCCTGCATATTCTCAGACCACAATGCTCTGAAACTAGAACTCAATCACAAGAGGAAATTTGGAAAGAACACAAATACATGGAGACTAAACAGCATCCTTCTAAAAAATGAATTGGTCAACCAGGAAATTAAAGAAGAATTGAAAAAAATTCATGGAAACAAATGATAATGAAAACAAAAGTGTTCAAAATCTGTGGGATACAGCAAAGGCAGTCCTGAGAGGAAAATATAAAGCTGTACGAGCCTTTTTCAAGAAACAAGAAAGATCTCAAATACACAACATAACCCTACACCTAAAGGAATCAGAGAAAGAACAACAAAGAAAGCCTAAACCCAGCAGGAGAAGAGGAATAATAAAGATCAGAGAAGAAATCAATGAAATAGAAACAAACAAAAAAACACAAAAAACCAAAACCAAAAAAAAAAAAAAAAAAACAATAGAACAAATCAACGAAACTAGGAGCTGGTTCTTTGAAAGAATTAATAAGATTGATAAAGAAAGAGAAAGGACCCAAATAAATAAAATCATGAATGAAAGAGGAGAGATCACAACCAACACCAAAGAAATACAAACAATTATAAGAACATACTATGAGCAACTCTGCGCCAACAAATTCAACAATCTGGAAGAAATGGATACATTCCTAGAGACATATAAACTACCACAACTGAACCAGGAAGAAATAGAAAACCTTAACAGACCCATAACCAGTATGTAGATTGAAACAGTCATCAAAAATCTCCAGGGGCGCCTGGGTGGCTCAGTGGATTAAGCTGCTGCCTTCGGATTGGGTCATGATCTCAGGGTCCTGGGATCGAGTCCCGCGTCGGGCTCTCTGCTCAGCAGGGAGCCTGCTTCCCTCTCTCTCTCTCTCTGGCTGCCTCTCTGTCTACTTGTGATTTCTCTCTGTCAAATAAATAAATCTTTAAAAAAAAATCTCCAAACAAACAAAAGCCCCGGGCCAGATGGCTTCCCAGGGGAATTCTGCCAAACATTTAAAGAAGAATTAATTCCTATTCTCATGATACTGTTCCAAAAAAATAGAAATGGAAGGAAAATTTCCAAACTCTTTTTTTCTGAGGCCACCAGCATCACCTTGATCCCCAAACCAGACAAGGATCCCATCAAAAAAGAGAACTACAGACCAATATCCTTGATGAACACAGATGCGAAAATTCTCACCAAAATACTAGCCAATAGGATTCAACAGTACATTCAAAGGATTATTCACCACGACCAACTGGGATTTATTCCAGGGCTACAAGGTTGGTTCAACATCTGCAAATCAATCAATGTGATATAACACATTAATAAAAGAAAGAACAAGAACCATATGATACTCTCCAATAGATGCTGAAAAAGCATTTGGCAAAGTGCAGTATCCCTTCCTGATTAAAACTCTTCAAAGTGTAGGCATAGAGGGCACATATTATCAATATTATCAAAGCCATCTATGAAAAACCCACTGCAAATATCATTTTCAATGGAGAAAAACTGAATACTTTTCCGCTGAGGTCAGGAACACGGCAGGGATGTCCGTTATCACCACTGCTATTCAACATCGTAATAGAAGTCCTAGCCTCAGCAATCAGACAACAAAAAGAAATTAAGGCATCCAAATTTTGCCAAATTGGCAAAAGAGAAGTCAAACTATCCCTGTTTGCAGACGATATGACACTGTATGTGGAAAACTTAAAGGACTCCACTCCAAATCTGCTATAACTTGTATAGGAATTCTGTAAAGTGTCAGGATATAAAATCAATGCACAAAAATTGGTTGCATTTTTTTTATACCAACAAGACTGTAGAAATAGAAATTAAGGAGTGAATCCCATTTACAATTGCACCCCAAACCCTAAGATACCTAGGAATAAACCTAACCAAAGAGACAAAGAATCTATACTCAGAAAACTCTAAAGTACTCATGAAAGAAATTGAAGAAGACACAAAGAAATGGAAAAATGTTCCATGCTCTTGTATTGGAAGAACAAATATTGTGAAAATGTCTATGCTACCTAAAGCAATCTACACATTTAATGCAATCCCTATCAAAATCCCATCCATCTTTTTTTTCAAAGAAATGGGACAAATCATCCTAAAATATATATGGAACCACAAAAATACCTCGAATTGCTAGAGGAATATTGAAAAAGAAAGCCAAAGTTGTTGGCATCACAATTCCAGACTTCAAGCTCTATTACAAAGTTGTCATCATCGAGATAGTAGGGAACTGTCCCCAAAACAGACATAGATCAATGGAACAGAATAGAGAGCCCAGAAATACACCCTCAACTCTATGGTCAACTAATCTTCAACAAAGCAGGAAGGAATGTCCTATGGAAAAGAGACAGCCTCTTCAACAAATGGTGTTGGGAAAATTGAAGAGCCACATGCAGAAAAATGAAGTTGGAACATTTCCTTACACCATACATGAAAATAGACTGGAAATGGATGAAGAAGCATAATGTGAGAAAGGAATCCATCAAAATCCTTGAGGAGAGAACAGGTAGCAACCTCTTTGACCTCAGCAGCAGCAACTTCTTCCTAGGAACATCGCCAAAGGCAAGGGAAGCAAGGGCAAGAATGAACTATTGGGATTTCATCAGATCAAAAAGCTTTTGTTTGCACAGCAAAGGAAACAGTTAACAAAGCCAAAAGATGACTGTCAGAAGTTATCTGGGAGAAGATATTTGCAAATGACATACCAGATAAAGGGCCACTATCTATCCAAAATCTATAAAGAGTTTATCAAACTCAACACCCTAAGAACAAATAATCCAATGAAGAAATGCGCAGAGGACATGAACAGACATTTCTGCAAAGAATACATCCAAATGGCCAACAGACACATGAAAAAATGCTCCACACCACTCGGCATCAGGGAAATAAAAATCAAAACCAGAATGAGATACCACCTCACACCTTTCAGAATGGCTAAAATGAACAAGTCAGTCAATGACAGATGCTGGCAAGGATGTGGAGAAAGGGCAACCCTCCTACACTGTACGTGGGAATGCAAGCTGGTGCAACCACTCTGGAAAACAGCGTGGAGGTGCCTCAAAAAGCTGAAAATAGAACTAGCCTATGACCCAGTGATTGTAGTACTGGGTATATACCCTAAAGATACAAACGTGGCATTCTGAAGGGGCACATGCACCCAAATGTTTATAGCAGCAATGTCCACAATAGTTAAACTATGGAAAGAACCTAAATGTCCTTCAACAGATGAATCAATAAATAAGATGTGGTATATATGTACAATGGGATACTATGCAGCCATCAAAGGAAATGAAATCCTGCTATTTGTGATGACATGGATGGAACTAGAGGGTATTATGCTTGGCGAAATAAATCAATCTGAGAAAGACAACTATCATATGATCTCCCTGATATGATGAAGTGGAGATGCAACATAGGCGGTTTCAGGCGTACGAAAAGAAAAATAAAAGAAGATGGGATTGGGAGGGAGACAAACAATAAAAGACTGAATCTCACAAAACAGACTGAGGGTTGCTGGGGGGAGGTGTGTTGGGAGAGGATGGTGGGGGTATGGACATTGGGGAGGGCAGGTGCTATGGTGAGTGATGGTGAGTGCTGTGAAATGGGTAAACCTGGAGATTCACAGACCTGTGCCCCTAGGGATAAAAACACATTATATGTTTATAAAAAATTTTTAAAAAATAGTTTTAAAAATCCATTAAAGAAAAAGCACATATTGCAAGCCCAGAGCTAATCTCATATTCAATCAAAAAAAAATTGAAAATTTTCCCCTTAAAGATCAGAACAAAGACAAGTGTGTCCACTTTCACTACTCTCATTTGACATAGTACTGGATGTCCTAGCCAGAGAAACAAGGAACACAAAGAAATAAAAGACTCCAAAAAAAGGAAGAAGTAAAATTTTCTTTTTTTTAATAACATGAACTTACATGTAAAAGAATCCTAAAAAATTCACAAAAAATTTTGAATAAACAAATTTAGTAAAGCTGCCAAATACAAGATCAATATATAAAAGACAAGAATTTTGTTTTGTTTCATTTTTTTTCAATATGGAATGCTTCCCAGTTTTTCATGTCATCCTTGTTCAGTGATCAAGCTAATCTCTGCATCATTCCAATTTTAGTATATGTGCTGCCAAAGTAAGCACAAGACGAGCATTTTAACACTCTAATGATGAACTATCTGAAAAAATAAAGAGAACAATCTAATTCACAATAGCATCAAAACTAATGAAATACTTAGGATAAGATTTAACTAAGAAGATGAAAGATATGTACCCCATAAACTATGACATTGATAAAGAAATTGAAGGAGACATAAATGGAAAGATAGCTCATATTTATGAATGGTAAGAATTAACATTGTTAAAATGTCCATACTACCAAAAACCATCTGTAAATTCAATTCCTATCAAAAATCCAATGTTAGGGGTGCCTGGGTGGCTCAGTGGGTTAAGCCACTGCCTTTGGCTCAGGTCATGATCCCAGGGTCCTGGGATCGAGCCCTTCATCAGGCTCTCTGCTCAGCAGGAAGCTGCTACCTCTTCTCTCTCTGCCTGCCTCTCTGCCTGCTTGTCATCTCTCTCTGTCAAATAAATAAATAAAAAATCTTTTAATAAATCCAATATTATTTTTTTACAGAAGTAATTAAAGAATCCTAGAATTTATATGAGACCATAAAAGAAAAATAATTAAAGCAGTTCTGAGAAAGAATGAAGAAGTGAAATTACACTTCTTGATTTGAAACAATACTACAAAGCCCTCATGCTCAAAACAATAAAGTATACTGGTATAAAAACAGAGCAATAAACAAGTAGAACAGATTTGAGAGTCCAGAAATAAATCCTTTCATACAGTCACCTAATATTTGACAGGGGCCAACATATATAATGGGTAAAGATAGTCTGTTCAATAAATGATATTTAAAACTGAATAGTCACATAAACCAGCATGAAACTGGAAGCTTATATCACTCATAAATCTTAACTTGAAATAGATTAAAGACTTAAATGTGATGCATGAAACTAAATTTCCTAAAGGAAAACATAGGAAAAATTCTCCTTGACATTGGTCTTGCCAATAGTTTTTGGATACCAGGCCAAAAACACAAGCAAAAGAAGCAAAAATAAATAAATGGTATTACATTAACTAAAGTTTCTGCATTGCCAAAAAAAAAAATAAGAGAGAGAGAGAGAGAGAGAGAGAATGAAAACACAATCCACAGAATGGAAGAAAATACTTACAAATCTTATATCTGAAAAGAGGTTAATAACCAAGAGATACAAATAGAAAAAAATATATCATTAAAAAATAGCAAAAGGATCTCAATAGACTTTTTTTTTCAAAAAAGTTATATAAATGACCAACAGGAGCATTAAAAAGTGCTCAATGTAAAAACTCAGGGCAAATTCATTATGTTGTTGTTTACCTCTGAAAAACACAATATTACTACCTATTAGAATATATACTACCAAAAAATTAAAACTAACAAATTTTGGTAAATATTGGGGAAAATGGGGAACTTATGCACTGTGATAGGGATATAAATTTGTATGGAAAACAGTATGGAGACTATTCATATTATTAAAAGTAAAATTACCATATGATTTAGTAATCCCACTTCTAGGTATATATCTAAAGGAAACGAAGTCACTATTCGAAGACATATCTGCACTCTTATGTTCATTATAAAATTATTAACTCTAAGCAAGAGATGGAAATAACTTCAGTATCCATTAATGGATGAATGAATAAAATAAGTATGGTAAATATATACTATGGAATACTACTTAACCATGAAAAATTAAGAAATACTGCTTTTTACAACAGCATGGATGGATCTTGAAGGTATTATACTAAGTGAAATATTTCAAAGATTTTATATATATTTTTTAATTTATGTATTATGATATCCCTTACATACAGAATCTGAAGAAAAAGCAAACTAATGGAAACTTAGAGTTGAGTTGACAAGAGGTGAACCTGGGGTGGAATAAGGTGGTCAAAGGGCACAAACTTGCAACTATAATATGAAAAAGTTCTGGGGATCTAATGTACAGCATGATGATCATAGTTAATAATATATACATACTTTTTTATTGTGCTTCCCTTTATTAAACTTTACATATATCACATTCTTACAAGTTGAAAGTTTATAGCAATCTTGTATAAAAGAGGTCTGCTGCCACCATTTTTCTAAACATTTGTTCATTTTGTGTCTCTCTGTCACATGTTGGTAATTCTTGCAATATTTCAAGTTTTTTCATTATTATTGTATTTGTTATGGTGATCTGTGATCAGTAATTATGACCCACTGAAAACTCAGAACTAGTTTACTTAAGGTATATACATTGTTTTTCTTTAAAGACATAATGCTTTTGAACAGTACAGTATAGTGTTTATTTTTTATATGCACTGGGAAACATAATTTTTTATTTGCACTGGGAAACCAAAAAAAAATAATAATGATTTGACTTAGTTGATTGAGATAATCACTTTACTGAGGCAGTCTGGAACAAAACCCACAAGACCTCTGAAGTTTATCTCTACTGTACTATATACATAAAAGTTGCTAAGAGAGTAGATCTTAAAATTCCTTACAATACATGCATAAAAAACAGAGGCAACTATATGAGATAGTAGATGTATTAACATTTTTATGTAGATTATATTGCAATACAGATGTATACCAATTTATCAAATGGTACAGAATTTACACAATGTTAAAAGTTTGCAGTGTTATAAGAAATCATTTCTTAAATTTATAAATTATAATATGTCAATTATTTTTCAATAAAGCTCGAAAAAACTTTTTGTAGAATTAATCTATTTTTCAAAAAAGGAATTAAGGAAGTAGAAACTGCAACTAACTCTGAAATAATAGAATACAAAATCCATTTTAGTTATATACACTGTGACAAACACTCTTAGTTAGTTTACAATGAAGGAATACTTATGAAGCATGAAGGATGGTCTATAAATAAGGCTGAAAGAGCTCAGTTTTAAGGTTTAAATTTAAAATCTTCTTTTGAAATACTAAACTGACCACCCAGTTTTCCAAACATAAATGTCTTAACTGCATGAATTTATTTCATACAACTCTATAATCTAGTTTCATAAGAAAGCAGCATGCAAATTTTGAATAAGACAGACTTGCTTAAGTTTCTTTATGTTCAACAGTAAAGGATACTTCCCTAAAAATAAATAAAAGAAAAATCAGCATATTTATTATGATAATTATTATTCATAATGAGATTCATATTGAATTAGGGAATATATATCCTCAGAGGGGGTAAAGTAAAATGAAATTTATTTTGGTAAATGTGTCTATGAATAGTCAATACAATGCCTCAATATAAATGAATATTATCATTTTGAACAATTTAATTACTATTATTAGAATTATTATAAGTATAAAAATAGCTATCATTTTAGCATGGAATGGCTCCTTCCCAAGAGTGGATCAGGCGCCCTGCCCACCTCATCCCTTCATGTCTCCTTAGCAGCCAGGCTTCTGATTCTCTGCACTGGGAGCGGGTGACACTTGTATTGCCACCGGCCGCTGTGCCTACCAGGGCCGGCTCTCCTGCTTCGCAATCGTTTTCCGACTGGAAGGCCAATGGCTCTTGCTCTTCTCCCCAGGCAGCTTGCATCACCTTCTCCAGACATGCTCCTAGGGAGCGTAGTGAATAACGTGTCCCTTTCCTTAATGCTCTTTGCACAGGCGCAACAGCGCTTCTCTCGGGCAGAGGGGATGCCCAGGCAACGAGGATTTCGCTCCATGCGGGTTTATTACACCGTGCTGACGAGACCAGCTCAGGCAACAGGAGCATCCCTCAGACCGGACTCTGATATCCCAATGAATGCTGTCCTTTCCCAGAGTGGATCCCAGGGCAAATTGGCTTTCGCTCTATGCGGGTTTCTCCCATCATGCTGCAAATACTAGGCTAAGGCAAGCAACAAAGGCAGCCCCCAGAACCGACTCTGATTTCCCAGCGACTGCTATGCTTTCACAGAGGTTTTCAGCTTGGCACGAACTGAACTTCGCTGATGCTCCCTCAGAAAGGCTTTGGTGATCGCTCTGTCGCGGCAGGGAAGAATAGCTGCGGGAGAGCTGGTGCCTCTTGGGACGTGCTTTCCCCCGCCCCAAGTTCACGCCCGGGGTTCACCTTGCTATGCCGAACTAAGCAGACACAGTCACAACCCTGCAGCAGCGTGCGTGTCCTAGCATGGCACTCTATGCCTATTACCCTCTCCTGGGGTAGGTAAGGCTTTGACTTTTGCTCTGCGCCAAGGCAGACTCGGGGTCTAGGCCAGTGCCTTCACCACAGGAGAGAGGAGGCGACAGGATCACTGCACACGGCCCGTGAATTGGGATGGGGAACTGTGGGGGACTGTCTCCACTCCTTTCCCGGCAGGGCATGCCACATCTTGGTGGAAGACGGCATCTGATTGCCCGTTTCATCAGGGGGGTTGTTTCTGCGTGACCCGGCTATGGCACCCGGTGGAAACCCAAGTATGCCCTTGGCAGAAGTGGCCAAGGAGATGCTGTCCCCTTGGGACTAGAGGCACAGGACAGGCTTGCCTTCAGCCCAGACTCCTTCCTCAGAGTGGAGCACACGCCTCTACCCTAGGCGTCCCTTCATGTCTTTTAGTAGCCAGGATTCCATCTCTCTGCACTGGGAGCGGGTGACACTTGTCTTACCACCAGCCCGCCTTTCGTGCCCCGGTAGGCTATCCTACTTCCCGAGCGTTTCCCGACCCCAAGGCCAACGGCTCCTTCTCTTCTACGGGGGCGGCGTGCTGCGCCTTCCCCACACTTGGCTTCTCTCTCAGGCAGAGGGGATGCTAGGGCAAAGAGTATTTCGCTCCATGTGGCTACCTTCCACCGAGCTGCAGGGACTGGCTCTCGCAAGGCGCAGCAGCATCCACAAACCCACTTCTGATTTCCCAAAGAACGCTGTGCTTTCCCTGGGGAGATGCCCAGGCATAGACGCTTTCGCTGTATGCGGGTTTCTCCCTCCGCGAGAATGGGCTCAGGCAAGCAGTAGCAGCCCGGAGAACATTCCTCAGCGAATGCTGTGCTTTCGCAGAGGCTTTCGCTTAGAGCGAACAGCACTTCGCTGCTGCTTCCTCAGCAAGGCTTCATTCGCGTCAGGGAAGAAGAGCTGCGGGAGAGCTGGTGCCTCTTGGGCCTTGTTTTCCCAGACTCCATGTGCACGTCCTGGTTTCACTCTGCCAGGCCGAACTAAGCAGACAAAGCCACAACCCTGCAGTAGCATGCGTAGCCTAGCATGGCACTCTATGCACACTACCATCTCCCAGTGTAGGCATCGCTTGGCCTTGTACTCTTGTGCTCAGGCAGACTCGCGGACTAGGCCCGTGCTTTCCCCACAGGAAAGAAGAGGTTACAGGATTCCAGCACACCGCCCGTGTACTGAATAGGGAGCTTTGGGGGACTGTCCCCACTCCTTCCCCTTCAATCCCGTGCCTCCTCCAAGCTTCCACATCCTGGAGGAAGACGGCATCTGTCTCCCCGTTATTTCAGGGAGCTGTTTCTGGAGTTCAGCGTAGGCGGCTGGTGGCTAGGGCATCTCTGCCCCAGGTTCAGGTGGCCAAGGAGCTGCTGTCTCCTTGGGACCAGAGGCTCAGGACAGGCATGCTTTCTGCCGAGACTCCTTCCCAAGAGTGGATCACGCGCCCTGCCCACCTCATCCCTTCATGTCTCCTTAGCAGCCAGGCGTCTGATTCTCTGCACTCGGAGCGGGACACTTGTATTGTCACCGGCCGCTGTGCCTACCAGGGCCGGCTCTCCTGCTTCGCAATCGTTTACCGACTGGAAGGCCAACGGCTCTTGCTCTTCTCCCCAGGCAGCTTGCATCACCTTCTCCAGACATGCTCCTGGGGAGCGTAGTGAATAACGTGTCCCTTTCCTTAATGCTCTTTGCACAGGCGCAACCGCGCTTCACTCAGGCAGAGGGGATGCCCAGGCAACGAGGATTTCGCTCCATTAGGGTTTATTACAGCGTGCTGAGGAGACCAGCTCAGGTAACAGGAGCATCCCTCAGACCGGACTCTGATATCCCAATGAATGCTATCCTTTCCCCGAGTTGTTCCCAGGGCAAATTGGCATTCGCTCTATGCGGTTTTCACCCATCATGCTGCAAATACTAGGCATGCTAAGGCAAGCAACAAAGGCAGCCCACAGAACCGACTCTGATTTCCCAGCGACTGCGATGCTTTCACAGAGCTTTTCAGCTTGGCACGAACTGAACTTCGCTGCTGCTCCCTCAGAAAGGCTTTGGTGATCGCTCTGTCGCGGCCGGGAAGAAGAGCTGCGGGAGAGCTGGTGCCTCTTGGGACGTGCTTTCCCCCGCCCCAAGTTCACGCCCGGGGTTCACCTTGCTATGCCGAACTAAGCAGACACAGTCACAACCCTGCAGCAGCGTGCGTGTCCTAGCATGGCACTCTATGCCTATTACCCTCTCCTGGGGTAGGTAAGGCTTTGACTTTTGCTCTGCGCCAAGGCAGACTCGGGGTCTAGGCCAGTGCCTTCACCACAGGAGAGAGGAGGCGACAGGATCACTGCACACGGCCCGTGAATTGGGATGGGGAACTGTGGGGGACTGTCTCCACTCCTTTCCCGGCAGGGCATGCCACATCTTGGTGGAAGACGGCATTGACTGCCCGTTTTGTCAGTGGGGTTGTTTCTGCGTGACCCGGCTATGGCACCCGGTGGAAACCCAAGTATGCCCTTGGCAGAAGTGGCCAAGGAGATGCTGTCCCCTTGGGACTAGAGGCACAGGACAGGCTTGCCTTCAGCCCAGAGTCCTTCCTCAGAGTGAAGAACGCGCCTCTACCCTAGGCGGCCCTTCATGTCTCCTTAGTAGCCAGGATTCCATCTCTCTGCACTGGGAGCGGGTGACACTTTTCTTGCCACTACCCCCCTTTCGTGCCACGGTTGGCTATACTGCTTCCCGAGCGTTTCCCGACCCCAAGGCCAACGGCTCCTTCTCTTCTGCGAGGGTGGCGTGCTGCGCCTTCCCCACACTTGGCTTCTCTCTCAGGCAGAGGGGATGCTAGGGCAAAGTGTATTTCGCTCCATGTGGCTACCTTCCACCGAGCTGCAGGCACTGGCTCTCGCAAGGCGCAGCAGCATCCACAAACCCACCTCTGCTTTTCCAAAGAATGCTGTGCTTTTCCTGGGGAGATGCCCAGGCATAGACGCTTTCGCTGTATGCGGGTTTCTCCCTCCGCGAGAATGGGCTCAGGCAAGCAGTAGCAGCCCGGAGAACATTCCTCAGCGAATGCTGTGCTTTCGCAGAGGCTTTCGCTTGGAGCGAACAGCACTTCGCTGCTGCTTCCTCAGCAAAGCTTCATTCGCATCAGGGAAGAAGAGCTGCGGGAGAGCTGGTGCCTCTTGGGCCTTTTTTCCCAGGCTCCATGTGCGCGTCCTGGTTTCACTCTGCCAGGCCGAACTAAGCAGACACAGCCACAACCCTGCAGTAGCGTGCGTAGCCTAGCATGGCACTCTATGCACACTACCATCTCCCAGTGTAGGCCTCGCTTGGCCTTTTACTCTGGCGCTCTGGCAGACTCGCGGACTAGGCCCGTGCTTTCCCCACAGGAAAGAAGAGGTTACAGGATTCCAGCACACCGCCCGTGTACTGAATAGGGAGCTTTGGGGGACTGTCCCCACTCCTTCCCCTTCAATCCCGTGCCTCCTCCAAGCTTCCACATCCTGGAGGAAGACGGCATCTGACTCCCCGTTATTTCAGGGAGCTGTTTCTGGAGTTCAGCATAGGCGGCTGGTGGCTAGGGCATGTCTGCCCCAGGGACAGGTGGCCAAGGAGCTGCTGTCTCCTTGGGACCAGAGGCTCAGGACAGGCATGCTTTCTGCCGAGACTCCTTCCCAAGAGTGGATCACGCGCCCTGCCCACCTCATCCCTTCATGTCTCCTTAGCAGCCAGGCTTCTGATTCTCTGCACTCGGAGCGGGACACTTGTATTGCCACCGGCCGCTGTGCCTACCAGGGCCGGCTCTCCTGCTTCGCAATCGTTTACCGACTGGAAGGCCAACGGCTCTTCCTCTTCTCCCCAGGCAGCTTGCATCACCTTCTCCAGACATGCTCCTGGGGAGCGTAGTGAATAACGTGTCCCTTTCCTTAATGCTCTTTGCACAGGCGCAACCGCGCTTCACTCAGGCAGAGGGGATGCCCAGGCAACGAGGATTTCGCTCCATGCGGGTTTATTACACCGTGCTGACGAGACCAGCTCAGGCAACAGGAGCATCCCTCAGACCGGACTCTGATATCCCAATGAATGCTGTCCTTTCCCAGAGTGGATCCCAGGGCAAATTGGCTTTCGCTCTATGCGGGTTTCTCCCATCATGCTGCAAATACTAGGCTAAGGCAAGCAACAAAGGCAGCCCACAGAACCGACTCTGATTTCCCAGCGACTGCTATGCTTTCACAGAGGTTTTCAGCTTGGCACGAACTGAACTTCGCTGCTGCTCCCTCAGAAAGGCTTTGGTGATCGCTCTGTCGCGGCAGGGAAGAAGAGCTGCGGGAGAGCTGGTGCCTCTTGGGACGTGCTTTCCCCCGCCCCAAGTTCACGCCCGGGGTTCACCTTGCTATGCCGAACTAAGCAGACACAGTCACAACCCTGCAGCAGCGTGCGTGTCCTAGCATGGCACTCTATGCCTATTACCCTCTCCTGGGGTAGGTAAGGCTTTGACTCTTGCTCTGTGCCAAGGCAGACTCGGGGTCTAGGCCAGTGCCTTCACCACAGGAGAGAGGAGGCGACAGGATCACTGCACACGGCCCGTGAATTGGGATGGGGAACTGTGGGGGACTGTCTCCACTCCTTTCCCGGCAGGGCATGCCACATCTTGGTGGAAAACGGCATCTGACTGCCCGTTTCATCAGGGGGGTTGTTTCTGCGTGACCCGGCTATGGCACCCGGTGGAAACCCAAGTATGCCCTTGGCAGAAGTGGCCAAGGAGATGCTGTCCCTTGGGACTAGAGGCACAGGACAGGCTTGCCTTCAGCCCAGACTCCTTCCTCAGAGTGGAGCACACGCCTCTACCCTAGGCGTCCCTTCATGTCTCCTTAGTAGCCAGGATTCCATCTCTCTGCACTGGGAGCGGGTGACACTTGTCTTGCCACCAGCCCGCCTTTCGTGCCCCGGTAGGCTATCCTGCTTACCGAGCGTTTCCCGACCCCAAGGCCAACGGCTCCTTCTCTTCTGCGGGGGCGGCGTGCTGCGCCTTCCCCACACTTGGCTTCTCTCTCAGGCAGAGGGGATGCTAGGGCAAAGAGTATTTCGCTCCATGTGGCTACCTTCCACCGAGCTGCAGGGACTGGCTCTCGCAAGGCGCAGCAGCATCCACAAACCCACCTCTGATTTCCCAAAGAATGCTGTGCTTTCCGTGGGGAGATGCCCAGGCATAGACGCTTTCGCTGTATGCGGGTTTCTCCCTCCGCGAGAATGGGCTCAGGCAAGCAGTAGTAGCCCGGAGAACATTCCTCAGCGAATGCTGTGCTTTCGCAGAGGCTTTCGCTTGGAGCGAACAGCACTTCGCTGCTGCTTCCTCAGCAAGGCTTCATTCGCGTCAGGGAAGAAGAGCTGCGGGAGAGCTGGTGCCTCTTGGGCCTTGTTTTCCCAGACTCCATGTGCGCGTCCTGGTTTCACTCTGCCAGGCCGAACTAAGCAGACAAAGCCACAACCCTGCAGTAGCATGCGTAGCCTAGCATGGCACTCTATGCACACTACCATCTCCCAGTGTAGGCCTCGCTTGGCCTTTTACTCTGGCACTCTGGCAGACTCGCGGACTAGGCCCGTGCTTTCCCCACAGGAAAGAAGAGGTTACAGGATTCCAGCACACCGCCCGTGTACTGAATAGGGAGCTTTGGGGGACTGTCCCCACTCCTTCCCCTTCAATCCCGTGCCTCCTCCAAGCTTCCACATCCTGGAGGAAGACGGCATCTGACTCCCCGTTATTTCAGGGAGCTGTTTCTGGAGTTCAGCATAGGCGGCTGGTGGCTAGGGCATGTCTGCCCCAGGGACAGGTGGCCAAGGAGCTGCTGTCTCCTTGGGACCAGAGGCTCAGGACAGGCATGCTTTCTGCCGAGACTCCTTCCCAAGAGTGGATCACGCGCCCTGCCCACCTCATCCCTTCATGTCTCCTTAGCAGCCAGGCTTCTGATTCTCTGCACTCGGAGCGGGACACTTGTATTGCCACCGGCCGCTGTGCCTACCAGGGCCGGCTCTCCTGCTTCGCAATCGTTTACCGACTGGAAGGCCAACGGCTCTTCCTCTTCTCCCCAGGCAGCTTGCATCACCTTCTCCAGACATGCTCCTGGGGAGCGTAGTGAATAACGTGTCCCTTTCCTTAATGCTCTTTGCACAGGCGCAACCGCGCTTCACTCAGGCAGAGGGGATGCCCAGGCAACGAGGATTTCGCTCCATGCGGGTTTATTACACCGTGCTGACGAGACCAGCTCAGGCAACAGGTGCATCCCTCAGACCGGACTCTGATATCCCAATGAATGCTGTCCTTTCCCAGAGTGGATCCCAGGGCAAATTGGCTTTCGCTCTATGCGGGTTTCTCCCATCATGCTGCAAATACTAGGCTAAGGCAAGCAACAAAGGCAGCCCACAGAACCGACTCTGATTTCCAGCGACTGCTATGCTTTCACAGAGGTTTTCAGCTTGGCACGAACTGAACTTCGCTGCTGCTCCCTCAGAAAGGCTTTGGTGATCGCTCTGTCGCGGCAGGGAAGAAGAGCTGCGGGAGAGCTGGTGCCTCTTGGGCCTTGTTTTCCCAGACTCCATGTGCGCGTCCTGGTTTCACTCTGCCAGGCCGAACTAAGCAGACAAAGCCACAACACTGCAGTAGCATGCGTAGCCTAGCATGGCACTCTATGCACACTACCATCTCCCAGTGTAGGCCTCGCTTGGCCTTTTACTCTGGCACTCTGGCAGACTCGCGGACTAGGCCCGTGCTTTCCCCACAGGAAAGAAGAGGTTACAGGATTCCAGCACACCGCCCGTGTACTGAATAGGGAGCTTTGGGGGACTGTCCCCACTCCTTCCCCTTCAATCCCGTGCCTCCTCCAAGCTTCCACATCCTGGAGGAAGACGGCATCTGACTCCCCGTTATTTCAGGGAGCTGTTTCTGGAGTTCAGCGTAGGCGGCTGGTGGCTACTGCATTTCTGCCCCAGGGACAGGTGGCCAAGGAGCTGCTGTCTCCTTGGGACCAGAGGCTCAGGACAGGCATGCTTTCTGCCGAGACTCCTTCCCAAGAGTGGATCACGCGCCCTGCCCACCTCATCCCTTCATGTCTCCTTAGCAGCCAGGCTTCTGATTCTCTGCACTGGGAGCGGGACACTTGTATTGCCACCGGCCGCTGTGCCTACCAGGGCCAGCAGTCCTGCTTCGCAATCGTTTCCCGACTGGAAGGCCAACGGCTCCTGCACTTGTCCCCAGGCAGCTTGCTTCACCTTCCCCAGACACGCTCTTGGGGAGCGTAGTGAATAACGTGTCCCTTTCCTTAATGCTCTTTGCACAGGCGCAACCGCACTTCTCTCAGGCAGAGGGGATGCCCAGACAAAGAGGATTTCGCTCCATGCGGGTTTATTACACCGTGCTGACGAGACCAGCTCAGGCAACAGGAGCATCCCTCAGACCGGGCTCTCATATCCCAATGAATGCTGTCCTTTCCCAGAGTGGATCCTAGGGCAAATTGGCTTTCACTCTATGCAGGTTTCTCCCTTCATGCAGCAAATACTAGGCTAAGGCAAGCAACAAAGGCAGCCCCCAGAACCGACTCTGATTTCCCAGCGACTGCTATGCTTTCACAGAGGTTTTCAGCTTGGCACGAACTGAACTTCGCTGCTGCTCCCTCCGAAAGGCTTTGGTGATCGCTCTGTCGCGGCAGGGAAGAAGAGCTGCGGGAGAGCTGGTGCCTCTTGGGACGTGCTTTCCCCCGCCCCAAGTTCACGCCCGGGGTTCACCTTGCTATGCCGAACTAAGCAGACACAGTCAAAACCCTGCAGCAGCGTGCGTGTCCTAGCATGGCACTCTATGCCTATTACCCTCTCCTGGGGTAGGTAAGGCTTTGACTTTTGCTCTGCGCCAAGGCAGACTCGGGGTCTAGGCCAGTGCCTTCACCACAGGAGAGAGGAGGCGACAGGATCACTGCACACGGCCCGTGAATTGGGATCGGGAACTGTGCGGGACTGTCTCCACTCCTTTCCAAGCAGGGCATGCCACATCTTGGTGGAAGACGGCATCTGACTGCCCGTTTCGTCAGGGGGGTTGTTTCTGCGTGACCCGGCTATGGCACCCGGTGGAAACCCAAGTATGCCCTTGGAAGAAGTGGCCAAGGAGATGCTGTCCCTTGGGACTAGAGGCACAGGACAGGCTTGCCTTCAGCCCAGACTCCTTCCTCAGAGTGGAGCACGCGCCACTACCCTAGGCGTCCCTTCATGTCTCCTTAGTAGCCAGGATTCCATCTCTCTGCACTGGGAGCGGGTGACACTTTTCTTGCCACTAGCCCACGTTTCGTGCCACGGTAGGCTATCCTGCTTCCCGAGCGTTTCCCGACCCCAAGGCCAACGGCTCCTTCTCTTCTGCGGGGGCGGCGTGCTGCGCCTTCCCCACACTTGGCTTCTCTCTCAGGCAGAGGGGATGCTAGGGCAGAGTATTTCGCTCCATGTGGCTACCTTCCACCGAGCTGCAGGGACTGGCTCTCGCAAGGCGCAGCAGCATCCACAAACCCACCTCTGATTTCCCAAAGAACGCTGTGCTTTCCCTGGGGAGATGCCCAGGCATAGACGCTTTCGCTGTATGCGGGTTTCTCCCTCCGCGAAAATGGGCTCAGGCAAGCAGAAGCAGCCCTGAGAACATTCCTCAGCGAATGCTGTGCTTTCGCATAGGCTTTCGCTTGGAGCGAACAGCACTTCGCTGCTGCTTCCTCAGCAAGGCTTCATTCGCGTCAGGGAAGAAGAGCTGCGGGAGAGCTGGTGCCTCTTGGGCCTTGCCTTCCCAGGGTCCATGTGCACGTCCTGGTTTCACCCTGCCAGGCCGAACTAAGCAGACACAGCCACAACCCTGCAGTAGCGTGGGTAGCCTAGCATGGCACTCGATGCACACTACCATCTCCCAGTGTAGGCATCGCTTGGCCTTTTACTCTGGCGCTCAGGCAGACTCGCGGACTAGGCCAGTGCTTTCCCCACAGGAAAGAAGAGGTTACAGGATTCCAGCACACCGCCCGTGTACTGAATAGGGAGCTTTGGGGGACTGTCCCCACTCCTTCCCCTTCAATCCCGTGCCTCCTCCAACCTTCCACATCCTGGAGGAAGACGGCATCTGACTCCCCGTTATTTCAGGGAGCTGTTTCTGGAGTTCAGCGTAGGCGGCAGGTGGCTTGCGCATGTCTGCCCCAGGGACATGTGGCCAAGGAGCTGCTGTCTCCTTGGGCCCAGAGGCTCAGGACAGGCATGCTTTCTGCCGAGACTCCTTCCGAAGACTGGATCACGCGCCCTGCCCACCTCATCCCTTCATGTCTCCTTAGCAGCCAGGCTTCTGATTCTCTGCACTGGAATCGGGTGACACTTGTATTGCCACCGGCCGCTGTGCCTACCAGGGCCGGCTCTCCTGCTTCGCAATCGTTTACCGACTGGAAGGCCAACGGCTCTTCCTCTTCTCCCCAGGCAGCTTGCATCACCTTCTCCAGACATGCTCCTAGGGAGCGTAGTGAATAACGTGTCCCTTTCCTTAATGCTCTTTGCACAGGCGCAACAGCGCTTCTCTCGGGCAGAGGGGATGCCCAGGCAAAGAGGATTTCGCTCCATGCGGGTTTATTACACCGTGCTGACGAGACCAGCTCAGGCAACAGGAGCATCCCTCAGTACGGACTCTGATATCCCAATGAATGCTGTCCTTTCCCAGAGTGGATCCCAGGGCAAATTGGCTTTCGCTCTATGCGGGTTTCTCCCATCATGCTGCAAATACTAGGCTAAGGCAAGCAACAAAGGCAGCCCACAGAACCGACTCTGATTTCCCAGCGACTGCTATGCTTTCACAGAGGTTTTCAGCTTGGCACGAACTGAACTTCGCTGCTGCTCCCTCAGAAAGGCTTTGGTGATCGCTTTGTCGCGGCCGGGAAGAAGAGCTGCGGGAGAGCTAGTGCCTCTTTGGACGTGCTTTCCCCCGCCCCAAGTTCACGCCCGGGGTTCACCTTGCTATGCCGAACTTAGCAGACACAGTCACAACCCTGCAGCAGCGTGCATGTCCTCGCATGGCACTCTATGCCTATTACCCTCTCCTGGGGTAGGTAAGGCTTTGACTTTTGCTCTGCGCCAAGGCAGACTCGGGGTCTAGGCCAGTGCCTTCACCACAGGAGAGAGGAGGCGACAGGATCACCGCACACGGCCCGTGCCCTGGGATGTGGAACTGTGGTGGACTGTCTCCACTCCTTTCTCGGCAAACGCCCTGCCACCCACATCGCTGCCACATCTTGGTGGAAGACGGCATCTGACTGCCCGTTTCTCCATGGGTTTGTTTCTGCGAGTTCCGGGTATGGCACGTGGTGGCAAGCCCAAGTCTGCCCTTGGGACAGGTGACCAAGGTGATGTTGTCCCCTTGGGACCAGAGGCACAGGACAGGCCTGCCTTCTGCCCAGACTCCTTCCTCAGAGTGGAGCACGCGCCTCTGCCCTAGTCGTCCCTTCATGTCTCCTTAGCAGCCAGGCTTCCATCTCTCCGCACTGGGAGCAGGTGAAACTTGTCTTGCCACCAGCCTGCCTTTCGTTCCACGGCAGGCTATCCTGCTTCCCGAGCGTTTCCAGACCCCAAAGCCAACGGCTCCTTCTCTTCTACCGGTGCGGTGTGTGCTGAGACTTCCCCACACATGGCTTCTCTCTCAGGCAGAGGGGATGCCCAGGCAAAGAGTATTTCGCTCCATGTGGTTACCTTCCACCGAGCTGCAGAGACTGGCTCTGGCAAGCCGCAGCAGCATCCCCAAACCCACCTCTGATTTCCCAAACAACGCTGTGCTTTCCCAGGGGAGATGCCCAGGCAAAGACGCTTTCGCTGTATGCGGCTTTCTCCCTCCGCGAGAATGGGCTCAGGCAAGCAGTAGCAGCCCGGAGAACATTCCTCAGCGAATGCTGTGCTTTCGCAGAGGCTTTCGCTTGGAGCGAACAGCACTTCGCTGCTGCTTCCTCAGCAAGGCTTCATTCGCGTCAGGGAAGAAGAGCTGCGGGAGAGCTGGTGCCTCTTGGGCCTTGCTTTCCCAGGCTCCATGTGCGCGTCCTGATTTCACCCTGCCAGGCCGAACTAAGCAGACACAGCCACAACCCTGCAGTAGCGTGCGTAGCCTAGGATGGCACTCGATGCACACTACCATCTCCCAGTGTAGGCATCGCTTGGCCTTTTACTCTGGCGCTCAGGCAGACTCGCGGACTAGGCCAGTGCTTTCCCCACAGGAAAGAAGAGGTTACAGGATTCCAGCACACCGCCCGTGTACTGAATAGGGAGCTTTGGGGGACTGTCCTCACTCCCTCCCCTTCAATACCGTGCCTCCTCCAACCTTCCACATCCTGGAGGAAGACGGCATCTGACTCCCCGTTATTTCAGGGAGCTGTTTCTGGAGTTCAGCGTAGGCGGCTGGTGGCTAGCGCATGTCTGCCCTAGGGACATGTGGCCAAGGAGCTGCTGTCTCCTTGGGCCCAGAGGCTCAGCACAGGCATGCTTTCTGCCGAGACTCCTTCCCAAGAGTGGATCACGCGCCCTGCCCACCTCATCCCTTCATGTCTCCTTAGCAGCCAGGCTTCTGATTCTCTGCACTGGGAGCGGGTGACACTTGTATTGCCACCGGCCGCTGTGCCTACCAGGGCCGGCTCTCCTGCTTCGCATTCGTTTCCCGACTGGAAGGCCAACGGCTCCTGCTCTTCTCCCCAGGCAGTTTGCATCACCTTCTCCAGATATGCTCCTTGGGAGCGCAGTAAATAACGTTTCCCTTTCCTTAATGCTCTTTGCATAGGCGCAACCGCGCTTCTCTCACGCAGAGGGGATGCCCAGGCAAAGACGCTTTCGCTGTATGCGGGTAACTCTCTCCCTGAGAATGGGCTCAGGCTAGCAGTAGCAGCCGGAGAACATTCCTCAGCGAATGCTGTGCTTTCACTGAGGCTTTCGCTTGGAGCGAACAGCACTTCGCTTCTTCTTCCTCAGCAATGCTTCATTCGCGTCAGGGAAGAAGAGCTGCGGGAGAGCTGGTGCCTCTTGGGCCTTGATTTCCCAGGCTCCATTTGCGCGTCCTGGTTTCACCCTGCCAGGCCGAACTAAGCAGACACAGCCAAAACCTGCAGTAGCGTGCGTAGCCTAGCATGGCACTCTGTGCACAATACCATCACCCAGTGAATGCATCGCTTGGCCTTTTTCTCTGGCGCTCAGGCAGACTCGCGGACTAGGCCAGTGCTTTCCCCACAGGAAAGAAGAGGTTACAGGATTCCAGCACACCGCCCGTGTACTGAATAGGGAGCTTTGGGGGACTGTCCCCACTCCTTCCCCTTCAATCCCGTACCTCCTCCAAGCTTCCACATCCTGGTGGAAGACGGCATCTACTCCCCGTTATTTCAGGGAGCTGTTTCTGGAGTTCAGCGTAGGCGGCTGGTGGCTACCACATGTCTGCCCCAGGGTCATGTGGCCAAGGAGCTGCTGTGTTCTTGGGCCCAGAGTCTAAGGACAGGCATGCTTTCTGCCGAGACTCCTTCCCAAGAGTGGATCACGCGCCCTGCCCACCTCATCCCTTCATGTCTCCTTAGCAGCCTGGCTTCTGTTCCTTTGGCACTGGGAGCGGGTGACACTTGTATTGCCACCGGCCGCTGTGCCTACCTGGGCCGGCTCTCCTGCTTCGCAATCGTTTCCAGACTGGAAGGCCAACGGCTCCTGCTCTTCTCCCCAGGCAGCTTGCATCACCTTCTCCAGACATGCTCCTGGGGAGCCTAGTGAATAACGTGTCCCTTTCCTTAATGCTCTTTGCACAGGCCCAACCGCTCTTCACTCAGGCAGAGGCGATGCCCAGGCAAAGAGGATTTCGCTCCATGCGGGTTTATTACACCGAGCTGAGGAGACCAGCTCAGGCAACAGGAGCATCCCTCAGACCGGACTCTGATATCCCAATGAATGCTGTCCTTTCCCAGAGTGGATCCCAGGGCAAAGGGTCTTTCGCTCTACGTGGGTTTCTCCCATCATGCTGCAAATACTAGGCTAAGGCAAGCAACAAAGGCAGCCCACAGAACCGACTCTGATTTCCCAGCGACTGCTATGCTTTCACAGAGGTTTTCAGCTTGGCACGAACTGAACTTCGCTGCTGCTCCCTCAGAAAGGCTTTGGTGATCGCTCTGCCGCGGCAGGGAAGAAGAGCTGCGGGAGAGCTGGTGCCTCTTGGGACGTGCTTTCCCCCGCCCCAAGTTCACGCCCGGGATTCACCTTGCTATGCCGAACTAAGCAGACACAGTCACAACCCTGCAGCAGCGTGCGTGTCCTAGCATGGCACTCTATGCCTATTACCCTCTCCTGGGGTAGGTAAGGCTTTGACTTTTGCTCTGCGCCAAGGCAGACTCGGGGTCTAGGCCAGTGCCTTCACCACAGGAGAGAGGAGGCGACAGGATCACTGCACACGGCCCGTGCCCTGGGATGGGGAACTGTGGTGGATGTTGCCACTCCTTTCTCGGCAAATGCCCTGCCACCCACATCGCTGCCACATCTTGGTGGAAGACGGCATCTGACTGCCCGTTTCTCCATGGGTTTGTTTCTGCGAGTTCCGGGTATGGCACGTGGTGGCAAGCCCAAGACTGCCGTTGGGACAGGTGGCCAAGGTGATGTTGACCCCTTGGGACCAGAGGCACAGGACAGGCCTGCCTTCTGCCCAGACTCCTTCCTCAGAGTGGAGCACGCGCCTCTACCCTAGGCGTCCCTTCATGTCTCCTTAGTAGCCAGGATTCCATCTCTCTGCACTGGGAGCGGGTGACACTTGTCTTGCCACCAGCCTGCCTTTCGTGCCACGGTAGGCTATCCTGCTTCCCGAGCGTTTCCCGACCCCAAGGCCAACGGCTCCTTCTCTTCTGCGGGGGCGGCGTGCTGCGCCTTCCCCACACTTGGCTTCTCTCTCAGGCAGAGTGGATGCTAGGGCAAAGAGTATTTCGCTCCATGTAGTTACCTTCCACCGAGCTGCAGAGACTGGCTCTGGCAAGCCGCAGCAGCATCCCCAAACCCACCTCTGATTTCCCAAACAACGCTGTGCTTTCCCAGGGGAGATGCCCAGGCAAAGACGCTTTCGCTGTATGCGGCTTTCTCCCTCCGCGAGAATGGACTCAGGCAAGCAGTAGCAGCCCGGAGAACATTCCTCAGCGAATGCTGTGCTTTCGCAGAGGCTTTCGCTTGGAGCGAACAGCACTTCGCTGCTGCTTCCTCAGCAAGGCTTCATTCGCGTCAGGGAAGAAGAGCTGCGGGAGAGCTGGTGCCTCCTGGGCCTTGCTTTCCCAGGCTCCATGTGCGCGTCCTGATTTCACCCTGCCTGGCCGAACTAAGCAGACACAGCCACAACCCTGCAGTAGCAAGCGTAGCCAAGGATGGCACTCGATGCACACTACCATCTCCCAGTGTAGGCATCGCTTGGCCTTTTACTCTGGCGCTCAGGCAGACTCGCGGACTAGGCCAGTGCTTTCCCCACAGGAAAGAAGAGGTTACAGGATTCCAGCACACCGCCCGTGTACTGAATAGGGAGCTTTGGGGGACTGTCCCCACTCCTTCCCCTTCAATCCCGTGCCTCCTCCAAGCTTCCACATCCTGGAGGAAGACGGCATCTGACTCCCCGTTATTTCAGGGAGCTGTTTCTGGAGTTCAGCGTAGGCGGCTGGTGGCTAGCGCATGTCTGCCCCACGGACAGGTTGGCCAAGGATCTGCTGTCTCCCTAGGCCCAGAGGCTCAGGACAGGCATGATTTCTGCCGAGACTCCTACCCAAGAGTGGATCACGCGCCCTGCCCACCTCATCCCTTCATGTCTCCTTAGCAGCCAGGCTTCTGATTCTCTGCACTGGGAGCGGGTGACACTTGTATTGCCACCGGCCGCTGTGCCTACCAGGGCCAGCAGTCCTGCTTCGCAATCGTTTCCCGACTGGAAGGCCAACGGCTCCTGCACTTGTCCCCAGGCAGCTTGCTTCACCTTCCCCAGACACGCTCTTGGGGAGCGTAGTGAATAACGTTTCCCTTTCCTTAAGGCTCTTTGCACAGGCGCAACCGCACTTCTCTCAGGCAGAGGGGATGCCCAGACAAAGAGGATTTCGCTCCATGCGGGTTTATTACACCGTGCTGACGAGACCAGCTCAGGCAACAGGAGCATCTCTCAGACCGGGCTCTCATATCCCAATGAATGCTGTCCTTTCCCAGAGTGGATCCTAGGGCAAATTGGCTTTCACTCTATGCAGGTTTCTCCCTTCATGCAGCAAATACTAGGCTAAGGCAAGCAACAAAGGCAGCCCCCAGAACCGACTCTGATTTCCCAGCGACTGCTATGCTTTCACAGAGGTTTTCAGCTTGGCACGAACTGAACTTCGCTGCTGCTCCCTCCGAAAGGCTTTGGTGATCGCTCTGTCGCGGCAGGGAAGAAGAGCTGCGGGAGAGCTGGTGCCTCTTGGGACGTGCTTTCCCCCGCCCCAAGTTCACGCCCGGGGTTCACCTTGCTATGCCGAACTAAGCAGACACAGTCAAAACCCTGCAGCAGCGTGCGTGTCCTAGCATGGCACTCTATGCCTATTACCCTCTCCTGGGGTAGGTAAGGCTTTGACTTTTGCTCTGCGCCAAGGCAGACTCGGGGTCTAGGCCAGTGCCTTCACCACAGGAGAGAGGAGGCGACAGGATCACTGCACACGGCCCGTGAATTGGGATCGGGAACTGTGCGGGACTGTCTCCACTCCTTTCCAAGCAGGGCATGCCACATCTTGGTGGAAGACGGCATCTGACTGCCCGTTTCGTCAGGGGGGTTGTTTCTGGGTGACCCGGCTATGGCACCCGGTGGAAACCCAAGTATGCCCTTGGAAGAAGTGGCCATGGAGATGCTGTCCCTTGGGACTAGAGGCACAGGACAGGCTTGCCTTCAGCCCAGACTCCTTCCTCAGAGTGGAGCACGCGCCACTACCCTAGGCGTCCCTTCATGTCTCCTTAGTAGCCAGGATTCCATCTCTCTGCACTGGGAGCGGGTGACACTTTTCTTGCCACTAGCCCACGTTTCGTGCCACGGTAGGCTATCCTGCTTCCCGAGCGTTTCCCGACCCCAAGGCCAACGGCTCCTTCTCTTCTGCGGGGGCGGCGTGCTGCGCCTTCCCCACACTTGGCTTCTCTCTCAGGCAGAGGGGATGCTAGGGCAGAGTATTTCGCTCCATGTGGCTACCTTCCACCGAGCTGCAGGGACTGGCTCTCGCAAGGCGCAGCAGCATCCACAAACCCACCTCTGATTTCCCAAAGAACGCTGTGCTTTCCCTGGGGAGATGCCCAGGCATAGACGCTTTCGCTGTATGCGGGTTTCTCCCTCCGCGAAAATGGGCTCAGGCAAGCAGAAGCAGCCCTGAGAACATTCCTCAGCGAATGCTGTGCTTTCGCATAGGCTTTCGCTTGGAGCGAACAGCACTTCGCTGCTGCTTCCTCAGCAAGGCTTCATTCGCGTCAGGGAAGAAGAGCTGCGGGAGAGCTGGTGCCTCTTGGGCCTTGCCTTCCCAGGGTCCATGTGCACGTCCTGGTTTCACCCTGCCAGGCCGAACTAAGCAGACACAGCCACAACCCTGCAGTAGCGTGGGTAGCCTAGCATGGCACTCGATGCACACTACCATCTCCCAGTGTAGGCATCGCTTGGCCTTTTACTCTGGCGCTCAGGCAGACTCGCGGACTAGGCCAGTGCTTTCCCCACAGGAAAGAAGAGGTTACAGGATTCCAGCACACCGCCCGTGTACTGAATAGGGAGCTTTGGGGGACTGTCCCCACTCCTTCCCCTTCAATCCCGTGCCTCCTCCAACCTTCCACATCCTGGAGGAAGACGGCATCTGACTCCCCGTTATTTCAGGGAGCTGTTTCTGGAGTTCAGCGTAGGCGGCAGGTGGCTTGCGCATGTCTGCCCCAGGGACATGTGGCCAAGGAGCTGCTGTCTCCTTGGGCCCAGAGGCTCAGGACAGGCATGCTTTCTGCCGAGACTCCTTCCGAAGACTGGATCACGCGCCCTGCCCACCTCATCCCTTCATGTCTCCTTAGCAGCCAGGCTTCTGATTCTCTGCACTGGAATCGGGTGACACTTGTATTGCCACCGGCCGCTGTGCCTACCAGGGCCGGCTCTCCTGCTTCGCAATCGTTTACCGACTGGAAGGCCAACGGCTCTCCTCTTCTCCCCAGGCAGCTTGCATCACCTTCTCCAGACATGCTCCTAGGGAGCGTAGTGAATAACGTGTCCCTTTCCTTAATGCTCTTTGCACAGGCGCAACAGCGCTTCTCTCGGGCAGAGGGGATGCCCAGGCAAAGAGGATTTCGCTCCATGCGGGTTTATTACACCGTGCTGACGAGACCAGCTCAGGCAACAGGAGCATCCCTCAGTCCGGACTCTGATATCCCAATGAATGCTGTCCTTTCCCAGAGTGGATCCCAGGGCAAATTGGCTTTCGCTCTATGCGGGTTTCTCCCATCATGCTGCAAATACTAGGCTAAGGCAAGCAACAAAGGCAGCCCACAGAACCGACTCTGATTTCCCAGCGACTGCTATGCTTTCACAGAGGTTTTCAGCTTGGCACGAACTGAACTTCGCTGCTGCTCCCTCAGAAAGGCTTTGGTGATCGCTTTGTCGCGGCCGGGAAGAAGAGCTGCGGGAGAGCTAGTGCCTCTTTGGACGTGCTTTCCCCCGCCCCAAGTTCACGCCCGGGGTTCACCTTGCTATGCCGAACTTAGCAGACACAGTCACAACCCTGCAGCAGCGTGCATGTCCTCGCATGGCACTCTATGCCTATTACCCTCTCCTGGGGTAGGTAAGGCTTTGACTTTTGCTCTGCGCCAAGGCAGACTCGGGGTCTAGGCCAGTGCCTTCACCACAGGAGAGAGGAGGCGACAGGATCACCGCACACGGCCCGTGCCCTGGGATGTGGAACTGTGGTGGACTGTCTCCACTCCTTTCTCGGCAAACGCCCTGCCACCCACATCGCTGCCACATCTTGGTGGAAGACGGCATCTGACTGCCCGTTTCTCCATGGGTTTGTTTCTGCGAGTTCCGGGTATGGCACGTGGTGGCAAGCCCAAGTCTGCCCTTGGGTCAGGTGACCAAGGTGATGTTGTCCCCTTGGGACCAGAGGCACAGGACAGGCCTGCCTTCTGCCCAGACTCCTTCCTCAGAGTGGAGCACGCGCCTCTGCCCTAGTCGTCCCTTCATGTCTCCTTAGCAGCCAGGCTTCCATCTCTCCGCACTGGGAGCAGGTGAAACTTGTCTTGCCACCAGCCTGCCTTTCGTTCCACGGCAGGCTATCCTGCTTCCCGAGCGTTTCCAGACCCCAAAGCCAACGGCTCCTTCTCTTCTACCGGTGCGGTGTGCTGAGACTTCCCCACACATGGCTTCTCTCTCAGGCAGAGGGGATGCCCAGGCAAAGAGTATTTCGCTCCATGTGGTTACCTTCCACCGAGCTGCAGAGACTGGCTCTGGCAAGCCGCAGCAGCATCCCCAAACCCACCTCTGATTTCCCAAACAACGCTGTGCTTTCCCAGGGGAGATGCCCAGGCAAAGACGCTTTCGCTGTATGCGGCTTTCTCCCTCCGCGAGAATGGGCTCAGGCAAGCAGTAGCAGCCCGGAGAACATTCCTCAGCGAATGCTGTGCTTTCGCAGAGGCTTTCGCTTGGAGCGAACAGCACTTCGCTGCTGCTTCCTCAGCAAGGCTTCATTCGCGTCAGGGAAGAAGAGCTGCGGGAGAACTGGTGCCTCTTGGGCCTTGCTTTCCCAGGCTCCATGTGCGCGTCCTGATTTCACCCTGCCAGGCCGAACTAAGCAGACACAGCCACAACCCTGCAGTAGCGTGCGTAGCCTAGGATGGCACTCGATGCAAACTACCATTTCCCAGTGTAGGCATCGCTTGGCCTTTTACTCTGGCGCTCAGGCAGACTCGCGGACTAGGCCAGTGCTTTCCCCACAGGAAAGAAGAGGTTACAGGATTCCAGCACACCGCCCGTGTACTGAATAGGGAGCTTTGGGGGACTGTCCCCACTCCTTCCCCTTCAATCCCGTGCCTCCTCCAACCTTCCACATCCTGGAGGAAGACGGCATCTGACTCCCCGTTATTTCAGGGAGCTGTTTCTGGAGTTCAGCGTAGGCGGCTGGTGGCTAGCGCATGTCTGCCCCACGGACAGGTGGCCAAGGAGCTGCTGTCTCCTTGCGCCCAGAGGCTCAGGACAGGCATGCTTTCTGCCGAGACTCCTTCCCAAGAGTGGATCACGCGCCCTGCCCACCTCATCCCTTCATGTCTCCTTAGCAGCCAGGCTTCTGATTCTCTGCACTGGGAGCGGGGGACACTTGTATTGCCACCGGCCGCTGTGCCTACCAGGGCCAGCAGTCCTGCTTCGCAATCGTTTCCAGACTGGAAGGCCAACGGCTCCTGCTCTTCTCCCCAGGCAGCTTGCTTCACCTTCCCCAGACACGCTCCTGGGGAGCGTAGTGAATAACGTTTCCCTTTCCTTAAGGCTCTTTGCACAGGCGCAACCGCACTTCTCTCAGGCAGAGTGGATGCCCAGACAAAGAGGATTTCGCTCCATGCGGGTTTATTACACCGTGCTGACGAGACCAGCTCAGGCAACAGGAGCATCCCTCAGACCGGACTCTCATATCCCAATGAATGCTGTCTTTTCCCAGAGTGGATCCCAGGGCAAATTGGCTTTCACTCTATGCGGGTTTCTCCGATCATGCAGCAAATACTAGGCTAAGGCAAGCAACAAAGGCAGCCCCCAGAACCGACTCTGATTTCCCAGCGACTGCTATGCTTTCACAGAGGTTTTCAGCTTGGCACGAACTGAACTTCGCTGCTGCTCCCTCAGAAAGGCTTTGGTGATCGCTCTGTCGCGTCAGGGAAGAAGAGCTGCGGGAGTGCTGGTGCCTCTTGGGACGTGCTTTCCCCCGCCACAAGTTCACGCCCGGGGTCACCTTGCTATGCCGAACTAAGCAGACACAGTCACAACCCTGCAGCAGCGTGCGTGTCCTTGCATGGCACTCTATGCCTATTACCCTCTCCTGGGGTAGGTAAGGCTATGACTTTTGCTCTGCGCCAAGGCACACTTGGGGTCTAGGCCAGTGGCTTCACCACAGGAGAGAGGAGGCGACAGGATCACTGCACACGGCCCGTGAATTGGGATGGGGAACTGTGGGGGACTGTCTCCACTCCTTTCCCGGCAGGGCATGCCACATCTTGGTGGAAGACGGCATCTGACTGCCCGTTTCGTCAGGGGGGTTGTTTCTGCGTGACCCGGCTATGGCACCCGGTGGAAACCCAAGTATGCTCTTGGCAGAAGTGGCCAAGGAGATGCTGTCCCCTGGGACCAGAGGCACAGGACAGGCTTGCCTTCAGCCCAGACTCCTTCCTCAGAGTGGAGCACGCGCCTCTACCCTAGGCGTCCCTTCATGTCTCCTTAGTAGCCAGGATTCCATCTCTCTGCACTGGGAGCGGGTGACACTTGTCTTGCCACGAGCCCGCCTTTCGTGCCACGGTAGGCTATCCTGCTTCCCGAGCGTTTCCCGACCCCAAGGCCAACGGCTCCTTCTCTTCTGCGGGGGCGGCGTGCTGCGCCTTCCCCACACTTGGCTTCTCTCTCAGGCAGAGGGGATGCTAGGGCAAAGAGTATTTCACTCCATGTGGCTACCTTCCACCGAACTGCAGGGACTGGCTCTCGCAAGGCGCAGCAGCATCCCCAAACCCAACTCTGATTTCCCACAGAACGCTGTGCTTTCCCAGGGGAGATGCCCAGGCATAGACGCTTTCGCTGTATGTGGGTTTCTCCCTCCGCGAAAATGGGCTCAGGCAAGCAGAAGCAGCCCTGAGAACATTCCTCAGCGAATGCTGTGCTTTCGCGGAGGCTTTCACTTGGAGCGAACAGCACTTCGCTGCTTCTTCCTCAGCAAGGCTTCATTCGCGACAGGGAAGAAGAGCTGCGGGAGAGCTGGTGCCTCTTGGGCCTTCTTTTCCCAGGCTCCATGTGCACGTCCTGGTTTCACCCTGCCAGGCCGAACTAAGCAGACACAGCCACAACCCTGCAGTAGCGTGCGTAGCCTAGCATGGCACTCGATGCACACTACCATCTTCCAGTGTAGGCATCGCTTGGCCTTTTACTCTGGCGCTCAGGCAGACTCGCGGACTAGGCCAGTACTTTCCCCACAGGAAAGAAGAGGTTACAGGATTCCAGCACACCGCCCGTGTACTGAATAGGGAGCTTTGGGGGACTGTCCCCACTCCTTCCCCTTCAATCCCGTGCCTCCTCCAACCTTCCACATCCTGGAGGAAGTCGGCATCTGACTCCCCGTTATTTCAGGGAGCTGTTTCTGGAGTTCAGCGTAGGCGGCTGGTGGCTAGCGCATGTCTGCCTTAGGGACATGTGGCCAAGGAGCTGCTGTCTCCTTGGGCCCAGAGGCTCAGGACCGGCATGCTTTCTGCCGAGACTCCTTCCCAAGAGTGGATCACGCGCCCTGCCCACCTCATCCCTTCATGTCTCCTTAGCAGCCAGGCTTCTGATTCTCTGCACTGGGAGCGGGTGACACTTGTATTGCCACCGGCCGCTGTGCCTACCAGGGCCGGCTCTCCTGCTTCGCAATCGTTTAGGCAGCTTGCATCACCATCTCCAGACATGCTCCTAGGGAGCGTAGTGAATAACGTGTCCCTTTCCTTAATGCTCTTTGCACAGGCGCAACAGCGCTTCTCTCGGGCAGAGGGGATGCCCAGGCAAAGAGGATTTCCCTCCATGCGGGTTTATTACACCGTGCTGAGGAGACCTGTCAGGCAACAGGAGCATCCCTCAGACCGGACTCTGATATCCCAATGAATGCTGTCCTTTCCCAGAGTGGATCCCAGGGCAAATTGGCTTTCGCTCTATGCAGGTTTTGCCCATCATGCTGCAAATACTAGGCTAAGGCAAGCAACAAAGGCAGCCCACCGAACCGACTCTGTTTTCCCAGCGACTGCTATGCTTTCACAGAGGTTTTCAGCTTGGCACGAACTGAACTTCGCTGCTGCTCCCTCAGAAAGGCTTTGGTGATCGCTCTGTCGCGGCAGGGAAGAAGAGCTGCGGGAGAGCTGGTGCCTCTTGGGACGTGCTTTCCCCCGCCCCAATTTCACGCCCGGGGTTCACCTTGCTATGCCGAACTAAGCAGACACAGTAACAACCCTGCAGCAGCGTGCGTGTCCTAGCATGGCACTCTATGCCTATTACCCTCTCCTGGGGTAGGTAAGGCTTTGACTTTTGCTCTGCGCCAAGGCAGACTCGGGGTCTAGGCCAGTGCCTTCACCACAGGAGAGAGGAGGCGACAGGATCACTGCACACGGCCCGTGCCCTGGGATGGGGAACTGTGGTGGACTGTCTCCACTCCTTTCTCGGCAAACGCCCTGCCACCCACATCGCTGCCACATCTTGGTGGAAGACGGCATCTGACTGCCCGTTTCTCCATGGGTTTGTTTCTGCGAGTTCCGGGTATGGCATGTGGTGGCAAGCCCAAGTCTGCCCTTGGGACAGGTGACCAAGGTGATGTTGTCCCCTTGGGACCAGAGGCACAGGACAGGCCTGCCCTCTGCCCAGACTCCTTCCTCAGAGTGGAGCACGCGCCTCTGCCCTAGTCGTCCCTTCATGTCTCCTTAGCAGCCAGGCTTCCATCTCTCCGCACTGGGAGCGGGTGAAACTTGTCTTGCCACCAGCCTGCCTTTCGTTTCACGGCAGGCTATCCTGCTTCCCGAGCGTTTCCAGACCCCAAAGCCAACGGCTCTTTCTCTTCTGCGGGTGCGGCGTGCTGCGCCTTCCCCACACATGGCTTCTCTCTCAGGCAGAGGGGATGCCCAGGCAAAGAGGATTTCGCTCCATGCGGGTTTATTACACCGTGCTGACGAGACCAGCTCAGGCAACAGGAGCATCCCTCAGACCGGACTCTGATATCCCAATGAATGCTGTCCTTTCCCAGAGTGGATCCCAGGGCAAAGGGTCTTTCGCTCTATGCGGGTTTCTCCCATCATGCTGCAAATACTAGGCTAAGGCAAGCAACAAAGGCAGCCCCCAGAACCGTCTCTGATTACCAGCGACTGCTTTGCTTTCACAGAGCTTTTCAGCTTGGCACGAAATGAACTTCGCTGCTGCTCCCTCAGAAAGGCTTTGGTGATCGCTTTGTCGCGGCCGGGAAGAAGAGCTGCGGGAGAGCTAGTGCCTCTTGGGACGTGCTTTCCCCCGCCCCAAGTTCACGCCCGGGGTTCACCTTGCTATGCCGAACTAAGCAGACACAGTCACAACCCTGCAGCAGCGTGCGTGTCCTAGCATGGCACTCTATGCCTATTACCATCTCCTGGGGTAGGTAAGGCTTTGACTTTTGCTCTGCGCCAAGGCAGACTCGGGGTCTAGGCCAGTGCCTTCACCACAGGAGAGAGGAGGCGACAGGATCACTGCACACGGCCCGTGAATTGGGATGGGGAACTGTGGGGGACTGTCTCCACTCCTTTCCCGGCAGGGCATGCCACATCTTGGTGGAAGACGGCATCTGACTGCCCGTTTCGTCAGGGGGGTTGTTTCTGCGTGACCCGGCTATGGCACCCGGTGGAAACCCACGTATGCCCTTGGCAGAAGTGTCCAAGGAGATGCTGTCCACTTGGGACTAGAGGGACAGGACAGGCTTGCCTTCAGCCCAGACTCCTTCCTCAGAGTGGAGCACGCGCCTCTACCCTAGGCGTCCCTTCATGTCTCCTTAGTAGCCAGGATTCCATCTCTCTGCACTGGGAGCGGGTGACACTTGTCTTGCCAACAGCCCGCCTTTCGTGCCACGGTAGGCTATCCTGCTTCCCGAGCGTTTCCCGACCCCAAGGCCAACGGCTCCTTCTCTTCTGCCGGTGCGGTGTGCTGCGCCTTCCCCACACTTGGCTTCTCTCTCAGGCAGAGGGGATGCTAGGGCAAAGAGTATTTCGCTCCATGTGGTTACCTTCCACTGAGCTGCAGAGATTGGCTCTGGCAAGCCGCAGCAGCATCCCCAAACCCACCTCTGATTTCCCAAACAACGCTGTGCTTTCCCCGGGGAGATGCCCAGGCAAAGACGCTTTCGCTGTATGCGGCTTTCTCCCTCCGCGAGAATGGGCTCAGGCAAGCAGTAGCAGCCCGGAGAACATTCCTCAGCGAATGATGTGCTTTCGCAGAGGCTTTCGCTTGGAGCGAACAGCACTTCGCTGCTGCTTCCTCAGCAAGGCTTCATTCGCGTCATGGAAGAAGAGCTGCGGGAGAGCTGGTGCCTCTTGGGCCTTGCTTTCCCAGGCTCCATGTGCGCGTCCTGATTTCACCCTGCCAGGCCGAACTAAGCAGACACAGCCACAACCCTGCAGTAGCGTGCGTAGCCTAGGATGGCACTCGATGCACACTACCATCTCCCAGTGTAGGCATCGCTTGGCCTTTTACTCTGGCGCTCAGGCAGACTCGCGGACTAGGCCAGTGCTTTCCCCACAGGAAAGAAGAGGTTACAGGATTCCAGCACACCGCCCGTGTACTGAATAGGGAGCTTTGGGGGACTGTCCCCACTCCTTCCCCTTCAATCCCGTGCCTCCTCCAACCTTCCACATCCTGGAGGAAGACGGCATCTGACTCCCCGTTATTTCAGGGAGCTGTTTCTGGAGTTCAGCGTAGGCGGCTGGTGGCTAGCGCATGTCTGCCCCTCGGACAGGTGGCCAAGGAGATGCTGTCTCCTTGGGCCCAGAGGCTCAGGACAGGCATGCTTTCTGCCGAGACTCCTTCCCAAGAGTGGATCACGCGCCCTGCCCACCTCATCCCTTCATGTCTCCTTAGCAGCCAGGCTTCTGATTCTCTGCACTGGGAGCGGGGGACACTTGTATTGCCACCGGCCGCTGTGCCTACCTGGGCCGGCTCTCCTGCTTCGCAATCGTTTCCCGACTGGAAGGCCAACGGCTCATGCTCTTCTCCCCAGGCAGTTTGCATCACCTTATCCAGATATGCTCCTTGGGAGCGCAGTAAATAACGTTTCCCTTTCCTTAATGCTCTTTGCATAGGCGCAACCGCGCTTCTCTCACGCAGAGGGGATGCCCAGGCAAAGACGCTTTCGCTGTATGCGGGTAACTCTCTCCCTGAGAATGGGCTCAGGCAAGCAGTAGCAGCCGGAGAACATTCCTCAGCGAATGCTGTGCTTTCACTGAGGCTTTCGCTTGGAGCGAACCGCACTTCGCTTCTTCTTCCTCAGCAATGCTTCATTCGCGTCAGGGAAGAAGAGCTGCGGGAGAGCTGGTGCCTCTTGGGCCTTGATTTCCCAGGTTCCATGTGCGCGTCCTGGTTTCACCCTGCCAGGCCGAACTAAGCAGACACAGCCAAAACCTGCAGTAGCGTGCGTAGCCAAGCATGGCACTCTATGCACAATACCATCACCCAGTGAATGCATCGCTTGGCCTTTTTCTCTGGCGCTCAGGCAGACTCGCGGACTAGGCCAGTGCTTTCCCCACAGGAAAGAAGAGGTTACAGGATTCCAGCACACCGCCCGTGTACTGAATAGGGAGCTTTGGGGGACTGTCCCCACTCCTTCCCCTTCAATCCCGTGCCTCCTCCAAGCTTCCACATCCTGGAGGAAGACGGCATCTGACTCCCCGTTATTTCAGGGAGCTGTTTCTGGAGTTCAGCGTAGGCGGCTGGTGGCTACCACATGTCTGCCCCAGGGTCATGTGGCCAAGGAGCTGCTGTGTTCTTGGGCCCAGAGTCTAAGGACAGGCATGCTTTCTGCCGAGACTCCTTCCCAAGAGTGGATCACGCGCCCTGCCCACCTCATCCCTTCATGTCTCCTTAGCAGCCAGGCTTCTGATTCTCTGCACTGGGAGCGGGTGACACTTGTATTGCCACCGGCCGCTGTGCCTACCAGGGCCGGCTCTCCTGCTTCGCAATCGATTCTCGACTGGGAGGCCAACGGCTCCTGCTCTTCTCCCCAGGCAGCTTGTTTCACCTTCCCCGGACACGCTCCTGGGGAGCGTAGTGAATAACGTTTCCCTTTCCTTAAGGCTCTTTGCACAGGCGCAACCGCACTTCTCTCAGGCAGAGGGGATGCCCAGGCAAAGAGGATTTCGCTCCATGCGGGTTTATTACACCGTGCTGACGAGACCAGCTTAGGCAACAGGAGCATCCCTCAGACCGGACTCTGATATCCCAATGAATGCTGTCCTTTCCCAGAGTGGATCCCAGGGCAAAGGGTCTTTCGCTCTATGTGGGTTTCTCCCATCATGCTGCAAATACTAGGCTAAGGCAAGCAACAAAGGCAGCCCCCATAACCGTCTCTGATTACCAGCGACTGCTTTGCTTTCACAGAGCTTTTCAGCTTGGCACGAACTGAACTTCGCTGCTGCTCCCTCAGAAAGGCTTTGGTGATCGCTTTGTCGCGGCCGGGAAGAAGAGCTGCGGGAGAGCTAGTGCCTCTTGGGACGTGCTTTTCCCCGCCCCAAGTTCACGCCCGGGGTTCACCTTGCTATGCGGAACTAAGCAGACACAGTCACAACCCTGTAGCAGCGTGCGTGTCCTAGCATGGCACTCTAGGCCTATTACCCTCTCCTGGGGTAGGTAAGGCTTTGACTTTTGCTCTGCGCCAAGGCAGACTCGGGGTCTAGGCCAGTGCCTTCACCACAGGAGAGAGGAGGCGACAGGATCACTGCACACGGCCCGTGCCCTGGGATGGGGAACTGTGGTGGACTGTCTCCACTACTTTCCCGGCAGGGCATGGCACCTCTTGGTGGAAGACGGCATCTGACTGCCCGTTTCATCAGGGGGGTTGTTTCTGCATGACCCGGCTATGGCACCCGGTGGCAACGCAAGTCTGCCCTTGGCAGAAGTGGCCAAGGAGATGCTGTCCCCTTGGGACTAGAGGCACAGGACAGGCTTGCCTTCAGCCCAGACCCCTTCCTCAGAGTGGAGCACACGCCTCTACCCTAGGCGTCCCTTCATGTCTCCTTAGTAGCCAGGATTCCATCTCTCTGCACTGTGAGCGGGTGACACTTGTCTTGCCAACAGCCCGCCTTTCGTGCCACGGTAGGCTATCCTGCTTCCCGAGCGTTTCCCGACCCCAAGGCCAACGGCTCCTTCTCTTCTGCGGGGGCGGCGTGCTGCGCCTTCCCCACACTTGGCTTCTCTCTCAGGCAGAGTGGATGCTAGGGCAAAGAGTATTTCGCTCCATGTAGTTACCTTCCACCGAGCTGCAGAGACTGGCTCTGGCAAGCCGCAGCAGCATCCCCAAACCCACCTCTGATTTCCCAAACAACGCTGTGCTTTCCCAGGGGAGATGCCCAGGCAAAGACACTTTCGCTGTATGCGGCTTTCTCCCTCCGCGAGAATGGGCTCAGGCAAGCAGTAGCAGCCCGGAGAACATTCCTCAGCGAATGCTGTGCTTTCGCAGAGGCTTTCGCTTGGAGCGAACAGCACTTCGCTGCTGCTTCCTCAGCAAGGCTTCATTCGCGTCAGGGAAGAAGAGCTGCGGGAGAGCTGGTGACTCTTGGGCCTTGCTTTCCCAGGCTCCATGTGCGCGTCCTGATTTCACCCTGCCATGCCGAACTAAGCAGACACAGCCACAACCCTGCAGTAGCGTGCGTAGCCTAGGATGGCACTCGATGCACACTACCATCTCCCAGTGTAGGCATCGCTTCGCCTTTTACTCTGGCGCTCAGGCAGACTCGCGGACTAGGCCAGTGCTTTCCCCACAGGAAAGAAGAGGTTACAGGATTCCAGCACACCGCCCGTGTACTGAATAGGGAGCATTGGGGGACTGTCCCCACTCCTTCCCCTTCAATCCCGTGCCTCCTCCAACCTTCCACATCCTGGAGGAAGACGGCATCTGACTCCCCGTTATTTCAGGGAGCTGTTTCTGGAGTTCAGCGTAGGTGGCTGGTGGCTAGCGCATGTCTGCCCCAGGGACAGGTGGCCAAGGAGCTGCTGTCTCCTTGGGCCTAGAGGCTCAGGACAGGCATGCTTTCTGCCGAGACTCCTTCCCAAGAGTGGTTCACGCGCCCTGCCCACCGCATCCATTCATGTCTCCTTAGCAGCCAGGCTTCTGATTCTCTGCACTGGGAGCGGGTGACACTTGTATTGCCAGCGGCCGCTGTGCCTACCTGGGCCGGCTCTCCTGCTTCGCAATCGTTTCCCTACTGGAAGGCCAACGGCTCCTGCTCTTCTCCCCAGGCAGCTTGCATCACCTTCCCCGGACACGCTCCTGGGGAGCGTAGTGAATAACGTTTCCCTTTCCTTAAGGCTCTTTGCACAGGCGCAACCGCACTTCTCTCAGGCAGAGGGGATGCCCAGGCAAAGAGGATTTCGCTCCATGCGGGTTTATTACACCGTGCTGAAGAGACCAGCTCAGGCAACAGGAGCATCCCTCAGACCGGACTCTGATATCCCAATGAATGCTGTCCTTTCCCAGAGTGGATCCCAGGGCAAAGGGTCTTTCGCTCTACGTGGGTTTCTCCCATCATGCTGCAAATACTAGGCTAAGGCAAGCAACAAAGGCAGCCCACAGAACCGACTCTGATTTCCCAGCGACTGCTATGCTTTCACAGAGGTTTTCAGCTTGGCACGAACTGAACTTCACTGCTGCTCCCTCAGAAAGGCTTTGGTGATCGCTCTGCCGCGGCAGGGAAGAAGAGCTGCGGGAGAGCTGGTGCCTCTTGGGACGTGCTTTCCCCCGCCCCAAGTTCACGCCCGCGATTCACCTTGCTATGCCGAACTAAGCAGACACAGTCACAACCCTGCAGCAGCGTGCGTGTCCTAGCATGGCACTCTATGCCTATTACCCTCTCCTGGGGTAGGTAAGGCTTTGACTTTTGCTCTGCGCCAAGGCAGACTCGGGGTCTAGGCCAGTGCCTTCACCACAGGAGAGAGGAGGCGACAGGATCACTGCACACGGCCCGTGCCCTGGGATGGGGAACTGTGGTGGATGTCGCCACTCCTTTCTCGGCAAATGCCCTCCACCCACATCGCTGCCACATCTTGGTGGAAGACGGCATCTGACTGCCCGTTTCTCCATGGGTTTGTTTCTGCGAGTTCCGGGTATGGCACGTGGTGGCAAGCCCAAGACTGCCGTTGGGACAGGTGGCCAAGGGGATGTTGACCCCTTGGGACCAGAGGCACAGGACAGGCCTGCCTTCTGCCCAGACTCCTTCCTCAGAGTGGAGCACGCGCCTCTACCCTAGGCGTCCCTTCATGTCTCCTTAGTAGCCAGGATTCCATCTCTCTGCACTGGGAGCGGGTGACACTTGTCTTGCCACCAGCCTGCCTTTCGTGCCACGGTAGGCTATCCTGCTTCCCGAGCGTTTCCCGACCCCAAGGCCAACGGCTCCTTCTCTTCTGCGGGGGCGGCGTGCTGCGCCTTCCCCACACTTGGCTTCTCTCTCAGGCAGAGTGGATGCTAGGGCAAAGAGTATTTCGCTCCATGTAGTTACCTTCCACCGAGCTGCAGAGACTGGCTCTGGCAAGCCGCAGCAGCATCCCCAAACCCACCTCTGATTTCCCAAACAACGCTGTGCTTTCCCAGGGGAGATGCCCAGGCAAAGACGCTTTCGCTGTATGCGGCTTTCTCCCTCCGCGAGAATGGGCTCAGGCAAGCAGTAGCAGCCCGGAGAACATTCCTCAGCGAATGCTGTGCTTTCGCAGAGGCTTTCGCTTGTAGCGAACAGCACTTCGCTGCTGCTTCCTCAGCAAGGCTTCATTCGCATCAGGGAAGAAGAGCTGCGGGAGAGCTGGTGCCTCTTGGGCCTTGATTTCCCAGGCTCCATTTGCGCGTCCTGGTTTCACCCTGCCAGGCCGAACTAAGCAGACACAGCCAAAACCTGCAGTAGCGTGCGTAGCCAAGCATGGCACTCTATGCACAATACCATCACCCAGTGAATGCATCGCTTGGCCTTTTTCTCTGGCGCTCAGGCAGACTCTCGGACTAGGCCAGTGCTTTCCCCACAGGAAAGAAGAGGTTACAGGATTCCAGCACACCGCCCGTGTACTGAATAGGGAGCTTTGGGGGACTGTCCCCACTCCTTCCCCTTCAATCCCGTGCCTCCTCCAAGCTTCCACATCCTGGAGGAAGACGGCATCTGACTCCCCGTTATTTCAGGGAGCTGTTTCTGGAGTTCAGCGTAGGCGGCTGGTGGCTACCACATGTCTGCCCCAGGGTCATGTGGCCAAGGAGCTGCTGTGTTCTTGGGCCCAGAGTCTAAGGACAGGCATGCTTTCTGCCGAGACTCCTTCCCAAGAGTGGATCACGCGCCCTGCCCACCTCATCCCTTCATGTCTCCTTAGCAGCCTGGCTTCTGTTCCTTTGGCACTGGGAGCGGGTGACACTTGTATTGCCACCGGCCGCTGTGCCTACCTGGGCCGGCTCTCCTGCTTCGCAATCGTTTCCCGAATGGAAGGCCAACGGCTCCTGCTCTTCTCCCCAGGCAGCTTGCATCACCTTCTCCAGACATGCTCCTGGGGAGTCTAGTGAATAACGTGTCCCTTTCCTTAATGCTCTTTGCACAGGCCCAACCGCGCTTCACTCAGGCAGAGGGGATGCCCAGGCAAAGAGGATTTCGCTCCATGCGGGTTTATTACACCGAGCTGAGGAGACCAGCTAGGGCAACAGGAGCATCCCTCAGACCGGACTCTGATATCCCAATGAATGCTGTCCTTTCCCAGAGTGGATCCCAGGGCAAAGGGTCTTTCGCTCTACGTGGGTTTCTCCCATCATGCTGCAAATACTAGGCTAAGGCAAGCAACAAAGGCAGCCCACAGAACCGACTCTGATTTCCCAGCGACTGCTATGCTTTCACAGAGGTTTTCAGCTTGGCACGAACTGAACTTCGCTGCTGCTCCCTCAGAAAGGCTTTGGTGATCGCTCTGCCGCGGCAGGGAAGAAGAGCTGCGGGAGAGCTGGTGCCTCTTGGGACGTGCTTTCCCCCGCCCCAAGTTCACGCCCGGGATTCACCTTGCTATGCCGAACTAAGCAGACACAGTCACAACCCTGCAGCAGCGTGCGTGTCCTAGCATGGCACTCTATGCCTATTACCCTCTCCTGGGGTAGGTAAGGCTTTGACTTTTGCTCTGCGCCAAGGCAGACTCGGGGTCTAGGCCAGTGCCTTCACCACAGGAGAGAGGAGGCGACAGGATCACTGCACACGGCCCGTGCCCTGGGATGGGGAACTGTGGTGGATGTTGCCACTCCATTCTCGGCAAATGCCCTGCCACCCACATCGCTGCCACATCTTGGTGGAAGACGGCATCTGACTGCCCGTTTCTCCATGGGTTTGTTTCTGCGAGTTCCGGGTATGGCACGTGGTGGCATACCCAAGACTGTCGTTGGGACAGGTGGCCAAGGTGATGTTGACCCCTTGGGACCAGAGGCACAGGACAGGCCTGCCTTCTGCCCAGACTCCTTCCTCAGAGTGGAGCACGCGCCTCTACCCTAGGCGTCCCTTCATGTCTCCTTAGTAGCCAG
The DNA here is from genome assembly GCF_030435805.1 of Mustela lutreola. NCBI lineage: Eukaryota > Metazoa > Chordata > Mammalia > Carnivora > Mustelidae > Mustela > Mustela lutreola. The sequence continues at coordinate 95,958,371 of NC_081292.1, forward strand.
GATTCCATCTCTCTGCACTGGGAGCGGGTGACACTTGTCTTGCCACGAGCCCGCCTTTCGTGCCACGGTAGGCTATCCTGCTTCCCGAGCGTTTCCCGACCCCAAGGCCAACGGCTCCTTCTCTTCTGCGGGGGCGGCGTGCTGCGCCTTCCCCACACTTGGCTTCTCTCTCAGGCAGAGTGGATGCTAGGGCAAAGAGTATTTCGCTCCATGTAGTTACCTTCCACCGAGCTGCAGAGACTGGCTCTGGCAAGCCGCAGCAGCATCCCCAAACCCACCTCTGATTTCCCAAACAACGCTGTGCTTTCCCAGGGGAGATGCCCAGGCAAAGACGCTTTCGCTGTATGCGGCTTTCTCCCTCCGCGAGAATGGGCTCAGGCAAGCAGTAGCAGCCCGGAGAACATTCCTCAGCGAATGCTGTGCTTTCGCAGAGGCTTTCGCTTGTAGGGAACAGCACTTCGCTGCTGCTTCCTCAGCAAGGCTTCATTCGCGTCAGGGAAGAAGAGCTGCGGGAGAACTGGTGCCTCTTGGGCCTTGCTTTCCCAGGCTCCATGTGCGCGTCCTGATTTCACCCTGCCATGACGAACTAAGCAGACACAGCCACAACCCTGCAGTAGCGTGCGTAGCCTAGGATGGCACTCGATGCACACTACCATCTCCCAGTGTAGGCATCGCTTGGCCTTTTACTCTGGCGCTCAGGCAGACTCGCGGACTAGGCCAGTGCTTTCCCCACAGGAAAGAAGAGGTTACAGGATTCCAGCACACCGCCCGTGTACTGAATAGGGAGCTTTGGGGGACTGTCCCCACTCCTTCCCCTTCAATCCCGTGCCTCCTCCAACCTTCCACATCCTGGAGGAAGACGGCATCTGACTCCCCGTTATTTCAGGGAGCTGTTTCTGGAGTTCAGCGTAGGCGGCTGGTGGCTAGCGCATGTCTGCCCCACGGACAGGTGGCCAAGGAGCTGCTGTCTCCTTGGGCCTAGAGGCTCAGGACAGGCATGCTTTCTGCCGAGACTCCTTCCCAAGAGTGGATCACGCGCCCTGCCCACCTCATCCCTTCATGTCTCCTTAGCAGCCAGGCTTCTGATTCTCTGCACTGGGAGCGGGTGACACTTGTATTGCCACCGGCCGCTGTGCCTACCAGGGCCGGCTCTCCTGCTTCGCAATCGATTCTCGACTGGGAGGCCAACGGCTCCTGCTCTTCTCCCCAGGCAGCTTGTTTCACCTTCCCCGGACACGCTCCTGGGGAGCGTAGTGAATAACGTTTCCCTTTCCTTAAGGCTCTTTGCACAGGCGCAACCGCACTTCTCTCAGGCAGAGGGGATGCCCAGGCAAAGAGGATTTCGCTCCATGCGGGTTTATTACACCGTGCTGACGAGACCAGCTTAGGCAACAGGAGCATCCCTCAGACCGGACTCTGATATCCCAATGAATGCTGTCCTTTCCCAGAGTGGATCCCAGGGCAAAGGGTCTTTCGCTCTATGTGGGTTTCTCCCATCATGCTGCAAATACTAGGCTAAGGCAAGCAACAAAGGCAGCCCCCATAACCGTCTCTGATTACCAGCGACTGCTTTGCTTTCACAGAGCTTTTCAGCTTGGCACGAACTGAACTTCGCTGCTGCTCCCTCAAAAAGGCTTTGGTGATCGCTTTGTCGCGGCCGGGAAGAAGAGCTGCGGGAGAGCTAGTGCCTCTTGGGACGTGCTTTTCCCCGCCCCAAGTTCACGCCCGGGGTTCACCTTGCTATGCGGAACTAAGCAGACACAGTCACAACCCTGTAGCAGCGTGCGTGTCCTAGCATGGCACTCTAGGCCTATTACCCTCTCCTGGGGTAGGTAAGGCTTTGACTTTTGCTCTGCGCCAAGGCAGACTCGGGGTCTAGGCCAGTGCCTTCACCACAGGAGAGAGGAGGCGACAGGATCACTGCACACGGCCCGTGCCCTGGGATGGGGAACTGTGGTGGACTGTCTCCACTACTTTCCCGGCAGGGCATGGCACCTCTTGGTGGAAGACGGCATCTGACTGCCCGTTTCATCAGGGGGGTTGTTTCTGCATGACCCGGCTATGGCACCCGGTGGCAACGCAAGTCTGCCCTTGGCAGAAGTGGCCAAGGAGATGCTGTCCCCTTGGGACTAGAGGCACAGGACAGGCTTGCCTTCAGCCCAGACCCCTTCCTCAGAGTGGAGCACACGCCTCTACCCTAGGCGTCCCTTCATGTCTCCTTAGTAGCCAGGATTCCATCTCTCTGCACTGTGAGCGGGTGACACTTGTCTTGCCAACAGCCCGCCTTTCGTGCCACGGTAGGCTATCCTGCTTCCCGAGCGTTTCCCGACCCCAAGGCCAACGGCTCCTTCTCTTCTGCGGGGGCGGCGTGCTGCGCCTTCCCCACACTTGGCTTCTCTCTCAGGCAGAGTGGATGCTAGGGCAAAGAGTATTTCGCTCCATGTAGTTACCTTCCACCGAGCTGCAGAGACTGGCTCTGGCAAGCCGCAGCAGCATCCCCAAACCCACCTCTGATTTCCCAAACAACGCTGTGCTTTCCCAGGGGAGATGCCCAGGCAAAGACACTTTCGCTGTATGCGGCTTTCTCCCTCCGCGAGAATGGGCTCAGGCAAGCAGTAGCAGCCCGGAGAACATTCCTCAGCGAATGCTGTGCTTTCGCAGAGGCTTTCGCTTGGAGCGAACAGCACTTCGCTGCTGCTTCCTCAGCAAGGCTTCATTCGCGTCAGGGAAGAAGAGCTGCGGGAGAGCTGGTGACTCTTGGGCCTTGCTTTCCCAGGCTCCATGTGCGCGTCCTGATTTCACCCTGCCATGCCGAACTAAGCAGACACAGCCACAACCCTGCAGTAGCGTGCGTAGCCTAGGATGGCACTCGATGCACACTACCATCTCCCAGTGTAGGCATCGCTTCGCCTTTTACTCTGGCGCTCAGGCAGACTCGCGGACTAGGCCAGTGCTTTCCCCACAGGAAAGAAGAGGTTACAGGATTCCAGCACACCGCCCGTGTACTGAATAGGGAGCATTGGGGGACTGTCCCCACTCCTTCCCCTTCAATCCCGTGCCTCCTCCAACCTTCCACATCCTGGAGGAAGACGGCATCTGACTCCCCGTTATTTCAGGGAGCTGTTTCTGGAGTTCAGCGTAGGTGGCTGGTGGCTAGCGCATGTCTGCCCCAGGGACAGGTGGCCAAGGAGCTGCTGTCTCCTTGGGCCTAGAGGCTCAGGACAGGCATGCTTTCTGCCGAGACTCCTTCCCAAGAGTGGTTCACGCGCCCTGCCCACCGCATCCATTCATGTCTCCTTAGCAGCCAGGCTTCTGATTCTCTGCACTGGGAGCGGGTGACACTTGTATTGCCAGCGGCCGCTGTGCCTACCTGGGCCGGCTCTCCTGCTTCGCAATCGTTTCCCTACTGGAAGGCCAACGGCTCCTGCTCTTCTCCCCAGGCAGCTTGCATCACCTTCCCCGGACACGCTCCTGGGGAGCGTAGTGAATAACGTTTCCCTTTCCTTAAGGCTCTTTGCACAGGCGCAACCGCACTTCTCTCAGGCAGAGGGGATGCCCAGGCAAAGAGGATTTCGCTCCATGCGGGTTTATTACACCGTGCTGACGAGACCAGCTCAGGCAACAGGAGCATCCCTCAGACCGGACTCTGATATCCCAATGAATGCTGTCCTTTCCCAGAGTGGATCCCAGGGCAAAGGGTCTTTCGCTCTACGTGGGTTTCTCCCATCATGCTGCAAATACTAGGCTAAGGCAAGCAACAAAGGCAGCCCACAGAACCGACTCTGATTTCCCAGCGACTGCTATGCTTTCACAGAGGTTTTCAGCTTGGCACGAACTGAACTTCACTGCTGCTCCCTCAGAAAGGCTTTGGTGATCGCTCTGCCGCGGCAGGGAAGAAGAGCTGCGGGAGAGCTGGTGCCTCTTGGGACGTGCTTTCCCCCGCCCCAAGTTCACGCCCGCGATTCACCTTGCTATGCCGAACTAAGCAGACACAGTCACAACCCTGCAGCAGCGTGCGTGTCCTAGCATGGCACTCTATGCCTATTACCCTCTCCTGGGGTAGGTAAGGCTTTGACTTTTGCTCTGCGCCAAGGCAGACTCGGGGTCTAGGCCAGTGCCTTCACCACAGGAGAGAGGAGGCGACAGGATCACTGCACACGGCCCGTGCCCTGGGATGGGGAACTGTGGTGGATGTCGCCACTCCTTTCTCGGCAAATGCCCTCCACCCACATCGCTGCCACATCTTGGTGGAAGACGGCATCTGACTGCCCGTTTCTCCATGGGTTTGTTTCTGCGAGTTCCGGGTATGGCACGTGGTGGCAAGCCCAAGACTGCCGTTGGGACAGGTGGCCAAGGGGATGTTGACCCCTTGGGACCAGAGGCACAGGACAGGCCTGCCTTCTGCCCAGACTCCTTCCTCAGAGTGGAGCACGCGCCTCTACCCTAGGCGTCCCTTCATGTCTCCTTAGTAGCCAGGATTCCATCTCTCTGCACTGGGAGCGGGTGACACTTGTCTTGCCACCAGCCTGCCTTTCGTGCCACGGTAGGCTATCCTGCTTCCCGAGCGTTTCCCGACCCCAAGGCCAACGGCTCCTTCTCTTCTGCGGGGGCGGCGTGCTGCGCCTTCCCCACACTTGGCTTCTCTCTCAGGCAGAGTGGATGCTAGGGCAAAGAGTATTTCGCTCCATGTAGTTACCTTCCACCGAGCTGCAGAGACTGGCTCTGGCAAGCCGCAGCAGCATCCCCAAACCCACCTCTGATTTCCCAAACAACGCTGTGCTTTCCCAGGGGAGATGCCCAGGCAAAGACGCTTTCGCTGTATGCGGCTTTCTCCCTCCGCGAGAATGGGCTCAGGCAAGCAGTAGCAGCCCGGAGAACATTCCTCAGCGAATGCTGTGCTTTCGCAGAGGCTTTCGCTTGTAGCGAACAGCACTTCGCTGCTGCTTCCTCAGCAAGGCTTCATTCGCATCAGGGAAGAAGAGCTGCGGGAGAGCTGGTGCCTCTTGGGCCTTGATTTCCCAGGCTCCATTTGCGCGTCCTGGTTTCACCCTGCCAGGCCGAACTAAGCAGACACAGCCAAAACCTGCAGTAGCGTGCGTAGCCAAGCATGGCACTCTATGCACAATACCATCACCCAGTGAATGCATCGCTTGGCCTTTTTCTCTGGCGCTCAGGCAGACTCTCGGACTAGGCCAGTGCTTTCCCCACAGGAAAGAAGAGGTTACAGGATTCCAGCACACCGCCCGTGTACTGAATAGGGAGCTTTGGGGGACTGTCCCCACTCCTTCCCCTTCAATCCCGTGCCTCCTCCAAGCTTCCACATCCTGGAGGAAGACGGCATCTGACTCCCCGTTATTTCAGGGAGCTGTTTCTGGAGTTCAGCGTAGGCGGCTGGTGGCTACCACATGTCTGCCCCAGGGTCATGTGGCCAAGGAGCTGCTGTGTTCTTGGGCCCAGAGTCTAAGGACAGGCATGCTTTCTGCCGAGACTCCTTCCCAAGAGTGGATCACGCGCCCTGCCCACCTCATCCCTTCATGTCTCCTTAGCAGCCTGGCTTCTGTTCCTTTGGCACTGGGAGCGGGTGACACTTGTATTGCCACCGGCCGCTGTGCCTACCTGGGCCGGCTCTCCTGCTTCGCAATCGTTTCCCGAATGGAAGGCCAACGGCTCCTGCTCTTCTCCCCAGGCAGCTTGCATCACCTTCTCCAGACATGCTCCTGGGGAGTCTAGTGAATAACGTGTCCCTTTCCTTAATGCTCTTTGCACAGGCCCAACCGCGCTTCACTCAGGCAGAGGGGATGCCCAGGCAAAGAGGATTTCGCTCCATGCGGGTTTATTACACCGAGCTGAGGAGACCAGCTCAGGCAACAGGAGCATCCCTCAGACCGGACTCTGATATCCCAATGAATGCTGTCCTTTCCCAGAGTGGATCCCAGGGCAAAGGGTCTTTCGCTCTACGTGGGTTTCTCCCATCATGCTGCAAATACTAGGCTAAGGCAAGCAACAAAGGCAGCCCACAGAACCGACTCTGATTTCCCAGCGACTGCTATGCTTTCACAGAGCTTTTCAGCTTGGCACGAACTGAACTTCGCTGCTGCTCCCTCAGAAAGGCTTTGGTGATCGCTCTGCCGCGGCAGGGAAGAAGAGCTGCGGGAGAGCTGGTGCCTCTTGGGACGTGCTTTCCCCCGCCCCAAGTTCACGCCCGGGATTCACCTTGCTATGCCGAACTAAGCAGACACAGTCACAACCCTGCAGCAGCGTGCGTGTCCTAGCATGGCACTCTATGCCTATTACCCTCTCCTGGGGTAGGTAAGGCTTTGACTTTTGCTCTGCGCCAAGGCAGACTCGGGGTCTAGGCCAGTGCCTTCACCACAGGAGAGAGGAGGCGACAGGATCACTGCACACGGCCCGTGCCCTGGGATGGGGAACTGTGGTGGATGTTGCCACTCCATTCTCGGCAAATGCCCTGCCACCCACATCGCTGCCACATCTTGGTGGAAGACGGCATCTGACTGCCCGTTTCTCCATGGGTTTGTTTCTGCGAGTTCCGGGTATGGCACGTGGTGGCATACCCAAGACTGTCGTTGGGACAGGTGGCCAAGGTGATGTTGACCCCTTGGGACCAGAGGCACAGGACAGGCCTGCCTTCTGCCCAGACTCCTTCCTCAGAGTGGAGCACGCGCCTCTACCCTAGGCGTCCCTTCATGTCTCCTTAGTAGCCAGGATTCCATCTCTCTGCACTGGGAGCGGGTGACACTTGTCTTGCCACCAGCCTGCCTTTCGTGCCACGGTAGGCTATCCTGCTTCCCGAGCGTTTCCCGACCCCAAGGCCAACGGCTCCTTCTCTTCTGCGGGGGCGGCGTGCTGCGCCTTCCCCACACTTGGCTTCTCTCTCAGGCAGAGTGGATGCTAGGGCAAAGAGTATTTCGCTCCATGTAGTTACCTTCCACCGAGCTGCAGAGACTGGCTCTGGCAAGCCGCAGCAGCATCCCCAAACCCACCTCTGATTTCCCAAACAACGCTGTGCTTTCCCAGGGGAGATGCCCAGGCAAAGACGCTTTCGCTGTATGCGGCTTTCTCCCTCCGCGAGAATGGGCTCAGGCAAGCAGTAGCAGCCCGGAGAACATTCCTCAGCGAATGCTGTGCTTTCGCAGAGGCTTTCGCTTGTAGGGAACAGCACTTCGCTGCTGCTTCCTCAGCAAGGCTTCATTCGCGTCAGGGAAGAAGAGCTGCGGGAGAACTGGTGCCTCTTGGGCCTTGCTTTCCCAGGCTCCATGTGCGCGTCCTGATTTCACCCTGCCATGACGAACTAAGCAGACACAGCCACAACCCTGCAGTAGCGTGCGTAGCCTAGGATGGCACTCGATGCACACTACCATCTCCCAGTGTAGGCATCGCTTGGCCTTTTACTCTGGCGCTCAGGCAGACTCGCGGACTAGGCCAGTGCTTTCCCCACAGGAAAGAAGAGGTTACAGGATTCCAGCACACCGCCCGTGTACTGAATAGGGAGCTTTGGGGGACTGTCCCCACTCCTTCCCCTTCAATCCCGTGCCTCCTCCAACCTTCCACATCCTGGAGGAAGACGGCATCTGACTCCCCGTTATTTCAGGGAGCTGTTTCTGGAGTTCAGCGTAGGCGGCTGGTGGCTAGCGCATGTCTGCCCCACGGACAGGTGGCCAAGGAGCTGCTGTCTCCTTGGGCCTAGAGGCTCAGGACAGGCATGCTTTCTGCCGAGACTCCTTCCCAAGAGTGGATCACGCGCCCTGCCCACCTCATCCCTTCATGTCTCCTTAGCAGCCAGGCTTCTGATTCTCTGCACTGGGAGCGGGTGACACTTGTATTGCCACCGGCCGCTGTGCCTACCAGGGCCGGCTCTCCTGCTTCGCAATCGATTCTCGACTGGGAGGCCAACGGCTCCTGCTCTTCTCCCCAGGCAGCTTGTTTCACCTTCCCCGGACACGCTCCTGGGGAGCGTAGTGAATAACGTTTCCCTTTCCTTAAGGCTCTTTGCACAGGCGCAACCGCACTTCTCTCAGGCAGAGGGGATGCCCAGGCAAAGAGGATTTCGCTCCATGCGGGTTTATTACACCGTGCTGACGAGACCAGCTTAGGCAACAGGAGCATCCCTCAGACCGGACTCTGATATCCCAATGAATGCTGTCCTTTCCCAGAGTGGATCCCAGGGCAAAGGGTCTTTCGCTCTATGTGGGTTTCTCCCATCATGCTGCAAATACTAGGCTAAGGCAAGCAACAAAGGCAGCCCCCATAACCGTCTCTGATTACCAGCGACTGCTTTGCTTTCACAGAGCTTTTCAGCTTGGCACGAACTGAACTTCGCTGCTGCTCCCTCAAAAAGGCTTTGGTGATCGCTTTGTCGCGGCCGGGAAGAAGAGCTGCGGGAGAGCTAGTGCCTCTTGGGACGTGCTTTTCCCCGCCCCAAGTTCACGCCCGGGGTTCACCTTGCTATGCGGAACTAAGCAGACACAGTCACAACCCTGTAGCAGCGTGCGTGTCCTAGCATGGCACTCTAGGCCTATTACCCTCTCCTGGGGTAGGTAAGGCTTTGACTTTTGCTCTGCGCCAAGGCAGACTCGGGGTCTAGGCCAGTGCCTTCACCACAGGAGAGAGGAGGCGACAGGATCACTGCACACGGCCCGTGCCCTGGGATGGGGAACTGTGGTGGACTGTCTCCACTACTTTCCCGGCAGGGCATGGCACCTCTTGGTGGAAGACGGCATCTGACTGCCCGTTTCATCAGGGGGGTTGTTTCTGCATGACCCGGCTATGGCACCCGGTGGCAACGCAAGTCTGCCCTTGGCAGAAGTGGCCAAGGAGATGCTGTCCCCTTGGGACTAGAGGCACAGGACAGGCTTGCCTTCAGCCCAGACCCCTTCCTCAGAGTGGAGCACACGCCTCTACCCTAGGCGTCCCTTCATGTCTCCTTAGTAGCCAGGATTCCATCTCTCTGCACTGTGAGCGGGTGACACTTGTCTTGCCAACAGCCCGCCTTTCGTGCCACGGTAGGCTATCCTGCTTCCCGAGCGTTTCCCGACCCCAAGGCCAACGGCTCCTTCTCTTCTGCGGGGGCGGCGTGCTGCGCCTTCCCCACACTTGGCTTCTCTCTCAGGCAGAGTGGATGTTAGGGCAAAGAGTATTTCGCTCCATGTAGTTACCTTCCACCGAGCTGCAGAGACTGGCTCTGGCAAGCCGCAGCAGCATCCCCAAACCCACCTCTGATTTCCCAAACAACGCTGTGCTTTCCCAGGGGAGATGCCCAGGCAAAGACACTTTCGCTGTATGCGGCTTTCTCCCTCCGCGAGAATGGGCTCAGGCAAGCAGTAGCAGCCCGGAGAACATTCCTCAGCGAATGCTGTGCTTTCGCAGAGGCTTTCGCTTGGAGCGAACAGCACTTCGCTGCTGCTTCCTCAGCAAGGCTTCATTCGCGTCAGGGAAGAAGAGCTGCGGGAGAGCTGGTGACTCTTGGGCCTTGCTTTCCCAGGCTCCATGTGCGCGTCCTGATTTCACCCTGCCATGCCGAACTAAGCAGACACAGCCACAACCCTGCAGTAGCGTGCGTAGCCTAGGATGGCACTCGATGCACACTACCATCTCCCAGTGTAGGCATCGCTTCGCCTTTTACTCTGGCGCTCAGGCAGACTCGCGGACTAGGCCAGTGCTTTCCCCACAGGAAAGAAGAGGTTACAGGATTCCAGCACACCGCCCGTGTACTGAATAGGGAGCATTGGGGGACTGTCCCCACTCCTTCCCCTTCAATCCCGTGCCTCCTCCAACCTTCCACATCCTGGAGGAAGACGGCATCTGACTCCCCGTTATTTCAGGGAGCTGTTTCTGGAGTTCAGCGTAGGTGGCTGGTGGCTAGCGCATGTCTGCCCCAGGGACAGGTGGCCAAGGAGCTGCTGTCTCCTTGGGCCTAGAGGCTCAGGACAGGCATGCTTTCTGCCGAGACTCCTTCCCAAGAGTGGTTCACGCGCCCTGCCCACCGCATCCACTCATGTCTCCTTAGCAGCCAGGCTTCTGATTCTCTGCACTGGGAGCGGGTGACACTTGTATTGCCAGCGGCCGCTGTGCCTACCTGGGCCGGCTCTCCTGCTTCGCAATCGTTTCCCTACTGGAAGGCCAACGGCTCCTGCTCTTCTCCCCAGGCAGCTTGCATCACCTTCCCCGGACACGCTCCTGGGGAGCGTAGTGAATAACGTTTCCCTTTCCTTAAGGCTCTTTGCACAGGCGCAACCGCACTTCTCTCAGGCAGAGGGGATGCCCAGGCAAAGAGGATTTCGCTCCATGCGGGTTTATTACACCGTGCTGACGAGACCAGCTCAGGCAACAGGAGCATCCCTCAGACCGGACTCTGATATCCCAATGAATGCTGTCCTTTCCCAGAGTGGATCCCAGGGCAAAGGGTCTTTCGCTCTACGTGGGTTTCTCCCATCATGCTGCAAATACTAGGCTAAGGCAAGCAACAAAGGCAGCCCACAGAACCGACTCTGATTTCCCAGCGACTGCTATGCTTTCACAGAGGTTTTCAGCTTGGCACGAACTGAACTTCACTGCTGCTCCCTCAGAAAGGCTTTGGTGATCGCTCTGCCGCGGCAGGGAAGAAGAGCTGCGGGAGAGCTGGTGCCTCTTGGGACGTGCTTTCCCCCGCCCCAAGTTCACGCCCGCGATTCACCTTGCTATGCCGAACTAAGCAGACACAGTCACAACCCTGCAGCAGCGTGCGTGTCCTAGCATGGCACTCTATGCCTATTACCCTCTCCTGGGGTAGGTAAGGCTTTGACTTTTGCTCTGCGCCAAGGCAGACTCGGGGTCTAGGCCAGTGCCTTCACCACAGGAGAGAGGAGGCGACAGGATCACTGCACACGGCCCGTGCCCTGGGATGGGGAACTGTGGTGGATGTCGCCACTCCTTTCTCGGCAAATGCCCTCCACCCACATCGCTGCCACATCTTGGTGGAAGACGGCATCTGACTGCCCGTTTCTCCATGGGTTTGTTTCTGCGAGTTCCGGGTATGGCACGTGGTGGCAAGCCCAAGACTGCCGTTGGGACAGGTGGCCAAGGGGATGTTGACCCCTTGGGACCAGAGGCACAGGACAGGCCTGCCTTCTGCCCAGACTCCTTCCTCAGAGTGGAGCACGCGCCTCTACCCTAGGCGTCCCTTCATGTCTCCTTAGTAGCCAGGATTCCATCTCTCTGCACTGGGAGCGGGTGACACTTGTCTTGCCACCAGCCTGCCTTTCGTGCCACGGTAGGCTATCCTGCTTCCCGAGCGTTTCCCGACCCCAAGGCCAACGGCTCCTTCTCTTCTGCGGGGGCGGCGTGCTGCGCCTTCCCCACACTTGGCTTCTCTCTCAGGCAGAGTGGATGCTAGGGCAAAGAGTATTTCGCTCCATGTAGTTACCTTCCACCGAGCTGCAGAGACTGGCTCTGGCAAGCCGCAGCAGCATCCCCAAACCCACCTCTGATTTCCCAAACAACGCTGTGCTTTCCCAGGGGAGATGCCCAGGCAAAGACGCTTTCGCTGTATGCGGCTTTCTCCCTCCGCGAGAATGGGCTCAGGCAAGCAGTAGCAGCCCGGAGAACATTCCTCAGCGAATGCTGTGCTTTCGCAGAGGCTTTCGCTTGGAGCGAACAGCACTTCGCTGCTGCTTCCTCAGCAAGGCTTCATTCGCGTCAGGGAAGAAGAGCTGCGGGAGAGCTGGTGACTCTTGGGCCTTGCTTTCCCAGGCTCCATGTGCGCGTCCTGATTTCACCCTGCCATGCCGAACTAAGCAGACACAGCCACAACCCTGCAGTAGCGTGCGTAGCCTAGGATGGCACTCGATGCACACTACCATCTCCCAGTGTAGGCATCGCTTCGCCTTTTACTCTGGCGCTCAGGCAGACTCGCGGACTAGGCCAGTGCTTTCCCCACAGGAAAGAAGAGGTTACAGGATTCCAGCACACCGCCCGTGTACTGAATAGGGAGCATTGGGGGACTGTCCCCACTCCTTCCCCTTCAATCCCGTGCCTCCTCCAACCTTCCACATCCTGGAGGAAGACGGCATCTGACTCCCCGTTATTTCAGGGAGCTGTTTCTGGAGTTCAGCGTAGGTGGCTGGTGGCTAGCGCATGTCTGCCCCAGGGACAGGTGGCCAAGGAGCTGCTGTCTCCTTGGGCCTAGAGGCTCAGGACAGGCATGCTTTCTGCCGAGACTCCTTCCCAAGAGTGGTTCACGCGCCCTGCCCACCGCATCCATTCATGTCTCCTTAGCAGCCAGGCTTCTGATTCTCTGCACTGGGAGCGGGTGACACTTGTATTGCCAGCGGCCGCTGTGCCTACCTGGGCCGGCTCTCCTGCTTCGCAATCGTTTCCCTACTGGAAGGCCAACGGCTCCTGCTCTTCTCCCCAGGCAGCTTGCATCACCTTCCCCGGACACGCTCCTGGGGAGCGTAGTGAATAACGTTTCCCTTTCCTTAAGGCTCTTTGCACAGGCGCAACCGCACTTCTCTCAGGCAGAGGGGATGCCCAGGCAAAGAGGATTTCGCTCCATGCGGGTTTATTACACCGTGCTGACGAGACCAGCTCAGGCAACAGGAGCATCCCTCAGACCGGACTCTGATATCCCAATGAATGCTGTCCTTTCCCAGAGTGGATCCCAGGGCAAAGGGTCTTTCGCTCTATGTGGGTTTCTCCCATCATGCTGCAAATACTAGGCTAAGGCAAGCAACAAAGGCAGCCCCCAGAACCGTCTCTGATTACCAGCGACTGCTTTGCTTTCACAGAGCTTTTCAGCTTGGCACGAAATGAACTTCGCTGCTGCTCCCTCAGAAAGGCTTTGGTGATCGCTTTGTCGCGGCCAGGAAGAAGAGCTGCGGGAGAGCTAGTGCCCCTTGGGACGCGCTTTCCCCCGCCCCAAGTTCACGCCCGGGGATCACCTTGCTATGCCGAACTAAGCAGACACAGTCACAACCCTGCAGCAGCGTGCGTGTCCTAGCATGGCACTCTATGCCTATTACCATCTCCTGGGGTAGGTAAGGCTTTGACTTTTGCTCTGCGCCAAGGCAGACTCGGGGTCTAGGCCAGTGCCTTCACCACAGGAGAGAGGAGGCGACAGGATCACTGCACACGCCACGTGAATTGGGATGGGGAACTGTGGGGGACTGTCTCCACTCCTTTCCCGGCAGGGCATGCCACATCTTGGTGGAAGACGGCATCTGACTGCCCGTTTCGTCAGGGGGGTTGTTTCTGCGTGACCCGGCTATGGCACCCGGTGGAAACCCACGTATGCCCTTGGCAGAAGTGTCCAAGGAGATGCTGTCCACTTGGGACTAGAGGGACAGGACAGGCTTGCCTTCAGCCCAGACTCCTTCCTCAGAGTGGAGCACGCGCCTCTACCCTAGGCGTCCCTTCATGTCTCCTTAGTAGCCAGGATTCCATCTCTCTGCACTGGGAGCGGGTGACACTTGTCTTGCCAACAGCCCGCCTTTCGTGCCACGGTAGGCTATCCTGCTTCCCGAGCGTTTCCCGACCCCAAGGCCAACGGCTCCTTCTCTTCTGCCGGTGCGGTGTGCTGCGCCTTCCCCACACTTGGCTTCTCTCTCAGGCAGAGGGGATGCTAGGGCAAAGAGTATTTCGCTCCATGTGGTTACCTTCCACTGAGCTGCAGAGATTGGCTCTGGCAAGCCGCAGCAGCATCCCCAAACCCACCTCTGATTTCCCAAACAACGCTGTGCTTTCCCCGGGGAGATGCCCAGGCAAAGACGCTTTCGCTGTATGCGGCTTTCTCCCTCCGCGAGAATGGGCTCAGGCAAGCAGTAGCAGCCCGGAGAACATTCCTCAGCGAATGATGTGCTTTCGCAGAGGCTTTCGCTTGGAGCGAACAGCACTTCGCTGCTGCTTCCTCAGCAAGGCTTCATTCGCGTCATGGAAGAAGAGCTGCGGGAGAGCTGGTGCCTCTTGGGCCTTGCTTTCCCAGGCTCCATGTGCGCGTCCTGATTTCACCCTGCCAGGCCGAACTAAGCAGACACAGCCACAACCCTGCAGTAGCGTGCGTAGCCTAGGATGGCACTCGATGCACACTACCATCTCCCAGTGTAGGCATCGCTTGGCCTTTTACTCTGGCGCTCAGGCAGACTCGCGGACTAGGCCAGTGCTTTCCCCACAGGAAAGAAGAGGTTACAGGATTCCAGCACACCGCCCGTGTACTGAATAGGGAGCTTTGGGGGACTGTCCCCACTCCTTCCCCTTCAATCCCGTGCCTCCTCCAACCTTCCACATCCTGGAGGAAGACGGCATCTGACTCCCCGTTATTTCAGGGAGCTGTTTCTGGAGTTCAGCGTAGGCGGCTGGTGGCTAGCGCATGTCTGCCCCTCGGACAGGTGGCCAAGGAGATGCTGTCTCCTTGGGCCCAGAGGCTCAGGACAGGCATGCTTTCTGCCGAGACTCCTTCCCAAGAGTGGATCACGCGCCCTGCCCACCTCATCCCTTCATGTCTCCTTAGCAGCCAGGCTTCTGATTCTCTGCACTGGGAGCGGGGGACACTTGTATTGCCACCGGCCGCTGTGCCTACCTGGGCCGGCTCTCCTGCTTCGCAATCGTTTCCCGACTGGAAGGCCAACGGCTCATGCTCTTCTCCCCAGGCAGTTTGCATCACCTTATCCAGATATGCTCCTTGGGAGCGCAGTAAATAACGTTTCCCTTTCCTTAATGCTCTTTGCATAGGCGCAACCGCGCTTCTCTCACGCAGAGGGGATGCCCAGGCAAAGACGCTTTCGCTGTATGCGGGTAACTCTCTCCCTGAGAATGGGCTCAGGCAAGCAGTAGCAGCCGGAGAACATTCCTCAGCGAATGCTGTGCTTTCACTGAGGCTTTCGCTTGGAGCGAACCGCACTTCGCTTCTTCTTCCTCAGCAATGCTTCATTCGCGTCAGGGAAGAAGAGCTGCGGGAGAGCTGGTGCCTCTTGGGCCTTGATTTCCCAGGCTCCATGTGCGCGTCCTGGTTTCACCCTGCCAGGCCGAACTAAGCAGACACAGCCAAAACCTGCAGTAGCGTGCGTAGCCAAGCATGGCACTCTATGCACAATACCATCACCCAGTGAATGCATCGCTTGGCCTTTTTCTCTGGCGCTCAGGCAGACTCGCGGACTAGGCCAGTGCTTTCCCCACAGGAAAGAAGAGGTTACAGGATTCCAGCACACCGCCCGTGTACTGAATAGGGAGCTTTGGGGGACTGTCCCCACTCCTTCCCCTTCAATCCCGTGCCTCCTCCAAGCTTCCACATCCTGGAGGAAGACGGCATCTGACTCCCCGTTATTTCAGGGAGCTGTTTCTGGAGTTCAGCGTAGGCGGCTGGTGGCTACCACATGTCTGCCCCAGGGTCATGTGGCCAAGGAGCTGCTGTGTTCTTGGGCCCAGAGTCTAAGGACAGGCATGCTTTCTGCCGAGACTCCTTCCCAAGAGTGGATCACGCGCCCTGCCCACCTCATCCCTTCATGTCTCCTTAGCAGCCTGGCTTCTGTTCCTTTGGCACTGGGAGCGGGTGACACTTGTATTGCCACCGGCCGCTGTGCCTACCTGGGCCGGCTCTCCTGCTTCGCAATCGTTTCCCGAATGGAAGGCCAACGGCTCCTGCTCTTCTCCCCAGGCAGCTTGCATCACCTTCTCCAGACATGCTCCTGGGGAGTCTAGTGAATAACGTGTCCCTTTCCTTAATGCTCTTTGCACAGGCCCAACCGCGCTTCACTCAGGCAGAGGGGATGCCCAGGCAAAGAGGATTTCGCTCCATGCGGGTTTATTACACCGAGCTGAGGAGACCAGCTCAGGCAACAGGAGCATCCCTCAGACCGGACTCTGATATCCCAATGAATGCTGTCCTTTCCCAGAGTGGATCCCAGGGCAAAGGGTCTTTCGCTCTATGTGGGTTTCTCCCATCATGCTGCAAATACTAGGCTAAGGCAAGCAACAAAGGCAGCCCACAGAACCGACTCTGATTTCCCAGCGACTGCTATGCTTTCACAGAGGTTTTCAGCTTGGCACGAACTGAACTTCGCTGCTGCTCCCTCAGAAAGGCTTTGGTGATCGCTCTGCCGCGGCAGGGAAGAAGAGCTGCGGGAGAGCTGGTGCCTCTTGGGACGTGCTTTCCCCCGCCCCAAGTTCACGCCCGGGATTCACCTTGCTATGCCGAACTAAGCAGACACAGTCACAACCCTGCAGCAGCGTGCGTGTCCTAGCATGGCACTCTATGCCTATTACCCTCTCCTGGGGTAGGTAAGGCTTTGACTTTTGCTCTGCGCCAAGGCAGACTCGGGGTCTAGGCCAGTGCCTTCACCACAGGAGAGAGGAGGCGACAGGATCACTGCACACGGCCCGTGCCCTGGGATGGGGAACTGTGGTGGATGTTGCCACTCCATTCTCGGCAAATGCCCTGCCACCCACATCGCTGCCACATCTTGGTGGAAGACGGCATCTGACTGCCCGTTTCTCCATGGGTTTGTTTCTGCGAGTTCCGGGTATGGCACGTGGTGGCATACCCAAGACTGTCGTTGGGACAGGTGGCCAAGGTGATGTTGACCCCTTGGGACCAGAGGCACAGGACAGGCCTGCCTTCTGCCCAGACTCCTTCCTCAGAGTGGAGCACGCGCCTCTACCCTAGGCGTCCCTTCATGTCTCCTTAGTAGCCAGGATTCCATCTCTCTGCACTGGGAGCGGGTGACACTTGTCTTGCCACCAGCCTGCCTTTCGTGCCACGGTAGGCTATCCTGCTTCCCGAGCGTTTCCCGACCCCAAGGCCAACGGCTCCTTCTCTTCTGCGGGGGCGGCGTGCTGCGCCTTCCCCACACTTGGCTTCTCTCTCAGGCAGAGTGGATGCTAGGGCAAAGAGTATTTCGCTCCATGTAGTTACCTTCCACCGAGCTGCAGAGACTGGCTCTGGCAAGCCGCAGCAGCATCCCCAAACCCACCTCTGATTTCCCAAACAACGCTGTGCTTTCCCAGGGGAGATGCCCAGGCAAAGACGCTTTCGCTGTATGCGGCTTTCTCCCTCCGCGAGAATGGGCTCAGGCAAGCAGTAGCAGCCCGGAGAACATTCCTCAGCGAATGCTGTGCTTTCGCAGAGGCTTTCGCTTGTAGGGAACAGCACTTCGCTGCTGCTTCCTCAGCAAGGCTTCATTCGCGTCAGGGAAGAAGAGCTGCGGGAGAACTGGTGCCTCTTGGGCCTTGCTTTCCCAGGCTCCATGTGCGCGTCCTGATTTCACCCTGCCATGACGAACTAAGCAGACACAGCCACAACCCTGCAGTAGCGTGCGTAGCCTAGGATGGCACTCGATGCACACTACCATCTCCCAGTGTAGGCATCGCTTGGCCTTTTACTCTGGCGCTCAGGCAGACTCGCGGACTAGGCCAGTGCTTTCCCCACAGGAAAGAAGAGGTTACAGGATTCCAGCACACCGCCCGTGTACTGAATAGGGAGCTTTGGGGGACTGTCCCCACTCCTTCCCCTTCAATCCCGTGCCTCCTCCAACCTTCCACATCCTGGAGGAAGACGGCATCTGACTCCCCGTTATTTCAGGGAGCTGTTTCTGGAGTTCAGCGTAGGCGGCTGGTGGCTAGCGCATGTCTGCCCCACGGACAGGTGGCCAAGGAGCTGCTGTCTCCTTGGGCCTAGAGGCTCAGGACAGGCATGCTTTCTGCCGAGACTCCTTCCCAAGAGTGGATCACGCGCCCTGCCCACCTCATCCCTTCATGTCTCCTTAGCAGCCAGGCTTCTGATTCTCTGCACTGGGAGCGGGTGACACTTGTATTGCCACCGGCCGCTGTGCCTACCAGGGCCGGCTCTCCTGCTTCGCAATCGATTCTCGACTGGGAGGCCAACGGCTCCTGCTCTTCTCCCCAGGCAGCTTGTTTCACCTTCCCCGGACACGCTCCTGGGGAGCGTAGTGAATAACGTTTCCCTTTCCTTAAGGCTCTTTGCACAGGCGCAACCGCACTTCTCTCAGGCAGAGGGGATGCCCAGGCAAAGAGGATTTCGCTCCATGCGGGTTTATTACACCGTGCTGACGAGACCAGCTCAGGCAACAGGAGCATCCCTCAGACCGGACTCTGATATCCCAATGAATGCTGTCCTTTCCCAGAGTGGATCCCAGGGCAAAGGGTCTTTCGCTCTATGTGGGTTTCTCCCATCATGCTGCAAATACTAGGCTAAGGCAAGCAACAAAGGCAGCCCCCAGAACCGACTCTGATTTCCCAGCGACTGCAATGCTTTCAGAGAGGTTTTCAGCTTGGCACGAACTGAACTTCGCTGCTGCTCCCTCAGAAAGTCTTTGGTGATCGCTCTGCCACGGCAGGGAAGAAGAGCTGCGGGAGAGCTGGTGCCTCTTGGGACGTGCTTTCCCCCGCCCCAAGATCACGCCCGGGGTTCACCTTGCTATGCCGAACTAAGCAGACACAGTCACAACCCTGCAGCAGCGTGCGTGTCCTAGCATGGCACTCTATGCCTATTACCCTCTCCTGGTGTAGGTAAGGCTTTGACTTTTGCTCTGCGCCAAGGCAGACTCGGGGTCTAGGCCAGTGCCTTCACCACAGGAGAGAGGAGGCGACAGGATCACTGCACACGGCCCGTGCCCTGGGATGGGAAACTGTGGTGGATGTCGCCACTCCTTTCTCGGCAAATGCCCTCCACCCACATCGCTGCCACATCTTGGTGGAAGACGGCATCTGACTGCCCGTTTCTCCATGGGTTTGTTTCTGCGAGTTCCGGGTATGGCACGTGGTGGCAAGCCCAAGACTGCCGTTGGGACAGGTGGCCAAGGGGATGTTGACCCCTTGGGACCAGAGGCACAGGACAGGCCTGCCTTCTGCCCAGACTCCTTCCTCAGAGTGGAGCACGCGCCTCTACCCTAGGCGTCCCTTCATGTCTCCTTAGTAGCCAGGATTCCATCTCTCTGCACTGGGAGCGGGTGACACTTGTCTTGCCACCAGCCTGCCTTTCGTGCCACGGTAGGCTATCCTGCTTCCCGAGCGTTTCCCGACCCCAAGGCCAACGGCTCCTTCTCTTCTGCGGGGGCGGCGTGCTGCGCCTTCCCCACACTTGGCTTCTCTCTCAGGCAGAGTGGATGCTAGGGCAAAGAGTATTTCGCTCCATGTAGTTACCTTCCACCGAGCTGCAGAGACTGGCTCTGGCAAGCCGCAGCAGCATCCCCAAACCCACCTCTGATTTCCCAAACAACGCTGTGCTTTCCCAGGGGAGATGCCCAGGCAAAGACGCTTTCGCTGTATGCGGCTTTCTCCCTCCGCGAGAATGGGCTCAGGCAAGCAGTAGCAGCCCGGAGAACATTCCTCAGCGAATGCTGTGCTTTCGCAGAGGCTTTCGCTTGGAGCGAACAGCACTTCGCTGCTGCTTCCTCAGCAAGGCTTCATTCGCGTCAGGGAAGAAGAGCTGCGGGAGAGCTGGTGACTCTTGGGCCTTGCTTTCCCAGGCTCCATGTGCGCGTCCTGATTTCACCCTGCCATGCCGAACTAAGCAGACACAGCCACAACCCTGCAGTAGCGTGCGTAGCCTAGGATGGCACTCGATGCACACTACCATCTCCCAGTGTAGGCATCGCTTCGCCTTTTACTCTGGCGCTCAGGCAGACTCGCGGACTAGGCCAGTGCTTTCCCCACAGGAAAGAAGAGGTTACAGGATTCCAGCACACCGCCCGTGTACTGAATAGGGAGCATTGGGGGACTGTCCCCACTCCTTCCCCTTCAATCCCGTGCCTCCTCCAACCTTCCACATCCTGGAGGAAGACGGCATCTGACTCCCCGTTATTTCAGGGAGCTGTTTCTGGAGTTCAGCGTAGGTGGCTGGTGGCTAGCGCATGTCTGCCCCAGGGACAGGTGGCCAAGGAGCTGCTGTCTCCTTGGGCCTAGAGGCTCAGGACAGGCATGCTTTCTGCCGAGACTCCTTCCCAAGAGTGGTTCACGCGCCCTGCCCACCGCATCCATTCATGTCTCCTTAGCAGCCAGGCTTCTGATTCTCTGCACTGGGAGCGGGTGACACTTGTATTGCCAGCGGCCGCTGTGCCTACCTGGGCCGGCTCTCCTGCTTCGCAATCGTTTCCCTACTGGAAGGCCAACGGCTCCTGCTCTTCTCCCCAGGCAGCTTGCATCACCTTCCCCGGACACGCTCCTGGGGAGCGTAGTGAATAACGTTTCCCTTTCCTTAAGGCTCTTTGCACAGGCGCAACCGCACTTCTCTCAGGCAGAGGGGATGCCCAGGCAAAGAGGATTTCGCTCCATGCGGGTTTATTACACCGTGCTGACGAGACCAGCTCAGGCAACAGGAGCATCCCTCAGACCGGACTCTGATATCCCAATGAATGCTGTCCTTTCCCAGAGTGGATCCCAGGGCAAAGGGTCTTTCGCTCTATGTGGGTTTCTCCCATCATGCTGCAAATACTAGGCTAAGGCAAGCAACAAAGGCAGCCCCCAGAACCGTCTCTGATTACCAGCGACTGCTTTGCTTTCACAGAGCTTTTCAGCTTGGCACGAAATGAACTTCGCTGCTGCTCCCTCAGAAAGGCTTTGGTGATCGCTTTGTCGCGGCCAGGAAGAAGAGCTGCGGGAGAGCTAGTGCCCCTTGGGACGCGCTTTCCCCCGCCCCAAGTTCACGCCCGGGGATCACCTTGCTATGCCGAACTAAGCAGACACAGTCACAACCCTGCAGCAGCGTGCGTGTCCTAGCATGGCACTCTATGCCTATTACCATCTCCTGGGGTAGGTAAGGCTTTGACTTTTGCTCTGCGCCAAGGCAGACTCGGGGTCTAGGCCAGTGCCTTCACCACAGGAGAGAGGAGGCGACAGGATCACTGCACACGGCCCGTGAATTGGGATGGGGAACTGTGGGGGACTGTCTCCACTCCTTTCCCGGCAGGGCATGCCACATCTTGGTGGAAGACGGCATCTGACTGCCCGTTTCGTCAGGGGGGTTGTTTCTGCGTGACCCGGCTATGGCACCCGGTGGAAACCCACGTATGCCCTTGGCAGAAGTGTCCAAGGAGATGCTGTCCACTTGGGACTAGAGGGACAGGACAGGCTTGCCTTCAGCCCAGACTCCTTCCTCAGAGTGGAGCACGCGCCTCTACCCTAGGCGTCCCTTCATGTCTCCTTAGTAGCCAGGATTCCATCTCTCTGCACTGGGAGCGGGTGACACTTGTCTTGCCAACAGCCCGCCTTTCGTGCCACGGTAGGCTATCCTGCTTCCCGAGCGTTTCCCGACCCCAAGGCCAACGGCTCCTTCTCTTCTGCCGGTGCGGTGTGCTGCGCCTTCCCCACACTTGGCTTCTCTCTCAGGCAGAGGGGATGCTAGGGCAAAGAGTATTTCGCTCCATGTGGTTACCTTCCACTGAGCTGCAGAGATTGGCTCTGGCAAGCCGCAGCAGCATCCCCAAACCCACCTCTGATTTCCCAAACAACGCTGTGCTTTCCCCGGGGAGATGCCCAGGCAAAGACGCTTTCGCTGTATGCGGCTTTCTCCCTCCGCGAGAATGGGCTCAGGCAAGCAGTAGCAGCCCGGAGAACATTCCTCAGCGAATGATGTGCTTTCGCAGAGGCTTTCGCTTGGAGCGAACAGCACTTCGCTGCTGCTTCCTCAGCAAGGCTTCATTCGCGTCATGGAAGAAGAGCTGCGGGAGAGCTGGTGCCTCTTGGGCCTTGCTTTCCCAGGCTCCATGTGCGCGTCCTGATTTCACCCTGCCAGGCCGAACTAAGCAGACACAGCCACAACCCTGCAGTAGCGTGCGTAGCCTAGGATGGCACTCGATGCACACTACCATCTCCCAGTGTAGGCATCGCTTGGCCTTTTACTCTGGCGCTCAGGCAGACTCGCGGACTAGGCCAGTGCTTTCCCCACAGGAAAGAAGAGGTTACAGGATTCCAGCACACCGCCCGTGTACTGAATAGGGAGCTTTGGGGGACTGTCCCCACTCCTTCCCCTTCAATCCCGTGCCTCCTCCAACCTTCCACATCCTGGAGGAAGACGGCATCTGACTCCCCGTTATTTCAGGGAGCTGTTTCTGGAGTTCAGCGTAGGCGGCTGGTGGCTAGCGCATGTCTGCCCCTCGGACAGGTGGCCAAGGAGATGCTGTCTCCTTGGGCCCAGAGGCTCAGGACAGGCATGCTTTCTGCCGAGACTCCTTCCCAAGAGTGGATCACGCGCCCTGCCCACCTCATCCCTTCATGTCTCCTTAGCAGCCAGGCTTCTGATTCTCTGCACTGGGAGCGGGGGACACTTGTATTGCCACCGGCCGCTGTGCCTACCTGGGCCGGCTCTCCTGCTTCGCAATCGTTTCCCGACTGGAAGGCCAACGGCTCATGCTCTTCTCCCCAGGCAGTTTGCATCACCTTATCCAGATATGCTCCTTGGGAGCGCAGTAAATAACGTTTCCCTTTCCTTAATGCTCTTTGCATAGGCGCAACCGCGCTTCTCTCACGCAGAGGGGATGCCCAGGCAAAGACGCTTTCGCTGTATGCGGGTAACTCTCTCCCTGAGAATGGGCTCAGGCAAGCAGTAGCAGCCGGAGAACATTCCTCAGCGAATGCTGTGCTTTCACTGAGGCTTTCGCTTGGAGCGAACCGCACTTCGCTTCTTCTTCCTCAGCAATGCTTCATTCGCGTCAGGGAAGAAGAGCTGCGGGAGAGCTGGTGCCTCTTGGGCCTTGATTTCCCAGGCTCCATGTGCGCGTCCTGGTTTCACCCTGCCAGGCCGAACTAAGCAGACACAGCCAAAACCTGCAGTAGCGTGCGTAGCCAAGCATGGCACTCTATGCACAATACCATCACCCAGTGAATGCATCGCTTGGCCTTTTTCTCTGGCGCTCAGGCAGACTCGCGGACTAGGCCAGTGCTTTCCCCACAGGAAAGAAGAGGTTACAGGATTCCAGCACACCGCCCGTGTACTGAATAGGGAGCTTTGGGGGACTGTCCCCACTCCTTCCCCTTCAATCCCGTGCCTCCTCCAAGCTTCCACATCCTGGAGGAAGACGGCATCTGACTCCCCGTTATTTCAGGGAGCTGTTTCTGGAGTTCAGCGTAGGCGGCTGGTGGCTACCACATGTCTGCCCCAGGGTCATGTGGCCAAGGAGCTGCTGTGTTCTTGGGCCCAGAGTCTAAGGACAGGCATGCTTTCTGCCGAGACTCCTTCCCAAGAGTGGATCACGCGCCCTGCCCACCTCATCCCTTCATGTCTCCTTAGCAGCCTGGCTTCTGTTCCTTTGGCACTGGGAGCGGGTGACACTTGTATTGCCACCGGCCGCTGTGCCTACCTGGGCCGGCTCTCCTGCTTCGCAATCGTTTCCCGAATGGAAGGCCAACGGCTCCTGCTCTTCTCCCCAGGCAGCTTGCATCACCTTCTCCAGACATGCTCCTGGGGAGTCTAGTGAATAACGTGTCCCTTTCCTTAATGCTCTTTGCACAGGCCCAACCGCGCTTCACTCAGGCAGAGGGGATGCCCAGGCAAAGAGGATTTCGCTCCATGCGGGTTTATTACACCGAGCTGAGGAGACCAGCTCAGGCAACAGGAGCATCCCTCAGACCGGACTCTGATATCCCAATGAATGCTGTCCTTTCCCAGAGTGGATCCCAGGGCAAAGGGTCTTTCGCTCTACGTGGGTTTCTCCCATCATGCTGCAAATACTAGGCTAAGGCAAGCAACAAAGGCAGCCCACAGAACCGACTCTGATTTCCCAGCGACTGCTATGCTTTCACAGAGCTTTTCAGCTTGGCACGAACTGAACTTCGCTGCTGCTCCCTCAGAAAGGCTTTGGTGATCGCTCTGCCGCGGCAGGGAAGAAGAGCTGCGGGAGAGCTGGTGCCTCTTGGGACGTGCTTTCCCCCGCCCCAAGTTCACGCCCGGGATTCACCTTGCTATGCCGAACTAAGCAGACACAGTCACAACCCTGCAGCAGCGTGCGTGTCCTAGCATGGCACTCTATGCCTATTACCCTCTCCTGGGGTAGGTAAGGCTTTGACTTTTGCTCTGCGCCAAGGCAGACTCGGGGTCTAGGCCAGTGCCTTCACCACAGGAGAGAGGAGGCGACAGGATCACTGCACACGGCCCGTGCCCTGGGATGGGGAACTGTGGTGGATGTTGCCACTCCATTCTCGGCAAATGCCCTGCCACCCACATCGCTGCCACATCTTGGTGGAAGACGGCATCTGACTGCCCGTTTCTCCATGGGTTTGTTTCTGCGAGTTCCGGGTATGGCACGTGGTGGCATACCCAAGACTGTCGTTGGGACAGGTGGCCAAGGTGATGTTGACCCCTTGGGACCAGAGGCACAGGACAGGCCTGCCTTCTGCCCAGACTCCTTCCTCAGAGTGGAGCACGCGCCTCTACCCTAGGCGTCCCTTCATGTCTCCTTAGTAGCCAGGATTCCATCTCTCTGCACTGGGAGCGGGTGACACTTGTCTTGCCACCAGCCTGCCTTTCGTGCCACGGTAGGCTATCCTGCTTCCCGAGCGTTTCCCGACCCCAAGGCCAACGGCTCCTTCTCTTCTGCGGGGGCGGCGTGCTGCGCCTTCCCCACACTTGGCTTCTCTCTCAGGCAGAGTGGATGCTAGGGCAAAGAGTATTTCGCTCCATGTAGTTACCTTCCACCGAGCTGCAGAGACTGGCTCTGGCAAGCCGCAGCAGCATCCCCAAACCCACCTCTGATTTCCCAAACAACGCTGTGCTTTCCCAGGGGAGATGCCCAGGCAAAGACGCTTTCGCTGTATGCGGCTTTCTCCCTCCGCGAGAATGGGCTCAGGCAAGCAGTAGCAGCCCGGAGAACATTCCTCAGCGAATGCTGTGCTTTCGCAGAGGCTTTCGCTTGTAGGGAACAGCACTTCGCTGCTGCTTCCTCAGCAAGGCTTCATTCGCGTCAGGGAAGAAGAGCTGCGGGAGAACTGGTGCCTCTTGGGCCTTGCTTTCCCAGGCTCCATGTGCGCGTCCTGATTTCACCCTGCCATGACGAACTAAGCAGACACAGCCACAACCCTGCAGTAGCGTGCGTAGCCTAGGATGGCACTCGATGCACACTACCATCTCCCAGTGTAGGCATCGCTTGGCCTTTTACTCTGGCGCTCAGGCAGACTCGCGGACTAGGCCAGTGCTTTCCCCACAGGAAAGAAGAGGTTACAGGATTCCAGCACACCGCCCGTGTACTGAATAGGGAGCTTTGGGGGACTGTCCCCACTCCTTCCCCTTCAATCCCGTGCCTCCTCCAACCTTCCACATCCTGGAGGAAGACGGCATCTGACTCCCCGTTATTTCAGGGAGCTGTTTCTGGAGTTCAGCGTAGGCGGCTGGTGGCTAGCGCATGTCTGCCCCACGGACAGGTGGCCAAGGAGCTGCTGTCTCCTTGGGCCTAGAGGCTCAGGACAGGCATGCTTTCTGCCGAGACTCCTTCCCAAGAGTGGATCACGCGCCCTGCCCACCTCATCCCTTCATGTCTCCTTAGCAGCCAGGCTTCTGATTCTCTGCACTGGGAGCGGGTGACACTTGTATTGCCACCGGCCGCTGTGCCTACCAGGGCCGGCTCTCCTGCTTCGCAATCGATTCTCGACTGGGAGGTCAACGGCTCCTGCTCTTCTCCCCAGGCAGCTTGTTTCACCTTCCCCGGACACGCTCCTGGGGAGCGTAGTGAATAACGTTTCCCTTTCCTTAAGGCTCTTTGCACAGGCGCAACCGCACTTCTCTCAGGCAGAGGGGATGCCCAGGCAAAGAGGATTTCGCTCCATGCGGGTTTATTACACCGTGCTGACGAGACCAGCTCAGGCAACAGGAGCATCCCTCAGACCGGACTCTGATATCCCAATGAATGCTGTCCTTTCCCAGAGTGGATCCCAGGGCAAAGGGTCTTTCGCTCTATGTGGGTTTCTCCCATCATGCTGCAAATACTAGGCTAAGGCAAGCAACAAAGGCAGCCCCCAGAACCGACTCTGATTTCCCAGCGACTGCAATGCTTTCAGAGAGGTTTTCAGCTTGGCACGAACTGAACTTCGCTGCTGCTCCCTCAGAAAGTCTTTGGTGATCGCTCTGCCACGGCAGGGAAGAAGAGCTGCGGGAGAGCTGGTGCCTCTTGGGACGTGCTTTCCCCCGCCCCAAGATCACGCCCGGGGTTCACCTTGCTATGCCGAACTAAGCAGACACAGTCACAACCCTGCAGCAGCGTGCGTGTCCTAGCATGGCACTCTATGCCTATTACCCTCTCCTGGTGTAGGTAAGGCTTTGACTTTTGCTCTGCGCCAAGGCAGACTCGGGGTCTAGGCCAGTGCCTTCACCACAGGAGAGAGGAGGCGACAGGATCACTGCACACGGCCCGTGCCCTGGGATGGGAAACTGTGGTGGATGTCGCCACTCCTTTCTCGGCAAATGCCCTCCACCCACATCGCTGCCACATCTTGGTGGAAGACGGCATCTGACTGCCCGTTTCTCCATGGGTTTGTTTCTGCGAGTTCCGGGTATGGCACGTGGTGGCAAGCCCAAGACTGCCGTTGGGACAGGTGGCCAAGGGGATGTTGACCCCTTGGGACCAGAGGCACAGGACAGGCCTGCCTTCTGCCCAGACTCCTTCCTCAGAGTGGAGCACGCGCCTCTACCCTAGGCGTCCCTTCATGTCTCCTTAGTAGCCAGGATTCCATCTCTCTGCACTGGGAGCGGGTGACACTTGTCTTGCCACCAGCCTGCCTTTCGTGCCACGGTAGGCTATCCTGCTTCCCGAGCGTTTCCCGACCCCAAGGCCAACGGCTCCTTCTCTTCTGCGGGGGCGGCGTGCTGCGCCTTCCCCACACTTGGCTTCTCTCTCAGGCAGAGTGGATGCTAGGGCAAAGAGTATTTCGCTCCATGTAGTTACCTTCCACCGAGCTGCAGAGACTGGCTCTGGCAAGCCGCAGCAGCATCCCCAAACCCACCTCTGATTTCCCAAACAACGCTGTGCTTTCCCAGGGGAGATGCCCAGGCAAAGACGCTTTCGCTGTATGCGGCTTTCTCCCTCCGCGAGAATGGGCTCAGGCAAGCAGTAGCAGCCCGGAGAACATTCCTCAGCGAATGCTGTGCTTTCGCAGAGGCTTTCGCTTGGAGCGAACAGCACTTCGCTGCTGCTTCCTCAGCAAGGCTTCATTCGCGTCAGGGAAGAAGAGCTGCGGGAGAGCTGGTGACTCTTGGGCCTTGCTTTCCCAGGCTCCATGTGCGCGTCCTGATTTCACCCTGCCATGCCGAACTAAGCAGACACAGCCACAACCCTGCAGTAGCGTGCGTAGCCTAGGATGGCACTCGATGCACACTACCATCTCCCAGTGTAGGCATCGCTTCGCCTTTTACTCTGGCGCTCAGGCAGACTCGCGGACTAGGCCAGTGCTTTCCCCACAGGAAAGAAGAGGTTACAGGATTCCAGCACACCGCCCGTGTACTGAATAGGGAGCATTGGGGGACTGTCCCCACTCCTTCCCCTTCAATCCCGTGCCTCCTCCAACCTTCCACATCCTGGAGGAAGACGGCATCTGACTCCCCGTTATTTCAGGGAGCTGTTTCTGGAGTTCAGCGTAGGTGGCTGGTGGCTAGCGCATGTCTGCCCCAGGGACAGGTGGCCAAGGAGCTGCTGTCTCCTTGGGCCTAGAGGCTCAGGACAGGCATGCTTTCTGCCGAGACTCCTTCCCAAGAGTGGTTCACGCGCCCTGCCCACCGCATCCATTCATGTCTCCTTAGCAGCCAGGCTTCTGATTCTCTGCACTGGGAGCGGGTGACACTTGTATTGCCAGCGGCCGCTGTGCCTACCTGGGCCGGCTCTCCTGCTTCGCAATCGTTTCCCTACTGGAAGGCCAACGGCTCCTGCTCTTCTCCCCAGGCAGCTTGCATCACCTTCCCCGGACACGCTCCTGGGGAGCGTAGTGAATAACGTTTCCCTTTCCTTAAGGCTCTTTGCACAGGCGCAACCGCACTTCTCTCAGGCAGAGGGGATGCCCAGGCAAAGAGGATTTCGCTCCATGCGGGTTTATTACACCGTGCTGACGAGACCAGCTCAGGCAACAGGAGCATCCCTCAGACCGGACTCTGATATCCCAATGAATGCTGTCCTTTCCCAGAGTGGATCCCAGGGCAAAGGGTCTTTCGCTCTATGTGGGTTTCTCCCATCATGCTGCAAATACTAGGCTAAGGCAAGCAACAAAGGCAGCCCCCAGAACCGTCTCTGATTACCAGCGACTGCTTTGCTTTCACAGAGCTTTTCAGCTTGGCACGAAATGAACTTCGCTGCTGCTCCCTCAGAAAGGCTTTGGTGATCGCTTTGTCGCGGCCAGGAAGAAGAGCTGCGGGAGAGCTAGTGCCCCTTGGGACGCGCTTTCCCCCGCCCCAAGTTCACGCCCGGGGATCACCTTGCTATGCCGAACTAAGCAGACACAGTCACAACCCTGCAGCAGCGTGCGTGTCCTAGCATGGCACTCTATGCCTATTACCATCTCCTGGGGTAGGTAAGGCTTTGACTTTTGCTCTGCGCCAAGGCAGACTCGGGGTCTAGGCCAGTGCCTTCACCACAGGAGAGAGGAGGCGACAGGATCACTGCACACGGCCCGTGAATTGGGATGGGGAACTGTGGGGGACTGTCTCCACTCCTTTCCCGGCAGGGCATGCCACATCTTGGTGGAAGACGGCATCTGACTGCCCGTTTCGTCAGGGGGGTTGTTTCTGCGTGACCCGGCTATGGCACCCGGTGGAAACCCACGTATGCCCTTGGCAGAAGTGTCCAAGGAGATGCTGTCCACTTGGGACTAGAGGGACAGGACAGGCTTGCCTTCAGCCCAGACTCCTTCCTCAGAGTGGAGCACGCGCCTCTACCCTAGGCGTCCCTTCATGTCTCCTTAGTAGCCAGGATTCCATCTCTCTGCACTGGGAGCGGGTGACACTTGTCTTGCCAACAGCCCGCCTTTCGTGCCACGGTAGGCTATCCTGCTTCCCGAGCGTTTCCCGACCCCAAGGCCAACGGCTCCTTCTCTTCTGCCGGTGCGGTGTGCTGCGCCTTCCCCACACTTGGCTTCTCTCTCAGGCAGAGGGGATGCTAGGGCAAAGAGTATTTCGCTCCATGTGGTTACCTTCCACTGAGCTGCAGAGATTGGCTCTGGCAAGCCGCAGCAGCATCCCCAAACCCACCTCTGATTTCCCAAACAACGCTGTGCTTTCCCCGGGGAGATGCCCAGGCAAAGACGCTTTCGCTGTATGCGGCTTTCTCCCTCCGCGAGAATGGGCTCAGGCAAGCAGTAGCAGCCCGGAGAACATTCCTCAGCGAATGATGTGCTTTCGCAGAGGCTTTCGCTTGGAGCGAACAGCACTTCGCTGCTGCTTCCTCAGCAAGGCTTCATTCGCGTCATGGAAGAAGAGCTGCGGGAGAGCTGGTGCCTCTTGGGCCTTGCTTTCCCAGGCTCCATGTGCGCGTCCTGATTTCACCCTGCCAGGCCGAACTAAGCAGACACAGCCACAACCCTGCAGTAGCGTGCGTAGCCTAGGATGGCACTCGATGCACACTACCATCTCCCAGTGTAGGCATCGCTTGGCCTTTTACTCTGGCGCTCAGGCAGACTCGCGGACTAGGCCAGTGCTTTCCCCACAGGAAAGAAGAGGTTACAGGATTCCAGCACACCGCCCGTGTACTGAATAGGGAGCTTTGGGGGACTGTCCCCACTCCTTCCCCTTCAATCCCGTGCCTCCTCCAACCTTCCACATCCTGGAGGAAGACGGCATCTGACTCCCCGTTATTTCAGGGAGCTGTTTCTGGAGTTCAGCGTAGGCGGCTGGTGGCTAGCGCATGTCTGCCCCTCGGACAGGTGGCCAAGGAGATGCTGTCTCCTTGGGCCCAGAGGCTCAGGACAGGCATGCTTTCTGCCGAGACTCCTTCCCAAGAGTGGATCACGCGCCCTGCCCACCTCATCCCTTCATGTCTCCTTAGCAGCCAGGCTTCTGATTCTCTGCACTGGGAGCGGGGGACACTTGTATTGCCACCGGCCGCTGTGCCTACCTGGGCCGGCTCTCCTGCTTCGCAATCGTTTCCCGACTGGAAGGCCAACGGCTCATGCTCTTCTCCCCAGGCAGTTTGCATCACCTTATCCAGATATGCTCCTTGGGAGCGCAGTAAATAACGTTTCCCTTTCCTTAATGCTCTTTGCATAGGCGCAACCGCGCTTCTCTCACGCAGAGGGGATGCCCAGGCAAAGACGCTTTCGCTGTATGCGGGTAACTCTCTCCCTGAGAATGGGCTCAGGCAAGCAGTAGCAGCCGGAGAACATTCCTCAGCGAATGCTGTGCTTTCACTGAGGCTTTCGCTTGGAGCGAACCGCACTTCGCTTCTTCTTCCTCAGCAATGCTTCATTCGCGTCAGGGAAGAAGAGCTGCGGGAGAGCTGGTGCCTCTTGGGCCTTGATTTCCCAGGCTCCATGTGCGCGTCCTGGTTTCACCCTGCCAGGCCGAACTAAGCAGACACAGCCAAAACCTGCAGTAGCGTGCGTAGCCAAGCATGGCACTCTATGCACAATACCATCACCCAGTGAATGCATCGCTTGGCCTTTTTCTCTGGCGCTCAGGCAGACTCGCGGACTAGGCCAGTGCTTTCCCCACAGGAAAGAAGAGGTTACAGGATTCCAGCACACCGCCCGTGTACTGAATAGGGAGCTTTGGGGGACTGTCCCCACTCCTTCCCCTTCAATCCCGTGCCTCCTCCAAGCTTCCACATCCTGGAGGAAGACGGCATCTGACTCCCCGTTATTTCAGGGAGCTGTTTCTGGAGTTCAGCGTAGGCGGCTGGTGGCTACCACATGTCTGCCCCAGGGTCATGTGGCCAAGGAGCTGCTGTGTTCTTGGGCCCAGAGTCTAAGGACAGGCATGCTTTCTGCCGAGACTCCTTCCCAAGAGTGGATCACGCGCCCTGCCCACCTCATCCCTTCATGTCTCCTTAGCAGCCTGGCTTCTGTTCCTTTGGCACTGGGAGCGGGTGACACTTGTATTGCCACCGGCCGCTGTGCCTACCTGGGCCGGCTCTCCTGCTTCGCAATCGTTTCCCGAATGGAAGGCCAACGGCTCCTGCTCTTCTCCCCAGGCAGCTTGCATCACCTTCTCCAGACATGCTCCTGGGGAGTCTAGTGAATAACGTGTCCCTTTCCTTAATGCTCTTTGCACAGGCCCAACCGCGCTTCACTCAGGCAGAGGGGATGCCCAGGCAAAGAGGATTTCGCTCCATGCGGGTTTATTACACCGAGCTGAGGAGACCAGCTCAGGCAACAGGAGCATCCCTCAGACCGGACTCTGATATCCCAATGAATGCTGTCCTTTCCCAGAGTGGATCCCAGGGCAAAGGGTCTTTCGCTCTACGTGGGTTTCTCCCATCATGCTGCAAATACTAGGCTAAGGCAAGCAACAAAGGCAGCCCACAGAACCGACTCTGATTTCCCAGCGACTGCTATGCTTTCACAGAGCTTTTCAGCTTGGCACGAACTGAACTTCGCTGCTGCTCCCTCAGAAAGGCTTTGGTGATCGCTCTGCCGCGGCAGGGAAGAAGAGCTGCGGGAGAGCTGGTGCCTCTTGGGACGTGCTTTCCCCCGCCCCAAGTTCACGCCCGGGATTCACCTTGCTATGCCGAACTAAGCAGACACAGTCACAACCCTGCAGCAGCGTGCGTGTCCTAGCATGGCACTCTATGCCTATTACCCTCTCCTGGGGTAGGTAAGGCTTTGACTTTTGCTCTGCGCCAAGGCAGACTCGGGGTCTAGGCCAGTGCCTTCACCACAGGAGAGAGGAGGCGACAGGATCACTGCACACGGCCCGTGCCCTGGGATGGGGAACTGTGGTGGATGTTGCCACTCCATTCTCGGCAAATGCCCTGCCACCCACATCGCTGCCACATCTTGGTGGAAGACGGCATCTGACTGCCCGTTTCTCCATGGGTTTGTTTCTGCGAGTTCCGGGTATGGCACGTGGTGGCATACCCAAGACTGTCGTTGGGACAGGTGGCCAAGGTGATGTTGACCCCTTGGGACCAGAGGCACAGGACAGGCCTGCCTTCTGCCCAGACTCCTTCCTCAGAGTGGAGCACGCGCCTCTACCCTAGGCGTCCCTTCATGTCTC
Organism: Mustela lutreola; assembly: GCF_030435805.1. NCBI lineage: Eukaryota > Metazoa > Chordata > Mammalia > Carnivora > Mustelidae > Mustela > Mustela lutreola. The sequence goes on from NC_081292.1 coordinate 95,990,493, forward strand.
CTTAGTAGCCAGGATTCCATCTCTCTGCACTGGGAGCGGGTGACACTTGTCTTGCCACCAGCCTGCCTTTCGTGCCACGGTAGGCTATCCTGCTTCCCGAGCGTTTCCCGACCCCAAGGCCAACGGCTCCTTCTCTTCTGCGGGGGCGGCGTGCTGCGCCTTCCCCACACTTGGCTTCTCTCTCAGGCAGAGTGGATGCTAGGGCAAAGAGTATTTCGCTCCATGTAGTTACCTTCCACCGAGCTGCAGAGACTGGCTCTGGCAAGCCGCAGCAGCATCCCCAAACCCACCTCTGATTTCCCAAACAACGCTGTGCTTTCCCAGGGGAGATGCCCAGGCAAAGACGCTTTCGCTGTATGCGGCTTTCTCCCTCCGCGAGAATGGGCTCAGGCAAGCAGTAGCAGCCCGGAGAACATTCCTCAGCGAATGCTGTGCTTTCGCAGAGGCTTTCGCTTGTAGGGAACAGCACTTCGCTGCTGCTTCCTCAGCAAGGCTTCATTCGCGTCAGGGAAGAAGAGCTGCGGGAGAACTGGTGCCTCTTGGGCCTTGCTTTCCCAGGCTCCATGTGCGCGTCCTGATTTCACCCTGCCATGACGAACTAAGCAGACACAGCCACAACCCTGCAGTAGCGTGCGTAGCCTAGGATGGCACTCGATGCACACTACCATCTCCCAGTGTAGGCATCGCTTGGCCTTTTACTCTGGCGCTCAGGCAGACTCGCGGACTAGGCCAGTGCTTTCCCCACAGGAAAGAAGAGGTTACAGGATTCCAGCACACCGCCCGTGTACTGAATAGGGAGCTTTGGGGGACTGTCCCCACTCCTTCCCCTTCAATCCCGTGCCTCCTCCAACCTTCCACATCCTGGAGGAAGACGGCATCTGACTCCCCGTTATTTCAGGGAGCTGTTTCTGGAGTTCAGCGTAGGCGGCTGGTGGCTAGCGCATGTCTGCCCCACGGACAGGTGGCCAAGGAGCTGCTGTCTCCTTGGGCCTAGAGGCTCAGGACAGGCATGCTTTCTGCCGAGACTCCTTCCCAAGAGTGGATCACGCGCCCTGCCCACCTCATCCCTTCATGTCTCCTTAGCAGCCAGGCTTCTGATTCTCTGCACTGGGAGCGGGTGACACTTGTATTGCCACCGGCCGCTGTGCCTACCAGGGCCGGCTCTCCTGCTTCGCAATCGATTCTCGACTGGGAGGCCAACGGCTCCTGCTCTTCTCCCCAGGCAGCTTGTTTCACCTTCCCCGGACACGCTCCTGGGGAGCGTAGTGAATAACGTTTCCCTTTCCTTAAGGCTCTTTGCACAGGCGCAACCGCACTTCTCTCAGGCAGAGGGGATGCCCAGGCAAAGAGGATTTCGCTCCATGCGGGTTTATTACACCGTGCTGACGAGACCAGCTCAGGCAACAGGAGCATCCCTCAGACCGGACTCTGATATCCCAATGAATGCTGTCCTTTCCCAGAGTGGATCCCAGGGCAAAGGGTCTTTCGCTCTATGTGGGTTTCTCCCATCATGCTGCAAATACTAGGCTAAGGCAAGCAACAAAGGCAGCCCCCAGAACCGACTCTGATTTCCCAGCGACTGCAATGCTTTCAGAGAGGTTTTCAGCTTGGCACGAACTGAACTTCGCTGCTGCTCCCTCAGAAAGTCTTTGGTGATCGCTCTGCCACGGCAGGGAAGAAGAGCTGCGGGAGAGCTGGTGCCTCTTGGGACGTGCTTTCCCCCGCCCCAAGATCACGCCCGGGGTTCACCTTGCTATGCCGAACTAAGCAGACACAGTCACAACCCTGCAGCAGCGTGCGTGTCCTAGCATGGCACTCTATGCCTATTACCCTCTCCTGGTGTAGGTAAGGCTTTGACTTTTGCTCTGCGCCAAGGCAGACTCGGGGTCTAGGCCAGTGCCTTCACCACAGGAGAGAGGAGGCGACAGGATCACTGCACACGGCCCGTGCCCTGGGATGGGAAACTGTGGTGGATGTCGCCACTCCTTTCTCGGCAAATGCCCTCCACCCACATCGCTGCCACATCTTGGTGGAAGACGGCATCTGACTGCCCGTTTCTCCATGGGTTTGTTTCTGCGAGTTCCGGGTATGGCACGTGGTGGCAAGCCCAAGACTGCCGTTGGGACAGGTGGCCAAGGGGATGTTGACCCCTTGGGACCAGAGGCACAGGACAGGCCTGCCTTCTGCCCAGACTCCTTCCTCAGAGTGGAGCTCGCGCCTCTACCCTAGGCGTCCCTTCATGTCTCCTTAGTAGCCAGGATTCCATCTCTCTGCACTGGGAGCGGGTGACACTTGTCTTGCCACCAGCCTGCCTTTCGTGCCACGGTAGGCTATCCTGCTTCCCGAGCGTTTCCCGACCCCAAGGCCAACGGCTCCTTCTCTTCTGCGGGGGCGGCGTGCTGCGCCTTCCCCACACTTGGCTTCTCTCTCAGGCAGAGTGGATGCTAGGGCAAAGAGTATTTCGCTCCATGTAGTTACCTTCCACCGAGCTGCAGAGACTGGCTCTGGCAAGCCGCAGCAGCATCCCCAAACCCACCTCTGATTTCCCAAACAACGCTGTGCTTTCCCAGGGGAGATGCCCAGGCAAAGACGCTTTCGCTGTATGCGGCTTTCTCCCTCCGCGAGAATGGGCTCAGGCAAGCAGTAGCAGCCCGGAGAACATTCCTCAGCGAATGCTGTGCTTTCGCAGAGGCTTTCGCTTGGAGCGAACAGCATTCGCTGCTGCTTCCTCAGCAAGGCTTCATTCGCGTCAGGGAAGAAGAGCTGCGGGAGAGCTGGTGACTCTTGGGCCTTGCTTTCCCAGGCTCCATGTGCGCGTCCTGATTTCACCCTGCCATGCCGAACTAAGCAGACACAGCCACAACCCTGCAGTAGCGTGCGTAGCCTAGGATGGCACTCGATGCACACTACCATCTCCCAGTGTAGGCATCGCTTCGCCTTTTACTCTGGCGCTCAGGCAGACTCGCGGACTAGGCCAGTGCTTTCCCCACAGGAAAGAAGAGGTTACAGGATTCCAGCACACCGCCCGTGTACTGAATAGGGAGCATTGGGGGACTGTCCCCACTCCTTCCCCTTCAATCCCGTGCCTCCTCCAACCTTCCACATCCTGGAGGAAGACGGCATCTGACTCCCCGTTATTTCAGGGAGCTGTTTCTGGAGTTCAGCGTAGGTGGCTGGTGGCTAGCGCATGTCTGCCCCAGGGACAGGTGGCCAAGGAGCTGCTGTCTCCTTGGGCCTAGAGGCTCAGGACAGGCATGCTTTCTGCCGAGACTCCTTCCCAAGAGTGGTTCACGCGCCCTGCCCACCGCATCCACTCATGTCTCCTTAGCAGCCAGGCTTCTGATTCTCTGCACTGGGAGCGGGTGACACTTGTATTGCCAGCGGCCGCTGTGCCTACCTGGGCCGGCTCTCCTGCTTCGCAATCGTTTCCCTACTGGAAGGCCAACGGCTCCTGCTCTTCTCCCCAGGCAGCTTGCATCACCTTCCCCGGACACGCTCCTGGGGAGCGTAGTGAATAACGTTTCCCTTTCCTTAATGCTCTTTGCACGGCGCAACCGCACTTCTCTCAGGCAGAGGGGATGCCCAGGCAAAGAGGATTTCGCTCCATGCGGGTTTATTACACCGTGCTGACGAGACCAGCTCAGGCAACAGGAGCATCCCTCAGACCGGACTCTGATATCCCAATGAATGCTGTCCTTTCCCAGAGTGGATCCCAGGGCAAAGGGTCTTTCGCTCTACGTGGGTTTCTCCCATCATGCTGCAAATACTAGGCTAAGGCAAGCAACAAAGGCAGCCCACAGAACCGACTCTGATTTCCCAGCGACTGCTATGCTTTCACAGAGGTTTTCAGCTTGGCACGAACTGAACTTCACTGCTGCTCCCTCAGAAAGGCTTTGGTGATCGCTCTGCCGCGGCAGGGAAGAAGAGCTGCGGGAGAGCTGGTGCCTCTTGGGACGTGCTTTCCCCCGCCCCAAGTTCACGCCCGCGATTCACCTTGCTATGCCGAACTAAGCAGACACAGTCACAACCCTGCAGCAGCGTGCGTGTCCTAGCATGGCACTCTATGCCTATTACCCTCTCCTGGGGTAGGTAAGGCTTTGACTTTTGCTCTGCGCCAAGGCAGACTCGGGGTCTAGGCCAGTGCCTTCACCACAGGAGAGAGGAGGCGACAGGATCACTGCACACGGCCCGTGCCCTGGGATGGGGAACTGTGGTGGATGTCGCCACTCCTTTCTCGGCAAATGCCCTCCACCCACATCGCTGCCACATCTTGGTGGAAGACGGCATCTGACTGCCCGTTTCTCCATGGGTTTGTTTCTGCGAGTTCCGGGTATGGCACGTGGTGGCAAGCCCAAGACTGCCGTTGGGACAGGTGGCCAAGGGGATGTTGACCCCTTGGGACCAGAGGCACAGGACAGGCCTGCCTTCTGCCCAGACTCCTTCCTCAGAGTGGAGCACGCGCCTCTACCCTAGGCGTCCCTTCATGTCTCCTTAGTAGCCAGGATTCCATCTCTCTGCACTGGGAGCGGGTGACACTTGTCTTGCCACCAGCCTGCCTTTCGTGCCACGGTAGGCTATCCTGCTTCCCGAGCGTTTCCCGACCCCAAGGCCAACGGCTCCTTCTCTTCTGCGGGGGCGGCGTGCTGCGCCTTCCCCACACTTGGCTTCTCTCTCAGGCAGAGTGGATGCTAGGGCAAAGAGTATTTCGCTCCATGTAGTTACCTTCCACCGAGCTGCAGAGACTGGCTCTGGCAAGCCGCAGCAGCATCCCCAAACCCACCTCTGATTTCCCAAACAACGCTGTGCTTTCCCAGGGGAGATGCCCAGGCAAAGACGCTTTCGCTGTATGCGGCTTTCTCCCTCCGCGAGAATGGGCTCAGGCAAGCAGTAGCAGCCCGGAGAACATTCCTCAGCGAATGCTGTGCTTTCGCAGAGGCTTTCGCTTGGAGCGAACAGCACTTCGCTGCTGCTTCCTCAGCAAGGCTTCATTCGCATCAGGGAAGAAGAGCTGCGGGAGAGCTGGTGCCTCTCGGGCCTTGCTTTCCCAGGCTCCATGTGCGCGTCCTGATTTCACCCTGCCATGCCGAACTAAGCAGACACAGCCACAACCCTGCAGTAGCGTGCGTAGCCTAGGATGGCACTCGATGCACACTACCATCTCCCAGTGTAGGCATCGCTTGGCCTTTTACTCTGGCGCTCAGGCAGACTCGCGGACAAGGCCAGTGCTTTCCCCACAGGAAAGAAGAGGTTACAGGATTCCAGCACACCGCCCGTGTACTGAATAGGGAGCTTTGGGGGACTGTCCCCACTCCTTCCCCTTCAATCCCGTGCCTCCTCCAACCTTCCACATCCTGGAGGAAGACGGCATCTGACTCCCCGTTATTTCAGGGAGCTGTTTCTGGAGTTCAGCGTAGGCGGCTGGTGGCTAGCGCATGTCTGCCCCAGGGACAGGTGGCCAAGGAGCTGCTGTCTCCTTGGGCCTAGAGGCTCAGGACAGGCATGCTTTCTGCCGAGACTCCTTCCCAAGAGTGGATCACGCGCCCTGCCCACCTCATCCCTTCATGTCTCCTTAGCAGCCAGGCTTCTGATTCTCTGCACTGGGAGCGGGTGACACTTGTATTGCCACCGGCCGCTGTGCCTACCAGGGCCGGCAGTCCTGCTTCGCAATCGTTTCCCGACTGGAAGGCCAACGGCTCCTGCTCTTCTCCCCAGGCAGCTTGCTTCACCTTCCCCGGACTCGCTCCTGGGGAGCGTAGTGAATAACGTTTACCTATCCTTAAGGCTCTTTGCACAGGCGCAACCGCACTTCTCTCAGGCAGAGGGGATGCCCAGGCAAAGAGGATTTCGCTCCATGCGGGTTTATTACACCGTGCTGACGAGACCAGCTCAGGCAACAGGAGCATCCCTCAGACCGGACTCTGATATCCCAATGAATGCTGTCCTTTCCCAGAGTGGATCCCAGGGCAAAGGGTCTTTCGCTCTATGTGGGTTTCTCCCATCATGCTGCAAATACTAGGCTAAGGCAAGCAACAAAGGCAGCCCCCAGAACCGACTCTGATTTCCCAGCGACTGCAATGCTTTCAGAGAGGTTTTCAGCTTGGCACGAACTGAACTTCGCTGCTGCTCCCTCAGAAAGTCTTTGGTGATCGCTCTGCCACGGCAGGGAAGAAGAGCTGCGGGAGAGCTGGTGCCTCTTGGGACGTGCTTTCCCCCGCCCCAAGATCACGCCCGGGGTTCACCTTGCTATGCCGAACTAAGCAGACACAGTCACAACCCTGCAGCAGCGTGCGTGTCCTAGCATGGCACTCTATGCCTATTACCCTCTCCTGGTGTAGGTAAGGCTTTGACTTTTGCTCTGCGCCAAGGCAGACTCGGGGTCTAGGCCAGTGCCTTCACCACAGGAGAGAGGAGGCGACAGGATCACTGCACACGGCCCGTGCCCTGGGATGGGGAACTGTGGTGGATGTCGCCACTCCTTTCTCGGCAAATGCCCTCCACCCACATCGCTGCCACATCTTGGTGGAAGACGGCATCTGACTGCCCGTTTCTCCATGGGTTTGTTTCTGCGAGTTCCGGGTATGGCACGTGGTGGCAAGCCCAAGACTGCCGTTGGGACAGGTGGCCAAGGGGATGTTGACCCCTTGGGACCAGAGGCACAGGACAGGCCTGCCTTCTGCCCAGACTCCTTCCTCAGAGTGGAGCACGCGCCTCTACCCTAGGCGTCCCTTCATGTCTCCTTAGTAGCCAGGATTCCATCTCTCTGCACTGGGAGCGGGTGACACTTGTCTTGCCACCAGCCTGCCTTTCGTGCCACGGTAGGCTATCCTGCTTCCCGAGCGTTTCCCGACCCCAAGGCCAACGGCTCCTTCTCTTCTGCGGGGGCGGCGTGCTGCGCCTTCCCCACACTTGGCTTCTCTCTCAGGCAGAGTGGATGCTAGGGCAAAGAGTATTTCGCTCCATGTAGTTACCTTCCACCGAGCTGCAGAGACTGGCTCTGGCAAGCCGCAGCAGCATCCCCAAACCCACCTCTGATTTCCCAAACAACGCTGTGCTTTCCCAGAGGAGATGCCCAGGCAAAGACGCTTTCGCTGTATGCGGCTTTCTCCCTCCGCGAGAATGGGCTCAGGCAAGCAGTAGCAGCCCGGAGAACATTCCTCAGCGAATGCTGTGCTTTCGCAGAGGCTTTCGCTTGTAGCGAACAGCACTTCGCTGCTGCTTCCTCAGCAAGGCTTCATTCGCATCAGGGAAGAAGAGCTGCGGGAGAGCTGGTGCCTCTCGGGCCTTGCTTTCCCAGGCTCCATGTGCGCGTCCTGATTTCACCCTGCCATGCCGAACTAAGCAGACACAGCCACAACCCTGCAGTAGCGTGCGTAGCCTAGGATGGCACTCGATGCACACTACCATCTCCCAGTGTAGGCATCGCTTGGCCTTTTACTCTGGCGCTCAGGCAGACTCGCGGACAAGGCCAGTGCTTTCCCCACAGGAAAGAAGAGGTTACAGGATTCCAGCACACCGCCCGTGTACTGAATAGGGAGCTTTGGGGGACTGTCCCCACTCCTTCCCCTTCAATCCCGTGCCTCCTCCAACCTTCCACATCCTGGAGGAAGACGGCATCTGACTCCCCGTTATTTCAGGGAGCTGTTTCTGGAGTTCAGCGTAGGCGGCTGGTGGCTAGCGCATGTCTGCCCCAGGGACAGGTGGCCAAGGAGCTGCTGTCTCCTTGGGCCTAGAGGCTCAGGACAGGCATGCTTTCTGCCGAGATTCCTTCCCAAGAGTGGATCACGCGCCCTGCCCACCTCATCCCTTCATGTCTCCTTAGCAGCCAGGCTTCTGATTCTCTGCACTGGGAGCGGGTGACACTTGTATTGCCACCGGCTGCTGTGCCTACCAGGTCCGGCAGTCCTGCTTCGCAATCGTTTCCCGACTGGAAGGCCAACGGCTCCTGCTCTTCTCCCCAGGCAGCTTGCTTCACCTTCCCCGGACTCGCTCCTGGGGAGCGTAGTGAATAACGTTTACCTATCCTTAAGGCTCTTTGCACAGGCGCAACCGCACTTCTCTCAGGCAGAGGGGATGCCCAGGCAAAGAGGATTTCGCTCCATGCGGGTTTATTACACCGTGCTGACGAGACCAGCTCAGGCAACAGGAGCATCCCTCAGACCGGACTCTGATATCCCAATGAATGCTGTCCTTTCCCAGAGTGGATCCCAGGGCAAAGGGTCTTTCGCTCTATGTGGGTTTCTCCCATCATGCTGCAAATACTAGGCTAAGGCAAGCAACAAAGGCAGCCCCCAGAACCGACTCTGATTTCCCAGCGACTGCAATGCTTTCAGAGAGGTTTTCAGCTTGGCACGAACTGAAATTCGCTGCTGCTCCCTCAGAAAGTCTTTGGTGATCGCTCTGCCACGGCAGGGAAGAAGAGCTGCGGGAGAGCTGGTGCCTCTTGGGACGTGCTTTCCCCCGCCCCAAGATCACGCCCGGGGTTCACCTTGCTATGCCGAACTAAGCAGACACAGTCACAACCCTGCAGCAGCGTGCGTGTCCTAGCATGGCACTCTATGCCTATTACCCTCTCCTGGTGTAGGTAAGGCTTTGACTTTTGCTCTGCGCCAAGGCAGACTCGGGGTCTAGGCCAGTGCCTTCACCACAGGAGAGAGGAGGCGACAGGATCACTGCACACGGCCCGTGCCCTGGGATGGGGAACTGTGGTGGATGTCGCCACTCCTTTCTCGGCAAATGCCCTCCACCCACATCGCTGCCACATCTTGGTGGAAGACGGCATCTGACTGCCCGTTTCTCCATGGGTTTGTTTCTGCGAGTTCCGGGTATGGCACGTGGTGGCAAGCCCAAGACTGCCGTTGGGACAGGTGGCCAAGGGGATGTTGACCCCTTGGGACCAGAGGCACAGGACAGGCCTGCCTTCTGCCCAGACTCCTTCCTCAGAGTGGAGCACGCGCCTCTACCCTAGGCGTCCCTTCATGTCTCCTTAGTAGCCAGGATTCCATCTCTCTGCACTGGGAGCGGGTGACACTTGTCTTGCCACCAGCCTGCCTTTCGTGCCACGGTAGGCTATCCTGCTTCCCGAGCGTTTCCCGACCCCAAGGCCAACGGCTCCTTCTCTTCTGCGGGGGCGGCGTGCTGCGCCTTCCCCACACTTGGCTTCTCTCTCAGGCAGAGTGGATGCTAGGGCAAAGAGTATTTCGCTCCATGTAGTTACCTTCCACCGAGCTGCAGAGACTGGCTCTGGCAAGCCGCAGCAGCATCCCCAAACCCACCTCTGATTTCCCAAACAACGCTGTGCTTTCCCAGGGGAGATGCCCAGGCAAAGACGCTTTCGCTGTATGCGGCTTTCTCCCTCCGCGAGAATGGGCTCAGGCAAGCAGTAGCAGCCCGGAGAACATTCCTCAGCGAATGCTGTGCTTTCGCAGAGGCTTTCGCTTGGAGCGAACAGCACTTCGCTGCTGCTTCCTCAGCAAGGCTTCATTCGCATCAGGGAAGAAGAGCTGCGGGAGAGCTGGTGCCTCTCGGGCCTTGCTTTCCCAGGCTCCATGTGCGCGTCCTGATTTCACCCTGCCATGCCGAACTAAGCAGACACAGCCACAACCCTGCAGTAGCGTGCGTAGCCTAGGATGGCACTCGATGCACACTACCATCTCCCAGTGTAGGCATCGCTTGGCCTTTTACTCTGGCGCTCAGGCAGACTCGCGGACAAGGCCAGTGCTTTCCCCACAGGAAAGAAGAGGTTACAGGATTCCAGCACACCGCCCGTGTACTGAATAGGGAGCTTTGGGGGACTGTCCCCACTCCTTCCCCTTCAATCCCGTGCCTCCTCCAACCTTCCACATCCTGGAGGAAGACGGCATCTGACTCCCCGTTATTTCAGGGAGCTGTTTCTGGAGTTCAGCGTAGGCGGCTGGTGGCTAGCGCATGTCTGCCCCAGGGACAGGTGGCCAAGGAGCTGCTGTCTCCTTGGGCCTAGAGGCTCAGGACAGGCATGCTTTCTGCCGAGACTCCTTCCCAAGAGTGGATCACGCGCCCTGCCCACCTCATCCCTTCATGTCTCCTTAGCAGCCAGGCTTCTGATTCTCTGCACTGGGAGCGGGTGACACTTGTATTGCCACCGGCCGCTGTGCCTACCAGGGCCGGCAGTCCTGCTTCGCAATCGTTTCCCGACTGGAAGGCCAACGGCTCCTGCTCTTCTCCCCAGGCAGCTTGCTTCACCTTCCCCAGACTCGCTCCTGGGGAGCGTAGTGAATAACGTTTACCTTTCCTTAAGGCTCTTTGCACAGGCGCAACCGCACTTCTCTCAGGCAGAGGGGATGCCCAGGCAAAGAGGATTTCGCTCCATGCGGGTTTATTACACCGTGCTGACGAGACCAGCTCAGGCAACAGGAGCATCCCTCAGACCGGACTCTGATATCCCAATGAATGCTGTCCTTTCCCAGAGTGGATCCCAGGGCAAAGGGTCTTTCGCTCTATGTGGGTTTCTCCCATCATGCTGCAAATACTAGGCTAAGGCAAGCAACAAAGGCAGCCCCCAGAACCGACTCTGATTTCCCAGCGACTGCAATGCTTTCAGAGAGGTTTTCAGCTTGGCACGAACTGAACTTCGCTGCTGCTCCCTCAGAAAGTCTTTGGTGATCGCTCTGCCACGGCAGGGAAGAAGAGCTGCGGGAGAGCTGGTGCCTCTTGGGACGTGCTTTCCCCCGCCCCAAGATCACGCCCGGGGTTCACCTTGCTATGCCGAACTAAGCAGACACAGTCACAACCCTGCAGCAGCGTGCGTGTCCTAGCATGGCACTCTATGCCTATTACCCTCTCCTGGTGTAGGTAAGGCTTTGACTTTTGCTCTGCGCCAAGGCAGACTCGGGGTCTAGGCCAGTGCCTTCACCACAGGAGAGAGGAGGCGACAGGATCACTGCACACGGCCCGTGCCCTGGGATGGGGAACTGTGGTGGATGTCGCCACTCCATTCTCGGCAAATGCCCTGCCACCCACATCGCTGCCACTTCTTGGTGGAAGACGGCATCTGACTGCCCGTTTCTCCATGGGTTTGTTTCTGCGAGTTCCGGGTTTGGCACGTGGTGGCAAGCCCAAGACTGCCATTGGGACAGGTGGCCAAGGTGATGTTGACCCCTTGGGACCAGAGGCACAGGACAGGCCTGCCTTCTGCCCAGATTCCTTCCTCAGAGTGGAGCACGCACCTCTACCCTAGGCGTCCCTTCATGTCTCCTTAGTAGCCAGGATTCCATCTCTCTGCACTGGGAGCGGGTGACACTTGTCTTGCCACCAGCCCGCCTTTCGTGCCATGGTAGGCTATCCTGCTTCCCGAGCGTTTCCCGACCCCAAGGCCAACGGCTCCTTCTCTTCTGCTGGGGCGGCGTGCTGCGCCTTCCCCACACTTGGCTTCTCTCTCAGGCAGAGGGGATGCTAGGGCAAAGAGTATTTCGCTCCATGTAGTTACCTTCCACCGAGCTGCAGAGACTTGCTCTGGCAAGCCGCAGCAGCATCCCCAAACCCACCTCTGATTTCCCAAACAACGCTGTGCTTTCCCAGGGGAGATGCCCAGGCAAAGACGCTTTCGCTGTATGCGGCTTTCTCGCTCCGCGAGAATGGGCTCAGGCAAGCAGTAGCAGCCCGGAGAACATTCCTCAGCGAATGCTGTGCTTTCGCAGAGGCTTTCGCTTGGAGCGAACAGCATTCGCTGCTGCTTCCTCAGCAAGGCTTCATTCGCGTCAGGGAAGAAGAGCTGCGGGAGAACTGGTGCCTCTTGGGCCTTGCTTTCCCAGGCTCCATGTGCGCGTCCTGATTTCACCCTGCCATGCCGAACTAAGCAGACACAGCCACAACCCTGCAGTAGCGTGCGTAGCCTAGGATGGCACTCGATGCACACTACCATCTCCCAGTGTAGGCATCGCTTGGCCTTTTACTCTGGCGCTCAGGCAGACTCGCGGACTAGGCCAGTGCTTTCCCCACAGGAAAGAAGAGGTTACAGGATTCCAGCACACCGCCCGTGTACTGAATAGGGAGCTTTGGGGGACTGTCCCCACTCCTTCCCCTTCAATCCCGTGCCTCCTCCAACCTTCCACATCCTGGAGGAAGACGGCATCTGACTCCCCGTTATTTCAGGGAGGTGTTTATGGAGTTCAGCGTAGGTGGCTGGTGGCTAGAGCATTTCTGCCCCAGGGACAGGTGGCCAAGGAGCTGCTGTCTCCTTGGGCCCAGAGGCTCAGGACAGGCATGCTTTCTGCCGAGTCTCCTTCCCAAGAGTGGATCACGCGCCCTGCCCACCTCATCCCTTCATGTCTCCTTAGCAGCTAGGCTTCTGATTCTCTGCACTGGGAGCGGGTGACACTTGTATTGCCACCGGCCGCTGTGCCTACCAGGGCCGGCTCTCTTGCTTCGCAATCGTTTCCCGACTGGAAGGCCAACGGCCCATGCTCTTCTCCCCAGGCAGCTTGCTTCACCTTCTCCAGACATGCTCCTGGGGAGCGTAGTGAATAACGTTTCCCTTTCCTTAAGGCTCTTTGCACAGGCGCAACCGCACTTCTCTCAGGCAGAGGGGATGCCCAGACAAAGAGGATTTCGCTCCATGCGTTTTTATTACACCGTGCTGAGGAGACCAGCTCAGGCAACAGGAGCATCCCTCAGACCGGACTCTGATATCCCAATGAATGCTGTCCTTTCCCAGAGTGGATCCCAGGGCAAATTGGCTTTCGCTCTATGCGGGGTTCTCCCATCATGCTGCAAATACTACGCTAAGGCAAGCAACAAAGGCAGCCCACAGAACCGACTCTGATTTCCCAGCGACTGCTATGCTTTCACAGAGGTTTTCAGCTTGGCACGAACTGAACTTCGCTGCTGCTCCATCAGAAAGGCTTTGGTGATTCCTCTGCCGCGGCAGGGAAGAAGAGCTGTGGGAGAGCTGGTGCCTCTTGGGACGTGCTTTCCCCCGCCCCAAGTTCACGCCCGGGGTTCACCTTGCTATGCCGAACTAAGCAGACACAGTCACAACCCTGCAGCAGCGTGCGTGTCCTAGCATGGCACTCTATGCCTATTACCCTCTCCTGGTGTAGGTAAGGCTTTGACTTTTGCTCTGCGCCAAGGCAGACTCGGGGTCTAGGCCAGTGCCTTCACCACAGGAGAGAGGAGGCGACAGGATCACTGCACACGGCCCGTGCCCTTGGATGGGGAACTGTGGTGGACCGTCTCCACTCCTTTCTCGGCAAACGACCTGCCACCCACATCGCTGCCACATCCTGGTGGAAGACGGCATCTGACTGCCCGTTTCTCCATGGGTTTGTTTCTGCGAGTTCCGGATATGGCACGTGGTGGCAAGCCCAAGTCTGCCCTTGGGACACGTGACCAAGGTGATGTTGACCCCTTGGGACCAGAGGCACAGGACAGGCCTGCTTTCTGCCCAGACTCCTTCCTCAGAGTGGAGCACGCGCCTCTGCCCTAGTCGTCCCTCATGTCTCCTTAGCAGCCAGGCTTCCATCTCTCCGCACTGGGAGCGGGTGAAACTTGTCTTGCCACCAGCCTGCCTTTCGTTTCACGGCAGGCTATCCTGCTTCCCGAGCGTTTCCAGACCCCAAAGCCAACGGCTCCTTCTCTTCTGCGGGTGCGGCGTGCTGCGCCTTCCCCACACATGGCTTCTCTCTCAGGCAGAGGGGATGCCGAGGCAAAGAGGATTTCGCTCCATGCGGGTTTATTACACCGTGCTGACGGGACCAGCTCAGGCAACAGGAGCATCCCTCAGACCGGACTCTGATATCCCAATGAATGCTGTCCTTTCCCAGAGTGGATCCCAGGGCAAAGGGTCTTTCGCTCTATGCGGGTTTCTCCCATCATGCTGCAAATACTAGGCTAAGGCAAGCAACCAAGGCAGCCCCCAGAACCGTCTCTGATTACCAGCGACTGCTTTGCTTTCACAGAGCTTTTCAGCTTGGCACGAACTGTACTTCGCTGCTGCTCCCTCAGAAAGGCTTTGGTGATGGCTTTGACGCGGCCGGGAAGAAGAGCTGCGGGAGAGCTAGTGCCCCTTGGGACGTGCTTTCCCCCGCCCCAAGTTCACGCCCGGGGTTCACCTTGCTATGCCGAACTAAGCAGACACAGTCACAACCCTGCAGCAGCGTGCGTGTCCTAGCTTGGCACTCTATGCCTATTACCCTCTCCTGGGGTAGGTAAGGCTTTGACTTTTGCTCTGCGCCAAGGCAGACTCGGGGTCTAGGCCAGTGCCTTCACCACAGGAGAGAGGAGGCGACAGGATCACTGCACACGGCCCGTGAATTGGGATGGGGAACTGTGGGGGACTGTCTCCACTCCTTTCCCGGCAGGGCATGCCACATCTTGGTGGAAGACGGCATCTGACTGCCCGTTTCGTCAGGGGGGTTGTTTCTGCGTGACCCGGCTATGGCACCCGGTGGCAACGCAAGTCTGCCCTTGGCAGAAGTGGCCAAGGAGATGCTGTCCCCTTGGGACTAGAGGCACAGGACAGGCTTGCCTTCAGCCCAGACTCCTTCCTCGGAGTGAAGCACGCTCCTCTACCCTAGGCGTCCCTTCATGTCTCCTTAGTAGCCAGGATTCCATCTCTCTGCACTGGGAGCGGGTGACACTTGTCTTGCCACCAGCCCGCCTTTCGTGCCACGGTAGGCTATCCTGCTTCCCGAGCTTTACCCGACCCCAAGGCCAACGGCTCCTTCTCTTCTGCGGGGGCGGCGTGCTGCGCCTTCCCCACACTTGGCTTCTCTCTCAGGCAGAGTGGATGCTAGGGCAAAGAGTATTTCGCTCCATGTAGTTACCTTCCACCGAGCTGCAGAGACTGGCTCTGGCAAGCCGCAGCAGCATCCCCAAACCCACCTCTGATTTCCCAAACAACGCTGTGCTTTCCCAGGGGAGATGCCCAGGCAAAGACGCTTTCGCTGTATGCGGCTTTCTCCCTCCGCGAGAATGGGCTCAGGCAAGCAGTAGCAGCCCGGAGAACATTCCTCAGCGAATGCTGTGCTTTCGCAGAGGCTTTCGCTTGGAGCGAACAGCACTTCGCTGCTGCTTCCTCAGCAAGGCTTCATTCGCGTCAGGGAAGAAGAGCTGCGGGAGAACTGGTGCCTCTTGGGCCTTGCTTTCCCAGGCTCCATGTGCGCGTCCTGATTTCACCCTGCCATGCTGAACTAAGCAGACACAGCCACAACCCTGCAGTAGCGTGCGTAGCCTAGGATGGCACTCGATGCACACTACCATCTCCCAGTGTAGGCATCGCTTCGCCTTTTACTCTGGCGCTCAGGCAGACTCGCGGACTAGGCCAGTGCTTTCCCCACAGGAAAGAAGAGGTTACAGGATTCCAGCACACCGCCCGTGTACTGAATAGGGAGCTTTGGGGGACTGTCCCCACTCCTTCCCCTTCAATCCCGTGCCTCCTCCAACCTTCCACATCCTGGAGGAAGACGGCATCTGACTCCCCGTTATTTCAGGGAGCTGTTTCTGGAGTTCAGCGTAGGCGGCTGGTGGCTAGCGCATGTCTGCCCAAGGGACAGGTGGCCAAGGAGCTGCTGTCTCCTTGGGCCTAGAGGCTCAGGACAGGCATGCTTTCTGCCGAGACTCCTTCCCAAGAGTGGATCACGCGCCCTGCCCACCTCATCCCTTCATGTCTCCTTAGCAGCCAGGCTTCTGATTCTCTGCACTGGGAGCGGGTGACACTTGTATTGCCACCGGCCGCTGTGCCTACCAGGGCCGGCAGTCCTGCTTCGCAATCGTTTCCCGACTGGAAGGCCAACGGCTCCTGCTCTTCTCCCCAGGCAGCTTGCTTCACCTTCCCCGGACACGCTCCTGGGGAGCGTAGTGAATAACGTTTCCCTTTCCTTAAGGCTCTTTGCACAGGCGCAACCGCACTTCTCTCAGGCAGAGGGGATGCCCAGGCAAAGAGGATTTCGCTCCATGCGGGTTTATTACACCGTGCTGACGAGACCAGCTCAGGCAACAGGAGCATCCCTCAGACCGGACTCTGATATCCCAATGAATGCTGTCCTTTCCCAGAGTGGATCCCAGGGCAAAGGGTCTTTCGCTCTATGTGGGTTTCTCCCATCATGCTGCAAATACTAGGCTAAGGCAAGCAACAAAGGCAGCCCCCAGAACCGTCTCTGATTACCAGCGACTGCTTTGCTTTCACAGAGCTTTTCAGCTTGGCACGAACTGAACTTCGCTGCTGCTCCCTCAGAAAGGCTTTGGTGATCGCTTTTTTCGCGGCCGGGAAGAAGAGCTGCGGGAGAGCTAGTGCCTCTTGGGACGTGCTTTCCCCCGCCCCAAGTTCACGCCCGGGGTTCACCTTGCTATGCCGAACTAAGCAGACACAGTCACAACCCTGCAGCAGCGTGCGTGTCCTAGCATGGCACTCTAGGCCTATTACCATCTCCTGGGGTAGGTAAGGCTTTGACTTTTGCTCTGCGCCAAGGCAGACTCGGGTTCTAGGCCAGTGCCTTCACCACAGGAGAGAGGAGGCGACAGGATCACTGCACACGGCCCGTGAATTGGGATGGGGAACTGTGGGGGACTGTCCCCACTCCTTTCCCGGCAGGGCATGGCACATCTTGGTGGAAGACGGCATCAGACTGCCCGTTTCGTCAGGGGGGTTGTTTCTGCGTGGCCCGGCTATGGCACCCGGTGGCAACGCAAGTCTGCCCTTGGCAGAAGTGGCCAAGGAGATGCTGTCCCCTTGGGACTAGAGGCACAGGACAGGCTTGCCTTCAGCCCAGACTCCTTCCTCAGAGTGGAGCACACGCCTCTACCCTAGGCGTTCCTTCATGTCTCCTTAGTAGCCAGGATTCCATCTCTCTGCACTGGGAGCGGGTGACACTTGTCTTGCCACCAGCCTGCCTTTCGTTCCACGGTAGGCTATCCGGCTTCCCGAGCGTTTCCCGACCCCAAGGCCAACGGCTCCTTCTCTTCTGCGGGGGCGGCGTGCTGCGCCTTCCCCACACTTGGCTTCTCTCTCAGGCAGAGGGGATGGTAGGGCAAAGAGTATTTCGCTCCATGTGGCTACCTTCCACCGAACTGCAGGGACTGGCTCCCGCAAGGCGCAGCATCATCCCCAATCCCACCTCTGATTTCCCACAGAACGCTGTGCTTTCCCAGGGAAGATGCCCAGACATAGACGCATTCGCTGTATGCGGGTTTCTTCCTCCGCGAGAATGGGCTCAGGCAAGCAGAAGCAGCCCTGAGAACATTCCTCAGCGAATGCTGTGCTTTCGCAGAGGCTTTCACTTGGAGCGAACAACACTTCGCTGCTGCTTCCTCAGCAAGGCTTCATTCGCGTCAGGGAAGAAGAGCTGCGGGAGAGCTGGTGCCTCTTGGGCCTTGCTTTCCCAGGCTCCATGTGCGCGTCCTGATTTCACCCTGCCATGCCGAACTAAGCAGACACAGCCACAACCCTGCAGTAGCGTGCGTAGCCTAGGATGGCACTCGATGCACACTACCATCTCCCAGTGTAGGCATCGCTTGGCCTTTTACTCTGGCGCTCAGGCAGTCTCGCGGACTAGGCCAGTGCTTTCCCCACAGGAAAGAAGAGGTTACAGGATTCCAGCACACCGCCCGTGTACTGAATAGGGAGCTTCGGGGGACTGTCCCCACTCCTTCCCCTTCAATCCCGTGCCTCCTCCAACCTTCCACATCCTGGAGGAAGACGGCATCTGACTCCCCGTTATTTCAGGGAGCTGTTTCTGGAGTTCAGCGTAGGTGGCTGGTGGCTAGCGCATATCTGCCCTACAGACAGGTGGCCAAGGAGCTGCTGTCTCCTTGGGCCCAGAGGCTCAGGACAGGCATGCTTTCTGCCGAGACTCCTTCCCAAGAGTGGATCACGCGCCCTGCCCACCTCATCCCTTCATGTCTCCTTAGCAGCCTGGCTTCTGTTCCTTTGGCAATGGGAGCGGGTGACACTTGTATTGCCACCGGCCGCTGTGCCTACCTGGGCCGGCTCTCCTGCTTCGCAATCGTTTCCAGACTGGAAGGCCAACGGCTCCTGCTCTTCTCCCCAGGCAGCTTGCATCACCTTCTCCAGACATGCTCCTGGGGAGCCTAGTGAATAACGTGTCCCTTTCCTTAATGCTCTTTGCACAGGCCCAACCGCGCTTCACTCAGGCAGAGTGGATGCCCAGGCAAAGAGGATTTCGCTCCATGCGGGTTTATTACACCGAGCTGAGGAGACCAGCTCAGGCAACAGGAGCATCCCTCAGACCGGACTCTGATATCCCAATGAATGCTGTCCTTTCCCAGAGTGGATCCCAGGGCAAAGGGTCTTTCGCTCTACGTGGGTTTCTCCCATCATGCTGCAAATACTAGGCTAAGGCAAGCAACAAAGGCAGCCCACAGAACCGACTCTGATTTCCCAGCGACTGCTATGCTTTCACAGAGCTTTTCAGCTTGGCACGAACTGAACTTCGCTGCTGCTCCCTCAGAAAGGCTTTGGTGATCGCTCTGCCGCGGCAGGGAAGAAGAGCTGAGGGAGAGCTGGTGCCTCTTGGGACGTGCTTTCCCCCGCCCCAAGTTCACGCCCGGGATTCACCTTGCTATGCCGAACTAAGCAGACACAGTCACAACCCTGCAGCAGCGTGCGTGTCCTAGCATGGCACTCTATGCCTATTACCCTCTCCTGGGGTAGGTAAGGCTTTGACTTTTGCTCTGCGCCAAGGCAGACTCGGGGTCTAGGCCAGTGCCTTCACCACAGGAGAGAGGAGGCGACAGGATCACTGCACACGGCCCGTGCCCTGGGATGGGGAACTGTGGTGGATGTCGCCACTCCATTCTCGGCAAATGCCCTGCCACCCACATCGCTGCCACATCTTGGTGGAAGACGGCATCTGACTGCCCGTTTCTCCATGGGTTTGTTTCTGCGAGTTCCGGGTATGGCACGTGGTGGCAAGCCCAAGACTGCCGTTGGGACAGGTGGCCAAGGTGATGTTGACCCCTTGGGACCAGAGGCACAGGACAGGCCTGCCTTCTGCCCAGACTCCTTCCTCAGAGTGGAGCACGCGCCTCTACCCTAGGCGTCCCTTCATGTCTCCTTAGTAGCCAGGATTCCATCTCTCTGCACTGGGAGCGGGTGACACTTGTCTTGCCACCAGCCTGCCTTTCGTGCCACGGTAGGCTATCCTGCTTCCCGAGCGTTTCCCGACCCCAAGGCCAACGGCTCCTTCTCTTCTGCGGGGGCGGCGTGCTGCGCCTTCCCCACACTTGGCTTCTCTCTCAGGCAGAGTGGATGCTAAGGCAAAGAGTATTTCGCTCCATGTAGTTACCTTCCACCGAGCTGCAGAGACTGGCTCTGGCAAGCCGCAGCAGCATCCCCAAACCCACCTCTGATTTCCCAAACAACGCTGTGCTTTCCCAGGGGAGATGCCCAGGCAAAGACGCTTTCGCTGTATGCGGCTTTCTCCCTCCGCGAGAATGGGCTCAGGCAAGCAGTAGCAGCCCGGAGAACATTCCTCAGCGAATGCTGTGCTTTCGCAGAGCCTTTCGCTTGGAGCGAACAGCACTTCGCTGCTTCTTCCTCAGCAAGGCTTCATTCGCATCAGGGAAGAAGAGCTGCGGGAGAGCTGGTGCCTCTTGGGCCTTGCTTTCCCAGGCTCCATGTGCGCGTCCTGATTTCACCCTGCCATGCCGAACTAAGCAGACACAGCCACAACCCTGCAGTAGCGTGCGTAGCCTAGGATGGCACTCGATGCACACTACCATCTCCCAGTGTAGGCATCGCTTGGCCTTTTACTCTGGCGCTCAGGCAGACTCGCGGACTAGGCCAGTGCTTTCCCCACAGGAAAGAAGAGGTTACAGGATTCCAGCACACCGCCCGTGTACTGAATAGGGAGCTTTGGGGGACTGTCCCCACTCCTTCCCCTTCAATCCCGTGCCTCCTCCAACCTTCCACATCCTGGAGGAAGACGGCATCTGACTCCCCGTTATTTCAGGGAGCTGTTTCTGGAGTTCAGCGTAGGTGGCTGGTGGCTAGCGCATTTCTGCCCCAGGGACAGGTGGCCAAGGAGCTGCTGTCTCCTTGGGCCTAGAGGCTCAGGACAGGCATGCTTTCTGCCGAGACTCCTTCCCAAGAGTGGATCACGCGCCCTGCCCACCTCATCCCTTCATGTCTCCTTAGCAGCCAGGCTTCTGATTCTCTGCACTGGGAGCGGGTGACACTTGTATTGCCACCGGCCGCTGTGCCTACCAGGGCCGGCAGTCCTGCTTCGCAATCGTTTCCCGACTGGAAGGCCAACGGCTCCTGCTCTTCTCCCCAGGCAGCTTGCTTCACCTTCCCCGGACACGCTCCTGGGGAGCGTAGTGAATAAGGTTTCCCTTTCCTTAAGGCTCTTTGCACAGGCGCAACCGCGCTTCACTCAGGCAGAGGGGATGCCCAGGCAAAGAGGATTTCGCTCCATGCGGGTTTATTACACCGAGCTGAGGAGACCAGCTCAGGCAACAGGAGCATCCCTCAGACCGGACTCTGATATCCCAATGAATGCTGTCCTTTCCCAGAGTGGATCCCAGGGCAAAGGGTCTTTCGCTCTACGTGGGTTTCTCCCATCATGCTGCAAATACTAGGCTAAGGCAAGCAACAAAGGCAGCCCACAGAACCGACTCTGATTTCCCAGCGACTGCTATGCTTTCACAGAGCTTTTCAGCTTGGCACGAACTGAACTTCGCTGCTGCTCCCTCAGAAAGGCTTTGGTGATCGCTCTGCCGCGGCAGGGAAGAAGAGCTGCGGGAGAGCTGGTGCCTCTTGGGACGTGCTTTCCCCCGCCCCAAGTTCACGCCCGCGATTCACCTTGCTATGCCGAACTAAGCAGACACAGTCACAACCCTGCAGCAGCGTGCGTGTCCAGGCATGGCACTCTATGCCTATTACCCTCTCCTGGGTTAGGTAAGGCTTTGACTTTTGCTGTGCGCCAAGGCAGACTCGGGGTCTAGGCCAGTGCCTTCACCACAGGAGAGAGGAGGCGACAGGATCACTGCACACGGCCCGTGCCCTGGGATGGGGAACTGTGGTGGACTGTCTCCACTCCTTTCTCGGCAAACGCCCTGCCACCCACATCGCTGCCACATCTTGGTGGAAGACGGCATCTGACTGCCCGTTTCTCCATGGGTTTGTTTCTGCGAGTTCCGGGTATGGCACGTGGTGGCAAGCCCAGTCTGCCCTTGGGACAGGTGGCCAAGGTGATGTTGTCCCCTTGGGACCAGAGGCACAGGACAGGCCTTCCTTCTGCCCAGACTCCTTCCTCAGAGTGGAGCACGCGCCTCTGCCCTAGTCGTTCCTCATGTCTCCTTAGCAGCCAGGCTTCCATCTCTCCTCACTGGGAGCGGGTGAAACTTGTCTTGCCACCAGCCTGCCTTTCGTTTCACGGCAGGCTATCCTGCTTCCCGAGCGTTTCCAGACCCCAAGGCCAACGGCTCCTTCTCTTCTGCGGGTGCGGCGTGCTGCGCCTTCCCCACACATGGCTTCTCTCTCAGGAAGAGGGGATGCCCAGGCAAAGAGGATTTCGCTCCATGCGGGTTTATTACACCGTGCTGACGAGACCAGCTCAGGCAACAGGAGCATCCCTCAGACCGGACTCTGATATCCCAATGAATGCTGTCCTTTCCAAGAGTGGATCCCAGGCCAAAGGGGCTTTCGCTCTATGCGGGTTACTCCCATCATGCTGCAAATACTAGGCTAAGGCAAGCAACAAAGGCAGCCCACAGAACCGTCTCTGATTACCAGCGACTGCTTTGCTTTCACAGAGCTTTTCAGCTTGGCACGAACTGAACTTCGCTGCTGCTCCCTCAGAAAGGCTTTGGTGATCGCTTTGTCGCGGCGGTGAAGAAGAGCTGCGGGAGAGCTATTGCCCCTTGGGACGTGCTTTCCCCCGCCCCAAGTTCACGCCCGGGGTTCACCTTGCTATGCCGAACTAAGCAGACACAGTCACAACCCTGCAGCAGCGTGCGTGTCCTAGCATGGCACTCTATGCCTATTACCCTCTCCTGGGGTAGGTAAGGCTTTGACTTTTGCTCTGCGCCAAGGCAGACTCGGGGTCTAGGCCAGTGTCTTCACCACAGGAGAGAGGAGTCGACAGGATCACTGCACACGGCCCGTGAATTGGGATGGGGAACTGTGGGGGACTGTCTCCACTCCTTTCCCGGCACGGCATGCCACATCTTGGTGGAAGACGGCATCTGACTGCCCGTTTCGTCAGGGGGGTTGTTTCTGCGTGACCCGGCTATGGCACCCGGTGGCAACGCAAGTCTGCCCTTGGCAGAAGTGGCCAAGGAGATGCTGTCCCCTTGGGACTAGAGGCACAGGACAGGCTTACCTTCAGCCCAGACTCCTTCCTCAGAGTGGAATACACGCCTCTACCCTAGGCGTCTCTTCATGCCTCCTTAGTAGCCAGGATTCCATCTCTCTGCACTGGGAGCGGGTGACACTTGTCTTGCCACCAGCCCGCCTTTCGTGCCACGGTAGGCTATCCTGCTTCCCGAGCGTTTCCCGACCCCAAGGCCAACGGCTCCTTCTCTTCTGCGGGGGCGGCGTGCTGCGCCTTCCCCACACTTGGCTTCTCTCTCAGGCAGAGGGGATGCTAGGGCAAAGAGTATTTCGCTCCATGTGGCTACCTTCCACCGAACTGCAGGGACTGGCTCTCGCAAGGCGCAGCATCATCCCAAAACCCACCTCTGATTTCCCACAGAACGCTGTGCTTTCCCAGGGAAGATGCCCAGGCAAAGACGCTTTCGCTGTATGCGGGTTTCTCCCTCCGCGAGAATGGGCTCAGGCAAGCAGAAGCAGCCCTGAGAACATTCCTCAGCGAATGCTGTGCTTTCGCAGAGGCTTTCACTTGGAGCGAACAGCACTTCGCTGCTGCTCCCTCAAAAAGGCTTTGGGTGTTCGTTCTGTCACGGCAGGGAAGAAGAGCCGCGGGAGAGCTGGTGCCTCTTTGGACTTGCTTTCCCGGCTCCAAGTTCACGCCCGGGGTTCACCTTGCTATGCCGAACTAAGCAGACATAGTCACAACCCAGCAGCAGCGTGCGTGTCCTAGCATGACACTCTATGCCTATTACCATCTCCTGGGGTAGGTAAGGCTTTGCCTTTTGCTCTGGCGCTCAGGCAGACTTGGGGTCTAGGCCAGTGCCTTCACCACAGGAGAGAGGAGGCGACAGGATCACTGCACACGGCCCGTGCACTGGGATGGGGAACTGTGGTGGACTGTCTCCACTCCTTTCTCGGCAAACGCCCTGCCACCCACATCGCTGCCACATCTTGGTGGAAGACGGCATCTGACTGCCCGTTTCTCCATGGGTTTGTTTCTGCGAGTTCCGGGTATGGCACGTGGTGGCAAGCTCAAGTCTGCCCTTGGGACAGGTGGCCAAGGTGATGTTGTCCCCTTGGGACCAGAGGCACAGGACAGGCCTGCCTTCTGCCCAGACTCCATCCTCAGAGTGGAGCACGCGCCTCTGCCCTAGTCGTCCCTTCATGTCTCCTTAGCAGCCCGGCTTCCATCTCTCCGCACTGGGAGCGGGTGAAACTTGTCTTGCCACCAGCCTGCCTTTCGTTCCACGGCAGGCTATCCTGCTTCCCGAGCGTTTCCAGACCCCAAAGCCAACGGCTCCTTCTCTTCTGCCGGTGCGGTGTGCTGCGCCTTCCCCACACTTGGCTTCTCTCTCAGGCAGAGGGGATGCTAGGGCAAAGAGTATTTCGCTCCATGTGGTTACCTTCCACCGAGCTGCAGAGACTGGCCGCAGCAGCATCCCCAAACCCACCTCTGATTTCCCAAACAACGCTGTGCTTTCCCAGGGGAGATGCCCAGGCAAAGACGCTTTCGCTGTATGCGGCTTTCTCCCTCCGCGAGAATGGGCTCAGGCAAGCAGTAGCAGCCCGGAGAACATTCCTCAGCGAATGATGTGCTTTCGCAGAGGCTTTCGCTTGGAGCGAACAGCACTTCGCTGCTGCTTCCTCAGCAAGGCTTCATTCGCGTCAGGGAAGAAGAGCTGCGGGAGAGTTGGTGCCTCTTGGGCCTTGCTTTCCCAGGCTCCATGTGCGCGTCCTGATTTCACCCTGCCATGCCGAACTAAGCAGACACAGCCACAACCCTGCAGTAGCGTGCGTAGCCTAGGATGGCACTCGATACACACTACCATCTCCCAGTGTAGGCATCGCTTGGCCTTTTACTCTGGCGCTCAGGCAGACTCGCGGACTAGGCCAGTGCTTTCCCCACAGGAAAGAAGAGGTTACAGGATTCCAGCACACCGCCCGTGTACTGAATAGGGAGCTTTGGGGGACTGTCCCCACTCCTTCCCCTTCAATCCCGTGCCTCCTCCAACCTTCCACATCCTGGAGGAAGACGGCATCTGACTCCCCGTTATTTCAGGGAGCTGTTTCTGGAGTTCAGCGTAGGCGGCTGGTGGCTAGCGCATGTCTGCCTCATGGACAGGTGGCCAAGGAGCTACTGTCTCCTTGGGCCCAGAGGCTCAGGACAGGCATGCTTTCTGCCGAGACTCCATCCCAAGAGTGGATCACGTGCCCTGCCCACCTCATCCCTTCATGTCTCCTTAGCAGCTAGGCTTCTGATTCTCTGCACTGGGAGCGGGTGACACTTGTATTGCCACCGGCCGCTGTGCCTACCAGGGCCGGCTCTCTTGCTTCGCAATCGTTTCCCGACTGGAAGGCCAACGGTTCATGCTCTTCTCCCCAGGCAGCTTGCTTCACCTTCTCCAGACATGCTCCTGGGAAGCGTAGTGAATAACGTGTCCCTTTCCTTAAAGCTCTTTGCACAGGCGCAACCACGCTTCTCTAAGACAGAGGGGATGCCCAGGCAAAGAGGATTTCGCTCCATGCGGGTTTATTACACCGTGCTGACGAGACCAGCTCAGGCAACAGGAGCATCCCTCAGACCGGACTCTGATATCCCAATGAATGCTGTCCTTTCCCAGAGTGGATCCCAGGGCAAAGGGGCTTTCGCTCTATGCGGGTTTCTCCCATCATGCTGCAAATACTAGGCTAAGGCAAGCAACAAAGGCAGCCCACAGAACCGACTCTGATTTCCCAGCGACTGCTATGCTTTCACAGAGGTGTTCAGCTTGGCACGAACTGAACTTCGCTGCTGCTCCCTCAGAAAGGCTTTGGTGATCGCTCTGCCGCGGCAGGGAAGAAGAGCTGCGGGAGAGCTGGTGCCTCTTGGGACGTGCTTTCCCCCGCCCCAAGTTCACGCCCGGGGTTCACCTTGCTATGCCGAACTAAGCAGACACAGTCACAACCCTGCAGCAGCGTGCGTGTCCTAGCATGGCACTCTATGCCTATTACCCTCTCCTGGGGTAGGTAAGGCTTTGACTTTTGCTCTGTGCCAAGGCAGACTCGGGGTCTAGGCCAGTGCCTTCACCACAGGAGAGAGGAGGCGACAGGATCACTGCACACGGCCCGTGCACTGGGATGGGGAACTGTGGTGGACTGTCTCCACTCCTTTCTCGGCAAACGCCCTGCCACCCACATCGCTGCCACATCCGGTGGAAGACGGCATCTGACTGCCCGTTTCTCCATGAGGTTGTTTCTGCGAGTTCCGGGTATGGCACGTGGTGGCAAGCCCAAGTCTGCCCTTGGGACAGGTGGCCAAGGTGATGTTGTCCCCTTGGGACCAGAAGCACAGGACAGGCCTGCCTTCTGCCCAGACTCCTTCCTCAGAGTGGAGCACGCGCCTCTGCCCTAGTCGTCCCTTCATGTCTCCTTAGCAGCCAGGCTTCCATCTCTCCGCACTGGGAGCGGGTGACACTTGTCTTGCCACCAGCCTGCCTTTCGTGCCACGGCAGGCTATCCTGCTTCCCGAGCGTTTCCCGACCCCAAGGCCAACGGCTCCTTCTTTCTGCGGGGGCGGCGTGCTGCGCCTTCCCCACACTTGGCTTCTCTCTCTGGCAGAGGAAATGCTAGGGCAAAGAGTATTTCGCTCCATGTGGTTACCTTCCACCGAGCTGCAGACTCTGGCTCTAGCAAGCCGCAGCAGCATCCCCAAACCCACCTCTGATTTCCCAAACAACGCTGTGCTTTCCCAGGGGAGATGCCCAGGCAAAGACGCTTTCGCTGTATGCGGGGTTCTCCCTCAGCGAGAATGGGCTCAGGCAAGCAGTAGCAGCCCGGAGAACATTCCTCAGCGAATGCTGTGCTTTCGCAGAGGCTTTCGCTTGGAGCGAACAGCACTTCGCTGCTGCTCCCTCAGCAAGGCTTCATTCGCGTCAGGGAAGAAGAGCTGCGGGAGAGTTGGTGCCTCTTGGGCCTTGCTTTCACAGGCTCCATGTGCGCATCCTGGTTTCACCATGCCAGGCCGAACTAAGCAGACACAGCCACAACCCTGCCGTAGCGTGCGTAGCCTAGGATGGCACTCTATGTACACTACCATCTCCCAGTGTAGGCATCACTTGGCCTTTTACTCTGGCGCTCAGGCAGACTCGCGGACTAGGCCAGTGCTTTCCCCACAGGAAAGAAGAGGTTACAGGATTCCAGCACACCGCCCGTGTACTGAATAGGGAGCTTTGGGGGACTGTCCCCACTCCTTCCCCTTCAATCCCGTGCCTCCTCCAACCTTCCACATCCTGGAGGAAGACGGCATCTGACTCCCCGTTATTTCAGGGAGCTGTTTCTGGAGTTCAGCGTAGGCGGCTGGTGGCTAGCGCATGTCTGCCTCACGGACAGGTGGCCAAGGAGCTACTGTCTCCTTGGGCCCAGAGGCTCAGGACAGGCATGCTTTCTGCCGAGACTCCATCCCAAGAGTGGATCACGCGCCCTGCCCACCTCATCCCTTCATGTCTCCTTAGCAGCTAGGCTTCTGATTCTCTGCACTGGGAGCGGGTGACACTTGTATTGCCACCGGCCGCTGTGCCTACCAGGGCCGGCTCTCTTGCTTCGCAATCGTTTCCCGACTGGAAGGCCAACGGTTCATGCTCTTCTCCCCAGGCAGCTTGCTTCACCTTCTCCAGACATGCTCCTGGGAAGCGTAGTGAATAACGTGTCCCTTTCCTTAAAGCTCTTTGCACAGGCGCAACCACGCTTCTCTAAGACAGAGGGGATGCCCAGGCAAAGAGGATTTCGCTCCATGCGGGTTTATTACACCGTGCTGACGAGACCAGCTCAGGCAACAGGAGCATCCCTCAGACCGGACTCTGATATCCCAATGAATGCTGTCCTTTCCCAGAGTGGATCCCAGGGCAAAGGGGCTTTCGCTCTATGCGGGTTTCTCCCATCATGCTGCAAATACTAGGCTAAGGCAAGCAACAAAGGCAGCCCACAGAACCGACTCTGATTTCCCAGCGACTGCTATGCTTTCACAGAGGTGTTCAGCTTGGCACGAACTGAACTTCGCTGCTGCTCCCTCAGAAAGGCTTTGGTGATCGCTCTGCCGCGGCAGGGAAGAAGAGCTGCGGGAGAGCTGGTGCCTCTTGGGACGTGCTTTCCCCCGCCCCAAGTTCACGCCCGGGGTTCACCTTGCTATGCCGAACTAAGCAGACACAGTCACAACCCTGCAGCAGCGTGCGTGTCCTAGCATGGCACTCTATGCCTATTACCCTCTCCTGGGGTAGGTAAGGCTTTGACTTTTGCTCTGTGCCAAGGCAGACTCGGGGTCTAGGCCAGTGCCTTCACCACAGGAGAGAGGAGGCGACAGGATCACTGCACACGGCCCGTGCACTGGGATGGGGAACTGTGGTGGACTGTCTCCACTCCTTTCTCGGCAAACGCCCTGCCACCCACATCGCTGCCACATCCGGTGGAAGACGGCATCTGACTGCCCGTTTCTCCATGAGGTTGTTTCTGCGAGTTCCGGGTATGGCACGTGGTGGCAAGCCCAAGTCTGCCCTTGGGACAGGTGGCCAAGGTGATGTTGTCCCCTTGGGACCAGAAGCACAGGACAGGCCTGCCTTCTGCCCAGACTCCTTCCTCAGAGTGGAGCACGCGCCTCTGCCCTAGTCGTCCCTTCATGTCTCCTTAGCAGCCAGGCTTCCATCTCTCCGCACTGGGAGCGGGTGACACTTGTCTTGCCACCAGCCTGCCTTTCGTGCCACGGCAGGCTATCCTGCTTCCCGAGCGTTTCCAGACCCCAAGGCCAACGGCTCCTTCTTTCTGCGGGGGCGGCGTGCTGCGCCTTCCCCACACTTGGCTTCTCTCTCTGGCAGAGGAAATGCTAGGGCAAAGAGTATTTCGCTCCATGTGGTTACCTTCCACCGAGCTGCAGACTCTGGCTCTAGCAAGCCGCAGCAGCATCCCCAAACCCACCTCTGATTTCCCAAACAACGCTGTGCTTTCCCAGGGGAGATGCCCAGGCAAAGACGCTTTCGCTGTATGCGGGGTTCTCCCTCAGCGAGAATGGGCTCAGGCAAGCAGTAGCAGCCCGGAGAACATTCCTCAGCGAATGCTGTGCTTTCGCAGAGGCTTTCGCTTGGAGCGAACAGCACTTCGCTGCTGCTCCCTCAGCAAGGCTTCATTCGCGTCAGGGAAGAAGAGCTGCGGGAGAGTTGGTGCCTCTTGGGCCTTGCTTTCACAGGCTCCATGTGCGCATCCTGGTTTCACCATGCCAGGCCGAACTAAGCAGACACAGCCACAACCCTGCCGTAGCGTGCGTAGCCTAGGATGGCACTCTATGTACACTACCATCTCCCAGTGTAGGCATCACTTGGCCTTTTACTCTGGCGCTCAGGCAGACTCGCGGACTAGGCCAGTGCTTTCCCCACAGGAAAGAAGAGGTTACAGGATTCCAGCACACCGCCCGTGTACTGAATAGGGAGCTTTGGGGGACTGTCCACACTCCTTCCCCTTCAATCCCGTGCCTCCTCCAAGCTTCCACATCCTGGAGGAAGACGGCATCTGACTCCCCGTTATTTCAGGGAGCTGTTTCTGGAGTTCAGCGTAGGCGGCTGGTGGCTAGCGCATGTCTACCCCAGGGACAGGTGTCCAAGGAGTTTCTGTCTCCTTGGGCCCAGAGGCTCAGTACCGGCATGCTTTCCGCCCAGAGTCCTTCCTCTGAGAGGAGCACGCGCCCTGCCCACCTCATCCCCTCCTGTCTCTTTCGCAGCCACGCTTCTGTCTCTCTGCACTGGGAGCAAGTGACACTTGTATTGCCACCCCCTCTATGCCTGCCAGGGCCTGCTATCCTGCTTCGTAACCGTTTCCAGACCAGAAGGCCAAGGGCTCCTGCTCTTCTCCCCGGGCAGCGGCTTCACCTTCCCCAGACATTATCCTGGGGAGCATAGTGAAAAACGTTTCCCTCTCCTTAAGGCTCTTTCCACTTGCACAATCGTGCTTGTTCCTCAGGCAGACAAGATGCCTAGGCTAAGAGGATTTCGCTCTATGCGAGCCCACAGAACCGACTCTAATTTCCCAACGTCTGCTATGCTTTCGCAGACGTTTTCAGCTTAGCACTAACCAAACTTCGCTGCTGCTCCCTCACAAAGGCTTTGGGTGTTCGCTCTTTCGCGGCAGGGAAGAGGAGCCGCGGGAGAGCTGGTGCCTCGTGGGCCGTGCTTTCCCGGGCTCCAAATTCACGCCAGGGGTTCACCTTGCTATGCCGAACTAAGAAGACTCAGTCACAACCCTGCAGCAGCGTGCGTGTCTTAGTATGTCACTTTATGCTTATTACCATTTCCTGGGGTAGGTAAAACTTTGCCTATTGCTCTGGCGCTCAGGCAGACTCGGTGTCTCGGATAGTGCCTTCACCACAGGCGAGAGGAAGGAACAGGATCCCTGAACACGGCCCGTGCACTGAGATGAGGAACTGTGGGGGACTGTCTCCACTCCTTTCTCGGCAATCGCCCTGCCACCCACATCGCTGCCACGTGTTGGTGGAAGACGGCATCTGAATGTCCGTTTCTCCATGGGGTTGTTTCTGAGAGTTCCGGGTATGGCACGTGGTGGCAAGCCCAAGTCTGCCCTTGGGACAGGTGCCCAAGGAGATGCTGTCCCCTTGGGACCGGAGGCATAGGACAGGCTTGCCTTCTGCCCAGACTCCTTCCTCAGAGTGGAGCACGTGCCTCTGCCCTAGTCGTCCCTTCATGTCTCCTTAGGAGCCAGGCTTCCATCTCTCCGCACTGGGAGTGGGTGACACTTGTCTTGCCACCGGCCTGCTGTTCATGCCATGGCAGGTGATCCTGCTTCCCGAGCGTTTCCCGAACCCAAGGCCAACGGCTCCTCTTCTCCGGGGGCGGCGTGCTGTGCCTTCCCCACACTTGGCTTCTCTCTCAGGCAGAGTGGATGCTAGGGCAAAGAGTACATCTCTCCATGCGGGTTTCTTCAACTGAGCTGCAGAGACTAGCTCAGGCAAGTAGCAGCAGCATCCCGAAATCCACCTATGATTTCCCAAGGAACGCTGTGATTTCGGAGGTGAGTTGGCCAGGCAAGGAGGCTATCGCTGTATGCGGGTTTCTCCCACCGCGCGACTGGGCTCAGGCAAGCAGCAGCAGCCACAGAACATTTCTCAGCGAATGCTGTGATTTCGCAGAGGCTTTGGCTTGAAGCGAAAAGCACTTCGCTGTTGCTTCCTCAGAAAGGCAAATGTGTTCACTCTGTCGATACAGCAAGTCCCAAGTGGAACTAGCTCTCCCGCGGCGGAGAAGAAAAGCCGCGGAAGAGCTTGTGCCTCTTGGGACTTGCTTTCCCGGGCTCCAAGTTCTCGCCCGGGGTTCACAGTGCCTGGCCTAACTGAGCCGACACAGCCACAACCCTGCAGTAGTGTGCGTAGCCTAGTATGGCACACTATGCACACTACCATCTCCCAGTGTAGGCATCGCTTGGCCTTTTACTCTGGCGCTCAGGGGGTCTCGCAGACTAGGCCAGTGCTTTGCCCACAGGAAAGGAGAGGTGACAGGATCCCTGTACACCGCCCGTGTACTGAATAGGGAGCTTTGAGGGACTGTCCCCACTCCTATCCCTTAAACCCCGTGCCTCCTCCAAGCTTCCACATCCTGGAAAAAGAAGGCATCTGACTCCCCGTTATTTCAGGGAGATGTTTCTGCGAGTTCAGTGTAGGGGCCTGGTGGCTACGGCATGTCTGCCCCAGAGAAAGTTGGCCAAGGAGCAGCTGTCTTCTTGGGCACAGAGGCTCAGGACAGGCAGGCTTTCCGCCCAGACTCCTTCCTAAGAGAGGAGCACACGCCCTGCGACCATATCCCCTCCTATCTCCTTAGCAGCCAGGCTTCTGCCTCTCTGCACAGGGAGCGGGTGACACTTGTATTGCCACCGACCGATGTCCCTCCAGGACTGGCTCTCCTGCTTCGCAACCGTTTCCAGACCAGAAGGCCAACGGCTCCTGCTCTTCTAAACAGGCAGCGTGCTTCATCTTCCACAGACATGCTCCTGGGGAGCGTAGTGAAAAACGTGTCCCTTTCCTTAAGGCTCTATCCACAGGCGCAACCGTGCTTCTCTCTCAGGCAGAGGGGAAGGGGATGCCCAGGAAAAGAGGCTTTCGCTCTATGCGGGTTTATCCCATCGTGCTGCAAATACTAGGCTAAGGCAAGAAACAAAAGCAGGCCACAGAACCGACTCTGATTTCCCAGCGACTGCTATGCTTTCGCAGAGGTATTCAGCTTGGCACGAACCGAACTTGGCTGCTACTCCCTCAGAGTGCCTTTGGGTGTTCGCTCTGTCGCGGCAGGGAAGAAGAGCCGCGGGAGAGCTGTTGCCTCTTGGGACGTGCGTTCACGGGTTCCAAGTTCACGCCAGGGTTCACCTTGCTTTGCCGAACTAAGCGAACTCAGTCACAACCCTGCAGCAGCGTGCGTGTCCTAGCATGGCACTCTATGCCTATTACCATCTCCTGGGGTAGGTAAGGCTTTGCCTTTTGCTCTGGCGCTCAGGCAGACTCGAGGTCTAGGCCAGTGCCTTCACCACAGGAGAGAGGAAGCGAAAGGATCACTGCACGCGGCCCGTGCACTGGGATGGGGTACTGTGGGGGACTGACTCCACTCCTTTCTCGGAAAACGCCCAGCCACCCACATCGCTGCCACGACTTGGTGGAAGATGGCATTTGACTGCCCATTTCTCCATGGGGTTTTTTCTGCGAGTTCCGGGTATGGCACGTGGTGGCAAACCCAAGTCTGCCCTTGGGAGAAGTGGCCAAGGAGATGCTGTCCCCTTGGGACCAGAGGCACAGGACAGGCCTGCCTTCTGCCCAGACTCATTCCTAAGAGAGGAGCACGCGTCCTGCCCACCTCATCCCCTCCTGTCTTCTTAGCAGCCAGTCTTCTGCCTCACTGCACTGGGAGTGGGTGACACTTGTATTGCCACCGGCCGCTGTGCCTTACAGGGCCGGCTTTCCTGCTTCGCAACCGTTTCCAGACCAGAAGGCCAAAGGCTCCTGCTCTTCTAAACGGGCAGCTTGCTTCACCTTCCACAGACATGCTCCTGGGGAGCGTAGTGAAAAACGAGTCCCTTTCCTTAAGGCTCTTTCCACAGGAGCAATCGCGCTTCTATCTCAGGCAGAGGGGAAGGGGATTCCAGGGCAAAGAGGCTTTGGCTCTATGCGGGTTTCTCCCATCGTGCTGCAAATACTAGGCTAAGGCAAGCAACAAAAGCAGCCCACAGAACCGACTCTGATTTCCCAGCGACTGCTATGCTTTCGCAGAGGTTTTCAGCTTGGCACGAACCGAACTTCGCTGCTGCTCCCTAAGAAAGGCTTTGGGTGTTCGCTCTGTCACGGCAGGGAAGTAGAGCGGCGGGAGAGCTGTTGCCTTTTGGGACATGCGTTCCCGGGTTCCAAGTTCACGCCAGGGGTTCACCTTGCTATGCCGAACTAAGCAGACACAGTCACAACCCTGCAGCGGCCTGCGTGTCCTACCTCACTGAAATAATGGGGAGTCATATGCCTTCTTCCTCCAGGATGTGGATGCTTGGAGGAGGCACAGGGTTTAAGGGGAAGGAGTGGGGACAGTCCCACAAAGCTCCCTATTCAGTGCACGGGCGGTGTGCAGGGATCCAGTCACCTCCTCTTTCCTGTGGGGAAAGAACTGGCATAGTCCGCGAGTCCGCCTAAGCGCGAATAGGCCAAGCGATGCCTACACTGGGAAATGGTAGTGTGCATAGAGTGCCATCCTAGGCTACGCACGCTACTGCAGGGTTGTGGCTGTGTCTGCTCACTTCGGCCTGTCAGGGTGAACCCAGGATGCGAACATGGAGCCCGGGAAAGCAAGGCCCAAGAGGCCCCAGCTCTCCCACAGCACTTCTTCCCTGACGCGAATGAAGCCTTGCTGAGGAAGCAGCAGCGAAGTGCTGTTCGCTCCAAGCCAAAGCCTCTGCGAAAGCACAGCATTCACTGAGAAATGTTCTGCGGGCTGCTGCTCCTTGCCTGAGCGCAGTCTCACGGTGGTAGAAACCCGCATACATCGAAAGCCTCTTTGCCTGGGCATCTCCCCTGGTAAAGCACAACATTCCTTGGAAATCAGATTTGGGTTTGGGTATGATGCTGCTGCTTGCCTGAGATAGTCTCCGCAGCTCGGTGGAAGATACCCGCATGGAGCGAAATACTCTTTGCCCTAGCATCCCCTCTGCCTGAGAGAGAAGCCAAGTGTGGGGAAGGCCCAGCATGCTGCCCCCTGAGAAGAGAAGGAGCCGTTGGCCTTGGGGTCGGAAACGCTAGGGAAGCAAGATAGCCTGCCGGGGCACGACCAGCTGGCCGGTGGCAGGACAAGTGACACCCGCTCCCAGTGCGGTGAGATGGAAGCCTGGCTGCAAAGGTGACATGAGGTGATGACTAGGGCAGAGGCGCGTGCTCCAATCTGAGGAAGGAGTCTGGGCAGAAGGCAGGCCTGTGCTGTGCCTCCGGTACCAAGGAGACAGCATCTCCTTGGCCACCTCTGCCAAGGGCAGACGTGGGCTTGCCACCACGTGGTGTGCCATACGCGGAACTCGCAGAAAGAATCCATGAAGAAACGGGCAGTCAGATACCGTCTTCCACCAAGACGTGGCAGCGATGTGGGCGGCAGGGCATTTGCCTGTAAGGAGTGGAGACAGTCCCCCACAGTTCCCCATCCCAGTGCACGTGCCGTGTGCAGTGATCCTGTGGCCTCCTCTCTCCTGTGGTGAAGGCACTACCCTAGACACCGAGTCTGCCTGAGCGCCAGAGCAATAGGCAAAGCTTTACCTACCCCAGGAAATGGTAATAAACATAGAGTGCCATGCTAGGACACGCACGCTGCTGCAGGGTTGTGACTGTGTCTGCTTAGTTCGGAATAGCAAGATGAACCCCGGGCATGAACTTGGAGCCCGGGAAAGCACGGCCCACGAGGCACCAGCTCTCTCGCGGCTCCTCTTCCCTGCCGCGACAGAGCGAACACCCAAAGCATTTCTGAGGGAGCAGCAGCGAAGTTCGGTTCGTGCCAAGCTGAATTTCTGAGAAAGCATAGCAGACCCTGGGAAATCAGCATCGGTTCTGTGGGCTGCTTTTGTTGCTTGCCTTAGCCTAATATTTGCAGCACGATGGGAGAAACCCGCAGAGAGTGACATCGTCTTTGCCTGGGCATCCACTCTGCCTGGGAGAGAGGCGCGGTTGCGCCTGTGGAAAGAGCCTTAAGGAAAGGGACACGTTATTCACTACGCTCCCCAGGAGCATGTCTGTGGAAGTTGAAGCACGCAGGCCGGGGTGAAGTACTGGAGCCGTTGGCCTTCTGGTCTGGAAACGGTTGAGAGGCAGGACAGCCGTCCCGGGCAGGCACAGCAGCCGGTGACAATACATGTGTCACCCGCTCCCAGTGCAGAGAGACAGATGCCGGGCTGCTAAGGTGACAAGAGGGGATGTGATGGGCAGGGCAAGTGCTCCTCTCTTAGGAAGGAGTCTGGGCGGAAAGCATGCCTATCCTAAGCCTCTGGGGCCAAGGAGACAGCAGCTCCTTGGCCACCTGTCCTTGGGCCAGACATGGGCTAGCCACCAGGCGCCTACGCTGAACTCGCAGAAACATCTCCCTGAAATAACGGGGAGTCAGATGCCTTCTTCCTCCAGGATGTGGAAGCTTGGAGGAGTCACGGCATTTAAGGGGAAGGAGTGGGAACAGTCCCCAAAAGCTCCCTATTCAGTGCATGGGCGGTGTGCAGGGATCCTGTCACCTCTCCTTTCCTGTGGGGAAAGCACTAGCCTAGTCCGCGAGTCTGCCTGTGCGCTAGAGTAAAAGGCCAAGCGATGCCTAAACTGTGAGATGTTAGTGTGCATAGAGTGCCATCCTAGGCTACGCACGCTACTGCAGAGTTGTGGCTGTGTCTGCTTAGTTCAGCCTGGCACGGTGAAACCAGGACGCGAACATGGAGCCTGGGAAAGCAAGGCCCAAGAGGCACCAGCTCTCCGCAGCTCTTCTTCCCTGACGCGACTGAGGCCTTACTGAGGAAGCAGCAGCGAAGTGCTGTTCGCTCCAAGCCAAAACCTCTGCGAAAGCACAGCATTCGCTGACAAATGGTCTGCGTGCTGCTGCTGCTTGCCTGAGCCCATTCTCGCGGAGGGAGAAACCCGCATACACGGAAAGCCTCTTTGCCTGGGCATCTCCCCTGGGAAAGCACAACGTTTCTTGGGAAATCAGAGTTGGGTTTGGGGATGCTGCTGTTGCTTGCCTGAGCTTGTCTCCACAGCTCGGTGGAATATACCCGCATGGAGCGAAATACTCTTTGCCCTAGCATCCCCTCTGCCTGAGAGAGAAGCCAAGTGTGGGGAAGGCGCAGCACGCCGCCCCCGCAGAAGAGATGGAGCCATTGGCCTTGGGTTCGGGATACGCTCAGAAACGATAGCCTGCCGTGGCACGAACAGCAGACCTGTGGCAAGACAAGTGTCACCCGCTCCCAGTACAGAGAGTTGGAAGCCTGGCTGCTAAGGAGACATGAACGGACGATTAGGGCAGAGGCGTGTGCTCCACTCTGAGGAAGGAGTCTGGGCAGAAGGCAGGCCTGTCCTGTGCCCCAGGTCCCAAGGGGACAGCATCACCTTGGCCACCTGTCCCAAGGACAGACTTGGGCTTGCCACCAGGTGCCATACCCTGAACTCACAGAAACAATCCCATGGAGAAACGGGCAATCAGATGCCGTCTTCCACCAAGATGTGGCAGCGATGTGGGTGGCAGGGCGTTTGCCGGGAAAGGAGTGGAGACAGTCACCCACAGTTCCCCATCCCAGTGCACGGGCCGTGTGCAGTGATCCTGTCGCCTCCTCTCTCCTGTGGTGAAGGCACTGGCCTAGACCCCAAGTCTGCCTGAGCGCCAGAGCAAAAGGCAAAGCCTTACCTACCCCAGGAGATGGTAATAGGCATAGAGTGCCATGCTAGGACACGCACGCTGCTGCTGGGTTGTGACTATGTCTGCTTAGTTCGGCATAGCAAGGTGAACCCCGGGCGTGAACTTGGAGCCGGGAAAGCAAGTCCCAAGAGGCACCAGCTCTCCCGCGGCTCTTCTTCCCTGCCGTGACAGAACGAACACCCAAAGCCTTTTTGAGGGAGCAGCAGCGAAGTTCGGTTCGTGCCAAGCTGAAAACCTCTGTGAAAGCATAGCAGTCGCTGGGAAATCAGAGTCGGTTCTGTGGGCTGCTTTTGTTGTTTGCCTTAGCCTAGTGTTTGCAGCACGATGGGAGAAACCGGCATCTTTGCCCTGGCATCCCCACTGAGAAAGCACAGCTTTCTTTGGGATATCAGAGTCCGCTCACGGATGTTCATGTTGCCTGAGCTGGTCTCCTCAGCACGGTGTAAAAAGCCCGCATGGAGCGAACTCCTTTATCTGTGTATCCCCTCTGCCTGAGAGAGAAGCGCGGTTGCGCCTGTGGAAAGGGCCTTAAGGAAAGGGACACGTTATTCACTACGCTCCCCAGGAGCATGTCTGGGGAAGGTGAAGCAAGCTGCCTGGGGAGAAGAGCAGGAGCCGTTGGCCTTCCAGTCTGTAAACGGTTGAGAAGCAGGAGAGCCGGCCCTGGCAGGCACAGCGGCCGGTGGCAATACAAGTGTCACCCGCTCCCAGTGCAGAGAGACAGAAGCCTGGCTGCTAAGGAGACATGAAGGGATGAGGTGGGCAGGGAGCGTGATCCACTCTTAGGAAGGAGTCTGGACAGAAAGCATGCCTGTCCTGAGCCTCTGGGCCCAAGGAGACAGCAGCTCCTTGGCCACCTGTCCCTGGGGCAGAAATGCGCTAGCCACCAGCCGCCTACGCTTAACTCCGGAAACAGCTCCCTTAAATAACGGGCAGTCAGATGCCGTCCTCCTCCAGGAGGTGGAAGCTTGGAGGAGGCACTGGGTTGAAGGGGAAGGAGTGGGGACAGTCCCCCAAAGCTCCCTATTCAGTACACGGGCGGTGTGCAGGAATCCTGTTTCCTCTCCTTTCCTGTGGGGAAAGCACTGGCCTAGTAAGCGAGTACGCATTAGCGCCAGAGTAAAAGGCCAAGCGAATCCAAGACTTGGAGATGGTAGTGTGCATCGAGTGCCATCCTAGGCTACGCACGCTACTGCAGGGTTGTGGCTGTGTCTGCTCAGTTCGGCCTGGCAGGGTGAACCCAGGACGCGAACATGGATCCCGGGAAAGCAAGGCCCAAGAGGCACCAGTTCTCCCGCAGCTCTTCTTCCCTGAAGAGACTGAAGCTTTGCTGAGGAAGCAGCAGCGAAGTGCTGTTCGCTCCAAGCCAAAGCCTCTGCGAAAGCACAGCATTCGCTGAGAAATGTTCTGCGCGCTGCTACTGCTTGCCTGAGCCCAGTCTCGTGGTGGGAGAAACCAGCATACAGCGAAAGCCTCTTTGCATGGGCATCTCCCCAGGGAAAGCACAGCGTTACTTGGGAAATCCGAGTTGGGTTTGGGGATGCTGCTGCTGCTTGCCTGAGCTAGTATCCACAGCTCGGTGGAAGATACCGCATGGAGTGAAATACCCTTTGCCCTAGCATCCCCTCTGCCTGAGAAAGAACCCAAGTGTGGGAAAGCGCAGCACTCTGCTCCCGCAGAAGAGACGGAGCAGTTGGCCTTGGGGTCTGGAAACGGTTGCTAAGCAGGACAGCCGGCCCTGGCAGGCACAGCGGGCGGTGGCAATACAAGTGTCACCCGCTCCCAGTACAGAGAGTCAGAATCCTGGCTGCTAAGGAGACATGAAGGGATGAGGTGGGCAGGGCGCGTGATTCACTCTTAGGAAGGAGTCTGCGCAGAAGGCAGGCCTGTCCTGTGCCTCTGGTCCCAAGGGGACAGCATCTCCTTGGCCACCTGTGCCAAGGGCAGACTTGAGCTTGCCACCAGGTGGCATGCCCTGAACTCGCACAAACAACCCCATGGAGAAACGGGCAGTCAGATGCCGTCTTCCACCAAGATGTGGCAGCGATGTAGGTGGGAGGGCGTTTGCCGGGGAGGGAATGGGACAGTCCACCACAGTTCCCCATCCCAGTGCACGGGCCGTGTGCAGTGATCCTGTCCCTCCTCTCTCCTGTGGTGAAGGCACTGGCCTAGACCCCGAGTCTGCCTGAGCGCCAGAGCAAAAGGCAAAGCCTTACCTACCCCAGGAGATGGTAATAGGCAAAGAGTGCCATGCTAGGACACGCACGCTGCTGCTGGGTTGTGACTGTGTCTGCTTAGTTCAGCATAGCAAGGTGAACCCCAGGCGTGAACTTGGAGCCGGGAAAACAGGTCCCAAGAGGCACCAGCTCTCCCGCGGCTCTTCTTCCCTGCCGTTACAGAGCGAACTCCTAAAGCCTTTCTGAGGGACAAGCAGTGAAGTTCGGTTCGTGCCAAGCTGAAAACCTCAGCGAAAGCATAGCGGTCGCTGGGAAATCAGAGTCGGTTCTGTGGGCTGCTTTTGTTGTTTGCCTTAGCCTAGTATTTGCAGCACGATGGGAGAAACCCGCATAGAGCAAAATCCTCTTAGCCTAGGCATCCTGTCTGCCTGAGAGACAAGCGTGGTTGCGCCTGTGGAAAGAGCCTTAAGGAAAAGGACACGTTTTTCACTACGCTCCCCAGGATAATGTCTGGGGAAGGTGAAGCACGCTGCCCGGGGAGAAGAGCAGGAGCCGTTGGCCTTCTGGTCTGGAAACGGTTATGAAGCAGGAGAGCCGGCCCTGGCAGGCACAGCGGGCGGTGGCAATAAATGTGTCACCCGCTCCCAGTGCAGAGAGACAGAAGCCTGGCTGCTAAGGAGACAGGAGGGGATGAGATGGGCAGGGCGCGTGCTCCTCTCTTAGGAAGGAGTCTGGGCAGAAAGCATGCCTGTCCTCAGCCTCTGGGCCCAAGAAGACAGCAGCTCCTTGGCCACCTGTCCCTGGGGCAGACATGCGCTACCTTCCAGGCGCCTATGCTGAACTCGCAGAAACAGCTCCCTGAAATAACGGGGAGTCAGATGCCTCCTTCCCCCAGGATGTGGAAGCTTGGAGGAGGCACGGGGTTTAAGGGATAGGAGTGGGGACAGTCCCCCACAGTTCCCCATCCCAGTGCACGGGCCGTGTGCAGTGATCCTGTCGCCTCCTCTGTCCTGTGGTGAAGGCACTGGCCAAGACCCCGAGTCTGCCTTTGCGCCAGAGCAAAAGGACATATGTAAGTCGATTTCTAATTTGTTAATTAAATTACAAAAGTAATTTTTTGGATTTGTCCTTTATTTAGAGTTTTTTTTTTTTTTAAACGAGATCCTTGGGATGGTTTTTGTGTAATATATATCACATGCCTCAACCTTTAAATTTGAATGTAGAAAAGAGTTATCAGAATGAGCCTAGAAAATATTGTTATGAAATATTTTTCTTCTGTTATATTATGTTAACTTGGGAATAATGGTAGTTACTTTTATTAGCATTTCCTACTTTCCTCATGCCCTTACAGATGAGATATCATGTTTTTCCTACTCTTTTTATCGTGGTTGTTATATTCTTCATGATCAATAACAATGAGTGAAAATTCATAACATTAATTTACTTTGGGAATGTGATATTTTAGCAAGAATCCATGACCAAAAATTTTAGCTGTTGTTCATCCTGTAGGTGAGACTATCAATGTTCCCGAAATTTCAAGAAATAGAACTTATTAATTGTGTTGGTTAATGTTTATTGTCTCTGAACTTAGAGGTGCGTAATTCAATTTAAAATTTATTTTGAATTGAAAACAAGGTCTTACTGAAGTTTAGTCATCCCACTTTATATCAGGCCTCTAGTACATTCTAATTTATTTATAGAAAATATCATAAACATGAATGTCACTTTTCCTATT
Source organism: Mustela lutreola (assembly GCF_030435805.1). Taxonomy (NCBI): domain Eukaryota; kingdom Metazoa; phylum Chordata; class Mammalia; order Carnivora; family Mustelidae; genus Mustela; species Mustela lutreola. The sequence continues at coordinate 96,030,636 of NC_081292.1, forward strand.
GCATTTATACTGAAACTGCAATGACTCAAAGACGTCAGATCTGAAAAACACTACCTTTCTATAATTTCTGTTTCCTAGGAGGAATGGATATACCATTTTAGCACAATTATCCAACAGTATTCAAAACCACCATGAATTTTAAAACATAGTTATTACACCCTAAAAATCAAGTATGAGAATGTATAAACAACCAAGTCTCTATCTGTAAATGAAATACTCCCACACAGACTGGTTTTAAAACTTTCTAACTTAAGGAATTTGATAGCACAGACTCAGGGTAGTAGTTTCAGTGCCTACAGTATACTTTCAGCGAGAGAGTAATGTAGGCTCTGAGTCACTTTCTGCCTAGAGATGACCTAATAGTGGTTCTGGCATTGTTTGTTTGTTTGTTTGTTTTTGAAAATACTTTCCTGGGCGTCATTCAGAAAATGCAGAGTTTGGCAATCTATATAAATTAAGGATGATCTTTTTGAATGTTTGTCTTTCACTACATCAAATTAACATAATTGGACAGAAATTCCACTAAATTAAGCATTGTTAGGAAACGTGTAAATTGGAGCTGCTCCAATTAGTTGCTCTTTGAACTTTGTGCTGTTGGTTCAGGATTAGATAAGGAGTTTGAAGGAAAACCTAAATCATTGCTTCCTTTTTTGAGAGAGTCTTAGCATATTTTCTTAAAATTAGCTGAAATAAACAATGTGTTTAGTCGCAAAGTGATTTGCATTTTTGCACAAACTCCCTATCTCCTTGAGAATTATAACAAATATTTCATGAAACATCATTGATCTTTACTTTGTTACACTGCTGTAAAGTACATTCAGAGTTGCCAGTTAAAAGTGTTAGTGTTGTGGGCGCCTGGGTGGCTCAGTGGGTTAAGCCGCTGCCTTCGGCTCAGGTCATGATCTCAGGGTCCTGGGATCGAGTCCCGCATCGGGCTCTCTGCTCAGTGGGGAGCCTGCTTCCTCCTCTCTCTCTCTCTCTGCCTGCCTCTCTGCCTACTTGTGATCTCTCTCTGTCAAATAAGTAAATAAAATCTTTTAAAAAAAAAAGTGTTAGTGTTGAGATGAAATGTCATGCATTTTTCTTCACTTCCATGCAAATGAACACAGTAATTTATTAAGCCACAATGAAGAAAAAAAAATTGACAATGAGTTCCAGATTTTAAAAATCACTTGCCATTCAATCCAAATTGTGAGTTTGATCGGTTACCGAACACTTTATAATGCACCCCCGGTAATTTTACAGAGATTATTTTTTTCTTACCAATTCTTGATTATTCTGTCTTGCAATGCAGAGAACGCTAACTAATTTAAAATAAGCTTCCGTTAATTTTGATTGTTATAAACTTAAAATTGATTAATTTCCATATACAGAGTTTAAAATGTTCACAATTTACATTAAATATATATTCTGTGTATACCTTGGAAAAATTATACTGAAAATTGAAATTAAAATGATGTTGTATATAGCTGAAAGAAGCCGCCTGTCCCATTTCATCTTACTATATAAGTTGGGCCAGGTAATTTATAAAATCCCTACTGCATAGCAAATCTATTTTTTGTTGGAATGGGTAGTAATGTTTGTTCTTATTTCTAAATAAGAGTTGGTCTGTGAGTGCATCTGCAACTGTATTTTTCCTAAGTGGCTTCATGGTCTTGAACTGAGAAAGCTCAGAACATTAAGCATCAAAATAATATAATTTGACATAATTAGACATCAAGGAAATGCAATTAAAATGACACTGAGATATCACTACACACTTATCAGAATGGCTAAAATAAAATATAATGACAAGACCAAAAGAAAAAAATATACCATTTGATGATACACAATGGCAAGTTGTACCATAACTTAGCCATCTCAGACTAGTGTAGTGTTAAATTTGTTTTTCTAAGCAATGTTTTGGGTCATTTACCACTTTTCAAGAATTTAAAGTGCTATCATTTTACTTAAAACTGTGAAATTTGGTCAGATTTAAATTTCAATTTATGTTAAAACATTCTGTAAACTGTGTTAAACTTTGACATTTGTTCCCTCTGTTCAGTGAATAACACTATATCATATTTTGAAAAATACACTAATTTTCAGTTTGAAAAATATCCCTTTTTCCTCTTATGGTAATTATTAATATGAATTAATAGTAGAATTTGATATGGTTCCATATGACCATAAATACTTTATTGTATATTATCAAATTTAATAATGAATATAATGTACTTCTTTGGATAATTTTTAAAGACCAGTCTACTCTTAAAAAAAAAAAAAATGGAGACGCACTTCTTCAGTTCACACAAATTTCATTTTATTATATATAACCTCAGATAAATTTCAACAAATCATAATTTATTAAAATTATGTCTACTTAAAAATCTCATAGAAGAGTAAAACCATCAAAAATAAAAATAAACATGCACAACACACACAGATCACCCATGTATTGGCAAATCACAATTGCTGTAACAATACATTAGGCATTCCACAGTTAAGGGCTATCAAAATTTCCATCAGTGACAAAAAGATTTGTATCCAAATGGACTGATTTTCCAGAATCCAAGAAAAAGTCTCCTAGGGTTTATTTAAAGATAAATATTTGAACAAATACTTCTTAAATTTAGGAAATTCAGAACATACGATTAAAGAATATTTGCAGTGCAGACTATATTCAATCCTTCCTTCAAAATGTGCCTTTGAGTACATAATTCTGTTTTCTCTATCTAAATTGAGCTGTCCTCCAAGGAAGTTTTCTAAAATGTGTGTCTCTGTGTGATAAATGTTCTAAGACCTAACATGCTTCATTGTATTTTTACTGTGCTCTCACATTTAATCAATAATTTGGCTTGATGTATAATATCTAGTTTCAAATATCTTTTCCATCTATACAAACACCCAGCTGTCTCCTTTATATGCTATTACTATTGAGAATTCTGCTGTCAGTATTATTCTTGTACATTTTAGGTGATCTGTTCTTCTCTTGGGCATCATTTATGCTCTTCTCTGTTTTTGATATTCTTAAAACTCACCATAATATATGTGAGTGTTTTTTTAAAGATTTTATTTATTTATTTGACAGAGAGAAATCACAAGTAGTTGGAGAGGCAGGCAGAGAGAGAGAGAGGAGGAAGCAGGCTCCCCGCCGAGCAGAGAGCCCCATGTGGGACTCGATCCCAGGACCCTGAGATCATGACTTGAGCCGAAGGCAGCGGCTTAACCCACTGAGCCACTCAGGCGCCCTATATGAGTGTTTTATTGTGTGTGTGTTTTTTGTTTTGTTTTGTTTCTGATTTCTCATGTATTGCATCATTTTAAGTCTGGTATCTTTTATCTTTCTTTAATTCTCCAAAATTTATCTTAGTACTTATTTAAATATTTTCTTTATTTTTTTTTCTCTTCTGCTGCATTTGGGCAGAAGTCATTAATTTGTTTGTTTGTTTTTCCCAACTCACTTATTCATTTTACAGCTATATTCACCTTATTCTCCATTTATTGTCTTCTTTATTTCAACAATTTTCACTTAATTTATATTCACAGTATAGTGTCTTTCTTTTCTTTGTATATGTATATCATTATTTTATCATATACTTTTAAGCTATTTTTAAAAATATTTTATTTATATATTTGACAGTGAGAAATCACAATACGCAGAGAGGCGGGCAGAGAGAGAGGAAGGGAAGCAGGCTACCTGCTGAGCAGAAAGCCTGATGTGGGGCTTGATCCCAGGACCCTGAGATCATGACTTGAACCGAAGGCAGTGGCTTAACCCACTGAGCCACCCAGGTGCCCCTTTTAAGCTATTTTTTAAAAGTACAGTCATTCTTTTTTTTTTAAGATTTTATTTATTTCTTTATTTGACAGAGAGAGATCACAAGTAGACGGAGGGCAGGCAGAGAGAGAGAGAGAGAGAGAGAAGCAGACTCCCTGCTGATCAGAGAGCCTGATGCAGGATTTGATCCCAGGACCCTGAGATCATGACCTGAGCTGAAGGCAGTGGCTTAATCCACTGAGCCACCTAGGCGCCCCTAAGCTATTTTTTAAATTCCTGTTCCAATAACACTTGGATTGCCATATAAAGTTAACCACATCATCTTTTTTAGGTAAGTAATTGTACTTTTTATGTGCATAGTTATTTTGGTCCATGAGTTCAGCTCCTCTTAGGATCATCAAATCTCTGTAAAGTCTGGGTATGCTAGGATTTTCTAAGCAACAATAAAATACATTGAAATCTGGTAGCTTAATTATAATAATGTTTTCTTTCTCAATCATTCACAATAGCATTACATTCTGAGTAGCTTCCTTCTATTTTGCAGCTATAGTGTTTGGAAAAACTTGAATTGTGATATCACTGTGATAATGTGAATTAGTCAGGGTTTTTCAGAGAATCGGGAAGAGGAAAAAAAAAAAAAGGAAGATATTCTCCAGGGCCAACTCTAGAAGTGACTATTAAAACATCTGTCCAAATTCAATTGAACAAAACTCAGAAATGCCATCTCCAGTGAAATACAAAGAAGAGTATATATAGTTCTGGGCACACACATCTCATTTGACCCAATGATGTACATCAATGAAAGACTGAAGGCCAATCACCACTCCATGGGAGAATTTAAAAATAAATTTACTAATGAGGCCAAGAATTCAGAATCACAAATACTTCAGAAATAATAATAACTGCCTTCACTTGATGTTATTCTGTAACATAAATCCTACAATCAAGTTTTAATTTTAAATTCTTACAATTTTAAATTCTTAAATCCTTATGAAGAAGCATCATTTGGAGGGAGCAGTTTTCATAATTTATCATCCATCAGCCTTTTTTTAAGATTTTATTTATTTATTGGACACAGAGAGAGAGAGAGAGAGATTACAAGTAAGCAGAGAGGCAGGCAAGCAGGGAGGGAAGCAGGCTTCCTTTTGAGCAGAGCCCGATGTGGGGCTGGATCCCAGGACCCAGAGACCATGACTTGAGATGAAGGCAGAGGCTTAACCCACCACCCACGTGATGAGAGAGCCCCTCAGGTGCCCCTCATCCATCAGCCTTAATTGTTTGGAGGAAAATGTGTGGATGAATAATGCCTTAGGGAGCTAATCTCTCTAAAGAATTTTCAAGTCTTTACCCCTTCAAGGTTTTGTACAGTTCTGATAGCCTCTAAACATCCAGCTGATTTCTACAGTGACAGGCCTGTTAAAAACTGTCCTCAAACCAGGAATAGAGCTTAAAACATACCAGTCAAGAGCAACTTTGAGTCTTTGAAGGAATTTATCATCATTTCTTTGTTTTTGGTTCATATCCGAAATAGTTCTGTATTACACTTGCATAATTTCTCCAGAGCTGACTTTGAAGGAGGCATTAAGTTCCAGCTAGTTCCATATTTTGGCAAGAACTATAATTCTATATTTTAAAAAACCATATTTTAGAGCACCTGGGTGGCTCAGTGGGTTAAAATCTCTGCCTTCGGCTCAGGTTATGATTCCAGGTTCCTGGGATAGAGTCCCACAGTGGGCTCTCTTCTCAGCAGGGAGCCTGCTTCCATTCCTCTCTCTCTGCCTGCCTCTCTGCCTACCTGTGATCTATGTCAAGGAAATAAATAAAATTTTAAAAAAAACATATTTTATACCACTTATTCATTAACTAAGATATCACAATACAAATAATACAAACAGTTGCTCTTTATTAATACCTTCAACCAAGATCAAAAAAATATGTCATATTTTCTCCAAAAATTTTGTATCATCTGATACGTCAGGTATATATAAAATTACATTTAAAGTTTTAAAAATATCAGCAAATATTTTCATTTAAATGCAAATTTCAAAGAAAATCTACTTTTCCAAACACGACTTTTTATGCTATTTTTTTTTAATTTTGTCGACAACTGATAAATTGTTTAGCGAGACTATAAATCTTAGATCGAAAAAATGATTAATAGATGTAGGTTCAAAATATTATATTACATTAAACATGATTTAGTCTTTGATGAACATCTGTTTGGTAATATGTTGTATCCAGATGTAGTAAATTAATGACATATATAAAATTATAGGGAAATGACACCTTCCATTCCATTATGAGTAGAGCTTTGAAAATGGTCTCAATGGCAGGGATTCTAGCCATTGTCTGTGCAAGGCATGAGGCCTGTTAGTGATTCTATTTTTCCCTCTGCAGAACGTGTCTTTCTACATTCCAGGTCCTTTCTACCCCAATAAATAATGCGGCGATTCTCTCAGTGAGTTGTACTTTTGGTTTAAACAGCCAACTGTCTCTTAAAAAGGACTTTTGTTTAAATTCCTTTAAAAAAAAAAAAAGTCCTTTCAAAAAAATCTTTTGTTTTTTATTTTTTATTTTTTAATCCCATATGTTTACTCTGATCGTGGAACTTTGTCATTTTGACCTTCTCTGCTGATTAAAACATTCTTCATCATCAGCACCTACTGCTCTCCTCTCCTGGTGGTCTCTCCGGAAGGGGTCTTCTCTAGCTCTTCTAGCAGGAGATGGGCACTTCCCCTCTACCCCTGTTGCCAGACCAACCTTACCTATCCTGCAGGGTCAGGTCGGCCTGGCTTTTTATCTGTTGTTCTCTTCTGAGTGGTTAGTTTTTCATCGATACCGTGCTTTGCTTTTGTCAGGATTTACCCTGGACTATCAAAACCCTTTTCCTGTGCCAGTGAAGCCTAAGAAACAGTCCTGATGAGAGAACCAGGAACTCGAACAGATCATATTTATCCTGAATGTTCTGTCCAAAATGAAAAATACATTTCTGAGGAGCCTCAAGATCTCTGAGAAGGGAAGTTTCACCAACTCTGTCATGTAGGGGCATCAACTCCGATTCTGTGTCAATTTTCCTACTTTCCCAGCTAGTAATTCTCTACCTCAGAAAGCCCACTCTCAACCGTTTCCTCTCTCAAAGGCAGTTGCTCTTAGAGTCTGCACATAGCACTTGGGGCCTGCTGGTCGTTGGCTACTGCCCTCTGTACCTTGGGTCTAACAGCTGCGGGGCATCAAGATGAGAACGTCTCTTGTTCTATGACTTAATATAGTTTGGGGGCACATGATAAGCAATAATCACTTTTTTTTGTTGATCCAAGTGTTCGACCTTTCTTAATTACTTTAGTACCACAGTTTACTTGTGCTAAGATTTGTCCTCCACCCCCATTTTAATATCTCTTAAGGTGGCACTCACCTTGCACTTGATGACATATCCTAGTTTAACTGACAGCATTTCTCTTTCTTAGTCGAACATAACCAGTTATTGAAGAGACTGTCTTTTTTCCACTGTATATTTCGCTCTGTCGCGTCAGGTTAGAAGAGCTGCGGCAGAGCTGTTGCCTCTTGGACCTTGCTTTCCCGGGCTCCACGTTCGCGTCCTGGGTTCACCCTGCCAAGCCGAAATGAGCAGACACAGTCTCAACCCTGCAGCAGCGTGCGTGGCCTAGGATGGCACTCTATGCCCACTACCATCTCCTGGCGTAAGCAAGGCTTGGCCTTTTGCTCTGGCGCTCAGGCGGACTCAGGGACTAGGCCAGTGCCTTCCCCAAAGGAAGGATCCCTGCACACCGCCCGTGCACTGGGATGGGGAGCTGTGGGGGACTGTCTCCACTCCTTCCCCGGTACACACCCTGCCACCGACAATGCTGCCACATTTTGGAGGAAGATGGCATCTGACTGCCCGTTCTTCCAGGGAGCTGTTTCTGCGAGTTCCGGGTATGGCTCCTGGTGGCAAGCCCAAGTCTGCCCTATAGACAGGTGGTCAAGGAGAAGCTGTTTCCTTGGGCCCAGAGGCACAGGACAGGCCTGCCTTCTGCCCAGACTCCTTCCTCAGAGTGGAGCACGCGCAACTGCCCTAGTCGTCTCCTCGTGTCTCCTTAGCAGCCAGGCGTCTGTTTCTCCGCACAGGGAGCAGGTGACACTTGTCTTGCCACCGGCCCGCTGTTCCTACCAGTGCAGGCTCTCCTGCTTCACGACTGTTTCCTGAAAACAAGGCCAATGGCTCCTTCTCTTTTCCCGGGGCGGCATGCTGCAGCTTCCCCAGACTTGCTCCAGGGTAGTACGGTGACAGATGTGTCCCTTTCCTTAAGGCCCTTTCCGGATGTGCAACCACGCTGCTCTCTCAGGCAGAGGGGATGCTAGGCGAAGAGAATTTCGCTCCATGCGGGTTTATTACACCGTGCTGTGGAGAGTAGCTCAGGCAGGCAGGAGCAGCATCCCAGAGACCGGACTCTGATTTCCCAAAGAATGCTGTGCTTTCCCAGAATGAATGCCCGGGCAAAGAGGCTTTCGCTCTATGCGGGTTTCTCCCACCATGCTGTGATAAGCACAGCATTCTCCACAGCACGTTGTAATAATCCCGCATGGAGCGAAATCCTCTTTGCCTGGGCATCCCCTCTGCCTGAGAGAGAAGCGTGGTTACACCTGTGGAAAGAGCCTTAAGGAAAGGGACACGTCTGTCACAGTGCTCCCCAGGAGCATGTCTGTGGAAGGTGCAGCATGCTGCCTGGGGAGAAGAGAAGGAGCCGTTGGCCTTGTGGTCGGAAACAGTGGCGAAGCAGGAGACCCGGCCCTGGCAGGAACAGCGGGCCGGTGGCAATACAAGTGTCACCCGCCCCCTGTGTGGAGAGATGGAAGCCTGGTTGCTAAGGAGACAAGAGTGGACCACTAGGGCAGGGCACGTGCTCCACTCTGAGGAAGGAGTCTGGGCAGAAGGCATTTCTGTCCTGTGCCTCTGGGTCCAAGGGGACAGCATCTCCTTGGACACCAGTCCCTGGTACAGACATGGTCTTGCCACCAGGTGGCTAACCTGAACTCACAGAAACAGCTCCCTGAAAGAACGGGCAGTCAGATGCCGTCTTCCTCCAGGATGTGGAATCGTTGGCGGAGGCACGGGGTTTCCGGGGTAGGAGTGGGGACAATCCCCCAAAGCTCCCCATCCCAGTGCATGGACGGTGTGCTGGGATCCTGTCGCCTCTCCTCTCCTGTTGGGAAGGCACTGGCCTAGTCCCTGAGTCCACCTGAGCGCCAGAGCAAAAGGCCAAGCCTTGCCTACGCCAGGAGATGGTAGTGGGCATAGAGTGCCATCCTAGGCCACACACGCTGCAGAAGGGTTGTGCCTGTGTCTGCCTAGTTCGGCTTGGCAGGGTGAACCCAAGGCACGAACATGGAGCCCGTGAAAGCAAGGCCCAAGAGGCAACAGCTCTCCCGCAGCTCTTCTAACCTGACGCGACAGAGCGAAATATACAGTGGAAAAAAGACAGTCTCTTCAATAACTGGTGCAGGGAAAACTGGGCACCTCTTGTAGAAGAATAAAACTCGACCATCCTCTTACAACATACCCAAAGATAAACTCATAATGGATAAAAGACCTCAACGTGAGACAGGAATCCATCAGAATCCTAGAGGAGAACATAGGTAGTAAACTCTTTGTATGAGCCACAGCGACTTCTTTCAAGATATGCCTCCAAACCAAAGGAAACAAAAGCCAAAATAGACTTGGGGAAATCATCAAACTCAAAACCTTCTGCACTGCATAGGAAACAGTAAAGAAAGAAAAGGGTCAACCCACGGAATGCAATAAGATATTAGCACATGACAGGACGGACAAAAGGTTGATATCCAGGATCTATGAAGAAATCCTCAAACTCAACACACACAAAACAGATAATTATATCAACAAATAGGCAGAAGGTATGAACAGACACTTCTCCAATGAAGACATTCCAATGGCTATCAGACACCTGAAAAAAATGTTCATCATCACTAAGCATCAAGGAGATTCAAATGTAGACCATATTATGATGTCACTTTACACCAGTTAGAATGGCCTAAATTAGCAAGACAGGAAACAGCAAGTGTTGGAAAGGATGTGGAGAAAGCGGAATCCTCTTACACTTTGGGTGGGAATGCAAGTTGGTGCAGCCTCTTTAGAGAACAGTGTGGAGATTCCTCAAGAAATTAAAAATAGAACTTCCCTATAACCCTGCAATTACACTCCTAGGTATTTACCCCAAGATACAGATGGTGTGAAAGGAAGGGCCATCTGTAACCCAAATTTATAGCAGCAATGACCACACTTGCCATACTGTGGAAAGAACCAAGATACCCTTCAATGGAAGAATGGACAAGGAAGATGTGGTCCATATACACTATGGAGTGTTAGGCCTCCATTCAGAATGGATGAATACCCAACTTTGGTAGCAACATGGAGAGGATTGGAAGAGATTCTGCTGAGTGAAATAAATCAAGCAGAGAGAGTCAATTATCATATGGTTTCACTTCTGTGTGGAGTATAACAAATAGCATGGAGGACAAGGGGAGATGGAGTGGAGAAGGGAGTGGAGGGAAATTGGAAGGATAGGCGAACCATGAGAGACGAAGGACTCTGAAAATGAATCGGAGGACTTTAAGGGGCGGGGGTTCGGGGGTTGTGGGAACCAATACTTGGGTATTAGAGAGGGCACAGGTTGCATGGAGCACTGGGTGTGCTTCTAAAACAATGAATAGGGTAACACTGAAAAGAAATTTAAAAAATGAACAGTTGTATGCCAATAATCTAAGCCACCTATGTAAAATGGGTTCATTCCTAGAAAAATATACAGTCCCAACATTGAACCAGGAAGAAATTCACAACATGCATAGACTGTTATCCAGTAATGGGATTGAAGCAGTGATTTTAAAAACCTCCCAAAAAAACAAGAGCCCAGACCTGACGGATTGGCTGGGGAATTCTACCAAACCTTCAGAGAAGAAATAACACCTCTTCTCCTGAAGCTCTTTCCAAAAATTGAAGCAGAAGGAATACTTCCAGAAACTTTTTATAAATCCAGCATTACCCTGATTAACAAACAAGGCAAAGACGTCACCAAAATGGAGAATTTCAAACCAATATCACTGATGATTATGGATGATAAGATTCTCAACAAGATTCTAGCTCGTAGGAACCTACAGTACATTAAAGAGTCTTTCCACCAAGACTGAGTAGGATCTATCCCTGGGTTGCAAGGTTGTTCGACATTCGCCAATCAATCAATGTCATAGAAGAAATTAAGAAGTGAGGAGAGAAGAACCACATGATTCTCTCAATTGATGGAGAAAAAGCATTTGACAAAACCCAGCAACAGCTCCTGACTAAAATGCTGCAAAGTATAGGGATAGAGGGAATATTCGTCAACTTCATAAAAAGTTTCTATGAAAAACCCACAGTGAATACCATTCTCAAACGGTAAAAGATGACAGCCTTCGCTTTGAAATCAGGAACATGACAAGTATTCCCACTCTCACCACTCTTGTTCAACATAGGATGTGAAGTCCTAGCAACAGCAATTAGACAAAAAAGACAAATAAAAGGTATCACATTGGCAACCAAGAAGTCAAACTGTCTCTTTTCATAGATGACATACTTGATATGGAAAACCCAAAAGACTCCATGCCCAAACTACCAGAAATCAAACAGCAGTTCAATAATGTGGCAGGTACAAAATCAAGATACATAAATCAGTGGCTTTCTTCTGCATTATCAATGAAAATACAGAAAGGGAAATTAGAGAATCTATTCCATTTACTACTGCACCCAAATAATAAGATGCCTGGGAATAAACCAAACCAAAGAGGTAAAGGATTTATACTCGAGATACTAGAGAACACTCATGAAAGAAATGCAAGAAAATGAAAAAGATGGAAAACCATTGCATTCTCATGGACCAGAAAAATAAACATTGTTAAAATGTTTATACTGCTTAGAGCAATTGGTCCATTTAATGCCTTTTCAATCACAATTCCACCGGTATCTTTCAAAGAGCAGGAACAAACACACGCCTAAAATTTTTGTGGTATCAGAAGCGACCCTGTATAGCTAAGAATTGCTGAAAGGGGAAACAACACTGGGAGCACCACTTTGGCTGATTTCCAGGGTTACTATGAAGCTGTGATCATCAAGACAACATGGGACTGGCATAAAAACAGACCCATAGACCAGTGGAACACAGTTAGAGAGCTCAGATATGGATCATCCACTCTATGCTCAAATAATCTTCAAGACAGCAGGAAAAAATATACAGTGGAAAAAAGGCAGTCTCTTCAATAAATGGTCAGGGTAAACTGGGCAACTCTAGGTAGAAGAATGAACCTCGACCATCCTCTTACACCATACACAAAGATATACTCATAATGGATAAAAGACCTCAACGTGAGACAGGAATCCATCAGAATCCTAAAAGAGAACATAGGCAGTAATCTCTTCGATATCAGCCACAGCGACTTTTTTCAAGATATGTCTCCAAAGGCAAAGGAAACAAACGCCAAAATAAAATTTGGGGACTTCATCAAAATCAGATATTTGGAAATCACAGGACAGACAAAAGATTGATATCTAGGATCTATGAAGAACTCCTCAAACTCAACACACACAAAACAGAAAATCATATCAAAAAATGGGCAGAAGATATGAAAAGACACTTCTCCATTGAAGTCATACAAATGGCTATCAGACACCTAAAAAAATGTTCACCATCACTAGGCATCAGGGAGATCCAAATGAAAACCACATTAAGATGTCACCTTGCACCAGATAGGATGGCCTAAATTAGCAAGATGGGAAACAACATGTGTTGGAGAGGATGTGGAGAAAGGGGAATCCTCTTACACTTTGGGTGTGAATGCAAGTTGGTGCAGCCTCTTTGGAGAACAGTGTGGAGATTCCTCAAGAAATTAAAAATAGAACTTGCCTATAACCCTGAAATTACACTCCTAGGTATTTAGCCCAAATATACAGATGGAGTGAAAAGAAGGGCCATCTGTAAACCAATGTTTAGAGCAGCAATGGCAACGGTTGCCAAACTGTGGATAGAACCAAGATGCCCTTCAACAGAATATATATATTTTTTTCACATAAGGAAGATGTGGTTCATATATACTCTGGAGTATTATGTCTCCATTTAGAAAGGATGAATACCCAACTTTGGTAGAAACATGGACGGGACGGGAAGAGATTCTGCTGTCTGAAATAAATCAAGCACTGAGCAGCAATTATCATATGGTTTCATTTATGTGTGGAGTGTAACAAATAGCGTGGAGGACAAGGGCAGATGGAGAAGAGAAGGGAGTGGAGGAAAATTGGAAGGGGAGGGAAACCATGAGAGACAATGGACTCTGAAAAAGAACCTGAGGGCTTTGAAAGACTGGGGGAGGGAGTTTGGGGAAACACGTGGTGGGTAATAAAGAGGGCACGGATTGCATGGAGGACTGGGTGTGGTGCTAAAACAATGAATCAGGTTACACTGAAAAGAAAATAGAAAAAAATAAAACAATATATGCCAATAAGCTAAGCAACTTAGGTGAAATGGATGCATTTTCAGAAAAATGTACAATCCCAAAATTGAACCAGGAAGAAATATGCAACCTGAATGGACCTTTATCCAGTAACGAGATTATAGCAGTGATCAAAAACCTCCCAAAAGACAAGACCCCATGACCTGAAACATGCCCTTGCGAATTCTACCAATCTTTAAGAAAAGAACTAACACCTCTTCTCCTGAAGCTCTTTCCAAAATTTGTAGCAGAAGGAAAACTTCCAGACACTTTGTATGAAGCCAGTATTACCCTGATCCACAAACCAGGCAAAGACCTCAACAAAAAGGAGAATTTTAAACCAATATCACTGATGAATATGGATGCTAATATCTCAACAAGATTCTAGCTCCTAAGAACCTCCAGCACATTAAATAGTCATTCCACCAAGACCGATTAGGATCTATCCCTGGGTTGCAAGGTTGGTTTGACATTTGCAAATCAATCAATGTCATAGAACAAATTAAGAAGTGAAGAGAAAAGAACCCCATGATCCTTTCAATTGGTGAAGAAAAAGCATTGGACAAAATCCAGCATCCACTCCTGACTAAAACACTTCAAAGTATAGGGATAGAGGGAATATTCGTCAACTTCATAAAATGTTTCTGTGAAAAACCCAGTGAATAACATCCTCAAAGGGTAAAAGATGACAGCCTTCATTTTGAAATTAGGAACATGACAAGGATGCCCACTCTCACAAATCTTGTTCAACATAGTATGTGAAGTCCTAGCAACAGCGATCAAACAACAAAGAGAAATAAAAGGTATCCCATTGGCAACCAAGAATTCAAACTCTCTCTCCTCAAACATGACATAATTGTTACGGAAATCCCAAAAGACTCTGCCACCAAACTACCAGAACTCATACAGCAATTCAGTAATGTGACAGGATACAAAATCATGATACAGAAATCAGTGGCTTTCTTCTACATTATCAATGAAAATCCAGAAAGGGAAATTAGGGAATCAATTCCATTGATACAGCACCCAAACCATTAGATACCTGTGAATAAACCAAACAAAGAGTTAAAGGATTTGTACTCGAGGAACTAGAGAACACTCATGAAAAAATGCAAGAAAAACAAAAAGACGGTAAACCATTGCATTCTCATGGATCAGAATAATAAACAATGTTAAAATGTCTATTGGGAGCAGCAATTATCATATGGTTTCATTTATGTGTGGAGTGTAACAAATAGCATGGAGGACAAGGGAGTTGGAGAAGAGAAGTGAGTGGAGGGAAATTGGAAGGGGAGGGAAACCATGAGAGACTATGGACTCTGAAAATGAATCTGAGGGCACCTTTATTTCTCTTTGCTGTCTGATTCCTGTTGCTAGGAATTCTAATACTATGTTGAACAAGAGGGGTGAAAGTGGGCATCCTTGTCTTGTTCCTGATCTCAACGGGAATGCTGCAAGCTTTTTCTCATTGAGAATGATATTTGCTGTGAGCCTTTCATAGATAGATTTGATGAAGTTCAGGAATGATCCCTCTATCCCTATACTTTGAGGCGTTTTAATCAGGAACGGATGTTGGAATTTGTCAAGTGCTTTTTCTGCATCAATTGAGAGGACCATGTGGTTCTTCTCTCTTCTCATATGAATTTGTTCTATCACATTGATTGACTTGCGAATGTTTAACCATCCTTGTAGGCCAGGGATGAATCCCACCTGGTCATGGTGGATAATCTTTTTAATGTGCTGTTGGATACTGTTTGCTAGGATCTTGTTGAGAATCTTAGCATCCATATCCATCAGTGATATTGGTCTGAAATTCTCCTTTTCGGTAGAGTCTTTGCCTGAAAAACAGTCTGAGGGGTTTGAAGTGGCGGGCGGGGGGTGGGAATTTGGGTAACGGGTGGTGGGTATTATAGAGGGAATGGATTGCATGGAGCACAGGATTTGGTGAAAAAATAATAAATACCGTTTTGCTGAAAATAAAGAAATGTAATTAAAAAATCTATGCAACATTAAAAAGATTCTTAGGGCATTGAATGAGTGGGGGTGGGATGTTCGGGAATCACATGGTGGGTAATAGAGATGGCACGGATTGCATGGAGCACTGGGTGTGGTTCTAAAACAATGAATACGGTTACACTGAAAAGAATGTGGAAAAAAAAAAACAAGTATATGCCAACAAGAGAAGCAACCTAGGTGAAATGGATGCATTCCTAGAAAACTGTAAAATCCCAAAATTGAACCAGGAAGAAATATACAACCTGAATAGACCATTATCCAGTAACGGGATTAAAGAGTGATCAAAAACTTCCCAAAAGACAAGACCCCGGGACCTGAAGGATGCCCGAGCGAATTCCACCAACCTTTAAGAAAAGAACTTACACCTCTTCTCCTGAAGCTCTTTCCAAAATTTGAAGCAGAAGGAATACTTCCAGACACTTTTTTTGAAGCCAGGATTACCCTGATCCACACACCAGGCAAGTCCTCACCAAAAAGGAGAATTTCAAACCAATATCATTGAAGAATATGGATGGTAAGATTCTCAATAAGCTTCAAGCTCCTAGGAACCTACAGTACATTAAAAAGTTTATCCACCATGACCGAGAAGGATCTATCCCTATGTTGCAAGATTGGTTCGACATTCGCAAATCAATCAATGTCATAGAACAAATTAAGAAGTGAAGATTAGAGAACCACATGGTACTCTCTATTGATGAAGAAAAAGCATTGGACAAAATCCAGCATCTGTCCCTGACTAAAATGCTGTAAAGTATGGGGATAGAGGGAATATTCGTCAACTTCATAAAATGTTTCTATGAAAAACCCACAGTGAATACCATCCTCAAAGGGTAAAAGCTGATAGCGATTGCTTTGAAATCAGGAACATGACAAGGATGCCCAATCTCACCACTCTTGTTCAACATAGCATGTGAAGTCCTAGCAACAGTAATCAGACAACAAAGAGAAACAAAAGGTATCCAACTTGGCAATGAAGAAGTCAAACTGTCTCTCCTCACAAATGACATACTTTGTATGGAAAAACCCAAAAGACTCTGCCCCCAAACTACCAGAACTCATACAGCAATTCAATAATGTGGCAGGATATAAAATCCTGGTACAGATTAGTGGCTTTCTTCTACATTATCAATGAAAATACAGAAAGGGAAATTAGAGAATCAATTCCATTTACTACAGCACCCAAACCAAAAGATACCTGGGAATAAACCAAACCAATATGGTAAAGGATTTGTACTTGAGGAACTAGAGAACACTCATGAAAGAAATGGAAGAATACCCAAACACGGAAAACTAAAGCATTACCATGGATCAGAAAAATAAATACTGTTAAAATGTCTACTATGCCTAGAGCAATCGATCCATTTAATGCCATTACAATCAAAATTTCATCGGTATCATTCAAAGAGCTGGAACAAACACATGCCTAAAATTTGTGTGGAATCAGAAGCGACACCATATTGCTAAGAATTGCTGAAAGGAAAAAAAAAAAAAAAAAACTATGAGCACCACCTTGCCTGATTTCACGGGTTACTATGAAGCTGTGAACACCAAGACAGCATGGGACTGGCAAAATAACAGATCCATAGACCAGTGGAACACAGTAGAGAGCTCAGATATAGATCATAAACTCCATGGTCAAATCTTATTCAAGAAAGCAGGGAAATATATACAGTGGAAAAAAGACAGTCTCTTCAATAAATGGTCAGGGTAAACTGGGCAGCTCTATGTAGAAGAATGAAACTCGACCATCCTCTTACACCATACACAAAGATAAACTCATAATGGATAAAAGACCTCAACGTGAAACAGGATCCATCAGAATCCTAGAGGAGTACATAGGCAGTAATCTCTTCGATATCAGCCACAGCGACTTCTTTCAAGAAATGTCTCCAAAGGCAAAGGAAACAAAAGCCAAAGTAAACTTCGGGAACTCATCAAAATCATAACCTTCTGCACTGCATAGGAAACAGTCAAGAAAGCAAAGAGGCAACCCAAGTAATGCGATAAGATATTTGATAATGACCGTACAGACAAATGGCTGATCCAGGATCTATGAAAAACACCTCAAACTCAACACACACAAAACAGATAATCATATCAAAAAATGGGCAGAAGATATGAACAGACACTTCTCCAATGAAGACATACTAATGGCTATCAGACACCTGAAGAAATGTTCATCATCACTAGGCATCAGGGAGATTCAAATGAAAATCACATTAAGATGTCACCTTACACCAGTTAGAAAGGCCTAAAATAGCAAGACAGGAAACAACATGTATTGGAAAGGATGTGGAGAAAGGGGAATCCTCTTGGACTGTGGGTGGGAATGCAAGTTGGTGCAGCCTCTTTAGAGAACAGTGTGGAGGTTCCTTAAGAAATTAAAATAGAACTTTCCTATAACCCTGCAATTACACTCCTAGGTATTTACCCCAATGAAATAGATGGAGTGAAAAGAAGGGCCATCCGTAACCCAATGTTCATAGCAGCAATGGCCATGGTTGCCAAACTGTGGAAAGAACCAAGATGTCCTTCAACGGAAGAATGGATAAAGAAGATGTGGCTCATATACACTATGGAGTATTATGCCTTAATTGAGAAAGGATGAATACCCAACTTCGTAGCAACATGGATAGGACTGGAAGAGATTCTGCCTAGTGAAATAAATCAAGCAGAGAGTGGCAATTATCATATGGTTTCACTTCTCTGTGGAGCATAACAAATAGCATGGAGAACAAGAGGAGATGGACAGGAGAAGGCAGTGGCGGGAAATTGGAAGGGGATGGGAACCATGATAGACTATGGACTCTGAAAAAGAATCCGAGGACACCTTTTATTTCACTTTGTTGTCTGATTCCTGTTGCTAGTACTTCTAATACTATGTTGAACAAGAGGGGTGAAAGTGGGCATCCTTATCTTGCTCCTGATCTGAACAGGAATGCTGCAAGCTTTTTCCCATTGAAAATGATATTTGCTGTGGGTCTTTCTTAGATAGATTTGATGAAATTCAGGAATGTTTCCTCTATCCCTATACTTTGAAGTGTTTTAATCAGGAACCAATGCTGGATTTTGACAAGTGCTTTTTCTGCATCAATTGAGAGGACCATGTGGTTTTTCTCCCTTCTCATATTAATTTGTTTTATAACATTGATTGATTTGTGAACATGTAACCATCCTTGTAGGCCAGGGATGAATCCCACCTGCTCATGGTGGATAATATTTTTAATATGCTGTTGGATCCTTTTTGCTGGGATCGTGTTGAGAATCTTAGCATCCATATTCATCAGTGACATTGGTCTGAAATACTCCTTTTTCATAGGGTCTTTGACTGAAAAAGAATCTGAGGGGTTTGAAGCAGCAGGGGGGTTAGCTTAGGGTAACAGGTGGTTGGTATTGTAGAGGGAATGGATTGCATGGAGCACAGGGTGTGGTGAAAAAATAATGAATACTGTTTTGCTGAAAATAAATAAATTTAATTTAATAAAATGTACACAACATTAAATAAAAGAATCTGACATTGAAAGAGCGGGGTTGGATGCTGAGGAAACACGTGGTGGGTAATAGAGAGGGCATGGATTGCATGGAAACTGGGTGTGGTGGAAAAACAATGGATATGGTTACACTGAAAAGAAATTGGAAAAAATAAACAGGTATATGCCAATAAGCAAAGCAACTTAGGCGAAATGGATGCATTCCTAGAAAACTGTGCAATCGCAAAATTGAACCAGGAAGAAATGTACAACCTGAATAGACCGTTATCCAGTAACGAGATCAGAGCAGTGATCAAAAACCTCCAGAAGACAAGACCCAGGGACGTGAAGGATTCCCTAGCGAATTCCACCAAACTTTAAGAAAAGAACTAAAACCTCTTTTCCTGAAGCTCTTTCCAAAATTTGAAGCAGAAGGAAAAACTTACGACACTTTTTATGAAGGCAGCAATATCCTGATCCACAAACCACGCAAAGACCTCACCAAAAAGGAGAATTTCAAACCAATATCACTGATGAATATGGATGCTAAGATTCTCAACAAGATTCTAGCTCCTAGGAACCTACAGTACATTAAAACGTTTATCCACCATGACTGAGTAGGATCTATCCCTGGCTTACAAGATTGGTTCGACATTCACATATCAATCGATGTCATAGAACAAATTAAGAAGTGAAGAGAGAAGAACCACATGGTCCTCTCAATTGTTGAAGAAAAAGCATTTGACAATATCCAGCATCCGTTCCTGACTAAAACGCTGCAAGTATAAGGATAGAGGGAATATTTGTCAACTTCATAAAATGTTTCTATGAAAAACCCACAGTGAATACCATCCACAAAGGGTAAAAGTTGACAGCCTAAGCTTTGACATCAGGTACATGACATGGATGCCCACTCCCACCACTTTTGTTCAACATAGCATGTGAAATCCTAGCAACAACAATCAGATAACAAAGAGAAATAAAAGGTATCCAAGTTGGCAACCAAGAAGTCAAACTCTCTCTCCTCACAGATGATGTACTTGATATGGAAAACCAAAAAGACTCCGCCCCCAAACTATCAGAACTCATACCGCAATTCAATAATGTTGCAGGATATAAAATCATCGTACCGAAATCAGTGGCTATCTCCTACACTATCAATGAAAATACAGAAAGGGAAATTAGATAATCAATTCCATTTACTACAGGACCCAAACTTTAAGAATCCTGGGAATAAACCAAACCAAAGAGGTAAAGAATTTGTACTCGAGGAACTAGAGAACACTCATGAAAGAGATAGAAGGAAACTAAAAAGACGGAAAACCATTGCATTCTCATGGATCAGAAGAATAAACATTGTTAAAATGTCTATACTGCCTAGAGAAATAGATCCATTTAATGCCATTGCAATCAATATTCCACCGGTATCTTTCAAAGAGCTGGAACAAACACAAGCCTCAAATTTGTGTGGAATAAGAAGTGACCCCATATTGCTAAGAATTGCTGAAAAGAGAAACAAAACTCGGAGCACCACGTTGCCCGATTTCAAGGGCTACTATGAAGCTGTGATCACCAAGACAGCATGGGACGGGCATAAAAACAGAACCATAGACCAGTGGAACACAGTAGAAGGCTCAGATATGGACCATCAACTCTATGGCCAATAATCTTCAAGAAAGCAGGAAAAAATATACAGTGGAAAAAAGTATCTTCAATAACTGGTGCAGGGAAAACTGGGCAGCTCTATGTAGAAGAATGAAACTCGACCATCCTCTTACACCATACACAAAGATAAACTCATAATAGATAAAAGACCTCAATGAGAGACAGGATCCATCAGAATTCTAGAGGAGAACATAGGTAGTAAACTCTTCGATATCAGCCACAGCGACTTCTTTCAAGATATGCCTCCAAACCAAAGGAAACAAAAATAAACATCAGGAACTCATCAAAATTAAAACCTTCTGCACTGCATAGGTAGCAGTGAAGAAAGAAATGGGTCAACCCACGGAATGCGATAAGATATTAGCACATGACAGGACAGACAAAAGGTTGATATCCAGGATCTATGAAGAACACCTCAAACTCAACACACACAAAACAGATAATTATATCAAAAAATAGGCAGAAGATATGAACAGACACATCTCCAGTGAAGACATACAAATGACTATCAAACGCCTGCAAAAATGTTCATCATTACTAAGCAGCAAGGAGATTCAAATTAAGACCATATTAAGATGGCACTTTACACCAGTTAGAATGGCCTAAATTAGCAAGACAGGAAACAACGTGTGTTGGAGAGGATGTGGAGAAAGGGGAATTATCTTTCACTGTGGGTGGGAATGCAAGTTGGTGCAGCCTCTTTAGAGAACAGTGTGGAGATTCCTCAAGAAATTAAAAATAGAACTTCCCTATAACCCTGCAATTACACTCCTAGGTATTTAACCCAATGAAATAGATGGAGTGAAAGGAAGGGCCATCTGTAACCCAAATTTATAGCAGCAATGGCCACACTTGCCATACTGTGGAAAGAACCAAGATGCCCTTCAATGGAAGAATGGACAAGGAAGATGTGGTCCATATACACTATGGAGTGTTAGGCCTCCATTCAGAATGGATGAATACTCAACTTTGGTAGCAACATGGACGGGACTGGAAGAGATTCTGCTGAGTGAAATAAATCAAGCAGAGAGAGTCAATTATCATATGGTTTCACTTCTGTGTGGAGTATAACAAATAGCATGGCGGAAAAGGAGAGATGGAGTGGAGAAGGGAGTGGAGGGAAATTGGAAGGATAGGCGAACCATGAGAGACGAAGGACTCTGAAAATGAATCGGAGGACTTTAAGGGGCGGGGGTTCGGGGGTTGTGGGAACCAATACTTGGGTATTAGAGAGGGCATGGATTGCATGGAGCACTGGGTGTGCTTCTAAAACAATGAATAGGGTAACACTGAAAAGAAATTTAAAAAATGAACAGTTGTATGCCAATAATCTAAGCCACCTATGTAAAATGGATGCATTCCTAGATAACTATACAATCCCACCATTGAACCAGGAAGAAATTCACAACCTGCATAGACTGTTATCCAGGAACGGGCTTGAAGCAGTGATCATAAACCTCCCAAAAAACAAGAGCCCTGGACCTGACGGATTGGCTGGGGAATTCTACCAAACCTTCAGAGAAGAAATAACACCTCTTCTCCTGAAGCTCTTTCCAAAAATTGAAGCAGAAGGAAAACTTCCAGACAATTTTTATGAAGCCAACATTACCCTGATCCACAAATCAGGCAAAGACCTCATCAAAAAGGAGAATTTCAGACCAATATCACTGATGAGTATGGATGCTAAGATTCTCAACAAGATCCTCGCTAATAGGATCCAAAAGTACATTAAAAAGTTTATCCACCATGACCGGGTGAGGTCTATCCCTAGGTCGCAAGGGTGGTTCAATATTTGCAAATCAATGTCATAGAACAAATTAAGAAGAGAGGCGAGGGAACCATGTGGTCCTCTCAACTGATGCAGAAAAAGCATTTGACAGCAACCGTTCCTGATTAAAACCCTTCAAAGTATAGGGATAGAGGGAATATTTGTCAACTTCATCAAATGTTAATATGAAAAATTCACAGTAAATATCCTCCTCAATGGGTAAAAGCTGACAGCCTTCCTTTTGAGATCAGGAACATGACAAGGATGCCCACTCTCACCACTCTTGTTCAACATAGTATTTGAAGTCCTAGCATCAGCAAACAGACAATAAAGAGAAATAAAATGTATCCAAACTGGCAATGAAGTCAATCTCTCTCTTCACGGTTGACATACTTTATATGGAATACCCAAAAGTCTCCAACCCCAAACTACTAGAACTCATTCAGCAATTCAATAATGTGGCAGGATACAAAATCATTGTACAGGTATCATTGGCTTTCTTATCCATTACCAGTGAAACCACAGAAAGGGAAATTAGAGAATTGATTCCGTTTACTACAACACCCAAACCATAACATACCTGGGAATAAACCAAACCAAAGATGTAAAGGATCTGTAAGTGAGGAACTACACAACACTCATGAAAGAAATTGAAGAAAACGAGAAAGGCAGAAGCCCATTGCATGCTTATGGATCAGAAGAATAAACATTGCTAAAATGTCTAGACATTTAATGTTAAGTGACTGCCTAGAGCAATCGATCCTTTTAATGCTTTTCTGATGAAAATTCCACCGGTATGTTTTAAGGCCCTGGAGCCAACACAAGCCTAAAATTTGTGTAGAATCAGAGAGACTCTGTATTGCTAAGGAAATGCCGAAAAGAAAAACAAAACTGGGAGCATCACGTTGTCTGATTTCCAGTTTTATACAAAGCTGTGATCACCTATACAGCATGGGACTCACATAAAAACAGAACCATAGACCAGTGGAACCGAGTAGAGAGCTCAGATATGGGCAATAAACTCTACGGTCAAATAATCTTCAACAAAGTAGGAAAAAATATACAGTGGGAAAAAGGCAGTCTCTTCAATAAATGGTGCTGGAAAATTGGGACAGCTATGTGTAGATGAAAGAAACTCGACCATTCTCTTACACCAAACACAAAGAGAACTCGAAATGGATAAAAGACCCAAACTTGACGTAGGAATCCATGAGAATCGTAGAGGGGAACATAGGCAGTAACCTCTTCAACACTGGCCACAGCAACTTCTTTCAAGATATGTCTCCAAAGACAAAGCAAACAAAAGCGAAGATGAACTTTTGGGACTTCATCAATTCAAAAGCTTCTGCACAGCAAAGGAAACAGTCAACAAAACACAGAGGCAGCCCAGAGAATGGGAGAAGATATTTGCAAATGATAGTACAGACAAAATGTTGACATCCAGGATCTATAAAGAACTCCTCAAACTCAACACACACAAAGCAGACAATCATATTTAAAAAATGGGCAGAATATAGGAACAGACATTTCTCCAATGAAGACATACAAATGGCTATCAGACACATGAAAAAATGTTCATCATCACTAGCCCTCATGGAGACTCAATTAAAACACATTGAGAGGGCGCCTGAGTGGCTCAGTGGTTGAGCCGCTGCCTTCGGCTCGGATCATGATCTCGGAGTCCTGGGATCGAGTCCCACATCGGGCTCTCTGCTCAGCGGGGAGCCTGCTTCCTCCTCTCTCTCTGCCTGCCTCTCTGCCTACTTGCGATCTCTCTCTGTCAAATAAATAAATAAATAAATCTTTAAAAAAAAAAAAAAAAAAAAAAAACACATTGAGATAGCACCTGACACCAGTTAGAACGGCCCAAATCAGCAAGATAGGAATCAACATGTGTTGGAGAGGATGTGAAGAAAGGAGAACCCATCTCTCAACTCTGCTCCAGGAAGGCTCCTCTGCACTGGTGCCACCAGGTGGGTCACGTCATCTCTCACATTTTCCTGGTGTCCGTGAAATGTCCCGAGCAAGAAAGGGCCCGTGGCCATGGGGAGCAAGGCGTTCCGCAGGGCTACCCAACGCCAGCCAATTCTCAGGAGCATTCTGTCCAAAGCGATCCCAGTTTGGGAAGAATGCTCCTGAGAATTGGCCGGACAACACCGAGCGAAATCGCTTCTGGTGCTGCACGTCTGCATGACCGTCTCCTGGGCATGGCCCGGCATCATGAGCGATCATGTCCGAACCCCACCAGAATGTTCAAGTGTTAATACAAAGCTGTCAGGCCCCGGAGATTCCAAGGCCTCCTGCTCCTCAGCTTCTGGTGGTCCCTTCCCTGGCACTGTCCCATGGAGCCGGGCCAGCCCTGAGTCCCGGGCACGAGCCCTCACCTTCTTCCTCAACTCAGGACCTGGTAATGGGTCCTCTACTCTTTTTCCCCAACTTCCTCCCTCAAGGGGCCTGTCCCTCAAGGCCACTTGTGGACGCCACCTGCCACAATTTTAAGCGACGTTGGCCACTGTGGTCACGGGGGTCCTCAAGGCCCCTCAATTACGCCCAATTCCCACGAGCGTCCTCTCCATGTTGATCCCGAGTTGGAGCAGAACCAGCCTGGTCTCACTTGTAAACCACCACTACCCTCGTTGTTTTTCCTGCCCACAAACCCAGATTCTGCCACACTGCAGGATCCATTTCCTGAAGTCAACACTGAAGGGAGTCCTCTCGGCACTGGCAGACCAGTGCAGGCATTTCCCATGTCCATCACCCGAACCTTAAGTCGTGTTTTCAAGCTTCCTTTGACAGGGGCCTGTCTCGCAAACTCTCTGGTTGGGAAACCTGAAGTCACACCGTAGGAGGCCGCCAGCCACCTAGCAGGTCACCAGTCTGTTTGGAGCTGCACGGGGCCATCAGAGCCAGTGAAAGATGCCGTGTCCCCATGAGTCTCACCCACGTTCTTCTGCCCCCTGGAGCATGATGCGCCACCTGGCCACCATCCTCTTCTCGGCTCCTCGGGGAAACAACCTCCAGATCAGCAGTTCGGATATGCAACACCCCTACCTCAGCTCTCTTCATGGCAGACCTGGAATGCCCCTGCCTGCCAAAAACTCTGGGTTCCCCTCTTTCATGTCGATGGACATTGGCCCAAGGCTTCCTTGTCAAAGGGGGAAGGCTACCTCTTGACTGCTTCACACCTCCTTTCCTCTTCTGCCTTATTTCTCTCCACTTACCTTTTGACCTGGGCGAACTGCAAGGAATATATCCATGGAACACGGCCATGCTCTGACATATGAAACTTCCTGGCCTGGGGCCTTATGCAATCAGAATCTAGTGGATCGTAACCCAGTATGTTTGCTAATGATCATCAAGACAACAAGAGAGTTAAAATTACTCCATTTTTACTACCGTCTTCATGAAGTAGAACACGGTCTTCTTCTTTCCCTCCTTCACTTCCATTCCAATTCCTTTCCATGCAGTGTTCGTTCCGACGCTTCAGGGTTAGGAGTTCAGGATTCCTCGCTTGCACAAAACATCCAAAGCTCATCACAACGACTGCCCTCCCTAGAGCCATCACCCATTGAATCCTTCCTCTCCACACCCCTGCTCTCTAGCTACCTTTGGTTGGTGCTGTGTTGGAGTCTCTTTCCTCACTGACCTCTCGTTCTCCCCCCACTATGTTCATCTCTTCTTTCTGAAATTCCATAGATGGCAAATGACAGGCTATTGGTCATTTCTTACTGATATGGCTTAGCTAAATCCAGATTTAGCTAAGATTCATGAATCTAGATTCATCCACATCCTCGCAAATGGTAAGATTACATTCTTTCTGAACCTGGCTCCTATTCCAGTTTTAATATGTGTAGATTAGATGTCTACATTCATATATATATATATATATTGCTCATCAGCGAATGGACATTGGGACGTCCTCCATCGTTTCGCTATGGTTAATAATGCTGGTGTCCATATCACTGTGCTTGTAACCCATTGGTTGTGCATTTTTGTGCCCTTGAGGAAATTCTTAGGAGGGCAACTGTTGTTTCCTAGGGTTGTTCTGTTTTTAGCATTAAGAGGAACCACCGTGCTCTTTTCCAGAGGGGCTGCAAGAACCCGCATGCCCAGCGACAGTGCAGGAGCGTTCCTCCTGATGCAGAACCTTCCCTGCCAGCAATTTTCTAAGGAGGAAACAGCAAACCTGGGGGATAACGTGACTCAGACAGCGTCCGGCAAGCAGCCCCAGAAAATCACCCCAGGGTTCCTGACGCCATGCCCTGAGAAGCCGTCAGAATGCCTCTATCCATGGAAATTCCCAAAGACTCTCCTTCTGACTTCACCACCCATGTTACTACAGAGAAAGAATGCCATGGCTAACTCTCTGGAGGGTCCACTGAGTGAAAGTAGAAAGTAAGGCTTCCCTTTTCAATCCTCCAAGGCTCCTTGGAATCCTTTCGAATGTTCCCTCTGCCCTTATAGGAACTCTTTGGATAAAAAAGACAAATCCATTAGGACCCATACCGTTAGACAATGGAGAAGCCATCCTCCAAACCATTATCTGACCACAAACAGCCACCTCCCTCTAGATGCCGGCCATTCCACCACAGCCTAGTACCCATGGAATCAACCTTGTTTGAGAAAGGAAATCATTCTACGTCCCAAACACACACTGAGTTCATCTCAACTTCCTTTTTGAATCCAAGGGATTGCCTAGGAAAGAGATGTTCCAAATATGTCTGGGAACCAGAAAGAAGCAGAGAAAATGAGATCCCCTGCCAGGTGCTCCCTGCAAGGAAACTCAGGAGCCCTATCACCCACCTCCATGGCTGACTGCTACGTTCGTGGGACTTTTTGGCTCCAATGGAGGTGAGAGAAGAACCAGGATGTTTGGGGTCAAAGAGAACTGAGACCTCCCATGTTGGCATGGATGTGCCACTGTGCCCCACTGGCCTGCTGTTTTCTCCTAATGCCGACGTCCTGGGCAAGCTGCAGGACGGATTCAGATGCTGATTTCCAGACTGTAGGTCTCGTGGAGCCAGAGCAAAGAAGGGTTGTCAGGTGTGGATATGGAGGCACCTCCCACCTAAAGCCTACACACCTGCTCCGATTCCTGGGAGAAGGAGAGACACATGCTTGTTTTTTAAGTGGTCATCCACTTCCTTCTCAAGCCAGCCCATGCCCTTGTCCTTTTTGGAGAAGCAAATAGACTCTTCCAAACAGACACTCCACCCCTCAGTTCCAAAGGCACCATGGGTTGAATTGGGTTCCCCCGTCTCCAGTCCCCTACCGGGTGGGCCCTCCTGAACCATCCTGACAGCACATTGCCATCAAAGTGGGACAACGGGTCACAGTGCTGACTGAGTGGGGGCCTGACTCCAGCAATTCTTACCACCATTCCTGAGTATGGGGAAACAGAGGCTTCAGCTCAACACTCTGTCCAGGAACAACAAGCAGCCGTACCTCACGTTTCCTGCAGCCCCTCACCACTGCTCTCAGAACCAGCAGGCTGCACAGTCAGATCTTCTGGTGTGTTGGCCATGGTATCTCGCCGCTGCCCCCGCTGCGGGCAAGCAGCATTGCACCTTAATGAGCTCTCGGAACTACAACTCACCACGCCATCCAGTGGCATAAATCGGTACTGCCGAGCATACCACAGACCCCTAAGGGAGCTCCGAAAAGCCTCTGTAGGTCTAATGCCACATGGACTCTGTTCCTGCAGATTGGGACTTCTAGGCCAACCGGACAAATCCATAGGCCACCAAAGTGGAACCGGTGAGGCAGACGCCTCCATCTCCTAGGCCTGCGATGCTCCCCTCCTTAGCCCTGTCCCATGGATCCGGTCCAGCCTAGAGCAATATATCCTTTCAATGCCATTCTGATCAAAATTCCACCAGTATCTTTCAAAGGGATGGAGCAAACACAAGCGAAAAATTGATGTGGAATCAGAAGAGACCCCGTATTGCTAAGGAAATGCCGAAAAGAAGAACATAACTGGGAACATCACGTTGCCTGGTTTCAAGGGTTACTATAAAGCTGTGATCACCAAGACAGCATGGGACTGGCATAAATACAGACGCATAGGCCAGTGGAGCAGAGTAGAGAGCTCAGATATGGACCAGCAAATCTATAGTCAAACAATTTTCCAACAAAGCAGGAAAAAAATATACAGAAGAAAACAGTCTCTTCAATAAATGGTGTTGTGAAAATTGGGACATATGTGTAGATGAATGAAATTCGACCATTTCTGACACCATACACAAAGAGAAACTCATAATGGATAAAAGACCTCAACATGAGGCAGGAATCCATCAGAATCTTGGAGAACATACTCAGTAACCTCTTCAACATTGCCCACAACAACTTCTTTAGAGATATGTCTCCAAAGGCAAAGGAAACAAAAGTGAGGATGGACTTCCTCAAGATCCAAAGTATCTGAAGAGCAAAGGAAACAGTCAACAAAACAAAGGGGCAACCCACGGAATTCAAGTAGATATTTGCAAATGACAGGACAGACAAAAGGCTGATATCCAGGATCTAGAAAGAACACCTCAAACTCATCACATACAAAACAGATAATCATATCAAAAAATGGGCAGAAGATATGAAAAGACACTTCTCCAACCAAGACATACAAATGGGTATCAGACACATGAAAAAGTGCTTACCATCACTAGCCATTAGGGAGACGCAATCTAAAACGACCTTGAGATAGCACCTGACACCAGTTAGAAAAGCCAAAATCCACAAGACAGGAAACAACATGTGTTGGAGAGCAAGTGGAGAAAGGGGAATCCTCTTACACTGTTGGTGGGAATACAAGTTGGTGCAGCCTCTTTGGAGAACAGTGTGGAGATTCCTCAAGAAATTAAAAATAGAACTTACCTATAACCCTGCAATTACACTCTTAGGTATTTATGCCAGAGATTCAGTTGGAGTGAAATGAAGGGCCATCTGTAACCTAATGTTTAGAGCAGCAATGGCCACGGTTGCCAAACTGTGGAAAGAACCAAGATGCCCTTCAACGGAAGAATGGATAAGGAAGGTCCATATACACTATTGAGTATTATGCCTCCATTCAGAAAGGATGAATACCTAACTTTGGTAGCAACATGGACAGGACTAGAAGAGATTCTGCTGAGTGAAATAAATCAAGCAGAGAGAGACAATTATCATATGGTTTCACTTCTGTGTGGAGTATAACAAATAGCATTGAGGAAAGAGGAGATGGAGAGGAAAAGGGAGTGGAGAGAAATTGGAAGGGGAGGGAAAACACGAGAGACTATGGACTCTGAAAAAGAATCTGAGGGCTTTGAAAGAGCGGGGGTGGGAAGTTGGGGAAACACGTGGTGGGTAAAAGAGAAGGCACAGATTGCATGGATCACTAGGTGTGGTGCTAAAACAATGAACACGGTTACACTGAAAAAAAATTGGAAAAAAAAATATGTGAATAAGCTAAGCAACCTAGGTGAAATGGATGCATTTCTAGAAAAGTGTAAAATCCCAAAATGAACAAGGAAGAAATGTACAACCTGAATAGACAGTTATTTAGTAACGAGATTAGAGCAGTGATTTAAAAAAAAAAAAAAAAAAAAAAAAAAAAAAAAAAACCTCTGAAAAGACAAGACTCCAGGACGTGAAGGATGCCCTATCGATTTCTACCAAACTTTAAGAAAAGAACTAACACCTCTTATCCTGAAGCTCTTTCCAAAATACGAAGCAGAAAATCATGGTATGGAAATCAGTGGCTTTCTTCTACATTATCAATGAAAATCCTGAAAGGGAAATTAGAGAATCAATTCCATTTACTACAGCACCAAACCATAAGATACCTGGGAATAAACCAAGCCAAAGAGGTAAAGGATTTGTACTCGAGATACTAGAGAACACTCATGAAAGAAAAGCTAGAAAACCAAAAAGACGGAAAACCATTGCATTCTCATGGATCAGAAGAATAAACATTGTTAAAATGTCTATATAGCTTAGAGCATTTGATCCATTTAATGCCATTGCAATAAAAATTCCACCGGTATCTTTCAAAGAGCTGGAACAAACACATGCCTAAAATTTGTGTGGAATCAGAAGTGACCCCACATTGCTAAGAATTGCTGAAAAGAGAAACAAAACTGGGACTACCACCTTGCCTGATTTCAAGGGTTACTAGGAAGCAGTGATCACCAAGAGAGCATGGGACGGGCATAAAAACAGACCTATAAACCAGTGGAACACAGTAGAGAGCTCAGATATGGACCATCAACTCTATGGCCAAATAATCTTCAAGAAAGCAGGAAAAAATATACAGTGGGAAAAAGACAGTCTGTTCAATAAATATTGCAGCGAACCTGGGCAGGTCTATGTAGAAGAATGAAACTCGTCCATCCTCTTACACCATACACAAAGATAAAATAATAATGGGTAAAAGACCTCAGTGTGAGACAGGAATCCATAAGAATCCTAGCGGAGAACATAGGCAGAAATCTCTTCGATATCAGTCACAGCAACATCTTTCAAGATATGTCTCCAAAGACGAAGGAAACAAAAGCCAAAATAAACTTTGGGGACTTCATCAAATTGAAAAGCTTCTACACTGCATAGGAAACAGTCAAAAAAGCAAAGAGGCTACCCACAGAATGCGATAAGATATTAGCAAATGGCAGGACAGTCAAGAGGTTGATATCCAGGATCTATGAAGAATTCCTCAAACTCAACACACACAAAACAGATAGTCATATCAAAAGATGGGCAGAAGATATGAACAGACACTTCTCCAATGAAGACATTCCAATGGCTATCAGACACCTGAAAAATGTTCATCATCACTAGGCAACAGGAGATTCAAATGAAAACCACATTAAGATGTGACCTTACACCAGTTAGGATGGCCTAAATTAGCAAGACGGGAAACAACATGTGTTGGAGAGGATGTGGAGAAAGTGGAATTCTCTTACACTGTGGGTGGGAAAGTGAGTTGGTCCAGCCTCGTTGAAGAAGAGTGTGGAGATTCCTCAAGAAATTAAAAATAGAACTTGCCTATAATGCTGCAATTACACTCCTAGGTATTTATCTCAAATATACAGATGGAGAGAAAAGAAGGGCCATCTGTATCGAATGTTTAGAGCAGCAATGTCCACGGTTGCCAAACTGTGGAAAGAACCAAGATGCCCTTCAAAGGAAGAATGGATAAGGAAGATGTGGTCCATATACACTATGGAGTATTTTGCATCCATTTAGAAAGGATGAATACCCTACATTGGTAGCAATATGGACAGGACTGGAAGAGATTCTGCTGAGTGAAATAAATCAAGAAGAGAGCGGCAATTATCATATGGTTTCATTTATGTGTGGAGTGTAACAAATAGCATGGAGGACAAGGGCAGATGGAGAGGAAAAGGGAGTGGAGAGAAATTGGAAGGGGAGGGAAACCATGAGAGACAATGGACCCTGAAAAAGAACCTGAGGGCTTTGAAAGAGCAGGGGAGGGAGGTTGGGGAAACATGTGGTGGGTAAGAGAGAGGGCATGGATTGCATGGAGCACTGGGTGTGGTGCTAAAACAATGAATACGGTTACACGAAAAGAAATAGAGAAAAAAAAACAACAATATATGCCAATAAGCTAAGCAACCTAGGTACAATGGATGCATTCCTAGAAAACTGTAGAATCCCAAAATTGAACCAGGAGGAAATGTGCGACCTGAATGGATCGTTATCCAGTAATGGGATTAAAGCACTGATCAAAAACCTCTCAAAAGACAAGACCCCGCAACCTGAAAGATGCCGTAGCGAATTCTACCAATATTTAAGAAAAGAACTGATACCTCTTATCCTGAAGCTCTTTCCAAAATTTGTAGCAGAAGGAAAACGTCCAGACAATTTTTATGAAGCCAGCATTACCCTGATCCACGAACAAGGCAAAGACCTCAACAAAAAGGAGAATTTCAAATGTATATCACTGATGAATATGAATGCTAAGATTCTCAACAAGATTCTAGCTCCTAGGAACCTCCAGTACATTAAACAGTCATTCCACCAAGACTGAGTAGGATGTATCCCTGGGTTGCAAGGTTGATTTGACATTCACAAATCAATCAATGTCATAGAACCAATTAAGAAGTGAAGAGAGAAGAACCACACGGTCCTCTCAATTGGTGAAGAAAAAGCATTTGATAAAATCCAGCATCTGCTCCTGACTAAAAAGTTGCACAATATAGGGATAGAGGGAATATTCTTCAACTTCATAAAATGTTTCTATGAGAAACCCACAATGAATACCATCCTCAAAGGGTAAAAGATGACAGACTTCACTTTGAAATCAGGAACATGACAAGGGTGCCCACTCTCACCACTCTTGTTCAACATAGGATGTGAAGTCCTAGCAACAGCAATCAGACAACAAAGACAAATAAATGGTATCCCATTGGCAACCAAGAAGTCAAACTCTCTCTCCTCAAACATGACATAATTGTTATGGAAATCCCAAAAGACTCCGCCCCCAAACAACCAAATCTCATACAGCAATTCAATAATGTGGCGGGATACAAAATCACAATACAGAAATCAGTGGCTTTCTTCTACATTATCAATGAAAATAAATAAAGGGAAATTAGAGAATAAATACCATTTATACAGCACCCAAACCATAAGATACCTGGAAATAAACCAAACCAAAGAGGTAAAGAATTTTTACTCGAGGAACTAGAGAACACTCATGAAAAAAATGCAAGAAAACCAAAAGACAGAAATCAATTGCATTCTCATGAATCAGAAGAATAAACATTGTGAAAATGTCTCTACTGCATAGAGCTATTGATTCATTTAACACCATTGCAATCAAAATTCCACCGGTATCATTCAAAGAGCTGGAACAAACACACGCCTAAAATTTGTGTGGAATCAGAAGCGACCCCACATTGCTAAGAATTGCTGAAAAGAGAAATAAAACTGGGAGCACCACAGTACCTGATTTCAAGTGTTACTATGAAGCTGTGATCACTCAGACAGCATGGGACTGGCATAAAAACGGACCCATACACCAGTGGAACACAGTAGAGCTCAGATATGGACCATCAACTCTAAGGCCAAATAATCTTCAAGAAGTTAGGAAAAAATATACAGTGTAAAAAAACCAGATATAGTGGAACAAGTCCTTCATGAAAATTTTCCCAATCTCGCGAATGGAACCAGTGTTCATGTACTAGAGGATGAACGGTCTTCACCCAAGATTATACATTCCAAAAAAACATCACAACAGCTGATAGTCAAATTGAGGAATTATAATTGTAGGTATAATCTCTTGAAAGCCTCCAGGGTAAAGAGGCTCCTTATGTACAGAGGGAAGCCCATCAGAATAACGTCAGACCTGTCCACAGAGACTGGAAAGCCAGAAGAGGCTGCCAAGATATATTCAGGGCACTAAATGAGAAGAACATGCAGCCAAGAATACTTTATCCAGCAAGACTGACATTCAAAATGGATGGAGAGATAAAGAGTTTTCAAGACCGTCAAGGCTTAAAAGACTATGCAACCACCAAGCTGACACTGCAGGAAATATTAAGGGGGGCTCTATAAAAGAGGAAAAATCCCAAGAATAGCATTGAACAGAAATATACAGAAATATAGAGACAGTCTACAGAAAGAAAGACCTCAAAGGTAACTCGATGTCAATAAAAACGTATCTATCAATAATCACTCTCAATGTGAATGGCCTAAATGCACCCAAAAAGTGGCACAAGGTTGCAGATTGGATAAAACAACAGGACCCATCCATATGTTGTCTACAAGAGACCCATTTTGAAACTAAAGATACACCCAGACTGAAAGTGAAGGGATGGAGAAGCATTTTTCATGCCAATGGGCCTCAAAAGAAGGCTGGGGTAGGGATTCTCATATCAGGTAAATTAGACTTCAAACTAAAGACTATATGGATGCCTGGGTGGCTCAGTAGGTTGGGCAGCTGCCTTCGGCTCAGGTCATGATCCCGGCGTCCTGGGATCGAGTCCCACATCAGGCTCCTTGCTCTGCAGGGAGCCTGCTTCTCCCTCTGACTCCGTCTTCCACTCTGTCTGCCTGTGCTCGCTCTCGCTTGCTCTCTCTCTCTGACAAATAAATAAATAAAATCTTAAAAAAAAAAAAAAACTAAAGACTGTAGTCAGAGATACAGAAGGACACTACATCATTCTTAAAGGGACTATCCACCAAGATGATCTAACAATTGTAAATAACAATGCTCCCAATATGGAAGCAGCCAATTACTTAAGAAAACTGTTAATCAAGATAAAGAGTCATATTGATATGAATACACTAATCGTAGGAGATCTTAACACACCTCTCTCAGAAATAGAAAGATCATCGAAGCAGAAAATCAATAAAGAAT
This sequence comes from Mustela lutreola, assembly GCF_030435805.1. NCBI lineage: Eukaryota > Metazoa > Chordata > Mammalia > Carnivora > Mustelidae > Mustela > Mustela lutreola. Next base: position 96,065,195 of record NC_081292.1, read on the forward strand.
CAAGAGCATTGAATGACACATTGTACCAGATGGACCTCATAGATATATACAGAACATTCCAGCCTAAAACAACAGAATACTCATTCTTCTCAAGTGCACATGGAACCTTCTCCAGAATAGACCACATACTGGGTCACAAATCAGGACTCAACCGATACCAACAGACTGAGATTATTCCCTGCATATTCTCAGATCACAATGCTTTGAAACTGGAGCTCAATCACAAGGAAAAGTTCAGAAGGAACTCAAACACCTGGAAGCTAAAGACCACCTTGCTTAAGAATGCTTGGACCAACCAGGAGATCATGGAAATGATCATGGAAATGACCAACAATTCATGGAAACCAATGAGAATGAAGACACTTCTGGCCAAAACCTGTGGGATACAGCAAAGGCGGTCCTAAGGGGGAAATACATAGCCATCCAAGCCTCCCTCAAAAAAATGGAAAAATCCAGAATACACCAGCCGTCTCTACACCTTAAAGAACTGGAGAATCAACAATAAATCAAACCAACTCCACACATAAGAAGGGAAATCATCAAGATTACAGCTGAGATCAATGAGGTAGAAACCAGAGATACAGTAGAAAGTATCAATGAAACTAGAAGCTGGTTTTTTGAAAGAATCAATAAGATCGATAAACCATTGGCCACACTAATCCAAAAGGAAAGAGAGAAATCCAAAATTCATAAAATTATGAATGAAAAGGGAGAGATCACAACGAACACCAAGGAAGTAGAAACAATCATCAGAAGTTCTTATCAACAGTTATATGCTAATAAGCTTAGCAACCTAGATGAAATGGATGCATTCCTGGAAAAATATAAACTACCAAAATTGAACCAGGAAGAAATCAACAACCTGAATAGACCGATATCTAATAACGAGATTGAAGCAGTGATCAAAAACCTCCCAAAAAACAAGAGCCCAGGACCTGACGGATTCCCTGGGGAATTCTACCAAACCTTCAAAGAAGAAATAACACCTATTCTCCTGAAGCTGTTTCAAAAAATTGAAGCAGAAGGAAAACTTCCAGACTCTTTCTATGAAGCCAGCATTACCCTGATCCCCAAACCAGGCAAAGACCCTACCAAAAAGGAGAATTTTAGACCAATATCACTAATGAATATGGATGCCAAGATTCTCAACAAGATCCTAGCCAACAGGATCCAATAGCACATTAAAAAGATTATCCACCATGATCAGGTGGGATTCATCCCTGGGCTACAAGGATGGTTCAACATTCGCAAATCAATCAATGTGATACAACAAATTAATATGAGAAGAGAGAAGAACCACATGGTCCTCTCAATTGATGTAGAAAAAGCATTTGACAAAATCTAGCATCCATTCCTGATTAAAACCCTTCAAAGTATAGGGATAGAGGGAACATTCCTGAACCGCATCAAATCTATCTATGAAAGACCCACAGCAAATATCATCCTAAATGGGAAAAAGCTTGAAGCCTTCCCATTGAGATCAGGAACAAGACAAGGATGCCCACTTTCACTACTCTTGTTCAACATAGTATTAGAAGTCCTAGCAACAGCAATCAGACAACAAAGAGAAATAAAAGGTATCCAAATTGGCAATGAAGAAGCCAAACTCTCTCTCGTCGCAGATGACATGATTCTTTATATGGAAAACCCAAAAGACTCCACCCCCAAACTACTAGAACTCATACAGCAATTCAGCAACGTGGCAGGATACAAAGTCAATGTGCAGAAATCAGTGGCTTTCTAATACACTAACAATGAAAATACAGAAAGGGAAATTAGAGAATCGATTCCATTTACTATAGCACCAAGAACCATAAGATACCTGGAAATAAACCTAACCAAAGAGGTAACGGATCTGTACTCGAGGAACTACAGAACACTCATGAAAGAAATTGAAGAAGACACAAAAATATGGAAGACCATTCCATGCTCTTGGATCGGAAGAATAAACATTGTTAAAATGTCGGGGACGCCTGGGTGGCTCAGTTGGTTGAGCAGCTGCCTTCGGCTCAGGTCATGATCCCAGCGTCCTGGGATCGAGTCCCACATTGGGCTCCTTGCTCGGCGGGGAGCCTGCTTCTCTCTCTGCCTCTGCCTGCCATTCTGTCTGCCTGTGCTTGCTCTCTCCCCCTCTCTCTCTCTGATAAATAAATAAAATATTTAAAAAAAAACATTGTTAAAATGTCTATACTGCCTAGAGCAATATATAATTTTAATGCCATTCCGATCAAAATTCCACCAGTATTCTTCAAAGAGCTGGAGTAAATAATCCTAAAATTTGTATGGAATCAGAAGAGACACCGAATCGCTAAGGAAATGTTGAAAAACAAAAATAAAGCTGGGGTAATCACGTTACTTGATTTCAAGCTTTATTACAAAGCTGTGATCACCAAGACAGCATGGCACTGGCATAAAAACAGACCCATAGACCAGTGGAACAGAGTAGAGAGCCCAGATATGGACCCTTAACTCTAGTCAATTAATTTTCGACAAAACAGGAAAAAATATACAGTGGAATAAAGACAGTCTCTTCAATAAATGGTGCTGGGAAAACTGGACAGCTATATGTAGAAGAATGAAACTCGACCATTCTCTTACACCGTACACAAAGATAAACTCAAAATGGATAAAAGACCTCAACATGAGACAGGAATCCATCAGAATCCTAGAGGAGAACAAAGGCAGTAATCTCTTCGATATCAACCAAAGCAACTTCTTTCAAGCTATGTCTCCAAAGGCAAAGGAAACAAAAGCGAATATAAACTTCTGGGACTTCATCAAAATCAAAAGCTTCTTCACAGGATAGGAAACAGTCAGCAAAACAAAGAGGCAACCCATGGAATGGGAGAAGATATTTGCAAATGACAGTACAGACAAAAGGTTGATATCCAGGATCTATAATGAACTCCTCAAACTCAACACACACGAAACAGGCAATCATATCAAAAAATGGGAAGAAGATATGAACAGACACTTCTCCAATCAAGACATACAAATGGCTATCGGACACATGAAAAAATGTTCATTATCATTAGCCCTCAGGGAGATTCAAATTAAAACCACATTGAGATATCACTTTACACAGTTAGAATGGCCAAGATTAACAAAACTGGAAACATGTGTTGGAGAGGATGTGGAGAAAGGGAAACCCTCTTACACTGTTGGTGGGAATGCAAGTTGGTGCAGCTTCTTTGGAGAACAGTGTGGAGATTCCTCAAGAAATTAAAAATAGAACTTCCCTATGACCCTGCAATTGCACTCCTGGGTATTTACCCCAAAGATACAGATGTGAAAAGAAGGGCCATCTGTACCCCAATGTTAATAGCAGCAATGGCCACGGTAGCCAAACTATGGAAAGAACAAAGATGCCCTTCAGCGGACGAATGGATAAGGAAGATGTGGTCCATATACACTATGGAGTATTATGCCTCCATCAGAGAGGATGAATACCCAACTTTTGTAGCAACATGGACGGGACTGGAAGAGATTATGCTGAGTGAAATAAGTCAAGCAGAGAGAGTCAATTATCACAAGGTTTCACTTATTTGTGGAGCATAACAAATATCATGGAGGACAAGGGGTGTTAGAGAAGAGAAGGGAGTTGGGGTAAATTAAAAGGGGAGGTGAATCATGAGAGACTATGGACTCTGAAAAACAATCTGAGGGGTATGAAGTGGCGGGGGTGTGGGAGGTTGGAGTACCAGGTGGTGGGTATTATAGAGGGCACGGATTGCATGGAGCACTGGGTGTGGTGAAAAAAATAATAGTTTTTCTGAAAATTAATAAATTGAGAAAAAATTGGCAGAAGATATGAAGAGACACTTCTCCATTGAAGTCATACAAATGGCTATCAGACACCTGAAAAAATGTGCATCATCACTAGGCATCAGGGAGATTCAAATGAAAACCACATTAATATGTCACCTTGCACCAGATAGGATGGCCTAAATTAGCAAGATGGGAAACAACATGTGTTGGAGAGGATGTGGAGAAAGGGGAATCCTCTTACACTGTGGGTGGGAATGCAAGTTGGTGCAGCCTCTTTGGAGAACAGTGTGGAGATTCCTTAAGAAATTACAAATAGAAATTCCCTATAACCCTGCAATTACACTCCTGGGTATTTACCCCAAATATACAGATGGATTGAAAAGAAGGGCCAACTGTAACCCGATGTTTAGAGCAGCAATGGCAACGGTTGCCAAACTGTGGAAAGAACCAAGATGCCCTTCAACAGGATATATTGTGTTTCTTTTCCACATAAGGAAGATGTGGTCCATATACACTCTGGAATATTATGCCTCCATTTAGAAAGGATGAATACCCAACTTTGGTAGCAACATGGACGGGACTGGAAGAGATTCTGCTGAGTGAAATAAATCAAGAAGAGAGCGGCAATTATCATATGGTTTCATTTATGTGTGGAGTGTAACAAATAGCATGGAAGACAAGGGCAGATGAAGAGGAGAAGGGAGTGGAGAGAAATTGGAAGGGGATGGAAAACATGAGAGACAATGGACTCTGAAAAAGAACCTGAGGGCTTTGAAAGACAGGGGGAGGGAGGTTGGAGAAACACGTGGTGGGTAATAGAGAGGGCACGGATTACATGGAGCACTGGGTGTGGTGCTAAAACAATGAATACGGTTACACTGAAAAGAAAATGGAAAAAATTAAAACAATATATGCCAATAAGCTAAGCAACCTAGGTACAATGGATGCATTCCTAGAAAACTGTGCAATCGCAAAATTGAACCAAGAAGAAATGTACAACCTGAATGGACCGTTTTCCAGTAATGAGATTAAAGCAGTGATCAAAAACCTCCCAAAAGACAAGACCTCGTGAACTGAAACATGCCCTTGCGAATTCTACCAATTTTTATGAAAAGAACTATCACCTCTTCTCCTATAGCTCTTTCCAAAATTTGTAGCAGAAGGAAAACTTCCAGACACTTTTTATGAAGCCAGCATTATCCTGATCCACAAACCAGGCAAAGACGTCAACAAAAAGAAGAATTTCAAACCAATATCACTGATGAATATGGATGGTAAGATTCAATAAGATTCTAGGAACCTACAGTACATTAAACAGTCATTCCACCAAGACCGAGTAGGATCTATTCCTGGGTTGCAAGGTTGGTTTGACAATCGCAAATCCATCAATGTCATAGAAGAAATTAAGAAGTGAAGAGAGAAGAACCACATGGTCCTCTCAATTGGTGAAGAAAAAGCATTGGACAAAATCCAGCATCCACTCCTGACTAAAACGCTGCAAAGTATAGGGATAGAGGGAATATTCGTCAACTTCATAAAATGTTTCTATGAAAAACCCACAGTGAATAACATCCTCAAAGGGTAAAAGAAGACAGCCTTCGCTTTGAAATCAGGAACATGACAAGGATGCCCACTCTCACCACTCTTGTTCAACATAGGATGTGAAGTCCTAGCAACAGCGATCAGACAACAAAGAGAAATAAAAGGTATCCCATTGGCAACCAAGAAGTCAAACTCTCTCTCCTCAAACATGACATAATTGTTATGGAAATCCCAAAAGACTCCGCCACCAAACTACCAGAACTCATACAGCAATTCAATATGTGGCAGGTTACAAAATCATGGTACAGAAATCAGTGGCTTTCTTCTACCTTATCAATGAAAATCCAGAAATGGAGATTAGTGAATCAATTCCATTGATACAGCACCCAAACCATAGATACCCAGAAATAAACCAAACAAAGAGTTAAAGGATTTGTACTCGAGGAACTAGAGAACACTCGTGAAAAAATGCAAGAAAACAAAAGACGGAAAACCATGGCATTCTCATGGATCAGAAGAATAAACATTGTTAAAATGTCTATACTGCCTAGAGCAATCGATTCATTTAATGCAATTCCAATCAAAATTCCACTAGTATCTTTCAAAGACCTGGAACAAACACACGCCTAAAATTTTTGTAAAATCAGAAGCGACCCCGTATTGCAAAGAATTGCTAAAAAGAGAAACAAATTTGGAGGCAATACGTTGCCTAATTTCAAGGGTTACTAGGAATCTGTGATCACCAAGACAGCATGGGGCTGGCATAAAAACAGACCCATAGACCAGTGGAACACAGTACAGAGCTCAGATATGGATCATCCACTCTCTGGTCAAATAATCTTCAAGAAAGCAAGAAAAAATATACAGTGGAAAAAAGGCAGTCTCTTCAATAAATGGTCAGGGTAAACTGGGCAGCTCTATGTAGAAGAATGAAACTCGACTATCCTCTTACACCATACACAAAGATAAACTCATAATGGATAAAAGACCTCAATGTGAGACAGGAATCTATCAGAATCCTAGAGGAGAACAAAGGCAGTAATCTCTTCAATATCAGCCACAGCGACTTCTTTCAAGATATGTCTACAAAGGCAAAGGAAACAGGAGCCAAAATAAACCTCGGGGACTTCATCAAAATCAGATATTTGCAAATGACAGTACAGACAAAGGTTGATATCCAGGATCTATGAAGAACTCCTCATGCTCAACACACTCAAATCAGATAATCATATCAAAAAATAGGCAGAAGTTATGAACAGACACTTCTCCAATGAAGACATACAAATGGCTATCAGACACCTGAAGAAATGTTCATCATCACTAGGCATAAGGGAGATTCAAATGAAAAACACATTAAGATGTCACCTTACACAAGTTAGGATGGACTAAATTAGCAAGACGGGAAACAACATGTGTTGAAGAGGATGTGGAGAAAGGGGAATTAAAAGGGATAGATTGATTTAGGGTGGACCGGATCCATGGACAGGCCCAAGGAGGGGAATACCGCAGGCCTAGGAGATGGAGTCGTCTGCCTTGCCGGTTCTGGTTTGGTGGCCTATGGATTCGTCGGGTTGGCCTAGAAGTCCCAATCTGCAGTAACAGAGTCATGTGGCTTTAGACCTACAGAGGCCTTTCGGAGCTTCCTTGGGGGTCTGTGGTATGCTCGGCTGTACCGATTCATGCCACTGGATGGCGTGGTGAGTTGTGGTTCCCAGAGGTCATTAGGGTGCAATGCTGCTTGCCCCCAGCGGGTGCAACGGCGATCTGCAGTGGCCAACACACCAGAAGATCTGACTGTGCAGCCTGCTGGTTCTGAGAGCAGTGGTGAGGGGCTGCAGGAAACGTGAGGTACGACTGCTTGTTGTTCCTGGACAGAGTGTTGAGCTGAAGCCTCTGTTTCCCCATACTCAGGAATGGTGGTAAGAATTGCTGGAGTCAGGCCCCCACTCAGTCAGCACTGTGACCCGTTGTCCCACTTTGATGGCAATGTGCTGTCAGGATGGTTCAGGAGGGCCCACCCGGTGGGGGACTGGAGATGGGGGAACCCAATTCATCCCATGGGGCCTTTAGAACCGAGGAGTGGAGTGTCTGTTTGGAAGAGTCTATTTGCTTCTCCAAAAAGGACAAGGGCATGGGCTGGCTTGAGAAGGAAGTGGATGACCACTTAAAAAACAAGCATGTGTCTCTCCTTCTCCCAGGAATCGGAGCAGGTGTGTAGGCTTTAGGTGGGAGGTGCCTCCATATCCACACCTGACAACCCTTCTTTGCTCTGGCTCCATGAGACCTACAGTCTGGAAATCAGCATCTGAATCTGTCCTGCAGCTTGTCCCAGGACATTGGCATTCAGAGAAAACAGCAGGCCAGTGGGGCCAGGGGCACATCCATGCAAACATGGGAGGTCAATGTTCTCTTTGACCCCAAACATCCTGGTTCTTCTCTCACCTCCAGTGGAGCCAAAAAGTCCCACAAACGTAGCTGTCAGCCATGGAGGTGGGTGATAGGGTTCCTGAGTTTCCTTGCAGGGAGCACCTGGCAGGGGATCTCATTTTCTCTGCTTCTTTCTGGCTCCCAGACGTATTTGGAACATTCTTTCCTAGGCAATCCCTTGGATTCAAAAAGGAAGATGAGATTTACTCAGTGTTTGTTTGGGACGTAGAATGTATTCCTTTTTTGAACAAGTTTGATTCCATGGGTCCTAGGCTGTGGTGGAATGGCCGGCATCTAGAGGGAGGTGGCTCTTTGTGGTTAGATAGAGGCTTGGAGGATGGCTTCTCCTTTGTCCAACGGGATGGATCCTAATGGATTTGTCTTTTTTATCCAAAGAGTTCCTATGAGGGCAGAGGGAACATTCGAAAGGATTCAAAGGAGCCTTGGAAGATTGAAAAGGGAAGCCTTACTTTCTACTTTTACTCAGTGGACCCTCCAGAGAGTTGGCCATGGCATTCTTTCTCTGTAGTAACATGGGTGGTGAAGTCAGAATGAAAGTCTTTGGGAATTCCCCTGGATAGAGGCATTCTGATGGCTTCCCAGGGCATGGTGTCAGGAACCCTGGGGTGATTTTCTGGGGCTGCTTGCCGGACGCTGTCTGAGTCACGTTATCCCCCAGGTTTGCTGTTTCCTCCTTAGAAAATTGCTGGCAGGGAAGGTTCTGCATCAGGAGGAATGCTCCTGCACTGTCGCTGGGCATGCAGGTTCTTGCAGCCCCTCTGGAAAAGAGCACAGTGGTTCCTCTGAATGTTAAAAACAGAACAACCCTAGGAAACAGCAGTTGTCCTCCTAAGAATTTCCCTCAAGGGCACAAAAACGTACAACCAGTGGGTTACAAGCACAGTGATATAGACACCAGCATTATCAACCATAGCGTAACGATGGAGGGCGTCCCAATGTCCATTTGCTAATGAGCGATATCTATACATATATATATATATATATATACACACACATTTATATATGAATGTAGACATCTAATCTCACACATATTAAAACTGGAATACGGAGCCAGGTTCAGAAAGAATGTGATTTTACCATTTGCGAGGTTGTGGATGGATCTAGAGTGGATTTAGCTAGGCCAGAAAGGACCAATAGTCTATCATTTGTCGTCTATGGAATTTCAGAAAGAAAAGATCAACATAGGAGAATGAGAGGTCAGTGAGGAAAAAGACTCCAACATAGAGCACCAACCGAAGGTAGCTACAGAGCAGGGGTGTGGAGGGGAAGGATTCAATGTGTGATGGCTCTTAGGGAGGGCAGTCATTGTGATGAGCTCTAGGTATTCTGTGCAGGTGAGGAATCCTGAATTCCTACCCCTGAAGCGTGGGAACGAACACTGCATGGAATGAAATTGGAATGGAAGTGAGGGAGGGAAAGAAGAAGACCGTGTTCTACTTCATGAAGATGGAGGTAAAAGTGGAGAGATTTTCACTCTCTTGTTGTCTTGATGATCATTAGCAAACATACTGGGTTATGATCCACTAGATTCTGTTTGCATAAGGCACCCTCAGAAAGCTGCCAGGAAGTTTTCAGATGTCAGAGCATGGCCATGTTCCATGGATATATTCCTGGCAGTTCGCCCAGGTACAAAGGTAAGTGGAGAGAAATAAGGCAGAAGAGGAAAGGAGGTGTGAAGCAGTCAAGAGGTAGCCTTCCCCCTTTGACAAGGAAGCCTTGGGCCAATGTCCATCGACATGAAAGAGGGGAACCCAGAGTTTTTGGCAGGCAGGGGCATTCCAGGTCTGCCATGAAGAGAGCTGAGGTAGGGGTGTTGCATATCCGAACTGCTGATCTGGAGGTTGTTTCCCCGAGGAGCCGAGAAGAGGATGATGGCCAGGTGGCGCATCATGCTCCAGGGGGCAGAAGAACGTGGGTGAGACTCATGGGGACACGGCATCTTTCACTGGCTCTGATGGCCCCGTGCAGCTCCAAACAGACTGGTGACCTGCTAGGTGGCTGGCGGCCTCCTACGGTGTGACTTCAGGTTTCCCAACCAGAGAGTTTGCGAGACAGGCCCCTGTCAAAGGAAGCTTGAAAACACGACTTAAGGTTCGGGTGATGGACATGGGAAATGCCTGCACTGGTCTGCCAGTGCCGAGAGGACTCCCTTCAGTGTTGACTTCAGGAAATGGATCCTGCAGTGTGGCAGAATCTGGGTTTGTGGGCAGGAAAAACAACGAGGGTAGTGGTGGTTTACAAGTGAGACCAGGCTGGTTCTGCTCCAACTCGGGATCAACATGGAGAGGACGCTCGTGGGAATTGGGCGTAATTGAGGGGCCTTGAGGACCCCCGTGACCACAGTGGCCAACGTCGCTTAAAATTGTGGCAGGTGGCGTCCACAAGTGGCCTTGAGGGACAGGCCCCTTGAGGGAGGAAGTTGGGGAAAAAGAGTAGAGGACCCATTACCAGGTCCTGAGTTGAGGAAGAAGGTGAGGGCTCGTGCCCGGGACTCAGGGCTGGCCCGGCTCCATGGGACAGTGCCAGGGAAGGGACCACCAGAAGCTGAGGAGCAGGAGGCCTTGGAATCTCCGGGGCCTGACAGCTTTGTATTAACACTTGAACATTCTGGTGGGGTTCGGACATGATCGCTCATGATGCCGGGCCATGCCCAGGAGACGGTCATGCAGACGTGCAGCACCAGAAGCGATTTCACTCGGTGTTGTCCGGCCAATTCTCAGGAGCATTCTTCCCAAACTGGGATCGCTTTGGACAGAATGCTCCTGAGAATTGGCTGGCGTTGGGTAGCCCTGCGGAACGCCTTGCTCCCCATGGCCACGGGCCCTTTCTTGCTCGGGACATTTCACGGACACCAGGAAAATGTGAGAGATGACGTGACCCACCTGGTGGCACCAGTGCAGAGGAGCCTTCCTGGAGCAGAGTTGAGAGATGGGTTCTCCTTTCTTCACATCCTCTCCAACACATGTTGATTCCTATCTTGCTGATTTGGGCCGTTCTAACTGGTGTCAGGTGCTATCTCAATGTGTTTTAATTGAGTCTCCATGAGGGCTAGTGATGATGAACATTTTTTCATGTGTCTGATAGCCATTTGTATGTCTTCATTGGAGAAATGTCTGTTCCTATATTCTGCCCATTTTTTAAATATGATTGTCTGCTTTGTGTGTGTTGAGTTTGAGGAGTTCTTTATAGATCCTGGATGTCAACATTTTGTCTGTACTATCATTTGCAAATATCTTCTCCCATTCTCTGGGCTGCCTCTGTGTTTTGTTGACTGTTTCCTTTGCTGTGCAGAAGCTTTTGAATTGATGAAGTCCCAAAAGTTCATCTTCGCTTTTGTTTGCTTTGTCTTTGGAGACATATCTTGAAAGAAGTTGCTGTGGCCAGTGTTGAAGAGGTTACTGCCTATGTTCCCCTCTACGATTCTCATGGATTCCTACGTCAAGTTTGGGTCTTTTATCCATTTCGAGTTCTCTTTGTGTTTGGTGTAAGAGAATGGTCGAGTTTCTTTCATCTACACATAGCTGTCCCAATTTTCCAGCACCATTTATTGAAGAGACTGCCTTTTTCCCACTGTATATTTTTTCCTACTTTGTTGAAGATTATTTGACCGTAGAGTTTATTGCCCATATCTGAGCTCTCTACTCGGTTCCACTGGTCTATGGTTCTGTTTTTATGTGAGTCCCATGCTGTATAGGTGATCACAGCTTTGTATAAAACTGGAAATCAGACAACGTGATGCTCCCAGTTTTGTTTTTCTTTTCGGCATTTCCTTAGCAATACAGAGTCTCTCTGATTCTACACAAATTTTAGGCTTGTGTTGGCTCCAGGGCCTTAAAACATACCGGTGGAATTTTCATCAGAAAAGCATTAAAAGGATCGATTGCTCTAGGCAGTCACTTAACATTAAATGTCTAGACATTTTAGCAATGTTTATTCTTCTGATCCATAAGCATGCAATGGGCTTCTGCCTTTCTCGTTTTCTTCAATTTCTTTCATGAGTGTTGTGTAGTTCCTCACTTACAGATCCTTTACATCTTTGGTTTGGTTTATTCCCAGGTATGTTATGGTTTGGGTGTTGTAGTAAACGGAATCAATTCTCTAATTTCCCTTTCTGTGGTTTCACTGGTAATGGATAAGAAAGCCAATGATACCTGTACAATGATTTTGTATCCTGCCACATTATTGAATTGCTGAATGAGTTCTAGTAGTTTGGGGTTGGAGACTTTTGGGTATTCCATATAAAGTATGTCAACCGTGAAGAGAGAGATTGACTTCATTGCCAGTTTGGATACATTTTATTTCTCTTTATTGTCTGTTTGCTGATGCTAGGACTTCAAATACTATGTTGAACAAGAGTGGTGAGAGTGGGCATCCTTGTCATGTTCCTGATCTCAAAAGGAAGGCTGTCAGCTTTTACCCATTGAGGAGGATATTTACTGTGAATTTTTCATATTAACATTTGATGAAGTTGACAAATATTCCCTCTATCCCTATACTTTGAAGGGTTTTAATCAGGAACGGTTGCTGTCAAATGCTTTTTCTGCATCAGTTGAGAGGACCACATGGTTCCCTCGCCTCTCTTCTTAATTTGTTCTATGACATTGATTTGCAAATATTGAACCACCCTTGCGACCTAGGGATAGACCTCACCCGGTCATGGTGGATAAACTTTTTAATGTACTTTTGGATCCTATTAGCGAGGATCTTGTTGAGAATCTTAGCATCCATACTCATCAGTGATATTGGTCTGAAATTCTCCTTTTTGATGAGGTCTTTGCCTGATTTGTGGATCAGGGTAATGTTGGCTTCATAAAAATTGTCTGGAAGTTTTCCTTCTGCTTCAATTTTTGGAAAGAGCTTCAGGAGAAGAGGTGTTATTTCTTCTCTGAAGGTTTGGTAGAATTCCCCAGCCAATCCGTCAGGTCCAGGGCTCTTGTTTTTTGGGAGGTTTATGATCACTGCTTCAAGCCCGTTCCTGGATAACAGTCTATGCAGGTTGTGAATTTCTTCCTGGTTCAATGGTGGGATTGTATAGTTATCTAGGAATGCATCCATTTTACATAGGTGGCTTAGATTATTGGCATACAACTGTTCATTTTTTAAATTTCTTTTCAGTGTTACCCTATTCATTGTTTTAGAAGCACACCCAGTGCTCCATGCAATCCATGCCCTCTCTAATACCCAAGTATTGGTTCCCACAACCCCCGAACCCCCGCCCCTTAAAGTCCTCCGATTCATTTTCAGAGTCCTTCGTCTCTCATGGTTCGCCTATCCTTCCAATTTCCCTCCACTCCCTTCTCCACTCCATCTCTCCTTTTCCGCCATGCTATTTGTTATACTCCACACAGAAGTGAAACCATATGATAATTGACTCTCTCTGCTTGATTTATTTCACTCAGCAGAATCTCTTCCAGTCCCGTCCATGTTGCTACCAAAGTTGAGTATTCATCCATTCTGAATGGAGGCCTAACACTCCATAGTGTATATGGACCACATCTTCCTTGTCCATTCTTCCATTGAAGGGCATCTTGGTTCTTTCCACAGTATGGCAAGTGTGGCCATTGCTGCTATAAATTTGGGTTACAGATGGCCCTTCCTTTCACTCCATCTATTTCATTGGGTTAAATACCTAGGAGTGTAATTGCAGGGTTATAGGGAAGTTCTATTTTTAATTTCTTGAGGAATCTCCACACTGTTCTCTAAAGAGGCTGCACCAACTTGCATTCCCACCCACAGTGAAAGATAATTCCCCTTTCTCCACATCCTCTCCAACACACGTTGTTTCCTGTCTTGCTAATTTAGGCCATTCTAACTGGTGTAAGGTGACATCTTAATGTGATTTTCATTTGAATCTCCCTGATGCCTAGTGTTGATGAACATTTCTTCAGGTGTCTGATAGCCATTAGTATGTCTTCATTGGAGAAGTTCTGTCCATATCTTCTGCCCATTTTTTGATATGATTATCTGTTTTGTGTGTGTTGAGTTTGAGGTGTTCTTCATAGATCCTGGATATCAACCTTTTGTCTGTACGATCATTATCATATAGCTTATCGCATTCTGTGGATTGCCTCTTTACTTTCTTGACTGCTTCCTATGCAGTGCAGAAGGTTATGATTTTGATGAGTTCCGAAGTTTACTTTGGCTTTTGTTTCCTTTGCCTTTGGAGACATTTCTTGAAAGAAGTCGCTGTGGCTGATATCGAAGAGATTACTGCCTATGTACTCCTCTAGGATTCTGATGGATCCTGTCTCACGTTGAGGTCTTTTATCCATTATGAGTTTATCTTTGTGTATGGTGTAAGAGGATGGTCGAGTTTCATTCTTCTACATAGAGCTGCCCAGTTTACGCTGACCATTTATTGAAGAGACTGTCTTTTTTCCACTGTATATATTTCCCTGCTTTCTTGAATAAGATTTGACCATGGAGTTGATGATCCATATCTGAGCTCTCTACTGTGTTCCACTGGTCTATGGATCTGTTATTTTGCCAGTCCCATGCTGTCTTGGTGTTCACAGCTTCATAGTAACCCGTGAAATCAGGCAAGGTGGTGTTCATAGTTTTTTTTTTTTTTTTTTTTCCTTTCAGCAATTCTTAGCAATATGGTGTCGCTTCTGATTCCACACAAATTTTAGGCATGTGTTTGTTCCAGCTCTTTGAAAGATACCGGTGGAATTTTATTGGAATGGCATTAAATGAATTGATTGCTCTAAGGAGTATATACATTTTAACAATGTTCATTCTTCTGATCCATGAGAATGCCATGGTTTTCCGTCTTTTTGGTTTTCTTCCATTTCTCTCATGAGTGTTCTCTAGTTCCTCGAATACAAATCTTTTACCTCTTTGGTTTCGCTTATTCCCAGGTATCTTATGGTTTGGGTGCTGTAGTAAATGGAATTGATTCTCTAATTTCCCTTTATTTATTTTCATTGATAATGTAGAAGAAAGCCACTGATTTCTGCACCATGATTTTGTTTCCTGCCACATTATTGAATTGATGTATGAGTTCTGGTAGTTTGGGGGCAGAGTCTTTTGGGTTTTCTATATCAAGTATGGCATCTGTGAGGAGAGATAGTTTGACTTCTTGGGTGCAATTTGGATACCTTTTATTTCTCTTTGTTGTCTGATTGCTGTTGCTAGGACTTCACATGCTATGTTGAACAAGATTCATAAGAGTGGGCATCCTTGTCATGTTCCTGAATTGAAAGCGATGGCTTCAGCTTTTACCCTTTGAGGATGGTACACACTGTGTGTTTTTCATAGAAACATTTTATGAAGTTGATGAATATTCCTGCTATCCCTGTATTTTGTAGCTTTTTAGTCACAGACGGATGCTGGATTTTGTCCAATGCTTTTTCTTCACCAATTGAGAGGACCATGGGGTTCTTCTCTCTTCACTTCGTAATTGGTTCTATGACATTGAATGATTTGCGAATGTCGAACCAACCTTGCAAGCCAGGGATAGATCCTACTCCGTCATGTTGGATAAACGTTTTAATGTAGTGTAGGTTCCTAGGAGCTAGAATGTTGTTGAGAATCTTAGCATCCATATTCATCAGTGATATTGGTCTGAAGTTCTCCTTTTCGGTAGGGTCTTTGCCTGAAAAACAATCTGAGGGGTGTGAAGTGGCATGGGGGTGGGAGGTTGGCGTACCATGTTGTGGGTATTATATCAGGCATGGATTGCATGGAGCACAGGGTGTGGTGAAAATAATAATGAATACTGTTTTGCTGAAAATAAATAAATTTAATTTAAAAAATCTATACAACAGTAAAAAAAAGATTCTCTGAGGCAGTGATGAGAGGGCATGGGAGGTTGGGGAAACACGTGGTGGGTAATAGAGAGGGAACAGATTGCATGGAGCACTGGGTGTGGTGCTAGAACAATGAATACAGTTACACTGAAATACGGTTACAATACTTTGTATTGTATTCATACAATACAAAGTATGTTCTCTGATTATAATGGCATTACATTTAACTCAATGACAGAAATGTGGAAAATTCCCAAATATCAGAAACTAAATAACACACTTCTAAATAATACTTAAGTCAAAAAATGAATTCAGAGGGAAATGAGAAAGTACTTTGACTTGAATGAAAATGAAAACACAATGTATCAAAATTTGTGGGGTACAGCTGAAAGTGTTTTTTGTTTGTTTTTTAAATATTTAATTTATTTATTTGACAGAGATTCAGCGAGTGTGGGAGCACAAGCAGAAGAAAGCAGGCTTCTTGCCCACTGAGCAGGGAGCCCGATGTGGGGCTTGATTCCAGGACACTGGGATTGTGACCTGAGCTGAAGGCAGATGCTTAACAACTGAACCACCCAGGCATCCCTGAAAACACTGTTTAGAGGGAAATTTATAACACTAAACATCTCTGCTTGGAAAAGAAGAAAGATCTCAAATCTGTAATTGCTGTTCTACCTTAGGAAACTAAAGAAGGACAAATTAAATACAAATTAAGAAGAATAAGGAAATAATAAAGATTACAGCAGAAACCAACTAAAAAAGAAAACAGAAAAGCAACAGAGAAAAATAGCAAAACCCCAAACTAGTTTTTGAAAAGATGCATAAAACTGATAAATGTCTAGACAGGCTAAAGCAAGTTGGAGGATTTGGGGGTTGAGCATGGAAAAAGATATGACCACCAGGTGGCAGTAGCACATAGTGAACTGTATTTGACTAACACCTGGACAGGTTGGCGTGATGAGGAAGTCCTTCATAGAATAAAACTGTCCATCCAAAGGGAGAAGAGGAAAAGCAGAGAGAGAGAGAGAGAGTGCTTGTGTGTTTAGGTGATATCACTCAGTAGCAACACTTAGAGTCTCTGGAACATGGAACATGAACAGCTTTATAGCTGCTGGGTTTATCTATGGCTAGAAGAGGTTAGGTGTGGTTTCCTGGGGTATACATACCAGATAGCCTGCAAATGGCTAAAAATCTGCTTATTTGAGCTATGTTTCAAACTCTTGTAGGGGTAAATTTTGAGTTTGGCATCCGCAGGCTTTTGTGCTTATGGGTCCCAGGCTGCTATTACTAAGTTAAACAACAGAAGGCCAATATACAAGAAGTTATCTTTGGCTCATAATAATAATCCATCCCTCGGGCCCACGTTGCTTTATAATTTTAGTTATATGTAAATGCATTATGATTTAGTTTGGAGCCCATGTAAAAGCATTTTGAAGTCCCAGAATCCAATGAAAATAAAAACAAGGATTTCAAAGCCCATTTGCAGCCAGTCTGTCAGAAGACTTAGAAAATCGATTTGTTCAATTTGCTTAATCTATAAACTGTTATTAAAGGGACATGCCCCTTTAATACATGTCCCTGGCTAGCTTTAAAACCTGTAGCAACATGTGTTAAGTGTGCAGAACCCACTTCCTACAGCAGCCAATAAGTGATCTAGGACTAAGTGATGATACATACACCAGTGGCTGTGGAGTTGACCGGCAAGGACAGGAACTTGGGTAAGGAAAACATATAGCAACAGAGTAGGGGTTGAAGTCCGAGTCATCTGCACCCAGCAGTAGAGGAATGTCTTCTGGGCATTGTCCAAATTGTGTTGGCCAGTCTGGGATGATGAGTTCGATCCCACAGGTATCCATTGCAGATTCAGACTTGTTCCTTAGTGTCATCAGTGGAGCAAAGTACTTGGATGGGAGATGACAGTGCCTTTCTCTCCAGAGGGTGGTAGGCAGTCTGCTTAGCTAAATGCTGGATGATGAGTGGACACAATCACAGAGTTGGTTCATGTCCAGTCCTCATCCCACATTTTGCTGAAGTTCTGGTCAAATAGAACTTTTTGGTGAGCCCATTAACCCACAACCAGGAGTTGGTAAAAATATAAATCTTAGGAAAATGTTTGTCAAGGGCATATACTATTTCTGGAAGTAGTGTACTCAGCTCAGCCCATTGGGTGCTTTGGGCTCTCCCCATACAGAAACGAGTATGTGAATATGGGCCATAGACTGAGACTGCCCACTGTTTGGCTCCTTTAAGCCCTGTGCCCACTCCATTCATAAAGAGACCTTTGATTTTTTTCATTTTGTGAGTGCTGGCCACCTTACCTCTAATCCCCACTGAGAAAGAAATGAGACCTGCTGGGGAGTTAACATAGCTGCAAGGTATGTGGCCCTTTCCTTCTGGAGTTATGACACTCCACAGGTCCAGGTTAGGCTTGAGCCTGTAGATAGCATTTCCATCTTCATCCAGCTGCAGCTTCAATTTTACAGAGAGCTTTTTTCCATTATCCAGAGCATGAGAAGACTCTCACTCCATCAGCAATTGGCTCTGCCAGGATTCAAGGCTAGGTCTGGGCAAACTCCAGAGCCTGAGCATGTAATCCTTATACTGTTCCTAGCTGAGGTAAAGGAAATATAAAGCCACATATCACCAAACCCAATGCTCAAGTAAGCAGTGGGATTGAAAACACATAGGAAACTGAAAAATAATCACAATGAGGTAGGCTCATATATTAAGCTACTTACTGTGTGCTGGACATCCTGAGCACTTTCATCTCCATGACCTCTCTTTGCAGTGGGCATCAATGCCTTCAAGGAGGAGGAAACCAAGGCTTAGCGAGTTGAAGTGAATTTTGCCCTAGACCCCATAGCCCACAGGTGGCAGAAGGGGCACAGGACTTGGGGTCATGTGACCGCAAAGCACCCTCTTTTGCCACTTTCATTCTCATTCCCATCCTGCCACCGTAAGTGATCTCAATATGTGCCTGAGTGAGCAGATGAAAAGAAGACCATCATGAAGAGTCCCACTCCCTTCCTCACATCAGTACCACTGTGGCCCTGTGCTACCTGGGCTGGGATGTTGTGTAAGGCAAATTCATTCTTTCCCTCTGCCTTCTCCTGGGACACCGCTGACCAAGGAGGGGAGAACAAAGATTGTGAGTAGCTGGGGCTCTCCATCTTACCCTGGCCCTATTCCCTGCGTCCTCCTGTTTGTAGATTTGCCCTTTGTGCACACAGGCACGTGGCAAAGGTCTGCAACCAAGATCCTCACCACCAGTGTGCTCTGTGCTAGCTACCACTCTGAAGTGAAGGGCTCCTGCAGGGGTAACGGCCGGGAGCCCTAACTGGGTTTCACCTGGACACTTAGTGAGTACTGTGAGCTGGGCAAAAGGCTGGGCTGAAATGGGTTTATATCAAGTTTCTGATCACATTTCATGGATAAGGGTGATCACTGTGGCTGTGATTCCAGATGGGGTTATGGAAGCCACTGGGAAAAAAAGCAGCCAAGTAGGCTGAAGGGGCTTCCAACCTGCCATTTTACTCAGACATTTACAGAAGAAAATGGTGCAAGACCTCTCATGCCCTTGAATACTTTTTTTAAACCAAGAAAATGTCAAAAACTTCCCTGGTTGGTTTAGACATATGTGTATGATATGTCAGAACAAATGATCTGAAAACAACATACTACCCATCCAAAGATGTCCATACTGAGAAGATTCCTAGCATTCACATCTGGCATTCCCAAAGATTCCACCCCAAGTCTAGCGCTTATCTTTCTTGGCAGCAATTTGAATACCTACTTAGTAGCTGATGTCTGTCAGTTCTGTGACTCCACTTGGAGCTCTGGCCTTATGCACCCAGACCAGCACGGGGCATCTCCCTTCCTCAGGGAGCCACAGGTACAGCAGATCACCCTCATCCTTCATCTTCACCACTTCCATGCAGCTTTCCCCTAGATGCTCTGTCCTCATTAATGGTATCCAGTTGTAGCACTTTCTTTCTCACCTCATTCACCCAGGTGTAGCACCTTCTTTCTCTGACTCTGACAGCCAATGCAGAGCAAGCTCCAGCAGTTCTCTCTCCGAAGATCTTCCTGTTGTCTCCCCTATCCTACTCAAGAACTCCATCTCCCATCAGGGACACTACAACCACATAGTCAGCCCCTGCCCACACTAACCCCTGCTTCGGCCATGAAATTTTTCTTTCAGATCGAAGCATATTCAGAAGCCTAATACAGTAGCAAAAGCAAGCTACTCTGGAAGAAGGAAAGAGAAAGGAATCAGGAACAGGTATGCAAACCTGGGTCCTCTAAGGCCACCTTCTAAGTGTCATACACTCCTACTACCTCATCTCTTTTCACATTTCCTGGAATCTCTGCTGTTACCTGAATACACATGGTAAGGTTTCAGTCCTTGGGATAGAGTGTTCCTTCTGCTCACAATGTCTTCCCTGCTTGTCTGCCTAGCACATAGTTACAGCTTGAGATCTGGAACCAGAAAAAGCCAAGTTTGAATCTCAGTTCCAAGTACTAGCTCTATGACCTTGGTGCTTTCTGAGCCTATTTCTGCATCCCTAAGATAAAGGTAATATTAGCAGTTATGTCAGAAAACTGTTAACAGCCTTAAATGATACTGTATTCATTGTTTAACGGAGAGATGGCACACAGGAAACACTCACCATCATAATCATCCTCACCCACAGGAATCAACTCAACACTGCCCTCTTTTTCTTGATCCTTTCCTGTTGCACCCCCTGTAAACTCAGTACAATGCATTTCTAGTTAAGTTTGCCTTTCTGTGTCCCTCCTCATATTGTGACCTAATTGAGGACAGAAGCTAGCTTGTTCACCTTTGGTCCTCTGCTATCCAGTATATCCAACTACACCTACAAGGTGTTGGATATGTAGCACCTACAGGGTTCAGTGTTTGTTGAATAAATTGATTAATGAATGAAGGCAGGCAGGCAGTAGGGTCCATTCATGAATCAAGTTTACAGAGTGTATACTATGTCACAGACATTGTTCCGGTTTTGGGGGATACATCAATAGATAAAACTAATGGAGTTCCTGCCCTCTTGGAGCTGCCACTCTAATGAGAAAGGTACACTCAATAACAAACAAGTAAATATATAGTAAGTTAGTGCAAAGTGCTTCAGGGAAAAATAAAGTGAGGGGAGGTGTTGCTTTCTCATATAAGAAAGTTAGGCAAGGTGTCACCAACAATGAGACATTTGAACAGAGACCAAACAAAGAGAGGAGCAAGGTCGGTGGATATTTGAGGAGACAGGGCGGGAAAATATGATCCAGACTCAGAATAGCTGGGTGCACATTCAAAAAGAGAAGCTGGCCAGTGGGTGCTGGAGAGCAGTGAGTGAATGGAAGAGTGACATGACACAAGAGCAGAGTGGCTGTGGGGCTGTGGAGTACAGACCATGGGCCATGTGCCGCCCAGAGTCTTTAATGAAGATACAAGCTATACTAATTGATTACTTTCTTGAGTGTCTCAAAAATCCTGTTCACTTACCCATTTTAAAATGTAGCAGAAAGGAAAACTTTCCTAGCCTTAATCAGCCATGAGTACAAATGAAGTTCTTTCATGTTAATTTCTGAATCTCAATGGCTTTGTGTGCTCATCTATGCAAATGTAGGGAGTCCTACCTCAAGGAAAATCCTTCCTTCTCAAATATTCTAGGAATCCTAAGGGTGCATATGATCCTAAGTGGGTTGCTATGGCCTCTAGGTCAAGCTTTTGCAGCTTTGGGCCTGATGATCCCACAGATGTACCCTAGGAGGGAGGACCACTCCTGTCATTGTGCCCTAAATTGGCCGGCCAGAGGAGCTGCCATTCCAGGACTCCGAAGGGCTATGAGGCTAGAGTGTTCCTTTTGCATACGGATGACCAACACAACTTTCTGAACTCCAGCATTATAGCATCCATCAACCACAGCTCAGTTCACACCCACAGACTCAGGATATACTGGGACCTTCAGCTTGCCTCCAACATTCTATCCTCTTGCGAAGAGGGGCTTGCCCTGTCAGACTGCTTTTTCTCTTACAGTGAATTTTCTCTTGGGGCTCCCAGATCTCTGCAGGTGGGCCTCTGCCTGGGCCACTTCAGCCCATAAGTCCTATCCATAATCAAACCCAATAACGGACAGAATTCAAGACTTTTCCCCAGGATCCTCAGCCCTAACAGACATCTGTAGTATAACATTTGAAGGAGGTTATCACCGAACTATTTAGCAATATGGCTGAATCTCAGCCCTTCCCCAGCCATTGGGATATTAACCTTATCAGTGTCCTGAGTATTATTATAACCTTATCCAGTGTCCCTGTATTATTCAAGGTATGGTATCTTGAGTGGTAACAGCAAAACCTGGAAAAGAATGGACACAGGTATTCACTTTAGATGGTACTAGTTTAAACAAGATCCAAGAACAACTACAGGCTCAACACAAAAACTCTAAGCATCTGTTTAAATCCTAGTATTTCACCCAGAAAACACTGCAGCATAACTGAAAGCTTTGAAGGCAGAAAGAATGGACTCTGGATCCATGGATGGTTTGCTACTTACAGTATGACTTTGGGCAGTCATTTCACTTTGAACACATTTTTCTCACTTATGGAAAGATAACAGTGAAACCTAAATAGGGTGATTAACTGATCACCATGAAGGCACGAGGCCCAGCTGTAGTTCCTCTCCCTTCCAGCAGAGACATGCACAGGACTTACACAGTTTTGCTTTAAAATTTTTTTTTAAAAGGAATTGGTTGATATGAATCAATTTCATTCCAAATTCTGCTCTAAGGATAACCTGATGATGCTGAAAGTCTACCAAATTTGATCCTTCTTAAAATATAATACTAAACAACACTATTTCTTAGGAAACCCCTGAATGACTTTTTCCACCTCAAGATTCTCTAACTTCCTCAATAAAAACAGAATAACAACACTTAGGAATGTCCAGAAGATAAAAGCCAAGAACTACAAGTCTGACAATTAAAAACTACCAAATACTTCATGTGGGAAAAAAAATCCAGCTGCTAAGGTGGCCAGGGATCTGCATTCAGACCTGACCTTGAATTCTGGCTCTGCCACTCACCAGCTGGGTGGCACCTTGATCTCTGTGCACCATTACCTTTATCTGTAAAGCAGGGACAATAACATCTCATGGAATTAAGTATAATCAATGTCAAAATATTAAGTGCCATGTTAGGTCAGCTCAACAAACTGAATGGTGACAACCAGATGGATGTGGTCCTTGACCCCTCTGAGCCCACGGACTCTGATTTGGTCCTACTTCCTCCTGACATGGGTTTCAGAAGAGACCAGCTTGGAATGGCTGTCCATAACTATACTGGTCAACTACCAGGGTAAGTTCTTCAAAAGGCCAGCACCTGGGGTGCCTGGGTGGCTCAGTGGGTTAAAGCCTCTGCCTTTGGCTCGGGTCATGATCTCAGGGTCCTGGGATCGAGCCCCGAATCGGGCTCTCTGCTTGGCGGGGAGGGAGCCTGCTTCCCTCTCTCTCTCTCTCTACTTGCCTCTCTGCCTGCTTGTGATCTGTGTCAAATGGATAAAATCTTTAAAAAAAAAAAAAAAATGGCCAGCACTTAACTGACCTCTGCTGGTCTCACATAGAACTAGTGTGCAGAACTCTATTTCTGTACTATCTCTAGCCAAAAAAGTAACTTCTTTCTCAAATCACAAGAAAAGAATTTTTTTTTTTAAAAATCACTCCTTCTCTAAATTCAAAGGACAGGAAAGCATAAACTCTCACCTTTATTCTCCTCTCAAAACCATGAGCACTGATTTCCCCAACCCAAAGAGATCCACACAATTTGGGAGACCAAACTCTGACTCTTTACTTTCAATCCACTGTCTTTTAAACATGTCATCATCATAAAACATTTACAAAGTAGTTTGTTTAAAGCCTCACCCATTGCTCTCTAGTCAAATAAACCCAAGGAGTAACTAGTTATCTTAGGGTCTGACACACTTTGAGCCTCCCTTGGTGCATCCATAACTGCAGCTCCACCATGGAAAGAACACAAAGGTCTTGGGTCCCAGGCTTTTTAAGAACTGAGCTAGTCCTGGGGAGCACAGACCCAAACCCTCATCTCCTAGAGTGAGGATTGTTCTCACAAGTTGCTCCTTCAAATCCTGCTTGAAAGCAGCAAGAATATTTTTATATTATTATTATTATTATTATTATTATTAATTTTTAAGAGAAGAGCGGCAGAGGGAGAGGGAGAGTCTCAAACAGACTCCACACTGGGCTTGGAGCCAGATGAGGGCCTCGATCTCATGACCCTGAGATCATGACCTGAGCCAAAACCAAGAGCAGAACACTTAATTAACTGTGCTACCCGGGTGCCCCAAAGCAGTAAGAATGTTTTCTTTTCCTTTCTTTTTTTTTTTTTTTAAAGATTTTATTTATTTATTTGACAGACAGAGCTCACAAGTAGGCAGAGAGGCAGGCAGAGAGAGAGGAGGAAGCAGGCTCCCTTCGAAGCAGAGAGCCCGATGTGGGGCTCGATCCCAGGACCCTGGGATCATGACCTGAGCCGAAGGCAGAGGCTTAACCCACTGAGGGTTAAGATTTCTAAAAATCTTCTAAGTAAAGCCTTTTCCAAACTATGATCCCCAAGTTTTTGTCAGATCCTTACATTTATGTATTCAGCTTGCTTAAAAGTAAAAATACAGGTAATGCTGACACAGCTCCCCACTTTCTTTAAAACAAACAAACAATAGAAATGCACATGTGGAGCTCAATGGTACCAAAATCAGCCAATTTGAGATAGCTTGCTATAGAATCATAGGCATTTTTGCAACATTTCCAGCCCATGTCAACACTACACAATCCACCTCTCAGGACTGCTCTAACATCTCAGCACAACTTTTATATACATGTAATCCATACTCACTTCACTCCACACCACATTCTACCTGTGCATCCGAGGCTGTAAGACTTCTGCTACCACGAGAGGGAAGATCACAGCAACAGTATGGAGCTTGGCCTGACAATCTCTGCCTGAGGAATAGTAGTATACAGGTAGGTAGGGAGAAGGCAATTTGGAAACAATGGTTAATCTGATGCCCTCCCCCCAAATTGTATTTTACTAGTAAAGGGGTCCCTCTCTGGCTCCCAGGGCACAATCTCTGCAGGCCAGAAGTCAGTCAGATGATATAATAAAACTGATTCAAGAAAAAAACCATCAACCAAGAATTCTCTATCTGGCAAAACTATCCTTCAAAAATGAGGGAGAGGGCGGCTCAGTGGGTTAAGCCGCTGCCTTCGGCTCAGGTCATGATCTCAGGGTCCTGGGATCGAGTCCCGCATCGGGCTCTCTGCTCAGCAGGGAGCCTGCTTCCTCCTCTCTCTCTGCCTGCCTCTCCGACTACTTGTGATTTCTCTGTCAAATAAATAAATAAAATCTTTTAAAAAAAAAATGAGGGAGAAAATAAGCCATTCCCAGATAAACAAATGCTACAGAGACAAGCTCTACAAGAAATGCTAAAGGCGGTCCTCCAGGTTGAAAGGACACTAGTAACTCAAAGCCATACAAAAATGTAAATTTTTCCAGCACAGGTAAATATATGGACGAATATAAAACCCAGTATTATAACTTCTTTTACAGGATTTAAAATAGAAAAGTTTAAAAAATAACTATAAATCTGTTAGTAGATATATAATATATTGTGCATGTGTGTGTATATACACATATAGTGATTTGTGACATCAATAATATAAAGGCAGGTAGACTACAAAGTTTTTGTGATTGAAATTACTTAAAAATACAACTTAAGATGTCAAAATTAACTGCCATAACTACAAAGAAAATGTCTATAGAATATACACTGAAATGTTGCTCAAAGAAATCAAAGAGATTACACGGAAGACATCCTGTGTTCATAGACAGGAAGACTTCATACTGTTAAAATGTCAATACTACCCAAAGTGATCTGTAGAACCAAAGCAGTCCTTGTCAATACCCCAATGATGTTTCTTGAAGAAACAGAATAATCCCTCCTAAAATTCATATGAAGTCTCCAAGGACTCCAAATAGACAAAACAATCTTGAAAAAGAACAAAGTTGGAAGACTCCCACTTCCGGATTTCAAAATTTACAAAGCCGTAGTAGTCAAAACAAGATCATGCTCTTTCCCTGCCGCCACCAAGTTGCTCAGAGGCGGGGCTTCAGGTACACCTAAGATTGGGCTCTACACTGGCCCACGACCATGGCCTAGGAAGGCATTGCTGCTGGAGGTGTAATGGATGTTAATACAAGAGGTGCAGAAAACCACCCTCATCCACAAAGGCCCAGCATATGAAATTCACAAAGCCACCAAAGCCTTAGACAAGTGCCAAGCTGATCGTGTGCTTGCACCCAACTGTGATGAGCTTATGTATATCAAGTTGGTCGAGGCCCTTTGTGCTGAACACCAAAATCAATCTAATTAAGATTGATGACAATAAGAAATTAGACAAATGGGTAGGCCTCTATGAACAGAGAGGGAAATCCCACATAGTTGGTTGCAGTTCTGCGATGGTTAAAAACTATGGCAAAGAGTCTCAGGCCAAGCCTACCATCCAGGAATTCTTCAAAATCAAGAAATAAACAAGTGAAAAACTTGGTTCTTGTTCCTAAAACAAAAGTGTCGTGCTGATGCTAGGACAGCCATACAGACTGATGGAAGTGAGGCCAGAAATAAACCCTTATATATATGGTCAAATTATTTTTTACAAGGGTGCCAAGTGGGAATAAAGAGTGAAAAGGCAATCCACAAAATTAGAAAAATATCTGCAAATCATTCATCTGGTAAGTTATTATCCAGAATATATACAGAACTCCAACAACTCAAAACTTACTTTAAAAACAGGCAAAATATCTGAATAGGTATTTCTCCAAAGAAGGTATCAAAAGCATTAAGAATATGAAAAGATACTCAATGTCACTAATTAGAAAAATACAAATTAAAACCACAATGGCATACCATCTTGCACCCAGTAGGATGATTACTATAAAAAAAACAAGAACAAAACCAAAAATAACCCCCCAAAAAACTAAACATATATGTGTTGATGTGGCTATGAACAAATTAGAACCCTTTGGATTATTGGTAAGAATGTAAAATGGGGCAGCCATTTTGGAAAACAGCATGGCAGTTCCATAAATCAGAATTACCATACGACTCAATAATTCCACCTCTGGGTATATACTTCAAAGAACTCAGAGCAGGGTCTCAAAGAAATATTTGCACACCCATATTCATGGCAGCATTCTTCACAACAGTCAAAAGGTAAAAGCAACCTAAATATACATCAACAGATGATGAATGGACAAACCAACCATGGTATACACATGTAATACAGTATTATTCAGTCTTGAAATGTTTGGAAGGAAATTCTGACCCATGCTTCAGCATGAATGAACCTTGAGGACATTATGCTAAGTGAGTACACCACTCACAAAGGATAAACAATGTATGATTCCATTTATATGAGATGGGAGTAGTCAAAACCAGAGACAAAGCAGTATGGTGACTGCCAGGGGTAGGCCAGAGGAAGAGAATGTGGAGTTACTATTCAATGGAAGTTTCTTTTTTTTTTTTTTTTTTTAAAGATTTTATTTATTTGAGAGAGAGAGAGTGAGAGAGAGCATGAGCGAGGAGGTCAGAGGGAGAAGCAGACTCCCCGTGGAGATGGGAGCCTGATGCGGGACTTGATCCCGGGACTCCGGGATCATGACCTGAGCCGAAGGCAGTTGTCCAACCAACTGAGCCACCCAGGCGTCCCGGAAGTTTCATTTTTTAAGAGGAAAAGATTTCTGGAGATGAAAGGCAGTTGATGGCTGCAAACAAAAGTGAAGGGACTTAATGCCACTAACTGTACACTTAAAAACTGTCCTTAAAGATGTTAAATTCTTTGTGTACTTTACATTTATACATAATTAATGTAAAATAATTTAGTCAACAATTAAATCTTTTTAACTGGGAAAAAATGATTCTGCATCACTCCATTCAAGCAGTCAAAGTTACCACCACCAACAATGGAACAAACTAAAAGTCTCTATGGAGAGAAATATGTTTAAACATTTGGTGACCAAGAGGCAAGCTGTCAAACAAGTTACTCACATGTATAAAGTAAATGCTACGAATGTGAACAACGGTTAAAATAGGTGAAGATAGGTATATGGGAGTTTATTTTACCATTCTTGCAACATAATTTTAAGTTAGAAAAATTTCCAAAATTTAAAAAAAAAAAAAATTCTGTTTTGAGGTTTGAGTTTTTAACCCATGGACCAAAGATCATTTATACAGAAACAGTCTTTTCTTCAACATAGTATTAAGAGAACCTCCTAAATCATTTTGAATTCCTTACTTATGATTATCCCTTTACTGTCTGGCACTATGTTTTAGCCCGTTATCAGTGAAATCATCATATAATTGGAGCTTACCCCATCAAATGGCAAAATACTGTATTAGTAAGTTTAAATCTTTTTTTACTCTTACCTTTCTTGTTTAGAATTTTTAATGACCAGGTTCTACAACATTTGCTTCAATAGATGGCTATACTTTTATTGCTCTCACAAGTTTTTTTATTTTAAGGCTATCTATATAAAGCAAAATGACTAGAAAGTACTGTTTCCACCTCCACCTAGCAGTTAGCAATCACCTGATAACATTTTTATGCACCTGCCTTTTACAGTTCACTGCCCCATCCGTGCTAAGCTTGTTGAAAGTAAATGCAGGACTGCCCAGGTGGCTCAGCTGGTTAAGCATCCACCTTTGGCTCAGATCATGATCCCAGAGTCCCAGGTTGGAGCTCCCCCGCCAACTCCACTCAGCAGGGAGTTTGCTTCTCCCTCTCCCTTTGCTCTCCCTACTTCATGCTCTTTCTCTGTCTCTCAAATAAATAAATAAAATCTAAAAAAAAAAAAAAAAAGTAAATACAGAGATCCTGAGAGGACCTTTTCAGTAAGTGCATACACTTCAAGCCATTTTGGCTATTCAAAGGCTTTTATGGCAAGTACTACTTTCAAGATTTTTTGAAAATCAGTGTTGTTAAAAAACCCTGTTCCAATTTGTATCAGAATTTCCATAATTAAAATGATTTACTGGTTCTTGAATTTAGTCATTTTGACTAAACAGAGGTTTTTCATAATTAAATCTGCAGAGACTATTGTTTAAAGTATCGCAAAAATAGAACAATATAGCCATAAACTATAGTTACCCCTAACCCAACTGCCAAACTGCTATCAGTAAGTGTACAGTGATTTTCAGTTACATCCACATTTCCTCTAAGGAAGTATTTTACAACTTTTTTTTTCATTACAACAGCCTTTTCATGAGAAAACATCAATGTAATTTAATTAAAATCAAGTAATTAAAATTTCCCTAAGACGAGAAATAGTAAGATTTTGTATTTTCTTTCAACCCCAACTAGAATAGTGCAATTCATTCCAACACTAACCACCTGAGTTAGCATCCAACTCAACAGGTTTAAGGGCTCAGTCCTCCCTAAGACTGCTCCCATTTTGAATGCCAGTTTCAAGTGGGTCCCTGACCACTTTTACTGACTGGTTACAAATCTGGGAGTTCCCATGATCCCCTTAGGTTCAAGAATTTGCTAAAATGACTTACAGAACTCAGGGAAGTACTATGTTTATGATTTATTATAAAGAACTCAAAGTAGGAGGACCACCCAAATGAAGAGACATAGGGTGAGTTCTGGCAGTAAACAGAGCTTCCACACCCTCTCTCTGTGGAATGAAGGCACATCACCATCTCAGCTTATCAGTGTGCTCACCATTCAGGAAGCCCCAGTGAACGCGAATGTCCAGAGTTTTTAATTGGGATCTCACTACTCAAGCATGACCAATTACATCATTGGGCACATGACTGAACTCAATCCCCTCACTCCAACCCGTCAGGCTTGCCCCAAATCCCAACCCTTGAATTACATGGTAGATCTTTTTGGTGACATCCTCCATCCTAAAGCTACCTCAGGGCCTAACAGGTCACCTCATGAAAATCACAAAAACATTCTTATCACCCAGAAAATGCAAAGGTTTTTAGAAGTTCCTTATCAGGAATCCAACACAGAGACCAAATTCCTTACTATATACTATGGCCAGGAAGGATGAACATGAAAGATGGAAGGGTCACAAACCACTGTAATAGCTAAGATTTTTTTCTTTCACCAAAAGCCAATTTTCACCCCCACTGAGAATACATCCTCTAAGACAATGAAGAGACAGCCCCCCAAAACCAGAATGGAACTTTATTGTGTAAAGTTTATAGAAGTATGACTAGTATTCTTCTGTACAAAGTACACAACAAACAGTTTTAAATACAAGTAAGAGAAATGTGAGTCCTATGACAACATCTGATACAAGCAGAACCATTTACAGATACAATAAAAAAAATTTTAAAATATCATCTTCTTTCTCCAAAGAGTCCATTGCGCATTTCTTAGAGATGGGGACACATCCCAGGCAAGGTCACAATGGCATTTTATTGCCCTCGATGCTGATTTTCACTGCGTGTGCAGATCTGCTTTTTTTTCTGATATCTGTGAACTTTCTCATCTGCTTATCCAGTCGACTGATACCCTTCTTGGAGGTCCCCTGAAACTAAGAGTGGGGTAAAAATTAAAGAGCAAATTATTGAAATACACAAATCTAGTTTTGTCTTTCATCTTCTTTTATCTGCAAGTTAACAGTCAGAAGAGCTCCAATCTCTGTAATAATCACAATATGCTTTGGTGACCTCAGGAACAAGATGAAGTGTACACACCAGTGTTAGCAATGTGCACATATTAAACTCTCTCAATGAAGATTAACAGTTATCTGTGTCTTATTTTAAAATTCTGCCTCAGTCCACAGAAACCTCCTAGATGAAAGGGGGAAAATTTAAACTATGATTCCCCCAATTCCATTCACTTACATTTTGACTATATGCTTTTCCCTTTCAAAGGTCAAACATGGAGCTGGCCACTTCAGATATTCACCTCCCAGCAGTGCTGGCATGAAGAATAATGATTTTCTAAGGCAAGGGAAGTCATCTGAGAAAAAGCCTTAAGCATAACGAATGAGGTGAGAGGATGAGTAAAGCGAACCCCATTAAGGGCTGAAGCTCTAGTTTCAGACTTGGGGTGAATCCCCACTTTGCTTCAGCGAGTTCTAGAGCCCTATGCAAATCAGGCCCCTCCTTTCAGGGCTGCTAAGAGAAGTAAATGAGATAATTGTGTCAAATACTAGCACACAGTCAGTGCTCAAAATACGTATCAGCTATTACTATTATTACTACTACTTTGGAACCAATTAGATTCATATTAAATAAGTACACTTGATAACAACAAAAAAAAGCAAATGAAATCTTTTGATCCAAGGGTGTTACTACTTTTTACATCTCTTCCTGCTTGCCATATATGTTTAAAGGTTTGGTTGTTAGATTATTTCTTTTTTAATTTTTAACGACTATGGGTCTTACAAGGATGCCATCTCTAAGAAACTGACCTTTAGAAATGCTGAGGAGGTCTGCCACTTAAAAGTTAAAGACCAGGGGAAACTCTTCTGGTTGACTATAGTGTTACTGACAATTCCGATCCTTAAGAATGTTGAATGGTATAAAAAGGGACAAGTTCTTCTATTTCTCCCCAGATGTTTATTACTGAATCACCTGTGAAACTCAATTCCAAGATTGCTAAAAGAAGGCAAGGCCCAGAAGGAGACACTCTGGGTCAGTTATCAGTGTGGTGATGTTGAGCTGAGGAGCCTCCCAAGTCTTATCCCACCTCTAGAACTCAGCATACCCCTCAGACAGAAGCAAGGAACCCTCAGTCAGTCTTGAACAAGAGTGATCATCCACCCTATATTTTCTAAAACAATCCCAAGTCCAAATATTTATGTCAATTTAACAGTTGGCACTAGTACTCTGAGTTAGCAAAAACATTCCTTATCAGAGGAGAAGGAGCTATGCTTCTATCACCCTATCGAATCCCCAGATTTTCTGGATAGTCCTAAACATGTGACCTTTCAGATGTGCCCTGATTCTTAGTACTTAGAGTCAGTCCATATCAGAAGCCTTACCCACTCAGATCTCCACCAATTACCTAACTCCCAGCAGCTTTACACGCCATTAGAAACATCTCCCAGCACCTCTCTAACAATCTGAGCCCTCTAGCCTCCACAAAAGGGACACACCCAAGTCACACTGATCCATTCCTATTTATATTTAGACTTATAGCTGGCAGATGCCTAGTTTCCCCAAGTCAGAGAACACAAAAGATTTAGTACCTAACATGCCAAATTCAATGACCTCTCTCCTAATTCAACTCTGTACCACACCTCCTTAGAACACTGAGAGTATATGCTGCACTGTTTCATCAGTGAAAAACCAAAAGTAGCTTAAAATATTAGCAAGATGGGTTTGCTTAAAAAAAAAAAAAAAAAAAACTATGGCACAACTGTATTATGACACAATATTAAGTCACTGAAGAATGTTTACTTAAATTAATTTTACCATATTTAGTAAAACAAAAATCCACCAAAGTATGAAACAACAATTTTGCATAAAAGTTGAAACAAAAACACCAAACCACAAAACCAGTAATGTGTATGTACAATATAAAAAGGACAAAAAGGAAATAGCCCAAAATGTTAATATTAAGGTGTGGTGGAATTACAAGTGACATTAACTTTATTTGTGCTTTCTGCATTTAAAAGTTTATATAAAAACATACATTGCGTTTGTCATTTTACTGTTATCTTAAAAGCACTCCATGGAAAAATCATTTCAATATACAATGTAGTGTAGGTTACTGCATTATTTAGGAGTGAAAAATCAGAAACCATAGAGGAATAAATAAACAAATTATATATTCACATGATAGACTATTATGCAGCCAGTATAAAAGACAAATGATAAGGTGGTTTAATGAGGGGAAATTACCAAAATTATATACAGTGTAATTTTATGAAAGTATCAATAGAAAAAAAGGGCAAAAAATATAACAAACTGCTTTTGAATGGTGGCTGATTTCTCTTTCTAATCTCAGAATTTTCTGTAATTATAACCACAAAAAAACAAATTTGAAGCATTACTGGGAATACATTTAACACAACAAACTGTTAACACTGGGGACTTTGAGAAGAGCAGGGCTTTGAGATGGGGTTATTCTATAGTGTTTTATATTTACTTATGTACTTTCAAAAATAAAAATGACATTTAAAACAAAGAGTTTCATTTGAAAGCCATTTACTCAAATTTTCTTCTGGAAAATATGTTTTCTAATAATACTCATTAGTGTCTGCAATGTGGAAGCCCTGACTGAATTCGTAAGGACTCTTCCTGAACAGGAAAAGTGTGTCAGGTGGTTTAAGGACAATACCCTAAAATGTAACATGAAACCACTAGGCTCCCAAACATGCCTACTAGACTTGGACCTAGATAGTACTGGCACATTATGATCTCGGGAGTGCTGGGATGAAGGAAAGGAAAGCAGCTTGAACTTGCCTGTCTGCTAGTCACCGCTCTGCTCTAGCAGGAGACTGGGCCACTTCTTCCCACCTGCCCAGCACCTACTGGGAGAATGGGATCAGAACCAGCAACACTGGCAGACAGGCACATGCCTTTCAGGACACAGCTAGGCTTCCAAAGAAGAATGGCCACTGAAACTTTTTTTATTACATTTTCTCTGTCTTACCGTATTACATTTTCTCTGTCTTACCGTTCTCAATTCTCAAACCTAAGTGACTGGGACAGCAAGAGGGGAAAAGACAGTGGAAAAAGGAAAGGTAAAAAGAAAGAGAAGTGGCTGAGGAAGATAAGGGATATCAAGGGATGTGGATATGGGTAAAAGTACAAAAAAGGGGAAGGAAGTATGAAAAAGTTCTTGGCACTGAAGTAGTGCTCTTCTACCTGCATTTATTCTCAGTAAGTGGAAAGTGTGCTTTGTTTTGATTGCAGCTTAATATAAAAAATGAACTGGCACAAAGGTGAGTGTAGTCCATGAAAATAGCTGCCCAAGCAGGGGTCATGGAGAAGTCACAAAAGGAAGGCAACACACTCAGACTCTCAAGAGCACACTGCTACAAAGGTAACGCTATTCATCTCAGAGCACAGCAGGGAGTGAGTGTGACTTTAAGGGTGGGTCCCAACATTTTCATTTCTAACCATGTATTAAATAAGTATTAATCAAATTTATCTCTTAACTATTTAGTGGAAGCCTTTACGCAATGGGTCCCCTCAAATGCAAACTAATGAGCCACTGACAATGGGAGGAAAAGTCACTTCCCTTCCATCAAGAAGCTACTCATCACTTTACATGCTTGTAATGCAGACCACTATGATTCTGGACCCTAAAAAAGACTTTTTAATAAAAATGGGTAATAGGAAGATCAAAATGCTTACCAGGGAATTAATTATCCATGAGTTTCTGGGGTACCTATAAAGGAAGGGACTTCCATTTTGATTTCTAAATATTCAACAGAACTTGAAAGTCATGAAGTGTTTGTTAAGGTCATTATTTCAGTAACTAGAAGTGGGCTGGGCCTTTTCTGGTTAGGAAAGCACACGCACACTTGTTTTCACTCTAGCTGCTGACAATTCAAGCTCATGCACAGAGCATGCTTCCTTGGGGATACCTCCCGGATACACTCTGGTTGGGCCAGGACTACAGGGGCATCCTGTTGCCTTCAATGCTGAACTTGACAGCACGGTGCACTTTGCTGAGTCGTTTCTGTTCTGCAAATCGCCTCTTATGCTTTTCCAATCGGCTTAGGCCCTTTTTAAGAATACCAGGCTAGAAAGAGTAGTTTGAATGGAGAATAAAAAAAGATTACTGAGGAGCAATGAAGATCACGGAGTAGTATTTACAGTGATGACAGAGAAAGTGTTTACCCTAAATATTTCACAACAGAATTACTTAAAACAGTTGAAGAGAAAGGAAGGGGTAGATTGCAGAAGTAGAGAGTTCTGTTTCTCATGGTTCTAAAAAAATGACTGCATGAGAACACTCTAGACTTTAAGATTCAGTTGAAATAAAGGGACTGATAATGTTGCTTTAAGTCTGAAGTAAAGCTCACAAGCAATGATCTGGCTAGCTAAGAGACCAAAAAACAGCTCTCTTTAATAAATCAGATAAACCTCAAGAGCTGTTAAAAGTTATAACATGTAAAGTAAAAGACAAAATAGTAATTTCCACTTGAGATCCACCTCGCTATTTCCCTCCTCACTTACTTACCCTGGATGACTCCATTTCCACATTCCACTTAGGTCTGACAACATAGTCCTTATTTGAGGGCATGGGGACCCTTGCTCGGGCACAGAATCCAGGATCTCCAGGTCTGAGGGCCCTGAGAATAGGAAGAAAACCATACTATTTTGTAGCCAATCACAGCTGGGTCCAGCTGATTCAGCTGCACAGGTATTTCAAACTTCTTCTGCTTCCCCAGGTCACCCTATCTGCCCTCTTGCTATCTCAGCTGACCTCACCATCACTCACATTACTCTAAAAGTTCCTCTACTTCCCTCTCAAAGCCAACTTCCTCTGCATTTTCAGGAGTTCTCTTAGCCTCCCTTCAGCTTCAGATATAATCAAGCCTCTCTCCTTTCCAAGGCTGGCTCCCACATCAGAACCCCAAATTCCAATTTCTCTGGTCTGGTGGAGCTCCTCACAGTCTCACTTGTGAGATGAAACATCTGGTAGCCAAAATGATCCCCCAAAACTGAGTATGCCCTCAAAGTATTTTTTGTGTATTACATATGCAATTAATACAATAATTTCTGCTTCTTGTTTTGAAAAGTTTGGATAATCACAGATTCATATGTAGTTTTAAGAAATAATACAGAGAGATCCAGTGTCTCTCCCAATGGTAAAAGATGCAAAACTATCCAAGAACTACAATACTAATGTTGATAAGTCCATCAGTTTTTATTTACATTTCCCCCAGTTTTACTTACATTCATTGTGTGTTTCTGTGTTTATTAGTTCTATGCAATTTTATCACAAGTGTAGGTTCGTGTATTTACCACAAGGGTCCTTCCTATTGCCCTCTTAAAAAACACGTCCACCCTTTTACTCCATCTGCCCGGCCCCCAGCCCTGGTGACCATGAATCTGTTCACTTCTCTTATTTTAGCATTTCAAGAATAAATGGAATACACTACATAATCTTTAGAAACTGGCTTTATCCACTAAACATAATGCCCATGAAGATCCATCCAAGTTGTTATATCTATCAGTATTTGTTCCTTTTAATTGCTGAGCAGTATTCTACAGTACAAATGTGCCACAGTTTGACTATTCACCTGCTGAAGGACATCTGGATTGTTTCCAGTTCTGGACTATTATGAATAAAGCTATATATTCATTTATAGGTTTTTGCACAAATTTAAGTGTTCATTTCTCTGGGAAAAGTGTCCAGGACTGCAAGTGCTGGGTTGTATGGTGGTTACATGCTTAACTTTACATGCACTGCCAAACTGTTATCCAGAGGAGCTGTATCATTTTACTCACATTAAGGTATGAGTGAGTTGGTTTCTCAACATCCTTGCCAGCATTTGATGGTGTGACATAGTTACTTTTATGTATAAATTTAAGACTAAATTAAGACTAGCACCCCTCAAAAGTAAAGCCTGTTTATAAACATCTGGGCATTCAAATCACTCAACTTTTAGGTAACTATTTACTCTACTGGTAAATGGAGAGTGGGTATATGTGTGTCTGTGTGGGGGGAGGTTGGAGTGGGAGAAGAGGATAAAAAATTCATTTCTATTTCCTTGTATGGAGTGTAATCTTTTTTTTTTTTTTTTTAAAGAGAGAGAAAGTGTGAAAGTGAGGGGGTGGGGAGGGCAGAGAGAGCGGGAGAAGGACTCTTAAGCAGGCTTCATGCCCAGTGCAGAACCTGATCTCTCAACCTTGAGATCATGACCTGAGCCAAAATCAAGAGTCAGAAGTTTAACTAACTGAGCCACCCAGGCACCCCAAGTTTCATCTATTCTTAATATCAAGCTTCTATAAGTTTCAAATACAGGAATAAATTAAGTGGCTAGCCAAAGAAAATTCTCATAACCTATTCTCCCCTAAAGCTGCCATCTGTCCCATCATCAAATCTATCCACAAATCAACACCACCAGTGCTATCTAGCTCTTCTTCCCCCCTCTCTTGCAATCTGGGTGCTACCTGATTGCCAGCACTCACTGCACAAACTCCTCTGTAGCCTCTGCAATGGCCCATGCCCTTTGCAGCTACCCCTCTCCAGCACGGCCTCTTCATTCTCCTCTAGCGTTTCCTCCAGCATGCAGAGCAACACGTACTCACTCACTTTCACTGGCTACATCCTTTTCAAAGTGGTGTGGTTTATTTCTTACTCTATACTTCCTTGGTTCCACAATCATTTCTGTGAAAATAACTGTCAAATCTATTGTCTCTGGCCCCAAATCTAGGTTTTAGACCCATGATATTTACATTATAAATATCATACATGATATTTGTAAGAGTATTTCACTAGGCATCTCACATTTACTATGCCCAAAGCAGAAGGCACCTATGTCCTCCAAATCTACTCTTCCTCTCTATTTAGGCAAATGGTAATACCACTGCCTGAGTTACTTGGGATAAAACTGGTATCTTCAACATTAGTCAAACTCCTCACCCACAGAGTCACCAATTCTTGGCAATTTTGTACCTCAGTTTCACGGCCTTCAGCTTCTCTGCACTCTAACCCACCTTGTACCACGATACCACCAGCACCAGCATTCCAAATCAAATCTGACAACTTCATATCTATGTCCACTTTCTATAGAATCACAAAGAGAAGTGACAATTCCACAACTTGATTTAAACCCCTTCAAAATCTGGCCCATATCTATACTCTCAAACTCATCTTGTACAATCTCAGGTACCACACTATTGCCCAACCACTTCAGTCTACTTGCTATTCCTGAAGCAGACTTTGCATGATAATCCATACCATTACTTAAACTCTCCCCTTTACTTAAAAACTCTTAATAGACATTTTAAGAGCATGGGCCACTTTTGGTTTTTATATTCCCAGAACTCAACACAATCTAGCACATAGCAAGCAGCAACAAAATCTTTACTGAAATCAACTATTTCTCAATGTTACATCCTCTAGACCACCACCACGTTTGTGGATATTCAATAAATGTTAATCTGAAAGCCATCCCCCCACCAAGGTAAAGATAACGTTTCATTTGCCGTTTTTTTAAAGCAATAAGCAGATTTTCTATATGAAGTCTAAGAACAACAATTAATAAAAAAATCTTACTTCTCTTCTCCTGTCAGCACCTTTTCCAGGTCTCTTCGGGGTGTCTGACCACCAGTGCTGTGAAAAAAATTATCAATGAGATACCAAGAATGTTAGAACCTTATAACTAAAAAAAACCCAGCAAAGCGAAATATCAAACTTGGGCCGCAATTTGGTCCTTTACACTGGATCTGGGAAAATTACTCCAAATCTTTTAAAATTATAACTTCTTTTAATGATTGTTTGCATACCAGGTTTCATCATGGGTGAGGAATAACTGCCATTTTTATAACTTATAACTTTGTCATCCTGAATGCAATTGCATCTGATTTGCTGATACAAACTGGAACAGGAACAATTTTTTTTCTCCTAAGAATCTGAAAATGGGCCTGAGAAAGAGTTTTTCCTGCAACTGGCGGGAAAAACACAAGCAACCTCTAAATTTGGCAGAGGCCACATTCCACCAAATCAAACCAAAAAAGAAGAGTGTGGGCCTTCACTGTACAGTACCACATTTAAACTAAAAGGGTATAAACTATACAGACCTATGAAGCTGAGAGAAAAGACAAAATCCCATCACTCTGCAGGATTCTTAACGACCTGATTACAAAACCTGAGTTGCTGGAACAATATTTACTCTTCATACCTGTTCATTCTCCGTCGTTGAGGCATTTGTTCTAGATCTCTCTGCTCTCTTTCTTCTCTTGTCATACCTTTGTAGTTTGAGGTAAGACCGAATATAGGCCGAGACCATTCATCTGTAACAAGGAAAGTCAATTATTTAGACTAGAAAGTAGCATATCTGCTACCATTCCCTGAAATAATAATATTACATCCTAGTGTGATGTAATATTCCAGGCTTTAGAATATTCTTTCCCTAAAGATACCATTATTTCAGGACCATTTCAGGATAAACACAGCAGGTAATGATGATACCAGTACTATAACCAGCTTCCGCTGATTCAGAAAACTGAGTGTCAAAAAGTCATTTATGACTTTAACTACCACAGAGGTTTAAAGGAAGTAATAACTGACTCACTTTGACAGTCATCAATTAGCTGTACTGACATTTCAAAGAGAGCCTAATTTGTAAGTTGACTCTACTGAAAACAGATCTTGAAATTCTTCTAGCTTCCTAGTATAACCAAAAACAAGCTCCCTTATTACTTGTCAAATGTCTAAATCTTCAAAAATTGCCTTTTAACAGTACAGCACAGAGTCTAGATTTCATTAAGTCTAAGAAAGCTGCTACAGTGATGTGACCATGAACCAAAGTAAAACATGCCCACCATTTAGTCAGTAAAAGTCCAGGGGTGATGTTTTTGTTCTCAAACAAAATATAGCTTACTGCTGCATTTACTACACCATCAAAACAAGCAAGAATATTCAGAAAGAAGATTAGGTGTTATCAAATAAGGGAGCAGGGAGTCTCAGGGAGTCTATGTATCTTTATACATTTTGCCTACCAACCCCACTATTAGATTCAGAATTACTGTTATAGTATGTCATGGGTATTAGTCTGAATATTCTGCTTCTCTCGGCTTAGGGCAAAATGAGAGCTGAGAACTACTGCATAAAAGCATTAGAAATTTATCACATAATAGTGCACTGCAGTTTATTAACAAGATCAAAAATGTAATACTTCTCTAGTTCACAAAAAAAAATTTCTCTAAAAACCTTTGATAATCTCAAAAACTGAGTAGAAAAGTAATTATTATATTCACATATAGGAATATTTTTTTAAAAAGATTTATTTATTTATTTATTTATTTGAGAGAGAGAGAGAGAGAGAAATCACAAGTAGGCAGAAGTAGGCAGAGGCAGGCAGATAGAGAGGGAGAAGCAGGCTCCCTGCTGGGCAGAGAGCCTGATGTGGGGCTCCATCCTAGGACCCTGGGATCATGACCTGAGTTGAAGGCAGAGGCTTAACCCACTGAGCCACCCAGGTGCCCCAGGAATATTTTTGATATATCCTTGAAGTTTAAAAAATTCCTTTGCAACATGGAGCATAGAAGAAGTAAGAAGAATGATGAAAACACACACGGTTTTCATTCTTAAAACTGAAAGATACAGTAATTGATTAGATTAATTCCAGTTAGACTCCTGGATTTCTCAGTTATCATTAAATAAGAACATGCAAAACACTTTGAAAACCATTAAAAAAGTAACAACAGCACTAGCGGCTAACATTTCTTGAGGTCTTACTATGTGCTAGGTACTGTGCTTATATATATAATATGTAATATATACAACTATATATAATTGTATATAATATATAATACAGTACCTATATCCTCTAATTTAATCTTTATAATTCAAAGTGAACATGTCATTATTTTACAGAGGAGGAAACCAAGGCTTAGAGCTTAAATCACTTGCCTAAAGAATGCAATAAGGTAGATGGTGAATCCAGGATTTGAACCCCGATATAATGGACTCTAGGGCCTGTATACTAACCCCCTCTCTATATATGCTCTTGAGCCAGAATTAGAAAACTTTTCACTTGCTGTCCTTAATATTCATAGCATACTTAAATATGCTGAGGAACATTTTAAGACTAAGGCTAAAAAACTGGTACCCACAAGAAATTACCAAAAGAATTTCTATTCTACTTCATGAATCCATTTTAAATGAATATTGGTAAAAATATAGTTTGCTTTTATACATACACGTCTTTCTGACATACATAAACACAACACAACAAAAAGCAAAATGTACATACTGATTAATTTCCCTGCCATATCCTTGTTGGACCTTGATTCCTTGGGGTGTTTATAGAGATACATCACTGCTCGTCCAATCCCACTATGCTTCAGGGTCTCCTGGCTCACACTAGGTAGCTGGCGAACACAAACACATACAAATACATTAATCACTAAAAAACTGGGAGTCCTGCCAATCTATTCTAGAGGACCTCCAACACCTGATTCTTTCACAAAAGAGTAAGGAAAATTCCATTTTCAGAATCTGCAGACATTGAACACAAAGATACTCTGTGTTCCTATCAAGAGTTGAGATTTCAGTATTACACTGAGTCAAAGTAAAACTTAATGTGGAAAGTGTAAACTAACCCTACTCAGAAGTTAGCAGTTTAATAACAAGCATCAGTACAGGCCTCTGAATCAAACAGACCTCAGTCTGAACCCAAGCATAGCCAATCTGCTAGTTATGTGACCTTGGACAAGTCATTTAACTTCTCATGAGTCTTCATTTCCTCATCTGTAGAATGAAAACAATACACCTACTTTACACATTTGTTGTGAGGAATAAACGAACCAATACTTGTATGAACACCTAGCACACGGGAAGTTCCTTGGGAATTCTTTCAGAAGTTAAGTAGCCTGCCCAAGGTGTCACAGCCACATAAAGGTGGCTCAGCTCAAGATTTCATGAGCAAATTTATCTGAATCTGAAATTGGTGCCTTTTCTACTTCAAGTGCCTCCCTAAAACATGTCCACTGCTACACAATTCCTCTTAGATAAATAATAGCAACTCCAAGATCTTTTTCCTTCAATACTATAGTTCCATGAAATGTTATAAGGCCTTCCTTTTTATGCTCATTTTATTTAGTATGTTTCTAATAGACATACCTATTGAAACCCCTCTTCTGGCAGACTAAGGCAGAAATGTTAAGTACATGCTGACACAGAGGTTGTAACAATACAAACCACATCAGATAATCAATGAAGGACATATACTTAGATTATTTGCCTCTAACCTCTTGCAGAATCTTCAATAGCTCCTCTCGTATCTTCAATGCTGGCAAACTCCTATCTGGTAGAGGGGAGAGCCATTCTTTGATGGCAGACATCACACCACTGTCAATAAATGTTTCTTTAAGGTCCTGCCTGCAATTAAAAAAAAAAGTCAAGTCTCTGAACCTTGGTTCTACCATAGGTTGCTCTGGATTTTCTTATATATTTAGTGGCATTTCCAAAGACTGCTTTTAAAGTTACTCAACCACCTTACTGAGTACCTATTCTTGTTTCAAAAGCAATATAAAATTTAGTTCCTACTTAAAAAAAAAAAAAAAAAAAAAAACAGATTTGACACACAAAGATCATTTG
Organism: Mustela lutreola; assembly: GCF_030435805.1. NCBI lineage: Eukaryota > Metazoa > Chordata > Mammalia > Carnivora > Mustelidae > Mustela > Mustela lutreola. Next base: position 96,107,039 of record NC_081292.1, read on the forward strand.
TTAAAAACCTGAATTATATAAGACAGGTTAACACTATATGAATGGTACAGATAATAAGAATAAAGAGCTCCAGTAATTATAACTGAAAAAAAAAAATCTTTATCAGAATAGAGATTCTCAAACTGGTTTAGATGATAGAGAACCCAAAATTGTGTTAGTCTTGGCAGGACACCTAACTTGGTTAGATTCAAGGAGAAATCAGTTGCTTAAGAATATAAGTAAACCAGTGAAACAGCCTAGTATCAAGATCTATCAAAAGAGGGTCCTTATTCTAGAAGACCAGTGACATACTTAATGATATAACTGGTCATATAAGTAAGCCTCCTACAATACAGGCTTTAACCAGTCCCCCAGAATTTTCTCTGTGCTCAATTACACTGGGAAAAGAGATGTAATTTTACTAGACTCAAAACAAGAGTGGATAAAAAACAAAAGTAGTGGTTTACATGCTTTTCTTTCCTTAATGTCAGTTTGCTATTTGTTCTGTTCTGTTTGTAACAGGATCAAGACTTAAGAAAAATTTATGAGGGGGCACCTGGGTGGCTCAGTCAGATAAAACATCCAACTCCTGATTTCAGCCCAAGGCATAATCTCAGGATTATGAGAGCAAGCCTTGCATCAGGCTCTGAGCCAGGCATGGAGCCTGCTTAAGATTTTCTCTCTCCCTCTGCCCGTCACGCACCTCTTAAAAAAATAAAATAAAATAAAATTTGGGAGGAAGTAATATAATTTAGGAAATTCTATTTATTATTATTTTTCTATGAATTGACAGATAGCAATCATTAAATAACATCTCTAGAACACCAGTACATAGTTTGAATATTATTCAATTAAGAGGAAACAACTTTTTCAAGGAAACAGAATACTTACTTCTTAAGGTGCATGACCACAGTAGGTAATAATGTTAATTTTTTCAGTGCTGGCTTTTTTTGATTGTTCAACTGTCTGTCTTCCTATCCAGGAAGAAAAAGATTTTTTAAAAAGCAACACTTATTGTTAATAATAAATTGTTACCACTATAATTCTAAACTTTAAAATAAAGCAGCAATATCTCCTAGTAACAATTTTTTCTACAAGAAAACTAAAAAATGAACTTTTTAATAGAACCCCAAATTCTACGTCTGTATTTTTTTTATTTTTTTCAGTGTTCTAAGATTCACTGTTTATGCACCACATCAGTGCTCCATGCTCTCCTTAATACCCACCACCTCTACATCTGTATTAATCAAACCTACAAAACCATTAGATAGCTTAAACAATTACAAATTTAGAGGAATAATGTTATTGTTATTAAAGAAGAGTTTCAGTATTTACTTTAGTGCTTTTTCCTATTTTAATTATAGAAAATTTCAAATTCTACCAAGATAGAAAACAAACTAACATACTATCACATATATGTCCACAATTAAACACCCATGACCAGTCTTATTTCAGCTACATGTCTCCACATACTTTTCTCTTCTTTAAGTGAGGAAAGAAAAGAGGAAGCCACCAGTGACCCATCTTACCTCCGCAGCCTCATTCATCTTGACAATCATAGCACTCACTACGTCGTCAGCGTCACTAATAAAAGTACCACCATCTCGGTTACGCCTGCGCTTGCCGCTCATGCTCTTTTTCCGCTGCAACATCATCTCGAAATCCGACAGGAAGTCCATACTAAGGAGCGACACAAAATCAAGTGAAATACAAAATCCCTTTTATTTTATTTTATTTAAAAGACTCTATTTATTTATTTGACAGAGAGAGATCACAAGTAGGCAGAGAGGCAGGCAGAGAGAGCAGAGAGCCCAACGTGGGACTCTATCGCAGGACCCTGAGATCATGACCTGAGCCAAAGGCAGAGAGGCTTAACCCACTGAGCCACCCAGGCACCCACAAATTCCCTTTTAAATACAAATCTCCTTTTGTCACAGTTAAGAACCACCAACTTTCTTAATTCTAACTCCACAAAATGCTACTTTCTTCTAAACTGCAAATACTTACAACTTGGCACCTTTCAAGATACCAGACTTCTCTGAACAGAGATTACAATCATCTCAACCAAAGAAAGTGAAATTCAACCAAGTATTATTTTGTAGTTAGGACTTTACCTCATTGCCCCTGGAACCCCAAAGTCAGCTTTTCTCTCAAAAAATGTATTTTTATGTTATGTTTCAGTAACTCAAGAAGAGCTTACACAGTGAGGATGACACAAATTAAGAAGCTGAGCACAGGGCAAATGAAAAGAAAAATAGTAAGCGTAAGTGTACTTTCAGACAGCACTTTAGAGAAAAAGAATGGAGAAAAATGGAACAGATTCTTTGCTACACTTAGTAAGGAACCAAAATAAGAAAAAACAAAGTTTGATAGTCTCTATCTTCATTTTTAAAGTACTCTTTAACAAATACCTTTATGACTTTTAATTTAAATTAACATATAGTATATTATTAGTTTCAGAGGTGAAGTTCAGTGATTCATCAGTCTTATATAAAACCCAGTGCTCATTACATCACATGCCCTCCTTAAGGCCCTTCACCCAGTTACCCCATTCCTCCACCCACTCCCCTCCAGCAACCCTGTTTTTAACAAATTCCTTTTTAAGAAATGAAACAAACTTACTGTTTTCCTCTCTTTATGTTATCATCAGAATCTGAATCTTCTGCTTCTTTTACCTGTGTTTCACTTTTTTCTTCCTCCAAATCTTCTTGGTTAAAACCCTACAGGCCAGGTAAATTTACCAGGGTTATTGCAATTTCCTTACAGATTTCCTTTAGTATAACTACTCTTAATTTTTTTTTTTGCATTTTTAAAGTAATACATTCATAAAAAGGTAAAGAGCAAAAAAGCTTCCTCCACCCTAGCTGCTAGTATTACTTTTCTTATGTCTTCTTCCAGAAATAGCCTATATTTACACATACATACTTCTAAACATATCTATTTCTTATCCCCTTTTATGATACAAATGGTAGCATACTTCACGCATTGGGTACAGTATATACTGGTCTGCGCTTTCCACATTTAACAATAGAATATGGAGATCAATTAGCAATAATCGCGCCTCGGATAAACCTCATTGGCTACGATACTGCCACTGCGCAAAGCTAGAATATGGAGATCAATTAATATTGGCATAAAGTGTCCTCATTCATTTTAAGGCTTTGGATTATTTCATACTATGACTGTAACCAATACATTGTTTATGTATTTTGCCACTGACATTTAAGTATATGCATTTGAAATTCTGTGAGATATTTACCAAACTCTTCATAGAGGTTATACTTATTCTTTCCAGCAAAGCATTAAGTATACCTGTTTCTCCAGTTTTTCACTACTACAAGTTATCAAACATTGATATTCGCCAATCTCTGAACCAAAAACTAAAAGGCATCTTTCTTTATATTCTCTTATGAGTAATGGTGGGCATTTTGTTCATGTTTAAAGGTCATTTTTAATTTTTTCTCTATGGAACTCCCAATTTCCTATGTCCATTTTCCTGTTGGATCTTTGTCTTATTGGTATGGATTTAAAACTTAGTCTCTTTAAAACAGCACTTTTTAAGTGACAGGGCCTGCACAATCTTCAATTGGTACAGTTGCATTTTGTTTATGGTAATGTTTTCCAAGCATAATTTTTACTTTTATGCAATTAAAATGGTCAGTCTTTTCTTTATAGCTTCTTTTATGTTGTACTTAGATCTTTCCAATAGTTCAGAGTATGTTGTTTTTCTCCATGAACTAAACCCAAAATCAAGTTGATGGTAATTCTCTAAACTAGAGAAACACATCTTACTCTTGTAAAAAAGCTGCTTAGTTGAGTATACGCACCATGAGTGCAATATCCAATCTCTGGCATACAGGCTCCCAAATATTTGTTGAATGAATTATTCCTATTATTCCTATTTTCCTTAGGTTCACTTTATTTTTCTACCCTCTTGAATCAGACTCTAAATTCATCTAAATTTCACTCTTTTAGGAATTAAAGTACTGATTTTTTTTTTTTTCAATGCAAGAATTGTCTGACAAGAATGTCTTAAATTTCTGGGTGGCAAGGTTATTTTGTTTGTGGATTTTGAATTTCTAATTCAATTTCTAATTGAATTTCTAATTTCACTGCTCTGCATTCAGAAAATGTTTATACTTTGTAATTTTTGCAAAAGCTTGGTTTAAAATTTATATGGGAATGTGCTAAAAGAAAGTCAAGGCAATCTTGAAAAATAACAAGCTTAGAGGGCATCAACAACCAAATATCCATAGTTCTGTATTAACACTGCAAGGATAAAGAGACCCACAGAACAGATAAGAAACTGCCGAAATAGACTGGAAATCATCTACAGACACTTTGTTTATGACAAAGACAGCACTAGGGAGAAGCAGGAAAGGATGGCCTGGGTCAACTAGATATTCCAAATGGGAGGAAAAATTTTTTTAAACATTTTAAAGTAACTCTATATACCCAATGTGGGGCTTCTTTACAATCCCAAGATAAAGAGTCATATGCTCTACCAACTGAGCCAGCCAGGAACCCCCTAACTTCTATCTCATACATACCCATTACAGGTGGATTCTCTAACTAAATGTGAAAGATTAAAATAAGCTTCTAGGGTGCCTGGGTGGCTCAGTGGGTTAAGCCGCTGCCTTCGGCTCAGGTCATGATCTCAGGGTCCTGGGATCGAGTCTGGCATCGGGCTCTCTGCTCAGCAGGGAGCCTGCTTCCTCCTCTCTCTCTTTCTGCCTGCCTTTCTGCCTACTTGTGATCTCTCTCTCTGTCAAATAAATAAATAAATAAAACTTTAAAAAAAAAAAAAGCTTCTAGAATATAACTCATGAGAGTATCTCTATGATCTTAGGAATAAGCAAAAATTTGTGGGAATTCAAAGTTTCACTATAAAGGAAAAGATGGATAAAGTTGATTTATATTAAAATTAAAAACTTTTGCTCAAGACTCCATTAAGAAAGTGAAAAGGAAAGCCAAAGAACAGAAAATAATTTTAACTTTTATAATCCCCAAACTTTTATTTTGTATTCTTATTTGCATTTATTTCCAGATTACATAAAAAGAGACTCTTCAGTGGCTTTTTGGTCTGCTTGTTCTATTGGTTACATTCCACTCAGATAATAGATTTGTCCATTTCTCTCTGCCATTCTGTCAATTTTTTTTTTGTATATATGTATTTCAGCCACATTAGTATATATATACAATTTGAAAACCTTTTTCATCAATATAAAGTGACCCTCTTTTTTTTTTTTTTTTGAAGATTTATTTATTTGAGAGAGAGAATCCAAGGCAGACTCTGCACTGGACACAGAGCATGAGGGAGGGCCCGATTTCAAGATCCTGAGATCACAACCTGAGCCGAAACCAAGGGTCACATGCTTAACCAACTGTGCTACCCAGGCACCCCTAAAGTGACCCTTTAACTCAAATGTTTCTGCCTCAAAGTCTCATATTCATATAGCTGTGCCAGTTTTTTTTTTTACTAGCGTTCACACACAGTATCTTTTTCCATCCTTTTATTTTCGACTTTTCTTTACCTTCATGAATCATGAAATGAGTAAACAGCTATATTTTAAAATCCAGTCTGACCACCTCTGTCCTTTAATTAGAGCACTTGATATATTTGTTTAATATAACCTGAGATGTTATGAAAGCTTAAATCTGCTATCTTACTATATCCTACTCTAATTATTCCCTGTTCTATACCTCTTTCTTTTTCTCTTGCCTTCTTTTTGGATTGATAGCTTTTATTATTGTTTTTCCCCCCTATTAATTGGAAGTTACATATACCATTAGTCTTTTTAGTGGCCATTTTAGAGATCACATAGCAAAGTCTACTGATGTCCTTTTATACACATTTGCAAAGACCATGTATACTCCCAATTTGTTACTGTTGTCATATTCTAATTTTATAGATATTTCAACCCACACCACACATGACTTTCTTTTGTAGCATCAATACCCATTCAGACTTACCCACACACTTTTGTTGCTTTTTCTTCCTAAATCCCTGATTTTCCACCTGAGATTTTCTTTCTGCCTTTAGTATCTCCATCAATTGGTATATTGGTAAGATGAATTAGGAGGAAATCTTCATTCCTGACAAGTATTTTTGCTGAATGTAACAGAACACTAAGTTTGCAGTTAGTTTCTGTTAAGAAGTCAGCTATTAATCTGATTTTTGCCTCTCTGAATGTAATATTTTCCCCCTCTGGCTACTTTTAATTTTCCCTGCCTTCTTGGACTTCTTGCAATTTTACTATGATGTATTTAGGTACAGATTTTTACTGTATCATTGTATTTATCCTGCTTGTAATTTGCACAACTTCTAGAAACTCTTGCTTTACATTTCCTTAAATGCTTCTGCTATATTTTTCGAAGATTCCAATTCACTATGTTAAGCATTCTCATGTATAATTTGGAATTTTTTAATATATCTCAATTCTTCATTCTAAATAGCTCCTTCTAACCTCATTCTCTTTTCAAATAACTCTATTCTGTTGTTAAACTCAAAATTTGGTCCACCAAATTTTTAATTTCTTACTATAATTTTACCACTCCAGAATTTCTATTCAGTTCTCTTCTTCCAAATCTACCTTTTTAAAAAAATTGTTTGGTCTGGGGCGCCTGTCTGGCCCAGCTGGTGGAACATGCAACTCCTGATCTCAGGGTTGTGAGTTCAAGCCCCATGCTGGGTATAAAGGTTACTCAAAAATATAATCTTAAAATTTTTTTAAATAAAAAAAAAAAATCAAAGTTGTTTGCTCTGACTAAATTTCTAATCTTTTATCTGCCTGAACAGTTTTTTTGTTTTTTAAGGAAACAGCCAAGATTCCTGTATCTAGACCCTCTATTTCTATTATCTGTTGTCACTATTGCTTCTTTTTAACGTTATCTATGATTGTGTACCACACTACGTACCTGATAAACTACATAAATAATCTGAGGCCTGTGATGATGTTACCTTTGTCCTAAAGGGATTTGTCTGAATATGCCAGGTGTCTCAGAGCACTAGCCAATGAATTTAGGCGCACTGTCATTGAATCTCTGGGACTGAGGTTCTCTAGGTTGTTAGAAGACTCAAAGCTGGCCTAAAATCTAAGCAGACTCTTACCACTTCCACATCACTCTTAATCCAAGGAGTCCCAATTCTGAGGATGCAGTTTTCAAAGTCTCCTAAGCTCAGCAAAATCTGACCTCCAAATTTTGACTCCTGAGGCTGTCAAAAATATGACCAGCCTCTCAGCCTAATCAGGCAACCATCCCAGAAAAAGCAGTTTTAAATGCTGAGCTTTACCATCTGGAATTTGGCTTAGTAATTCTTTGCTACATTGTTCCTCTGCTGATCAGATTTTTAAACATTTGTCTGGCTTTTCTAGTCATCCTTAGTGGAAGGGTTGGTCCAAATTACCTAGCCTGCCACTGCTAGAATCACAAGTTTTGTTAAGTATTATGAATCTTTCCCTTTAGCATTATAAGGTACCTGTCACCATCTCTTAAAATGTCCCCCACCAATTAATTCAATTTTGCCTTTTATGCTTCTGTACATACTTTTAATTCACTTTTCTGAATCCTCTATTTTAGACATTTCTACTGAACACATTATAATTGTTTATTTCTACTTATTGTAGTTACCTATTTGGGAACCACTGCCACAGAAACAAAAATGATAGTCTAAGAGGAAATATCTCCCTTATACTTACTGTAAATTCTTCTTCCTCTTCATCGCCAGATTCTCCAAATATGTCTGCAATAAGATTTCTAGAAGAGAAGGAAATCATTTGCTTTCTTCTCATTTGCCCAGGAACCATGAAATCTTTTTCTAATAAGGTATATTTTATGTACAGTAAAATGTGCAGATCTTAAGTGTCCATTTTGGTGGACTTTGAGAAAAGTACACATTCATGTAACCATTACCCTCATCAAAATATAGAACAATTTGATCTCTCCAGGGAGTTCAGTCGTGGCCCTTTCTAGCCAGTCCCTACATGAACATCCTAGAGCCAACCACCATTCTGATTTCCATCACCGCAGATTAATTTTGCCTGCTCCTGAACTTCACATCAGTGTAATCAGACATGTCTTCTTCACTTTCACTTAATACTATTGAGATTCATCCACGTTATATAGTGTATAGCAATAGTTCAGGATTCCTGAATCCCCCAAAGGCATGCAGTCAGGCAGGATATATTATATTTTACTTCTCATTACAAAATTTTAATACAAGTTTAAAAAAACTTAAAAGACAAACCCCTCTCTACCACCTCTATGAACCCTTGAAAACTCATGTTATACTGTCACTTACTCTTCTTCATTCCCAGACTCACTATCACTCCCAAACAGATCCTTCTCTTCATTTTTCTTATCAGACAACTCTTCTTTCCCTACTTCTTCTTCACTGTCAGATGCTAGAGTCTTCTCTCTTTTGCCTGATTTGTCTGATATAACATCACTGTCAGAGTCATCTGCATCAGAGACAACACGACTCTTCTTTGCTGCTGTCAAAAAAGGTGCAAAATATCATTAATCTTATTCATCATGGTCATGGTATTACTAAAAGGAACAGGTGATTTAAAATGGCAACACTCAGCAAAAATCAAAGGGCTTCTAACACACAGCTTAGAATAATTATTTAAAAAAAAAAAAAAAAGACCAGGGGCACCTGACTGTCTGTCAGACCATGTGACTCTTGATCTCCAGGTCTTGAGTTTGAGCCCCACATCAGGTACAGAGATTAAGTAAAAACTATTAAAAAAAAATAGTGACTAAAAGGTTCAGAGTTAACTCACAATTATGATACTCTTTAGGAAACAGTAACTGGAAGATGAAGAACAAAACAATCAATATAAGAATGGACACCAATAGCTACCTTTCCTTTGGGGGAACAGAGAAAAGAAGCCTAGAATGATGTACAGAATTAGAGTCCCTTCTATTCTGCCAAATATTAGCAGAACTGAAAAGGCTCAGATATTCTTTTGTGGAATTCCCATACTCCCATGTCACTACTGGTCAGTTTGGAATTTCTCATCTCCCTTAGTAAACTGGATGGCACATGTGTGATGGTCTTTTTCCTTCTCCTGTAACAACTGTCAGCTTATAAGGGAATAGGCCTCCCCACCTTATCAACGAAGTTTCATAAAAAAGTAATAAAATTTAAAAAAGCAATCAAGTAAAAATTATTATCTATGAAAACAGGATCCCAGGTAACAAAGATTAGAATATGCTACAGAGACATAGAGTCTCTAAATACAGTCTCCCTCACAAACTTCCTCATATTTGGGTATTCAACCACATTTCACAAAAGACAGGTACCAAAAAGACTTGGGAACTCACTCAATAGCTAGATGGAAACTAGTGCACTGACTGTCACACTTGCAGCTAACTCTGGGTACAACTGGGTTTTCAAGTTAACATATTTCTTGGAAACATTACCCTTCCCCCACAAAAAACTAAGTATTTCACATTCCCATGAAACTCCCATTAGTTTACTATTTTGAACTAGTTAGATCTTAATACTCCTAGAACTCAAAGCAAATTTAATACTAAGACCAGCCACTGAAAACCAAACAAAACTGGTATCCTAGTAATATTTTAGAAGATCAAGTTGAATGAGAGAATATAGACCTGACATTTCAGAAATACAGTGCTTCATCGCTTCTCGGCCTTTTGGCTAAGATCAAGTGCAGAAATACAGTGCTTCACAGTTACAAGCTTAGACAATAATTAAAACTATGCACAAACAATCCAAAACAATTCCTTACATGCTTTCTCTTCATCTTCACTATCAGAAAGCACAGGAGCCTTTCGCTTCGCTACTTTCTCCTCCTCCCCAACTTTTTCTTCATCTTCATCACTGTCAATTTTTGGCCTTTTGGTTTCTTCCTCCTCGCTGTCAGAACTCTGGATCCTTTTTCTGTCTACATGGCTATCTGAATGAAAGGAGTCATTCTGCATTTCTGTATCCTCTCTCTTATTCTCCCCATCACTATCATCATCTGATTCTGGCTTTTGTTTGTGTCTGGAGGCATCCTCAGTTTCAGAATCACTGGCAGGTCCCTTCTGAGGCTCCTCACTCTCAGAGTCACTGACTCGGGGCTTGGAAAGCTCATTTTCTGAATCACTGGCCTGGTTCCTTGGGGGGTCCTCACTTTCCGAATCACTAATTCGAGGTTTGGGAAGCTCCTCATTTTCTGAGTCACTGGCTTGATGCCTTGGTGGGTCCTCACTTTCTGAGTCACTGATACGGGGTTTGGGAAGCTCCTCATTTTCTGAGTCACTGGCTTGGTGCCTTGGTGGGTCCTCACTTTCTGAGTCACTGATACGGGGTTTGGGAAGCTCCTCATTTTCTGAGTCACTGGCCTGAATCCTATGAGGCTCCTCACTTTCAGAGTCACTGACCCGAGGCTTAGGAAGCTCCTCACTTTCCGAATCACTAATTCGAGGTTTGGGAAGCTCCTCGTTTTCAGAATCACTGGCTTGGTGCTGTGGAGGTTCCTCACTTTCAGAATCAGTGATTTGAGGTTTTAAAGCATCCTCTGTTTCAGAGTCACTGGCAGGACTTTTGGGGAGCTCTTCCATTTCTGAATCACTGGCAGGATGCTTCCTAACATCTTCATTTTCTGAGTCACTTGCATGCCCATTAAGAAGTTCCTCATTTTCAGAGTCACTGACAGGTAACTTCCCGGTCTCCTCACTCTCAGAGTCGCTCCCATGCTGATTAGTGTCCTCATTTTCAGAATCACTTGCAGGAGGCTCTGCGTGTTCTTCAGATTCAGAGTCACTGTCCTTTTGCCTTTGAAGCTCCTCACTCTCAGAGTCACTGGCATTAAGATTTGAGGGGTCATCATTCTCAGAATCTGTCACATGGTGTCTTTTGTTGAAGCCATCCTCTCGATCACTAGGTTCATTCTGAAAAATTAAGGGTGAAAAATTAGGAGAGTGCAAAAATATGTTTGGTAGTGAAATGCTGACATTTTTCAACAATTTTTTAAAACAAAGGAATATGCACACTTCAATATAAAATTGTTGGTTCTATACTTATATGGAAACACCCCACCTTAAAGAAGATCATACACCTGTAAAATGGCTAACATGTTTGGATTCCAAAATGGGAAAAGATAACCAAACTTGACCAAAACAAATCTGTAAAGTATACCCCCAGATAATTATATAGGAGACTTACATCTTGAAGAGCTAGACTTTAAAAATACAAACAAAAAACCAAAACTCTGATGTTCTCACATAATTTTAGCTCCTAAATATATTTTTCAAATATAAGCAAACAGGTACCCAAGTTCTTTTTAAAAGAAACATTCTTGGGTTTTATAAAATTAAAATTATTTTAAGGAAAAGAACTATGAAACTATAAGACCAAATGATATACAGGACACATTCTCCTAGACAAATCTAAACAAACAAGGAGAGGGATAGCTCACACATACTAAGTACCTATTATGAGCCTAATGTCTTGTCAGACTCTCTCCTGTTAGTTCATTTACTCCTCATAACAGTACTTTACATGGTAACAAAATTGAGGCTTGGAGCAGTCTCAATCATACATCTAATAACACTGAGACAAGAGTTTAAGTTTTAGAGAAACTACAGTTGACCCTTCAACAACTTGGCAGAGGATCTCTAGAACTGACCACCTCCCCCCCCACACACAGAGTTGAAAGTCATGTATAACTACTAACTTCCAAAAACTTAATTAGCCTCCTGTTGACTGGAAGCCTTACCAGTAACATAAAATGTCAATTAACACATTTTTTTTATGTTATACTATATTCTTAAAAGTATACTTTACTATACTATATTCTTACAATATAGTAAGATACTCTTACAATATATACACTATACTATATTCTTACAATACTATATTCTAACAATAAAGTAAGCTAGAAAAAAGTGTTATAAGAAAGTCATTAAGAAGAGAAAATACATTTATAGTACTGTATTTATTTGAAAAAAAATCCAAATATAACTAGGCCTGCACAATTCAAAACCATACTGTTCAAGGGCCGACTATAAATGAAAGTGAGGAATAATAATTAACTCAACAAACTATGTGCAAGTGCTGGGAGTCAAGGCTGAACATGTTTCAATGCCTGATCCTAAGAAGATGCTTTCTAGTAAGCCAGCCAAACATATCCTAACAACATAAACTAATATGCACTGTCATGAAAGCATGCATGTTATTTTGAAAGCCTACAGGAAGTGATCTATATGAGACAGAGCTATAAAAGGTGTGCAGACAACAGGTATTTGTAACTAGTCTGTGCTAACAGAGTCAGAAAAAAAATTAACAAGATTATTGAGGAGGGAAGGTGGGATATACAAACACCAGCAGGGGAACTGAAGCAGGAGGCAAAAGGGAAAATTAAAATAATTGTCTTTTGAAATGCTTTCCACGACATAGCCATAATGTAATTCTAAGAGCATATTCGTGTGTGGCTCAATTTATTTTCACTGCAAAGAACAGAAACCATCTCTGGCTATCTTCAGAAAAAAGAACAATATTCTCCAAATCAAAGTGGAATGAATGACTAAAGACTCAGAAAAGGTAAGAACCAAGTCAGCTCAGAGAGCTTAGAAAAGGGAACTCAAGGATCTTTCTACTAGAGCAATATCAATACCATGATTCACTCTAAACATGCTAAACTTCTGTGTCTAGGATCAAACATTTTAAACTCCCAGGACAGATGATCTAGTTGGCCACAGCAGTATCAGGTGTCATGACTCAGTATTCACTGGGTTATACATCCAGAGCATGGACAAAGCAGTGGGACCCACTGCCACAGAGGAAGAGAATAATGAACTAGACAGCCATTCCAAATCTTATCTGCTAGACTCTACCATGGATTTCTAGACACATCGTGTATACATTCTAAAACAAGCAACCATGGGGCATCTGAGTAGCTTAGTAGGTTAAGCAGCTGCCTTCGGCTCAGGTCATGATCCCAGAGTCCTAGGATTAAGTCCCTTGTCAGGCTCCCTGCTCAGCAGGGAGTCCGCTTCTGCCTCTCCCTTTGGCTCTCTTCTCTCCCCCCACCCCGGCTCCTGCTCTCAAGCTCTCTCTCAAATAAATAAATAAATCTTTAAAAATAAATAAATAAGTAAGTAAAACAAGCAACCATGACAAAGACATCACATATGGTCAGGACTGTGAAACTTAGGAATTCTCATCAATTTTTGAGTTTCATTAAAATTGTGTATCTATTCATTATGTGTAATATGGTGAAAACAAAACGGTAAGAAATCACTGTAGTAAGAAAGTGTTAGTCAAGAGACTCAAGTTGGAGAATGCACTTAGGTAGTGACATCACAGAATTTAGGAAAGGAACATATTAAAAATCATACAGTTATGCTTAAAAGTTATCAAAACAACATTCAAAATTTTTAGGCTGGTTTCAACAATTGGTTTAAGTTGCAAACTTAAAAAATCTGAAATGCAGTTTTTAAAAAAGTCAGATATGAGCACAACAAATCAATTATAGAAACTGCCATTTAAATGACATGTTTTTAATAATTTTTAAAAATCCCCTAATTGTTAACTGTCAGAGAAATTGACCACTGAGGTTTCTTAGAATTTTTTAAAATGTCTATAATGCCTCATACCTCCCTCTTATAATCATTCACCTTGTAGATACAAATAAAATAAATACTATTACCCATAATGAATCATTTGGTCATTTGGCTCAGCATACAAACAGAAACCACACTCCATATGGACCAGGGTCACAATACCTAAGCACAGAGAGGATTAACATCTAAAAATTACAAAGTAAATAATAAAACTGACAGAAAGCAATAAATGTCAAATAGAAATCCTTGTAAAGAACCAAACTCAGGATACTTGTTTCTTCCTTAACCATTAGAAGAGTCGAACAAAACTGTTGAACTTGCATACTAACCTACCATTATAAATTGGCAGAACATTGAATACTAAGTCACAAAGTTAAATGCCATCAAGAAATCTCTACAGGATATTTTTCAAAAACATGTTTCAGCGGACCTTAGCTCTAAAAGATGTATCTGAAAATCTTATCTTGGGAGCTGTCAATACATACCATCTTTACTAGCATATGAAAGAATCTAAGAAATCCAGCAACAGAATTACACAATGCTATTATAGATAAAGCTGCTTATCCAGTGTAGCTCCTGGAGCGGACTTTGAGAAACTCCAATTTTACAGCAAGCATACACATAATAAAATGAAGCTATATATAAGTATCCATAGTCAAAAGATGGTTAATCTTAGGATCAGATAGTTAAAAACAAAAGCACTTCTGATGAGTAGAAAAAAGAGCAAACTGCACACAAAGCTTAAAAGTTCATAATAATGAGGGCGCGCCCGGGTGGCTCAGTGGGTTAAGCCTCTGCCTTCTGCTCAGGTCATGATCTCAGGGTTCTGGGATTGAGCCCCACATCAGGTTCTCTGCTCAGCAGGGAGTCTACTTCCCCCTCTCCCTCTGCTTGCCTCTCTGCCTACTTATTATCTGTCTGTCTCTGTCAGAAAAAAAAAAAGAGTTCATAAGAGTTCATAATAATGAAGCAAACTCCTACTCCTGCCTACTACCTCTCCAGATTCATTTCTGCCCTCTCTCCAACATCAACCCTATGCACTGCACTAGCAGTTCGCAAACTTCCTATGTGTATTAGAATCATCTGGGGTGCTATTGGTAAAAAAGTACCAAATATTAATCCAGTATGTCTGAAGAAGAGGTCACAGAATCTGCATTTTGACATCTAATCCAAGTGATTCTAACCACACATTAAAATTCTACCAGACACACGCAACTACTTACTTCATTACCTCCTGCCTTTACAAATGTTGTTTCTTTTGCCTCAAGTATCTTCCCCCCACCTTGTCCTTTTCAAACCTCAAAACTGGGCAAAAATAGCCTCTTCCTAAAGGCTCTTCCATTTTCCTCTCTAGATAAAATGGATTGTGTACAACTTAACTTTAAGAGTTAACAACAACAAAGAGTTTGGTTCTTTACAAGGATTTCTCTCTAGAATCAGAAAGCTCTTGGGTCCAAACCCTAGCTCAGCCACTTCCTATTCTGTCATCTAGGAAAATTTTCTTAACTTCTCTTAAGCCTCAGTGTTCTCGGGACACCTGGGTGGCTCAGTTGGTTAAGCAGCTGCCTTCAGCTCAGGTCATGATCCCAGGGTCCTGGGATTGAGTCCTGAATCGGGCTCCTTGCTCAGCAGGGAGCCTGCTTCTCCCTCTGCCTCTGCCTGCCTCTCTGCCTGCCTATGCTCACTCTCTCTGACAGATAAATAAATTAAAAAATCTTAAAAAAAAAAAAAAAAGCCTCAGTGTTCTCAATTTCACGAAGTTAGGGATAGTACTAATACCTTAGAGGAATGTTTTGAGGATCAAATGAATGAAAAGTAGTTAGCACAATGCCTATGATCACTCAGTAGATGCTATTAGCCATTCAAAACAAAACACCTTATTATTAATTACAAAACATTAACCCTTCAAGACTCAGCTTAAACACATCATCTGAAAAGGCCGGGCTGATTAACCATTCCTTTCTTCATACCCCATAACATCGTGTACCTCTACCTTACTGAAAGGTGATGTGAAATACACTGACGTTGAAATCAGAGACCACTTTTTAAAAAATGTATCTTTTACCTTTAGTATACAGAAGACACTTAAATTCACCAAAATGAAATAGAACGCCATAAAACAATGCTTAACAAAAAAGAACACAAAATAATGTTTTTCTCCTCAACCTGCAGGCTCAATGACAAAGCCTGAGACCTAACACAAAGAAAGAGAATGTAGATGGAACCAAAGAACTGTTAAGAAATAGGGTAAACAAGGACAGCAGTACCAAAAAGAATATTCTAGCTGCTCTGATGTACTCTCCTTAAAAATACTTTCCTTGTATTAGGACAACCTCTATGGAAAGATCCAAACAAGAGTAGCCTGCCACCCTTATGAAATTCAAAATGAGGCTGGGTTAATGGGACTGTCCCCAACTTCAAGAGCAGATGGATGTGCCCATTATGCTTTGCCTACAGTTAGAAAATAATGAGAAGCCAGGCTCCATTTACAAACAACCTCTACATCAATAGTCCCACATACTATTTTCTTGCGTGAGACCCTCTTCTATCTTCTACGCAGATGAAATCTACAGGCTTCTGGATTTTAAAATACACATTTCCTTCAATATATTTTCCATGGAACAAAAATCAGCTGACCATTAACCACAAAGCCAATTTCATACTGTCCAAGAAAATATTCAAGTAAAGCAACAAAAATTAGAACTGGCAACTAGTAATAGCCAGATCACATCTGTACTCAAACTGCTTTATTAAAAATGTGTGGCTTTGATGATAACTACTGAAAAAGATTTTTTTTTTTTTTAATTTTCCCCTTTTCACTATCTGCATGACCACAAAAGTTAGGTGATGATTCTGATTTTTCAACATGCTCTACAAAGAACAAATACATTTCATGAATATCCCGCTGATATTTATATGTATATCCCTTTTAGAAACCTAGTCAAAAAGATGTTAGTAAGTCATAGTTTAATTCTATCAAACATCTAAAGAAGAATTAATACTAATCCTTCTCAAACTCTTCTAAAAAGCAGAAGAGGAGGCTGAGAGAACACTTCCCAACCATTTTATGAAGCCATCATTACCCAGATAACAAAACCAGACAAAGATACAACAAGAAAAGAAAATTATTGGGCAATATTTCTGATGAACAAAGGTAAAAAATCCTGAACAAAACATTATTAAACCAAATTCAGCAGTACACCATGACTAAATGGTATTTATTCCAGTAATGCAAGGTAAGCTCAACAAATCAACCAACGCTTTATACCACATGAACAAAATGAAAACTAAAAATATGATCATCTCAACAGATTCAGAAAAAGTATCTGACACAATCCAACATCCATTTATGATAAAAAAAAAAAAAAAAAAAACCTCTCAACAAACTGGTAAAGAGGGAACATATCTTGGCATAATAAAGGCCATATGTGACAAGCCCATAGATGACATCATAAGTCAATGGGGAGAGGTGAAAGCATTTCCTCTAAGATCAGGAACGAGACAAGGATGCCCATTCTCAACACTTTTTTTCAACACAGGGGTGGCAGTCCCAGCCACAGCAATTAGGCAAGAAAAAATAAATAAAAGGCATCCAAATCAGGGAGGAAGAAGTAAAACCGTCATTATTTGCAGATGTCATGTCATACACAGAAGACCACCAAAAACTGTAAGAACTAATCAATGAATTCAATACTTTCAGGACACAAAATCAATATATAAAAATCTGTTGCATTTTTATACACTAACAACAAAACTTTAAAAAAAGAAAATAATCTCCTTAATATCAAAAAGAATAAAATACCTAAGAATAAACTTAATCAAGGAGGTAAAAGACAACTAGTCCAAGATAGCATAAGAATAGGAAACCTTAGTTTCATCTGGCCCCAGGAATTCAGTTAGATAGCTATCAAATCATTATGAACACCTGTGAACTCAACTGGAGAGCTAAGAAAAGAATAGCTGCAACTCTACAAATAGAAAAGCAACCACTTTCTGCAAGGTAGGAGGTACGGAAAAGTGAATCCTAAGCAATATATGGGAAGATAAATTATGCGGATGGGGGGCCTCTGTAAATGGCTACCCAAAAGTGATAGATCAGTGGTGCGCAAAATCAGAACTTTCATAAGTCTGCTCTGGTAAGGGACTTCCCTGCCTGAAAGCTATTCAGGTGGCGAAGATTACAGTTAGTCTATCCTTTTATTGTATTTAACTTTATTTTTATACATATATAAGCTTTTCTTTACAATTTCAGGATCTAGTTTTCTTTCTTCCAAAGATTTTTATTTATTTATTTGACAGGGAGAGACACAGCGATAAAGGGAACACAAGCAGGAGAGTGGGAGAGAGAGAAGCAGACTCCCCGCAAGCAGGACCCTGGGATCATGACCTGAACCGAAGGCAGACACTTAACAACTGAGCCACCCAGGCACCCCTGGGATCTAGTTTTCCAACAAACAGACCAAAATATCCAGGATCCAGTGTATTGCTCTATTCTGTTCACATATCTGATTATATTCTCTCTTTTATTTATTTTTTATTCATTCATTCATTTATTCATTGATTTCCAGTTTCAGGTCTCTTCTGATTTGTTTAGGGTATATGTCTCTGGGGTTGTTGTTGCCATTTTAGGACTTTGTTCTCTTGCTCATCTAATCTTCTCTGGACAGAATGACAAGACAGAAAAATATATATATATATATATATATATATATGTATATATATATTCTCAAAAAAGAGAATAATAGGCAGTACTGACTACCAGGGACGTAATCAGTCTAGATAAAAGTAAGATGTTGGAACTAGAGTTCAGAATTACAAAAATACTAGCTGGGCTTGAAAAAGGCACAAAAGACACTAGGGAATCCCTTTCTGGAGAAATAAAAGAACAAAAATCTAATCAAGTCGAAATAAAGGCTATTAATGAGATTTAATAAAAATGGAGGCTCGTGCTGCTAAGATAAATAAGGCAGATGAGACAATTAATGATAAAGACGTCCAAATGATGGAGAATAAAGCAGCTGAGAAAAAGAGAGATAAACTACTGGATCATGAAAAGGACAGAATTCAAGAGATAAGCCATGCCATAAAGCTAAACAATATTAGAATTGGGATCCCAGAAGAGGAAAGAAACAGAGGGGCAGAAGATGTATTGGAACAAATTATAGCAGAGAACTTCCCTAATCTGGTGAAAGAAATAGGCATTCAAGTCCAGGAGACACAGAGAACCTTCCACCCCCCCCCCCAACCAATCAACAAAAATTGGTCAGTACCTTGACATATAATAATAAACTGACATAATAAATTGACATAACAAAAAGTGAAACTTGCAAACCTCAGAGACAAACAGAAAATCCTGAAAGCAGCTCAGGACAAGAGGTCCATAACCAACAAGGGTAGAAACATTACACTGGCAGCAGACATAGGCCAGAGACCTGGCAGGCTAAAAAGGACTGGCATGATTCAAGGTACTAAATAAGAAAAATATGCAGCCAAGACTACTTTATCCAGCAAAGAAGGATTTCATTCAAAATAGGAGAGATAAAAAGCTTCCAGGTCAAAAAGAAACTAAAGAAATTTGTGATCACTAAGCCAGCCATGCAAGTAATATTAAAAGGGATCCTTTGGGGAGCCTGGGTGGCTCAGTGGGTTAAGCCTCTGCCCTCAGCTCAGGTCATGGTCTCAGGGTCCTGGGATTGAACCCCGCATCAGGTTCTCTGCTCAGCAGGGGGCCTGCTTCCCCTCTCTCTCTGCCTGCCTCTCTGCCTACTTGTGATCTCTATCAAATAAATTTTTTTAAAAAAATCTTTAAAAAGTAAAAAAGGGATCCTTTAAGGGAAGAAAGCACCCAAAGGCAACATAGGCCAGAAAGAAACAGTAACAACATACAGAAACAGTGACTTTATAGGCAGTAATATAATGGCCCTAAATTCATACCTTTCAATAGTTACTCTGAATGTAAATGGACGAAATTTCCCAATCAAAAGACACAGGGTATCAGATTCGATAAAAAAAGTAAGACCCATTTATATGCTATCTGCAAGAGACTCATTTTAGACCCAGATTTAAAGTGAGGGAATGGAAAGCAATTTATCATGCCAATGGTCATCAAAAGAAAGCTGGAGTGGCAATCCTTATGTCAGACAAATTAGATTTTAAACCAAAGACTGGAATAAGAGATAAGACTATAGAAAACACACATTAAAATGGCAGACTGCAACTCTTATCAAAAACATTAGATTATGAATGGATTAAACAAGTCAATCAAGAGACAGAAACAAGAGGGGCTCTTGAGTAGCTCAGTCGGTTAAACATCCGACTCCTGATTTCAGCTCAGGTCATGATCTCAAGGTTGTAAGACTGGGCCCTGCTTTGGGCTCTGCACTGTGCCTGAAGCCTGCTCAAGATTCTCTCTCTCCTTCTCCCTCTGCCTGTCCCCACTCAAAAAGAGATAGAAATCAGATTAAAAAAATATATATCCAATGATACGTTGACTACAGGAGACACACTGTGGCTTCAAAGGCAAATTATATATTCTTCTCAACTGCACATGAAACATTCTTCAGGACAGACCATACACTAAGCTGTAAAACAAACCTCAATAAATTTACAACAACAGCTACTGTACAAAGCATATTCTCAGACCATAATGCAATTAATTAGAATAGGAAAAATGGTAACAATCTGAATATGAAATTAATAAGAGAATGCCACTTGCTAAGCATCAAAGAGAAAAGCAGGAATAAATTTAAAATACAAATGCAGCATTTGTACACTGAAAATTACAATGCATGGTTGAAAGAAACTGAAGACCTAAATAAATGAACAAATACCCTACATTCATGAATCAGTAGCTTTGCATTCTTAAGATGATGACACTACCCAAACTCATCTATAGATTCACTGCAATCCCTACAAGGACCCCAGCTAACTTCCTTGCAGGAATGGACAAGGTAATTATAAAATATGTATGTAGTTGCAAGGGACCCAGAAGAGGTAAAACAATGTTGTAAAGAACAAAGCAGCACTCACACTCCTTAATATCAAAACTTACTCAAGGTACTATGGCACTGGTGTAAATACAGACACAAACAGGAATCAATTAGAACAGAGGATACAGAAATAAACCATTACATCTATGTCCAACTAATTTCTGACAAGGGGCCAAGACCATTCAATGAGGAAAGAAAAATCTCTTCAACAAATGATGCTGACACAACTAAATATCCACAAACAAAAGAATGGAACTGGACCCTTACCAGTTTTATTACCTCATAGTATATACAAAAATAAACCCAAAATGAGCAAAAAAAATCTAAATATAAGAGTTAAAATGATGAAACTCTTAAAACACAGAAATAAATCTTCATGACCTTGGATTTGGTGAAGAATTCTTAGACATGCCACTAAAAGTACAAACAACAAAAGAAAAAATAGATAAATTGAACTTCATTAAAATTAGAAACTTTTTTGTATCAAAAAGTCATTAAAGTCAAAAGATAACTCATGTAATAGGAGAAAATATTTGCAAATCAGTCATCTAATAAGGGACTTGTAGCCATACTATTTAAAGCACTCTTAAAAGTCTCTTAGACAAATTGTCCAATTACAAAATGAACAAGGAGGGGCGCCTGGGTGGCCGCTGCCTTCGGCTCAGGTCATGAACTCAGAGTCCTGGGATGGAGCCCCTCATCTGGCTCTCTGCTCGGCAGGGAGCCTGCTTCCTCCTCTCTCTCTGCCTGCTTCTCTGCCTGCTTGTGATCTCTCTCTGTCAAATAAACAAATAAAATCTTTAAAAAAAAAAAAAATGAACAAGGAATCTGAATGGACATTTCTCCCAAGAAGTTACACAAATGGCCAATACCAACATAAGTGTAACAAACATCATTACTCATCAGGGAAATGCAAATCAAAACCGTAACGAGATACTACTGCATATCCACTAAGATGTTTATGATCAGAGTCAAGTAATAACAAAAGTTGGTAAGAATATAGGGAAATCAGAACCTTCATATACTAGTGGGAATGTAAAATGATACGGCCACTGTGGAAAACAGCCTGAGAGTTCCTCAAACATTTAAGAATAATGTTACCGGGCCGCCTGGGTAGCTCAGTGGATTAAGCCTCTGCCTTCGGATCTGATCATGATCTCAGGGTCCTGGGATCAAGCCCCCCATTGGGCTCTCTGCTGAGCAGAGAGCCTGCTCCCCCCGCCCCCGCCTGCCTCTCTGCCTACCTATGATCTCTGTCTGTCGAATAAAGAGAAATCTTAAAAAAAAAGGACAATGTTACCATATGAGCCAGTAACTCCACTCCTAGGTACATACCCAAGAGAAGTAACACACAAAAACTTCTATGTAAATGTTTATAGAACAATTTCTTACAACAGCCAAAAGGTAAAAACTTAAATGTTCATCAACTGACAAATGGATAAATAAATGTAGTTTATCCATATAATGGAATATTACCCAAAAAAGAAATAAGTACCGATATATGCTACAACATACATGGGTATGGTGTAGACATATATCCAAAACACACGGTTTACAATGAATAAACCTTGAAAACATTAAGTGAAAGAACCAGTCACAAGTGACCACATATTATACAATTCCATTCATATGGAATGTGCAGAAGGATGGGAAGGGAGGAGGGGTGTGAATGGTAAGCAGGTAATAGCTAAAAGGTCTCTTTTTGAAGTGACGAAAATATTCTAAAATTGACAATGGTGACTACTGTGAATATACTAAAGACAACAGAACTGCACATTTTAAATGGGCGAATTGTAGGGCATGCAAATTTATCTCAATAAAGCGGTTTTAAAAAAAAGACAAGTGACGATTTTCAAGATCAGATGATGGAGAAAAATCCATAATGAACAAAATATCAAGATTTTAAAAATATGGTATTATTTTTCATTTTGTCCCAGGCTCCAATATGGAACAGCAAAGCACTGTTACTTATCTTGACGTTCATTATCTTATATTTTTAAATTAATTTTAATTTTAAAAATATTACCTTGAGTTTTTTCAAAACTTTCCTTAGAGCTCTAAACAAATAAACATAGAGTGAATACCGTAAGTGAAATGAATTTTTTCAAAAACCAGCCTAAAATCTAAAATGCAAAAGGGAAAAACCTTTTTGTACTATTGGAGAACCATGTTTTGAGTTCCATCTTGTGGCAGGCAAAATAATAGCTCTCCAAAAGATGTCTACATCCCAATCCCCAAATTTGTGCTGATTAACTTTACATGCAAAAGGGGATGTACAGATGTAATTAAGGAACCTGAGATAAGGAGATTTTCCTGGATTATATCTGAGTAGGCCCAATATAACTACAAAGGTTCTTAGAAAAGGGAGGCAGGAGGGTCAGAGAGAGATGTAGATGTGACCGCAGAGGTCAGAGAGATTTGAAGGTGTTACAGTGCAGACACTGATGATGAAGGAACCACAAGCCAACGAATGCAACTGATCTACAGAGCTGGAGAAGGCAAAGAAATGGATTCTCCCTTAGAGAAGAAACATGGCCCTGGTAATACCTTGAGTTTAGCCCATTAACCCCTTGAGACCCATTTTAGCCTTCTGGTCTCCAGAATTATAAATCTCTTTTAAGCCACCAGATCCGTGTCAAACTGTTATGGCAGCAATAGGAAACTAATACATATTTTTTTAGGTTTGGGCCTGTCATCTCCACTGTTCAGTTTAATACAATGGTACTCTTCTAACATCCCACTGTCTTCTAGAAAATATTTTTCATATGAAAATGATCCAAAAGAAGCCACTTCCAAAGAAGCCACTTTAAAGAGCCAAAGGAGCATAAATGCAGAACTCAACAATTAATAAGGGTAAAATTGGCACTCTCAAACTATAACCTAGTAGTTTAAAAAATTGGGATAATCCTCCTGAAAGGGATTATCTATGGAAAGAACAAAAATACGTTCACAGCAGACTTCATTTTTAATACCTATACACTCTAAAGGTCAAAAGTCAGGAAAGTGTTGAACAATTAATGGTGCATTCATTTTTAAAAATATCGTATTAAGCCTTAAAAATTATGCTTAGTGAGAATCCTTAATGACACAGGGAAATTCTTAGGTACAATCTTAAGTGAACAGATAAAAAATATTATATATAAATACAAAATATACACAGTAAAATCTCAAGTAACTTAAAATGTACACACATTACATATATGAGAAAATAAAAATGCAGGACAAATAATATAAAAAGTTAACAGTCATTTCTGTGATGACAGTATGCTGATTCTAATTTTCTTCTTTAAGTTTTTAATAGTTTCCAAATTTTCAGCATGCACATTTATTTATTTAGAATCCACCTCATTACAAAAAAGTAGTTGAAGATGCCTAAAGGTAAGCCTACATTACATTTACAATTGAATAATGAAGCCCTGAGTCAATCATCTTATCCTACTTTCCAAAGTAGAAATTTTAATAAAACCCTACACACTAATAAACTGTAATAAGGTTTACACTATGAGATAATTTCTATCTATTGGCTATTATTAGGATTTAATCTGAATACTTAAGAGCATACCAAAAACTGAGTGGCATCAAAATAACTAAAGGATAAGCCTTTCTCCCAGTTCATTTAGCCTCCAATCTCATGTGCCCTCTACTTAAACTCCCCTCTTGCCACACTCCTTGGTGTTTCTTGAACAAACTAAGCACAAGAACACCTTAGGGTCTTTGCCTGGAATTGTGTGTGTGTGTGTGTGTGTGTGTGTGTGTGTTCCTCTACACATCCACATGGCTATTCCTTTACCTCCCTTCACGTCTTGATCAAAAAAGTCACTTTCTTAATAAAGTCTATGTGTACCTCCCTATTTAAAGAGCCTGCCCTCTACTCTGTCACCCTCCATTCTTTCTAACTTTCTTCTTTCTGCACAGCAATTATCTCCTAACAAACTACACAATTTTTAAAAAATACTGTTTAATGTCTTTCTCCCCTTTATGAAAATAAATCCAAGAAGAGAAGCATTTTGGTGATGGTGAGACCTCATTTAGTCCTGGATACTTCAAAAGAACCTGACACATAGTGGATGCTCAATAAATATTTGCTTGATGTCTAAGTACACTCATGACATATCTAAGGACAAAATCAATAACACAATCTCTAATAACTGTATCTACTACTTAAAATCGGACAATTTTCTGTTCCTGTGTAATCAAACAAAATATATGGCTCATGAATTTCTTAAAAGAAAATCTCATCATCTTTATCATTCCTATGGGTTTCAGTTTGTTTAACAAAAACGTATACCTGAATTATTTTAAAATGTCCCATTTTTATTTTGTTAACACTGCGTAGTACAGACTGTGTAACCAGGGAAGCAAATTAAATAGTTTTTTAAATGTTTATTAGGCCAAATATGTTGAAATGCTGTACACAAGATCCAACACTACTCTGTATTATTAATTAAAAACAGCTTTTAAAATTCTGTTTGCTGTCATTACATACATTATATACACTGGACAGTTCATGCTGAGAAAGTCAAATCCTTTAAGAATTCTGATAGGTGATAAATCCCATAACTTTCTATCCTAATTGATATTTCTTCAGCTTGCAAATGCTCATTGCCTCTTTCAGACATTATTTTGGGAATGGGGAGGTCTACTCAAATACCAAAAGGCCTGACCCATTTTGTGAATCAATATGAACATATGAGAACTGTCTACTATCTGAAGAAGGCCCCAACCTGAAATTCTTTCCCTGTGATTTCCTAAGAAACCAGGCTATCCCTGTTTATTTTTTAAAGCAGTTCTCTATTAATTTAAAATCCTTTACTCCCAGGGTTTGAAGCCTATACCATGTGACAGGATCTCTACAACTCCTAAATAAAAACATGTCTCACAGAATGCAAGGGAAAAGCCTCCCCAAAGATGTTGTTTAGCCAATACCTCTGAATGACGTTCTACACTTCCAGTGTCTGATCCAGAGTGTTGCTCATTTACATCATCCTCAACGTCTGACCCTGAATCCCGTTCATCCTGTACTGGGGTAGCGCCACCATCATCTGCTTAAAAATAAAACAAAAACCCACTTAAGGTGTAAGATGGATGACATCTACAACTGAAATGAACACAATGAATCAAGAATAATGTAAGAGCAAAGGTTACCACTGACGAAGCATGACTAATGATGCTAATGTGAATAAGACAACACCATAACACTTATATATAAATACCAACAATCAGAACACATATTATGACATATGTGGCAGCAAAAAATACGTCATAAAAGAAATGTGAAGCTTAAGAAACATCACTAAGAACCAAATCAACAACCTCTAAATAATAGTGTGCTCTTTAACTACTTCAACCTTATGTTAAAACCGGAGTCTATTCTCTCCACAGAATTTACTTACCACCTTCTAATGTACTACATGACTTACCAAGTTATTTGTTTAATATGGGTCTTTCCTCACTTGAATGAAAGGGCCAAAAGTGCAAGGATTTTGGTTAACTGCTGATTCCCTGAAGCCCAGAACAGTGCCTGGTTCAGCACAGTAAATATTTGTTTATGAATGCAGAGCACAAGAACTCCAGTACAGAAATGGTATAAATTCTTAAAGTAAAGAATACACTGCACTGTTACAAAATGGTAAAATTGAATTGCTACCTACCTTTAACCGAAACTTTAAAAATATAAAAATTGTACTGTGAGAGGGATTTAGGGCTGTTGGAGGATATGGGAAGACTGGTTAGAAGTTTAATAAAAATAAACTAAATTTTAAAAATGAAGCAGTCAACTACAGGAAAACCAAAAAGTTTAAGAATGAAATCATACTAAGGAGCTACTCTACTCAGCTGAGAAGTAAAGAATATTTATACAGTCAAATTACAAGTAATTTTGAAATGTAACAAATAATTATGCTGCAACAGTAAGAGTATGGGGGGAAAAGGGAACATAAGAGGCTAAAATCCTGTCCTAACACAAAGGGAATCATTACGGAATGCCTAAAAATATGCAACAAGAAAGAGCATAAATTAATATGAAAGTAAATATCAAAAAACCGCAAAAAGAATGAAAAGTCAGGGAACTGTTATTTTTTCAAGTCTTCCAGCACTTAAACCATAGACATGTATTACATACAATTATTTATCTGAAAAATAATTTAATAATTTAGAAAGAACTGAAAACTATGTTGAAAATATCAAGCAAACATTCTAGGCGAAACAGCAGGGCATGCCTGGAAACGCGTTCTGTAGTTATCACTATTCGCTATCATATAGCGAATCGAAGTGAACTCAAAACAGAAAAGAGATTAACATACAGACATTTAGGCACTGCTGACAGGTAACACTTCACGGGACTAGGACACAAAGTGAAAGGAAACGGTCAAGTTCTTCCCCACTAGGACATGACTTATTCGTCCTTGTATCTCCGGTGCCTAGTACAGTGTTAGGAGGGGGCGCTCAGTGTTTACTGAATAAACAGGGAACAAAGAAGATCAAACTTCAGTCAGGAGAAAGAGGAAAGGTCTCAAGGTGAAGGAAAAGTACAAAATCACCAGTAAGTACCAGAAGTACACGCCTTACTCTAACATATTTATACAACTCAAACGAGGGTCCTACATTTTACTGGGAAACCACGGTTGCAGGCGAGATTAAACCATCCCCATCTCCGTGTGAAAGGTCTAGGAAATATCCCGCACCCCCTACTGAACCGCTCCCTTGAATTCTCGCAAGACTCGCAACTACAGGAAGAAAAAAAAAAAAAATTCCGTAACAGGAGAGACCTTCCCTAGGACTTTGCACATAGAAGCACTTAATATATGAAGTGGTTTCCCAGTTTCAGCCAAAAACTTGCCAATTCAGAAGACCGCTCTCGGTCTAGAATCCCCTCTCCAAGGTTCTAACTTCCGGGCCGCAGCGGGTCGGCGGGCTCTTCGCGCGCCGCTTCACAGTCCACAGCGGACCAAGTCGGGGGAGGGAACGTCTCCGGGGCCTCCTTCCCCTACCCCGCGAGGGTGAGAGGCCAAGCCCCACTGAATAACTGCTCCGCCCCCCAAGCCCTGTCCCCCAAGTACCTGCCCCACCTGACTGGTCGCCGCTGAAATATTCCGAATCCATGGCAGGCGGGCTCTCGGCGGGGAGTGTCCGCGCCCCGCGCCGCCCCCGTCACCTCCTTCCTGGCGATGTGACCCCCGATGGCGCGGCCCGATGCTCAGGGGCTCCCGCTCCACTAGAGGGTTTCGGGGGTGCGTAGGATCAAACGGCAGCAGCGGCGGGCACAAACACTTCGACCTAAAAGCCCCGGCACAAGAAGCTGTACCGGGTAGGCGGGCAGGCGTATAGATCCGCGCTCTACTTCCCAGAAGCACCTCTGGGGCCAAAATGGCGTCTGCCCACGACCCTCAAAGGAATGCAGTGCGCAGGCGCTGTCTCCTATCATCTGGCCAATCAGAAGATGCAACGGCAATGACGCACAGCGTGGCCGGAAAGAGACTACTGGGTAAATTGAGCGGGAGCTCCAGCTTCAGTTAAATACTTTCCTTTGGGGGAGCCAGTTATGTTACCCATGGAGATGATGACGTTAATTTATTGGTTCTCTGCCCCTGCACCTTGTTTGAGAATCTTCTTGAGTTACGCTTCTGGAAAATGAAGACGGGCTACAACTACATTTTCATTATAGGGGAAATTAAGTATGCTTCCCGTCATGCAGCGAGGCGCTTGATTCCCGCCCTTAGTACGGGACGGAAGTGGTGCACTTCTCTCTGGGACTTGTAGTTCAAAGTTTCAGCGACTGTGGCGCGCTTCTAACTGGTGTGATTTGATTAAAAGAGCTTCCTTTCAAGGCATTTTTCTTCCTTTTTTACCGTCTAAAAATAGCAACTTGAAGCGCCAGGGTGAATAGTGGGTTAAGTGTTATACTGTGTCGCCTCAGGGCTTGAAAGGTGAGTTCAAGCCCCACGTTGGGGCTGTGAGTTCACGCCCCAGCATGGAGCCTGCTTAAAAATAATGATGACTTAACTCCCATCTTAAGAAGCCATACCAAGTACAAGTTTCTACTTCCGAAGGGGCCCCCTGATGAAAAACATTATTAAGCTTTACTTGAGCCCCATGCCCTTGATGAAGAGCAATGGTTAAGAAACCTCCTGACCGGGGCACCTGGGTGGCTCAGTGGGTTAAGCCTCTGCCTCCGGCTTTGAGTCATGGTCTCAGGGTCCTGGAATCGAGCCCCGCATCAGGGTCTCTGCTCATCGGGAGACCTGCTTCCCCCTCTCTCTGCCTGCCTCTCTGCCTACTTGTGATCTTTCTCTCTGTCAAATAAATAAATAAAATCTTTAAAAAAAGAAAAAAAGAAACCTCCTGACCTATCAGGTATCTTTGAAGGGATCTCTGTAAAGAACCACCCTCCCACCTAAATAAAACTCACTCTCGTTCTTTCTTGGCCCTTTTGTTAGCCTGTAACAAGACCAGGCAAAGAAAATCTTTCCCTGCAACTTCCTGTTCTTTGTTTCATGAATTATTGGCTGAGATTAAAAGTCTGTCCTCCACCCTGAGAAGCTAGACACAGATAAACATTTTCTGTTCACCTGACTGAAACTTCTGATTGCAAATCTCCCACTTTTCTCCCTATGAAAGTCTAAGGCAAAAAACAATCCTGGTAGGCACTCTGATCTTCATATCTGGAGTGCTCTCCCTATTCCAATCCCTATTACAATCTAAGTAAAATCCATTTCCTTACTTGTTTGCTTTTGTCTCAGAGTGGAAAATGTTCTTGCCCTTTGATTAGAGTAGGGCCAGTAGAGGTAAACAAAGATACCCCAGCATGTATAGACCTGCATACATTGGGCCTTTTGTTAGCAAAACATAGACTGGATTTCTAGGTATGTCTAGCCTGTTGTAAGACCTAATTTAATGCCCTGGAAAGTTCACCTCCTACCTTGGGCTTGAGAGACGTGGATTCTCTGATACAATCTCTGCTGTAGATTCTCAAAGCGCCCTTAGTCAAGACACATCCCTGCTTTGGTATTCCTTGAACCCTTTCTTAGCCAGTCAGAATATGCTGGCAGAACCCAGTTCTGGGTTCCAGAAATCGACATGGGAAGGGAAGGAGGAGAGAGGGGTGGTTTCTCTCTAGAAATTCTCATTTTCTTGTAAGATAGTTCACTCCTTTTCCCAGTAATAGAAACAGTTTTGAAATCTAAGCCTGACCCTACTATGAGAATATTACAAGAATCCTAAGAACAAGGAATTAACAGTGCCTGAAACCAAAGATATAAAAATAAAGTATTAACTTCCTTTCACTTGAGAAAGGAGACCCTAGGATCTAAGCTTTCTTCCAAAGAGAGTGGGTGAGAGTATACCTGTGTAAGTTAAGCAAGATGAATAGAGGAGAAGTCCATGAAGAGGTTCAGTGGATGGGAACCCAGTGGAAATCCTGCCATAAAGAGGTTGTAATTTCACAGGAGGTACAGGACCAATAGCCATGAATGTGATTGGGCTAAACAATGCAATTGCAAGAAGATAATCACTGAATTTTAACATAAAGATTCTAACTGTTCCAGTTTAAAGAATGGAGTGAGAGAAGGCAACTGAACATGCAGCAATGTGCTGAGATCCTGAAGGCTGTAAAGAAGCATCAGATCTAGTTTTTGTACTCAGGAAGCCAACAATATATTTAGAAAAACAGGACACACTTTTTGAATTAAACAGAGTCTTAGTTAAAGCAGTATGCTTGTCAATGCAAATACAGGTCCCAAAGAGTTCTCCAGAGCCTTTTCACCAACTGGCTGTCCCTTAGACCTGCAATAGAGAAATGCTAGAGCAGCACTGGGGTGTCTTTCTGAGTCTCAGCTGCCTTACTTTTTGAAAAAGATTTTATTTTTTATTTGAAAGAGAGAGAGCACGAGGTTGGTGGCGGCAGGGAGGTCAGAAGGAGAAGCAGATGTTCCACTGATCAGGGAGCCCAATGCAGGACTCAATCCTGGGACTCCAGGATCATGGTCTGAGACAAAGGCAGTTGCTTTGCCAACCGAGCCACCCAGGCACCCCATTAGCTACCTTGCATTTTAAGGACTGGCATCTCTCCAATCTCCATGCCTCACTCCAGCCCCAGCACAGTTGGTCCACAGTTGCCAGTGGTAGTGGAAAGGCATCCAAAAGGGAAGTTGTTTGTTTTTTTTTTTTTATCCGCAAAAGATACTGAGGACAGAGAAGAGATGAAGGGAGGGAGGGCTTGCAGCAGTTCATTTTAACACTTAACTGATAACCCAAAGACGATTCCCTAAGTGAATACAAGATTTATTCAGCCAGTCTTTTGAGAGACTGTACCTTGCCAAAAATATATCAGGAATGAGACGTCACAGCATATCAGGAAAAACATGGCACTGGCAGAGCTGCAACCTGAGGCTCAGAGATCTGGGTTCTGGGCCAATCTCTGGGCTTATTGGGCTTGCTGAGCAGGGACGAGCTACCGGCCTCCTATATGAGACTCAGTTTCCTTGTATGTCAAATGAGATTGTTGAATCAGAAGATTTGAAGCCTCCTTAGTTTCATTATTCTGTATCAGAGAAGCCCAGGCTCCCAAGTCTGTCCCTCCTTCTTATGCTTGAGCCACTAGGGGGCCCTGCTAGTGAAAAAAACAAATGGAACAAGTATGTCCTAAGGGGGCACCCCTGGCTCTTCCTCACACATACCAGCCTCACAAGTCACTGGGACACATGAAAGATTTGTCCTGACTGGTTGTTTGTAACACTGAAAACTGAAACTCACTTGAAAGCCATTAATAGTGGATAATTAATCACTGAACCACAGTATCATGGCATAGAACACTAATATAACTGAAGTGAATCTTTAGCTCTCACATGGATATCCAGATTAAGTGGAAAAAAGTACTTTACAGAGTACTATAAATGGTATAACTTTATTTATGTGAACAACTAAAACAGCATACAAAACCCAAAATAACAATTCCTTAGTAAATATGGTGAGAAAAGGACTTTCTAACAAAGGTTGAAAAGCCAAAAGCCATAAAAAACTGAAACGTTTGACATTAAAATAAAAACTTAAAAAAACAATGAAATGAAAACTTAAATGTGTGTATGGCAAAACCAATACATTATTAGCCCAACCAAAATATAAGTGATTAGGAAAAGAAAATTTTTTTTCAACTCCTATTAGAGACCAAGGACTAATCTCCCTAGAGAAGACTATAGAAGATATCAATAAGAAGATTAATAACTCGTGCCTGGGTGGCTCAGTTGGTTAAACGGCTGCCTTCAGCTCAGGTCATGATTTCAGGGTCCTGGGACTGAACCCTGTGTAGAGTTCCCTGCTCCTTGGGAAGCCTGCTTCTCCTTCTCCCTCTGTACCCCCCATGCCCCAAATCCTGTCCTTGGCTTGCATCTTCACTCTTTCACTCTCTGTCAAATAAATAAATAAATAAAATCTCAAAAAAAAAAGGACACATGAAAAGGTATTCACCCTAAAAGAAAATTAAAAAATTAAAATCATATTGAGATATTATTTTCACTGCTCAGATTGCAAAAACCCTTTAACATTCTACAGGTAAGGCCATAGAGAAAGAGGCCCTCTCATAAGGTGCTATGGGGGTATACTGGTATAGTTCTCTACAGAATGCAGTTTGGAAATATTTATAAAAATTACAAATGCATATGCTCTTTGGCCCAGCACATGGGCCAATTTCACTTCAGCGAATGTATCCTACAAATATACCTGACCGTGTACAAATTACATATCTGTAAAATTACTCATTGCTGCACTGCTTGCAAAATATTTGGAAATAAACAAAATATCCAAACAGGAAGAATCACAAAATTATGATACATTTGTACAATGGAATGTTACATAGGATACATTTGTACAATGGAATGTTACGTAGCTACAAAAAAAAATAAGGAAACTCTCTTATGTACTGATACAAAAAGATATCTAAGCTGGATTCAGTAAAAAAATGCAAAATGCAGAACAGTGTTAGAGTATCCCATGTTTTATGACAAGGAGAGGATAACATACATTTGTTGTTGCTTGTAACTATATTTTTAAAATTTGAAAAGTAGTATAAAAAACATATTTGTTGTCTGTTGGGGGAGGGAGGGAGAGGATGAGAACAAGCCATTAGGTTTTTCCATAACACATAGTACTTGCTCTTGATCCACATGATAACATCGATCTGATTCTATTTAATATTATCATGTTATATCAAATGATACAGCCCACTAATAGGTAGCCCACAATTTGAAAACTGGAAGTGCCAGTCTTCGCTTGCCCATGGTGTGGAAGCCACCTACGTCAATTTGCTATGATCGGGCTTCATCTCCACCCAATGATCCAAGCAAAGATGTTTTTGTGGACTCACTCTGGTCTCACCGTGTATAGAAACCATAGATGTGTGGCCTGCCCTGAGCAAAGTCCCACTTCAATATGTAATTATGTGTGTGTGGTTGAATAATTATTCAATTCTCAATTATTCTCAATAATTATTCCAATTCTTACAAAAGAATTCTTAGTTTGGTTTGGTTTTGGTTTGGGATCTGGGGTTTTTTGTGGTGAGCGCCACAGCAAAAATGTGTAAGCAGAGACTGCCTGTGTGTCAGAAAAGAATTCTGCTTTGGAACCATGGTTGCACCGAGTTTTTTTAAACTTTCACAGATTTTTTAAAACTATTTTTTAAAAAGTATGACAAAATACATATAACATAAAACTTGCCTTTCTAAAAAAAAAAAAAGCAAAACTTGCCTTTCTAGTCATTTTTAAGTGCATGATTCATTGGTAATAATTACATTCAGAATCTTATCCAACCATCACCCCTATCTAATTCCAAATTTTTCATCACCTGAAACAGAAAGTCTGTATGCGTTAAGCAATAATTCCCCATTTCCCTTCTCCCACAGGCCCTGGTAGCTTCTAAACTTTCTTCTCAGTGAATCTGGTTATTCTAGATATTCCATATACATGGAATCATATTATATTTTTCTTTTTGTAACTGATTTATTTCACCTAGCATATTTTCAGGGTTTTTCAGCTTTGTAGCATGTGTTAGGACTTTATTTCTTTTTACAGCTAAATAATATTCTGTTGTATGTCTATACCACATTTTAAAATCCATTCTTCTGTTGACAGACACTTGAAAAGTTTCCACCATTTGGCTACTGTGAATAATACTGCTATGGATAGCAAAGTTGCAGGAGATAAAATCAACACACAAATATTAATTTTATTTATGTAAACTAGTAATGAACAATCTGAAAAGAAAATTAAGACAACAATCTCATTTATAATAGCATCAAAATTAATAAATGAATATAATACTACAGTAAATTAAGTACTTAAGAACAAATTTAACCAAAGAAGTGCAAGACTTGTACACTGAAAACTATAAAATGTTGCAAAAAAAAACCTATAAAATGTTGCTAAAAGCAATTAAAGAAGATACAAATAAATGAAAAGATATCTCATGTTCATGGATCAGAAGACTTAATATTGTTAAGATGGGTAATAAAACCCAAGATGATCTTCAGACTCAATGCAATTCTATCAGAATCACAATGGCATTTTTATTTTGCAGTAATACCCATCCAAAAATTCATATGGCATTTCAAGGATTTCCTGAAGAGTTAAAGTAATCTTGAATAGGAGCAAAGATGGAGGACTCACACTTCTTAATTTCAAAATTTACTGCAAAACTACATTAATCAAAACAATGCAGCATTGGCATAAGGATAGACACAGAGACCAATAGAACAGACTTGAGAGTCCAGAAATAAAAGTTCACATCTATGGTCAATAGATTTTTTGACAAGTGTACCAAGACCATTCAATGGGAAAAGAACAGTCTCTTTAATAAATGGTGCTGGGAAAACTGGATATCCACATACAAAAAAAAAAAAAAAAAAAGAAGAAGAAGAAGAAGAAGCTGGTTCCTTATCTTACATTACCAAAAACAAATTTAAAAAGGATTAGAGGCCTAAATGTCAGATATAAAGCCATAAAACTTTCAAAAGAAAACATAGAAGCAACTCTACATGATCTTGTATTTAGCAATGGTTTCTTGAATATGACACCAAAAATATAGATAACAAAAGAAAAAATAGATAAAGTGGACTTCCTCCAAACTAAAACATTTTGTGATCAAAGGAAAGGATCACTATGAAGAGTGAAAAGAGGGGCTTCAGGGTAGCTCAGTTGCTTAAGCATCCATTTCTTGATTTCAACTCAGGTCATGATCTTATGGTCCTGAGATGGAGACCCCCATGTCAAGCCCAGCATGGCTCTGCACTTAGTGGAGAGTCTGTTTCTCTCCTCCCTTTGCTCAACATCCTGCTCATGCTCTCTCTCCCTAAAATAAATCTTTTCAAAAAATGTGAAAAGACAACCCACAGAATGGAAGATATTTTTTGCAAATCACATATCTGATAAGGGCTTCTTGAATACATGAAGGACTTTTACAACTCAGTAGTAACAAGAGGGCAAACAACCCAAATTTAAACATGGGCAAAAGACATGAATAGACATTTTATCAAAGAAGATCTACAAGTGGCTACTAAGCATACAAAAAGATGCTCACCATCATCAGTCATTTTTAAAAAGTTCAAATCAAAACCACAATGGGATACCACTTCATACCAACTAGAATGCCCATAATCAAAATAATGGAAACTAACAAGTGTCGAGGACCCAGTAAAACTGAAATCATACAGTTGCTGGTGGGTATGTAAAATTGTGCACACACTGTGAAAAAGTTTGGCAGTTCCTCAAAAAGTTAAACATAGGATTACCATATGACCCAACAATTCCACTCTTTGATATACATCCCAAAGAACTGAAAATAGGGGCTCAATGGAGTCTTTGTTTTTTAAAACACCTTTAATTTTGAAAAAATTTTAGAATTATAGAAAATTTGCAAAGATAATGTAGTTTCATATATCCCTCACCCAGTGTCCCTGATATTAACATCTTATATTGCCAGTTGTCATCACATTTGTCAAAAAAAAAAAAAAAAACACTGGCACATACTATTAACAAAACTGTGGACTTTATTTAGATTTCAACTGTCTTTCTACAAATGCCCCTTCTTTGTCCCAGGACCCCATCTTGGATGCCACACTACATTTAACTGTCATGTCTGTACTGGAAGTCCATGACCAATATGGCCACAGGTGGTTTCTCCTAAGTAGTGGTTTCTCCCTAGCTTGTAGATGGCCACCTTCTCTCTCCCTCTTCACATGGTCTTTCCTTTGTGCAGATCTGTGACCTCACTGTTGTATGCAAGTTTTCGCGTCCGAGAGACCACCAAGGAGCCCAACACCGATGCAAACCCATGAGGGTTTATTCGAGAAGCTTAAGCTTGGGCCCAAGTATACCAGACACAGCAGAGTAGGGACTTGGACCCCGAGCTTAGTTAAGGCAGGGGAATTTATGGGTTCCTGTTACTAAAGCAGGGTGGGGATTCCTGTTACTAAAGCAGGGTGGGGGTTTCTGGAACCAAAGCAGGTTGGGCCCCTCTGTTACTAAAGCAGGGTGGGGGTCCTTAGAACTAAAGTAAAGTAAGGGAAAGTTCAGCCCTTGGGCACAGGGGTCTGAGATGGCTGCCGGAGCTAAGATGGCTGTACTTCTGCTAAGGCTAAACCTGAGGTGGGATGGCCTTAATTTTTCTCAGCCTCCACACTCACCTTTTCTTTCTTTTTTATTCTTTAAAGATTTTATTTATGTGACAGAGAGAGAAAGAGACAGCGAGAGAAGGAACACAAGTAGAGAGAGTGGGAGAGGGAGAAGCAAGTTTCTCACTAAGCAGGGAGCCGGATGCAGGGCTTGATACCATGACCCTGGGATCATGAGCTGAGCGGAATGCAGAAGCTCAAAGTACTAAGCCACCTAGGCGCCTGGACCTGACCTTTTCTGATAAGGACATTGGTCAGATTGGATTAGGAACCACCCAAATTACCTCTTAATTACCTCTTTAAAGGTCATATCTCCAAATATAGTGCATAGGTACTGGGAGGATGGAACTTCAACATATGAAATTTGACGCACCTTTCAGCCCATGACACTTGGGGTTAATTAATTAGGGTTGTATCTTCTAGGTATCTTTAATGTTAAGTTACTATTTCTCTCTTTTTCCTTTTTCAAGTCACTAAGTCCAGCCGGCAGGGGAGATGTG
This sequence comes from Mustela lutreola, assembly GCF_030435805.1. NCBI lineage: Eukaryota > Metazoa > Chordata > Mammalia > Carnivora > Mustelidae > Mustela > Mustela lutreola. The sequence continues at coordinate 96,143,741 of NC_081292.1, forward strand.
TGGAATTCTTTTATTAAAAACAAACAAGCAAACAGAAGATACCCTGTCCCTCCATCTGTCCTGTGTCTGTGGCATGGGGGTTGTGTGAGTCCCCCATATCCTAAAACCCAGAATGATTTGCTGCAGAGTAGGGCCTCAGTAAACACCCACTAAGCAAGTGACTGAGTGACTGTATCAGGGAGATAGCTGCATAACAGACCATGTCGAGACCCTGGCCTTCCTTTTGACCCCAAATTCTGTTTGAAGATAGTTGATATTCTTGGGCCTAGGTTTAACAGGAAATAAAAAGCTGGAAAAATAATTTTTTTAAGATTTTATTTATTTATTTGAGATAGAGCATGAGTGGGGAGAGGGAAGGAGGGAGAGGGAGAAGCAAACTCCTCACTGAGCATGGAGCCCTATGTCGGGCTCAAGCCCAGGACTGCAAGGTCATGACCTGAGCCAAAGTCAGACATTTAACCAACAGAACCACCCAGGGTCTCCTGGAAAGAGGACTGTATCAAGAGCAGATTCAGGAGAAATTTTTGTTACTAGGAGTTGTAATCTCTAGTTTTAGGGACTAGGCAAAAAAAAAAAAAAAAATTGGACCGTTCGACACTTTTTCCAGGGCTCTGGGTAGTGAACACATACCAGCAATAAGAGCAAATCTTGCCCTGCCCTACCTGCACAATTTGTTTCCAGCTGGCCTGCAGTTCTCTCAGTCAGCAGATGTGGGTGACAGCTCCTCTGCATCTAGACAGCTTCAGGTACTAGAACAGTTGGGATTGGCACTGCTGGTCACTGCCCAAATGAGGCAGCAGTTTCAACTGGACATACAAGGTAACATCCCTGGAACAATTATTGTTAAGATGGTATAACTACTGGAAGCTCATTCATTACTCGGGTTTATGGGTTTTTGTTGTTTTTTAAAGATTTTATTAATTTATTTGAGAGAGAGAGAGCACAAAGCAGGGGGGAGGGGGAAAGGGGAGAGGAAGAAGCAGGCTTCCCGCTGGGCAATGAAACCAGAAGCAGGACTTAATCCCAGGATCTCGGGATCATGACCTGAGCCGAAGGCAGATGCTTAACTGACTGAGCCACCCAGGTTCACCCAGTTTATGGGTTTGAGTCCTGGCTCCATCCCTTTCTAGCTGTGTGACCTTGGACAAATTACTTAACCTCTCTGTGCTTCAATGTCCCCATCTATGAGTTGGGGGAAACAGTAGTATTTATCTCATAGTGTTGTTACGAGGATTAAATGTATTTATATATAAATAATGGTTCCAGGGAAATAATATATATGATAGTTACTATTTTTATTAAGAACTGTGAAGATGCAAAGAAATCTAACATATGATCCTTGTCTTGAGAAGCTTATAGTCCATCATAAAGTCCTACTTCAAAAAAAAATACATGCTAAGAGGTAAATTATATGATTTGAGTGACAGGTGCCATAGGTATTAAAAGCTAGAGTGAACTAAGTGTTACTTAGAGTGACTCTCGGGGTCAACTTCCTAGAAGAAGAGTATTTGAGCTGGTATTTAAAACACAACAGCAGATTTGGGTGGGAGAGGGATCATGTTTTTTTTTTTTTTTTTTAAGATTTTTTTTATTTATTTGACAGACAAAGATCACAACTTGTGAGAGGCAGGTGGGGGAGTGGGGAGGACCAGGATCCTTGCCGAGCAGGGAGCCCAATGAGGGGCTCGATCCCAGGACTCTGAGATCATGAACCAAAGCCAGAGGCTTTAACCACTGAGCCACCCAGGTGCCCCGAGGGATCATGTTTTAATCGTTGTAGGTTAACTATTACAACAACAGGGGCGGCTGGGTGGCTCAGATGGCTAAGTGTCTGGCTTTGGCTTGGGTCGTGATCTCCAGGTCCTGAGATCAAGCCCCACATCAGGCTCCCAGTTCAGCGGGGAGTCACCGTCTCCCTCTCCCTGTGCCTTTCCCCCTGCTTATGCTCTCTCTCTCACTCTCTCTCTCTCTCTCAAATGAATAAAATTTAAAAAAACAAAACCAAACTATTATAACAACAACTTTCAGCGGCTTGACACAAAAATTTATTTCTTGCTCTTGTAAATGGGGTCAGTGAGGTTGGTGGTGGGCTGGAGATGGTACTCTGCTCCCAGGGGTCATCCAGGAACCCAGGCTCTTTCCATATTTTATCTTCATTCCTTAGGGCCTCGGAATCCAAAGTTGGATGCTCTTCATGTCACCAGCAGAGGGAAGAAGAGAGCACAGTGGAGCATAGTACTTACCTTCATTCTTTGGCCACTCCTGTGAGTGAGGTTTATCTCAGCTATGGGGCCAGAAGGAAAAGAAACTGGTCTTGCTGCACACAGAGCATTCCAGTCAAGGGTAAGAGCTCTATCCTGATGTTTCTTTTCTCAGAAAGGAAGCCCTTCACGAGGCCTTAACAAGACCTTCACAAGGTCCTCACCTCCATCCTCTTCCAAGAGTTAGACAAGATACCATTACCATCACCATAATTAACATCATCAACATAATTTCCCTGGTTCCCTGGTTTATTGAACTGCCACACAATTGAGTTTTGCCTTCTCCTCCCATTACCTCAACCTCCCCAGGGCAATCAAATTAGTCACCAGGATGCTATTGACCCTGGTGATGGGACAGAGGCCCCCTGTTTATGACCAGTGCTCCAGGTTTAAATGCCAGGACCCAACACTGAGATTTATCCCTTGGATTTCCCACAGCCCTCCAGAGGGGAGGAAGGGACTCTTCCATTTTGTGTCTGTGCTTTGCCCCTCCTGCTGCCTTGGCTAAACATCTGGGTGGATCCCTCAGATAGGTAATGATGATAAAGCACAATCATAAATGAGTCATTTCCTCCAGGACGGAGATGGTGGATACCTTCCTGGCTCATCAGGACTTTGGATCCGAGCTCTGCCCACTCTAGCAATGTCTATCTCATAGTTGCTGATCCAAGGAGGATGAAGTACTTGGGCTGGCCTGAAGATATTCATTTCCTTGGCATGTCCCCTGGGGGCACCAGTCCAATAGCCCCTTCTCTGCACCCTCCATATCTTCTAAGCACATCTTCCTGTCATTCAAGGAGGTCAAGCACAGTGTCATCTCTTCCAAGGGTATGTCCACTTCTGGACTTTTATGTTCTCTTTTGGCCTCAGCTGCACCTGGACCAATGAGCTATACATTGGTTCTTAACTGGGAATGGTTTTGTCTCCCAGGAGACATTTGGAAGTATTTGGACACATTTTGATTGCACTACTGGTGGAGTGAATCTAATGGGTAAAGGCCAGGGTTGCTGCTAAACATCCTACAGTGCATAGGACAGCTCTTCCCAAACTCCCATCAAAGAATAAGCCAGCCCAAAATGTCAGTAATACCAAGATTGAGAAACCCTGGACTGCACCAATAAAATGTGTCTTGTGATATACATTCCTGTCCTGTGGGTAACTGTTTTCAAGAAGGCATTTAAGCTCCACACCTTCCTACATAATCCTCTGCCCTAGGAATCTCAGAGACCTCTGACCTTGAAAGTGAAAGGCTCTTCTGATCCTGGGCAAGGGCAAGCAAGTTGGGAAAGCACCTTCCCTGAAAATTACTAAAAACATGATGTCTCATCCATCCCTTGGGGATAAGGGAGGAGGGAGTCCAGGTTTGTACAAGGGCAGATGTGGTATCAAGTAGGATGGGCCCAGGCCTTGGAGTCAGGTCAACCTCCATTCAAATCTGGTCCCTGCCACTTCTGTGTGACATAAGCAAGTTTCTTAACCTCTTCAGTTTGAACTTCCTCACTATGAGATGAGGATAAGCATCTCTAATTTTTTTTAAAAGATTTTATTTGTTTATTTGACAGACAGAGATTACAAGTAGACAGAGAGGCAGGCAGAGAGAGAGAGAGGGAAGCAGGCTCCCTGCTGAGCAGAGAGCCCGATGCGGGACTTGATCCCAGGACCCTGGGATCATGACCTGAGCCGAAGGCAGCGGCTTAACCCACTGAGCCACCCAGGCACCCAAGCATCTCTAATTTGTGGATTTTTATGAAGATATGAGATGGTACCCACGAAGAGCCCAGTGCCTACAAACACTAGTTAAATGCTAGTTCTCTGAGCCTGGGAATTCTGAAATTCTCTGAAGAGCCCTTTGCTGCCAGCTGTGCCATTTTACAGTGTTAATGGGTAACTTGGGTGCTGTAGGCCAGAGGGGAAAATTAGGGCCACCAGGAAACAAGCAACTTCAGCCTGCTCTAGGTTGTGTTGGTAGAGGTGAAATGAAGAGCTTTCTAGCCTCTGTTTTCTTTGCTATGGTGATACTACAATGGGCTCTGGATGGTTGGGCAGAAATGGAATGACACATAAGTTGTCGTATGGAGGCATTTGGCTCAGCTCAGAAACATTTTTTTTCTAAGGTTTTTATTTATTTATTTGAGAGAGAGAGAGAGAGAGAGAGAGAGAAAGCGCACACAAGCAGGGGGGAGGGGCACACGAAGAGGGAGAAGCAGGCTCCCCTCCAAGCACAGAGACCAATGGCAGGGCTTGATCCCAGCACCCTGATATCATAACCTGAGCCAAAGTCAGATACTTAACCTACTGAGCTACCCAGGTGCCCCTCTGAAACACATTTTTAAAGATTAACAGAATATTTGCATCTTGAGGAGAATTGTGGCAGTCACGTTAGGCTGCAGGAAAGCCAAGTTTGGTCACAGGTGTGACAGGGAAGAGCCTTCTTTACCCTTTTCTCTCCTACCAGTACGTGGTTCCTGTCCCCAAAAGAGGCCAAGGTCAGGGCTGCTGCCCTGCTGGAGCCTCGATTCTATCTAAAAAGATGACAGTTGCTTCCCACACCTCAGTCTGCATTTCCCATGTCCCTTCCAAGCCCTGGCCCAGGAAGAAATCTAACTGACTCTTGTTGGGCCAGCCATGAGCACCACCAAGCAAGGTCTCTTCACCCAAGGATAGGGCTACTGCTGAACAGCTACCCACTGTGGACTTCTATTCCACCTGCCTTCAGAGCCATCACCCTCGTACCTCCAGGGACTGCCTGTCCCTTCCAGCAGGGTATCTCCCAGGGTGCACCACCTGAAATGTCTGTACTTGCCTCATGGCAAAAATTCCCCTTCATTTGAGCCCCAGCCTGAGCCAGCTGCCTCTGCTTCCAGGGACCCTACTGAAAATCTAGATGCCCTGATGGTCTTTAGCTCTGATACAGGCTTCCTAGCATCTCCTCTGTGTGTGCCCCAATTAGGACATGAGGTGTTTGAGAGCAGAGGTCCTGCATGGGCTTCCTTGGAACCTGCATGATGCCTGGGAATAGGTTGAACCCCTTGGATGATCAGCTGATTGTCACCATAGGGCTTGGCTGGTGGCCAGCAATAGGTGCATGGAGAGCAGACTCTGACGGCCTGTGGGGACTGTCTGCTGAAGAGGCCAGGGTTAAAGATCAGGCCGCTGTGAGGCTTTGCTAGCTAGGGCCGTGGCAGCCATGTGGGAGTGGATATGCCTGGAGCCCAAGGACAAAGTCCTATAATAAATTACGTGGGCCCAGACTGCTGGGCCATTTCCTCTTGGGGCCCTTCTGCCTCTTCCTCCTCTCCCTTACTCTCTGACAGGCCCGGAGCCCTGGCACTGCCTCCTTTCCCTGCTCTTTCAGAGTGCCTGAAAAGAAGAAGTGGTGGAGAAGAAGGGAGTCAGCGAGACACCTGAGAAGGTAAGGGAGAACCAGAGGCTTCTCTGCCCACTGGATGCACCGGGGCCTTTGGGATAGGACGGGGGGTGGGGCGGGTGGGTGAGGGAGCCACCTCTCAGGAGGGAGGTGGCTGGATAGAAGGTGGGAGGCACAGATCTGGGGAAGAAGCACTGCAGGGCTCATGTGGAAACAAGGTAGGGTAGGCCTGTGAAGTAGAGAGCCAGAGATTGCTTTCAGGAGCTGGGAAACCAGGAACCCCAGCCCAGAAACCTGTTCTATCAGCACAGGGCTGGACTGGGGGGCCGAGGAAGGGGAGGAAAAGCTGCCCTGGCCCTCTGCCATAGGAAGGCAGACTCACTGGCAGGGGGGATTGATGGCCGGGGCTACTCTAGCCAGCAGGCTTCTCATAGCATAAGGACACACCAAGGAATCATGAGGCATGAGGGAGAGACTGGGTGCCAATGCTGTGGCTCCTGGCAGATGTCAGGTACACTATATGTGCCACCACTCTGTGTCCTCACAGCACACTGGTGATATTACCACTGTGGACAAACATGTATGGACAAGTATGTATGGACAGCTGGGGTGCCACAGAAAGAAGCAGAGTTGAGATGGGACTCCAAAGCCCAGGCTCCTCTGTCTCTGTGTACCTTAGGGGCCAACTGCAGACAATCGTGTTACTCACCTCTGAAAGACCGGGGACCCTGGTGAGGCAGGACCCTTTTTCCCCAGCCTCAAAGCCTCCAGAGTGGAGGTGTTCAGTTGTGGGAACAGGGTGTCTGGGGGAAGGACTCCGCCGTTGGTTTCCATAAGCTGCCTCACTTGGGCTGCCGGAATGGTGGGCATCCATCCCCATTTCACAGATAAGGACATTTCAGATACAGAATTGGGGGGCTCTGGCAGCTGGCGGGTGTGGGGCCCCATCCTAAATCTCCTAAATTGTGTGTGTTTATTTCCCCATGACCTGGCCTCCCTTGAAGCCATACTCTGTAACTCTGGGCTTGAATTTTGTTCAAAATTCAGGGATTCATAAAATCCCTGAACTCTGTTCAAGACTTTAGTTTAAAAACTAAATAAATAAATAATAATTTATTAAAAAAAAAAAAAAAAAAAAAAAACCTCTGCATGCGGCCTGGAGCACAAGCCCCAGTAAATTTAAGAAGTATTCAGCTCAATTGCACTCCCAGTAGGAGACCTTCCCCGTTGCCCAAGCTTTCGGGTGCCTCTTCCCAGAAGACCTGTCCAGAAGTGTGTCTTGGGCACTGCTGCATCCTCACTTGGGCATGGGGCCAGGTACTATGAGTGTGCAGCTCTGTGGGGAGGTGACTCGGCAGGACAAACATTCCCAGTTACCTAGATGCATTTGTATCACTGTGTGTTGTTCATGTCTTCCACAAAGGCTCTCGCTTCTACGTTGTCACTCAGGGCACATGACAAGCTGCAGGGAAGAAGATCAAGAATTGTGCTTTTCATTAAAGAGCTCATGGAGATAGAGGAGGGTAAAATTTGCCTCAGGCCGTTGGCTATGAACAGCTTAAGAGCACAGGCTGGATCTCCTCAAGATTTCTCTGTCCCCCACATCCACCCAGGGCATGGCAAAGAAGAGGCATTTGGGGAAGATATGTTGAATGAAGGAATGGAATAGGTTAAGCTAGGAGTGAAGTCAAGTTTCTATCCAATGCCATGTAGACCCTTTTGTCTATCTCCTCAATTAATCAAGCAGTGTGTATCATGTTCCTTCACTACTGGGTAGGTAAGATAAGTCTGTGCAAAAGAAAAGTGACCCATCCAGAAATGCAGGCCTCATAGGTATCAAGAGTTAGAGGAGGATATTGCTGGGGTGGAGGACAGGGTGGGAAGGGGGAAGGGTGACAGAGAAGGAGGCAGAGGGACAAATGTGCGGCGTAGGAAAGGATGGCTTGATGACAAGGTGGAGGGTTGGGATGTTCCAGGCTAAGGAAAGGCCATCACATAGTTGCAGAGGAAAGAAAGTACAAGTCCAGCTTGGGCACTGCTGTCTCCTAGCAGAAACTGAGTGTGGGACTAGGGAAACAGATTCTTCTTCCATGTTGATAGAGATATTCTCTTTTGCATTGTCCAGCACAGTAGCCACTAGCCACACATGTGGCTACTGAGCACTTGAAGTGTGGCTGGGGTGACCAAGGAACTGAATATTCAATTTTTTAAAAAGGTTTTTTAAAATGTTTTTTAAAAGGTTTTATTTATTTATTTGAGAGAGTCAGACAGACAGAGATAGTGAGAGAAAGCAGGAGCAGGGAGGAGAGAGAGAAGCAGACTCCTGCTGAGCAGGGAGCCTGACGCAGGGCTTGATCCCAGGACTCTGGGATCATGGCCTGAGCCAAAGGCAGATGCATAACGGACTGAGCCACCCAGGCACCTCTGAATTTTTAATTTTAACTAAAATGAATTTAAATGTAAGTAGCTACATATATCTAGTTGCTGCCACATTGGACAATCCAGTCCTAGAGAGTACCGCATGTCAGACCAAGGAGAGGGGTAAAGTGAAATAAACAAGAATTTCCCAGCCACACAAGCATGGGTTCAAATCCCAACTCAATCACCTACCAGGTGTGGGACCTGAAGCCTCAGTTTCTTCATCTGTCAAATGAGACCATATCACTCACCTTGTAGCATTGTTGTACAGATTAAATTAATAAACTGCTATTGGAAAACTCTCTGCATGGAGCCTGAGTACAGTCTGAGGCCCTGCTTTGTTCTGGAGCCTATGGACAGAATGTTCGTGGTAGGCAAAGGAACCATAGTGCTGTGGAATAGACTGATACCCCAGGCACATGTATCTGCAAATCTCTCTCACAGATCACCTGCCTTATACAAAAAATAAACAAAAGACAGTCATTTGAGGCAAATTTCAGAGATACCTACAATGCAAAAGAATAAAAAAAAAGAAATGAGAAAGCAAGATAAAGTAGGAAAAATTAAAGTAGGAAAGTACAATTTGGCTAGAGAAAGGTTAGTAAAGGAAGGCTCAGTGTATTTGTTAAACGTAGCCACCAAGATTACTCTGAGATTCCTGGTGGGCAATGCAAAAACAAAATACAAGCAGGGACAAGTTCAAACATGTCCTTGTTAAGAACAAACCAGTTTCTGAGAAGGAGCCCATCTTTCCTGATGGGACTACCAAGCAAGGAAATACCATTGGTAAAAACAGTAAAGTCAAGAAGGCTTCTCAAGGGCCCTGTCTTCCAAGCTGTCCCTGGGCAGGCTGAAGTCACTCTGCCAAACCAAAGCTTGGGAGAAGCCAGTCTCTGAAAGAAGGTAAACCATGAGTTCAGTACAGGACATGAATGCCCTTCCTGAGGACTGGCCAGGGTCTTCTGTGACCAGAGAAGGCAGGCATTAGCTAGGATGGGTGAAGACAAAGTCAGGGAGACTGCAAGGGGACACTTAAGCCAGGTCTGAGTGGGCCAGAAATGAGGCTGGAGAAGTGAGCAGGCACTTCACCTGTACTAGCAGGGAGCCCTAAAGCACCTGAATCCAGGTGTGTGTGTTAGGTGTGAGTGGGGGAGGGATAAACTTAGTTTAAGAGGCTCATCATACCACATTGTGGAGGAACAGGACCCCGGCTGAATTCCCTGCAGCTGCACTGCCCCTCTGGAAGGGGAGCAGAGCCCTACTGGAAGGAAAAATTCTCCCACTAGAGCCTCTTCAGAGAGGCCATCCTGCCATCACTGACTTCCCCGGGAGGCTCTAGGAATGAGGCTCTAAGGAAGCAGGGTTTCTTGGTACTACATCAGCACACGGTTTTGGACAGTGGGGGTAGCCAGCCCCTGTGCCCAATAGGGGAGGATAGGATGGAGGACTATAGTTTCACATCCTCAACCTGGACTTACCTGGGCAAAAGAGAAGGGATCCCTGGTGAGGACCCAAGAGCATCATGTTTCAGGGCCAGGGGTACCTCTCAGGGACATCTATCTCCTGAATTGCCAGTCACATGGTATTCATGGGAATACCCATGACGCCACACGACCGTGACCCCACCAACATCATCCTAAATGCCAGGCAATGCTGTGTGGGTTGGGACTCCTTTCAATGGAGGGTGTGTCCCTCTGGGCCCTGGGCTGCAGAGAGGGGCTGAGCCATCCTGGCTGGATCAGGACACATGGAGAGGCTCAGAATCTGGGTTGACAGGGCCTATCCCTGCCCAGGCTGCTAAACCCAGCACCAGGGAGAACTCCCACCTCAGTAGTGCAGGGGTCAGCCCCTCCCATTCCTCCCTGTCATGAACTCGGTAGCTGATTCTTGCAGATGGTTGTACCTATGAGAAAAGGGTAGGATTTCAGGCAGCCAGGAAAGGCCATAGACAACAAAATAAGTAATAAAAATATATGGATATTGAAATGCCAAACATGACTGAAAGGAGAAACTTGTGAAGGAAAAGTCTTCCCCCACTTCCATCCCTCTACTCCTCACCCCAGTCCTCACCTCCCCTCAAAAAACCCCTGGTGGGGCGCCTGGGTGGCTCAGTGGGTTAAAGCCTCTGCTTTCAGCTCAGGTCATGATCCCAGGGTCCTGGGATCGAGCCCCACGTCGGGCTCTCTGCTCCGCAGGGAGCCTGCTTCCTCCCCCCTCTCTCTCTGCCTGCCTCTCTGCCTACTTGTGATTTCTCTCTCTCTGTCAAATAAATAAAATCTTTAAAAAAAAAAAAACCCTGGTAACGGTTCAATATAATTACCTCTAAAAAAGATATATATCCATCTTTATATATATATGTTTACACAAAAATTGCATAATATTATAAAATATAATTTTTTAACATATTCATGTATCAGCACATATATTAGATCAAACCATCTGAAACCACCAATATTGGACTATTTTGAGTGTCTGCAGTGGGATGGTCTAGCCAGGGCCCCTGTCACCTGCTAGACTGGGCTGTCTTTCACTGAGTGGTGGTAGCCCTTCTCACCTGTGCCCACCATCTGTTCCCCTTGGGATGACAGATTCCACATCAGGAGCCCTCAGCTCTGGAGGATTTGGCTGGTGACATAGGATAATTTCCAAGCCTCTCAGTCCCTCCCCCAGCCTGTGCCCCAGACACCTTTCTGCACCACTTCCTTGGACAATGCTTTCTCAGCCCTCCAGGGTAGCATCCCCCTCTAGACTAGCTTCCTATAGACCAGAGACTCAGTGTGGGTTTTGCTTCTCAGACTCCAGTCTCCTCCTGTATGCCCCATACACCACATGGCACACAGCCCCTTCTAGTCCCAGCAACATTTGGATTCTTCCCTCACTCACCTTTCAGCATTTTCTTAACGCTTCTTCCATGCTCCACTTTAATGATGCCCAGAAGGCCATGACAGTGATATGTGTAGCTTTAGACATCCTGCAGCTCTGAGAAAGACTTTGGTAACCAGTACCTCAACCTTCTCCCATCAGATGATTGTCACCCCCATTCTGGTACCTGAAGTTAGGTAGACCCTGAGGCCAGTGCATGACACTGCCCCAGTGGGCTCAGCAACACACTGACCTGCCTCAGGGTTGGGCAAGGGCATCTGAGCTAAGAAGAGATCATCTCACTAACAAGAGGCAGGAACTTGTGAACACCCAGAGTTTTCCCTCAGAGGCAATGCCATACTGCTCTCCTGGAATAGGAAGATGTTTTCATCTTCCCGGTGGCCAAACATCTATCTACCCACCAACCCACTCATCCTTGCTCCCATTCTTTCAGCAAGAATATTGTGAGCCCCTACTGGAATGAGTAGGGCACAGTTCTGGTCTTAAGATTCTCACCAATGTTGGAGAGATACACACACTGACCATAAAAACAGGAATAAGTGCTGAGAGAGGAAATTACAGCTGCACCATGAGAGGGTGCCTGTGTGTGGATACAGACATGCGTGCGTATGCGCTCCTGCTAAACTCACATCAGATCAAGTGCACAGACACCCAAGTGAGAGAGAATGTGGGCTATTTTGGGAACTGCATGAAATTTAGGGCACCCTGTGGGAGAAGAGGTGAGATTTGAGGCGAAACGCCAGACGGGCCATGATCCTGAAGGACCTGACTGTGATAGAGAAATGGCACACCCTGGGGTCCCTGGTGGCTCAGTCAGTTAAGCATCTGACTCTTGATTTCAGCTCAGGTCTTGATCGCAGGGCCCTGGGTTTAAGCCCCACACTGCAGCCTGAAACAGTGTGGAGCCTACTTAAAAACAAGCCAAAAAAAGATATGACACACTCCTAGTTGTGAAGAGGAATGATGTGCCAATTATTTGCATCTTTGTAAAGATCACTCAGTTGGTGGAATGAACAATAATTTCTAGAGAGACCAGAAGCAGCAAGTCTACCTGCGAGGCTTCTAGTCTCCCAGGGGAAGCATGACAGGGGATCAAGGGATGGGCAGGACAGGAGAGAGCCTCTAGTTTTTCCTTTCTTTCAATGTCTTTCATCTGGCTGTGGTAGTAGGGTAATGCTGGTCTCATAGTATGAGCTAGGAAGTGTTTTCTCTGCTTCCGTTTCCTGGGAGATATTATAGAAAGTGAGTCTCATTTCTTCCTTAGATGTTTGGTGGAATTCATTGGTGAAACTATCTAGGGCTGGTGCCTTTTTTTTTTTTTTTTTTTTTGACAGGTTGTTAATTATTGATTCCATTTCTTTAATAGATATAGGCTTATTCAGATTGTCTATTTCTTCTTGTGTGAGTTCTTGCAGTTTTTGTCTTTCAGGGAATTGGTCTATTTCATCTAAGCTACCAAATTTGTAGGGATCTAGTTGCTCATAATATTCCTTTTTTTTTTATCGTTTTAATGTCCATGAGATCAAGTTAATTATTCTTGAGATGTTCCTCTCTCATTTCTGGTATTACAAATTTGTAGGGATCTAGTTGCTCATAATATTCCTTTTTTTTTTATCATTTTAATGTCCATGAGATCAAGTTAATTATTCTTGAGATGTTCCTCTCTCATTTCTGGTATTACAAATTTTTCTTGGTTAACTTGGCTAGAGGTTTATCAGTTTTATTGATTATTTGTTATTATGTAATGCCTGTTTTTATTCCACCTTGCCCTCTTAATTCTCCCTACACTGGAGTTTGCTCTATCTGAAATAACTTTAGCTACTCCAGTTTTCTTTCTTTCTTCCTTCCTTCCTTCCTTCCTTCCTTCAACATATGATGTGTTATTTGCTTCAGGGGTATAAGTCTGTGAATCACAGTATTCACAGCACTCACCATGGCACATACCCTCCCCAATATCCACAACTCAGCCACACCATCCTTCCCCTCAACAACTTAGTTTGTTTCCTGAGATTAAGAGTCTCTTATGGTTTGTCTCCCTCCTGATCCCATCTTGTTTCATTTTTTCCCCGCAACTCTCGCCCTACCTCTCAAATTCCTCATATCAGAGAGATCGTATGATAATTGTTTTTCTCTGACTTATTTCACTTAGCATAATACCCTCTAGTTCCATTTATGTTGCTGCAAATGACAAGATTTCATTTCTTTTGATGGCTGTGTAGTATTCCATTGTCTATACATATACTACATCTTCTTTATAGATTCATCTGTTGATGGATATCTAGGTTCTTTCCATAGTTTGGCTATTGTGGACGTTGTTGCTATAAATATTAGGGTGCATGTGCTCTTTCGGATCACTACAGTTGTATATTTAGGGTAAATAACCAGTAGTGTGATTGCTGGGTCCTAGGATTGCTCTATTTTCAACTTTTTGAGGAACCTCCATACTGTTTTCCAGAGTGGTTGCACTAGCTTGAATTCCCACCAACAGTATAGGAGGGTTGCCCTTTCTCCACATCCTCGCCAACATCTGTTGTTTCCTGACTTGTTAGTTTGAGCCATTCTGACTGGTGTGAGGGGGTATCTCGCTGTGGTTTTGATTTGTATTTCCCTGGTGTGGAGTGATGTGGAGCACTTTTTCATGTGTCTTTTGGCCATTTGGATGGATGTCTTCTTTGCAGAAATGTCTTTTCATGTCTTCTGCCCATTTCTTGATTTGATTATTTGTTCTTTGTGTGTTACGTTTGATAAGTTCATTTTAGATTTTGGATACCAGCCCTTTATCTGATATGTCATCTGCAAATATCTTCTCCCATTCTGTCGGTTGTCTTTTGGTTTTGTTGACTGTTTCCTTTGCTGTGAAAAAGCTTTTTATCTTTATGAAGTCCCAGTGGTTCATTTTTGCCCTTGCTTCCCTTGTCCTTGGTGATGTTTTTAGGAAGAAGTTGCTGTGGCTGAGGTCAAAAAGGTTGCTGCCTGTGTTCTCCTCAAGCATTTTGATGGATTTCTGTCTCACATTGAGGTCTTTAAACCACTAATCCATTTTGAGTCTATTTTTGTATGTTATAAGGAAACGGTCCAGTTTCACTCTTCTGAATTTGGCTGTCCAATTTTCCCAACACCATTTGTTGAAGGGACTGTTTTTTTCATTGGACATTCCTTCTTGCTTTGTCAAAGATTAGTTGACCATAGAGTTGAAAGTCCATTTCTGGGCTCTCTATTCTGTTCCATTGATCTATATGTCTGTTTTTTTGCCAATACCATACTGTCTTGATGATGCCAGCTTTGTCACAGAGCTTGAAGTCTGGAATTGTGATGCTGCCAACTTTGGTTTTCTTTTTCAACATTCCTTTGGCTATTCGGGGTCTTTTCTGGTTCCATATAAATTTTAGGATAATTTGTTCCATTTCTTTGAAAAAAATTGATGATATTTTGATAAAGAGTGCATTAAATGTGTAGATTACTTTAGGTAGCATAGACATTTTCACAATATTTTTTCTTCCAATCCATGAGCATGGAATGTTTTTCCATTTCTTTGTGTCTTCCTCAATTTCTTCCATGAGTACTTTATAGTTTTCTGAGTACAGAATCTTTGCCTCTTTGGTTAGGTTTATTCCTAGGTATCTTATGGTTTTGGGTGCAATTGTAAGCGAGATCAACTCCTTAATTTCTCTTTCTTCTGTCTTGTTGGTTGGTGTATAGAAATGCAGCTGATTTCTGTGCATTGATTTTATATCCTGCTCTATATTTACTGAATCCTGGTATAAGTTCTAGCAGTTTTGGACTGGAGTCTTTTGGATTTTTCACATAAAGTGTCATATCATCTACAAAGAATGAGAGTTTGACTTCTTCTTTGTTAATTTGGATATCTTTTATTTCTTTCTGTTGTCTGATTGCTGAGGTTAGGACTTCTAGTACTATATTGAGTAGCGGTGATGATAGTGGACAGCCCTGCCATGTTCCTGACCTTGGGGGAAAAGATCTCACTTTTCCCCCATTGAGAATGATATTCATGGTGGGTTTTCCATAGATGGCTTTTATGATGTTGAGGTATGTACCCTCTATCCTTACTCTATGAAGAGTTTTGATCAAGAAAGAATGCTGTACTTTGTCAAATGCTTTTTTTTTAAAGATTTTATTTATTTGACAGAGATCACAAGTAGGCAGAGAGGCAGACAGAGAGAGAGGAGGAAGCAGGTTCCCTGCTGAGCAGAGAGCCCCATGCAGGGCTTGATCCCAGAACCCTAGGATCATGACCTGAGCCGAAGGCAGAAGCTTTAACCCGCTGAGCCACCCAGGTGCCCCTGTCAAATGCTTTTTAAACATCATTGAGAGTATCATATGGTTCTTGTTCTTTCTTCTATTAAGGTAGTGTATCACATTGATCGATTTACAGATGTTGAACCAAAGTTGCAGCCCAGGAATAAATCCCACTTGGTCTTGATAAATAATCCTTTTAAGATACTGTTGGATCCTATTGGCTAGTATTTGGTGAGAATTTTTGCATCTGTGTTCATCAAGGATATTGGTCTGTAATTCTCTTTTTTGATGGGGTCTTGGTTTTGTGATCAAGGTAATGCTGGCCTCATAAAATGAGTTTGGAAGATTTCCTTCCATTTTTTATTTTTTGTAACAGTTTCAGAAGAATAGGTATTGATTCTTTAGATGTTTGGTAGAATTCCCATGGGAAGCTGTCTGGCCCTGGGCTCTTGTTTGTTAGGAGATTTTTGATGATTGCTTCAATCTCCTTTTTAGTTATGAGTCTGTTCAGGTTTTCTATTTCTTCCTGGTTCAGTTTGGTAGTTTATGTGTCTCTAGGAATGCATCCATTTCTTCCAGATTGTCAAATTTGCTGGTGTAGAGTTGCTCATAATATGTTCTTATAATTGTTTGTATTTCTTTGGTGTTGGTTGTAATTTCTCCTCTTTCATTCATGATTTTATTAACTTGGGTCCTTTCTCTTTTCTTTTTTATAAGTCTGGCTAGGGGGTTGTTAGCCTTATTAATTCTTTCAAAGAACCAGGTCCTAGTTTTGTTGATTTGTTCTACTTTTCTTTTGGTTTCTATTTCGTTGATTTCTGCTCTGATCTTTATGATTTCTTTTCTTCTGCTGGGTTTAGGCTTTCTTTGCTGCTCTTTCTCCAGCTCCTTTAGGTGTAGGGTTAGGTTGTGTACTTGAGACCTTTCTTGTTTCTTGAGAAAGGCTTGTATCACCATATATTTTCCTTTCAAGACCTCCTTTACTGTGTCCCAAAGATTGTGAACCATTGTGTTTTCATTTTCACTTGTTTCCATGAATTTTTAAAATTCTTCTTTAATTTCATGGTTGACCCATTCATTCTTTAGTAAGATGTTCTTAAGCCTCCACATATTTGAGTTCTTTCCAACTTTCCTCTTACGGTTGAGTTCTTGTTTCAAAGCATTGTGATATGAAAATATGCAGGGAATGATCCCAATCTTTTGGTACTGTTTGAGACTTGATTTGTGATCCAGGATATAATCCATTCTGGAAAATGTTCCATATGCACTAGAGAAGAATTTCTGTTGCTTTGGGTTGGAATGTCCTAAATATATCTGTGATGTCCATCTGGTCCAGTGTGTCATTTAAAGCCTTTATTTCCATGTTGATCTTTTGCTTAGGTGATCTGTCCATTTCGGTGAGGGGGGTGTTAAAGTCCCCTACTATTATTGTATTATTGTTGTTGTGTTTCTTTGATATTCTTATTAATTGGTTTATATAGTTGGCTGCTCCCATGTTAGGGGCATAGATATTTTAAATTGTTAGATCTTCTTGTTGGACAGACCCTTTAATTATGATATAGTATCCTTCCTCATCTCTTATTATAGGCTTTGGCTTAAAATCTAATTTATCTGATACAAGGATTGCCATCCAGCTTTTTTTTTTTTTTTTAATGTCCATTAGCATGGTTAAATGTTTCCCACCCCTTCTCTTTAAATCTGGAGATAACCTTGGGTCTAAAAGGGGTTTCTTGTAAACAGAATATGATGGGTCTTGTTTTTTTTATCCATCCGGATAACTTGTTTCTTTTGATAGGGACATTTAGCCCATTTACATTCATGGTAACTATTGAAAGATATGAATTTAGTGCCATTGTATTGCATTACAGGCAATAAATTCCTTTTTGGTCTGTTAATTTTAAGTTCTCTCTTTGCTTAAAGGACCACTTTCCATATTTTCTGTAAGGCTAGTTTGTTGTTTTCAAATTCTATTAGCTTTTGTTTGTCTTGGAAGCTTTTTATCTCTCCTATTCTCAGTAACAGCCTAGCTGGATATAGTATTCTTGGCTTCATGTTTTTCTCATTTAGTGCTCTGAATATACCATGCCAGTCCTTTCTGGCCTGCCAGGTCTCTGTGCCAATCTAATATTTTTACCATTGTATGTTACACACCTCTTGTCCCAAGCTACTTCCAGGATTTTCTCTTTGTCACTGAGACTTGTAAGTTTTACTATTAAATGATGGGGTGTGGGCCTATTTTTATTGATTTTGAGGGCGTTCTCTGTGCCTCCTGGATTTTGATGCTTGTTTCATTTGCCAAATTACGGAAATTCTCTGTTATAATTTGCTCCAATATGCCTTCTGCCCCTTTCTCTCTTTCTTCTTCTTCTGGGATCCCATTTATTCTAATACTGTTTCATCTTATGGTATCACTTATCTCTCAAATTCTCCCCTTGTGGTCCTGTAGTTTTTTGTGTCTCTTTTTCTCAGCTTCTTTATTCTCCATCATTTGGTCTTCTATATCACTAATTCTCTCTTCTGCTTCATTTATCCTAGTAGTAAGAGAATCCATTTCTTATTGCACCTCATTAATAGCTTTTTAAAATTTCAACTTGGTTAGATTTTAGTTATTTTATTTCTCCAGAAAGGGATTCTCTAGTATCTTCTATGCTTTTTTGAGCCTAGCTGGCACCTTGATAACCATCATTCTGAACTCTAGTTCTGACATATTACTAGTGTCCGTATTGATTAGATCCCTAGCCATCGTTACTGCCTCTTATTCTTTTTGTGTGTGTGTGTGGTGAGATTTTCCACCTTGTGATTTTATATAATAATAGGTGAATGAGATAATAATAGGTGAATATTATAGGTGATAATAATAGGTGAATGAGAGAACAATATACTAAAAGGGTAACAACAAACCCAGAAAAATATATACTAACTTAATCAGAAGTGTCCCGAAACCAGGGATAGAAGAAATACATATATATGTGTGTGTGTGTGTGTACATATACACACATATACATACACATACACACACACACACACACACACACACATACACACACACACACACACACACACACACACACACACACACACACTGGCCTGGTGGCTAGAAGAGAGCCACACTCTTGGTTTTGGATATATTTTAATCTGTTATGAGTAACTGCCTAACAAAATTTTAAAGAAAGAAAAAAATTTATATATATACAAGAATATATAAAGGTGATGAAGGTATGGAATATGACTGTAAAGATGAAAATCAAGAAAAGATTCTAAGAAAGGAATTGATAAGATAAGAAGTTGGTTTAAGAAAGAAAAAAAAGAGAGAAAAGAATGCGGTCAGAAAGAAAAAAAAGAGAGAAAAGAATGTGGTCAGGTCAGATCTGAGGTATATTTTGATCTATTAGAAGAAACTGTATCCCAGAATTTTAAAGAAAGAAAAACCTATATGTATACCAAAAAATAAGGTTAAATACAATGAAGAGATAGAATATGACTATAAAAATGAAAATTTTAAAATATTTTTAAAAAGGTATTAATAAGATAAAATAGTTAAAATGTTAAAATAGGAAAAAGGAAAAAAATTTAAATGGATTAAGAAAAAAAATAAAATTTAAAAAATTTAACTTTGCAAGACTAAAGGATCATGTGAAAAAAGCCATGAAGTATATGTGCTGTGTTCCAGTAGCTCTGAAGTTTTGCAGTTCTCATGGATTGGTGTACTTGGTCTTGGCTGGATGTTCTTGCTGATCTTCTCGGGGAGTGGCCTGTTGCAGTGATTCTCAAATGTCTTTGCCCAAAGCAGAATTGCACCACCCTTCCCAGGGGCCAGGCTAAGTAATCTGCTCTGTTTTGCTCTCAGTAGCTTTTGTTCCCAGAATGCTTTCCACACATCTTTGGAGAAGGAGAATGAAGATGGCAGCCTCCAAATCTCCAGCCAGTAGAAGCTGAGTGCTCAGGGCACTCCTCAGTGCACCCCCAGAGAAAAGCAATCAATCACCCCCATCTCCCTGGTCTCTGGCCACACTCTGTGCTCATCTGGCCTGTGACCAAGCGTTTCTATCTCCTGTGTATGGCCCTGTTTGGAGACTCCAAACCTAGCAGATTCCTGTAGCATGCTCCCTCACCATTCCTCCCAGAGGAGGAAGGAGGGAGTCTTCCTGGATCTGCTGCTTGTGGGGTCCCTGCTTGAATCATGGTTTAAGATAACCCTGAGCTGATTGCCTTCTCCTCAGCTCCAACTCTGTAGCTGGCTTTCCAGCTCCAATACCTGGGAGCTCTGCCACATTCAGGTACCCCTGGTCTTACTGTGATCCTGCAGGTCCTGAGACCACACTGTCCCCATGAGGGCTCTACCCCCTCACCACTCTCCCCCACTTAGCCTCTGGAGCGACGTCTCTCAGTGGAGTGGACTTCTGAACGTTCTGTTTTGTTCTCTGCTGCTCCACCGCTTGCTGGGAGCAACCCCTCCCCCTCCAGTCTATCTTCCCGTATTATCACCTCAGATTCACTTCTCTGAATGTCCTGACTTCCAGAAAGTGGTCAATTTTCTGTTCCTAGAATTGGTGCTCTTCTTCTCTTTGGTCTCCCTTTGAGTTTGTAGATGTTCAGAATGGTTTGATAACTATCTAGCTGAACTCCTGGGACCCAATGATATTTAGGTCTCCTACTTCCCTGCCATCTTGCTCCTCCTCTTTCCAACTTTCTTTTGTTTTCATGATACATCTTTATTTCTTTACTTTTAATATGTGTATTTTTTTAAGATTTTATTTATTTATTTGACAGAGAGAGATCACAAGTAGGCAGAGAAAGAGAGAGAGAGAGGAGGAAGCAGGCTCCCTGATGAGCAGAAAGCCCTATGCAGGACTCGATCCCAGGACCCTGAGATCATGACCTGAGCCGAAGGCAGAGGCTTAACCCACTGAGCCACCCAGGTGCCCCACGTGTCTTTATTTTTAAAGTGGCTTTCTTGTAGACAACATATAGTTGGGAGGCTTAAGTTTTAACAAATGAAATCTTCAGATCCTAGTGATCATTTAGAGATGGGGATAATAGGATGACTCAAGCGTTTTCTGAAAAAGCAGGTGTGGGAACAGAGGAGATGAATTACTATGGTCATACTGAGTTTAATGAGTCCACCTGTGTGCTAGACACTGTCAGAAGAATAGAGGCTTGATGGACCTGGAGTTCAGGATGGAGATGGGGGTTGGAGACATTGATTTTGGACTTGGAAACATTTCTATCCTGATGGTGGCCCTGGGAGAGGGTGGGAATGCACAAGGGAAACATACAGCTGAAAGAGAACAGAATTAGGGCCACCAGATCAGTGAGAATTTTTTGGTTTCAATGATAGAATCCAAATGCTTTAGCTCAAATAATTAAAGTGCAAAAAGACAGAGACAGAATTTCTGTCTTTTGTCTCCTTCCTTCCCAATTACCAACTTTATTCTCTCAAGTCATCTATTTTAAGGACACTAGAACAAAAGCTCCTGTCAGTTCTGGAATCACATTTCAAAACATTATGGATAGAGAGGAAAACCAATCCTCAGTTCCAGTTAAAACATCTCAGGGGAAGCCTGTGGTTGGTCCCTGCTTGGGTCATAGGCTGACTCTGAGTTACTGTGATTTATGTCTTTTACAGTCCTTATTAGAAACACAGTTTGAACAAAGGAAGGAGAATTACCCTAAAGAGGAACAGAGGAAGGCATTTCAAGCAGACAAAAACAATCAGCATCTCCCTCAGACAGGAAGAGGTCAAAGTGAGGAAAAGGGCCTTGGCAGGAGATCAAGGGTGCCCCAGAGCCAAAGGGAAGGTGAGGAAGGGCATGAGGGTGAGAGAGTACAGAAAGCATGGGTGTGGAGAGATAACTCCTTCAAAGAGCTCTGCGGAGGAGCAAAAGCAGGAGGAGGACAACAGCTGGAGGGGGTCATGAGGCCAAGAAAATGCATTTTTAGGTGAGACCTGAGTTTATCTCTATGCAGAGAGGAAAGGCCAGAAGAGTGAGAATGGGTGTAAATGTAAGCATGAGGGGTAACTGTATGAGTTATCTATTGTTGCATAGCTAATGATTCCAAAATCATGCAGCTTAAAATGACAGGTGTTTATTATCTCATACACTTTCCAAGTATCAGAAATCCAAGAGCAGCTTAGCTGGGCAGTTCTTCACCAAGGGCTGTTTTGAGGTTTGCATTCATTTTCTAGGGCTGCCATAATAAAATGCCATGTAGCAAGCAGCTTAAACAACAGATATTTATGGCAAGGTTGGTTTTTTTCCAAGGCCTCTCTCCTAGGCTTACAGACAGCCATCCTCTCGCTGCTTTGTCCTCATATGGTCATCACTCTACTCATGCACACCTCTAGCATCTCTCCCTCTTTCTACAAGGACTTCAGTCTTGTTGGATTAGGCCCCATGCTAATAGCTTTGATTTACCTTCATGGCCTCTTTAAAGGCCTCCTCTTCAAATTCAGTTCCATTCTGAGGGACTAGGGGTTAGGATTTGATATGCACAATTTAGCCTATAACAGTCAGGATGTTGGATGGAGCTGTGGGCATCTCCAACCTTGACCAGGGCTGGAATATCTGCTTCTAAGATTACTGGCTATTGACTGCAGACCCAGTTCTCCGCCCCCCACACACATGGGACCATTCCCTAGGGCTTCTTGTCCTCATGACATGGCAGCAAGGTTCCCCAAGCTGAGCTGAGTAACCTCAGAGAGAGCAAGGGAGAAGCCGCAAAACCTTTGGAAGCTATACCCCCATCCCATCACCTTATTCTATTTTTAGAAGTGAATCACTATGGATAGAACCTAAATTCATGGAGACTAAACAGCATCCTTCTAAAGAATGAATGGGTCAGCCAGGAAATTAAAGAAGAATTGAAAAAAATCATGGAAACAAATGATAATGAAAATACAATGGTTCAAAATCTGTGGGACACAACAAAGGCAGTCCTGAGAGGAAAATATATAGCGGTATGAGCCTCTCTCAAGAAACAAGAAAGGTCTCAGGTATACAACCTAACCCTACACCTAAAGGAGCTGGAGAAAGAACAAAAAAGAAACTCTAAACCCAGCAGGAGAAAAGAAATCATAAAGATCAGAGCAGAAATCAATGAAATAGAAACCAAAAAAAACCCAATAGAACAAATCAACAAAACTAGGAGCTGGTTCTTTGAAAGAATTAATAAAATTGATAAGCCCCTGGCCAGACTTATCAAAAAGAAAAGAGATGAGGAAGTGGTGAAGCAACATGGGGGCTTAAGTGGGTAGGAGAAGAATCAATGAAACAAGATGGGATTGGGAGGGAGACAAACCATAAGTGACTCTTAATCTCACAAAACAAACTGAGGGTTGCTGGGGGGAGGGGGGTTGGGAGAAGGGGGGTGGGGTTATGGACATTGGGGAGGGTATGTGCTTTGGTGAGTGCTGTGAAGTGTGTAAACCTGGCGATTCACAGACCTGTACCCCTGGGGATAAAAATATATGTTTATGAAAAATAAAAAAAATTTTTAAAAAAGAAAAAAAGAAAAGAGAAAGGACCCAAATAAATAAAATCATGAATGAAAGAGGAGAGATCATAGCCAACACCAAAGAAATACAAACAATTATAAGAACATACTATGAGCAACTCTACGCCAACAAATTTGACAATCTGGAAGAAATGGATGCATTCCTAGAAAAATATAAACTACCACAACTGAACCAGGAAGAAATAGAAAGCCTGAACAGACCCATAACCAGTAAGGAGATTGAAACAGTCATTAAAAATCTCCAAACAAATGAAAGTCCAGGGCCAGATGGCTTCCAGAGGGAATTCTACCAAACATTTAAAGAAGAACTAATTCCTATTCTCCTGAAACTGTTCCAAAAAATAGAAATGGAAGGAAAACTTCCAAACTCGTTTTATGAGGCCAGCATCACCTTGATCCCCAAACCACACAAGGATCCCATCAAAAAAGAGAGCTATAGACCAATATCCTTGATGAACACAGATGCAAAAATTCTCACCAAAATATTAGCCAATAGGATTCAACAGTACATTAAAAGGATTATTCACCACGACCAAGTGGGATTTATTCCAGGCTGCAAGGTTGGTTCAACATCCGCAAATCAATCAGTGTGATACAACACATCAAAAAAAGAAAGAACAAGAACCATATGATACTCTCAATAGATGCTGAAAAAGCATTTGACAAAGTACAGCATCCCTTCCTGATCAAAACTCTTCAAAGTGTAGGGATAGAGGGCACATACCTCAATATTATCAAAGCCATTTATGAAAAACCCACCACAAATATCATTCTCAATGGAGAAAAACTGAAAACTTTTCTGCTAAGGTCAGGAACACGGCAGGGATGTCCATTATCACCACTGCTATTCAACATAGTACTAGAAGTTCTAGCCTCAGTAATCAGACAACAAAAGGAAATTAAAGGCATCCAAATCAGCAAAGAAGAAGTCAAACTATCACTTTTTTCAGATGGTATGATACTATATGTGGAAAACCCAAAAGACTCCACTCCAAAACTGCTGGAACTTGTACAGGAATTCAGTAAAGTGTCAGGATATAAAATCAATGCACAGAAATCAGTTGCATTTCTCTACACCAACAACAAGACAGAAGAAAGAAAAATTAAGGAATCCATCCCATTTACAATTGCACCCAAAACCATAAGATACCTAGGAATAAACCTAACCAAAGAGGCTAAGAATCTATACTCAGAAAACTATAAAGTACTCATGAAAGAAATTGAGGAAGACACAAAGAAATGAAAAAACGTTCCATGCTCCTGGATTGGAAGAATAAATATTGTGAAAATGTCTATGCTACCTAAAGCAATCTATACATTTAATGCAATTCCTATCAAAGTACCATCCATCTTTTTCAAAGAAATGGAACAAATAATTCTAAAATTTACATGGAACCAGAAAAGACCTCAAATAGCCAAAGGAATATTGAAAAAGAAAGCCAAAGTTGGTGGCATCACAATCCCGGACTTCAAGCTCTATTACAAAGCTGTCATCATCAAGATAGCATGGTACTGGCACAAAAACAGATACATAGATCAATGGAACAGAATAGAGAGCCCAGAAATAGACCCTCAACTCTATGGTCAACTAATCTTCAACAAAGCAGGAAAGAATGTCCGATGGAAAAAAGACAGCCTCTTCAATAAATGGTGTTGGGAAAACTGGACAGCCACATGCATAAAAATGAAATTGGACCATTTCCTTACTCCACACATGAAAATAGACTCAAAATGAATGAAGGACCTCAATGTGCGAAAGGAATCCATCAAAATCCTTGAGGAGAACACAGGCAGCAACCTCTTCGACCTCAGCTGCAGCAACATCTTCCTAGGAACATCGCCAAAGGCAAGGGAAGCAAGGGCAAAAATGAACTATTGGGATTTTATCAAGATCAAAAGCTTTTGCACAGCAAAGGAAACAGTTAACAAAATCAAAAGACAACTGACAGAATGGGAGAAGATATTTGCAAACGACATATCAGATAAAGGACTAGTGTCCAGAATCTATAAAGAACTTAGCAAACTCGACACCCGAAGAACAAATAATCCAATCAAGAAATGGGCAGAGGACATGAACAGACACTTCTGCAAAGAAGACATCCAGGTGGCCAACAGACAAATGAAAAAGTGCTCCATATCACTCGGCATCAGGGAAATACAAATCAAAACCACAATGAGATATCACCTCACACCAGTCAGAATGGCTAAAATCAACAAGTCAGGAAATGACAGATGCTGGCGAGGATGTGGAGAAAGGGGAACCCTCCTACACTGTTGGTGGGAATGCAAGCTGGTGCAACCACTCTGGAAAACAGCATGGAGGTTCCTCAAAATGTTGAAAATAGAGCTGTCCTAGGACCCAGCAATCACACTACTGGTTATTTACCCTAAAGATACAAACGTAGTGATCTGAAGGGGCACGTGCACCCAAATGTTTATAGCAGCAATGTCCACGATAGCCAAACTATGGAAAGAACCTAGATGTCCATCAACAGATGAATGGATAAAGAAGATGTGGTATATATACACAATGAAATACTATGCAGCCATCAAAAGAAATGAAATCTTGCCATTTGCGACAACATGGATGGAACTAGAGCATATCATGCTTAGCGAAATAAGTTAAGCAGAAAAAGACAACTATCATATGATCTCCCTGATATGAGGAAGTGGTGATGCAACATGGGGGCTTAAGTGGGTAGGAGAAGAATAAATGAAACAAGATGGGATTGGGAGGGAGACAAACCATAAGTGACTCTTAATCTCACAAAACAAACTGAGGGTTGCTCGGGGGAGGGGGGTTGGAAGAAGAGGGGTGGGGTTATGGACATTAGGGAGGGTATGTGCTATGGTGAGTGCTGTGAAGTGTATAAACCTGGCGATTCACAGACCTGTACCCCTGGGGATAAAAATACATTGTATGTTTATAAAAAATTTAAAATTTAAAATTAAAAAAAAAAAGAAGTGAATCACTAAGTCCACACTCAAGGGTAGGAGAATGAGTCTCCATCTTTTTTTTTTTTTAAACATTTGTATTTATTTATTTGTCAGAGAGAGAGAGCGCGGAGCAGCAGGCAGAGGGAGAAACAGGCTCCCTGCTGAATAAGGAGCCTGGTATGGAACTCAATCCCAGGACTCTGAGATCATGATCTGAGCTGAAGGCAGATGCTTAACTGACTGAGACACCCTGGCATCGAGTCTCTATCTTTTGAAGTAAAGAGTGACAAAAAATTTGTGGACATATATTAACCAGTACTGTAACTGATAAAGCAAAAGCTCCAGTGGAGGAGGCCAGAGAATGCAGGGCTGGAAGGGTTAATAGGGGCTATCAGGACATCTCTTCCCCTGGGCAGTCCCTTAAGTGCTCACAGTTAGAAGAAAAGGAGTAAGCAGGAGCTGGCAAGGAGTAAGAAGAGCTGGAGGCTGAGGGTCATTTCTCTTTTTTCAGTGATGCAGAGTGAGTAGTGGGAGGGAGCTTTGAAATAGGGTTTTTTGTTTTTGTTTTGTTTCGGTTTGGGTTTGTGTGTGTGTGTGTGTGTGTGTGTGTTGTGTTTTTGTTTTTGTTTTGTTTTATTTTTGTAGAAAGAGCTGACAAGGGTCCATGGGAGGGTCTCAGGCATTTCTAGAGTCCTAGAAGAGGCACAGGCCATGAAACTACCCTGACCTGTCTTCAAGGTGGTATGACACGTCACTGGTGTGCTTGACTCGGGGCTGGGACTTTGCAAGGTGAGAGCAGGAGTATGATAGACCAGAGGGGTACACATGTCATGAAGTTTATTGTACTTTATATTTGTGTTACGTTTATGGGTATTATAAAACCGCTTTCTTCCCAAAGAAGAGGTAGGGCACTGTCCAGGCTGGCCGGGAAGGGAATGAAGCTAGGATGTAGGCTGACAGACCTGGAGAAACAAAGGGGCTGAGGAGTCCTAATGAAACAAAGGAATAGTTCCTCATGGGGTGGGGGTGGGGGGCAGGGGGAGGCATGGCGCTAGGCTGGAATGTGACATGGTTTCTGAGGTAGAGCAATTCTGGGACATGGGAAGACCAGGCAGTGGCGGGGGAGTGGACATCGCTGGAGTCTAGGAGTTAGAGGAGTGGGAGTCCAGGATGGGCAGGGGGAATACAGTGGGAGACACGTCCTGGTGTTTGGAGGGGGATGCTGTAATGTACATGGAGGTCAGATGCCATGAGTGAGGGGGCAGAGGATGACAGAGCCAGAGACCATGGGTGGACCTAAAATTTCTACCTGGGGTGGGGAAGCAAGGAGTCAGAGCAGCAGTGGGGAGCCAGAAGCGGACAGTGCCCCTCTGCATCTTTCCCATCCATGTCTCACTGGTTATGTGAGGCTGGGAGATGGACCAGCCTCTCTTGGGAGAACTGCTGGAAGCCAGGATTCAGATGAGAGTTGCTTTGCACTTTTATACAGACCCCTAAACTTTCCCAAAGCAGAACCAGTAGGGCAAAGTGCATGGATTTTGGAGCTGGACAGAACCCCCTTCTCCTCTGACCAGTTGAATAGTTTGGGCAAAGTTTCTATTTCTTGGCCTTTGTTGTTCTACCCATTAGATGGGGATAGCAGCATCTCCTCCTAGAACAGTGTCTGCTCAGTGGGAAGTCCTCCCTGAGGGCAGCTGTTACCTGTTGGAATGTCAAGGTTTCTACCACCTAAATGGGAATAAACAGATTCCAAAGTGTGCCTGGCTGTCTCCGCCTTAGCTGCAGGTGTCCCAGGGGTGGGTGGTCACCTGGGCCTACCTCTACAAGAGAAAGGAGTGGAAATGTGGCCCAAGTGTCAGCAGCCTCATGCCTGGGCATGATAATCCCTCAGGAGCCTCAGGAGTGCTTCCCAGGGAAGGGGGAAAGGGCATCCCAGGGAAGGGAATCCCAGAGAAGGGCTGGAGGCACAAACAAACATTTCGTGAGTGCTCCCTGTGTGTCTCTGACCTCGCAGAGACCCTGCAAAAGTCAAGCCAGTTTCTTTTTCAGGGAGGAGCATGCTAAATCACTTGCAGGACCTGCTCCAGCTCACACAGCTGGTAGATGGCAAAGCCAAACTCTCTGCCCATCCCCACCCACCCCCACCGCCCACCACCTCCCCAAGTCCCTGAGGGGCAGGGGAGGGGCCGGGCGGCTCAGGGCCCTGAGCATCAGTGGGACGGTTGGGCTGCAGTGCCCCCAAGGACACCTTTCCTAGATTCTCAGCCTCTGTCTACCCACAAACATCCCAGCCCAGGAGAATGGGGACAAGACCAGGACAGGAGGTACCATGCTCCTCTAGGGTTAGAGAGAAAAATGTAAGCTCAGACCTTAACAAGGAATCTATAATCTGATTTCCCCTTTTGCCCTGTAGGTACTCAACAAATGAGGAAGGTTTAGATTATCGTTAAACATATCAATGCCCATACACTAAATTCAAATTGAAATAAGAAAATACCTTATCCACCAGGACAGAGTAGCAAAAGGTTCTTTGTCACATTCACCTGCTGCCTACACCACCACTTTTCTCTTACCTCCCGTCTTACTCTGCTCAGCCCAAACATGCTGACCCCAACATCATTTGCACTTTTCCCTCTGACTTTGCAAAAGTTGCACCACCCTTGGGGAAGGTCCTCCCTTTCTTCCACTCTGAGTTCTTATTCATCTTTTAAAGTCAGTGTCAAAGCCTCTCCAAGGGCTTCATTCACAGTTTCATTGAACAAGTATTTCCTGGGGGGCGGCATGTGCCAGATGCAGTGAGCACAGTGATGAACAAAATAGATCCAGCTCACCTCATGCTGCTCACTGCAGAGGATGGTGAAGTGCTTGTTCTCCATGTCAGGATAGCAGCAGGCAGGGCCTCCCAGTCTCCCTTCCTGGTCTGCTGCAGCTAATCAGGCCTAATAGAGTGCTCCCGAAGTCCCCCAGGACGGTGGGGGAGCAGCAAGGTCCTAGGGGCCCATTTGAAAGGAAGCAGTTTAGGGTTGGATTCCCAGCTGAGCTCCTAACTAACTCGGTCACCTTCCCTCTGTGGGGTCCCTTGTAAGAAATAGGGGAACACCTATGTTTTGGGGGTGCTATGAGGTTTGGATAAAGTACATCACATGTCTCTAGCTACGTTGGCTGCTTACCTCAGCAGTGCCCATGGTGTGTGGGTGATGATTGGTTTTCACGTATGTCTGAGCAGACAAAATTTCTGCTTATGGAGGACAGAGACGGTGTCTGAAGGATGTTCGAAACCACTCACACTCCCTATGTCCAGCCCAGTACTGAGTGCAAAATAGATAACCAATAAAGATGAGATAAGACAGAAGAAACTAAGAAAGCATCTTCTCACACCTGGATGGGACTGTGACTTACTCGTCCATGTCGTCAAGAGTCACTTCTTGAGCCAGAGCCGATGCCCGGTGCTCAGGGACATTCTTATGTACACACATGGCCCCTGCTCTCCGGGAGCTCCAAGGCAGTGCCATGTGGACTAACGTTCTGCTTTCTATCTGCATGCAGGCTGGGAGGAGCTGCTGCCTCAGGATGTCGGCCTTCAGGCTGGTAAGAATTGCATCTATTCCATCTAGGGTTTATGTGGGGAGTTACTAAAGCCTAACTCAAGTTACCCAGTGAGAAACAATGAGGGCCCACAAGGAAAACATCAGAGACAAAGGAATACAAGGAACAAGATTATATTACCTAAAGAAATTATATTACCTAAAGAAATAGAATTATATTACCTAAAGAAAACGAGTTTGGGGGCACCTGGGTGGCTCAGTGGGTTAGGTTGCTGCCTTCGGCTCGGGTCATGATCTCAGGGTCCTGGGATCGAGTCCCGTGTCGGGCTCCCTGCTCAGCAGGGAGCCCGCTTCCCCCTCTCTCTCTCTGCCTGTCTCTCTGTCTACTGTGATCTCTCTCTGTCAAATAAAAAAATCTTTAAGAAAAAAAAAAAAAGAAAACAAGTTTGGCCAACCTCTGGGCCTGAGCAGGTGACCACACTTGCACGGTAATCCCTCACTTATATCTCAGGCTTAAATGCCTTGACAAAGTGATGTGTCTTTTGTAGTCTCATTGCAACTGTTGCAGGGAGCTTACTCAGAGGGAATGGAAATCAAATACTGGGTCTGATCTCCACTTCGGGCTCTGCACCATCTTCCCTCAGCTCAACAGACATACAAGTGCCTGCTACATAGCAATAGCCAAGAGATGACTCTATGGGGGAAGGAAGCAAATGCTGAGACCCTGCCCTGCCCTGGGGTTGGGATGCAGGGCACCTCCATGCAGCTGGAGTGGTGCATGCACGACAAGTGAACCTTGGGAGCTGGAGTAGCCCAACCCACCCTGAATTCCAGCCCAAACCTGGGAAATCCAGATGGCAGAAATTCCATTTTGGTAAGAAGATGCCCCAAATATTCTGCCTACAAAGCCAGAAAGTAGCCGTTGTCTCCTTCTGGTTGGATCTACACTGCTGAATGGGGCAGCATCCCCCAGCCACCAAGGGCTCCTGAAACCAAGCCTCCCAACTATCTGAGTCACAGAAATGTGGCTAGCATTGTTTTTTGTTTGTTTGTTTGTTTTGGGTTTTTTTTTTTTTTTTCAGAGAAGAGACAGGCTGTTTTAGACTGGAGAGAGGACACACAGTCTCAAAATCCAAATTGCAAGGACTTTTAGTCATCAAAAGCATGAGAATCTGGCACCATTTTGGAGCATGAGGAGCCCAAGCTGTAAGGCAAAGCCAGTCTTATTTCACAAAGGAATACATTCCTGGGATGCACTAGTCCCAAGGCTCCCACTGGGAACATGACTAACTTCAAGCAGAGTTTAGAAAGGTAACTCCTGGAGGCATATTTATCGCCCTCGGCCCGCAAGGACGACAAGAAGCCCCAGTTCAGGTGTATCTTCTCTCTATTTCCACAAGTCTACACACTTACATACGTTTACATGACCAATCAGCGAGCAGGGTACAGGAGGGAGCCAATCAGGCTGTGCACCTAAACGAACAACTTCGCTAGCAACCAATGCTGTTTACTTCCTTTTTGGGCATTCCGCTTAGTCTCACAAGGCAGTCCTAACCTGGCAACTAGCCAGGCGCCATCTTTTAATGGCAGAGGTCGCCCTGGCCAGGGGTCTGCCTCCGACATCTCCCCCTTTTTTCTTTTATGGCAGGGATCGTGCCTGTCTTAGGTTGTCAGTGGCGGGGAATATCCTTACCCTTCATCAGAAGGCAGATATCAATGATCTGCATCCTGTCTTAGGTTGGTATATTTCCCCCACCAATCTTACCCGTCGCTGACTACCGATCCAGCATACTTAGCCACACTTGGGGGGATGTTCCAGCCTCAATGGCTAACAAGGCCTGCACCATGGCTTGCTGTTGCCTAGGTTGCTGTCGCCTCCAAATTTGCAGTTTCCTTAAGCCCACTACGAGGATTATCATCAGACCAATTACGCTAGCCCATTGTTTCGTAAAGGTTAACACATCTTGCAATGTTTTGATTATCTCTGGGAGGGTTGCAAGCTCAATTCTGGTGTTATTTATTCTTGTTATGCCTAGTAGCAGGTGCTGAGTGTAGTTTTGGAATTCTGCGGACTAATTCCCCCGCAAGTATTGGGAGAGCTGTCGGGAGACATTCTGTAAGTCACTCATATTAGTATAGGCTATGGGAGTTACACAAATTGCCGGGAAGGGTACTATACATCCCAGTCCCCATAGGGCCCCCCATATGTCCACTTGTTCTTGAACCAAATCCACTCTCTGGTTGACTATCAGGATTCCTGCTTGCAGATGTGCATTGATCTGAGTCTATGTTTGAAGGGCAGCCACCATTCCTTCTGCAAGGGTGTTCACAGCTTCCGCAGTGGGTATAGTTGCAGCAAGCGAGACTGCTGCTGCCATGGCAGCTGCTGTAGATATAGCCAATGCTGTCACAACGGGGGCTGTGATACCAAAATCTCTCTTCTTTCTGGATAGCACCACCGGTAACTTGTCCTCTGGAATGGAAACTAGGATAGGAACATGGGTAGGGATACGCATAATCACAGCCAGCTTGAAGGCCGTGACATTCCAGCACTGGGAAAGATAGCAATTCTTAGTGCAATTTAACGTATCATTCAGCTCACTAGCATTTGTTACGAGGAAAAGGAACGGTGGCCAGACGCATATGGGAGTGGGCTGATAAGTAATATTATTGGGACAAGACACATTAACTGGGGCACCTGGGTGGCTCAGTGGTTAAAGCCTCTGCCTTCGGCTCAGGTCATGATCCCAGGGTCCTGGGATCGAGCCTCACATTGGGCTCTCTGCTCAGCAGGGATCCTGCCTTCTCCTCCTCTCTCTCTCTGCCTGCCTCTCTGTCTACTTGTGATCTGTCAAATAAATTTAAAAAAAAAGTCTTTAAAAAAAAGACACATTAACTGTTGTCTCAAAGGTACTAGAGTCATTTTGTTTATAAGAACAGTTGAGGAATTTGCCACCATTTAACATGGACACTGCTGAGATATCAGTACATGCTCCTAGCAAGTTACAGACCTGCCATGCATCAAAGGGAGAGGAGGGAATATGAGAGAAGAGTTAGTCACTGGTAAAGGATATAGCCATGCTTTAACCACTGCTCACAGCTCTCTGGCTTGAGTCTGCCGCAGGAGGTGTAGCATCCCCAGAGTTATCATCAGCATCATGACTGGTGTTTGGAGGCAAGGCTGCACGCACCAGCCACTCTGGGATCCAAATTGGAGCCTCCTTTTCCTGCGGACCTTTTCTCCCCGCTTTCCTGCGGATTGCCTTGCAAGATTCCTTTATTTAGTTCCCGGGTGCCGGCGCCATTTATCGCCCTCGGCCCGCAAGGACTACAAGAAGCCCCAGTTCAGGTGTATCTTCTCTCTATTTCCACAAGTCTACACACTTATATACGTTTACATGACCAATCAGTGAGCAGGGTACAGGAGGGAGCCAATCAGGCTGTGCACCTAAACGAACAACTTCGCTAGCAACCAATGCTGTTTACTTCCTCTTTGGGCATTCCGCTTAGTTTCACGAGGCAATCCTAACCTGGCAACTAGCCAGGCGCCATCTTTTAATGGCGGAGGCTGCCCTGGCCAGGGGCCTGCCTCCGACACATATTATTCTCAGTTGCAATTGTGGGCCTGTTCTGTCTTCTAAGATGGCAGGTTGTTTGGAAAGAGGGTGAAAATCTGATTCATTGGTGATCCCTTCAGTGGGTCCTAGTGATTCTTGAATAAGGCGTGGACCCATACTGTGCTTATTTCTGATGTATCATCCATCTGGGCTGCTCTGTGCTGGGCCCTATGCAGGCTCCTGACCTGTGTTACATTCCATCTTCACAACAGCTCGGTGACACTGCCCTGTTCAACAGATGAAGAAAACGATGCTCAGAGAGGTTAAGTGACTTGCCCAAGCCCATGTAGCTCTGGAATGGAGAGTAGGGATGAGAACCCAGGTCTGTCTGACTTCAAAGGGGCTCTTAGTCTGCTCTGCAAAACTAGACCATAACAAAATCCCATAACACATACCGACTAGGTGGCTTGAACAACAGAAATTTATTCTCTCACAGTCTTAGAGACTAGAAGTCCAATAACAAGGTCCCAGTAGGGTTAGTGTCTGGTGAGACCTCTCTGGCTTGCACACAGGCACCTTCTCTCATGGTCTTCCTTCATTGTGCACATGCACACACACAGGAGGAAGGGAGAGAGTGTCTGCTGGTGTCTCTTCCCCTTATAAAGACACCAGTCCTACCAGGTTGCAGCTGTACCTCTGACGACCTCATTTAACCTTAATTACCTTCTTAAAGGCCCTGTCTCCAAATACAGTTACATTGGGGGAGAGAGCTTTGACAGATGAATTTGGGAAGGACACAATTCAATCTATAATAGGCTTTAATGTTTAATCTCTATTAAGAAACTCCAAACATGTTGAATAACTACATCATGGAAAAAGGTTTTATTTTATTTTTTTTAAAGATTTTATTTATTTATCTGACAGATGGAGATCACAAGTAGGCAGAGAAACAGGCAGAGAGAGAGGAGGAAGCAGGCTCCCTGCTGAGCAGAAAGCCAGGACCCTGGGATCATGACCCGAGCCAAAGGCAGAGGCTTTAACCCACTGAGCCACCCAGGCATCCCCAGTTTTTATTTTTTTTTTAAGCAATTAGCAGCAGATCCCCTCCACCACTCCCCACTTCCTCTACCTCCTGCCAACTGGCCCCAGGTTTGTAAAGTCTTCTAATAGAATTAAAGTGGGATTTGAGTTGGAGAAATCTGATTTTCACACTTTAGAAGTACACCCAGGCCAGGAGTGAGGTGGGGGTTTCTCCAGGAGCAGCTCAGGTTTCCTTTCTCAAAGAAAATGCCAAACTTGCTGCTCTGGGAAGTTCTGCTAACTGCTTGCTGTGTGACGTTGGCCAAGCTTTCCATTCTCTATACCTTAGTTTTATCATCTGCCAGATGAACGTGGGGCTGTCCGAGACGTCTCAGAACATCAGCGGTAGTGCCCTTTGTGACCTGATGATCCTTCCCAAGAGTAGGGAGACACAGCTACAGATTCTGAGATACAAAGACCACACTTGCTGCCCCTGTCACTTGACATCCACTCCCCCAGTCTTCCTCCAATCTGCTTCAACCTCCTCTTCCTGCCCTTTCAGGCTACCTTTCCGAGTCAGACCAGCCATGGTTCAAATCCCACACTACCACTCCCATCTTTGTGGTGAGATAAGAATAATGATACCATAGTTGTGAGGGTTACACTCAGTCATTGGAAGTCACATATAATCCCAAACTTTGAAAAAAACTTTAGGACCACTAGATGTTCTGAATGTGTACAGTGGGGGAGAATGGTCTAGGCAAAGGAAACAGAACATGCAAAGACCCAGAGGGAATCAGGCCATGGTGCATCTGGGAAAGTACCAGGAGTAGGTGGCAAGTGTCAGGGCTAAATCTGCTCTGTATACAGTGGTGTCATGAGCCCCAAGTTGTACAGAGTTTTGCAAATGTTCCTGCTCCAAACTGGGATGTGCTGCCTGATCCAAGGACTTAGCATGAAAAAAATGAAAAACATCTCACTAACAATTTTTACATTGCTTACCCATTTAAATGATGATATTTTGAATCTTTGGGGTTAAGTAACAACACTCATAAAATTAATTTCACCCATTTCTCTTTACATTTTAATGTAAATGTGACCACTTGAACATATTCAATTGAACATATTCAATTTCATGTGTGGTTTGAATTCAGTTACTATTGGAGGCCCTGGCCTGGACCACACACTAAGGATTTATAAATTGTGCGTTGTGTACAGCATTCCTTTCTGACAGCTGAGAGGATAGGATGAGGGGATTGGCCCGGATCACTTGCCACTCTGAGGTGGAAGGGATGGTATTCCCCAAGAACTCCATGAACTGGGGAGAGAGGAGACCTCAAACAAAAATGGAAGTCTTTTGAAGAAGGTGATTGCATTGCTAGTGTATTGTTTCAACCATTAAATTTTCCTTGATTTGGCTTTGGGGATTTCATCACAATGCATGTACACATAAGGTAGTTGACTTAAGGAGGAACATGCAGATAGACCTTTCTCTTTGCCATGATCACCAGTTCTTTTCCCCTATCCTACAGACAAGTGAAAAAACCCAGAGCCTGGTTCTGCCACACATTCTGAGCCTCCCTAAGGCCCTGGGCAGAGCATGGTCTTCAGTCATTAACAAAAACCCCATCTTCCTTCCAAATAAGGACTATGTTTACATACCTGTGGGCAGAGGGGCTGGAGACCCTTCACTACACAAGACTGGTTGGAAATATTTTGAAATTCAAAGCACCTCTCTGTTAGATTGGCTCAGTCCCAATGCAGGAAGCCATAAACATTTGTTTGCTTGATGACATGTAAATCGATCATAACTTATCCTGACATAACCATACTTTATCAGATGGGGAGGTGGCACAATGACGAGGCACCAGGAGACATTCCTGGGTAAAACAGGGTCTTTGGCACCAGCAGCAACCATGCCATCTGTCCCCATAGAAGGGACTGGCTTCTGGGGGTCTACTGATGGGCCTGTACTGGAACTTAGATCAGAGACCTGCTGCTTGAGATCCCTCGATGATCCATTTGACTTTCCATTTATCTAAGTGCATGCGGACACAGACCATTTCTAGGCCCGCCTCT
Source organism: Mustela lutreola (assembly GCF_030435805.1). Lineage (NCBI taxonomy): Eukaryota > Metazoa > Chordata > Mammalia > Carnivora > Mustelidae > Mustela > Mustela lutreola. The sequence continues at coordinate 96,179,580 of NC_081292.1, forward strand.
TCCACTATGAGAAGAGAAAGATGTGGCAGGTGGGCACATGGTATCAGGGCACCATGACTGTTTCGGCGAGTAGGCCAACAGTCCACCCTCTTTAAAGACATTAGTGTGAAGGACCAGGAAACAGATTGTTTGTGGTTTTGGCTCTTTGAGCTTCCTTGTAGTAATTTCGGTCTCAGGCTGGGGCACTCCCACCTTCAGCAAGAGCTCTTCCGGTCACTAGCTGTCCGGTATTTCCCACCACGAAGAGTGGGAGGACTCTGAGAACTCCTGCAGATTTCCCTGCTCCCTGGAACTCCTCTGTTCCCTTACATCTCAGTAGAGGCTCCTACTTTCTTTCTTTCTTTTTTTTTTTTTAAAGATTTTATTTATTTACTTGACAGAGAGATCACAAGTAGGCAGAGAGGCAGGCAAAGAGAAAGAGGAGGAAGCAGGCTCCCCGCTGAGCAGAGAGCCCGACGTGGGACTCGATCCCCAGACCCCGAGATCATGACCCAAGCCGAAGGCAGCGACTTTAACCCACTGAGCCACCGAGGCGTCCCGAGGCTCCTACTTTCTTTGCAGCTAACAGCTGCTGCTATTTCTCTTCTTCATTCTTTTCCTGATTTGGCCGCTCTTGCACAGGTTTCCCTGCTGATAGAGGTCACAAGGAAGCTGTTTTCTGCTACCTCGTTTCTCATTTGTTTCCTAGGAGAGCTTTGGTTGAAGAGAGGGAAAAGAAATTGCATTCTTTGATATCTTCTTCCAGCCCATGTCAGGCTGACACCACCTCACCCAATCCGGATCAGAAATGGTGTCTCTCCTTTTCATCTCTGGTTAATGTCAAGTTTGCTGTCAGATGCCCATCTTCTACCTTTGACTTGTAATCTTCTCGCTGCGGTGAGCTGCCAGCTGTTTTAGCAGCACACTGCAATTCCATCCTCATTGTAAGAAAGCTTCTCCTGGGACTCTGAGGGCTCTGGTGTGATTTGTTTAGTTCACTTTAGCTCTGTATGTTGCTCATGCTGGTTTTCTGTATCCTACAGCAACTGTTCCTTGGTTTAATTTAGTTTTAATTTTTATAAAGTCATATAGATACACCATTTAAAGAATCAGTCCCCCACTTCCTCTTCCCCAGAGGTGACTGCTATCGGACCTTCTAGTTGGTTCTTTGATATTTCCCTCTGTGTTTGGAAAGAACATGCCTGCTGTGCTACTTGAGTTTTTTATTTAAGGCATCATCTGTTATTGACTTCCCACCATGAAAGAAGACCTTAGCTCCTTGAGCCTGCCCTCATCCTGGCACTCACAAGTACACTACTGGTGTCTTTGTCCTCCCCAAATTGTTAAACCTAGCTTTGATCAGAAATGCATACACAGTTTACTTTTTATATCTAAGTAAATGCTACTCCCAGTTGAGCCTGTGGTGTACCCCTAGCACTGTACTTTCCTTTGCTAGATTTTATCATTGTCTTTTTTCCACCTATTCAGTTTTTTGCGTATTTATCATGCCTTTAACCCCAGCTTTCTCCAACATCTATCAGTCTACTCTCAAAATGTTCTGATTCCTATGGAGTTCAGCCGGTCTCATCCTCAGAAGGAAATCTCTCCCAGAGTTGCTGACTTATGATAGATCAACTGTATCTTCTATTTCTGAGGCATACATCTTGACATCATCGTGGGATGATGCTTGAATATGCTTTTCACCTCTCCTTTGTACTAAATCACCTTGAATATGCTTTTCACCTCTCCTTTGTACTAAATCACTTTGCCTGCAACTGAGGTCTTTCTCTTGGTTTATGCTGTCATTTTTTTTTTTTTCCAGTGCCAGGTGTTTATTGCCCCCCCCACACGTGGGATTGCTCACATACACAACACACACAGGCGTTGGCATCATGGGAGAAAGCAGCACCTCTGGCCTCTGGGCGAAGGACAGGGCGTTCTCTCAGCCCCTGGCCTCAGGGAGCGAGATGGGAGACGAGGATGGCTTCTCTCTCCTGCCCTCACTGGGGTCTGAGGGGGCCCATGAACAAATGCCACCCCTTCCATCTCTCAGCCATGGAGAAGCCACCTTGGTGTCATGTTTCGTTCCAATTGTTTGTTACATGGAGAAGGGATTGGCCTGGTCCCAGCCATTACAGGGGAAGGTGTAAACATTAAGATGTATACTTTGGCCACAAAGGGGGCGACACCATCAGAAGCATGTGTGGGGTGGGGGGTGGGGGAGGAGCACTGTTACTGAGCTGCTGGGCTATCTAGTCCCTGGCTTAGTAGAAGAACAGGGAAGACGGCCGGGGGGGAAGGGGGAGGGGGCTTATTGTTTGGCATTGATGATATCTACAAACTCTGGCTTGAGGGAAGCCCCGCCCACGAGGAAGCCATTCACATCAGGCTGGCTCGCCAGCTCCTTGCAGGTTGCTCCAGTCACAGAACCTCCATAAATGATACGGGTGCTCTAAGCCACGGCGTCAGAGACGTTGGACTTAAGCCATCCGCGGAGCTTTTCGTGTACTTCCTGGGCCTGTTGGGGTGTCGCAGTCTTGCCAGTCCCAATGGCCCATACAGGCTCATAGGCCAGGACAACCTTGCTCCAGTCTTTCACATTATCTGCGATGACCTTGGTTTGCTCGAAAACAACCTTCTCAGTGATGCCAGCTTCCCTCTCATCTAGCTTCTCCCCAATGCAGGCAATTACTTCAAGTCCCTCTGCCAGGGCATGGGACTTTCTGTCCAATCAGCTCATCTGACTCCCCAAAGACGTGCCTTCTTTCCGAGTGCCCCAGGACTACCCACGTGGCTCCACAGTCTTTTATCATGCCAGGGCTGATCTCCCCAGTGAAGGCCTCGTTCGTCACTTTGTAGCAGTTCTGTGCAGCCACAGCAATCTTGGCGTCCAGCTTCTGCCTGGCAAAGTCGATGTAGGCGGTGGGGGGTGCACAAACCACTTCGGTGTCGGCCGGCACCTTGGCTGCGTTCAGAGTGGTGATGAGCTCCCCCAGGTTCTTCTTCCGCCGGTTCATCTTCCAGTTCCTCCCGACGAAGAACTTCCTGGAGGGCGCCATGGCGCTGATACCGACACCCTGAAGGTCAGAAGCAGCTATGCTGTCATTTTGATCTAACAGATCCTGTAATGCCTCTCTGAGAAAGGGTACATAGGAGGTAAATGTTTTTTAACAACTTGCATGTCTAAATTATGTTTAGTCAAGTGTGAATGTCAGCTGGCATAGGATTCCATAGTAGATAGAATTTTCCCTGAGAATTGTGAAGATGTTTACTCCACGTTGTTTTCTGGCTTCCAGCATTGCTGTTGAGAAATTGGATACCATTTTAACTTTTGAGCCTTTGTATAAAGCTTATTTTTTCTTTCTGAAAACTATTGTGATTTTCTCTTTGTCTCAAGTATTTTGAAACTTCATGATCATATGTGTTGGTGTGTATCTATTTTCATTTCTTGTACTATCAACTGAAGTTTTTTCCCCAATTTTTTTTTTCCCAGAAGGCTTATGGGAATAATATTGCATCTTCAAAAATGTTTGTTACCTTTATACTGGAAAGACAATTTGGCTGGGTAAAAAAAATTTTTGATTTTTTTTTCTTTCTGGTAAAAAACACATAACATTAAATTTACCGTGTGTTAACAATTTTTAAGCATATAGTTCAGTATTAAGTATATTCACATTCTTGTGCAACAGATCTGAAAAGTTTTTATCTTGCAAAGTTCAATTCAGTGCTTATTAAACACTGTTTTCCCTCCCTTCTCCTCCAGCCTTTGGCAACCATCTTTCTACCTTCTGTTTCTATGATTTTAACTACTTAAGATACTTCTTTTGAATGGAATAATGCAGCATTTGTCCTTTCGTGACTGGCTTATCTCACTTAGCTTAAGGTCCTAGAGGTCTATCCACATTGTACCATACAGCAGGATTTCTTTCCTTTTTAAGACTGCACAATATTCCATTGTATGTATATATCACATTTTGTTTATTTGCTCATCTATCAATAGACCCTTGGGTTGCTTTCACATGTGGCTTTTGTGAATAATGCTGCAATGCATGGGACTACAAATATGTCTTCAAGATCTTTCTTTGAATTTCTTTGGATATATACTCAGAAGTGGGATTGCTGGGTCATAAGGTAGTTAGAGTTTTAATTTTTTGAGGAAACTCCATATTGTTTTCCCCAGTGGCTACACTGGTTTACAATCCTACCAATAGCATATAACAGTTCCATTGTTCTGCATCCTCCCTAACACTTGTTGTTTTCTGCTGTTTTGATAGTGGTCATCCTAATAGGTGCGTTGTTCTTTTCTTGAAATCTTTGTAGGAGTGGTTCAGCCCTTGTACAGGATTTGACTTTGTCCTGAATTTTCTCCTTATAAGTGAACTTATCTTTTTGTCTGCCTACACACCCCCCAAAAAAATTTTTTTTAATTTTTTAGTTCAATAACCTTTACTAGTCTATGCTCTAGAGTTTATTTTTCTTTGTCATTATTTCCTGGGACCCAGTGTGCTTTCAATCCACAGATGCAAGGCTTCCTTAATTTCTGGAACATTATTTTGAATTATATCTTTAACTAATCTTCCTGGGTTTTATTTCTAGTTACCTTCTTTGTGCACTTACGTGTATTTTTGTCAGCCTTCCATATCTATCTTTCTATTCCTAATACCTGCTTTAAACATTTCTGTGTCATTCTGCTCACTCTCCCCTCCTATCATCAGAGATCTTCCCTGTGCTTTCAGCAGTGCTTGTTTGCCTGCTGTTTCTGATTCTGCTTTTGTTTCTGGTCCATGTTTATCTCTTTTCTTCCATTTCTTTATCCAGCTTTGTCAATTCATATCTCATCCTTTTCAGTTGTCTCAGCATCTAATTTCTGAGCTCTTGCTCCTGCTCTACTCTTTTTTTTTTTTTTTTGAAGATTTTATTTATTTATTTGAAAGAGAGAGAGTGAGAGAGAAAGCATGAGAGGGGAGAAGGTTAGAGGGAGAAGCAGATTCCCCATGGAGCTGGGAGCCCAATTCAGGACTTGATTCCAGGACTCTGGGATTATGACCTGAGCCGAAGGCAGTTGCTTAAACAACTGAGCCACCCAGGCATCCTTTATATTTCTCCTGCTCTACCCTTCAAGAAGATTTTGGAAACCATGGGGAAATACTTGGCCACAACTTTCTACTGTTGTATGGCAGTTTTGTTGGTTGGTTGGTTGGTTGGTTGGTTGGTTTTTTCCCTGGTGAGTATAATTCACCTTCTCCTTTCCTCCTTTTGGATTTCAGTATCTTTGTACGTAGACCTGCACTGATTCTTTTCAGATTACTCCTCTTTGAATGGGGTGAGCTTTCTCGGGCCAGAAGGAAGTTCATGTGGGTCAATGCAATGCCGCAGGCTGGCAGAAACCTAGCGAGGGTTTAGTCTTTGCTTCTCTCCACCCAAAGGGTTTGGGTGGTATAGGGCTATTCATAGGGCAAAGACTTTTTCCACCTCACAGAGCAACTTTTTTCCTGCAAATATGGCTTGTCTGTTTCCTAGAACCAAGCTAGGCCAGGGAATCTTCCTCAGCTACCTCCCACCTCCCACTACCATCCTGACAAGCGAGGGCAGGGAAGGAGGGAGGGGAGAAGAAGAAGGAGAGGGAAAGAGGAGGAGCAGAAGGAAGGGGCAGGAGAGTGCACCCCAGCCACCTTGGGGGGTCCTGGTTGGAAGGGACAGCCCCCTGGAGAGTGTATGCCTTCAGCAGGAAGGACAATGAGGGACAAGTATCTGACCACTGTCTTCTCTCTGCTCTCCAGGGTGACCATGTGTGGCTGAACCCACTTTCTGCCAACAAGAGCAGCGTGGCCATCGGGTGCATTGTCAAAGAAACAAAGCCTGGCAAGATCTTGCTTGAAGATGATGAGGGCAAGGTCAGTGTGACCAAGCTGTCCAGGAGCTCAGGGCCCACCCTCACCTCCCCAGCCATCCAGGGTCCTGAGCCGCTCTCCTCTTCTGGTGCTGCTCTCCAACATTAGGGTTTCCAGAGCCCAAGTAGGGGGAACCTACCTGGCAGAAGAGACCACGGTGGGGTCCTGTCATGGTAAACATAACATGTCTGTCTTGGGGAGTGTTTCTATAGTCAAAGAGCAGGGAGCAAGTTGATAGTTGAAAAATTAGGCCAATTAGGGGAGCAGGAAGGAGTGAAGTGGGGAAGGGTCTGTGGCAGAGAGGAGAAGGCAGCAGAAAGCTGGTTTGCAAAGTAAAAGAGGGTGAGCTGGAAGGATAAAAAAGAGAGATAGAAAGGTATTTGAGAAAGGAACATGGAGAAGAGGGCCCCCAAAATGTGAGGAGGAAGGGGATGAGATTCAGTTTATCCTGAACAAAATAGCCGAAGTGAGAGAAAAATAGGAAGCTGGGGTGACCTGCAGGGTTGCAACTCAGCCAATTGGGGGCTGGGGGAGCAAGCTTGGCCAAGCATGGTGCCGGGGAAGGCCATGCAGGGTGAGGGGTCCAGCTGGTCCCTTCAGTCTCATCGAGGGGACCTCTTTGCTGAGGTGCTACAGCACAGGGCATGTGGAAACTTGGCCTCCAGGGAGAAGATTCTAATCTGTGATCTGTGAGCTCCATATTAGGGGAGATAGTAAAAGATGAACAATAATATTTTCTATTTGTAAAATTTCTATCTTTTACAGTTTAAAAAGCACTTTTACTTGCATGATCTTATTCATTCCAACAATCTGTGAGGCCCCCAGCTGCAAACTGTTCCTGATCCTAATCACAGCAAAATCTGACTTCTGAAGTCAGCTCCTCTGACCCTGGTCTGAAATTAGTAACAGCTACACACTAACTTCTGACTTTGCACACATTCTTTTTCCGACCACAATCTACCCTGATCCTGCCTTAGGTTTCTCTGGACCTCAGCCAGAGACTAGTGAAGCCACCAGGTCAGCAGATCTGCTGGGAACTTGGAGAAGAGGAGCTGTGGGTTGGCTGCGTCTCAGGGGAGTCTGTGTCCTTTGTTCCAGGAACACTGGATCCGAGCAGAGGACCTTGACACCCTCAGCCCCATGCACCCCATCTCTGTGCAAGGTGTAGATGACATGATCCGCCTGGGGGACCTGAATGAGGCAGGCATGGTGCACAACCTCCTGATCCGCTATCAGCAGCACAAGATCTACGTGAGTCCCCCATTTCCACCTCCTACCCAGGGGACTCAGTCCACAGGCACTGACCTCTTGGCTGTGTAAAAAACAAAAACAACAAGAACAACAACAAAACAAAACAGGCACTATGGGTTTGGAGCCAGGCATACGTGGTTCAGTCCCTACTCCCTGTGCCCTCACTGCCTGAGGTGGTCAAGGAATTTAATGCTTCTCCATCTGCTCCCCAATCCAAAACAAGTAGGGTGCTAATACCATCTTTGAGGTCTTGGAAAACTGACAGGTAGCATGCCAGCACAGTGCCTGGTACACAGTAGGTGCTCAGTTAGTGCTGTGGCTCTGTGGAAGGCCTGCTCTGATGGCCAAATGGACCAGAGGCCATGGGATTAGACATCGTCTGCCTGGACCCTTCCTACGCATGTGGCAGAGACAGAGTCACCACACAGAAGACCTCTGTCCCCCTATGAAAAGAGTCCTGGGATGGCCAGGAGAGCCATGTGGGTAGATGTGGATCCTTCTCCCAAAACCTGGCAGTGGATGGGAGGCTCACCCCAGCCCTAAGCCGTGCATCCTTGTTCCAATGCAGATTTTCCCAGTAGAGCCAACATTCAGAACTGACACCAGCCCTGCCCTAACAGGGTATGGCCTAGGAAGTCACTGCCTGGCCCTCTCCTGGTGAGAGGGGGCTGGGATGGCTCTGAGGAGACTTTCTAGAATGCTAAGAGGAGTGGGAGAATGAGCAGTGGACCCCAAATAAAGGGGAAGGCTAGCCAGGAGACTGAGGAGGCCCTGCAGGAGAGAGGGGACAGAGCATGTTGAGTCCACTCCAGCTGAATGTGAGTCAGAGCTCCTGGAACTGATAACGCCAATAAGCTAAAATGAGCTTATCCTTTATCCTTTCCAAAGAGCTTACGCTTGCATTCTTTTATCTGGTTGTCACAGTCCTTGGAGTCAGAGAGATTGAACTCTCTGTTCCTAAAATGAAAGCTAGGATGTGGGTAATCAGGTGACTTGATGATGTGGCTATCCCTGTCCCGCTCCCAGAGGGACAGTTAGACATCCTGGGGGCTCCAGGTGAGCAGGTGGTCCTGACCAGGGGTGTGGGGGGGATCCTAGGAGGGATCAGTGGAGGCTATCATTGCTGGCCAGCCCCACAGAGGAGGCCCCTGTGGGAGGCAGGTGAAAACTCATGTCATAAATTCAGCCAATTTTTATTGAGCATTTTATTATTCTAAATACCGGACAGAACGCTAAACATTTAACATAGAGCACCGCACTTAATCTTTCTGTGAAAGCATTCGCCCCCCTCCCAGCTCCATTCATAGTGAACGCCCCTGTCTTCCCTAAGGGAGGATCTGAGCAGCTGCATATCTTGTCTCCCTGGCCCAGAATCAGACCCCACTTCTCTGCTAGACTCCATCAGGCCTAGTAAACCTCAGTGGGGGCACCCAAGGCCAAGGTCAGGACCGGGCAGTGTTGGCCTTCAGAGCAGAGGGCACTAACCATCTGTTCCCTTCCCCAGACCTATACAGGCTCCATCCTGGTAGCCGTGAACCCATTCCAGGTGCTGCCCCTCTACACCCTGGAGCAGGTGCAGCTCTATTACAGCCACCACATGGGCGAACTCCCACCACACGTCTTTGCCATTGCCAACAACTGCTACTTCAACCTGAAGAGGAACAAAAGAGACCAGTGCTGCATCATCAGGTGGGGCTCAGGGCTCCCCAAATTCCTGGTAGGGATCTCTGACTGTCCAGTAAAGCAGGGAGCCCCTCCTCTCCCTAAACCCCTCCCATCCAGCATGCCTACAAAGCCTATTTGATTTAGGGGCTCCCATTCAACTGCAAACACCCTAGGTCACCTGCACCTGGCCCCTACTTCCCCTCCACCCTGACAAGTCCCTCCAAGTCTTCCATCCTGCAGAACCTGTTCTTCCACTGTATGAACAGAGCCTGATTGCCCAGCTTTCAGTGAATATTTCCTGAGACAAGGAAGAAAAAATGTGATGGGCACATTTAATGGGACAGAGGCTTGGGGGCTCAAAGGTAAAAGAAATGAGGTCTCACTCAAAAAAAAAAAAAAAAAAATCTCTGGGCACGCCTCAGATGAGGACAGTAGCAACTGCTCCAGTGGCCAGCTCTCAAGTTGCTGAGGCTCAGGAGGGACATGTCCTCCTCCAATCCAGGTCCTGACCCTGCTTCAAAGACCCTCTGCTTGGCCTGGCCTCCCTGCTTCCTGCACAGGCCCTCCTGGTGTGGAAGGAAGGGATGGAGAAAGAGAAAGGAAGGAGGAGGGAGAATTTGCCTCCAGGGCACATTGCTTGGAGATATAGGAGACTTCATTCATTCATTCATTCATTCGAGGCTCCACTGTGCTCCAGTTGTATGCCCCACATTGTACTACTGTGTGGAGTCAGCAGCAAATGAAAGGGACTAAAATTCCCACCTCATGGAGCTTACATTCTAAAAGGGGAGACACACAGCCAATAAATAAGCCAGTTTTTAAAGGCAGGTAATGAAAGCTTTGAAGAAAAGCACTATAGGGAAAGAGAAAAGACAGTGATGGGGCTACTGCTCTAGGTGGAGGGCAGATGAAGCATGGCCTCTCTGAATGTGATGTTGGCACAGAGACCAAAATGAAGTCCTGTAGCATTGATGATCACCGTTCTCAGCAACCCTCTGAAGTAGATATTCGTATTCCTTTTCTACTGTTGGAGCAGGAGGGGGTATTTAGCACCAGGGAGGCTGCTAAATACACACAACTGTTAAGTAGGGAATTCAAATGCAGGGCACTGGAAAGAAGACAGAGAGGTATCCTGGGGTGACTTCCACTTCTCAGGAAGTGAACAGAATAATGTGCCAAGGAGGGCTGATGCTCTGTCTCCCTCCCATGCTCTCCCTGCCTACTCCATGTGTTCCCACTCCCATGCCTCCCAGGACTGGGAGGACAGCCTCACCACAGGAGGCCTCCTGAGCAGAGCTGGCCCCTAGGCTGGCCTGGAAGTTCACTGGGCCAGCTTTCACCTCCATGACATCAGTGCCTCAAGAAGAGGGCAGAGCACCCTGATCTGTGGCTTTTTGCATGAGCAGAAGATCATTCTAAGTCAAACTGCCTTCTCTCTCTGCCCTTGCCTCCCTCAAGGCCGTAAGAAAGGCCACAAGTTGGGTGCCTGGGTGGCTCAGTCATTAAGCGTCTGTCTTCGGCTCAGGTCGTGATCCCAGGGTGCTGGGATGGAGCCCTGCATCGGGCTCCCTGCTCAGCGGGAAGCCTGCTTCTCCCTCTCCCACTCCCCCTGCTTGTGTTCCCTCTCTGGCTGTCTCTCTGTGTCAAATAAATAAATAAAATTTAAAAAAAAAAATGGCCACAAGCAAGTCACCCCTGCTCTGCCCGCATATCCTGTCTCTACCTTGGAGGGTTGTTTGGGGAATTCATGTACATGGTAGGTGGCAGAGGTTTGTTGACTGGACTGTCTTGGCTGGCATAGTAATTGTGAACATATTTGATCAAAACTTTTCTTTCAAAGAATACTTTCAGATGAAACAATATTTGTTCTGGATTTGCTTCAAAATAGCACAGGATGAGAAACAAAATGGGCCAGCAGTTGAAGCTGGGATGAGACTGTGGGAGTTCATAATGCAAACTGGAAGGTGCCAAAATCTCCTGGAGGTCTTATGAAAATGCATATTCTGACTGAGCAGAGCTGGGTGGGCCTAGGACTCTGCATTCCCAACCAGGTGACAAGAATTGCTTTTATTAGCAAGACACTACTGAGTCTCCATTTGTAATGTTTAACATTTTCCATAATGAAAAATAATTTACCCAGAAGTGACATGCACACCTCAATAATAGTAATAGTAATCACTACAAACCTGAGTGTGTGCGATATGCCAGACACAAGTATATTTTTAATTTTGTTAAACTCCCTAAGAAACTTTTAAAAACTATTTTTATATATTACCATTATGAAATTAATATAGCTCCACTATGAAAATTTTGCAAAATTTCAGGAAAGTATTCTCAGAAAAAAATTTCTAGATACTTTGGGAAGAAAAGGATTCCCCTATCCACTTAGTCAAATTATACTAAATAGTAGGGACTTTTGTCACTTTATGTACCTAATAAACATTGTCCACCTCATTGAAGGCTCTGTATAGGTTTCGTTCTAATGGTTGCATAATGTTCTCTGACCCAAGGGAACATAATAAATCTCCCCCTTTGTGTTACTTCTGATTTTCCACAGCTGTTGGTTGTTTTTAAGACTTTTTTTTTTTAACGTAATCTCTACACCCAATGTGGGGCTCAAACCTATACCCTGAGTCGCACGCTCCACCAACAGAGCCAGCCAGGTGCCCCTGATACCTGCAACTGTAATGATCAATAAAAAATGTTTTAATGAGCACAAAGCTTTGTGGAGAAAGCTTTTTCTGATTTGGGGATCATTTTCTTAGGCTAAAGGCAGGGTAATTGTGAATGATGCAGTCTCTCCTCTGGCCAGCTCACAGAGAGGATGTTACATCAAAATATTGCATCATCTGGTCCTGTTCATTCATCTGTTGTTACTGAGCACTGAGCCCGGTGACACTGGAATAAACCAGATACAACCATGCTCCAGAGTTTCGCATCCAAGGCAGGGCAGAAAAGATGAACACACCAGTAACTGATACAAAGTTGATAGCTGAGACCCACAGGGGAAATGTGGCAGGATTTGTGCACAGGGAGGGGATATCCCTGTTCAGACCTGAAAGTGGGCCTGTGGTGGATTTGCAGAGTTGAGGGTATTGAAGAAATGGCTGCTTTATTGACTGACATCTTGAGTGCCCTCTTTGCAGTGGTGAGTCTGGGGCAGGGAAGACAGAGACCACCAAGCTCATCCTGCAGTTCCTGGCCACCGTCAGCGGCCAGCATTCATGGATTGAGCAGCAGGTCCTGGAGGCCAATCCCATCCTGGAAGGTGAGTGGTCACCCTTAGGACGGGCCTTCTTCCCTGGCCCTGCGGGCTTCCTGGCACTTCCTGCCAGGAGGTGCCCATGGGGAGGGACAGTATAGTACCCTTGCTGTGACTTCACAGGATCCCTCAGGACAGGAAAAATGAGCACGTGGCGAATGGTAGTGTGGGGGCTCCCGGGAATCACAAGCTTTCACTAAGTGTGTTTTCCATAGGATCAAAACAAGTATTCCTTTTAAATAAGGACTCTGAGATGAAGCTGGTTTGGGAAATGCTGGGTGTGTCCACTTGGGTCACCTGCAGGGCCATTGTGAAGCTGGTGTTAAGACTGCAAGAGGTTGACTGAGGGGTACCCTTGAGTGAGACCAAGGGGGAAGTAGCAGGAACAGGCAGGAAAAGCATCCTGACTAGGATACCTGTGGGACACACAGGAAAGGGGAGAGTGGAATGGGCAGGATGAGGTTTCAAGCTGTGTGCAGATCTGCCAGGGTCTGAGGGGGAGCTCAGAGCAAAGTACCCATTAGAGGAGGCCTGCACTGGGTGCAATGGCAGGCCCTAAGCCTCCTCTCTCAGTCTCTGATGGGGGCAGACCATAAATGAGTGACTTGGATTCCCCAGTGACCAGCCACTGTCAATGCATTTTCTCTGTTTTTTATAACACAGGTATGTTTTATGTACAGTGAAAGTTCACATTTTTCAATGTACAGTATGAATTTTGACAAAATCATGGTCATAGTTTTAGTCCATCTTAGTCATGTATGGAATGTTCTATCACCCCCAAACTTCCTTCATGCCTCTTTGTAGTCAACTCTTTTCCTAACCCCAACCTTTGGCAACTACCAGTTTGTCTTTCTTTCCCCTAATACAGCCAACCCCTGAACAATGAGGGTTTGAATTGTGCAGGTCCACTTACATGTGGACACAGTATTATAAATACATTTTCTCTTCCTTGTGATTTTATTAATAATATTTTCTTTTCTCTAGTTTACTTTATTGTGAGAATACAGTATATGATACATATAACATACAAAATGTGTTAATTGACTGTGTTATCAGTAAGGCTTCTGGTCAACGGTAGTCTATTGGTAGTTAAGTTCTGGGAAGTCAAAAGTTATACACAGATTTCAGACTATATGAGGAGTTAGCATCCCTACCCCCCACATTGTTCAAGGGTCACTTGTAGTTTTATCTTTTCCAGAGATTATATAAATGAAATCATATGGTTTGCCCTCTTTTGGGTCTGGCTACTTTTGTTAGCATAATGCACCTGGGATTTTTCATGTTGTTTTCTGCATCAATAATAGCTGAAGGGCACCCAGGTTGTTTATAGGTTTTAGTGATTATGAATAAAGCTTTACAGACAGTTGCATACAGGTTATGGTGTGAACACACGTTGTTCTTCTGAATAAACACGTAGGTGTGAAACTGTTGGGTCAGATGGTGAGCCATTTACCTTTGTCACAAACTGCCAGAGTGTCTATCGAAGTGGGTGTACCATCTTGCACTCCCAGCAGCAAAATACTAGAGTCCTGGTTGCTCCACATTGTCACCGACGTGTGGGCCTGTGATGGTGGTTGCTTGCTACTCCAGTAGCCACGGACTGGTGTCTCACTATAATTCTAATTCAAATTTCCTTAATGGCTAATGGCATCTTTTCATGAGCTTATTTCCTATCTGTGTCTCTTCTCTTTATCTATTCAAACCTTTTACCCATTTTTAAATTGAGTTGTTTCCTTATTAATGACTTATGAGTTCTTTATATCTTCTGGATACAAGCCTCTTATAAGATGTGTTTTGCAAATATTTTATCCCAGTCTGTAGTTTGCCCCTTCATTCTTCTAACAGTGTCTTTTATAGACCAGAAGTTTTTTATTTCCATATAGTTCAACTTATCTTTGTTTCTCTTATCAATCACGCTTTTGGGGTCATATTTAAGAAATCTTTGTGGCACCTGGGTGGTTCACTTGGTTAAGTGTTTGACTCTTGATTTTGACTCAGGTCATGATCTCAGGGTCATGAGATGGAGCCCTGTGTCCAGCTCTGCTAAATTCTCCCCTTACTCTTTGCCCCCTCCCCCGACAAAAAAAAAAAAAAGGAAAGGAAAAAGAAAGAAATCTTTGCCTAATCCAAAGATTTCATGTTTTCTTCTAGATGTGGTACAGTCTTAGCTTTTACATTTAGGTCCATGATCTATTTTGTGTTGTTGGGTTTTTTGGTTTTTTTTTAAATGGTGCAAGGTGTAAGTCGAGTTTCTGCTTTTTTTCCAATTTTTTTCCTTCCCTTTCTTTTCTTTTCTTTCATAATAATTTCATCCCCTATTGTCAAAAAGACTATTCTTTTTCCATTAAGTGGCCTTTTCACCTTTGTCTAAAATCAGTTGACCATACATGTGTGGGTCCGTTTCTGGATTCTCTATTCCATTCTGTTGCTCTCTCAGACCGTTTTTGCCAGTGCCACACTGTCTTGATTTCTGTAGATTGTTTTTCAGTCAGGTAGCCCACAACCTCCAATTTTGCTTTTCCTTTTCAAACTTGGCCATTGTAGGTGTTCTACCTTTCTATATACACTTTAGAATCAGGTTGCCAATTTCTACCAAAAGGAACCTACCTCAGACTCTTTTTTGACGAGAGATCTGCCACTGGGTTCAACAACGTGAAGTAGGTTTCCCAAGCATATGTAGCCTCTGTAGGAGCCTCTGCTGTCTGTTGGGATTCCTCAAGGCAGAGACCAAAGAACCCTTTTCCTTTTCTCATAGGACTATGTAGGCAGTATGTTGTATGGTGGTATTGTCAAACTGCATTCCAACCCACCAAAGGGTCATGAAATCAGTCTTTTAGGACAAATTAAATTGCATAGAATAGAAAACACCCCAGGGCATTGCTCTTGGTCAGAACCAGTACTGAATATTTTCTTTTATTAATGTGTACATGTGGGGAGGGTGTGCACTAAGACACAACGCAAAGGATCTTTCTTATTGTGGGTCGGATCAGAGAAGCTTGCAGAAACAGCTCTATGAAATGCACTTTGGATCATGCTGCAATCCAAGATTCTTCTGGTCTGACCTCCTCCTCTGAACTTGGTCTCTGCCAGCTGTTGCTACTCTCCCTGTAAGCTTCCCCTATCCAACCCAGCCCCTGCTTCAGCCTAAGCAACCTTTCTAAAATACAAATCTGTTCCCACACTCCCTCAGAAGCTTTCCTGACTCCCCCATCACCCACAGACTAATTCCAAACTTCTTAGCCTGGCATTCAAGGTGCTGTGCTATTAACTAGTTCTATGTATCTTCCACTGCTTTCCTCCTGCATTTTATGCTCCAACCAAACTTGCCCCTCTGCAAATATACCCCATGCTTACTGGCATCTGTGCCTTTACTTGTACTTTGTCTTCCTCTCAGCATACTCTTGGCTGCCACCATTTTCTAGTGCAATGCTACCCATCCTTCAACTCTGGGCTCAGCCACCTCCTCTCAGAAGCCTTCCCAGATGATCCCACTCAAAGTAAATTCTCTCCTCTCTGCTCCCATCATGGGCATCACCCTCTGGCCCTCAGCCTTCGGAAATGCCAAGACAATCCGAAATGATAACTCAAGCCGCTTTGGGAAGTATATTGACATCCACTTCAACTCCAGTGGAGTGATTGAGGGTGCACGCATCGAGCAATTTCTCCTGGAGAAGTCCCGGGTCTGCCGGCAGGTAAGGCCTCCTTCTGCTGCACTGGTCCTGGGGAAACCTCCACCCACCCCAGGACCAGGAGTCAGGGAATGAGAAGGCTTCCAACAGAGGTTCCCTTCCATCACTCTCATGCCTCCCCAAGGACCTCCCCACACCTTCATTGGTCTTAGTTTGTTGCCACTGAACCCTGGCCTTACCCTGAGATGGGCCAAGGACCCCTAGAATGGGATAATGATGGTCCTTTCCCAGAATTCAAGAAAAAGAAATGATAGCATTTTCTGTTTTGAATTTTCCATCCATATCATGTTCTACATCATTTGGTGCTTACTACCCACCTTTACCAGAATAAATTTTAAGGCCAGGCCAGTCACCAACTAAGGAAATGGATCCTGGCTTCACTCCCAGCTTACAACTTTAGGCGAGGTGTCCTCAGGGTTGGGAAGAGCAGTGGAGCTGCAGGGAAAATCCTGGGAGCCATGTGTTTGCTGCGCATGGTGGATGGCCTATACCACAGGGCTGTGGGCATAAGCTGGCCTTGGAGGACCAGAATGAGGACATCGACAGAACCAAAGGACCGTTGGGTCAATGCCAGAGCCACATCTGGTTGACAGACCTTGGAGCAGAAGCTGGGACAAGGCTGGAGGCGGGAGGCATTTCTGAAGCCGGGCAGCCTTAGGGGTGTGTTTACCAGGCTTTCTGGAACACCTTCCCACCAGGCCCCAGAGGAGCGGAACTACCACATCTTCTACTCCATGCTCATGGGTATGAGCGCAGAGGAGAAGCAGCTGCTGAGCCTGGGGACGCCCTTCGAGTACCACTATCTTACCACGGTGAGGCCCTCGCCGCCCCGCCCCTGTCCTCCCCTTTCATGTCCACCTTTCCCCGCCCCACCCCGTCTCCCTCTGGTCCACCTCTCTTCGCCCCGCCCTCGCCTTCCTCGACCCGCCTTGTCTGCCCCTCACTGCCTCGCTCGCCCCCCCGCCCCGCCCTTACCCTTCGGTTGCCGCCGCCTCCCTCCAGCTCTCGGCGCTGCACCGGCCTCCTCAGCCTCTACCTGCTCCCACGCTGCATCTCTCAATAGCAAAAGGAGAAAGGAGAGGAAGGCTGGTTCCTGCTGCAGCTGTGGTTTACAGCCCGAGAAAAGCCCTGAGGCAGGAATTGAGGGTTCCCCTTTTCCGTCTTCCACTCCACCCTTCTGTTCGTTTGACTTTAAGAGACTTACCCTTGTCCATGTGCTTCCTTATTTTCTTCTGAACGCAAAATCCCTCCCGACAAACCTCAGCTTTCTCTGGTTGCAGCAGACAGACGTTCCATGCTTCTCCTGCCTCGGTTTCATTCTAGTTGTCCATCCTTGTAGGTGCCTGTACAACTTGAGCTCTAGCAAAGCAGGGACCTTGCTCTTCCTCTGGGCTGCATACCCATGCCTGGAACAGTGTGATGCGAGAGATCATCCAGCTCAAGGTTGTGGAAAAGGGGATGGAATCTCTCCTGCCTACCCCAAATGGAGGCCTTCCTCGTTTCTTGCCCAGATCATGGTGGTAGTTTCCTCCTGCATCCTCCCTGTCACCAGACTTGATCCCTAACCCAGCACCCATTTGGCCGGCCTTCCACAGCTCAAGTCTGACAGGTCATGCCTTGGAGTACAGTTTGCAGGAGCTCCCTGTGGCTCTGTGGCATGGTTTCCAAGTGCCTCCAGATCCCATCATCCCTCCACCTCTCTGCTTCCACTGTGACACCAGCTTCCTCGCAAGCCCTATCCCTGTCTCCACCTCACAGCCCAGCTCCAGCTGTCCACTGCCTAGATCACCCTCTCCCTGTGCTGCTGTGGAGCCAGTTCAGGTGCCACCTCCATGAAGCTTTTCCCCACTTCCCAGTAGGGCTGGTCCTGGCCCCTTTTGGTCTCAGCACCTGTCAGAGCATATGACACCATCCTTTGCTTCCTGCCTCCCTTCTTGGATGCACAGCACCCCAAGCAGGGTCAGGTCTCTCCGTGTATGGAATTCCCAGCAAGTAGCACAGGGTCTGGCTCCCAGGAGCCTTGGAGGGTGCTCATGAAAGGAAAGAACTCACAGAGACGGTAAGGCAGGCATTACTGGGAATGGGTGACATATGGAGGCTGAGAGAAGCTGAATGATGCCAGTGCCGCTGCAAAGCCCAGGTATACTGTGGCTATGTCAGCATGATTCCACCTGTGGAAGTACTTTCGTGTATTTTTGGAGCTGGAGCCTCCAGGAGGCCTCTCAGAGTCTACCTGGAGCCTATGAAGTTATTAGGCGCCCTTGGCTGAGTCCCTGACATGTCTCTGCCCTGCTAGCCCTACGATGGAGGAGGTGGGGTCGGGGGTGACCAGAATGCTGAAGTGCCGGGTCTTGCAGGGAAACTGTACCTCCTGTGAGGGCCTCGATGACGCCAAGGACTATGCCCACGTCCGCTCTGCCATGAAGATCCTCATGTTCTCAGACTCTGAGAACTGGGACCTCAGCAAGTTGCTGGCAGCCATCCTCCACCTAGGCAACGTGGAGTTTATGGGTAATGCTGTTTCCACCTGAACTGAACCCCCTGGGGAGGAAGAGTGGGGGGACTGTGACAGGAGGAGGAAGAAATCTCTGGGAGAGCCTGCCAAGATCACATGGTCTAACTCTGTCCTGGAAAATGCACTGAAAATTATAGTTATGATTTTTGAGTTCTCACAGGGTTAGAGGGAAGATGTCAAAGCTTAAGGCCCTCCAGAGATGAAAACTCTGATCATCCCCCAGGTTTAGTTAGGACTCTAAAGGGCTACCCGCTTAGGATAAGGTGACCCAGAGTAAACAAAGCCATGCATGAAGTTGCAAACCCACTTGTAAGCATCCAGGTGGTCTGGGCATCAGGGTATTCTGGCCTATTAGTGCCTCCAAGCATCCGATGGAAGTTCCTCTCTGGAGGAAAATAGCATCAATCTAGATTATACATTATTCCTTTGGACAGTTTTTTAAATTCAACATCCAACATGCAGCCAAAGATAAGTAGTAACAAAGAAATAAGACATCCTGAGCAAGAGCCATCAGAAATAATAGACAATTGAAATAACGCCACAAAGATTTCAGACGTTGTTATTATTATTATTGTTACAAATTGTTATTATTGGACACAAATGACAAAGCATCTACACTTGACTATGTTCAAGGAAATAAAAAGCTTGAAGATTTAGACAGGAAACTGGAAACAGAAAACATGACATTATAGATTTTTTAAGGAGCCACATAGAAATTCTAAAATTTAAAAAAAAAAAAATGAAGAACTCAATGGATGATTTTAACAGCCAGTTTTTTTAAAAAATTTTAAAGATTTTTTTTTTTTAATTTGACAGACAGAGGTCACAAGTAGGCAGAGAGGTGGACCGGGGGTGGGCGGGGAGAGGCTCCCTGCTGAGCAGAGAGCCCAATGTGGGGCTCTATCCCAGGACCCTGGGATCATGACCTGAGCTGAAGGCAGAGGCTTAACCCACTGAGCCACCCAGGCGCCCCAAGTTTTTTTAATTTTTATTTATTTATTAAAGATAGAGAAAGAGTGAGCACAAATGGGGGGAGAAGGAGAAGCAGACTCCCCACTGAGCAGGGAGCCTGATGTGGGGCTGGATCCCAGGACCCTGAGATCATGACCTGAGCCAAAGGCAGATGCTTAATTGACTGAGCCACTCAGGTGCCCCAAACAGCCAGTTTTATACACATGGAGAGGGAATGTGTAAATGGAGGAAAAGTCAGGACACAGCATGGAGACCCAGAAGGGTGGAAAATGTGTAAGAGGGTAGGAGATGTGGAGGACAAGTGAGAAGCAGCAACATACCTTTAATTGACATACTAAAGGAAAAGAGAGAAAGGATGGAGCAAAGGCAATACTGGAATGAACTATGGCTGATTCTAGAATTCATGAAGGACACCAGTTCACGGAGCAGTGAGGAAAGGACAGATTTTTCAGTAAACTGGTCCATAAATTTGGACCCCTCTCTCACATCACATCAGGAAATCTCCTCCAGATGAGTTGTTGCTGTACCCACAGCACCTATCAACTGAACCGGGCACTTCTGTGGGTGACAGGTGGGCACTGACACGCACACAGGGGCATCGGAACATGGAAGAGTATTAGGAATGTGATGTTGAGAGTAAAACCAGGCACCAAAGAATGCAGATCTCGTAGATCAGACATTCAATTAGATCCCCCTTAACACAAAATTTAGAAACAGCTGAAATTAAATGCTGTTTCAGGATCAGTATTTGGTAGTGAAAGAAAAATGGAAACCAAGGAAGTGGTTTCCATGAGTGAGTAGGGAGGAACGCGGTCTTAGCAGGAAAGGACCGTGAGGGCTTCAGTGTGGGCCAGGCTCCATATCTTGACTGTAATAGTGGTTTCACTATTACATACTCATGGAATCATTGTTTTATTATAACATGCCTTTGGATTCTATATACTTGTTTTATCTATATGCTTTATTTTATCATTTTTTCAAGTTTGAAAAAGAAAAACTATATATACAGAAACAACACTTTCTCTCTCCCGAGGCCTGGCAGACCTGAGATGGAAGATTCTGGAAGATGGGGACTGAAATGGGGAGACCATTCAGGAGACTCTTGCAGTAGGGCTGGGCCTGGCTTATAGTTGTGCTCCATTGATGCCCGCTTACTTGACTAACTGAAGGAACACCATGATCTCGCTGAGCAGAGGGGAAGCAGTCTGCTACATTCCTTCACTACCAAGGGGCTGGTAACCCCCAGGGACATTGCCTGCCCAAGAGAATGTCTGGGAGAGGCAGTGCCTCCCACCCAGGGACAAGTGCCCGTGATATCTGGATCTGGGGCTCCCCCAGGCTCAGGCCCTCCTGAGGCCCCTGTCCCATCACTTCAGGCCGGTTTCCCACTCAGGGTCACTGCTTCTCTCCCCAGCTGCAGTCTTCGAGAACCTGGATTCCTCTGATGTGATGGACACACCTGCCTTTCCCACTGTGCTGAAGTTACTGGAGGTAGCCCGGCCATTGTGACTTCCAGCTTCCATTTCTGTGAGGGGTCCCAGAGGCCTGGGCTCACAGCCCTCCAACACTTGATTGTCATTAACCCTTCCCAGGGTTCCTACTCCTGTCCCCAACCCCTCTCCTAGCTCTCAACTCAATCCCTGCACCCATCTGGGCACTGCAGGCACTGAGGGCCACAAAGAGGGTGGGAAGCAGTGTGAGCTACTCTTTAACAAAGCAACAAAATGATCAGCCTGGCTTTAACACCCATTTCTTCCCAATTCCTGTGCCCCTGCTGCTCTCCAGTGGCCTTCACTCAGCATCCTCACTCCCCACCCCACCTAGTTCCCAAGCTTTCCCTGAAAGGCCACATAGCCTGGGGCCCTTATACGTGGCCCTTCTCTACCTCCCTTCAGCAAGCCTCCACCTGAGTTGTGCTGTTCTGGGAAAGTGGAATGTGCTCATATCAACAGCCCTCCAGGTTATTACAGAGACCGAACGGAGTCTGGACTTGGAGGAAGAATGGCAGCACTGGATAGAGAAATATCTTTGCCCTGGGGACATTATAATATCCTCCCTATCACACCCCATTGACAGTTCTGGTGGGGAATTGATAGCATCAGAAGCAAACAAGCAAAGCAATCACATTTTGCTGCAGGTGTTCTTTATTTGGTTCACGGTTCTTTGGGTTCTTGCTGGCTCAGTGCATGGTGAGAAGGACTGGCCCATCCAGAGTCTTCTTGCTCCCTTAGGCCATCAGTCTCCAAGCAGGAGTGGCTTCAATTGGGGCATATCCAGAGGTCAATGGCCTGGCCTCAGAGCCCTCCCTGCCCATTGTTTTCCCAGGTCTGCTTATGGCACCAGCCCCTTCCCCAGACCCCAGAAGACAAGCATAGAGCTGGTAAACCAAACAGCCAGCATGCCCAGGACACACTCAGCTTGTGTATCCTTCTTGAACATTCTGACACCCTGGTGCTTAGACAGATGCTGGGCCAGGGCAGACAGAGGCTGACCCAAACCTTCATCTGGCCTGACTCTGCTGGATGGCCCCACAGGCATCTCCCACCCTCTCAGGCCTCGGGCATAGAGTGTCCAATCACAAGAGAGAACAAGTAAGTCTTAGGCACGGAGCCAGACCCTGCCCTGTTAACTGTGATGCGAGTTCCCACCTACCTTTCCAGGTGGAGTACCAGGTGCTCCGGGACTGTCTGATCAAGCATTCCATCATCATCCGAGGGGAGTCTGTCACCAGGCCCCTGAACATCACCCAGGCTGCAGACAGGAGGGATGCCTTTGTCAAGGTACAGAGTTGTGGGAGAAGGGGCTCACATATCTCTCTCTTGAACACGGCTTCTTGCCCTGCTGGGGAAGAGTAGGAAAGAGCAGAGATGCCTGAGTGAGTCCTGACACTGCCAGTCACCTGTCTGGTGATGGTGGGCTTCCTGGCCTTTCTGGCCTTCAGTTTCTTGCCTTTAAAGTAGGGATAGTGCCCTCAGTCCGTTCATGAGATCCGCGTGCGTGCAGCCTTTGTAGGTGAGCTTAGCAACGAGGGGCTGCATTCCGCTTACGCTCAAAGCCCGTGGGCTTTACCCCATGTCTCCTCAGGGCATCTATGGGCACCTCTTCCTGTGGATTGTCAAGAAGATCAACACTGCGATTTTCACTCCATCTGCCCAGGACCCCAAAAATATACAAAGATCCATTGGCCTCCTGGACATATTTGGCTTTGAAAATTTCCAGAAAAATAGGTATGAAGATCTCATTTCACCTGCTTTCAGAGAATGGGAGATCAGCTTAGCTCCTCTCTAACTGAGCAAGCTGAAGGGTAAACATTCTGCCCCCCACTGCCCCCGCCATGAGACCAGGAGCAGGGACCCCTCCCACCTTCTCACAGATGTGAGTGTGCTCTGCAGGCCTGAATGTGCCTGCAGTGAGACAGTCTGTGCACCCCTCTGACACCCCCCCACAGCGAGCTACAAGCATCCCGAAGCACGAGGCTGAAGCCCCAGCATTTATCACCTCTTTTGAGCCATCTGCTCTCCTAATGAACTGAAGTGAATGATCACATGAGGCTGGGGTGAACTGCATCTTTAGATGAACTGTCATACTAGGCAGTGGCAGAAAGCAGAGGATGTGTGCCCATCTCTGACTTTGGAGTTTGGCCAGGGTAAGACAAGGCAGGATACCTCTGATCCTGCATCCCAGTGTCCCAGCACCCCAGGCAGGAGGCAGGTCAGAAAAGTGAAGCCTAGCTGGGACTGTGATGAAGGCTGGGGAGAGGAGGGGACAGGGTGCTGAAGAGAGTCAGGCAGTGGAGCTGAATGAGGATGAGTGATGCCCTGGGGCATTATCAAGTGGCAGGAGGATGACAGATCAGGAAAATAAGGACCTTGGGACAAGTAAACAGGAGCACTCTGGGATTGCAGAATCCCCAGCCATGGAGGGGGGCAGGGTGAAGGCCTGCTCACTGGATGCTGGAGGATGGGCAGGGCTGGCAGAACTCAGCCCAGTGCAAGGGCAGCTCTAAGGCACAGAAATTCAAGTGTGATTCAGATCATTGGTTTCTGTTCTTAAGAGGGACAGCTGAGTAGACCACACACGTTAGACAGCTTGGAGGTGGACAAATAACTGGTTGCGGGGGATCCGGTCATTTATACAGGGACCTTTCTTGAAGGAGCCACAAGCTGGCTTTGCTACAGGGCAGCAGTCACCTCCTGCAGGTGGCCACTGAGCACTCTCCAGGCAGTGTGCTAGGAGTGGGGGACACGGTGGACCTGTCCCCTCACCTCTTGGGCTAACAGGTGTTAAACGACCAGGCTCAGGTATGATGAGGATTTGCATATATGAGCAACCCATCCTGAGGAAGAAAGTGAGAGCCAAGGGTTGAACAGAATGAGCTGGGCAATGAGGAAGGAGAGGAGGGTGGTAGCAAACGTGAGACCACTCCAAGGCACGGAAGAAATGGGTACCTTCACAGCACCATGGGAAGGAGGCCATGGTGACCCAGGCCACTTCCTGGGAGCTGCGGGGAGGCTTTGTACTGTATCTCTGTCTGAGGAGAATATGAAAACAGCGGGAAACCTGGGAGGATTGGAAACAGGGGGACAAGTGGGGCCTGCTCTCCAAAGAGCTCCCCCTAGCGGCATGCGGAGATGGGGGGATGGAGGGAGCCAGCAGGAAGCCACCACCCCCGGGTTTTTCCCAGTGAATAAGGGGGCCTGGACACAGGCCTCTGCCCATGGGAGTAGAAGAGAGTACACAGGTCAGGGTACTGTGATAGAGAGAGCGGGGACCAGATTTCGGCAGCTGACTGGAACTGGGGAGGAGGCAGAGAGAGGTGTCAAGCGTGACTCCTTGGGTGGTGACTTGAGCCAGGGGTGGTGAGTGGAGGGATCATTTCTGGAGGTGGGGTGTCCAGGAGGAAGAGCAGCTGGAGGATGGGGCGGGAGCAAGGAGTCTGACTGATGCAAAGCAGCCCAGCAGTCATTACCGCTACCTGGTCTCCAAAATCTCATCTCAGCCCCTGGGGCTGGGGCTGCTACAGGACACCTAGTCCCCTAAGGATGATCTCATGATGACATTCTCCTAGTCTGTCTGCCGTGGGCTGGAGGAGGTGATGGTGGCAGAGACAGAGCGAAGAGGGAGTACACACGTATGCGGATGCGTGTCTGTGCGCATGCATGCATGGCCGGATGCAAATGGCTGGTGGTCAGCCCTTCAAGCCAGCTCCAACAGGGAGCGAGCTGATCTTGCTCCACCTCTGGGTGTGCATTCCCTCCACAGCTTTGAGCAGCTCTGCATCAACTTTGCCAACGAGCACCTACAGCAGTTCTTTGTGCAGCATGTGTTCACCATGGAGCAGGAGGAATACCTCTCGGAGAACATCGCCTGGGACTACATCCACTACAATGACAATCGGCCCACACTGGACCTGCTGGCCCTCAAGCCCATGAGCATCATCTCCCTCCTGGACGAAGAGAGCCACTTCCCACAGGTAAGCCCCTGAGCCTGTGGACCCTCATGAGGGTGGAGACCCCTGCTCCTGGCTCTTGCCCTCAAGGTTGGGAAACTCCCCTGGGGTGGCCCATGGGTCCCTAGGTTGCTGAAAACTCTACCAGAGATTAACAGACCAGCCCCAGCCTAAGCAACCTCCTCACCCGGAGGCTCACCAACCCCACCCTCACCCCCTCTCCCCAGCAGCATGACATTGCGGTCACTGATTATTTACTCTAAGAACTCACCCCATGAGGGGATTGCTAAGCACCCATGGGCCAAGGGCTTCAGGGGTGCAAGAGAGGGAAATGCTTGCCTGCTCGCCCTCAAGGAACTCTGCCTATCCTTAGGGCAGTAAATTTTCAAAATAGTAAGAGTTCAGAGTCCAGAGAAGGGTGAAACCAGGGTCAGGGTACCTAGATAATTGTAAGGAAAGCTGGACGGGGAGAGCTGGCACTGGAAGTTGGCAGACCCATTCTCTGCTTCCAGCTTGGTCCCCATTCACTGCGAGCAGTCACCTATCCCTGGGCAGCAGTTTCCCATCTGTAGAAGGGTCCTCAGTCATTCTGAGCCCGGTTGCTTTGCCCCTGTGAGGAAGCCCCTGAGCCCTGTGGATGTGCCAGCTGACCTCCCCATGGCTGGACTCTGGGATGTCAGCCCATAGGGTGTCTGTGTTCTTCCAGGGGACAGATACCACCATGCTGCAAAAACTCAACAATGTCCATGCCAACAACAAGGCCTACCTGCAGCCCAGGAACATCCATGATGCCAGATTTGGCATCACCCACTTTGCGGGTGAGGTGTACTACCAGACAGAAGGTACGTGCAGCTCCTCTCTCCTTCCCCTTCCTTCCAAATCTGGATCATTCCAGAAAGGCCATGGGAAGAAAGCCATGAGAGAACATGGTCATTTTGCAGAGCAAGCAATGTGATAGAGGGAATGGGATGGACCATGCATGGTTTGTGATAGCAGAGATAGCTATCAGTGACAGCTCTATTGAGACATAATTCACATACCATGTAATTCACCCATTTTAGCCTCAACTCAGTGGTCGTTAGTGTATTCACAGAGGTGGGTAACCATTGCCATAAGTTTAGAACATTTTCATCACTCCAAAATGGAACCTCCAATTAATCATCAGTTTGCATTTTCCCCCAATCCTGGGCAACTGATAATTTCCATCCCTATGGATTTACCTGTTATAGACGTTTCATAGAAATGGACCCAGTGCAATGTGTGGTCTTTGTGGCTGGCTTCTTTCATTTAGCATAATGTTTTTAAGGTTCGTCCATAAACTCATATATATCAGAAAATTATTTCCTTCTATTGCAGTATGATCATATTCCACTGTGTGAATATAGCACATTTCATTTATCTCTTTGTCAATTGATAAACATTTGCATTGTTTCCACCTTTTGGCTATTATGAATATTGCTGCCATGAATACTCACATGCAAGTTTTTACGTAGGCAAATATTTCTACTTCTTTGTGGTATATCAGTATATATATGTATATATACTGATATAGGATATATAGGATATATCAGTATATATACTGATATAGGTAATTCTATATTTATCTTTCTGAGTAATGACTGTACCAGCTCACATTCCCACCAACAATGTATGAAGGCTCTAATTTTTCCAAATCCACTTGCTATTGCCTGTCTTTTTTATGTTACCACCCCAGGGGATTTGAAGTGGTATCTCAGTGTAGTGTTGGTTTGTGTTTCCCTGATGCCTTGAGTATCTCTTCATGTGCTTATTGTTCATTTGTATATCATCTTTGGAAAAATGTCTTGTTCAAACCCTTAGCCCATGTTTTAATTAGTTGTCTTTTTATTATTGAGTTGTAAGAGTTCTTTATTTATTCTGGATATAAGTACCTTATCAGATATGTAATCTGCAAATGTTTTCTCCTGCTCTCTGAGTCATCTTTTCACTTCTTGATAGTGTCTTTGAAGCACAAAAGTTTTTCAATTTGATAAAGTCCAATTATCTATTTTTTCTTTTGTTGTTCATGCTTTTGGTGTCATGACTAAAAAACCACTGTCTGACCCAAGATCTACCTCTGTGTTTTCTTCTAAGAGTTCTTTAGTTTTAACTTTTTATTTAGGTCTTTGATTCATTTTGAGTTAATTTTTATTTATGCTAAGATAGGCTCAGGCATGGTTTTGACTGGAGTTTTGACTGGAGGCCTGGGGTGATTAAATCTATTGGTGCTCTTCGAAAAATGAGAAAGGTAGTCAGTGTGCAGCTGTGGTCAGGATAATGGGTCAGGAAGCCATAGCAGCATCTCTGTGGCTCATATGGAGAAATGAGGAGGAGCTCTGGTCTGTATAACTGGAAACTCAAAGTCAGGGATGATCTGTGCATACTTTTCAGTTGGAGAAACAAGGCAGTAGGAGGGACTGACACTTTCACATTAGAAGAGGTGAGGTGTTGGGAGATCAGGGATCATTTCTATTGTAGAATGAGAAGGTGGTGGCTCCTTCATTGTCCCCACCTGGCCCTGGCTTTGGGGCTCTTCAGAAAGGGAGAGACCAGAGCTAGCGGGACCTGCAAGGTCCCAGAATATAATACACTGAGTCCATCCCAACCTCCATCGGCAATTCAAGGCCAATTTTTATTATTTGAAGTGACATAAAACTATTGTTGTGTATGCTATGATCAAGACAGCTTCTTTGTAGACTTTCTGAATGGAAAATTCTATTAATGTTCATTAAAGGTGAGCCTGCTAGTTTTTCTTTGGGTGCCATGCTATGCTGATGAACTAAGCCCCACTTACTCTGCCTACTGGGGGATTGAGCCTGGGGTGCCTCAGTACACCCCTCCCTTTGAGAACTCCCCAAGTAGGGGAGGCTCTGCCTAAGCCTAGAGAGGCACAGAGTGCCACCAAGTGTCTGCTCATCCTCCATCTGCAGAGGGCAGCCTCCCCAGCATGCAGCTGGGAAAAGCGTTTGTGTGCACAGCACATGCTCGCTCTTGTCACCCCCAGTTCTGTGAGTCCTCATGGTGCCCTGGAGCTCCTGGTACAGTGCCTTCCCCCCACAGGCACTGGGGGCAGAGGTGGGGAAAATCGGCTTCCTTCCCCCTAACTCAGTCTCCCTAACCCCCAATCAGGCTGTGCAGGTTTGCACAGAGCACCCCCGTAAAAGATGGGGTGACTTAAAGGGGCACAGTGGGAGAGGAAACTCAGGGCCATGCCCTTGTGGGGTCAACTCTAGATGTCCCAGGAGTGTAGCCCTACAGCAGACCCCAAACCCTCACCAGCCTGGTTTTGAGAAGCAGCTCTTCTTCATCACCTTCTCGGTGATCCTGTGTCCCATTTTAGGGCATGTCCATTCTTACCCATGCCCAGAATCATGCCTCTGTTAATAGTTGGCTAGGACTGCCATATCAAATTTTCCCAGGTAGGAACAGAGATGCACTTCCTCATGGTTCTAGAGGCCAGAAGTCCAAGATTAAGTTGTGGGTGATTCCTTCTGATGTTTCTGGCATCTTTAGTGTCTCTATGCATCTGTGTCCTAATCTGTTCATATAGGACACCAGTCACACTGGATTACAGCCACCCAAATAGCCTCATTTTAACTTAATCTCCCCTGTAAAGGTCCCATCTCTACATATAGTCATAGTCTGCGATACTGGAAATTAGAATAAAAACATATGGATTTGGGAGGGATGCAACTCAGCCCCATAACAATGCCCCCCCCTCCTCAATTTCTGGATTCTCAGTCTTCTTGCTGGAGGGAACTCTGGCCCTAGTAGGACCTTCTAGGACTGCAGAGCAGGGCTGGTGGAGGGGCCAGGGCTACCAGGCCCTCAGATCCTCCTTAGCAAGCACAGATATGTTTGGTTCCTAAACCCATTCTGTTAGAGAGCACACATACACTCACACACACATTCACACACTGCCTAAAGGGATACATTCTGTCCCAAGACCTGTGCAGTTTGAACTCATAATAAGAAGGGAAATGTGCCCTAAGGACCTCCTGATCAGAGCCACAAACCTATCCTTCAGCCAGTAAGACAAGTGGTATAAATGCCTTCCCTCTTTCCATTTTGGGCTCCCAGAAAGAGCAGAGTAGCTTCCCCCCTACGCAGGTTTTGCAGGACATTGGAAGTAACACCCCCCCCCCCCACCGCCACCAACAACACACTCACATAGACTGGCTGGCTGGGGCTGTATGCAGATACTCCCAGAGCTGTCTGGGCTCAGGGGCAAGGGCAGGAGTGGCCACGCCTCCCTCTCCAGACTACAAGCTCTCTGGACATTACCAGGCTGCCAGATTTTCAGGGCTTACTGGTGGGGGAGGGAGGCTTCTTCACTCTGTCCTTTAACTCCTTTTCTTTGTAGCTTCTTTTTATGAATAAGTAGTTGCCCCAATCAGATCTGCTCAAGGTCACCAAGAAATTTAGTGGGCCAGAGCCCTCCTGAGAGCCCCCAGCCATCTCACTGCAGGGAGACCTAAACTGTATCATGAAGGGATGCACCATCTGCTATGGCCACTGGTCAGCTCTGGAGCTGGTTGCTGTGTACTTGGCAGTTACTGTGATGGCTATGGCTGGAGGTGTCGGACCTGAGGCACTCCTGTCCATCGTGCACCCAGGGAGAGCTCTGGCTGGCAAAGAGGAGGAAAAGTCCTCAGGCCACCCCCTGACCTGAGTAGTAGGGCCCATGAGAAAGGTCCCACAGAGACCAGGGGATCCCCAGGAGGGCCCTGAGGAGCCTCCTGGAATAGACAGTGCTTGAGCTGGTCTTGAGAATGAGCCGGAGCTGGCTCAGCTGGATAAGCAGGAAAGAGTGTCCAGCAGCAGCTGGTGGGGGCTGGAGGTGTGGGAGAGCTGGAGCCTCTGGGGTGCTTTGGCACCAGTGGGGTACAGGGCCACGGGGGGCCCAGGAGATGAGGGAGGGGATGAGGCGCCACCATGCTCTGATAGCAGAGAATGGGTTCA
The DNA here is from genome assembly GCF_030435805.1 of Mustela lutreola. Lineage (NCBI taxonomy): Eukaryota > Metazoa > Chordata > Mammalia > Carnivora > Mustelidae > Mustela > Mustela lutreola. The sequence goes on from NC_081292.1 coordinate 96,209,233, forward strand.
GGCAGAGTAACACAGCAGCGTGCAGCTCCAGGATGGTCCGTTCCCGGGCCATGAGCCTAGAAGTGTGGGACAGAGAGCAGAGGGGTGGGCTGTGATTCAAGCAGAAGAAGTGGCCATGGCTTAGACAGGGGGTTGTGGTATGGATGGTGGGTGCAGGGGCTGGAGAGTTTAAATGTGGTGTGACACACTGGTGCTGGGAAGAGCTGAATTCAGGCCCCAGGTGCAAGGAGCTCTGCTGACTGGACAGGGAGATCAAGGGAGGGATGGAGAGGGCAGCTTCGGTGGGGGCTCCTCCGGGCATCTTGAGGTAACCGGAGTCCCCACCTTATTGCTTTCTGTTCCCCTGTGGGTCAGAGGGGATGGCTGAACTGGGCTTGCAGGTGGGCTCTCCTTCTCCCACAGGCTTCCTGGAGAAGAATCGAGATGTACTGAGCACAGATATCCTCACCCTGGTCTACTCCTCCAAAAACAAGTTCCTGAGGGAGATATTCAAGCTGGAGTCAGCAGAGACCAAACTGGGCCATGGTACCATCATCCAGGCAAAGACAGGGAGCCAGCTCTTCAAGGTGGGCTCCCATGGGTGCCCTGCCAGTGCCTTCTGGGTCTCTCAGCCCTTAGGGCCTCGGGACTCAGACGTGCATGCACAGAGACCTATCACCTGGGGTCTCAGTTGTTTATTCAGGGGCCAGAAGTGAGTGTAAAACAGGAGTGGGGTACTGCTACTGCTGTGTGGATGGCGGTAAGGGGACAGGTACCTGTGGATGTGCCTGCTTCTAAGTGTGTGGTGGTCCGGTGGGGGCACATCTGCTTTCGTTCATTGTATTTTTCTATATTGATCTCTGTGCATATGTTGTATGTGTGTGTGTGTGTGTGGTGTGTGTATTGTGTGGTATGTGTGTACAGTGCGTGTGTTTTGTGCAGTGTCTGTGGGGAGTATGTGTGATGTATGTGGTATTTGGTGTGTGTGGGGATTGGGGTTGGGGGTGTATTTTGTGTGATGTATGTGGTGTTTGTGGTGTGTGTATGGGTATATGTTTGTTGTATGAGATATGTGTGGTATGTGGGGGAGTGTACTATAGTACATATGGTATGTATGTGTATGGTGTGGGGGGTGGAGGGTAGTATATGTGGGGTGTGCGAGATGTGTGTATGGTATGGGATTTGTGGTGTGTGCACATGTGTGCTATGGCATGCGTGACATGTATATGTGATATGTGACATGTAGTGACATGTATGTATCTGTGGTACAGTATGTATGTTTTCTGTGCATGGGGTGTGTGGTGTGTATGAGGGTGTGTGCGCTATGGTGTTTATGGTATGTATGTGGGATGTGTGTGTTATGTGTGGTGTGTGTGGGCGGGTATGGGGTGTGTGCTGTGGCAGCAGAAGCACTAAGGGCTGCTGACAAGGAAAGTGGGCAGCAGAGAGCCCCTAGTTCTCCTCAGGGCAGCCTAGGATTTCCTGGGAGGGTGAGGGTCTGCCCACCCACTCCTTGCCTTGCTTCCACCCCTTAAGAATGACTATTCCAGAAAAGCCTCATGCATCGTCTAGCCCCGGCCAGTGAAGCAGGGCTAGCTGCTAGTGGTTCGGGAATTGGAGTATAGACTGAGGAAACTGCACTCTGTGCCTTGCATTCAGCACTTCCCACAATGAGATGCCCTTGACCTTTCATTGTGCTCCACCTGACCTCTGGAGGAGGCCTCTCCAGAGACCTCAGGACCCAACATGTGCAGAGCAGGCCTGGGGAGGCACCAAGGAGCCATGAGGCTGGGCAGGAATTGCCCCAGTCTGGACCTAGGTGGAGCCAGGCTGGACCCTGTGTCTCACTGAGCCAGGCTAAACTCTCCCCACCTGAGGCCAGAGTACAGGCTTGTCCTGGCTCTGCAGGGTGGGGCGGGGGGCAAAGAATGTCCTGGAGATTTCAGGGAACAAGAGGACAGCAAGGGAAATGCACATTATTTTACAAACCAGGACAACAAGAAAATGCTGCCCATTGATATTACAAGGTGCTGATGATTGCATCCTCTTTTCAGAAGTGGTAAGACTTGTGTCACCAATTAATGCAATTTGGCACTACATACCTTTGCTAGGGTGCATTTGACTTGGGAAGAGTTTGATCAGAGTGCATCACCCAAGATCAGCATTGCACAAAGCACACACTGAGCCAGCTGGGGACTTGCGCTGGCTTCTTCTTGCATCCATAATTTTGTCACATCTACTTTAAAACAATACACATGGGTGTGCCTGGGTGGCTCAGTCGTTAAGCGTCTGACTTCATCTCAGATCATGATCCCAGGGTCCTGGTATCAGAGCAAGCCCCTTGTCAGGGCTCCCTGCTCAGGGGGAAGCCTGCTTTTCCCTCCTCCACTCCCCCTGCTTGTATTCCCTCTCTCACTGTCTCTCTCTCTGTCAAAAATAAATATATAAAACCTTTTTTAAAAAAAATAAAATAAAACAATATACATGTACTACAATCTTAAAATGTGCACTATAAAACATTTTTTTAAAAACATACAAAACCGATACAAAAACTAAAAACATAGAAGGGTAGAGGTAAAAAGTGAATGTTGCCAGTTTTCATATTCTTTCCCACTCTGTTGTATCATCTTGCACACCCCACTTGAGTAACCCCCACCCCTGAACAGGATACCTTGTCCCATCTTACCCACCAGAACCTATGATGGGCCAGTGTATGAGGGGCTGAAAGAATGCAGCCCTGCCTATCTGGGACCTTGGCAGAAGCCTTCACCTGGGTCAGCTGTGCCCCAGGCCGAGCTGCCCAGCCCCTCACTTATGCCTGTTTTTCTGCCTGCAGTCCACAGACCCCAGCAAGCGGCCCTCCACGTTGGCCAGCCAGTTCAAAAAGTCCCTGGACCAGCTGATGAAAATCCTGACCAGCTGCCAGCCCTACTTCATCCGCTGCATCAAACCCAACGAGTACAAAAAGCCGCTGGTAATGAGGGGAGGCTAGGGGCATGCGGGAGAGGGAGGGGGCATCTATTAGATGAGTCTGATGGTATCTAGGGTCACATCTCTCCCTTCAGTGGGCCTGGTCAGCATGAGAGCTCTCTGCCCCCATTCTAGAGATGGGGACACTGAAGTAAGGTGACCAGTCTAGACCATTGAAAGATCAGTGACTGGCTAGGCTTTCGATAACCCAGAGCTCTGCTGTCTCAGTCCACCATTCAGGCTGTGTGCACTTGGCCAGGTGATTTACTTCTTTGAGTCTGTTTTCTGTAAAGTCAGAATTGTGCCTGCCTGAGGGAGGGGGTGGAAGCAGCAAGAACTGTACGTGATGTTTTGGCAAATCTGCATGTGTAAACCCCTTTCAGTAAGGCGCTAAGGGGCCCGCAACTGGTAATAGAATGTCAGAGGCTGACAAGCCAATGGTCACCAAGACCTGAGGCCAAGCGGCTCTTGGCCAATCAGCTCTTTGAAGAGTGGTTTTATCCGCATATATATAGTGTGGAGTGGGAGCCAGGTGCCTGCCCAGGAGTCCCAGATCTGTGGGCTTGGGGATCCCACCCAGAGGCTGAAATTCAAGACTCCCAAACTGGGAGATGTCATCTCAAGGGAGATAAAATGACTCAAAATATTTTATAAGGGGAAAAATTAATATTACATTAATTATATTTTTTAATAGAATGAAACTATAGAAAATTGGGACTGAACTAGGAAATCTAGAATGTACCTTCCTTAGAGGTACAATACCTATATTTAGATAATAACTGTGCTCCCGGAGGCTCTCTGCCCACACCCACATCTCCTGCTTGCGGAGCTGTGAGATGGAGGGCGGGGCCTGAGGCTGATGTTCCTGTTTCCACAAGTCTTTCAGAGACCAAGGCTGCTATAAGAGGGAGGGGAGGGGGCAGGGGGGGAGGGAACAGAAAGGGGCGGGGGTTGGGGGGCGAGGGGCGAGGGAGGGGGCAGAGGGAAGGCGATGGAGGAGGGAAGCGGGGGTAGGCAGGCAGGCTCAGTGTTTAAACCTGGCTAAGTCACTTGGGAGTGTTGGCCCTGAGCCTCAGGGATCTGTTTTTGTTTTGTTTTGTTTTTTAATTTTTTTAAAAGATTTTATTTTTATTTATTTGACAGAGAGAGATCACAAGCAGGCAGAAAGGCAGACAGAGAGAGAGAGAGAGAGGGAGAGGGAAACAGGCTCCCTGCTGAGCAGAGAGCCCGATGTGGGACTTGATCCCAGGACCCCGAGATCATGACCTGAGCCGAAGGCAGCGGCTTAACCCACGAGCCACCCAGACACCCCTAGGGAATCTGTTTTTAAACTGAAGCTAAGTACTCCACCAGGTAGGGCTGTTGTAAAGATTAAATGAGAAACACTGAGCCCACGGGAAATGCTCAATAAATGGGAATCAATTAGTTGCGAAAGACTAAATGCCATAAGCAGTTGTTTCTGTGGCTCTCAGTGTTTCCAGGTGGGTAACTGGCTCCTGGTGGAGTTCCAGATTTGAAGGTGTGCCCCTAGTCCCCAGACATTCCTGGCTTGGAGGTTGAGAGGAGGTTCACTAGAGGCTGAACTATATAGAGTCTGGGGTGGTGGCTGAGTCCCCATACCCCTGTGAAAAGCATCAGGCCCATAGTCCTGTTGGCCACACCCGTCTTTGGGTGGGAGGGGGAGGGGGAGAGAGACTAAACTAGAATAGTTTCTGACTCCAGGTGGGAAATGTATTCCTCCATTCTGCTACACTGTGGGAAGCAGAATGGTGCCGGAAGTGCTGCAGGGGTGCCCACTCCAACACAGGCAAGGCCAGGAGGAAACATTTAACATGACAAATGCAAATGACTTTTATATTCATAGCACTTTGCTTATCCTGAGAATGAGGGAAGTATTTAGTGTTCTCCTGGATGTCACAGTTTGTATGTTATCAACTTTTATCTCCTCAGAAACACTTTCAGGACTTTTCAGTGACTTCAGACCAAATACCTCTCTCTTCAAAAGAGACTTTTGGTCAAACCAAGCATTGTTGAGTTGTCTTGCATCTGGGGATGGCTGCAGGGCTGGGGTTGCCTCACAGAGCCTCGCAGACATGGCCACCATGTGCCAGGGCTCAGAGAGTGGGCCTCCCTCTTTTGCCCCCACAGCTCTTCGACCGGGACCTGTGCATCCGGCAGCTGCGCTACTCTGGCATGATGGAGACTGTGCACATCCGCAAATCGGGCTTCCCCCTCCGGTACACATTCCAAGAGTTCTCACAGAGGTTCGGCGTGGTGCTGCCCAGCGCTGTGCGCTTACAGGTGCCTGTTGCCCTCCGCCTCAGCAGACTGGCCCTAAGAGGCAGTAGTGGTAACCCTCAGAACCCTTTCCACCTCCAGGTACCCCAACCTCCAGTCCCAAGGGTGTCCTCAAGCTGCCCTCCTGAGGCTAAGGGTCCCTTCCCAGACTCCAAGCTTTGCAATGACCCTTGCTCCTCCCTTCCTCTTATCTCCTCCCGCCCCAGGTCTCACTCCCTGGGTGTCCTGGAAGTGAGGGAGCCTCTAGAGGCTCACATGGTCACACTCACTGGATGAGGCCAGTGGCTGGATATGTTGGTTCTAGTAGGTGTCTGCGATTTAAAGCACATGGTAGCAAGCTGGAGAGATGATGTGTGGCTGGATTGCTATTTGAGACAGGAGGTCCTTCCCATCCTTCCTCAAATAACAGTCCTGAATTTTGGACTGCGCAAGTACCCAACAGCCACACCGAGTCTCCAGGCCTGTAAAGCATGGTGGCCTTGATGTTCCAGGTCCTGGGTGCTCCCTTGGGCCCCATCCTTCTTTGGAAGTGCCTGAGCCTGTGTCCTTGCTAAGCAACACTGATGGTGAAACCCAAGAGAGGAGGAAGACTTGAATCCCAGAAAGCCTTTGAGAAGGGACCCTCCACCCTCCACCTTGGGGTGGGGTTGGGGGGCTGCTCCAACTCCCCTGAGTCACTCCTGTCTTCTCTTTGGCAGCTTCGAGACAAAGCTCGCCAGATGACTCTGCACATTGCTGAAATGTGGCTGGGAACAGACAAAGAGTGGAAAGTGGGAAAGACCAAAATCTTCCTGAAGGTGAGCTTCTGAATGTGCTGGTCCTCGGTCTCCTCCTTGGGGCTGTTCCCATGCCCACCAGGTAGCATCCCCTCACCCATCCTGAGCCAATGCCATGGGAGACTATTCCAGGTTTGGCCCCCACCCTGAGGCATCCCTGTTGTAGAAAGCCATGCTGGAGCCATGCAGGGGGCAGGCAGGAAGGAAGGCAGGGGGAGGGCTCAGTCCAGCCTGCAGAAGTCCAGGAGGCTTCTCAGAGTGGGGCATCTAAGGCCAGACCTGAGGATAAGGAGGAGCTGCTCCAAGCCACCAAGCAGAAGCAAGAAGGAGCTCAGGGTAGGCTCCCACAGTCCCTGAGAATAGGCCTCTTTCTCTATGCTAGGAGCCGGACCAGGGAAGTCAGACTGGGGGAAGCTCCACCTCTTTAGAGCCCTGGGATCTAGTGCTTCAGTAGAGGGAATCCATTTGCTGATTCCCCCTCACCCCAGAAGAGCTTGTCCTTGGGCAGACGCGTCCAGGCTGCACCACCCACTTCCTACCTCCATCTCTCACAACTTACAGGAAGGCCCAAGTCACACAGAAACAGCTTGTGGCTAACAGGCTCTAGCCCCTGAACCTGGCCTTTGGGCCCTCCAGGACCACAGGTTGGGTCAAGAGCGACTGAGGAGAGAAACTCCACATTCGCTAGCCTTGTAAGCTCTGGGTGGGTGAGCAAAGAGAGAAAGAGGAGGGAGAAGAGAAGGTCAGTGCCAGAAGCATGCTCTGCCAGCCTCCCAAGCCCCACCCCATCCCTACCACCCCTTCCTGAGTCCTCCACTCCCTCTACTTCCACACAGAGTCTGCTTACCCAGCCTCTCTGTTCCCAGAGGGACCTCCCTGCCCTGACCCTCTAGTCGTCCATCTGTTCATCTGTCCATGCATCAGCCAGGCCTGTGCTGGGGCTCTGGACTTAGACAAGAAGGAAAAAGCAGAAGGGCTTCAGATTCCACTGGGGAAGTGAGGCTGGCAGAGGGAAGACATGGGAGAATTCCCAGGGTGCTGTCCAGGAAGCTGGGACAGACGTTGAGGGCCACAGGGGGGAGGTCGGTGTGGGCAGGTGGTCAAGGAGGGCAGGAGGACAGTGCCCATTGCTTCACTTCTCTCCCTCCCTGGCTGCTCCTGGAGGCTACCATCAGAGGTCTGATGTGTAGTTCTATGTCCCCTGTGCCCCCCTGGGAAGAGGCTCAGTGCTTGCCTAATGCAACTGATGGAGGTGGGAGAGGCCACCAAGCTCCTGCCTCTCCTCACCACTCACCAAACGACCAAGCTGCTTTCTTTTCTACAAAGATGGTCCTTCTCCTACAGGGACTAGCATGGCAATCCCAAGGAAACAGTGATCCAGGTGAAGTACAAAGGGAGGCCAGAGAAAGTCACAGCTCAGGGGCAAATGCGGCTCATCAGCTCACTTTGAATCTTACTCAAAGCTTGGGGGAAATATATTTCTATTGAAACAAGCATGAATCTTACTACAAGTTGAGTGATATTTCACATGAATTTTGGAAAATGAAACACACCTTCAGGGAAAATTTGCCCACTTGTTACCCAAGAAGTATCAAGTAGAATTAGCAAGAAGAAGTTATTTCTACTCAAAGGTAGAAATAAATTTGCCAGATTGAATAAACAAGAAGAAAGAACTAAAATGGGAAGTTCTTGTATTGAGAAATAGGGGTGTTGTTACAGCTCCTATGTCTGAGCCACATCAGGATCAATCTGAGGGCCCCCTTCCCCTTCTTGCCCTCCTGGGAGCACATATGCTCCTTCTGGAGATAGGGTCCTGGCCCCAGGTAGGGTGTGCAGATGAGTGGAGGCAGCTACATGCTGGGATCTCCTCTGTTCCAGGATAACCAGGACACTCTGCTGGAGGTACAAAGGAGCCAGGCCCTGGACAAGGCAGCAGTCAACATCCAGAGAGTCGTACGAGGCTACAAATGGAGGTGCTGGCTCTCCCCAACCCCCTCCCAAACCACACACCCACATCTATTCATGGGCTTGTCTGCCACATATATATATCCTCTTTGGTGAAACATCTGTGCTTATTGTTTGCCCAGTTTCTGATTGGATTCTTTGTTGAGTTTTGAGAATTACTTATGTATTCCAGATACTAGTCCTTCTTGGATGTGTGGTTTGTAAATATCTCCTCCCAGTCTATAGTTTTTCCTTAAGTTCTCTTAAGAGGGTTTTTGCAGGGCAAAATTTTTGGTTTTGGTGGAGTCCAGTTTATCCAATTTCCCTTCAGGGAGCATGCTTTTGGTGTCACATCTAAGATCTTTGCCTGAAGGTTTTCTCCAGTCTTTTTTCTAGAAGGTTCTATGTTTTACAGTTTGCATTTAGGTCTATTTTCATTTTGAGTTAAATCTTGTCTAGCATGTGAGACTTAGGCTATGGTTCTTTTTAAAAAATTTTCCCCAGTGGATGTTGCTCCAGCATCATTCATTGGAAGTCCCATCCTTTTCTCAGTGAATTGATTTTACACTTGTGTCCAAAACCAGTTGGGCATATATGCAGATCTGTTTCTGCATTCTCTGTTTGGTTCCACTGATACATGTATCTGTTCCTCTGATGGTGCCACACTGTCTTGTTGACTGTAGTTACATAGTAAGTCTTCAAATAGACTGATTCCTAGTACCTTCTTTTTCAAAATTGTTTTAGCTGTTCTGGGTCCTTTGCCTTTCCATATACATCTTAGAAAGTCTTTATCTATACCTACAAAAAATTCTTGCTGGAATTTTGGTCGTAATTAATGTTATATATCAATTTGAGGAGAATTGACATCCCCCATGTTAAGTTCCCTAACCCGTGAATTCCGTTTATTTAGATCTTCTCTGATGTCTTTCACCAATGTTTTTTAGTTTCTGGTATACATGTTCTGTATGTGTTTTGTTTTTTTGAGACATTATAGATTGGGGTTTTTTTAGACATTATAAATGGTATTGTATTTTTAATTTTGGCATTGATATGTTCATGGCTAATCTAAAAATATTATTGATCTGCATGTGTTGACTTTGTTTCCTACAACCACTTACTTTTTATGGATTTCTTGAAATTTTCTATGTAGATAATTACATTATCTGTGAATAGGGACAGTCTTACTTCCTCCTTTCCAATCTTATGTCTTTTATTTACTTTTCTGCTTTATTGCACTGGCCTGAACTTCCAGTATCATAAGAGTGGTAAGAGCAGACAACTTTGCTTTGTTTCAGATCTTGGGGGAAAGCACTCAGTCTTTAACCACTAAGTATAATGTTAGTTGTAGGTTTTTTGGTAAATGTCCTTTATCAACTTGAGGAAGTTTCCTGTTTGGGGGAGTTTTTCTCAGAAATGGGTATTGAATTTTATTTTTTAAAAAGTTTGTATTATTTGATATGATCATGTGATTTTTTTCTTGTTTAGCCTTTTAATATGGTGGATTACATTGATGAATTTTTGAATCTTGGACCAGCTTTTCATCCCTAGAGTAAGCCCTACATGGTCATAGTATATAGTTCTTTTTATATATTCCTGAATGCTATTTGCTAACATTTTGTTATGAATTTTTACATCTATATTTATGAGATCTATAGTTTTCCTTTTATTCTTATGTAATGTCTCTGTCTGGTTTGATATCAGAGTAACATTAACATCATAAAATCAATTAGTAGTATTTCCTCCTCTTGTATTTCCTGGAAGAGATTGTGGGGAATTGATGTGAATTCTTTGAATGTTTGCTAGAATTCTCCAGTGGAACCATCTAGGCTTGGAGACTTCTTTCTGGGGAGTTTTTAATTATCAATTCCTTAATAGTTAAAGGGCAATCAAAAGTATCTATTTCATATTGAATGATTTGTGGTAATTTGTGCTTTTTGAGAAATTAGTCCATTTCATCTTAGTTGTCAAATTTATATGTATAGAGTTATTTGTAGTATTCTATAATTATCATTTCAATGTCTGCAGAATCTATGATGATACCCGTGTTTCATTCCTGATATTGACAATTTGTGTATTTTTTTCTTTGTTTTGCTAGACGTTTGTCAATTTTATTGATCTTTTCAAAGAACGAGCTTCTGATTTCATTGATTTTCTCTATTGCTTTTCTTTCTTTCTGTTTTCAATTACAATGATTTCTGCTCTTTGTACTGTCTCTTTTCTTCTTCTACCTTCGGGTGTATTTTACTCTGTTTTTTTAGATTATTAAGGTGGGAACATAGATAATTGATTCAAAACCTTCCCTCTATTCTAGTGTAAAATGCTACAAATCTCAGCACTGCTTTAGTTATGTCTCATTCATTTTGATATATTGTTCTTTCATTTTTATTCAGTTCATTTTTAAAACAATTTCCTTTGAGACTTTCTTTTTGGCCCATGTGTTCACACTTAAAAGTATGTTGTTTAGTTTCTAAGTTTTTGGAGATTTTCCTGTTATCATACTATTATTGATAGCTAGTTTGATTCCATTGTGGTTAGAGAAACACTCTGTATGAGCTTAATTATTTTAATGTTGATATCTCCCTTATGGCTCAGGATATGAACTATAGTGTTATATATTCTAAGAGCACTTGAAAATGATACATATTCTGCTCTTTGGTGGAATGTTCTAAAAGTGTCAGATCTTTGTTGATAGTGATATTGAATTTTATATTCCTGCTAATTTGTTTCCTATTTGTTCTACCAATTATTGAGAAAGAGGTATTGAAGTCTCTAAGCATAATTGTGGATTTTCCTTTTTTTTTTTTTAAGATTTTATTTATTTTTTGACAGAGAGAGATCACAAATAGGCAGAGTAGCAGGGAGAGGGCAGGGGGAAGCAGGCTCCCTGCGGAGCAGAGAGCTGATCCCAGGACCCTGGGATCATGACCTGAGCCCAAGGCAGAGGCTTAACCCACTGAGCCACCCAGGTGCCCCAGATTTTCCCATTTTTCATTTTAGTTCCATCATGTTTTGCTTCATATATTTTTCAGCTGTGTTGTTTAGTACATAAACATTTAGGATTGCTATATCTTCTTAGTGGATTTATCGTTTTATCTTCATGCTATATCCCCCTTTATCTCTGGTTATTTTCTTCGCTCTGAAGTCCACTTTCTCTGATAATAATACAGCCACTCCTGTTTTATTTTGGTTACTATTTACAAAATGTCAACAGAGTTGATATATATTTTTCATCCTTTTACTTTCAACCTGTATTTCAATTGAGTTTCTCATAGAACAGCCCATTACTGCCAAGTGGTGATGGAAATCCAGGATTCCTCAGGGGTCTCCACTGACACAGGGCTCATTACTACTCATCAAGGGTGGCTTCCCACTCAGCGTTCTATGACATGACCCTGGCAAGGGCAGAAATCTAGGCTCCCTACTTGGTATTTTTTGGCGTAAGTGGGGCTGGGACCACAGTTGTTTTGTGGCTTTTCACTGGAGTAGAATGGTTTTTATTTAAAAGTTTTCTGTTTTGCTAAGTTGCCCCTTCCCTGATCCTTCTGGTAGAAAGAGAAGGCTTTCCTTGGGGCTTTTTGATCTGTCTCCATTGTCATTTCTGAATTACTGACTTCGTCAGCTCCTGCTCTGGGGAATATGAGGTAAAAAGAAAACCCAGGGAAGTTACCATTGTGTCACTCCTTGGATCTGAGATCCTTAACTGGCCTGCCTTCTTCTCTCCACATTTCAGTCTTCTTATATTTGTTTTATATAAATGTACAGGGTTTTTAGTTGTAGTCAGCAGGAGAAATAGGAAAAAGTATGTCTACTCCATCTTTCCAGAAGTGATCATCATTGATAATTGATAGTGTTCTTGTTCTTCTGGACAATACAATTAGATAAGAATAGTAAAGAAAAGATAAAAAATTCTGGTTTTTCAACTTCAACTCTGTTGACATTTTGGATTCGATAAATCTTTGTTGTAGGGCTGTCCTGGGCATTATGGGATGTTTAGCATTCCTGGCCTCTACTCAGGAGATGCCAGGGGCACTCTCCTCCCCCAAGCCCCAGTCATAGCAAACCAAAATATCTCTAGACATTGCCAAATGAGCTGGGGGGGGGGGCAAAATCACCCCCATTTGAGAACCACTAGTGTAAGTATTAGAAAGGAAACAGATTATCTTTATTTTAGATAATTATTTACTTCAGCCTCATATTAGAATCACCTAGGGATATATTTATACTCTATGTGCCTGTATACCAAAAAATATTAGATAGATAGATAGATATTCTCCAGACCCATCAGCAAAGATTCTGACTTAATTAAACTGGGTAGGACCTAGACATCAATAAATATTGAAGTTCCCAGAAGGTTTTTAATATAGTTGAGATCTACTGTCTTAAGCCTAAGAAAATATCCTGAGAAATTATTAAAAGTGCTAAGGAAACTCAGATAAGTATGAGATAAAGGATACATCTATATGCACCAAGCTCACTTCCCCAGAGGTCAGGTTTCAGGTTACTCTCTCTGTATTCAGCCCCTTTCCACCCTACAGAAGGGTACCCAGGCTACCAGGGCCTGGGGGGGGGGGGGTTGCCTTCTTGCTTTGACCTGCCTCCAGAGAGGAGTCCTTGCCTGGGATTCTGACCTGGTTCCTAGCAGACACCTGGGCTACTGGCCAGAGTATCAGGAGAAGTCTGGCAATGAGTAAAAAGTTAGAAATGAGTTTTATCTGGGGTGCCTGGGTAGCTCAGTGGGTTAAAGCCTCTGCCTTTGGCTCAGGTCATGATCCCAGGGTCCTGGGATCGAGCCCCACATCCCTCTCTCTCTGCCTACTTGTGATCTCTCTCTGTCAAATAAATAAATAAAATCTTTAAAAAAAAAAAAAAAAAAGAAAGAAGTTTTATCCTGGGCGCCTGGGTGGCTCAGTGGGTTAAGCCACTGCCTTCGGCTCAGGTCATGATCTCAGAGTCCTGGGATCGAGTCCCACATCGGGCTCTCTGCTCAGCAGGGTGCCTGCTTCCTCCTCTCTCTCTGCCTGCCTCTCTGCCTACTTGTGATCTCTCTCTGTCAAATAAATAAATAAAATCTTTAAAAAAAAAAAAAGTTTTATCCTTTCGTAGACCTTTGTAAAAAATGAGGGAAAATTTCCTGATTGCTCTAAAAAACTAGACTGTCCTAAGTCACAAATTTGAGTAGTTGGCAATATTTTAAGTTCTTAACATGTGTGTCTTTGGCTTATAAAGGCTTCTGGGAAAGAAATAATGTAAATATTCATTTTCCCTGGCATTTCATTATCCCTCTTCCCTTCAAATCATTTTTCCCCTAAAGGCTTTGAAATGTCTGAGGTTGTTGCACGCATATTCCTGCATTTTTCCTTCTAGGAAGGAGTTCCTGAGGCAGAGGCAGGCAGCTGTGACCCTCCAGGCTGGATGGAGGGCCCACTACAACAGGCGGAACTTCAAGCAGGTGAGAGAACTCACTGGAGAGGCTGCTCCACTGAAAGTTTGTTCATGTGAATATGAGAGCTCAGGTAGGGAGGATCCGATCACTGACTCGTTACAACAGACTTCAGATTGTTTCCTCAGCGCTCCACACACTCCCTGTTTAGTATCATTTCAGGTCACATGGTTTGTGGGCTTCAGTGTGTTCTCTTGAAGAATTTTGGGTGTCTCTAGAGCTAGAACGAGGTAGCCTGTTCTAAAATCACATCATGATTGTCTTTTCCCAATTTGCCGGCAGCAATGTAGGTTGATGGATTATTCTTTGTTTCGAGCTCTTCTAATTTTTTTCTTAGCCACAGTCACTGCTAGTGAGTGTCTGCTCAGCAAAAGAACCAGAGCAACCTTAACCACGCCCTACTGGGCCTCACCTGACCGCGTGACTTTGTCAAGGATATGACTGTGGTTGGGACATGCAGTGGTCACATCAACAAACCAGGGCCAGGAAACCAGGCTCAAGGAACCAGGACCAGATGAGCTATGAGAAGCTAGAGTTCTGTGGAGGAAAGTGAAGACCCCTGGTTACTGGACTGTGGAATGATGCTTTAGGGGCAGAGAAATACCAAGAGGAGCCTCTGAGGGTCCAGACAGGAGAGGCTGGAGGGCAGGGAACAGGGGAACAGCAACAAGATGCACATCTTAGCATTTTGAAATTTGACCCCAGGCCTGCCCATATACTGTCTCACAAAGCATGTAATGGCAGCTGACATGGATGGAAAAGCTACTTAGAACCATTGCTTTGCATGCATTGTTTTATTTCTTTTTAAACCAACCCCATATGTCAAGAAACTGAGGCATAGAGAGATTAAATAATTTTCCCAGGAGCACACAGCTAGTAAACAGTAGAGCTGGGGTTTGGATGCAGGTCTGTAGAACTTCCAAGCTTGGAGGATGAAGCATGACCCCACACACCCGGCACCCATTGGGTTGGTCTTTGAGAAGCCAGCAAGACTCTTCCAGGGGCTCAGGGACTACTGTGCACCAAAGCATGTTTGCAGCATAGAAATGGGTGTTTATCAATTTATTATTTCCTCTTAATTTTAAAGATCCCAGAGATTAGCTTAATGAAGCCAGCCATAGCGTCCACACAGGTACCCTAGCTTCTGACAATTTGGCTGGACTTAGCTTTAGGTGTGATAAGCAAGTCCCCTTGGAATTCCATTACTCATGTGACCTCCAAACCAATTCTGTAATCACTGACCACCAGAAGAGCACTTTATTATCTATGCCGTTTAACAATACTTAGTTAACACTTATTTGCATGCCAAGGACTGTTCTAAGTGCTTTGCAAGTAATAACTCATTTAATATGCTTATGCTTGTAGGTGCATAAAATTTTAGCACTAACCTTTTGCCAAAAAGCAGATAACTGTGAAGTTTATCTGTAAGGTCTCCTGGGGCATATGACTTGCCTCTTTTTCTCTCTGTCTCTTGGGGAAGGCCTTCTCCCTGCTCTTTGCCCTGCTGGGCCCAGGACTCCTTTTTGAGCATCTGTCCCTCTTGTGTCCACAGATCCTCCTGGGTTTTGAGCGCCTGCAGGCCATTGCCCGGAGCCAGCTGCTAGCAAAGCAGTACCAGACCATGCGGCAGAGGATGGTCCAGCTGCAGGCGCTGTTCAGGGGCTACCTTGTGCGCCAGCAAGTCCAGGCCAAGAGGAGGGCAGTGGTGGTCATACAGGCGCATGCCAGGGGTATGGCTGCCCGGCGGAACTTCTGGCAGCAGAAAGCCAATGTAGGTAACCGGTGCACTCTTAGGCCGGTGAGGGCTGACTGGGGCCCATAGCAGGAGGCAGTCAGGAGGGATGAACATTGAGCTCTCACCAGACACTCCTATCCCCTCCATGTCTAGAGTTATTGCCGCAGCAGGTCCTCACGCCATTTGGGACACCTAGGTCACCCCCAGGAGCATGTAGGATTGGCATAGAAAAGGCATCATGTCAGCAGGATGGTCTTATACCTGGAACGTGGTGCTCGCTTCGGCAACACATATAATAATATACCTGGAACCTGGAAATTGAGACCCTTGGTCTCCTCCTTTTAGCCCTGGGGACAGTTTCTCAGCAGGACTGGTCCCTCCCTGAATGACACTGGAAACCAGGGCCAGATGAGCTATAGGTGACCACAGCTCCGTGGAGGAGGGCAAAGACCCCTGGGTGACTGGGCCATGGCATGACACTTCTGGGTTAGAAAAATTCCAAGAGGGGCCTTGGAGTGTCTGGGCAGGAGAGGTTGATGGGCAGGGAGCTGGGGAGCGGCACAAGGTGCACATCCCTGCCTTTTGAAATTTCACCCTTGAGATCCCCTTTCCTCCAATGGGCACCTGAGAGTCAATCTCTTTCCTCAGTACTTGCTCATTTGGAAACTGTGATAAGGAAAAGGCTAGGATGAAGTCTACGCCTGCTCTAGAGATGAAAGTTGGGACTGCTGAGCACATTACTAGTGCATGCAGTGGTCAGGACAAGTAAGACAGCGGACCCTCAGACATGTGCACAGCAGGCTTCCGCTCCCATGTAGTGCCAGACACACCACAGATCAGCCTCACCTGTGCGTTAGTTAGTACAGGCCCAGGGATCTGTCCTAGTGGAGCCTTGAATGAAGGGACCAGGTGGGAAGCTAGGTTCTAGGGGCCCCTAGGGCTTGAGGCAATAGCTCAGGGACCATTTCAGGCAGCCTTCCTTCTCTGGACCTCTGATTCTCATGGGAAACAAAAAGCCCAGGGTGGTTCATCTCTAGTCATACTAGCTATTAAATTCTAGGATTTTAGAGGAAAACTTACTGATTTGAACAAATGACGTCAGGAGGAGGTCAGTGAGGTGCTTGCATCTGCTGGCCCTATGGTGACCTTGCTCCATGGGGTGTATGCACAGGGGCCTCTGGTCATCCCAGCTGAAGAGCAGAAGAGCCCAAGTGCTCTCCCCACCAGGAAGCAGAAGTCAATCTATGACACCATCACAGACACGGAGATGGTGGAGCAAGTGTTCGGTTTCCTCCCTTCCATGATCGGTGGGCAGGAGGGCCCAGCCCCACAGCGCTTTGAGGTAAGATGGGCCCTGTCGTTCAGGGGTCCGGCCTGGCAGGGGATGCGAGGATGCTGCTCAGTCCCTGACTGCGGTCAGCCTCCAGGCTCATGGAGAAGCCAAGACTCAGCTAGGGGAACTGGCAGAAGACACAGTGAAGTGTGTTCTGCAGGCCTGGTTACCAAGCAAAGAAAAGGGGAGCATGAGTTTCTGTGTGAAGACCCTTCCAAATTAAGCAGGTTTCTTACCTAGGAGACTTCCTAGAACCTTTAACATGCAAATGCTTTGGGGCTTTCAACCAGGCAGTATCTCCCACCCTGTATTCGACCCCCTCTCTCAGAGCACCCTGCAGCTGCTGCTCTGCAGACTGTGACCTGGGGGCTGATGAACACTGAAAACTAATGAGCACTGACAGCGGTGTGTGGGGCAGGGGAGGGGCGGAGGGGAGAAGGGAGGCCAGGAGGGGAGCAGGTCCCCTGAGCTCTTGCCATACTCAGCTCTGGGCCCTGAGACCCAGTGAACTAGGTACCCCCACCACTGCCCCTCCAGGTGCTCATGCCTTTCCCCTAAGCATGTACACACACACACACACACACAAACACACACACACATACCAGGCTGCACAGTCGGGGCAGCTGAGACCACTTCTGCAGGAGGAGAAGCCCACCAGGGGCCCACTGACGATGTGAGGTGGTAGAAAAGGTCTCAGACACGGGGGAGGAGTGGTTCCTGCTGTACCCAGCCTATACTCAGACAGAACTAGCTTGGGGCTCCCTGGCCTCCAGAGAGGCACACCCTGCCAGCTAGCATCTGAAAGGACAGCTGACCTCTGGCCTTCCCCCTCACTGGCACACAGGACTTGGAAACGGAGACCCAGAAGCTGCCCGAGGTTGACCTGGACGCAGTCCCCATGGTAGAGGAACCGGAGGACGATACGGACAGCCTGGCCGAATACACCTTTCCCAAGTTTGCTGCAACCTACTTCCAGAAATCAGCCAGCCACACACACATCCGGCAGCCCCTCCGATACCCGCTGCTCTACCACGAGGATGATGCCGACTGCTCGGTACCCAGTGGCTCTCTGGTTTCTAGTGGCTCAGGCCACCCCCTGCTTTGGAGGCAATGAGGAAGGGGAGGGGGCACCGTGGGCCCTTCATTCTAGCCGAGCCCTCTGTCTCCCTTCCCGCAGGCAGCCTTAGCCGTGTGGAGCATCATCCTGAGGTTCATGGGGGACCTTCCGGAGCCAGTGCTTTTCTCCAGGAACAGCCTGCGTGGGGGCTCAGTGATGCGGCAGATCCATGACACCCTGGGCAAAGAGAACAACACCCAGTCTCCACAGCTCCATGTATCCACACAGGTGCGAGGTGCGAGGTGCAAGGGGGCGGGGCAGGGCAGAGCCCAGGTGACTCCCTGGCCCCAGGCCCCATGGAAGCTGCTCTGGAAGTGGGCAAGACATGGAGTGAGTGTCAACCACTGAACCCTTGACTTGAGCTCAGGACCTCCTGAGCATGATGCCCAGGAGTCCTGAGTGATACAGTCTATACTGAAAAGGGCCATCCAGGCTCTGGGTCTTGGGTTTGATGTGAACAGAGTTCAAACACACAGAGCAGTGGTAACAACTGGTGGTGTTACTGATGGACAGCGTGCTGTCTGCCAGTTGTTCCTCTTCAGTTAATCCCCAGGGGAGCCAACCCTATGATGTAGGGATTAGTGAGTTTATTACAGCGAAAGAAACAAAGAAGTGAAGAGACTTGTGCCCAGATCACAGTGAGTATGTGTGACAGAACTGGGCTTTGAATCCATTTTAGTGAATTCAAAGACCAAGTTCTTGAACTGTGGTCTATCTTGCCCTCTGATGGAAGGGTCATTCACATCCACTTTTGGTCAGAAGTCCTTCCCAAGGCCTCAGTTGCATGATGTAATCTTAATGGAACTTACCAAGAATAGTTCAAAGGAATTACACAGCAGTGACAGCACTGGGACCCGCCAGCAGCAGGAGCCCCAGGACGGCCTATAATTCTGACAGCAGTTCCAGTGTGTGCGGGTTTTCCCCACACCAAGCAATTCTCCAGCCCCAGCGGGGTGTGCCACAATTCCACTCAACTGGGATGCTATTGGCCTGAGGCAGTGTCAGATCCTGGATTAAGGGTTCAGTCCTGCAAGACCACCCCCATCTTCAGATACCAGTCGCAAGTCTGGGTTGCCACCTGTGCTTCTGACCCACACGCTACAAGTCAGGGGTTCCCATGACCCCCTTTTTGGGTTTGATTAATTTGTTAAAGCAACTCACAGAATTCAAGGAAATACTTTAATTACTAGATTATCAGTTTATTATAGAAGGACATAACCCAAGAACAACGAGATGGAAAAGATGAATAGGGCAAAGATTGGGCAGAGGGTGGAGCTTGGATGCTCTCTCCCAGCTTTCCACTCTCCCCAAATTCCCACGTGTTTACCAACCCAAAGCTCTCTGAATTCATCCTTTTGGGTTTTTAAGGAGGCTTTATTACTAAGAGGCATGAAGAATAAATCATTGGCTCCTGGTGATCAAACTCAATCACCAGCCCCTCAGCACTCCCCAAAGGTGGAGGTGGGAGGGAGGGGACAGAAAGTTCCAGTCCCCCAATCACAGTGTTGGTTCAACTGACCACCAACCCCCATCCTTTGGTGTTTAGAAAAGTTGGTCCATTAACGTAACAAAGATGCCTTTGTTGCAGGAAATACCAAGGGTTTCAGGAGCTCCACCCAGGAATGGGGATGACAAACAAATACATATTTCTTACTGTAAATCATGATATCACAGCTCTCCATACATCCAGTGTCTGGGATTCTGCTCAGACATCTGCAGGGTCTTGTGTGCAAACTAAGTGCACAGAAATCCAGGGGAGTCTGCAGCTTGAGATCACGTGGCCAAACCTGGTCCAGGAGTTACACAGGAAGTTGCCCAAGTTAAGCCCTGATCTCTACAAGCATTGGCTTTGCAGAGCATGTTAATTATCTGTTGCTGGGTAACAAATAACTCCCCCCAAATTTAGCAGCTTAAAACAGTACACATGTATTATCTCACACAGTTTCTGAGGGTCAAGAGCAGTTTAGCTGGTTCATCTTAGCTAGTGGTCTGCCATGAGATTGCAGTCAGGACTGCTGTCATTCGAGGCTGGACAGGAGCTCCAGCATCCACTTCCAAGATGGCTTCCTAACACAACTGCTGGCAGGAGGCCTCAGGTCCTTGTCACACGGGCCTGCCCACAGGGCTGCCCCAGTGTTCTCATGATAGGACTTTCCCAGCCTAAGAGATCTAAGGAAACTGCAGTGCCTAATCTCATAATTCACATACTGTGGTGGGTGGGACTACAAGGGGGTGTTAATCACTGGGGGCCATTCAGGAAAGGGACCCTGGGTGGTAGTCCATCCACTCTGCACCTCTGGACAGTGAGCACAGTGGGAAGCAGAATGGACCTCCCAGGAGTGACGTACCAAGTTTTTCTTCCTATGCACATTTATTAAGCACCTGTTCTGTGCCTCCCACAGGAGCAGTCAGCCAAGCCAGCCTTGCCCACCCTCACCTGATAGCTAGTGTGTTTCGCTGCCCATCCCTGTGTAGCAAACCAGTTCTACCCCAACCCCCACTGATCTCAACCCAAGCCTAGTCCCACACTGAGCTCTAATTTTGGCAGAAACTTCCCATGATGCCCTCAGGACAAGGTGGGACTCGTGATCCTCTGGCAGAGCCCCCACCTTGCAATGGGCAGAGGGTATTCCAAATCATCCATGAAATTTTCACTGAGCATGACCATGCCCTAGGGCCATCCTGGACACCTGGGCTCAAACCCAGCCCTACCTTGGAGGGCTTTACTGGTATGGGCTTTGGAATCAGAATGGTGCGGAGCCCTCCCTGAGGGCCAGTTATGTGAGTAGATTTGTGTAGCCTCTCACCTCCCCTTGCCTCTGTTTCCTGACCCAGACGTGAAGAAGAGGGTGGGCATCTTTGTAAGTGTTACAAAGCTCAGCCAAGATGTAGAGGACTGCATGCAGTTTTGTAAACTGCACCAGGAAATGGCTGGGAAGGTGGACACTAACTCTGTCTAGGTGACGGTGGGGTTAGCAGCAGCATCAAAGTGCTGGCCTGGCACACCTTCCCTCAGGAACTGTCTCCTTCCACAGAGACCCAGCCGCAGGGACAGAGGGAGCAAGGACATCTCCTCCATGAAGCTAAAACGGTCCTCCAGGATCACAGGCCAGGTGAGCTCAGGGTAATGGGGCCTTAGTCTACTTCCAGCCCTGCTGTTGGCCTGCCACAGGATCCCAAGCTTTGGATTCCCTCCTTGTGCCTGCTTTCCTCTTTTGCAAATGGGGAGCATCAGAGCTCTCCTGATAGCCTCCTTTGGGTTTCAAGGTAACCAGCCAGCTGAATATTGGAGAGGAGGCATTTGAGCCTGATGGCCCCATCTCAGACAGACCCATGTCCAACTTGGAGAAGGTGCACTTCATCGTGGGCTGTGCTATCCTGCGACCCAACCTCAGGTCAGTCCCCATTCCCACCTCACCCCATTTAGAACACCAGACCCCACAGGGCCGCAGCTTCCTCCTCTGCCTGCCTTCTAAGACACCCTTTCCTCTCCCTGCTCCCTGGCCTGGGGCCTGCAGCCTAGGTCTGAGTGCAATAGATATTATAACCATTAAGGGTTCTCTACTTGGTCTGTGTTAAAACTCATGAGTAAAAGCAAATTTTAGGAGAACAGAATTATCATGGAGTAGTGATTCATTTTATTTTATTTATTTATGTTTAAATATTTTATTTATTCACTTGACAGACAGAGATCACAAGTAGGCAGAGAGGCAGGCAGAGAGAGAAGGAAGCAGGCTCCATGCTGAACAGAGAGCTTGATGCGGGGCTCCATCCCAGAACCCTGGGATCATGACCCGAATTGAAGGCAGAGGCTTTAACCCACTGAGCCACCCAGGTGCCCAGTGATTCATTTTATTTTTTTTTTAAGATTTTATTTATTTATTTGACAGAGATCACAAGTAGGCAGAGGCAGGCAGAGAGAGAGAGATAGGGGGAAGCAGGCTCCCCGCCAAACAGAGAGCCCAATGTGGGGCTCTATCCCAGGACCCTGAGATCACGATCTGAGCTGAAGGCAGAGGCTTTAACCCACTGAGCCACCCAGGCGCCCCTGATTCATTTTATAATGGACTTTAATGCAGAGCCCTGTAAATAAATAAGTTGCCCATTTATATAATATATATATATATATTGCTCGCTCTCTCTCTCTATATATATATATATTGCTCTATAAGAATGTCTTTTCATATAAATTTTAAGAAATACATATACTACTTTCAGATACAGACATATTTTAGGGGGTTATATATTTTGGGGTTTTTTTGTTGTTGTTTTTTTTTTACCAAATTTGGGAAATTTTAGCCGAATTTTTTCAGGTACTTTTTTCTGTTTTATTCTCTTTCTCTCTCTCTCTCTCTCTTTTCTTTTGAATTCCAATTAAACATATGTAAGACTCTTTGATATCATCCCTCAGGTCCCTAGGGGTCTTTCCCTTTTTCTTTTCTTTCCTCTTTGTTCTTTAGATTGAATAATTTCTATTGATCTATCTTCAGATTAACTGATATTTCTATTATCTACCCTCATCTGCTGTTATACCCAGGTAAAAAAAACTTTTTAAATTTCAGATGTTATATATTTTTTAAGTTCTAGAGTTTGCACTTGGTTCTTTACATAGTTTCTGTTTCTCTGCCAAGATTTCCTGTTCATTCATTCACTATAAGCATAGTGCCCTTTGTGTCCTCAAGGAGTGACAATAGTTTTGAAACCTCTTCTGCTAAATCCAATATCTGGGTCATCTTGGGGTCAGTTTCCATTGACTGCCTTTCCTCTTGGGAATGGTCATATTTTTCTGTTTCCTCACACATCTAGTACTGGACTATTATTCCCTATCATATTACTTTTGGGTTGTATCGTAGACACTGAGGGTGATATGTTTAGAGACTCCGGAATCTGTTATGATCTTTCAAAGAGTGTTGACTTTTGTTTTGGCAGCCAATTAATTTGGCTGGATTCAAATTTTGTCTCCCGTAGTAAGTAGTAGATGGAATCCTTAGTCAGTTATTTTTGTCTTTGCTAAGATTCCTGGAGCCTGCCCTACATATGTGTAGATCAGGGGCCAGACAGAGATTTAGGAAGATTTTTATATGCAAAATTGAGAACTCTTCTTCTTTGGTTCTCTTCATTCCAGGATTTCCCTTCTCACTTTCAACTGCTGGGTTTGGGTACCCCAAACTCTGTCCTCTGGTTGTTCAAGCCAATAACGTTATAGGGTTCCTACCTCAATTTTAGCTGCCTATGTGACACCAACTCAGCAACCCTTCTAACTTAGTCCTATTGGTAGTTCTCTCATAGTTAATCCTCACTGGCCACCATACCCTCCAAGATGGCAGGCATGTATAAGCTGTGTCCAAATGTGATGCACTGTGGGTTCTTAAGATACCTCTAGAGGCACTTCCATACCATGCTGTCCTCTAGCTGCGGCTGACACTCTCAGTGAATCATTGAGACTTGCTCTCAAATCTAGCCCCTAATTGAACATACCATAACCTCTTAGTGCTTGGATCTTCTGGAATGATAGGCTGCCTGCTTGTGTGGGATCCCATCAAGATCCCTGAGCCCCAACTTCTTCTATAGCATCCTCTTATTCAAATAAGAAGGAAGCCCTTCTTATTAATAGGAAGCCCGTCCATGCTTGCTGCACCAAACATAACTCCCAGCTCCTGTCTCTTCTCTCTCCCATCAGGAGTAGCTTAGAATTCTCCAGAAAGAAGCAGATGCTAGGTTCTTGGAGGCCCCCAACTTGTGTCTCTGTGGCATACATAAGTCAAGTACTCTTAAGAACTCTGCCATTGTGCCCCATTCTAGTACCCTGGGGTAGACCAAACATAACTCCCAGCTCCTGTCTCTTCTCTCTCCCAACAGGAGTAGCTTAGAATTCTCCAGAAAGAAGCAGATGCTAGGTTCATGGAGGCCCCCAACTTGTGTCTCTGTGGCATACATAAGTCAAGTACTCTTAAGAACTCTGCCATTGTGCCCCATTCCGGTACCCTGGGGTAGACCAATGGGATTCTGGGGTTCAGCATGCCTCAGATAGGGAGCAAAATGAATCTCCTCTCTGGCAGACAGCCCCATTTCTAGTAACTGTTTTCCTGGGGTCCCCCCAGCACCTCATCATGCGGAGGGAATAGAGATAGGCCAAAGATCTCTCTACTTCTATACCTTTCAAATTTTTCATCTTCTCTTATGCAGGAGATGGCAATAGCTAGACTGGTTCTGCCATCTTTGATAAATTCCACAAGAATGTATTTCTTTAGGGTGTTGGGTATTATCATCTGTTTGTCCTTGACTCTAGGCTCTTAATCAAATTCCAAGACAAAGCAAATGCCCACTCCACATCTAGCCGCGCATTCAATAAATTTTTTTTCTTCAAGTTTTTACTTAAATTCCTTTAGTTAACATACAGTGGAATATTAATTTCAGGGGTAGAGTTTAGCAATTCATCATGTGTATACAACACCAGGTACTCATCACAAGAACTACCCTCTTTAATACCTATCACCCATCTAGCCCTTCCCCCCAAACACCTCCCCTCTACCAACATTCCATTTGTTCTCTCTAGTTAAGAGTCTGTTTTCTGGCTTGCCTTTCTTTTTCTTCTTTTCATCTGTTTTGTTTCTTAAATTCCACGTATGAGTAAAATCATATGATATTTGTCTTTGACTACTTTATTTTGCTCAGCATAGTACTCTCTGGGTCCATTCATGTTGTTACAAATGGCAATAAGCATTTATTACATACCTGCTCAGGGCCAGGCCTTAGCCTGAGAGTTGAGGATGCAGAGATGAGGGCAACAGAGCTCTGTCCTCTGGGAGCTCACTCTTTAGTGGAGAGCATGGGAGAAGACAGAGCCCCACAATAGCTGCTTGTGCTGAGATGGGGGTCTAGTGAGAACACCAAAGACTAGTCATAATGCCCTCCTAGGCAGGGGTGGGAAGGAGGAAGTTGTTCACCAGACAAAGGGAGAAGGTGAACAGGGTCACAGAATCCTGAAACAGCCTGTGGGTCTGGAATTCCAAGTGATTTGTCACTGCTGGGGTATGGAGTTTGAATTCAATTCTAGGAGTAGTCAAGGAAAAGTTTTAAGAAAGAGAAGACCATGATCATATCTGAATTCCAGAAAGGTCTCCCTGGCAATGACATGGAGGGATAGAGCCTGGTAGTGGGAGGCCAGGAGAGGACTGCTGCAGAGGTCCCAAGAAAGCCCAGGGAGTAGGAGTGGAGAAACAGGGACAGAGAAAATATCCAGGAGGGGCGCCTGGGTGGCTCAGTGGGTTAAGCCGCTGCCTTGGGCTCAGGTCGTGATCTCAGGGTCCTGGGATCGAGTCCCACGTCGGGCTCTCTGCTTGGCAGGGAGCCTGCTTCCCTCTCTCTCTCTCTCTCTGCCTGCCTCTCCATCTACTTGTGATTTCTCTCTGTCAAGTAAATAAATAAAATCTTTAAAAAAAAAAAAATATCCAGGAGACAGATGGTAGGTGGCTGGCTGATGGGAGGAGTCACAAGGCCTTCTAGACTTCCAATTTGAGTGAAGTGTTTTGCTGGTGGTACCTGTAGTGACTGTAGAAAGAGGAGATGGCTAGAGCTGACTATATTGGCCCATGAGAACAGATGGTAAACGTCTTTTCTCAACTCTGTAGTGGCTTGAAATTGGCATTGGTGGGAATATTTACACCATAGAAATTGGCAAGTGCAATAAATCAGAGCTTTTTCCCTAGGAGAGTTTGTTGTTAAACATTTACCATCATCACATCACTGAGTAATTAGGAAAAAGATGGCCGGTTGAAGGGGCTAACAGGACATTTGTATGAGATGATAGAGCTTGGCTCAGCAGGAAGGAACCAGGAAAGCCCCCTCTGCAAGAGAAGGTAGAAAGGCTCATGAGCCAGTGCGAATGGGAACTGGTCAGGAGGGGAGGCACTTCTCTCTGTAGTTGGAGGGATAGCTGCATTGGGGGTGGAGGAGGGACTGGGTCTCAGGGTGAAGGAGAAGGTTGGAAATGACAGGGAAGTTGGGGAAAGGAGCAGATTTGGCTGGGCGGGGCCACTGGGGGCAGAGCATGACTGGAGACCCCTGGGCACTCCATGTAGACACCCCCCCCCCAGGGCCAGGGTGTTGTGAGCAGGGTGGGTGAAGGAGGGAGCAAAGGCCTGAGGGGTGAGGTAAAAAATGAGGTCCAATGAGAGTGGGTGCATAGAGCCCAGGAAAAACACTGGAGGTGGCACAGTCCTAGGGAGATGACAGGGTCCAGGGTGGGCCGGGGATGTTTCAGTGGAGCCCAGCAAAGGCAGTTGGAGTTGAGGAGACTGGAGGTCGCCATGTGTCCATGACCCCACCCAGGGGCAATGAAGGAGCTGTGTGCCTAGGCACCTCTGTCTCCTTACTGGGAGCCAGTCCCCAGCCTGGCCTCCCAGGGGTGTGTGTCTTTCAGGGACGAGATTTACTGCCAGATCTGCAAGCAGCTGTCGGAGAACTCCAAAACAAGCAGCTTGGCCCGGGGCTGGATCCTGCTCAGCCTTTGCCTGGGCTGCTTCCCACCCTCCGAGAGGTTCTTGAAGGTGGGGAGGAACCAGGGCAGGGGCTGAAGGGGTTGGGTTACAGCATGCATAGCTTGGCCCGGGGCTCTGGAGCAGGTCCAGAAATCCCAGCCCTTTTTCTGCAGGCCAGGGTGGCAACTGTGCCTTCTAAGCCTCAGTTTTCCTGTCTTTAAAAGAAGACTCTGGACCTGGTTTCTTCCGACCCCCATTCAGGTCTGGGCTCAGGCCCCAAGACAGCTCTTCTGAGGAGACAGTGAGGTGGCTGGTGAAATATGCTTTGAAAAGACAGAAATGTCCCAGGGGTGGGCACCTACTGGGGACTACCTGCCATGTCTCTCTCGAGTCCTCAGAACTAAAACTGGAGGTGGGGTGTTGACAGGTGCTCCCAAGTAGCCTCAGGCCTCCCTCCTTGAATAGAGCTTTGGTTCTGATTGTAGGAGTAATATGTGGGAAATGCAGCCAGTTTATAAAGAAAACAAAAGTCATCCCCACACCCAGAGGGACCTTATATTGTTCCAGGCCCTTCGTGGTGTTACAGGGTCGCACTTGTGATCAGACAAGAAACAATCTCACTTCCTCTTGTGTCCCTTCAGGGACCGCAGGAGGGATTGCGGGAGGTGTGGTCATGGGGCCATCTCCCCTGGGCCCCAGAGGCCACTTCTGACACCAGCAAACTCTTCTAGGCTGCATCTCCTCACAAAGTCTCTCTGTGAGACAACAAGATTTTCAACAGATTTTGTCAAACATGTTTTAAATATTGACTCTCCTGCATGTTTCACTTACCTCTGTAAGTGTCTTCTTGAGGTATAAACTTTTCCCAAATGCCATCTATATATAATTATCCCAGGGAATATTTAACTTGCTGATAGACATTTAGGGCCCATCTTCCAGTTGTTCACCACCTTAAACACCATATGTAAAGACAGGTCTGAATTACTGGGTCAAAAGTGTGCACATTTTTCAACTATGCACTATTTAAAACATAGTGACAAATTGGTCCTCAGAAATGCTGATGAGTGCCCATCTCAATAGACTTTTGCCATCAGTGAATATTATTATTTTATTTTTATTTTTTCCAGATTTAAAGTGTACACTGTAGTGGTTTTCTATAGGTATATATTGCCAAATTATTACCACAATAAAGTCAGTTAACACATTCATCACCTTGCTTAATTACCATGGGTATTATGATTTTTTAGAATTGGGGCAGGAAGTGGAAAGTGGCCTCCATTCTAAGTGTCTTCCGCCCCTCCTCTCCCCTCCTTCGCCCACCAGTATCTGATGAACTTCATTGGTCAAGGGCCAGCTGGCTACGGCCCCTTCTGTGCAGAGCGCCTGAGACGCACCTATGCCAATGGGGTGCGCATGGAGCCCCCCACCTGGCTGGAGCTTCAGGTAGGGGCCAGTAGGGTTGGGAGACAAATGGTGTGGGATGCTGCCAGCCCCCATGGCTCCTCCAGCACCTGCCAGCAGGAAGCGTGTGCTCTGGGCCCCTCCACCTCTCTTGGGGCCTTCTGTGCCTGTGATCCATATGGGTCACCCTGTGCATGGCCCAGGCTTCAGAAGTGCCCTCCCCACATCTTTAAGGGCCTACTGGCTAAAGGGAACAATAAATCTTAGCCTTATGGTGTGAATGACTGCTAACTGGGTAAAGTGTTAACCCCCCCAAGGACATTTGCTTCTTATTAAGAAGGCAGTGACCATTCCAAAGTGAACATCCTTGGTGTCATTGCTGTTTGTGTCATCTGTGTTCTCGGGAAGGGTCATTCAGACACAGGCAGGGTTGAGGGGACCCACAGCTCCTGGAAGTCACTCACTTCCTGTGCCCCATGGTGCCCTATGCTGGGGCTCACCTCCTGCTGCACCCCTTCCCATTCTCGCCCTGTCACCCACGTCCAGGCCCCCCTTCTCCCTTTTCTACCTGCTCTGCACCTGGGCCCTGGAGTTGCACGTGAACTTTGCACAGCTGTGTGGGTGTGCTCAGAGAGGAACAGTAGCTTCCATGGACCCAGCTTGTCTCTGGGTTCAGGACTTGGAGATTTCCAAGAGCTCTTCTGACCTCCTGTGATTCTGACACACTTAGCATCACCACAGCTCAGGCCTGCAGTCCACAGACCACAGAGGCCGACTCGGAGAGGCACAAAACTACCAAACACACACCGCAGGCAATATTGCCCTCACCCCTACTGGGTCCATCAGCTTGGTGGTGGATGATGGGTAGGCCTCCAGGACAGAGGGCCTGAGTCTTCATCTGTCCCCAGGCTGTCAAGTCCAAGAAGCACATCCCGATCCATGTCATCTTGGTGACTGGAGAAAGCCTGACTGTCATGGTTGACTCTGCATCGACATCTTGGGAAGTCTGCCTGCACATTGCCCACAAGCAGGGCCTCAGTGACTACCTGGGCTTTTCTCTGCAGGTGGCCGTGTATGACAAGGTACCGTCAGGTGGCCTGTCCATCTCCCACCTCCCTCATACTCCCAGGCCAACTCGAGCCCTCCTACCAACCTGGCCACTACTGCCCCTGTCAGACACCATACCACACACACACACACACACACACACACAGAGGTAACCTGTCCTCCTGCCCGAACCGTCACATACTCAGCCCAGTGGCTGCACCTTGGCTCCAGTGTCACACACAACTTGAAGGTCCCTTGCCACACCTAAGCTGCCCACACGTAGACCAGGCACTCACACATCTCACTAAAAGCCCCCTTGTTCCAGGGAGCTGCAGACTCCTGTGCCAAGATCAGAGGGTCACGCTAGCACAGCCCCCACCCAGACGCTCTTACCCCCATGTCCACAGCCTCCGAGCCAGACACGCTCATGCTGGCCAACCCATCCAAGTGTCACAATCCCCACATGCCGGCCTCGGACATCAACCTGCCTCTTTGGGGAGGGGTCTGCAGGGAAGCATGTTTAGAGTGATAGGAAGGCCATGCCATCATGTGGGGAAAGCCGTCAGGCTCACAGAGGACCAGCTGAGCACACCATTCCACCCACGCATTCTGAGGGTGGGTGTCCCTGTGGAGCCCAGCACACAGCAGTCACTAACCCCTGCTGCCCCTGACTCTGGCCTCAGTTCTGGTCCCTGGGCAGTGGGCGCGACCACGTGATGGATGCAGTCGCCCAGTGTGAGCAGCTGGCCCGGGCGAGGGGCGAGAATGAGCGCCAGGCACCCTGGCGCATCTACTTCCGGAAGGAGTTCTTCACGCCCTGGCATGACTCCCAGGAGGACTCCGTCAGTACCCAGCTCATCTACCGCCAAGTGCTGCACGGGGTCTGGTCTGGCGAGTATAGCTTTGAGAAGGTGAGGGGACCCCATTGCCCCCAGGGCCCCAAGATGACCCATCAGACAACCTGGGGGAGCACCGTGTTTCAGGGCAGGTCGGGGCTGTGGCCATCAGGGAGTACCCCATGGAACGGGGTGTGAGGAATGTAGAGAAGGTAGAGGTAGGAGGCAAAGGCCAGGAACATGTTCTCAGAGTGCGGGTCCCCGGCGCCCTCTGCTGGATATGAAGCTGTCCCCTCCCAGTCTGGCCCCCATTTCCTCCTCCCTTGGACTACAGGTTTGCTCAGGCCTCTGGGGTCTGACACTCCAGCAGCAGGCAGGGGAAACCTCCCTGAAGCCCCAGGCCCAACTGGCTTCACCATGGCAGCTGTTCTTGGGGTAGTAGTAAGGTGGCTTTAGAGGCCTAGTGCTCACTTTCCAGTCCTACCTGTGTCTCTTCCTGGCAGTGAGACCTGGGAACATTATGTCACCCCTGAGGCTCAGACCCCTGGAAAGCACAGAGAGGAGCCAGAGCTCTGTGGAAGTTTGCAAGCATCCAGGGAGAGCGTCGTGCTCCTGGTCCTCGGAGCAGCACTGCACCTGTGTTTGTAGAACTTCCCAGGCCTGAGTCAGGACACGGCTCTCAGGCTTGGAGCAAGCCGCAGCAAGCCTGGAGGCCTGCCTGAAATGGGGCAGTGGGCAAGGGGAGGCAGGAGACGGGCCCCAGAGAGGCAGGCAGCTAGGTAACTCTGCAGGCTTTGGTCTTCCAGAGAGAAGAGGGTTGCCCAGCACCCACGGGGCCCCTGGAGCAGGGAGCCCTGCCCCATGCTGGGCCAGGCTGGTGCCTTACACAGGATCCTGCCCAAATGAATCCTTGCAGAAGCTGCACAGGGGTGGCCACTGTCACCCTTGACAAGTGACTGCTAGGGAAGACAGGGTAAAGGCCTTTATTTAAAGGCCTTACCCTACTCAGACAGCAATGTTAGTAGGGTTCCACCCAGGCCTCAGAGCTGCCTCCTCCACACTCACTGTCTCCCTGAGAGTTGGGAGAGTGGCATGGGGGATCACCTCTTGACCTTGGGCAGAAGACCTGCAGGGCTCAAGCCAAGGCTGCTGGGAAGTTCCAGCCTGCCAGCAGGACAGCAGCTGAGGGGGCCCATTGGGCACGCTGTGGTTCCAGGGTGTTGGGGAAGGGGCATACCCAGCCTAACAGAGGTGACAGGACAGGTGGCTGCCGCTCACATTCCTGGTTCTTGTCTGAGGGCTGGTCATCTCTACTGTGCTAGGATGTGGCAGGGACATCGTTCAGGAGGTGGGCCCCCCCTCACCCCCATGTTTGTTTCTGGGTTATGCAGGAGGAAGAGCTGGTACAGCTGCTGGCCCAGCACTGCTACGTGCAGCTCGGCGCCTCGGTGGGGAGCGAGGCTGTCCAGGAACTGCTGCCCAGCTGCATCCCCTCCAAGCTGTACAGGACCAAGCCACCAGAGCAGTGGGCTAGCCTCGTCACTGCTGCCCACACCAAGGTCAGCCTTCACAGAGCCTGGGCACTTGGGCTCTGCAGCCTCCTTTGGGGCAGGGGGTCTCCCACTGGGGAATGGGAGATTTTGACTTGCCAGTAAGCGTAGATCTATCTCTTGAGATTTAAACAATCTCGTTCAGTCCAGCTCCCTATCACAGGCCCATTCTACTATGCCTCCTCCCTTCCAGTTGACATCTCAGGCGAGTTAGGGCACATCATCCCCGTGCTCATCTCTACCTCATGTCTGGGCTTCAACCTTTTGGCAGGAGTGGGCATCCACAGCTGCCAACCGCACACCACGCCTGTGCCCTCAGCACAGGCTCTGCACAGCAGGGATGGCTGCCCATCCTCTGCTCCTGCTTGGTCAGCCAGTACCATGTGAACATGGTCCTCCCAGGGGCTCCTGCCTCCATCTCCCCACCAGCACACACCCATGTCCTCAAGAACACCCAGACTAGTGGGGGTTTCCACTGCTCCCTGAACGTCACCCCACAAGGGGATTGCAAAGATGCACCATCTGAGTCACAGTCCCCCTGCCTCCCTTCCCCTGCCACAGGGGCAGCCATCCCCAGACCTGCTGCCCATCAGAGCCTCCTTTCTCCCAGGGCGCTGAGCTCAGGGGCATGGCCTGACGTTCCAGGCATAGCTCACTGTTCACTGCTGCTACTGCTGCAGGAGAGCCGTGCATGGGGGTTTCCCTTTGGTTAATACTTGCGCCCACCTCAGTTATCCCCGTGGCACCATGGACTGAGAAAGGGCAGGACAGGGAGCAGGGAAGAAGCAGCACTCTGCCTACTTGTTAGGGGCTGACAATCCAGTGGCAGGGAGATGAACCCCAGGTGAGTGATTCAGGCAGCAGGGGCCACCCAAATTCAGAGAAAGGTGGTGAGGACGGCCAACCAACACAGTCTCCATTCTGCCTCACAAGAAGGGGGTGCCCCAAAGGGGCCATGGACAAGGGTTCTGTGCACTTGTGGTTTGGAAAATGCAGCTTTCCATGTCCTGCTCTTAGGGAGTCACAGTGCCTAACTGCTAGTGAAAGGTTCTGACAAGTCCTACAGTAGAGAAGCCTGATTGTCTTACCCAACATTTCCCAGATATAGTGACTAACAAAGCTTTGTTCCATAAGATGCTCATTGGCATCTCTTGGAAACAGTTCTTGGTGATTGGAATTTGGGAAAAGAAACCCCACTTGGTCATTTTGGGTGTTTCTCTCTCCCAGGAGAGAGACCATGGGATTTTAGGGCTCATAGGAGGGAGGAACCAGAGGCACACATGAACCCAAATGAGCATGGGTAAGAGGAGGCTTTGTAATTTGGGAAGGGAGAGTTGGGGTGAGGGTAAAAGAACAAGGAAATGTTACTCAACCACTTTTTTCCAACGTGAACATAGTTACACAGATTTTTTTTTATTAAATCACTTAAAACATGTACATTACCAAATGCATCAGAACATATAAACAGAGAAAAGTGAAATCACCAATAATCTCCTATCAATGAGATCACTGTTCTTAACATTGTGATATAGAAGACCAAACTCATGCTTACACAACTGAGATATGACTGGATAGAGATAAATCATACACCTTCTAAAAAATAAACACAGGATTGTATCATATTGCAACTTCCAGCCTGTTTCTTCACTTAATCACATAGCATGGGGCCGTATTTCCATGTCACTAAATATAAATCTTTGTGTTCATTTTTTCCCTTTTTTTTCTCTTTCTTTTCTTCCTCTTTTCTTCTTCTTTTTTTTATGTTCATTTTTAATGGCTGCATAGTACTGCAGTAATGAATTATAATTTACTGCTTCTTATCGATGAACAGTAAGGCCATTCTCCATTTTTCACTATTAAGACAACAGGTGAACCCCTTAGTAGATGCCAACTTTTATATGCTCCGCAGTATATCTCCAGGATAGAGTCCTAGAGAGGAGATTTTAGAGTGTGGGAACTTTCCACAGTTCCTGGTACGTGATACCCATTGCCAGATCACCCCTCAGAGAGGAGGCATCACTTTACGTTGCAGGATCCTGGCTATGAGTGTTTCCCAACCACTTTTTAAACTGGCAACAAGAGAAATAACATTTTATTCAACAAACAGTAAAAAGAAAGTTCAGTTGGACACTATAGCCAGCTATGGGCCCAGAGCAGTGGAGACGGGGAGGAGGTGGGGAGGTGGAGAAGAAGCCAAGAAAGAGGGAGGAAGGAAAGTCGACTGGGGGCAGGTTGAGATGAAGGTCCCTGAGAGTGGCCCGCAGATAGGCAGAAGAACTCCAGAGAAGACAGACCAAGGTACCAAGGACACAAACGCACAGCATGATAGGCATCCTATCAGAGCAAGACACAGGCCCATAAGGCACACAAGTGTTGGCAGGAGCAGCCCCAAGCCCACATGGATAAGCCCACCTCATACCTTTCCATAGCTTTCCATGAGGCAGTGAGTCGCAGCCTGATCTACAGCCCTTTGGCCCCCTGATGCTAAAGAGGGGGCCAGGCTTCCTCCCCTCTCAAAACCATCCATGGATGGTCCCCTGCTAGGGTGGGTAAAAAAGGCCTGCCCAGCCCCCCAGAGCTTACCCCCCTAGCCCTCACTGGCATGGACCTCTCTTCAGGTAGAAGCCACAGAATGATCCAGCAAATGAGCACCGTGGGCATTGGGCTGTTAGCTCGCTAAGGGGAAGCCGGGGTTTAGTGAGAGATGAGTGATGGAAGTGACCCGTTGTGCCTCCCCTACAGGCACGTTACACCCAGAAGCAGGCAAAGCCGCTGGCCGTGCAGGAGCAGGTGGTGGATGCTGCCCGCCTGCAGTGGCCGCTGCTCTTCTCTCAGCTCTTTGAGGTCACCACACTCTCCGGTAATCTGATGGAGGTGAGGGGGTGTAGGCAGGGTTCCCTGTGGGGCCAACCTAAGCTTCACACCTCTGTCTCCCCCGGCCAGGCCCCCGACTGCCCAAGACTCAGCTGATCTTGGCTGTTAACTGGAAGGGGATATACTTCCTGGACCAGAAGGAGAAGATGCTCCTAGAACTCTCTTTCCCAGAGGTCATGAGTCTGATTACCAACAGGTGGGTGTCCCAAGGGAAGATGTCCCAAAAGGAATCTCACTTTGCACTCAACCTTAGTCCTTGGGAGCTCTGGGAGGAACAGGGAGAGAGGGAGGCATATTGTGCCTGGCCCTTGGTGGGGTGCAGGGATGAGGATGAACAGGTACGGTGTGACGGCTGCTGAACTTGGCACCCTACCCTCTCTGGCCAACAGGTTGGCCCTTCCCCATTAAGTACTACATCTACGCTTGAGGCATCCTTCTCTCGGGTTTCACTTTGAAACCCAAATTGACCTGGAAGGGGCCACGAAAGCTTACAACCTTTTGGGTGTGCATTCAGGTACAGGCCCCTTCCCTTCTCGTGGGTGAGAAGTGGTCATGTGGAAAGTGTGAACCATCTGAGAGAGGATGTAAGGGATGGAGGCTGGGTGTGTGGCAGAGTGGCCTTGCAGGCCAGGCTGGGCCTCAGACACCCCCACCGCCATAGCTCTGCAGGCCTCTTGTCTTCGGAGAGTGCCTCCCAGCCCTTTGGGAAGGCCCACCTGTGCCCTGCCAGAGACCCCCTTGTTTAAAGCAGACCTCAGGGTGCCATGACATGATAATCATTACCATTGCATGGGTGGGGGGATTGCACAGTGGCCACCATTTCCTCAGGCTGACCATGCTGGGCAGTTGTCCTCACGGCATGGGGGGGGAATTAACTAAGACAGGAGGTAGCTCACCCAAGCTTGCCAAGACTGGTGCCTCTTCTCAACTCCAACATTCTTTGCCATGTCCCTGTGGTGGCCCTGCACACCAACCACCTCATGACCCACCCAGAGCTGAGCCCACACCCTGGGGCTCGGCACCACCCACTGCCTTTGAATCCCAAGGAACCCTGAGCTCTGGCTGTCATTTGCCCACCATACACAGTAGTGCCTGGGAGGTGGGCTGACCTAAGCTCAGACCTTGGCCTACCAGTGCCCACAGTCAAGTTGTCCGTAACTCAGGAGGACCACCCCTTCTGAGGCTGTCAAGGGGCTGGACAGGGAGGGTGGGAGAGGGTGTTGGTCACATAGCATCTTTTGTCCCCTCAGGGAGGCCCAGGGAGGGCAGAGGCTGGTACTCTCCACGCTGCACGCAGAGGAGTACGAATTCATGTCACCCAGCAGTGTGGCCATCGCTGAGCTGGTAGCCATGTTTCTGGAGGGCTTGAAGGAGAGGTCTGTGTTCGCCATGGCCCTGCAGGACAGGAAAGCCACAGGTGCCCAGCCAGGCGGGGAGGGGCAGATTGTGTGGTCAGTGGGAGGTTGGCTGGTTCATCCCCTGTCTCAGTGGCCATGCAACAGGACTCCAGGAGGGACCTGAGCAGAGAGAGGGAAAGAGGGCCATGAAGCACCATGGGGGGCAGCTTTGGGCAAAGCCTTCCCTTCTACAAAATGAGGGGTTAAAGGAGATGGTCTCAAAGCCCCCAAGGTGAAGCTAGTTGAGGAAGCTCAGGGGCACCCCTCCCTCCCCCTGCAGAGAACAGCCAGGCCACCGGCCTGAGCTTTGAATGCCATCCCCACAGCCACCCTGTCTCCCATTTACAGACAAGGAACCGGGATCCTGAGAAGGGGAGCTGCTTGTCTAGGGTCACACATCTCAGGGGTGGGGGACCACTAGGACGGTCTAGCTGCTGGCCACACTGTCCCTGCAGGTCAGCACTCCAGCATGAGCTGAGCACTCCTGGGCATGAGGCAGTGTAGTTACTGCAGGGG
The DNA here is from genome assembly GCF_030435805.1 of Mustela lutreola. NCBI lineage: Eukaryota > Metazoa > Chordata > Mammalia > Carnivora > Mustelidae > Mustela > Mustela lutreola. The sequence continues at coordinate 96,244,926 of NC_081292.1, forward strand.
CCTGGGGGTGGGCGCTCACAGGGACAGAGAGGAGAGGCTATGTGTGCGGTCTTACAGCAGGAAGAAATATTATCCCTGTTGCCCATTCCACCCCCCAAACTGCCCAAGAGGGAGGGATTATTGTCTACTCACAGAGGAGGATACCGGCTCAGGAGGCCTCACAGCACAGAGGGCAGATCCCCTGAGGCTCAGCCTGCAGCCATAGCTTCCCGACCTTGCCTGCGGGGGCTGTGTGCCTGGGAATAGGGCCACCGCTCAGCCTTGCTGTGGCCTTGGGCCCACCACTCTCGTGTCTCTTGCTTTCCTCACCTGCCGAAGGAGCCAAACCACGGTGCTAGCACAGTCTCGGGCCTCTGCCTGGCCCTTGATAAACGGTGGCCTTTCTGCCCCTGTGTGTGACTTGGAATTGCAGATGACACCACCCTCCTGCCCTTCAAGAAGGGGGACCTGCTGATCCTGACAAAGAAGCAGGGGCTGTTGGCTTCTGAGAACTGGACCTTGGGCCAGAACGACAGGACGGGCAAGACGGGGCTGGTGCCCACGGCCTGCCTCTATGCCATCCCAGTGGTCACCAAGCCCTCAGCACAGCTGCTGGTAACACACATTTGTCTGTCCTCAGCCCGGGCGCCCATGGGCACAGGAGGAAACAGCCCAGCTGCTAGCTCAGGGGCCCACGCACCACCTTGCAGAGAGCCAGGAGACATGCCCTGCCGGCCCTGTTATCCCTCTGGGGTGACCACGAAGCTTGACACAGTGTCTGTACCCAGCCTTGCCCAGTGCTTATAGATGCTCCCACCCCAACACATCCTGGGAACAAACCTGTCCTTCCTTGCTGTCAGCTTCATTTAAACCTGACCCAAGGGGGCCCAGGTCTCCACCCATCCTGGCCCCCAAAACCAGCCCCACAGAGAGGCAGGACAGACAGGCATTTTAGGATTTGCATACTGAGTGCCAGCTGTGTGCCCCGTGCAGGACAGCACTGAGCACAACAGCCACTCACCCCTCAAGGAGCATGTGGCACACTGCCAATCACAGAGTGTCACCAAGAAGAAGCACTGGTCATTCTAGGAGCCAATGATAGGCTAGGGGCATGCACTGTCCGGAAAGCATCCCTGAGGAAGCGACATTGTGCTGGGGCCTGAGGGAGGTAGGGAACAAAGCAGGCAGCGTCTCCTGAGAGGTGGCCCTGAGGGGTGCCCTGGGCAAGAGGACCTTCATGGGTCTGAGAAGCCCTCCTAAGGAAAAGGAACGGGTCAGAGACATTGAGTTGCTGGTCATGGGTCACACAGAAGGTGACACGGGAGGACCTGTGCAGCCCTCTGGTCAGCCCCTCCCATGGTCCTGGAGCAACCGGGTCAGGAAGGAGCCCGTGGGGAGAGCCGTGTGGGCAGTGGGACCCATGGGCCTGTGTCTCCACAGAGCTTGCTGGCCATGTCACCAGAGAATCGGAAGCTGGCAGCCCAGGAGGGGCGGCCCACAGAGCCACTGCCTGAGGAGCAGCCCAAGGACAAGCTACACACCCTGGAGGAGTTCTCCTACAAGTTTTTTAGGTGCCCACTCAGGCCCCCAGAAGGCCCTGCCAACCCTTCTGTGATCCCTGAGGGTTATAGGGAGGCCGTGGAGGGAGGTGCTATGTCCACGGGGAAAGGGAACCCTTTGACCCTCTCCCAGCTCCCCCTGGAGGGCAAGGTGAGTAAGCCTGGGTGTCTCCCCCGACAGTGCACACACGGTAGGCGGGCGGGGAGAGGAAGGAGAAGCATGGGCAAAGAGGGCTTGAGACGGGCCTCACAGAAGCCTCCATCCCCGGACAGGGCTCCAGAAAAGGAGACAGTCAGCAGGGCCATGTTCCCCCTGGCCCGGACCCGGGGCCACCTCTGGGCCCACTCATCTGAGCCACTGCGGCAGCCTCTGCTCAAGCGTGTCCATGCCAATGCCGAGCTCCGGGACCTCGCCTGTCAGATCTTCATCGATATCCTTCCCCAGCCAGCCTGGCCCAGCTCTGTGCAGGCCCCATGGCTGCCCTATGAAGGGCACCAGCCCCATGGAGGGCAGGGCCGAGGCAGCGTGCAACTCGCGGGGCGGGTCAAGAGCCCATGTGGGGTCAGGGCTGGTGGTGACAGGCAGCCACGCTGGCACATTGTCCTTGACAGCAGCACCTATCCTCAGGTACATGGGAGACTATCCTTCACGACAGGCCTGGACCTCTGTGGAGCTCACCGACCAGATCTTCTCGCCGGCCCTCCAGGACTCAGCCCTGCAGGATGAGGTCTACTGCCAGATCCTGAAGCAGCTGACACACAACACCAAGAGGTCTGCTGGGGATGGGGCAGGGCCAGAGGGCACCAGGCTCCCTGCCTAGGCCCCTTCAGTCTTCACCCTAGCCTCCAGGGCTTGTGCCCAGTGTTCAGCTCATGGGGGCTCCCCACCCTGCTCAGGTGCTGACAGCAGCTGTGGGAAGGCAGGGACCTTCATCTGTCCCGCCAACCTCTTGGGGGTGGTGAGAGCAGGGAGGGAAATGGACCTGCCCTGGTCCCTACCTTCTCACACCCTTTTTCCTATGTTCTGGGCACACCATGTACTCTCTCAACTCCAGTGCACTCCTCCCTGAAATGGGCACAATGGTACCCCTCCCCCATTTTATGCGTGTAAAACCTTTTTGAGGCATCAGGACACTGGGCAGCAGGCTTCCTTGTCCCCATCTCCCCAAGGTGCCTAGCTGGCCCGAGCCTCTAACGGGGCCCTTTCTGGGCTGATGGGTGCTGCCACTCCCAGATACAGTGAGGAGCGGGGCTGGCAGCTGCTGTGGCTCTGCTCTGGGCTCTTCCCACCTGGCAAGGCACTGCTGCCCCACACTCAGAAGTTCATCGACACACGGAGGAAGAAACTGTTGGCCCCTGACTGCAGCCGCCGCCTCCAGAGGATCCTGAGGTGAGCCTGCCTGTTCCCACACCCCCAGAAGTGTGGGCATGTGGGTGCTGACCCATCTCGCCCTTCCGGAGCTCATGGTCCAGCGGGGACACCTGTCAGTGGAGCCAGATTCTGCGTCCTCTCCAGAAGCTGGTGTCTGTTTAAGGAAGCAGGATCAGGCTCCCAGCAAGCTGGGCAGAGGCTGGAAAGGGAGGCTCTGAAGGTCTCAGAGAGGCCTGGATGGTCAGTAGGGGCGGCTGGCAGACTCGGTCTTAGTCGTATCTCTACCTCAATGGCTGCCTGTTCAGGGACAGAGGGAACAACAGCCTGGAGGCCACAATATGACCTTGGTGCCTCAAGCCATCATCGTCCCACCCAGCCAGGCAAGAGTGACCAAGATCTGAGGCCAGTCCCTGCCAATTCTTGTAGCCAGTCCTCCCACTGTAGGGGAATTCTCCCTTGGCTCTGCCTTGATTCTCATCCGCACCACCTGCCCTATCTGGCTCGGCCTCCTGCGGCTGTGGAAGAGTGTGGGTTGGCCGTGATCGTGGAGGGGGAGGTGGGTGCCCTCAGAGAAGGTCCTCAGAGAAGGTGAGGGAGTCCTTGACTCCCACCTAATGCCCCTGCTATGTGAGAATGAGAACCCAACTCTTGCTGGCCACCAGTGTCCCACCCAGGGGCCCCTTCCCCTTGCCACCTCCTCAGAATAGGGGGGCACCTGGGAGGTGAGTCCAGGCTAGCTCTGGGCCTGGTGCTGAGCTCCCCAGGCAGGGGCAGCCCCTGAGTACTACACCCCCCACTGGGGGTGCAGAGTTACTTGTTTGTGTCTGTCACAAGGTTTAGCTTGGAGGGGGTAGCTGGGGCCTGGGCTGGTCTGGGGGTAGCAGGGGGGGCATGCTCAGCCCTGTCCTGCTCTAGGACGGGGCCCCGGAAGCAGCCCCCACACTCAGTGGAGGTAGAGGCCATGGAGCAGAATATCTCCCGCATCTGCCACAAGATCTACTTCCCCAACGACACAAGCGAGGTGAGCCCTGCCCCGCCTGAGGGACTGGCCTCCCAGGCTCCTCACCTGCAGCCCCCCCCCCCCACAAAGCCCCTCTGCAGCATGGTTACCCATGGAGAGCCAAAACAAGCAGACTGACACTGTTTTCAGAGTTAGAGGGAGCCTCTCACCCTCTCAGTCTCCTACCTGGACCATCAGAGGTTAACTGAGTGCCCCACCCCCACCCTCAGGGGCTCAAGGTCAGCTCAGAGAGTGGCCACCCCCCCCCCCAGGTCTAGTGTGGTGAGAAGTCCTGCACCTCAGGACTTCTTACCACACTAGGCCTCGGGGGTGGCCACGAGGAAGCCACGAGGGTGGTCAATCAAGCTGAGTTCCAGGGCATGGGACCCCTACGGGCTTCTGACCCTGCCCTGGGGCGTGGGAGCAAAAGTGCTGCCACTAGGGGCACCTGTAGCCAGAGCCCTTGTTGGCTGCTGGGGATGGTAAAGGACAGGTGGGAGGGAAACATGAGGCCCCAGCCTGCAGAGAGGCCCCCAGCCAAGTGGCAGCAGCAAGTAGCAGAGGGGCGAAGGATCATGCTGCCTTGCAGTATTTCCCAGGGCAGTGTGGCTTTTGCAGTCTTGGAGACTATGGGTCCCACAGGGGAAGTTCCCACAGTCTGTCCACAGGGCTCTCAAAGCAAATTCCAAAGGCCAGACCTCCTGGGCCCCCAAAACTGTGACCTCTGACCGAACAAAGTAAGCATCTAGTTAGTTTTCTACAAGGGAAGGCTTCTCCTTCTCAGGCTACAGCACGTCTAGCCAATTTTTCTTTTTTTTTTTCCTTTTTTTTTTTTTTTTTTAAGACTTAATTACTTATTTTAGAGAGAGAGAGCTCATGTGTTAGCACACAGGAGCAGGGGTGGGGCAGAGAAACAGGGAGAGGGAGAGAGAATGTCAAGCAGACTCCCTGCTGAGCACAGAGTCCACATGGGGCTCAATCTCAGGACCCTGAGATCATGACCTGAGTGGCCATCACAAGGTGGACGCTCAGCAAGTAAGCCACTGAGGCGCCCCTTCCCCCAGTCTTAAGAAGAAGAGTACCAGTCTGTGCGTGGTAGTCCCAGGCTGAGCCTTGTCCTGAGACGTGCACACACTGCTTCTCCGCCCAGATGCTGGAGGTGGGCACCAACACCCGGGTGCGGGACGTATGCCAGAGCATCGCCACCAGGCTCCAGCTGGCCTCCTGGGAAGGCTGCAGCCTCTTCATCAAGATCGCAGACAAGGTGCACTCAGCTGGCCAGGCCGGGGTGGCGGGAAGGGTGGGTGGATATCTGATGTACGTGGCATTCTCCCCTGCGTACTGGGCCAGGTCCCTCACTACACACAGGCTGTCAGGATGAAGGGAGGTGGGCTTATGGAGCAGCAGTGTGGGAGCAAGTGAGAGCCAGCTCTGAGCAGAGCCTAGCCTCCCCAGCCATGGATGGGCTGACCAGACCCAGGCCCTTAGTGCCTCCTGGGGTGGGCTCTCCCCTGGAAGCCCTTCTACCCTTCCCCTTCCTCCCCACCCACCCCAGGTCATCAGCCAGAAGGAGGGAGACTTCTTCTTTGACTCCTTGCGGCAAGTGTCTGATTGGGTGAAGAAAAACAAGCCCCAGAAAGAAGGTAAGGGGAGCAGGGTGGGGACAAAGGAGGGATGTGGCTGGGATGGAGGGGTCTGGGGGAAAGGACAGTCTGCCTCCTGAGGCCAGGGACACAATGTTCCCCTGGCACTTCTTGCATGGCCCCTACCCATTCGTTCATTCATTCATTCATTCCCCCTTATATCCCCTGGGTCATGGGTATGGCTACAGCTGGGGCCAGGTGGGCAGGGGAAGGACATGGCGTCAGGCCTAGAACAGATGGCTGGGCTGCAAGGTGGTGAAGGCTTTATGGGGGCCTGACTCCCACAGAGAGGTCCAGGAAGATCCCTGGAGAGGGTAGCTTCTGCACTACTCTTGAGGGATAAGAAAGAGTCGGGGGTCAGGGAGGAAGAGGGGATGAGGCTTTTCAGCAGAAGAGGCGTCAGGAGCAACCACAGCAGCGATGGCAGGGGTTGTAGGGGAGCCTCGGGGTGCATGTGCTGTAGGCCATGTGCTCCCAGGAGGTGGGCGGCAATGCCCTGGCCACTAGAGGGGGTGGGAAGCACAGGTCCAGGCATCTGCTGGGCCACAGGACAGCCTTGGCACTCACTGCCCGCCCTGCCCAGGGGCCCCCGTGACACTCCCCTACCAGGTGTACTTCATGCGGAAACTGTGGCTCAGCGTGATCCCAGGAAAGGACACAAATGCAGACACTATACTTCATTACCACCAGGTACCCAGGCAGGCTCCCTCCTGGTGGGTGTTTGGGCACACCATCACTTCACCCACACCTGCCTTGAGAGATGGTAGAGGAGACAGCAGGCCAGCTGTGGCTTTGCTCTGGGTCACCTAGCCTTTCCAGGGGCTTCTGGAGGCCCTTGAGGCCCCATGTGGTGGGCGGGCTGAGCTCCTGAGGGCTCCACAGCCAGGAGTAGAGGGACAGCAGCCTTTGGGGACACTGACTGTACCAGCCCCTGCAGAGTAATTGTTGGGAGGGGGAGGGACAGAGGGTCCCAACTACATAAGGGTAGGGCAGGCCACCACCTCCATGGTGAGATGTCAGGGAGCCATGCCCTGACTTGATGGCCATTGCCCCTGCCAGAAACCCTCCCTGAGGGCTTAGGCGTTTGCTGACTCTGTCTCCTGGCTGTCCCCAGAGCTAATACTTCTGCCACCTGAGCATGAAGGTTTGGGGCAGCAGCCTAAAGCCAACATGTCCATCACTCAGGAGCTGCCGAAGTACCTTCGTGGGTTCCACAAGTGTTCGCGGGAGGATGCCATCCATCTGGCCGGCCTCATCTACAAGGCCCAGTTTAATAACGACCGGTCCCAGCTGGCTAGTATACCCAAGATCCTGCGAGATCTTGTGCCTGAGAACCTCACACGCCTCATGTCATCCGAGGAATGGAGAAAGGTTCTTGATGGGGCTGGGGAGGGGGCCCTGGGGTACACGGGCGCCGGGCCCTGCTTGGGCAAGATGAGCACCTTCTGGGCATGGAGGGTAGGCTGGGTCTATGATTGTCACCCCTTCCCCATGCTGTCCACAGCACCCCAGAGATCGGTTCCCTGTGTGCAAAGGACACATTTGACTCTAAGTGCCCTCCAGGCTGGCTGCAAGCACACAGGCGCTGCTCTGGACAGCGGCCTTGGGGACCCTATGTGGACAGCCTGCTCAGGCCCTCACTGGCCCTTACCTCCCCTAGAACATCCTTCTGGCCTATGACAAACACAAGGACAAGACAGTAGAGGAGGCCAAAGTGGCCTTCCTCCAGTGGATCTGCCGGTGGCCCACGTTTGGATCTGCCTTCTTTGAGGTGAAGGTAAGCCTCACCCAGCTCTGGCCCCAGCAGCCTGAGCTCCTCCTTAAACACACGGCTGGGGGCAGGCCTGGCCAGCTGGTTTGGAAGGAGCATGTGTGCACATGTGTGCCTCAGGAAGTGGCCCCCTGGCCTCCTTGGCTGACTGTGACCACTGTGCCCTCCTCCCCAGCAAACCTCGGAGACCTCGTACCCGGACATCATCCTCATCGCCATCAACCGGCACGGAGTTCTACTTATCCACCCCAAGACCAAGGTAGCAGCAGGGCCCCAGCAGGGCTCCAGCAGGGCTGGGGAAGCTTCCAGGGTCCCACACCCCTGCACAGGTGATACCCCCATGCCCTTCTATGCCCACTCCCATGACATGGACTCTGGAGGACCCCAGAGCAGCAGCTCAGGCTCAGGGTCCCCAGAAGCCCTGGGCTGGAGCTGGGTCCTACCCACCCTGCCCACTCTGCCCCCAGGAACTGCTCACCACCTACCCCTTCACCAAGATCTCCAGCTGGAGCAGTGGCAGCACCTACTTCCACATGGCACTGGGGAGTCTGGCCCAGGGTAGCCGCTTACTGTGTGAGACCTCTCTGGTGAGTCCCAGCCCTGGGTGCCTTCTGGTCCCTTCCCCCAACCCAGACACACAGGACACGGAGGCACCAGGGAGTACATTTCCCCAACCCTGGTCCCAGACTGCCACCAGGCAAGTGGCTTACACTGAGGGCCTGACTTCCTGTGCCCAGGGTGGGCTAGGCCAGGCTGGGCCAGCAGAGCCAGGAAGGAGGACCAGCAAGAAAAAGCCTGGGACTGTCATCCAGTGGCAAGGCCTGGTGTGGGCTCCCTGTGGTCCTGGGCTGCTCTGAGGAAGGAGGAGGACTATGTTCTCAGCAGTGTGTCCTTGAGGCAGAAGCAAGGCACCACCATGTCCCCTCACAGCCTCCAACCCCACCCTTCCCTATCCAGGGCTACAAAATGGATGACCTTCTGACCTCGTATGTGCAGCAGCTCCTGAGCACCATGAACAAGCAGCAGGGCTCCCAGGCCCCAGCCCAGGCCGATCTTTAGCACCGGGAGCTGGTGTGTCCACTCACTTACCCTTACCCTGATGGCACTTCCCAAAGGCCCTTTCTTGGCCCAGGGCCTGCCCTCTGCAGGCAGCTTTTCATGCTGCCCTCTCCCCAGAACACACCCCCACAACCCTCAGCATACCAGGCAGGCCTCCTTTCCTGAGGGGCTGACCATGGAGGACAAAGTGTGGAGCCTGGAATGTCAGGCCTCCAGGCTGATGGGTGGATGCTTGAAAGGACTCCCCCTAGAATGTTCAATAAAAATTCCTGAAGCACTGTGCAATGTGCTAGAGAAGCAGGGACAAGGGTGGGCAGGTGGGCAGGAGGCCTAGGAGGCACTGGCGGGCAAAAGATCTCTTCCAGAGAAAGCAAAAAGCATGGTGACTCCTCTGATGGCTGCCTGGAGGACAACTCCATTCTCAGGGAATGCTTCATTGATCTCTCCCCCTCCCTTTGTCTGCTTTCCTCCTCCCTCCTGCCTCTTCCCTCAGGCCCCTTGGCATACCTTTCTCCTTCCCGCACAGGGCCTTGGGGCATATAACTGCTGTGGGAGCGCCTGGTGGGGGTGCAAGCCAGGCCTCCCTCTTTGGCTGCTGGCTTCCCACAAAGGCCAGCCTGTACCCAGGTGGGAGCAGAGCTGGACGCAGGGCCTTAGTGGCCTGGGTTCATCTCCACCGTGCTGGCAGGCGCCATCCTACCCATCTTCCTCAACTGGCCAGGCTTCAAGGACTGAGAGTTTCCGGCTGGACTGGTCTCCAAAGCCTGAGGGCAACAAGAGCTGGGTCCTAATTGGACATTTCTCTCACCTGTCCTATTTGGTGTCCATCTCTCTAAGCATTCCACAACCCCAAAGCAGTATGCCCACGGGGGCTGCCTTACCTCCTCACTCACATGACAGAAACCACACAGGCCAAGCGGTCGTGTAAATAAGCCTTCATTTGTTATGCAAGCACCAGGTCCTGTGCTGGCCACGGAGGAAGTGTGGTCCCTGGAGGTTCGGAGTAAGCCAGCCACCCAACCCCACTACCTTCTAGCCCCTGGCCGGCTGCAGAGGATCAGCATGTGCCCTTGTGGGGAGAGGAGGGCACAGGGAGCCCGAGCTGCTATGGGGACCACAGAGGAGCTTGGGAGACCATAGTGGCCTCTGGCCCAGACTGGATTTCAGGAAGGAGGCCTCCTGAGTGATGATGGGAGGAGGTCCGTATCCCCCCTGATGATTTGTGGGGTGCGGTGGCAGTTTTTGCACAAGGATCCTACATGGTTGAGTGTGTGCGTGTCCAAGGGTCAAAGGTGGTTCCCCAGAGGCCCCCATCTTCATGGCCAGGGTCACGGGGCTGGAGCAGCTGCCTGGCTGTGGCCTCCCCAGAGCCATGTGTGCACAGTGGGACCACTCTGGGTGGAGGCTGGCCCAGCTCCCACAGAAGGATGTGAGCTGCCAGGTGCCCCTGCAGGAATGGGACAGGTCAGGATGAGGAGGGCCCCACGGCCAGGTGACCCCAGGCCCTGATTCGCTCATATCCCTGCAGGACCTGACCTAAGGCCTGTCACAGGCTCCAGGGCCCTGCTCTGCCCCATGCCTGCATAAAAGGAAAGTGAGGAGCCCACAGCAAGAGAGAAAAGAGAAGCCTGGGGAGCAGGTGGAGATGAGGGACTAGGGGCAAAAAGAGTGGGTGGTGAGCCAAGAGAGCAGGGGACGTGGGGGAGGGAAAGAAGGGGATGAGAAGCATACTGGAGGGAAGGAGGGGAGGAGGGAAGGAAGCAGGGGGAGGCCACAGACAAGGAGCAGAGATGAGGACTGGAGGCAGCAAAGGGAAGGGGGCACCAGCAGGAAGGGAGATGAAGGCGGAGGGCAGGCAGGAGCCCGCTCAGGCGGAGTTGAGGCCCACGGACTTGGGGTGGGCCTTGCGGGCAGCCAGCTCCGACAGCTTCTTCAGCCGCTTCTTCAGCTCCAGTGGGAACTTCTCATAGCATCTCTTACACACAGGCTTCATGTCAAACTCCACAAACTTGTTCCTGGGGAAGAGGTCCAGCAGTCAGGAGAGCCCCAGGCCCCACCAACTCAGCCCACAGCAGTCCAGGTCCCTGGGTGAGCTTCTGGCCAGGGGTAACAGTAGACAAGGAAACAGGCCTACAGGCCTCCTTTCCCTCTCAGGAGATTCTGATACTCCGGAACCATCCACGACTCCCTACTGTCCTCAGCAACCTGGACTCCCCTTCACCTCACAGCTCCAGCCCTTCTGTACCTCCTGTGGTTCATGGAGGAGCCAGCGGTCTGACTCCTTTGCTTTTGAACATGCTGTTCCCTGAGTTGAAATGCCCTTCCCTCCTCAGAGCCCTGTGTCTTTGCTAGTGTGTTGGAGGCTCATATCGCTCATATCGCTCCCCCTCCCACCCTGCCCAAGGGGCCCCTCAATCTGCCTCCATAGGCTGGGGTTGCCCCTTGCTGGCACTGCACCCCCAGGGCCTGACCCCAGCAGACATCCAGGGAAAGCCTGATGAAGAAACCAGGGGAAGTGCTCTCAAATCAGAGCCCCCACGACAGGCTCCAGGAGGAGGCCGATGCTGGGCAGGTCCAGCAGGTCCCACTCCGCCAACCCTGCCCTGGCACTCCCCAGAGGCCGGCACCACTTACTTCAGGGTTAGCTTGCTGTTGCAGGTGGAACAGGAGAAGCAATTCACGCACCATGCCTTGTTGAGGGCCGACACCACTGTGGGGGCAGGGGCGAGCAGGCTGAGCAGGCCCAGGCTGGCCCAGGACCAGCTGGGCCTGCAGCTGCAGGACCAACATGCCAGAGGGAGAGCAGGCACGTGCAGCGGGGAGGGGGCAAAGGGACAGAGGAGCCTTACCATCACCCTCAATCACATGGCTGCAGTTATAGCAGACGTCCCCAAAGAGCTGTGAAGAGAGCAGGTGTCAAACTTGTGGCAGGCAGTCATGCCCCAGCTCGGGGCCAAGGCTGACACCTGGCCCCCATCCCACCCCAAACAGCGGCTCTCAGGCATCCTCCCAAGACTCCTGGGCCCTTCCTGCCAGGGTGGCCCCGTTGCTCCTGCTGGTGTCCATGAGAAGGCTGGGCCAGGGCCGTACCCCCAAGTTCTGGACCACAGCCACTGGGCAGCTCTGCCAGACTGGCAGGAGGGAGAAGGATGGCAGCACAGGTCACCCCCATGAGCCCAGGACCTCACAGAGCCCTCTCATTCACTTCCCATGGCAGGTCTGGGTCCGTGTCTCAAATGACACTGAGCACACAGCCCAGCCTCCACACCCACCATGGGCTCTGGAGGGGCTGCCCTGGTCCTCTCCTGCCCAGATGAGTGCATGCAGCGCTCCGGGCGCTCACACCGCATCACCTCTCTGAGGGCTCCCCACAGCCCCACAGCTGCTGTCCACACCTGGGCCTCCGCAGGCCCCGCCCATCCACCCTCTGCTCCCGGGCCCTACCTGGTTGTAGTGGGTCTCACAGTAGGCCAGACCCTTCTTCTCATAGTGCCGGTGCCCTAGGAACGGCTTCTCACACTTGGCGCAGACGAAGTGCTGAGAGGACAGGGGGAAGTCAGGGCAGCTTAAGGTTGGAGCAGCCACCCTGGGAGACAGGGGCCCATGGGATGGAGTGTCTCAGTGGGCTCCCCACTGGGCAGTGGGATTGATATCACCATGGACCTCCCATGAGTGAGCAGGCCCCACTCTTTCCCCAGTGCACAGTGACACGCATTGCCATCCTCTCCAGGTCTGCCCCCCAGGCCACCAAACTCCGCCCAAGTTGTCAGGCATTGGTGAGGTGCCTGGGGCGTGGTGGGACCTCCCCACGGGGGCTCCTCTGTTATACGCAGGGTGCTTCCCCGAAAGACCGCATGTGTCTGCCTCCCGTGGGCATCCCCTGCAGGCCCCGGGTCATTGAGCAGCATCTTCCAGTTCCTGTGGTGTGTGGGGATTTGCCCTCCTCACAGAGGGCTGGGGACCAGGGCAGGGCCTGCATCAGAACCTTTCAAAGAGGCCACCCAAGACAGCTACTGGGACACAGACCTAGCCAGGGCATCAGGGAACAGAAGCCTCCCTTCCAGCTAGATTCTGTAAGACTGTGAGAGCCCGCAGGGTAGAGGTGAATGATCCAGGTGACCCAGGCAGAACACCCCAGGAGCTAAGCCAGCAGGTGTGCCCAGCTTCCATGTCTCTATGCGGCCGGACACAGCCAGTTTTGCCAACCATAACCCCACAGGGTGTCTTGAGCAGACTTTCCCTGAGGTTCTCTCTGGCCTTTGGAATCCTCTAGAAGACCAAGAGGGGGAGGAAAGTAGGTGGGCGCAGCTGCCTGACCGTGGTCTGGGCACTCAGGTCTCCTGTGTCCCAGGGTAGGCCAGGCATGAGGAGGGGCAGCATCAAGGAAGAGGGTCCCTGCTGGGAGCAAGTCCCACGGCTTTGGGGTGGGAGCATGGAAGGGCTGCAGGGCCAGACTCCACATATAACAGTGAGCCTGGGGCACCCCCCAACCTCCTGGACTTGCTCACCTCCACGTGCCACTGCTTGCCCAGCGCGTTGACCACACGGCCCTCGATGGGCCGACGACAGGCTCCACAGATGGGGACACCCATCTTGTCATGGCACGGCAGGCAGTAGAGCTCGCCCTTCAGCTCTCGTGCTTCTGCAGTCAGCTCCTTCCTGGGAGACAGAGCAGAGCCGCAGGTGACATCGCTGCCCCGCTGCAGGGCCCGCCCTGGCACTGGTGGGTCCCACTAGCCCCTCCAGCCCCAGGGAACAGCTTCCGGAGAGGACCCACTCTGGTCCAAAACAGTGCCCAGGGCGGGAAGCTCTTTGATCTCTGGTCTCTTCAGGGACTTCCTGTGCCCCAGACAGGCCCCAGGGCACAAGATTCCCGCACAAGCCTTGCAGAAGGCAGTCTGTGTTGTGCATTGTTGGGCCCTCTGAGAAGCAGATCTGTTCTCGGCCCCTCCGCACCAGACTGTGTGTCTGGGGCAGGAACGAGGGAGTTCCCCGCAGCTTCTTTCCTTTCTCCTCCCCTCTCCAACACCAGCACCAACCCCTCATCCTTGCCCTGGCCCTCTAAGCCTTTGATTCCTTCCTCCCAGCTTCCAGGGGCCCAGCCCTCCCTCACCCTGTGTCCAGCGGGACTTCATGCAAGGGGCTCCCTGAATGGGGGCCAGGAGGGAGCCGTTTCCTGCAGCGATGCCCTCTATGTCTGCCCCTTACCTTCCTCTCCGACTGGTCCACCCCTCCTGTCCCCTCACTGCCCTGGGTGGGGGTCCCGCCCACCTCACCACCTGTCCCTGGCACAGGAACTCCACTGTGGACGTACCCGCAGTGGGTGCAGCTGAAGTGGTCCGGGTGGTAGGCATCATTCTTGAACATAAGGGGCTGCTCATCTATGACCAGATGGCACCGCTGACAGACATACTTTCCCAGACCCTTGGCCTTCTCCCGGTTGTGGCAAGGCCGGCACAGGTGCCTGTGGGAAGTGAGGCAAGTGTTAGGGGCCGACTGCCCACTTCCCCTCTCCTCCCCACATAGCATGGTTCACCTCCTGGGAGAAGAGGCCCCTGGGCTCCTGCCTGCAGCTTTAACAGTACCCATAAGCCTCAAGAGGCTCAGCCAGTGGTCCAGAAAGGCAAGCTATCTAATCCTGCAGCCATGAAGGCTACAGCCGTGCCCTCACCAAAAAGGACTCTGGCACGAGAAAACAAAAATACACCAGAATGTTGGTGTTTGCTGACTTTGGATGATAGAGCAAATGTGATAGTTTTCTTCTCCCCACTTTTTTTGAGCCTAGGACATTGTATGGAATAGAATAGACATTTCATTGCCATTTGCTGCAGATATAATTTTATTTTCAAATATCTTTGAACATGGGTGTGTAACTGAATTGTGACTGTTAGCTTGAAAACCCTGCTGTGCTCAGCAGAAGAACACGGAGGGCCAGGTCCATCTGGCCTGCACAACCCCTTCCTTTGGGGTCTGTCAGACAAAGAGGGACCCGTACTTCTACAGGCTTTCTGTCTCCAAAGACAAGCACAGCTGTGTCAGACAGAGGCCCCCAAATCCAGGAACTATCATTACAGAGTCTTTTTTGTAAAGAACTCAGAGTAATTTCTGATGCTACTCCTTGCATTGGGCAACAGCTGTGATCTCTACTGAGAGAGAAATCAACATGGTTTCTGTTTCCTTGTGCCTCAAAGGTGGCGGGAATTTAGATTCAGGGTCCCCAAGCAAAGATGTACAAAGGTCCCAATCCATTACTCCCCTCCCCCACCTGCCGCCCCAGTCTATAAGCCTTCTTGATACATCCGGGCCCTCCCTTCCTGTCTTCGCAGGCATCCATCCACAGGGAGGTTTTCTACCCCTCAGCAGCCTCCACAGGGACCTGACACCCACAGTCAACCTCTTTTACGGGCAGATCAAGGACTCTAGTTAAGAGATTAACTCTCAGACTCAGGATCCTCCAACCAGGTGTGATGGGCAGATCCTAGATGCCAGGAAGGCCAACTGACTACCCATGGCCTTGACCCCAATGTCTGCCACCTCACTGGGGTCTGGACTCCCTGCAGCACAACACTGCTGTCTGCTTGCCTTGTTTGTGTTTTATCTCCCTAGTGGGTGGGAAGTCCAAGGGGCCCAAATGAGTGCCCGGTAGCCACTTGTTAAACTGCTGACAGGCTCCAGGCTGTGCCCAATCAGGTTAGCAGCTCAGGCTGAGTCTCCAGTACATGAGTGAATGAATGATTGTAGAAGAGAGGAAGGGAGAGACAGTCAGTGGGTACCATGTCCCATGACAGTACAGCCAGACCAGTACTGGAAGCCGGCCCCCTCACCGGGGGCCCGATTCCACCTACCCATGGGATACAAATGTGGCCTGTCGCTGCAGTCTTCATCTCCCTGACTAAGGTTTTGCCCCCTCGGTCCCCAGATCCCTGTCCCCACCTCCTCCCCCAGACCCCCAGACCCGCTGCCACAGCAGGTCTGAGCAGAGATGCTCCCCCAGCCACCAGACTACCGTGGCTCACGCTCTCCACACCACACCTGCCACCAGCTTGTGCCTCTATCACAGGCACAGCATTTATGCCCTATGACCCCACTCCCAATTTTGGTAACTACTATTAGCGTTATGACATCACTCAAGCCATACGGAATAACTTCTGTTCCAAAGCTATAGAAATTAGCCCAACCCCCCACAATTCCGCTGCAACAATCGATGCCCTCACAGCTAATCACCCAACAACAGAAGAAGCCAGACACTCGCGTCAAATGGATGTGAGCTAGTACTTCCGGACCTCCACGTGAGGCAGTGCAGGGGAGGGGCCAGGCCCTGGTCATTGACTCCCATCCGAGACCAAACTGAGGAGCCCAAGGCCCCACAAGGAACCCTGGCTGGGAAACATCTTTTTTTTTTTTTTTTTTAAGATTTTATTTATTTATTTGAGAGAGGGAGAAGGAGAGGGAGAAGTAGGTTTCCCACTAAGCAGGGAGCCTAATGCGGGGCTCAATCCCAGGACCTTGAGATCATGACCTGAGCCAAAGCCAGACGCTTAACTGACTGAGCCACCCAGGCACACAGGGAAACATCTTTCCAACAGACTAGATCCCCGTACCAGATCTAAGGACAATCTGCAGAATATTTTTCTAGGTAGAATGAAGATGGAACCTAAGAATTCAAGCATCAAGGTGCAAAAGAAAAACCAGAATGAACCAAAACATTAACCCGCACAAATCGTAAGTTTTGGAGTGGCATGTACTTGGTTCAAATCCCGGCTCTGCTACTTCCTGGCAAGTGACTTCACCTCTCTGAGCCCGTTTTCCCATCTGTAAAATGGGCAGCAATCCCGACTGCATGGGACTGTGTGAAAAACCAATTTAAGATAGTACACATGGTAGTTACTCCCCAATGATAGCTAAGTACATTTTTTGGTTAAAAAATTTTTTGGTTAAAAATGTACAGGTCGGGCTCAGGTCATGATCTCAGGGTCCTGGGATTGAGTCCCACATGGGGCTCTCTGCTCAGCAGGGAGCCCGCTTCCCTCTCTCTCTGCCTGCCTCTCTGCCTACTTGTGATCTCTCTCTCTCTCTGTCAAATAAATAAATAAATAAATAAATAAATCTTTAAAAAAAAAAAAAAGGTACATGTCTTTTGAAGTTAGGCATGCTGATTTGGTTCCCCATGTTACCGGATACATCATTTGGGGGAAGACGGAGACAAAGGAGCTTTACTTGTTCGGTGTCAGGAGCAGCCACTGCCCACACCCTGACCCCCCCACCCCAGCCTCAGGGATCAGGAAGAGACCTGGGGATTCCTAGGCAGTGGACCACTGTGGCCCTCCTCACAGGCCTCCTGACCAAAGGAGGAGCCCGCACAGGTAAGGGCCAGGCCTCGCAGGCTGAGCCGCGTCCCACGGGCACAGACAGCGCCCCATTATGAGGCGAATTGCAGCTGTGCCCTGCTCAAGATAAAGGCCATGATTTATTCCCCACGTTCGAACGGAGCCTAATTATACGGGGCAAGACACAAGGACCCTACAGCAAGTGTCCTGAAAGAATCCCCTCAGCCTCCCACCCTCCCCATTCACAAGACCCCTTCTACTGTCCCCCAGCAGGCTTGGGAGCCCAGGCCCGTTGCCATGGCGGCCAGCCCCTCCCTGGCCCCCACTGGTAGGAAATTATCCTGTGCTGAAACGTCCTCTTGTCTCTGTCCGTCCCAGCCAGTCCCCCCCCACCCCGCCCAGCCCGCGCCCACTCCACAGCTTCGAACATAGTCACACACTCAGCCTCTGTGATGCTTAGTGGCCAAGCTGGTCAGCGGAGGGGGGCGGGGTGACTACAGGCTGGGACACACTGGAATATTCATGACCCAGTGGCAGCAGAGATAGCCGTAGGAGTGGCCCACCACACAAGGAACCCCTCGGAATGAAGCGGCCTTTCAGGGCCAAGAGGGGCTGCAGTCTCCCCTCCTCTCCTTAAATAGCCAGCCTTCCACCACAGCGGCACGGAGCCCACTGCCAGCACCCCCTAGCCACTGGCCGAAGCCCACCTGCCACCCCGTAGCCCTCCTGCCTTTGCACCTGGACCCAGCTGTGAGAGGTAAGGACCAGAGTCCGGTACGGGCAGGCAGGGGGTTCGGGAGCCAAGCAGTGGCAAACTCAGAGCGCGGGCAGGGATGGGCAGTATCTCTGTCCCTGAGACACTCTCTGGGATAATAGCATGACCTATTTATCAAAGGCTGCCCTGGTCTGAATCACAGTGGTCCGTCTAGGTGGTACTCCCATTGCACTGTCAGGTACACAGAGAGGGCAAGTGCTTTGTGCACAGCATTGCAACTGCGATGACAGTCAGCTGGAATCAGCACCCATGCTCTCCTCCACTAGCCTACCGTAGCACAGGGAGCAGCCGGAAGGAGAAGTAGGGAAGAAGAGGTCTCAGGCCATGCGAGGAAACAGCCATGCCCACCTACCACAGCCACCTTGGGCCCCTTCCTAAGGCCACGTCTGCCCACTCCTCCCCTTCATAGAGGCCCAAGACCTTTCCCCTGAAGTTTGGCTTTCCCATAGTCCCAGAGCCCCAGAGCCCCCGATGTCCAGGCCCAGGCACGCTCCACGTGCCCACACCACCCTGTTTTGAGCAGCACCACAGGGGGAGCCAGCGGCGGCAGGCAGAAGCTTGCAGGTCTGGGGTATGCAGAGAGGGGCCCATTTCAGACCACGCTGCAAAAATCAGTATCAAGAATCCCAAAATGGGAGAGCTACAGAAACCTCAACAAACCAGAAACAAGCCTAAAAGCATTCTAAAATTGAGTCTAAATCCCAGATAGAGCACCATGCATGTGGCGTTCGGCGCTAGTGGGAAGCTGAGGGCAGAGGGCAGGAGGCCAACAGCCAGGGGCTGGCACGGCCACCACCAGTGCAGCCAGGCAGGCCCCACAATTGATGTAATGCTCTGCTATCTCCATCTTGAAACTCCTACTTTTTAAACAAGGGGCCCTACGTTTTCATTTTGCACTGGGTGCCAAAAATTACATTACCAGTCCTGGGGCCAGACTCCAAGGAGGTGCCCCTGAGCCTCGGGGACAATTCCAGCACGAGCCCTGAGGCCAAGCCACAGTCCCAGCTCTGGCACCCGGTACCCAGCCACCCACAGAGGCAAGGCAGTGTTCTGGGAGGTGCTGGGTGTCCCTGCTAGGTGTCCCTGAGCTTACTTCCAAATCAAGGGCCACTGTCTCTGGCCAAATGACCTGGGTCAAGTCAGCCGACTTTAAGCCTTGACTTCTTAATCCCTAATCTATAAAAGGAGACTACCAATGCCTGCCTCCTAGGAGTGGTGGAGTGGATAGCCAGTACCCATGAGCAGCCCTCAGGGAGGGACTGGGTGACAACTGCCCTGAGGGGCAGAGTCCAGGTGTGAGGGGCAGCCCAGAGCAGAGCAAACCCAGCCCCGGGTTCCATACCACCCTTCCCTTGCTTGGACCCATCCCCTCTCCCAGCAGCCAGGGCTTCCCTGGCAACAACCCCTCAGATCACATGCACTTGGAAACAGCAGGAAAATAATTTCTCTGTATTGGATCTCGGGCATCCTGACCCACTCTGGAGCAGAGGAGATCATTTGGGAAGTTCCTGGGTCCCTTCAATACTAGGGAAGTAACCCCCTTTACTTGAGGATGGTTATAGGCCAGAGGCTCTCTGCCACTCCCCCACATTGTCCCTGGCTCTCTCCTGCTCAGGCAACCAACCCTTCCATGTATATGCTGTCGGGGGTGGCGGGGTCCCTGCAGGACCTAAGTGGTGGTTGATGAAGCCTGATGGGGAGGGTCAAGCCGCTGCCCAGCCTGACAGCCCAGCACACCCACAGTCTCAAGCACCTGCCCTGCTCTGTCCACTAAAGGCGGGTGTGCCGGGCCCCCCACACACGTGTCTGCTCTTCAGCCATGCCCAGCCTCCTCCTCCTCGAGGGGCTGCTGTGCTGACAGAGCTGCCACCAGACCTCCTGAGGGAAGAAAAGCCAGGGGACGCTTGCAGAGAACTTGCTCTGGCTCCCCGAGCGCTCAGTACAGAGCCAGGCTCAGCCAGGACAACAGCCCTAACCATGCCATGGCCACAGCCAGTGCTCCTCCTCCAGCAGCTGGGTTGCAGCTTCCCTCCCACAAGCCCCTCTCCTGACCCTCTGCATGGCAGTTACACAGGTAGGCCTTTCAGGGGAGCCCCAGAATCTGCCCTGCAAGAGAGGGTCTGCCAGGCATCCACCCCCCCTGCAGACACTGCCCAGGCAAGTCATGATCTCAGGGTCCCGGGATCAAGTCCTGCATTGGGCTCCGAGCTCAGCAGTGTGGGTGCTTGAGGGCTTTCTTCCTCTGCCCCTCCCCCCACTTGGGCTCTCTCTCCTCTCTCAAATAGTAAATCAATCTGGAAGGAAGTAAGGGAGGGAGGGATGGAAGGGGCGATCTACCCATGCCCATCGGGACTGGAGCTCAAAGGCCCCTTGCACCAACCCCTAGCATTCAAAGAAGGCATACCTGGGGAGCATGGCAGAAAATGTGGGGCCTTCCCTCCACCTCAGAGCCCAGACAGATGGGATTCACTCCCCACTGTCCCCATGGTCTGAGAGAGTGGACTTATGGGACAACACCCAGGGGGACCCAGGCTCCTGTGCATCTGGCAGGGATGCAGTGGCCAGGGGGAAGGCGGCCCCAGCAGCAGGCTAGCAAGCTCTAGGCCCTGACTTTGTTTTTGCTTTTTGCTGAGCTTCAGAAAGCCTCTGATACTTACCCACCCCAGACGAACACAGGGACTGCTGTCAGTAGTCCCCAAGGCGATGACAAACTAAGACGCTTCACAGGTCACAGGCTCTGGAACCTGTCTGCTTGTTCCCTCCAGGCTTGTCCCCTGGCTCTGCTTCCGGCTGAAGCATGAATGGCCTGGAGGTGGCTTCCCCAGGTCTGACCACCAACTCCTCCCTGGTCATCTCAGAACAATGTGGCCAGGAGACGCCACTGGAGAACGTCCTCTTCGCCTCCTTCTACCTCCTGGATTTCATCCTGGCTTTTGTTGGCAATGCCCTGGCCCTGTGGCTTTTCGTCAGGGACCACAAGTCAGGCACCCCCGCCAACGTATTCTTGATGCATCTGGCTGTGGCCGACTTGTCCTGTGTGCTGGTCCTGCCCACCCGCCTCGTCTACCACTTCTCTGGGAACCACTGGCCGTTTGGGGAAATCCCGTGCCGACTCACCGGCTTCCTCTTCTACCTCAACATGTACGCCAGCATCTACTTCCTCACTTGCATCAGTGCTGACCGCTTCCTGGCCATCGTACACCCCGTCAAGTCCCTCAAGCTCCGCAGGCCCCTGTACGCACACCTGGCCTGCGCCTTCCTCTGGGTAGTGGTGGCCGTAGCCATGGCCCCGCTGCTGGTGAGCCCGCAGACCGTGCAGACCAACCACACAGTCATCTGCCTGCAGCTGTACCGGGAGAAGGCCTCCCAGCACGCCCTTGTGTCCCTGGCTGTGGCCTTCACCTTCCCGTTTGTCACCACGGTCACCTGCTACCTGCTGATCATCCGCAGCCTGCGGCAGGGCCCTCGTGTGGAGAAGCGCCTCAAGAACAAGGCGGTCCGCATGATCGCCGTGGTGCTCGCCATATTCCTGGTCTGCTTTGTGCCCTACCACGTGCACCGCTCCGTCTACGTGCTGCGCTACCACGGCGGCGGGACCTCATGTGCCACCCAGCGCGTCCTGGCCCTGGGAAACCGCGTCACCTCCTGCCTCACCAGCCTCAATGGGGCGCTGGACCCAGTCATGTACTTCTTTGTGGCTGAGAAGTTCCGCGATGCCCTGTGCAACCTGGTCTGTGGCAAAAGGCTCTCCGGCCCGCCCCCCAGCTTTGAAGGGAAAACCAATGAGAGCTCACTGAGTGCCAGGTCAGAGCTGTGAGCCCTTGGACGCCAGCCCTGGCCCCCAGTGCCACAGACTGTCCTCAGAAGGACCTCCCCACTCCACCCCAGGATACACACCACCAGACTCATGAAGGAGAAGCCCAGTCTCTCCAAGGGTGGAACTCAGCACCCAGTAACTGGTTCTGTCTTATCTCATGTACAAATCCCTAAAAGAGGACACCCCTCCATGGGACCAATCAGCCACCCACCCCCTGCAGAGACTGTGCTGGCCCTGCTCACTTACAGTTACTGGATACTCAGTGACTTCACCCCATGGCAGGGGGGGCAAGGGGGCCAGAGGAACAGTTCCCAAACAATGAGTGTCTTTCTTCCCCAAGGGCTGCTTGCTAGACTCCCAACCTCCTTCCCACCACGAAAAACACACAGCAGCAGAGCTCTGCAGAAAGAACCCCAGACGGCAGCTGCAAATGACTGGAGAGAAGGGGAATGTGGGAATCCTGATGGAGGGAAGGGAGTATGGGTTTCCCAGGTGGCACCTTTGCCAGATGACCCCTGAGTTCAGGGGACATGGACGGTAACTTGTAACTGAGTGTTGTACGTACATTTCAGGTTGGCCAGCAAATGACATCCAACAAGCACGGCCTTTGGGCTCCTCATCTCAGCGCTGGGTCCTTGCTCACTGCGCAAGGCCTGACAATCCCCACAGCTTCTCGGTAGCCTGATCCCTCCTGAGTCAGCCGAGCAGCCGGCAGGGGTGGACAGACTGGGGAGCCGGGCTTTGTCCTCGTCTCAGGACACCTCCAGCAGGGAGCCCACGCCTGGCATGGGACCCTGTGTCCCACTAACCAAGACCAGCAGCGATGTGCTTTGCCTCCTGAGAGGCTCTCCCTGCCACGGTGGGTCCCAGGTCTCCTTTTGTACCTGATCACACTGATTGTAAACATAACTGTACTTTTAGATTCTGAAGGTTATTGTGTTCAGTTGACATAACTCCCTTCCCAGAACTTCTCCCTCCCACCCAAGAGTGGCAAAGCCGAGGTGAAGACTGGAGAGGCCAGGCAGCACGTGCTTTTGCCTCTGGATCAGACAGCCCCCGCAGCCTGCCCCACGTGCACACTCACACTCTGCACCACAGGCCTCAGAGGGCGGCCCCGGGCAAGGAGGGTCTCTGCGGGGTGGCCACACTTTCTTCATAGCAGCACCTTACTTCAGAGCGCCTCCAGCCTCTCCCGGGTTTTCCCAGCCTCTCCTGCCACAGGCAGCTCCATGTGAGCTGGAGCTCAGGAGAGAGGACTCGCTCAGGCCCACACCTGGCGGGCAACCCCTGATCGGCACAGGACCGCCAGGACACCACCTGCCCTCCACAGCCCCTCCTGTAGACAACGACAGGGGACCATGCCCGGTGGCCCACAGACACCAAGACCGACACCAGGCAACACGCAGCAGGAGAATGGGAGAGATCACTGCAGGCTGCACCCAGAGCAGATAGTTGGTGCAGTGGCAGAGAACAGAGAGGCAACAAGGGAGGAGAGGGAGGGGGACTCTCAGCTAGGGTGGGCGACCACCTTCACTGCGTGAGAAGACCTGCTGGTCAGCAGAGGAGAGACCAGGGTTTGGTTGGGGCCTGTTGACTTTGGGATGCCCAGTGGGCACCAAGTGGTTGAGAACCCAAGGGAAAGGTCTGGAGTGGAGGTGGACATCTGAGTCATCCAGCGCATGCATGCCAGTCGGGGTTCTGGGACTTTGGACAGAGACGAGGCCCAGGTGCTGAGCCGCCAGCAAGCAAACATGGAGAGACAGGTGGAGGGAGGTCAGAAGAGGAGAGGACCCAGCACAGCCACAAAGCAGGAGGAAACTATGAGAACACAGGATCCTGCGTGCCTGGAGAGGAGGCATTTCAACAAGAAGAAAAGGCCGCCGTGAAGCCTGCTGAGAGGTCAAGAGAGGACCGTGGTGACCCGTGGGTCTGGCAATGAGGAGGGAGGTCATGGGGATGGACCTGACTGGCAGTGGGGGGCACATGAGAGGAGCCAGCAAGGGCACTGGAACATGCCGCAGATGGCCACAATGGGAGGACAGCTCTGGGAGAAGCAGCGCAGACTGCAGCGGAGAGCTCCACTGGAGAAGGAGGAGCAGGGACAGGGCCTCCATGGGGCACTGTGACTGAGGCCTGGGCAGCACCAGGGCAGGGAGCAGGAGAGCCTTCCCCTCGGGAAAGTGGTGGGGAGGTGCTCACTCTAGGAGGGTGGAGGGGAAAGAGACAGTGCAGGGAGAAAAGAGCCAGTCCTCCAGGAAGAAGGGAACTCAGTCTACAAAGGAAACTTAGCACAGAGTGCCAGAGTCAGTTCGGGCCCCCTGGCTGAGTGATTTCTTTCCAGGAGCATTTAGCCAGGGGCACAGGGAAGGAGGCAGGCAGCTCCGCTCAGCAGCAAGGGCTGGCCAGACAACAGTGATGACCCAAAGCTCTTTATCCATCTACTGCCTCTGATGGCCCCTGCTCCGGCCAGCTACCTCCTCACTGCCTGCTGTCAGCCTGCTTCTGGGAGCACGCCCAGGCCTGAGGCAGTCACCCTGTACTCTCTCTGGCCCAGCCCTCACCTATAAACCAGGGGTCTCTCAGCTGCCTTGCAGATGGGCCCAGGCCTTGCAGGGAGGCACTAAACAGTGCATTTGGTGAGGGTCCACCTCCTAGACAGGATCCGGCCCACCTCACCTGCCTGCGTTCTTCACGAAGCCCAGGTCAGCCAGCTCCACGTCACATAGCTCACAGCGGAAGCACCCCGGGTGCCAGTTGTTATTCATGGCCTTGATGACACGGCCAATGATGAACTCACCTGGAAGACATGGGTCCCAGCTCACTGAGGCAGGCACGTGCCCCCCTCCCAGGCCCCTCCAAAGCCCTGCCCACACTGGCACTTGCCTGAGCTCAGCCTGATCCCAGGGATCCCCTCCCAGAGCTTGGGGAGGTGATGCCTCCAGAGAGCTGGTGCTCAGAGAGGGGATCAAGGAAGAGCACCTGTGCTCCCGCCTACCTGCCCAACCCCCTAGGCATGCAGAGGAGTGTGCTACATCCAGCCCTTACCGCAGGATCCACAGCATGGAGCAAACAGCATTTGGAAGTCATGTTCGCAGTACTTCCGGCCTTCAAACTGCAAATGGACCAGCAGAGAATGTTCAAGCAAACCTCCATCATTCCCCTCCAGCTGGCCGGTCTTTGTTGGATCAGGACCCACCCTCAGGAAAGCTAGAAAGGCACCCCAATTTGTGCAATTGCTACTGTGACAGGAAACCGGGTGCGGCACCCAACCCTCCCTGCGGAGAAGACTTCCTAGAGGAGGTGGTAAGGAGCTGGAAGACTGCAGGGGGTTGGAGTGCTGAGAGGAGGGCAACCCAGAGCAGCAGGGCCAAGGCCTGGAGATGGGAGGGAATCCGCAGGAATGGGCCTTTACCACAGGGCGGGCGTGCAAAGTAAGGGGTCTCCAAGAAGCTGGGAACTGGGCAAGGCCAGCCCTCAAAAGCCACTGCTGTTTGCACAAGACCTTGGCCCTGCTGGTCCTGGGAGCGAGCTGAGGGCTGGGACCAAGTCTGATTTATAAATGTCGCTTGGCCCTATTTCCTGTGTATTTTCTCTGTGTGAGAAGTCCATTTCCCTCAAAGGCCACAAGATACCCAGAGAGGGAGACGGAAAGAGGGACACAGGAAAAACATGGGGGCCTGAGGGAGAACCCCAAGTCCTGCAGCTAGCAGGAGCCACTCCAGGCACCAGCCACTGTCCCCATCTGCCTGGACAATGATGGCCTTGCCATGGTCCCAAGTGTGGCCAAGCCCTGCCCCAGATTTCTTCTCCCTTGACAATTTTCTTTTTAAAAAAGTTTGGTTTGTCCTCTTCTCTGAAATGAGCATCTTATTAGTCTGCAACTGAATATGGCCCTACACAGTAGCCCATAGAGGAAGCAGGGCATGAACTTCATTCTGCACCTACTGTATGCCAGGCTTTGTTCTAGGCACATGGCCACCACAAACAGAGCTCAGCCTCCCTTCCCCCTCCCTTCCCCCTGCCTCTACAGTAGGCCAGCATTTCCCAAGAGGATGGAAGTCTCCAATGCTGTCAATAGGAGCTCACACACTGCATGGCCGTCCATCTGCCCATCCTGTCAGCTGTACCTTCGAAGCCTCTCTGGTCTCTGAGACCTGGTCACCACCTCCACTGCAACCACCAGTGGCATACTGGTAAATGATGACCAACCGGCCCTTTGGAAGACGGGGTCTGCTCTGTAGCATTTACCAGTTTCTATGGTGTGATAATTCCTGCCACGGACAATGTCAGGCTCCCAACACAACATCAGCATGGAGTTAAGATATGTGTGGCAGCCATCAGGGTACATTTCCACCACCCAGGTACAAGAGACAAATAACTTCGAAGGCACAGATGATAGGAAAATGTAATAAAATAATTAGGAAGTGGTGAGTTTTGAGTATGTGTTACCCTTGTTTCCAATAAAATTTTATCTCACTGTACATTTAGATAACTTAATTTTTAATAAGAGTTATGTTTAACCACTAGTTGGCAAGATTATTGAAAATTTAAATAATCTGCTCTTATGAGCCAGTGTGATCCAGTTCACTTGACCAGGGTTTTTTTGGTAATCCAGCTTCTGGTCCCAGCTTCTGTGCCTGCCCATATTTGTATCTCCCCAGCACAGCAAGGAGAGTGGTCCTTTTCAAGCTGTCAGACAGACTGCCTCTGGCAACCCTCAAATACCCTACATGCACTGACCTCAGGGCCTTTGCACCTGACTGTGCTCTCTGATGCATGCTCTTCTTGCAGATGTAGGCTGGCTCCCTCACCTCCTTCAGGTCTGCTCAAACATCATCTTCCCTGACCACCCTCTGTCCGCACCCCAATTCCCTGTACCCAGAGCACTGAGCACCATCTGATATACCATATATTTATTGTGTTCACCGTCTGCTCTCAAAGGAGGGTATGAACTGCCAGAGCTGGGTGTTTGCGTCCCATGGGCTCCCAGAGTCTACCCAGAGGAGGCTGGATGAATAGTGACTCTCCTTCACAGCTTCACAAGTGAAGACACGCCCGCAAAGGGCAGACCTGGCCTGACTGTTCATCAGTCACTGGTTGGGACCATGGCTGGCACAGCCTGTTAGCTCCTAGGAAGCAGGCTCTGAGCTGGTGGGGGCTCAGGCTCCAATACGGTAGTCCGGCCGAGGGTCCCGGCCAGGTGCTCACCTCGTAGAAGAGCCCCTCAGGGAATGGCCGGAAGCACTGGGCACACACGAAGCAGTGCTCGTGGTACAGCTCTCCGTTGCTGTTGACAATCCGCTCAGCAGGGGCGAAGCGTGCCTGGCAGCGCTGGCACACTGCATTGGCCAAGGCGTTGGACATGTTGCTGGGGGGAAAGGGGTGGACAGGTCAGGCCTGGGGAGGGGCAAAGACAAGCAAGCCTGGGGAGCTGCACTCAAGGGGCACACCTCCCTCCTTAAAAAGTTAAAATGCTTGGGCACCTGGGTGACTCAGTGGATTAAAGCCTCTGCCTTCGGCTCAGGTCATGATCCCAGGGTCCTGGGATTGAGCCCCGCATCAGGCTCTCTGCTCAGCAGGGAGCCTGCTTCCCCCTCTCTGCCTGCCTCTCTGCCTACTTGTGATCTGGGTCTATCAAATAAATAAATAAAATCTTACCAAAAAAAAAAAGTTAAAATGCTCTCCAGAGTAAGGGAACTCGCTGTCCTCACCCTGATGACAGTCTTGGCACTGTGGGGACTCGGCAACATGCAGTCAGGGCTGAGCTGCCTGGCAGTGGCTTGGCCTATGCTTGCATCGAAGCTTCTGTGTTCTGTGGGCATCCTAAGTGCCAGCACACACCAGTCTATAGTATGTATTCCCAGACCACAACCCTACCAGGCCAATGCAGCATC
Source organism: Mustela lutreola (assembly GCF_030435805.1). Classification (NCBI taxonomy): domain Eukaryota; kingdom Metazoa; phylum Chordata; class Mammalia; order Carnivora; family Mustelidae; genus Mustela; species Mustela lutreola. The sequence goes on from NC_081292.1 coordinate 96,272,122, forward strand.
CCCATTTTATACATGAACCAGCCGAGGTCTGCAGAGAGTTAGTGTTCTTCCTGAGGGCCACAGTGGTTGGAGGCAAAGCCTGGATTAGAAACCGGCACCCCTCCAGACTCTAAAGCCCCCATCTTTCTGGATGCCCTAGAGTCCCCATGCACATCTATGGAGCATCAGACATGGCCAGGACATAGCCAGGCACACACCGATCAGAGCAGCGAGGGCTCAAGACCAGCACCCTCACGGTGGCCTGGGCTGACCTCACTCTCTGGGTCTAGACTCCCAGCCATGGAAAGACCAGAGGATGGGTTATAGGCCAGTTAGATGAGGGCCATGTGCCAGCACTCAGCAGCATGTCTGGCCCACAGTAAGCCCCCACAAGGACAGTGCAGTAGTTGCCAACATCTGTGCTTGGTTCCTAGGCTCGGTCTTCATCATGCTGGCCCATGTGTTGGGGTATCTGTGGTCACCTCAGCTCCCTCTTATGCCTACTATTGCATCTTCTCAGGGAACCAGAGTCTCCCAGATATAGAGCTTTACCCAGGCATAAATCGGTAGCTCTGTAATCCACTCATTTAATCCCTGAGGCAACCCTGCCCTCCAGATGAGAGACCTAAGGCTCAGAGAGGTTAAGTAACTTGCCCAAGCTCACACAGCAGATGACAGAGTCCAGATTTGAATCCAGATTGCTCAGACTTCAGTGGCTCTTTCCTCTGCACCAGGAGCTAGTTGCAAACCACCTGCCTCAAAAAACATGTAACCACCTTACCATGGAGAAGGTGAGAGTGGGAATCTTTGGGATAGGAGCAGGCTGGGAGCAAATGTCCTCATCCAGGGTGGGCAACACCACCCCTGGGGTAAGTGGTAGACTTCCTTCTGGGAGGAGTAAAGTCCAAACAAGGGGGAAATGCCCACATTGAGCCAAGCCCATGCTGAAAGGCCCTGAGATGTGGCCTGGAAGAGCTGTCTCAGACTGACAGCCTCTATGACCTTCCAAAATATTGACGTCCAGGCCTTCTGCAATAAGGACAGCAAATAGGTTTTGTCTCAATTGTCAGCTCTGACAGATGGGTGGGGCAGGGGGCTGGGGTGGTGCCTGGATATCTGGGCAAAGCAGGACAGTCATGTTCAGCAAGGAGACATTCAACAAGCCGGCAAGGTCAGGTAGACATACAGAGTGACTAGACACAAGCTGCCTGCTCCCGAGAATCTTCCCAGCCTGTTCTGCCTTCTAGAGTGTGAATCCCATTCCTGCCTTGCTGCTGCAACATTATGAGAAGAATTCTTGAGTGAGTGAAGCTCTGGCTGGGGTGTTCAAGTGTCCATCACAGGGAAGGTTACCTAAACAGGATGAGTGCAGGAGGTGGGAGAGGGCTCTGCTGGTCAGGGGTCTGGGGGTGGGTTAGGGAAAGTGGGACTAACGGGGAGCCGCTGGCACCTAGACAGGCTGAAGCTAGACTGGGAGCCCCAGGCAGGACTCCCTCTCTGTTCAGCCTAGAAACCATGTGGCAGAAAGGGGCTCTTCAGAAGTCTTGCCAGGCACTTCTAGATGTCTCAACCTGCCCTCAGCTGTGTTTTGGGGACCAAAGACACTTTCTTTGTCCTCATACTGGTCACAGGTGCAAGGACACAGGATGGTGGCAGGGTCAGGCAGAGCCCAAGATGCAAGGCACCGTCTGCGTGTGGCAACCAGCCCCCAACCCAATACACACCCGCACCCCCTGCAGGTCTCCACAAGGTGGGCCAGACACGCAGAGGAGTGACAACCTAAGCCGCAATGGAGGGCTGGGCTGGACTCATCACCACAGGCATGGTTTCCCACTGGGGAACACTGGGAGCCTCGCAGCCTTGCCCTCCTACAGCACACACCCACGGTGGTGGGAGGAAGTTCCAACTCCCGGCTGTGCACAAGACCTTACTGGTCTTGGAGAAGTGAGAAATCAATAGGAAATCCTGTGACCTTGGATCTGGAATTCCCCAAAGGACCCAGAAAATGAAGCCAAAACAAGGATTCAAGTCCAGCCCCCAGGCTTTTGGATTGCAGCTTAAAGCCCCAGTGCCTCCCAAGGCCCCTTGCCCTCTAGCCTCCAGTGGGGCAGACCCAACTCCCACCTCCAGCCACTGCCTCCTCAGCCAAAGCCACACCTTAGAGGTGGCCCACCAGGCAGCCACTGTCACTTGCTTGCTCCTAGCCCAGGCACTTGACCAAACGTCAACATTCCACCCTTGTTAAGTAGACCCTCTGTTAAACTCTCCTCTGTGATTCCATCTCATAGTGACTGTGTTCCTGGCCAGGACCCTAACAGATAGCACCCCCACAGAAGCTGGCCACACTTTACCTTCCTGTTCATCTTCACCTGGTCCCCTAGCCAGAGCAGCTGATCTTTAACTGGTCTGAGTCTAGTTCCCTGGCTGGGTCCCCGGGTGCCTCGGGTTGAAGATTTTGCTGTCTGTCTCCTGCATGCCTTGCACAAGCCCTGGCAGTGGAAGGTGGGGTGTGGAGGGGACCACCTATCTTTCACACCCACTGGCTGCTCCAGCCCAAGTCCTGGGGGGCAGCAGCACCCCAAAGGGACTCCTGGGCCCGCATCCCCATGCCATCCTGTTCATGACCACAGACAACACTCCAACCCACTGGCCTAAGACAGAGGGATGGACAGAGAGGCAAATGAGCCTAGCAAATAAACCATGTCACCATGAGAGAAAGGCCAGCCATCTCCTGCAGGAGGCAATGACACAAGAGGGTGTTCCGGGCTCACTCTTCCATGTTTGAATCCTAATAGCCCCCACCATCAGCTGAGGGACCTGGAAAAGGATACCAGCTTCTCTGCGCCTCACCTGCAAAGAGCTGTGCCAGAGTAGCAATTACCTCCTCACAGAGCCAAGATGAAGAGCTCACAGCATACAGCGCATTAAGCCCAGGGCCAGGCATGCTAAGCACTGTGTGAAGAGAGCTGTTGTTTCCCTGCAATTCTGGGAGCCTTCAGAGCACCTCCTCCCCAGCCCAGTGCTGGAGAAGGCCTGCAGCCTGCCTGCACTCCCTGCCAGAGAGCAAAGGGTGGGAGACATGGACATTCCACGTCCTCCCTCACACATTCCAACCAAGAACGGGGAGCACCAAGTCAGCCTAGTGTGTCCCCCAAGGAGACATCACCATCCTGCCCCCGTTGGACGACACTCAATGCTGCCAAAGGCAGAGCTGGTGCCCAGAGAATGTACAAGAGCATACCATCTGTGGCTCTTTGCCAACCCTTCCCAACACCCCAAAACACTCTCAATCCTGAACCCGACACAAGCCAGTTTGTAAGCTTGTGAAAGATGTCACTGGGTGATGAGATGGCACTGAACATTACAATGGCTGGGGTGGGGGGAGCCCTCTCTGTGCCCACTTCTTGTGAGGAGAGGTTGCTGGTTCCAGATAAGGAAACTGAAGTACAGAGAGGGTCAGTAACCTGCTAAGGGTCTCACAGGACTGGACCATGTTCACTCCTGTCCCCTTAGCTCCTGGCAGCATTATACAGGCACAGCCATTCAAGACTCTGCTTTATGTTTTGTTTTATTGTGTTTTATAACAACCCTAGACCCTGGGGCACCTGGGTGGCTCAGTGGGTTAAGCCATCTGCCTTCGGCTCAGGTTATGATCCTGGGATCCTGGGATAAAGTCCTGTGCCAGGCTCCCGCGCAGCAAGGAGCCTCCTTCTCCCTCTCCCTGTCCTTCCCCCTGCTTGTGTGCGCTCTCTCACTCTCTCTCTCTCAAGTGAAAAAATAAGACCTTTTAAAAAAATAGAAAGAAAAGAATAACCACCCTAGACCCCGCCCCACACGAGCCTCCCACCCATCTGAGCCTAGAAAGATAAGATGAGGGCTGGGAATAAGCAGAGGCTGGCCACAGGGGTCCGTTCACACTTGAGAATGAGTCAGTATTACTGAGGGCAACGAATCCAAGGCATGTGCTGTACGGCCAGGCAAACTAGGCTGCCCAGGTGGCTCAGGTGTTCCCTGGCTGTGCTGTCTGCTCAAAGTAAGCCCTGAGCCAGGGCCTCCTCATCTAGGAAGCCACAGCTACCTTCACAGGTAGCTGGGAGGATTCAGTGAGGTGACACCTGCAAGCACAGCCCAGAATGGCTCTATCAGAGCAGCCAGTCCCATTCCTTCCCTCCTTCATGTGACACCTCTTTACTGAGCACCTCCTCTGTGCTCAGGCACTGTTCCTGGCGCAGGGAGCAAAGGGGGATCTCACGGCAGCATGACCTCTGAAGCTCGAGTGGAAGCTGCCCCAGGCACCGCCCAGGCCTCCTCCCTCATGAGGGTACCTGGCTGCAAGAATTTCCACCAAGCCAGTCCCAGCCTTAGCCTGGGGAATGCTGGAAAATGAAATGCCGCCTTGGGCTGCTCCAAACGATACACTGACCCCACCAGGAACATTTTCCCAGGCTGGTTGGAGCCTGTGGGAGATTACATAGCTTTTCCTGCAGCCCTAGCCATACCTCTTCACTCCAGCGCCTTCTCTGACTCGGAAGCAGGTGCACTTTAAAACCGTCCCACTGATAACAGAAGGCTGAGGGAGGGCACGAGGCAGAAACTCACGGAAAAATAAAGACAAGTACATATAAATGTATGTGCCTGCATGCAGAGGACTTTCCTGAGGCCTGATTTTTATGACCACGCCCATGTGCCCTCCTTGCATCTTGGCCTTGTCTATACCGTGAAATCTCTCTCCAGCATGGTCTCTGGCCTCTCAATACCCTGGGAGCCACTCCCTGCACCACACCTCACTCCATGCATGTCTGAGGACATCCAGAGGCCTACCGGTAAGGGTTCTCCTTCTAGCACTGTCACACTCAGGTGAGTTTCGTGGCATCCTGGCTTCACGTTCCCCACCTGAGCAATGGGCTTGTCCAGTCCCCGTCCTGGTGCGCAAGGAGACTGCCATCCCAGGTGTGCAACAGGGGCAGCTCTACAACTTGTATTGCACCACCACCCCCACCCCCACCCAATGCTCTGCTCCTTGCTCTGTCATTTACCCCAGATGTCTCTGGTAGCTCAGTCCTCATTACCTCTCCGGAAGGCTGTTCTGATCATAGAGACACAGTGAGCTCAGAGCAGGCTGGATTTTCCCAGCATAGCATTAGCACCTCCCCCAACTTCCTTTAATCCCTGGGTCCTCCAGATCCCCCTCACCTCTGTCTCTGTGACTCCCTGTCTCCTCCCTGACTCCCCAGTCCTTCCTCCCAACCTCAGTGGCCTCTGCCACTGTTCCTCACTCACCTTCTCCTCTGGGGGCTGTACCTGGCACTGTCATGCTAATAACTCCACATTCACAGCCCTCATCAATCTCTCCCCAACTTTCTGCTACAAGTTTCCACCCTGATGGCCCCTGAGGCCCAGCCCCCAGCCCCTGAGACCCACACCAGTGGCTGTACCACCATCTCCATGCCCCTTCAGACCCTCCCCTCGGATCGCCTCACCCCCAGTTAACTCATCTCCTCCCATGCACTGAGCTGCATCCTGAGCCCCACAGGCTCCCCTTCCTGTCCCAGAAGAGGCTTTCATCCGTTGTCTACACTGGCAATTCTCCATGGGATAAAGCAGTTCAGATTTTAGGGTCTGTCCAAACTGGCTTCAGATCACAGCCTAGTCGTTTTTGGATGGGTGATGTCCAGCAGGTTCCTCCACCACTATTTGTTCATCTCAAAGTGGCAACACAGTGATCCCAGTCTGAAAGCAGTAATGGGAGTTCCGTGGGACAACCTAACTCCAACACCCCATTCTCAGTGGACCGCCCAAGAACGTTGATCCAGGATGACATCAAACCCACTACATGAATCCCGCCCTCCCCCCAACCACACCGCCAGCCCAGGCGCTATCCCCACGCCCTGGGCGGACAGGCTCCTGCCATCGGAAGGGCCAAGCCGGGTGTCCGAGGAAAGGCCGGCAGCCACGGCTTTCCGGCCATTGTCCCTGCGGACCCCTCCCAGCCCTGGCCACCTACCCCAGCGCGGCGGGCGGGGGGCTCTGCCGGTGCTGGCGCCTCCGGTAGAGCCCCGACGCGGCGAGCGCGCCCAGCCGGGCTGCCATGGTGCGGGCCTCCTCCTGGCGTGGCGGGGCGGCCCTGCTCTGACGTACCGCGACAACCCCGGCCTCGGGGGTCAGAGGAGGTGGCGAGAGCCGCAGGGCCGCCGGCAGCCACCTCCGGACAAGCGCCGCGACGGCGGCGACGGGACAGACCAGCCTGCAGGGGGCGCCTCTCCCCCCACCCCCTCTGCACAGGAGCTCACGTTACACACTGCGATCTCCAAAGGGCAGCAGAGTCAACTCCAAATAGAAAGGATATTGTTCACTTGGCGGGGGCAGCACAGTGAAAGCAGAGGCTGGTGGGGCTGGGTCCAGGCTGGGGGAAGGACTCGCTGGGAAGGTCCCAAACAGCACTGAGGTAAGGTCCATAGTGTCAGGACAGGATGCCTGGGGGTCCCAGGCTGAGAGGAGTCTAACAGAGAACCTTAAGCCACCTGACATGCTGATGATAGACTCTTGGCTGGGGAGGGCACTATGGTACTGACCTAATTTAGGAATCCTAAAAAACAGTTAAGAAGCTAGTGAGGAAGTCCCACACATGCCCACCTTCTGCCTTGTTCCCTTCCCTGAGAGCCTGCGCTGCAAATGCCACCTGGAGACCCAGACCAGGGCAGCCTTGGTCCCTTGGATCCGACCAACAAATTGACCAAGCACCCAAAAGAAGTCCATGCTGTCAAAGCTCAGAGAACAGGTTATCCCTCAACATGTCAGGAAAAGCAGAAGGAGCAGAGTCTGAGAGAAGACCTCCAGGAAGGCACCATTTCCATAACACCAGCAGGGTTATTGTGATCCAAGTGCAAACACCCACGGTCAGCTTCTGAATAGTGGCCACTGCTGGCTAAGCAAGCACTATGGTCAGCAATAAAATAAGGATCCAGAGCACTTGTGGAGATCTTTAACACTGATTCCATTTCCTTGAAGAACCTTTCTAGTAAAGTTCGAAAGCACGAGCAGTATCTGCCTCTGCCTTTCAAAAGAAAAAAACAGTAGCTCTCCTGAACAGTGGGGTGCTGGTCCTCCTACACTAGGGTGGAGGGAAACTTTGGAGAGGATCCATTGGCACTCAGATGCCAGGCCCACATACCAAGAAGCATACCTCATCCAGCAAATCTCAACTCATTAACCACCCTGGGGGTCAGCTCCAAAACACAGGCAGATGATCACAAGCACTGGGTGCAATATAACTTGTAAATGCCATTTGATGCCAAAAGTACCAAGCACTAATCAATTCAACAAATATTTTTTTAAAGGTGGCTGTACAGGCAAAAGAGCATAGAAAGACTGAGGTTGTAAGAGCCAATGAGTACAAAGATGACCTCCCCCTCTCTGATGTGGATAGCTGAAAGCTTAAGAAAGCTTATTAGAAAGTTCTGTTATAGTGCCTTGAAGTCCATGCCCTGGGGCCTGGGTCCCTCCTACCAGCCCCAATAAGCCCCTCCCATGGGGAAATTCTGAGCTCTGGAAACCAGAACTCACCCGGAGCCACAGTTTGTTTCATTTAAGGAGGGAACATTTATTTAGGGTTTCTGCAATTACAGATAGACCAGAGAGGGAGGACATAACCACAAGTGTTTTGTGCCTCATAATTTGTAAATGAAGTTCAAGTGCAAGGTTACCAAGCACTAATCAATTCAACAAATATTTGCTGTAAAAGGAAGCACCAGGGGCTAGAAATTGAGAACAGAAATTAGAGTCTGATTAAGCCCAAATCCCAAATCTCTGCACAGCCTTGTGCCCCAGCCCTCCAATTCTGCAACCTGTCTGGCAGAAAAGTGTGTCACAGCATTGCGGGTGTCCCCAGCCAGCACTGTGGCCCTAGAGGACAAAGTTGCAAAAACATAGTAAGAATGATATCTGCATAAATGGCAGAGTAAGAACCTTTGAAATTTTGTCCCTCCATAAAAACAATGAAAAAACTAGCAAAAAATGTCAGAATCTACTTTTTCAGAACTCTGTAAATTAACCACAGTTTTGCAGTAACCCAGGGGCATTTGGTCAAGAATTTTGGTAAGAACAGTGAGCTTTGTGGTGTTTCAACTTATCCTAGCCCATGACCCCTATACCCTAATTCCATGGCTGCCTTGAAAAATAACATCCCACATTTCCAATTATTAAGAAGCAGATAGGACTGGAACTCCTTTAAACCTTCATTTCCTGGAAGACTCCATGTGAATGGCTTGTCTTTATGTGACCTCACTCACACATACCCAATGCTAAAAGCCTCTCTTGGGGGGTATTTATCAAAAATGTACTACTATTTTAACTGCCTCTGGTAGCATAGCTGTCATTGCCATAGGCAATGGATAACTGTAGGGGCGTCAATAAACTAATCAAAAAGCTTAAAAGGAAAAACTGAGGAATGGGATGTCCTCAGGGGATTCAAAAAGGACCAACATATTCCTGGGATTCTAGAAGTTCACGCAAAAGCCCAGGACTGCTTGTATGCTCAGGGAAGAACTAAGGTCCGAAGCTCTCACTTCTGACTGACCTTCAGGCTTGTGTAAGGCAGGAGTGAAGGCTAAGGCAGAGTTGTAAACTGCCCAGTTGAATGCTGAAGGTGGGACCCAACATAGGCTTATGTGCTCTCAGCAAAGACTGAAAGACTTACTGGTTTCAGGCATTGAGGGAAAACCTTATCCAGTCATTAGCTGGCCACTAAAGCAACCAAGCAGAGACTTCAGTGGTCACAAAGGAGAGAGATACAGACTTTAGAGAATTAGATCAGAAAAGTCACTAAAGGGGCACCTGGGTGGCTCAGTCAGGTAAGCATCTCCTTTGGCTCAGGTGATGATCTCAGGGTCCTGGGATCAAGCCCCACATCAGGCTCTTGCTCAGCAGCAAGTCTACTTCTCCCTCTCCCTCTGTGCTCTCTCCTATTCACTCTCTCAAATAAATAAAATATTTTTTTAAAAAATAGAAATTAAGAAGTTTTTAAGTAAAAAAAAAAAAGAAAAGTCACTAAACAAACAAGTAGCAACAATGAACTCTGAAGAGTGAGGGAGAATCTGATCTCAGAATTGCCACATTTTATTTGAAATGTCCAATTCTCAGCAAAAAATTATGAGACACACAAAGAAATCAAAAAGTATGACCCTTCCACAGAAAAAAAAGAGCAATCAACAGAAACTGTCCCTGAGGAAGCCCAAATATTAGATTTACTAGACAGACTTTAAATATGTTCAAAAACTAAAGGAAACCATGTCTTAAAAAAATAAAGGAAAGTATGAGAATGATATCTCACCAAGTGGAGAATATTGATAAAGAGACAGAAATTATTAAATGAGACCAAATAGAAATTCTGCAGTTGAAAATAAATACTAAAAAGAGTCCTTCAGGATGAAATTAAAGGACATTAGGCAATAATTTTAATCTACACGAAGAAATAAAAGGCAGCAAAGTATATTTAACCTTAACATAGTAAAGGTAACTATATATAAAATAGAAGACAATATATAAATGTACTTTTGTTTATCAACCTATTTTTCCCGTCTGATTTTAAAACAACAGCATAATGAAATAACACAAAAGAAGGCAATAATAGTGTAGGAATTGAGAAACAAAAAATACGTAAGAGTTATATTGTAAGAAACAGTAAATGGTAAATGTAAAATAATAACATTAAATGTAAATGGATTAAACTTTCCAATTAAAAGTCAGAAATTAGCAAATGGAATTTTTTTTTAAAAACATGATCTACTTATATGATTTCTATAAGAAATTCACTTCAGACAAAAACACAAATAATTTGAAAGTAAAAGTATGAAAAATATATACCATGCCAACAGCAACTAAAAAAGAACTGGAGTGGCTATCTATACTAACATCAGACAAAATAGATTTTAAGACAAAAATTGTTACAAGAGCAATAAAGGATCTTTTATAGTGATAAAAGCATCAATCCATCAAAAATAAATAACAAGTATAAATATATATGCACCCTAACAATAGACTCAAAATACTTAGAGAAAAATTGGTAGAATGAGAGAAAAATAGATAATTTAGCAATAATAGCTAGATACTCTAATACTCCACTTTTTAAAAAGATTTTTATTTATTTATTTGAGAAAGAGAAAGAGAGAGCACGCACAAGCTGGGGGAGGGGCAGAGGGACAAAGGGAGAGGGAGATGCAGACTCCTTGCTAAGCTGGGAGCCCAATGTGGGGCTTGATCCCAGTGTCCTGAGATCACAGGACCCTGAGATCATGACCTGACCCAAAGGCAGATGTTTCAGCCAGCTGATGCTAAGCCACCCAGATGCCCCAAAACTCAACTTTCTTAATGGATAGACTAAATTACACAAAAGCTAAACAAGGATATAGAAGACATAAACAACACTATAAACCAACTATACCTAAAAGGCATCCATGAGACACTCTACCCATTAATAGCAGAACATGTGTTCTCAAGGGTACATGGAACATTCTCCAGAATAGACCATATGCCGGGCAATGAAAAGAGCCTCAGGAAACTTAAAAGGACTGAGACCATAGGAAGCACAGTCTTAGATCACAATGGAATAAAATCTAAAATCAATAAGAGAAGGAAATTTAGGAAATTCACAAATATGTGGAAATTAAACAACACACTCCTAAGGAACTGCTGAGTCAAAGAAAAAAACAAGGGAATTTGGAAGAGACCTTGAAATGAAAACACAACACACCAAAATTTATGAGATGTAGCTCAAGTGGTGTTTGAGGGAAATTTATATTTCTAAATAGTTGTATGGTTATAACTATAGTTATTTCTAGCTGTATCATAGGGGTGCCAGGCTGGCTCTGTCAGTAGAGCACGTGACTCCTGATCTTGAGGTCATGATTAAGGCCCATGTTGGGCACGAAGCCTATTTAAAAAAAATAGTTGTGTAATAGTTAAATAGTTGTATAGTATAAAATAGCTTTATAGTCATATATTTTAAAGGATCTCAAATCAATAACTTAACCTTTCACTTTAAAAAACCAGAAACAGAAAAATAAACTAAACTCAAAGTAAGCATAGGGAAGGAAATAATAAGGATCAGAGCAGAAATAAGTGAAAAAGAGTTTAGAAAAATAAAAGATAGAGAAAACCAACAAAACCAAAAGTGATTCTGTGATAAGATCAACAAAACTAAGAAACCTTTAGCTAGACTGACCAAGAAAAAAAAAAAAGAACACACAAATGACCAAAATGAGGAATGAAAGAAGGGACTGAAGTTAGAGAAACCTAAAGGACTGTAAGGGAATGCTGTGAACAGTTATATACAAACTACATTACAGCAAACCAAATAACCTAGCTGAAATGGACAAATACCTAGAAAGACATAAACTACCAAAACTGAATCAACAAGAAATGTAAGATCCAAATAGGCCAACAACAAGAGACTGGATCCATAATCAAAATCTTCCAGGGCATCTGGCTAGCAAGGTCGATGGAGCATGCAACTCTTGATCTTGAGGTTGGGAGGTTGAAACCCACATTGGATCTAGAGATTACTCTTAAAAAAATAATAAATCTTTAGAAAAAATCTTCCTGCAAAGATGAGCCCAGGACCAAATGGTTTTATTGGTGAATTTTACCAAATGTTTAAGTAGCATTAACACCAATCCTTCACAAACTCTCAAAAAACCTACCAGGAAGGAATGCTTCCCAACTCACTCAATGAGATCAACATTACCCTGCCCTGAATCAGAAAAATATATCACAAGAAAACTGCAGATGAATATTGTTTATGAATATAGATGCAAATGTCCTCAACAAAACTGAATCTAGCAGCCTATAAAAAGTATTACATATCATGACCAAATGAGATTTATATCAGGATATAAAGTTGGTTTAACATCCAAAATCAATGTAATTGATTACATTATATGAATGCTGAGAATGCACTTGACAAAGCCCAACACACTCTCATGATTAGAAACAATAACAGGGCGCCTGGGTGGCTCAGTGGGTTAAGCCGCTGCCTTCGGCTCAGGTCATGATCTCAGGGTCCTGGGATTGAGTCCCGCATCGGGCTCTCTGCTCAGCAGGGAGCCTGCTTCCTCCTCTCTCTCTCTGCCTGCCTCTCTGCCTACTTGTGATCTCTCTCTGTCAAATAAATAAATAAAATCTTTTAAAAAAAAATAGAAACAATAACAAAACACCTTTAACAAATGAGGAATGGAAGAGTACCTCCTAAGCCAGATAAAAACCCAGAGCTAACATCATACTTAATGGTAAAAGACTGAGGGCTTTCCCCCTAAGGTCAGGAACAAGACAAGATGTCCAGTATTGCCATTTCTTTTCAACATAGTAGTGGAGGTTCTAGCAAGGACAATTAGAAATAAAAGTAAATAAAGGAAAGAAAATGTATCCAGCTTAGAAAAGAAGTAAAACTATCTCCATTTCCATACCACATATTCTTATATACAGAAAAGCCTAAACCCAGAGCACCTGGGTGGCTCAGTCATTAAGCGTTTGCCTTCAGCTCAGGTCATGATCTCAGGGTCCTGGGATCAAGCCCCACATCAGGCTCCCTGCTCATCGGGAAGCCTGCTTTTCCCTCTCCCACTCCCCCTGCTTGTGTTCCCTCTCTCACTGTATTTCTCTCTATCAAATAAATATATAAGATCTTAAAAAAAAAAAAAAAAAAAAAAGCCTAAACGCCAAGAAAAACCACTACAGCTAGTAAATAAGTTCAGCAAGTTTGCGGGATAAAAAAAAAATCAATATAAAAAACTCACAACCAATAAGCAATATGAATATGAAATTAATAAAACAATTCCATTTACACTAGCATCATAACAAATACAATACCTAGGAATAAATTTAACCAGCAAAGGGTAAGACTTCTACACTGAAAACTATACAACATTGTTGAAAGAAACTAAAGAAGACCTAAATAAATGGAAAGACAATCCATGTTCATGGATTGGAAAACTTGATATTGTTAAAAGACAGTTCCTTCCCCCCATAAAACTGACCTATAGATACAATACAAAGCCTATCAAAATTCTAACTGCCTTTTTTACAGAAATGGGCAAGCTGATTCTAAAATTCATATGGAAGTGCAAAAGACCCAGAATAACCAAAACAACTTGAAAAAGAATAAAGTCAGAAGAGCCATATTTCCCAATTTCAAAATTTACTACAGATTTACAGTAGTAATAATCAAAGAGTCTGGTACTGGAACAAGAACAGACACATATATAAATGGAATAGGACTAAAAGTCCAGAAATAATTCCATAATCCAAAATCAACTGATTTTCAATGAGACTGCCAAGACAATTCAATGAGGAAAAATAGTTTTGTTGACAAATGATGCTAGGACCTCTGGATGGCCACATGCAAAAGAATGGTTTTAAAACCCTACCTTGGGACGCCTGGGTGGCTCAGTTGGTTAAGCAGCTGCCTTCGGCTCAGGTCATGATCCCAGCATCCTGGGATCGAGTCCCACATCGGGCTCCTTGCTCCGCAGGGAGCCTGCTTCTCCCTCTGACTCTGCCTTCCACTATGTCTGCCTGTGCTCGCTCTCGCTCTCTCTCTCTGACAAATAAATAAATAAAATCTTTTAAAAAAATTAAAAAATAAAAAAATAAACCCCTACCTCAGGCCATGTATAAAACTGAGTCACAATGGGTCGAAATCCAAAATTTAAGAGTTGAAAGTATGAACTCTTAGAAGAAAACATAGGTATAAATCTCCATGACCTTGGATTAGGTAACACTTCCCTAGGTATGACACCCAAAATTCAAGCAATCAAAGAATAAATTGAATTTCATCAAAATTTGAAACTTTTGTGCATTGAAGAACACTATCAAGAAAATTAGAAGACAGGGGCACCTGGGTGGCTCAGTGGGTTGAGCCTCTGCCTTTGGCTCAGGTCATGATCTTGCGGCCCTGGGATCAAGCCCCGCATCTGGCTCTCTGCTCAGCGGGGAGCTTGCTTCCTCCTCTCTCTCTGCCTGCCTCTCTGCCTACTTGTGATCTCTCTCTATCAAATAAATAAATAAAATCTTAAAAAAAAAAAGAAAAGAAAATTAGAAGATGACCCACAGAATAGGAGAAAATATTTGCAAGTTATGTAAGTGTCTTGTATCCAGAACACATAAAAAACTCTTAAATTCCAACAGTAAAAAGACAACCCAATTTAAAAATGGGCACCCAATCTGAATAAACATTTCTCCAAAGAAGATATACCAGCGACCAATAAGTACATGAAAAGATGGCCAACATGACAAGTTTGTGGGAAATGAAAATCAAAACCAGGGTGGCTCTTAAGAGTCACTTAAGAGTCTGCCTTTGGTTCAGGCCATGATCCCAGGGTCCTGGGTTCAAGCTCTGAGTCCAGCTCCCTGCTCAGCATGGATGCTTGGGTGCCTGGGTGGCTCAGTGGATTAAGCCGCTGCCTTCGGCTCAGGTCATGATCTCAGGGTCCTGGGATTGAGTCCCGCATCGGGCTCTCTGCTCAGCCGGGAGCCTGCTTCCTCCTCTCTCTCGGCCTGCCTTTCTGCCTACTTGTGATCTCTGTCTGTCAAATAAATAAATAAAATCTTTAAAAAAAAAATTTTTTTTTTCACATAGAATTACCATGTTATCCAGCCAGTCCACTCCAAAATATATGCTCAAGAGACTAGAAAATATATATAGAAATGTTCACCACAGCATTATTCATAAAAACCAAAAAGCAGATGCAATTAAAATGTCCACCACAAATGAACACATAGACAAAACGTGGTATAGCCATGCAATGAAATATTATTTGCACACCCCCCCAAAAGAGGAATGAAGTACCGACTCATACTACAACATAAATGCACCTTGAAAATATTGTGCTAAATGAAAAAAGCCAGGCCAAAAAAAAAAGCCACACAATATATATAGTTCCATTTATAGGAAATATCCAGAACAGATACATCTATAGAGACAGGCTGCCAGGAGCTGGGGATTGACTGCACGTGGGTATAGGGTGTCTTGTGGGGGTTATGAAAATGTTCTAGAATTAGTGGTGATGGTTGTACAACTCGTGGCTGTATTAAAAACCCACTATTTATACACCCTGAAATAGTGTATTTTATGGTATGTGGATTATATCACAAATGTCTAAAAAGCACACGTGTAGTGAAGAATACAAGAATACTACATAGCTTACTAGAGGTAGGGACAGAGGCCAGGGCCACCAACAAGTTGTGAGGGAGGGCTGTCACCCCCTGTGGCTAAGCCATGAGTGCCATCCCAAGAGCAGCCAGAATCACCACCACAAACAACCCCTTCACCACAACCAACTCACACTGCCCGCCTCGACTCCCTGGGAGGCCAGGGCCTTCCTCAGATGGATAACCTTTTCCAACCTTCTTACCCCACGTGAAATCTGATTTTGACAATTTTATTTTCTTCATTTAAAACTCCAGCATCAGGGGCACCAGGGTGGCTCAGTCGGTTAAGCAACTACCTTTAGCTCAGGTCATGATCTCAGGGGGTCCTGGGATTAAGTTCGACATGGGGTTCCCTGCTCAGCAGGAAGTCTGCTTCTCTCTCTGCCTCTGCCCTTCCCCTCTGCTCATGCTATGTGCCTGTCTGTCTGTCTCTCTCTCTCTTTCATAAATAAATAAAAAATCTTTTAAAAAATAAAATAAAATAAAACTCCAGCATCAGTGTGGACACATCTTTGGTGCTACATACATACATACATCAGTCATGACATCTTAGTCACCCATTGTCCTCTTGTGTATCTCATTAACACATTCACATTATGTCATCTTGAGCAAATATTCATCATCAGAAATTTAAAAGATTTGTATAACCAGGACAAGGAGAGTTAAGGTGTCTCCCTCTGTCCACCCTATCCAGAGATGAAGACCTGAGGAACATTTAAGTATGAGTCCATACATGGCAGATGGAGCAGAGCAAAGCAGTGTATTTCCAGATGCAGGGCAGCCACTGTGCGTGGAAAGCCCAGCCCCTCTCCCCAGGGGCGTCCCAAGTGCTGACTGCTAAATTTTCAGGAGTTTGTGAACCAGTTAGTGTCATGTTGATAGTGCAAAGTGAGCTGAGGTGGGAGTATTTTCAGCCTTGGATTAGACACACTACAAATCAGGCCCTCTGTACCCAATGGCACTGCCCTCACAGGGTCAGAGTCAACCTTGGAAGCAGAGGGAAAGGGAGGAGCTAAGGGGCTATGGGTGGTACCAGGCCTGGCCTGGGGTTCAGAGGCCAGCTATGTGGCCCTTGTCATCTGCTTCACACAGCTCCATGTGCTGTGCAGAGAACCCTGGTTGCCACCCTTCTGTCAAGGGGGTCACAGGGTATGCTCCTGGGGAAGTTGGGGAGCAGCGGAGAGCACTGTGGAGGGCGGGGGTGCAGGTGGATGTGGGGATAGGGATCCAGCAGCCCCACTCTGCACCATAGCCGGCACAGGCCCAGCTTGGGTCCCGCATAGGGAAGCCTCAGCAGACAACAGGTCACGTGGTGGGTGGGACCGCACTCTACAGCAGGCCAAGCTGCTGAGCTCACCCACTGTGGGCGCAATGTCCCAGGATGCACTTGGAGGAAGGCCTCCAACAGGCTGGATCCCCAAGCAGGGGTGTGTCCTGTCTGGGTCCTAACATCCTCCCTGTACATCAGTGGTGATATCAAAGGTCCCTTCAGTTGGGACAAAGACTAGGGTGTTTTTAAGATCCAGAGTCTTCTGGCCACAGACCAGGGCTGAGCTTCCATCCCACAGCATGGCCCCTCCCTAACTACACCCATGCTCAAGACCTCACTGACCCTTCTGCCCCAGCTCAGTCCTCTCCCAGGCGTTGGACCCTCTTTCCAGTTGCCTCCCATGCTTCCTCTTAGACTTGTCACAGCTCTTCAAATCCTTCATGGCCTAAACTAGCACAGCACCTACACCTGCCACCACAACTGGGCATCCTCCTGGATTCCATTCTCTCTCTCTTTTTTTAAGATTTTATTTATTTATTTGACAGACAGAGATCACAAGTAGGCAGAGAGGCAGGCAGAGAGAGAGAGGAAGAAGCAGGCTCCCCACTGAGCAGAGAGCCCGATGCGGGACTCGATCCCAGGATGCTGGGATCATGACCTGAGCCGAAGGCAGAGGCTTTAACCCACTGAGCCACCCAGGAGCCCCCCGGATTCCATTCTGTTGGTCAGGTCCTCCAATTCCACCTCCCAGACCCCCTGAGTCCGGCTCCTCTTCCCCATCCCCATGGCTGCTGAAGAGGAGCCCCCTTGTTGTGGGCCTCCTAACCCATCTCTACCTCAGCAGCACCCAGAGGGGTGTTTCCAAAGTGCACTGCTGTGTACATCCCTCTAGGTCTCCTCACTGGCTCTCCACTGCCCTCCCTCTGGCCTTGCCCACTCTGGTCCTGTGAGGGGCTAGCACTTCACACAGATGGCAGGGAGAGCCCCAGTGGTATGTGAGGTGTATGATGAGAGGGTTGTTTCCGAAGGTCAGCCTGGTTCTAGGCAGTGTGGGTGGGTGTGGAGAGAACCAGGATCCGGGTGTGAGCACTATCCTGACGTCCCATGGGGGCAGCAGACATGCAGAGGTCAAAGTGGCACGCAACAGAGCAAAAATGAAACTCCATAGCTTCTGGGACAGGAAAACCCTCACCCACCCCAATGGTTGGATTAGATACCCATTTTTCAGCTGGCCTGGCCCCACGCCTGTGGTAGAGGGGGAGGCAAGCCAGTCCTGGCCTGAGCGCTGCATGTGGCGAGCAGACTTCAAGGGAGGGTGTCAAACAATGCTTCCAGACAGCTCACAGCTGCGAAAAGCAAATGAGCAGGAAAAGACACCATGAGAAAAGAAGCAAGCCACCAAAATATTCCCAAAGGCATCTCTAAGGAGCGGAACTATGGGTGTTTTCTTTCTTTCCTTCTTTTTCTGTTCCCGTCATCTTTTCTGTTTCTGCGTTTTTTCTAACTCTCTGAGATGAGCAATGTTACTTTCACAAGGAAAAACTCTGTCCAGTGTTTTGCAAGGTGCACTCTGGTCCCTGTTTCATTTGATGACTGGCATTTCTCAGGACCCCTGCAGCAAGGCAGGCTGGCCCCTGCTCCCACCACCAGCCTGCCTTCCCCGTTTCTCTCGCTGGGCTGTCGGGCAGCTGACCTGATGGCCTCCATCTGCCTGGAAGACTCAGGGGTGACAGGACCCCTGCCAAGGTGTCTGCTCTGCCTCACATCCTGCAGGCTATAGGGGTGGAAGCTGCTGCCAAAGCGGGCAGCATATGGCTCTGCCTTATTAGGGTGTTGGCTGTGCCTGAGACTCCGCCTAGCACACATCCCACCTCGACCCTGGTCCGCGCTACTCCTGGCACTGTCCCAGTTTCACTCCCTCCCTTCTCTGGATGGGCAACCAGGCCGCTGACAGTCAAGCCCTGCAGGTGACTGGAAAGCCGGGGGCTGCCAAGCACACAAAAAGGGTGAGCTCTGGAAGGCCAATGGCGTCTGCAGACTCTGGCCACAATGGGAGCAGGCAGCCTAGTGCATCGGAGGCACAGTTGCTGGATCAAAGGAATACGTGCCGGGACGCCTGGGTGGCTCAGTTGGTTAAGCAGCTGCCTTCGGCTCAGGTCATGATCCCAGCGTCCTGGGATGGAGTCCCACATCGGGCTCCTTGCTCCGCAGGGAGCCTGCTTCTCCCTTTGACTCTGCCTTCCACTGTGTCTGCCTGTGCTAGCTCTCGCTCGCTCTCTCTCTGACAAATAAATAAATCTTTAAAAAAAAAAAAAAGGATACGTGCCATTTTGGGTGTCCTAGCTGTCCTCCTGCTCCAGGCCAGTGTGCCTCTGCCCTCCTGGTGACCACTTTACATGCCACCCAGGTTTGGGACACCACCCTGCCCTCCGTAGCTGCTCCCTATTCCTGGGCACTGCCTCTCCTAGCCCTTTTCCCTAGCAAAACCACAGGATTTTCGTAGTCCACAAGTCGAAGAGCATCCTCCTGCCAGGACTTGGCTGGAAGGGGGCTGCTGGACCTCAGAGACCATTCCCTCCCACCTAGTCGTGAGTCATGCACTTGTACCCAGGCATGTTCCAGAAAGGACTGCAGAGGCCAACAATCGCCAGACACTAGTGCACATGTGACCAGCCTCCTGAGTCACTCAGCCTCTGTGCCCTCAGTTACCTCATCTGTGAAATGGCAACAGGGCTGGAGAGCCCAGGCTGGGCCACGTGGCCCTGCCCCCACCCCACCCCAAACAGCCTGTGCTTGGACAGAGTTCCAGCCAGGCCCCCACACAGACCTTTTACTATTTTTAAATGTTTACCATTTCTGGCTTACAGAGGAGGAAACCCAGGCTCCAAAGGTGAGGTCTCTGCAGGATCACACAGCTGGGGGTCAAAGAAGCTGATAGAAGCTAACAGTCCGGTTTTAAAGCCTTGTTTAGTTGGTTGTGACCTTGGGCGAGTCCCAGCCCCTCTGAGCCCTGGTTCTCCGTTAGTGAGGGGTTAACTGAGTCCATCTTGGAGGAGTAGGCGGTGGGGCGGCCGGCCGGTCACCAGCAGAGGTTAGGGGCATTCCGGTACTGACAGGCGCGGCTACCCTGACACCCAGCGGAGGTCGAGGGCCAGGCCGGAGGCGCGGCAGGTGAATTGGCCGGCTTCCCCGGAGCAGAGGGCAGGGGTCGGGGCGGGGGTCCGGTCCCGCAGTCCCGCCCAGACAGGGGCCCTCCCGGCCCTTGGCGTGGGTGGGGGGCTGTTACCTTCCCGTCATGGTAGCTGCGCGCGCTGAGCCCGAGGTCGCCTCGGGACCCCCCTCCGCCGCCTCAGCAACCAGACGAGCACCAGCCAGCAGGTCCGGGGCGAGGAGCAGGGAGACGCCCAAAAAAGGCCAAGAGCGGCTCCGCCCGCGGCCCAGCCCCAGCCCAGCCCAGCCCGCGAGGTGGGGGCGGAGGGGAGGCGGGGGGGGGGGGTGGAATCCGCCCCGCCTGCGAGGTTGTGGGGGTGAAGTGGGGGCGGAGGGGTGGGCCCCGCCACTCGCGCGATCCTAGCTCTGGGGATACCCAAGCTTGGCCTGCGGCGAGCACTGGTCACGTCCTCCCTTCCAGGGCTTCGCTCGCCACCTCCCCGGATTCCGGGCATAGTTTTCCTTTTAAAGGGAGTGAAGTTATAATAACCGCGAACAAGCCCCCCAGTCCCGCCGGAATGCCCTGCCTGGAGCTTCCCCTCCGCTGTCCCGGGCTGCCCAGGAAAGCGAACACCGGCGGGGGACGAGGAACTGGAGGACATAGAGGGACGATCCTGAGACCACCTCCCTGCTGGCTCCAAGCCCTGAATTCCCACTGCGGCCCGGGCCAGAGAGGGGATCACCTTCACGCTTTCATTCCTCAAAGTGACGTTTCTGGGCGCCGACTCCCTCCTGAGCGGGGGGTGGGGGGTTGTGGGGTAGGGGGGCCTGGGAACCCCCAGTCCGCGATGTCCTGCCCCTAAGGAGGCCAAGGTCTAACGACGCCCCTCCAAATCAGCGCCCCTCCAAGTCAGCGCCCCTCCAAGTCATGAGCCCAACAGCATACTGAGATGCCAGATCGGCGCCCCCCCGCCGTGGGGGCAAATAACGGTTTGTGAGCAACCCCTCACCTAGCAAAAGGTACTTTACAATGAAAAAAATCAACCCCCCAAGTTGGGGAGGAGAACTAAGTACTCCTCTCTATAAGGAAGGACTATGGACAAGTTAGAGAAGAGCTGTTTAAAGGGACTGTGTGATACAAAACCATTTAGGCAATCTCTTCTGGGGAAATCATTACACAAGCAAACAAAACAAACAAACAAACAAAAACCCTCACCCTTTCTGCCTACAGGCAGGTATTTCTAGAGCTGGGCTGTGGAGCATAGCTTGTGATTGCAAGCAGCCCAAATATCACATTGTGAGGCCAGGACCGAGCAGCCTCATATGTTAACCCTACCGAACATCATATTACCTCTAGCTTGGCAACAGATAAAGACTATCTAGAAATGACAGTGCTAAGTAGCAACTCACAAATAAGCAGTGGAATGCAGAATAATGAGTTGATAGCACCATGCAGACTTACATCTGCAGAACTGAGCTGGGAAAAGGCATCTGTTCCTAAGTAGCTGGTGTCTTGAAACCTGTGCAGTTTGTACTTGTTCTTTTGCAGCTGTGTCATCGCTGATAGTGTTTAACTGTAATTCGATGGCTGATTAAGCTTAAAATATGGAAGATTTCTTGGTTCATCTGCCTCTTTAAGGAGAAATGCTTTTCCCAATTGCTGATGCAGAGGGAGCAGGTGTACAAGACTGTGCCCCCAGAAACAGACTGCCCAGTTGGATGGTTCACTAAATACTGGTGGATGGAAACAAAGGACCAAAAGGAACCAAAAAGAATGAAAAGTAGAAATGAGAATACCAAAGGGACCTGTTCCCTGCCTCAAGGGGACCCCATGTCCACCTGAAAGGCTGAAAGTCTCCAGAGCCTTCTGCCACTCACCTGACCACTCAGCAAGCCTCATCCTTGGGCCATGGACACGCTCAGCAAGAGCTCCCTGGTGTCTGTGGGCATTGCTCAGCTCTCCTGAAGGTACGGAGGATCCAAGGAGCCATGGGCCACCCTCCAACAGTGCAGCCAGAGGTCAGATCAGCAGGAAAGAGCAGCAGTTACCCAGCAGTGGTCATTCACACACTCACTCACCCAAACCCATTCATTTAATGGAGATTATGCTATTTGGGGCACAGGGGCAGAGCAGTGAGCCAGAGGACACGGGGTGGGGGACGGACAGGAAATAAAACATAGACATGACTTTAGGCAGGGACAGTGCTGCAAGGAAAAGGACAATAAGAAGGACTGATTAGAGGGGCAAGGAAGGCTTCTGAGGAGTGTCATCTGAGCTAAAACGAGAATGAGGAAAAGAGCAGCAGAGGGAACAGCAAGGGCAGTTGGCCCTGAGGTGGGAATGGGCTTGGGGAGCTCAAGGATCAGAAAGGTGGCAGTGAATCCAGAGAACAGGCAGGCAGAGGGCATGGGAAGTAAGGGAGAGGGGCCAGGGGAGCCAGAGCACGAGGGCCACACTAGCATTTGGATTCCACCCTTAGAAAGGTGGGAGATGGGGACACCTGGGTGGCTCGGTTGGTTAAGTGGCTGCCTTTGGCTCAGGTCATGATCCCAGGGTCCTGTGATCAAGCTCCTCACTGGACAGGCCCAGCTTAGTGGGGAGCCTGCTTCTCCCTTTCCCTCTGCCTGCTGCTGTGCCTACTTGTGCTGTCAAATAAATAAAATCTTTAAAAAAAAAAAAGAAATGTGGGAGATTCTAAGCAAGAATAGATACAACAGGGACACCTGGGTGGCTCAGTAGGTTAAGCAACTGCCTTTGGCTCAGGTCATGATCCTGGAGTCCCAGGATGGAGTCAGCATGGGGCTCCCTGCCCAGCAGGGAGTCTGCCTCTCACTCAGACCCTCCCCTCTCTCGTGCTCTCTCTCAAATTTAAAAAAAAAAAAAAAAAAAAAAAAAGACACAACACCCTCTGGGGCTCCGGGAGCTATGAGCACCCCATTCACAGCATGTTTGCACAGTCACCCCACACCACCTCTCACCACCCCCTCCAGCTGACACCCACACCTGAACCAGCCCAGTGACCTGGGGTGCTAAGGCAGGGGTGATGGTTCATGGGGGCCAAGGGAGGGTCTGGGCTTCCCTTGATCAGACTGGCCTAATTAGTAGCATGAAGGCTACCTAAAGTGGCCTCCTCTTGTGTCTAGAGCTAAATCCCCTCCCCATTGTGACAGTGGGGACCAAGAAGGCCTTGCAGCCCTGAGGAAATCTCAGGGTCTCTCACCATGGCCCAGCCCCCAGCAGAAGCCAGAGTGGCTCTCCAGTATGCAGGACTAGTGTCATGCCTGTTTAATGATGGTCCATGTAACACGAAGGCTCCCCCACAGTTCTGCCCAAAGGGTCTCTTCCCCCAGATCTTGCTTGGACATCTCCCTCTCAGGGCACTGGAAATGGCCCAACTGGGCCATTGTTAAGCAGTAGTGCATAACTGGAATTAACGAGTTCCTTCAAATCCAAACTTAATTCTGGAAGTGGTTTGTGAGAATCCCCAGGGAGGGCAGGGAAGCACTTGGACCACCCAGAGGAGAAGTTGGACCATTCTAGCTGGAACCTGGCCAAAAATAAATGGTGGATAGCACACCCACCTCTATATACCCCCAGACAGCAGAGCATTTGCTACTTTAACAACTAAATGTTTCTACTGTAAAATATGAGCATGTCCTCAGAATGGAGATGTACCCATACACATCATCTGACCAGCCCAAAATGACCTTATTTCTTCCTGGCCTAAGCAGAGCTCGATGAAAGAAGTCTGATTACGATTATGGTGGAATCATAATCCACTAATTCTTTTAGCATTTGCAGAACAAACAACAAGAGGCTCAGAGGTTTTCTTAGTCTGTGGAGAACACAGAACTCTTCTTGAGAGTCTGGTTTACCCAGGGTTAGAACAGGGCCACGGAGCTCACACCTGTTTTACAAAGGCTGGCTAGCCTTGGACTTTGAAAAGGAAAATGCCATTTCTTTTTTACCTTAGCTCTGGGACAGGCTTGATGCAACTCATGGGTCTGGAACAAGAGCAGCCTAGAGCACCCCAGAGAGCATTCAGGGATGCCACATTCTTGCACTTAAAGCGTCCCAGTGTGGGTCATCCAACAAGAATTACCTGAGCACCATGACCACAGAGTTGTTTACCTGCAGGGCTGCCAGCTTCTCTGCTCCTAAGCACACTTCTCTTCCACATGCTGGGGTTTATTTTGCTTCCTCTTTCACATTAGAATAGCCAACCCACCAGTCTTCCCATCAGAGCATCTCCAACCTCTGTGCAGAATAAAGACCAGCTGTGCCCCCCTACCATGCTCCCCAACCCCAAACTGTCCAACTGTGGCCTCACCTGCAGAGGGCCTAGCAAGGTGAGCGGGCTTCTACCACCCACAGACCAGCTAAAGATATGTGAGGCTAAACCAGGAGGCACACCACCCTGCGGCTTTTCCGTTGCCCCAACATTAGCATGACCACTTAGAGGACATAAAGCGAATGGCAAGATGAACCAGGGACTGGGCCCCCTGCACATTTTGAGAGCAAAAGAAGCAGCACTCCAATGCCACACAGTCTCTACCTCAGGGGGCTGAATCGCCACTCCACCTCCTTCTGCTGCTTCCTGAGCGCTGCCAGCAACTTCTCTGGGGGAATAGCAACTGCCGGGCCTGCTTGGCACAGCCGCTTGGAGAAGGACTGGGCAGCGGCTGGGAGTCTCCAGCTGCTACGGGTCCCAGATATTCCAGCCTCACCTCTCCCTGGGCAGGAGGTTTGGCTGGAGCTGGAGGGTGGGCCGGAGGCACCTTGGGGTCAGGAGAGGGTGGAGGAAGCCAGGAAGGAAAGTCTGGTCTCCCTGGGGAGGTGCCTGTGGGGCGGACCACTGAAAGCCCATTCCCCTGCGGGCCAGGGAGCCAGGAGAACAGAACAAAGGAGTGACAGCTGCCCCATGCATCCAGAGAGACCAGCAAAGGGGGAGCCACTGTGGGTTGGGGGGAGGGCGCCCATTTGGCAGCAGCGAAAATGAGCATTTACTAAACTCCTAAACTCATAAGCCCCTGGGGAAACCTGATGTTTACAGCATGTACACGGGCCAAAACTGAGCCCTACAAGGGCACAGAGAAAAGGAAACCCGTAATTACTTTGAAGGACCAATAATAGTTACTAAAACATCTTTTTGCCAGTTATTTTCCCTGAGAGGAGAGAAATCTCAGGATTATGGATACAATTTTAAGTTATTTTCTAATCTTTTGCTATAAAAATTTCATTGTACTGAGAAATACCCAAAAATAGAAAGAAGAAACTTGGGCACCTAGGTGCCTCAGTCGGTTAAGCATCTGCCTTTGGCTCAGGTCATGACTCAGGTTCCCGGGATTGAGACCCACCATCAGGTCCTTGCTCAGTGGGGAGCCTGCTTCTCCCTCTGCCTGCTGCTCCCCCTGCTGTGCATGCCCTCTCAAATAAATAAAATCTTTTAAAAAGAGAGAGAGGGAGAAGGGAGGGAGGGAGAATAGGAGGGAGGGAGGGAGGAAGGAAGGAAGAAAACTGCTTTGAATTTCACCACCGAAGACAGGTGCCAACAACGCTTCGATTCCTGTGCGCAGTTACTGTGTACACAGTTGTGGTCCTTTTTTTTTGTGTTGGCAATTTCACATTGTTTCTTCACAGTAGATGCCCCTGCTGCTACTACCAGAGCTGCCCGCCCGTCCAGCTCCGGGGCATCACTCACACTGTGCTGGACATAAACACTATCCCTAGGTCTCCTCCAACCTGTGCTACTTGGCGAGGAGGGTGCTGGCATTCACAGGCACTATGTATACAGCTTGTAGATTCAACTTTTGAGGATAACTGGTTATGTTTTTCTTTCTTTTTATTTATTTTTTAAAATATTTTTATTTAGTCATTTGTCAGAGAGAGAGAGCACAAGCAGGGGGAGACTTGGGGCTCCATCCCAGGACCCCAGGATCATGACCTGAGCCAAAGGGGAACACTTAACCGACTGAGCCACAGAGGCGTCCCTGGTTTTGTTTTTCAGTCAAATTTTATACCCCTTAGGGTTGAAACTGTTTACTTGATGCAACACAGCTCCCGACGGAAGCCTGGCTAGATGTACAAAAGCACTCAACTCTTTGTTGGAACCAGTGATGTTATGCTAGATTGCCATGTTGTTTAAAATAACCTGCTTCCGGGGCGCCTGGGTGGCTCAGTGGATTAAGCCGCTGCCTTCGGCTCAGGTCATGATCTCGGGGTCCTGGGATCGAGTCCCGCATCGGGCTCTCTGTTCAGCAGGGAGCCTGCTTCCTCCTCTCTCTCTGCCTACTTGTAATCTCTCTCTGTCAAATAAATAAATAAATAAATAAATAAATAAATAAAAATAACCTGCTTCCATGTTATAAATATGCTATACACCAGAATGTAAACTCTCTGAGACAGACTCTTGCCTTGTTCACTGCTCTACCTGCTGGACCAAGAACAGGCCTCTACTCAGAGCTCAGTAAATATGAACGTCATTTTCTTCTAAGTTTCATACTCCTATGAGCTGCCTGAATGTACAATGCATATCACTTCTGTTGCTCAAGCATCTCAGATATCTTTTTGCTCATCACAGCTAGTTCTGAACTGAACTGGTATAAATAAAAAAGTTTATTTACACCTAAGAAATCCATAATATGAAGAAATCTTGATGGAAAGAATTATTTTAAAAACAGAAGATGGGAGCACCTGGGTGGCTCAGTCAGTTAAGCTGCCACCTTCAGCTCAGGTCATGATACCCATGGTATCGGGTCCTGCATTGGACTCCCTGATCACTGAGGAGTCTGCTTCTCCTTCCCCTTCTGCCCCTTCCCCCTTCATGTGCTCTCTCTCTCTCTCTCTCAGAAACTAATAAAATCTTTAAAAAACAACAAGAGAATCTTTTAGAAAATGCAACTAGTGCTCAAACTCACCTTACATTTCCAGACTTTTATAGTTGTACGCTAGTCCATGGCTGGCCCCAGGAGGGGCAGGTCTGGGGGCCCCAGAGGCAGAGTGACTTTGAGCAGCATAGACATTGTTCCATTAAATGTGCATGTGCAGGGGTGTCTGGGTGCTCAGTGGGTTAAAGCCCCTGCTTTCGGCTCAGGTCATGATCCCAGAGTCCTGGGATTGAGGCCCACATCGCATTGGGCTCTCTGCTCAGCGGGGAGCCTGCTTCCTTCTTTCTCTCTGCCTGCCTCTCTGCCTACTTGTGATTTCTGTCTGTCAAATAAATAAACAAAATCTTTAAAAACAAATAATAAATAAATGTGCAAAGGGAGGCTGGGGGCCTCTGACAAGCCCCACCCAGATAAGCCACAGCTCCTCTGTCACATCTATCAGGCTCTGGTCTGTTAGTGTGAAGTCCAAGCCTGCGGGCACAGTAGAGATCAACCACACGTTTTTTTTCCCTGGGGACACTCCAAATTGTCAACATGAACATACTCGGAGCCCAAGGATTCTGCTGGGTAGGAAACAGGTGGAAGAGACTCGTGGGAGAACAGGGGCCTCTGGTTAACATTAGTCTGAGAAGCTTAGACATGAAAGAAGTTGAAAACCCCACAGTTAAAGGCAGTGTGGCATGCTGGTTTGAAGAGCACAGACCGTGGCATCAACCACTCAGGTTCAAAGACAGTTTCCCATTTACTAACCGTATCATCTTGGGCAGTTGCCTCACTGCTCTGGGCCTCAGTCTCTTTATCTATAAATTAGAGTAGATAATAATAGTACCTCCTTCATAAAGATTTGTGGGGACTAAATGAACTCATCTCTGCAAGCAGTTCTCAAACATGTTGGACTTTGTTTTCCCTTCATGAAAAATACTGAGGATACCAAAGAGATTTTATTTACATCTATCAATATTTACCACACTGGAAGTGAAAATGAAACATTTTTTTAATTAGCTATAATTCATTTAAAAATCAGTAAGAAAATTATGACATATTAACATAATGATGTATCTTTAGGGAAACAATTTTCCAAAACAAAAAATAATTATGGAGACATCTGTACCCAACCGCAATAAAGCAGCAGGAACCAGACAAAATATATGAAACAAAAATACATAAAACTAATGTGTTCAAGATACTGAACATCAGGCAGCCAAGGACAATGATCATTAAGAGACAGGAAACAAGCAACTGAACCTGCGATTGTCCCACCTCAGTGCTTCAAGGGCACTTCCAGGCCTTCGTCCACAGAAGAGGAAGCCAGGTGGAGGTGAGTGGACTCCCTTAGTCAAAGAAATGAAGCTGAGAGTCCAGGGGACCAGAGCAGCTAGACTTTGCAGGACTGGTACTGGAAAGGAGAAGGCTACACAAAGAGAGGTCTCCAAAGATCTCTAGGGGATCCCCCTCCAGTCTTCAACTGAGTACTGATAAGCACATGCATGTGCTCCTGGACAGAAAGAGACACCTGGAAGAATCCAGGGGAATAGTGCCTGGCACTCACATAAGGCAAAGAATAATGCCTATTTCCACCATATTCGGAAATACCAGCATAGATTATGAACTACCCAAACTGAATACAGAGCAAGAGACTGAAAAAAGTGAAGAAAATCTCAGGGACCTGTAACAATATCTCAAAAGAGTAAAATGTCGACGGTAGCAATTGTTTATGCTATGTATAATATGATTTTTTAGAGCAACCACTAAAAAAAAAATCTATGCAAAGAGGTATACAAAAAAAAATACTACAGATAAACCAAACTGGAATTCTAAAAGTGTTCGAGAATTACATAAGGAGGCAGGATAAAAACAAATGATCTATCAATACACACAACCTGGGGGGGAGGAGTCAAGATGGCGGAGAAGTAGCAAGCTGAGACTGCTTCAGCTAGCCGGAGATCAGCTAGATAGCTTATCTAAAGATTGCAAACACCTGAAAATCCATCGGCAGATCGAAGAGAAGAAGAACAGCAATTCTGGAAACAGAAAAACAACCACTTTCTGAAAGGTAGGACCGGCGGAGAAGTGAATCCAAAGCGACGGGAAGATAGACCCTGGGGGGAGGGGCCGGCTCCCGGCAAGCGGCGGAGCAACCGCGCACAAAATCAGGACTTTTAAAAGTCTGCTCCGCGGAGGGACATCGCTCCAGAGGCTAAACCGGAGCGAAGCCCACGCGGGGTCAGCGTGGCCTCAGGTCCCGCAGGGTCACAGAAGGATCGGGGGTGTCTGAGTGTCGCAGAGCTTGCGGGTATTGGAACGGGAAAGCCGGCTACAGAGACAGAGCCGACAGTAAGCTCGCAGCTCCGTGTTACCTTGAACCGGTCGCAGGCTCGGTGAGCTCGGAGCGCGGCCGGAGGTCAGGCAGACGGGAGTAACTGGGCGCTGTTCTCTGAGGGCGCACTGAGGAGTGGGGCCCTGGGCTCTCGGCTCCTCCGGGCCGGAGACCAGGAGGCCGCCATTTGTATTCCCGTCCTCTGGAACTCTACGGAAAGCGCTCAGGGAACAAAAGCTCCTGAAAGCAAACCCGAGCGGATTACTCACCCCGGCCCCGGGTAAGGGCGGTGTAATTCCGCCTGGGGCAAAGACACTTGAAAATCACTACAACAGGCCCCTCCCCCAGAAGATCAACAAGAAATCCAGCCGAGACCAAGCTCACCTACCAAGGAGTGCGGTTTCAATACCAAGGAGAGCAGCAGAATTCCAGAGGAGGAGAAAGCCAAGCACGGAACTCATGGCTTTTTTCCTGTGATTTTTTTTAGTCTTGCAGTTAATTTAATTTTTTCTTTTTCATTTTTTTTTTTTTTTTCTCGCCTTCGGGTAAAATTTTTTTTTTTTTTAACTGTTACCTTTTTCTTTTTTAACGATTTTTTACTAGTTTATCTAATATATATATATATTTTTTTACATTTTTCTTAGGTGTTTTCTTTTTTAAAAAAAAAATTCTTTTCTTTTTTTTTTTTTTTTTTTTTTTTTTCTTTTTTCTTTCTTCCTTTTTGAACCTCTTTTTATCCCCTTTCTCCCCACTCACGATTTTGGATCTCTTCTAATTTGGCTAAAGCATATTTTCCTGGGGTTGTTGCCACCCTTTTAGTATTTTACTTGCCCCTTCATTTACTCTTATCTGGACAAAATGACAAGACGTAAAAATTCACCACAAAAAAAAGAACAAGAGGCAGTACCGAAGGCTAGGGACCTAATCAATACAGACATCGGTAATATGTCAGATCTAGAGTTCAGAATGACAATTCTCAAGGTTCTAGCCGGGCTCGAAAAAGGCATGGAAGATATTAGAGAAACCCTCTCGAGAGATATAAAAGCCCTTTCTGGAGAAATAAAAGAACTAAAATCTAACCAAGTTGAAATCAAAAAAGCTATTAATGAGGTGCAATCAAAAATGGAGGCTCTCACTGCTAGGATAAATGAGGCAGAAGAAAGAATTAGTGATATAGAAGACCAAATGACAGAGAATAAAGAAGCTGATCAAAAGAGGGACAAACAGCTACTGGACCACGAGGGGAGAATTCGAGAAATAAGTGACACCATAAGACGAAACAACATTAGAATAATTGGGATTCCAGAAGAAGAAGAAAGTGAGAGGGGAGCAGAAGGTATACTGGAGAGAATTATTGGGGAGAATTTCCCCAATATGGCAAAGGGAACAAGCATCAAAATTCAGGAGGTTCAGAGAATGCCCCTCAAAATAAATAAGAATAGGCCCACACCCCGTCACATAATAGTAAAATTTACAAGTCTCAATGACAAAGAGAAAATCCTGAAAGCAGCCCGGGAAAAGAAGTCTGTAACATACAATGGTAAAAATATTAGATTGGCAGCTGACTTATCCACAGAGACCTGGCAGGCCAGAAAGAGCTGGCATGATATTTTCAGAGCACTAAACGAGAAAAACATGCAGCCAAGAATACTATATCCAGCTAGGCTATCATTGAAAATAGAAGGAGAGATTAAAAGCTTCCAGGACAAACAACAACTGAAAGAATTTGCAAATACCAAACCAGCTCTACAGGAAATATTGAAAGGGGTCCTCTAAGCAAAGAGAGAGCCTACAAGTGGTAGATCAGAAAGGAACAGAGACCATATACAGTAACAGTCACCTTACAGGCAATACAATGGCACTAAATTCATATCTCTCAATAGTTACCCTGAATGTGAATGGGCTAAATGCCCCTGTCAAAAGACACAGGGTATCAGAATGGATAAAAAAACAAAACCCATCTATATGTTGCCTCCAAGAAACACATTTTAAGCCCGAAGACACCTCCAGATTTAAAGTGAGGGGGTGGAAAAGAATTTACCATGCTAATGGACATCAGAAGAAAGCAGGAGTGGCAATCCTTATATCAGATCAATTAGATTTTAAGCCAAAGACTGTAATAAGAGATGAGGAAGGACACTATATCATACTCAAAGGGTCTGTCCAACAAGAAGATTTAACAATTTTAAATATCTATGCCCCCAACGTGGGAGCAGCCAACTATATAAACCAATTAATAACAAAATCAAAGAAACACATAAACAACAATACAATAATAGTAGGGGACTTTAATATTCCCCTCACTGAAATGGACAGGTCATCCAAGCAAAAGATCAGCAAGGAAATAAAGGCCTTAAATGACACACTGGACCAGATGGACATCACAGATATATTCAGAATATTTCATCCCAAAGCAACAGAATACACATTCTTCTCTAGTGCACATGGTACATTCTCCAGAATAGATCACATCCTCGGTCCTAAATCAGGACTCAACCGGTATCAAAAGATTGGGATCATTCCCTGCATATTTTCAGACCACAATGCTCTAAAGCTAGAACTCAACCACAAAAGGAAGTTTGGAAAGAACCCAAATACATGGAGACTAAACAGTATCCTTCTAAAGAATGAATGGGTCAACCGGGAAATTAAAGAAGAATTGAAAAAAATCATGGAAACAAATGATAATGAAAATACAACGGTTCAAAATCTGTGGGACACAACAAAGGCAGTCCTGAGAGGAAAATATATAGCGGTACAAGCCTTTCTCAAGAAACAAGAAAGGTCTCAGGTACACAACCTAACCCTACACCTAAAGGAGCTGGAGAAGGAACAAGAAAGAAACCCTAAGCTCAGCAGGAGAAGAGAAATCATAAAGATCAGAGCAGAAATCAATGAAATAGAAACCAAAAAAACAATAGAACAAATCAACGAAACTAGGAGCTGGTTCTTTGAAAGAATTAATAAAATTGATAAAACTCTGGCCAGACTTATCAAAAAGAAAAGAGAAAGGACCCAAATAAATAAAATAATGAATGAAAGAGGAGAGATCACAACTAACACCAAGGAAATACAAACTATTATAAGAACATACTATGAGCAACTCTACGGCAATAAATTTGACAATCTGGAAGAAATGGATGCATTCCTAGAAACATATAAACTACCACAACTGAACCATGAAGAAATAGAAAGCCTGAACAGACCCATAACCAGTAAGGAGATTGAAACAGTCATTAAAAATCTCCAAACAAACAAAAGCCCAGGGCCAGACGGCTTCCCGGGGGAATTCTACCAAACATTTAAAGAAGAACTAATTCCTATTCTCCTGAAACTGTTCCAAAAAATAGAAATGGAAGGAAAACTTCCAAACTCATTTTATGAGGCCAGCATCACCTTGATCCCAAAACCAGACAAGGATCCCACCAAAAAAGAGAGCTATAGACCGATATCCTTGATGAACACAGATGCGAAAATACTCAACAAAATACTAGCCAATCGGATTCAACAGTACATTAAAAAGATTATTCACCACGACCAAGTGGGATTTATTCCAGGGCTGCAAGGTTGGTTCAACATCCGCAAATCAGTCAATGTGATACAACACATCAATAAAAGTAAGAACAAGAACCATATGATACTCTCAATAGATGCTGAAAAAGCATTTGACAAAGTACAACATCCCTTCCTGATCAAAACTCTTCAAAGTGTAGGGATAGAGGGCACATACCTCAATATCATCAAAGCCATCTATGAAAAACCCACCGCAAATATCATTCTCAATGGAGAAAAACTGAAAGCTTTTCCGCTAAGGTCAGGAACACGGCAGGGATGTCCATTATCACCACTGCTATTCAACATCGTACTAGAGGTCCTAGCCTCAGCAATCAGACAACAAAAGGAAATTAAAGGCATCCAAATCGGCAAAGAAGAAGTCAAATTATCACTCTTCGCAGATGATATGATACTATATGTGGAAAACCCAAAAGACTCCACTCCAAAACTGCTAGAACTTATACAGGAATTCAGTAAAGTGTCAGGATATAAAATCAATGCACAGAAATCAGTTGCATTTCTCTACACCAACAGCAAGACAGAAGAAAGAGATATTAAGGAGTCAATCCCATTTACAATTGCATCCAAAACCATAAGATACCTAGGAATAAACCTAACCAAAGAGACACAGAATCTATACTCAGAAAACTATAAAGTACTCATGAAAGAAATTGAGGAAGACACAAAGAAATGGAAAAATGTTCCATGCTCCTGGATTGGAAGAATAAATATTGTGAAAATGTCTATGCTACCTAAAGCAATCTACACATTTAATGCAATTCCTATCAAAGTACCATCCATCTTTTTCAAAGAAATGGAACAAATAATTCTAAAATTTATATGGAACCAGAAAAGACCTCGAATAGCCAAAGGGATATTGAAAAAGAAAGCCAACGTTGGTGGCATCACAATTCCGGACTTCAAGCTCTATTACAAAGCTGTCATCATCAAGACAGCATGGTACTGGCACAAAAACAGATACATAGATCAATGGAACAGAATAGAGAGCCCAGAAATAGACCCTCAACTCTATGGTCAACTAATCTTCGACAAAGCAGGAAAGAATGTCCAATGGAAAAAAGACAGCCTTTTCAATAAATGGTGCTGGGAAAATTGGACAGCCACATGCAGAAAAATGAAATTGGACCATTTCCTTACACCACACACAAAAATAGACTCAAAATGGATGAAGGACCTCAATGTACGAAAGGAATCCATCAAAATCCTTGAGGAGAACACGGGCAGCAACCTCTTCGACCTCTGCCGCAGCAACATCTTCCTAGGAACAACGCAAAAGGCAAGGGAAGCAAGGGAAAAAATGAACTACTGGGATTTCATCAAGATCAAAAGCTTTTGCACAGCAAAGGAAACAGTTAACAAAATCAAAAGACAACTGACAGAATGGGAGAAGATATTTGCAAACGACATATCAGATAAAGGACTAGTGTCCAGAATCTATAAAGAACTTAGCAAACTCAACACCCAAAGAACAAATAATCCAATCAAGAAATGGGCAGAAGACATGAACAGACATTTCTGCAAAGAAGACATCCAGATGGCCAACAGACACATGAAAAAGTGCTCCATATCACTTGGCATCAGGGAAATACAAATCAAAACCACAATGAGATATCACCTCACACCAGTCAGAATGGCTAAAATCAACAAGTCAGGAAATGACAGATGCTGGCGAGGATGCGGAGAAAGGGGAACCCTCCTACACTGTTGGTGGGAATGCAAGCTGGTGCAGCCACTCTGGAAAACAGCATGGAGGTTCCTCAAAATGTTGAAAATAGAACTGCCCTATGACCCAGCAATTGCACTATTGGGTATTTACCCTAAAGATACAAATGTAGTGATCCAAAGGGACACGTGCACCCGAATGTTTATAGCAGCAATGTCCACAATAGCCAAACTATGGAAAGAACCTAGATGTCCATCAACAGATGAATGGATCAAGAAGATGTGGTATATATACACAATGGAATACTATGCAGCCATCAAAAGAAATGAAATCTTGCCATTTGCAACAACATGGATGGAACTAGAGCGTATCATGCTTAGCGAAATAAGTCAAGCAGAGAAAGACAACTATCATATGATCTCCCTGATATGAGGAAGTGGTGATGCAACATGGAGGCTTAAGTGGGTAGAAGAATAAATGAAACAAGATGGGATTGGGAGGGAGACAAACCATAAGTGACTCTTAATCTCACAAAACAAACTGAGGGTTGCCGGGGGGAGGGGGTTGGGGAGAAGGGGGTGGGATTATGGACATTGGGGAGGGTATGTGATTTGGTGAGTGCTGTGAAGTGTGTAAACCTGGTGATTCACAGACCTGGGGATAAAAATATATGTATATAAAAAATATATGTTTATAAAAAATAAAAAATAAAAAATAAAAAAAAAATAAAAAAAAGAGAAAAAAAAAAAAAATAAAAAAAAAAAATAAATAAAAAAATAAAAAAATAAAAAAATAAATAAATAAAAGACCTTGGAGGAGCCACCTGGGTGGCTCAGTTGATTAAAAAAAAAAAAAAAAAAAAAAAAAAAAAAAAAAAAAAATACACACAACCTGGACATATCTCAAGGTCATTATGCCTACTGAAAAAAGCCAATCTTAATAGATTATATACTGTAACAGATTCCATTCATAAAATATCTTTGAAAGAACAAAAGTATAGAGAATGAAAACAGGTGAGTTGTTGCCAGGAACTGGAATGACTGGGACAGATAGTAAGTGTGACTATAAAAGAGTTTTTTGATTCAAGAACGTGGACTTTCTTTCCATTTATTCAAATTTTAATTTCATCGAATAATGTTTGTAGTTTTAAGCATACAAGTCTTATACTTACACTCCTTTAGACAGTTTATTCCTAAGTATTTTAGTATTTTTTATGTGATTCTAAGAGGAGTTGTTTTCTTAATTTCCTTTTGAGATTTCTCATAGTTAATGTACAGAAATACATTGAAAGTTTATATATTAATCTTGTATCCTACAACTCTGCTGAACTTGTTTATTGTCTCTAGCAATTTCATAAGGGATTTCTTAAATTTTTCTACACACCAGATGTCACCTACAAATAGAGTTTTACTTCTTCCCTTCCAATCTTGAGGACTTCTATTTATTTTTCAGTCTATTTTTCCTGACTAGAACAGCCAGTACACTGCTAAATAGAAGTCTTGTTCCTAATCTTAGGCTGAAAGTAGTCTTTCTTCATTAAGTATACTAGCTGAGGGTTTTTCATAAGTCCCTTTACCATGTTGAGGAATTTCCCTTCCATTCTTGGTTGTTCGCATGTTTTATTGTGAAAGGATGTTGGATTTTGTCAAATGCTCTCCCTAAATCAGAAAGATCGAAAGATCATATCACCTTTGTCAATTTCTTTAATGATTAATGTTTATATATTATTCCAACCTTGCATTCCTGCAATAAACCCCACTTGGTCATGATGTATAAACTTTTGTGTATGTTGCTAGATTTGGTTTGCTAATATTTAGTTGAGGATTTTTGTGTATATTCACAGAAGATGTTGGTCTGTAGTTTTCTTTTTTGTGATGTTCTTCTTTTGTTTTAGAATCAAGTCCTTAATCTCATAGTATGAGGTGTTTCCTCCTTTTCCATTTTTGGAAAAGTTTGTGAAGGATTGGTGTCAGTTCTTTAAAAATTTGGCAGAATTACCTACTGAAGCCTCTGGTCCTGGTTTTCCCTTTGTGGGTAGTTTTTCCATTACGAATTTAATCTCTTTATTTGTAACAGGTCTGTTCAGGTTTTCTGTTTGTTCTTGAATTTGTTTGGGTAGTTTATTGTTTCTATGAATTTGTCCATTTTGTCTAGATTATCTACTTTGCCAGTATAGAATTGTTCATAGCATTCTCTTACAGTCTTGTTTTCCTTCTATAAGATTGATAGGAATGTCCTTTCTTTCATTTCTGATTTTATTTATTTGAGTGTTCTCTTTATTTGTCAGTTCAGCTAAAGATTTGTTAGTTTTGTGGATTTTTCAAAGAACCAACCTTTGGTTTCATTGATATTTTTCTATTTTTTTCCTCTTCTCTATTTATTTCTACTCTAACCTATATTGTTTGCTTTCTTCTGCTTGCTTTAGACTTAGTTTATCTGTTTCTAATTTCTTAAGGTAAAAAGTTAGGTTACTGATTTGAGATCTTTCTTCTTCTTCAGTGTAGACTTTCATAGGTATAAATTGCCCTCTCAGCACTGCTTTTGCTGCATCCTGTAAACTCCTGTATGTTTGTCTTAATTTTCATTCATTTCAACATATTTTCTAATTTTTTTTTACTTTTTGACCCATTTGTTCTTTAGGAATGTGTTACTTAATTTCTACATACTTTACAAATTTCCCAAATTTCCGTTATTGATTTCAGAGTTTCTGATGTCTGTAATCAAGAGTTTCTGATTTCTAATTATTGATCAGAGAACTTTGTGTAATATCCATCATCTTCAGTTTATTGAGGTTTGTTTTAATGGTCTAGCATATGATCTATCCTGGACAATGTTTTATGTGTGCATGAGAAGGATTGCACATTCTGCACTTGTTGGGTGGATTGGTCTAGAAAGGTCTCCTTCCCTTTCCTGTGTTATTGTGATATGTACTATATCCATCTACATTGTAAACTCCAAAATACATTGTTTTAATTATTACTATACATAATCTTGTGTCTTTTTAAATATCTGAGATTAAACTGAATCAATTATACATTTACAGAGTTTATTATATTAACCTTCTTATTTGGCATTTCTGATTCTATTTCCTATAGATTTGAGTTACCACTTGGTGTCATTACTTTACTCCAAAAACTGCTGTGTTCCCATCTACCTCCTTTGTGCTATTATTGTCAAATAACATTTGCATAAAATGTTGACACATAGTATGTTTCTATATGTAAAAAGCCTAGCTATATAAGTATATTCATATTTCTTAGGTAATTACTTTTTAAATCTGTTAAGAGGAGAAAAAATAAGCAATTTTACTGTCTTTTGTAATTAACTGACATTGTTCTTCATGTGGATTTGAGTTATTATCTGGTGTCATTTGCTTTCAGTCTGAGGAAGTTTTATTGTTTCTTATAAGTCAGACCTGCCAGCAATAAGTTCTTTCAGCTTCCCTTAATTTTCTCTTTATTTCTTAAAAGATAGTTTTGCTGGATATAGAATGATTGGTTGATAGGTTTTTAGTTTAAGCACTTTGAATATGTCATACCACTGTCTTTTGGGCCTCCATTGTTTTTAAAGCAGTTAGTTAGTTAGTTAGTTAGTTAGTTATTTTTAGAGAGGGAGTGAGAGAGGGGAGTGGGGACAGGGGCAAAGGGAGAGAGAATCTTAAGCAGGCTGCATGCCCAGCATGGAGCCTGACGCAGGGCTTGATCTCACAACCCTGAGATCTTGACAGGAGCTGAAATCAAGAATCAGACATTTAACCCACTGAACCACCCAGGTGCCCCTGACCTCCATTGTTTCTGATGAGCATCAGCTCTCACTCTTAATGCACTTTCCTGATATGTGATGCATTGTTTTTTTCTTGCTACTTTTATCTTTGCTGATTTTATCTTTGGGTTTCAAACCTTGTGACTATGATATGTCTGGGCATGGATCTCTTTGTGTTTGTCCTAGTTGAAGTTCATTCTTCTTGGATGTAGAGATTAATGCTTTTCATCAAATTTGGGAAATTTTTAGCCACAACTTCTAATAATTGTTATGCCCCCTCTCTCTTCTATCCATTATGCATATGTTGATACATTTAATGGTGTTTCTGATTTCTCTGAAGCTCTGATCATTTTTCTTCTTTCCTCCCACCATTTTACAGATTACATCATTACTCTGTCTTCAAACTCACTGATTCTTTCTTCTGCCAACTCAAATCTGTTGAAACTCCCAATAACTTTTTCATTTTAATTATTGTACTTCTCATCTCCAGAATTTTTATTTGGTTTTTCTTTATAATTTCTATCTCTTTGTTGATATTCTCTATTTCACGAGATATTGTCGTCAATTCTTTAAGTAGGTTTCCATTAGTTCTTCAAGAATAGTTACAATGGCTGCTTTGAAGTATGTGTCTACTAAGTCCAACATCTGAGCTCCTTCAAAATCAGTTTGTTTTGGTTGTTTTCTTGTGTATGTATCACAATTTCCTCTTTTATTGCATGTCTCAAAATTGTTTGGGTTGAGGGGCACCTGGTTGGTTCAGTCAGTTAAGCAGCTGCCTTCAGCTCAGTTCATGATCCCAGGGTCCTGGGCTTGAGCCCTGCATCAGGCTCCCTCCTCAGTGGGAGCTTGCTTCTCCCCCTCTCCTCCATGCTTGTGCTCTCTCTCGCTATCTCTGTCACTATCTGGCGCTCGCTCTCTCTCTCTCTCTCTCAAATAAATAAAATCATTTTAAAAAATTTGTTTTGGTTGAAAACTGATATTTTGGATATTATACTATCGAAACTCTGGATACAAATTCCCTACATCCCCCAGAGTTTGATGCTGTTGCTTGCTTAGTCATTTATTTATTTATTTATTTAGTGACTTGCTGAACTAACTCTGTAAAGCCAATTTCTCCTTCTGATAGATTTCGTCTTGCTTTGATCTCTTATCTCTTAGCCTGGCTCCCTACTGGTAGATTTTGTCTTGCTTTGATCTCTTAGCCTAGCTTCCTACTGGTCATCCCCCAAGTTAATGTAGTTAATGTAAGCCATTTTGGTCAAAGAAAAGTGTGTGTGTGTGTGTGTGTGTGTGTGTGTGTCTTAGATTCTGCTATCACAGTTAAAGGAATTGTTTTATTTGTTGGTTGGTTGCTTGGCTAATTGGTTTTTGCCCATGTTCAGCCAGAGACCAGGGTCTTGGATTTTCCCCCTCCAATCATTCCCCAAAATGGTCAACCTTGGCCAGGCACACAGTCTTCTAGACTCCAAAGGATTTGTGTGATTTTATGTTAAAGCCCAGCTTCCTGCATCAGAGTAGCTTATCGTTCAACCAGTGTTTGGTCAGAGGTTGCACTTAAGGCCCTTGTATCAGCAAGCCTTCTCCCTGTGTTGATGGGTCTTTGAGCAGCCTGGGGAATGTTTCCAAGTCCACTCCATGTCCTGCTGTGATTTCTTCTCAGTGGGTGAATGTTCTCTATACAAACTTCCTGACACCCAGTCACTTCCTGACAGCAATCTGAGGAGCATTCATCTTGGTATCTCCTTCTCTGGTTCTCTCTGTTAAACTTCTGGTTGCTGTCATTTTGCTTGTTGCCACTATTATAATGGAGCTATAGGCACTGTCTTAATTGCTCTTCACCAAAATCTCCACAGTTCTCAACAACACCCTTAACCAGAATTTCCCACCATGTATTTCAAAATAGTCAGTCTCCCTCAGTCAGAGCTGGGAGCTCTTAATCCTTATAGCCTGACTCTCCCTTGGAGAAAATCTCTGTACCCTGCACAGGATCTAGACATGTGGACAGCAAACCACTTATCTCAGAGTAACACCTCTATAAAAGCGATCTCTAGGGTGATGGTGTTCCTGTCTTCTTGGCTTGCCCCTCCTGCTATAGAGCCTCCCCCCTACAATCCAGCAAGGTAGGGACTGAGGTCCCAGGCTCACTCAGCTGTAGTAGAACTTCTACCTGTAGTAGAACTTCTACTCTACAGGTCAAGTCTGGAAAGGGGAAGCTCTCCTTTTCTTGGGTGCCCCAAATAGAGTACCTAGAATACTGTTTCTATA
This sequence comes from Mustela lutreola, assembly GCF_030435805.1. Classification (NCBI taxonomy): domain Eukaryota; kingdom Metazoa; phylum Chordata; class Mammalia; order Carnivora; family Mustelidae; genus Mustela; species Mustela lutreola. The sequence continues at coordinate 96,312,193 of NC_081292.1, forward strand.
AGATGGAACTGGCAGGGGAAGAATAGGCTATGACTCAGTTGCTACAGATTTCTTATTGATATTTAGAGATTTTCCTGAATAACTGTTTCCACGCTTGCTATATGCACTTAGTATAATTTCCAGGACTTTAAATTATTGTTTTAAATAATTTTCTCCCATTAAATGGTTGTTTTGTTGTGGATTGAATCCACCTTGCCCTTTACTCCAATATTCCAGAAATAGAGCCACCTCTGTGATACCTTTTACTGACTTTTCATCTAGCAGTGTCAAATGCATAAGTTTTACTGATTCCTCAGCCATTAGATGCACCTCTCTCATTAAGGTTGCTGATAACTTACCCTTTACAGATGGTCTAACACTTTTTTTCATATCTAATATTAAAGCACTGAGAAACAAATTTTGTCTTTCAAATTATTTAAATTCTTAAATTATTTAAATCATTCAATTCCTTTTTCTTTAAATTCTGGACTAATAGTCTTAAAGTGATAATGCAACAGGGGCGCCTGGGTGGTAGAGTCAGTTAAGCATCCGACTCTTAGTTTCAGCTCAGGTTGTGATCTCATGGGTCATGAGACAGAGTGCCGTGTCAGGCTCCACACTCAGCAGACAGTCTGCTGGAGACTCCCTCTGCCCCTGCCCAGGCTTGCGCACTCACTGTCTCTCTCTCCCTCCCTCTCTCTCTCACAAATAAATAAATAAATATTTTGAAAAATGAAACTAATATAATATCATTTGCCAATTATACTCCAATTAAAAAAAAGATAATGAAAAAGAAAACTTGTATCCGATGGATCCTTGTTGGTGTGGTTCTTATAAAACCAGTTGAACCATCTCTTGGAAGGTGGTAGCAAAGGTCCGGTGGCAGGGTTCTGGAGATCAGACATCTTAAAAGAGGGATGCCTAAATAGGAAAGGGAAATATTAATATAAAAGATTTTTGTAAGTAACATTCCAAGAGTTGAACCCTAAAAACATCCAATCCAATAAACTCCAAGAAGCTGGTGGAGGAAAATCTTCCAGTTATGCAGCAGCACTGCTTACTGAGTTTCTGAAAACTCCCACACTACATCTCAATGCTCCTAGTGATGTTGCTCCTAGCCTTGGTTGCCACCCAAAGCAGGCATGTGTGACCCAAGCCTTCTGCCCACTTGTCCAGGCAAATATAGCTTACAAAGGGTCTTCTGTAGTGGGGAGTCCTTCCAGGTTTATAACAAGCCACCAAACTTCAGCTCACAGGGGTTCTCCGGAGCCTTGGGAAATGGCCAGATGACCTAGAGACCCAAAACAGATCTGGGTGTCAAGCTTTGGTCTTGGTGATACCAAGTCAGGTGGGAGAGAGAGAAACTGGAAACATTCATCAGGGAGTTGGGGTCACATGTTGATGGAAACTGGAGGAATTAAAAATTTAGTAAGGACTGACAATTTGGGATAGGTAGCAGGATCCAGGCCAAAGTGCAAGTAGGTATCAAAATCGATCCTTCTACCCTGTCTGGGAAGTCAACTCAATGTCTACCAGACAAGACAGAGTTTGCATCTTCATCAGTTACCTGCAATTTACCAAAAGGTGCAAAATGGCTCAAAGACAATGAACAGCGCTAGACTCTGAATACCTAGAAGTATGTACTATGAACTGTCTTAGAATTTTCCATTGAAACAATATTTTTCCTTCTTCTCACTTTTTTAAAAAAGATTTTACTTATTTATTTGACAGACAGAGATCACAAGTAGTCAGAGAGGCAGGCAGAAAGAGAGGGGGAAGCAGGTTCCCTGCTGAGCAGAGAGCCCAGTGAGGGGATCGAACCCAGGACCCTGGGATCATGACCTGAGCTGAAGGCAGAGGCTTTAACCCACTGAGCCATCCAGGGGTCCCATCTTCTCCTCACTTTTGATCAAAAAATAATCTCAAAGAGAGATTAGTCTTGACCACAAAATAAGCCTGGTCTCATTAGATTTGACCTGGATATTGTCACAGGTACAGAAAGAATGATCATTTAGGGATGCCTGGGTAAACCAGCCAGTTAAGTGTCCAACTCTTGGCTTCAGCTCAGGTCATGATCTCAGGGTCATGAGATCATGCCCTGTGTAGGGCTCTGAGCTCAGCTTGGAGTCTGCTTGAGATTCTTTCCCCTCCCTCTCCCTCCTCTGCTCCTTCCCCCACTCACTCTTTCTCTCTCTCTCTCTCTCAAATAAATAAATAAAATCTATCAAAATTTATTTAAAAAAGAAAGAAAAGGACCGTCATTTACCACAGGCCTTCCTGAGTTTGCTCTGCTGCAAGTCTTCATAAGAAACCTCAGGTCATACTTCCAGAAGCTTCTGGTGCATTCGTCCAGTGCAGACCTGGAACCTCTTTTGTGAAGCAGCAGCTGAGACTCCAGTGCTCACCATGGCTGACAAAAAGTCCAAGGAGTCAGGATGAGGACAACGATCACATTAATGTGAAGGTGGCAGGACAGGATGGTTCTGTGGCACAGTTTAAGATTAAGAGAGAGACACCACTTAGTAAACTGATGAAAGCTTATTGTGCATGGCAGGGTTTGTCAAGGAGGCAGATCAGATTCTGACTAGATGGGCAGCCAATCAACGGAACAGACATCAATGCACAGCTGGAGATAGGGGACTAAGATGTAGGTGATGTGTTCCAGAAGGAGACAGAGCATCTGCCACAAAGGGAACCTACTGCTTCACTCCAGACCAAGAAGACATTCTCAATGACAGAACCACAATCTGGTTCCACCATATCCTGACCACTACAGTAGAAGTTTTCTCAATTCTTTCATTTTCCCCTTCCCCATTCCTTCATTGTACATGAAGTGTGTGTGCACAAGCATACTGCATATTTTAAAAATCTAAATGGCCAATGGTATTTTTGGATCGACCTCAAAAGGAGATGGGATGGGGAAAACACCGGTTCTCTCCATTAGGGGCATGTTCATCCAGCTCTTATCTCTATATTCTGTAAGTTATTTTGCGCTCACTGTTTAACAATAAAAGAACAACACAAAAATCTTTATATACCTTGTTTGGAGAATTTCAAAGTTTTTCATTTATCACTGTAACATCAAGGACAATTCAATAACTTTTTTTTTTACGTAGCTGTTTCATGTAGGGAAATCTGTCTTTAGGAATAAATTACTCCAAGAGAAATGAATCCTAGATCAGCTTTCCCTTCAAGTCAAGTGTCTTGTTTAAAGGTGGTTTTTTTTTTAAGATTTTATTTATTTATTTGACAGAGAGTGAGATCACAAGTAGGCAGAGAAGCAGGCAGAGAGAGAGGAGGAAGCACGCTCCCCACTGAGCAGAGAGCCCGATGTGGGGCTCAATCCCAGGACCCAGGTGCCCCAAGTGTCTTGTTTAAATAAACTTCTTATTTAAAAAAAAAAAAAGAATAAAAATAGATGTGGGTGCCTGGGTGGCACAGTTGGTTAAGTGTGGGCCTTCAGCTCAGTCATGATCCCAGGGTCCTGGGACTGAGCCCCATTTTGGGTTCCCTGCTTCTCCCTCTCCCCCTCACTTGTGCTCTCTCTCAATAACTCTGTCATTATCTCTCAAATAAGTAAATAAAATATTTAAAAAAAATAAAAATAAAGAGGTTGCCTGGGTGGTTCAGTCAGTTAAGTGACCGACTCTTGATCTCAGCTCAGGTCTTGAACTGAGTCATGAGTTCAAGCCCTACATGGGCTCCATGCTGGATGGGGCACCTACTTAAAAAAAAAAAAAAAAAAAAGAGTAAAAATTTTAAAATAAAATAAAAGCTTCTAGAAGTGGGGCGCCTGGGTGGCTCAGTGGGTTAAAGCCTCTGCCTTCAGCTCAGGTCATGATCCCAGGGTCCTGGAATCGAGCCCCACATCGGGTTCTCTGCTCAGTGGTGAGCCTGCTTCCCCCTTTCTCTCTGACTGCCTCTCTGCCTGCTTGTGATCTCAGTCAAATAAATGAATAAAATCTTAAAAAAAAAAAAAAAAAAAAAAGAGCTTCTAGGAGCTAAGAAACCAAGAAAAGAACCTGCCACCAGATTTCATCTACAGTACCTACAGACTTAGGGGAATCTTCTCTTTTCAAGGCTTGCAAAATATCCTAAAGCTCTTGGGCCTGCCAAGAGGTGACCTTCCCTACTCACCTGCAAAGCCAGGAGACCTGTAAGCCAGGAACCAGACCAGTGTTCCAGAGTTTTGTCAGCACTAGCTCCACGAAGTCAACCTTAGCTTCTTAAAAGTGTCTTGTCATGTCTGATTAGATGCTCATCGTTTTCAAATATGGCATTCCGGACAACACTTCGGATCCATAGCTGCTATTTCCAATTACATCCTGTTAATGAGGACAGATTCTTACTGACTTTGTGACAATAACTTACATTGCTAAGATAATTAGAGTGCTCAGTAAGAGTTCTGAATCTGGAGGGGTTAGGTAGGAAAAAAAAAAAGGATATCATTTATAAATGGAAGATTTCTGTAAAATCATAGTCTACTAAATTGTTTCAAGTAGCAGATAACTTAAAAGAAAAGAGAAATGAGCTCATTATATAGGCAAAATAATTAAATACATAATTAACCCTATTTTCAAAGAACAAATGTTTTGTGGTTTTCTAGGTATCCTCTGGAAAATTCAAAGACAAGTTCAGGCACAGAAGATACCCTGATGAAGCAACATTCTCAGACAGAACATTCCAGGTTAGCTCTTGGAAATTTTATCTTATTTATTTTTATCCTTAGGATTCAATCTTGGGAAGGCAAAAATCAGAGTTACCAGATCTAAATACTTAAGATAGGAATCAAATCATGGGGTGCCTGAGAAACAATATTTTACTATTCATTTTAAAGTGATGATAAAACATTATAGCATTTTTAGAAATAAACCTTCCAGATAATATGATTGCAGGGGCACCTGGGTGGCTCAGTGGGTTAAGCCTCTGCCTTCAGCTCAGGTCATGATCCCACGGTCCTGGGATCGAACCCCGCATCGGGCTCTCTGCTCAGCAGGGAGCCTGCTTACCCTCCTCTCTCTCTCTCTCTGCCTGCCTCTCTGCCTACTTGTGATCTCTCTCTCTGTCAAATAAATAAATAAAATCTTAAAAAAAAAAAAAAAAAAGATAATATGATTGCAGAGAACCTTGGCCCACATTCCCAAATGAGAAACTTTGTTTTCCTAAATAATCAAAGATATATTAATCAATATAAACCAGAGAAGGCTATCCTGGTAAGATAAATCCTTTTTGTTGCCTAGGTACATTAAATAGCAGAATAAGTAATCTTGTATCTTATAGGTGAGGGCATCAGCAGTAAACCAAGGCAACAAGCCCATCAGAGTGAAAAAACTTTGCTAAGATTTTAATTTTTCAAACTTGAGTATTATAAAAATAGGTACAATTCATTTCCAAATTTTGCCTTTCATTTCATTCTTTTATATTCTGGGACAAACAGATGGGACAAACAGATGGGACAAACAGACCAACCTCAGGCTATATGTTCAGGCTGCTATAACAAAATCCCATGGGCTGAGTGACTTAGAAGCAATAGACATCTATTTTTCACAGTTCTGGAGACGGGAAGTCTGAGATCAGGGTGCCAGCACAGTATGGTGGGGGACCCCCTCTGGGTCAGAATTCTCCTATCCTCACAGGGTGCCAGTGGCTAGGAATCTCTCCGGAGCCTATTTTATTTTGTTTATTTTTTAAAGTCATGACACTAAGAGGAAACTTTTATTTTAGTGTCTTTTCAGTCCTCAACTACATATGTATATATGTGAATATGATGGGAGGGATGTGTAAAACAGGGGAAGGGGACTAAGAGTACACATACCGTGATGAGCACTGAGTAATATACAGAATTGTTGAATCACATATGGGACACCTGAAACTAATATATAATACTCTAAGTTTAAGGAAGGAAGGAAGGAAGGAAGGAAGGAAGGAAGGGGCGCCTGGGTGGCTTGTTAGTCAAGGGTCCGGCTCTTGGTTTCAGCTCAGGTCATGATCTCAGGGCCCTGGGATGGAGCCCAGCGTCAGGCGCCACACTCAGTGGGGAGTCTCCCTGAGGATTCTCTCCCTCTCCCTCTACCCCTTCCCCTGCTCTCTCTCTCTTTCTAAGAAATAAATAAATTTTAAAAGAGAATAAAAAACTGGAGTCTCCTATAAGAGCACTAACCCCATTCATGACTTAAGCACCTCCCAAAGTCCTACATCCTAATGTCCTGACCATTTTTGAAGGATTTTAGGATTTCAGTGTAAGAATGTTGGGGGTTGGGGAGGCACAGACCAGACCACAGTGGGTCCATGTGGTCAGAATTAATCTCACGGTGTTACTGAGATGTTCTTGGTTTGTTGTTGTTGTTGTTGTTTAAAGATTTTATTTATTTATTTGACAGACAGAGATCACAAGTAGGCAGAGAGAAAGAGGAAGGAAAGCAGGTTCCCCACCGAGCAGAGAGCCCGATGTGGGGCTGGATCCCAGGACCCTGAAATCATGACTCAAGCCAAAAGCAGAAGCTTAACCCACTGAGCCACCCAGGTGCCCCTTCTGAGACATTCTTAACATTAAGTGTGTTCGTGGTTGCCATTGTCAGATGAATCAGTAAGTAAGCACTTAAAGGTTTTCTTGGTTTCAATTGCCAATATAGTAAATATCAATAGTTAGAACCTCAGAGAAAGCTTTTGGGGTCCTCAGTAACCTGAAGAGTGAAGAAAGGGAACCACACCTCTTCTTTGGGACAAAACTACTGTTTTCCTTGAGAAACAGAAATTTACAGATAGTTGTGTTTCTCCAAAACTCTTTCTCTCATGTGTAATGAAAACCACATACTAGTGGTCATTTTAACCAAAGTGGCTAACTTCCGGTTCGCAGAAATAGTCGAGGGGGGATCACTGCGCTGTTACACACCAGCACTTTGCCACAGACAGACTAGCAGAACTCATGAACACAGGCAGTGCAGCTCTGTCCAGCCTCACCCCTCCCTTACACACTTCTCAAAGCCACCAAAATGAGCATGTTTGTTACAGGCCCACAGACACAGCCCTCTGGAGCAAATACAAGTAAGAAGCAAAAGAATGTAAAATTGAAATTATGCTCAGTAGCCAATGATTCAGCATTCTCTGACTTGGGAAATGATCCAGGTATCTATCTAGTGAATGGCCATTAATTAACCCAGGGTAGTATAACTCCAGGGGTTTAAATTACACAAACATCTCGGCAATTATCTTCAAGTGGACCGACCAGGAAACACAATTACTGCTAAAATCAAGTTTGTCAGAATGATAATCTGACTTGGTTAAATACAAATATATATGTCTCATAATCTTAAACAGGTAGTATAAATAATGCTAGCTTATTTGATCACCAAATATGCATAAAATTAGGAAGAATATAGCCAAATAGATAAAAATATAAGCTTGTATAACACTTAATGCTCAGAGAAGACACAAATGTCTTTATTAAACCAAAAATACTAAATTAGTTCGAAAATATTAGTCTCATTTGCATAAATAGTGTGAACTTGTTCTTAAAATATTTCTGAGTTAATTTCTATAAATTTTTTTCTCACTTTTTGCTGTTTTAAAGTACTAAGAATTCAGTTTCCTTAATTTCTGGGAATCTTTAACAATATTCTATTCATATAAGGTGCCTGTCAATATCTAAGCCAATCAGAACAGAGCTCCTTTAATTTAGGTGATTTTATAATCTCAATTGGCAATACCATCCAGAGATAGAAAAATATCACACATTCACACAGTGAGAAGTAAAGGTCTTTCTGAATTGCAGAGACATATATCAATAGGCAGACAGACACAGACAGATTTCTCATAGCTCCATTTCTAAAATTTCAGCCCTGGGGGCACCCGAGTGGCTCAGTTGGTTAAACATCTGCCTTCAGCTCAGGTCATGATCTCAGGGTCCTGGGATCGAGCCCCGCGTCAGGCTCCCTGCTCAGCTGCTTCTCCCACTCCCACTCCCCTTGCTTGTGTTCCTTCTCTTGCTGTCTCTCTCTGCCAAATAAATAAAATCTTTAAAAATAAATAAATTAAATAACATTTCAGCCCTGGTCAACAGTAAATACAGGTTAACGGAATTCACTGCTCCATGTCAAGAACTGTTCTCTTCCCAGTGGCTTTGAATCCTTAACTGATTTCAGCTCAAAGCAGACAAACAGAAAACAGTAACAAACAAGATTCACTGTCATCTTTAACACAACAAAGATAACATCTCTATAACATAAATGGTCAGACCATGAAACCAAAAGAAGCCAGCTCCAGAAATCAAGTGAGCACTCAAAAAGAATCAAAATAGAATCCTTACCATGCTATTGAGTTATACAAGTTCAGGGCGCAGGACCAGAAGTCGGACATAGCATTGATTTCAGACCACCAGCCAGGAACAGAGAGGCTCATCACATGGGTGAGGTAATTAGGGATCCCACCACAAGCTTTGCTCCTATACAAGTCACAGCATCAAAACTATCAAAGATAAAATCCACATGGGGTGTCTGAGTGGCTCACTTGGTTAAGTGTCTGCCTTCAGCTCAGGTCATGATCCCAGCATCCTGGGATGGAGTCCCACAATGAGCTCCTTGTTCAGCGGGGAGCCTGCTTCTCCCTCTGCCTCTGCTTGCAGCTTCCCTGCTTATGCTTTCTCTCTAACAAATAAATAAAAATCTAAAAAAAAAAAAAAAGATAAAATGCACCAACAATTAAGGAAATGGTGTTACACAGAATATTGCAGTAGGGAGAATGCTCATTAATGAAGAATATCTCAAAAAGGAAGGAGTCTGGCATTTTATACAGGCAGGTAGACAAAGGGTCATGAGGGATGAAAGGTAGAGGTGAGCCCTATCTCAGAGTATGTGAGGATAGGGTGGTCTCTTACCAGAACATGAAGTCAGGGGAATTTCTCAACTGTCACTGCTTTCCGGGAGCACAGGGCACAGATAAAGTTCAGTGTGGTATGTATCTAGGTCAGTTTCATATCTTCCACTCTTCTCATATTTTCATTGCTAAGTTATAGTTTTGCCCAGTTCTATGGAGCAATCCCTCACTTTCATGAGTCCAAAAACTCTGTGACATGTCAGTTTCCTCTTTTTCAGCCTCTTTAAATGTAGATGGTATAACTGTGGGTTGAGGAAGCAAGTCTTCTAATCTATTTTTAAGCCAAAAATCCATCTTAAAATATTAAAAAAAAAATAGGTGCCTGGGTGGCTCAGTTGGTTGAGCATTTGCCTTGGGCTCAGGTCATAATTTGAGGGTCCTGGGATGGAGTCCCGCTTCTCCCTCTCTCTCTGCCACTCCCCAACTTGTGCACTCGCATGGGTGCATGCACTCTCTATCAAATAAATAAAATGTTTAAAAACAAACATATATATATTAAAAATAATAGGGGAACCTGGGTGGCTCAGTGGGTTAAAGCCTCTGCCTTCGGCTCAGGTTATGATCTCAGGGTCCTGGGATTGAGCCCCGAATTGGGCTCTCTGCTCAGCAGGGAACCTGCTTCCTCTTCTCTCTGTCTGCCTCTCTGCCTACTTGTGATCTCTGTCTGTCAAATAAATAAATAAATAAATCTTTAAATTAAGTAAATAAATAAATAAATATTAATATAAATGAATTTTATTTACCTTAGAATAAAATTTTAAATGCTAAAATAGTAACAGTTTGAGATTTTAAAAAAAAGTAGATGTAGACCTAGTTGCAGTGATCAGAGAAGAAAAATATATCAAAGGCATCAAAATTGGCAAGAAGGAACCAAAACTATCACTATTTGTAGATGACATGATAGTGTATATAGAAAACTCTAAAGACTCCACCAAAATAAAACTATTAGAACTGACAAATGAATTCAATAAGGTTGCAGGATATAAAGTAATATATACAGAAATCTATTGCATTTCTATACACTCATAATGAAGTAGCAGAAAGAGAAATTAAGAAAACAATCACATTTACAATTGTACCCAAAAGAATAAAACACCTAAAAAGATAAATAAAATACCTGGGAATAATATTTTTTTAGTATATGTGCTGCCAAAGCCAGCACAAGGGAATAATTTTTTTTTAAGATTTTATTTATTTATTTAGTTGAAAGACAGAGCGCACAAACAGGAAGGGTGGCAGGCAGAGGGAAAGAGAGAAGCAGGCCCCCCACCAAGCAGAGAGCCCGACTTGGGGCTCGATAGCAGGACCCTGGGATCACGACCTGAGCCGAAGCAGAGGCTTAACCCACTGAGCCACCCAGGCAAGTCCCCACACCAGGAATAAATTTAACCAGGAATGTGAAAGACCTCTCCTTTGAAAACTTGTAAGACATCGATGAAAGAAATTGAAGATGACATAAATAAATGGAAAGACATTCCATGTTCATGGACTGGAAGAACAAATATTGTTAAAATGCCCGTACTGCCCAAAGCAATCTACAGATCCAGTGTAATCCCTGCCAAAATATCAATAGCATTTTTAACAGAAATAGAACAAAAAAATCCTAAAATTGATATGGAACCACAAAAGACCCCAAATAGTGAAAGCAATCTTGAGAAAGATAAAACTAGAGGTATCACAATCCCAGACTTCAAGAGATACTACAAAGTTACAGTAATCAAACAAGCATGGTACTGGCACAAAAATACACACACATAGATCAATGGAACCAAACAGTGTCCAGAAATAAACCCATGTTTATATGGTCAATTACTCTATAACAAAGGAGGCAAGAATATACAATGGGATGATGTCAGTCTTTTCAATAAATGGTGTTGGGAAAACTGGACAGCTACATGCAAAAAAATGAACCCAGACCATTTCCTTACACCATGCACAAAAGTAAACCCAAACTGGATTAAAGACTGAAATGTGATCTAAAAAAAATTAAAAAAGACTGAAATGTGAGACCATAAAACTCCTAGAAGAAAACATAGGCAGTAATCTCTTGGACATCAACCTTAGCAACATATTTATAGATATGTGCACTCAAGCAAGGGAAATAAAAGAAAAAATAAACTATTCAAACTACAACAAAATAAAAAGCTTTTGCACAGTGAAGGAAACCATGAACAAAATGAAAAGGCAAAACTACTCAATGGGAGAAGGCATTTGCAAATCATACGTTGGTAAGTGGCTAATATCCAAAATATTTAATATATAAAGAAGTTATATGACTCAACACCATAAACACAAACAATCTGATTTAAAAAGAAGCAGAGGGGGCACCTGGGTGGTGCAGTCAGTTAAGCGTCTGACTCTTGATCTCTGTTCGGGTCTAGTCTTAGGGTCCTGAGATCAAGCTCCACATCGGTTCCCTGCTCAGCACAGAATCTGCTTGAGACTCTTTCTCTTTCTCCCTATCCTGTTCCTACTGTTCACTCTCTCTTAAATAAATCTTTAAAAAAAAATAGGCAGAGGACCTGAATAGCCATATTCCAAAGAAGACACACAGCTGGCCAACAGACACATAAAGAGATGCACAATGTCTCTAAGCAGCCGGGAAACCACAATGAGATACTACCTCACACCTGCCAGAATGGCTAATATTAAAACAAACAAACAAACAAACCCAGGAAATAACAAATGTTGGCAAGGATGTGGAAAAAGGGAACTTTTGTGCACTGTTGTTGGGAATGTAGAGTTGCAGCTGCTGTGGAAAACAGTATGGAGGTTCCTCAAAAAATTAAGAACAGAAATACCATGTGATCCAGTAATGCCACTAACAAGTATTTATCCAAAGAAAACAAAAACACTAACTTGAAAAGCAATATGCACCCCTATATTTACTTCAGGATCATGTACAATAGCCAGAATACGGAAGCAACCCAAGTGTCTACCAACAGATGAATGGATAAAGAAGATGTGATATATAGGGATGCCTGGGTGGCTCAGTTGGTTAAGCTGCTGCCTTCAGCCCAGGTCATGATCCCAGGATCTTGGATTGAGTCCTGCATCAGGCTCCTTGCTCAGTGGGGAGCCTGCTTCTCTCTCTGCCTCTGCCTGCCTCTCTGCCTGCTTGTGCTCTCTCTGAAAAATAAATAAATAAAATCTTAAAAAAAAAAAAAGATGTGGTATATAGACAATGGAACATTACTCAGACATCAAAAGAATGAAATCTTGCCTTTTGCAACACATGGATGGACCCAGAGGGTATTATGGTAAGTAAAATAAATCAGAGAAAGACAAATATATGATTTCACTTATATATGTAATCTAGAAAAGAAAACCAACCAACACACACACTCTTAAAATACAGAGAACAAACTGATGGTTGCCAGAGGGGAGGTGGATGAGAGAACTGATGAAATAGATAAAGGGGATTAAAAGGTATAAACTTTCAAGTTATAAAATAACGAAGTTGTAGAGATGAAAAGTACAACATAGGGAATATAGACCTAATAAGCAATAAAAGGAATGTACATAAATAAGTGTGCGGGGGGAGGGTGTGGGGGTGGCTCAGTGGGTTAAGCATCCAACTCTATTTCTGCTCAGGTCATGATTTCAGGATCCTGGAATCAAGTTCTGGATCAGGCCCCATGCTCAGCGGGGAATTTGGTTCCCCTCTCTCCTTCTGCCCCTCCCCCAGCTCAAGCACTCTCTCTTCTCTCTATGAAATAAATAAATCTTTAGGGAAAAAAAAGAAGTGTGTGGGATACCATTTTTTTTTAAAGATTTTATTTATTTATTTGCCAGAGAGAGAAAGAGCAAGCGAGCCCAGGCAGGCAGAGTGGCAGCAGAGGCAGAGGGAGAAGCAGGCTTTCCACCAAGCAAGGAGCCCGATGTGGGACTCAATCCCAGGATGCTGGGATCAGGACCTGAGCTGGAGGCAGCTGCTTAACCAACTGAGCCACCCAGGCGTCCCTGGGATATCATTTTTACGGAAAAGTCCCACCACTAAGACCGCACTCCCTACTGTCTATTTCATTTCATTTTTCTTCATAGTGAAACCAACTTCCAACATACTATATGTATTATTTAACATATTATAAATTTTCTAGTTTCTATTTGTTTATTATGAGCTTCTCTCTACTAGAATATAAATTCCTTGAAGGCAGAGATTATGATGACTGATAATTCTCAGAACTTAGACTGACACTGCACTACAGTAGGCTCTCAGTAAATTTTTTAAAAAATTTTTATTTGACATTTTTTTAAAACATATTTATTTGACAGGCAGAGATCACAAGTAAGCAGAGAGGCAGGCAGTGGAGGGAGGGAAACAGGCTCCCCACTGAGCAGTCTGGGGCTCAATCCCAGACCCAGGGATCATGACCTGAGCTGAAGGCAGGGGCTTTAACCCACTGAGTCACCCAGGTGCGCCTCGGTAAATATTTTTTGACTGAGTATCAGACTGTCAAAACTTAATAGAATGATACTACCTTGTGTTGGTGAGGTTTTAAAGAAATGGACAGTGTCATAAACCATTTTGTAGATGAACTGATGAATTTTCTGCTGGACAGATTTGTTGTACATAAAAAATGTAAAATGTATAAACTTCTGAAAAAATAATAATATTGCCAAATAAGAAGACAATGTATACTTTTTTTTTTAATTTACTTATTTGTCAGAGAGAGAGAGAGAGACAGATGCAGGCTCCACACTGAGCAAGGAGCCTGACATGGGATTTGAACCCAGGACTGGATCCCAAGACCCTAAGCCGAAGGCAGACACTTAATTGACTGAGACATCCAGGCGTCCAGACAATGTGTACTTCTAAAAACAGCAAGTTCAATACACAAGATCTGCTATGTTCACTGTCTGGCCAATAGAAATGCCTCCCCAGTTTAGCTTGTGTGGTTCCACTCAGCCAGCGCCCACTTCACTGCTCCCAGGTCCCCCCACAAGGGTGTCAGTGCCCCAGGCAACCCCCACCCCCCGACCCCACAGGCAACAGCGCAGACACCCTTAGGTTAAGGAGGCCAAACACCACAAGGCCTTGCTCAACAGTGAGAAATCCCATGTGAGGTCCTTCAGTTATGCCCTGACCAAGGGAATGCCTGTGTGAGATGGCCTGTTTCCTTGGCTTCCCCGAGGAAGCTTAAGGAGACAAACCAAAGGCAAGGTCTGGGGGCAGGCAGCAGCGTCTGCCGAGCTAAGTGCACAGCACCCTCAGATGGGATGCTCAGCTAGAGCCCCCTTGTGGGGGGAGCAAGCCGCAAGCCAGACATTCAGCCTTTCCCCAACCCACCAATGTCTGTAGCCATACCAGGTCATGACAACCAAAATGCCCCCAAGTGTTTCCAGCATGCCCAAGCTGCCCCATCCAAAACAGCAGCTGACGGCCACTTGCAGCTACTATAAATATAGTATGATCATATTTATGTAAGGAGATAGAAATTAAAATACATTATGAAGTAATACTATATTTTATGTATTACCACAAAAATATGTGTAAATCATAACATATTATGAATAATGAATTAAGATTAAAAATTCAGTTTCCCAGTCTCACCAGCAGATTTCCAGGCACTCAGAGCTACACGTGGTATTTCAGCAGCTCTGAACTGGACAGCACAGGTCTGGAGCATTTCCACAATTACAGCATGAGGTCTATGAACAACATACCCCTAGTGGCTCTGCTGCCCCCAGCTGCGGGCCACCAGGATGGATCGGCAAGTCCCCTGCCCCACTGCCTGGGGGATGTGAACAGGGCCAGACCCTTGGCTCTGAACAGTGACCTGCAGATGGTGGTATGGCCCAGTGACGCTGTGCAACGCACCTCTTGTGTCACACAGCCTTGTGTCTAACCAACGCAAGGTCCCCAGAAAATCCAACACAAGCTAGACAGAGTATTGGGGGCCAAGGAGCAGGATGTGAAGAAATAAGACTTGAGAAGATAAGCATCTAGACAGTATTACTTTTAATAAATGAAAACGGAAACTCAAGGCCTTGGAAGTGTCACAGTTGGTGCACAAGGGACCACTGTGCTATATGGACTGTGAAGGGGTGACCCCGAAACAGGGGGAACTCAGGAGGGAAGAGAAGGGCAGATGTGTGCAGGTGGGGGAGGAGGTCAGCCCAAGGGAAGGGCCTACATTAGCAAAGCCACAGAAGAGCAGAGTCACCCTGTTGCTAGGGCCCAGTGGCCCCAAAGAGAGCTCCACAGGGCAGGGTGAGAGCTGCTGGGGCCTAGAGGGGCAGGCCTAAAATGCCAGATAAGGAATTTGAAATTTAATTTTTAGGGGTGCTTAGATGGCCCAGTTGGCTGGGCATCCAACTCTTGATTTCAGCTCTGGTCATGATCTCAGGGTTATGGGATCAAGTTCCATGTCAAGCAAGACCTTGCTGAGCAGGGATGGCCAAAACAGAGAAGGAAGGGAGATGCCACCTTGAAAACACCTAGAAGGAGCCATGGATTAACACTTGCAACTGCCTGGTTCTGGAGGAAAAGGCACTTGCATGGCTCAGACAGGAGCCTGACTCTTGATTTTGGCTCAGGTCATGATCTCGGGGTCATGAGATCAAGCCCCTCAATGGGCTCCATGCTGGGCTCTCCATCTCCCAAGTCTCCACAAAAAATAATAAAATAAAATAAAACAAAGCAAAAGGCTTACTCTATCCCCTTCCCCCTCTGGGTGGTTGGAGCTGGGATCCACCTGATATTGTACTGAGATCCACTACAGTGGGAAGGGAAGAGCAGCCATTGAGGGACCCCTCCCCCACACCCCGAGGGTTGCCTGGGTAGCTCAATAATTTCAGCAGTTAAGCATCAGATTGTTGGTTTTGGCTTGGGTCATGGTCTCACGGACAGGAGATCAAGGCCTGTGTCATCAGGCTCCACCACTCAGTGCAGAGTCTGCTTGGGATTCTCTCCCTCTCCCATACCCTCCCCCTCTACCCCTTCCCCTGCTCTCTCTCTCACAAACATACATACATACATAAAATCTTTTAAAAAAGAGAGACCGCCCACCTACTGGATGTGTGACAGGCACTGACCAACACTGGACAATAGGTCCCTTCCCAGTACTTCTGGGTCTGATACCTCCAAGAGGTTGACGTCAGTCCCTGTCTGGCCTCTGACCATGTAAAGCAAGGTTATCTGCCACCACAGAAAACACAGATTAGGGCTTCAGAACAAGGATTTGGTTTAAAAACAAAGTAACAATTTCTAGGGATCTCTTGTGTTTGTCAGAGTCTCTTGCTGCTTCCTATCTCAATCCACAACAATCTACTGCAAATTGGTGCTCAGAATGATGGTGTGGGATTTGTATTTTTGATTCTCTTCAGATGCATTACACTACCAAGGGTAATTACACATTTGTTTGTCAGCATCAAGGGTAGAGTGTGAGAGGAGGTGCTGTTTTAGGATGGTCAGAGGACATTCTGAAGAGGGACATTCAAACTGAGACCTGAACAAAGGGTGTAAGCTGAAAAGTATTGGAGGATGGGGTGTGGGGACGAATGCTCTAGGGTGAGAACAAGGAAAAAGGGCACTGAGGTGGAATGATTTTGACATACCCAGAAACAACTCAGACCACCGTATCCGGGCCAGAATGAGGGAGGGGAGAGTCATGGGAGAGGTGGTAGAAGGGTGTGGCGGGTAGGAGGGGTTATGGGGCAACAAAAGGATATGGTTCCTGTGAAAGCAGGGAAGCATCAGAGGAAGTGAGGGCGTCCCCAGCTGTTGTATGAACAGCTAGGAGGCCTGGACCAAAAGGGGTACTGAGACAGAGTCCTGGGACAGGGGGGCATTAGCCAGCTGGCCAGACCAGAGGAAGGATCAGTCATGGAGGAGATGCGGTGGCCCAGGCACCACATGGACTACGCAAGTAGAGCTGCAGGGTGCGAGAGGGTGTGTGACTTCCTGAAACAAGAAGGAAGAGCGGGGTAGCAGTTACAGGTTTTGGGGGATTTGGAGGAGAAATTGGGAATCAGAAGTTTCATTTTATATGTCATCTTCAAGATGTCTATTGGATATCCAGTGGAGAAGTGAGGGAGGGATCTGCCCAAGGTCCTGCATAAGATGGCTTGCAACAACACAGGGCATGTACGAAAGAGCAGGGAGGCCTAGGCACCCCACGTAGGGCAAACCCAGGAGAGCTGGGGCCCCGCTGCTTGTACCATGTGCTGTTCTGGAAGCAATGCTCTCAGGAGGGAGGGCACAACTGTGTCATGTCCTGCTGGAAGTTAAGGAGGCTAGGGACTGAAATTTTACTGTACTTGGCCACAGAAATATTTGGTGGCCTGGTTGCGAACCATTTTGCGGGCACAAGGGGATGAAGGGGATTCAAGGAAGAATAGGGTTAAGTGGAGACATGGGGTTTCAGATTCTTTAAGTGAATTCTGCTGTAGTAGCTAGAGGGGAGCAGGTATCTAGAGATGGTTTTTTTTAAAAATATTTTATTTATTTATTTGACAGAGAGAGATCACAAGTAGGCAGAGAGACAGGCAGAGAGAGTGGAAGGGAAGCAGGCTCCCTGCTGAGCAGAGAGCCCGATGCAGGGCTCGATCCCAGGACCCTGAGATCATGACCTGAGCTGAAGGCAGAGGCTTAATGCACTGAGCCACCCAGGCGCCCCTAGAGATGGTTTTATTATGTCCATCTATCAGTGTGGGAACCAACCCTGAACAGGTTTCTGGTTTTATACAATTCTATTCCTAGGGAGGATCTCCTTATGTTTAAAACTCCATCACACAACCTGTTGTCTTGCTCTACCACCAACTTTTGGGGTGACCTCAAGTAGGTTAACTTCCCCATATTTCTGTTTTCCCTCATTGGTACAATGAGCGGAACAATCCTGACTTTTACATCTCATAGCTGCAATTGCTCCAGTTCCAGGTCAACATTCGTGATTGTCTGTGTTTTGACAGTAGCCACCCTAATGGCTTTGCCCATGGTAAGTGATCAGGATGATCACTATTATTACATGTGCAAAAGAATTTCAATCTAAAATGGAACCAGAGGATACGAAATGGATGTGCCCTCAGCAAAACTTAAGAACCAAAAAGAAGGGCGCCTGGGTGATTCAGCTGGTTAAGCATCTGCCTTTGGCTCAGATCATGATCCCAGGGTCCTGGGATCCAGTCCCAGGCTCCCTGCTCAACCCTACCCCTCTGATGCTCCCCCTGCTTGTGCTTGCTCTCTCTCAAATAAATAAAATCTTAAAAAAGAAAAGAAAAAGAAAAAACTGAAAAGCTGACTTCCTTTAAATCCTCGATTCACAGAAGATGGAAATTTATCTCCTGACCAATGAATATCCACCAAGAATTTCTTCCTGGGGTGCCTGGGTGGCTCAGTTGGTGAAGCGTCCAACTCTTGGTTTCAGCTCAGGTCATGACCTCAGGGTCCTGGGATGAAGCCACACATCAGGTTCTGAGCTCTACATGGAGTCTGCTTGGAATTCTCTCTCCCTCTGCCACTTCCCCAACTCATGCACATACACTCTCTCTATCTCTAAAATCTTTAAGAAAAAAAAAAAGAATCTCTCTTTATCCAGAGGCCAGTGAACTTACCATTCGGACTATGGCTGAATTCCCCCATCTTTGCACTCCTTACCATAAATACAGCTCCCCACCCCCCAAATCCTCAATGGGAGTCACCTATAGCTTGCTATAGTTTGCATTTCCCAAACTGTAGTTCTTACGCCATTCCCAAATAAACTCAATTTCTGGTAATTCAAGCTTGCCTCAGTTTACCTCTTCAGGTTGCCACAAGTGAGATAACAACTGTAATATATGCTGAAAAAGAACACTGTATGTCAGGATTCAACCAGGAAAAAGGTATCCAGGGGAATTTAATGGGGAAACTGGTTACATAGGTTAATAGAAAGGCTGAGAAGCCAGAAATGACAATAGCAGAAAGCCAGGAACACCTACCTCTTCCAAGGGTAGAGGACAAAGCAATGTCACCTGTCCACTGGGTGGTACCAGGTCATGCAGTCATGGGGAAGCCAGTACCAAGGTGATAAGAAGAGCCAAAAGAATATACCCTGGCCTCTCTGTGTCAGTGTCTCCAAAGCCAGGTGACTGAGGATTACTAGAAACAGCCTGCAGCGATAGGCACTGCCTCCCATCCCCAGGACAAAGGAAGGAATGGTCTTCTGGAGCAAGGAAGCCAAAGACCTATTCAACAGTAGACTGCTGTGCAACTTACCTATATTGCACTTCATATTACAAAAGGACTCCTGTGCCATCACATTTAAGTTCACAAGAGACATTTATAAAGTCAAGCAAAAAAGGTGTTTCAATCAATGGCTTCAGGCAGGATCTAGAGCCTTTCAAGCACCTTTACGACAATGAATTGACAGCTCCATGCATTTGCAGCAGCCTTTAAGGTCCTAGGAAAAGGGACATGAAAGAGACCCTGTGCTCAAGTTGCTGGCAAATACATAAACAAGTAAATTTTCACAAATTGGGAAAGGTGAGAACATCAGAAGTAGCTGGAGGCGCTGCTCCATCTAAATGTCCAGTAGTAGAAACTACCCAGGCCCAAACAAGTGACACAGAAGCCCTGGAGGAGACCTCAAAAAGGCTCTAAGTAAGAGCAGGATCCCTGGGAGCCACATCAGGACACATCAGGAAATGATTGGAGATCCGGCCAGCTTATCAGTGATCTGCCCAAGTCACTGTGATGAGGGAGCAGGAGGCTGGCTGAGGACAAAGCAAGAGCTGGCGCCTTGCACCCCCCCCCTTCCATCCGCTCCCCTCCATAGGTGTAGCATTCCTCAGGCACCCCTGACTGCCATAAAATGATAAATAGTTAACTTGCTAAGATCACAATCCTACAAGACAGGAGTCTCCCTTGGTTTGCAAATGTCCTTGAGATTTACAAACAAAGAAGTTACCTTATCAATAGCCCAAATTCCAAAGACACAGAACTCAGTTTCTCAAGCCTAATGTCACCCTCCCCTCCATAAAAACCGAAGGAGGTGGAGGTAGAAGGAAAAGTAAATAAAGTTAAATTTCTTCTAAACCTAAATCTCATTAACAAGGATGCTTGATGGCAGGAATGTAACATTCCACCAGGAGACTCTCAATTGTCTTTACTTAATAGTAACTAAGCCTTCAATATCCTGATAGTATTCTTTGCCCCAATAGCCCTTTGTCCTCACCTACCCAACTCCTGCGTATATAACCAACCACCCCTCACAACCCGGGGCAGCCGCATCTCTGCCTGCCCACGGGCCCTGTCCCCGTGCTCTAATGAATCACCTTTTGCACCAACGAGGTCTTAAGAATTCTTTCTTTAGTCGTCGGCTCCGAACCTCCTCACCCCACCGAACCTGACTTAGGTTCTGGGACTTCATCAACTGGACCCAGAGATGTCAGGAGCACAAAAAGGTGAACCAAAAATGTAAAAAATGGGCACCTACAAGTCTTGTACATGGGGCTTGAAGGAGTCAAGAATATTGCCAGGCCTCTGCTGAAAGGGGGAACAGAAGATAAGCTGGTTGTGGAGAGGGGGGTTAAATCCTTCATCAACTTCGGTAGCCTTTCCAAAGAAACCACGTTTAAGTCCTGCAGATTTGAACTTTTTAAAAGATTAAATTTATTGAGAGGAACTGCAGATTAGCATACAGTTTTAAGAATAGGGAGAGAGTCTCCCAAAGGCGACATCTTGCAAAATTACAGGGCTGTATAACAAGCAGGATACTGATACCCATAAGCTCAAGATGCAGAACTATCCCATCACCACCACAAGGGTCCCTCATGTAACCTTTTATAACCACACGCACCCCGTCCTCCAACTAACTTATAATGCCGACATAATTAATTCAGTCCGTAACAGCGCCCAACAGGAATAACTCCAGGCGCCAAGATGGTCAATGCAGGGGGACTGTAAACCCGTAAACCCGACTGCCGGTAACCGCGCCGCCCCAAGTCTGCAAGAAAGCAACCCCGCCTCTTCCGCAAGGGCCGCAGGTCCCACCCCTCCCGCCCAGGGCGTAGCCGCTTCCGCCAGCAACCGAGGAAAACCGGAAGTGGGCACCAGCCCTCGCGTCCCGCGGCCGCTCCGGCCAACATGGCGGACCTCCACCGCCAGCTGCAGGAGTACCTGGCGCAGGGTAAAGCCGGCGGGCTGACGGCCGCCGAGCCGCTGCTCGCTGCGGAAAAGACTGAGGAGCCCCCGGCAGGGGGCGGGCCGGCAGGGGCGTGGCTGGGCCGCGCGGGCCTGCGCTGGACGTGGGCGCGGGGCCCAGCGGAGCCAACGGTGGCGACAGGCCCAGCGTGCTTGCCGAGTGTGACGCGCGCACAGCGGCTGGCGGCCAGCGGCGTGTGCCTGCTGCTGGCCGCGCTCTGCTTCGGCCTGGCCGCGCTCTACGCGCCCGTGCTGCTGCTGCGCGCCCGCAAGTTCGCGCTGCTCTGGTCTCTGGGCTCGGCGCTGGCGCTCGTGGGCGGCATGCTGCTGCGGGGCGGCGCGGCGTGCGGGCGCCTGTTGCGCGGCGAGGAGACGCCGTCGCGGCCCGCGCTGCTCTACGTGGCCGCGCTGGGAGCCACGCTGTACGCGGCGCTCGGGCTACGCAGCACGATGCTCACGGCGCTGGGCGCCTGCCTGCAGGTGGGCGCGCTGCTGACCGTGCTGTTCGGGCTCCTGCCCTGGGGCGCGGGCACCGCGCTGCGAATAGCGCTCGGACGCCTGGCTCCCGGCGCCAGCCTCGCCAAGGCGCTGCCGGTGTGAGAACCCCAGGGCCCGCGCCCCCGGAGATGGCGCGGAGCCCTGCCCCGGTACCTGCCGTCGGGGGAGAGCGCGAAGCCTGCCCCGGGATGTGCCGTCGGGAGACCACCGGGAGCCCGCCCGGGGTGCATCGCGGACCGAGCCCAGCACTGCACCCTCCAGTTTCCCGATCGCGCTGGGTAAAGGCTGCTCGGTTATTGTGCCAGCGAACCTGTCAGCGTCTTGGAGTGGCCGTCCTAAAACTGAGACTCGAGCCGGTTCGGAACCTCTTCGGTTTCAGCGTTTTCCCGTCTTTCTCGGTAGCATGTGCTATAAAACGAGATGTTGTCGTTGACTTGGGATATGCTGTGAAAAATTTATGGTAAATTGCTTTTGCGTTCACCGTAGTTTTAGATTGAGCGCAGTAAAAAAAGAATGGCTCCTCAGTTTTAATTAGCTGCCCTTGTGGCTTTCCTCAGACTTCTTTTACCTTGTCGATTAAAAAAATCCAGTGGTAGATTGTAGTTGGTTAGCTACAATACGCTTTTGTTTTCTTTGGCTTAGAAATTTTTTCCTGATTCATTGAGTGGATTTTTAAGCGTATCAAATTAAACACTAAATTTATCCACCGGCTTTTATTCAAGTACTTTAGTTAAGATGGCTTACGTTGGTTTTTTCATTTTTTAGTGAAATTGTAAATATGGTGCCTTACAAAATTAAAGATTGGCTCTGTATTAGACCATAAAAGCAATGGACCTAAAAGGAAAATGTCTTCCCCAAGAAGTAGGACATTTCAGTTCTATGAGAGATGTCCCTGGGCAGAACTTGGGCTGAGGACTCCTGCTGGACGAGAGAATTCTACATCCAAAGTTAAATATTTGACGGAAACCATGGATTTCTATAAAGCCTAATTATCATTCCTAGTTTTATTACCTGCTTTTTAAGGTATAATTTACATTTTGTAGGCTAATTCCAATGCACCCTAAGATGCTTTTCCTTTTAGGTTCCTTTTAAATTCAGCATTGACTCTTGTCTCTGACTTTATTGTATATGCTAATGTATTGCCAGAAAGTTCGGACTGGATATTCTGATGAGTCCAAAAAACTACATGTTTTGTTAGTATCTATATATTATTAACTAGGAAGTGGAGTACTTAGAATTTTTAAATTGTGTCAGTGGTTCTCAGTTCACATCAGAATTACTTGAAGAGCAAAACCTCAGATCAGCTCATTCAGAATCTTTGGGGTGGGTGGTAGGGTGGGGG
Organism: Mustela lutreola; assembly: GCF_030435805.1. Classification (NCBI taxonomy): domain Eukaryota; kingdom Metazoa; phylum Chordata; class Mammalia; order Carnivora; family Mustelidae; genus Mustela; species Mustela lutreola. The sequence goes on from NC_081292.1 coordinate 96,335,004, forward strand.
CAGACCCAGGCATCAGTATTTTTTTAGAGCTCTCCAGATGATTCCATGTTGAGCTAAAGTTGAGAACCACTTTTTTCTGTGCATTGGATTGCACGATTTGAAAATAATTATTTTCTGGGGCTGGAGTTGACTGTTGCCTAAACAGGTGTGTCAGGCAGCAATGGAGCATTGCCTCTTTGTTCAGACTCAGTTATTTATATTCCTGGATCCTGATCAGTGTCCTAAGCCCTGCCCCAACTTCATGAGGCCCCCAACCCAGTATTCTCTAATTACTGCCCTATCCTGTTATCAGTAAACAGGGTTACTTATCTACCTCAAGAGGAAAACCAAGAGGGTATTTGTAGTAAAAGCAAATGTACCGTTTTCAGGGAGTAGACTGACTTTTGTGACTGGAAAAACTTGGGCCATTGACTGCTCCTTCTGTCCCTCAGTTAAATATCTGTTCTAGTTCTCCATTTCTCTAGAATTTGCACATTGGAAGATTTTACAGTGTTCAGTACATTTTTATGTTGATGCTGTTATATTTTTTAAATTGTTTTCCAAACATTGTCTCAAGAATTCGAACACTGAAAATCTAGCATTTGTAAAATTCAAAGCACAATACCTTGTATGTATTTTGGTAATGATGTTTTAAAATATTCTAAATATTTAATAAATTACAGTGTAGAGATTTCAGGTTTTTCCTAAAGGAATTGTTTCTCAAAATGTGATCTGGTTATCTGCTTGCTAAGGTACTGTTTTTAAAGTTGAAGCCTAAAATGTTAACATGATAAATTTCTTAACACATCAGTCTCAGAAAAAGGAGCCTAATGTCCATATGGGTTCAGTCTCTGGATCCCATTTTACCTTAATCAGAATTTGATTACAACTTTTTAAGCTGTGCCAGTGGAGGGCAAATAAAGAATATTCCACAAATTTGAAGCCTTCTTGAGCCTCCTAATCATGCGTTTATACTGACATGCCGATAAATGTTTTTAATTTCAAAACAAAGTGAAAATGATTCACTTGGGGGTAACTGGGTGGCTCAATGGGTTAAGCCTCTGCCTTCAGCTCAGGTCATGAGCTAAGGGTCCTGGGATCGAGCCCCCGCAGTGGGCTTTCTGCTCAGCGGGGAGCCTCCTTCCTCCTCCCCCTCTGCCTGCCTCTCTGCCTACTTGTGATCTCTGTCAAATAAATAAATAAAATCTTTTAAAAAAATGAATCACTTGTAGTCTCTAGGTTTTAACACCCTAAAAAGCTGTGTGTGGTTGACATTTTCTCACTGCAGAAATAACTCAGCTTTTACCATGCTTTGCATTAATAGAGAACTAATGAAGAGGTTTTTATATGCTGTCCACCTATGCCAGCATCCCTTGTCTTAAGCAACTGTGAGACTTCCACCACATTTGCCAAGTAAACCTGTCTCCAGTGCTAAAGATGTTAGGGTGGCCACAGAAATATCCTTAGAATAATAAAAGCTTTCTTAACAAAATAAAGAGTCAGTAGAGAAAATACAGGATTATCAAACTGAATTTTGGCTTCCAATCCAAACTGGGCCAAATGTTACATTTATTTAAAACTAACGAAATTTGGGACGCCTGGGTAGCTCAGTTGGTTGGATGACTGCCTTCGGCTCAGGTCATGATCCCAGAGTCCGGGGATCAAGTCACGCATCGGGCTCCCAGCTCCATGGGGAGTCTGCTTCTCCCTCTGACCTTCTCCTCATTCATGCTCTCTCTCACTCTCTCTCTCTCTCAAATAAATAAATAAAATCTTTAAAAAAAAATAAAAATAAAATTAAAAAACTAACGAAATTTGTTGTGGATGAGAACTTCCTGGCTTTAAGCTAGAACTATCCTCGTCCTTAAATGCTGGTGTAAGAGAAGGTGTTGCAGAATTGTTTTAGGAGATCCTTGGTTCATTCCTTCTCAACTTAATTTGTGACATGATGTAATCAATCAGAAGGGTGCATGCAATTAATTTCTGGTTTACCTCTCATCAGAAACAAGGGAATTCAAGTCTAAGGTGTGATTACCAGGAGGAGATGCACCCAAGGGAGAACACCCACTTGGACAGCCAGATTGTTTTTCTTCAGAGTATAATTTCCCACTTGCCATAGCAGGTGGCAACTAAAGCTTTGAATCTACTTCAAACTGTTAATAGTTTCAAAGTATTTCACTCTGTTACAAAAATAAGTATAACCGAATGGGTAGATGAGAATTTAAGACCAAGTACAGGGATGAAATTAGCTTAGATGGCTCAGAGGTACCCACCAATTGTGCACATAAAAAGAAGCAATAATTGTACCCCCCCTCAGCTGATTGGATGCAATGGAAACAAAGGGTTTCCTTAAGGCAAGCAAGCCACAACTAGTTCTCTGTTAATTCTTGCGTAAATCACATTCTGTATTCATACAAAAACAACTTAATGTTTTTTCTCTGACAAACTGTACATATAGAAACAAATTTCCAATTGGACATGAACTTAAATTTGTGGAGGTGCTCCATGTCTCATGACACTTAAAAAAAAAAAAAAGATTCCAGCTTTTATCTTCACAAAACAATGGGAGTTAGGGCAGTGAGGGTGGACAGGACAGAACAAAGCCAGCTACTCTGGGTAGCCAGCAGCAGTCTCTTCATCTTGAAGACCTCACTAGGGGCTCCTGGGATGCAGCTGCCCCAGAAAAAGTTCAGGGCTACATGGTGCAGTCTTCCTTTTGTTTGTCTTAGTAAGTCCACAAGAAGTTCTTAAATACTGTCCGGAGAGGCCTCCTGGGAATCAGCTTCTACCTACCCCTTCCACCACCCCTTGAAGTTCCTCGCCTTGGTGGGCCAGAGTTCATGTTACTCCCTCTACCCCAGTTACTGCCACTTCGGCCCCCTCTGGAAGGAGTACCGCTGCCTGGAGGGCCCCCAAAAGGTTCATCTCTGTGGTAGCTGTCATGGTGGTCTCCATCCAAGGAGCTGGAACGCCCGGATTTTGGCACTCTCTGGGAAGGTCCTGGGCCCCCTCGGCCTAAAATGAATCAAAATAATTTCATGTTACTTTCTTTTTGTATCAGAGACTGTTAGTAACTCCCAGCACAAGCTCAATAACACAGTGGAATGTTCTGGGTCTTAACATAGTTCTGAGGATATCAGCAGTATCATTCAGAGCATTAAGAGCTGTGCCTCCACCCTCTCATCAATGACTATCTCATTCCCACCCAGGTGACCAGACATGTTCCCAGAGACTGTGTGACAGAAATGATGGGAAACCCAGAAGTGAACTTGGAGCACCTCTGGGAGTCACAGACCACACTGAGCCATGTCTCTACTTGAGCAAGGGCATCTTCAACCTCCTATGCCAGTGGGGGGTGGGGAGGTGGGCAAGGGGGGTGTTACTCTATTGTGGAGGAAGGCTTGAAAAGCACAGACTGGACTTTGGAAGCAACTAAGATAAACTGAGGGCTTTGGAGGGGCGGGGGTGGGGGGGATGGGTGAGCCTGGTGGCGGGTATTAAGGAGGGCAAGTATTGCATGGAGCACTGGGTGTGGTGTATAAACAATGAATCTTGGAACACTGAAAAAATTAAAAAACACAAACTGCTGGTGTTAATTACAATGGGTCTTACTATCATTATTCCACAACCATGTGGCATTTTTTGTTTTCCTTTCAAATAGTGAAATAAAGTATTTCTTTAAACACAAAAGCATTAAAAAAAAACAAACCAACCACCTAGCTTTTAGAATTATTTCTCCCAGGGACAGTTTTATTTGTTCCACACTTGGACACACAAATCTTTTTAAGTATATTAGAATTCTGACTTAAGATTTTCTCATGAGCTAACAGGATTTGGCCGTTATCTCCCATAATATACTACCAGAAGACTGTTGCTGACTTTATTTGTCTTAACCTTCTTCTTAAGATTTTATTTACATATTTATTTGAGAGAGAGAAATAAATAGTGACAGAAATATCAAGAGAGAGCACAAACGGGGAGGAGAGGGAGAAACAGGCTCCCACCAAGCAGGGAGCCTGACATGGGGCTCAATCCCAGGACCCTGGAATCATGACCCAAGCCAAAAGCAGATGCTTAACCAACTGAGCAATCCAGGTGCCCTATTTTTGTCTTAACTTGTTTTTTAAGATTTTATTTACTTGACACAGAGAGTGATCACGAGGCAGAGAGAGGAGTAAGCCTCGATCCCAGGATCCTGAGATCATGACCTGAGCTGAAGGCAGAGGCTTAACCCACTAAGCCACCCAGGTGCCCTCTGTCTTAACTTTCTGAGTGGAATTTGAATCTAGGTAAAATAAGGTGGTTAGGAAAGCTAGCCAAAGGAAAAATGTTGACTGCTTTTCCTAAAGGTAGCCTAGGCCCACCTGAAGGTACCTGGGCAGAGAAGATGTCACCTAGGAAGTCATTTCCACACGAGCCATTGTGGCCTTGGCTAGGACCTACACAGGTGTCCTGAGTGCCCATACTGACCAACATGTGTGTACTTAGGTGGTGAGATCTACTGATGACATGAGGTAGTTTCTGAGAGTTTTGCTTTGAGAAGAACCAAACCACCACCAAAAATGGAAAGCAAAACTTTGTAATGAAGAGATTATAAACATGAGGCAGGTTAACTAGGCCTGCTTCCTAGCAGCCTCCAAACTAAGATACAGGTCGTGGCCCAGCCTAACCTGAGACCACAGGGTGGCTCCTGCTCCTGGGTGAAAGTTAGTGCTACCTCTAAAAGATCCAAAGTCTCAAGCTGTAGAAATAATCTACTGCCCCCCTAAAAACAACCCTTTCCAGACCATATTCCTCAAAGTCTTTGTGACTCTGGGCATTAGCAGTTCCTCCTGGACCCAGGCTAAAACAAAACATAGCACCTGGAAAGACAAGTTTTTCTGTCACTGAGGACACCCTTGAGGGCTAAGAGCAGCCAGTGGTGAAGAGCATTTCTGCCAATGAGAGCAGGAGTTCTCTCCCGCTCTGGGGCACCTTGACAAAGAGTTGGAAAAACACTTGAATGAACCAGGGAAGGGAATTCTTGGAGGCACGTGGAGGAGGCTGAGCTTGTAGTCACCTGAGTAAAGGGTCTGACTGGCTACGGTGTGAGCCCAAACAAGCTGCATTTGCACCATACTTGGGAACATGCGCCATTGCACAGCCTAAGCCTTACAGGGTAGAAATGGAGAAAGGACCCTGGATATCCTGTCAGTAACAGACGGAACAGGATCATAGGGATGCAGGTGTCCTGGCGATGAGGCCTCGCATGGTCCCCGCAGCTTTCTTGGCAGAACTGTGGCAACCACAGCTCCTGGAACTGTATCACTGACCTCCACTTACCTTTGCCTCCTCGATCCTCAGAAGGACCTCCTGGGGCTTCCATTTCTCTGTGCTCTGAGGTCCCTGGCCCATCATGCCAGGGACGCTTTCGGGGTGGCAAGGATGCCATGTCCATGCCCTGGAGAGAAGAGGAACGTTCTCTGCTAGCTGGGGAATGACCATCGTGAGGGGGATGATCAGGGCGAGGAGCATCACGGAAATGTTCATGACCTGGACCTGAAACAGGAAACACAGGTTCACAAGGCTAAGAATCTACAAACCTATATTGAAGTACAGTGTGACCAAAAGCAGATAGATTGTATTGTTAGGAATAAGTAGCAATGGGGCACCTGGGTGGCTCAGGCACTTGAGCATCTGACTCTTGGTTTTGGCTCAGGTCATGACCTCAGCACCGTGAGAGTGAGCCTGGCATAGGGCTCTGCACTCAGCTCAGAGTCTGCTTGGGATTCTCTCTCTCCCTCTCCCTCTGCCCCTCCTGCTCATACTCTATCTCTCTCTAGAACAAATAAAAGTGTAAAAAGTAATATTAAATAGATAAATAGAATAGCAACTTGAGAACCAATGTTTATTCATGCAAGAAACATTTGCAAACCCACCAGAGGCCAGGTCAAGTCACATCACGAGTACATGAAAAAGGTCAAGACTTGATTAGAAATCAAAAGACCTCTTAAAATAAGAGGTAAGGTCCAAAATAGTATTCTCATTCTTTTTAGTCTTAGAATGTTTTTACACTCTTAAAAAATATTGAGATTTAGGGGCGCCTGGGTGGCTCAGTGGGTTAAGCCTCTGCCTTCGGCTCGGGTCATGATCTCAGGGTCCTGGGATCGAGCCCCGCATTGGGCTCTCTGCTCAGCGGGAAGCCTGCTTTTCCCCCCTCTCTCTGCCTACCTGTGATCTTTCTCTCTCTCTCTGTCAAATAAATAAAATCTTTTTAAAAAAATTATTGAGATTTAATTTATGAGACATATCTAATAATATTTGCCAAATTAGCAATTAAAACTGAGAAAACTTCAATTCTTTTAACTGTACTTTCCAAGAACAAAATAATTTAGTGAAAGGAGAAGTACTGTTTTCTACTTAGGCAAATCCGTCTGATGTCTGGCTCAGAAGAAGAAACCTGGACTCTCCCAGCTGTTTCTGCTTTCAATCTACCACGATAAATTGCTGCTGACTGAAGGATTTGCGGACAGTCCAGCTGAGATGTGGACTCACAGAGGATACAAGTCAGAAAACAGAGGACTTTGGTGAACACCCATCCCCAGGGGTTCTTGGACCACACTCTGGGAACTGCTGGGCTCAAGTCACCAGAAGCCATACCAGTTGTCCTTCCTTACCTGGCTCTCTATTTCCATCCCAGGAGTCTGGTTTCCGTCCTCCTTCAAAGCGAGGGAACTCATCAGGAGTGGGGAGTAAACCCTTCCTTCCTCCTACACAACACAACAACATAACACCACACTCACAGACTGTTTCATGTATGTCCCCAACAACCCGTCCTTGCTAGAATCAGTGTCCTCAGGACACGCTCACCTCGTGGGGTACCCCGACCTCGACCTCTGAGATCTCTTCCTCGGGCTGCTTCATCAGAAGGATCAAAATTCTCCTCTGGACCAAAGTCCTCAGGACCAGGAAAACTGTCCCTCCCTCTGGGAGGGGCACGGCCCTCATGTCTTGGGGGTGCTCCTCTTCTAAAGCTGTCAGGGAAAAAAACAGCAAAATACCCACCTAATGGAATACAGCTCTGAGTTCATGTTTCAAAGAAGCATATAGTATAAGAAAATATGATATTCATGTTAAATGGGAGAAAAAAATATGTATTTTTTAAGTACACATATTATAATCCCAACATTACAGGCAAAAACAAGCAGGAAGGTAAATGTAGGGTTGTGTTCATTTTCTCCTAAAGCTTTTATGAATAATAATAGCAGTCAATAAGTTTTAAGTGCTAATAATCATGCCAAGTGCTTCACATATATCATTTTATTTTATCCTCACCACCACCACATCATTAACTCCATTCTACCCATGAGTACACTGAGGCACAGAGAGGTGAAGTCATTTATTTAAGGACACACAATAAGTCTTGGGATTTGAACTCAGCCAGTCTTGACTCCAGCCCAGGCTTTTTACCACTGCCTCCCAAATATTTTTCATTATCATTTACATTTTTATAATGAACATTTATTAGTTATAATCAGAAAAAGTGGGGTACAGATTCATACCTGCCAACTATACCAAAATCCTTCGGGAGCACCTGCTCTCCCATCTGCCCAGCTCACAGCCTCTACGCAGGGCTGGCCATGAACTTCACCCACAGAACCCCTCCACAGCAGACTGCTGTAACAGACAGGCACTTGGTATACATGCAGTCCCCCCACTGGCTAGCTGGCAGTCTGGGGCCCTGGCTGGTCGACAGGTTCACTGTCCCTCAGGATTCTAGACTGGAGGCCGAATTGGCCAGGAGTACTGCCAAAACACAGCCATTGAGAGGAAGCACCCAAGCCAGAGGAGGCCACTGGGGAAGCAGAAAAGGGGCCTCCAAGTAGGAAAGGTACATGAGCACAAAGAGAAAGGCCTTGGGGCTGGAGAAAGGATCAGAAGGAGCAAGGGCATGGGGCCAGTCTGCGCGAGTGGCCAGGCCTTCCACTTTGTCTTGAGTCTCCATTTAGTCATCTTTTATTCCAATGATTCACTTTGCAAAATTTCAAACTTATAGCAAAGTTGAAAGAAGAGAACAACAAATATTTATGTGTCCATCTATGTTTGTTTAATCAGTTAAGATATACTGCCACACGTGCCTCTTCTCTCTCATCTATTTAATAAATCCACCTTCTAAACCATTTCAAAATCAGCTGCCAACAACATGAACCTCATCCATAATACCTCAATACATTTCTTCTAAGAACAAGGATTTTCTCCTACATAATACTATTACTACTCGAATAACATGATATTATATAATATAATCCAATTCAAACTTCTCCAGTTTCCTCAAAATGTCCTTTACAGTTGTTTTTAAATACAGATTTCAATTCCAATCATATACTGTTATTAATGGCCATGTCTCTTTGTCTACTTTATCTAGAACCCTTCTATAGTTTATCTTTCATGACCCTAATGTGTTTGAAGGATCCATGCAGCTATTTTATAGAATGTACCACAATTTGAATTTATCTGGTTATTTCCTCATGATTAGACTCAGATTAAACCTTTTTAACAAAACTGCTTATACCTTCTCACAGATGCCAGTCTGTCTCCCTGTTTATGATGTAAAAGTGATGTGGGGACCAAATTTCACTGTAGCAAAGGTATACTTTGTTTCCTTCACAATTAAGTAATCTGCGGGTTATGTTTTGGCACAAGAGACTATCCTATTTCTCCACGATCTTCTACCAGTGGTTTTAGCATCCACTGATAATCCTGGCCTGAATCAATTAGGACACTGACAGCTTATAAAGAAGTGACTTTCTAATTCCATCCCTCCTCCTACATTGATAACTTGGTATTTTATTACAAAAAGAGCTTTCCTGTTCTCACTCCACCATTCCAGCTAACTTCTTAAAACTTTCTTGGTCCTGAGGTACCATGATGACCCACGCTCCTACAAGGACACTGACTGAAATAAAAACTTAAGGTAAAGGTGGAATTGGCTGAAAGATTAATGGAGCAGGAAGAGAACAGCAGGGGGCGCTGTGTTCCTGGGACAGAGTCAGGGAGCATCCCACCCCTGCAAACTGCAACAGGATTCATTTGTCAAGGCATCCATTACATGATCGTCCTAGTTTCGAAAAGAAAAAGAATCTATCGTGCCCTCATTAGAAAGTGGCTTCTAGGGGCGTCTCGGTGGCTCAGCAGGTTAAGCTTCTGCCTTCGGCTTAGGTCATGATCTCACAGTCCTGGGATGGGGCCCCACATCAGGCTCTCTGCTCAGCAGGGCAACTGCTTCCCCCTCTCTCTGTCTGCCTCTCTGCCTATATTATGATCTCTGTCTGCCAAATAAATAAATAAAATCTTAAAAAAAAAGAAAAAAAGTGGCTTAGTATTAAGGCCTTAGTATTAAGGACTAAATGTTTGTGTCCCCCACTAAACTTGTATGTTGAAGCCCTAGTCCTCAATGGGATGGTATCTGGAGATGGGCCTTTGAGGGGTAATTTAAGTTTAGAGGAGATCATGGGGCACCTGGGTGCTTCTGTCAGTTAAGAGTCTTCCTTCCTCTCAGGTCATAATCCCAGGGTCCCAAGATCAACCCCCCATCCAGCTCCCTGCAGAGTGGGGAGTCTGCTTCTCCTTCTTCCCACCCCTACCCCATGTGTATGCATGTGCAAGCTCGCGTTCTCTCAAATAAATAAAGTCTTAGGGGGAAAAAACTTAGAAGAGGTTACGAGGGTGGGGGCCTTGTGATGGGATTAGTACCCTGATGAGAAGAGGCATTCTCTCTCCACCAGGCCAAGACTCAGGGAGAAAGCAGCTGGCTGCCCACAAACCAGGAAGAGAAGTCTGACCAAAACCGCACCCTGCTGGACCATGATCCATGACTTCGAGCCTCCAGAACTTCGAGAAAATAGATTCATGTTGTTTCACATTCCCAGCCCATGGTACCTTGTTATGGCAGTCCAAGCTGACTAGATCATCTCCTGATAAACTGACTCTCCTTCCCCATTTAACAAACTCATTTTGTTACTTAGCACCTACACTGTGTCTCCACTACCACTGGGTCCTGGGGACACAGAGGTAAAGAAACAAAGTCCCTGTGCCCTAGGGAAGCCATCATGGTCCTTGCAGATACACATAATAAACACATCGTTTAATGTCAAGCAGTGCTAAGTGCTATGAAGAAATAGGAAGCAGGGTAAAGGAACTGGGCTAACAGGAGGAGGGATCTAACCAGAGTGAGCCAAAAGCATCTGGGAGACTGTGTTCCGGGCAGAGAAAACAGCAAGCACAACAGGAAAAGGAACACGTTGGGCATATCTGAAGAGCAACAGAAAGCTGTCAACAGCACAAGAGTCTGGGCTGTGGGTCTGTCACTGACAGAGGAAATATATAAAATTGAGGCACGGTAAAATCTGAAACTGCACAAGATGCAAAGGTTCAAGAAATCAATGAAAGTTCCACTGAGGTCAGAGCCATTGAAAATGAGGCTCTTGCAGACTAATATAAAGACATTTCAAAGAATGAATCCTTGGATACCTCTGAGAGAGGCCCTTGAGAAAACTAGGAGCCCTTAAATCCTTTAAAAACACCCCTCTGGAAGCTGCTTTCTTGAACCCCTTGATTTTACCCCCCTTGGCCATGTTTTCAGCCCTTCTTTTCTAACAAATCCCATGAGGATTGGGATCCAATCCTGAACTCAGTCCCCCACCACTAGCAACGGTCAAGAGAGATGGGATAGGCAACGCCATGGCCATACAGTGGGAGCGCCGCACAGCATGGGCATGTGCACGGCGGTCCACCAGCCCGGCCTGAAGCTGCTTCCACACCTCCAGTTGGCCAAGAGTCAACTGTGTGGAGCCTCATCATCGCCCCTCATCTGCAAACTGCTGACAAGAACACGGGTCTCATAATTCACTGGCACACAGAAATATTCAATCATCACCACCACAGGAGGAGTCTCAGTCTCCTCTGAGATTCACTAATGCTTGTTTCCTCTCATTTCTTCAGGGCCTATTTTACCCATGGTAAGCTAAGTGTTTAACCCTGACCTTGACCTAACTGAACAGCAAGACTAATTTTCAGTTTGACTTGATTGTGTTAAGATCTTTAGGCAATTATACAAAAACTAACTCATAATTCTTTTATTCTCAACCTAGATGTGTCATAGTACATCATTCTAACCAAGAGAATCTGGAGACTTCTAATCAGGTTCCAGAAACTTCATACTATACTGATCCTCACAAAGGACCAAAAAATAAGCAAAAATAAAAAGATATCTAAATTGTAAAGGTAAAAAGACACAAAAATGTTAAAAAGCATAATTACTTGCTTAAAGTCTAAACGCAAAATTTAGATTGGATAGAACCAGTAATCAATATAGTGCCCTCTGCCCAAGCAAAAGAGGAAAGAGACTTTTGTAGAAGAGTTCAACAGCTCCAGGGAAGAACTAGACCCACAAAGCATCTGTCCCACCTTTCTTCTCTGCGCCCTCGAAAACGCGGGTCCTCAGGATCCCGGGGGAATCGTTCATCTCCAGGTCTGCGGCCTTCCCAAGCCCCCGGAGGGCCCCGGGCTGCTCCCCGGCCATCCCCCTCGCTGAATTCCCTGTGATCAGGCGGAAACGGAGGCCCAGGGCCCCCACGCCTCCACTTCTCTTCTTGTGGTAAAGGTCCTCCTCGCCCCTCAAATTCACGTAATCGGTGGCCAAAGCGCTTGTCCGGATGGAAGTCATCTGGTCTGCTGAAGTCATCAGGGAAGTCGGGGTGAGGGCCACGCCTATCAGGGGGACCCCTGCAGTCCTGGCTGCCCCGGAAAGGCCCCCTCTCAGGCCCGTGCTCAGGGCCGCTGCTCTGCTCATGCCGCCTCTCTGACATGGGGCCCATGTGATGGTTTGGAGGGCCGCGTGAGTCACCTAAAGGAAACAAAGCTGATTTTTACCTTGTCTTCCAGGAATCCCACCAGCACAGGTCTGATATTCACCATCTTACAATTTGAGAATGCATTCTTGTATTTAGAATATTTTCCCTCCTTAGTTCTAGCATACTTGGGAGACAAATCCCTAAGGCACTATCTAATGGAAAAACACAGGTTTTGGGTGCAGATTTCAACTTCATCACCCACTCACTAAGCACCTCCACCTCGGGCAAATTACTAGTCTCAAATGAGATTAGCAACTACTTGCTGCTGTGAGGATTAATTGAGAAAACATGACAGTCTCACAGGCGTAAGAATGAGCATCCCTTCCCTTTCCCCATTGTTCTAGGACTTCATTAGGCCTGTCTGCTCCATAGCCAGGGAGGAGACAACAGAGAAAATTCATGCTGCTGGCCAGGAAGCCACGCACAGGCAATTCACCTCTGCACCTGCAAAGGGCAGGTGCTGAGGCTATGCTGCCACCATCCCTGATGCTGCTCCTTTAACCCCTAGTTCATTCAACTTGATTCGTTAACTCACACTTTGATTCTTTTTTTTTTTTTTTAAAGACAGGGAATACTTCATTCAAACCCCTCAGGGAAGTGGACAGCTTGGGTCTGTAACAAAAGCACACTTTGATCCTTAACAAAATCCTCCTACTGCACATGGAACCATGGGCCTAATAACTGCTTGGTGACCAAACAGCCCTTGCTTAAAATTTAGTTTCGGGGTTATATTAACATATTTTCCACCCTTTGCATGGATGAATGATATATATCCCTCAACTATAAAAATTATCACTATTCACTGCACACAGTGTTTGGAAACCTGCTAAAAATTTTTTGAGAACATTTTAACATATGTAAAATATTCCAAGTCCTGAATAAAACTAGAAACAGGCCAACTAAAGTTGTGATGGTTAACTTAGCTTAGTTCTGAACCTTGAAGGGGTTTGCTCTCCTGGCTACTGTGCAGCCATTGAAAATATGTACCTATTTTCCATCAACATACAATTCAAGCACTTTTTAAAAGTAGGTAGCAAAGGGACCCTCCTGCTCTAAAAACAACTACATTTTTAAGATGAAATTCCTCCACCTGCCCCGCTCGTGTCTTTCCCTCCTTCTCCCTTGGCAGTAAAGACAAACTTCCTTCCCTCACATTACAGTCAGCCAGGATTCTTCCCCTCCCAATGCCCTTCCTCTTCCCTTTTTGTTCCCTTGTTTTGGCCATTTCAATCCCTCCTCACCATTCAACACATATAAAAAAGTTGGAAATGTCAGTATAAAAAAACACCATTAGAAGGTTTCTCTCTTCTCTCAAGCTCTTCCTATGCCTTCTGCCTCCTAGTCTTTCCTTCATTAAACCAGTCCTCTCCCAGCTGAGGAAAGCACCTTCTAAGTTGCCTCTTTGTTCAGTCAGTTTGCAAATATCCCAGGTCCCTCTCCTTGTGGTAAAGAGAGCTCCTCACTTCTCAGTGGGTTCCTGCAGCTAGTGACTTCTTCTCTGACTTTATGTTGCTTGAACTTGGTGTGATCTCAGACACAGCAGACTTTGACCTGAGGAAGCTGAACACATTCCATTTGGACTTACCTATGAATAATAATCCTCCCATTACCTCTATCTGTTTAAAAGTACCCTGGCTCCTCCAAGGAAAGAAACCCACCACTACAAATTAGAAGGGATGTGGCCACCGGTGATGGGGCGGCGGCGTTGGTTAATCCAGTAGGGGATGGCAGGGCCACTTTCTCGGCTCTCCCTTCTCCCTTTGGTCCCTGGGAGGAGAAAGAGAGGAGGAAGAGAGAGAGAGAGGTAAAGAGAAAAGGGGAAGAGCAAGGTGGAGAGGGAAATAGGTGGAGACAGACACAAGGTAGGGGAGAGGAAGAGAGGCAGGCTCTCAGTTTGTTGACAGCTGTACCTTGTGGGTAACAGACTCTTCTTAGGGTCCCCAAATTCCAAAGACGGATTCTTGCTTTCTCTTTTTCCCTATTGGCCACCACTTTCATGCAATGAGACTATAATAAAGATTCTCCTAATTCCTTTTCTGCTCCCTTTCCTAGGATGTCCTGCTTCTCCCAAAGTCCTAGGGCTATAAAATGCGAATGAAAACTCTTCTTAATCTGATCAAAAGAGGGCAAGAAATGTAACATGTGCCACAGAGTGCTGTGGGCTCAGCTAATTAAAAATTAAAAGGAGTTAAATTCTTTGAAGTGCAACCTCCACAATACTCCTGGATCTCTGGCTTGTGTCCTCCCTGTAAGAAACAGTGCACCGACTTGAACAATTCCCATCTCCAACCTTCCCTCCATCCACATCACTCAGTCCTGCCCTCACCCTCTCTAGCCAGCAGTCTACCACCCCTCACTCCAGCTCCAGCCCCTTCCCCTGTGATAGCAGAACACCTCAGCACAAGGGACTGCCTCTGTGCTTTCAACTCCTGAAATTAACTCAACTTCCAAACAGACTCACATCTAAATACTGACAGTTCTCATTTCTGTGCTTTCCATAGTATCAAGAACTGGATACATCTGTACATTGCTTTCTTCTTGTCAAATTGTGTAGAACAATATAATCAGCTAAAGAATTCCATACATGACACAATTTGGTGGGGAGAAGGGGATAATACTAAAAACACTATTAAAATCTCTAAATTCTTTATCTCATCAAAAACTAAGTGGAAGATTTCCAGGATACAAATGACATGCACTTGCATTCAGTGAGCACAGAACCCACTCCCATTCCCCAGACATGGATAAGGCCGGCCTGTGGCCCAGGCCCTTCTACTAGCGGTTGTCCCAGCACTTTCACCGCCAGCTTCAGGTGGTGAGGAGCTTACCTCCTCAGGGCAGCATTTTTAGCTAACTAAAGCAAGTCTGTGAAAACAACATGAAGACAAAGCCTTTACCTGAAATGACAGTGCTCCTATTTTTCCTACAGGGTTCAAATGACCATTCTATCCATTACTTACCAATAAACTATTTATTGTAAGATTTACCAAGAGGTGGTAAAATACAACTCTTATTCAGCCGAGCAGATATTTACCTTTGTTAGGGCCAGGTCCTTGTCCAGGGTTAAGAGGGGGGATGCGACCTTGTGCTCCCTGCTGCCCTAGGCCTGGTATCAGGGGTGGGGGGCCTGCGTTCTGTCCTTCCTGAAAAGATGTTTTTAAAGCGGGGGTGTGAAATCATAGGCTTGTGCTTCATAAATAGCAATTTTATCATAATGTGACAAGACAAAAACACTAATTTGTCCCAACGCCTCCAGCAGTAAACATACAGCTAGTGACATCATAGTAAAATCATCCTTAAATTGGGGGAAGGAGATACTTCTCTTACCATAACAAAATATAACACTTTTATTTTAAACCTGATGATAGGTTTTATTTAAAGCTAGATCTTTACCTGTGATGCCAAGTAAGAACCTCAATGGAAAGTCAGAAATCATAACATTAACACTCTGCACAAAGGAGGAACTTCTGGCAAAAGTAAAGATCTGGAAATCCGCCAGAACAGGTAAACTTGGCTCTCACACTTGGGACTCTTTTCCAGCTACAGAAAATAACTACTCCTCTTAAGAGGCTAGGGCTGGGTTTGAAGAGGGAGAACATGAAAGTGTTTCAAGATGAGATGCTCACACTGGCTTTACCTCCCTCTTCTCTACCTCAGCATTTCCCCATCCTCAGCACCCTATGGCTCATTCCCAGGTGAGTCACCTGTGATCCAGCTGGATCCCTTGGGTCCCTGCAGATACAAACCTCTTCTGTGTCTCCATGTTCTGGAACCCCAGACCTCATCCCAGCTTGTCTCTAAGATTATGTTTTTCTTAACCTAGCCATGTCTAAATTCTGAGTCTCCACACTGTCCAGTGACCTTGGATCAGGACTCTTAACAAAGACATTTCTGGGGCACGTGGGTGGCTCAGTGGGTTAAAGCCTCTGCCTTCGGCTCAGGTCATGATCCCGGAGTCCTGGCCCCGAATCAGGCTTTCTGCTCAGCGGGGAGCCTGCTTCCCCCTCTCTCTGTCTCTGCCTGCCTCTCTGCCTACTTGTGATCTCTGTCTGTCAAATAAATAAAATCTTTAAATAAAATTTAAAAAATACATTTCTTTACTTAAAAAAATGCACTTGGTAACTGGGCCTACTATAAAAATAGCAGAGTTTCAAAACCATCCATAGCAAAATGGCTTGCACATTCCAAACTAGCTACATGAAAGAGCAGCCTTGTTAGGACACCCAGCATTGTAGGTACAAATGACTATCATTAATTCAATACCTGTAATTTCTGTCTTCCTTTCGTTACTGTCCTCTTCGCCTAAGGACTGCTCTTATCAACATCTTTCATGCTATTACTTTAACACCAGAAAGCAATTCCTCTAAATTAAAGCAACTGAAACAACTGGCTTAAATAATTAGCCTTATCAAAGTGAAGAAAGTCAGATTTCAGCACATAAAAAATAGGAGTAAAGATTTAATCAGTCAAAGCTTGAGATTTGAAATGTCCTATAATGCATCAACCTTTATACTCATTCTATAGGTCAACTAAATCTTTACAGCCATTGTGTTTTTCATGTATAATATCTTTTACTACTTAATATAATAAAAACTCTAACTGAATTGTCCCAGAAATTCAGGCCTATCCTCTTGAATCTGACATGTTTTTAATTTCAGTCATAACGTAACTAAAGTTCATCGCTGTTTTTGTCCTCCCAATGAAAGCTATTCATTACTGTAAGGTTAGGGAACTGATACTGTACACATATACAAATGTTGTGTATTAATAAAGCATACAACACTGCACATTTTAGGGCACTTCAGGACAATAAACCTAGATTTATTCCTCTCACCGTAAATTCTAAAAAATGTCCAACAGATTTTGGAAATAAACTCAACTACTCTTCACTGCTGTGACACTTGTAAGTCCTGGAAGATCTATGGAAGAGTAATGCCTAACCTGCTTATTCTGTTGGTTATTTTAACTTGGTAAACCCAATGTCATCTTCACAGGACAGATTCTCAGAGGTGTTAGAAAAAGCAAAAACAGACTGTTGTTTATCACATGCAGCATATCCTCTCCAAACCCAGTGCTTCATACCCAAATAATGCTTCCAGACTATCAACCTCAGAAAAATATCAAAACCACAGAGCAAAGAGTGGTAAATCCATTCGTGCTAATGCAGTCTTTCTGTAATTCCCACACAAAACCTGAACCCTCCTCACACTACTTCTCAAGCACAAGCCCAGCAAATGGGTAATAAAACTCAGCTAACAAAAACAGAATCCTCAGAAAAGGGCCAAGACAATTTCTACAGAATTACTCCCTCCAGTAAATAAATTTACATGTGAGTGGAAAACAACTTGAACAGCATTTTGTCCAGGGGGTCACCATCTGAGAATGCACAATTCTGGATTCAGAGATCTCTAAAAGCATTCACTGAAATGAAAATAGTGAGATCAGAGTTTACCATACACTTGTGAGTTAAATACTCCATCCTATCTTAAAGAGTAGAGCCGGCAGGTGGATTAGCCCATGAAACCCCAGGCTACAAACTAAAGAGCCCAGGAAAGGGGGATCTAACAGGCCTAGGGCCACCCCTGCTTCCTCCTCAGGGCCACAGCTCTTTTAGAGCCTGGGGACAATTATGAATGGTATTCAACTGAAAGTTGATCTTTTCTGGAATGATTTCTATTGAAAAGATTCATATTACAATATATTCAATGGTCTTGTTTACTCTCATTTCCTTCTTCAGCCATGACGCTGCTCTCAAGCCACTGTGACTACTTGAGAGACAGTGATACAAGCTGTGACTGCCTTCCACAGCATCTGGAAGTGCCACCTCCGTGCAGAGCTTATTTTCCCAATGTGCAATGCCTGTAAGTTAGAAATAAATAATACCTGATTGAAGGGGGCCCGGGGTCCATCACCTAGCAGAGCTGTTTTCTGTTGCTGGAATGGTATTGGCCCTTGAGATGGATGTGGCCCTCTTGCCGGGTTCTGCTGTCCCTGAGGTCCAGGGGGCCCTTGCATGCCACCCTGGGGTGGAGGCCCCAAAGAGCCCTGGGGCGGCCCCTGCTGACCCTGTGAGCCTGGAGGCCCTCGCAATTCCTGGGGGGGGCCCAGCATGGACCCTTGGGCTGGAGGCCCCTGCATGCCTCGCATCTCCTGAGGGCCTCGCATCTCCTGAGGGCCATGTCCCAGCAGTCCACTTGGAGGGTGAGGTCCTCGCATCTCTTGAGGCGGATGGCCCATCATCATCCCTTGGGGAGCAGGACCCTGATTTTCTCGGGGGCCTGGAGGACCCTGCATTCCTCTTGGATTCAATCCCATCAGAGGTCCCTGAGACACAGGACCCTGGATCCCTTGAGACCCTGGCCCACCTTGCATCCCATGAGGATGAGGAGGTCCTTGCATTCCTCTGGGACCAGGTGGTCCCTGCATACCTTGAGTACCAGGAGGCCCCTGAGGACCCAAGTGACCCTGGGGACCAGGTGGGCCTTGAGGGCCTATGTGACCTTGTGGGCCAGGTGGACCCTGAGGACCCATATGACCTTGAGGACCAGAATTACCCTGTGGTCCAGGTGGTCCTTGAGGTCCCAAAGGGCCATGAGGTCCAGGATGCCTCTGCATTCCTTGGGGCCCGTGCATGTCCTGAGGCCTTGGCAACCCCTGGGGTGGGCCCTGGGGCCCTTGTGGTCCCATGAATCCTTGTGGCCCCCCACCTCCCTGATGCAGCGGAGGACCTTGTGGCCCCATTTGTCCCTGGGGTCCAGGGGGTCTAAACTGTCCCTGTGGACCTGGAGGCCCCATTTGAGCCATGTTCATTGGCATCTGCTGAGATGGATGGGGCTGCTGAAAACCTTGAGGAATCTGAGACATTGGACCTTGTCCTGGAAAGGGCTGGGGTCCGAGGAGAGGGGTGCCAGATGAAGGAGGAGGCTGAATTTGCTCAGCCTGTTTCTGCGCAAGTCTTTCAATTTTAAGTTGCTGGAAAGAAAGGAAAAAAAAAATATTGGTAAATACACCAGACCCTTGAAGATGACATACTGCTATCATTTATTTCACTGGGGGAGCCTCAAGACAAACATAAGGCATCAACCTTTCAACACTCCACAATAACAAGAATTCATATAACATTCAGATATTCTGAGAGCACACAAACTTCCAGACTCACTCTAGATGCCTTCTTATATTTTTAAAAAATATTTTATTTATTTATTTGGCAGAGAGAGAGAACACAAGCAGGGGAAGTGGCAAGCAGAGGTGGAGGGAGAAGCACGCTCCCCACTGGGCAGGGGAAGCCTGATATGGGACTTGATCCCAGGACCCCAGGATCATGAACTGACTGGAAGGAAGTCACTTAACCAACTAAGCCACCCCGGCTCTCTATCAGAGAAAGGAGACTTCTCTTTTTAAAGAGAAGGAGACTTCTTCTTTTTAAATACTGGGAAAACAGAAGTCAGGATTATTTATAATCATCTTATTACATTCAAAAATTTACTAATGTTTTCTCATTTTTGGTTAACTGTCAAAGGTGAAAAGAAATAAGAGCAAACCACCTGCTCTAGAGTTGACAAAAAAATTATTTTATCTGTCAATAAATACATGAATCAAGTTAAAACTATGTTGGTTTTATCTTTCCTATTAAAAAATGTATATGAAGGGGACACCTGGGTGGCTCATTGGGTTAAAGCCTCTGCCTTCAGCTCAGGTCATGATCCCAAGGTCCTGGGATCGAGCCCCACATAGGGCTCTCTGCTCTGTAGGGAGCCTACCTCCTCCTCTCTCTCTCTCTCTCTCTCTCTGCCTGCCTCTCTGCCTACTTGTGATCTCTGTCTGTCAAATAAATAAATAAAATCTTAAAAAAAAAAATGTATATGAAGGAGAGACTGGGTGGCTCAGTAGGTTAAGTGTCTGACTCTTGATTTTGGCTCAGATCATGATCTCAGGATTGTGGGATCAAGTCCTGCATCAGGCTCTGTGCTCAGTGTCAAGTCTGCTCCAGATTCTCTCTCTAACCTCTCCCACTTCCCCTCCCCCTGCTTGCTCACACTGATTCTCTCTCTCTCAAATAAATATATCTTTTTTTTTTAAATGTATATTTAACTTAGTTCTACTCACTGCTTGACTGATTTTGTTTTAAAAGTGTTAGAAACAGAATCCTTTCACACCTGAAACTATTATGAAATTGTATGTCAATTATACTTCAATTAAGAAAATTTGAAAAACATAAAGAAATGGTGGTGTTCATAAGACCCATCTGAGAAGCCCTTCCCTTCTCTGTAAGAGCATATCAATAAAAAATATTATCACTATTTTCTTGGATCATCTTGAACCCCCTAAAGAGTATCACACACCTCCAGAAGCTGTGGGTTAGTATACTGTAATGTGGCCATTTCTTGCTCAATTTCTGCTTGTGTTTTCTTCTTCTCTTCCAATTTAATGTCCTCTTTTCTGTCATTCAGTACCTCATTTGGGGCAGGAATTGGAACTTTATTTTGCATCCAAGCCTTGGGAAAGAAGAGAATATTAAAATACACCCTAAGTATGTATATTACAGTGAGAGAATGAGAAAAACATTCTGTAATGTCACTAGCTCATTCCAACTTGCCAAATACAAGCCAGCCAGCCTTGTATAGTCTTTATTTATAATGCTCCTTCCTGTAACGAGAATGAGTCAGGAAAGCACAGTATCGGGTAGAAACTACTAACCTGAAAAACACTGTAAGATCTTACATGTTATTGAGAATGAAAAGCCTGCCCACCTCTTCGAAAGGGCACGTGTACTTTGTGTTGAGGGGACAAATAAAGCAAAAGACAGACAAATGAAGAAGAGAGTCAACATACTCTCTCTGCTCCATGCTTCTTCTCCTTCCTCTGATAGCTTGGACAATAAGAAGTAGGTGCGAAAAAAAGAAGAGCTACATGAATCATGACCAACTCAGCACTAACTGCAGAGCAGCAGATGGGAATTCTGTTGAAGAATACTCCAAAGAAGTCTGTGGTATAGAAATACTTTCCATAGATGAGACAATGCAAGAGGCACTCAAGAAGCAGAACCCCACAGTGCGTGGACAAGTTGGGACTGCTACTAGTTACTCACCTGCTGGAACTGAGCAGGAATAGGTTTTGCATAAGGAACTTTCTTCTGAGGAACTTTTTTCTGATCCTTTTGCATCACCTCCTCCATTCCCCAGTCCAAACCTGGAATCGTCATTTCAATTTCATTTGATTCATCTTTCCCTATAACCACAAAAAAAAGCAGTTAGCCAATGAAATGAGAGCAAATGGCCACGTCATCAATAAACACATTTTTGAACGGGGAAAAGCCTTCCCTTTGAGATTGGGAACACGACAAAGATGCCCACTCTCAACACTCTCATTCAACACAGTAGTACAAGTCCTAGCAACAGCAATCAGACGACAAAAAGAAATAAAAAGTATTCAAATTGGCAATGAAGAAGTCAATGCTCTCTCTTTGCAGATGACATGATACTTTATATGGAAAACCTCAAAGACTCCACCCCCAAACTAGTAGTAATACAGCAATTCAGTAATGTGGCAGGATACAAAATCAATTGCTTTCTTATACACTAACAATGAAAATACAGAAAGGGAAATTAGAGAATCGATTCCATTTACTATAGAACCAAGAACCATAAGATAACCTGGGAATAAACCTAACCAAAGAGGTAAAGGAACTACAGAACATTCATGAAAGAAATTGAAGAAGACACAAAAAGATGGAAAAGCATTCCATGCTCATGGAGAAGAAGAAAGAACATTGATAAACTGTCTATACTGCCTAGAGCAATCTGTACTTTCATTCCTATCAAAAGTCCACCAGCATTTTTCAAAGAGCTGGAGCAAACAATCCTAAAATTTGTATGGGATCAGAAGAGACCCTGAATTGCTAAGGAAATGTCGAAAAAGAAAAACAAAACTGGGGGCATCACACTACCTGATTTCAAGCTTTACTACAAAGCTGTGATCACTAAGATAGCATGGTGCTGGCACAAAAACAGACACACAGACCAGTGGAACAGAGTGAAGAGCTTAGATATGGACCCTCAACTCTATGGTCAAATAATCTTCGACAAAGCAGGAAAAAATATACAGTGGAAAAAAGACAGTCTCTTCAATAAATGGTGCTGGGAAAATTGGACAGCTATGTGTAGAAGAATGAAACTCGACCATTCTCTCACACCATACACAAAGATAAACTCAAAATGGATTTTTAAAAAACCTCAAGATAAGGCAGGAATCTATCTGAATCCTAGAAGAGAACATAGGCAGTAACCTCTTTGACATCGGCTGCAGCAACTTCTTTCAAGATATGTCTCCAAAGGCAAAGGAAACAAAAGTGAAAATTAACTTTTGGGACTTCATCAAGATCAAAAGCTTCTGCACAGCAAAGGAAACAGTCAACAAAACAAAGAGGCAACCCACGGAATGACAGAAGATATTTATAAATAACAGTAAAGACAAAGGGCTGATATCCAAGATCTATAAAGAACTCAATTTGAACACACACAAAACAGATAATCACACATCAAAAAATGGGCAGAAGACATGAATAGACACTTCTCCAAAGAAGACATACAAATGGCTAACAAACACATGAAAAAATGTTCATTATTAGCCATTAGGAAAATTCAAATCAAAACCACATTGAGATACCACCTTACACCAGTTAGAATGGCCAAAATTAACAAGACAGTAAACAACAAGTGTTGGACAGAATGTGGAGAAAGGGGAATCCTCTTACACTTTTGGTGGGAATGCAAGTGGGTGCAGCCACTTTGGAAACAGTGTGGAGATTCCTTAAGAAATTAAAAATAGAGCTTCCCTATGACCTGCAATTGCACTACTGGGTATTTACCCCAAAGATACAGATGTAGTGAAAAGAAGGGCCATCTGTACCCCAATGTTCATAGCAGCAATGGCCACGGTTGCCAAACTGTGGAAAGAACCAAGATGATCCTCAATGGACAAATGGATAAAAATGATGTGGTCCATATACACTATGGAGTATTATGCCTCCATCAGAAAGGATGAATCCCCAACTTTTGTACCAACATGAACGGGACTGGAAGAGATTATGCTGAGTGAAATAAGTCAAGCAGAGAGAGTCAATTATCATATGGTCTCACTTATTTGTGGAGCATAACAAATAACATGGAGGACATGGGGAGATGGAGAGAAGTGAGTTGGGAGAAATTGGAGGGGAGATGAACCATGAGAGACTGTGGACTCTGAGAAACAAACAGGGTTTTGGGGGGAGGAGGTGGGGGGTTGGGTGAGCCTGGGGGTAGGTATTACGGAGGGCACGTATTGCATGGAGCACTGGGTGTGGTGCATAAACAATGAATTCTGGAACACTGAAAAGAAAAAAGAAAAAAAAAGAGAAAACCACATTTTTGAAAGAACAGACTTTAAATATGTAGTTTATATCACTTTTATCAACATGTCTCAACATAAACTATTTTGGCATTTTTAAAATAATCTAGTATCATGAAGGTAAAAAACAGGTCTACAAAAAAAATAATTTTTTTTTAAGATTTTATTTATGTATTTGACAGACAAAGATCACAAGTAGGCAAAGAGGCAGAGAGAGAGAGAGGAGAGGAGGAAGCAGGCTCCCTGCAGAGCAGAGAGCCAGATGTGAGGCTCAATCCCAGGATCCTGGGATCATGACCTGAGCCGAAGGCAGAGGCTTTAACCTACTGAGCCACCCAGGCGCCTCCCAAAATTTTATAAAAATAAAACACATAGGTACAATGTCTCTTACCCATCTGCTCTTGTTCCATAGCTAATTTTAGTTGTTCTGGTATTCCCATTCCTGGAATTACTGCCAGGCTATTAGGTTCAAGGTCATCTATAAATAGGAATACATCTATTATCAACAGAGATTTTATAAACATAGTGGCCCAATAAATGAACACTTTATAAAAATGAAACCTTATCAATCAGTAAACTATGAAACTAAATTTAGTTTTATATAATCTTTTCCATAACGCTTTAATAAGAGTATATCACATTTCAAAGAAGGATAAATATGTGAATCTTACCATATTCTACTCCATCTTCAGACATTCCAGGCAATAGGTTGAGATTATATCGATCTCGCATTTTATCACCTGGTCGGTTTCGGGTCCAGAATTTGCTGTCAAAATAAAAGTGATTGGAGGGGTAAGGGGAGGAGGACGGTTTCAGTATATTTCTGGGCACTTAAGAGTACCAAACAACCCACCAGTAAACATAACAAAGTTTTATAGTGACTTTCTTCTAAAAATTTAAGATGTCAAAATATTTTTTTAGTAAGAAGGCAAACCAAAATCCAAGTAACAAAGTCATTCTCAATACATTATTTCTTATTATTACATACTTAACAATAAACCACTACATGTTCCTAGGAAGTTGGACTACAAATATATTAATCTATCAATAAATATAAATCTTCATTTTCTGCTGCTCCATGAAGAGAATAAGTCCTTGTTATTTCTTATAGAAAGCTTACCTAGTATGGTCATTTGAACCTGAGCAGAGAATATGTCCAAGAGGATGCCAAGCCAGACTCCAGATCATTCCTTCGTGGGCCATCTCCATCCCACCCACTTCCTTCTCTACCCTGTAATAGCATCACAGAAAGAAGTCTTTTCACAAAAGTTAACAAAAAGGAAGAAAAAAAAGGGACATTTTCTTTTGCTCGAACAAATGCTGGACATTTTCTTTTGCTTTGGTAAATCTACCAAAGCCTGTTACTTTGAATCTGGTCAGTTCCTTGTGTTTCAGGGGTATTCATTTGGTCATCAACAATGTATTCTTTTACTGAGGAGTACTTCAGAGGGAAAAGTGGTTGGAGAATGAATTCACCAATAAGAAACTGCTTTAATCTCCCTTAATGACTTCTAGATCTGAAAATAAAGGTGCTAATTTTTCTATTCCAAGCTGAGTTTACAGAATTGAAAACTGCAGGAAGTCTATGATATAGGACATATGAACACTCAGGAAAAAGACATTATGTTTTACACTTTTAGGTGCTCTCTTCATAAAATATACAACTTCTTTACTTGATAAGTTATCACATACCCCACATGCCAGAATAACAAAGAGCCATCGGACCCTCCACTGGCAAAAAGTCCTTCATGAACAGGATGCCAGGCCACAGCTGTGAAACAAAAACGTGGGCAAAGGCAAAACTGTTAGGATCTCAACAGACTACAGGTAATAGAATGAGAAGCATGCCACAACCACTGACCTGTGGCTTCTTTCTTATGACCTCGGAAGACTTGAAGCTCTTCTTTCAGGTTTCGGATATCAAAAAGTTTACAGAGGTGGTCACGTGATGCAGTGAGTAGCCAATTGCCATTGAGATTTAATTTCACTTCCATTACTGTGTTTTTATGGGCATGACTAGAAACAAAGTACCAAGAAAATAATCTGTCAGAATTCAAAACAAGGATAAATCGACACAACAGCCATTTTTGTTAAAAAGCACATGGGTCAAGACACAAGAGGTTGGGCCTCTTGGCAAGAGGTTTGGACATTATTTTTGTGGCTGACCTATTTCTTTCAAGTGTACTTTTAACATGGTCTTGTTATGTTACAAGCTTTATTGCTTCTTAATGTCCATTATCTAAGTACAGTTTTCATTAACCAATGAAAACAGCAGCAGAGCTTCAACTGTATAGAAAAGCTTATATGTAAAGCAGGGGAAGCACTTGAACACATAAATTAATATTCAATAAAGCTCATTAAATTTTCAAAATTCAGTGACACTCCTCTCATTAAGACAAGCATTTAAAAAAGAGCACAGGATAGTTTGAGGGTTAATTTGAACTAAAAACACTACAAATCAAGGCCTACAAAATGCACATCTCCAAGGAGTCACAATGTGTCCTATTTGGTTGTGGCCACTGGAGTTATGTAACAAGGCAGCCTTGCTCCAACCAGCTCTGGATTTGGCTCACTTTCCAGTCAGAAGGACCAGGATGCAGGGGTGTGGTCAAAACACATGTTAATAATATGTTTGTTTAACTATGAACAGTGACAGATAATAATAAAAAATAATCATGTAAAATATAATAATATAAAATATATATTGTAATATAAAATATAATAATAATAAGTAATTTTAAAAAGACAAACTTTATTATGAGGCTGCATCGTAAGTAAGCACCTCAAACAGAAGATGAGAACTGATTCAAAACTGGGGGGAAATTTCCTCTACAAATAGATGTGGTAAGATGAAGAAGACTGGGCTGTATCTAGTAAGTAAGTGGGTGCCACCTTAGCTACATAGAGTGCCAAAATGTATCACAAGGACACCACAACCTAGGATAGTGAGAACCACCTTTTCTTCATCTTCATCCTTGCCCCACTCCCAGGGATACCCAAATTAAATTTAGATACATATGGAAGAACAAAAATCATATTTAATTAATAATTAGACCCTAGGTACAAGTTCATCTGTTGTGTACCCTAGTTTTTCATGAATACACAGGATGAGAAAAGGCTCAAAGTTAAAAAATACAGTCTTGTTCCCCTTTGTTTAGGGACCAAGGTGTGGTTCCTATCACTTACAGTGTTGCAAGACTCTGCCCAGTCTTGGGATCCCAGAACTTGATTGGCTGTTGACTATCTTTACTTCCTGAAACAACTAACCCTTTTGTTGGATGCCAGTCTACACATTTCACATCTGCACCATGCCCTGTTGGAAACAAGTAGAAATAAAACCTAATCAGTCATATATTTAAAGCAACACTCCATTCTAATTTAAACCAAAGCAGACAAACTTATCATACGTTTTGATCCTAGTACTCCATCACCTTAACCTTTTTGAAAAGGCTCTTTTGGTTTTGTGTGGGGAAGACTTTTGAATAGAGCAACCTCTTTTGAGGTCAAGATGCACAGGAACAGTTCCTCTTCTCAGGCAACTAAGCTCATCTTCTTGCCTACTTCTGGCTGGCCAAAGCTTTTTAGAAGTTGTGTCACTCAAGCCCCATATTTAAAGCTTGTCACAATTCTTGTCATTCACTCTATAGTTTTCCCACTTTGAAGTAGTCCTTATAGATCAAAAGTCCTAAATTCAGGTTCACATGCCAGCGCTTTCTAGATGTGGCAGTAGGAAAAATATTCTTTCTGATGGAATTCCATTTACTAAAATGAAAAAGGAGAAAAACAATTCCTGCTTCATTTACACACATACCAGATGAGATGATGGTAAGAGCTACTCTGTGGAGTGCTTACTAATATGTTAGGGCATGATGGAATATTTAAAATCATCACCTTTTTAAATCCTCACAAAATCCTGAGGAAGGTATTATCATTTTATTTGTTTTACAAGTGAAGAAAAGAAACAGAAGGACTGCAGGGATTAAGTAAGACGTCCTAGTTTCTAAAGCTAGTCAACAAGAACAGGAGCTGGAATCTGAACCTGATCTACAGGATTCCAGAAATAGTTCTCTCAATCACTGTGCTAAGGCATAGGGTCACTTAACAAATGGAACACATTAACTGATACTAAAAATCACAAAAGTGAAAATCAGAACTTCTACAATTGAAAGAAATTAGTAACTAATTTTTGAAAAATCAGGGCTGTCCAGAAAAAGCCTCAGAAAGATTTTATATAGCAAATGCCCTACAATGCAGGTAAAAAGTGAGGTGAAGAGTATTTGAAACTGGTCCCTCTCCAACCAGGACCAAATCCAGCTTCTATGAAATCTGAGGTGGGAAGGAGGAAGGATATGGAAGAATAGCAAGAGAGGGAAGAAGGAAGAGTGAAGAGATGATTTTAGAGGCAATGGGAAGTGAATTTGCACCAATTCAGAAGGGGAGTAATTTGTTTCTCAAATAGACATGGACTTAAGACCCCATGCTGGCAAGTATGTAGGGAAATACCAACTGCCTGGACAACAGTTTGACAATGTATGCCAAAGCATGAGAAACATACCTATCCGATAACCTGAGAACCTCATACCTCAGAATTTATCCTGAGGAAACAACAAATGTCGAAAAAGATTTGCCTACACAAATGTTTAATGATAGTTTATTTTTAAATGCCCTTGAATAGGAAACATATTACAAAATATATTTCAGTATGGCATATGTGCTCAATGGAATATGATGCACCTGTTATAAATGATACTATACTAATTTGTTAATTAAAATATTCATGATACGATTGAAAAAAGAAAAACCCCAGTGTGTGCAGCATTCCTGATGCCACCACTGTAAAAGGGAGATCAGTACCATGAGTGTGCATGCACACCTATCTAGAGAAAAATGCAAGTCTAGACACCAAACTGTTAAACAGAAATAATACTAAGCTGAGTAGAGGTAATATGGTTATTCTTATTTCCCTGTTCTGTTTTTATGTTTTCTTTTGGGGTTTCTTGTTTGTTTTTATATCTTCTACAGTGAACATATATTTTATAACTGGGATCTGAAGATGCAAAAAGGGAAAGAGGTGTTGTGTTGCTTTGATTTTATCAAGAAAAAGAACTGAGGATGGAAAGATTAAATAGAAATACAATTCAGTCTTTCAGTCCTTGCTTGGCTTAAGAACTTTTTTTTCAGGGTTGTTGCTATTGTTTTTAATTTATTTAAGTAATCTCAACACCCATTGTGGGGCTTGAACTCACTAGCCCAAGATCAAGAATCATATCCTCTCCTGACATAGCCAACCAGGCATCCTAAGAACTTTTTTATTTTTTTTTTAAGATTTTTTTTCTTTAGGGGCTACTGGGTGGCTCAGTGGGTTAAGCCTCTGCCTTCGGCTCGGGTCATGATCCCAGGGTCCTGCTTCCCTTCCTCTCTCTCTGCCTGCCTCTCGGCCTACTTGTGATTTCTCCCTCTCTCTCTGTCAAATAAATAAATAAATGAACAATTTTTTAAAAAGATTTTTTTATCTTTAGATAAAAAGATACATTTAGAGACAGAGAGATCACAAGTAGGCGGAGAGGCAGGCAGAGAGAGGGGGAGAAGCAGGCTCCGGGCCAAGGAGAGAGCCCGACGTGGGGCTCGATCCCAGGACCCTGGGATCATGACCTGGGCTGAAGGCAGAGGCTTAACCCACTGAGCCATCCAGGCGCCCCCATCCTAAGAACTTTTATGAGACTGACTCGCTGCCTACTGCGCTAAGGAGGCACCTCCCATCCTAAGAACTTTTAATGCCATTAACAATTTGACCCTAAAAAGATATGGCCAGGGAATTTTAAAAAAGCTTTATGGGTCACTATCACTCAAAATTAAATATTATGTAGAGATATGTGTGCATTTTAAACAAATTTGGAAAATACATGAGAAAACACTTTTAAAATGTGATGCATTATGGAGAAAAAATTCATACTCTTAGCAGCCACCTCTACCCTCACCTTTTCTGAGATGCTTTTGTTATAAAAGTATGTTTAGTTTAAAGAACTGTATGCAAAAAAAAAGATTTAAAAAACCCCGCTAAAAAAAAAAGTAACAACAAAAATACATCTGAGCTGCTTTGAATTATTTTCTGACATTTTCTAAAATGTATTTGGGGGGTGCTTGGGTAGTACAGTCGGTTAGGTGTCCAACACTTGGTTTCAGCTCAGGTCATGATCTCAGGGTCATGAGACTGAGCCCAGTGTCAGGCCCCATGCTCACGGGGAGACTTCTTAAGTTTCTTTCTCACTCTTCCTCCGCCCCTCCCCCAACCCTCTGTCTCTCTAATAAATAAACCTTTAATTTTTTTTTTTTTTTTTTTTTAAATGAGGGCGCCTGGGTGGCTCAGTTGTTAAGCACTGCCTTTGGCTCAGGTCATGATCTCGGGATCCTGGGATCAAGCCCTGCACTGGGCTCCCTGCACAACAGGAAGCCTGCTTTTCCCTCTCCCACTCCCCCTGCTTGTGTTCCCTCTCTTGCTGTGTTGTGTCTCTCTCTGTCAAATAAATAAAATCTTTTCTAAAAGTTTTTAAATAAAATAAAAAGTATTCAAGTAGAACCTAAGCAAGTGAGGAATCTCATCTATCCTATTCTGCTAAATGAATTTACCCAAATCCATACATATCACTAAATATAAATCCAACTGATTGGTACAGATTCTAGGATATTATTTTATTGGTTACTGTCCTTAATAATAAAAATACTGCTACTACTAGTGAGCACACATACTTCTTACATGTATGGTACTATTCAAAGCAAAGTATGTATACTGACTAGTACTTTACAAATGAAAATTACAAAGTACAGACAGGTTAGGCAATCTGCCCAGGATCACACAGCTGATATGTGGCAGAGCAGATACCTTGAATGCAGGGAGCTGGCCCCCAATTCATAGCTCTTAATGCCTATTCTATTCTGCCTCCTTAGATGTGGAAAGGTTAGTCTAAGAGTTACAGGAGGAAAAGAAAATAAGTCTCTTCCTATTTGCTTCTATATGCAGAAAGACTCATTGAGAGATAGCAGACAGGAAATAGATGGGAGGGCAGCTATTCAAGTCTTGACATTACTTTATTTTTGAACCACATGCATGGGTCATCTACTTTTTTAAAATTAAATACAAATAAAAGACTTATTTAAGAAAGTATGTACAAAAAATGTGCATCATGCTAACATTTATGGCTTAAAAAGAGACATACACATACACAAAGCACACACATGCATTTGCTCAAATATGCATAAAATGTGAAAAACAGAAAGAAAACAGAAGAATCATCACATTAATTGCCCCCAAGAGAGGGAACTGGGTAAGGAGACTTCACTGTATACTGTTTGTTAATTTTTAAATACTGAAACATAGGAATGATCCATTGGGGGGAAAAAAATCAATGAAAAAAATTTAATTTACTAAATAGCAAAGGACTGTTTGCTCTGTAAAGTGGATATGAAATCATTACAAGAAGCACATATCACTTTTATATTTTTTCAAATGAAAAGGAGGAAAAATAAATAGCTTAACCTGGCACAGATGCACAACTTTGCAACTGATTTGCAACTGCTTTCTTCTTTAGTAAAAAAAAAAGTGACTGAATTCCCAATGAAGTGAGAAAAACTATTTCAAACAATAAAACTGTACCCTCTCATGTCACATTTAGATCCAGAACAATGAGACCAATAGAAATTTATCCTAAGAAAGTAACTTAAAGGATTTTTTTAAACTTTTATATTTAAAAGATGGCAGTTGAAACTTTGCTCAAAATAATGAAAACAAATTTCAGAGGTGGGATAAATTAAATGAACTGTGTCATGGACCAAAAAAAGAACAAAAAACTATTAAAATGAGGATTCTAGAACAAAAGAAAATGCTCATGAAATAAAGTGCCTTTTTTTTTTAAGATTTTATTTATTTATTTGGCAGACAGAGATCACAAGTAGGCAGAGAGGCGTGCAGAGAGAGAGGAGGAAGCAGGCTCCCTGCTGAGCAGAGAACCCAATGCGGGGCTTGATCCCAGGACCCTGGGATCACGACCTGAGCCAAAGGCAGAGGCTTTAACCCACTGAGCCACCCAGGTGCCCCTAAAGTGCATTTTAAAACAGCAAACAAGGATCACCTGGGTGGCTCGGTGGGTTAAGCCTCTGCCTTCGGCTCAGGTCATGATCTCAGGGGCGTGGGATCGAGCCCCACATTGGGCTCTTTGCTCAGCAGGGAACCTGCCTCCCCACCTCTCTCTGCCTGCCTCTCTGTCTACTTGTGATCTCTCTCTCCTTGTCAAATAAATAAATAAAATCTTTAAAAACAACAACAACAACAACAAAACAGCAAACAAGAGGTGCCCAGCTGGCTCAGTCCGTGGGACTTGAGACTCTTGATCCCAGGGTTCTGAGTTGAAGCCCCACGCTGGGTCTAGAGATTACTCAAAAATAAAATCTCAGGGGCACCTGGGTGGCTCAGTCAGTTAAGTGTCCAACTCTTGATTTCAGCTGAGTCATTATCTCAGGGTCCTGGGATCCAGCCCCCCATCTGGGCTCAGGGCTCAACACTCAGCGGGGAGTCTGCTTCAGGATTCTCTCTCCCTCTACCCTCCCCCCCACTGCTCATGTATACGCTCCCTCTAAAATAGTAAATAAATCTTTAAAAATAAATGAATTTTTAAAATAAAATCTGAAAAATAAATAAATAATAAAACAGCAAACAAACTAATACATGCATAAACCGTGCATATGCCATGGGGCTGATTATAAAAATGTATAGGTTCAAAAATGTAGATGCAAATAAGTAGCAAATGAAAACTATATTGAAATACCAGAAACAGAGGTGAAGTTTTCACATTTTCTCTAATGTTACATTGTATTTATCATCACAAATAACACAGGTTAGATTTATGTGTGTATAAATTCTGTTGTTTTTAAAATGAGAAAAAAAATAAGAAATTAAATTGAGAAATAAATTGAGGGAAAAAAGGAACTTTGCTAGGTTATATTTTCTCTATCAAACTAGCAAAAATTAAATTTGGTGACACAGTGATAATAAGAGAGGAACAGACAATGTCACCCACAACTGGTTGGAAAGTAAATTGGTACAATTTTGGAGGGAGGCCATCTGGCCGTATCTATCAAAATGTTACAAGTCTTAATTCTGCTAGGAATTTACCCTATGTCTGTAGCTGTAAAATCACACCAAAATTTTTCAAAGATCGTTTGTTTCACCTTGCTTGAATTCGAAGACTGGAAACACCTAAAAATCAATGAGGGGTTATTTAAGAATATTAAGGTAAATCCATATAACTGAGTACTATAAAGTACTATAAAGCTGTTAAAACTGAGGCAGGAAGAGGGAACTTTTGGGGGATGATGGAAATGTTCTATATCCTGATTATGGTGGTGGTTACAAAAATGAAGCAGAGAAAACTTTTTGAAGGGACTGAAATGTTACATACCTTTATTACAGTATATGTATTTGTCAAAGTTCATTGAACTGTATAACTAAGAAAAGGCTGAATGTTACCACATGTAACTTATACCTCAATAAGTACAAACAGGGTCGCCTGGGTAGCTCAATGGGTTAAAGCCCTGGTCATGATCTCAGGGTCCTGGGATTGACCCCTGCATCAGGCTCTCTACTCAGTGGCGAGCCTGCTTCCCCCCTCTCTCTGCCTGCCTCTCTGCCTACTTGTGATTTCCATCTGATGAATAAATAAAATCTTTGAAAAAATAAATAAAATTAAAAGTACAAACAGAAAAGCAAGATGTAATTTAGTCCAATTTGTAAAAAAGAAAAGTTAAACTGTTAATAGTTTTTTAGGGAGAAGAAATGCTATGAGAATAAGAAGGCATTTACTCTTGGATTGCATGAAGTTTTTAAACGCTCTTTTATTACTTTACTTAATGGCAACTGCCTTTGGTTTCTCTCATTTCAAGCCTCAAGAATGACTGATACTAATTAGTGTCTTTGTTTGCCAATACAGAACCAGTGCTTGTGGTCCCAGAAAGATGTGCTTCAAAGCCTCAGTGGGGATGCACTTTTTCAGACAGTTCTCAGACTCAGTATCACTAAATGAAGTTTCAAGAATATTATGGGTTTTGTGAGCTAAGTGCCATATATTAAAACTTAATTTTAAACGAATTATTCTCTCACAGAATAACTGTTTGAAGACCCAAACACATAGCTTATCAATTTAACCATTAACCCAAAAGAATGTCTCTATACTAATTTTTATCACTTCAAAGGTCCAGAAGTTCAGAATAGAACCATTCAAAATTCTTTGTGACCCCCAAACATGGAAATTTCAAGAATGTAATTAGTGTTTGCAATACTGAAGCAATTAACACAGACTTACTACAAAATTCATTCAAGTAAATTTATGGTCCAGTGACCTAGATATTTTAGTACTAACAACATCTTGTTGATAGTTCAAGATTTTAAGACTAAAAACTGCTTGTCAGTGGAAGATCCAACATTTTGTAAAGTGGCCCTTAATTAAAACATTTCAGAATCAAGCCCATAAGACAATATAAAGATAAAATTCTCAACATCAAACCCTCTCCAGATACTACAAAGCCTAACACAGTATAAGGAAGGTGTAGCCTTGCAGGGAACTGACAGGCGTCTACAGGGAGACTGTGGTAAACACATAAACTCTTGGTAGGTTAACAGCTTTAAAAAGCTAGCAATACAGGAGCATTGCTACTACCAAGACTCCAGGATCCCTGGTAAAGGTCATAGTACCTATCCATTCTTGACTGCAATTAGAAAGGGAGGATATGCTGGAAGAAAGATTTAAATATTGAAAGTTGGAGGTGCAACTGCCAATTTCTAAAATTAAGAGATTGCAAGTGCAAATCATTACATGAAGATCAAGAGTGTCATAATAAATCTATGTGTGGAATTCCCTTTAAATATTTACAAATACTTAAGAATCTCACCTGCACTGTCGAATACAGTAACTTATCAGCCACATGGCTACCTAAATTTGTCTTAATCCAAGTTAAAATTTAGGTTCCTCTTTCACTCTCTATAGCATTATTTCAAGTGCTCAAAGGTCACATGTGACTATTGGCTAGTATACTGGATAACACAGATCTAGAATAGTTCCATCATCAGAAAAAGTCCTACTGGACAACACTGATTTAAACTAAAATTAG
Source organism: Mustela lutreola (assembly GCF_030435805.1). Taxonomy (NCBI): domain Eukaryota; kingdom Metazoa; phylum Chordata; class Mammalia; order Carnivora; family Mustelidae; genus Mustela; species Mustela lutreola. Next base: position 96,369,416 of record NC_081292.1, read on the forward strand.
CCATTTTAAAGGAAGTTTCTACTTACACTCTCATGATTGTATTATTCATTCTGCTACATAATGAACAACAACAAAAAAGTATCTTCAATTGCTACTAGAACTAGGGAAGACCTGCAAAGGTATCCAGCCCTGAAATTGTTACCTAAGAGAAAACTGAGGCCTAAAAGGGCTAAGCCAATGCCCAGACGTGCCCCGATTTTTCTTCCTATTCCTATCTTCCCTTCACCTCACTAAATATAACATCCAAATTAAGTGGCAAAATACAGTTGACTCTTGAACAGGGGTTGGAACAGCGCAGGGTCACTTACATGCAAATATTTTTTGATATACAGTACAGTACTATAAATGGTTTTCTATTTCTTACTTTCTTGCTAACATTTTTTTCTGTAGCTTACTTTATTGTAAAAACAGCATATAATACACAAAATATGTGTTAATCAACTATTTATATTACCAGTAAGGCTTTCTGGTCAACAGTAGGTTATCAGTAGTTAAGTTTTTAGGGAATCAAAAATTATACGAGGTTTTTAGACTGCAGTGAAGGGATCAGCACTCCTAAACCCCTGTTGTGGCAAGGGTCATCTGTAGTTCCTTTTGTTTCATTTATTAATCAAATGTAACTGAGGAGGTTGTAGTAGACAAAATTCTGTACACCTTTCCAAGTCTCAGAACTACATAAGAAAAGAATTTAGGGGTAAAATTTAAAAATAAATACATAAATAAGAATTACTTCTTTTAGACTCTTAATCTCACAAAACAAACTGAGAGTTGGGGGGGGGCAGGTAGGGAGAGAGTGGTTGGGTTATGGACATTGGGGAGGGTATGTGCTATGATGAGTGCTGTGAAGTGTGTAAATCTGGTGATTCAAAGACCTGTACCCCTGGAGCTAATAATACATTATATGTTAATAAAAAATAATAATAAAAATAAATAAATATAAATAAAGCTGAATGGTACTGGCCAAAGAAAATTACTTCTTTTACCTTTCTAAGAAGTAATTAGACTGATTCTGAAGAGTGGGGTCTTGTTAAAAATAAAGGAATGTGAGGAGAAAAAAAGAAGAAAGGAATGTGGCAACCATGCCCCAACCCCACCCAAAGAAATTATAAATTAATCTCACCATATGGGGTTACTTTTAGATATTAAGCTTTGGAGGGAGTGAATTTTGCATATTTCTTAGCTAGCTTACACTCTCTTTGGTCCTAACTAAATGAATAGTAACAGAATTAGCATCATTTCGGAGGCTGGTGGCATTGGTTTGTGAACTGTATCTGACTGAGGGTTGTTTAACTTACTACTTCAGAATAATCAACTGCAAAAAAAAACCCAATTAATTGTACATTAGAATTTATACCAAATGGGAGGAAAATGATTTTACTTATTCCACTTGATCATTCCTTTACATGCTCATTTATGTGCTCTTTCACTGGCTCATTAATTCAAAATAAGTGTGCATAACAGCAACCTTCATTGGGCTCCTATTTTGGATGCCTGATCTCTAAAATATGTGACCACCAAACAAAATGAAGACTGAACACTGGGGAAATATTTGTAGAATCATATAGTGCAGGTACAATAACTTTTAAGAAAGTTAATACCTAGAATAAAAATTTTCAGAATAAAGACTGAATTAAGCTAACAAAACAACTAGTGCAGGGTCTTTAGAGATTTTTCTCCACAAGTAAAAACAGAAAAATCTCTTCTAAAAAATGTTACACTGGGCGCCTGGGTGGCTCAATCACTTAAGGGGTCTGCCTTCAGCTCAGGTCATGATCCCAGGGTCCTGGGATGCAGCCCTGCATCAGGCTCTCTGCTCAGCAGAGAGTCTTTCTCCCTCATCCTCTGCTCCTCCATCCATTGGTGCTCACTCACTCTTAAATATTTTTTTAAAAACTAAAAAACAAAAATGTTACACAACTATGCCTAAAATAGCAAGGTACAGAATGCAAAACAATTTTTCCTAACTAATGAAAACAAAACCTGCTTGGGTGTGTGTGTGTGTGTGTGTGTGTATGTGTGTGTGTGTGTGTGTTTTAAGGGAGATCCTAGAAATAAAATGCAGAGACTCCTTAATAAAACCTAAAATTCTAACAACAGGGCTGATGTTTTAGTCTTTAGATATTTGGTGAACAGTTCCAGATGTGTTTTTGTAGAAAATGGAGGCTTCCTGTTTATCATTTCCTATCTCAGAACCATAAGGTGTAGTGAGAGTTACAAGCCAGCAAGGGAAAGAGGTCTGTTTTTGGACTCTTCCTTCAAGGAAGAGGTTCCCCGGTTTCTGCGATATTGTATGTAAAAACTGTCCCTCTGTGTATTTTTCAAGAACCTCATCTCTCCTTCACATTCTCATGAGATCCTAAGGGACCTATCATCCCACAGAGGTAAAACGTCCTGCCTTAAGACAATGCGTATAACCCCAAGGCTCGGTGAACAGTCTGAAAACCAATATATAGTTTTATTTGAAGGTCAAAAATGGTGTCCATTTTCCCATTTTATTTTTCCTGGATCAAACCAGTATACGAACAAATCTTAAGAAAAATTTCTTTTATACATAACTTACAAAAAGCACCAGATTTTCTAATACAGGAAGAAAAAAGCAAACAAAGATTTCAAGTACCATCTTGTACATTAACAGTTGAAGAACTGTTATTCAAGAAAATGTGTCAAACATTAACAACAAATTCGGTCTACTTCCAGCCACAGGAACATAAAATGTAACAGATCAGTTTAAGGCAAAGGATATTTGTTGCCATGGTCCACAGCCAGACATTTCAGTATTCAATAGATTAGCAGACTCAAGAATTTAAAAAAATGAAACAGCATAATTAACTTGTACCCTGGCCAATGAATGTGCAATTTATTATCATTTTACCTCCCTTTTTTAAAGCAAAGTAATTTTAAGCTTAATCCAACAGTCATTATCAACTGAAAGTGATAGTATTAGTATTTCTCTCATCCATATCTAGAAAGTGACATTAGTAAAAATCTATAAAATTAAATGGAAACTCAATCATGGAACAGTATACCTCTAGGCAGTGTTTTTCAGGAAGCATGTTCAAAGCCACAACAGAGCACGAAATCTTGGGTGAAGGGGTTCTGTGGTCAAAGAGTTGTACAGTGCTGAATTTTAAAAATTAACAGGTTTTTTTTTCCATGTCTGAGAGCCTTCAGTGCTTCCAATATAAATTACAAATCTGCAGGTGAGAATGTGACCATGAGTCTTTTTTCCTCAAAGCACTTCCAAATCCCTCAGAAGATGAAATGCTAGCTTATTTTGTTGTCTGGCAATGAAGAGCTTAAATCCAGAAGAGTAGACACCTCTGGGGAAAAAGAGGAAAGGCACTAGGGAGAGGTGCATAAATGGACTTTTAACCATATCTGTAATGGATTCTTTTTTTAAAAATTTTCAGAAATCAGCATGGTCAAAATGTAAGGATTTGACACAGTTGAATGGTAACGCAAAAGTGTTTATCAGGTTATAAAAAAAAAATGTGAAATATATGCTGTCAGAGTATCCAGGATACAAACAAAAAAACTCAAATGAAACAAGAATGTAGAAACATAATAAATTTGCCAGATTCCTACTTAAGTCACACATGTAATTTGCATATGCAAGTAAATGGTTTCTATTTAACTGTACTATGTATTTACATGGAAGACTGACAAAGGCTGAACCAAAAGAAACTGTCAAGTAGGTTAAAAACTGAAATTAAGGAGTGCCAGAGTCGCTTAAGCATCTAACTCTTTATTTTGGCTTGGGCCGTGACCTCAGGGTCCTGGGATGAGCCTGAGTCGTTTTGGGATTCTGTTTCCTCTCTCCCTCTGCCCCTCCCCTTCCCCTGCTCTGTCTCTCTCTCCAAAATCTTTTTCTTAAAAAAACTGTAAGTAAGCATACATCTCATAAGATTAATGCCATGTAACTACTTCTGGCATCAACGTGAAAATTTTTAATGAATATATGACATGTAAATAATTCCTGGTCCAATAAGAACATATGCAGCCGTAAGTTTTGCTGAAACTTCCATTTCGGACTGCTACTAAACTTATACAATAATGTGGGGGGAGGATATAACAGAGAAAAGCACAATTTCCATTTGAGTCAATTTTAAAAATTGTATGTAGAAAAATCTTGAAAACTATGAAAGGGAGAAAAATAATCAGATGACTGATGCAACAGGAAAATCTCCATTTCTTTCTCAACCCATTGCCTGAGAGTATATAGAAATGAATGTTGATCCTCTATATTCTTCTGTTGTAATAACCAGAAAGAAGTGACTCTGCAGCATGTTTCCTGCCCAACAGCAAATTACCCTTTGTAGCCCTTTTTTTTTTAAGATTTTAATTAAAAGGATTTTTTTTTTAAAAGCTAGTTTGGAGAATATTCATCAAAGACGTTTAAAGGGAAGGAATGCAACAACTGAATATTCTTTCAACCTTCATTGTTATTGTACTGTCCCAAATATTAACAACCAGTATCACAAAGGACATAAGCCATTAGTCTGAGGTGAGAAATACCTGTATCCCAAACACAAGGTAGAAACCAACTACAAAGTCCTTTATAAGAAAGTGTGCACAGAGTGGGAGTGGGAGAGTGTATGTATGTGTGTAATCAGACATCAAGGTTTTCTAGCAAACATTTCTGCACACATTCGTTAATTAAATAGTAATATATAGATGGTATAACAGTCTTAAAGAGTCAAGAAAAGAAGCATATAATCATCACTTGAAAAACTAGAAAGAAAGTGTAAAAAACAAAAGCAAAAACAAAAACTTTAAAAGAATGATGGGAAGGTTTGGCAATACCAAGACTACCAAAAAGAGCAGTATGCTACATTATGCTCTTTGCTACATTAACAATAGAGTCATCGGTGCCAGCAGACTCCTTGGCCAAGAATGAAAAGAACCATGACTGAAAGAAAGCCTTAATAAAGAAGACAAAGCAGGATCAAAAAGGAAAACAAGAAATTTTAAATGGTACTTAAGGGCATTTCTAGGGAAAGCCTTCCTTCTGAAAAAAATATATTAAAACAGTAAACTGGTTAATCACCCTCAGTTGGCCAGAATAAGGACACTGTGTTTTAAAATCGGAGGTTTAGTTACATGAGAGCAACGCACAATCCTGGCCAAACTAGAATTAATTAGCCCCCATGGTAATCATAGCCATGCACAACTATATTATGAATCTCTGTTTTGCCAGAATGTACTTGGGTGTATTTGCATGTTGGGGAAATGTAGCTTCCTATATAATCTTATTCATCTACTACTAAGGAAGGTAACAGTTACAAAGTTAAAGAAATTTACCTGTATCAGAATAAGGTTACATGAACCCCTAAATAACTGCTAGAGGCAGGGTCTATCGTACAATTCCCAGAATTTCAAGCTGTTATTAAGAACTTTTTCTATACATAAGTAATCTGAGATGGCATTACACTCCAATTGGATCTTGACAATTTTTTCCCTTTATGTTTCAAAGCAGAAATAAAGTTAACTGGGAGCTGGTTATATTACTTAGCTTCCAGCATAGCAAAAACAATAAATAAATACCCATTAGTTCACAATGATATAAATAACTGAATAAAAACAAGGAGGAGGAAAAGAGTTGAGCCTCTTGTGCGTGAAAATTCCAAATAACTTACATAGTTAATCCACCCTCAAGAATGTGGAGCGTAACTCCCCACCCCTTAAGTGTGGGTTCTGCTTCATGACTTCCTTCCTAAGAGTACACTATGAAAAAAGGGGGAGAGAGTAGCCTTACACTGGAGAACTCCAACATGGCCTCAACCTGGTGACCAAGGTCAATATCAGATCATGTTGATAATGTATATCCTTGCTGTGATGTGATGAAATGACACTTTATTCTGTGATCCTCTTCCCCAAATCCCATAAAACCAAAACCAATCATGAGAAACACATCAGATAAATCCCAATTGCATGACATTCTACAAACTATCATAAAATTTCTCATCAAAACACTGGCTCCGGGCGCCTGGGTGGCTCAGTGGGTTAAGCCGCTGCCTTCGGCTCAGGTCATGATCTCAGGGTCCTGGGATCGAGTCCCGCATCGGGCTCTCTGCTCAGCGGGGAGCCTGCTTCCCTTCCTCTCTCTCTACCTGCCTCTCTGTCTACTTGTGATTTCTCTCTGTCAAATAAATAAATAAAAAATCTTTAAAAAAAAAAAAAAAAAAAAAAAAACACTGGCTCCAAGAAGACTGGAAAAAGATCCTGACAGTGCTGAAGTGGGGGGAAACTGAATTCACTACCCAGCCAATGCCTCATTATAAACAAAAGCATGAAATGAAGATAAATAATATTTTAATTTCTCCATAGATCTCAGAAAGAAAAAAAGAACTCTTTACCATTCTACAAATGTGGAAACCAAGTAATAAATACTTACTAGGAAATGTGAAAATCCAGGCTACCTTAAGTTAAACTTGACATATTATAAGGAATACCAGCATTTCCTTGTGGAGGTGATTAAAACCTGCCATCTTCTTGTATTTTACTGAATGAATGAATTATGAAATGCCAAAAGAACAAAAAATACATCTATGCATACTGTATTAAAAACCAAAACTATATTCTTAGGGAAAACAGATCAATGTTTAATTCTGCCCTCCTCTCTGGGCACCATCAAGACCGATTCACAAATATTGTCATTTCTACATAAACTCTACTATACTGTACTTTCCCTCTCATAGGAAGAAAAAAACAAGAGATGAAATTAGCTTTGTCCAATAGGAGCACAGGTACAGTATTATTTGAAATCAAAGAAAGGATATGTTTAATATACTTTAATTCATACTGGTATGTTGTTTAGTGCTCATATGCTATACAAAGCTTGACAGTAAAAAATTTGGACTAAACCTGACCTATTTAAACATTGGATGTCAGGGCACCTGGGTGGCTCAGTGGGTTAAAGCCTCTGCCTTCGGCTCAGGTCATGATCTGCTCAGCAGGGAGCCTGCTTCTCCCTTTCTCTCTGCCTGCCTCTCTGCCTACTTGTTATTTCTGTCTGTCGAATAAATAAATAAAAATCTTTAAAAGAAAAAAAAAATTGGATGTCATTTAACCAGTTATGGGCTTCTGTAATTTATTTAACCCTTGCTAAGTCTTAAAATTTTCAAGTGTAAAATGTAGGTTACTCAACTAACAGGTTATTTCAGAAATTAAATGAGATATATAAATAATTCAGTGTCATGCCTGGTACCCATTTTGAATAGACAATTAAAAAAAGCTCTTATTTTGATCCAATCTCTGCCTTCAAAAATTTCACCATGGGGACAGATATTTCCATAGTTAGTTATCCAGCAAGAGCTGTTCCTACGATGACAGAGGATAGGAAAGCAGAAAATGGCTTGATTTAAAAATACTCCCACAAAGTAAGACTTCTTAAGACTTTGCTAAATTTTGGGGCACCTGGGTGGCTCAGTGGGTTGGGCCGCTGCCTTCGGCTCAGGTCGTGATCTCAGGGTCCTGGGATCGAGTCCCGCATCGGGCTCTCTGCTCAGCAGGGAGCCTGCTTCCTCCTTTCTCTCTCTGCCTGCCTCTCTGCCTACTTGTAATCTCTCTCTGTCAAATAAATAAATAAAATCTTTAAAAAAAAAAAAAAAAACTTTGCTAAATTTCAGTTTTCAAATGACCTCTGAGAAAAGAACACTGAGCTCTAACTACCAACATCCAACCCATCCAAGATTAGCCTGGATCTAATGCCATTTCTCTCTCAGAACTGGAAAGTCTAAAATGGGAGTCACCATTGCCTTTATTACTTTGTCTATGTTTTAAGTAACTAAGAAAGATGGGTAATATTTTCAGGTAACTATTGATTCCACTAGCCTAAAATGCAGTCTCCAAAACAGACTTATTTTTATATTTATGGAGTAAATGTTCAATGATTCTCTCTACATTTTTTTCTATTTTTAAAGAATATTAACTCATTTCTAGGGAGAAAGAGACCTACAGGAAAGATATGAGGTTTAACTCAAGTGTCTTTCAGTGACTTTAATTACTTACCTCTAAATCACCCATTGCCATGAATTCTTTCAACCTTCAAATACACGATTAAAAACTTAAATACGGGGGCACCTGGGTGGCTCAGTTGGTTAAGCAACTGCCTTTGGCTCAGGTCATGATCCTGGAGCCCCAGGATCAAGTCCCACATCCGGCTCCCTGATCAGCGGGGAGTCTGCTTCTCACTCTGACTTCTCCCCTCTCATACTCTCTTTCTCTTTCTCTCTCTAATAAATAAATAAAATATTTTTTTAAAAAAGTAAATATGTATCATTTCTTAAGAATGGAAAAACGATACAAGTAGGAATACCAGGAGGAAAGTAACAAATTGTTTCAAGGTCACTAATGTGAAAAAGAAATTATATCTTGAAATAAATGATGATTTTAGTACTAAATGAAATGGTGTATGCAAGGCCCTTCCAAAGTTACTTTCAAAGGATTACAGTGGATGTACTTATTTCCCAAGACTGATACTGACCACTAATTTTATTAAAATTTCAAAAACATTGGGCGCCTGGGTGGCTCAGTGGGTTAAGCCTCTGCCTTCGGCTCAGGTCATGATCTCAGGGTCCTGGGATCGAGTCCCACATCGGGCTCTCTGCTTGGTCTCTCTCTGCCAAATAAATAAATAAAATCTTTTTTTAAAAATTCAAAGAAATTTAACCCAAATGTAAGCATTTTCCAAAAAGAAATGGGCTTATTACTGAGGAATAAACCAGAATGGAAAAAAATAAAATCCAAAACACAGAGAAGACTGTTAGAGGCCTTAAAAAGACAGGAGCACCTGGTTAGCTCAATCAGAAAAGCATGTGACTCTTGATCTCAGGGTGATGAATTTAAACCCCAAAAGGGATAAACCTGGGGGGAAGGGAGGAGGCTCTAAGCTCCATGACAGCTCAGTGACCAAGGCTGTGATGTTGTAATGAGGATAATTACAGAACCCTCTATAAAGCCACTTGTCCAGGCCCCTGCTGACTTCTCATTTATATAAAACAGCTACCCTCAGCTAAAGCCAGACAAGTGCTTTCTAAACAAAGCAAAGTAAGTCTTGGAAGAAACCCAATAGGATTTAAGACTGGAGAAGAAAGCAGCACAAAGCTTGTGCCAATGCTAAGACCTGAAGGAAGAACAGAAGGAAAGAGCAATAGAGAAGAGACAGTAGAGAGAAAGATGAGGGAGAGAAGAGAAAGCCATCCCATCTGAGAGTGATGTAAACCAAGCATTCCACCTCACAATACAATCCACTTAACTGTGGCTTGTGGCAGTTACCACATACTCCTCCCACCCAGCTCACTAAAACACACACACACACACACACACACACAGAGTCCATGGTGAGGGCTACTATCCAGGGGAAAAGCCTTTTGGGTAAATGGCCTTACTCAAACTGTAAAAGAAATGGAAGAGCTACTTATCTACCAATACAAATCTTCATTCAAATTTAACCAACCAGGGATCACTAGACATTTGAAAAAAGTCAAACAGGAAGAAAAAGAAAGGCCAGGAAAAAGATTAAGGGAAAACAAATCAGAATAAGACCAAACCAAACCACTCAAATACCCCAATTCTTATGCTAAAAGTGTGAAGGGGTATATTCACTTAAAACAAACAACAAAACAAGTCACTATGAAAAATGAAAATACCAGAGAACCACTAGATCTTGGAAATTAAACACAGTGGCTAAAATAAAAATTTCATCAGAAGGGCTAGATAACAGGGTAGGCATGACTGAAGATAGTATTCTGGAAAATCAAAGAAAAAAGAAAAACCCTTTGAATGAAATAAAGATTTGGAATTGTAGATTAAAGCGAGTGGAAAAAGACAGATGTCTAAAATACTTACACCTCAGTGTGGGTGACAGCAAAACAGAAGTTCCCAGAGAGAGAGATCATTTCAAAATCATTCAGAGAGGAAAGCCAGATTATATAGACAAAATAATGAAAATCAGAACAGCATCTGATATTGATAGATAATGGAGGCCTTCACAATTCTGAGGTAAAGGATTTAGAGCCAAGAATTCACAACCCAAACAAACAGTCAAGCACGATGGCAAATTATACATCTCGCCACACATAAGAATTTTGAAATTTACTTCCAAGCAGTTTCTTTAAAGGAAAATTTTTTATGTCCGGTATGACTGCAGACACTGGCACAGAAGACAATTCAAAGCAGAGCAAAAAGTCAGAGAACCAGCTACAGAATGTCTTCAAAAATTTAAAAAAAAAAAAAAAATCCATGTAATATAACTGCAAAATTAAAGTCTTTTAAAAAGCTATGATAAGGGGCGCCTGGGTGGCTCAGTGGGTTAAAGCCTCTGCCTTCGGCTCGGGTCATGATCCCGGGGTCCTGGGATCGAGCCCCGCATGGGGCTCTCTGCTCTGCAGGGAGCCTGCTAACTCCTCTCTCTCTCTCTGCCTGCCTCTCTGCCTACTTGTGATCTCTGTCTGTCAAATAAATAAATAAAATCTTTAAAAAAAAAAAAAAAAAAAAAAAAAAAAAAAAAAAAAAAGCTATGATAAGGGGCGCCTGGGTGGCTCACTGGGTTAAAGCCTCTGCCTTTGGCTCAGGTCATGGTCCCAGGGTCCTGGGATGAAGCTCCGCATCGCATCGGGCTTTCTGCTCAGCGGGGAGCCTGCTTCCTCGCCTCTGCCTGCTTGTGATCTCTGTCAAATAAATAAATAAAATCTTTTTTTTAATAAATAAATTAAAATAAAAGCTATGATAAGAGTTTTTAGTGACATTACAAAAAAAGAGGAAGTAATTAGAAATTGCAAGGAAAAATGAAGCGAAACTAAAATTCCTGACAATGTCTAAAAGTAAAGGGAGAGGAGAAAGAAGTAGAGAGACACTGAGGGGCATGGACTTCTTCATTACCATAATGGTGAGTAAGTCAAGGGAAGTTGCCTCAGGTTGATGGCCCCAAAAACTAACAAACTAAGAACATTAAAAGCTAGAGAAAACAATCAAAGCCACCACAATGTGTAATAAAACCCAGGAGGCAGAAGGCACAGTTGGTGGTGTAAGTACACAAAACTCTTCATCTTTCATGAAAAGAAGTAAATAGACACAAAGTCATACAGATATACCATGAAATGTATTATTTTAAATTCTGATGGTAACCACAGGAACAAAAACAAGTTAGTTTAAAAACTTATCTCTGGCGAGTGGTCAAGGATTGGCAGATTTTCACATTTCAAATTCTATCCTGTTATGATGTTGGAAAAAACACCTTACCATGTGAGCAGATTATAATTTTTAAAAATAAGATTACATTCTTAAGTGGTGGAAAAATCCTGTATTATCTTTAGTTTTTGGCTAGACCACAACATCCTTAAGCTTTATCATTAATGACTCCAGGACCATAAGGACAACTAAAAAGTATCTCCCAAAAGTTTAAAGGTTCATACTCTTTGATCCACCAGGTTCATAGCTGTCTATCCTAAAGGAAAATTTACATGAGTGGCAGCAAATACAAATTACAGAAAGCTTAGTATACAACTCTTAGTAAAAACCTTGGAAATCCTAAACATCAATGAGAATGGTTAAGTAAGTTATGGCAGATACATGCTATGGAATGTTATAGTTACCAAAACAAATCCAGGGTAGTAATGATACAAAAAGATGACTATGATATATTGTATTATAAGAAAAGCAAAACAGCAAAGAATTTATGTATGTGGTATAATCCCATTTCATGTAGTTTTTTTAGTTTGTCTGTTTGTTTTAAAGTATCTTCTTGTATAGGTTTAAAAACTGTGGAAACAAACACACCATTAATAGAATAGTGATGAACTCTGGATGTGAGATTGGAAAAGGGTAGAGACACTGACTTTTTACTTCTATTTGTGTGAACTTTCCATGAATGTTTACTAATTACCTTTGTAAAGGAAGAAAATTCTCAAGAAGATAACTTCCACATTAATCTCACCCAGATCTTTCCTTACCTTTCCACCCCTCTGTTCCCCCAACACTGTTGTACCACAGATCTCAGCCTTCCATACGGCACATGGTGGGAAAGTGTGAATCCAGACCTTACAGTACTCTCCGAATCTTACTTCCATGTGATACAGAATATACTCCTTGCCATGCATGACTGATGGGAAAAAAATGCATCTTAATGCTGCATTTAGTCTTCAGCTTGGTTGGTTACAGAATGACACTGCTAATAAAGCCAAGGTTGCAAGTGATATCCCCACATAGATCAATTAACTGTTTGTTATGTGGTCAGTCTGCTTTTGTTTTTATCATCTGTCATATTCCTGGGGACAGGACAACAAGATGTGGAAAGAACAAAGTAAATCCATTTTAACTAGTGGGAACACATTGATAGTGGGCTTCAGTCTAATGGTTGTATTCTGAAAAACACATGTGCGCATATGTATGACCACAGTTTACAAATTTCGTTGCTAGTCGACTGCCCATAGTCACTGAATTGTGTCATCAGTGTTTCCCAGAGAGAGAATGCTGGTTAGCCAAGTATCTGCAGCAACACTGCCTGTCTACACTCTGTGGGAGTAGTGTGATGTTGGGGTGTGTGGGACCACGACGTTCTCAGTTTCTGTTAATTTCCATCTTTAGCCATCACACTGAATAAAAATTCAGTCATGTGGCAAGGTAAAGGCTTCGCAAACTTAACTGTGCTTGAAGAGTTTTTCTTTCACTACTTATTTTTAAAGACAACAATAAAAGGAGAAAAATCGAAGACTAAACAACAGAATAAATGAGGACTTACAAAGTGACCACAGTGCCAGTTATATAAATATCTCTAACAATGAAATAGTAGATTCTGATCTAAATTTAAAAAGTCTATTAAAAATGCCCAAATAGGGGCGCCTGGGTGGCTCAGTGGGTTAAGCCTCTGCCTTGAACTCAGGTCATGATCCCAGGGTCCTGGGATCAAGGCCTGCATCTGGCTCTCTGCTCAGCGGGGAGCTTGCTTCCCCCTCCCCCTCTGCCTGCCTCTCTGCCTGCTTGTGATCTGTCAAATAAATAAAATCTTAAAAAAAAAAAAAAAATGCCCAAATAAACAACTCACACCACAAAGATGTATCATGTTTTTTTGGACTTTATATTTTTTCAGGATATTGTAAACCTAGTAAAAAGCAGCAATGAAAGGAAGATTCTGCTATAGATCTGTAGAATAACGCAGTGTATCTTATGCTCACTGAGTATCAACTGACCTAACTAGAACTCAAAAAAAACCAGCTAGTGGTTCTCAGGAAGACTCAAATTGTTAGGTATTCAAAAAGCAAACAAGCAAGCCATAAACAAAGGAAAAGAACAGAATTTGGGGGACAGTGCAAGAGGAATGGTGGGAGTGAAGTGTTGCCTTCAGGGAATACGGTGGCTCTGATATGACAGTGGAAGCAAAGTATGCGGACTTGTACAAATAAAGCTTTAAAAAAAAGTCATAGTTATATTTCAATGTTATTTATTTAAATGTGGCTTACAATACAATTGATTTTATCAGTGACACTTCTAATCCTAAGAACCCTTACTGAAAATAGAATGATCGTGTATAATATCCCATCCCAACAGTTGATCTAATCATCTCCTCTTAAACCCTTTATAATAACTTTCCTAATCAGTTCCAAACTCCTTTTAAGTCAAATTCACTTCAATATGTCACTTTCTTTACACCAGCTTTCCTTGCACATATGCAACTTAAGCAACACATATTTACTTCATGCCTGCCACGTGAGCAGTGGCATCTTCTGTGTACTTCTTCTGGGATCCTCACAACAACCCTGTGAGGTAGGTATCATTAGCCCCACTTGACAGAGGAAGAAACACAAACTCAGAGACACTTGCTCAGTGGCAGAGCTGGGACTCAAAGCCAGAACTGCTGACTCTCAGATGAGTTATGACTGCCCCAAGTAAAAACTACGACTGTACCTAGAATTCTAAAGCAGCTGGAGAAGAGGATCGATAGTAGTAAGGTTCTGCTTCCTTGTCACTTACCACTGTAAACAGCAATTACAATATATTCTCCTATCATTAAATTTTGAAGGTAACAATACACAAAATAAAATTTACTCATCCCATTTTATAGGGAAAAAAAATGACATACTGCAAATAGACTTGTAGTCATCATTAATTATAAAAAGACATAGTAAACTGGAATTAATCTACATCAATCCTCCTGGTAAATGGATAGTTATAAATTAGATATATATATGCAAATCTACTGGTTATTATAAATAATATATATAAATAATTCTGTGGGGATCATGATAGTGGGCTGCTGCACAGATTTACTTTCAAAACACAAAACCTTATCCAGGAACTTTAACCAAGGGAATGTACCACAAACCTACATGGCTAAATAATATGAAGACACGTCCTGGTATCTACACTAATTTAGACACTGATAAAAAATGGTTATGTGAGGAGTTCCCTACTAATCCTGAAATCTGTGGTAACTCTGGAATCCCTTTTCCTATGCAAAATGTACTGTACTTGGTAAGTAAGATCTAAATGATAGTCCAATATAGTATGTTTAAAACTTAAAACATTCTTCTAATGGTCTTTAGGAAAAAAATCTTATTTTGAAATGTTACCACCCTTAGTTGTGTCCAAATCAACCAAACTCAGAATTTGCTACTACTGCTCTACCAAAAGCTCCAAGATATAAAAAGTTTTGTAGTCTAAATCCTTTCTTAAAGGATCTCATAAACATTCAAAGGTATTATATAGCTATGAAGACTTCCATGAGGGGCGCCTGGGTGGCTCAGTGGGTTAAGCCGCTGCCTTCGGCTCAGGTCATGATCTCAGGGTCCTGGGATCGAGTCCCGCATCGGGCTCTCTGCTCAGCGGGGAGCCTGCTTCCCTTCCTCTCTCTCTACCTGCCTCTCCGTCTACTTGTGATTTCTCTCTGTCAAATAAATAAATAAAATCTTTAAAATGCAAACTATTAAAAAAAAATAGACTTCCATGACCAAATATGACTATGTTCTTTATTTCTAAAGGAAAATTCCCAAATCTAGTAGTATCATATGGAGAAAACTGGTTTGCCTATAATGTATTTTGTCTAACAGAACCGGACATTTTGCATTCTCTCATATTGTGACTCTACCCAAATGTGCTCTAGAATTTTGATAAGTACTCATAGTTAGGGGCGCCTGGGTGGCTCAGTGGGTTAAAGCCTCTGCCTTCGGCTCAGGTCATGATCCCAGGGTCCTGGAATCGAGCCCCACATCGGGCTCTCTGCTCAGCAGGGAGCCTGCTTCCTCCCTGCTCTCTCTGCCTGCCTCTCTGCCTACTTGGGATCTCTGTCTGTCAAATAAATAAAATCTTAAAAAAAAAAAAAGTACTCATAGTTAAGTATTAACTACAAAAATAACTTTTCTAGCTCTAAAACTTACTCAATTTTTACCAAATGATAAAGAGATTCAGTATTGAGAATACCCTCAACTTACTATTCAAAATGAAGATACAAAAGAAGCCTATCTTGCAGTTTACTGTATCAATTTTTTTCTGAATACCTCCGCATTTAGAGGTATCTCTGGATTTGTATGAACAGATGCTCCATAAATATCTGATTTTTAAAAGTTACCACTTTTAAAGTTACAAAAACTATAAAACTACCTTATTAATCATAGGAGCAGTCTTCAGTGTACTATTAATACAATAATGCAGTGCTTATTCTAGAATATATATAAAATGAAAAGACTATTAAAACTGATGTTTTTAAAACAAAAATCAGCAATCAATAGTACTGCTTATGAAGATAGGAATGGCTATTTGACACCCTCCACCATATCCATGGCCTGGCACTTAATAAACACTACTGTTTGAATAAATGAATCAATATAAATTTTTACTTAATGGTCTCTGATGAACATGACTAAGACGGACAATGGAGCTGTGAAAACACAGGCCATTGTTCACCTTAAGTCAATCTAACAATCATAAGGAATTTTTACAATTATTATAATCTTTAATTGTAAAGTATTTGACAGAGTTCTTAAGTCTTAAAACCTTTAAAATCTCTTTGGTATTTACTGCCTTGTATTAACATAGACAACATAGAAAATGAATAGTTGACTCTTCCCAGATGGAAAAAAAACTCCTGAAGCACTACGAACCAATCCCTGGACACTAAATTTAGTGGGATAAACCCTAGAATCCCCCAGACTAATGCAAAAACTCACACATCTTACTTCTTTTATTAAAAAAGAACATACTCATATTTTACCCATTAACTGCTCTAGCCAGCTGAAAACTGGTATGCATGACATGCTTCCCAATTGCCATTTTGTAAAAACATAACTACTGGTAACACTGAAGCTTGTAGTGACATGCCCAATGTCATTGCTACTGAATCCTGAGCTAACAACACCAACCTCACTCTGCCCCCCATCCAACTGGTTCCTATATAGTGAAAAGCCAGTTGGATTTAAATGCTTTTAAGAAAGATTAAAAAAATAGTAATAATAAAAATAAAAAGGTAGTCCCTGACTGCTGAGAACTAATCTGATACTCACAATTAAGTCTCAATGTTATTACAGACTGATCTGACATTTATAGCTACCCATTTTGTTCCCCTGATCCCACTAGACAACTCTGAGACCAGGATGAAGTCAAACAAAAACAAGGTCACTATACAACCCACAAAATACCAAACATCTTTCTTATACTAAATGAGTGACAGCCCTCACTTCCTTGAACCCTCCCCCAAATTACCCAATGTCCAAATCCTATAATATAATAATCTCCATGGTCTGTATTCTTTGCTGCAGAGAGTATAAATCCAACTTGTTCAATTACAAGTGTGCTCCTGGTGGTCTCTGAATGAAGGGTACTGACCCTTTTAAATACTAATGGTGGGCGCCTGGGTGGCTGAGTGGGTTAAAGCCGCTGCCTTCAGCTCAGGTCATGGTCTCAGGGTCCTGGGATCAAGTCCCGCATCGGGCTCTCTGCTCAGCAGGGAGCCTGCTTCCTCCTCTCTCTCTGCCTGCCTCTCTGCCTACTTGTGATATGCGTCTGTCAAATAAATAAATATTAAAAAAAAAATACTAATGGTGGAATGAAAACAGACTACATGCTGACATTGGTTACAAAATAACTCTAATATATGGCTTAACTAATACACATCTCAGGGGCGCCTGGGTGGCTCAGTGGGTTAAGCCGCTGCCTTCGGCTCAGGTCATGATCTCAGGGTCCTGGGATCGAGTCCCGCATCGGGCTCTCTGCTCGGCGGAGAGCCTGCTTCCCTTCCTCTCTCTCTGCCTGCCTCTCTGCCTACTTGTGATCTCTCTCTGTCAAATAAATAAATAAAATCTTAAAAAAAAAAAAAAAATACACATCTCAAAATTCACAGAGAGGGCAGCTTTGGATAACTTTGGTACAAGACTTCTTCCACTTTGCTTTTAATGTCAAGACTATGCTAAAATATTTGTGTTGAAAAGTTCAGATAAAATAAAAAGCATTAATGACAATCACACTGAAAATCATTAAAGCATAAAAGAAAAGCCCATCTAGCAATGTTAATTAGGAAAATGAGCAGGAGGAGTTCACCAAGAGTCATTTCAATGGGAAGCATACTCAATATATGGACTATACCTAGATGCAGAAGTATTTTAAAACAAGGACTCCAATAAAATATCCAACAATAAAGACAAAGATATAAGGAAAAGGTGGAACAGGATAACTTTTTCTTTAAGTAGTGTTCACTGTAACACTACAGTGTTACTGTGTAACACTGTATAATAAATCTGGATAATAGGCTAGATATGCAAGGAAAGCAAGATTTTAGTATACGTTCTTTCACTAAAGACTTTTTTTTTACTGGGCAAAATCTCCCACTTAGCAGCTGAATGTTATTTTTATAAGTAGGAATCATATCAGAGGTATAAAAACGAAGAATGCCAACTTAGAACAAACAAGTTTTTATAACACAAACAAATCTACTATTGACACCAGGATGACTCATAACTTTATGTTTAACAAAGTCTTGAAGAACTTGAGGGGAATAATAAATTTGTTTAAAAGCCCCTTTCTGCCCCAAAGATAAGACAGAAAACACGTTTTAAACTATCAACTGTATAATCAGCTTTTTAGAAACTTAAGAAAATAAAGTACCCATTACTCACCTTTCAGATAAAACTGAAAGACTTTTATGTCTGGGGTGGGGACATGGGGTATAAGTCACTTCCCCAAGTACCTATTGTGTCCTTCCTGGACCTGGAAGATGTTAAGCTTGGAGCATGACGTAAGAGTCATTATCTTCAAAGGTACTTAATTTCTTAGAACCTGCACTGTTTGGGAGTTTTGGTTGAGAGAGAAAGTATTTTCATTACCACTGCCCTATTTTCATCACTACTATACTATCTGTATAGCACATAAAGTGTTATATACATTACAATCCTGTTAAGATAGGCATTGCCACTTACTTCTTATGAACCATGAAAACCTTGTTAGCCAACAAGTAGGAGGAGCAATGATTCAAATTCATCTTGGGATGCCAACAAGCAATTCAAAACTATACCTTCGATGTAACAATGAGAACCAGTTTTTTTTAATTATGTAAAAGCTGTTCAAAGATAATATATATTATACCAAGTAATGCCTGTGTACTTACAGTAGAAAAAGAAAGTTTGTGGTCTCCTGGAATCCATGTAAAGGAGTTATTAGATCTTTCAGAGAACAATGGGCTAAATATTCTAAGTTACATTTTATAGTAGACATGTATCTTTCCACCTGTAGCAGTAATCCAGTTAAGAACAACCTTTCCACTAACTCTAGCCCCCTCTGTAAATCACTTCTACAACTTTTTTAGAAGAGCTTTATGGCCCAGTAAACTTACGCACATTTAATTAAAATGTGATTCTACAATAATAAAAACACCAAAATGTTGGCAACTGTCTCTTTACAGTGTAAACCTAACAATTCCAAGTTTTATTCTTTATGATGAATCACAGTCCATGGCGTACCTCCTTCAGCACTGCAACTTTCCTCTTTCAAATACTTTTCATCTGATAAGCATTAATACCTAGTTCCTAAATCAGAACTGTGTCATTCTCTTACTCCCTCACTGCAGGAGGACAGCAGTTTTCTTTTTTTTCCCCTTAAATAAAGGTCCAGGGGTGGGGCACTTGGGTGGTTCAGTCAGTTGAGTGTCTGCCTGCACCTCGGGTCATGATCCTGTGTTCCTTGGATCGAGACCCAAGTCATGCTCCCTGCTCAGTAGGGAGTCTCTGCTTCTCCCTCTCCCTGCCAACCCCCCAGCTCATGTGCTCTATCAAATAAATAAAAGCTTAAAAAAAAAAAAAAATCCAGGAACAATTGGGGGGCTCAGTTGGTTAAGTATCTGACTTGATTTCGGTTTCAAGTCATGATCTCAGGGTTGTGAGATGGAGGGGCTCTGCACTGGGTGTGGAACCTGCTTAAGGTTCTTTCCCTCCTTCTGCCTCTCCCCTAACCCCAAAATGCAAATGTGCTATTTCTTTAAAAAAAAAAAAAAAAAATTCCAAGAGGCACCTGGGTGGCTCAGCTGATGAAGCAATCAACGTTTGATTTTTGCTCAGGTCAGGATCTCAGGTCCTAGAATCAAGTCCCATCCTGGGCTCCACATTCAGCAAAGAGTCGGCTTGTCCCTCTCCCTCCCCGCTTTGTTCCTGTGCCCCATCATGTGCTCATTCTCTCAAATAAATAAATAAAATCTTCAGAAGTCTGAAATACTAAAAAATAAAGAAACCTAAGTTTAAAACAGTCCATTCAAGGAGTGAAAGTACTTTATAGTTACTGATTTAATAACTTCTCTGCTAGAATAAACCAAATTAAAAATGCCTAGCAAATTCTCGTGAAGGATTTTTGTTTTAATAAACATTTATTTTTACCCAGAAGACCCTTGGTAATAATTTACACTTGTACAACACATTAAAACATTAAATCTATAAAACTAAAAATGTTCTCAAAATTCAGATAATACATTTTTAAAAATACAAATGGAATAGTTTCCATAAATTTCTAGAAAATGATAATTTCACCATTCCAAAAACACATAAAATATTAGTATCACCCAACTTCTCCAGTATTTAACATTCAGGGCCTACAGAGAGAGCATTATAACTGGGCACCATACTGTATGATCTCAAAAAAGCAGAATTTAAGTTCAGGAATCACTAAACTTACAGTGCTCCTTAATTCCTAATGTCTCCTTTAGTATCACCCTATTTGCTCTTAGAATCACTTTATCAGTTTATCTGCTACATCCTAGGTAAGGGTTTAGCTCCCACCCTCCAACAACCTCCACCAAAGACTTTTGAGCTAACACAGGTTACACCCCAGCCAGTATGCTGGCACCTGAGAAGTTTGATGAGATGGGGCAGAGTGGGTGGATAAGGAGGTCCAAACAGATGATATAAGGTTTCTATATTTAAGTCTCACCCCCAGGGACAGAAAATACATAGAATGACAGTTCCCCCAAGATTCCTAATTTACTACTGATCCCTTACTAGTCAAAGATCACAAAGAGAAAGTCAAAGATCACAAAGACATTCTACCAGACTTATCACTAGCTAATCCAATTTTATTACTAAATGGATTTAGAAATTAATTACTGTGATTAAATTTGGTCAATAGGAAAACAACTGTTCTTCCCCCAGAGAAAAATAAATGCTGTCCCAAAGAAACAGTCTAGACACCAATGACCACAGTCTGTGGCAGTAGGATGAGCTGTGAAGACTTGATTTTCGGTGTATTCAGCATTCTCATTCACCATGGTGCTTGCCCAACTGACAAAACATATTTGAAGAAATAAAAGAACTAGGGAAATATTGGAAATGCTGCTGAAGGGTCAAGGCCATGCCTTGAATTTTTATTGACATGGTAACCATTAAATAATTGATTCATCTAACAATTAAAATAGAATCTTTAAATGCTTCCATAGGAGATCTTTTTTTAAAAGGCCAATTCTTAGTGTTGAATTTTTTCCACCTGAAAACATTAGAAAATCATGACAACTTGTTTAAACAAGTGGTCATATTTATGGACTACCTGAAAACAGAAACATGTACAATTCCAACAACTAATGATAATGGCTGAAAAACATTTTTTTAAAAGACTTTATTTTTTTATTTGACAGAGGGCAAGAGATCACAAGCAGGCAGAGAAGCTGGGGTCGGAGGGAGCAGGCTCCCTGCTGAGCAGAGAGCCCGATGCAGGGCTTGATCCCAGGGCTCGATCCCAGGACCCTGAGACCATGACCTGAGCTGAAGGCAGAGGCTTTAACCCACTGAGCCACCCACGTGCCCCTGAAAAACATTCAGATGAGAAAAGTAAAATACACTTTTGAAGAAACCACTTTTATCCTTAAATGGGCAGAAAGATGGAAGCAGGCTCTGAAATTAGCTTTGGAAATGAGGTAATAGCTGACATTAATTGAATATTCTTTATGGCACTAAATGCTTCTCATGAATTAACCTATTTAATTCTCACAACTACTCAGGAAGGTCAGTACTATTACTAATCCCCATTACACAGATGGGAATAAAGACACAGTAATGCCCCAATGTTCCATGGCTGCTAAGGGCTAACTGTGACCTAATATCCAGATTCCAGAGCCTGTGACTGTAATAATACACAATACTATCTCTTCATATACTAACTTTTGTTGTGTTGCTTTAAGTAGCAGGAAACCAGTAAAAGAAGTTAATCTGAAAAAATAATAAAACATTGAAAACAGAGGCAGGGTGCCTCGCTTGCTCAGTGGATAGAGCATGTCACTCTTGATCTTGGGGTTATGAGGTACAGCCCACACTGGGAGTAGAGCTTGCGTACTTACATAAATAAATAAATAAATGAAATTTCGAGGGGAAATTCTTAAAAATTGATGTTTAATTTTTTTTTTATTTTATTTATTTGACAGAGAGAGAGATCACAAGCAGGCAGAGAGAGAGGGGGAAGCAAGCTCCCCGCTGAGCAGAGAGCCCGATGCAGGACTCGATCCCAGGACGCTTGGATCATGACCTGAGCCGAAGGCAGCGGCTCAACCCACTGAGCCACCCAGGCGCCCTGATGTTTAATTTTTTAAAAAGAGGCAAGTCAAGGAAATTAAGGCAACTGTACATAAGGGAAAGGAATATGAAAAAAAACACAAAAGGACAAAAGAGAAAATTCAAAAAAAAAAAAAAAAACAGTGGAAAAAGGGAAATTAATGAAAATAGGTATCTCTCAATGTCTCAATTACCTAATAAAAGGGTTGGATGGAGAAAAGGTATGAAGGAATCTTTAGAGTGCTGTAAATATTCTATATCTTCACTGATAATGTCCACTATGCATAAAGCTTTATTTTGTTGTTTTAAAGATTTTATTTAATTGACACAGAAAGAGAGGGAACACAAGCAGGGAGTAGAAGAGGAAGAAGCAGGATTCCCGCAGAGCAGGGAACCCAGTGCAGGGTTCCATCCCGGACCATGAGATCATGACCTAAGCCAAAGGCAGACGCTTAACGACTGAGCCACCCAGGCAACCTGCATCAAGCTTTTTTAAACAGACACCAGTGCACACTCTGAGAGAAAACTCTTTACAAAATGCTCATTATAGGGTATTATTGCCTCCACTGAAAATCAGTAGTTTGGAGTTAAGTCATTCTATAACAAAATTTTTTTAAAAAGAACTACTAGAGGGGTGGTTCAAGAAAATTACAGCCAAACCATAATAGGCAATCTTTTTTTTTTTTTTAAGATTTATTTATTTATTTGACAGATAGAAATCACAAGGCAGAGAGGCAGGCAGAGAGAGAAAGGGGGAAGCAGGCTCACACTGAGCAGAGAGCCCAATATGGGGCTCGATCCCAGGACCCTGGGACCATGACCTGAGCCGAAGGCAGAGGCTTTAACCCACTGAGCCACCCAGGCACCCCCATAATAGGCAATCTTTTGAACTAGTCTGAAGATCATGGCAGAGGATCATGGCTTTATAACTACATGACCTGAAGACCATTTCCAACATAAGTTTCCACTGGATGTTTGTTACCAGTAAGGCAAAACTGTTGAGAGAGCTGCAAGGTTCTTTACTTGGCCTCTGTCCTATTTAACATTTTTAAATTAATCTCGATGGCGTGCTTGGCAAAGTACAGGTGATCCAAGACTGGGAGTTCTCTAGATGTTAGGATTCAAGAAGATACTATGATGTTAAATTTAATAAACATAAATTTAACATGTACAATTTTAAAGAGATGAATGTTAAGTCTAGTATTTAGGTTTTTGATCTCAATTCTATAGCCTACTAGAATGGTTTATGAGTTTACATAAATACAAATGTAGGCTTTTAAGGATTAGTATGAATTCATGTGGTGTTGTGCCCTCTGTCATTTAGTAAGAATGGATATTCAGAATGGTGAACCTTAATTCTTGATGAGAGATGCTCAGAATGGTGAAGGATCAGGAAATCATGAAAAAGAGTAAAGGGAAATGTAGTATTCAACTTGAATAAGAGGGACTTAAGAGAAATTCTGTCATTTTCAAATATTTAAAGGATTATGTATAAAGATATGGTTAAATTTACTGTATACAGATCTAGAATAAAGGGGGTAGGGAGGATATTAAGACATCGTATTTGGATTTAATTATGGAAACTTTTTCCTAGAAAGAAAAGAGAAAGAGCTGTTCTTTGAGCTCTTAAGCCTTCCTTGGCTCAGACTGGGAGGTTTAGCTTGCCAACTGTCAGAAAGATTACAAAAGGCATTCCGTTTACAGATGGATGGTTCTGAGCAGGAGAAACTCTACCTACCCCTTGTCAAAAGCACCACAGGCCCCCTGTGGTGGCTGTGCCTTCCTGGTGCTCCCTAGGGACTAATAAAACATTTTAAAATATCAGCAAGTTAAAGCAGATACAATTCACTGGGCTAATAATCCAAGTAACATGTGGTATTCTAAAACCATCCTAATAAGGGTAACATTCTCTCAAAGAGAATTATATTAAAGTATCTACAAAGGGAAAAAAAACAGAGGGTTCAACAGACTGGCTTTGAGAAACTGATTAGTGTACTTGGGAGAAATTAAGACTAGCTTATAAAACAATCATAAAAAAAAGGATAAATCACCTAGAGACTACCGTTTCTTTTTTATTTTATTTACTTTTTCTTAAAAAGATTTTATTTATTTATTTGACAGAGAGAGAGAGATCACAGGTAGGCAGAGAGCCAGGCGGGGGCGGGGATGGGGGGGGCAGGCTGCCCACTGAGCAGAGAGCCCTACACCCCACTCAATCCCAGGATCCTGAGATCACTGACCTGAGCCAAAGGCAGAGGCTTAAGTCACTGAGCCACCCAGGCGCCCCGATTTTATTTACTTATTTGACAGAGCACGCACACATGCGAGTGTGTACAAGCAAGGGGAGTGGTAGGGAGAGGGAGAAGCAGACTCTCCACCAAGCAGAGCCTGACACAGGGCTCAATCCCAGGGTCCCAGATCATGACCTAAGCAGAAGGCAGATGTTTAACTAACTAAGCTACCCAGGAGCCCCCATTTCTTTCTTTAAATAGAAATTCTTTTTCTGGTCTCTGTAACTAAAGAGATCATAGCACCATAGGTGCTTCTTAAAAATTCCTGAGATATGACTTAAACTTAATTTGTTTTAAGATTTACTTATTTATTTGACAGAGAGAGAATATGACTAGGGGGAGCAGCAGGCAGAGGGAGAGGGAGAAGCAGGCTCCCTGCTGAGCAGGGAGCCCCACACAGGGCTCGGTCCTAGAACCCCAAGACCATGACCGAGCTAAAGGTAGACACCCAACTGATCCACCCATGCACCCCTTAAATAAAATGGTTTTCTAGTATATCATTAAAGTAAAGGGAAAGGGGTGCCTGGGTGGCTGTCATTAAGCATCTACCTTTGGCTCAGGTCCTGATCCCAGGGTCCTAGCACATTAGGCCCCCTGCTCTGTGAGAAGCCTGCTTCTCCCTCTCCTACTCCTCCTGCTTGTGTTCCTGCTCTGGTTATCTGTCAAATAAATAAAATACTTTAAATATTTTAAAAATACAGTAAAGGGGAAAAACTGACTTAAGGGAAAAAAAAGTATTTGTTTTGGTACTTAACTGCCCTCATTGACAAGTAACTATTTTTTTTCTTTAAATCTTTTTTTTTTTTAAGATTTCATTTATTTTATTTTTTTTTTTTTTAAGATTTTATTTATTTATTTATTTGTCAGAGAGAGAGTGAGTGAGAGCGAGCACAGGCAGACAGAGTGGAAGGCAGAGGCAGACGGAGAAGCAGGCTCCCTGCGGAGCAAGGAGCCTGATGCGGGACTCGATCCCAGGACGCTGGGATCATGACCTGAGCCGAAGGCAGCTGCTTAACCAACTGAGCCACCCAGGCGTCCCTAAGATTTCATTTATTTATTTGACAGAGATCACAAGTAGGCAGAGAGGCAGGCAGAGAGGGAGAGAGGAGGAAGCAGGCTAGCCACTGAGCAGAGAGCCCGATGCGGAGCTCGATCCCAGGACCCTGAGATCATGACCTGAGCTGAAGGCAGAGGCTCAACCCACTGAGCCACCCAGGCGCCCTGATAAGTAACTATTTTTGATGATACCATACTTTAGTTGCATAAGGATCTACCAACTAAAAATGAAAAAGCCAAAAGTATATTACATATATATCTAATTTTATGGCTCTTTCCAAAGCTCTGAATTTTAGCTTTAAAAACTACCAAAGGGGGTGCCTGGGTGGCTCGGGTGGTTAAGCAGCTGCCTTTGGCTCAGGTCATGATCCCAGGGTCCTGGAATAGAGCCCCAGGTTAGGCTCCCTACTCAGCGGGGAACCTGCTTCTGCCTCTCTCTCTGCAGGTCCCCCTCCCCCTACAGCTCCCTCTGCTTGTGCTCTGTCAAATAAATGAATAAAATCTTAAAGGAAAAAAAAACTACTACAAACCTAGTTAGCTGGGAAGCTCTAAAAATATAACCAGGTAACTAATTCATCAGCAAATGGAAATTTTGGCCTCACTCAAAATAAACTGAAGCAGATAATCATAGAATAATTACTGCAAAGATGCAGACTCTTTCTAAAAATCAAATGCCTGAATTATTATTCACAGTGATTTGTAACTGTCAGAAAACCAGCATCTTTATATACAAGTGTGTCTGGGAATTGCTCTTGACTCTTAACTAACACACTATGACAGCAGCAGTGAGCAGATCTGACATCCCAAGAAAGGTACAAATCTATTTTCAGCAAGTTTTTGCTATATTATGTGCAGCATTTAAAATAAATACTGAGATAGAAAGAACAAAGCCCAATACAAAAATCTAAAACAATTCCTGCAAAAATGTAAATGTACCATATAAAATGAACGTTTCAGAACCCTACCACGCTAATTTTTTCAACTGTGCTTTAGGGTGTTATTAAGACTTAGTAATAAGTCTTTTTCTTCTCATAATATACTCAGATGATTCTTTACATATGAGAACCTACCACAATCCAATCTTCTCAGGAAAGCAGAGGGAAACGAGCCTTAAAACAAACTCTTCCTCAAAATAAGGTAACACAGACAGAAAATCAGCGTCCATATGTAAAATACGTTTATGCATGATTCTTTGGATGATTAAGTAAGATGTGCTTGAAGAGCTTTTTATATTGATATATGCTATATTAGCGGAAGGCATTATTCCTACATAGGCTATTTTATTTTTTTTTTTTTAAAGATTTTATTTATTTATTTGACAGAGAGATCACAAGTAGGCAGAGAGGCAGGCAGAGAGAGAGAGAGGAGGAAGCAGGCTCCCTGCTGAGCAGAGAGCCCGATGCGGGACTCGATCCCAGGACTCTGAGATCATGACCTGAGCCGAAGGCAGCGGCTTAACCCACTGAGCCACCCAGGCACCCTACATAGGCTATTTTAAACGAAGCTGGGCATTTCTATGCTTTTCTTAGGGAGAACAGACAGGATCTTCTTGTAGGATGTTTTGTAAACACGGTACAAGTAGGTCCATTAATCTTGAACTATATCTCTTGCCAATTCTACTTTAATAAGTAAAATTATTTTCAGTAAAAAGCATCAAAGATTTCTGGAACACTCAACTTCATAAACATGTCTTCACATAGTTCAAAACACACTGCTGAACCAAAAGATCTTTGCAAAGGGGTTGATCTCATTTATTGAAGACCACAGTCAATGCAATAAGGAAGGGATACACAGAGACTTACCAAAGGTACTAAAAATATTCTTTTTCTTAAGTTGTGCATACTCAGGGGTTCAATTCCTCTCCATGAGGGGTATATCCAAACACTGAAAACAGACTTTACCTCCTAAGTAAGTCTCAGTATAACTCCTTATGCCCATGTTCTATTTACATAAACTAGCATGTATCTTATAACCCATTTAGTTTCAACTACTCATTGTAGTATCATTTTTCTATTGTTAAATATATCCTACACTGAACTCCTATAACCTACATGGACAGTTTTGGGCTTTTTTAGAAGACTGTTATTTATTTATTTATCAGAGAGAAAGAGAAAGAGCACAACCAGGGGGAGCAGCAGGCAAAGGGAGAAGCAGGCTCCCCACTGCGCAAGGATACACTCCCAGGTTCAGGACTCGATCCCAGAACCCTGGGATCATGACCTGAACTGGAGGCAGACACCTAACCGACTGAGCCACCCAGGTGTCCCACCTACATGGACAAATTTAAAGACGAATGATACAATGAACTTGAGCACCTAAATCAGTTCCCTCTACCTACACCCTTCTCCTCTCACCAAAAAACTCTATAATTCTGTCATCACAGCTAAGAAAAACATCATTACACCCATGCTGATATTACTTTTCAAACAGAAAAGAGGCAGTTTAACACAGTGGTTCAGTATCAACTCTGGCCCTAAAAACCTGGGTTCAAATCCCAGCCCCACCTCTTACAAGCTACCTGACCTTAAGGCAAGTTTACTTAACTTTTTGTATCTTGGTTACCCATTTGTAAAATGTCAAACAAACAGTATTTAGCATAGGGTTACCAAGAAAATTAAATGAAGTTATCACAACAGGGCTGCCTGGGTTGCTCAGCTGGGTAAGCATCCAACTCTATTTCCACTCAGGCCATGATCTCAGGGTCATGAGACAGAGCCCCAAGCTGGGTTCCATGCTTAAGATTCTCTCCCTGAGGGGCACCTGGGTGGCTCAGTCAGTTAAGAGGCTGCCTTCAGGGGCGCCTGGGTGGCTCAGTGGGTTAAAGCCTCTGCCTTCGGCTAAGGTCATGATCCCAGGGTCCTGGGTACCACATTGGGATCCCTGCTCAGCTGGGACCTTACTTCTCCCTCCCCCCTGTTTGCTGTTCTACCTACTTATGCTCTCAATCTGTCAAATAAATAAATAAGAGATTCTCTCTCTGCTTCTTCCTCTACCCCTCCCCTGACCCTCCCACCCTGGCTCATGCTCTCTCGTAAAAGAAAAAAAAAAGTTCTTAGAATATGCCTGATACATACGAGTGTAAGGTATCAGCTATTGTTAAAACCAAGAAGGTAAAACAAAATGAGAGCATGCTCAAACTCTGTAAACTGGGTTCTTTTGAAGAGTATTATGCTTCTCACTAAAGTTTACTTCACTTTTCTTTTTGATTCTGTGTTTTCAACCTTTCTCATGTACATTTCAGCTAGTGATCTGCTTCTAACTCTATACAGATAAAACTATCTTTCTAACACTATCAAGACTCTTCTCCCATATTCTCCACCATCTTCAGTGTGTGAAAATAACTTCCCTACTAAACTTTAAGAAGCATGAGGAAAGGTGTCGTACCTTAAAAAGATTCTTCTACTAATGGGAGCATACATAGAGCATATGGTCATTAATTAAATAAATGGATTTTAATGCCTCCATTTCACTGAGAGTCAAATGCAATAAATATCAGTACATTAGAAGCTCACTTAGATTCGTGTACTTCTGGTTCTTAAATGTTCTTCTACTCCCAGCCCACAAATTAAGTGCTCTAAGTAATAATGGGAAAAAAGGATAACTGTGTATAAATTATGCTGACCTACATATGTTTTAGTAATGAGTGGCACACAATACTTCTCAATTTTTCAGTATATTCAATTTCATACCTATGGACCAATCAAGATCTTTTGAGTAGCAAATCTCCTAAAAATAAATCTGTACTCATTTGAACCTTAAAAAATACTGATGACTTTCTCTTGTGTAACTACTTCCTTTTCCAAAAAGTACACAAACAATCTCAGAAAGGACACTAAAAAGCAACTATAAATTCTGCAGTCAACAGTATGGTATTATGGTTTCCACCATGCACAAGGATCCTATATGCTTACAGCTGATGGTGTACATTAAGAAGACATGACAGAGTGCTCGCTTCAGCATACTAAATGTACTAAAAAAAGAAGACATGATAGTTATCTTCAAACACTTAAAGGGCTGCCATGAAGAAAGTATAAACTCAATTTTTTTGTGTTCCTGAGGTAGGACAAGTCATACAGAAGCAGATTTCTTTTTTTTTTTTTTTTTAAGATTTTATTTATTTATTTGACAGAGAGAAATCACAAGCAGATGGAGAGGCAGGCAGAGGTGGGGGGGGGGGGGGAAGCAGGCTCCCCGCCGAGCAGAGATCCCGATGCGGGACTCGATCCCATGACCCTGAGATCATGACCTGAGCCGAAGGCAGTGGCTCAACCCACTGAGCCACCCAGGCGCCCCCAGAAGCAGATTTCTGATACAATGAAAGAACTTTCTAAAACTTAAAGCTATCTAAAAATTGGAAAAAGAATCACTTAATGTAGTGAATACTGTAAAACTAGAAATGTTTATGAATAGAAGACTGTATGTTAGGAATGACATAGAAAAGGTAAGTATTTGATAAAAAGAGCTAAACTACATGATCATAAACATCACCTTCATTTAAAATGTTCTTAGCTTTTCCCTTAGGTGCCTGTGTGGCTCAGTCGTTAAGTGCCTGCCTTCGGCTTGGGTCATGATCCCAGGGTCCTAGGATCAAGCCCTGCATCAGGCTCCCTGCTCAGAGGTAAGCCTGCTTTTCCCTCTCTCACTCCCCCTGCTTTTGTTCCCTCTCTCACTGTGTCTCTGTCAAATAAATAAAATCTTTTTTAAAAACTAAAAATTAAAATTAAATGTTCTTAGATTTTAATACTTAAACCCAAGTTGGGGTGCCTGGGTGGCTCAGTCTGCATTCAGCTCAGGTCATGTTCCCAGTCTCCTGGGGATCAAGCCTCGAGTAGGGCTCCCTTGATCAGGGGGAGCCTGCTTCTCCCTCTCACTTTCCTGCTTCCCCTCCTTGTTCTCTTTCACTCGCTCTCTCTCATAAATAAATAATCTTTTAAAAAATACTTAAACCCAAGTTTTGGTCTGATGTACAACACTAACATTATGCAAGACTATGGTTAACTGTCCAATGTTTAAGTCTGTGTAAGCTAGCTGAACATCATCCCTTCATAGAGACCAACTGACATTTTATTTTATTTTATTTTATTTTTAATTTATTTGACAGAGATCACAGGTAGGCAGAGAGAGAGGAAGGAAAGCAGGCTCCCTGCTGAGCAGAGAGCCCAATGCGGGGCTCAATCCCAGGACCCTGCGACCATGACCTGAGCCGAAAGCAGAGGTTTTAACCCACTGAGCCACCCAGGCGCCCCCCAACTGACATTTTAGATAGTTGAAGCTCCTATCCTTATCTGTTTGACTTTGTGACCCAATTTTCTATGTATAAAGCTCAATTAAATTTACTTGAAATTTTATATGAAGAATTTTAGATCAGGCTTGAGACAACTGGAATCCACAAGTGAAGGATAGGAAAATTTTAACCGTTTCACTGTTTTATAATCACCACTAAAATTCAGAGAATTTAGAAAAATGAGGAATAACAGAAAATGGATAAAAGGAATCTAATAACATCTACTACATCAGACTTTCTATTAGAACTACTATTTGGGTGGTATAAAACTTGGCTTATATATTCATATTGGTCCCAGATACCCATTGAGGTACTAAGAAAAAAGGGAGCAAAAATCATGAGTAAGCTAAGCTAGAATATGCATCCTAGAAGTACATGGAGATTCATTATACTTTTGTACATGTTAGAAAATTCCACAGCAAAAATTAAAGTAAAAAGAGCTCCCCACATAAAAAATAAAATTCAGCTATCGAATAACACAGGCAGGATGCTGGTTTATTTTTTAAGCCAAAGGAATAACAAATAATACTTCAGCATCCATTTCATCTTATCCAAATTTGCCTCAACTCAAATCTGAAAATATTTAGCAGCTAGAGTATCTCACACATAGACTCTAAATTTCAGAGGAAAAGTTCTTAAGTACTACCTAGAAACTGTTTCATTACCAAAACTGAATAATATTTCACTGGAACATGGAAGTGAAAAATATTACCACATAGGTTTTCTTTTATTTAATCCAAGATGCATAGTAGTTTTATGTAAGACTTCATAATTATTATAGTCCAATATAAAAATAATTGTCTTGATACTTTAGTATAATTATTGTGTTTCCTCTATATTTCTTGCGATTTTCAAACCTAGAAAAAGCTATCCATCTTATGTCTGTTTAACAGCTAAGACTTCCATTAAGAGTGAGAAAAGCTGCAATATTAGCGTACCATTAGGCTAGATTCTAAGTCCTGAATCTGAACTTATTTACCTTGAACATGTCACTTAAGTCTGCTGGGTTATGATTCTCATCCATAAAGTAATTCCAGCTAAATGATTCTAAAGACTCCATCTAGTTCTGAACTGTACAATATTATAATGTTCATAGTATCCTCCTTCAATGATAGGTACTATATCCTTATGCTAGCTATCACCATAAAGCACTGTGGATGAACCCACACAAAACGTGCAAAGCCAGAAACATGTGAACAAACGTGAATTAAAAGAAAAAAAAAATACTGGCTTGAAATATGGGTTAAACATTAAGGGCATTTACTTTCTTATCTAGAAAGCATCAACACTATTACAGGCTGTAAACTAAGCTCTGGAGTGTTGTTAAAATTCAACCAAGACTCTTGAATAGAAAGGAAAATCTCTAAATAGTAATTACTTGACACCCAGTGTCTGTGGCACCCATTTGCCTACCCAGCATTTATGAGAGGAAGATGTTACTCTTATGGGATACTGGAATCAAGAGTATAGAGTAGCATATACTCTTTGTTAAATCAGTACAAGTTCAAATTAAGCAGTTCAGAACACTACCTTCCTAGTTAACAATGAACTAATGAGATTAAATGTTTTTATTAATGTAAATTTCTATTTCAATATCTGTATTACATATATAAACAGAGTTAATTCCCTAACTCTAGCACCCACTGACTTTACATAAACGGTAGAGATAAACTGTTAGTATTTCAACAGCTCCACTTAATGAAGTCTGAAACTAAGTTAATCCAAGTAAAAAATATGGATTTCTTTTGTAGGAGGGAGTAACTGATAGACATTAGTTTATAATTATGAAACTGATAAAAGCAAACAATAAAAAATTTAGTAATTAGTGGGCCATGTAGTACACAAATGTGGTATACTGTTTAAAAAACAAAATCAAAAACACAACACCTGCTTTCAGAAACAGCAATAATGAGAAATGTAACTATTGCTACCTCAGTTAACCATATTGTAAAAGGACTGCCGGGAGAATGTAAGCTATCTAAATAAAATTATAGTGCCACTATGTTGGAGAAAGCTATGCTGGCTAAGACAGGAAAAGAATATGGCCCTAATGGATCAGTACAGGTAAGCAAGTAATTTGCGGGGATGGCAGGATAAGAGAAGAGGAATACTTGTATGTAATTTATAACCTAATTCAAAGACAGCAGTAGTAGTAAAAATCTACAAAATGACTGTGAACCAGAAGTGTTCAGGTTTTTTTAAAGAGCCTGAGACAGTGTATATGCAAAAAAACTGAATGGAGATGTAAGCTGGTATTGTGGTATTGTAATGATTTAACCACAAATGCCTTCCCTATTTAAATATTCCAATCAGTACTGTTAGTACACGTACCTCGGAGAATTCTTTCCTCATGGCAACGAAGAAAGTCCCAGATTCTAACAGTGCCGTCATCAGAGCATGTAGCAAATTTATTATCCGTGGGTGAGAAACTGTTACATGAAGACACACAGCAGGGGAAAGAAGTCAGCATTTAACAGATTATCTGTGCTTCTCAGACAGGGAAAAATAAAAACACTGTGCTGCGTTATAAACAGGAGAGGGAAGTACTCCAACAGTGAAGAAGCCCTTAAAGAGAACGTTGTCAGCTAACAAATGCATCTCATCGAAAGAAGAATTCTACAGAGAAGTTGCTTCTTAGTTTTCAATCAACAATAGTCCAGAACTTTACAAATGTATTATTAGGTCTAATGCTTCCCACACTCCCCACAGTACGGTATTTCCTGTCTTACCAACAGAAAATGTGGAACTAGTGTAGAAACTAAATGAATTGTACTTTTGCAATACTCTAAACACTCTTTGAAAATCACATAAGAATACCGCTCAAAAAATGAGCATCAGCTTCTACCTCAGATGCTTCATGAAACGATAAGCTAAAAAATTCTGGACAAGCTACTTAAAGACTGGTTGCTAAACACCCTACATACAATGTTTTACATTTATTTGAATGGTCTGTGGGAAACTCTCACACATTCTCCCTGACAAGCTACTCCATGGATGTTGCACCTTTTTGGGAAAACTTGAACACAGAGACATTCAGACTGTGTTTGAAGCCAGAGATAATCTACTGCAAAGGATTTTTGCCATCTTTCCCTCCCTGTCATGAAAAACCATCAAGTTTCTCATCTACCTCTAAGAACTCTCTTGAACTTTGGAGTCCTGTAACTAACAAAGAACCAACTATGAAACTCAATGTACGGGCAGGACACTAAAGCACAGTTTTTGCAGGAGTATGTTTATCCAACAATTTTTGTTAAGATTCTGAAAGTAGAAACAAGTGACTGCAGTGGATGATGTTTCTATAAAGATGTCAACCTCCTTCCACGCATGGGCGGTACACCCGTAAAGAATGCTGCTTAGCTTTATTCTGAGGCTGCAGCAATTCTTCAGGCTTGCTTTCAAGATTTTTTTTTTCCAGTTTTACTCTACATATCTCACTGATATGTAAAAATATACAACTCACTGAAAATATTTTAAACTCCACTTATACATTTTCATAACTGATGTTCTCAACAGTGAATCAGAAGTCCTAGAGTCTTCTTGACAATGGTTTGCTTACAGTTTCAAAGCTTGAAGAACCCATTCATTATTCCATTAATGTTTGCCACATCCAGAGTTACTTGTGAGCTTTTTAGTCCTACTATATACTTTCCTTTTGAAGTCGTGGCATAACCAAGCCAACCAGGTCTTCACTTAAGCCTTTTTTTCTTGTATTTTGTGTGAACTCTGAAGGTGTTTTCTGTAGGCTTTAGATTTTATTCAGTTGTATAATTAAAGACTGAATTCTTTATTTGGAATGAAAGATTCTTGTCTTACACAGTAGGTAGTAAAAAGGAATAACGTATACACATTATTAACCATAAATGAAAAAGAGAAAACCAGTGCAAAATGCGGCAGACAATACATCTCTAACATATTGCAAAGGCTGATACCGGGACAACACTACTTCAGAAAAGTGCCAGTGAAATGGTGAGTGTGTGAAAACAAAGAAAAATATTGTGTTTATAGGGTGCAGAAAGTATCCCAGAATCTGACAGAGCCCATGCATCTCTGCACCCAGAATACACTTAGAGAGTAATTTAACCATGACAATAGGGACTACAGAAAATGGTATATTGTGTATAAACCTGGCCTCTCTAATCGCCTCCTTATGTGCCTGGAACATCTTGACGTTGTTCATGTTCGACTGCCAATATTTCACATATCCTCCATGGTCTGCTGTCAACATCCACATGTCATTATGTGACCAAGTCATGGCCCTCACAGGGCTATCATGAGCCTGTGAAAACATTAAAACATGTGTAAACAGTATGTAGAAGAATATATGACAGAAGGCTTGACAGGAGCATATATTAACTCACAAGAATGATTTGTCCAATTTTAAGTTTAAGATGCCAATAAAGTAACTGTATCTCTCTAGTTCTTTACAGCACCACAGGAGGATGCTACCCTCTGATGATTACTGTTACCTGTAATATTGTTTCAAAATTGAACGTGAGTCCATTCCACAAGGTGAATTCTCCACTAGAAGCTCCAGTGACCAACCGTCTTCCTTCTGGAGTCCACTAGGGAAGGAAAAAAAAGAATCTTAGCTAACTGATAAAACACTTAGAAAGTATTTATAAAATAATCCAATAATCAATATTCAACAGACAATACTAACTTCCACTTAAGCACAGTTCAGACTTAAAAGCAAGTACTTTGTCAGAAAAGAACCTGTATTAGTATTTTAGCTCATTAACTAAATTAAAAATAGTAAATGCGTAGGACTCCTGGATGACACAGTCATTTAAGCATCCAACTCTTGATTTCAGGCTCAGGTCCTTATCTCAGGGTCATGAGGGAGATCAAGCCCCATGTCAGGCTCCATGCTCAGCATGGAGTCTGCTTGGGATTCTCTCTCTCCCTCTCCCTTTGCCCCTCCCTTTACAGCCCTCAAGTGTTCTCTCTCTCAAAATAAATAAATCATTAAAAAAAAATAGTAAATGCATTAAAAATACCTGTTTAAGTTACACACATCTACACACTTTAAAAAACCTTTAAAAGCAAAATATGCAAAGACCATATTTTCCAAGGATACACAGCAGGCTAACATAAATAAAATGGTGAATCATCAAAACAACTCAAAGAAGGATTACATCTGCTATTGGACCAATTAAGGCAGAAAAGTTATCGGTGTTTTATGAAAAAAGTTGAGTACCAATTTAAGGACATCAAGGTTATCAAACTTTTCAGGGCAACTAAATATATTTAACTAAAAATTATGACACACACAGTTGAAAAATACAAGTGTGGTAATAGAAATAGCAGGATGAGATATGTAAAATGAAGACTATTTGGAAAACCTGACTTTTTTTTTTTAAGATTTTTTTTAAGATTTATTTATTTGTCATAGAGAGAGAAGCGAGAGCGAGCACAAGCAGACAGAGTGGCAGGCAGAGGCAGAGGGAAAAGCAGACTCCCTACCAAGCAAGGAGCCCAATGCGGGACTCGATCCCAGGTCGGTGGAATCATGACCTGAGTTGAAGGCAGCCGCTTAACCAACTGAGCCACCCAGGCATCCTGGAAAACCTGACTTTTTATTGCTTACCAGCACAACATGATTTTTGATTATTATGAATAAAATCCTACTTTCCTAGTTTGTTATCTGTTATGGATCCCAACCAAGTAAATACTACAGGCAACAGAACTATAGGCAACAGAACCCTGTCTTTGTACCCTGATACCTTGTAATTTGGACTATGTCTCCACTGTGTGCAAATGTCTCCTGATACCTTACAGTTTGATCCCCAAATGAGAAATTTACCAAATGAACTATAAAAAATACAATTTTATCCTTCTGTATTATGATACAAAATGTTCCGATTTTATACATTTCAAAACAATTTTCTCTATTATGCTAAGAAGATAAAAAATTAGCTGCACACCAACCCTTTTAATCAAATTCCCTGGTAAACAAAATTACACTACATACTGGTTGGTTCTAAAAAAATAAGTGTTTCTTTACTAATGTTTCTACTGCTTTAGGCCTCTGAAGCAAACAGGAGACCTAAAACTGCAATATTTCCCCCAGACTTTGGTTCTCCCTGCTTTCTACCATACCTTCCTAATATCAAGGACTTGCCTATTTTGCTCATTTGCCACAAAGTTTACCATTATTATCTTTCCTCTGTCCCATTTTTTTTCAATTCTTATTTGCTTAAATCTATTAACTCCATCCTACATTTCTAGACTTGAAATACTGCTAACCAACAAGTACATTCTTAGCAAAGCACAAAGAAAATGCTTATACTATCACAAATGGTAATACTAACTGGATGCCTGGGAGATGAAGATGGGAAGGCCTTTTACTGCAAACCCCTTCAAATTTTCAAAATTTTAAACCATACTAATCTATTTATTTAAAAATTAAACTTTTGGGGGCGCCTGGGTGGCTCAGTGGGTTAAGCCTCTGCCTTCGGCTCGGGTCATGGTCTCAGGGTCCTGGGATCAAGCCCTGCATTGGGCATTCTGCTCAGCAGGGAGCCCATTTCTCCCTCTGCCTGCCTCTCTGCCTACTTGTGATCTCTCTCCCTCTGTCAAATAAATAAATAAAATCTTTATTTTTAAAAAATCTTTTTTCATGCTAATGTCTTGAGTACCTACTATGTACCTTTATGAAGCTAAAAATTATGGTCAACCACTGGTCTTAGGTCTTTTTAGGTGTTTTCCTTATTAGTGACACCAGTTTTCATTAACTTTGAGATGCTGCTCTCTGAACAGCAGTGAAGCCACCCTACTATTCAAAAGTGAGCCTGAGCCCTACTACAATATAGATCCATGGCCTACTCAGAGAATTCTATGGAAATTGCATCATGAAGAACAATCCAAAAACCAATACCTTACTAAATGTGAATGTAATGGATAAATGGTGGGTTATTCCAAAATAAAATTATTAGCAAACATACCAATTTTTATCCCAGATATAAGCTTAAAGTAATTTAATTTTGTCCTGTTAAATATGTATAGACTAACTCAGGATTAATTTTTCAAAAAATATCCAAAAAAGTATTTCAAAAAATACTTACCCTAACAACAAATACTGGACACTTTACTTTATTTGTTGATGTTCGAACAAATTTTGTTGTTACTGCATTCATAGGATTATTCAACATCCCTATAGGTGGGACCAGCTACAAAAAGAGAAAATTGGATTTGGAGAGCTTCTGATTACACACATGGCATAAACCAGGGAAAGAACAAGATAGTTATTTCAACATTTAAAGACAAATTCAGGACTATACATGACTTTCAAAAAACTATTATTATAATCAGTCTGTATTAATTAAATGAAGAAAACTGAGATGCAGGACAGTTAAATGTCCATTATTACTAAACAAACAACAAAATCAAATATGCAGTATCTCCAATTATTTCTCAAGGTCAACACAATAAAACATGTTCACAATAAACCAAATTTAAAAATTAACTTTCCTATTCCAGACTCTGAGGCAGTGCAATCTTGTGTTGGACATTTCTTTAAGCCCCAAATCAAAAGTTCTTACACCATTAAAGTAAAAGAAAAATTCTAACTGAGATTAAAAAAATAATAACCCAAAGAGTACAGAGATGTTATTTTCTCTTTTAAGAATGTTTTGTTTTGGGCGCCTGGGTGGCTCTGTGGGTTAAGCCGCTGCCTTCGGCTCAGGTCATGATCTCAGGATCCTGGGATCGAGTCCCGCATCGGGCTCTCTGCTCGGCAGGGAGCCTGCTTCCTTCTCTCTCTCTCTGCCTGCCTCTCAGTGTACTTGTAATTTCTCTCTGTCAAATAAATAAATAAACTCTTTAAAAAAAACAAAAAAAGAATGTTTTGTTTTAATTATAAAAATGTATAAAGAGGGGTGCCTGGGTGGCTCAGTGGGTTAAAGCCTCTGCCTTCGGTTCGGGTCATGGTCTCAGGGTCCTGGGATCAAGCCCCACATTGGGCTCTCTGCTCATCAGGGAGCCTGCTTCCCCCCCAACCCCATCTGCCTCTCTGCCTACTTGTGATCTCTGTCAAATAAATAAATAAAATCTTTAAAAAAAAAAAGAAAGAAAGAAACATTCACGTCTGCATTTGAGATCACACAGTATTACATTCAAATATGCAAGCAAAGACGTTTACATTCAAATGTCCAAGCAACCTTAAGCTAGTATAACATATCTTAATACTTACATCATTATAATAACCTGCATCAGGCTGAATTGCCCGCATATCTCTCTGGTCTCTTTGCCATATTCTATTCTGTTTAAAAATAAACAAATTAATTAATGTGGTCCAATTATACTCTGTTTGGAAACTAAAGTAAATATTAATAAAATGTAAGCTACTATCAAATGGGGAGAAAACAGGATTAAAACTTTTTCATTATGTTCTAAAACAAAGGTAACAGTGGGTATCTTAAAAAGACCATATCCTACTGACATTACTTAGAATTTCCCTCTTTACTCACCTTATCCCCAACCAATCACCCAAGATACTGCTGACCCCAGCACACTCTCACTGACCATGCTTTAATAAAAAGAAAAAGGATAAGAGATAGGCACACGTCTCCCAATTCCTTCAAAATCCTCAGCACATGGGCTCTTGGATGGCTCAGTCGTTAAGCGTCTGACTTTGGCTCAGGTCACGATCCCAGAATTCTGGGATTGAGCCCCACATGGGGCTCCCTACTCAGCAGGAAGCCTGCTTCTCTCTCTCCCACTCCCCCTGCTTGTGTTCCCTCTTGTGCTGTGTCTCTCTCTGTCAAATCAAGAAATAAAAACTCGGGACGCCTGGGTGGCTCAGTTGGTTAAGCAGCTGCCTTCGGCTCAGGTCATGACCCCAGCATCCTGGGATCGAGTCCCACATCGGGCTCCTTGCTCCGCAGGGAGCCTGCTTCTCCCTCTGACTCTGCCTTCCACTCTGTCTGCCTGTGCTCACTCTCACTCTCTTTCTCTCTTACAAATAAATAAATAAAATCTTTAAAAAAAAAAAAAGAAAAGAAAAGAAATAAAAACTCAAAGGAAAAAAAATTAAATAAAAAGTCCTCAGTACAAAACAATTCCTGGTATCCTACCTTTGGTTTTCTTAATTCCTCTCAACCTCTCCTAGATTAGTTTTCCACCAGAATTACCTGGAAAAACCTAAGTTTGTCTTCATCTCTGAATATTTTTCTCTTGCAAGCAACATACTAATTATCCAATATGCAAACAGGTCTTTAACAACAGTCTCAGGTAAGAAAAAGCAAACAAATTTTCTTCATAGCAGGCCAGAGCAGATCAAAACCTAATTAAAGTAATAGCGTTAGTAATGAAAGCAAATTGCAGAGGCTAATTCCTAGGTGAAGACAAGTAAATAAAGAACTCAAAAGGGAGAAATATCAAGCAGAGATTTAGAGAGATGTCTATTTGGCCTTTAGCTGCCATGTCAGGGTTGCTCTCACCCTAAAATGCTTGAATGTCAAAGAAGTGGAGCCCTTTTCTCTGACAGAGTGATCCACCACTGGGGGCTTGGAAAATCAGTTTTCCCTCAATCAGTGTCTTGGACACACAAAACTGCTATTCTGAACATTTGTTCTCATAGAAACAGTCCTATGTTAGTAGTCTCTTAACACTTCAAATATCCTGTGAGTTTAACAAGTGTTTTAAGGCTGGCCTTAGGATTAAAGGACCATTTTCTGAGATCTGCTGTGAACTTTGTTCTAAAAGTTTAAACTATGGAATGCCTGGGTGGCTCAGCTGGTAAAGCTTCTGCCTTTGCTCAGGTCATGATCCCAGGGTCCTGGGATCAAGTACCATTTCCAGCTCCTTGCTCCATGGGGAGCCTTTTCCCTCTTGCCTGGTAGCCCCCTGCTTGTGGCTCTTGTGCTTTCATGCGTGCGCTCACTCACACTTGCGCGCACGCGCTCTCTCTCTCTTTCTGACAAATAAATGTTTTTAAAAGATAAAAGTTTAAACTGTAAATCAGAGCTTAAATTTTATAATTTTTGAGAAGATGATTCATACATGCAGAAAGTAAACAAAGTACTAGTGACTGGCCTCATCTGAAATTCCACTTCACCCCACAAATTCAAGAAACACAGTTATACTTATTATCCTGCATTCTAAAAACTTTCTTCTTCTGAAAAAGCCACAGTCTGGTCATCAGAAGCACATTAACGGGACTTACCTCCAAATACTTAATTACAGACGGATTATAGTCTATGGTTTTTCGGTTTACTGCTTTCCTCATCCGTTTTCCATCAAAGGTGAGCTGTTGCATTGCTTGCTGCTGCGCAAAATCAGGTCGCTTATAAAATAGTTGTCGAGGTGCTTGGTGTTGGAACCTTGGCATATGGAAAAAACGAGGAGGAGAACCAATTTCTGTAGCCATGGTGATGTATTCGTTCTAGGAGGCTAGAGTAAGGAAAACGTACTTTCACTACAAGTATCAGCACTGCAACATTACTTGAAAATATTCTAAAATGAACATTTTTTATACTTCTCTTCCATTTTCTAGTAAATATCATTTCCAGCTTTTAGTATCATTTCCAGCTATTATTTTTTTAAGATTTTATTTATTTGTCAGAGAGAGAGAGAGAGCACAGAAGCAGAGTGAGAAACAGGCAGAAGAAGCAAGCTCCCTGCCGAGCAAGGAGCCTGATGCGGGACAGGACCCCAGGACACCAGGATCCTGACCTGAGCCAACACTTAACCAACAGAGCCACCCAGGCATCCCAAACTATTAGATTTAATGGTAGAGACCAGTTAGACATTTGATAAAGACCAATTCACAAAGTAAGTGCTAATGAGATTTTTGTAAAATTCAGCCTGGTAGAGGGAAAAAACACAATTTATAACAACATGGGGTGAATATGCTATGTACTCTGTGTGTTGAGGGGGTAGGGCAGAATCACTGAAACCTCTTCACATTTTTTAAATGAAGTTTTCCTTAGATGTTTAATGGTAAAACTAATTTTATTTTTAGATCCCATTTCATTTATGCAAGAGTCGCTACAAAATTTTTAAATCTGACTTTTTTGTCCTTTAATTTAACTTTCCTAGGTATTCCTAAATTTTCCTAGGGCAGAAAAAGGAATAAACTATCCTACTTCATATGAATGCTAGAAGTATGTATATCCAGGGGTGCCTGGGTGGTACAATCAGTTAAGCATCCCACCCTTTATTTTGGCTCAGGTCATATATCTCAGGGTCACGAGATGGAGCCATGCATCTGGCTCTCTGCTCAGCAGAGTCCACTTGAGACTGTCTCCCTCCCTCTGCCCCCTCTCCCACTGACACTCCAGCTTTCCAAACAAAATCTTTAAAAAGAAGAAAAATATTTTTAAGTATATAGATATAATTTCAGGATCAAATTACCAGAGAACCATATTTCTCAGTATCTGTATTTATATATTTATACAGACAACATTAAGCTACCATCTTAACAGAAAAAATATCAAAAGCTTATGATTTTCAACTCTAATTAAATTTATATTCCAATAACACAAAAATGCATGACAGGAAACCACATTTTTTTAAAAGATTTTATTTGTTTATACTTCTCTTAACAGAGAGAGACCCAGTGAGAGAGGAAACACAAGCAGGAAATGGGAGAGGGAGAAGCAGGCTTCCTGCTGAGCAGGAGCCCGATTTGGGGCTTGATCCCAGAACTCTGGGATCATGACCTGACCCAAAGGCAGATGCTTAACTACTGAGCCACCCAGGTGCCCCTAAAAACACATTTTTAAGCACATTTTAAAAGTCAGACGATGGGGCACCTGGGTGGCTCAGTTGTTAAGCCATTTGCCTTCGACTCAGGTCATGATCCCAGGGTCTTGGCATGGAGCCCTACATTGAGCTCCCTGCTCAGTGGGGAGCCTGCTCCTTCCCTTCCCACTCCCCCTGTTTGTCTTCCCTCTCTCTTTCTCCCTCTGCCAAATAAACAAAATCTTTGAAAAATAAAAAATAAAAAAAATAAAAATAAAATCAGATGATAAAAAGCACATAAAAGGTGTTTGTTAAAAGCTATTTCCACAATTATTTTTGTTTTGACAGCAGGAGAGATTGTACTCTGCATTATTTTTCTATAATCTTTTATTTGTCTTTCCTCATTCAAGACACTAAATAAGGACCTGAACAAAATTTATTATTTCCTTTGATGAATATATTCTTAGTACTACTACTACTACATTCATCGTGTCACTTTAGTCTCTCCTGAAACCATTTAATTAAGATAATATGATTGGGGGCGGGGGGATGACAGGAGAAATAAATAAACAACAAAATTAAGTCGGGTGATAAAATATACATTTAATACATATTATTTCCACTACTTTGGAACAACCCCAGAAGGTTTCTCATAAATGTTAATTTATAATGAGATAAGCATTCTTTCTTTCT
The DNA here is from genome assembly GCF_030435805.1 of Mustela lutreola. Classification (NCBI taxonomy): domain Eukaryota; kingdom Metazoa; phylum Chordata; class Mammalia; order Carnivora; family Mustelidae; genus Mustela; species Mustela lutreola. The sequence goes on from NC_081292.1 coordinate 96,412,429, forward strand.
TTTAGGGCTATGTGTGAATTAAATTAGAATACACAAACTGCACTCAGGATTTGCCTCATAATGTTGGTGAAGAATAATAAATAAGGTGTCTGTTTACTCAGCTATCCCATGAATCCAACTAAGTTTCAGCATCCAAATTTCAACAAATGGCTTCAATTCAGATGTCTAGGCCAGTAATTCCAAAAGGATGCAGCTTTGGGGCTCCTGGTGGGCTCAGTCAAAGAACGTCCGACTCTTGATCTCAGGGTCATGTGTTAGAGCCCCATGGTTGGGTGTACAAATTACTTAAATAAAATTTTTAGGGGCGCCTGGGTGGCTCAGAGGGTTAAGCCTCTGCCTTCGGCTCAGGTCATCATCTCAGGGTCCTGGAATCGAGCCCTGCATTGGCTCTTTGCTCAGCGGGGAGCCTGCTTCCCCCTCTCTCTCTGCCTGCCACTCTGCCTACTTGTGATCTCTGTCCAATAAATAAACAAAATCTTCAAAAAAAAATTTTTAATAAAAATTTTAAAAATAAATAAACACAGCTTTGAAAAGTATATCCTAAAATTATTTTTTTCCCTTTACAACCATCAAATTTCCAACTTTATTAGAATAAAATCATCCTAGTAATCTACTTTCTAACATTACTGATATCAAATAAGAATTAAGTTTTTTTACTTAAGTATGAATGATAAACAATGTTACAAAAATAACATTTTAGGGGTTAGTCAGTAGAGTATCTGACTCATGATCTCAGAGTCTTGAGTTCAAGGCCCACGTTGGGCATGGAGCCTACTTAAAAAACAAAAAACAAAAACAAAACAAAACAAAAAAACCCCCATAGTTACACGTAACAAAAGAGGCTTAAAAATTATTCAGCCAGGGACACCTAGGTGGCTCAGTCAGTTTAGTGTCTGACTTCAGCTCAGGTCATGATTCCCATAGTCCTGGGATCAAGTCCCACATCAGGCTCCTTGCTCAGTGGGGAGCCTGCTTCTCCCTCTCCTTCCCACTCAGGATCTCTCTTGATATCTCTGTCTCTCATATTCAAATAAATAAAATCTTTAAAAAAAAAATTTATTCAGCAAAAAAAAAAAAAAAAAAAAAGGAATATAACATTGATACATGCTACGACATGGATAAATCTTAAATACATAATGTTAAGGGGACACCTGTGTGGCTCACTCAGTTTAGTGTCCACTCTTGGTTTCAACTCAGAGTTGTGAGACTGAGCCCTCCATCGGGCTCCATGCTCGGCAGGGAGTCAGCCTGAGATTTTCTCCCTCTGCCCCCTCCGTCTCCCCCTCTCTCTAAAGTAAGTAGATAAAATCTTTTTTTAAAAAAATAACTGCTTAAATACATTATATTAAGTGAAAAAAGCCAGATATGGGGTGCCTGGGTGGCTCAGTTATGTGTGTGCTTTGGCTCAGGTCATGATCCTGCGATCCAGCCCTACACTGGGCAGCAGGGAGCCTGCTTCTCCCGCTCCCTCTGCTGCTTCACCTGCTTGTGTTCTCTCCCTCTCAAAATAAATAAATAAAATCGTTAAAATAGATAAATAAAAATAAAATGGTTAAAACAGAGAATTTTATGTTATGTGACTTTTATCTCCATTAAAAAATGGGGGGTTTAATCCACTGGAAAAAATTTTAGATGGTGAGGTAGTTGAAATATTAACGAAGTTGACGGTGCTGAAGATGGATGATAGGTACATGGACACAAAGCATTAACCAAGAGCCAAATCCAGGATTCACCTTCTAAGGAGGAAAATAAAAAATATAAAGTCAAATATAAAACAAAGTCAAATATAAAACAATCACTATGCTATTACTAACACTGTTGAATAATTCACATGTTAAAGCTAAAAAAATATATTACTCCTTCACTTAAGACCTTATAGAGGATGGGAAAAGATACCTTTCCATTTATAAATTTTTATTCTAAAAAAAAGAAGAAGAAGAAGAAGAACTTTTAACTTTTCATGAATGGTCAAGTACTACTTGTGTTCTAAAAATAAAGGTCCAGCATGAAGAAAAAGAGAGGGAGAAAAATTACAATTATATTTTACATCAAGACCCAGCCTTAAAATAAAATAAAAGCAAACCTCCTCACAATACAATGACCAGTCTTCACATTAAACCTTATTCACTTCAGCTTCACTTCCTATAAATCACTGTCACTTAACAAAGTCAAAACAAAGCCTCTTTTTACCTAAGATTTTTTTTTATTTATTTGTCAGAGACACAGCAAGAGAGGAAACACAAGCAGAGGGAGTAGGAGAGAGGGAAGCAGGCTTCCTGCCGAGGAGAGAGCCCAATGTGGGACTTGATCCCAGGACCCTGGGACTATGACCCGGGCTGAAAGGAGACACAACAACTGAGCCACCCAGCCACCCCCAAAACAGAGCCTCTTAGTGGCTGTGATGGACTGAACTGTGTCCCCTCACAAATTCATATGTTGAAGTCCTAACCTCCAAAATCTCAGAATATGACTGTATTTGGAGACAGAGCCCTAATCCATATGACTAGTGTGCTTGTAAGAGGAGATTAGATAGGACACACACACACACAGAGAAGGAAAGCCGAATGAAAACACGGGGAGAAAAGAGCCATCTACATGTCAAGGAGAAAGGCCTCAGAAGAAAACAACCCTGCTCAAATCTTAATCTTGGGCCTCAAACTTCCCAATCTGTGAAAGAACACATTTTTGTTGTTTAAGCCACCAAGATTATACTTTGTTATGACAGCCCTAGCAGACAAATACAATGGCAGTCAGAGCAAAATGCCTGGCTCTCCTGGCTCACCAGTATGGACTGCTGAAAGATGCTAGCAATAATAAAACAGCTTTCTCTAACAGAGAGAGCAGAAAACTCCACACATGAGATTGAAAAATAAGTGATCCAGACAGAACCTTCACTCGAGTCATTAAAACTATCCTTTAGGCTTCGCTCAGGACAACATTTCAAGGAAATCTTTCTTTACATACATATATATACATATGCAGTGCTTCCTTTGGCAGCACATGTACATTTATATACATATATATATAACCAAATGCAGAAAAATAAGAGCTTGGGGTGCCTGTGTGGCTCAGTGCTTAAGCATCTGCCTTTGGCTCAAGTCATGATCCCAGAGTCCTGGGACTGAGCCACATGTTGGGGGTCTCTGCTCTGCAGGAAGTCTGCTTCTCCCTCTTCCTGTGCTGTTTCTCTCTCTGTCAAATAAATAAATAAAAATCTTTAAAACATACACACACACACACACACACACACACACAAAGGTTAAGACTTAAACTGGAAATTATATAGAAAAATTAATTTGGGTAATAAGCAGGCACCACCAAAATCACTGAGGTAGTTCCTAACCATGAGTACAAACACACTCAGAAATTCTGAAATACATGAAAAATCCCTGTGGCATGAGGAAGCATAATGAGAAACACAATTCAGTTCAATAACTTATTAGCATCAACTACTTGATAACCAACTACTTGACAGGCAATAAAGATGGACACACACACAAAGTCTGCTCTCAAAAGACTGACAGTGTATAAGATCAGAAGAACTCAAAAAGAAAGTAATGTAAGAATCCACTACTACACTGAGAATCTACTATACCTGTTTACCAGGACAGATCTACCATAGGCAACAGGAATATAACAGGATGCTTACAGCACAAGCCACTCTCATGTTAAAATTTGGGGTGGGCTAGGGGTAAATAATAGGAAAAGACATGGTAAAAAGAAAAATAAATTAGGGGCACCTCTGCCTTCGGCTCAGGTCATCATCTCAGGGTCCTGGGATCGAGCCCCACATCGGGCTCTCTGCTCAGCAGGGAGCCTGCTTCCCCCTCTCTCTCTCTGCCTGCCTCTCTGCCTACTTGTGATCTCACTCTCCGTCAAATAAATAAGTAAAAAATCTTAAAAAAAAAAAAAAAAAAAAAAAAAAGAGGAAAAGAAAGGAAACAAGTAATGCTCTGTCATTCACTCAGCATACCAGGGTCAGCATAATCATTTCCCCAACCAAACATTTGGTTGTGGGTCAACCAAATCATCCACATAGTAACAACCATAATCATCCATAACCAAATCATCCACACATCCAATCAACCATAATCACCCACAACCAAACATTTCTGACTCCGTTTGGAAAATTTCACCATCACAGCTGATATCCAACTAAAACACAGGGGAAAAACAGATAGATATAGATATAGATAGATAGATATTTTTTATATATATTTTTTAAACAGAAAATAACCTTGCTAAAACTAATTCCACAAATTCAATCCAAAATGGATTTACTAAATGTTTCATTTAATTGAATAAAAGAATAAATGAAAGGATCTTTTTAAAATTTATTTATTTTTGAGAGAGAACACACTCTAGAGCATGACTGGGAGAAGGGGCAGAGGGAGATAAGAGAATCTCATGCAGAGTCCATACTAAGTGCAGAGCCTAATGCCAGGCTCGACCTCACGACCCTAAGATCATGACCTGAGCCGAAACCAAGTCATATGCTTAACCGACTAAGCCATCCAGGAGCCCCAAAGATCTTTAAATTACTGTTCAAGAGGGTAGAACTGAGGCTCTGAATTAAAACACACACACACACACACACAACTTGGGGCACCTGGTTGGCTCAGTCAGTCATGAGTTCAAGCTCCACGTTGTGTATAGAGTTTACTTAAAAGGGGGGGGGCCCTCCATGACCTGGTGTCGCGAACTGGCTTAAAGCAGTTTTCTTTAAAGTAGAAGTCACATCGTATTGGTGATTCCTGAAATCAACTTGGCTAACAAACAACAGTACCTTAATAATAAAAAAAAATTTTTTTTTAATAGAACACCTAATACTGAACCGTACATTTTATAAGAAAGAGCTGTTTTTGTGAAACTTCTGTTTCAGCTGTACACGTGTGTATACTGAGTCTTAAGTAAAAAAAAGTATCTTCTTCCTGTGGATTTCCTATCTATGCAACTTCCTCTTATGATCACTGAATTTCTGCTACCACTGTTGTATTCATAGCCAAAGAAATTCCTATGTGGCAAATGCCCTATGTGGTAGTAGTTATGGCACCAGGATCTGGTCCAATTATCAAATAAAATAACTCTTACCATATCAACCACTAATCAGAGTTTCTGATTACCACAAGAAAGCTTGTTTTCCCAAATGGAGATGCAATAATTCTAACCAAGAACAAATTATTGATGCATTAAATAGCTAGGATAGCAAGTAAAATTACTGTACAACTTTAAAAAATAACAGAAGGTTCTGGGGCGCCTGGGTGGCTCATGGGGTTAAAGCCTCTGCCTTCGGCTCAGGTCATGATCCCAGGGTCCTGGGATGGAGCCCCGCATTGGGCTCTCTGCTCAGCAGGGAGCCTGCTTCCCTTCCGCTCTCTTTGCCTATCTCTCTGCCTACTTGTGATCTCTGTCAAATAAATAAATAAAATCTTTTTTAAAAAAAATAATAGAAGGTTTTAAGATCCCCATTCTCATTAATGCAAACCTAGACTCCATTGTCAGAAAACCAGCCTGGAAATCTCTATTTTAAAATAATCTATCTCCAGACCAGTAAGGAGGTCCTGTGATGAATAATCTACCCTAAAAGAGATCTGATATATATAATCTGTCACGGAACTTTGAGGGGACCTACACGAGTGGTAACCAAGACCGGTAACAAAAATGATCACCGTCTCTTTTTCTTCACTGCCCAATCATTAATAAATATGAATCCTGAACAAATCAGGAGCAGTACTGAGACCATTCAGTTTTTTAAAGAATAAACAAGAAGATAACTGTTAAAATAGTTTTTAAAATAAGTTCACATGATTCATAGGACAACTAACTGGGTGGCTCAATCGGTTGAATGTTTGCCTTCTGCTCAGGTCATGATTCCAGGGTTCTAGGACAGAGTCCAACATCCGCCTCCTTGCTCAGTGAGAAGACTGCTTCTCCCTCCACCAATCCCTCTCCTTGCTTATGCATGTGTACACTCTCTCTCTCTCTCTCTGACAAATAAATAGATAAAATCTCTTAAAAATAAATTAATTAAAAATAAAAGTTCAAGTGATTCTGTACCTTGACTCTGGTACTAGATACACAAACCTATCCAAAAGATCATATGCTGTATACTTTCATTTATGTGACATTCTTGAAATAACAATATGACAAAAATGGAAAACAGATCAGTGATTGCCAGGAGTTAGGAATGGGGAAGGGGTGTGACTATAAAAGGGGAACTACTGCAGTGACGAACTGTATCCTGACCATGGTGGTAGATACACAAATATATACACACAATGAAATTGCAGAGAACTCACACACAAGAGTACAAATAAAACTTAGGAAATCTCTGTAAAAACTGGAGATTAACACCATGTCCATATTCAATTTGTGAAACTGTACTACAGTTTCCAAAATTACCACCACTGGCACAAACTAGGTAAGGTATACAGATCATTCTGTGTTATTTCTCACAAATGCACTGAATATATATATAAATTATCTCAATAAAAAATAAATTTAGGGGCACCTGCATGGCTCAATGGGTTAAGCCTCTGCCTTCGGCTCAGGTCATGATCTCAGGGTCCTGGGATCGAGCCCCGCATCGGGCTCTCTGTTCAGCGGGGAGCCTGCTTCCTCCTCTCTCCCTCTCTCTCTCTCTCTCTGCCTGCCTCTCTGCCTACTTGTGATCTCTATCAAATAAATAAATAAAATCTTAAAAAAAAAAAAAAAGCAGCTTCCGTTGCATATTTAAGCTGTAGTTACTGAAACATTTTAATGGATACTGCACTCGGCCAGTTTGATGCATATTACTTGATACTGTACCTGCGCTTTTAGATGTAGTTTTCTGTGTCCAAAGTTAAAAACTAACTTTTACATATAATCCATATATGACCACAATTCTCGCCACTCAGCTTAGTTAGAAAGTAACAATTCAATATTTCAAAAGTATGATTCTGGGATAAAGAAACCTATACCATCAACTGTTTTCAATGAAGATAAAGTCAGTGATTAGTGAATGTGGTTTTTATCCCTGTCCTTAGCATAAAAAGCGAGAGCTTTTTCATTTTTACACTGTTTTTAAAAATGGATTATATTAACTTAGCAAGTATTTAACCAATAAAAACTGGACAAACTAATTCTAACTGGAATACTGAATTTATCTTTGCAAAAATAAACAAAAACAATATAGCATTTTCTGATAAAGTGACCTCTTAAATTAGGAATAAGGAATTCAAAGATTGAATTATGATCTGAAGCTACCCTTCCCAAAGCCAGGCTTAAGGCTCTCATCTTCATTCTACTTTAATTGTGTGGGATATAAATTAGGCAGCAGAGATTTTTAAAAGCTCCCAAATGATATTAAAGTGCAGCAAAAATTTGAAAACCACGAGACATCCAAGTAACTTGGACAGTTCACTTCTTAAACAGTTTCCTTAGAACAGCAAGGTCCTAAACTTTTTATTTCAGGACACATTTTTTTTTTTTAAGATTACTTTTTAAAGATTTATTTATTTATTTATGAGAGAGAGGGCGGGGGAGAGAGGAAGGGAGAGAGAGCATGAGAGGGGACAGATCAGAGGGAGAAACAAACTCTCCACTGAATAGGGAGCCCAATGTGGCACCCGATCCTGGGACTCCAGGATCATGACCTGAGTCGAAGGCAGTTCCTTAATCAACTGAGCCACCCAGGTGCCCAGGACACCTTTACTTTTAAAAATTGAGCATTCTGGGGTGTCTGGGTGACCCAGTCATTAACTGTCTGCCTTTGGCTAAGGTCATGATCTCAGGGTCCTGGGACTGAGTCCTATGTGGGGCTCCCTGCTCAGCAGGGAGACTGCTTCTTCCTCTGCCTGCCACTCCCCCTTCTTATGTTAGACTACATCTAAAAGCATCTACATCTTATGTTAGACTACATCTAAAACTACATCTAAAAGCGCCCTCCCCTCTCTCTCTTAGACAAATAAGATCTTGAAAAAAATAAATTTGAGGATTCCCCTAAATTTTTTATTGTGATATTTACAGATACTTGCCATTTAGAAATTAAAACAGAAAACTTCAAAATATTTAACATATATTTAAAATAATGATAAACCCTCCTTTCACAATGATGACGCCAAAGACAAAGAAGAAAGCCCCTGCCTCTCCCAAAGCGAAAGCCAAAGCCAAAGCAAAGGCTTTGAAGGCCAAGAAAGCTGTGCTGAAAGGCATCCAGTCACAGAAAGAAATCTGCACATCACCTACATTCTGACATCCCAAGATACTACATCTCCAAAGGCATCCCACATATTCTTCAAACAGCATCCCTGGGAGAAACAAGCTTAACCACTATACCATCATTAAGTTCCCCCTGACCACTGAGTCACCCATGAAGAAAACTGAAGACAACACACTTGTGTTCACTGTACATGTTAAGACCAACAAGCAACAGGCTGTGAAGAAACTCTGACACTGATGTGGCCAAGGTCAACACCCTTAACAGACCCAATGGAGAGAAAGCATGTTGGACTGGCTCCTGACTATAATGCTTTAGACGTTGCCAACAAAACTGGGATCATAAAGAAGGAAAGAAAAAAATAAACAAAACAAAACAAAACACTGGGTGCCTGGGTGGCTCAGTGGGTTAAAGCTCTGCCTTCAGCTCAGATCGTGATCCCAGAGTCCTGGGATCTAGCCCTGTATCATGCTACACTGGAGCCTGCTTTCCCCTCTTTCTCTCTGCCTGCCTCTCTGCCTACTTGTAATCTCTGTCAAATAAATAAAATCTTTAAAAAAAAATTGGGATCATCTAAACAGATCCAGCTGGCTAAATCTAAATATACATTTCTTTCACTGTAAAAAATAAAAAAGAAAAAACCCATTATAATAACTACTTCCCCTTCCCCCAAAACAGCTAGTAAAGAGTGACACTTATTTTTTACATTTTTTTCAAATCTCTTTAATATCTAGCTTAATTTAAATGAAAACGGCTAGAATCTCATGTTAGCTGCATTCAACCTACTGCAGTGTGTTATTTGGGTTGAAGTATATGAAAAATATATGGACCCCCACAGATATATATTTAGAAAAAATATAATAGCTTTCTCAGAAAGTTGTGCATATTCTTTAATATTCCAACAAAATTTGACAATGTGGCATCTACACATTAATAAGGAGCATCAGGGTGACTCAGTCAGTAAATCACCTGCAATAGCTCAAGTCATGATCCCAGGGTCCTGGATCAGCAGGGTGCCTGCTTCTCATCCCCCACCCCCGGCTCGTGCTCTCTTGCTCTCTCAAATAAATAAACAAAATCTTTAAAATATAAAAATAAATCACATCAACAAGCTTTTAGTACTCTGCTACATTAAAGTGCCTTTGTTTATTTTGCACTTTAGAACTTTTAACTATGCATGATTTTACATCATGCACTGATCATTTAGAAAACATTGGCTTCACAGAATTATATATATCATCTAACTCACATTTCTTATAAAACAAAATAATCATTTTTATTAAAATCACCACTGGTCTTCGACTAACATCTTCTTTCACTAAGATACAAGTGTTTGTTAAAGTATGTGTGGAAGCATATGGGAACAGCCATACACTTAAACTCGCTGAACCAGAGTCTGTATTCTTTTTTTTTTTTTAAGATTTTATTTATTTATTTGAGAGAGAGGTGAGAGAGCATGAGCCAGGTGAGGGGCAAAGGAAGAGGGAGAAGCAGACCCTGCGGAGAAGGGAGCCCGATGTGAGGCTCAATCCCAGGATCCTGATCATGACCTGAGCCAAAGGCAGCCGCTTAACCGACTGAGCCACCCAGGAACCCCAAAACCAGAGTTTGTATTAACCACTATTCAAGTAACTTCTTTCATCAATACTACATGTGTTTGTATACTTATGTGTAGAGACATACGAGAACAGCAGTACGCTTAACTCATCTGAACTACACTGTTTTTTGGTTTTTTTAAGGACTTTATTTATTTATTTGAGAGAGAGAGAACATGGGAGTAGAGAGGTCAGCAGGAGAAGCAGACTCCCTGCCCAACAGGGAGCTCAATGTGGAACTCAATCCTGAGACTCCAGGATCATGACCTGAGCCGAAGGCAGTTGCTCAACCAACTGAGCTGAAGGCAGTTGCTCAACCACCCAGGTGCCCCTGAACTACACTGTTTTTAATGCATCCTTCAACTAACATCTTTTATATGGCACCAGTTTATAAACATATGTGAAAGCCCTATGCTTAACTCACTGAAACTACACTGTGCATAAACCATCTTTGAAACTACACTGCATATAGAGAGTCTTTTTTTTTTTTTCTAAGATTTTATTTATTTATTTGACAGAGAGAGACATAGCAAGAGAGGGAACACAAAGCAGTTGGACTAGGAGAGGGAAAGCAGGCCTCCCGCTGAGCAGAGAGCCGGTGCGGCATCATGACCCAAGCCAAAGGCAGACGCTTTAATGAGCCACCCAGGTGCCCCTAAAGTATCTTTCAAGTAATATTTTCATTTATTAAAATATAAGTGTAGGGGCACCTGGGTGGCTCAGTTGTTAAGTGTCTGCCTACGGCTCAGGTCATAATCCCAGGATCCTGGGATCGAGCCCCACACCGGGCTCCTTGTTCTGCGTGAGGCCTGCTTCTCCCTCTCCAACTCCCCCTGATCATGTTCCCTCTCTCGGTGTGTCTCTCTCAAATAAATAAATAAATTTTTAAAATAATAGATAAATAAGTAAGTGTATGTAAACTTACATGCAGAAGCATGTGAGAACAGCCATATGCTTATCTCACTGAACCTATACTGTGTGAAAACCTTTCAAGCAACATCTTCTTTCATTAAGACACAAGCGTTGGTAGACAGATATGCAGAAGCATGTGAAAAACAGATCTGTCCTTAAAAAAATAATTTAAAAAAGAACTATTAATTACTGGGAAACTCAATCTCACAAGGCAGATACAAGTGTTCACAACTTTTATCTTTACAAATCGATTTTTATCACTAACAAATGCTGACAACTGTTTCCCTTGAAGCACAGTCTACCTACATTCCCCTTCAAGAAAAATACCTGCCATGTACTCATTTGAAAGCCATGGCTTATCATTCTTTTCTTTTCAATTCATTTAATATATTGTAATGGACTTTTTTTTTTTTTTTTAAGCAGTATTCAGGTTGGCTTTATTCACCTGGCAGTACTTATCTGAAGTCCTACCATGTCTTTTCCAACTCATTTATTTTTTTAGCACTAATATCCCATTGTCTGCATGTACCACTTTGCTTACCATTGAAGGATGTCTTGGTTGCTTCTAAATTTTGGCAGTTATAAATAAATAAAGCTCCAATAAATATTCATATGCAAGTTTCTATATAGTCATATTTTCAATTCACCTGGGTAAATGCAAAGGAGGACTGCTGGATCCTCTGATAAGAGAGTACACTTAGTTTTGTAAGAAAATGAAAAACTATCCAAATTGACTACACCATATTGCCTTCCCACCAGTAATGAATGAGAGTTCTTGTTGCTTCATACCCTTACCAGCATTTACTATTATCAGTGTTTTGGATTTGAGACATTGCAATACGTGTATAGTGTTGCAATCAATCAGTTCCCTGATGATATGTGATGCTAGGCATCTTTCCATATGTTTGACACCTGTGTATTTTCTTTAGTGAGGTGTCTGTTTAGATATTTTGCCCTTTTTTTTTTTTAAATATAAGCTCCGCACCCAACATGGGACTCATCTCATGACCCCAAGATCAAGAGCCACATGTTTGAGGCACCTTAGGTGGCACAGTTGGTTAAGCGTCCAACACTTGGTTTTTGCTCAGGGTCTTAAGATCGAGCCCTGCATCAGCTTCATGCTCAGTATGGAATCTGCTCAGGATTCTCTCTGCCCCACCCCTCCTGCCTGCTGGCTCTCTTACTCTCTTAAATAAAGTAAGTAAATCTTAAAAAAAAAAAAAAGGAAAAAATAGGGAGGCATCTGTGAGGTAAGCGTCTGCCTTTACCTCAAGTCATGATCCCAGAGTCCTGGGATCGAGCCCTGCATCGGGCTGCTTACTCTGTAGAGAGCCAGCTTCTCCCTCTCCCTCTGACTGTTGCTTCCCCTGCTCGTGCTCTCTCTGTCAAATGAATACCTTAAGAGAGAGAGAGACCCACATGCTCTACCAACTGAGCAGCCCAAGTTGTTCATTTTCTCAGGTTTTAAGAGGTTTTTGTTTTGTTTTGTTTTTAAGATTTTACTTATTTATTTGAGAGAGACTGCACAAGCAGAGGGAGCAGCAGAAGGGGATGGAGAAGCAAGCTCCCTGCCAAGCAAGGAGCCCCACTCAGGACTCCATCCCAGGACTCTGGGATCATGACCTGAGCCAAAAGCAGACGCTTAACCAACTAAGCCAACCAGGTACCCTGTTTTAAGAGTTCTTCGTATATTTTGGACAACAATCCTTTATCAGATAAATCTTCTGTAAGTATTATCTCCCAGTTTTTGGCCTATCTTCTCATACTCTTGATTAACTTATTTTTAAAATTACATTCACCAAAAAGTAAATTTTAGAACTTAGAACTTGGAACATTTCCAGGTTTTGACAAATGCACAGAATCATAAAATAACCAAAATCAAAATACAGCACCCTGTTACCAATTTTCTACTACTACTCCTAGTCCCTGGCAACCATTTTGTTTGTTTCCCATAACTATAGTTTATGTCTTTGTAGAATGTCATATAAAGAGAATCACACACTGTGACCCTTTTAAGTTTGGCATTTTTCATTTAGCATAATAATTATGAGATTCACCGGGGCGCCTGGGTGGCTCAGTGGGTTAAAGCCTCTGCCTTCGGCTCAGGTCATGATCCCAGGGTTCTGGGATCGAGCCCCGCATAGGGCTTTCTGCTCAGCAGGGAGCCTGTTTCCTCCTCTCTCTCTGCCTGCCTCTCAGCCTACTTGTGATCTCTGTCTGTCAAATAAATAAAATCTTTAAAAAAAAAATAAATAAAAAATAATTATGAGATTCACCAATGTTGTTTCAAGTACCAGTAATTCCTTTTTTACGGTTTGTTTTTCCATTCACCAATTGAGGGACACTTGAATTGTCCACGGTGCTTGGCCATTTGAACAAAATTACTACTGACAGTCATGTGTAGTTTTTTTTTTTTTTTAAAGATTTTATTTATTCGACAGAGAGAGATCGCAAGTAGGCAGAGAGGAAGGCAGAGAGAGAGGAGGAAGCAGACTCCCTGCTGAGCAGAGAGCCCGATGCGGGACTTGATCCCAGGACCCTGAGATCATGACCTGAGCCGAAGGCAGCGGCTTAACCCACTGAGCCACCCAGGCGCCCCAGTCATGTGTAGTTTTATGTAAATGTTAAGTGTTCATTTTTCTTGGGTAAATATTTAGGATTGAAAGTGTGGGGTCGCGTAACTTTATATTTATACTTTACGGGAAACTGCGAAAAGATTTCCCAAAATGCCTATACCATCTTACATTCCCACTAGCAACTTCGAAAGTTCCAGTTGCTCTACGTCCTCATTAATACTTGTCAACTAGGCAGAGAAGAGTTGTTTGTTTTCTTAGTCACCCTAACAGATATATAGTAGTATCTCATTGTGGGTTTGTTTGTTTTTTTAAGATTTTATTTATTTATTTGACAGAGATCACAGACAGGCAAAGACAGAGGAAGGGAAGCAGCCTCCCTACCGAGCGAGAGCAGAGCGCGCAATGTGGGGCTCAATCCCAGGACTCTGGGGTCACAACCTGAGCCCAAGGCAGAGGCTTTAACCCACTGAGCCACCCAGGCACCCCTCATTGTGGTTTTAATTTGCATTTCCCTCAAGACAAATGATATAGAGCATTTTTTTGGTCCTTACTTACCACCCATATGTCTTGTCCAGCAAAGTTTCTGTTCAAATATTTTCCCCATTCTTTAATTGGGTTGTTGTCTTATTGTAGAGGAGTTTGTTCTTTTTTTTTTTTTTTTTTTTAAGATTTTACTTTTTTATTTATTTGACAGAGAGAGAGGGAGAAAGAGAGAGCACAAGTAGGGGGAGTGGCAAAGGCAGAGGGAGAGGAAAAGGCAGACTCCCCAATGAGCAGGGAGCCTGACATGGGGCTCAATCCCAGGACCCAGAGATCAAGACCTGAACTGAAGTCAGAAGATTAACTCACTGAGCCACCCAAGTACCCCTAGAAATCTTCATCTAAATCAAGATTATAAAGATTTTTCTTGGGGCGCCTGGGTGGCTCAGTGGTTTGGGCTGCTGCCTTCGGCTCGGGTCATGATCTCAGGGTCCTGGGATCGAGCCCCGCATCGGGCTCTCTGCTCCGCAGGAAGCCTGCTTCTCTCTCTCTCTCTGCCTGCCTCTCTGCCTACTTGTGATCTCTGTCTGTCAAATAAATAAATAAAATCTTAAAAAAAAAAAAAAAAGATTTTTCTCCTTTGTTCTCCTTTGCCAATTGTATTATTTTACATTTCACATTTAGATCTCTGATGTATTTGAGTTCATTTCAGTATTAGGTATAAGGGATGGTTTGAAATTCTTTTTTCTCATATGGTGTCCAACTGTTCCAACTCCGTATACTGAAAAAGACTATCTTTTTTCTACCAAACTGCTTTTACACCTTCGCTTAAATCAACTGACTGTATTTCATGTGGATCCACCTCAATATCCTGATTACTTTACCTTTACAGAAGGTCTTGAAATCTGCTACATTTCATCAGATTCCCCAACTATGTTGTTCTTCATCAAAAGTGATCTAGCAATTTGTGTTGTTTTGCCATATTATAATTTTTTTATTTTTTAAAGATTTTATTTATTTATTTGACAGACAGAGATCACAAGTAGGCAGAGAGGCAGGCAGAGAGAGAGAGAGGAGGAAGCAGGCTCCCCACCGAGCAGAGAGCCCGACGCAGGGCTCGATCCCAGGACCCCGGGATCATGACCCGAGCCAAAGGCAGAGGCTTTAACCCACTGAGCCACCCAGGCACCCCTGCCATATTATAATTTTTAAAAGCAGCTTATTACCCGTAAAAAATATGAGATTTTGATCTTTATGGACCAATCTGAGAAGAAATTATATTTTAACAATATCTGTCATCAAACCATAAACAGGTTAATTCTTTAGGTCTTTTGTGATTTGCTTCAACCATGTTTTGTAGTTTCAGACACACAGACATGCTTTGTCAGATTTATACCTGGTTTTGGTGCTATTTAAATGGAACTGTGTTTTACTTATTTTCATTCCCAGCTGTTCACTGGCAGTATAAAGAAACACAATTAATTTTTATACACTGTCCATTTATTCTGCAACCTTGCTAAATTCACATGTTGATCCTAGACTTCTTATCAATTCCTTGGAGTTTTCTGCATAGGTAATCATGTCATCTGTAAATAGGGGCAATTTATGTCTTTCTGTTCTAAAAGCTTTATTTCTTTTTCTTGCCTTATTGCACTGTTCTCAGTCTTGAAGGAGAAGGCATTCAGTCTTTCTCTATTAAGTATTCTCTATTAAATGTGATATTAGCTATATTTTTATAGATGCCCTTCAACAGTTAAAAGAAAAACCCTTCCATTCCTAATCTGTAAGAATTTTTATCAAGAAAGTACTAAGAGGGGCACCTGGGTGGCTCAGTGGAGGAAAGCCTCCACCTTCGGCTCCCGTCATGATTCCACGGTCCTGGGATCGAGCCCCACATCAGGCTCTCTGCTCTGTGGGGAGCCTGCTTCCCCCTCTCTGTCTGTCTGCCTCGCTGCTGATTTGTGATCTCTGTCAAGTAAATAAATAAAATCTTAAAAAAAAAAAAAAAAGAAAGAAAGAAAGAAAGCAGTTCTGACTGCAGTTTGAAAACTCACCACTGCCATACAGAGTTAAATTCAAATAACTGACACAGAAAAAATTTTCACAAACTACTAAGTATATTAGCAATCCAAGGTATTATTACAAATTATTCACAAGAGCTATACCCAACACTAAAAACTAGACCTATTCCTAACCTTCCCAGATTTAACTTATAAAAATGACAAAACCTGGGGCACCTGGGTGGCTCAGTTGTTAAGCGTCTGCCTTTGCGCAGGTTGTGATCCCACAACTAATCCCAGGGTTCTTAGACTGAGCCCCACATCAGGCTCTCTGCTCAGTGGGGAGCCTGCCTCTCCCTCTCCCACTCCCCCCACTTGTGTTCCCTCTCTCGCTGTGTCTCTCTCTGTCAAATAAACAAATGAATTCTCTTAAAAAAAAAAAAAAATGACCCAAGCTATGCTTTTAACTCGATAAATATAAACCCAGAAGGAAATGCAAAAATCTACAGAATCTAGGGGTGCCTGGGTGGCTCAGTGGGTTAAAGCCTCTGCCTTAGGCGCAGGTCATGATCTCAGAGTCCTGGGATCGAGCCCTGCATTGGGCTCTCTGCTCAGCAAGGAGCCTGCTTCTCCCTCTCTCTCTGCCTGCCTCTTTGCCTACTGTGATCTGTCAAATAAATAAATAAAATCTTTAAAAAACATAATTACAGAATCTAAAAAAGAACAAATAAATAAAACTATCTTGGTTGGCTATCTTGCTTGTAATAAAACAAACGAATGAATAAAGCAGGCCAGTGGCACTACAAACACACTCATGTTTGTAAATTCTTATAATACTTCTAGAAAAATATACCAGAAACATTACCAGTGATGGTATCTCTGTCTGCTTCCCTGCCTACTTGTGCTCTATCTCTCTGCCAAATAAATAAATAAAATCTTAAAAAAAAAATTGGACACTCGACTGACTCAGCCTCCCACCATGCCCCCGAAATTAATTTTAAATGGAAAATGTGACTGTCCAAAAAACAGATGCCCTTTCACACGTGCTTATGCAATACTGAGAGGAAGAGAGGAAAGGAAGACCTTTTTTGGATTATGAGACTAAAGAGACATAACTAACCTTAATGAAACCATGATTTTTTTCTTTAAGATTTTATTTATTTTACAGAGAGAGAGAGCACAAGCAGGGGGAGCAGGAGAGGGAGAAGTAGCCTCTCCTCTGAGCAGGGAGCCCAAGGAAAGGGCTCAATCCCACTGCTCAAGCAGATGCTTAACCGACTGAGCCTGGACCCAGGCACCCTGGAACCCTGACTTAAAAAAAAAAAATGTTAAACAAATGTCAGCAAGGATGTGAAGAAAAGGGATACCTTGTGCCCTGCTGGTGTGAATGTCAACTGGTGCAAATTGGTGCAGTCACTATGAAAAACAGTGCAGAGGTTCCTCAAAATATTAAAAACAGAACTACTCTACAATCCAGCAATTCTACTTCTGAGTATTTCTCTGAAAAAAACAAACCACTAATTCAAAAAGATATGCATCCATGTTTACAACCTCCCAAGTGTCCATCAACAGAAATTGGATAAAGAAAGTGTGTGTGTGTGTGTGTGTGTGTGTGTGAATATGCGACACAGTATGATTTGGCCATATAAAAGAATGAAATTTTGCCATTTTTGACAACACAGATGAACCTTGAAGGCATTATGCTAAGTGAAATAAATCAGAGAAAGACAAATACTGTATAGGTGAAATATACATGTGGAATCAGAAACAAATAAAAATACCCATATGCACAGACTGAAGAAAATAGACTGGCGGTTGCCGGATGTGGGGAATGGAAATGGGAGACACTGGGTGAAGGCAATCAAAAAATACAAACTTCTAGTTATAAAATAAATACGTTGTGGAAATGTAATGGACACTAGGGTAACTCTTAATTAATTATTCTTCACTGCAGGGCACCTGGGTGGCTCAGTTGGTTAAGCATTTGCCTTTGGCTCACATCATGATCTCAGGATCCTGGGATCAAGCCCTACATTGGGCTCCTTGCTTAGCCGGGAGCATGCTTTCCCTCTCCCTCTGCCTGCCACTCCCCATGCTTGTGCTCTCTCTGTCAAATAAATAAATAAAATATTTTTAAAAATAATAGTAATACCGTACTGCAAATTTGAAAGTAGCTAATAAGAGTAGGGGCGCCTGGGTGGCTCAGTGGGTTAAGCCTCTGCCTTCAGCTCAGGTCATGATCTCAGGGTCCTGGGATCGAGCCCCGCATCAGGCTCTCTGCTCGGCAGGGAACCTGCTTCCTCCTCTCTCTCTCTCTCTCTCTGCCTGCCTCTCTGCCTACCTGTGCTCTCTCTCTGTCAAATAAATAAATAAAATCTTTAAAAAAAAAAAAAAAAAGTAGCTAAGAGTAGATTATAAGTTCTTATCACAAGAAAAAAAAAACTTTGTGACTATGAAAGGTGATGGCTATTAACTAAATTTGTGGTGACCATTCTGCAATATATAAAAATATTAAATCATTATGTTGTACACATGAAACTGACATTATATGCAAGGATACCTCAATTTTAAAAATACAGCACAAAATAATGTTATAACAAATTATTTATTGAATTTATACAGTTCAATTAGGTAAATTGGGTAAATAAAATTAAGTAAATAGAATTTACCTAGTTACTTTAGATAAACAGAATAAGTATTAAGTAATTATTGCTAATTTTATTTTGTTACTACTATGGTAAAGAAAATACCTTTATTCCTACTGATAATGAACAATGAGGTTTTTATTTTTTTCATTTTTTTATTATTATGTTCAATTAGGCGACATATAGTAAGTACATCATTAGTTTTTGATGTGTGTTCAACAATGCATTAGTTGCATATAACACCCAGCGCTCATCACAAAACGTATCCTCCTTAATACCCATCACCAGGTTACCCCATCCCCCAACCCTCTCCCTTCTAGAACTGAAGAGGAAAACTGCAATCTCTAATGAAGCTGCTTTGTGTATTTATAAATATTAATGAATAGTAACTACTTGGGTGGTTTACCTTTAAAACATGTCTCATTGCTGGATATTTGAATTTTTTTATTTGAATTTTTTTGTTTTCTTTTGTTTTTTAAGATTTTATTTATTTACTTGAGAGAGAGAGCGCATAAGCAGGGTAGGGGCAAAGGGAAAAGCAGACTCCCGCTGAGCAGGGAGCCGAACATGAGGCTCCATCCCAGACCTGAGCCAAAACCAGATGCTTAACCCACTGAGCCACCCAGACGTCCAGTGAATTGTTTTTTGTTTTTGTTTTTCTTAAGATTTTATTTATTTATTTGACAGAAACCGATCACAAGCAGGCAGAGAGGCAGGCAGGGGGGCGGGGAGCAGGCTCCCCACTGAGCAGAGAACCCGATGTAGGGCTCCATCTCAGGACCCTAGGATCATGACCCAAGCCAAAGGCAAAGGCTTTAACCCACTGAGTCACCCAGGCGCCCCTCGTGAATTGTTTTTAAAACATATCCCTCTAGGGGCGCCTGGGTGGCTCAGCGGGTTAAGCCTCTGCCTTCGGCTCAGGTCATGATCCCAGGGTCCTGGGATCGAGCCCCACATCGGGCTCTCTGCTCAGCGGGGAGCCTGCTTACCCCACTCTGTCTGTTTGCCTCTCTGCCTACTTGTGATCTCTGTCAAATAAATAAATAAAAATCTTTAAAAAAAAAAATAATAAATAAATAAAAAAAATAAAACATATCTCTCTACAACTCAAATTGCACCAATCATCATTGCACATAAAGCTTTAAGTCAAAAGAATCTTTGCTGTCTTAGGGAAAAAAAGAAAACACTTCTTCTAGGCTCTATTTTAGTTTTCTTATTAACAAAAGATTAAATACTGGAGGGACCTGGGTGGCTCACTCGGTTAAGTATCTGCCTCTGGCTCAGGTCATGATCCCAAGGGTCCTGGGATAGAGCCTCGCATAGGACTCCCTGCTCAGTAAGGAGCCTGCTTCTCCCTTTCCCTCTGCCACTCCCCCTGCTTGCACGCACACACACATACTCTCTCTCTCTCTCTCAAATAAAATCTTTTAAAAAAATAAATAAAAATAAAAGGTTAAATACTTTTTTCCATTTTATTAACCACTTTTACTCTCACCTCTATGCACATTTACATTCTTTCTTCATGCCTTTTGTGTACTGCTTTTGGGAATAAATATATAGTTAGGTCATTGTCATTTGCCTCCTTTATGACTAGGCTCAGGGGGAAAATCTCAGTACACAATTCAGCTGTTTGAATTTTGAACGAAAAAACATACTTCTTACATCCTGCAGTTAACAACAACAACAAACAGCTTAACAGGAAAAACAGTTTATGGTTTCCCTTTGCTCAAACTAGAATAATCTTCATTCAAAGATTCCCCATTTACAAATTTATCTACTTGTAGCCCCAAATCTCTGGCATCATTTGTAGACATAGAAAGTAAAGAAAAACTTGAACTGACCCCAGAGATCAAGTTCCCAGCTGAGGTCTAACCAGGCAATGCTGTGCCTTCTTGTTTCAGCTCTCATACTGTAAACAGGTGTCCTTTTTGCAATCCACTGAGTGTCAAGTTTTACACATTTTGTTGTTGTTGTTGTTAATTTCACTGCTTGAAATTGTCTCCAAGTGTTGTGCTGAAGTGCTATCTAGTGTTCCTAAGCTCTAGAAGGCTGTGACGTGCCTTAATGGACAAAGTATGCAGGACTGGTTCAGACATGAGCTGTAACTAGTACTACTACTGCTCATGAATTCAAAGTTAATGGATCAACAATATGCATTAAATAAGGTATCTTTAAACAGAAGCACACATAAGATTATGTCTCAGTTGGCTTTATTGCAAATGTCACCAGAGGCTCACAGGAATCTAACTCTGCATTTCCCCTGGAAAAAACCATTCAGTATTTGCTAATTCAGTGTCTGCAACATCACAGAATATAACTGCCATGATTAACAATAATAAACTGGAGTTGGAAATACTTATACTATTCAATGGGGAAAATAATAGAACTGGAGCACCTGTAGAGCTCAAGTCACATCTTAGAAGGAAGTTCAAGACATACAGCAAAAAGGCACCTGCGTGGCTCAGTCAGTTAAGCATCTGCCTCCAGCTCAGGTCATGATCCTGGGATCCTGGGATTAAGCACCATGTCTGGCTCCCTGCTCAGTGGGGAGCCTGCTTCTACCTCTCCCTCTGCCTCTCCCCTGCTTGTACTCTTTCTCTCTCTCAAATAAGTAAGTAAAATCTTTGGGGGAAAAAAAGATATACAGCAAAGTTGTACCAATCTAATATATTTGTAACGCCTTCTTGCAACACCTCCACAGAACACCTAAGTTTTGGGGGTGGGGATACAGTATCACTAGAATACAAAGAAGGAAACTAGGCAAGCTAAATTGGACTCTATTTAAGGCTCTGATCCCTGCCTATGCTAGAGAAATTTTTGACACTTTGATCCCTAAAAAGAAGGAATAAGATTAAGGACCACTAGGGGTGCCTGGGTGGCTCAGTCAGTTAAGGGTCTGCTTTTGCTCAAGTCATGACTCAAATCCATATGGATGTCCCTGCTCAACAGGGAGCCTGCTTCTCCCTCTTCCTCTGCCCCTCCCCACTGCCCTGCCCACTTGTGCTATCTCAGATAAATAATATCTTTTTAAAAAATAAATTTCAGAAAACCATTCTATGATTTAATAGAGATCAATGTAGACTAATAAAATATTTTGTTTCACAAAAAGTCTTTCAGTCAAGTTCATAGGCATAAGCAACCAGAAAGAAATAACTAAAAACCTCTGCCTATCTATAAGATGAAATTTTATGTAATCACTAAAAATCTTGAAATATTTTAAACAAACTTCTTGACCCAACGTTAAGTGGAAAAAATCAGAGTGTAAATAATTATAATTACTTTAAAAGAACCATACACTTTTGTGCAAAAGCCAAAAAAATGGATGCTCACTTCAGCAGTACATATACTAAAACTGGGAACAATACAGAGAAGATTAGCATGGTTCCTGCACAAGGATGACATGCAAATTCATGAAACATTCCACAAAACAGAACCAAAAAAGCCCCTCAAAATAGAAAGGAACATAAAAGAAAAGTAACAACTCATGGGAGTTACAGTAAAATTTGGCTGTCTTCTTTATACCTTCCGTTCTTTCAAACTATCTACAACAGATATGGATCACTTTTATGAGAAGGTAGGAGTGATTTTTTTTTTTTTTACAGATTTTATTTATTTATTTGACAGACAAGAGATCACAGACAGAAAGGCAGGCAGAGAGAGGGGAGGAAGCAGGCTCCCTGCCGAACAGAGAGCCCAATGTGGGATCACGACCTTGAACCCACTGAGCTACCCAGGTGTTTTTCTTTTTAAAATGTTTTTCTTTTTAAAATACTCTTCTGGGGAACACCTGGGTGGCTCAGTCCATTAAGCATTTGCCTTCAGCTCAGGTCATGATCCCAGAGTTCTGGGATCAAGTCCCATATCAGGTTCCTTGCTCAGCGGGAAGCCCACTTCTGCCTCTGCCTGCCACTCGCCCTGCTTGTGCTCACCCACTTTCTCTCTCTCTCCAACAAATAAATTCTTTAAAAACAAACAAACAAATAAATAAATAAATAAAGTAGTCTTCTAAAATCTCTAACTTTGCCCAATATTCTAACAAACATTGTTAGCATATTCCTATACTGATGTTCTAAATTAATTTTGTTAATTTATTATTATTATGCTCAATTTATTCAGTCTTTACACTCCCAAAATATATTACGCATAATCCTAGAAAACATGTATCTCACTGGCAAAACCCCACACGTCTATCTTTCTGCCTAAACTGCAAATTACATGTAAGCAAGGACTGAATGTTTCTAATTTTTCTTAAAGATTTTATTTGAAAGAGAATGTGCATATGCACACACGTGTGCAGTGGGGGAGGGGCAGAGGAAGAGTGAGAACCAGGCTCCCCACTGGGATTAGGACCTGACCCAAAGGCAGTCCCTTAACTGACTGAGCCACCCAGGCACTCACTGCAGGACTGAATGCTTTTAGTCTCTATATTTCCAATGCCTTGCATACATGTAAGAATTATCACAGATATACGTTAAAATATATAACAGAAAATCACTACTGAAACACCCAATAAAACTTGCTGCATACCGGTTCCACCAATGGATGTTAAAATTAGTGGGCAAAAGCTTGAGAACAAGTACTTACATAATTCCAAAGTATCTCCTCCAAGATATTTTTAGTTACAAAGGAAAAAGTATTAACTATGCAGTAGAAAGCATTTGCTCACAGAACATTAATTTTTCTGTTTGTATATTACAAGCAATGAGCTAAGAGAATTATCACCAAATTGAAAAGGTATGTTCCAGATAATCTAAACTTAAAATACCGAGTATGTGCTGCACATGTAAAATAAACATTTTTTCAGTGGGGGGAGACAATGCTTGAGATACACAAAGCGAGAAAATTCATTCGCCGGAATAACTATTAACAGAGACGATTAATTAACGTTAACCACGCTCTTTTAACTATCCGCCAAGAGACATGTCTCCTTTGTTAAGACTCCTGGACAGAGAAAGCAAATGGTTTCTACTCCTCCTTAACAGGTTGGCAGAGCATAGAGACCTGATCTGCTACTGAAATACCTCAGTGAGGGGCACCTGGGTGGCTCAGTGGGTTAAGCCACTGCCTTCGGCTCAGGTCATGATCTCAGGGTCCTGGGATCGAGTCCCGCATCAGGCTCTCTGCTCAGCAGGGAGCCTGCTTCCTCCTCTCTCTCTCTCTGCCTGCCTGATCTACTTGTGATCTCTGTCTGTCAAATTAAATAAATAAAATCTTAAAAAAAAAAAAAAAAAGAAAGAAAGAAAGAAATACCTCAGTGAGAACGTCTTAAAAGGCAGGGTATGAGGGTACCAACGGGGGGCTCTGTCGGTTCAACATCTGACTCTTGATTTCGGCTCAGGTCATAATCTCAGAGTTGTGAGATGAAGCTCCCATCCTGGGTTGTGGATTGGGCAGGCTCTCTGCCCCTCCGCTCATTAATGTGTGCGTGTGCACAAGTGTGCTCGCTCTCTAAAATGAATATATCTTAAAAAAAAAAAAAAAAAAAGAGAGAGAGAGGGACACCTAGGTGGCTCAGTCAGTTAAGCATCTGCTTTTGACTCAGGTCATGATCCCAGAACCCTGGGATCCAGCCAGCCATCCAGCTCCCTTCTCCTTCTGCCCCTTTCCCCTGCTTGTGCTCACCCGCTCTCTCAAATTAAAAACAAAAACAAAACAAACAAAAAAAACCTTTAAGAAAAAACAAAAATTTTAAAAATAAAAAAAGTATATGTATGAAAAATTTAAAAGTAGGATGACTGGTCCTGGGGCTTGAAAAAAAAGGCCTACCAAAGATCAGTTGAATGTAGAGCAGATGTTACATAATAATAGGGAATTAGGGCAAATTTTCTTACATGTGATACTGCATGTTGCTACTGCATACTGAATGAAGCATTTGGTATCATGATGTCTGAAATTACTCTCAAATATATGTATATATGTACATATGAATGCAGAGACAGAATGTTATTGGTTGAATTACATCCCCTCCTCAAAATCCCCATATTGGAAGTCCTAACCCTTAGCACCTTATTGGGACACAGAGACACTCCAGATGTCATTAGTTAAGATGAAGTCATATAGAGTAGGAGGAGTCTATAATTCAATAGGATTAGTGTCCTCATAAAAGGGAGAAATTTGGACACACATAAAGAATGGAGTTATACTGGCACAAGCTAAGGAACTACCAGAAACTAGGAGAGAGGCCTGGAACAGATTCTTCCCTAATACCATCAGAGGGAACAAGGCCCTACTGACACCTTGATCTCAGTCACCTGTTGTTCTTCAGAACTCTAAGACAATAAATGACTATTTAAGCCACACTTGTGTTATGGCAGCCCTAGCAAACTAACAGAGAAACAAAATATTTTAAAATTATAACAAATTGGGAGGTGATGGGATTTTATTTATTTATTTGAGAGAACAAGAGAGCAAGGAGCATGAGCAGGGGGAAGGGCAGGGGGAGGGACAAGCAGACTCCCTGCTGACCAGGCAGCCAGAGGCAGGGCTTGATCCTAGAACTCCAAGATCATGACCTGAGCCACAGTCAGATGTGTAACCGACTAAGCTACCCAGGCACCCCATAATTTCTCACTTTTAAGTATGATGTTAGCTGTGGAGATTTTGTAGATGCACCATATCAAACTGAGGATATCCCCACCATGTCTGCTTTGCTGAACATTTTATCATGAACAGATGCTGAATGTTGTCAGGAGCTTTTCTGCATGTATTAATAGAATGCACGATTTTTTTTTTTTTAAGATTTTATTTATTTATTTGACAGAGAGAGATCACAAGCAGGCAGAGAGAGAGGAGGAAGCAGGTTCCCTGCTGAGCAGAGAGCCCGATGTGGGGCTCGATCCCAGGTCCCTGAGATCATGACCTGAGCCGAAGGCAGCGGCCCAACCACTGAGCCACCCAGGCGCCCCAGAATGCACAATTTATTAATCTCTAAATATAAATTTTCTTCATAACTCATATGATGTAATGAATTAACTCATTTTTGAGTGCTAAACAGGGCTTGCATACCTGAAATAAACCCCACATCGTCATAATGTGTATAATTCTTTTCATTCACCATTAAATTCAACCGGTTATTCTGTTGAGAATGTCTACATTTATATTCATGAAAAATAATGACCTACAGTTTTCCTCCTGTATGATCTTTATGTGGTTTTGGTATTAGCGTAATACTGGCTTCAGAGAATGAATTAGGAAACATTTGCTATATGAGGTTTCTAGAGTAATCAAACTCATAGAGACAGAAAACAGAACAGTGCTTGTCACAGGCTAAGGGAGGGAAGAACAGGAAGTTAACGTTTAATGGGTACAAAGTTTCCGTTAGAGAAGCTGAAAGGGTTCTGGAGATAGATGGTTATAAAACATTGTTAACGTATTTAATGTCAAACAAGTGTATACTTAAAAATGCTAATTTCACTAGAAGAAAAAAAAATAAAGTTAAAATGGTGAATTTTATGTTAAGCATATTTTAACACCAAAACAAACAAAACTAGACCTGGAACCCAGTACGTACTCAATAAGTATGTGATGATCTAGTGACCTTAATAAATGCATACTGGAAGATTACTTTTTTTAAGATTTATTTATTTATTTATTTATTTGACAGAGCGAGAGGGAGAGAGCACAAGCAGGAGGAGCAGGAGGGAGAGAAGCAGGCTCCCTGCTGATTACAGAGCCCGATGTGGGGCTCAATCCCAGCACCCTGGGATCACGACCTGCCCGAAGACAAAGCCTTAACCGACTGAGCCACCCAGGCACCCTGAAGGAATCTTTTTTTTATTATTATTATTTTTTTATTTTTTAAGATTTTTATTTATTTGACAGAGATCACAGGTACGCAAGCAGGCAGAGAGAGAGAGGGAGGAGGAAGCAGGCTCCCCGCCGAGCAGAGAGCCCGATGTGGTGCTCAATCTGACATCATGACCCAAGCCAAAGGCAAAGGTATTAACCCACTGAGCCACCTAGGCGCCCCATGAGGAATCTTTTTTAAATGCTATGAGGGAATACTATGGGAAGAAACGGGGAGCACAGACGTTAAAGAGAAAAGTTCTGGGCAAAGTAATGTATGCAGGGATAAAAGAAGGAATATACAAACTGGAAAAAGGGGAGGAGGTGGATTTCAGGCAGAGGAAATAGCAACAGGATTAAAAGGTTTCTGTTTTAACTGAGACACAACTGACATATAACACTGTATTCGTTTTAAGTGCACCTGAGTTTTGTTTTGTTTTTTTTTTAAAGATTTTATTTATTTATCAGATAGAGATCACAAGTAGACAGAGAGGCAGGCAGAGAGAGAGGGGGAAGCAGGCTCCCTGCTGAGCAGAGAGCCCCATTTGGGGCTCGATCCCAGGACCCTGAGATCATGACCGGAGCCCGAGGCAGAGGCTTTAACCGCACCTGAGTTATTAAAATGGTTCACGGGGGGCGCCTGGGTGGCTCAGTGGGTTAAGCCGCTGCCTTCGGCTCAGGTCATGATCTCAGGGTCCTGGGATCGAGTCCTGCATCGGGCTCTCTGCTCAGCAGGGAGCCTGCTTCCTCCTCTCTCTCTCTCTCTCTGCCTGCCTCTCTTCCTACTTGTGATCTCTCTGTCAAATAAATAAATAAAATCTTTAAAAAAAAAATAAAATAAAATGGTTCACGGACAGGGTAGGTGTTAAGAGGGAGCAGCAGAGGAAGAAGCTGAAAACCTCTAAGTTCATATATTGGAGCTTGAGTCTGAAATTCATGCTACACCAATCTAGACATGCTAAAAACATACTAATTCTATCAAATAGTACAAGGAGCCTTACCTGGGGTCTATGGATATGTAAATAGGCAAAAGGATTTCAAAGACACCCCCTACCTCAAGCTGCAAAAATTCAAATACAAATATTTACATTTTTCCTGGGGAAAAAAATACCCATGGGATCCAGAAAGTACAACACTAGTGTTGGAAACAATGATGACTCACCCCAGAAATATAAGTAAAAAAGTGTGAATTTTAGAAATGTGAATTATCCTATGAAAGGTAACACCAGGAAGAGGCCTGAAAACAATTCAGTCAACTATAATAATCCAGGAAGAAGATGAGCATATTTTTTTACTAAAATCTTTCACTAAATTTTTTACATTCTTTATAAAATTTTATTAAAATCTAAAGTTCTAGGGGCGCCTGGATGGCTCAGTCATTAAGTGTCTGCCTTCAGCTCAGGTTGTGATCCCAGAGTTCTGGAATGGAGCCCTGAACTGGGCTCCCTGCTCCGCAGCGAGTCTGCTTCTTCCTCTCCCTCTCCTACTGCTTGTGTTCCCTCTCTCGCTGTCTCTCTGTCAAATAAATAAAATAAAATCTTTAAAAAAGGGTCACCTAGATGGCTCAGCCGGTTAAGCATCTGCTTTTGGCTCAGGTCATGATCTTGGGATCCTGGGATCAAGCCCTGCCTTGGGCTCCCTGCTGAGCAGGGAGCCTGCTTCTCCCTCTGCTGCTCCCCTTGCTTGTTCTCTCTCTCTCTCTCTCTGTCAATAAACAAAAAATCTTTTTTAAAAAATCTTAAAAAAGGGGCGCCTGGGTGGCTCAGTGGGTTAAGCCGCTGCCTTCGGCTCAGGTCATGATCTCAGGGTCCTGGGATCGAGTCCCGCATCGGGCTCTCTGCTCAGCAGGGAGCCTGCTTCCTTCTCTCTCTCTCTCTGCCTGCCTCTCAGTGTACTTGTAATTTCTCTCTGTCAAATAAATAAATAAAATCTTTAAAAAAAAAAAATAAAAAAATAAAAAATAAAAAATCTTAAAAAAAATAAAATAAAATAAAATCTGAAGTTTTTGCCTATAAAAATAAGATTCTAATGAACTGCCTTTAAGGGTCTAACTTACATAGTGTATTCAATGAGCTGCATAACATTCTACTATGCAAAAATGTATCCTATAAAAATTATCACAAAGGGATAAATTCCCCTCATTACTCCTGCTAAAGAATGACTCCTCTGAGTGCCTGGGTGGCTCAGTCAGTTGAGCATCTGACTCTTGGTCTCAGGGCCCTAGGATCGAGCCCCACACCAGGCTGCACACTGAGCATGGAATCTGCTTGTCCCTCTCTCCCTCTGCTCCCCACTCCCATGCACTCTTGCTCACTCTCTAAAATAAAGACTCCTCATCACTTTCTGAGAAGCAACATCACACAAAAAATCAAAATCCAGGGGAACCTGGCTGGCTCAGTCAGTGGAGAAGCGACTCTTGATCTCAAGGTTGTTAGCTAAAGCCCAAAGCTGGGTATAGAGATTATGTAAAATAAAATCTTAAAAAAAAAAAAAAAAAGCAGGGATGCCTGAGTGGTTCACCAGTTCCATGTCTGACTTTGACTCATGATCTCAGGGTCCTGGGATCGACACCCTCATTGGGCTCCTCACTCTGTGAAGGAGTCAGCTTGTCCCTCCTCCCTCTGCCTCACCCCGCTTGTGTACTCAATCTCTCTAAAAACTAAAAACTTTAAAAAAGCAAAAACCAGGGCGCCTGGGTGGCTCAGTGAGTTAAGCCACTGCCTTCGGCTCAGGTCATGATCTCAGGGTCCTGGGATCAAGTCCCACATCGGGCTCTCTGCTCAGCAGGGAGCCTGCTTCCCTTCCTCTCTCTCTGTCTGCCTCTTGCCTACTTGTGATCTCTCTCTCTCTCTCTCTGTCAAATAAATAAATAAATAAAATCTTGAAAAAAAAAAAAGCAAAAACCATAATATGAGTGTTAATGTGAGTAAAACCACCATATTCATACACTAATAGTGCACATACTTTGACCAAGCAATTCCACTTGCCTAAATTTATCCCTACATGTATGCGATCATATGTGCATAAGGTTATTCAATGAAGCACCTTTTGCAATAACCAGAGTGGAAACCACACTTGTCTGTTAAGGAGAGGACTAATTAAAGTAAACCATAAAATATACATACAATGCATATTATGCAACTATCATAAAGAAGTTAAGTTCTATTTAGGATCTTCAAATATATCATCAAGTCAGAAAAAGCAAAGTATATGTGGCACCTGGGTGGATCAGTTATTAAGTGTCTGCCTTCGGCTCAGGTTACGATTCTGGGGTCCTGGAATCGACCCCATATCAGTCTTCCAGCTTGGTGGGGATCCTGCTTCTCCCTCTCCCACTCCCCCTGCTTGTGTTCCCTGTTTTGCTGTATCTCTGTCAAATAAATAAATAAAATCTTTTTTAAAAATTATAAATCAGGTGACCCGGACTGCGCGCCAGCACCCCCCGGCCAACAACTCTGCCACCATAGAGGACATGAACCAGTACAGCAACAGAGAAAAATTTGCAGAGGGATCCAAGATCAACTCGAGCAAGAATCAGTAGGATGATGGTAAAATGTTTATTGGAGGCTTGAGCTGGAATACAAGCAAGAAAGATGACTGAGTATTTGTCTGGATTTGGGGAACTTGTGGACTGTACAATTAAAACAGATCCGGTGACTGGAAGATCAAGAGGATTCGGAATTGTGCTTTTCAAAGATGCTGCTACTGTTGGTAAGGTTTTGGAACTGAAAGAACACAAACTGGATGGCAAATTGATAGAACCCCAAAAGGGCCAAAGCTTTAAAAGGGAAAGAACGGCCCAAAAAGGTTTTTGTGGGTGGACTGAGCCCAGATACTTCTGAAGAACGAATTAAAGAATATTTTGGAGACTTTGGAGAGATTGAATATATTGAACTTCCCATGGATACAAAAACAAATGAAAGAAGAGGATTTTGTTTTATCACATATATAGACAAAGAGCCTTTTGTTAGAAAGCAGATATCATCAAATTGGTTCTGGGAAGTAGGAAATCAAAGTTGCACAACCCAAAGAGGTATATAGACAGCAAGAGCAGCAACAAAGAGGAAGAGGTGCTGCAGCTGGTGGACAAGGTCGGGGCCAAAACTGGAACCAAAGATTTAATAGCTATTATGACCAAGGATATGGAAATTACAATAGTGCCTATGGCAGTGATCAAAACTCTAGTGGCTACAATGGCTATGATTTTACTGGGTATAACTATGGGAACTATGGATATGGACAGGGATATGCAGACTACAGTGGCCAACAGAGCACTTACGTCAAGGTATCTCGAGGGGGTGGCAATCACCAAAACAATTACCAGCCATACTAAAGAAGAACGTTGGAGAAAACAGGAGGAAATTGCTAAAAAGTTAACCCATCTTGCAGGAAGACATTGAAGATTGGTTTTCTGTTGATCTAAGATGATTATTTTGTAAAAGACTTTCTAGTATAAAAGATACAACTGCGTCCAACTGTATTTAGCCACCAATTAGTTTTCTTTGTTCTTACTTTGTCTTTTGCTATCTATGTTATGACTCGATGTGGATTTGTGTTTATACAAATTTTATTTGTATGATTTCATGTTAAACCTCAAATGCTTTCTTATGTAAAAAAAATTATAAAACAATGTATAGATTATTAGTGTGCATGTAAAAAGCAACAAAAAAGGGAACATCTACAGTATATAAATTTGCTACATATACCTTAAAATTACTTTGGAAGATTTTGTAACAAACTATTAACAGGGATAGCTACTAGATAGATAAAAGGAGAAGACAAATGCAGGAAGAAGACAGATTCACTGTACATCCTCTTGTACCTTTTACCTTTTTTAACACATGCATACTGTACACGAATGAGTGAATGCATAAAAACAAAATAACTTATAAAAAATAACACTACTAACTACAGTGCTAGAAACATGGTCAGACACAAAACTGGAAATATCTACTCTGGGCACAAAACAGATGTAAAAAAAAGAATAACTGGAAATGAGCACTATGGGCAGTAAACGTGGGTGAAAAATACTCTTTATTAATATCAACTACAATTTGAGTACAGGAAACATGAAGGAGGCATTCATTTGGGATATTCACATTTGGGATATGTGGGTGGGCTGGTTGGTGTGTGTGTTTATAAAATCTACCAAGAAATATTCTGCCAAATGCAGATTTAAAAGTTGAAAATCACTGCATTACTCAAACAAAAGTACACCAAGTCCTTACCGGTAACCAATTCTAAACACAGCTGTATGTAACAACTTAAGCACCACAAAACAATGTAATTTCTTAATTCCTGATGGGAAGATTTTCCTACTTAAGGCTCTTCTAGGTATGTAACTGTTTTAACTTTAGCTCTCTCCCAAAGACAATGAACCAAAAAGCCCTTCGGAGTTATACGATGAAATGCTCTGGGTTTTCCTGTAAAAGTGGAAAAAAACACTAAACTAGTATTCAGATGACCTGGAATCTGCCACTATGTGACTACAAATAAATTTAATCTCTTCAATCCTGTTTATCTTCCAATTAAAAGGTCTAGATTAATGACCCCCAGAAATAAAACAATTCTGTAACTTCAAGATTACATACAGAGCAGGTAAGAATTTTCCAAAGTTTCTTGCAGCTCGTTTTTAACCTAGTTTAACAACTAAACTGAAGGTTAAGAACAAATACCTAAATTGCAGACAAAAGTGCTTAACAAAAATATCATTCCCAAAGCAACAATCCTAAAGAGATGGTCCTGAATATTTTAAGTTTCTCAACAGCAAGATGAAATGATAAGCTGAAGGCTTTGAGTACCTCCTGATTTGTGAATAGGAGTTCTTAGTTTCTAGTTCTATAACCCATATTGGCCTAACAAACTCCTCAGTATTTGGCATACACAATGTCTTTAATTACCCTATGATGCATACTATCTTAATTTGGTATTTCCCTCCAAAACAGTCTGGAGCTCAAATATACAGTGATTATTAAGGATACAATAAACTAAGACTTAATCAAATATTTAAAAAGCTAAAAAAAAACTACACCAGGGCACCTGGGTGGCTCAGTGGGTTAAGCCTCTGCCTTTGGCTTAGGTCATGATCCTGGGGTCCTGGGATCGAGCCCCACATTGGGCTCTCTGCTCAGCAGAGAGCCTGCCTCCCCTGCCCCCAAAACCGCCTGCCTCTCTGCCTATTTGTGATTTGTCTGTCAAATAAATAAATAAAATCTTAGAAAAAAAAAAAAAAGATTTATGTATTTAGAGAGAGAGAACAGGAGAGGAGAGGAAGCAGCAGGTTCCCCACTGAGCAGGCAGCCAGATGTGGCGCTCAATCCCAGGCACCTACGGCAGATGCTAAACCAAAAAGTCACCTAGGTGCCCCAAAGGCTTATAGATGTCTAACCACAAAGTAAAACTCTCTATAACTTTCTAACCAAAAAGCTGAAGTCATAATCAACTATGAACAACAATCCACATTCTTGGATGGGTAAATCAACTGTTTAACCAATTGCTAAATGCATTAAATACAGCAAATATATATATTCATGACTATAGGTTAGACAAAGCCTTCTTTTTTTTTTTAAAGATTTTATTTATTTATTTGACAGAGAGAAATCACAAGTAGATGGAGAGGCAGGCAGAGAGAGAGAGAGGGAAGCAGGCTCCCCACTGAGCAGAGAGCCCGATGCGGGACTCGACCCCAGGACCCTGAGATCATGACCCGAGCCGAAGGCAGCGGCTTAACCCACTGAGCCACCCAGGCGCCCCCAAAGCCTTCTTTAAATATGACACCAAAGGGTGCCTGCCTGGCTCAGCAGGCAGAGCATGCAACTCCTGATCTCCAAGTTGTGAGTTTGAGCCCCATGATGGGTGTAGATTACTTAAAAATAAAATCTTAAAAGAAAAAAAAGATATGACACCAAAAGCACAACCAACAAAAGAAAAAATAGACAAACTGAACATCACCAAAATTACTCTCGTGCTTCAATAACACCATCAAGAAAGTAAAAAGACAATCTACAAAATGAGAGAAAATTTCTTCAAATCATAGATCTGGTAAGGGACCTGTAGCATTTAAAATATACCGATAACTCTTACAACCCAATAATAAAAAGACAAGCCAATTTTTTAAACAGGCAAAGTATCTGAAAAGATATCTCTTAGAGAGTGCACACACAACATATATATACATTTCTTATTATAAATCACATTATCATGAGGCAGGTTTGAGGAAGGGGGAAGCTCTGGATATGGGATGATTTCTCAGATGCATTGTTAGGTGGAAAAAGAATGGAGTCACACACACAAAAGGTAAACACCAAACTTGAAAACGTTTGTTTAGCAAAGGATACAATCAACAGAGTGAAAAGGCAACCTACGGGCGCCTGGGTGGCTCAGTGGGTTGAGCCGCTGCCTTCGGCTAGGGTCATGATCTCGGGGTCCTGGGATCGAGTCCCGCATCGGGCTCTCTGCTCAGCGGGGAGCCTGCTTCCCTCTCTCTCTCTGCCTGCCTCTCCATCTACTTGTGATTTCTCTCTGTCAAATAAATAAATAAAATCTTAAAAAAAAAAAAAAAGAAAAAAGAAAAGGCAACCTACAAAATGGGGAAAAGTATTTGAAAGTCACATATCCAATAAAGGGTTAATTATCCAGAATGGACAAAAAACTCCTACAACTCAACAAAAAAAAATAAATAACCCAGTTAAAATTGGGGCAAAGGACTTGAATAGACATTTGTCTAAAGATGATATAAATGGCCAATGAACAAATGAAAAGATGCTCAATAACACTAATCATGAGATGAATGCAAATTAAAACCAAAATGAGGGAGCCACCCACCCTGAGGTGGCTCAGGTTACTTCCTTTTTTAAATATTTTATTTATTTACTCTAGAAGGAGGGAGAGGGAGAGAGAGAATGATAGCGCACCAGCACAAGCAGAGGAGAAGAGCAAAGGAAAAGGGAGAAGTGGAAAACCCACTGAGCAAGGAGCCCAACACAGAGCTCAATCCCAGGACCCCAGGATCATGACATGAGCTAAAGGCAGACACTTAACTGAATGAGCCACCCACGTGCCCCTAGGCTCAGGTTATTATCTCAGGGTCCTAGGACTGATCCCTATGTAGGGCTCCCTGCTCAGGGAGTCTGCTGCTTCTCCCTCTGCCCCTCCCTGCTGCTCATGCACTAAGCTCTCACTCTCAAATAAGATCTTTTAAAAAAAAAAAAAAAAAAAAAAAAACATAGAATGAGGTATCACCTCACACTATTAGAATGACTACTATCAAAAAAAAAAAGTAAGTAAGGGGCACCTGGGTGGCTCAGGTGGTTGAGCATTTGCCTTCAGCTCAGGTCATGATCTCAGGGTCCTGAGATCAAGTCCCACATAGCACTCTCTGCCCAGAAGGGACATTGCATTCCTCCCACCCCCTGCCTGCCTCTCTACCTACTTATGATCTCTTACTCTCTGTCAAATAAATAAATAAAATCTCTAAGAAAAAAAGGAAAAAAGAAATAAGTGTTAGTGAGAATGTGAAGAAACTGGAACCCTTTTACACTATTAGTAGGATGGTAAAATGGTATTATCACTATGGAAAATGGGATGGAGGCTCCTCAAAAAATTAAAAATATATAAATATGAATAAAATAATAATAAAATAATAATATAAAATATAATAATAATAAAAATATGATCCAGAAATCCCACTTCTGAGTATATATCCAAAAGAACTGAACTCAGGATCTTGAACAGATTGGACACCCATTCTCATAGCAACACTATTCACTACAGCCAAAAGGTAGATGAGCAATGGATGAATGGATAAACATAATGTGGTATATACATACAATGGAATATTGTTCAGCTGTTCAAGGAAGGAAATCCTGTCACATGCTACAACATGGATGAACCTTGCAGACATTATGGTAAGTGTAATATGCCAGCCACAAAAAGAAATAATGCATGATTTCAATCATTATGAGGTATCTAAACTAAACAAACTCACAGAAACATAAAGTAAAGTGACTGCCAGGAGCAGGAAGAGGGATAAACGGAAAGTTGTTCCACAAGTATGAGTTTCAATTTTGCAAGATGAAAAAATTCTCGGGGCGCCTGGGTGGCTCAGTGGCTTAGGCCGCTGCCTTCGGCTCGGGTCGTGATCTCAGGGATCTGGGATCGAGCCCCGCATCGGGCTCTCTGCTCCGCAGGGAGCCTGCTTCCCTCCCTCTCTCTCTCTGCCTGCCTCTCTGCCTACTTGTGATCTCTGTCTGTCAAATAAATAAATAAATAATCTTTAAAAAAAAAAAATTCTCAAATCTGTGGCACAAATGAATGTACTTAACACTACTGAACTATACACTTAAAAAAATGGTTAAGATGGGGCGCCTGGGTGGCTCAGTGGGTTAAGCCGCTGCCTTCAGCTCAGGTCATGATCTCAGGGTCCTGGGATCGAGTCCCGCATAGGGCTCTCTGCTCAGCAGGGAGCCTGCTTCTTCCTCTCTCTGCCTGCCTCTCTGCCTACTTGTGATCTCTCTCTGTCAAATAAATAAATAAAATCTTTAAAAAAAAAAAATGGTTAAGATGATAAATTTTTTTACAATTTAAAAAAAGGTCACAAGTTTTTACAAAAGAAAAATAATACATACATTCATGCATACATTGGGTGAGAATAGGAATGGAAGGCCTAGAGACTTAAGTATTCTTCCAATGTGGTTTTATCTTTTAAACCATGTAAATATTTGATATATAAAAAATTAAATCAGGGCGCTTGGGTGGCTCAGTTGTTAAGCATCTGCCTTCAGCTCAGGTCATGATCCCAGAGTCCTGGGATCAAGATCCACATCAGGTTCCCTGCTCGGCAGGAAGCCTGCTTCTCCCTCTCTCACTAGGTCCCTCTCTGTCAAATAAATAAATAAAATCTTCAAAAAATAAAAAAAATTAAATCAAGTCTGGGTGGCTCAGTCAGTTAAGAGTCTGCCTTCGGCTCAGGTCATGATCCCGTAGTCCTGGGATTGAACCCCACATCCCCAGGACACCACAACCTGTTCCCAGTCCTCACATCCCCATCTCAGGCTTCATGCTCAGCAGGGAGTCTGCTTCTCCCTCTCCCTCTTCCCCTCCTCCTGCTCTTTCTGTCACTTATGCCCTTAAATAAGTAAAAACTTAAAATATATATATATACAAAAAAATTAAAAATTAAATCTATTGATTTAATAAGTCAATAAAAAATAAAGGCCGGGGCGCCTGGGTGGCTCCGTAGTTAAGTGTCTGCCTTTGGCTCAGGTCATGATCCCAGAGTCCTGGGATAGAGCCCGCATTGGGCTCCCTGCTTGGTGGGAAGCCTGCTTCTCCCTCTCTTACTCCCCCATTCCCCGTGCTTGTGTTCCTTCTCTAGCTATCAAGTAAATACACAAAATCTTTAGAAAATAAAAAATAAAAAATTCCCTTTAAAAAAAAAAAAGAATAAAGGCATACCCCAATAATGAATGCAAACAAAGTCAAACTAATCAAAACTAATAAAACCAGGGGAGCCTGGGTGGCTTAATGAGTTAAGTATCTGTCTTCGGTTTAAGTCACGATCTCAAGATCCTGGGACTGAGCCCTGCATGGGGCTCTGCACTTAGCAGAGAGACTACTTGTCCCTCTCCCCCTGCCCCTACCCTCCTTTCCTCTGCTTATGTGCATCCTCTCCCTCAGATAAATAAAATCATTTAAAAAAAAAAAAATCAAACTGACCAAGTAGAAAAAAAGTGTTATGAGGCACCCGGGTGGCTCAGTCAGTTAAGCATCTGCCTTCCACTCAGGTCATAAGCCCTGCATCGGCTCAGAAGAGAGTCTTCTTCTGTCTCTCCCTCTACCCCTCCCCCTAATCACTCTCTCAAATAAATAAATAAATAAATAAACTTTTTTTTTTTTTAAGTGTTACTTTAAGTAACTCTGAACACAGTTCTCTACCTGTTCCTCTTTAGTAGGATACATTCTAAGGAAAATGAGGACTGAAATCACCTATACTCAGTAGGGTTGCTAGTAATAATACTGGCACTGTAAATTTGACTCTACTTTCTTTGTTGGAAATCCAATAATAATGTTAACTGTGATTTTGAATTTCAAATAATATGAAAAAACACATGCCAGTATGAGGTGGGTAGGAGAGGGCACCTGGGTGGCTCAGTCAGTTAGGCCTCCAGATCTTGATTTCAGCTCAGATCATGATCTGAGGGTAAGGAGACCGAGGCCCATACTGCACTCCACACCCAGCTTAAGATTCTTTCAGGGTGGCTGGGTGCCTCAGTCACTTAAGAGTCTGCGTTCAGGGAATGCCTGGGTGGCTCAGTTGGTTAAGTGTCTGCCTTTGTCCCGGGTCATGATCCCAGGGTTGTGGGATCAAGTCCCGCCTCAGGCTCCCTGCTTGGTGGGAAGCCTACTTCTCCCTCTGCCTGCTTGTGCGCACGCTCTCTCTCTCTCTCTCTCTCTGATAAAGGAATAAATTTAAAAAAAAGAGTGTGCCTTCAGCTCAAGTTGTGATCTCAGGGTCCTGGTATCAAGCCTGGCTTCAGGCTCTCTGTGCAGCAGGGAGTCTGCTTCTCCCTTTCCCTCTATGCATGCATGGCTCTCTCGCTCTCTAATAAAAAAAATCTTTAAAAAAAAAAAAAAATTCCCTTTCTCGCCCTCTGCTCCTTGCCCCTGTTCACACACACAGCTCACTCACTCTCTCTTCCGTCTCTTACCTCTCTTAAAAATAAATAAATAAAAATATAATACCAATGTAGGGGAGGGGCACTTGACTAGCTCAGTCAGTGGTGCATGTAATTCTTGATCTCTGGGTTGTAAGCTTGAGCCCCAAGTTAGATGTATAAATTACTTAAAACTAAAATCTTAAAAAATAATTTAAAAAAAAAAGAGGGGCACCTGTGGGTACAACTGCTTAAGCGTCCAACTCCTGGTTTTGGCTCACTGAGATCTCAAAGTCATGGGATCCAGCCCCACAGTGGACTTCATGCAAAGTGCAGAGTCTGCTTAAGTTTCTCTCCCTCTGCTCCTCCCCACCTGGCACACACTCTTTCTCTCTCATTAAATAAATAAATAAATAAATAAATAAATAGATCTCCTCTAAAAAATAAGTTAAATTAAAATAAAACGCCAAGGGCTGCCTGGGGGGCTCAGTGGGTTAAGCCTCTGCCTTCGGCTCAGGTCATGATCTCAGGGTCCTGGGATCGAGTCCCGCATAGGGTTCTCTGCTGGGCAGGGAGCCTGCTTCCTCCTCCCTTGTTCTCTCTCTCTCTTTCTGCCTGCCTCTCTGCCTACTTGTGACCTCTGTCAAATAAATAAATAAATAGATAGATAGATAGATAGATAAATAAATAAATAGAAAGCCTAGTTTTAAAATAAAATAAAACGCAATAGGGGCGCATGGGTGCCTCAGGGGGTTAAGCCTCTGCCCTCGGCTCAGGTCATGATCTCAGGGTCCTGGGATCGAGCCCCACATCAGGCTCTCTGCTCAGCAGGGAACCTGCTTCCTCCTCTCTCTCCGCCTGCTTGTCTGCCTACCTGGGATCTCTGTCTGTCAAATAAATTAAAAAAGAAATAAAATCTTTGAAAAAAAATAAATAAAATAAAACACCAATATAAACTGATGATTTTTGAAAACACATTTCCTAGCTTTGTCTACTGAAGATTCTAACTGAGTAACTTACTAGAAAAAGTAAAATCTGTTGAGTATGTAATAATATCCTCCAAAATAAGAGCAAACAAAACTAGTGACCTTTACTCTTAAAAATGTCAGTTATGGGGATGCCTGGGTGGCTCATTGGTTAAGCCTCTGCCTTCAGCTCAGGTCATGGTCCTGGGATCCTGACATCAAGTCCTGCATCCTTTCTCAGCAGGGAGCCTGCTTCTCCCTCTGCCTGCTCCTCATGCTTGTGTTCTCTCCTGCTCTCTCTTTGACAAATAAATAACATCTTTTTTTTTTTTTTTTTTTAAAGTCAGTCATGAAACAAAAAAAAGCCAAATAACTGATCCTGATTAACGACTAAAGAGATACGAGGGATCCCTTGGTAGCTTGTAAGTTAACCCTCTGGTTTTGGCTCAGGTCATGATTCCAGCATTCTGGGATCAAGCCCCGTATTGGGCTCTCTGCTCAGTGAAGAGACTGCTTCTTCTTCTCCCTCTGCCTGCCGCTACCTCTGCATGTGCTCTCTTCTCAAATAAATTAATAAAATATATATTTTTTTAAATCTAGAAGGGCATCTGGGTGGCTCAGTCACTTAAACATCAGCCTTTGGCTCAGGTCATGATCCCATGGTCCTGGGATAGAGCCCTGCTTGGTAGGAAGCCTGCGTCTCCCTCTCCCACTCCTCCCACTTGTGTTTCCTCTCTCACTGTCTCTCTCTCTGTCATGATCCCAGGGTTTTGGGATGGAGTCCCAAACTGGGCTCCCTGCTCATCGGGGAGTCTGCTACTCCCTCTGCCCCTCTGCCACACTTGTGCTCTCTCTCTCTCTCTCCCAAAAATAAATAAATAAAATCTTTAAATTATTAAAAAGAAAAAACCTAAAAGTTTAAAACATGAAAAGGGGGAAGCTTTTTTTTTTTTTTTAAAGATTTTATTTATTTATTTGACAGAGAGAGATCACAAGTAGGCAGAGAGGCAGGCAGAGAGAGGAGGAAGCAGGCTCCCTGCTGAGCAGAGAGCCCCATGCGGGACTAGATCCCAGGACCCTGAGATCATGACCTGAGCCGAAGGCAGCGGCTTAACCCACTGAGCCACCTAGGCGCCCCTTTTTTTTTTTTTTTTTTTAAGATTTTATTTATTTGTCAGAGAGACAGAGAAAGTACAGGCAGGTGGAGTGGCAGGCAGAGGGAGAAGCAGGCTCCCTGAGGAGCAAGGAGCCCGATGTGGGACCCGATCCCAGGACGCTGGAACCATAAGCTGAGCCAAGGGCAGCCGCTTAATCGACTGAGCCACCCAGGCAGCCTGGGGGATGCTCTTTTTTACAGAAAACAGCTATTAAGTGTAAACAACAGAGTTAGAAAACCCCAATGAAATAAATGACTAGACCAAAAATAATCAATAGTCAAAGGGGAAAGTGTACTTTTCCAATGAAGAAATCTGATGGACACCACACGAAACAAGGAAATTTAACATGGTAAACAATAGGGCAAACTAACACCTTACTTATGGATCCTCAATAGGAGAAGAACCAGACATTCTGTTGTTCCTGATGTAAGGCAACATAAATTACATACCATCACCTATGAAGTATCTGTGCCAAACATATCTGACCCAAATTTAATAAAGCCTCTCTAGACTTAACTTCCACCTTACAGGAATTAAAGAAACAAATTAAATGACATTTTAAGCATTCAATCAGAAAATTCTAAATGTGGAACATTCTTTAAAAAGTCAGTGCCAAGGTGACTGGGTGGCTCAGAGGGTTGAGCCTCTGCCTTCCGCTCAGGTCGTAATCTCAGGGTCCAGGGTCGAGCCCCACATCGGACTTTCTGCTCAAGCGAGAGCCTGTTTCCCCCTCTCTCTGCCTGCCTCTCTGCCTACTTGTGACCTCTCTGTCAAATAAATAGATAAAGTCTTAAAAAATAATAAAATAAAATAAATAAAATAAAAAGTCAATGCCAGGGGCCCCTGAGTGGCTCAGTCAGTTAAGCGGCTGCCTTCAGCTCAGCTCATGATCCCATGGTCCTGGGACTGAGCCCCGCATAGGCTTCCTGCTCACAGAGGAGCCTGCTTCTCCCTCTCCGTCTGCCTCTCTGCTCAGCTCATGCTCACTCACTCTCTCTCTAACAATTAAATGAAATCTCTTTAAAAAAAAAAAAAAAAAAAAGACAGAAAATAAATAATAAAAAATTAAAAATTAAGAAGTCAGTGCCAGATACTTAATGCTAATTGCCTTAGTCATAATAATGGTACTGTGTTTTTAATATTACCTTAGGTAGAGTCTGGTTTGAAATAAAAATGTATCAAGTGTAGAAGAATGGCATTATTTTAAAGAGATGCATCCTGAGGTATTTAGGGGACAAACAGCATGATACATGCAATTTTTTTTAACGATTTTTTTTAACTTATTTATTTGACAGACAGAGATTACAAGTAGGCAGAGAAGCAGGTTCCCCGCTGAGCAGAGAGCCCGATGCAGGGATCAATCTCAGCACCCTGGGATCGTGACCTGAGCTGAAGGCAGAGGCTTTAATCCACTGAGCCACACAGGTGCCCCTGCAATTTTTTTTTTTTCTAAAGCTTCTATTTAATTTACTTGACAGAGAGAGAGAGGGAGATCACAAGTAGGCAGAGAGGCAGGCAGAGAGAGAGGGGGAAGCAGACTGCTGAGCAGAGAGCCAGATGCAGGGCTCGATCCCAGGACCCTAAGATCATGACCTGAGCCAAAGGCAGTGCCTTAAGCCACTGAGCCACCCAGGCGCCCCTGATATATGCAATTTAATTTCAATTGACTGTTGAGAGGGGAGTGAAAGAGGGCTAAAGCAGAATAGTTAAATGTTAATAACAGGTAAATCGAAATGGAAGGTATTAGGTGTTCATTCTCTCAACTTTTCTGGATGTTTACAATTTTTCATAACATACAAAGATAGGGGAAAAGTTATCAGACGATTCCACATACAAAAAAGGGGAAACTGCTCCTTAAAAGTATCTTACCAAATGGACAGTGAATAGAGCAGGTGCCCATAACAAACTCAGCCAGCACTTACCATCCAAGGACCTACTCAAAATGGGTAAGACATAGTGCCAAGTACTACAGGACACAAAGTAACAGAAGGCAGTCACACAGACTCTAGGTTAACTGGAGAGAGGAGTTACAAAGTCACTGAAGACCTCATTAATAGGATAACATTTACCTGGATTTTGAGGAATGGATAGGATAGGTCTGAGAGTGGGGAGGCAAGCAAAGAGGTCTTAAGCAAAGGCTAAGGAGCAGAAATAAACAAGATCTGTGTAAAAACGAATCCCAGTAGTCATGAGGAAAATTTTCACAGAAAACTCACTCTATCTATGCCTAGGCTTTATAAATACAAAAATATAAGGCAATAAAGCATCTGCCTTCAAAATAAATAAATAAAGCATCTGCCTTCAAAGAGTTCACAAAGGAGTGGAGAAGATACACAACCAAAATTCATCAAGTAGATATGCACAAAATGCTTTAATAACAGAGAAAGGACAGTTTAGCAGAGGAATGAGACTGTAAGTCTTTAACAAAGATATGAGTTAAACTTTAAAAACTGCAAAGGAGGGGAGGCAAAATAGGTAAAGGGGGTCAAAGGTAGAAACTTCCAGTTATGGGGATGTGACTATAGTTAATAATACTATATGAAAGATGCTGAGTAGATCTGAAGTTACCACAAGAAAAAAAATTGGTGGGGCCCCTGAGTAGCTCAGTGGGTTAAGCCTCTGACTTCAGCTCAGGTCATGATCCCAGAGTCCTGGGATCCAGCCCCGCATGCGGCTCTCTGCTAAGCAGGGAGCCTGCTTCCTCCTCTCTCTGCCTGCGTCTCTGCCTACTTGTGATTTGTCAAATAAATAAATAAAATCTTTAAAAAAAAAAAAAGATATAAACTACACTAATTGATCATTTTACAATATATACAAATTGTATATATTTTACAATATATATAAATATTACAATATATACAAGTACCTTGAACTAATATCATATTACATTTCGATTATGCCTCAAAAAAAACCTGAAAAATGAATTAGCCAATTAAATTCAAGTCACAGAAAAAAAAATTTAATAATTTTTAAAATTTTTAAAATTTTATAAATGCTTACTACGTTATCACTTTCTTTCACCTATGAAAAAACTATTACAATAATTACCATTTTTACATACAAGGAAACTGAAGTTCAGAGTTTAATTAACTGACCCAATATAAAAAAGCTGGCTAGGGGAGACTGGGTAGCTCAGGTCATAATCCTAGGGCTCTGGGGTCAAGCTCCTTGCAGGGCTCCCTGCTCAGTGGGGAGCCTGCTTCTCCCTCTCCCTCTGCTGCTCTCCCTGCTTGTGTTCACACAAGCTCTCTCCCTCTGTCAAATAAATAAATTAAATTAAAAAAAAAAAAAAAAAGGCTGGCTAGTGGTGAACCTGGCACTCAAACCTAAGCCTGTCTACTGCTATCTATGCCTGAAAGCTATGCCCTTTCAAATACTAACCAGGCTCTGAGAATTTATAAGCACTTAAATTATGCATATAAGGTACAATACAAACATTATGAAGTCAGTCCTCCAACAGAAAATACTACATAAAATGTTCAAGGACCAGAAAGGAAGAGAGTAATGCAGGTAAGACTTTTTCAACATACTTAAGAGCTTCTGTGTCTAAGACCAATGTTAATGCAAGTCTTTTGCAACGGGGAAAGAAATGTTATCAACCAGAGTGTGTTCAAGGAGAAAAGGTTTTAACTTACGTCACTGTCAAAGACAAAGATCAAATATCTTTCAGCATTAAAACTATGGTCTGGCAACTTACCTGTCACACAACACATTATAGCAACAGAGAAACTTTCACCATTCCACACACAGACACACACAAATCCAGATATTAACACCTCTCACAAGCAAAAGTTTCAACAAACAGGGGCGCCTGGGTGGCTCAGTGGGTTAGGCCGCTGCCTTCGGCTCAGGTCATGATCTCAGGGTCCTG
Source organism: Mustela lutreola (assembly GCF_030435805.1). Lineage (NCBI taxonomy): Eukaryota > Metazoa > Chordata > Mammalia > Carnivora > Mustelidae > Mustela > Mustela lutreola. The sequence continues at coordinate 96,456,266 of NC_081292.1, forward strand.
GAATCAAGTCCCGCATTGAGCTCTCTGCTTGGCGGGGAGCCTGCTTCCCCCCCCCCGCCCCTCTCTCTGCCTGCCTCTCCATCTACTTGTGAACTCTGTCAAATGGATAAATAAAATCTTTAAAAAAGAAAAAGAAAAGAAATGTTTCAGGGCGCCTGGGTGGCTCAGTGCATTAAGCCTCTGCCTTCAGCTCGGGTCATGGTCTCAGGGTCCTGGGATGGAGCCCCGAATTGGGCTCTCTGCTCGGCAGGGAGCTTGCTTCCTCCTCTCTCTGCCTGCTTCTCTGCCTACTTGTGATCTCTCTGTGTCAAATAAATAAATAAAATCTTTAAAAAAAAAAAGTTTCAACAAATAAAATCTTGGAATAATGTTTGACAGAAAACTAGGGAAAATCCAGAATTTTACAACAAATCTGAAATGCGTAAACAAGTGTTAAGTTTATGAATTTAAGTAAATTTACTTTGGTAATGGAGATTTCTAATCTGCAGACTACAAATACTACTTTATCTAAAAACTGTCGCAAAGGTCCTAATTTTTTGCTAAGCAATCTCAAAAGGACTCCGTATGTATATTTGTAAGTAAAAGACTTTCACTAGTATTTCTGTCAATATATAGATTGTAGTTTTAAAGCTTTACTATGGGGGTACCTGGGTGGCTCAGCAAGTTAAGCTTCTGCCTTCCACTCCCTGCTCAGTGGGGAATGAGCTTCTCCCTCTACCCCCAAACCCCACTTCATGCACTCTCTCTCTCAAATAAAGAAAATCTAGCCTCTGCCTTCAGCTCAGGTCATGATCCCAGGGCCCGGGGATCAAGCCCTGCATCGGGCTCTCTGCTCAGCGGGGAGCCTGCCTCTCTGCCTACTTGTGATCTGTCAAATAAATGAGTAAAATTTTTTAAAAAGTCAAGTAAATAAAATCTTTAGAAAGAAAGCAAGATGGGCGCCTGGGTGGCTCAGTGGGTTAAGCCGCTGCCTTCGGCTCAGGTCATGATCTCAGAGTCCTGGGATCGAGTCCCGCATCAGGCGCTCTGCTCAGCGGAGAGCCTGCTTCCCTCTCTCTCTCTCTCTGGCTGCCTCTCCGTCTACTTGTGATTTCTCTCTGTCAAATTAATAAATAAAATCTTAAAAAAAAAAAAAAAAAAAAAAAAAAAAGAAAGCAAGAAAGCGGGCACCTGGGTGGCTCAGTGGGTTAAGCCGCTGCCTTTGGCTCAGGTCATGATCTCAGGGTCCTGGGATCGAGTCCCGCATCAGGCTCCCTGCTGAGCAGAGAGCCTGCTTCCCTCTCTCTCTCTGCCTGCCTCTCTGCCTCTCTGCCTACTTGTGATCTATCTCTGTCAAATAAATAAATAAAATCTTTAAATAAAAAAAAAAAAAAAAGAAAGAAAGCAAGAAAGCAAGCATGCTTTATTATGACCTTACTTCCTTATTCAGAAATATGAAACAGTCTGAATGTGGGCAATAAATAACATGTTTTCCCAAAGTACTGTGAAAAATGTGGACATTACTTAGCAAAGAAAACTATGAATAAGCACCTTAAGTTGTTAGTAAAAGTGTAATTAAAGCCGTAGGTCAAGGGACGCCTGGGTGGCTCAGTTGGTTAAGCAGCTGCCTTCGGCTCAGGTCATGATCCCAGCGTCCTGGGATCGAGTCCCACATCGGGCTCCTTGCTCTGCAGGGAGCCTGCTTCTCCCTCTGACTCTGCCTTCCACTCTGTCTGCCTATGCTCGCTCTTGCTCGCTCTCTCTGACAAATAAATAAAAAAATCTAAAAAAAAAAAAAAAAAGCCGTAGGTCAAGATACAACTGTGATGGCAAAATCTTGACCTTCTAATATTTTTCACCAACCAAAGAATGCAAGTTAAGTCATCAACATCATAGATAGGAATTTATTTGTAACTAACTCATTGTGATATAAGGCCAACTTCCTACCAATACTCTTACCACTAGTACAGAAAGATGAAATTTTTCTGTAAATTTCAATAAAATATGCTAAATATTTAACTTCAAACCTCTACACAAACTCAAACTGATACAGTATTTCATCTTTTAGGCAAACAGACCATTAAAAAGGGCGAAAGTATTTTATGGTGATTTAAGAATGATGTCAAATGCAATTAAGATTAGGAAAAGAGGGGCGCCTGGGTGGCTCAGTGGGTTGAGCCTCTGTCTTCAGCTCAGGTCATGATCTCAGGGTCCTGGGATCGAGCCCCGCATCGGGCTCTCTGCTCAGCTGGGAGCCTGCTTCTCCCTCTCTCTCTGCCTGCCTCTCTGCCTGCTTGTGATCACTCTCTCCGTCAAATAAATAAATAAAATCTTTTAAAAAACAAACAAAACAAAACAAAAAAGAAAAAGATTAGGAAAAGAAAAATGCCACCATGGGAACAATTAACATGCTTCCTTTTAACTAATAGTCTCTAAAAGTTTTGTTTGAATTAAACAGACCTGCCACCGCACCACGTTCACGGGCAAAATATACTACGAGCACCGGATTTCCAGAGCGTACTTAAAAGTCAGCTAAGCTCTCTCAAGAGGTATTCCCCGGGCTTTTTTGTTCACACTTGAACGTCTTCCTAAGTTCCTGAACAGTTAACGTAACGACATATGCGCATAAATTACTTGAAAATACTGACAGGCTTTCTACAAGTAACTTTTATGATCTGATTTAAACTGATCCAATTACGGAATTCCCTATCGACCCACGTTCCTCTTTCCACGGAAGGGCCACTAACCACAAGGGTTACAACAACCTAGTATCAATATTTATTTTCTTTTCCAAAAAAATAAATAAATAAAGTTTTCTAAGATCCTAAAATATCTGGTTATCAGAAAGCAATTTAATACCGGAGATGTGGAGGGAGTTGTTGAAGGGACACGGACAGGTAGCATGATCTAAAGCAAACAAAACAGAAATGTAACTTTTCCAAAGAAGGAGGGTTTTTGCTTGACAAACTGTGGGGACATCCCTGTTAAAAACACCAATTTCAAGCCACGATAATATCAAGGCTAAACCTGCCGCTGTTTCACAGGTTTCGCATTTCACTTCCCGAGACCCCTTGAACCAACCAAAGCCACGTACCATTCAACTCTCGGCTCAACCCCTTCCACTCCCGCCCCAAATATGTTTAACGCGTTTCCCTTCTCCAAACTTTACGTCTTATCCGTGGCCTACGCTACCTACGTCTACTTGTCGCCACCGGTTCCCAGTCAGGAGCCTTAGTCCTACCCTGCCCTCCTTCCCCGCTCTGCCTCAAGCCTCCAGCTCCCTCCCCTAAAGCTCGAACTAGCCTCAGTGGGCCCTCCCGACGACGATCCTCCCTGTTCTCCCAACCTGTCCCCAGGCGCCCCTCCAGGCCCCCAAAGCACGCAACGGCCGAGCTTGAAAATGGCGGAAAGTGCCGCCGCCTGCTGCAGGCGAAGGGTCCCGTGCCGCTGCTACACTCACCCTCCGGCGCTGAGCAGAGCTCCTAATGAATAGTGAGCGAACGGTTTGTCTTCACTGTCGAGAACGTCTCTCCCGCCTGGCCTTTTCCTTCCACCCGTCTCAATCCCTCTCTTCCAAAAGAGCAGCCGCCATCTTCCCCTACGAGCCACCGAGCGCACGCCCTGGCGTCATCACGCACCGTCGATCGTTATACGTCATACGCGCCTGGCGCTCAGCTCCGTCGGCCGAAATCTGCGCAGGGGCTTAGGTGAGGGGCGGGACTCGGCCAGATATCCTGCGCTGCGTGAGGGAGAGCTTCCTTTGTTCCCGCTGAGAGGAAATCGGCGCAGCAGGTTGGAGGCCAGGACGGTTTGTCGTGCTTTCTTCACTCTGTGAGCTGAACTTAATGCTCTCAGAAACAGCCCGTTTTAAAGTTTGAATAAGAAATTTGCTCAGGTGGGGCGCCTGGGTGGCTCAGTGGGTTAAGCCTCTGCCTTTGGCTCAGGTCATGATCTCAGGGTCTTGGGATCAAGCCCCACATCGGGCTCTCTTAGTGAGGAGCCTGCTTCCCCTGCTCTCTCTGCCTGTCTCTCTGCCTACCTGTGATCTCTCTCTCTCTGTCAAAAAAAAAAAAAAAAAAAATCTTAAGAAAGAAAGAAATTTCCTGAGGGGGTGGTGCCTGGGTGGCTCGGCTGGTTGAGCGGCTGCCTTCGGCTCGGACCATGACCGGATCCGGGTTGTCCTGGGATGGACCCCGCCTGGGGCTCCCTGCTCAGCGGGAGCCGGCATTTCCCTTTCCCTCTGCCTGCCTCTCTGCCCGCTTGTGCTTCTGTCAAATAAGTAAGTAGATTATCTCTAAAAGAAAGAAATTTCTTCCGGGGTCGGGGTCGATGTGGCACTTAACAGTACGTGGCCAAGACATCTCCCCTCCACCCCCCAACAATGAAATTGTGGGCAAGGCACTTGGCTTTGCCGAGTCTATGAAATTGAGGCTTCTGCCAGACCGTATTTTGAGCTTTTATTTTGGGGTTGTTTTGTTTTGTTTTGTTTTCGTATTTTGAGCTTTTAAATGAAAGCACCCAGCTTAGTCAAGCACGAAGTTGCTTACATTTTTCTTTTAAGATTTTATTTATTTATTTGACAGATCACAAGTAGACCGAGAGGCGGGGGGGGGGGGGGGAACAGGCTCCCTGCTGAGCAGAGAGCCGGGTGAGGGGCCAGATTCCAGGACCCTGGATCGTGACCTGAGCCAGAGCCTGAAGGCAGAGGCTTTAACCCACTGAGCCACCGAGGCACCACTTGCTTACATTACTTAATGCAAATCGCGCCAGGTTGTAAAAACTGTACCCAGTAGTACATCCACTTTGGAAAACTGTTGAACAGTGTCTGTCAGAGCTAAGTCTTACTCACCCTGCGACCTAGCAATTCCCTCCAAATGGAATAAGTGCATACATCTACGCACGGCTTGTACAAGAGTGTTCATGGGGTGCCTGGGTAGCTCAGTGGGTTAAAGCCTCTGCCTTTGGCTCAGGTCATGATCTCAGGGCCCTGGAATCAAGCCCCTCATTGGGCTCTCCACTTGGCAGGGAGCCTGCTTCCCTTCCTCTCTCTACTTGCCTCTCTGCCTACTTGTGATCTCTGTCAAATAAATTAATAAAATCTTTTTTTTTTTAAGGAGTGTTCATAGCAGTTTTGGTTTTTTTATTAAAGATTCTATTTGTTTATTTGACAGAGAAAGAGAGATCACAAGTAGGCAGAGAGGCAGGCAGAGAGAGGAGGATGCAGGCTCCCTGCTGAGCAGAGAGCCCGATGCAGGACTCTATCCCAGGTCCCTGAGATCATGACCTGAGCCAAAGACAGAGGCTTTAACCCACTGAGCCATCCAGGCACCCCCATAGCTTTGATTTGAGTAATCAATCACTGGTAACCCAAATCAGTAGTTGTGCCAGTAAATGAATTATATTGTGGCTCTACTGGGTGTGAACTACTACCCACCCTTGGGAAATAATTACTGAAAAACAACAATTTGGATGCATATCACAAACACTGTTGAGTTGGCTCAAAAGAGAACACTAAATGATCCCATTTATATGAAGTTTAGAAGACAACTTACAAGCAAGTGGTTTTCTAACCTCTGGGAAATAATACGGCATCCCAGGGACGCCTGGGTGGCTCAGTTGGTTAAGCGGCTGCCTTCGGCTCAGGTCATGATCCCAGCGTCCTGGGATCGAGTCCCACATCGGGCTCCTTGCTTGGCAGGGAACCTGCTTCTCTCTCTGCCTCTGCCTGCCACTCTGTCTGCCTGTGCTTGCTCTCGCTTCTCTCTCTATGACAAATAGATAAATAAAATCTTTAAAAAAAAAAAAAACTTCATCCCATTTTGTGTCCTCAATACTTTTCTATCACTAGGAATCCCATTACCACAGAAATCTGTGTTCACATTTTTTCTGGAGTTTACATTTTTTTTTTAAAGATTTTATTTATTTTATTTGACAGACAGAGATTACAAGTTGGCAGAGAGGCAGGCAGAGAGAGGAGGAAGCAGGCTCCCCGCTGAGCAGAGAGCCCGATGCAGGGCTCGATCCCAGGACCCTGGGATCATGACCTGAGCCGAAGGCAGAGGCTTTAACCCACTGAGCCACCCAGGTGCCCCTGGAGTTTACATTTTATCTCTTCTTATTTACTGACTGCGTAATACTGATTTTTCTGAGTTTCACGTTCTTCCTTGGTAAATGGAATAACATGGCTTAGTCTTCAAAATAAATTACAAATCTAACCACATATCTCCAGTGCTCTGAAAAGGTTCAGAATAAGCTTCTCCAAAAAGTGCCACTTAAGCATGCAGATTACTTTTGAACTGAAGTCAATCAAGGTCCAAAAGACTCAAGAAGATTTTTTTTACCTCCCCCATAACTGTCTGAAATAATGAGATAGAGGGCATGATTCAAGGAAGAGGACTATCACCAGGGATAACTGCAAACAATATAGGGATAACTGCAAACGGTGGGGGAAGCTGGCAAGGCCTGGAGATTGAATTCCTCTGCATCCCACTGTCTCTGCAAAGAGATCTTCCCATAAATTGTCTTCCTCCCCTTAGAAGTCCCAAACCCCTACGCTCTTCTTACTTCAGCACAGCATATAAGCCTCAATTGCCTGATGGTGGGCTTAATTTTTTTTAATTGGTTCTATGCCCAGTGTGGGGGTTTGAGCTCATGACCCTGAGATCAAGAGTGCGTGTTCTACATGGCAACACCCTGCCCCATGTGTATCTCATATTCTTATGGAGCTTCTGTACATGTGTAATTAAATTTATTTTTCTCATTAATCTGTTTTATGTTAATTTAATTAATAGGTAAAGGGTTAAAAAAAGACTAAAAATATCACAGAAGACATACACATAACCCACAAAGCCTGAAATATTCTCTCTCTACAGGAAGTTTGTTGGCCCTGGCTCTAGTTCAAACCATGTTTGTGTGAACTTTTGAATCACCTAATTGTTCTCCCCACTTCCCTTTTTCATCGCAGTTTCCCCTCCCACCTAGCTCCAGTTTTCTACACTGCAGCCAGAATGACCCGTTTGTTTGTTTATTTATTTATTTTTAAGATTTTATTTATTTATTTGACAGACAGCACAGGTATGCAGAGAGGCAGGCAGAGAGAGAGGAGGAAGCAGGCTCCCTGCTGAGCAGAGAGCCTGACGTGGAGCTCAATCCCAGGACCCCAGGATCATGCCCTGAGCCAAAGGCAGAGGCTCCAACCCACCGAGCCACCCAGGCGCCCCCAAGAATGACCTGTTTATTTTTTAAAAGATTTTATTTATTTATTTGACAGAGATCACAAGTAAGCAGAGAGGCAGGCAGAAAGAGAGGAGGGGAAGCAGCTTCCCTGCTGAGCAGAGAGCCCCATGCGAGGCTCCATCCCAGGACCCCAGGATCATGACCTGAGCCGAAGGCAGAGGCTTTAACCCACTGAGCCATCCAGGTGCCCCAGAATGACCTGTTTAAAACAAAAATCGGGGCGCCTGGGTGGCTCAGTGGGTTAAAGCCTCTGCCTTTGGCTCAGGTCATAATCTCAGGGTCCTGGGATCAAGCCCCACATCGGGCTCTCTGCTCAGCAGGGAACCTGCTTCCTCCTCTCTCTCTTGCCTGCCTCTCTGCCTACTTGTGATCTGTCAAATAAATAAATAAAATCTTAAAAATAAAATCAGATCTTCTTTCTTTCTTAAAATCTCCAAATAGCTTCCCAACGTGCAGAGTATAAAATCCAAAACCCGGTTTCCATAATCCAAGGTCTGCTTACATCTGCAATCTCAGCTCCTAATAGTTTTTCCCTGATTTACAAAGCTCCAGCCATTTTGGCTTGTTATCTCTGCACCCATTCCCCTACCCCATTCATGCTTTTGTGCTTAGCATTCTCTCCTGATCTGGAACTCTCATCCCCACCCTCTCATATTTTCCTATCCTTGACAGTTCAAATAGCATCTTCTCAAAAATGCCATCCCCAAGCACTGTATCTAATATCATACTCGTTCCCAGGCTAATCTACTTAGCTGTTTTTTTCTTGTCTGTCTCTCCCCAGCGAGAATGTAGGCAGCAGGAGACCTGGAACCTTCAGATAAGAAGGTTGCTCTCCTTTAACCCCAACCTAATATGGTGGGCACTCGGTAAAATGTGTTGAATAAATGGCCTGATGTTGAGAATGTTGTAAGAGTATTAGAGTGTTTTAAAAATTCTCTTAAGTGTGTGAAGTTTCAATAAGATATATAAAACACTTAACAGTGCCTAGCCACAAACAACTGAGCTCAAAGGCAGCCTCTCCTGACTCCTCTATCTTGAATGCAAATAAACCTGGAGTTAAAAGACCTTTGTGTGTACATGTGTGAGAAAGATTCAAAGAAAAGAGGAGATTCAGCTGGTTAGTACCCCAGGGTCATCCTAGTTACAAAAATATTGAAATACTTTTCTAAATAAGCTCTAACCACTCCCACCTCCCCAGGACCTTACCCCGATCTGGCAATTAGAGACTTACTGTCTAACTGCACATAAGTCAATGGCCCCCAAGTTGTTAAATATTTTGAAAACTAACTCTGCTCATGGAGGAGTGCCTGGGTGGCTCAGTCAGTTAAGCATCAGACCCTTGATTTCAGCTCAGGTCCTGATCTCAGGTTGGTGAGATCGAGCCCCACATCCTGCTCAGGGTGGAGTCTCTAGGGATTCTCTCGGCTCCTTCTCTCTGACCTTCCTCCCTCAAATAAGTAAATAAAATCTTAAAACAAAACACCCTTGCTCATTGAAAATTAGAAACTGGCAGAAGCAAGTTTCTGAGGAGGTCTGATTAGAGCCTAGTCAGAATTCCAGTTTTGCTAAGCTCTACCTCTGTGCAATCTTTTTAAAACAACAAAAAAATTATTTATTTTTGAGAGAGAGAGAGACAGACAGACAGAAGGAGTGCGCACAAGTTGGGGGGAGGATTGGGGCAAGGAAGAAGCAGGCTCTGAGCCTGATGCAGGACTAGATGCTACATCATGACCTGAGCTGAAAATCATGACCTGAACTGAAAGCAGACTATTAACCCACTGAGCCACTCAGAAGCCCAGCCTCTGTGCAATCTTACATAACGAAACAAGGTATGATTATAATTATTTTTATTTTTTTAAAAAAAGATTTAATTTATTTACTTGAAAGAGAGAGGAAACACAAGCAGGGGGAGTGGGAGAGGGAGAAGCAGGCTTCCCGATGAGCAGGAAATTGGGGCTGGATCCCTCGGCCCTGGGATCATGACCTGAGAGGAAGGCAGACGCTTATCGCCTGAGCCACCCAGGCACCCCTGATTATGATTATTTAAACCAGCCCATTTTATCCACCAAGAACAGGACATAGGGCTAACAGTTTTGTTTCTCCACTTTACAAAGGCATATAGAGCTGCCATCATCTTCATCAGATCCTGAAATGCAAATAAAGAAAATTCATGATACCAGATGCAGAGCTGAGGTTCCCCCAGCTGCGAGTTCGGGGTACAGGGGATGTGGGGGACTAAGAGGGACAACAGCACGTTGGCACCAGAAGAGGAGGCCCTGAAACTGCCGACGCCTTCTCAGGGGCCTTGTGAGACAGGGCATTGGACTCACTTCCCTTCACCCCTAACCACAAAATCCAGCTTTCTTCAGCTGGGTCTGTAGGAGAAGCTGAGCTGCCCCGAGTAAAAGAGCTCACAGGGAAAAGTAGGGAAAAAGTAGGAAAAAAGTAGGCTATTCCCTAAGAGGAAAGACCACTGGGAAGGCTGGACCAAACCGATCAGCGCTAAGATGGATGCCAATCCCCACCTTTCAGACTTTGTCTCTCATTGTAATACTAAAACTCGCGCCCAAGGGGCGGAAACGTAATATGCTAATTAACGTGGGCAGCACGTATAGCATGAACTTTATTTAAATATGCAAGTGTGGGGCAGGGGAATAATTCCTGCTCCTACTGCCATTCATTTGCTGCCTGGAGTCTCTCTAAAGCTCTCTGGGTAACCTTTTCTCTGGGAGCCAGCCTGAGGACTCATTCCTTGTGTTGCCTCCTTTGTGCAGGAGCATAAGGGCCAATAAAGCCTTGCCTGGAAGGCTTTATTGGGGCTTATTCTCTCTCCTTTGGCCTCTGGCCAATTTGTACTGTTCAGAGAGCCCAAAGGCAGACTGGGTATGAGTGGAGGTAGCTGAAGTCTTTTGCCCCCGTCTATCCAGGGGAGTGCAGGCCCAGCAAGAGGCCAGCAGGCCTGAGATCCATAGCTCCCAAGTCCCTAAGGGGGAGGGGGGTTGAGCCCTTAGCACTCTCCTGTCTAAGCTGAGGTAAACTGACCTGGGTGAGAAGGCAAGTTCAGTTATCGGAGGTCCCTTTTATTTTATTTTTAAAAGATTTTATTTATTTGTCAGAGAGAGAGAGAGAGCACAGGCAGAGTGGCTGGCAGAGTCAGAGGGAGAGGCAGGCCCCCTGCAGGGCAAGGAGCCCCATGTGGGACTCGATCCCAAGACGCTGGGATCATGACCTGAGCCGAAGGCAGCTGCTTAACCAACTGACCCACCCAGGCGTCCCTCAGAGGTCCCTTTTAGAAGCACAGATTTTGGGGCACCTGGGTGGTTCAGTGGGTTAAAGCCTCTGCCTGTGGCTTGGGTCGTGATCCCAGGACCCTGGGATCGAACCCCAAATCGGGCTCTCTGCTCAACGGGGAGCCTATTTGCCTACTTGTGATCTCCATCTGTCAAATAAATACATAAATAAATAAATCTCAAAACAAAACAAAAAACTGCTTAAAAAAAAAAGGCACAAATGTTTACCTCTTTTGTATGTTTATTCAAGTGTCTCATTTTTACTTTAAGTCAAATTTTTTAAAAATTTATTTTAAGTAGTCTTCCCACCCAACATGGAGGGAGCTCCCAACTCACAACCCAAGATCAGGAGTCGCATGCTCTTCTGCCTGAAACTACTAAGTGCCCCCAAATCAAAAATTTTTTTTGTTTTATATATTTTCCCAGCCTTATTGAAGTAACTGACATAGAACATTGTATTGATTATATATTACAGTGAAAAGTTATATATATGTACATATATATGTACTTTCAAATATATGATACAGTACTTTTTAAATTATTTATTTTAGAGAGAAGAGAGAGGGCACGTGAAGGTGGGGTGTAGAGGCAGGGAATCTTCAAGCAGACTCCCTGCTGAGTGTAGAGTCCTGGTCCCATGACCAAGGAGATGACCTGAGTTGAAACCAAGAACCAGATACTTAATCAACTGAGTCACCAGGCATCCCTACAATACAGTATTATTAACTATGGTCACCATGCTGTGTATTATGTCCCCATGCCTTATTAATCTTATAACTAGGAGTCTGTACCTTTTGACCACCTTTACCCATTTCACACCCCTCCCTTCATCCTTTGACAACAACCAATCGGTTCTATTTCTTCTGAGTTTGGGTTTTTTAGATTCCACATATAAGTGAGATTATATGGTATTTGTCTCACATTTCATGTAGCAGAATGTCCTCAATGTCCATCTGAATCCAAGTATTTTGGCTGTAAGCCATTTAGCTTCTGAAAAAGTTCACCTGTTAAATAGGTGAGAAATAGTCCATGGACAAGTAACCATAACATACCATACTATTTCTCTATTGGAAAAAGAATAATATCCTGACATATAGAGCTTCCTCTGTGTTCTGATATTTGGTATACATTTTCCAGAAATACAATCACTAGGTCAGAGTATGGACATTTTTATGGTACCTGATCCATTTGGTGGGGTGTTTTTGTTTCTACTACCTGCCATGACCCTCTTCCCTCATCTGGGAACATCACCCCCACTTCTCTCCCTGCTCCAACCATGTGGTTCCTGGGGAGTATCTGTAGTTTAGTGAACTTAGTGATACTTGTCTTCACATGACCAAATCTACTAGCTTACATGCATGCTTTCTTTGTGCACACTCTCTGCTTTCCTTCCTATGAAAATAGACAATCACCCCCCCATCAGAGATCACCTGCCACTAAGTAGCAAGAAAAAGGTTTGGACTGGATGCCCCATCCAAGGAGTCTGTCTTCAAAGTGTTCAGACCCTCAAGTCTGGCCACTAAAGGAAAAAACAATCTTGATTTAGGAGTGAGAAATAGTACTTTAGGACCACTGCCTCCGAATCTACATTCTTCAACAGTCTAAGAAAAAAGGTCAAGTACTGATCAAGGTTATGTTAGGGCCCTCCATGCTTGGCAGTTATCCTGGGTGTAACTGCTTCCCATGGTGAGCTTCTTTGACTTCTGGGTTAAGCACTATGATGCCAATGCTGTCTCAGTCATTAGTGTATCATCTTTTCTGTAAGGATTTCAGATGATGGTACAGGGCTGGTTTAATTCTTCCTTTTGCATTTAGGTAAGACTATCGTTTCCTGTAGTTTCAAAAACTACAAACAAATTGAAATTGAAACATGAAATCTTAGGAATCAAAAATAACATGTGGGCTAAAAAAATAAAATCTTTAAAAAGGGGTGCTTAGCTGGCTCAATCAGTGGAGCACACCACTCTAGATCTTGGGGTAGTTTAAATTCAAGCCCCACACTGGGGGGTAGAGATTACTTAAAAAAATAAAATCTTAAAACATATTTTAAAACACAGGGGCCAAAACCATGGCATGAGGTAGTCAGTAGTGTAGCTTATATGCGCATCACCCCACCTCACCCTTCCCAGAGGCAAGGTCAGGTTACCATGGTTCAATAGTCAAGTCTGAAATAGTCAAGTCTAAACCAAGACTAAGCTGGGTTGTTCTATCCAAAGGCAGCCCAAGTGTCTTCGGCAATGGAATTTCTATTAAGTTAGCTCCAAACACCAGGACACTGGTGCTGGGCTTGAGATGTAGTTCCTTCGGCAGCAGAGTGGTATTTGGAGATTAATATTGAAAGCTGCGCTTGGTCTGGATGTCATCAAGAATCTGCTGTAACTCTTCATCTTCAAACCGACCCTCCAGGCTAGAAGAAGGAAATCAAAACAAATGAGTGTCTCAGCGAGGGACAACATATTATTTTTTAGCACACTAATCTTTTTTTTTTTTTTTTAAAGATTTTATTTATTTATTTAAGAGAGAGACAGTGAGCGAGAACATGAGCGAGGAGAAAGTCAGAGGGAGAAGCAGACTCCCCATGGAGCTGGGAGCCTGATATGGGACTCGATCCTGGGACTCCAGGATCATGACCTGAGCCGAAGGCAGTCGTCCAAACAACTGCGCCACCCAGGCACCCTTTTTTTTTTTTTTTTAAAGATTTTATTTATTTGACAGAGATCACAAGTAGGCAGAGAGGCAGAGAGAGAGGAAGGGAAGCAGGCTCCCCGCTGAGGGGAAAGCCCGATGCAGGGCTCAATCCCAGGACGCTGAGATCATGTCCTAAGCCGAAGACAGAGGCTTTAACCCACTGAGCCACCCAGGCCCCCCTAGCACACTAATCTTTGAGCACCACTTGTCCACTTCTCCTATAAACATACACCTTTACCTTTCAGCTGTATTTCTGCCGTTCTTTTAAAAACATATGAAGTGTTTCAGAGATTTAAGAAAGTGTAGACAGTAAGTTAACATTACCTCTGCCTGATTTAAAATTTTTTTTTTTTAAGGTTTTATTTATTTATTTGACAGACAGAGATCACAAGCAGGCAGAGAAAGAGGGAAGCTGGCTCCCTGCCAAGCAGAGAGCCCGATGCAGGGCTCAATCTCAGGACCCTGGGATCATGACACCCGAGCTAAAGGCAGAGGCTTTAACCCACCCAGCTACCCAGGTGCCCCTGATCTAAATTTCTTTAACAAACACAACAGGAACAAGTTTTTTTTTTTTTTTTTTTTAAAAGATTTTATTTATTTATTTGACAGAGCGAAATCACAAGTAGATGGAGAGGCAGGCAGAGAGAGAGAGAGGGCGAAGCAGGCTCCCCGCCGAGCAGAGAGCCCGATGCGGGACTCGATCCCAGGACCCTGAGATCATGACCCGAGCCGAAGGCAGCAGCCTAACCCACTGAGCCACCCAGGCGCCCACAACAGGAACAAGTTAATGGCTCTGTGTATGCTCCCCTAGAGCAATACCTTCCCCAAAATTAACCATTTTCCTAAATTTGTACTTACCATTCCTAATCATATTTTTTTTTTCCAAAAGATTTTATTTATTTATTTGACAGAGAGAGATCACAAGTAGGCAGAGAGGCAGGCAGAGAGAGAGAGGAGGAAGCAGGCTCCCTGCTGAGCAGAGAGCCTGATGCGGGACTCGATCCCAGCACCCTGAGATCATGACCTGAGCCAAAGGCAGCAGCTTAACCCACTGAGCCACCCAGGCGCCCCCCTAATCATATTTTTATACTTACTATATACATACATAAATGTATCTATAAGCCATACACAGCACTGTTTTTAAACCTTATAGGAAATGGCATCATACTACATATATCCTTCTGAAATTTTTTTCACTTCAAATTGATTTTGGTATTTGTTTTTGTTTTTAAGATTTTATTTATTTGTCAGAGAGAGAGCACAAGCAGGGGAGCAGAAGGCAGAGGGAGAAGCAGGCTCCCCACTGAGCAAGGAGCCCAATATGGGACTTGATCCCAGGACTCTGGGATCATGACCTGCGCTAAAGGCAAACGCTTATTAACAGACTGAGCCATCCAAGTGTCCCTTGGTATCTGTTATTATTCCATGTTGCTCCAGTTCATTAATTTCTTCATTGCTACATAAATGATTTATTTATCCATCCTCTTGTTTACTGACGGACTGTCAAGTTTCTGTTATCACTAGCACTGCAGTAATAAACATTAGGATACATGTCTTCTTATGGAACTGCATGAGCTGCTTTTAGGCAAGTACCCAAGAATGGATTTTCAGGTTTTAGGGTATAATTATCTTTAACTCTAGATGTAGCTAAATTGCTCTTCAAAGTGACTATACTAATTTGCACTCTTACCACCAGTGTGAGAAATCCAGCTGTTCCACATTTTTGCTAACAGTTGGTTTGCAATAAAACCATCATGTTCATACCCTGTTAAAGAAGGCACTCCATTCAATTGGCACTATATGCCCCAATTTTAAATGCACACACCTTTTAGAAACAGTAATTCTACTTGTAGGAGAAAGTAATATAAAGAACTTAGCACAGTGATAGTACTAACCTTGGGATCAGCGCCTTTGATTCCTCAGCAGTCTCTGGGCAAAGGTTGGCCAAACAGGCCAACTCAAACTTATGAAGCTTCTTCTGGAGCAACAAGCTGACCATGTGGAAGAAAATCAAAACAAAACAAAACAAACAAACAAAAATAATCAAAGATTGGTGAGTAGGAAAAAGAGAATCAAAGGTACTTAGCAAGTAAGAAAAAAGTAAAGCACCTGCAATCTTTCTTTTATTTTTATTTTCAGCTTAACAGTATTCATTTTTGCACCACACCCAGTGCTCCATGCAATCCGTGCCCTAATACCCACCACCTGGTTCCCCCAACCTCCCCCCCACCTGCCACTTCAAACACCTCAGATTGTTTTTCAGAGTCCATAGTCTCTCATGGTTCACCTCCCCTTCCAATTTACCCCAACTCCCTTCTCTTCTCTAACTTCCCATGTCCTCCATGCTATTTGTTATGCTCCACAAACAAGTGAAACCATATAATTGACTCTGCTTGACTTATTTCACTCAGCATAATCTCTTCCAGTCCCATCCATGTTGCTACAAAAGTTGGGTATTCATCCTTTCTGATGGCGGCATAATACTCCATAGTATATATGGACCACATCTTCCTTAACCATTCGTTCATTGAAGGACATCTTGGTTCTTTCCACAGTTTGGCGACCGCGGCCATTGCTGCTATGAACACTGGGGTACAGATGGCCCTTCTTTTCACTACATCTGGATCTTTGGGGTAAATATCCAGTAGTGCAATGGCAGGGTCATAGGGAAGTTCTATTTTTAATTTCTTGAGGAATCTCCACACTGTTCTCCAAAGAGGCTGCACCAACTTGCATTCACACCAACAGTATAAGAGGGTTCCCCTTTCTCCGCATCCTCTCCAACACATGTTGTTTCCTGTCTTGCTAATTTTGGCCATTCTAACTGGTGTAAGGTGCTATCTCAATGTGGTTTTCATTTGAATCTCTCTGGCTAGTGATGATGAACCTTTTTTCATGTGTCTGATAACCTGCAATCTTTCTATATGGTCAGCTTGGCTGCAAAATCCCACTTTCGAATCACATCCTGTTCCTATGCCTGGAGAACAGGAAGTTAAAATAAAATCAGGCAGTCAACAAAAGTGAGCAGAGCACATCAGGCCTGAGAACCCCTTGCTAGTATAACTTTGAAAAGTCATTATATAGGGGCGCCTGAATGGCTTAGTGGGTTAAGCCTCTGCCTTCCGCTCAGGTCATGATCCCAGGGTCCTGGGATTGAGCCCCACGTGGGGCTCTTTGCTCAGCAGGGAGCCTGCTTCCCTGTCTCTCTCTGCCTGCCTCTCTGCGTACTTGTGATCCCTGTCTGTCAAATAAACTCAAAAAAAAAAAAAAAAAAAAGTCATTATATACCTTACAGACTATACAACCCTTTCCCCCAAGAATTTATTTTGCTATTCTCTGCTCTTATCACACTGCCTTGCTTCTTTCGTCATTAATTTTATGTCAAACACATAATGTTTGTGTATTTCTGACTTGGAGGAAATTCTTTTTTAAACTTACCTACAACAGAACAAAACCAACCCAAATCTAAAAAAATATATAGGCATACCTTATGTTGTATTAACATGTATAAACTGTCTTATTTTAAATGCAATTCTAGTTCAAATTATATAAAACATTGTCAAATCCTATCTTGGCTTCTTACACATTTAGCTCTTAAAACAGAGCTCATCCCGGACATCTGGATGGCTGTCCATTAAGCATTTGCCTCTGGCTCAGGTCATAATTTCAAAAGTCCTTGGGATCAAGTCCCACATCAGGCTCTCTGCTCAGTGGGGAGTCTGCTTCTCTCTCTCTCAAATAAATAAAATCTTTAAAAAAAAGTAGAGGTCTGGGGCGCCTGGGTGGCTCAGCGGGTTAAAGCCTCTGCCTTCGGCCCAGGTCATGATCCCAGGACCCTGGGATCGAGCCCCGCATCGGGCTCTCTGCTCAGTGCAGAGCCTGCTTCTCTCTCTCTCTCTCTGCCTGCCTCTCTGCCTACTTGTGTTCTCTATCAAATAAATAAATAAAAAAATATATTTAAAAAAAAAATTTAAAAAAAAAAGTAGAGGTCATCCATGATAAATTTGGTTTCAGAGACCTTAATTATCTGTTCAGAAACAAAATTTTACTGTGTTTATTATTCTATTACAAGCATATTAGGTATATAAAATTTCAAAGATAAAGGACAAAAAAATAAGCTATCCATATCACTACCTACACAAAATCAAGTAATTATCTTAGTGTACTGTTCCAAACACTTATCTGTTTTAGAATAAAAATTCACACATTCAGTTTCATAACTTTCTGCCACTTAGTGAAGCTATATTCATTTACTAAGGAAAATATTATAAACTTAGTTACATGGGAAAAGATTTACAAAGTACTATATGTATCTGTGTGGAGGATTTTGTTGTAAAATGAAAAATTCTCATTTATAAACAATACAAAGAAATCGCCAAAAGGTGAAAATAATCTGAAACCCTACCCAGAAAAAACTAGCGTTAACACTATCATGGAGATCCACTACCACTCCTCTTTATATTATAAAAGAAAGAAAAAAAAAAATTTTTTTTGAGAAAGAATGTAATTAAAAAAACAAAAAAAGGAATTGTAACAAATGTTATTCTGTGATTTTTTTTCACTCAATAACACCAGCTGTTTTCCACATTAGTACTACATGTAACTCCACCTTGAACACAGCATTCCGCTGAATGACTGTGCTATAATTTATATGTCAAATTTCCAGCTGTTGAACATTTCAATTGTTTCCCATTATTCACCCTTTTATTTTTTATTTATTTATTTATTTAATCAAGTCTTTTCCCTCTTGTAAAAATTTATTTCAGAGACAATGAGCAAGTGGGGAGAGACAGAGGGAGAGGCAGAGAATTTCAAGCCAACTCCCTGCTGAGCACAGAGGCCAACATGGGGTGCATTCTCATGACCTTGAGAACATGATCTGAATCTAAAGCAAGAGTCTGATGCTCAACTGACAGAGCCACCCAGGTGTCCCTTCAATTCACCATTTTAAATAACGCTTTTCAAACACCATGTATACTTCTTTATGTACTAGACTGGTCACTATGTGTTTTATTTTTTTTTAATTTTTTTTTTTTTTTAAAGATTTTATTTATTTGACAGAGAGAAATCACAAGTAGATGGAGAGGCAGGCAGAGAGAGAGAAAGGGAAGCAGGCTCTCCGCTGAGCAGAGAGCCCGATGCGGGACTCGATCCCAGGACTCTGAGATCATGACCTGAGCCGAAGGCAGCGGCTTAACCCACTGAGCCACCCAGGCACCCCTCACTATGCGTTTTATTTTATTTTATTTTTTTTTTAAAGATTTTATTTATTTATTTATTTGACAGAGAGAGATCACAGGTAGGTAGAGAGACTGGCAGAGAGAGAGAGAGAGAGAGAGCGGGAAGCAGGCTCCCTGCTGAGCAGAGAGCCCGATGTGGGACTCGATCCCAGGACCCTGAGATCATGACCCGAGCCGAAGGCAGCGGCCTAACCCACTGAGCCACCCAGGCGCCCCTCACTATGCGTTTTAAAGATAAATTCCTGGAAGTTAATTATCCAGTCAAAGCACAGGAGTCCCGAGAGATAGTGCTCTAAAAGTGCTTCATCAGTACACACTTACATCAGCAATAAATCCTGTTTCCCCATTTCCCCTACTTATTACATGTAGGTGTCCCATTCTGTTTAATCTTTTCAAATATACTTGGCTCTTTTACCATTTCAATTTCCTTGAAGATGAGCATTTTTTTTTTGAAGATGAGCATTATTTCAAGAGAATTTGCTAGCCATCTGAAGTTCTCATTCAAATTGAGCCTCTAACTGCAGACTGTGTCCATTTTTAAAAACTAGTGTTATCTCTTTATTAATTCTTTGCTGGAGCTTTTAATATTAAGGACATTAAAACTTAAGGATTTCAGTCTTTTCCCCAATTATTTATACTTGCATTTTATATATGGCATTTAATTTATGTAACAAAGTTTAAAGATAATTATGCAAATTCATTTATTCACTATTTTGTGCCTATGAGATTAACACAGTGATGAATACAACCAAGTTCCTGCCCTCACAAAGCTTACATTTAACTAGTCAACCAAGTTTCCCCATATTTAAAGTCTTACTAACCATAGCCAAAATAATACATTCATTTACTCATATTATCACACAGCACTTTTATTCACCATGGTTTATATTCAAATCCTTAGAAATCAAGTTTGGTATAAGATATAGTGCTTAAACTTTTTTTTTTTTTAATTTTTATTTATTTATTTATTTGACAGAGAGAGAGAGAGAGATCACAAGTAAGCAGAGAGGCAGGCAGAGAGGAGAAGCAGGCTCCCCACTGAGCAGAGACCCCCGATGCGGGGCTTGATCCTAAGACCCTGAGACCATGACCTGAGCTGAAGGCAGAGGCTTAACCCTCTGAGCCACCCAGGTGCCCCTATTTAAATTTATTATTAACATGAAGTATTATCTGCCCCAGGGGTACAGGTCTGTGACTCATCGGGCTTACACATTTCACAGCACTCACTGTAGCACATACCCTTCCCAATGTCCATAACCCAGCCACCCTATCCCTAACCCCCGAACTTTGTTTTTTTGTTTTTATTTATTTGAGAAAGAGAGAGAAATCACAAGTAGGCAGAGAAGCAGACAGAAAGAGGGGGAAGCAGGCTCTCTGCTGAGCAGAGAGCCTGACTGTGGGGCTTAATCCCAGGACCCTGGGATCATGACCTGAGCCGAAGGCAGAGGCTTTAACCCACTGAGCCACCCAGGCATCCCGAACTTTGTTTTAAAATATTTCTCCTTCGGTCCCCTCCTCCTCGGTCCTGGGATTGAGCTCTGAATCGGGCTCTCTGCTCAGCAGGAAGCCTGCTTCCTCCTCCCTCTCTCTGCCTGCCTCTCTGCCTACTTGTGATCTCTGTCAAATAAATAAATAAAATCTTAAAAAAAATTTTTTTTTAAATTTAAGATCATTATATTAGTCACCTTTTCCATTCCCCTGAGGTTGCAGAATGGCACTAAATGTATACATTAATTTGGGGAGAACCAACATGTTTACAATACTGAAACCTTTTATTCATAAATGTGTCCAGGTCATCTCCTAGACCCAACGGCTTGTAGTTTTGCTTGGAAACTCTGCACATTTCCCTCTAATCTTTTCTCCATGTATACACCCAAACTTTTTAGAACATACACACACTTGCTTTTTTTAAAGATTATATACATACTTCATATACAATCTCACACCTTCATTTTCTGCACACTTAACATGTGAACACTTCCATTTTCTACAATTTGAATGACAATAGATTAGCCCAACAAATTAGTTCCCACGATTTATTTAGTTACTACTGAATGTTTTGGGTTCCCCCCAACCTTGGCTATGATAAACAGCTCTCTAAAAAGTATCTGTGTATATACATTTTTTTTTTTTTTTGTATACCTGCTATTCCTAAGGACAGTAATTCTCAAGCATTTTCACTGGAGCAGAGCAAACAAGTATCCCTAGGCAACCTGCAGTCACAGGCTAAAGCGACTTTCTGCATCTGCAAGGATTTAAGCTTTGTAATTTAATTCAAGAATTCACATATAGGGGCGCCTGGGTGGCTCAGTGGTTGGGCGGCTGCCTTCGGCTCAGGCCATGATCTCAGGGTCCTGGGATCGAGCCCCACATCAGGCTCTCTGCTCAGCAGGGAGCCTGCTTCCTCCTCTCTCTCTGCCTGCCTCTCTGCCTGCTTGTGATCTCTCTCTGTCAAATAAATAAATAAAATCTTAAAAAAAAAAAAATAATTCACATATATGTTTTTGTTTTATTCCACAATATCCTGGTATCTATTTTAATGTAGAAATGTTTTAAATCACCTACCATCAAATAAAACTGGTATCTGAAGATATGTTTCTCCCATGGTCTCCTATATGCCTTAGCACATCAGTTTTCCAAGTTACATCTCACCCAATTTGAGAAGCAATGCCTTAGGAAAAAATGCTAAAAGCCGCTGTCTGGTAGACAGGGCAAAGATTCAGAAAGAATTCTCCTGATTTATATTTATTAACATATAGAGGTCTTGAAGACATTCCAGGTGAGTAATAAATTACCTCACTTTATTAAAAACAACAACAATAACCCACAAACACTGCTGTGTTTTTTATAGGTTTAATGTATGTATGTGAATGCATGGAAAAGATCTGAAAGACTAAGAGTAAACTAACAGTGGTTATGGTGCAGAATGATCACTGGGATTTCAGGTTTAAGGAAAAGTGGCCAAAGAGAATTTTGGTCTTACAAGCAATTTAAAAAAAAATTTCTGACAAAGACATTATTTTTCTTAAATTAATGGTACAGATGATGTCCATGGGAGGGCAGTGGTGGAGGCAAAAGCATTTTATATGTAGATGTTCAACAGTTTGGATTAACAAAAACTTTCTTTTAGCACTCACCTACGGACACTGGCAATGGTCTCTCTGTTTTTGAAACGACTGAAACGGGCTGTGTAATTTAAGGTTTTCATGAAGACCTCAGAAAGCTCCTGTTCATCCTCTGCACTCTCATTCTGTTGCTTTCGATGCTCCAGAAGCATATGAACCTCTGAATTTAGCAGTGTCTCAGCTGTTTCAAACTCTATTTGTGAGAAGCACAAATGTCAGCTGAAAATACTCCTTCAAAGGACAGCGTCTAAATGTTCATTTTATCTTGAGACTAACAGCAAATTTTTGTCCTTGCATGAATCCAGAGACCTCATATCCCACAGCTTTATCTTTGTCTAGACTGATCTATCAAGGCACAGTAGAGTTCATAAAATACTAAAAACTTAGCTCAGTCTGGCAAGACAGTTTCTAACATCAAAGAACCTGATGCGGATGTGCTATTAACTAATTACACATCATTATCCTAATGAGGCCATTTACTGATTTCAATACAGAGCACAGCCAACAATTACTCCTCTTTAGCTTCCTTGAGGTGGTAACCTAGTTCCATAATACTAGTATTACATTCTCAATTTTAAGAATTATTACATGTTAGGGAGGACACTTTAGGGTAACTGGAAACACATTAACAATGCGTCCCAAGTTCTACTTTTGTACCCGTACAAATCTGCTATTTACTCATTCACCCAGATTACTGCCTATTACATACTAGGCATTAGACCTGTGGCCAGAACTCCCTCCCCTCTAGATTTCATAATCTTCTAGTTTCCCAACTAAACCTACTTCAAATATTTGCCATCACACAAATATTCATACTCATTTTTTCCTAGCTTCAAATTTTTATTTAAATTCCAGTGAGTTGGGGCGCCTGGGTGGCTCAGTGGATTAAGCTACTGCCTTCGGCTCAGGTCATGATCTCAGTTTCCTGGGATCGAGCCCCGCATCGGGCTCTTTGCTCAGGGGGAGCCTGCTTCTCTCTCTCTCTGCCTGACTCTCCGCCTACTTGTGATTTCTCTCTCTCTGTCAAATAAATAATAAATAAAAAATCTTTAAAAAAAAAAAAAAAAAGATTTAAAAAAATAAAAAAATAAAAAAAATTCCAGTGAGTTAACATACAGTATATTATTTTCAGGTATAATTAAGTGATTCATCACTTACACATGGCACCCAACAAATATCCTCTACCCATCACCCATTTAATCCACTCCCCCCCGCCCCACCTCCTCTCCAGCAATCCTCTTTTTTTCTATAGCTGAAGAGTGTTTTCTGGTTTGCTCCCTCTTCCCTCTATGTTCATCTGTTTTGTTTCTTAAATTCCACATATGAGTAAGATCATACGATTGTCTTTCTCTGACTTATTATGCTTAGCACAATGGTCTCTAGCTCCATCCACGTTATTGCAATTGGCAAGATTCCATTCTTTTTTATGGCTGAACAATATTCCATTCCACATCTTCTTTATCCGCTCATCAGTTGATGGACATTTGGGTTCACCCCTGATACTCATTTAAAATAATTCTTTTTTTTTTTTTTAAGGATTTTATTTATTTGATAGAGAGAGAGATCACAAGCAGGCAGAGAGGCAGGCAGACACACAGAGGGAAGCAGGCTCCCTGCTGAGCAGAGAGCCTGAGTTGGACCTCGATCCTAGGACCCTGAGACCATGACCAGCCATAGGCAGAGGCTTAACCCACTGAGCCACCCAGACGCCCCTAAAATAATTCTCTTGACCAGTAAGAATACCAATGAGCAAACTTAGGTTTAAAGAGGAAAACCCTCAGTTGATTAAGCATCTGCCTTCAGCTCAGGTCATGGTCCCAGGGGCCTGGGATCATCTGGAGCCCCACATCTGGCTCCTTGCTCATCGAGGAGCCTGATTCTCCCACCACCTGCCCTGCCTCCTCTGCCCACTGGTCCCCCTGCTTGTGTGTGCATGCTCTCTCTGACAAATAAATAAATCTTAAAAATTAAAAAATAAATAAAAGAATAGGACAAGGTGCCTGGCTGGCTTAGTCAGTAGAACATGTGACACTTGATCTCAGGTCATGAGAGTCAAGGAGTGCAAGCCCCACATTGGGCCTAGAGTTTTAAAAAAGAAAGAAAAAGGACTACACAACAGATCGTCAAATTTTTGAAAGGCTATAGCATTCATTTGCATAATCTCATCTTACAAATAAAAGGGTGTGTATATATTTATTTATTTATAAATAAACAAAACTAGTTTGGAAGAATAAACACTAAATTGTTTACAGTGTTGCCTCTGGATAAAGGGTGTGGAGTTTCACTTTTATTACTAGGTACAAAATAATTTAAAAACAGGTAGGTACTGGGGCACCTGGCTTGCTCAGACATTAAGCGTCTGTCTGCTTTCAGCTGAAGTCATGACTTCAGGGTCCCTGGGATCCAGCCCTGCATCGGGCTCCCTCGTTGGTGGGAAGCCTGCTTCTTCCTTTCCCACTCCCCCTGCTTGTGTTCCCCTCTCTCGCTAAGCCTCTTTCAAATAAATAAATAAATAAATAAAATCTTTAAAAAAAAAAAAAAAACCATAAGCACCAGTTAAAAAACCCAAATGGGTTCAAACGAACCAATCACTTCCCCTTCACGCATTTAGTAATTTTTCACGTTCTTGATCCTAGAGACCCGGCTAGCCCCTCCACTTCCCCTTTAAAACGCCCAGTCACCTCTCTACAAATAGAAATTGAGTTCAGGAGCTCCCAGGTGGCTGGGTTGGTTAAGTGACTGCTTTCCGCTCAGGTCGTGTTCCCAGGGTCCTGGGATAGAGTCCCTGCTCAGCGGCAAGCCTGCTTCTCCCTCTCCCATTGCCCTGTGTTCCCTTGCTCGTGATGTCTCTGTCAAATACATAAAATTTAATTTAATTAAAAAAAAAAAAAAGAAAATTTAGTTCGGTACACGCTGGCCTCTTTCCCTACTGCTATCGTGTAGTAACTTTTTTTTTTTTTTTTAAAGCAGGCTCGGTGCCCAGGCTCATGATCCTGAGATCAAGACTAGAAGGCTAACGGGGCGCCTGGGTGGCTCAGTGGGTTAAGCCGCTGCCTTCGGCTCAGGTCATGATCTCAGGGTGCTGGGATCGAGTCCCGCATCAGGCTCTCTGCTCAGCGGAGAGCCTGCTGCCCTCTCTCTCTCTCTCTGCCTGCCTCTCCATCTACTTGTGATTTCTCTCTGTCAAATAAATAAATAAAATCTTTAAAAAAAAAAAAAGACTAGAAGGCTAGGGTTGCCTCGCTGGCTCCGGCGTTAAGCGCCGGTTTTCGGCGCAAGTCACATCAGCGTCCTGCGTCCCCGGGTCCTCTCCCTCTGCCTCACGCCTCTCCGCGCCCCCCGCCCCCAATCCCATGCTCGCTCGCTCTCAAAATAAGTAAGTAAAATGTTGAAGAAGAAGAAGAAAAAGAAAGAAAAAGACTAGCATGCTCTACGGACTGAGCCAGCCAGTGGCCCCTACAATCGTGTATTACTTATTAAAATCTGTCCTTACCACTGTAACTACTGTCGGCTTTGTTCATCCTTTCCACATCCCTGCAGCTCTTCGCGGTTTATCAGATAAAATAAATTACTTAAACAAGTAGGAAGAGGCTGCTCAAGGGCAGAGTGGAGCTGGGCGCCGAAGTTTCCAGGGTAGCAGGCGTGGAATCCAACAGGCCCCTCTCGAGGCAGCCCGGCGGTGCCCGCCCGCGGCCCCGCCCGCGGCCCCGCCCGGGGCCCCTCTCACCGCCGCATCCCCCATCCTCCCTGCCCCTCTCCGCGCAGGCGACCCGCCCTGCTGCCCGCCTAGGACGACACATGGGCAACGCCAGGCCTGCGGCGATCACGCAGGACAGCAGGGGCAGTCCTGCAGTCCCAGCCCCACCTTTGGGGAAGATAAGCTGTGAGGCATCCTCCTCTACGTCGCCCGCCCGCGGGTCGCTCCCACCGGCCGCCATCTCAACACCACGCCAGACCTTACCGCGCCCGGAACCACCCGCACAAGCCGGAAGTACCCTCGCGCCGGAAGCGCAGAAGCGCAGAAGCGCGGGTCTCGGCCACGGAAGGGGCGTGGCCGAAGAGGGCTCTGTGGGCGGGCCCGGAATGGAGGCTGGTGGGAGTGGCGTCGCCCTCTGGAAAGCCCAACACAAGTGGGGGGATGGCGTTGTGGAACTTTCTGAGGGCAACGAGGATCTCTTTGTGGCGCGTGGTGGGTCTGGTCATTGGCCTTTCTGAGCCTCGGCTTCCTCACCTCTGAAGTGTCGTGAGGCCGGGGAAGGTTTAGATGAAATGCGGAAACGCGCAGAGTGACTGACTGATCCTGGGAACTCCCGTGGATGGAAAGCTGGGTTAGTGACTCCAAAATCACATGGTGGAATTTCTTTCAACGCTTAAATATTTTAAAAATTTGATTGGGGTGGCCGTCTAGTTTAGTCGGTTGAGTCCCACATTGAGTGTGGAGGTTAAAAATAAAATCTTTTTAAAAAATTGATTGGTAGTGGATTATTCTGATACTTCTGAACGCGTGGAAAGTGACGCTGAGAGGCCTTTGTTGGAACATTTGGATGATTCATAGAAAAGTAGGCAGATGAAAAACGATGCTGTTTTCAACTTCAGAGAATATAGAAGATTGCAACAAAGAAGTAATCAGTGCGTTGTCTCTGTGGTGAACGATATTTAGGTATCATTTTTTAAAAATATTTTATTTATTTATTTATTTGACACACAGAGAGAGAACAGAAGTAGGCAGAGAGACAGGCAGGGAGAGAGAGGTGGAAGCAGGCTCCCTGCTGAGCAGAGAGCCTGATGCGGGGCTCCATCCATAGAAGGACCCTGGGATCATGACCTGAGCCGAAAGCAGGGGTTTTTACCCACTGAGCCACCTAGGCGACCCCACCTAGGTATGATTTAAACTATGTTTACAAAAAAAAAAAAAAAATTACCAGACAAGAATATGTATGTACCTATACTCTTTTGATTTATAAATACAATAATTCTTAACAAAATTAATTTGCTGTTTCTGTATTACCAGAAGAAAGGTATTGGGTAAAATAATAGGTTATATAGCATAGGCAGAACTTAATAACTGTTCCAGGGCGCCTGGGTGGCTCAGTGGGTTAAGCCGCTGCCTCCGGCTCGGGTCATGATCTCAGGGTCCTGGGATCGAGTCCTGCATTGGGCTCTCTGCTCAGCAGGGAGCCTGCTTCCCTCTCTCTCTCTCTGCCTGCCTCTCTGCCTACTTGTGATCTCTGTCTGTCAAATAAACAAATAAAATCTTTAAAAAAAAAATAAATAAAATAACTGTTCCAAAGCGGTTTCCTACATAGTTCATTAGGGGCATAGGATGGAAGTCCTAATGAGTCTGGGGACATGCAGCAGCTGGGTGTGAGAAATAGGCCTGGAACGCAGTGTAGACCTCCTTCTCCCATCTATCCATCCAACAGGCCCTTTAGAGCACCTGATACCTACTGGAACTTACCATGTGCTGCCTCAAGAACTAGCTGGATACCCAACACTTGGTATCTTCTACACACACACAGTAGGGAAGAAATCAACAGATGAAGAAGAAAGAAAAATGATTCAAAGAGTGAGGTTTCACAAGGTGGTTTGTCCATAACATTTTCATTCAGGAAACCATTATAAACACTTATGTGGAAAGCCCTGGGGTTAAAAAGATGACTCAGACTAAATCTTTCCCTACAAAGAGATCATCAAAAGTAGTGGATTCAAGATCTGGACTTATTTTCCATAATAAAAGAAAGAGCCAAGTGGTTAACCTGGTTAACCGAGAAAATAGAAAGTCGAAGAAAATACTACGGAAGGATCCATGGAGAAAAAGTCACTTCTGGTTAGGTGTAGGTGTCATAGGAGATCTGAGGAGCGGGGGCTGGCTTAGAACTGCTCTTTCATTTATTCAAACGGACATGGAAGAGGCATAACATGAATGAAATTACCAGGTACATACGAGGAATATTTACTCTTTAAGGTAACTTCATATTTCAGTTTCCTTAAATGTCATTTTCATTATATCATCCTCAGGAAATGAAGAGAACCAGTAATTATACAGAACTTACACAAACAAATGTTTGCTGTAATAAATATTTTATTGTTACTACATCGTTTTTTTCTTTAAAAAACTTTTTTTAGGGACACCTGGGTGGCTCAGTTGGTTGAGCGACTGCCTTCGGCTCAGGTCCTGATTCCGGGGTCCTGGGATAGAGTCCCACATCGGGTTCCTTGCTCGGCGGGGAGCCTGCTTCTCCCTCTGTCTCTGCCTGCCATTCTGTCTGCCTGTGCTTGCTCTCTCTCCCTCTCTCTCTCTGACAAATAAATAAAATCTTTAAAAAAAATTTTTTTAAAGATTTTACTTATTTATTAGAGAGAGAGAGAGACAGAGTAAGAGAGCATGAGAGGGGAGGTCAGAGGGAGAAACAGACTCCCCATGGAGCTGGGAGCCTGACGTGGGACTGGATCCCAGGACTCCGGGATCATGACCTGAGCCGAAGGCAGTCGCCCAACCAACTGAGCCACCCAGGTGCCCCTAAAAAAAATTTTTTTTACAAGATTTTAATTATTTGTCAGAGAGAGAGACAGAGAGAAAGTTCAAGCATGGGGGGGACCTGATGCAGAATTTGCTCCCAGGACCCTGGGATCATGACCTGAGCCGAAGGCAGAGGCTTTAACCCACTGAGCCACCCAAACACCCCTTAAAATTTTTTAAAACGATTTTTATACAGGGACGCTGGGTGGCCCAGTACATTTCTCCCTCTCCCTCTGCTCCTCCCCTCGATTGTGCTCTCGCTCATTCGCTCTCTCAGATAAATAAATAAAATCTTAAAAAAATTTTTTTGTATTTCTTTGAGAGAGAAAGAGCAGAGCTAGAGAGAGAGCATGAGGGGGGAGGACAGAAGGAGAGGAAGATAGAGACTCTCCCCCTCCCTGCCACTGAGCAGGGAGCCTAATGTGGGGCTTGATCTCAGGACCCCAGGATCATTTTCCTAGCTGAAGGCAGATAACCGATTGAGAAATCCAGGTGCCGCTTTATCATTTTTTCAACCCAAGTAATAATTTACACCTTTTGTTACTTTTTGGTGTACTTCTCAAAGAATCTCTTATGGACTGAATCACTAATGTCTTTCCTGGACCCAGGTTTCTGCCCCTAATATAGTATGATGTTTCCCAGTTCTATGTACACTGAAAGTTAATATACAGGGGTGCCTGAGTGGCTCCGGCATTGGGCATCTGCCTTTAGCTCAGGTCGTGATCCCAGAGTCCTGGGATGGAGCCCTGCATGGGGCTCCCTGCTCAGTGGGAAGCCTGCTTCTCCCTCTCCCACTCCCTCTGCTTGTGTTCCCTCTCTCACTGTCTCTCTCTGTCAAATAAATAAATATCTTTAAAAAAGAGTTAATGTACAGAATCTCCCAATTTATGCTATTCTCTCATAAATTAAAAAAAAATATTCTTGGCACCTGCTGCTGGAAGGAAGTTCGCTGGTAAGTGCTACTGAGGAAGTCAAAGGAATAAACATGTAACCCTCTCCCTTTTACTATTAATACAATCTCTAGAGATAGAAAGGAAGGGGATATATGGGGATGGTAGAAGGTTGTGTGATTCTGCCAATAGCCCTTGACTTCCAGGTATGAAAACTTGAAGGGGTTGCCCTGAAGTCCTGCTCTTGGATTCTAAAGCTTGTCTGGCCTGTGGCAATGTGACAGGGCAGTGTGCCCTGTGCTGGCACTGTTAGATTCTACCTGAAAAGCCCTCTCTTCTTGAGGTCAAGCTGGGCTTACTTCAGCAACCACCTCTTTCAGAAAGCCTGTCGTTAAAGAGCTGAGGATAGTTAAACTTCTTCCTTTCACATGTCCAGAGTAGCTTAGGGTTCTGAGAGGGTTTGAATACTTGCCCAGTTGTCCCCACCTACATCTGTCACTGGATAACAGTCCAGAGAGTCAGTCATCCAGTCATTGCAACAGTGTGCTGGAGCCTGGGGGCAAAGCCTTTCCAGTAGGCTACTTTGGAGTTTCAGTCCTGTCATAAAGTAGAACATTTGGCTCAGAGTATTAACTAGTTGTCTGGCTCATAAACAGCAGGACCGAGATTGGAGGTCAGGCCTATCAGACCACCAGCCTAAAGATTCCAGGATCAGCATTCTGAGTTTCTTTCATCAGGAACTAGGGTGGGATCAAAGAAAGAATGGCCATACTGGTGTAGTAGGTGGGAAGTCAGTTTGGCAGCAGAAACTTGAATGGCTCATGGTAAATTTGGGACCTCTTTCCTGTTTAGCTCACCCACCAATAGGTATAGTCTTGAAGCTGGAAGAGTCACTTGTTTTCCCATTTGCTCTAGCATACAGAACCTCGAGGAATCAGAGAGCAAGGAGCCAGAAGAGATCCCAGAATCCTGGTTAGAGCTTCATTTTAGAATAAGGAAAACAGACTCAGAAGGAACAGCACTTGCAGTGCATTCCTTAGGACACTACTATGGTTCTTTGTACAGTATTGGTTCAGAGTCAAGTCCTTCAAGGAGCTCACTGAATAGTATCTCAAAGCCAGGTATTCAAGCCAAGGTCAGCCCCTAAATTGATCTGGAAGCAGCTTTAGAGCATCTCCCTTACCCCCAGAATTAACTCCACTGATCTCTGACCTGCTGGCTTAGTTCATATGGTTAAAATGGCACATTTTAGGGGCATGTTGGTGGCTCAGTCAGTTAAGTGTCTGCCTTCTGCTCAGGTCATGATCCTGGGGTCCTGGGATGTGGATTGGGCTTCCTGCTCAGTGGGGAGTCTGCTTCTCCCTCTCCCTCTGTATGTGCTCTCTTTCAAATAAATACAATCTTTAAAAAATGTAAAAAATGGCAAATTTTTGGTTATAGACATCTTACCACCACCAGCATGTGTGCACACATACACACACACAAAATCAACAAAAAAAAACCCACAAAAAAACCAATGATATGAAATTCCATGCTATTTAACTTCAAGCAATACGATAATATGGAAGTAATTTCTAGAACCAAAATTTATCTTCTCTTTAAGAAACAGAGAATCTAGGGTGCCTGGGTGGTGCATCAGTTAAGCGTCCCACTCTTGGTTTCAGCTCAGGTGGTGGTCCTAGGCTTGTCATGAGCCCCATGTCAGTCTCCACACTTAGAGTCTGACTCTCTCTCTTCCTCTGCCCCTTCCCCCTGCTCTCTCTCAATAAATCTTTTTTTTTTTTTTTTTTTTAAGATTTTATTTGGCAGAGAGAGAGAACACAAGCAGAGGGAGTGGGAGAGGGAGAAGCAGGCTTCCCAGGCCCCTGGGATCATGCCCTGAGCCAAAGGAAGACGCTTAATGACTAAGCCACCCAGGCATCCCTCTCAATAAATCTTTTTTTTTTTTTTTTAAAGATTTTATTTATTTATTTGACAGAGAGAGATCACAAGTAGGCAGAGAGATAGAGAGAGGAGGAAGCAGGCTCCCCGCTGAGCAGAGAGCCCGATACGGGACTCGATCCCAGGACCCTGAGATCATGACCTGAGCCGAAGGCAGCGGCTTAACCCACTGAGCCACCCAGGCGCCCCCCTCTCAATAAATCTTAAAAAAATCCCAAACACACAGAAAATCCTTCTCAGACACCCCAGTGTTACCACCAACTTCTGCGTTTAAACAGTTGCTTGTAGTCTGTTTCCAAATTATCTAACCCCAACAGCATGGACATCTATAGCCATAGGCTTAGGAGATCTGCAGAGTGTAAGGGCCTCAGAACTGGGTATCTTAAACAAATAACATCCTTGCAAATAAGGATTTAAACTTAAGACGACGATCGCAGCATGTGTGCATTTGTTTGAAAAATTATTCTGGGCCATTTTCTTCAAACCCATCTCATGCTTTCTGGGCTCTCCAAAATAAACACTTCCCTTTAAGGTTAGACCACACCAGTATGTCTCAAGGTCTTTGGTTGGATTAATTCATTACCAAATGAAGATCTTCAATTTGAGCAACCTCCCCAACCCCCAGCCCCTGCTTGTTTTTTAGCTTTTTGGACAAGGTCAGTTTCAAAGGGAAATCTAAAGAGAATGATAAACCTTCTTTCTAGAAAGACCCAAATTTTAAAGGGTACATGAACCTCAGTTTAGGAAATTTGGTTCTAAAAGGCCAGTGGCATTGCTACCAACCACACAAAAAATACAAGGGCAAAAAAACCAAACCAAACCAAAACCCAAACCGTTGAGGATCATGGACACCATGCAAAACACACAGGCTGACTAAAAACACCACCTGGATGGCTGTCTTCAAAAATAAGATGATGGGGTGTCTGGGTGGCTGTCAGTTATGTGTCTGCCTACAGTTTAGGTCATGATCCCGGAGTCCTGGGATCAAGCCTGTTACCCCCAACTCTCCTGCCGCTCCCCTTGCTTGTGTGCACTCTAATAAACAAAATCTTCAAAAAAAAAAAAAGAAAGGTAACTGTGAGGGGTGCCTGGCTGACTCAGCTGGAGACTCCTCTACACACTGGTGTGACTCTTGGGTCTTGCGGTTTTGAGTACAATATCCTCGTTGGTGGGGATTACTGAAATAAACTTAAAAATATTGTTGCCACTATTCCAAAAAAAAAAAAAGGGACAAAGACAATTTTTACCCATGATGATTTATTCTCTACAATACTTTGTTAAAGAGTTCAATGATTTGCACTCAGAAGTTATATAGCCAAGAGGCAACCAAGTGTAATACAAAGAATTGGTCTGAAGTCTTTGCACTAAAGGCCATACAAAGTCTCTTGCTTCAGGGAAGTAAGAATGAAAATAAACAAAACAAAACACATAGCTCCCTAGGCTCCAGAATCTCAATAGAAAATAGCATCAACAGTTAGTGAAAGTGTAGGTGTTAACACATCATGGAAAACAGGTCTTGTGCAAATATTAAAATTAACACCCAGGACTTCTGTATAGATGATTTTTATTATAAACAATAAAATATATGTAATGTCTCAACTACAAACCTTTCACACTGAAAGGTTCTCTAACATGAGTTGCTTTAATATTATGAAGCGAAAAAGTTTAAGAACCTCACAGTGGAAACAATCCAACACCGACAAATCCTAGTGATCAAAGACATTCTCTTTTAGTTAACATAAAACAAGAACAATTCATAATTACAGAGAGAATGTCCTAGCTGTGGGTATTATGAGACAAGCCAACTTTCCAGACCAAAAGGCACTCACAGCTAGGGATGAAACAAACTCCGAACTGAACCAGCCAACATGGGCTGGTTCCTTTACAGCAGTTACATACTATTCAGCTTGAGCAGCCCAAGGACAAAGTAAACACCAAGCAGAAAACATTCCCTTCTTTTTACACCTGCCACTCACACCACATGTACTGGCCACCCTCATCACTGCTTTGGTCAAGCGTGTGGAAGGCAGTTCAGTTCCAGTTCGGAGCTGTCATCTCCCTATGCAAAGCTGCCACATGGATGATCCAGACTTAGTATTTTTCCTGAGAGCCACCTGTCCCACATCTTATTGAGGTGACCATGACCATACACTTTCAGACTGCTTCCTGACTAGGCCCCATTCAGGACAGACACGGACAGTGGCATTTCTTATGGGGCCAAATAGTTTTACTTGGTCGATTCCTGGGTCCCTCTGACCAGACCAGAGGGACTTGAGCATCTCCACTGCTGGACTTGTATGGGAGCATGAGGGAATGTGCAGGGAGTAAGGCTTCTTTACTCCAAAACCAATGAGCCCACTTCAGTGTGGTGCTGGGCTTAATCAGCCCAATTCTTGTGCACTGATTTTTTCCCCCATTTCGTGGGTTTTAAAATTTTCTGTTCATTTCTTAAACGGCAGGTATCCTACCCCACCCGCAATAAAATAAAATAAAAAACATACTATACATTGGGGAAGACAAATAGGGCAACATTTCTACAAGAAAAAAATAGGCTTGAAGAGCATGGCACTGTAGTAAATGCTTGCATGACCAGTCTCACTGAGCGTGCTCAGGGGTGAAAGTTTAGCACCATTTTTTTTGCTTTTTTTTAATCTTTAGAAATTAAACACAACTTTTAACAGAGAACACTTGAACAGTAATGAGTGTAGCCCTATGTATCAATACTGTTGTACAAATTGGAGGTGGGTAGTTTAGACCAGAGCTGACCACCCTGACATCAATCCATGGCACCTAAGAGTAACTATCGTCACATCTGTTTGTGAACAAGACATTTATTATTCTCAGCAGCAGGAAATCACGAAACAATCCCTTAATCTTCAAAAGCTTTTTTTCATTAACCTTGCAAGGGAAAAGTGGCAGGATGCCAAGAACGCAGCACAACAGTTAAGATAGGGTGGTGCTGCCTGACCTGGGCATCCTGAAGTCAGCCCACTTCCCTTGCACATTCCATATCCTCATGAACAGCAGAGGATGGTACCAAGCAAATCTGCTCACCCTCATCCATTTCCTCCCAAGAAATGAGACAGCAATACCTAGAATGGCAAGTGTGTCGTTTCTTGGATTATGTCCCTGCTTCCCCTCCCCCATTTCTGGCAGAAGAAAACTCAAAATTTCTTTTGATTTGGATATTTGCCCATTTTGGAAAGCCACACCATCACCACATAAACTTTAAAAAATAAATTAAATCAAAACAATGGTGTTCACCGGATTGACACCCAATCCACTTCAAGAGTTCTCTAAGCATGTTGTTGAAAACCACTGTATCACCCTCCAGGTCCTTTCTTCCAATTGGCCACCTCTTCCTGTGAATCTTTTCAGCAGTGCCTCTGTGACGTTTCCAAAGCATTTTCCAAGTCCCCAGCTTCTATGAACTCTGCCACCAAATGAGGGAGGAATAGGCAAGAGGGAGGAGAAACCTGCTGACAGCTATTTGGAATCAGCAACAATGGGGAGGGGAAATATGCCACATGAAAGTCTGAATGACCTAGAATAAAATGAGCTATTTGGAACTTTGCCACGGTGGGGTGAAGATTCCCAGCATGTTAGGCAAGATAAAGATTCATTTTGTTTAATTACATTGCTTTGTTCTAAAGTCCTGGAAAGGACTGAAACAGCAACAGTCTTCCCACTTCTCCAGGCAAACTAGACAAAGGAACTCCTCTGCTTAAAGGTCCCTCAGGATGTTTGCCTGAAAAGAAAAACAGCTTGGAGACCCTGGATTCTCTCCTATGACAATGTGTCCTTCTAAAGCCCAACCCAGGTGCTTGTTGGAAAACCTATGCCTTCTGAGAACCTAGATCCAGCTATAGGCACTGCTACCAGTAGAGGAGTGAGGTAGCCGGGTGGTAAGGAAGAGGTCTCTCCTTTCTCACTGCATGCAGCGATGATTTCAGGACCTCCCAAGGGCATCCCAGTCCAGTCCTCAGCAGGCTACACCACAGAGCTCTGTTCAATACCAGGAGACTCAATGCAGGAAGAGTGCCAGAAAATCCAGCTGAGAGTGGGATGAGAATTAAAACCTTCGAGGCTAATTGAGCAATGAGATCTGCCACGCCATCCAAAGGGCTTCTGATCTTGATGTGGGTCTCTGTCCAGGAGCCTCAGAGGACTCATGGTGCCCACGTTCAACCCTAACATGGCGTCCACTTATGAAGCATGGAGGTTGTAATCAACTCTTGGTACGCAATAAACTGGAAGTTTAAAAAAGGAATTTAAAACAACCTAAAAATGTTTCTTGTTGGTCTCCGTTGCCCAGACTGCCAGGGGAATACACCTACTTGATCTGGGGAGGCTATAGGGGTGTGTGTGGGGTAAGCCTTCGTGAACCACCAATTCCGGCTTCCACTGTGTGGCCAACACAGAGGCAGCAAATCAGCAGTGGCACCTGCATGCCAAGGGTCTTCTGAACCCACACGGTAATTCTCACTAGTCATGGAGGAGCCCCAATCCAACGGAACCCCATATTGAGGAAAGGCTGAGATAAGGCTTGGGCCCCTCAAGTTCTGTTTCATTCAGTATAACCCCACCCCCCCTCAGTCAGCTGGAGGCAGACTTGGCAACGGAAGCTAGCATCATAAAATGGTGCAGTAATAGAAGTAACTGGACCAGGAAGAGGAGGCATCTGCTCCAATGATGTCATAGCCATTGGTGGCCACAGGGGGGTGGGACTGGTCATGCAGCCGTGTGTCAGGAGTAATGATTGTAGAGGGGCGGGGCATGAAGAGTGCCATTCTGGAAACAGTGCTGTCGAGAAGCAATATACTCTGCATAACTGATTGTCACCTTCTCACTTCGGTACCTGTATAAGGAAACAGGAAAGGGTATTAGGAACCTCAAACTCTTCATTCTGTAAAGTCACTCAGCAGAGAAAACCAAAAGCTTATTCCACATTTTGAAAGAATAAAAATGGAAGACCAAGAGCAATCTTACTTACAGAAAATGAAAGACAGCACAAGAAAACAATGTTGTTATTACAAATGAACAAGATGAAAAAGCACAATCACAATTCACCCCTGAGAATGTATTTTCTGCACATCCCACCTTTAAACACTACTTATCAGGCTGCTCTTAAGCAATCTGCTACTGGGGTCTGGATGAAGAATGTCAAGGTCAAATTACACGGGTGGCAGACTGGAAGATGGCTATACCAATGCCCAGCGCAAACTGCATATCTACTGCATAAAATGTGATAAATTTGACAGAAATGCAACCTTAACTTGCAGAAAAGCAACAAACAAGTTATTTATAACTAAAAGGGGCACAGATACCTAATTCTGGGTCAAATTCTGATGAAGCAGGTTAAAGGATCCTGGGGCTATAAAGGACGGGTCTCAATTCCCAGATGAATATGCCATATCATATCACAGGGTCATCAGAACAGAATTCATAGCACTTTGGCTTTGCTCTGGAAAGAGCCATGAGTCAGGATGCGAAGCATGGGGTGTTACAAACCTATGGAGCCTACTACAGACCACAGGAGCTGGGTGTGACAATCCTTACCCAGAGCCATCTCTTTCCCACTGTAATCACTCCTCCACTGCAAGGTGATTATTCCTGAATTTTGACAGGGAAATGGCTGTTCAAATAAATTATAATAATAATAATAATAATAATGCTTTGTATTTGAAGTTTTTTCTTTCTTTTTTTTTTTTTTTTTGGAATCCAAAGCATTTCAAAAACACTGGGTTATCTTCCAAATAGACCTGTGAGGTTAGTATATGATTATTCAGTATTTTACAGATGAGGGGGCCAACAGAGGCCCACAGAAGCCCATAGAAGCTAAACCTCTCAGTGTTTCCGATTTCAGTAGGGATGGCAAGAGAACTGACATCTACTGACCACCTATAATTATTGCCAGGCCCTGGGCTAGAAATTCTTCATACATTACCTTATCACACTCTAAAACAACCCCAAGGCATTATCATTCACTTCTTACATACAGGAAAGTCCCCCCCCCCCCCCCCCCCAGAGAGGCAGAGTAAGTAACTGGCCCAGGTGTCACACAGTTAAGCAGTGGTGGAGCTGGGATTCAGACTCCAAGTCCGTGTGCATTCTACTACACTGAGGTACCCTCTCCCAACGAGAGGGGTATTTCCTTGTAACTCTCTGTGAACACTCTCACTGTTAACATGCCACCTGTATCTCCTGCCACCTGACTGCATGTGACTTCAACTGACCCTGGACCTCTGCGCTGACAGCCTTCATTGCTGACCTCAGTCTGCCCCCTTTAAGTCTCCCAAGCAGTGGGTCTGGTGAAGACATCCACCACCTGATTGTGGCTTGAACTCTGCTCCAGCTCTGCCATCAACTCAGCTTCAGAGATGCCCAGGACACTGGGAAATCTTTGCCTTTGCTGCCATGCTTCCTCCCAGCTTAAACCTGACCCAGATCTCTTTATTTGAGGGACATTAGTGGAGAAAATTCTTTCTAGTCCTTTCCATCAAAAGTATCCTCCATCCAACCCAAGCTAAATTAAAATGACAAGGAAAATGAGACAGTGGGTTACCTGGTAAGTTTGATCGTTTTTCTGAATTCACTGGTAATTGGAGCCTTAAAGCCACCTTTCCTGAGCAAGGAGTCTATTGTCTGGATCTGATCCCAGTCTGAGGAGAAGAGAGGCACACTGAGGTCAGTGCACGATGACATAAGAGTAGGGTATGTTCTCAAATGGCAAGAAAAGAGAAGCAGCCAGGTATGCTAGGGTCAAGGGGAGCTCTGGACAATGACCCCACATCCCTAGAGCCCCGTCTGCCTTAGTGACATCCAAGTAGAATCAGAGACATGAGATGTTAACTGGACAAACACCAAAAAGGCTGTACCCAGGCCCCCTGCTCTTGTGTCTTTCTTGTCAGATGTGATCCCACTTTAATTATCTAGGAGTAAACATGGTCTCAACTTAAGACTGGCCTGCTGGTCTAGTGCTGGTAACCAAGGCTGTTCTGTGAGAGGAGAGAATTAAAATTCTGTAGCCTGTATGTCTTTGCGTGGCCTTCCTTTACTTTGATGATTTCTAGGAGTCCTGTTATCTATTACAGAGAACTGACAGCAGGAAGGATGCCAATCCTTCATGAAGGACAGGAAAGTTGTTCACACATACATCATTGTGTTGTTCCTGCACGTTTTTAACAGATAAAACCAAACACATCAAAACTGAAAACCAAAGAGAAACCCCTAAATTACACCCAATTTTTAAATTTTGCCAAAAAATTTTCAAAAGGCACAAGTAATCAGATAATCTGTTACCGCCACATCTCACTGTTAGGAAATATTTATGGTGTCCCTTTTTGTACAAAAATGTTAGACTTATGGCCTCAAAGTGGCTAAAAGGCTTCCTTTTTATCCTACATCCACACTGCTTCTGAAGTTTAAACACAACCATGATGGAAACCAATAAGGCAATCACTCTCCAAATAATTAGTTCACTGATACACTGAACTGGATATTTCTCTTTATTCCAGGTTTACACCCAATAAATACTGTGTTTTACATGTTATTTTCAAAAACAGACAGGAGAGGAGGAAGGGAAGGTGGGAAGGATGAAGAGAGAAAAGAAACTGGGTTACACATCACAGAGCACACAAGCAACACTGAAAGGTATTCTTCTAAATATAGAGAAGATTATGTTTTGCCTTTTAACAAGTATAACGCTGTCTAATAATTAATGATCAAAAATTCAACATCCACTGATATGGGCAACTTCCCTTTACAATGGACTCTATAATATGGTCCAATTGATGGGTGGAATTTTGCTACAATTACCTCTAGTTTTGGGGGCCAAGGAATAAAACTTTTCACTGAGAGGAAGTGAAACAAGAGGGTAAGGGAAGTCTTTACCCCTTTTCTTCCCCAGCTCCTGCATATTTTGGGAGTTTATTTCTCATTTTATAAAACTTTGATAGACACTAAGAGGAAGAAAGGTACTCATTCTTTGTTGCAGTTGGGCTCAAAGACAATAAATGCCACTTTCCTGCCTTTAAACGGTGACACTGAATAGTATCCTTCATTGAAATTCCATTTGTAAAACTCACCTTGTTCCTTAGCAACCTCAGGTAAGTATGTGGCTGTACGTTTGACGCCTTTTTCATTGATGAATTCAATTCGAATCCCATGGACCCCTACCTACAGGAGAAATAATCAAATAAAGAGCATTTACTTACTCTAATGGAACTTCAGGCAACCACGTTTAATTGACACTGTCCCCTGACCAGCTCGATCCAAGTCTGAGAAAAGGAGACCTGCTCCTTTTTCATGACTCTTTGCCTCAGGTATAGAAGCCAAAGTAATTTCAGCTCTCCAAGTATGAGGGTTATAGAAATAAATTCTCTCAACCACTTATCCAATAATCTGAACTATTCCACCTTTAATCTATTCCATTGAACATACCACAGGGTTTTCATCTAGGCTCATGACTCCACACAACTCTTACTCAAGGGCTTACAGGAGGGATCTGGAATGCTCTTTATCCCCAGTATCATATCCTATTAGACGTGGGAGAAGGCTATGGAATAGGAGTGGACTGGGAAGACACAGGAAAAGAAAGACTTCACATTTCTTCCCACTTCTAAGATCACAGCAGTTTTCCTATCACCTTTGTGGCCCCCAGGTGCTTCCAAACTGAGCTTTAACATTCTTGTACCCTCTCTCAATAAAGGAGATACATTACCATGTACTAACCCGAACCCAAATGCAACGAGAGATGCAGAGTTCCAAATGCGGCTGTTCTCACCTCCCAGTCCAGGTAATCACTGGCATCCTCAAAGTTAGTAAGGAGGGAGACAGAGCAGAAAAGTTTAGGCAGCTCCTCTCGGGTCAAGGGGGGAAATCGGCTGTCCTTAAGTGCACTGGAGGGGGACAGAAAACATAAGTGAGGCTGCTCTGGAGCCGAGAGCCAACATTATGTGCCTGAAAATTTATGAATCCTGAGCTAAGCAGAGAATATTGATTATCTATCCGCACTAATATGCTAAAAATAACTTGATGCTATTAAATGTCTACACTTGAACAGCTGAGTGACTCACCAGATTAAAGCCCCCGTACACCCTGATTACCAAAAAGAGAACACTCAAACTTTACCATTTAGAAGAAATAAAGTCAGGCAGTTGTTTCAATTCTAGCCAATTTATCTATAGAGCTTATGTCTGGTGTCATTACCTGGTTAACGTGTATTCCCTGAGTCCTGAATGAAGATTCATGGCTGAGAAGGTCCCAATGCAGCCACGAAGCCGCTTGTCCCGCCCTGTCTTCCATGTCACAAAAAGCGGACTACAAAAGCAAAACAAAAAACATTCTCCAGCCCCAAATCAATCATGGGTAGTAACAAAACCTTTGCTTTTGCCCCATTCATTTCTGTTATTCCCCAAAAGGACTGTTTTGTGAGTTGTGGCTATCTGAAGGACTCTGCCTTTCTGGGACTGTGTAGTCTCTGGATGGAGAGAGAGGGGAGTCCACAGTAAGACAGTGTGAAGAAAAGAGCTCTGTGCAGCCCTTCCTATGACCCTTGCTGATACTTTTAATACACTTTGACATGTCTGTGCTACTTTCCTTTCCCTCTGGCCAGGACTCAACTTCTAATTTTCCAAGTCTTTCTCCTTTTCTTTACTCTATTTTTTTTTTTTTTAAGATTTTATTTATTTATTTATTTGACAGAGAGAAATTACAAGTACACTGAGAGGCAGGCAGAGAGAGAGAGAGAAGGAAGCAGGCTCCCTGCTGAGCAGAGAGCCCGATGCGGGACTCGATCCCAGGACCCTGAGATCATGACCTGAGCCGAAGGCAGCGGCTTAACCCACTGAGCCACCCAGGCGCCCCTCTTTACTCTATTTTTAGGAGTGTCCATGTTCCCCAGTTACTTGACACTGGGCCTGCATAACTTCCCCCCATTCCCTGCAACCCCCCATTACTCCCCTAATTATCTCTGCCCCTTGTCCTGCTCTTAAATGTTCGGGGTAAAAAAAAAAACCAATGTTTCTGCAAGAAAGCCTATTATTAGAAGCTATCACTTTCTACTTCTTGGCCAAAGTCATGCGTTGTCACTGTCAAGCTACATCAGACTAGAGGTAACAGAATTTTTTATAAACAGGTTACAGAGCTATCTCTTCATCCTGGTATTTCCTCTGTACTCCTATGCCTTTATTTCTCAGACTGAGCAAAATACTTCAAAAAATCAACTTAAATTTTTAAAGCTATCTACTTTGGTCACTGTTACTAAGCAGATCTGCTGCCTATCTTTTCCTTATAGTACACACCTGAACAGCACGAAAGTTTTTGTCCCCAAACCTACTCAAAACCCCTCAAGAATTTCACTGCACGATGGAAATATAAACCCCTGAATAAAACAGCCCATTCCCTACAACACTGCAGCCACACCTACTCTTCCAAGTCCACATCCCTCTCTTGCGTGGGACACACCTGATCCCATAAGGATTAAGGCTTAGAATCGCCTCCTGTTCAGTCAAGAATTTTCTGACCATGGTATCCCATGGAAATATGTCCCTAAAAAGTTACATTTCTCTACATATTCTTTCCTCTGACACAATCGCACAGGAATAACTTTCCCTCTACTTCTGTCCAATGTGCCATAACACATTATTTAGCTTTGTGTGTGTGATTTGCCAACTTGTTAAGTCTCCCAAAAGTGAGGACTTTTTCTTCATACTCTCTCCATTCCCTGACCAGTGGGGCTATGCTTGCTCCAATATGGCATTAACAGCTGAATGAATGAGTGATCTTAGGTCAATGAATGCTCCAAAAACATCTCTTCCCGTGTTCTTTTAAAGCCAATTCAGGGGCACCTGGCTGGATGGGTCAGAGGAACAGACTCTTGATCTCAGGGTTGTGAGCTCCAGCCCCAAGTTACATATGGAGATTACTTAAAAATAAAATCTTAAGGGGTGCCTGGGTGGCTCAGTGGGTTAAAGCCTCTGCCTTCAGCTCGGGTCATGATCCCGGGGTCCTGGGATCGAGTCCCGCGTTGGGCTCTCTGCTCAGCAGGGAGCCTGCTTCCCTCCTCTCTGCCTGCTTGTGCTGTCAAATAAATAAATAAATAATCTTAAAAAAAAAAAAAACCACCTTAAAAAAATTTATATTGTATATACAGACACACACACACACACACACATCTATCTACCTCGACAACAGCCAAAGTATGGAGAAAACCCAAATGTTCCCTAACAAATGGATAAAAATGTGATATATATTATATGCAATGGAATATTACTCAGCCATCAAAAAGAACGAAATCTTGCCATCTGTAATGACGTGGCTGGAGCTAGAGTGTATTATGCTAAGTGAAATAAGTCAGTCAGAGAAAGACAAATACCATTATGATTTCACTCATATGTGGAATTTAAGAAAGAAAACAGATGAGCATATGGGGAAGGAAGAAAAAAAAGGAGAGAAACAAGCTGTAAGAGACTCAATGGTACAGAACAAACTAAAGGTTGATGGATGGAGGTGGATGGGACAATGTGTCTCATAATTAAAAAAAAATGTAAATGATATTCACATTTTTTTTTTTTACTTATTAGAGAGAGAGAGAGCGAGCGAGCGAGTGCACACGCGTGCATGTGCACAAGCAGTGGGGAGCGGCAAAGGGAGAGGGAGAAGCAGGCTCCCCACTGAGCAGGAAGCCTGACATGGAGCTTGATCCCAGGACCATGGATCATGACCTGAGCAGAAGGTAGACACTTAACCAACTGAGCCATCCAAGGTGTCCCTATGGGTGATGGGTATTAAGGAGGGTAATTGTGGGGCACCTGAGTGGCTCAGGT
Organism: Mustela lutreola; assembly: GCF_030435805.1. Lineage (NCBI taxonomy): Eukaryota > Metazoa > Chordata > Mammalia > Carnivora > Mustelidae > Mustela > Mustela lutreola. The sequence goes on from NC_081292.1 coordinate 96,499,003, forward strand.
GGCTAAGTATCGGACTGTTGGTTTTGGCTCAGGTCATGATCTCAGGGTTGTGAGACTGAGCCCTATGTCAGACCCTGCTTGGGGAGTTTGCTTGAGATTCTCTCTCCCTCTCCGTGCACACCCCTCCCCCCCGCTCACATGCTCTCTCTCTCTCTCTACAAAAAATAAGTAAATCTTTAAAAAAAAAAAGGGGGGGGGCACTTGTTATTATGAGCACTGGGGTTATATATAAATGATGAATCATTATATTCTACTCCACAAACCAATATTGCACTGTAAGTTAACTCTCTAAAATTTAAATTAAAAAAAAAGAAAAGGAAGGAAAGAAGGCCAGGTAGCTCAGAGTTACTTCCAATTCTGTGGAAGAAGAAAACACAGGCATGGATTACTTCACTTTATACAAACTCCGTTTAAATCACTGATCCCAGTTCGGGACAAAAATGATGGGAGTCTTGTGGTAAAAACCAGTAAAGCAGATTCTGACATTCTTGGTGGGGTATGAGTAGCCATGTGGGATCACCATGGGATTACTGATGAACAAAGTGAGGAGACTCTTATTAAGAGCATCATACCTCCCAATAAATGTGCTCCTATTCTCTAGCCTGGCCCTCAGACACTTCCAATTCTCTTGGACTTCAACACCTGGGTCCACAATGATGTTATGTGTGGTATCTTCACTCAAGAGGTTGAATTACCTACCCACTGCAATATAAAACCAACAAACCAAAAGAAGAACCAAGAACAAAATCCTAATTTCTACAACATTACCTTAAAAACAAACCTAGACCTCTGCCAAGTGTAACCTAGACCTCTTCTGTTACTGAATCCAGGTATTGTTCTAGATATTGTCTAGACATTTCTCATTATCCTCTGCCTGAATGATACTAAAGCTTTTTATAAGTGCCAGACTCTCTCAAGAGAACAACCCAAGAAAGAGAGCATCATGGCTTTCTTAATGTCCCCTGCACCTGACTGATTTACTCACTAGGGGTCATTGGTGAATCTAGGAAGTCGTGGCTGTGGGAAGCCATAGAGGTGACAGTAGAGGACGTCAAAGCAGTAGCAGCACATCTCTGCAGTCACCACCAGATTCTTGGTGGTGTTGGCAGTTCCATTGGGCCGGGGAAGAGGGCTCAGCGCTCCCGATGCGGGATTCATTCGTGTAATGGGAGAATTTCCAGGTCCCAGAGTTAAGTCCGACACATTCTCCCGACCACTGCTGCTATCCACATGCTGGTGGTTTTGAAGAGGTCCTGAACTAGAGCCGGGGACAGTTGTGGACTGGTTCCCGTGACTATGTGTTCCACTTCCAGATAACTTGGGCTTCTTAACCCCACAACAGCCTGCTGCCAACTTGGGCTCAAGTGGAGGAACACAACGTCTTTTTCCCATCCTGATTCAGTGCTCGAGGTCTGGAATGCTGCAGAACCCTGACCAAAAAGAGAACAGTTACACATTAATTCAAAAGGTTAGTTAAAAGGAGAAAACAAAAATAAAAAAGAAAGCGTCTATGTAGAAAGTCACCAAATTCTTTTTCTCATCCAGTCACCAGATCACGAAAGGCTGTGGACCAGCATGACTGGAAGAGATCCTGAGTTGCAGACTAGGGACGTCTAACCTTTTCCTAAAGAACTATTTTTCCTTTCTATAAAGCCTTATGATCATCACAGATGGAGGCAAGCAACGAGCAGCCCCTCTAGCCCAGGACTCCCTAGGGCAGAAGGGCGGGCGGGTGGCAGCCATTGTGGAGCTGCACGAGGACATTTCAAGATTGCAAGATAGCAATGGACCTGTCAGACTTTTCATCACTGCAGTTCTCTATCTTTTAGGGCCTCCAAATTAGACCACCCTATTTTTAAAGAGTCCCAGAGGAATCTTCATGCTTCTCCTTGTTAACCACATCCTTTCAGCATTTTACTCATCACTAACCTAAATCTGTGATTTCAGCCCTAGACCCGAGTGAATATGAAAAGCAGTTAGCTGCCATTCTGAAAAGAGCACACCTTCCAACACAAGGCTCCCACCTTTCCATCCTCACAGCTCTCATTCTCCGATGCCTTGCTCATTTTCTTTGGTTGTCTGAACTCACTCCAATGTCTACACATCTTTCTATCCTTTCAAAACCCCAATTCAAAAAAAGCTACAACCTAGTAGGAACCTTTATTCACACAAATGACCCAAGCTTCACAGGCCTTTTGTGAGGTAGCCATTTCCTCCCTGTCACAGCAAGGCAGATGCATGCAAAGCACTCAGCTTAACAATGTGTGGCAGCGGATGGGCCAGGAAACCAGAACACCCCATCTGATGATGTAAATGGAAGGAAGGAATTTTTTTTTACTGAATTTTTTTTCTTAAACAGCCTAAAGTAAAAATGGACAGTTATAACACAACCAATATTCCTTCTCTGAGTCAACAGAATCAGGAAAATATATCCTAGTTATTTCAATGTCAATAATACCAAAGTTTGTAAAATTCTGCTGACTTGAGAGAAAAGCACACTTAAATCTCTCTGTGATTTGGACATATAACACATTAATTGCCTTTTTAAAAAAAAAACATAATTTGCCATTTTATGCACTGCTCTGTAATATAGTATTTTGGTTGTAAATTCTACAACCTTTTTTTTTAAAAAAGATTTTATTCATTTATTTGACAGACAGAGATCACAAGTAGGCTGAGAGACAGGCAGAGAGAGAGAGAGGAGGAACAGACTCCCTGCTGAGCAGAGAGCCCGATGTGGGGCACGATCCCAGGACCCTGGGATCATGACCTGAGCCGAAGGCAGAGGCTTTAACCTACTGAGCCACCCAGGCGCCCCAATTCTACAACCTTTTAATCAAATTAGATATTTACATGCCCATCTGCAAAGCCATTATCTCTACACAAATAAGTTGTCACTTTAGGCTGAATGAAATACAAAAAATTCACAAGTTTTTTTTTTTTTAAAAGATTTTATTTATTTATTTGACAGAGAGAGAAGACGGAGGGAGGGAGGGAACACACAAGCATGGGGAGAGGGAGAAACAGGTTGTCCAATGGGCAGGGAGAACGATGTGGGCATGACCTGAGCTGAAGGCAGACGCCTAAGTGACTTAGCCACCCGGGCGCCCCTATTTTTGTTCTTGATATATGCTGATCTATAACAAAATACTATTTTTGTACTTAGGGCAATTCTTAGTGAGATGAAAATTGCTTGTAGCTGAGGGATAATAGTTTGTATACTTCAATGTCTAAATTGACACAGGTTTCCTTTTGAGAAAGTCTTAGGTAAGTACCTACCCCTCCACCACCAATGACAAGTAACCACCTCCCACCACCACCAATGACAAGTTTGTTTCTGAGTGTGGATGTTGCTGTCTTTCTTGTTTAGACTGTTAAAAGACGGAGAACTGTCTTGGGTTAAAAATGCTGCCTCCAGAGCCAAATGGTCTGTTCAAATTCTGATTCCTCCGGGATCAAGCTCTCTATGACTCAGTTTCCTCAGTATGGGAATAATAGTACTTCCTACTTGCCTCTTGGGGTTTTCGGAGAATTAAATTAGTTTAATATGCATAAAGTGATTCAAACAGTGCCTGGTACCTAGTAGGTGGCAATATATCTAGCTGCTCTTATCACCTAGGCTCATATTTCACTGTCCCATTAGGATGGAAATCCTAGAGAGCCAGGAATCCGTTACGTACTTTAGCACTTAGATCAGTGCTTGCTCTCAACAGGTACGCTTTAAATATTACACTGAATCCTCGAAACCATTCAGCAAGGCAGACGATGTTACTACCACTTCACAAAGGAGGAAACTTGCGCTTAAGAAGCAGGATAACTTCCCCAAATCAAAACTGCCACTAAGTGGCAGAGTTAGGATTTGGACCACAGTCTGTCAGCCTCCAAGGCTTGGGTCCTTCCACCAAAGTCACAGAGAAGATGAGGTCTGCCAATAATATCCATTGGATTCAGTCATTTCCCAAGAGCTTGAATTACACTGGATTATATTCAAGGGTATACTAAAACTAACTTAATAGTTCACAGAATCCTGTCAATAAAAACAGAGCAGGAGGGGCGCTGGCTGGCTCAATTGGAGCAGCATGCAACTCTTGATCTCAGCATTGTGAGTTCAAGCCCCACTTCGGGTACAGAGATTACTAAACAAATTAAAAATAAACAATAAAACAAAATGGCCTAAAAAATGACCTAAGCCCAAAGCCAACATCTTAAACCACGACCGTGAAAATGATCAGTGCCCCTGCCACTGCCATTAGTCTGAAGTGGATGTCACTGGCTACCTTGAAGGGGGGCTTAAGACATGCCCCCCCTTAATTAATTAATTTTGAAGATTTTATTTATTTGACAGATAAATAGAGAGCGAGCACAAGAAGCAGGCAGAGCAGCAGGTAGAGGGAGAGGGAAAAGCAGGCTCTCCGCTGAGCAGAGAGCCCAATGTGGGGCTCAATCCCAGAACCCTGAGACCATGACCTGAGCCTAAGGCAGAGGCTTTAACCCACTGAGCCACCCAGGCGCCCCTAAAGACATGTTTTTAAGGAGGCCAATATTTTACTTATCTGTTGGCCTAAGGCAAATAATGAGTGACTTACAGGTGAAGAATGTGAAGGAAATGAGAGTGCAGTTAGTAAATACTTATTTAGATTATCAACCCTGTCTACCAATTTGATCAAAACTTTCTCTTTGAGGGATCTCCTGGATGGCTCAATTGGTTAAACGTCTGCCTTTGGATCAGGTCATGATAGCAGGGTCCTGGGATAGAGTCCTGTATGGGGCTCCTTGCTCAGCAGGGAGCCTGCTTCTCACTCTGCCTGCTGCTCCCCTGCTGGTGCACTCTTTCTCTCCAACAAATGAAATCTTAAAACAATGACAACAAAAATATAACTTTCCCTTTAAGGTTCTTTTAATCCTACTCCAACAAAGTGAGCCATCTCACCACAACAAAGCAGTCTCCAACTCAGCTCCCAGGACTGCCCTCCAATGACCTAAGAGATACTAGTTTCTCCAAAAGCTGGGCTTCTGAGAGTACAGCCTAAGAGAACTCAGAACAGTATTTCAATACAACAGACTAACCAGTTAAAAACAAATTACTCCTAATGATGCATTCTACCTTTTCTAAAGCTGCATGTGCATTTGTTCTTACCCTTCCCCCAAACTTCATGTAAACTACCAACATTGGTTCTTTGATATAGGAGTTCCTGAATGGAAACTATGAAGTCGATTCGTATGAAATAATTGGAATCGGGTATAAAAACTTTTCTTTCCTCTGTTGCTCTGGGCTGGGTGGCTTACCATGCCACCTCAATCCCAGACAGCACTGAACGCATCAACCACCTTTATTAAACACATATATCACTGAGACCCTTCTAAGCCTTTAGCTGGTTTACTCTTTCAAAGCTAAACTCAAGGGCCATTTCTTTTTTTTAAAGATATTTTTTATTTGACGCAGAGAGAGCACACAAGGGGGAACGGCAGGAGAGGAAGAAGTGGGCTCCCCGCTCAGAAAGGAGCCCAACGCAGGGTTCAATCCCAGGACCTGCAATCATGATCTCAGCCCAAGCAGGTGCTTAACCAACTGAGCCACCCAGGTGCCTCAAGGGCTATTGTTTTAAAAAAATATTTTATTTATTTGAGATTGTGTGCACACACATACACGGGGAGGTGTGGAGGGAGAGAGACAAACAGACACCATACAAAGCATGGAGCCTGATGTGGGGCTCCATCCAGGACCCTGAGATCATGACCTGACCCAAAATCAAGAGTCAGACACTTAACGCACTGAGCCACCCAGGCGCTTCTTGAGGGCCACTTTAAAAAACCAGCAATGGGGTGCCTGGGTGGCTCCGTGGGTTAAGTCTCTGCCTTCCGGCTGGGGTCATGATCGCTGGGTCCTGGGATAGAGCCCCGCATCAGGCTCTCTGCTCAACGGGGAGCCTGCTTTCCCCTCTCCCTACTTGCGATCTCTCTCTGTCAAATAAATAAATAAAACAAAAAATCTTTAAAAAAATAATAAAAAATTAAAAAGCCAGCAGCATTGATTTCATTTTCCTACTGCCTATCTACTTTAGACCAATCAATGAGAATGAACAAATTAAAACTAGATTTCCACCAGATGGAGACAACACCCATACTTCCACAAAAGCTGAAGAAGTAACAGGAATCACAGTTTACCTCTTCCTTCAGGACCTCCTAACCTGTGTCAAGTATAGGGAAGCATGTTTACTGTTGAAAAAGGCACCACACCCTTTATCTGATATGCAGCAGTCAAGGCATTTTGACCTTCATTAGGGTCCATAACAGAAGATAGTAACTCTTCTTCCCTCTGTGGGAGAACCTGAGCAGTGCTCTGTTGCACCACTGGGTGGCTTACTTACCATGCCACCTCAATTCCAGACAGCACTGAACTCATTACCTTTAGTCTCAGAGGCCGGGTGGTCTTTTTGTGTTTTCTTTTACAACACCTAATACAGTGCCCTGCATACAGTTTACATGCCAACAATCTTTTAAAATTTTTAAAAAGATTTTATTTATTTATTTGATAGAGAGAGATCACAAGTACGCATAGAGGCAGGCAGAGAGAGAGACAGGGAAGTAGGTTCCCTTCTGAGCAGAGAGCCCAGTGCGGCTGGTTCCTAGGACCTAGGATCATGACCTAAGCTGAAGACAGAAGCTTGAACCCACTGAGCCACCCAGGCGCCCCACATACCAACAATCTTATCTACAGATCTCTGAGTTATTTCACTGGTTTGTCTTTTTTATAAAAAGAATGCTTAAGGCACAAGCTAATCTTTAGACCTTTGATTCTACTGTGAGGTGCCAACTGTGAGGTGTGTTAGAAGCTGAAGGAAACTGGGGCGCCTGGGTGGCTCAGTGGGTTAAAACCTCTGCCTTCGGCTCGGGTCATGATCCCAGGGTCCTGGGATCAAGCCCCGCATCGGGCTCTCTGCTCAGCAGGGAGCCCGCTTCCTCCTTTCTCTGCCTGCCTCTCTGCCTACTTGTAATCTCTGCCTGTCAAATAAATAAATAAAATCTTAAAAAAAAAAAAAAAAAAAAAAAAGAAGCTGAAGGAAACTGAATTACTAGTATGTATTCTTATTGACATCAACTCTATTCAGCCCAAACCAAGGAATGGTTTAATTCATAGCTAAATGAATATCCAATATGGCCGATTCATTCTAAAAATTAGATCAGATATCCCTTAAATTAATGTCTTGGTTTGATTTATGCTTACAGCTGCTTTCTTTGCTAAAACACATTAGTCACTGGTCAGTCCTGGACTTAGCCCTGGGTGGTATTTAACTTTAGATTTGCTCAAGGCCTTCCTTTGACAGGCCATACCTAGCTTCTAAAACTGTATTTGATAAGTTTTTTTTTTTTTTGAATGATGGGATGCTTTAAGAGCTATGCACTGGAATATTATTTGCCTGGGAAATAATTTATTATATCAGGAGTTAGGACAAATGGTATCTCATAAACTGCTAATGTTTATAAAGAAGGTATAGAGACCAGTATTGAGGGGAAGATGTGAAGATACCCCGACGGATCTGGCTAACTGGCGAGGATGGCCTTCCTCCCTTGCTTCGGGTCTCCCTCATGCTTCTCAAGTTCACTGACATCTTCACAGAGCAACACCCATCATTAGAGGACAGAGCCTAGGCTCTGGGATTATAGTCTAGGCTCAAATTCTAACTCTGACTTGTCATGTACTGGCTACCCAAACTCAGGTGGGTTGTCACATCTCTGTGGACTTAGGCTCCTGATACCACAGAGGATGATCTGTGACCATTCAATGAATAAGCCATGAAAAGCATCTAGCATTCCTCGACACATAACTATTATTTATTAGAGTGTCTAGTATTATTAACACTACCACTATGGTAGGGTATATTACAAAGAACAATAGCTTAAAAATTCTTAAAATTTCTAGAGAAATAAATGCCCTCATAACAAAATTCTATTAACAACTACCTTGTAGTCAAATAAATTAAATCTTTAAGAACTACATTGTAGTCTAAAAGATCCTATCACTAACATGAAATTATTACTCTAATGACCTTGATGTTTTTCCTCTTTGCAGAGCAATGGCTTCTAATAAGTCATCCACGGATCTGTCCACTGTGAGATGCCAAAAAATACAGAGAATGAATACTGGGCTGCCTGACTTGCCCACACTTCTAATCTACCAGAGTCTTCTCTCAAGCTTACATACGCACACTAAAAAAAGATGAAACTTGCTAAATAGTTTATTTATTGTAGAAATCTTGACATATGAGTACTAATGGAACCTCTGTGTCAAAGTAGTTAGATCTCAAACAATAACCAGATTAAAATGTCTAGAAAAGCTTGAAGATGAAAAAACAAAATCTAGATTCACCTTTTGAAGATAAGCTTAAAACAACTTATTGGGGAGCACGACCTTCTAACAAATAGATCTGGGAGGCAGGAAAGTGGCAAAGAAAAAAAGGAGTCTCTGGTTTTTCTTGTTATTACCTAGTGTCCAGATATCTGTTCAAATCAAGCTTTATAAAGAAGGGAATGGGTTGTTGTTTCCTTCGTGATAAAGAGTTGAACCGAAAATCAATAATTATATTGTATGAGTAGGAAAATGGCACCTGAACTGTAATTCTGGCCTACTTATGTAACTATTTCAAGAAATAGTCAGATAAACATTCTGGTAATCATTTCAAACTATCACTTTTATATTTTTGAAACCTCAAAATACACATATACACATATCCAAATACTTGCTGTCTGAAAATTTTCCCCGCAAAATACACTTGATCTTAGGATGAGAGTGATCCCGCAAAATACAGATCTACCTATATAACTGCTTTTAAAACTTATGCAGATTTACAAAAATGCACAGAACTATTTATTCTCATTTCAACTTAGCTTAAAGAAAAACACAGGAGTTAGAAGTTTTGTTTTTAGATTCCTCTCCCTTTACAGTGTGATCTATGGCAAAGTGCCAGATATTTTTGGGCCTTGGTTCTTTCATTTGTAAAATGAAAATATTTGTCCCGTCTCCCTCACAGAGGGATTGTAAGGCTCCAATAAGATGTGAAGCAGTGTGAAAAACTATCTTACAAATTTTAGCATACCACATTTAATAAACTCAAGGGGATACAGCTGTAATAAAAATTTTTCCGGAAAATAGTATCACCACTGCAGATTTAGGGCAAAAGTTCCAAAAATCTCTGAAGATTATAACCATATGGAAGAGACCCAATAACTGACCTTGATTAGGAACTGCATTAACCTCAGAGTTTTGATCTTTGGTTGTCTTAAAAATTAGTTAGTTGGGAAGGGAGGGAGTCAGACCTTATGTACTTTTAAAAAACGTAAAGGGTAAGCATAATACTACATCACTATCGAGGTCATTCTACTGGGATTATGGAAAATAAACTTGTCTTTACGAATTCACTTTTAGAGAGCAAGCGGAAGGAAATTCATTAGTATTAGGACCTTCTCAAGGAAGCAAAAAAATACAAGTGAGAAAGTAAACCTACATCCTAATGTCCTAGCACAGGACTAAAACCAACAACAGTAACAAATTCTAAACATTCTAAATATGTCCAAGGTAATACTCACTGAAAGCAGATAGTTTGTATTGCCAGGGGAACAGCTATAACCAAGGAGAGGAATTATTTTGTCTCAGAAATGAACTTTCTTCCTTCCGATTCCATTCCTTCTTCCTGTACCTAAGACAGAAATGCAGGTGCAGTGAATGAACAAAATCAAGGCAGCCCAGAAGTAAGATACGGTTTTTAAAAAATTAAAACTCCATTGAGCAATTTCTAGGAAAAAAGAAAAAAAAAATTAAAAGAAACAACAGCTAGGAACAAGCTCTCCCTACTTCAAAACATTTCCAAATCTAAATATAAGGTAGCAATGGCAGTCCCATGCACTGAATCACCTCATCCTTAGCGTCATCACCAAGAAGGGAGGACACAGAGGATCAAAGGTTTTATTGAACCTGAACATGAGACACACATTAAAACTTCTCCACCACTAATTTAGATCAAAACTTGCTCTCAGGCCAAGATATACCATTTCAAGGCTCTCTACTGGTTTCAGAATAAAAGCACATTCCCAAACCCTCTGCAAAGATGGTGTTGAAGAATTACTGGACAGCATGCTAGGGTCCTGAGGACAGGTCATCTTGTCACCCCAGGTGGACATGATAATTGTTAAGAGTCATCCATCCTTATTACTAGTTTTGCACAAATCTCTTCATAATCTCTTCAACAACTCTCCCCACCCCAAAGTAGTAGAGAATTAAGCTATTCCCAAAGATGTAAACAGGAGACTCCAAGCCCCACCCACACTATCCAAGGAGAGGGCAGTGAAAGAGGATAGGCCCAGAGGGATGAGGGTAAGGGAGTGTAGCAAAGTGAGGAGTTCAGATCAGGACAGGGAAGGGAGGAGGGCAAGGAACGAAGGGCAAAACCTACAGCCCGGAAAGGAGAGAGGCATAAAACCCAAAGAGTTTAAGCTGAAGAGGCAATGGAAATGGGGCTATGGGTGGATAAGGAAGCAGAGAGTGAGGGTGGGGCTTGGAAAAAAGAGAAGAGAAAGAGGAGAAAAAGCGTGCGTGTGAAGAGAGTTAGGCAAGAAAAGGACGAGAGAGTGGGCAAGGAGAGGCCGGAGCAGGGAGGGGCAAAGCAGGCAGAGAGAAAGGTGAAAGGTAAGAAAAAAAGGGGTGGGGAAAGAGAGTACGAGGGCTCTGGGGGTAGTTGGGGAGACGCCAGAGCGACGGGTAGCGCACCGAGGGCCGAGCCGCGGGGGTGGAATCCAGACGCCGGGCGGGGGAGGGGGCGGCGGGACAGTGGGTGGGGGCCGCCAGGCGGCGCCGGAGACCACCAAACTTTACATAGACCCGAGACTGTTTCCTGGAGGGAGTGCCGAAAGGAGCTGGAGGCTCGCCTGGCCTCGCCTCACCTCACCTCGCGGCCCAGGGCAGGGGCGTCCGCCTACCCCTCCCCAGCAATGCCTCCCGACCCCCTGCCCTCGGCGGGGACACGCAGGCCCCGCTCGCCTTCTTCCCCCGCCACCCGACAGCCCCTCCCCCACGCTGCCCCGGGACCCCCGCCGCTGATCCCAGAGACCCCGTTCCAGGCCCCCCCGCTCGCTCTGGGGTGAGAAGGCCCGGCGGGCACGGCGGCAGCAGCCCGAGGGAGGCCGGGCCCGGCGGGGGAGGAGGAAGAGGGCGCGGCGCAGCCCGAGTTTCCCACCTTTTCTCCTGGCCCAGACGCAGCTGGGGTGGACGGGACCTCTCGCGCTCTGCCTTCTTCTCCTGCTTCATGGAGCCATGCGCCTAGGTGGAAGCTCCTGAGAGAAGCGGGCCCGCGGGCGGGCCGGACGCGCGGCGCGGACGGGGCGGGGCGAAGAAGGCCGGCCGCGGGCGGAGGAGGAAGCGGCGGGGCGGCGGTGGCGGCAGGGAAGAACTGCTAGAGGTATTCCCCGGGCTGCTGGAGGACTGAGTCTAGCCGGGACCCGAGTCCTCCAGTATCCCAGCAGCAACCGGAGGCAGTGAGGTAATGGAGGAAGAATGTAGGGAGTCCTCCAGTGGACCACACGCCCTCTAGCGAGCTGCGAAAACCATAGAGATCCCGGAGCAGCCAGAGTACCGCCCCGCTACTGTCACGTGGTCCGAGTCAGCGCACTTTATTGGCTGGCGCCGACTCTACGGGGTTGAATTTAGAGGGCCGCTTTCCCTTCGTGGGGCCGAGTCCCAGGCAGTTGGAATAAAAGGGTAGTCGGCAGGCGGGTCCGGAGGCGCCGGCTGGCTGGCCTCATATCTTAGCGCCACGTTCCGCCTGCATAGCCACGCGCACGGTCGGCCGGCGCATTGCACGCCGGGCCGCCCGGCCTCTGTGAACGGACGTGCAGCGCGCCGGGAGGTTTCGTGCGGGCCCGGGCGGGCAGCGTTGTAGGCGCCGGGGCCCTGCTGGGGTTTCCCGCCCTGCGGCCTGGCCCTAGCCCTCCTTAGCACCCGTCACCCAGCTGCCCACGGCCCTTCCCCCACAAGCGCCCACGCCTCATGTTGCCTCACGCGACCTGGCCGCAGCCTTCAAAAGCAGCCAGGAACGGGGTAGCTCAGAGCCGCGTAAATCAAACTGACCGACTGGCGACGGCCATCCCTGAGGGAGGTGTTCCAGGCCCCTTGCCAGACTCTTCACGGACCTAGAAGGGCAAACAGCACCCAGCCTTTGGTATCAGGAGTCCATCTTTCTGTCTTGAACCCCCGAATTCCCAAGAAGGAGAGGACTTCGATGCAATTATCCACAGGGCAGGATTTCAATAGGCCCAGTAACATTGCTCAGCATTAGCAGGGCAAGGGTCTCAAAAAGACCAATATAAAACATTTAAAAAAAAAAAAAAACTAAGAGTAATAGCTTCAATTTCCAATACTTGCTATTTGATTTGAGGACTTGACATTTTTGTTAATTACAGATGGAGTTGCACTAAGTCTTGTTTCCACCCTGCTCCCACACCCTCACCATTCCAAACGCAAACTGTACAGGCCCTGCCCTGTTTTAAAGCATTGCCAATCTTGTTAACAAAGACTCAAGCCCACAGATAGACCGTTTTGTGTTTTGCTATTCTGTTTATGCACAAAGGAGTTCTTAACATGTTTGTCCTCAAGGAGCAAAGAAAAGTATCTAGTAAAAAATGCAAATTGTATCTGACAGTGAAGCTTTCCAGCAAAAACCTTCTGCTCTAGAATGCATAATGTACTCAAGCATAATCAGATCTACTACTACAGACTTCTAGCATAATTACCTGTAGGCAACAAAAACTGAGGAAACTGAGTATTCGATTGGTGTCTCTTGGACCTAAGCTCCCAAAGAGAACCTGGTGAAGGACAACAGAGAAAGGAACAGACAGCTATGCTTTGGAGAACAGGAGGCGACTTTAAAAAAAAAAAAGCTATTTCTATAGCGGTCTTCACAACTCCTGTCACAGTCTTGACACACTTATCTGCTGGTGAGGCCACGTTTGCCTGTTTCTAACCTCTATCTGCCTAAAAACCTGCAAATTAGATATCATATGGCCTGCAGCCAGAAATACAGGAGAACAGCAAGCCAGAGGTCCGTTTTTTGTTGTTGTTGTTGCTGCTGTTTTTATTTTTTTATTTTTATTTTTATTTATTTATTTTTTAAAGATTTTATTTACCCATTTGACAGAGAGAGATGACAAGTAGGCAGAGAGGCAGGCAGAGAGAGAGAGGAGGAAGCAGGCTCCCTGCTAAGCAGAGAGCCCGACGCCGGACTCGATCCCAGGACCCCGAGATCACGACCTGAGCCAAAGGCAGTGGCTCAACCCACCGAGCCACCCAGGCGCCCGCTGCTGTTTTTAAATAAGACGAAATCCTGACTTAAAATAATCCAAATAAATTTCACATAGTGAAGTTTTTTCCAGCTGAAAGTCTTAAAATATGGCATCTGGAAAGGGCCTAAGTCTATTGCTCCTAGGACTCTAGTATAGCATCATTAAACAGCCCACAGATAAGGGAGTTATTGCTCCCTGGTTATCAAGCTGTCAGGAAGTAAATGATGGAACTAAGTTAGACTTGAAACACTCCCAAATTAAAACAAAAACAAACCTTGCACTGAGCTGTCAGAAGAGGCATTTTACTGAGAAGTAGGATCCAGATGCTGTGGCCATTGTTAACTGATGCCAAAAGGCAAAGAGTCTGGACTTTTAAAAAGTCACTTTGAGGTCACCTCCCATCCGTAAGCAACAGTTTGAACTAAAGCAAAAGTATGCAGAATGAAATTATGAACAGGAGGAAGAAACAGAGGGCAATATATGCCAGAAATACAGAAGAGGCTGTCTTACTTATTTTCTCATTTCCTACACAAAATAGAGAAACGTGGTACATAGGAGTCATGCACTCATTATTTGTGACCCGAATAAGTAGAGAAGAAAGCCAGCAAGTAATAGGAATGTAATGTTATTGGGGAAGGGAACTGTGGCTCCAGCCCTCTGCATGATCCTGAAATGTCATCTCAATATGCTATGATATAACTGCACTAATCTTATCAAAATAGCTCCAATCATCTGCTTCCAGATGCACAGCTTCCCATCATTTCTTGCATTGAATGGTTAAGAATATATGGTAATGTAAGAGATTAGATCTTAATTGTTCCAACTACATAAAAGAAATGATAATTGTGTGACATGATAGAGGTGTTAGCTAAGTCTGTAGTGATACTCATATTGCAGTATATAAGTGTATCAAATCAACAGATTGTACATGTTAAACTTACACAGTATTATGTTAATTATATCTCAATTTATTTTTTAATTTTTTATTGTGTTATGTTAGTCACCATACATCATTAGTTTTTGATGTAGTGTTCCAAGATTCATTGTTTACGTATAACACCCAGTGCAATCCATGCCTTCCTTAATACCCACCAGCAGGCTCACCCATCCCCCCACTGACCTCCCCTCTAAAACCCTCAGTTTGTTTCTCAGAGTCCACACTCTCTCATGCTTCATCTCCTCCTCTGATTTCCACCCCCTTCACTTTACCTTTCCTTCTCCTAATGTCCTCCATGTTATTCCTTATGTTCCACAAATAACTGAAACCGTATGAGATGATTACATATGATTACTCTGCTTGATTTATTTCACTTGGCATAATCTCCTCCAGTCCTGTCCATGTTGATACAAAAGTTGGGTATTCATCCTTTCCGATGGCTGAGTAATATTCCATTGTATATATGAACCATATCTTCTTTATCCATTCATCTGTTGAAGGGCATCTGGGCTCTTTCCACAGTTTGGTGATTGTGGCCATTGCTGCTATTAACACTGGGGTACAGCTGGCCCTTCTTTTCACTACATCTGTATCTTTGGGGTAAATACCCAGTAGTGTAATTGCCGGGTCATAGGGTAGCTCAATTTTGAATCTCCACACTGTTTTCCAAAGTGGCTGTATCTAAAAAATTATATATGGTAATGATGAAGAGCGTGCACTTTGGAATTAGGCTGTTCAAATTCCAGCACTGACACTGAATACTTGTGAACCTAGAGCAAGTTAAAGCATAACAATTCAGGGTGATTATTTAATTTAAATAAGTTTACAAATATGAAGCTATTATAGGATTAGCATGTCAAAGATGCTCAATAACTGTGAAACTTATTGGTATCAGGGTGTTGTGATAAACATGAAATTGACCTGTACAACAGACATACCCATTCTTTTGGATTTGTACCTTGGATGAGCAATGCAGATGCACTAAAGGCATTTGTCAACCCATAGTAATGAAATAAGTTTTTGCAAGAGATTTCAATGGGTAACACAGATTTCATCTGTCCCACTTTCCACGCTGACATGGGTCCGGTCTTAGGAGGAGATGCAGAGACTGAATCTGTGCTCTGGCCTCCACAAAAAGCAAGCACACAGAGACTGTAATCTGCTTCAGAGATGGTGCCTGCCTCTTGTGTACCCTCCACAGGGTACGTCCAGTTGGGTACTTATAAGAGAGGATAAATTCTAACTTGATTAAAATAAATGTTTACTGAATTGCAGGAGTGACTCAGTGGATTGACCATCTGACTCTTGATTTTAGCTCAGGTCTTGATCTCATTGGTCATAGAATTGAGCCCCAGGTCTGTTTTGGGCTCCATCCTCAGTGGGGATTCTGCTTAAAGATTCTCTCACTCTGCCCCTTCCCCTGCTCGCATGCATGCATGTGCTCTCTCTCAAATAAAGAAATAAATAAATATTTATCTGTATATACCAATGTCTACATGGGTTGAGTGTTTCAGAAATACAAAATACGTTTCTGACAGTATGAAATATTTCTCTCTCTTTTTAAAAAAGATTTTATTTATTTATTTGACAGAGAGAGATCACAAGTAGGCAGAGAGGAAGGCAGAGAGAGAGAGAGGAGGAAGCAGGCTCGCTGCTGAGCAGAGAGCCCGATGTGGGACTCGATCCCAGAACCCTGAGATCATGACCTGAGCCGAAGGCAGAGGCTTTAACCCACTGAGCCACCCAGGCGCCCCAGTATGAAATATTTCTGATAGTATTTCTTGACAAACTGGTAAGACCCATGGTATTTTCTCTGTGGTAGAGTTAAACCACATTACTCTGAAAAAATGTATTTTAAGACTTTATGTCCCTTGGGTACACAATTTAACATCAAGAAGTTTCTAAACTTCTAGCTATTACTGGTAAAATAAATGAAACCAAGTTGGAAAGCGCAACTCACACATCTATTTATTTTATAAAGACTCTTAATATCTAGTCTGTGCTGAGAATTTTATATTACTTTTTTACTGAGATAACATACACATGTAGAATGCACAAATCTTTTTTATCTGGGAGAGAGAGACAGATACTGAGAGAGAGTATGAGTAGGGAGGAGAGGAAGAAACAGGCCTCTCGCTGAGCAGGGAGCCCAACGTGGCAGGAGCCCAGGACACTGGATTATGACCTGAGCTGAGGGCAGAAGCTTTTTTTTTCTTTTGTTTTTAAAGATTTTGTTTATTATTTGAGAGAGAGAGAGAGAGACAGAGAGTGCACAAGCTGGGGGAGGAGCAGGCAGAGGGAGAAGGAGAAACAGACTCCCCACTGAGTCAGGAGCCTGAGCAGGGCTTGATCCCAGGACCTGGATATCTTGACCTGAACAGAAGACAGACGCCCAACCATCTGAGCCACCCAGGTGTCTCCTGAAGGCAAACACTTAACCAACTGAGTCACCTAGGTGCCCCTAGAATGTACAAATCCATCCAAATTAAGATGTAGATATTTCAAGCAACTCACAGGCTCCCTTGTTTAAAGTGCCTTCACCAGGGTACTAGTCCCTGTGCAGAAGATAACCATTATTTTGACTTATATCACCAGAGATAGTTTTGTTTTGGATATCATAGAAACAGACTCATATAGTATGTATTCTTTTTGTCTGGGTTCTTTTTCTCAACATTATGTCACAGAAATGCATCTCTCTGCTTGGGTACAGGCATAATTCATTCCTTTTCTTTGCTGCATTGGGTACTATGTCATTCAATACATACTGAATGAATATGCCACAACGTGTTTATCCAGCAGTAAAAAAAAAAAAAAAAAAAAAAAAAAAAATCTTATTTCTTATTTCCTTCTCTGAGTCTAGACATTTAAGACTTTCTACAAGATCTCATGTTTTTTGGAACCCTGTGTGGTTCATCCTCAAACTGCAATAGTTATAAATGGCTACTATATCCATCAGGCTCCAGTCAGGAAAGAGGTATTTCAAAGATAGGAATATGTCTTCACTTGTCTAGCCTCAGGGTTATGTCACCTATCCTTCTCTTCACCGTAAACTTGCCTGCAGAGAACTAATCTTCCTGGCATTCCACAGAACATCACACTTATCCATTACATTGGTGACATCTTGCTGAGTGGACATGATGAGCAGGAGATGGCAAGTACTTTAGATGCATTAGAAAGTCATGTGTGTTCTGGGAGGTGGGGAATAACTCCTAATCCTGGTACCAAGTACTATACCAATTAGGGTCCAGGAACGAGAAATCACACTAGGCATTTCAAACAAAAGGCATTTAATACAAGGAGTTGGTTATACAGTCTAAGGGTATGAAGTAGATGTTGAAGTGATCCCAAAATTAGCAAAATTAAGAAGTAGCTATCACCTTTAGGGGTTAGAGAATACTAGGGAAGATTTAGCATCACCAGAATGTAGGACCTTCAAGGATAGGCCCCCAGAGGCTGGTGCTGGATTGAACAACCATTTTACCTCTGGTGCTGGAACCTCTTAAAATGGTACTGTGTGCCTGGTCCTTGAACATTTGTGGGGTGCCCTTGGGCTGGTGCTCAGAGAACCAAAGTAGTGGGGAGCTGGAACTTCCTGCAGTTACTGGAGGAGGACCACAGTAGCTGCAAACAGGAAGAGATGCTCGCCTTCTCCCACCTTCCAGGGTCTCACCAGCACTTCCTGTCAGCAGAGCCGAAAAAGGAAATCAGGTGGCAAGGAGTTCTGGGAAATGTGGTTTGCAGACAGCCAGACCAAGCATCACTGGAGTGTAATTGAGAAGGGCAGGCTTGGCGTGGTAACCTGGTAACTACCAGTGTAGCCATCACCAAAATAAAATTTTTATTTTAAAGTTTTCACCAAAATAAAAATCCTTCCCCCAATTCCCCCATCGCCCCCACCCCAGGAATATGCCAGTTGCAACTTCTTTGGGTCCTGGTTAAAAACTTAGAAGTTCTGGGCCTTCTCCCAAGAATGCTGAAAGCTGTCATCCTCCCTGCATTGTCTAGCACCTTAGGACTTGTGGAGCTCCTGAACTTCTAGCTCTTAAACCTCCTAAAGCTGCAGCAACTCGATATACACCAAGGGAAGGAAAGAGCCTGAGGTCAGATCTACTTTTCCTTCTTAGCCCTCTCTGAGGTCAGTGGGACACATTCCAAGAGTTAGTACCTTATAAATGGTACAAGGGTTTGTTTGTTTGTTTGTTTGTTTGTTTTAGAGAGAGAGAAATAGAGCACAAGCAGGGCAGAGGAAGAGGGAGAGAGAGAATCTTTAGCAGGCTCCATGTTCAGTGTGGAGCCTGACCTGGGGCTCGAGCTGAAGACCCTGAGATCATGACCTGAGCAAAATCAAGAGTAGGTCACTTAACTGACTGAGCCACCCAGGTACCCGAAGGCCTTTCTGCATATAGTGACTTTACATTTCTCAGAGATAGAAACACAAGAGCAATTCAAGACAACCATCGTTTTCCTCTGCAGTGTTCTAGTAGAGACCTTTATGTGCAGAGATGGAGGAACAATGAGACTAAATAAACAACATCTCACCACAGCAGGAAAGGAGAAAAAGTAATGAAAAAAGAAAAGAAGGAAAACCCCAAAAATTAAAAAAGGAAAGGCAAGATATGGGACCCAGAAAGCAGGAGCTGGTGAGAAGCTACAAGCACACGCACAGATACTAATTTGTGCTGAAGAAGATTACAATTTGCTTGGGGCTTGCTCAGGAACAACAAAAAGTAACCATGTTGATTGGAAGTCACTGAACATATAATGAAGCAATGGAAAAGATGAAGTGGTGAGGGTGACACCAATGCAAAGGAAAAGAGGCTGGATATGCTGGAAAGCATTAGGAATCATTGATCACTGACCCCACCGTCCCTCCCTACTGACCAGATCATGAAGGCTGTCCGGCTGAAGCTCTGCAGCTAGTATGATGAACATGTCAAAGTGTGACGTGCCATGTAGCTACAGCACTGGCCACAAATGTGTCTGGTGAATAGCAGAGCAATTTCGAAGGCTACCCATGCTGTGAATATTTTCTTACTTCTCAGGGCAGAGATTTTTTTTTTTTTAAGATTATTTATTTATTTATTTGACAGACAGAAATCACAAGCAGGCAGAGAGGCAGGCAGAGAGAGAGGGAGAAGCAGCCTCCCCGCTGAGTGGAAAGCCTGATGTGAGGCTCGATCCCAGTGCCCTGGGATCATGACCTGAGCCGAAGGCAGAGGCTTTAACCCACTGAGCCACCCAGGTGGCCCTCAAGGCAGAGATCTTAACTTCTGTAGAAACTGAGTTCCTAAGCTTTAAAGCCTTAGGACCCTGGCAGAGCCCAGACATACCAAACTAGGGATCTTCTTTCTTCGAAACCACACAAAGCTGTAGGAAGGGGAATGCAGGGAGAAAGGGCAAGCAGGGCCCAGGATGGGGAGGGGAGCAGAACATCTCCTTCACTTACACTTGGGTATAAATCCAACAAAATATGTAAGGGCATAATAAAGAAAACTGCAAAATGTTGTTGAAAGAAATTTTAAAAAGGTAAAAAAAAAATGAAAGGACATACTGTGTTCATGGATTGGAAGACTCAACAAAGATATTGGTTCTGTCCAAATTGATCGATATATATAGATAGATACAATGCAATTCCTACCAAAATTCTACCAAGGATTTTGGTAAACATAGAAAAGCTTATTCTGAAGTTCTCATAGTAAAAAACAGGAATTAGAATATCTCAAAGAATTTTGAGAAAAAAAAAGAAAAGTAGGAAGACTCACTCTACCTGATATTTTGGTTTCCTTATATGGGTATAGTAATCAGAACTGCTGTATTGGCTTAGGGACAAACATGTAGTTCCCAGAATAAAGAACAAAATGATTGCTTACATAAGACCAACCAACTGGTTTATGACAAAGATAAAAAAGCAATTTGATGGATGAAAAGAGAGTCTTTTCAAACACATGGTGTTGGAGTAACTAGACATCCATGGACAAAAAAACCAAATACCTTGGCTTAACCCCTTTTACAAAAATTGACTCAAAATGGATCATAGATTTTAAAGTAAAGTGTAAAACTATAGAACATTTAGAAGAAAACAGCGGAAGACCTTCAGGACCTGGGCTTGTTGAATAATTTGTGGATATGACACCAAAAACACTATCCAAAAGAAAAAAAAAATCAATCAATTGGACTTCATAAAAACCTTTTCTCTATGAAAGGTCCTCTTTTTTTTTTTTTAAAGATTTTATTTATTTATTTGACAGAGAGAAATCACAAGTAGATGGAGAGGCAGGCAGAGAGAGAGAGAAGCAGGCTCCCTGCTGAGCAGAGAGCCCGATGCGGGACTCAATCCCAGGACCCTGAGATCATGACCTGAGCCGAAGGCAGCGGCTTAACCCACTGAGCCACCCAGGCACCCGAAAGGTCCTCCTAAAAGGGTAAAAGTATAAGCTGCAGACTGGGAGAAAATATTTGCAGACCACATATCTGATAAACAGCTCATTTCTAGAATATATAAGGAACTCTCAAACTTAATGGTAAGAAACAAACAATCCAATTAGAATATAGGGAAAATGCGCGAATAAACATTTCACTGAAGAGGATATATGGAAGGAAAACAAGCACAGGAAAAGATGCTCAATGTCACTTTCATTAGACACGTTAAGACCACACTGAGATCTCTTACACACCTACGAGAACAGCTGAAATAAAAAGTAGTGGGCATGCAAAATGCTGGCGAGGATGCAGAGAAAATGGGATGGCTCATACATTGCTCACAGGAATGTAAAATTGTACGACCACTTTGAAAATAGTTTGGCAGTTTCTTTCTTTCTTGTTTTTTTTTTTTTTAAGATAATTTATCTATTCATTTGACAGAGAGAGAGAGAGAGAGAGCACAAGCAGGGGGGGTAGCAGAGGGAGAGAGAGAAGCAGGCTCTCAGTTGAGCGGGGAGCCTGATGCTTGATACCAGGACTCTGGGATCATGACCTGAGCTGAAGGCAGACACTTAACTGACTGCGCCACCTTTTCACCCCAGTTTTGCAGTTTCTTAACCCTACACCCTAACAATTACACCACTGGACATTTCTCCTAGCGAAACGAAAACTTAAGTCTTCATGAGAACCTTTACAAAATTGCCCATAACCACTGTATTCATACTAGACTGAAACTACGAACAGCTCAGACCTCGTTCAATGGGTGAATGGTGAAAGAAACTGTGATAGGTCCACACCATGAAATACTACTCAGCAGTAAAAACGAACTAATTATTGGTAAACGCACCCGCCTGAGCAGGAGCTGGTGGGTGCGTGCGGTGAGGTGCCCAAGGAGCACACATCCACTGCTTTCCAGCCTCTGCTTAGATCAGCTCTGCTTCACTCTCCCCTGCATGGACAGGATCCAGGCCTGGCATCTCTTGTCCTCCCCATCCCAGTGAATGGCTCAAGCATGACCGCATGACCCAGTTCAGGCCAGACAGTTTCTGAGCAAGTCATAGCTCCTGTTTCTCCTGGCACTGCTGACTGCTGTCTTGCTACCGTGTAGCACATGACCTGGAGCAGCTGGAAAGGAACCACACTGGGTATATTGTTTGAACCTCTGAAAGAGTCCATGCCTGAAGGTAAAACTACCCCAGACTCATGTGATAAATTACATCTTCTATTAAAAGAACAAACTAGGGGGCGCCTGGGTGGCTCAGTGGGTTGAGCTGCTGCCTTCGGCTCGGGTCATGATCTCGGGGTCCTGGGATGGAGTCCCATGTCGGGCTCTCTGCTCAGCAGGGAGCCTGCTTCTCTCTCTCTCTGCCTGCCTCTCCGTCTACTTGTGACCTCTCTGTCAAAAAAAAAAAGAACAAACTACAAAGCTACAAAGAGTCCTTGGAACAATTCAAATAACAGGAGACAAGACGCCTCTACTCTGAATGAGGGAGTTGGTAAACTCCCAGAGTCTAAAGGAAGGAGGAGTATATTTGAGAAAAATGATCCTGTGTTACCTAAGCCCCATCTTCCATCTCGACAAAAATGGAAGATCCCTAAATAAGTCAGAAGGTTTTTGTTCAAGCAGCTGCCCATTTTTCTAACCCTCTTTCGTGTCAGTATCATTAAGGAGTAACTTTTTAGTTCTAGCAGTAGAACGAGAATTTAAAAAAACAAAACAAAACAAAACATTCTTTTTCCTCTAAAGAGAAAGCTCACAAAATACAGGTAATACACAGCAATGTGTCATGCTTCCTCCCTTCCCTGGAAGCCAGTGGGGGAAGGAAGTAGTGGGGACAGGTCCCCAGCTAAGAGAGGTTATAGTTTCTCACATTCCAAACAGAGCTCACTGGAGAGGAGGCATGAATATTGTTTCAGCAGCTTCAAGAAAACTGGTTCTTCATCACCAGCTCAGCATTTCTATTCGCATATACCAAAGAAGTGGCAGGCTCTGAGGACCTGGCTGTTGTTCCTGTCTATCTGAGGGGCTGGCCATTGTGCCCTCACGTGACATGTCACCTGATCTGATCCAGGCTCTTAACAAGAAGAGTGAGATGTTGAGGAGATGGGGCCAGAATAAAGCGCAAGGAAGCCACAAATCAGCTGGGCTGAAAAGCACTCCCCTTTATCCATGTGAGACTTAGTACTGGCTCCTACATCCAAACTACTGTGTTATAATGAGCTATATTAGCCAACTTTATAATTAAGGCCCATAGACTTCAACTACTCCAGCAGAAAATTTCTGCCAAATTCTCATTACAAAATGACACTTTTTGTGAGATATTTCAGGAACCTCGGCAGAAAAAAGAACGTGCCCCAAGATATCCTAACTAAATGCCTTTCGAATAACTGTAAAGGAAGTGCTTTTTAAAAATACACACTACATGAATTCCTTTATAACCACAGAAGTGCCATAGATTGAATGTTTGTGTCCCCCTCAAAATTCGTATGTTGAAACCTAACCCTCAGTGTGATGGTATGAGGAGGTGAGGCCTTTGGGAGGTAATCAGGTTATGAGGGTGGAGTCCCCATGAATGGGATCAGTGCCCTTCTAAAAGGGACTTCACAGGGCTTCCTCACCCCTTCTCCCACGTGAGGACATAGCGAGAAGACAGCTGTTTATGAGCCAGGAAATGAACCCTTACTAGACATCAATCTGTTGGTGCCTTGATCTTGGGCTCCCAGCCTCCAAAGCTGTGAGGAGTCAGCATGTGTTGCTAAAGCCCCTTGGTCGGTGGGGTTCTGTTACAGCAGCAGGAACAAACGGAGATGAGAGGGAGGATTGAAGATAAGCCTCAGCATGTGCTTGTTTATCAGTTCATTAATTCCTCACTGAAACTTCTTTGTCTTAGGTTGTAAAAAAGGTACCTTATTTTTTCACTTTAATTTCTCTAATAATATACTGGTTTCTGTATTGTTGCCACTGTCTTCTTTCGAGGTTGAATTCAGTTTTTACCTTTCTTTCAAACCTGTTCCAATAATCAAACTAATATTGCATCTCCATTCTCTAAGCTCCAATAGCACTTCACAGTTTAGTACTTAATTAGCCATTATCTTCCTTTGCTTTCATTTATTTCATGTGTGCCAGGACTGTCCTCACAATTAGATATTTTATAACTGTGGTAAAAAACACATAATATAAGGGACCTTAGCCAAAGGCAGACACTTAACCAACTGAACCACCCAGTCAGCCTGTCCATACCTGAGTTTATGCTAATGAGGTGGCTCTTGGAGGCCAAGGATGGCTTCAGGATGCAGTTGGTTGCCAGGGGAAACAACTGCATGATGAGATGGTTGGAATTTAGAGCTCTCCACCTCTGGGGCAGGGAGAGGGGCTGGAGATTGAATTTGATCACCATTGGCCAATAATTTAACCAATCATACCTATGTGATGAGATCCCTATAAAAGTCTCTAAGCAGCAGGTTCTGAAAGCTTCCTGATCCATGAACATAGTGAGGTGCTGGGAAGGAGGTGTGCTTGGAGGTGTGGGTGCTCCATATTAGTTCCAAACACCTTTAGGCTGTTCTTGAATTGTATCCTTTATAATAAACTAGTAAACATAAGGAAAGTTCTGTGAGTCATTCTAGCCAAGCACAGAAGCTTAGGAGGGGGGTCTGTAGCTGCTCCAACAGAAGTATGGGTGGCCAGGACTTGCAGTTGGCGTCTGCAGTGGGGTTAGTTCTGTGGCAGTGAATCCTTAAACCTGTGGGGTCTGCCGCTAACTCTGAGTACTTAGCGTCAGAACCTAGTTGAGTTGAGTTGTTGGATATCCTGTTGGCGGCAGAGAAAATCTGAGAGTTGATCTAGAACCATAATGACAGGCAGGCACTTTCTCTGGCTCCAAAAGGAGGCATATGCCGGAAAGGAGCCTAGCCAGGCAAGCACACTCCGTGCATCTGGTGCATATTAGGAACTCGTCACCTGCTGAAAGAATGTTTACTTAAAATAAGTATTAAGGGGCACCTGGGTGGCTCAGTGGGTTGAAGCCTCTGCCTTCAACTCGGGTCGTGATCTCAGGGTCCTGGGATCAAGCCCCGCATCGGGCTCTCTGCTCCACAGGGAGCCTGCTTCCTCCTTTCTCTCTCTCTGCCTGCCTCTCTGTCTACTGGTGATCTCTGTCTGTCAAATAAATAAATAAATAAAATCTTTTAAAAAAAAAGTATTAAAATAAGTATTACTGACCTGCCTTGCAATGGGGGCATCTAGGGTATTCTAGTAAAAGTTATGGGGCCTTTACTAAAGATTCTGATTTGAGGGGTGCCTAGGTGGCTCAGTGGGTTAAAGCCTCTGCCTTCAGCTCAGGTCGTGATCCCAGGGTGCTGGGATTGAGCCCCACATAGGGCTCTCTGCTCAGCAGGGAGCCTGCTTCCCCCTCTATCTCTGCCTGCCTCTCTGCCTACTTGTGATCTCTCTGTCAAATAAATAAATAAAATCTTTAAAAAGAAAAAGGATTCTGATTTGAAGTTTATTTATTTATTTTTAGTAATCCCACAATGATCACACAGAAGGGCACATTTTGTGAAACCCTATTAGGCTGGATACTTAGGATTTGTGTACTTTTCTGTATGTATTTCTACTTCAAAAAAAAAAATCAATGACAGTATTCAAATAAAAAGTTCAAAGTTTTACCTCTTAGAACTGTGAGGATTAAGAGACCTCAGATGTAAGGCGCCTGTTTTTGGCAGGCAGGCTGCATTCATTAGTTATTTTCCAGCTCTTATCAGCTCATTAGGTGAAAGCCTGAACATGGAAATGACCAAACTGGGAGAGGAAAGAAAGATCAGCAGTCTGCCACCTCCACCAAGAGAGCAGAAGAGTACAAGGAAAAACATGCAGAGATGTGGGGTTCATGTTTCGCTCTTCCACCTCCTGAGCAGGTCCCTTAACCTCTCCGAGGCTCAGCTTCCTAACTGCCCAAAAGGTGAGTTGCCAAGATTAAACGGCGTCATACGCAAAGGCCCTGTCCCTACACTACCTGTATGTACCGCAGAGCTCAGTGAAAGCTAAGAGTGATGCAGAGGACCAGGAAGCTGTGCTGTGCCTGAGACCCCGACCCCACCCTCCTGCAGTCTGAATCTCAGACAGGCAGGAGAATCAGCAGGCAGCTTTAAATACAGGTTCTCCAGTGGCCATTAACCCTTAAGTGTCTGTAGATGAAAACTTCCAGTGTTGCTCTAAAAAGTTAAACTTTCCAAGAAACGCTATTCCCAACTTACCTTCAAGGAAAACATTTGCAGTTCCAGCTGCCATGTGTTCACATTAAGCTTATTGCTGGTAATGGCCGAGCCAAGCCAGTGGTGCCAAATACAGCCTTCCTGAGTGACCTTAAAAAAATTAAGCTAATGGCAATTTTATGTTTTATGGAAGCTTTTCCTGTCTACTAACTGCCTACAAGAGCCAATCCTGGCATCTTGTGCCTACATCTCAGCCTGGACATTTCAGGAAACTCAGCAGGAAATGATATCAGTGCAGATTAAGATGCCTCTTAGCTGTACTTTAGGAGATAAATCCGTACAACTAAGTACTTGTGGAAACGTGATTTTAAAATTATATTAACATGCATGGTAATGATTGCTACCACCTACTCCGACCCTGCTATAACCCAGATATGACATCAGGCATAGCCTCAATAATATGTCCCAATATTTACTTACCCATCAGAAGGGAGAAGGGACATCACCTCCTGCAGTCCCTATTCTCTCTCCTGTCACGTTGGCCCTGCAAAGGCTAAAAGGCCACACAGTAGAGTTTTCTAGATATACAGGATCCTTAACATACACTCATAGAATATAGACATCAGACATCAAGAATAAGTAGATGCATCTAAAGCCGAGAGCCAGACAAATGTGCTTTAGATAAAGTGACATTGGAGTGAATACCTGCATTCTGCCTCTGTGGACCTACTCTTTGAACACAGGGGAGCCTGTGGACAAGCCACCTGAACAAATGTGTGCTTCCTGCACAGAGAGGGGGAAAGAAAGGTGCTCAGAAGGAGTGGCTTTGCGCTGCTGTGTACGAGCTAGGTTCAGAGTAATTGTTCCTGAATGTTTTTTGGGGAAACACTTGTTTGGCTAACCTCAAGGTCCTTGCTGACTTGCATGAATATTTCATATCCAGGAATAAGAGAACTTAATTTTTTTTTTAAAGATTTTATTTATTTACGTGAGAGAGAGCATGAACGAGGAGAAGGTCAGAGAGAGAAGCAGGTTCCCCGTGGAGCTGGGAGCCCGATGCGGGACTCGATCCCGGGACTCCAGGATCATGACCTGAGCCAAAGGCAGTCGTCCAACCAACTGAGCCACCCAGGCGTCCCAAGAGAACTTAATTTTTTTTTTAAAGATTTTATTTATTTATTTGACAGAGAGAGAGGAGAGATCACAAGTAGGCAGAGAGGCAGGCAGAGAGAGGGGGAAGCAGGCTCACCGCATAG
The DNA here is from genome assembly GCF_030435805.1 of Mustela lutreola. Taxonomy (NCBI): domain Eukaryota; kingdom Metazoa; phylum Chordata; class Mammalia; order Carnivora; family Mustelidae; genus Mustela; species Mustela lutreola. The sequence goes on from NC_081292.1 coordinate 96,526,159, forward strand.
CATAGAGCCCGATGTGGGGCTCGATCCCAGGACCCTGAGACCATGACCTGAGCTGAAAGGCAGAGGCTTAACCCACTGAGCCACCCAGGCGCCCCGAGAACTTAATTTTTTTTAAAGATTTATTTATTTACTTATTTGAAAGAGAGATCACAAGCAGGCAGAGAGGCAGGCAGAGAGAGAGGAGGAAGAGAAAAAAAAACCCAAAAAACCAAAAACAAAGAGAAGTCGACCATAATAAATAGGCAATGCATAGTGTAAGGAAGGCAAATGGCTAATAAACATAAACTGAAACCATCAGTCCTACTGGCAATTAGGAAATTGTAAGTTAGAACATGTTTCTGTCAGGGTGCCTGGGTGGCTCAGTCAGTTGTGTGACTTCCTTCTCCTCAGGTCATGATCCTGGAGTCCTGGGATAGAGTCCCGCATGGGGCTCCCCACCCAGCAGGGAGTCTGCTTCTCCCTCTGACCCTCTCCCTTCTCATGCTCTCTTTCTCTCTCAAATAAATAAATAAAATATTTTTTAAAAAAGAACATGTTTCTATCATTAGGCTGGTAAAATGTAAACATTATCAACACTTTCCAGTATAAGGGAGTGTGGAGAGGCAGGGACTGTGTGATATAGCCTTTGGGAAAGTGACTTGGCAGCACCTGTCAAAATCCAAAATCCAACCTCAGTCTCACTTTTTTACAATACAGACACTGGGATATATTTCTATGTACGCATATACTTCTCTGTATGCTTCTCTATCTTCATGCCACAGCCTGGAAAACAGACTGGAAGGATACATAGCAACGGTCAGCATCTGGGGAGCTGCCTTTTGTCACAGCCCTGTTTCTAGGTATCAGGCATATGTGCACATAAACACGAATGCAAGGATATGTAGCATTTTTTTTTTAATGACAGAAAAGAGAATGTTTGCTACTAATTTCATCATTAGGAAGGATACATCCAGAATGCATTATAAGTGAGTTCATGAAATAAAAACATGCAGCTGGGCTGTGCCTGGCTGGCTCAGTCAGTAGAGCATGTGACTCTTGATCTCAGGTTCATGAATTCAAACCCCATGTTAGGGTAGCGATTATTTAAAAATAATAATAAAAAGTTAAAAAACCTTGGGGCGTCTGGGTGGCTCAGTCAGTTAAGCGTCTGCCTTTGGCTAGTCCTGGGATTGAGCCCTGCATTGGGCTTCCAAATCTTTGGGAAGCCTGCTTCTCCCTCTCTCTCTCCCCCTGCTTGTGTTCCCTCTCTCGCTGTGTCTCTCTGTGTCAAATAAATAACATCTTTAAAAAAGTTAAAAAACCAACCAAACAAAAAACCTTGCATCTGGGAAAAATTGCCTGGTGGAGCTCTACGGCCAATAAAGAAAACTCTCTAGGGGAGACTGGGCGACCCAGTTAGTTGAGAGCCAGGCTCTTGATTTCCACTGGGTTCTTGATTTCTGCTGGGGTGGTGATCTCAGGGTTGTGGGATGGGGTCCCAGGTAGGGTTCCACATTCAGCAGGGAGTCTACTTCTCTCCCTCTCCCTCTGTCCCTACCCCCACTCATGTGTGCATGCGTGGGGGTAGGGACACTCACTCTCTAAAATGAATAAATAAATCTTTTAAAAAAAGAAAAAGAAAACTCTCTAAGGAATTGTGAAATGAAAAGGCCAACGACCTAAAATCACTGTGATTGGTCTCTGAACATGCCTTTCTGTCTGCATGTCACTCTGTGGAAAAGAAGATGGGAAGGATACACACACCTCTGAACAGTAGTTTCTTATGCGGAGCAGAGGGAGATATAGGTCAGGAAGACCTACATTTTCTTTCCTTCCAGACACTCACCTGAAAGTTGGCGGGGACAAACGTGGATTCTTCACGTTAGTGGGAAGCTCACTCTTAGGGACCTATTGGCCAATGCTGCCTTGAAAGCATTTGCCCTTTCATAAGATAAGATTATATATTACTAGTATGGGGGTGCCTGGCTGGCTCAGTGGGTTAACGGTCTGCCTTTGGCTCAGGTCATAATCTCTGGGTCCTGGGATTGAGTCTGCTTCTAGGTCCCTCCTTAGTGGGGAGTGTGCTTCTCCCTCTGCCTGCCACTCCCCCTGCTTGTGGTCTCTCACTCTGTCAAATAAATAAATAAATGAAAGAAACTGTAATCCAAGAGTTAGAAATTATTCAATCCAAACTTTTTATTTTACAGACAAGGATATTGAGGCCCTAAAATTAGAGTGACCTAGCCATCCTGCTGAAGAGTTGCCAGCCCCATCCAGGGCACCACCCAGACCTCAGACCCCAGGTGGGTGCTTACGACCATGTATTAGAAGCTGTCTTTCCTAAAAAGCAGCAACTTCTATCCAGTGCTAGTTATCTTGACCACATGAACTTTCCAGATGAGAGACTTGTTACACTGAAGGGCATTGGCTCATTCTGAGATGCAGTCCTCCAGGGGAAGCCCTATGGAGAAAGGAACGGGTGGAGGGACAAGCAAGGAAATCCTTGATTTTTTGGCCAATGTCTAGAGTCATTCATTCCTTTCAGTGTTCTCTATAATGCTTTAGGTCCCAGGGCTTCAGTGAAAAGGGTTTTCGAGGTCCTTCCTCTACCCACATCCTGGACATGATGGTAGGGAAACATGATTAAGCTCTCACTTTGGTCTTTGGAAGATGCTCCTTGGACAAGGTGAGGGAGAACAAGGGAAGGGTGTCAAGCACTGGGAAAAAAAAATATATATATATGAAAGGTTTATTTATTTATTTATTTATTTGACAGAGACACAGCAAGGAGGGGCAGAGGGAGTGGAAGAGGGAGAAGCAGGCTTCCCACCGAGCAGGGAGCCTGCTGCAGGGAGCCTGTTGTGGGGCTTGATCCCACATCATGACCTGAGACACTTAATGACTGAGCCACCCAGGCACCACATATGGCTTAGGCCCAAACTAATCAGTTATCCCCCAAGGCAAAACTCTAACTCACTCTTAGTGGCAAGAAGCTGATCTCCTTTCTTCCAACATAATCACTTTCAAAAGCTGAAAATGAGAATAACAAACTTATTCAAGCCTCAAAAAAAGTTTCTAGGGGGAACGCCTGGGTGGCTCAGTTGGTTAAGCAGCTGCCTTCAGCTCAGGTCATGATCCCAGCGTCCTGGGATCGAGTCCCACATCGGGCTCCTTGCTCGGCAGGGAGCCTGCTTCTCTCTCTGCCTCTGCCTGCCATTCTGTCTGCCTGTGCTCGCTCTCTCTCTCTGACAAATAAATAAATAAAATCTTAAAAAAAAAAAAAGTTTCTGGGGGCACCTGGGTGGCTCAGTTGGTTAAGTATCTGCCTTCAGCTCAGGTCATGATTCTGGAGTCCAGGGATAGATTTCCGCATTGGGCTCTCTGCTTGGCAGGGAGTCTGCTTCTCCCTCTGGCCCTCCCCTTCTCGTGTTTTCTCTCTCTCTCTCTCATTCTTTCTCTCTCAAATAAATAAATAAAATCTTTAAAAAAATTTCTGGAGGCGCCTGGGTGGCTCAGTGTGTTAAAGCCTCTGCCTTCAGCTCAGGTTACGATCCCAGGGTCCTAGGATACAGCCCTTCATGGGGCACCCTGCTCAGTGGGGAGCCTGCTTCTCCTTCCCCCTGCTTGTGCTCTCTATCTCTCACTCTGTGAAATAAATAAATAAAATCTTAAAAAAAAATTCTCTCCCTCCGCCCCCCCACCTCCGGTGCACTCATTCTCTGTCTCGCTCTCTCTAAATAAATAAATAAATAAATAAACAAACAAAATAAAGTATACAATTCATGGGATACCTGTCTGGCTCAGTCCATACAGCCTGTGACTCTTGATCTTTGGGTTGTAAGTTTGAAAACCCTAGGTTGGATATAGAGATTGCTTAAAAATAAAATCTTTTAGAAAAGTATACAATTCAGTGGTTCAGAGTTGTATGACCGCCACAATTGATTTTAGAACATTTTCATCACTCCAAAAAGAAAACCCATACTGGTTAGCAGCTCCTTCTCACCAGGGCCTCTTCCCCCAGGCCCTGGTGACCACTAAGCTACTTTCTATCTCTATGGATTTCCTCTTTTGGGCAGTTCATACAAATGCAGTGATGTAACATGAGGCCTTTGTGACTGGCTTCTTTCACTGGGGATCATGTTTTCGATGTCCCTCCCTGTTGTAACATGTATCAGTTCTCCATCTCTTTTTATTGCAGAATAACAATCCACAATGTGGATAGAGTGCATTGTATTTATCCTTTCTCTGGTTGACGGACATTCAAAGTGTTTCCGCTTCTTGGCTACTGTGAATAATGCTGCTATAGCATTTGGGTACAAGTATATTTTGTGGACAAGTATTTCATTTCTCTTGGTTGTCAACTGAACAGTGGTTTGGCTGGATTATGTGGTAACTCTAGCTTTAACATTAGGAGGAACCACCAGACTGTTTTCCAGATTGGCCACACCACCCTCCATTCCCACCAGCCATGGAAGAGTGTTCCAGTTACTCCACATCTCTGACAATACTTGTTATTGTTCCTCTTTATAATTGTAGCCATCCTACTGGGTGTGATGTGCCATCTCATTGTGACTTTGATTTGCATTTTCCTAATATCTTTTATTTTTATTTTTTAAAAAAGATTTTATTTATTATTTATTCGACAGAGATCACAGTAGGCAGAGAGGCAGGCAGAGAGGCGGGGGAAGAAGGCTCCCTGCTGAGCAGAGAGCCCCATGCAGGTTCTCCATCCCAGGACCCTGGGATCATGACCTGAGCCGAAGGTAGAGGCTTAACCCACTGAGCCACCCAGGCGCCCCTCCTAATATCTTTTAATGTATATGTCCTTGATATGTGTGTGTGTGTGTGTATGTGTATAATAGATATATAGCAATATAAAAATCAAATTCTTTGTCCATGTTTTAATAGGGTAATCCTTTTTATTATTGGGTTATAAATATTCTTTATATACTCTGGATACAAGTCAGATATATGATTTAGAAATATTCCCTCCTGGTCTGTGGGTTTTATGTGTCCTTTTTGTAGCTGGAAGTTGCTTGACACCATACTTTTCTTCACAAAATGGAGTTGGCAGTTAGCTTCAGTTTAGTACTTGAGAAATTATTTCTATCTCTCACCCTAAAGTGCTGGTAGAGCTACAGGTAGTGTTCAATTACTGATGAAAAAAAATCCAAAGGGGGCACCTGTGTGACCCACTTGATTGATTATCTGTCTTTGGCTCAGGTCATGATCTCAGGGTCCTGGGATGGAGACCTGTGTCATCTCATTGGGCTTCCTGCTCAGTGGGGTATCTGTTTCCCCTTCTCCTTTGGCCCCTCCCCCATCTGCTTGTGCTCTCTCTTTATAATAAATAAATAAAATATCTTTTAAAAATATCCAAAGTTCTCAGTTTTGAGAAAGAAGTGGGATGAGAAGAGAATTCTTTTGAGAAAGAATGTCCTATCATAGTTGATAGGATACATTATTTCTTTTGTTCTTACTCTTAAGGGAAATAAACGTCTCCAAAAGGCCAAACAAGGGGCTCCTGGGTGGCTCAGTCAGTTAAGCAGCTGCCTTTGGCTCAGGTCATGATCCCAGGGTCCAGGGATCAAGCCCCACATTGGACTCCTTACTCAGTAGGGAGTCTGCTTCTCCCTCTTCCTCTGCCTGCTGCTACCCCTGCTTGTGTTCTTTCTCTGTCAAATAAGTAAATAAAATCTTCAAAAAAAAAAAAAAAGACCAATCTAACAAGGGTAATTCTGGTAGGAATAGCCCCACTTGGGGAATGGGAGTAAATTCCTTTATGCCGAACCCATAAATACAGCTTTTCTATCATAAGTCTCATCCATAAGCACAGAACAAGTAAATGAAAATGGGCAGGTTTCCCAGTCACGTGATTGTCCTGATTGCTATATGCATAGCAGTCCACAATCAGGAAGGGTTTTCAGTTTCAAATGACAAAAATCCACTTTGGCTTCTGTAGGGAAATAAATAATTTATGGAAAAACATGGACATCTTTGGAGACCTGGTGAAACAGGTTGGCTACAGACACACAGGAAAACCACAGTCAAAATTGAAACTTACCACAGGTCCTGTGAGGACAGCAAGGGTGTCACTGACCAGTATAAGATCCTGAAGCTAATCCCCAGACACAGTGCTCCTGGCTTTAGGACCCTAGGAAGGGAGGTCTATTTCAAAATGACTAGAGACAGAAGACTCTCTATCATTTAGGACCCTTTAACATCTTAGAAATGTACTTCAAGTCCAAGGAAGGCAAATTTGACTGGCCAGAGCCACATCCTGTGCTGAGGTTGATCCTTTAAGAGCTTGCCCATATCCAGTTCCTTTGCTGCCAGGAACACTGGACTTTACATTTTTTGTCCCTTTGTAGATAAGACAGGGCAATGGGCTGTGAGTCAGAGGAGCTAGTCAAAGTGACAAGTCTTGCCTCTGGACTGAAGCCTTTTATTGCCCAGTGATCACCGTCTAGCAGTCTTTCCCCTAGTGTGTTGACGTGAGGGCCAGGTATTTTCAGGGCTGCAGCTCCAAGATGGTGAAGCTCTGTCAGTCTAGGTCACAAGGTGAGTGTGTAGTGCAGAACCCTGGGACAACCAGTATTAGATATGTGACCTGAGCAAGGAATAAACTTGTACTGTTGAGCCACTGAGGTTTTGGAGTTGTTCGTTCCCATAGAACAATGTAAATTAAAGCCATACTGACTATGTTAAAAAACAAAAGTAAACATGTATATAGAGAACAAACTCAAAAGGCAGAAAGAAGGGAAGAGGAAAATAGTTTAATATTTTTCTCCTCATCTCTGAAAGAAAGGACTCAATTTTCTTTCTTTGTTTATAACATTTACATTCTATTCAAACTGTGTTTTCCCTATTGTTTTATCTTGGTTCTATATTTAAGTTGATTGAATTTTCACTTCTAATTCTTTTACCTTCACTTCTCTGGTGTCATATTCTTTAGTTTCAATCTTTCTTGTTTAGCTAGATTTCTCTCTTGTGTGCCTTTTTCAGCAGTCTGCCTGTTGCTTTTGTATTTGAATAGACATTTTGACTGTGTATAAAAATTTTAGGTTAATCTTTCCCTTAGAGGTTAGACATTGCTGTGTGTCACTGAATTTGGCATGGTGAAGTCAGGTGAGTCTTATTGAGGTCTTTTTTTTTTTTTTTTTTTTTTTTTTTTGAGGTCTTTTTTTTTTTTTAAGATTTTATTTATTTATTTGACAGAGATTGCAAGTAGACAGAGAGGCAGGCAGAGAGAGAGGAGGAAGCAGGCTCCCTGCTGAGCAGAGAGCCCGATGCGGGGCTCGATCCCAGGACGCTGGGATCATGACTAGAGCTGAAGGCAGAGGCTTTAACCCACTGAGCCACCCAGGTGCCCCAGGTCTTTTTTTTTTTTTTAAGTTTTTTTAAATTTTTTTTTTATTTGAGAGAGAGAGAGAGCACAAGCAGGGGGAGAAGCAGAGGTAGAGGGAGAAGCAGGCTCCCCACTGAGCAGGGAACCTGATACGGGACTCGGACCCAGGATCCTGGGATCATGACCAGAGCTGAAGGCAAGACACTTAACTGACTAAGCCACCCAGGCGCCCCTATTTTTGAGGTCTTGAAGAAACTTTTTTTTTGTTTTAAAGTAGCTTTACTGAGATATAATTTACATGCCGTAAAATCACCTGCTAAAAGTATACAACTTAATTTCTGTATATTTAGAGTTTTGCAACCATTACCATTATCTAATTTTGTAACATTTTTATCACCCCAAAGAGAAACTTCTTATCCATTCCCTAATGTCTCCTCCCTCCAGCCCTTGGCAAACACTGATGTATGAATTTGGCTATTCTAGTTATTTTGTGTATATATGGTATCATGAATGTTTGGTCTTTTGTGTCTGGCTTCTTTCACTCAGCATGTTTTTCCAGGCTCATTTATGTTATAGCATGTATCAGTAATTCATCCCAGTTTATGGTCGAGTAATATTCCACTGTAGCACATTTTGTTTGCACAGTCAACAGTCGATGGATATTTGAGTTGTTTTCACTCTTATTTTTATTTATTTATGTTTAAAGATTTTATTTATTTGAAAGACAGAGATCACAAGTAGGCAGAGAGGCAGGCAGAGAGAGAGTGGGGGAAGCAGGCTCCCTGCCGAGCAGAGAGCCCTATGCAGGGCTCAGACCGAGGACCCTGGGATCATGACCTGAGCCAAAGGCAGAGGCCCTAACTGAGCTACCCAGGTGCCCCTATTTTTTATTTTTTTAAGATCAATTTATTTGAAAGAGAGTGCACTTAGGTGAGGGGAGGGGCAGAGAGAGAATCTTCAAGCAGACTCCTTGCTGAGTACAAATCTTGTTTCAGGGCTCCATCCTGCAACCTATGAGATTATGACTTGAGACAAAACCAAAAGCTGGATGCTTTACTCACTGAGGCACCCAGGAGCCCCAGATTGCTCCCACTTCTATTATGAAAGTTCATGATCAAGTTTTTGGGTGGACATATGTTTCAATTCTTTTTTTTAAAAATTTTTTCAATTTATTTATTTTCAGAAAAACAGTATTCATTATTTTTTCACCACACCCAGTGCTCCATGCAATCTGTGCCCTCTATAATACCCACCACCTGGTACCCCAACCTCCCAATCCCCCGCCACTTCAAACCCCTCAGATTGTTTTTCAGAGTCCATAGTCTCTCATGATTCACCTCCCCTTCCAATTTACCCCAACCCCCTTCTCTCTAACTCCCCATGTCCTCCATGCTTTTTGTTATGCTCCACAAATAAGTGAAACCACATGAAAATTGACTCTCTCTGCTTGACTTATTTCACTCAGCATAATCTCTTCCAGTCCCGTCCATGTTGCTACAAAAGTTGGGTATTCGTCCTTTCTGATGGAGGCATAATACTCCATAGTGTATATGGACCACATCTTCCTTATCCATTCATCCGTTGAAGGGCATTTTGGTTCTTTCCACAGTTTAGCGACCGTGGCCATTGCTGCTATAAACATTGGGGTACAGATGGCCCTTCTTTTCACTAAATCTGTATCTTTGGGGTAAATACCCAGGAGTGCAATGGCAGGGTCATAGGGAAGTTCTATATTTAATTTCCTGAGGAAAAAAGATTTTATTTATTTATTTGAGAGAGAGAGATAGAATGAGAGAGCCTGAGGAGGAGAATCAGAGGGAGAAGCAGACTTTCTGCTGAGCAGGAACCCCCTCCAATGCGAGACTCGATCCTGGGACTCCAGGATCATGACCTGAGCCACAGGCAGTCACTCAACCAACTGAGTCACCCAGGTGCCCTTCACATCTTATTTGAACAAATGTTTATTTAAATCCTTTGCCCATTTAAAAAATGAGTTGTCTTATTATTGAGTTGCAAGTGTTGCTTAAGTATTCTAGATACAAGTCCTAAGCAGATACAAGATTTATAAATGTATTCTCCTATTCTGTGGATTGCCTTTTCTTTTTTTTTTTTTCTTTTTTTTTTTTTTGGTGATGTCACTTGAAGTACAAAAGTTTTAAATTTTGATAAAATCCAACCTATTTTTTTCTATTGTCACGTATGCATGGTTTTATAGCTAAGTAATTATTGCCTAACTAAATATACTGTTTTCTTCTCAGAGTTCTATGATTTTGGTTCTTACATATAGGTTTTTTTGGCCCTTTAGATCCAATTTTTGCATATAGAATGAGGTAAGGATCCAAAAACCATCCTTTCATATGTGGATATCCAATTGCCTTAGTATCATTTATTGAAAAGATTATTCTTTCCCCATGGAATTGTCTTTGCATGAAGGCTTGCTATTTATGCTTAGATGTCTGAAAAAATGTTTATCCTTACAGTTCAGAAATGTAACCAAGTAGGGTCTTTTTTTTTTTTAAGGTTTTATTTATTTGAGAGAGAGAAAGAGTGAGAGACAGAGAGAGAATGAGAAGGGGAAGGATCACGGAGAGAAGCAGATTCCCCGGTGAGCAGGGAGCCTGATGCAGGACTCTATCTCAGGACTCTGAGATCATGACCTGAGCTGAAGGTAGACACTTAACTGACTGAGCCACCCAGGTGCCCCTAGGGTCTTTTTTTTTTTTTTAATCTTAAAGATTTTATTTACTTATCTGACAGACAGAGAGAGAGATCACAAGTAGGGAGGGAGGCAGGCAGAGAGAGAGAAGGAAGCAGACTCCCCGCTGAGCCGAAAGCCCAATGAGGTCTTGAGGTCCTTGATTCCAGGACCCTGAGACCACGACCTGAGCCAAAGGCAGAGGCTTAACTCACTGAGTCACTCAGGCACCCAAGATTTTATTTTCAAGTAATTCCTATACTCCACATCGGTCTGGAACCTACAACCTTGAGATCAAGAGTTGCATGCTCTACCAATTGAGCCCGCCAGGCACCCCAAGTAGGGTCTTTATGGTAATTGTTCTGTATCACTTTTTCTTTGTGTCTGTCTCTTTCACATGCAATTTAAGTATGTTTACTTCAGGGAAAACTATACTATGTATGTATACGGTGGAGATACTGCAGGCTTGGTTTTAGACTACTGCAATAAAGTAAATATTGCAATAAAGAGAGTCAATGATTTTTTTGGTTTCCCAGTGCATATAAAAGTTATATTTACACTATACTGTAGATTATTAAGTGTGAAATAGCATTGTGTTTAAAAACCTATGTATAGGGGCGCCTGGGTGGCTCAGTAGGTTAAGCCGCTGCCTTCGGCTCAGGTCATGATCTCAGGGTCCTGGGATCGAGTCCCGCGTCGGGCTCTCTGCTCAGCGGGGAGCCTGCTTCCTCCTCTCTCTCTCTGCCTGCCTCTCTGCCTACTTGTGATCTCTTTCTGTCTGTCAAATAAATAAATAAAATCTTAAAAAAAACCCTATGTATATAATTTTTAAAAAGTTGATTGCTAAAAAATGCAAACCATAATTTGAGCTTTCTGTGAGTCATAATCTTTTTGCTGGTGGAGGGTTTTGTCTCAATGTTTATGGCTGCTGACCAGGGTCACTGAAAGAATGGGTGGCTGTGGCAATTTGTTAAAGTAAGACAACAATGAATCTATGCCATCAGTGGACTCTTCCTTTCATGAATGATTTGTCTGCCAATATGCAATGTTGTTTAATAATATTTCACCCACAAAAATAGTATTTTACCTATAGTAGAACTTCTTTCAAAATTGGAGTCAATCCTCTCAAACATGGCCACTGATTTATTGACTAAGTTTTTTAATATCCTAAATCTTTTGTTGTCATATCAACAATCTTTACAGCATTTTCACCTGGAATAGGCTCCGTCTCAAGAAACAAAAAATGGGGGGCGCCTGGGTGACTCAGTGGGTTAAGACCTCTGCCTTTGGCCCAGGTCATGATCCCAGGGTCCTGGGTCAGAGCTCTGCATTGGGCTCTCTGCTCAACAGGGAGCCTGCTTCCCCCTTTCTCTCTCTGCCTGCCTCTCTGCCTACTTGTGATCTCTTTCTGTCTGTCAAATAAATAAATAAAATCTTAAAAAAAAACAATTTTGGGGGGCACCTGGGTAGCTTAGTCGTTAAGCATCTGCCTTCAGCTCAGGTCATCATCCCAGGGTCCTGGAATTGAGCCCTGCATTGGGCTCCCTGCTCAGCGGGAAGCCTACTTTCTCTCCCACTCCCCCTGCTATGTTCCCTCTTTCTCTGTGTCTCTGTCAAATAAAGAAATAAAATCTTAAAAAAAAAAAAGAAACCACTTTTTTTGCTTATCCATAGGAAGCCACTCCTTATTTGTTCAAATTTTATCATGAGAGTGCAGCAATTCAGTACCATCTTCAGGCTCCATTTCTTTTTCTTCTTTTCTTCCTTTCGTTCCTTCTTCTTCTTCTTCTTCTTCTTTTTTTTTTTTAAGATTTATTTATTTATTTGACACAGAGAGATTACAAGTAGGCAGAGAGGCAGGCAGAGAGAGAGAGAGAGGAGGAAGCAGGTTCCCCACCAAGCAGAGAGCTCGATATGGGACTCTATCCCAGGACCCTGAAATCATGACCGGAGCCGAAGGCAGAGGCTTAACCCACTGAGCCACCCAGGCGCCCCTCTTTCTTTCTGCTTTAAGATTTTATTTATTTATTGAGAGACAGACATAGAGACATCATGAGGAGGGGGAGTGGGGAGGGGCAAAGGGACAAACAGGCTCTCCGCTGAGCATAGACCCCTACATGGGGCTCGATCCCGGGATCCCAATATCATGACCCAAGCTGAAGTCAGACACCTAAGTGACTGAGCCACCGAAGAGCACCTTCAGGCTCCACTTCTGATCCTAATTCTCTTGGTATTTCTATCACAACTTCAGTCCTTCCTCCACTGAGGAAGGAAACCCTCAAAGTCATCCATGAGGCTGAAATCACTTTCTTTCAAAGTCTGGTTAATGATGATATTTTAACCTCTTCTCATGAATCATAAGTGTTTTTAATGGCATCTGGAATGGCGAATCCTTTCCAGAAGGTTTTCAATGACCTTTTCCCATGTCCATCAGAGGAATAACCATGGCAGTTAGATCCATGAACTGAAATAATAAGACTTTAAAATTAAAATTACTCCTGGGGCACCAGGGTGGCTCAGTAGGTTAAAGCCTCTGCCTTCGGCTCAGGTCATGATCTCGGGGTCCTGGGTTTGAGCCCCGCATCGGGCTCTCTGTTCAGCAGGGAGCCTGCTTCTTCCTCTCTCTCTGCCTGCCTCTCTGACTACTTGTGATCTCTCTGTCTCTGTCAGGTAAATAAATAAAATCTTTTAAAAAAATTAAAATTACTCCTTGATCTATGGGCGCAAAATGGACGTTGTGTTAGCAGACATGAAAACGACATTAATCTCATTGCACATACCCATCATAGCTCTTGGGTGGCCACATGCATTTTCAATGAGCTGTAATCCTTTTTAAAATTTTTTATTTTTATTTTTTAAAAAAGATTTTATTTATTTATTTGACACAGAGAAAGAGAGATCACAAATAGGCAGAGAGGCAGGCAGAGAGAGACAAGGGGAAGCAGGCTCCCTGCTGAGCTTGATCCCAGGACCCTGAGATCAGGACCTGGGCCAAAGGCAGAGGTTTTTTTTTTTTTTTAAAGATTATTTATTTATTTATTTGAGAGAGAGACAGTGAGAGAGAGCATGAGCGAGGAGAAGGTCAGAGAGCGAAGCAGACTCCCCATGGAGCTGGGAGCCTGATGTGGGACTCGATCCCGAGACTCCGGGATCATGACCTGAGCCGAAGGCAGTCGTCCAACGAACTGAGCCACCCAGGCGTCCCCAAAGGCAGAAGATTGGCCCACTTAGCCACCCAGGCACTCCAATACTTTTTATTTTATTTTATTTTATTTTATTTATTTATTTTTTTTTTTTAAGATTTTATTTATCAGAGAGAGAGAGAGAGCAAGCACAGGCAGACAGAATGGCAGACAGAGGCAGAGGGAGAAGCAGGCTCCCTGCGGAGCAAGGAGCCCGATGTGGGACTCGATCCCAAGAAGCTGGGATCATGACCTGAGCCGAAGGCAGCTGCTTAACCAACTGAGCCACCCAGGCGTCCCGAATATAGTATTTTGGTTTGGGAATTTTTTTTTTATCGACACTGAAATACATCATTCTCATCCCTTCTGGTTAATGAAGTTTCTGCTGAGAAATTTACTGATGATCTTATTGTATCTCATGAACTACTTTTCTTTTTTTTTTTTTAAGATTTTATTTATTTATTTGTCAGAGAGAGAGAGAGAGAGAGCGAGCACAGGCAGACAGAGTGGAAGGCAGAGGCAGAGGGAGAAGCAGGCTCCCTGCTGAGCAAGGAGCCCGATGCGGGACTCGATCCCAGGACGCTGGGATCATGACCTGAGCCGAAGGCAGCTGCTAACCAACTGAGCCACCCAGGCGTCCCCACTCCAATACTTTTTAAAAAATATTTTATTTATTTATGAGAGAGAGAGAGAGAGAGAGAGAAAATCAGTGAGGGGTAGGAGCAAGGAGAGAGGAAGTAGCAGACTCCCCATTGAGCAGGGAGCCTGATGCAGGGCTTGATCCCAGGACCCTGAGATCATGACCTTAACTGAAGGTGCCACCTTAACACCTTAAGTATTACTTACCTGAGAAGTAATACTTTGAATGAGATCTTTATTTCTGAGCAGTAGGCCTCAACAGTGGGCTTAAAATACTCAGTAAGCCATGTTGTAAATAGATGTACTCTCATCCAGGCTTTATTTTTCCTTTTACAGAGCACAGGCAGAGTATAGAGTATATTTAAACATAATTCTTAAGGGCTCTAGGATTTTCAGAATGGTCTATGAGCACTGAGGTCAACTTAAAGTCACCAGCTCCATTGGCTCCTATCAAGAGAGTCAGCCTGTTCCTTGAAGCTTTGAAGCCAGGCATTGATTTCTTCTCCCTAGCCATGAAAGTCCCAGATGGCATCCTTTTCCAATAGAAGGTTGTTTGTCTGCACTGAAAATCTGTTGTTTTGTGGAGCCACCTTCATTAATGATCTTAGGTGGATCTTTTGGAGAACTTGCTGCAGCTTCTACATCAGCACATGCTGCTTCACCTTACAGTTTGATATTATAGATACAGCTTCTTTTCTTAAACCTCATGAACCAACCTCTGCTAGCTTCAGACTTTTTTTTTCCTACAGCTTCTTTACCTTCCTCAGACTTCATAGAACTGAAGAGAATTAGGTTTTGTTTTTTTTTTTCTGGACTAGGATGTAGTTAATGAGATGTTGTAGGTAGTTTATTCTGTCCAGACCACTCAAACTTTCTCCTTATCAGCAATAAGGCTGTTTCATTTTCTTATCATTCATGTGTTCTCTGGAGTAGCTCTTTTAATTTCCTTCAAGAACTTTTTCTTTGCACACATCTTGGCTGACTGTTTTGTATAAGATTCTTAGCTTTAGGCCTGTATTGGCTCCTGACATACCTTCCTCACTAAGCTTAATCATTTCTAGTTTCCTATTTAAAGTGAGAGATATGCGACTCTTCCTTTCACTTGAACACTTAGAGACCATTGTAGGCTTATTGTACTGATTTCAATATTGTTGTGTCTTAGGGAATAAGGAGGTCTGAGCAGAGGGAGAGAGATAGGGGAGTGGCTGGTCAGTGGAGCAGTCAGAACATACATCTGTATCCATTAAACTCACCATTTTATATGGATATGTTTTGTGACACTCAATAGCAATGGCTCTAGTAACATAAAAGATCACTAATCACAGATCACTGTAACAAATATAATAATAATGAAAAAAAGTTTCAGATATTGCAAGAATTAGTAAAATGTGACACAGAGACACAAAATGAGAAGATGCTTTTGGAAAATGGTGCTAAGAGACTTGCCCAATGCGGGGTTGCAACAAATCTTCAATCTGTAAAAAATGCAGTATCTGTGATGTACAATAAAGGTAAGTTCAATAAAATGAGGTTTGCCCATATACAAGAAAGTGTAGGGGAGGAAAACTTCTCCTTCTTCCCTTCCAGGTTCTTTGGCTGGCTTAACAATTAAGTTGACATGGCACAGATTAACAAGGGAAAAACAAATCTAATGATACATGTACAGGAGCCTTAAAAGAATATGAAATCCACAGGCAGTCAGGCAATTGAGACTTTCATGCTGTCCTGAGCAGAGGAGAAGGGGTAGGGGTGTGGGACTTCGAAGGCAGGAAAGAAGAAAATTTATAGGAAGACAGAGCAGAAGTTTGGTAAACATGTTTGCCATGCTTTGTGGAGACAGTGGGACAGAGAGGAATTTGATCTCCAGTCCACCCCTCTTCCCAGTTTACCCATGCCTATGCCATATTCTTTGTAGTTATCTCTGGTGTTAGTTTAGATAGACCAGATCTTCTATCTAAATTCTTTCAGGCAGTTAAGGGGGAGGTAAAAAGCTTTTTCCTGGGGCCTCTGGATGTTGATTCACCTCAGCTTAAGATAATCCACATGCCAAAGTGGTAGAGTAGCATATTCTGCTCCCCTTCAAGGAGGAGTTTTAAAAAAGAATTAACATCTCTTGTACTAAAACTCAGTAATTCCTTCTATTTCGTTTTAGTTTTTTGATCTTTAAATTTAAGCAAAACAAATTTAATGCTGTTCATTTAAAAAATAGCTTTCATGGTGAAATCCAGCCTAAAAAATGATTATCTGCCTTTCATATCTCAATTATTTCCTTTTACTGTAATGTCTAGAACTATAATCACCAAACATTAACCCTGATTTTTTTTCATAAATGGTAGAGTTTTGGTATGTTTACCAATTTCTTCTTTGTATCTAGAAATGGTTTTTTTAAATTTTTATTTTTTATAAACATATATTTTTATCCCCAGGGGTACAGGTCTGTGAATCACCAGGTTTACACACTTCACAGCACTCACCAAAGCACATACCCTCCCCAATTAATTTTTAAAAAGAATGGGAATTTATAATTTTTAAAATATTTATTTATTTGAGAGAGAGAGAGTGAGTGAGTGAGGGGAAAGGCAGAGGGAGAGAATCTTCAAGCAGACTCCCTATTCAAGAGAATGGAGCCTGATGTGGGCCCTTATCTCACAACTCATGAGATCATGGCCCAAAGCTGGATGCTTAACTGACTGAGCCACCCAGCATCCCAAGAATGTATCTATATATATATATATATTTTAGATTTATTTATTTGAGAGAGAGAGAGAGAGCAAGTGAGTGAGCAAGAGAGAACAGGAACAGGGTGAGGGGCAGAGGGAGAAGCAAGCTCTCTGTTGAGCAGGATGCACATTGTGGGGCTTAATCTCAGGACTCCAGGATCATGACCTGAGCTGAAGGCAGACACTTAACTGACTGAGCCACCCAGGTGCCTGTATAATTTTAGATAAAAGTCAAGTAATGACTGTGGGTATCTAGGTGGCTCAAGTGGCTAAGTGTCCAACTCTTAATCTCAGCCCAGTTCTTGATCTCAGGGTCGTGAGTGCAGGCCCCACATTGGGCTCCGTGCTGGGCGTGGTATATATATATATATATATATATATATGTATATAAATCTTTTAAAAAAATAAAATCTTTAAAAAAATTCTAATCTTTATCCCAGGACCCTGGGATCATGACCCGAGCTGAAGGCAAAGGCTTTAACCCACTGAGCCACCCAGGCACCCCTAAAGATTAGAATTTTATGTGTGTGTGTATATATATATATGTCATGAGTTCAAGCCCCATATTGGGTTCCATGCTGGGCGTGGTGTATATATATATGTATATATATATGTATGTATATACACCATGCCCAGCATGGAACCCAATGTGGGGCTTGACTCATGACATACATACACACACACACACACACACACACACAGACAAAAATCTTTAGGGGTGCCCGAGTGGCTCAGTGGGTTAAAGCCTTTGCCTTCAGCTCGGGTCATGATCCCAGGGTCCTGGGATCGAGCCCCACATCGGGACATCTGCTCTGTAGGGAGCCTGCTTCCTCCTCTTTCTCTCTCTCTGCCTGCTTGTGATCTCTGTCTGTCAAATAAATAAATAAAATCTTAAAAAAAATTCTAATCTTTATCTCTTTCTCACACACACAGATGAAAGCTTGGTAAATACATACAGTGAAATATTATTCAGCCTTAAAAAGGAAGGAAATCCTGTCATATGCTACAATATGGATAAACTCTAAGGACATTAAACTAAGTGAAATAAGCCAGTTGCAGGGGAAAAAATACTGCATGAGTCTACTTATAAGAGCTATTTAAATTGGTCAAACTCATAGAAGCATAGAGCAGAAGAGTGGTTGCCAAGAGAAAGTAGGGTGGGGAAATAGGGAGTTGCTAATCAAGAGGTATAAAATTTTAGTAATGCTTTTTTAAGATGAAAGAGTTCTAGAAATCTGCTGTGTAACATTATGCCTATAGAACACTATTGTGTTCTACAACTGAAAATCTATAAAAACTGTAGATCTTTTGCAAAGACTTACCAAAATAAAATTAAAATTAAAAAGAATAAAAGTGTCATGACAAAAATTTACCATAAGTTTTTCAAACACATTTCAAAGCAATTTCATTCCTTAATATCACTGCAAATGTGCACTTTGTGCATCTTTCCCCTTAGTTTTATTGAGTTATGATTGAAATATGAAATCGTATTAGTTTCATGAATACAATATAATAGTTTGATGGTCAATATTGCAAAATCATGAGCACAATAATCTAGTTAAGCCCATCATTTCACATAGTTACAACTTTTTTTCCTTGTGATGAGTAGATTTCTCTTAGCAACCTACAAATACAGTGTTCTTAACTGCAGTCACCTTGCTGCACATTACATTCCCAGGACTTATTTATCTTATAACTGGAAGTTTGTACCTTTTGGCCACCTTCACCCATTTCCTGGCCCCCCAATCAAAATTTTACTCAATTCTAGAGATCTTTCTCCTCTGATAAAAGCAGCAAATATTCATCACTGTCTGAATGCTGGCCCCGTGGTGCTATCTTAAAAGTCTTCACACAGAATGTCCCATTCAAACATCTCATGAACACCTCAGAAATAGGAGCTATTATCATCCCAGTTTTTTTTTCTTTTTCTTTTTTTTTTTAAGATTTTATTTATTTATTTGACAGAGAGAAATCACAAGTACACTGAGAGGCAGACAGAGAGAGAGAGAAGGAAGCAGGCTCCCTGCTGAGCAGAGAGCCCGATGCGGGACTCGATCCCAGGACCCTGAGATCATGACCTGAGCCGAAGGCAGCGGCTTAACCCACTGAGCCACCCAGGCGCCCCATCATCCCAGTTTGACAGATGTGGCAATTGAGTCTTCGGGATATTCATGAGCTCACACCAGAATGTAGTAAAAAAAAAAAAAAAAAAACCCAAGGTGGTGCTTTTAGTGTCTTCCACTTCCTCTCCAAGCCCCTTATAGTATTCTCAGGAATCTCATGGTTATGTCAGTTATATAGCAGGACATACAAGGTCCCAAGACTTAGTCTCTGGCACATGTTTGTCATTATCTCTCTCCTTTGTTCTTCCCCTTATACTCTGCTTTGTTGTTTTTTGTCTTTCCCTTATTCTGCAAAGATAATTTATTTTTTAAAGATTTATTTATTTGTCAGAGAGAGAGAGAGTACAAGCAGTGGGAGTGACTGGCAGAGGGAGAGGGAGAAGAAGTTCTCTCCCCTTAACAAGGAACCCCATGTGGGACTTGATCCCAGGACCCTGGGATCATGACATGAGCTGAAGGTAGAGGCTTAACTGAGCCACCCAGGTGTCCCTGAAAAGATATTTTTAAAGTTTAATTTAATTATTTAATTATTATTTTTATTAACATATAATGCATTATTTGTTTCAGGGATACAAGTCTGTGAATCATTAGTCTTACACAATTCACAGTGCTCACTATAGCACATACCCTCCCCAATGTCCATCACCTAGCCACCCTATCTCTCCCCCACCCCCCCAGCAATCCTGTTTATTTTGTGGTATTAAGAGTCTCTTATGATTTGTCTCCTTCCTGATCCCATCTTGTTTCATTTTTTCTTTCCCTTACACCCTCCCCTGTCCTGCCTCTCAAATTCCTCATATCAGTGAAATTATATAATTGTCTTTCTCTGATTGACTTATTTTGTTTAGCGTAATACCTTCTAGTTCCATCCATGTCATTGCAAATGACAAGATTTCGGGGTTTTTTGATGGCTGCATAGTATTCCATTGTGTGTGTGTGTGTGTGTGTGTCTGTGTGTGTATGTGTGTATAGCATCTGCCCATGTTGATGGACATCTTTCCATAGTTTGGCTATTGTGGACATTGCTGCTATATACATTCAGGTGCATGTGCCCCATGAGGTCACTACATTTGTATCTTTGGGGTAAATACCCAGTAGTGTAATTGCTGGGTCATAGGGTAGCTCTATTTTCAACTTTTTGAGGAAACTATACTGTTTTCCAGAAGCTGCACCAGCTTGCATTCCCACCAGCAATGTAGGAGGGTTCCCCTTTCTCTGCATCCTTGCCGACTCCCGTTGTTTCCTGACTTGTTAATTTTAGCCATTCTGACTGGTGTGAGATGGTATCTCATTGTGGTTTTGATTTATATTTCCCCAATGCTCAGTGATGTTGGGCACTTTTTCATGAGTCTGTTGGCCATTTGGATGTCTTCTTTGAAGAAATGTCTGTTCATGTCCTCTGCCCATTTCTTGATTGGATTATTTGTTCTTTGTATGTTGAGTTTGCTAAGTTCTTTATAGATTTTGGATACTAGCCGTTTATATGATATGTCATTTGCAAATATCTTCTCCCATTCTGTCAGTTGTCTTTTGGTTTTGTTGACTGTTTCCTTTGCTGTGCAAAAGATTTTGATCTTGATGAAATCCCAATAGTTCCTTTTTGCCCTTGCTTCCCTTGCCTTTGGGGATGTTTCTAGGAAGAAGTTGCTGTGGCTGAGGTCAAATAGGTTGCTGCCTGTGTTCTCCTCAAGGATTTTGATGGATTCCTGTCTTGAGGTCTTTTATCCACTTTGAGTCTACTTTTGTGTGTGGTGTAAGGAAATGGTCCGGTTTCATTCTGGGTGGCTGTCCAATTTTCCCAGCACCATTTGTTGAAGAGACTGTCTTTTTTCCATTGGACATTTTTTCCTGCTTTGTCAAAGATTAGTTGACCAATATACTTTAAATCTCAGTAACCTGGAAGACTCCTAGTTATCTTTTAAAATTTATGGGATTTCTCTCCTCTGTATTCTATCTTCAATGTACCAACATTTCCCCCTAAAGATTTATTTATTTATTTGAGAGAGAGTGAGAAAGCAGACTCACAGATGGTGGAGGGGCAGACGGAGAGAGAAAATCTCAAGGCAACTTCCTTCAGAGCATGGAGCCCCACAAGGGGTTCAATCTCACAACCCTGAGATCACAACCTGAGTCTAAATCAAGAATACGATACTTAACTAACTGAGCCACCCAGGCACCCCGGTGCACCAAGTTTTTATTCTGCCCACTTTTGTTTGGCTCAGGGTTTGTCTCTCCCACCAGACCATACATTCATGGAAGGCAAAGGCCGTTGATTCATCTTTCTGGCCCCATAGTGTCACATAGGGCTTAATAAACGTTTGCTCAATTCCATGATCAATTTCAAGATCCAGTTCATTTGCTAACTCCCTCTTTCACTCCTCTCCTGTGATCATTTCCTTCTCTAAACCCAGAAAGCACTTTTATTTTATACTTCTGGTTTACTGCTTAACACATTTGCTGTCTATTGCCACCTTTCCGTTTTATATACACAGTATAAAACAGCCAGGAAAGTACAAATCGTGCTTTACTTGTTTATCCTCAGACTTAGCCCGAGGCCTTGTTCACATCAGAAATTCAAGGCATGATGATGATGATGTCAGAAGAGAAAGGAGCATGTTTTCCAAAACGCAATTATTAGGACACTTGGGTGGCTCAGTCAGTTAAGCTTCTGCCTTCAGCTCAGAGATCTTCAGCTCATGATCCCAGGGTTCTGGGATAGAGTCCTGTATCAGCCTCCTTGCTCAGTGGAGAGCCTGCTGTCTCTGCCTGCCTCCCAGCTTGTTTGCTTTCTCACTCTCTTTTTCTCTCTCTCTGTCTCTCTGCCATATAAATAAAATTGTAAAAAAACCCCACCAAAATGCAATTACGTTATACACTTAAAATAACTGCTCCTGGGCACCTTGGTGGCTCAGTTGGTTGAGCGTCCAACTCTTGATTTCAGCTGAGGTCATGATCTTGGGGTTGGGAGATTGAGCCCCATATTGGGCTCCATACTCAGTAAGGAGTCTGCTTGAGATTCTCTCTCTCCCTCTCCTCCTCATTGTCCCCTCCCATTCCCCCCCTTTTCTTTTTAGAGATTTTATTTATTTGACAGACAGAGATCACAAGTGGGCAGAGAGGCAGGCAGAGAGAGAGGAGGAAGCAGGTTCCCTGCTGAGCAGAGAGCCCGATGCGGGGCTCGATTCCAGGACCCTGGGATTATGACCTGAGCCGAAGGCAGAGGCTTTAACCCACTGAGCCACCCAGGTGCCCCCCACCCTCTCTCTCTCTCTCTCTCTCTCTCTCTCTCTTTTAAAGATTTTTATTTATTTACTTGACAGAGAGAGACACAGCAAGAGAGGGAACACATGCAGGGGGAGTGGGAGAGGGAGAAGCAGGCTTCCCACTGAGCGGGGAGCCTGATGTGGGACTTGATCCCAGGACCTTGAGATCATGACCTGAACTAAAGGCAGATGCTTAACGACTGAGCCACTCAGGTACCCCATTCCCTCTCTTTCTAACTCTCTAAAATACATACATAAATATATTTTTAAAAGTCTGCTCTTAAATCCACCTGTGGTAGGCAGAAGTCTAAGATGATCCTCAAGATTCCTTCCCCTTGGTGTACATGCTCTTTATAATCTACGCTCTGAGTGTGGGTGGTAATGTGGATATGACCGGATTTCACTTCCATGACTTGGTTTCATTATATGGCAAAGATGAAGGGAATTTGCAGATTTAATTAGGTCTATAATTAAAGTCACTTTGAGTTAATTAAAAGGGAGATCAGCCTGGATGGTCCTGACCTAAGCAGGTAAAGTCTTTAGAAGATGACTTCCCAGAAACAAGAAAAGTGAAGGCAGAGAAGCACTCCTATGGACCCCGAAAAGGCAAACCATTAGTTAAACAGGAAATGAATTCTGCCAAAAACATGTGAGCCTAGAAAAGGATTCAGATGAACTTCCAACCCTGGATGACACCATCATTGTAGCCTTGTGAGACCCTGATCAAGGTCCCAGTACTGACTGCTTGAATCGTGGAAATTGCATGTATTAGGGTTCTCCAGAGAAAAAGAACCAACAGGAGATACATCTGTATCTATTTACATTTCTACTGTTTATATCTGATATATATGTCTGCAATAGGAGATCAATGTCTCTATCTATCTATCTAACTAAGGAGATTTATTATAGGACTTTGTTCATGCGGTTAAGGAGGCCAAGAAATTCCACACACTTCTGTCTGTAGGCTATAGAACCAGGAAAGCTGGTGGCATAATTTGGTCTAAGATGAAGGCCTGAGAACCAAGGGGCTGCTGATGTAAGTCCCAGAGTGTGAAGGCCCAATACCCAGGCCAATATCCAAGGGCAGGAAAAGATGGCCCAGCTCAAGAAGAGAGAATGAGTACACTCTTCTTTTGCATTTTTGTTCCATTTGAGCCCTCAATGGATTGGGTGGTATTTGACCATACCAATGAGGGTGGATCTCTACTGAACCAAATCGTAATCTCTCCAAGATACGCTCTTACAGACACAATCGGGAATAACATTTACCAACTCTTTGGACATTCTTTAAACCGAGTCAAGGTGATACATAAATTAACCATCACAATTCTACCCCTTGTCAATTATACATATCTCCTTAATCTCCAAAGAAACACAGTAACAAGGTCATAATTCCTCTTAACATGATACTTAGCATATCCTGCATACAACCCAAAACCCACTAGCCTACATTCCCCAGAAGAGAAGGTAAAGTCCTTGAGTGATATTCTTTACTTTGATATTCCATAGCTCAAATAATATAATGTAGAATTAGCAATACCTAGGACCATGATATAAAGTCAGTATATCTATGTTACATGGTAAGAGGATAAGATAGGAGAGAAAACAAAGATATTTTCTTAATATATATCATATATTTTTATATGTGTTTATATACATAAACACAAGTGTATTGAATACAAAATAAGGCAGAAATACTCATAGCAATTACAGTCCTCATTTCTGTAAGTGGCCATAGGGTCACAGCTGGGGTTTATAATCACCTTCTTCTACTAACAATTTTTGTATTCATTTTGCCTTCAGCTGATACCTCAGTTGGTCATGGTTCTTTACCAGGTTGGATGACTTAAACCTTCATTTCCAAAGCGACTGGATCATGACTAGTCCTGCCTGGGTTGGGTTGTTGTAGTTTACATTACCCGTAATCACAGGACGTGGAAATACTAAAAGACAGCCTGAGGGTGTCCTGAGTTCCAGATATGCTCTTCTTTCCCTCCATCATGGAATACTTCAGTTTCCCCTCGGTAGTCACAACAATCTCCCCAGTAACTCCCTTCCTTGCCTGTTGATCTAGAGGCACGAGGAGCCCAAAGTGGCTGGGTGGCAGTCTTAACTTCCAGTTCAATGGAATAATTTTGTCTCCTAGTAGAAGCACCCCTTCCTCTGGAACTAAGACTTCTAGTCCAGGAAAACATAAAGTCACAGGAATAGGAAGGAAAAATTTTGCTTATGGGTAATAGTGAGTGATATCACTCTCGTTTCTACCCCTTGATTCCTAAACCCCTAAATCCTGGCTCTGGGAGGAATAGCACCATATTTTAGTTGATTAGTTGCTGTTTTATGGCATATACAGCCTTTTGGAGGACTTGCCAAGTCTTGCAAGGTACTGCCACCAAGCTGGGGCTGTAACTGAGTTTCCAAAGCCAGCTACTTCAGGATGGTGGGGACATGGTAAGAATGAATTCCACAAGCATGAGCCCATTGCTTCATTTCTTGTGCTGTGAAGTGAGTTTCTTGAACTATGGCAGTGCTGTGTGGAATACCATGATAGTGGATAAGGCATTCTTTAGTTCTACAGATGGTAGTTTTGGCAAAAACATTGCATGCATGGAAGGCAAATCCATATCCAGAGTTTCTATTCCAGTAAGAACAAAACGCTGTCCCTTTCATGATGGAAGCAGTCTAGTGTAATCAACTTGCCACCAGGTAGCTGGCTGATCACCCTGGGGAATGGTATCATATTGGGAGCTCAGTGTTGTTCCCTGCTGTTGGTAGATTGGGCACTCAGCAGTGGTTATAGCTAGGTCAACCTTGATGAGTGAAAGGCCATCTTGCTGAGCCCATGCATAACCTCCATTTCTACCATCATAGCCTTTTTTTTATGAGCCAGTCAAGTGACACTAGGGGTGGCTGGGGAAAGGCTGACTGATATTCATAAAATGGGTCATCCTATCCACTTGATTATTAACATCCTCCTCTGCTATGGTCATCCTTTGGTGAGCATTCACATAGGACACAAATATATTCATGATTTTTTTACCCAGAGATGTTCTTTTCATGTACCTCTTCCCCAAATTTCTTTGTTGCCAATTTTCCAATCGTATTCCAAGTCTTTGATCATTGAATCTAATCATTGGCTCAGACACCAATCAGTGTACAATTACACATCTTGCCACTTCTTCCAAGAAAAATGAACAAGTTGGTACACTATCTGAAGTTCTTCCCACTAGGAGGGTTTCCCTTCACCACTGTTTTTGAGGGATGTCCCAGAAAGGGGCTGTTGGACTATGACTGTCCACTTCTGGGTGGTGCTGGCATATCATGCAGAACCATGTGTAAAGCAGGCCTGAGTTTTTCTTCCTCTGTTAGTTTATCATATACAACTCCCCATGGGGCAATAGGTGCAGGATGGAGGCAACAAGGCCATGTAGTAGGAGTGGGGATTATGGGCATTTGGGCCACTTCCTCATGTAATTTACTTGCACCTTCAGTGCCTGCCTGAGTTTGATCACATATATACCACTTTCATTTGATGCTGGAGTATTGCTGCCAATGCCCAACTTTATGGCTTGGTGGGTCAGATAACACTTAGTTTATTATGGGCAGCTGAGGTCACACATAATTTGATGGCCCGTAGTCAAGAATTCAGTCTTTTCTAGGACCCAGAAGCAGACCAAGAGCTATTTCTTGAAAGGAGAGTAGCTATCTGCAGAGGATGGCAGGACCTTACTCCAAAATCCTAAAGAACTGCAATGCACTAAATCTATAGGGACCCGTGAAAGGATCCAGGCAGCATCCCAATCTGTCATTGCCACTTCAAGTACTATTGGATCTATGGGTCATATGGCCCAAGTGGCAGAACAGCTTGCACAGCAGCCTGGGGTGTTGCAGAACCTTCTATGGTTCTGGGCCCCAGTAAAAAACTAGCAGCATTTTTGGTCACTTGGTAGATGGGCCAGAGTAACACACCCAAACGAAGAGCATGTTGCCTCCAAAATCAAAGGAGGTTGGAGCATTGATATCCTCCTAAGGTAGGACAGTGCAGGTGTACTGCTTGTCTTGCCAGCCGAAGGCTGGCTCTGGCGGGCTTTATGGACAGGTTTAGTGAAAAAGTCATTTGCCTGATCAATAGCTGCATACCAGGCACCAAGGGATGTTAATTTGCACAGTGATGAAACCACAGCTGGTACAAGAGCTGCATTTGGAGTCACCACCTGGTTGAGCTATGATAATCTGATGTTATTTCCTAAGACCCATCCATCTCCTGCAAAGGAGAGCAAATTGGGTCTCTCCCAGAATGCCACATTCTTTTCATGTGCTATTTTTCTGGGGTATGTACAGTTCTAATGTTTTCCACTTGGCCTTTTCCACTGTAATACCCTCACTATACACAGGTTGGAGAACAAATGTGGGGATTCTGACTGTGAGGTATGTCTGCTCAAATTATGCACTCTGAAACCGGGAAAATAACCACAAGATGGGTTTGGGGGCCTGCTGACAAACCTGAGTTACAACTCCATTGATCACCTGACTCCCTTGAGCCCCTACTCAACCAGAGGGCTGCAGTGACATTTTAGGTCTCCCAGAGTCAACGCCTCTTCACAGTCAGTGTTCAGTAGTCTCTGAGAGGTCTGATCATTTCGTTCTCCCCACTGCAGTTGTCCTGATAAGTGGCTGTAGCCCCTTTTGGGGAAGGCTTGGAGAAAGATTAGATGGATAAATTTTAGTAGAATACTGGAGTCCCTCCTCAAAGGGATCCATTTCCACTCTTTATTCCTGATCCACGAACTGGCTCAAGTTTGGGAATTGATTGAGGGGCTGTGACTCTCTATTTTATGATTTGAGTTAGACTTGTGAATTGACCTAGAATTTTCTGTTTATACAGATCAAGTAAGAATTTGGTAGGCTTCCTATTGATTTCATTCCTAGGAACACTATCATTAACCAGCTAGTGCCATTGGTCTGTACAAGTCAGACTATTCTGCTTACTTTGACCTGCTGTCCTTTGTGGTAACTACACCAACCTTCCCTTTGATGTTGTAAAGCCAGAAAAACACTCCTTGATCCTTGAAAAGGCAAGTCACCTTGAGTTCAATAGGAAATGAATCCTGCCAAAAACCTGTGGGCCTGGAGGAGGACTCAGATGAGCTTCCAGCCCTGGCTGATACCATGACAGCAGCCTTGTGAGACCCTAATCAAAGCTGTAGCTATGTTTTACTGGAGTCCTGAAGCATGGAAACTGAAAGATAAGTGTTGTTCTTTTAACCTACATTAAAAAAAAGAGATTTATTTATTTTAAAAAGGAAAGAGAGAGAGAGAGAGAATATGGGGGGAGGGATAAAGGGAGAAGGGGAGAATCTCAAGCAGACTCCCACTGAGGGTGCAACTCAACACAGGGCTGGATCCCAGAACCCTTAGATCATGACCTGAGCAGAAATCAGGAGTCAGATCTTAACCAAATGAGCCACTCAAGCACCCCTTAACCTGCTAAGTGTCTGTGAATTTGTTATACAGCTTGGAAAACAAACTATGAAATATGGATAGATGTGATGAGAAGAAAAAGCAGGAAAGATTCACATCCCAAATGCAATGATTGCAGCAATCTGCTACCCCCAAATCCCTGAGTGCTTTAAAAATACCAATCCCATGCTACTGAAATAATAAAAGTTAATATATGTGAGACTTTAAACACTTGTGTATCAGTTTGAATGAAAAATACATATATAGAATTTTGGGGTAAAGTGTCTGTTTCTTTTTTTTTAAATAAAATAAAAAGGTAAACTATGCGTGAATCAAGAATTTTATTAAAGTCAGTCAAGCTGAGAGTCAACTATTAAAGGTTGGACAGACCATTAGTGATACACTAGAACTGGAATAATACTGTGTCACTGAGGCCTTCTTGAGGAATCTGCTAGAGAGCAAGTTTCAGACCACAAAAGGACTAAGGTACTGATATAAGGACTATCTTCAGAAAGATAGCTGGAAAATCCCCAAATACTTGGGGATTAAACCACACACTTTAAAATAACATATGGGTCAAAGAAAAAGTCTTAAGAGAAAGTAAACATTTTAGACTGAGTGAAAATGAAATACAAAGTTTCAAAATTTGTGGAATCCAATGAAAGCAGTGTTTAGAAGAGAATTCATGTCCCTAAACACATGTGATAGAAAAAAAAAATCAAAGAATAAACTAATGTAAGTTTCCACTTTAGGAAACCAGAGAAAGAATAACAATTTCATCCTAAAGTAAGGAGTAGAAATAATTAAAGTCACAGCAGAAATAAATGAAATGACAACAGGAAATCAATTCAGAAAATCAGCAAAACAAAAAGATTTTTTTTTTAACTGTGCAGTTTTTTTTTTTAAAGATTTTATTTATTTATTTGAGAGAGAGAAAGAGAGAGTCAGCACAGGCCAGGGGAAGGGCAGAGGAAAAGGAAGAGGCAGACTCCCCACTGAGCAGGGAGCCTGACACAAACCTTGATCCCAAGACCCTAAGATCGTGACCTGAGCTAAAGGCAGATGCTTAACCAACTGAGACACCCAGATGTCCCCCAAAATTTGTTATTTATTTTTAAAGATTTATTTATTTATTTGGGAGAGAAAGAGAGAGAGAGAACATGGGGGAGGGGAGATGGAGAGGTAAAGGGAGAGAGAGAATCTCAGGCAGACTCCCTGCTGAGTGCGGAGCCTGGCAATGTGCAACTCAATCTCACAACCCTGAGATCATGACCTGATCAAGAGTCAGATTCTTAATCAACTGAACCACCCTGGCTCCCCAAAAGTTGGTTCTTTGAAATATCAGTCAGATTTATAACACTAACTAGGCTAACCAAAGAAAAAATAGAAGTCAGAAATTGCTATTATCAGAAATTAAATAGGGGCTATTAAACTATAAACATTATAGAACTAAAGAAGAATCATAAGGGAATACTAGGAACAACTTTAAGCCAAAAAATTAGATAACTTAAATGAAATGGATGAATAATTAGAAAGATACAAACCATTAACACTGGTTCAAGAAGAAACAGATCTGAATAGATCTAGAGTAAGTAAGCAAATTGAGATAGCAATAAAAAAAAAAAAAAAACCCAACTTCCCACAAAGAAAATCCCAGGATAGATGACTTCACTGATGAATTCTGAGGCATTATCCTGATACCAAAATGGAGAAAGACATTTCACACACACACACACACACACACATACACACACACACACACACATACACAGCAGTATCTTTCATGGCTATATATTAAAATAAACAAACCAACCTAAAAACAAAAATTAGCAAATGAAATCCATTTATAAATAAAAAGGAGTATACATAATCATCAAATGGGATGTATCCAAAGGAATGTAAGGATGATTTAACATCTGAAAATCAATGAACATAATACATCACATTAATAGGATAAAGAACAAAATCCACACGTTCATCAAAATAGATGTAGGAAAAAGACTTGACAAAATGCAATATCCTTTTATGATAAAAACACTCAACTTACTCGACTCATAAAGAATATCTATGGAAAAACCCACATCTAACACCACACCTCATGGTGAAATACTAATTGTTTTTCCGCTAAGTTCAAGAAAAAGACAAGGTTGTCCTCAACACTTTTGTTCATTTTTTTAAAATTTTTTATTTTTTATAAACATATATTTTTATCCCCAGGGGTACAGGTCTGTGAATCGCCAGGTTTACACACTTCACAGCACTCACCAAAGCACATACCCTCCCCAATGTCCATAACCCCACCCCCCTTCTCCCAACCCCCTTCCCCCCAGCAACCCTCAGTTTGTTTTGTGAGATTAAGAGTCACTTATGGTTTGTCTCCCTCCCAATCCCATCTTGTTTCATTGATTCTTCTCTATCCACTTAAGCCCCCATGTTGCTTCACCACTTCCTCATATCAAGGAGATCATATGATAGTTGTCTTTCTCTGCTTGACTTATTTCGCTAAGCATGATACGCTCTAGTTCCATCCATGTTGTCGCAAATGGCAAGATTTCATTTCTTTTGATGGCTGCATAGTATTCCATTGTGTATATATACCACATCTTCTTGATCCATTCATCTGTTGATGGACATCTAGGTTCTTTCCATAGTTTGGCTATTGTTGGCATTGCTGCTATAAACATTCGGGTGCATGTGCCCCTTTGGATCACTACGTTTGTATCTTTAGGGTAAATACCCAGTAGTGCAATTGCTGGGTCATAGGGCAGTTCTATTTTCAACATTTTGAGGAACCTCCATGCTGTTTTCCAGAGTGGCTGCACCAGCTTGCATTCCCACCAACAGTGTCGGAGGGTTCCCCTTTCTCCGCATCCTCGCCAGCATCTGTCATTTCCTGACTTGTTGATTTTAGCCATTCTAACTGGTGTGAGGTGATATCTCATTGTGGTTTTGATTTGTATTTCCCTGATGCCGAGTGATATGGAGCACTTTTTCATGTGTCTGTTGGCCATCTGGATGTCTTCTTTGCAGAAATGTCTGTTCATGTCCTCTGCCCATTTCTTGATTGGATTATTTGTTCTTTGTATGTTGAGTTTGCTAAGTTCTTTATAGATTTTGGACACTAGTCCTTTATCTGATATGTCGTTTGCAAATATCTTCTCCCATTCTGTCAGTTGTCTTTTGATTTTGTTAACTGTTTCCTTTGCTGTGCAAAAGCTTTTGATCTTGATGAAATCCTAATCGTTCATTTTTGCCCTTGCTTCCCTTGCCTTTGGCGATGTTCCTAGGAAGATGTTGCTGCGGCTGAGGTCAAAGAGGTTGCTGCCTGTGTTCTCCTCAAGGATTTTGATGGATTCCTTTCGCACATTGAGGTCCTTCATCCATTTTGAGTCTATTTTCGTGTGTGGTGTAAGGAAATGGTCCAATTTCATTTTTCTGCATGTGGCTGTCCAATTTTCCCAGCACCATTTATTGAAGAGGCTGTCTTTTTTCCATTGGGCATTCTTTCCTGCTTTGTCGAAGATTAGTTGACCATAGAGTTGAGGGTCTATTTCTGGGCTCTCTATTCTGTTCCATTGATCTATGTGTCTGTTTTTGTGCCAGTACCATGCTGTCTTGATGATGACAGCTTTGTAATAGAGCTTGAAGTCCGGAATTGTGATGCCACCAACGTTGGCTTTCTTTTTCAATATCCCTTTGGCTATTCGAGGTCTTTTCTGGTTCCATATAAATTTTAGAATTATTTGTTCCATTTCTTTGAAAAAGATGGATGGTACTTTGATAGGAATTGCATTAAATGTGTAGATTGCTTTAGGTAGCATAGACATTTTCACAATATTTATTCTTCCAATCCAGGAGCATGGAACATTTTTCCATTTCTTTGTGTCTTCCTCAATTTCTTTCATGAGTACTGTATAGTTTTCTGAGGATAGATTCTGTACCTCTTTGGTTAGGTTTATTCCTAGGTATCTTATGGTTTTGGGTGCAATTGTAAATGGGATGGACTCCTTAATTTCTCTTTCTTCTGTCTTGCTGTTGGTGTAGAGAAATGCAACTGATTTCTGTGCATTGATTTTATATCCTGACACTTTACTGAATTCCTGTATAAGCTCTAGCAGTTTTGGAGTGGAGTCTTTGGGTTTTCCACATATAGTATCATATCATCTGCGAAGAGTGATAATTTGACTTCTTCTTTGCCGATTTGGATGCCTTTAATTTCCTTTTGTTGTCTGATTGCTGAGGCTAGGACCTCTAGTACTATGTTGAATAGCAGTGGTGATAATGGACATCCCTGCCGTGTTCCTGACCTTAGCGGAAAAGCTTTCAGTTTTTCTCCATTGAGAATGATATTTGCGGTGGGTTTTTCATAGATGGCTTTGATGATATTGAGGTATGTGCCCTCTATCCCTACACTTTGAAGAGTTTTGATCAGGAAGGGATGCTGTACTTTGTCAAATGCTTTTTCAGCATCTACTGAGAGTATCATATGGTTCTTGTTCTTTCTTTTATTGATGTGTTGTATCACATTGACTGATTTGCGGATGTTGAACCAACCTTGCAGCCCTGGAATAAATCCCACTTGGTCGTGGTGAATAATCCTTTTAATGTACTGTTGAATCCTATTGGCTAGTATTTTTGCATCTGTGTTCATCAAGGATATTCGTCTATAGCTCTCTTTTTTGATGGGATCCTTGTCTGGTTTTGGGATCAAGGTGATGCTGGCCTCATAAAATGAGTTTGGAAGTTTTCCTTCCATTTGTATTTTTTGGAACAGTTTCAGGAGAATAGGAATTAGTTCTTCTTTAAATGTTTGGTAGAATTCCCCCGGGAAGCTTTTTGCACAGCAAAGGAAACAGTTAACAAAATCAAAAGACAACTGACAGAATGGGAGAAGATATTTGCAAACGACATATCAGATAAAGGACTAGTGTCCAAAATCTATAAAGAACTTAGCAAACTCAACATACAAAGAACAAATAATCCAATCAAGAAATGGGCAGAGGACATGAACAGACATTTCTGCAAAGAAGACATCCAGATGGCCAACAGACACATGAAAAAGTGCTCCATATCACTCGGCATCAGGGAAATACAAATCAAAACCACAATGAGATATCACCTCACACCAGTTAGAATGGCTAAAATCAACAAGTCAGGAAATGACAGATGCTGGCGA
Organism: Mustela lutreola; assembly: GCF_030435805.1. Taxonomy (NCBI): domain Eukaryota; kingdom Metazoa; phylum Chordata; class Mammalia; order Carnivora; family Mustelidae; genus Mustela; species Mustela lutreola. The sequence goes on from NC_081292.1 coordinate 96,558,744, forward strand.
GGATGCGGAGAAAGGGGAACCCTCCGACACTGTTGGTGGGAATGCAAGCTGGTGCAGCCACTCTGGAAAACAGCATGGAGGTTCCTCAAAATGTTGAAAATAGAACTGCCCTACGACCCAGCAATTGCACTACTGGGTATTTACCCTAAAGATACAAACGTAGTGATCCAAAGGGGCACATGCACCCGAATGTTTATAGCAGCAATGTCCACAATAGCCAAACTATGGAAAGAACCTAGATGTCCATCAACAGATGAATGGATCAAGAAGATGTGGTATATATACACAATGGAATACTATGCAGCCATCAAAAGAAATGAAATCTTGCCATTTGCGACAACATGGATGGAACTAGAGCGTATCATGCTTAGCGAAATAAGTCAAGCAGAGAAAGACAACTATCATATGATCTCCCTGATATGAGGAAGTGGTGATGCAACATGGGGGCTTAAGTGGGTAGGAGAAGAATTAATGAAACAAGATGGGATTGGGAGGGAGACAAACCATAAGTGACTCTTAATCTCACAAAACAAACTGAGGGTTGCTGGGGGGAGGGGGTTTGGGAGAAGGGAGTGGGATTATGGACATTGGGGAGGGTATGTGCTTTGGTGAGTGCTGTGAAGTGTGTAAACCTGGTGATTCACAGACCTGTACCCCTGGGGATAAAAATATATGTTTATAAAAAATAAAAAATTAAAAAAAACATTATTTGCAGTCCAAAAGGTAAAAACAATCCAAGTGTACATCAACAGGTAAATGGATAAAATGTGATATATACATAGAACAGAATATTACTCAGACATAAAAAGAAATGAAGTTTTGATGCACACTACAACCTGATTGAACCCTGAAAAGCTTATGCTAAGTGAAATAATACAGACACAAAGGACAAATATGGTATGAATCCATTTACATGAGGTACCTAAAATGACAAATCCATAGAGAGAAACAGTTTAGAGACCACCAGGGCTTGGGGCAGGGGGAATGAGGAGTTATTGCTTAATGGTTACAAAGGGGTAATGAAAACATTTTGGAAACAGATGGTGTTGTTTACATACTGTTAATGTAATTGATTCCACCTAATTCTTTACTCAAAATGGTTAAAGTGGCAACTTTTATGTTTATATGTTATTTATTATAATTAAGAAATAATGTAACATATCAAAAACCACTGAGTTGTATACTTGAAATGGATCAACTGGGTGGTGTGTGAATTCTATGTCATTCAAGCTGTTTCAGAATAAATGAAACTATATTTAGGGTGCCTGAGTGGCTCAGTCACTTAAACCTCTACCTGCAGCTCAGGTTATGATCCCAGGGTCCTGGAATAGAGCCCCACATTGGGCTCTCTGAACAGCAGGGAGTTTTCTTCTTCCTCTGCCCCTTCCCCCTGCTCATGCTCTCTCACTCAAATAAATAAAATCTTTAAAAGAATATTTTTAAAAAGTTGTATCTGAGTTTAAGAAGTGAAAAACTTTGAATACTATAGAACACTATTGAAAAAAATGAAATTAGAACTAAATAAATGGAAAGACAGTCTGTAGTCACAGATCAGACAATTTAAAATTAAGGTGGCAAAATTTCCCAAAATTATATAGATTCAACATAATACCTACCAAAGTCCCATTGACTTATTTGCAGAAACTGACAGGGTAATCTTAACATTGACCTGGAAATTCAAAGAACCTAGGACAGCCAGAATAATCTTGAAAAAGAATTACAAAAAAGAGAACTCACACTTTCCAAATTTGAAACTTACTAAAACGTTTAGGTAAGACAAGACAGTGTGGCCTAAATTTAGACATATAGATCAGTGAAATAGAATTGAGAGTTCAGGGGCACCTGGCTGGTGGAGTAAGTACAGCATGCAACTTTTGATCTCAGGGTTGTAAGTTCAAGCCTCACATTGGGTGTAGAGATAACTTAAAAGTAAAATCTTATAAAAAATTTAGATTTCAGAAGTAATTCTTCACATATATAGCTAAGTTATCTTTGACAAATTGCCAGGACAATTCCATGGTGAAATAATAGTCTTTTTAACAGGTAGCAGGAAGACTGGTGAGCCATAGATGAAAGAATAAAGTTGCATCCTCTACCTCACACCAATGCAATAGTTAACTCAAAATGGATTAAACTCCTAAAAATGGGAATAGTGATTACAGAGTAAAGGGCTTGTTTTGGGGACAATGAAAATATTCTAAAATTGATTGTGGTGATTGATATGATTGATACTCTGTGAATGTAGTAAAAGTCATTGTATTGCACAGTTCAAGTAGGTCAATTGCATGTTATGTGAATTATGACTCAGTTTTTAAAAAAGCAGTTTAAGTAATCTCTATACCCAATATGGGGGCCTGGACTTTTTACTCTGAGATCAAGAGTTGCATGTACTTCTGACTGAGCCAGCCAGGTGCCCCTGTCTCAAATTAAAAAAAAAAAAAAAAAAAAGAAAGGTTATCACTACTGATTCCATGGACATGAAAAAGATAGTAAAAGAATGCTACAAAAACTCCATGCCCACAAATTATTAACTTAGATGAAATAGTAAAATTCCTTTAATAAAATTGCCAAAACTCACACAAGGAGAACTAGGACTATATCTATTTTACTTTACTTTTTTTTTAAAAGATTTTTATTTATTTATTTGTCAGAGAGAGAGAGAGAGAGAGATACAGAGTGCAAGCACAGGCAGACAGAATGGCAGGCAGAGGCAGAGGCAGAAGCAGGCTCCCTGCGGAGCAAGGAGCCCGATGTGGGACTCGATCCCAGGACGCCGGGATCATGACCTGAGCCGAAGGCAGCTGCTTAACCAACTGAGCCACCCAGGCGTCCCTATTTTATTTTACTTTTAAAAAAGATTTTATTTATTCATTTATTTGGCACAGAGAGAGAAAGAGAGAGAGAGAGATCACAAGAAGGCAAAGAGGTAGGGAGTTGAGGGCAGGGAAGCTGGCTCCCTGCTGAGCAGAGCCTGATGCAGGGCTCCATCCCAGGACCGGAGATCACAACCTGAACTGAAGGCAGAGGCTTAACCCACTGAGCCACCCAGGAACCCCAGGACTATAGCTATTTTAAAAATTGAATCAGTAGGGGCGCCTGGCTGGCTCAGTGGGTTAAAACCTCTGCCTTCGGCTCAGGTCATGATATCAGGGTCCTGGGATCGAGCCCAACACTGGGCTCTCTGCTCAGTGGGGAGCCTGCTTCCTCCTCTCTCTCTCTGCCTGCCTCTCTGCCTACTTGTGATCTCTCTCTGATCAATAAATAAATTAAATATTTAAAAAAAATAAAATAAAAAATAAAAATTGAATCAGTAACTGGCAATTAAAAAAAAATAGCACCAGAACCAGATGTTTTCACTAATGAATGTGACCAAACATTTAATTTTTTTTTTCTGACAAAACATTTAAGTACAAATTTATAAGAATTCTCTACAGTCCTCTCCAGAAAACAGAAGCAGAGAGAATACTTCATAACCCAAACACGAGCATCACCCTGACCCTTCTAATGTAAAAAAATTAACCAAAGACCACTATCTCTCATGCACAGATGCAACTAAACATCAGTAAGTTGAAACTAACAATGCGTAAAAAGAACTATACACCATAGCAAGTAGAATTTATTCCAGATATGCTAGTTTGATTAAAAATCAATTTAAGTAATCTACTACATAAACATGCTAAAGAAAATACATGATATCTGTGATAAGAACATACTTAAAAATAAAGCTCAATTTTCAAATAGCAACTCTATTGCTAGGAAAGCTAGCAATAGAGGAGAATTTCCTCAGCTTAATAAAGAACTTCTACCAAAAGCTCCTACAGCTAACATTATACCTAATGGTGAGAAATAGGACACTTTATCCCTAAGATTGGAAACAAGGCAAGGATACTCCCTCTTACTACTCTTACTCAACATCTTACTGCAAGTCCTGTCCAGTGCAGTAAGACAAGGAAAAAGAAGTAAAACTTATAAAGACTGGCATAGCAAAGGAAACAGTCAACAAAACAAAGAGGCAACCCACAGAATGGGAGAAGATATTCTCAGATGACACTACAGACAAAGGGCTGATATCCAAGATCTATAAAGAACTTCCCGGGAGGGAGACAAACCATAAGAGACTCTTAATCTCACAAAACAAACTGAGGGTTGCTGGGGGGTGGGGGAGGGTAGGGATAGGGTGGCTGGGTGATGGACATTGGGGAAGGTATGTGCTATGGTGAGCACATACCACAACACAGATAATCACGTCAAAAAATGGGCAGAAGATATGAGCAGACACTTTCTTTTTTTTTTTTTTTTTAAAGATTTTATTTATTTATTTGACAGAGAGAGAGATCACAAATAGGCAGAGAGACAGACAGAGAGAGAGATGAGGAGAAGCAGGCTCCCTGCTGAGCAGAGAGCCCTATGCGGGACTCGATCCCAGGCCTCTGGGATCGTGACCTGAGCCGAAGGTAGAGGCTTAACCCACTGAGCCACCCAGGCGCCCCATAGCAGACACTTTTTCAAAGAAGACATACAAATGGCTAACAGAGACATGAAAAAATGTTCATCATTAGCCATCAGGGAAATTAAAATCAAAACCACATTGAGATACCACCTTACACCAGATAGAATGGCCAAAAGTCACAAGGCAGTAAACAAGTGTTGGAGAGGATGTGGAGAAAGGGGAATCCTCTTACACTGTTGGTGGGAATGCAAGTTGGTGCAGCCAGTTTGGAAAACAGTGTGGAAATTTAATTTAATTTCCTTAAGAAATTAAAAACGGAGCTACCATTTGACCCTCCAATTGCATTATTGGGTATTTACCCCAAAGGTACAGATGCAGTGAAAAGAAGAGCCATATGTATTTCAGTGTTCATAGCAGCAATGGCCACAGTAGCCAAACTGTGGAATGAGCCAGTATGCAGAACACCTAGGTGTCTCAGTCATTAGTCATTTGCCTTTGGCTCAGGTCATGATCCGGAGTCCTGGGATCGAGCCCCGTATGAGGCTCCCTGCTCTGCAGGAAGCCTGCTTCTCCCTCTGCTTGCCTCTCCCTCTGCTGTGTTCCCTCTCTCTCGCTATGTCTCTGTCAAATAAATAAATAAAATCTTAAAAAAAACCCACAACAGCCAAGATGCCCTTCAACAGACGAATTTAGGATAAAGGAGACGTGGTCCATATACACAATGGAATATTACAAAGCCATCAGAAAGGATGAATACCCAACTTTTGTATCAACATGGATGGGACTGGAGGAGATTATGCTGAGTGAAATCAGTCAAGCAGAGAAAGTCAATTATATGGTTTCACTTATTTGTGAAGCATAAGGAATAACATGGAGGACATTCGGAGAAAGAAAGGAAAAGTGAATTGGGGGAAATCGGAGGGGGAGACAAAGAGAGAGACTGTGGACTCTGAGAAATAAACTAGGGTTTTGGAGTGGAGGGAGGAGGGAGGACAGGTGAGCCTGGTGGTGGGTATTAAGGAGGGTACGTAATGCATGGAGCACTAGGTGTGGTGCATAAACAATGAATCTTGGAACACTGAAAAAATAAAATTAAATTTAAAAAAAAACCATACAGACTGGGAAAGAAGAAATAAAACTGTATTTGTTCACAGATGGCATTGTTTATGTAGAAAGTTCCCCAAAATTTGACAAAAGAATTCTTGTTAATATAGCAATATCACAGCCTATAAGGTTAAGAGTATATAAATGTTGACTGCTTTCCTATATACTACCGGTGAACAATTAGAATTTGAAATAAAAAACACAGCACCATTATTTATTTATTTATTTATTTATTTATTTATAAAAGATTTTATTTATTTGTCAGAAAGAGAGAGAATATGCACAAGCAGGGGGAGGGGCAGAAGCAGAGGGTGAAGCAGGCTTCCCACTGAGCAGGGAGCCCGACTCAGAACTGGATCCCAGGACCCTGAGATCATGACCTGACCCAAAGGCAGATGCTTAACTGACTGAGATACCCAGGCATCCTACACAGTACCATTTACACTAGCATACATACAAAGTGAAATACTTAGGTATAAATCTAATGAAATATGTACAAGATGTATATGAGGAAAATTACAAAACTCTTTTGAAAAAATAGAACACCTAAACAAATGGAGTTATCCATATTTATGGACCAGAACACTCAATATTTTAAGTCAATTCTTTCTCAACTTACTATAGCTTCTGTGTAATCCTAATCCAAATTCCAGCAGGGTATTTCATAGCTATCAACAGACTCTATATGAAGAGATAAAAGACCCAGGATAGCTAACACAACAATGAAGAACAAAGTTGGAGAACCCATACTGCTCAAATTCAAGACTTCGTCTAAAGCGAGTGATTGAAAGAGTGGTAGGGGTGAACGAATAAACAAGCATGTCAAGAGAACAGAACAGAGAGCGCAGACATAGTGCCATACAAAACAGTTAACTTATCTTTGACAAATGAAGCAACGGTAGTTTAATGGAGAGTCTTTTCAACAAATGGTACTGGAATAATTGGAAATACACACACACAAACAGGTGCACAGACCTCACCAATGTCACAAAAATTATCTCAAAATGAATCACAGACCTAAATGTAAACCAGAAAAAATCTTCTATAATAAAACATAGGAGAAAATCTAGATGATGTTGGATTTGGTGATGAGTCTAGATATAATCCAAAAGCACACTCCACGCACAGAAAGATATTGATGTTGTACTTTTTTTTTTTAAAGATTATTTATTTATTTATTTGACAGAGGGAGAGAGACAAGGAGAGAGGGAACACAAGCAGGGGGAGAGGGAGAGGGAGAAGCAGGTTCCCTGCAGGGAGCCAGATGTGGGACTTGATCCCAAGACTTTGGTCTGGGATCTGAAGGCAGATGGTTAACGACTGAGCCACCAGGCACTTTGCTAAAATTGAAAACTACTGCCCTTCAAAAGGCGCTAGTAAGTAAATGGAAAGACATGCCATAGACAGCAAGAAGGCATTTGTAAAATGCCTATCTTTCTGAAAAAAGGACTGGTATCCTAAGTATACAATGAACTCTTAAAACTCAAACAGAAGGGTAACTGGGTGGCTCAGTCAGTTAAGCATCTGCCTTCAGCTTGGGTTGTGATCCCAATGTCCTGGGACTGAGTCCTGCAGTGGGTTCTCTGCTCGGTGGGGTGCCTGCTTCTCCTTCTCCCCCTCCTTCCTGCTCGTGCTTTCTCTCTCTCCTACTCTCTTAAGTAAATGAAATCTTAAAAAAAGATTTCAATCAGAAAACAGCCTAATTAACATATGGGCAAAGATCTAAATAGATACCTTACCAAAAACGATTTGAGATGTCAAATGAGCATATGAGAAGTGCTCAACATCATGTCATTAGGGAACTACAAATAAGAGTGAGATACCACTACCTACCTATTAGAATGGCTAAAATTCAGAATGTGAACAACACTAAACTTTGGAGAGGATATGGAGCAACAATAACTGTCATTCATTGTTGGTTTGGAAGTTTTTTTTTTTTTTTTCAAGATTTTATTTATTTACTTGACAGAGAGAGAGCACAAGCAGGCAGAGCCTTAGCAGAGAGGGAGAAGCTGGCTCCCTGGTGAGGACCCTGGGATCAAGAGCCACCCAGGGTCCCTAGTTTGGAAGTTTCTCACAAAACTTTACATGTTACCTTATGAGCCAGCAATCACATTCCTTGTTTTTATCCAATGGATTTGAAATTTTATTTCCACACAAAACCTGCATCTAAATGTTTATAATAGCTTATTTACAATGGTCAAAAACCGGAAGCAAGCAAGACGTCCTTCAATAGCAAAATGAACAAACTTGCACGTTCACACAGTAGACTACCACTCAGCAGTAAAAAGGAACAATTTATGATACATACAAGTGGACGAATCTCTAAGACACAAATATGTACTCCATGATTCCAGTTTTATGAAGTTCAAGAACAGACAAAACTGATCTGTGATAATGGACAGATCAGGGTTTATCTTGGTAGGGGGCTTGGGGTGTTGACTATAAAGGAGCCCTCTTTCTAGGGTTATGGTAATGTCATATCTTTATTTAGATGTTAGCCAAGGGTGTATGTATTTGTAAAAAAGCATAAAACTCTTAAGATTTGGGTGTTCTGCTCTACATAATTGTACCACAATAAAATTGGTTATTTGAAGGAGAAAGTCAAGACAATGGCTATTTTGGGGGAGGTAGAGAGCTGTGATTCTGATCAAGCAGTTGTGGGACTTTTTTTTTTTTTTTTTTTTTAGATTTTATTTATTTATTTGACAGAGGGATAGAGAGAGCAAAAGTAGGCAGAGTGGCATGCAGAGAAAGAGTGGGGGAAGCAGGCTCTCTGCTGAGCAGGGAGCCTGATGCGGGGGTTGATCCCAGGACCTTGGGATCATGACTGAGCCAAAGGCAGCAGCTTAACCAACTGAGCCACCCAGGTGCTCCAGTTGTGGGACTTCTGATATGAATAACAAAGTTCTGTTTTTTTTTTTTTTTTTACCGTGGGTGATAATTTCAAAGTTGTTCTTTTAAAAATTTATGAAGTTTTACATTTGTTTCATGTAGTTTTCTATATCTGTGCTTGCTGTAATTTACAATAAAAAAGTACAAAAAAATACATCCTTTCAAAGGTGTCCATTTTTTCACAGGTTGGGTTGAACTGTATAATCTTTTTTTTTTTTTAAACATTTATTTATTTATTTGACAGCCAGAAATCACAAGTAGGCAGAGAGGCAGGCAAAGAGGGGGAAGCAGGCTCTCCGCCAGAGCAGAGAGCCCGATGCGGGACTTGATCCCAGGACTCTGAGATCCTGACCTGAGCCTAAGGCAGAGGCCCAACCCACTGAGCCACCCAGGTGCCCTGAACTGTACAATCTTTAAATAACTTTTACACTCTAAAATTGTGTAAGTCTAAAAAAAATAATAAAAAAATAAAATTGTGTAAGTCTATATTATTACTGTGATAAAATCACTGAAAATGAAAATACTAGAAGGCATTTCCTATTTAATGAGGTTTTGAAATATCCAGGTTTAAAAAAAAAAAAGATATATGGAAGATTCTCTAGACAAAGCAAATGGGTTAAAACTCCCTCCCCCACCCCAGATTTCTTTCTTTGATTTTTCCACTGTAGAGAAAAAAAGCCAAATCCAGGTCTTACCTCAAATATATTTCCAAGGGGCACCTGGGTGGCTCAGTGGGTTAAAGCCTCTGCCTTCGGCCCAGGTCATGATCCCAGGGTCCTGGGATCGAGCCCCACATCTGGCTCTCTGATCGGCGGGGAATCTGCTTCCCTTCCTCTCTCTCTGCCTACTTGTGACCTCTGTCAAATAAATAAAGAAAATCTTAAATATATATATATATATATATATATATATATATATATATATATATATATATCCAAATCTTCCTAATCTTTAAATTTGTGAATGATATTTTTCTGGACCAAAGCCACTTGATCTCTGGCCTATCTCCTGTTTATAAATCCCTGGAAAGCACAACTAATATCAGGAATTACAAAGTTATGTATAAATACGTGTCCATGTAAAGAACATAAATGTACAAAGTTGTATCTGTAATAACCCAATGCTGCTAACAGCTTGAATGTCTTTCTACAGGTGAACAGATCAACAACCTGTGTTTGGAATATCCATACAGTGGAGAGCTTGGTACTCAGCAGCAAAAAGCAATGAACTCTAGAAACAGGGATAAATCTCAAGATTAAGTTTCCATTATGCTTAGTAAAAGCAGACTAAGGCTTGTCTGAAGATAGGGAGGCAGGTAGGGGCCAGGGGTAAGAAATCAGAGGCAACAGGAGAAACTACTGGGTCTGATGGAAATGTTCCTAACTTTGACCGTGGTGATGGTGAAATGGGAATACATACACGTCAAATCTTACCAAATTGTATACTTTGAGATGTTTAGATTATTATAGGTTAATCCTCAACAAAGCTGTTTTTAAACAACATAGTATACACAGACAAGACTCTCCCAAGTTCTGACTGTGTAAGGCAAGGAAATACTGCAAACCCTATTGTTCTAACCTGCACTGACAAGCTTCCTTTGACGAAATTATCGAAGTTTAAATTGTGGTGACAGTATCTTTGGAGAGAACAGGTCTGAAATGCAGGATCCCAAGTACCTGAATCATAGCTAGCACACCACATGAGATCACATAACTGTGGGCAGTTATGTGCACAGGAGAAACTGAGGCAAAGGAACATTCTTCTAGCACAGTCTAGCACACTATACTGGTGTCTAGCAAATAACCAATAATATCTTTTAATGTTGGCTCCGTGAAATGGTGGAGATTATTCCGAAGACTTCTTAGCCTACACTACACAGGCCTACTCGGCCTAACAAGAAGCCTGCTTTGCTTCTTTACCACTGCTATACCAGATGAGAGTTTTCCTTTTTTTTTTTTTTTTTTTAAAGATTTTATTTATTTATTTGACAGAGAGAGATCACAAGTAGGCATAGAGGCAGGCAGAGAGAGAGAGGAGGAAGCAGGCTCCCCGCTGAGCAGAGAGCCCGATGCGAGGCTCGATCCCAGGACCCTGAGATCATGACCTGAGCCGAAGGCAGCGGCTTAACCCACTGAGCCACCCAGGCGCCCCAAGAGAGTTTTCCATTTCAACTAGAAGACTGTTTCATATGAGACAGCATTGGTCCCAAAGACCTGGTCAGAACAGGAACAGAGTCCCTGTCTCAAATCTATTCAGGTCAGGGCAAAGAGGAGAGCTCCAGGCCCAATCTGGCAACCAGGTCCTAAGAAATGAGAACATCCAGCTAGAAGGGAGGGAGATGCTAGTTTGTATTCAAAGGAAGCAAGCCTAGCTACCAAACTATTCAGGTAGCTCAGAGCAAGAACAACCTTGTGAAGAAAATCCACCCCCTGTGGCACTTTGACCCCAATTCCTGCAGCCTTAATTGTTCTATAATTTGACCAATTTATACCTGCAGTGGGACAAAATAGTCTAGTACTTTAGATAAGCAAGAGCCAACAGACTTTACCATGATGACCTCTTTAAAATACCAGGATAAGTGGAACCCATTTATGTGGAAAAACAAAATTTGGCAGAGTAGACTCTCAACATTGTGTAAGAAATCATAGTAGGACACACTCATGTGGTGATCATCATGGCACTGATTCACTTTATAAAAAGATGCAAACTGCTCATGTACAAAAACCTCTTTGAGTCCTTTATTAACATCTGGAGATGTGCGGTACATACAATTAACAGCATCACACCAGCTACAGAAGTACAAATAACCGAGAACGTACTTCAGAACAAGGATCTCAGAGCATCTTCAGATGTTGCCTGCTCTGAACCTCTACAAAAACCCAACTCTGACACACGCGGGACAGACAATATACAATTTCACTTTGAAATGGTTCTTTAAAAAAAAATGACAAGAATTAATAGTTCAAACCCTTTAGAATGTGAGATGTGGCAAGTCTCTCGGTGCCATGGCACTGCTGTAAAAGGCCAGCTCAGGCATTTGAAGGTCTAAGAACCGGCTAGGATGAGGGGAAGAGGTTTGATTTTCAGTGTAGAGAGATAACAGATGGTCCAAGTGGACACTTTCAGTCCAGGCTCAGTATAGTCCTGCAGGAATCCATCAGATAAATACAGTTTATAAACCAGAAGGCTGAAAACTGCCAGCCATTCATTCGTGTCACTGATTCTAACTGGCAGACACTGATGCATCAGGAGTCATTTATGACACAACGAGTTTAAGAGGGATACGCTTGAAAGAGAGAATGGAGTTCACTGTGTCAGAACAGCTCTGATCCGTTGGTGCCACTAGGTACCATGGGGCCCCTCTGCTTTCTTGTGTGAATTAAGGAACACTTCCTTTATTTCAATGTTCCACTTTGAAAATAACCAAAACCCTCCCCCCACCCCCACCATCATTCTTCATAAATTCTGTTTCCAAAGTCCTGATTCTTCCGAGTCTAGACTTTTTCCTTTCGCTTCAATTTTGACACCTTCTTGACAGTCCCATTCTTGTTTAGAAGCTTCAGAACACGGTCTTTATGATCTAAAACTTTAAGCATGGAGTCTCTGGCCTCACTGATCTGGTCCATCACAAGTTTACACCGCTGCATATTTCCCTGTAACAGAAGACATTGTCACCAATCAGTAAAGAGGAGGTCACCAGGTTTTCAAGTAACTTTTCACCTATGGATTGAGGCCACTCTGAGGCTTCCACACAGAAAAAAAATGTTTTAATCTTTCTTGGTAATGCAGGCTAAAGTAAATAAGTTCTTCTTTTTTTAAGATTTATTAATTTTATTTATTTATTTGTTTATTTATTTTTTAAAGATTTTTAAATTCACTTATTTGACAGACAGATCACAAGTAGGCAGAGAGGCAGGCAGAGAGAGAGAGGATGCAGGCTCCCCGCCAAGCAGAAAGCCAGACACAGGCCTTGATCCCAGGACCCTGAGATCACAACCCGAGCCAAAGACAGAGGCTTAACCCACTGAGCCACCCAGGCACCCTATTAATTTATTTTAAAGAGAGTGAACATGTGCTGCGAGTTGGTGGGGGCAGTGGTGTTGGTGGTAGGGGGAGCAGAGGGGGAAAGAGACAGTCTTAAGCAGACTCCCTGTGGAGCACAAGCCCAACATGAGGCTCAATTCCATGACCCCTGAGATCGTGACTTGAATCGAAACAAAGAACTGGATGCTCAACCAACTGAGCCACTCAGGCATCCCAAATAGTAGGTTTTTACTAAAGATATTAATGAAAGAGGGAGGGAAATGGGAGAAGTAAGATAGTGTAGTGACAACATCACAAACTGGATGATCAGAGAGAAAGGGATATGCCAAACCTGTATCAGTTCATTTATTCGGTGTAGATCATCATCAGTTGCCGCTTTTTTCTTTGGGATAATCCCTTCCTGCAGGTTGGTGAGTCTTTCATAAACATCATGTTCTAGATTCGTCTGCAACACACAAGAGGAAGGGCATCATGGCCTCAGAGATACTTTTCCTTGATAACCTCAGGCAAATGCATCCACCTTGAATCACTTCTGTAAACTGGGATGAGAGCTGTTTGGGTGATAGAATCCTTTCTCTCAAGGACTAGGGCACTAATGTACAGCAAGGGAAATTGATCAGCAATGATTAACAATCTGTCATAATTTAGGGCCCATCTTCAAGGATAACTTTTAAATACCCCCCCCCTAAAAAAACCTTCCCTAAATTCACAACTGCTCTAAAAAAACAGTCTAAAGGTTTCATAGAAACATGCTTTTCTAAAGTACAAAAAGTACCCATGGCATTTTTTTTTCCCCTTAAAGATAGTCATAATAGATAATGTTCTTTAGATCACAGCTACTCCAAAGATGGAAAAACTTCATGAGGTTGTTGTTTTGATTGCCTCCCCCCTTCACCTCCTTGGTGAAGGAAGAATTCCCACCCCAGGGTTATGGAAACGGACAAGTAACACCCACCAACACTGGACACATGAGATCAACAGCAGTTTACTAGTCAATATACTCACAGCCCAGGGGAGGAAGACACCACACACCACGCAGGGCCACGCAGGGGCTGCACTCAGGAACAGAGTGAACAAGCAGGGGCTGTAGGAGGCAGGCTTTGTAGTATCGAGAGGGAGAGGTGTTCCCTGGTTACCATGGGGATGTGACAGCTTATCTGAACAATATTGCAAACTGGCAGGGAACTAAAGCCCACTCATCAGGAAGAAGTGGGAGTGGAGTCTGGTCCCTGTGATAAGGAGCATGGTGGGGAGCAAGGGCTTATAGTTAGGCCATTTGAGGCTGTTTTAGATTCACAGTAACATAAAATATGGAACCTTAACTGTAGGTCTTACACCACAGTTGTTCAATATATTTTGGTTCTGGGTACCAGAATAAGATGTTTGAACTGTATCTCTGAGATAGATATAGTAATTATAATATTATATGTTACACATAAAAATTCTGCATGACCCTTGTTAATTGGGAATGCTTCAGAATTACTCAAAAGGAAATACTCTATGAATGCAAATGCCTCCAGCATCTGTTCCTCTCTGCAACAGTACATAACAACGACTAGAATTCTACCCACCAGCTGTAGCAATTGAGCAGCACAGAGGTGAACTTTCCAGCCTTGAGCACGACAGGATACCCCTTTCTGGTTAGCTATTTCCTGCAGCATAGCTTTCTTCTCTTCTGGAACCATTTAAAAAGAAAAGTATATTTCAATTTTTATAAAACTAAAATAATGTGGTTTCAAGTTACTGATGCATTTCATCAAGAATTTCTTTACTTAAATGTTTACATGAATAAGTTTCTTTTCTTTTCTTTTTTTCTTTTTTTTTTTTTTTTTTAAAGATTTTACTTATTTATTTGAGAGAGAGAGAGCAAGAAAGGGAGAGAGAGAGCATGAGAGGGGAGAGATCAGAGGGAGGAGAAGCAGGATCCCCGCCTGAGCAGAGAGCCCAATGCAGGACTCAATCCTAGGACTCCAGGATCGTGACCGGAGCTGAAGCCAGTTGCTCAACCAACTGAGCCACCCAGGCATCCCAAAGTTTCTTCTTTTGTTCACTCCCAAAGAATGCTGTAAAGACATATTGTGCTAATCTAGTGAGTTTGAAAGAGAGCAAATTAATATCCTAATCTCTTAAAGGAAGGGAAATGGTCTCTGGTGGCCTGAAGCCCTGCTCATGAGTGATGCTTGCAAGCATGTGGAGAATTGGGGATGAAATTTTAGAAGCTTTCTGGTGTTATCTGGATCATGGAGAAATGAATCAAATTTGAATAGCATTTTCACATTCGGATAGAAAAGTCCAGTAACTAGAACTATAGTAAAATAAATATGAAACATATCATTGGATGGGGAGAGGTAAAGTAGGATTGAGAGATACTTGACAAAGGTGAGTTGAGCTGTGTACATGAAGTTTTAACCACTGTTTAACCACAACTTAAAATGTATTTATAGGGGCACCTGGGTGGCTCAGTCAGTTAAGGGTTTGCCCTCGGCTCAGGTCATGATCCCAGAGTCCTGGGATGGAGCCCCATGTTGGGATCCTTACTCCTCAGGGAGCCTGCTTCTCCATCTCTCTCTGTTTAATAAATAAATCTTAAAAAAATGTATTTATACATTAATTAAAAATTTAAAATAATTAAAAGTTACTTAAAATATTTTAAAAATTTTACTTTCTTTAAAAATTTATTCTTGAAAAGACTACCTTTATATTTATGAAGCCCACAGAAGGCAGAACACCAAGACCGAGTGCTAATGTAAGTGATGAACTCTGGGTGACAATGATGTTGTTAGTGTAGGTTCATCAAATGTACCAAATGCACCAATGTGGTCGGGTGTTAACTGTGGGGGAGGCTGTCATGAGTGAGGACTCAGGGTACATGGGAAATCCCTGAACCTTCTATTCAATTTTATTGTGAAACTAAAACTGCTTTAAGAAGTTTATCCGTTAGGGCGCCTGGGTGGCTCAGTGGGTTGAGCCGCTGCCTTCGGCTCAGGTCATGATCTCAGGGTCCTGGGATCGAGCCCCGCATCGGGCTCTCTGCTCGGCAGGGAGCCTGCTTCCTCCTCTCTCTCTGCCTACTTGTGATCTCTCTCTGTCGAATAAATAAATAAAATCTTTAAAAAAAAAAAAAAGAAGTTTATCCGTTAAAAAAACAATCCCCTATCTAGTAGGCAAATATTAGCGTGTATATAATTTAAATAATTTTTTAAACTTTTAAGGTAACTGGAGATTCACATGCAGTTAGTTGTAGAAAAGAACACAGAGATCCTAAGTTCTCTTTAGCTGATCTCCCCCAATGGCAGCATCTTATTATCCTACAATATAATACCACAACCGTGATGATGATGCAGTCTGACTATTCAGATTTCACCAGTTTCAGATGTACAAGTGTACTTCATTTTAAACATTTGAAAAAATTCTAGTTTGAACTAATTATAGATTCAGAGGAAGTTGCAAAGATGGTACAAGGATATATCTCATAAGAGACTCATACGTAGAACATATGAAAAATTCCTATAGCTCAATAATAAAAAGAAACCAATTAAAAGGGCAAAACATCTGAAGATACATACATACATACATATATATATACATACACATTTTTTTTTAAAGATTTTATTTATTTATTTGGCACGCAGAGATTACAAGTAGGCAGAGAGGCAGGCAGAGAGAGAGAGAGGAGGAAGCAGGCTCCCTGCTGAGCAGAGAGCCCTGATGCGGGGCTCGATCCCAGGACCCTGGGATCATGACCTGAGCTGAAGGCAGAGGCTTTAACCCACTGAGCCACCCAGGTGCCCCCATATATATATATTTTTTAATAAGATCTTATTTACTTATTTATTTGACACAGAGACAGAGAGGCAACGGGAGAGAGAACGCAAGCAGGGGGAGTGGGAGAAGGAGAAGCAGGCTTCCCGCAGAGTGGGGAGACCAATGTGGGGCTCAACGGACCAGGACCCTGGGATCATGACCTGAACTGAAGGCAGATGCTTAATGACTGAGCCACCCAGGCACCCTAAACAGATATTTCTCCACAAAAGATATACAAGATATGTTCGAGTTTCTGTCTATTCCAAAAAAAGTTGCTATGAACAGCTGTGTACCGATATTTGTGGGGACACAGGTTTTGATTTTTCTGGGATAAATGCCCAGGAGTGTAACTGTTAGGTCATATGGTAAGTGTACATTCTAGTTTTTATGAAACTACCAAACTGTTTTCCAGAGCAGCTAGCTCAGCAAAGTATGAGAGACAACTGACCTGTGGTATGACAGTGCTCTGCTAACCTGCTCTCTAGGGAAACTGGTGAAAATTTTAAAAAGAACTATTTAGACCCATGGAAAGGCTCCTAAGGGAAAACAGAAAATCTACTCATGCAGTATCTAATCAAGAAAATCTGTGGTAAGAACAGTGTGTCCATGTTATCTGAACCAAGACCATTCCCTTTTTCTTCTCCCAGCTGAGTGAGATAGATCTCCACGCAGACTGCTGCAGCCCAAAACATGGGGTTCCATCTCCTCTACCTACCAGGTGGAAGGCTATCTTCCAGGAGGGGCAGGTCATTAGCATTGCCCATCCTGCTCCCCGCTCCCTGCTGCTCAGGCTAAGTCCTAGGTGAGTACAACTGAGATGCAGGGGCCTTATTCTGTTCAGTTCCTAGTCTAGAATGGAGACTGTACCTTAGGGCAAAGTGTGCTGAGAACACTGGGCCCTGGGAGCCCTTCTCCTGCTTTGTGAAGTGGTGATTTCATCCTAGAAGAGGTGAGCCAAGAGGATCCCAGGCTGTTCATTCCTCTTCTCCTCCACTTGTTGCTCGCCTCCTAGAGTGAGGTGTTACTTGGAGAGAAAGTTGCCATCGTCTTTACCCCACCTCCAGAGGTCTAGCTCAGAGATTCTGTCTGGGGGAGAAACAGCCCACCCAATAGATAGCTTCTAATCTTATCCTAAAGGAAGTGACTCCATTTGCCACAGACTATGAAGGTGAAACCTAAAGGTGCTCCCAAGAGTAGTGGAGATTGTAATGAAAGGCAACTGGGAGATTTGTATGTCAAAGGAAGACACAGCCTAGACTGTGGGCTGACTAGTTTGTAGGAGAGAACAAAGAATAAGATGACTGAGAGAAGTCCTCTTGGGGGCAGAACAAATAGCACACACTAACCTCAGGAACTACTCTGAAAGGAGCTATGATTTGACTGGAATAGTTTGCAGGGGAATGTAATTTGTGTCCCAGAGTACATTCCAGTACTATTTTCTTTCTTTCTTTCTTTTTTTTTTTTTTAAAGATTTTATTTATTTATTTGACAGACAGAGATCACAAGTAGGCAGAGAAGCAGGCAGAGAGAGGGGAGGAAGCAGGCTCCCCGCTGAGCAGAGAGCCCAATGTGGGGCTCGATCCCAGAACCCTGGGATCATAACCTGAGCCGAAGGCAGAGGCTTTAACCCACTGAGCCACCCAGGTGCCCCAACCCAGTACTATTTTCTGGTAGAGCAAATAACACGCAGTTAGTGGGGCTGATCAGCTAGGTGTGGTTAGGGAAAGAGTGGGCGAGAGCTCTACCAGTGCCCCAGTCATCTCAGGATGACTACCGGCATACCTGAAGCTATACCTCCCCGAGGAGCAACATCGAAGGCTTAACACACCTGGTGGTGGAGGTGATGTGACTTCACTAAAATAATCTAACCAGTCACTACACAAATGAACAAGCAAGTAACAATAACAAGCCTGGTGTTGGGTGAGGAGACCAGTATCCAGAGTTATCTAGAATATCTAGCTTCCAACAAAAAATTATGAGGCATGCAAAAAATAATAAAGTGTGACCCATACTTGGGGGAAAAAAGCAGGCAAAAGAAACTGCTTATAAGAGAGACCAGATGTCAAATTTACCAGAAAAAATTTCACAGCAGCTTTTATAAATAAATTCATTGAATGGAAGGGATGTAGGAGTGACGATGGAGGGTATGATGATCCTGTCAAACTGAAGTAGAGAAATCAATAAAGAGGTAGAAATTATAAAAAGACCAAAATGGAAATTCTTGGATTAAAAAGTACAATAAATACTTAAAAAAAAAATTCCCTTAGAGGAACACAATAGTAGATGGAAACTGGTACAAGAGAATTAGTCAAGCTGAAGAACACAGTAAAAGGAATGAAAAAAATAAGCAGGGCCTCAGAGAAATGAGAGACACTTTTAAAAGCCTCCACACATGGGTAATGGGAGTACCAGAAGAGGGAAAGAAGAAATATTCAAAGAAAAAAAAAATGGCTGAAATGTCCCCAATTTATTGTAAAACAATAACCCAAATATCAAGAAACTCCAGGATCTCCAAGTATGAGAAATGCAACAACCTCACAGAATCAACAATTGACTTTTAAGGAGAAACAAGGGATGCCAGAAGGCAGTGTGACTACAGGTCCAAGTGCTTAAAGAAATGTACACAAAATCTAGTTTCTTTGCATCCTCATCAGCATTTAGCATTATTAGTATTTTTTGTTTCAACTGTTTTCATAGGTGTGTAGTAACATCTCAATTTTAATTTCTTTAATGGCTAATGATGTTAAACATTTAAAAAAAATAAATTTTATGGTTCAGGACCCAGTGAAAATACAGCAGTACATTTTACTTGTTATGCCTCCTTAGACAACTTTTGGCTTGATGGTTTCTCAGCTAGTCCTTGCTTCTAATGGCCTTGACAGTTTTGAAGACTACCGGTCAAATAATTTCGCAGGGTGCCCTTCTATTTGGATGTCTGATACTTCTCTCAAGATTAGAATGTAGTTATGAGAAGAGACACAGAGGAAAGTGCCAATGCAATCACAGAACATGGATGGGTATATATTATTTTTTAAAAAATTCCAGTATAATTAACATACAGCGTTATACACAACTTTCAGGTGTATGGTATAGTGATTCAACAACTTTGTACATCACTCAATGCTGATCACAGTAAGTGTACTCTTAATTCTGTTCATCTATTTCACCTCTGGCCCCTAACTATCTCCCCTCTGGTAACCATCAGTTTGTTCTCTATTTCTTGGTCTGTCCCCCTTTTTTCTTTGTTTTTTAAATTCCCCATGAGTGAAATCATATGGAATTTGTCATTCTCTGAATTATTTCACTTAGCATAATATACCCTCTAGATCTGTCCAGGTTGTTGCAAATGGCAAGATTTCATTCATTTTTATGGCTGAGGAATATTCCTTTTTGTATATCTATCACATCTTTTTTATCCATTCATTTCTCAATGGACACTTGGGTTGCTTCCATAGCTTGGCTATTGTAAATAATACTGCAATAAACACAGGGGTGCATATATCTCCTCAAACCAGTGTTTTCAAATTCTTTGGGTAAATGCCCAGTAGTGGAATTACTAGATCATGTGGTAATTCCATTTTTAATTTTTTAAGGCGCCTCCATATTGTTTTTCACAACAGCTGCACCAGTTTGCATTTCTATCAAGTGTATCAGTGTTCCTTTTTCTCTACATCCTTGCCAACACTTGTTTCTTTTGTTTTTGATTTCAGCCATTCTGACAGGTGTGAGGTGATATCTCATTGTGGTTTTGATTTGTGTTTCCCTGATGATGACTGATGCTGAGCATCTTTTCCTGTGTCTTTTGGCCATCTGGATGTCTTCTTTGGAGAAATGCCTCTTGATGTCTTCTGGCCATTTTAAATTTTGATTATTTGGGGTTTTCTGGTGTTGAGTTGTGGTTTTTTGTTTTTCTTTTTTAAGATTTTATTTACTTATTTGACAGAAAGAGAGCACAAGCAGGCAGAGCAGTAGGGGGATGGAGAAGCAGATTCCCTGCTGAGCAGAGCCCAGTGTAGGGCTTGATCCTAGGACCCTGGGATTATGACCTGAGCTGAAGGCAGACACTTAACCAAATGAGCCACACAGGTGCCCAAATTATAGAAGTTCTTTAGGTATTTTGGATACTAACCTGTTGGTGCCCGAAAGTAAACACGCCATTAAGATGGCGGCTGGATGCGAGCCAGTAGGCGGAACTGAGGATTAAGGAAGTAGTCCAAAATGCCTCTTGTATCTATGTGGCTGCAAGTGATTGGTTGTACAACTTTGGTATATATACACATGTGCGGGCGGTGAAAGGGGAGATCCCAACAGCTACCCAGAAATAAAGCTTGCTTCGCTGAGGTCTCCTGGTCGTTCTTGCTGGCGAGAGCGACAAGTGGTGCTGAAACCCGGGAACCCTCGGAAACCGAGGAGTTCTCAGTGAATGCAATGATCCGGTAAGTGCGCACAAAATTTCAGATAAGAAAGTTCCTAAGTATAGGACGAGAAGTAAGAAAGTTCCTAAGTATAGGACGAGAAGTAAAAGGGTTCCTAGGCATAGGATGAGAAATAATGGGATCAAAGTTTACTAAGATGGAGGGATTACTGACGGAAGTGCTTAAGGCTAACGGCACTCCGCTAAAAATGAAAGCAGCTCGGCAGTTCTTGAAAAAGGTTGAGGAACTATGTCCTTGGTTTGTAGAGGAAGGACTTCTTAATATTCCTCAATGGGAACATTTGGGGGAAGAACTACGTAAGTGGGACCGACAAGAGCCACTGCCGCTAGGTATGATGGCTATTTGGAAGCTAGTACGCTCCTGTTTAGACTCTAACCATAAAACAGTTAAAAATGTTATCGAGGAAGGTGTTGAGGTGATGGAGCAGGTCAGAGAAGCCTCTAAGGCAGGATCTAGCAGAGGGGGAGAAAGTTCAGAGGAGAGCTCCTCTGAAGATGAGCTTGGGGAAGCCATGACGCACTTAAAATTAAAAGAGGAAGTCCCTAACGAACCTTTAAAGGGAAGGATATACAAAGAAGCTGGGAAAAAATATGACTCCCTAGCGCCCTCTGTCAGGTCAAGAATTCCTACCCCTGAATGTAGGCTTATAGCGCCACCTGCAGAATGGCCGCCACCATATAACACTTCATGCTCTCGAGGGGCATGCGGTTGTCCAGAATATAGAAATGCAGGATGGAGGGACATTATGGACTTTACTAAACCCTCCCCTCTTGTATACCCAGTGTTAGAAGATCAAAATCAACAGAGGTTTCATCAACCACTAGACTTCAAACTTATTAAACAGTTTAAGGAAGCAGTCACTACTTATGGGCCACAGGCTGCTTAAACACTTTCACTTTCAGAAGCAGTTGGTAGCATGAACCTTACCCCAGACGATTGGACTAACATGGCAAAAGCAACTCTGTCTGGTGGACAATACTTGATATGGAAAACTGCTTCGCAAGAGTGTAGCTCAAAAACTGCCCGGCGTAATGCCATGTCAGGGAATCCCCACTGGAATATTGACATGCTCATGGGAGGTCAATTTGTGGGACAAAACAATCAGATTGGGTACCCCCCAGGGGTGTATGTACAGATAGCAGCTGCAGCCACTAGGGCTTGGAAGACCATACAGGGTTCTGGCGATTTGCAGGGACAACTTTCCAAGGTGTTGCAGGGGCCTAATGAACCCTATGCTGACTTTGTAGATCGTCTGCTCCAAGTAGCAAGGCGCATATTTGGGGATGTGGACCAAGCAATGCCCCTTGTTAAACAATTAGCCCATGAACAAGCAAATAAATGGTGTAGAGAGGCTATCCACCCTTGGAAGTCTAAGGACCTGACTACGTATATCAAAGTGTGTCGAGACATCACTGATACAGTTGTTCAGGGCCAAGTTATGGCAGCAGCAGTAGCCCAAGGGATAAGAAGTTTCAGTGGAGGAACCTGGAGTTCTTCCAAGGCTTGTTTCCTTTGTGGAAGGGACGGTCATCTTAAGAGGGATTGTCCAGAGGGTAAAGGATCTCCTAGACCAGTCAAGCCCGCACCTGGGTTGTGCCCTCGTTGCTGTAAAGGGAATCATTGGGCTAATGAATGTAGGTCCCAGAAAGATATTCAAGGAAATCCCCTGCCACCGAATAACTGAATTCAATCCAATGACTCAAAAAACGGGAAGCAGGGCCCTGCGCTCCGGGGCCCGACACAAATTTATGGGGCGCTAACGCAAATGCCCAGGACATGGTATCCTCCCTTGGAGAAAGGCGCACAACCTCTGGATCAGCAGGGCTCGATATCAGAGCAGCCGCCCGAATGGTCCTAACACAGGAGATGGGCATTCAAGCATTAGCCTCCAATCTAAGAGGGGGCCCCCCTCATGGTACTGTAGGTTTATTACTTGGCCGAAGCTCCACTTATCTCAAAGGTCTGATAGTTCACCCTGGGGTAATAGATTCAGATTATGAGGGAGAGATCAAGATACTGGTGTCTTCCCCAAGGGGAGTTACTGCAATTAGCCCATGAGATTGGATAGCTAAACTTCTCATACTCCCTAGCCATCATGAAGCCCTTCCCAGTAAAGGAAAAGAAAGAGGTACGGGAGGTTTGGGGTCTACGGGAGTTTACCTAACATGCCTGACCCTGGATATGACTGATAGGCCCATAATTACCCTCAAGGTGCAAGGAAGAAAATTTTTAGGGTTACTGGATACGGGTGCCGATAAGAGCATCATCAGCCAACAAGAGTGGCCTCCGAGATGGCCCCTAACACAAGGAAAACAAACACTCAGGGGTTTAGGAATCGCTCAAAGTCCTGATCAAAGCGCAGCTACCCTTGAGTGGGAGGATGACGAAGGCCACAGGGGAACTTTTCAGCCCTATGTCTGCAATATTCCTATTTCCCTCTGGGGACGAGACGTTTTGGAACAGATGAACGTCCGCCTGACAACTGAAACTATATACAGCCCCCAATCAATAGCTATGATGCAGAAAATGGGATACACACCAGGAAAAGGGTTAGGGAAACAGGAGCAAGGTAAAATAGACACCATCCCTTTCACCTCAGAATATAAGGGGCAAGGTCTGGGTTTTCGGTAAGGGCCACTGAGGCAATGAAAATAACGTGGAAGACAGATACGCCCTGCTGGGTGCCTCAGTAGCCAATTACTAATGAAAAACTATCGGCTGCTAAAGCCCTGGTACAGGGACAGTTAGAGGCGGGCCATATAAAACCTTCTACCTCACCTTGGAATACACCTATCTTTGTTATTAAAAAGAAATCTGGTAAATGGAGACTTTTACATGATCTTAGAGAAATTAATAAGCAAATGCAGAACATGGGACCAATACAGCTGGGATTACCCATGATAGCCGCCTTACGGAGAAACTGGCCATCAATAGTGGTTGACATAAAAGATTGCTTTTTCTCTATCCCTCTGCATCCTGAGGATACAATTAAATTTGCCTTTACCCTACCTTGTATTAATCATGCAAAGCCTGACCAAAGATATGAGTGGACTGTCCTCCCTCAGGGCATGGCTATATTATAGCCCCACTATGTGTCAATTATATGTTTCTAAAGCCATACAGCCTATTAGAGAGACTTACCCTGATTTAATGTGTTACCATTACATGGATGACATATTGTTGTGTGGATCTGACTCTACTACAGTTTCGGAAGCCTTAATAATGTTACAAAAAGAGCTAAATTCATGGGGGTTAATTATAGCCCCCGAAAAGATACAGGCTTCCAACATCAAAGACTATTTAGGCATGAAACTATACAATACCATGGTAAAAGCTTCAAAAGCCTCCATTAGAACTGACAAATTACAAACACTCAATGATTTCCAAAAGTTATTGGGGGACATAAATTGGATCCGACCCTAACTGAAAATAACTACAGGAGAATTACAACCATTGTTTGATATTCTGAAGGGTGATGCCCGTCTAGACTCTCCTAGGAGCCTTACTCTGGAGGCGAAACAGGCTTTGAAAATCGTGGAGGACAGACTTGCCTTGACTTCAGCAGATAGATGTGATCCTAGCCAGATAGTCCAAGCCATAGTGATTCCATCCCCTTCTTCACCTACTGGAGTGCTATGGCAAGGTGGGCCCTTACAATGGCTGTACTTCCCAAACACTCTTCCTCGGATAATCACAACATATCCAGTTGCAGTAGCCATGCTAGCTAACAAATTGATCACTGGTTGTATTTCTACTCTTGGAATCATACCTGACAATTGCATCGTGCCGTATACTAAGGAACAGATTTGCCTACTATGTGCTACCTTAGATGATTGGGCGATACTGACCACCTCTTACTCAACAGAATTTGATAATCATTATCCTTCACACCCACTTCTAGAATTCACAAAGGGTGTTGAATTCATACTACCGAAAATTAGTAGATCGACACCACTAAAAGAAGCCTCTACTGTCTTTACAGATGGAAGTAAAGAGGGCACAGGAGCTTATATCATAAATGGAATCGTAAACCCAGTCATAGTTCCTGCCAGGTTGGCTCAACAAGTAGAGCTACTAGTAGTGCTCCTAGTGCTCCAAAGATTTTCAGACACTCCCCTAAATATTATTTCTGATAGTCAATACGTGGTAGATGCAACAAAAAATACTGAAACAGCCATCCTCTCCTTAAGGGATTCACCTATTCCATGGATCTTAAGGCAACTACAAGAGGTTGTGCAACTGCGCACTGAACCATTTTTTATAGATCACATCAGAGCCCATATGAGCCTACCGGGACCATTATCCGAGGGCAATGCTCTAGCAGACCACAATAGTCGTTTCCAACTTATTTGCCCTACCTTAGAACAGGCGAAGCTGTTCCATAGCAAATGGCACGTGAGTTCTAATAGCTTAAGATATAGATTCCATATCACCAAAGAACAGGCAAGAGATATAGTAAGGACCTGTGGGTATTGTGCCACATTACTCCCTCAGCCTTCCTTGGGGGTAAATCCCAAAGGCCTTCAAGCTAATCACCTGTGGCAAATGGATGTCACACATGTACCTGAACTTGGGCAACAAAAGTACGTACATATATCAGTGGACACTTATTCAGGTATCATAATGGCTACTCCCCTCATGGGGGAGAATTCAAAACAAGTCATCACACACTGCCTACGATGCTTCGCAGATTGGGGTATCCCAAAACAAATAAAGACAGATAATGGACCTGCATACACATCAAAATCTATCCATCAATTCCTGAGTCAATTTGGTATAGTCCATACTACAGGTATACCCTACAATCCACAAGGTCAAGGAATAATTGAATGCGCCAATGGCACCTTCAAACGATGCTTACAAAAAATAAGAAAAGGGGAAATAGAGGATGACTACAAGTCACCCCGTGATCTTACATCTCTCACCCTTTACATTTTAAATTTTTTGTCCTTGGACCATAATGGTACATCTGCAGCCGACAGGCATGCGGCGGTTACCGAACGCACTCTAGCCCAGGCAAGTGGAAGGATATACTCACGGACCAATGGAGAGGCCCTGACCTGGTCCTGAAATGTCACCGAGGTTCTGTTTGTCTTTTTCCACAGGATGCCCAAGTGCCTATCTGGGTCCCGGAACGACTGATTAGAAGAATCGATCAACATGGCCCGCCCCGTCCTGATGCTCGGCCTGATAGCGATCCTGGCGACACAAGCATCCCTTCAACAGATGCACCAATGGGCAATAGTGAAAGCCTGGCCGTTCCCCATGCCACTGACGAATGAGTCCGCCATCCTCCCTTCTGTATACCTACTTTCATTCCCATGCCCGTTTCTGTAAATCCTAATGATTTGCCTGTATTGCTCTCAAGACATAAAAGAGACTTTGGGATCACTGCACCCATTATTGTGGCTGTAGCGGCCTCCGCAGCTGCAGCAACTGCAGCGGCTGTAGCTCTCACCACGTCTGTACAGACTGCCTCCACTCTTAATAACCTAACTACTGGAGTTGCAGAAGCCCTCGCCACACAAGAACTAATTAATGGCCACCTTCAAGCCGGTATTATGATCGTCAATCAGCGAGTAGGTCTAATCCAGGAACAAGTGGACATTCTCCAGAAACTATTGAGGACCGGATGCATCCAATCACTTTCTGGACTTTGCATAACTTCCGTGGCCTATAATGACCTTTCTATTGCCGCTAATCTGTCGAAAGAGTTAAGCAGACACCTAAATGGGACATGGTCCAATCAATATTATAAGTTGACAAGATTGTTAAGACAACAAATATTCACTATTAATGCAACTAAGATTGACATAGCTCCATTATGGGATTGGGTATCTGTTGTAAACCAATCACTCTTGTTTGCTAAAGAGTGGGCCGGTATGGGTGCACTATTAATTGGACTACTCCTGACCTTGATCCTTATGTTCCGCTGTTTTGCATCATTACGTAAACAACAACGTAGACAACAGTTGGCGCTAGTACAAGCTTGCATGGCACTGGAAGCTGGTATATTTCCCCAAATCTGGTTGGCAGTGCTATATCAGTAGTCAATGACGGGTAAGATTGGCTGCATGCACATAGCAACCTAAGCCAGGAGTTCTCCAACCAGGGGGAATTATCCGATGACGGGTAAGCATGTTCATGGCAGCTGACAACCTAAGACAGGCACGATCTCCTGCCTTGCATGCCTAATATAAAAGAAAAGGGGGAGATGTCGGGGCCCGAAAGTAAACACGCCATTAAGATGGCGGCTGGATGCGAGCCAGTAGGCGGAACTGAGGATTAAGGAAGTAGTCCAAAATGCCTCTTGTATCTATGTGGCTGCAAGTGATTGGTTGTACAACTTTGGTATATATACACATGTGCGGGCGGTGAAAGGGGAGATCCCAACAGCTACCCAGAAATAAAGTTTGCTTCGCTGAGGTCTCCTGGTCGTTCTTGCTGGCGAGAGTGACACTAACCCTTTATCAGACAGGTCATTTGCAAATTATCTTCTACCAATCAGTAGGCTGTCTTAGTTTTGTTGATTGTTTCCTTTGCTGTGCAGAAGTTTTTTTTAATTGATGAAGTCAGAATAGTTTATTTTTGCTTTTGTTTCCCTTGCCTTTGGAGACCTATTTAGAAAAACGTTGCTATGCCTGATGTCAGAGAAATTACTGTCTATTCTCTGGGATTTTTATGGTTTCAGGTCTCACACTTAGGTCCTTAATCCATTTTGAGTTTACTTTTGTGTATGGTGTAAGAAGGTGGTCCAGTTCATCCTTTTGCCTGTTGCTGTCCAGTTTTCCCCAATACCATTTGTTGAAAGGACTTTTTCCCATTGCATATTCTTGCCTCCTTTTGTCAAAGATTAATTGGCCATATGATTGTGAGTTTATGTCTAGGTTCTCTAGTCTGTTCCACTAACCTCTGTGTCTGTTTTTATGCCAGTACAATACTGTTTTGATTACTACAGTTTTGCACTGTATCTTAGAATTTGGAATTGTGACACCTCTAGTTTTGTTTTTCTTCTTCAGGATTCCATTGGCTATTAAGGGTCATTTGTGGTTCCATACACATTTTAGGATTATTTATTCTAGTTCTATGAAAAATGCCATTGGCATTTTGATAGGGACTGTATGAAATCTGTAGATTGCCCTGGGCAGTAATGACATTTTAACAGTATTTGTTCTTCCAATCCATAAGCATGTATCTTTCCATTTGTGAAATATTCAATTTCTTTCATCAATGTTCTATAGTTTTCAGAGTAGGTCTCTCATTTCCTTGGTTAAGTTTATTCCTAGGCATCTTATTATTTCTGGGGTACTTGTAAAGGGGACCATTTTCTTAATTTCTCCTTCTGCTATTTGACAGTATATAGAAACACAACAGATTTCTGTATATTGATTTTGTATCCTGTAACCTCAATGAATTCATTTACGAGTTCTAGTAGTTCTTTGGTGGACTCTTTCAGGTTTTCTATATATAGTATTGTATCATTTATAAATAGTAAAAGTTTTCCTTCTTCCTTCCCAATTTGGATGCATTTTATTTCTTTTTCATGTTTGACTGCTGTGGCTAGAACTTCCAGTACTATGTTGAATAAAAGTGGTGAAAGTGGACATCCTTGTCTTGTTTCTGATCTTTGCTGAAAAGCTGTTTTTTACAACTTAGTATGATGTTAGCTGTGGATTTTTGAGATACGGCCTTAAATATGCTGAGATATGTTTCCTGCAAGCCTATTTTTTTAAGTCACGAATGGATGTTGTACTTTGTCAAATGCTTTTTCTGCACCTACTGAAATGATCATATGGCTTTTTTCCTTTCTCTTGTTGATGCGATGTACCATGCTGATTAATCAATCAACATGTGAGTAATGATCCACCCTTGTATCCCAGGAATAAATCCCATTTAATTGTGGCAAATGATTTTTTAAACATATTGTTAGATTCAGTGCTAATATTTTGTCAAGGAGTTTTGCCTTAATGTTCATCAGAGATACTGGCCTGTAATTCTCTTTTTTTGTGATGTCTCTATCTGGTTTCAGTATCAGGGTAATGCTGGTCTCAGAATGAACTTGGAAGCTTTCCTTCCTCTTCAGTTTTTTGGAATAGTTTGAAAAGAATGGGTATTAACTCTTTAAATGTTTGGCAGAATTCACCTGTGGAGCTGTCTGCTCTTGGACTTATTTGATGGAAGTTTTCTGATTACTGATTCAATTTCACTGCTGGTAATTGGTCTGTTCAAATTTTCTATTTTTTTCCTAATTCAGTATTGAAAAGTTATAGGTTTCTAGGAATTTATCCATTTTGTCCAGATCAAACAATTTATTGGCATATTTTTCACAATATTTTCTTATATTCCTTTGTACTTCAGTAGTGTCAGTTGTTCTCCCGTTTCATTTGTTTGAATCTTTTCTTCTTCTTTTGATAAGTCTAGCTAAAGGTTTATTAATTTTGTTGATGTCTTCAAAGAACAAATTCCTGGTTTTATAGATCTGTTCTATTGTTTTTAAAGTTTCTATCTCATTATTTCTGCTCTAATCTTTATTTCCTTCCTTGTACTAGTTTGGGGTTTGTTCTTCTTTTCCTAGCTCCTTCAGATTTAAGGTTAGGTTGTTTACTTGAGATTTTTCTTGCTTCTTGAGGTTGGCTGATATTGTTATAGGCTTCCCAAAGATTTAGATCACTGTGTTTTCATTTTCATTTGTCTCCATACATCTTTTTTAAAATTTTTTATTTTTTCCATACATTTTTTTATTTCCTCTTTCATTTCTTGGTTGACCCATTCATTGTTTAGTAGCATGTTATTTAATGTCCATATATTTCTGTTTTCTCCAGATTTTTTCTTGTGGTTGATATCTAGCCACAGTGCTATGGTTAGAAAAGATGCATGGTATGACTTTGATTTTTTAAAATTTGTTGAGACTTGCTTTGTGACCTGACATGTGATATATTCTGGAGAATGTTCCATGTGCGCTTGAAAAGAATGTGTATTCTACTATTTTGGGATGGAATGTTCTGAATATATCCATTAGATACATCTGGTCCACTGTGTCATTCAAAGCCACTGTTTTCTTGGTTGACTTTCTGTTTGGATGATTTATCATTGATATAAGTGGGGTGTTAAAGTCCCCTATTATTATTGTATTACTATTGACTATTTTTTTTTAAAGATTTTATTTATTTACTTAGAGAGAGAGAGAGAGGGAGAGAGAGAGAGAGAGAGACAGCAAGCATGACAGGGGAAAGGGTCAGAGGGAGAAGCATACTCCCCAACGAGTAGGGAGCCCGATGTTGTATTTGATCCTGGGACTCCAGGATCACGACCTAAGCTGAAGGCAGTCGCCCAACCAACTGACCCACCCAGGCTCCCAACTATTTCTTTTACGTTTGTTATTAGCTGCTTTATGTATTTGCATGCTCCCATGTAGGGTGCTTAAGTATTAACAATTGTTTTATCTTCTTGTTGGATTGCTTCCTTTATGATTAGTGTCCTTCTTTGTCTCTTCTTACAGTTTTTTTTCTTCTTACAGTTTTAAAGTCTATTTTGTCTGATATAAGTATTTTTACTATTTTGGTTTTCTTTTCACTTCCACTTCCATGATAAATGCCTTTCCATCCCTTTGCCTTCCATCTACATGTGTCTTCAGGTCTGAAACGAGTCTCCTATAGGGAGCATACAGATAGGTCTTTTTTTTTTTTTTTTATCTATTCTGTTATCCTATGTCTTTTGGTTGGAACGTTTTAGTCCATTTACATTCAAAGTAATTACTGATAGGTATCCATCTGCCATTTTGTTACCTTTTCCTCTCAGAGAGCAAAAGCATGCACATGAGGGCGGGGGGAGAAAAGGGGCAGAGAAAGAGGGAGAATCTCACAAAGGCTCCACACTAATGCTTGATCTCACAACGCTGAGATCATGAACCGAGTCAAAATCAAGAGTCTGATGCTCAATCGACTGAGCCACCCAGGTAACCCTTGTTACTTGACGTATGGTTGATTTTGTGTTTTTTTCTGTTCCTTTCTTCCTTGCTCTTTTCTCTCACAGTTCAGTGGTTTTCTTTAGTAATATGCTTCGACTGCTTTCTCTTTATATCTATTACCAGTTCTTGATTTGTAGTTATTATCAAATTTATATATATAACATCTTACACATATAGCAGTGTATATTGATAGTCACTTAAGTTTGAACAGGACGGTATACTATTAACACGACTTGTCACTATTCATATTGACCTTGAGCATTTGGCTGAGGTGGTGAGATTCAGGCATATCCATTATAAAGTTACTCTTTCACCCACCAAATTAAACTTTGTTAAGAAAGTCTCTATGTGCAGACCACATTTAAGGACTGGAAATTTCTATTCCCTTGAACAACTGTGCATGCCATCTAAGTTACCCTCTTTGGTGAAATGTCTCTTCATGTCTTTGTCCATTTTCTAATTGGATTATTATTTATATTTACTATTAAGTGTTGAAAGTTTCTAATACGTATTTTCTAGATATAAGCCCTTTATGAGATATGTGGTTTGATAGTATTTTCTCCCAGTCTATAGTTTATCTTTTCATCTTCCTAACAGGGTCTTTCAGAGATAAAAAGTTTTTTATTAAGTCCAATGTATTTTCCTTTCCTTTTGTGGACAGTCTTTTTGTCCACATGTCTAGAACTGTTCACCATGCCCTAGGTCCTGAAGACTTTATCCTAGGTTTTCTTCTGAAGTTTAACAGTTTTACATTTCATATTTAGATCCATTACCCATTTTCAGTTAACTTCTCTATAAAGTGTGAGGATTAAGTTAGGGTCTTTGGCTTTTTAAAAACTTTATGGAGGTCTAGCACCATTTGCTGAAAATAGGACTCTCCTTCCTCCACTGAATTTTTTTTCATTGGGCCAAAAATCAGTTGAGCATATTTGTGTGAGTCTATTTCTGCATTTTCCATTCCATTCCAGTCACCTATATGTATATCCCTCTGCAAATACCAGCCCATTTAAACTACTGTAGATAAACTAAGTGTTAGTATCAGAAAATACTATTTCCTGTTTTTCAACATTATTTTAGCTATTCTACTTTCTATACCTTTCATAAAAGGTTTAGAATAAGATTTACTATGGCTATAAAAACCTTTCTGTGAGTCTGATAGAGCTGTATGAACCCTATTGATCAATCTAGGGAAAACTTACATCTTTATGTTGAGTTTCAAATCCATGAACATTACATGGCTCTTCATTTATTCAGATCTCTTTCATCAGCATTTTGTAGTTTACAGCAAACATATCCTGTAATGTTTTGCTAGATTTACACCTAAATAGGTCATTTTTTGGAGGATCAACTGCAAGTGCTATTATGTTTTCAGTATCACTTTGCACAAATTCATTCCAAGTATCTAAAATTATAATTGATTTTTGTGTGCTAACATTGTATCCTGTGATCTTGCTGAACTCATTTACTGGTTCCAGTTGTTTTTTTTTTTTTTTTGGTGGAATCCTTCAGATTTTTTACATAGACAGTGATGTCATTTGCAAATAGAGGCAGTTTTTTATTTATTTCCACCCAACCCATACAGTCTTTAGTCTCTTTCTTGACTTACATGGTGTTTAGAACTTCCAGTACTAATGCTGAGTAAGAGCAGTGAGAGAGAGACCAGATAACAGCCTGGTCTTTTGGCTAGAGTAGAAAGCATTTGGTCTTTCATTGTTAAGTATATTTGTTACTTGTGGTTGTTGAAGACTTTATCAAGTTAAGGAAGTCTTCCTTCTCTGTTTTGGAGAGATTATGAATAAGTGTAGAATTCTGTTGAATAGTTTTTCTGCATGAGTTGATATCATTATGTTTTTCTTCTTTAGTTTTTGCTAGGGGTTGAACTGTGTCCCCTTAAAAGACATGCTGAAGTTCTAACCCTTGTACCTATAAAGGTGACCTTCTTTGGGAATAGGGCCTTTGCAGACGTAATCGAGTCAAGAAGTAGTCATGCTGAATTAGAGAGGGCCCAAAAAGAATGACGGATGTCCTTGTAAGAGGTAGAGAAGGAGATGAGACACAGGAAAGAATGCTATGTGATGATGGAGGTAGAAACTGGAATGATATAGTTACAAGCCAAATAATACTAACGACTGCTGGCAAGTAGCAGAAGCTAAAATGAAGCAAGGAAGGATTCTTTTCTACGGCCCTCAGAGAGAGCACGATTCTGCAAACACCAATTTTGGACATCTAGCCTCTAGAACTCTAAGAGTATAAATCTGTAATTTTAGACCACTGAGTTTGTGGTACTGTTACAGCAGCCCTAGGAAATTAATACAGTTTGTTAATAATGGTGAGTCACTGATTTTCAAATGGTGACCCAGCCTTGCATAGCTGACACAAACCCCACTCAATCAAGGTATAAACGGCTATTTATGTTGCTGTTTTAATTTGCTAACATTTTGTTAAAAATTTTGGATCTGTATTAATGAAGAGTACTGATAATTAGTTTTCTATATTTGTACTCTCCTTGTCTGATTTTTGTGTCTGGAAAACACTGGCTTCGTAAAATCAATATGTAAATGCTTCCTCCTATATTTTAGAAGAGATTATAGAGAACTGATGTTGATTCCTCTTTAAAAATTTAGTTGAATTTCCCAGTTAAAAGTATCTGAAAATAGAGATTTGTTTGGAAGCTTCAAAACTATGGGTTCAATTTATTCATTGGTTATGGGACTAACCAGATTGTCTATTTGCTTCTGGTTAAGTTTTGGCAGTTTGTGTTTTCAAGGAATTTTTCTTTCTTTTCTTTTTTTTTTTTTTTTTTTTAAAGATTTATTTATTTGACAGAGAGAGATCACAAGCAGGCAGAGAGGCAGGCAGAGAGAGAGGAGGAAGCAGGCTCCCTGCTGAGCAGAGAGCCTGATGCGGGGCTCCATCCCAGGACTCTGAGATCATGACCTGAGCCGAAGGCAGTGGTTTAACCCACTGAGCTACCCAGGCGCCACCTCAAGGAATTTTTCTGTTCTTTCTCTTACTGGTTTATAGTTTGATTCCATTCTGGTCAATGAAGATACCCTGTATGATTTCAATTCTTTTAAATTTACTGAAGCTTATTTTATGATCCAGGATATGGTTTTTCTATGTTTTGTAGGTACCTGACATAGTATGTATTCTGCTCCTATTGGGAGTGTTCTATAAAGGTCTGTTAGATGTGGTAGTATGTAGTCCTTGCTGATTTTTGGCCAAGTAGATTTACTAGTTGCTGAGAGCAGGGTGTTGAAGTTCTAACTACCACTGCTCATTTGCCTATTTCTCCTTTTGCTGTCCTATTCTTGTTTCATATAATCTGAAGCTCTAAATTTTTGTTGTCTGTACATTTTTTTTATTAGTATGTAATGGTCCTTCTTTGTCTCTAGTAATTTTCTCTCCTCTGAAGTCTACCTGATTTGACATTTGACATTGGTTTATTGCTTCATATATGTATCACTTCCATCCTGTTACTGTCAATCTACTTATGTCACTGAATCTGAAGTGAGTTTCTAAAAGAACGAATGGAGCTGGATCTTTTTTGTTGATCCACTCTGCCAAATGGTGTTTTAACTGGTATGTTCAGGCTATTTAGGGTATGTACTGATATGTAAGGCTGAGTCTGCCATATTATTATTTGCTGTTTATTTCCTGCACTTTTTGTTCTTCCTTTTCTCTTTTCTTTCCTTCCCATGAAAATTACCTGACCGATTTTCACTATTCCATCTTGATATACTTATATGAACATGACTTTAAAGCTTGGGCAAAGCAGATCAATAAAGTTTAATAGTCAAGAGACTATTTGTATCAATACTTTCAGCTGTCACACTACCTTTCCTGAGACAGTTTTTGGAGAATGAGTCCCAGAAAGTGGTAACAACTTTTCAGAAAGGCTTAAATGTTACCAGGCAATACTTTAAAACACTCTCCTGCTATGATAAGAAATTCTTGTAATGTGAAGCCTATGTCCTTCTTCCATCAAAGCACAACACTCCTTGACCTTTGGAAATCTAGCTTATTTTCAGAGGTCAAGGTACCTCACGAGGAAGAACTACTGCAATTGCACCCATCTTGGTACTTGCATTCAGAGAGTAAAATGCTAGAACCCTCACCCCTGCTCACAGACATGAAACAATACCATCTAACTCTGACTCATCTTGAGGCTTCAAGGAAACCCTCAGAGCAATTTCCAAGTAGAATTCATGTGAGGGAGTGGGGAATGTGACCAATTCTCTGAAAACTTACACTTCTCTGTGCAATGAATATATCTGAGATTAATGATCCTTAAAGCCTATCAGTAGAAATACTTGTAGATATTTGCAAAGTACTGTCAGTTATTTTTACTATATGTATTACTACACATATAGTATGTATATGTGCAAGGACTACATACTACCACATCTAACATATATTCTATATGTATTAGTATATGTAATTCTCAAGCAAAACAACAACAAAATCATTTACTGAGTGCTTGCCCTGGACTGTTTCAAGAGCTTCACATATGTTAAACCAAAGGTCTTTTGGAAAATAAACTTCCTAGGGCAGACATCCTTGGGATTAATGTGGACTATGTCGAAAGAATAATAATCTAATACAGCTCTTGTGCAACCAACCTGGGGCTAAAGAGGTTATCCTGTCACTTGGGTTTTTTGGAAACTAGAAAATTATAATTCTAGCTTCCTATTCTACTGTGATTACATTATAGTCAAGTGAGAAACCAATTTCATGCAACTAACCTTTAACCCGGACATCACTGTACCGCTGAAAGTGGTGGTAAGCAGCCTTCCAGGGGTTCCGATAGTGACGGAGCAAAGTAATGGGAGGTCTTGGACGCACTGGGACATACCTCACACCTTCTTCATCTATTCAGAAGAAAAGGAAAGGAAGATACTAAATAACTTATTATATATTGTCAAGGATTCTCAAGGTATAACTCCAAGAAATGATCCCTAAATGAAACCTGATTATGTAAACAGCCTCTGGGATGGACTCCTGACTTATGTGGTAAAGCTTCACATGACAATAGCTAGCCCAAGTGACCATTACCAATATATTCCTTGGGTGGAGACTTGCGTTTCTCTGCCTTCACCAAAAGACTCTTGGCAGTGGACTTCTCATCATCAGTGCTGTTCGTCTCCATCATATCCCCTTCTTCTGTTGAAATCACGTGCTGTTGCTTCCGAGGCTTTTTCCTTGGGGAGGCACCAGGTGGTAGGTCACTTGTAGGCATGGACAGGTTGTTAGCCAGCAATGCAAGAGATGGAGACACAGTGCTAGTGGCCAGGGGAGGAACTGCTGTCATAGAAAAAAGAGCACATACATGTATGAGAACCCAAAAATAATGGAAAACTTCACTTGATTTCCAACCAGTGAGAATGGTTAGGAAGACAGAAAAGAGGACTATCACTTACTGAGTCTTCCAACATGCCAGGAACTGTGCTAAGCACTTTACTTATGGCAGAGGGTGTCGACTGTTTTCCAAGATAGCACAACTTCACCATCCATAGAACGAGTACCTTCACACTTATAGATGGACACACCATCATTCAGCTGAAACACTATTTAATTGCCTCCTTTATAGACAGGTGTGGCCATATGAAAATATAAGTGTGTTGTAGCATTTTTAATAAGTTCCTTAAAAGAAGGTGTGACCTTCTGTTCCTTGTCTTGTCACCCTGGAACTCAGATATGATAGCTAGAGTTCTAGCAGCTATTCTGAATCAAAAGCGTAAGGTCAAACTAGGGGTCATAGAAGCTTGGATCCCTAATGATTTTATGAAGTCCACATACTATTCCTGGGCTGTCTACCTGACCTGTCTTTGTTAATTTGTGCATACTAGAATTGTTCATAACTGAGGCCTGGAATTTCTTGTTCCAGCTATCCTAATGACAAGCACTTCATCTTTTTTTTTTTTTTTTTTAAAGATTTTTATTTATTTATTTTACAGAGAGAGATCACAAGTAGGCAGAGAGGCAGGCAGAGAGAGAGAGAGAGGAGGAAGCAGGCTCCCTGCTGAGCAGAGAGCCCAATGCGGGACTCGATCCCAGGACCCTGAGATCATGACCTGAGCCGAAGGCAGCGGCTTAACCCACTGAGCCACCCAGGCGCCCCACACTTCATCTTTTTAATGTCTCTATTCAAAGATCACTTTCTCAGTGAGGCCCTCCCTTTAAAGCTCTTCTTAAAATCATAGCCCCAGCCCTAACTTTCCCTTACAGAGCCATACCTCACTTGACTGTGCTTCGCTTCATTGCACCTCGCAGATATTGCATTTTTCAAAAACTGGAGGGTTGTAGCCACCCTGTGTTAAACAAGTCTATCAGCACCATTTTCCCAATAGCATTTGCTCACTTCCTATCTCTGTATCACATTTTGGAAATTCTTTCAATTTTTCATACTTCTTCATTATGACTGTATTTGTTATTGTGGTTGTCATCAGTGATTATGATTTAACTGAAAGCTCAGATGACGGTTAGCATTTTTTAGCAATGAACTTTTCTCTGTAAAGTATGTACATTGTTTTTAAAGACATAATGCTGTTGTATACTTAACGGACTAAAGTATTATGTATATGTAACTTTTTTATGTACTGGGACATCAACAAATTCACCTGACTTGCTTTACTGTGGTGATCTGGAAACGAATCCACAATCTCCCTGAGGTATACCTGTATTTTCTCACTGCTTTATTTGACGGTTTCGCTCCCCTGCTAAAATGGAAGCTCCAATATGATGAAGATGTACTTGTTTTGTATAAGGCTTTTGTCATCAGAACCTGGTGTAGAGCCCTACAATTTAAGGCGTGATTATTGATAGTTTCCTAGCATAGACAGGTTAAGAGGAACTATTCAAATTAAGAGAGAACACGGGGCGCCTGGGTGGCTCAGTAGGTTAAAGCCTCTGCCTTCGGCTTTGGTCATGTTCCCAGGGTCCTGGGATTGAGCCCTGCATCGGGCTCTCTGCTCAGCAGGGAGCCTGCTTCCTCCTCTCTCTCTCTCTGCCTGCCTCTCTGCTTACCTGTGATCTCTGTCTGTCAAATAAATAAATAAAATCTTAAAAAAAAAAACCCAAAACCAAGAGAGAACAGTAAAATTGGAAACATTTCATTTCCCCTCCTGGGTTACCCATGGCATCTTTCAATGAAGTCTTGAGGCTAAAACATAGGTAAGATAGAAGAATATTTCATGGCATGATAAAGGAAAACAAACAGCAGGTTTAACAACTGCAAACACAGCACAACCACACTACTTACTAAACAAAACAGCATGGGGGATAGAGGCCTTTATGCAGAAATGGTAAGAGGGCACTGCTGGCTAATTAGAGAGAATGACTTGCCTTCCACTTCGGTTTCATCTGTATTTCATAAATTCTGTACATTAAATGCTATTTTTGTAGTCAGGGGAAGCAACATTCCTCAATAGATTACTAACATATAAACAAACAAAACCTCCAAAGTGACCTGCATTTCACACACTGGAAGTTTAGAGTCCAGAAGAGGAGGGAAAGAAAGTAGTGAGGAGTTTTACGATTTTACTAATCACATTTAAGTTTTTCAAGAGACTATTTTCAACAACACAAATCTTGCTTCACTGTATAACAGGGCAACACAAATTGATAGGGAATAAATCATAAATAATTAGCACTTAGCTATGATCTTATTTTTTTTTCCAAAGATTTTATTTATTTATTTATTTAACAGAGAGAGAGAAGGAGAGAGAGAGACACAGTGAGAGAAGGAATGTAAACAGGGGGAGTGGGAGAGAGAGAAGCAGGTTTCCTGTTGAACAGGGAGCCCAATGCGGGGCTTGATCCCAGGACCCTGGGATCACGACCTGAGCTGAAGGCAGACGCTTAAGACTGAGCCACCCAGGTGTCCCGCTATGATCTTATTTTGATCCTTCTTAAAATTTTTCTTTTTTTTTTCTTTTTTTACAATATGAATGCTTATAATAAGGAAAAAAAGTTCAAATAAACAACATTATACCACAAGAAACTAGGAAGAAAAGAAACTTAATTGAAGTTTAGTTGAGGAAGGAAATAATAAGGAAAAAGCAGAAATAGAGACCAGAATTTAAACAATAATATAACACTGAAAGTAAAGACCCGTTTTTCCAAAACAAAACAGGCAATGCTTTAACTACATTAATTAAGAAAAAGAAGACTCAAAAACCAAAATGAGAAATAAAAAACAATATAACCATGAAAGTTTAAGAATATTCTTGGGGAAATGTTAATCTTTCTTATGATTTTGGTAAAAAATAAAATTGATGCTAAAAGGGCAGCAAAAATGGTTTTAATTTCAAAAGGAGCCTAGCAGTAATCTTCTTAAAATGAATGACATGCAGGGTCGCCTGGGTGGCTTAGTGGGTTAAAGCCTCTGCCTTCGTCTCAGGTCATAATCCCAGGGTCCTGGGATCAAGCCCCGCATCAGGCTCTCTGCTCAGCAGAGAGCCTGCATCCTCCTCTCTCTCTGCCTGCCTCTCTATCTACTTGTGATCTGTCTGGCAAATGAATAAATAAATAAATCTTAAAAAAAAAATGACATGCAAATTTACAACGGGCACCAACGTGTCAATCTTCATAACTGAGGGTCACCCAAGAGTCTGGCCCTCAAGAAGAGTCAGAAAAAGAACAAGCAGCATGTGCCAATGGAGAGAACTCCATGAATGAACCTACCAGAGACTGGCCTCATGATGTCCATTGGTTCCACTTCCTCTTTAACTTTTATCTCAGGTACTGGAGGGCCCAACACAGAGGAGAGACTGCCAGCTACAGCAGCTGATGGTGGAGGGGCAGCTGCAATGGTAGTGACAGGGGGAGTGACGGGGACCGCTCCGGGAATTGTTGAAAGGGCGACAGCTGGCTGTGATGGGGGGCTTGCGGCTGCAATCATGGTTGGGATGGTCGGTGGAGGCTGCTGAGCTGTGGGGGGGACTGCAATGGTGGGCTGATCATTATTTTGACTGGACACAGTCTCCATGGACACAGTAACTGGAGTGGCCATTGATACGTGGATCTCTGACTTAGGCTTGGCACTGAAACACAAAAGCAAA
This sequence comes from Mustela lutreola, assembly GCF_030435805.1. Lineage (NCBI taxonomy): Eukaryota > Metazoa > Chordata > Mammalia > Carnivora > Mustelidae > Mustela > Mustela lutreola. The sequence continues at coordinate 96,598,506 of NC_081292.1, forward strand.
GATAATGTAGCAAACATCTCAGAGGATGGGTGTTTGTCCAGATCTTTTTATACAATGTGTAGCACAACTTAAACTCTATTATTTGATTCTAGAAGTTGAAATTTGAGGTAAGTTTTAAAGGAAATTCAAGTTTTAAAAATAACCCTCCCACCAAATTTTATAAGCAGTAATAAAATTAACTTAGGAAATAACATTTTATTAAAATCATTCAAAGGCGCGTCATCAAAAGGCAACCAATTTTCACTATGGTAGTGTCTTTTTTCTCCCAGAATTCCTTAATGCATATGTTGTCTTAGGATATTTCTTGTTTCTTAAAATCACAATTGTACTTACACTATGTAGTTTACTCTTGTAAAATTTATTTCTCATATAAGAGGAAACTCACATGTATGGCAAAGATCCAAAAGAAAATAAATTGAAAATAATCTTTTTCCACTTCACACACCCACCTCTACCCAGAGTCATCGCTCTTGCAATTTTCCAGTATACTTTACCAGAATACTCTAGGGATCTAAAGTAGCTACAAATTTAATGTTTAAAACTGTAAATTCTTTTTTTCCTTCAGTTTTATCAGAAGTATTCACTCTTGTGATTATAAATTCTTCTTAAACATTTTTTTAAGTAAAAAAAAAAATATATATATATATATATATATATACACACACACACACACACACACATTTTTAACAGTTTTATTTTTTTGTGGCGTCTGGGTGGTTCAGTTGATTATGCGTCCGACTCTTGGTTCCGGCTCAGGTCATTATCTCATGGGTTGAGAGATCAAGCCCCGAGCTCAGTGGGATCTGTGTTCAGTGGGGAGTCTGCTTCAAGATTCTCTCCCTCTGCCCCACGTTGCACCCCGGCCAACATGTGCACTTTCTCTCTAATAAATAAATCTTTTTTTATAAATATTTTATTTTTTTATTTGAGAGAGAGAGAGAAAGCATGCACAACAGCATGAGTTGGGGATGGGGCAGAGGGAGAAGCAGACTTCCCACTAAGAAGGGAGCCTGACGTGGGACTCCATCCCAGGACCCTGAGATCATGACCTGAGCTGAAGGCAGCTGCCCAACCAACTGAGCCACTAGGCAAAGCCTCAAATAAATAAATTAAAAAAAAAATTTTTTTTTTTTTCAAATTTTAAGTAGTCTACCAAATGTGGGGCTTGAACTCATGACCCTGAGATCAAGAGTCACATGCTCTACTGACTGAGCAAACCAGACACCCCAGTAAAATATTTCAGTTAATAGCTGTAAAGGCTTACCTATTTATAGTACTAATCCTAAAAATATAGGATAGGAAAAATAATACAAAACAATTCCCCTCAAAAGTTCAAGGCCCAAAACAACTGGATTTCCACAGGCAAAAAATTCAACATCAAACCAAACCTCACACCATACACAAAAATGAATTCAACATGGGGCATAAATCTAAGTGTACACTTGATTTTAGCCAAAAGGCTGAGAAGCAATATAAATCTGAGTGTAAAATTTAAAACTGTAGTTTTATAAAAAATACAAAAATCCCTAGGACTATGTAAAGGGATCTTAGGTATGATACCAAAAGCACCATCAAAAAGAAAAAAAAAGGGGCGCCTGGGTGGCTCAGTGGGTTAAGCCGCTGCCTTCGACTCAGGTCATGATCTCAGGGTCCTGGGATCGAGTCCCGCATCGGGCTCTCTGCTCAGCAGGGAGCCTGCTTCCTTCTCTCTCTCTCTCTCTCTCTCTCTGCCTGCCTCTCAGTGTACTTGTGATTTCTCTCTGTCAAATAAATAAATAAAATCTTTAAAAAAAAAAAAAAAAAAAAAAAAAAGGGACGCCTGGGTGGCTCAGTTGGTTAAGCAGCTGCCTTCAGCTCAGGTCATGATCCCAGCGTCCTGGGATCGAGTCCCACATCGGGCTCCTTGCTCAGCAGGGAGCCTGCTTCTCCCTCTGCCTCTGCCTGCCATTCTGTCTGCCTGTGCTTGATCTCTCCCCCTCTCTCTCTGATAAATAAATAAAATCTTTAAAAAAAAAAAAAAAAAAAAGAAAAAAAAATGATAAACTGGGTTTTATCAATTTAAAAACTTTTGCTTTGCTAGAGATCATTTCAAGAGATTGAAAAGACAAGGCACAGACTGAAAAAAAAATCTGTGAAACACATATATGGTAGCTCTATTTATACGAAGTACCCAGAGTAGCCAAATTCATTGCAAAATAAAGTAGAATAGTAGCTCCCAGGGGCTGGGGGTAGGGAAAATGGGAATGGTTGAATAATGGGTAGAACTGCAGTTCTGCAAGACCAAAAAGATCTGGAGATGGTTGTACAGTAGTGAGAATATGCTTAACACCAATGAAATGTACACTTAAAAATGTTTAAGACAAACATACAAACCAAAACATACATGTACGATAAAATAATGATATTCACAATACATAAAGAACTCTGTAAACTCAATACTAGAAAACATACAATCTCATCAGAAAAAGGGAAAGAAATATGAATAATGAACGACACTTCATTAAAGAAATATCCAGGTGCCAAACAGGCACATGAAAAGACAGTCAATACCATTAGCTATTAGAGACTTGCAAATTAAAGCCTCAATGATTTGCCACCATACCCCTATCAGAGTGGTGAAAAGATTTGTTTTTCTAATTTATTTTTTAAAAAGATTTTATTTATTTATTTGTCAGAGAGAGAGAGAGAGAGAGAGAGAGAAAGAGCATAAGCAGGCAGAGTGGCAGGCAGAGGCAGAGAGAGAAGCAGGTTCCCCGCTGAGCAAGGAGCCTGATGTGGGACTCGATCCCAGGACCCTGGGATCATGACCGGAGCCAAAGGCAGCGGCTTAACTAACTGAGCCACCCAGGTGTCCCTGGTGAAAAGAAAACTTTAAAACTTTATATTAGAAAGCACAGGAAAGGATGTGGAGCAACTTGATCTACCAAGAAACTCCTAGTACTAATAAATGAGTTCAGCAAGATTTTAGAGTAAAAGGATCTCACATGCTGCAGACAGGAATTTAAAATGGTACAGCCACTTCTGCAAAAATGGTTCAGAAGTTTCTTATAAAGTGAAAAATATATGTAACTTAGCAACTGCAGTCCTGGGATTTTTATCACACACAAATGAAAATGTATGTCTGTCAAGAAAATTGTACATGACTAGGGGGAGACAAACAATGAGAGACTGTGGACTCTGAGAAAGAAACTGAGGGTTCTGGAGGGGAGGGGGTTTAGGTGAGCCTGGTGGTGGGTATTAAGGAGGACAGGTATTGTATGAAGCACTGGGTATGATGCATAAACAATGAATCTTGGAACACTGAAAAAATAAAATAAAGTTAAAAAAAAAAAAACCAAATTGTATATGACTGTTCGCAGCAGCTTTATTTTTAATAACCCCCAACCAGAAACCATGAACTTGAATAAACAAATGGCTAAACAAAATTCTGGAGCATCCATATTATGTATCATTACCTGCTCTAAAAAGAACAAACTACTGATATACACTATAATTTGGATGGATCTCAAAAGTTAGATGAAAATAAGCCAGTATCATTAGGTAATTGTATGAGAAATATGTATTTATATAATTACAAATATATAATTATATAAATAATGTAAGTAACTTATGAGATTCCAGTTACAAAAAATTCTCAAAATGACAAAATTCTAGTGGTGGCACAGCTAAGCGACAAGGTGTTAGGTTTAGGGGAAGGGTATGATTGTAAATAAGGGAATGTCTTCACTGACAACAAAACAGATTCACATTTTATGATAATGTTTATATAAATCTATTCATGGGTGAAATTTCAAAGTAGTATACACCAAAGGAAAAAAACTTGTGACATTTTAATAAAATTTATAGTTAGTCAATAGCATTGTACTAATGACAATTTTTTCTTTATAATAACTTTAATTATTCATGAGAAAGCATGTGGGTGTGCGTACACATACAAGCTGGGGGAGTGTAGAGAAGGTGGGAGAATCAGACTCTCCTCTGAGTAGGTAGCCCAGTTGGGGCTCAATCTCAGGACCCTGAGATCATGACCTGAGCTGAAGGCAGATGCTTAACCAACTGAGCCACCCAGGCACCCCGCCAATTTCTTCATTTTGAAAAAAATGCAAGGGTTATGTAAAATGTAATCATGGGGGGGTACATGTACTGTACTATTATTTTTTAAAGATTTTATTTATTTATTTGCCAGAGAAAGAGAGAGAGAGAGAGAGACAGCACAGGCAGGCCGAGTGGCAGCAGAGGCAGAGGGAGAAGCAGGCTCCCTGCCAAGCAAGGAGCCCGAAGTGGGACTCGGAGCCCAGGATGCTGGGATCCTGACCTGAGCCAAAGGCAGCTGCCTAACCAACTGAGCCACCCAGGCGTCCCAACTTTCTGTACTATTCTTCTAACTTTTGTGAGCTTTAAATTATTTCAAGATAAGTAAATAGGGGTTGGGTACAGGTTAGGATTATTCTGTAATTAAAGAGAATTAAAAGATAAAACAACCAGAAACATCAGCAAAAATGTGGCAGTAATAATCTCTGAAAATTCTCTTTCATAAAAGCAACAAAAAACTGACAAAAATGCCAGATACAATGTTTTCAGAACTCTGTAAATTAATAATCTGGAAAAATTAGTAAGAAAATTAGGTGAACCTCCATAAGACCAGTAAACTCTGAGGTGTTTAACTTGCCATATTTTTGTTCTTTCATTTCTACCACCATGGCAGGCATGAAAACCAACAGTCCATGCTCACAGTGAAAACCAGCAGCCTGGCAGCTACCAGAGAGCTGAGAGCCCCTTCATACCCTCTTTACCGAGAACTGTCATTATATAACCTGTCTGGTTGTTCCCATTTCCTGGACTGTCTTATTTGACCTGGCCAGTCCAGTGTAAATAGCTTTTCCCTTACAGAGTTTGTTGGTAAAAATTAGATGTAAATGATCAGTTTCCCAACTGACTGACAGAATGGTAATAGGTAGGGCAAACAATAAGCTACCCAAAAAGCTTTAGAAGAAAAATTGGAGAATGAAATGTCTAGGCACTTGGAAAAGCTCCAATGTATTTCTGGCAATTTAGGAAGCAACATACACATGTAGGATTATGTGTATACCCTGGACTGTACTTATGTCCAGGAGAGAGCTGAGAGGTACCCAAATTCATAGCTCTGGCTGAGTGTGAGGCTCTGTGCAAGAAAGAAGAAAAAAAGTAACACAGAGATGTAAAACTGCCTACTTCAGTGTTGATGGGCCATCCCAAGACACGCACATACAGAGGCCCTTGGCAAATATGGGAGACTTAATGGTTCCAGACATTCAAGGAAATCTGTTTAGTCATTAGCCAACTACAAAAGCTAAATGATTAGAGAATTCAGTCATCATGCAAGACAAAGATACTGAATTTAAATGTATTTTACAAAAGACCTTAAAAAAAAAAAACCCGTAACTACAAAAAGCATCAGCAACAAACCCGGGGGAGGGGTGGTAATCTGATTTTCAGAGCTGCCACATTATACTATTTAAAATGCCCCATTTTCAAGAGTAATTCCTAGGTATGTAAAGAAACAAGAATGCATTGTTCAAACACGGGAAAAGAAGCAAGCACTAAAACTGTCACTTGAGGATGCAGAGATGTTAGACTTACAAGTCAAAGAATTTAAGTTAGCCATTTTAAGTATGTTCAAAGAATTAAAGGAGATCATAGCTAAAGAAGAGCATAAAAATGATGTCTCAGCAAACAGATTAATAAAAGAGACAGAAATTAACAAAAAAGACCAAAAAGGAATTCTGCAGTTGAAAAGTTAAGAGCTGAAAGGAAAAAAAAACCCACTAACAGGACTCAAAAGTGTATTTTAGGAGCTCCTGGCTACCTTGATTGGTAGAGCACGAAACTCTTGATCTTGGGGTGTTTTGAGCCCCATTTTGGGTACAGAGATTACTTAGAAAAAATATGGCAGTTTTTAGAAAAAGCACATTTCTGCAGCCATTACAAGGAATCAGTAAACTCAAAGATAGCCAATTGAGATTATCCAGTCTTAGAAATGAAAAAAAGAAAAAAAAAAAAAAAAAAAGCAAAGCAGGTGTGGGGTGGTGTACAGGAGGAAAACTAAAGAGAGTCTCAAAGATCTTTGGGACAGGGCGCCTGGGTGGCTCAGTGGGTTAAAGCCTCTGCCTTCGGCTCAGGTCATGATCCCAGGACCCTGGGATCATGACCTGAGCCGAAGGCAGAGGCTTTAACCCACTGAGCCACCCAGGTGCCCCAAATAAATAAAATCTTAAAAAAAAAAAAAAAATCTTTGGGACAGCAGTAAGTGTACCAACATACACGTAAATGGGAATCCCAGGAGCAAAGGAGAGAGACAGGCAGAAAGAAAAGAAATAGTGGTCAAAATTCCCTAAATTTGATGAAAAACTTCAGTATTTATGTAAAAGTTCAACCAACTCAAGTAGGAAAAACTGGAAGAAACCACACCTAGGGGCGCCTGGGTGGCTCACTGGGTTAATCCTCTGCCTTCAGCTCAGGTCATGATTTCAGGGTCCTGGGATCAAGCCCTGCGTCGCACTCTCTGCGCACTCAGCGGGGAGCCTATTCCCCACCCCCACCCCTGCCTGCCCACCTCTCTGTCTACTTATGATCTCTCTGTCAAATAAATAAATAAAATCTTTAAAAAAAAAAAAAACACATCTAGAACATATCATAATTAAACTGTCAAAATGCACAAGAAAGTATTTAAAAGTAAAATTCTGTAAGTTAATTATGCCAAAAAAGGTAACATATGGCAAAATATTAAAAATTAAATATAGTTGAATAACACTATTTTCTCTACTTTGCTGTACCTTCACAGATTTTTATATTAGGAACTTCAAAAGAATCCATACACCTAAGTTTCTTAGTAGTTGCTTCCTGTTTCAAGTAATATTTTAGAAAAGCTGAAGGAGAATGTTATATATACTGCAATAAATACTAAAATGTTCTTTAAATAAAAAAAAGAACTTCAAAAGATAATGCTTTACGATAGTTGAAGATATCACCTAAAAGAAAAAGAGATGTTTAAAAATTAACTCATTAATTGAGAGTGAGTGAGCAAGGGAGCATGAGCAGGGAAAGGGCAGAAGGAGAGGAAGAGAGAGAGAATCTGAAGCAGACTCTGCAGTGAGCCCAATGTGGGGCTTGATCTCATGACCCTGAGAACCTGACCTGAGCTGAAATCAAGAGTTGGACCTTTAATGGACTGAGTCACCCAGGTGCCCTGAAAAAGAGGTTTTCAATTTCAACTTTCCCCAGCCATGGTATTATTTAAGAGTGCAAGTAGGAATTTTGTTTATGGAAGGATGGGGTAGACCTACTTTTTCCTGTTCTTTCTGCTAACTATAGCTGAAAATCATGAGTATTACATATAAGACAAACAGAACAGCTGTTGAAAGATGAAGACAGACTGACTAGGGACCTCAGGACCAAAAGAATGACACAGCAGAGAACTTCCTTTTTGCCTCATTTGTTCCAGACTGGGGTCTGGAGAACCTCAAAACAGAAATGTCAAAGGGCAAAGACTAAAGTCCTAAGAAAAGTCTGCTCAAAGAGCCAAGACAGGAGCAGCTCAGCAAGATGGGAAACTTTTAGACAGTAACAGCTCCACGCCAGTGAAACACCACAGAAACAATTGTGGTCTCATCTCCATTCTCTCTTGAAAATACTATGGAGACCCCAGACTTCCACATTTGCTAGGCTATAACGTGGCACCTCAATTTTCTCTCTACCATCTCACCACTGAAGTGGTATCCAAAGAGGCCAAGCAAGGAACCTGGACTTCAGTCCCCCACTAGGCAGTAAGAAGACAATGCTTTGTCTTCCTTAACTGGGGTCGTCTGAGAGGATAACTGCTAAAACATAAGGCTATAAATAAATTCCAGTCTTTTTTTTTTTTAATATTTTATTTATTTATTTGACAGATCACAAGTAGGCAGAGAGGCAGGCAGAGAGAAAGAGAGAGAGAGGGAAGCAGGCTCCCTGCTGAGCAGAGAGCCCGATGCGGGACTGGATCCCAGGACCCTGAGATCATGACCTGAGCCGAAGGCAGCGGCTTTAACCCACTGAGCCACCCAGGCGCCCCCTAAATTCCAGAGTCTTATAAGACCATAAATGTTCAAGTCTAAACAGAAAACCACTCATCTAAATAGAGCCAGGAAAATCACAATTTGAATAGGAAATGAATGATGATGCTATGTGCTTCAACAAGCAATGACAGATTCACTTGAAATAGATGAAAAAATAGAAAAATCTCAGCAAAGAAATCAAAGTTATAAAAAGAACCAAATGTTAATTATAGAACTAAAAAATACAATTGAAATATAGAAAAAATATAAAAAATATAGATATAGAAAATATAAATATAAAAATATAGAAAATATTAAAAATATAGATAAAAAATATAAAAAATAAAATTGAAAATAGAACTAAAAAATACAAATAAACTTATTGGATATTGTCAGTAGTAGAGTGGAGATACAATCAGTAGGGTTGAGGACAGCTCAATATTATTTACTCAATCTCATCAACAAAGAGAAAATAGACCTAAGAGCAAGTGCACTGCACAGTGTTTGAGTATGGAGTTAAGGCTGCTGGCTGATCGATGAACTCACCAGTGTAGGTAGTGTGCTATATGAGGGGCAAGTTTTAGCTACTAACACCGCAAGGGTCTCTGGCTCAATGAGTGGAGTTTGACAATAATTCTTGCTACAAGTAAAGAGGGCAGAATAAAGCCATTTTCTGATATGCAACCCCCCCCCCCCCGACAACTTATGTATTCCTTCTCTAACACAAAAGAGATGCTCTAACAAATCAGAGAGTAAGCCAAGGAAAAGGAAGTTTACAGGCACCATGGATGAGTTGAAGGGAATTCAGAGCATGATGGACAAAGAAAACAACAGGGATAATAACTGAGTACCAAGTCCAGAGAGCAACCAGTGCAGACTGGAGTAGGCAGAAGCAAGGATTCAAGGAGGGAGAGATATAATCAAGAAAAAAAAATGGAACCGAGAGATCTGACAGACCTGCCTGTATCTGGAGGTTTTCTTTAGGTTTGGTGGAGAGTCTGAAGATGAATTAGTGACTGACAGAAAACAGCTAAGCATACTGCAGTATTATGTGACTTCGTTTAAAATTCAATTTTTATTTTTATTTTTATTTTTATTTTTTTAAAGATTTATTTATTTGACAGAGAGAAATCACAAGTAGACAGAGAGGCAGCCAAAGAGAGAGAGGGAAGCAGGCTCCCTGCTGAGCAGAGAGCCCGATGCGGGACTCGATCCCAGGACCCTGAGATCATGACCCGAGCCGAAGGCAGCAGCTTAATCCACTGAGCCACCCAGGCGCCCCTAAAATTCAATTTTTAAATTTATTTAAACAGTTTCTTGATTTACTTTCTTAATCTATTTTCTGTTTTATAATATTTTAATTTTCCTTAATCTTTTGGCTTTGAATTGGTAATATATTCATGTTTCAAAAAATATACTGAGAAGTCTCCCACCTCCTTTAACCACCCCCACCACTATCTCTGAACAGTACCACTCAACTTCAGCATTTCATTGAATCTAAGCTGCCAGTAAATATACATCAAATTTTGTGTACCACTTAAAAATACATGAATGGTGGGGCGCTTGGGTGGCTCAGTGGTTGAAGCCTCTGCCTTCGGCTCAGGTCATGATCCCAGGGTCCTGGGATCGAGCCTCACATTGGGCTCTCTGCTCGACGGGGAGCCTTCCTCCTCCTCTCTCTCTCTGCTTGCCTCTCTGCCTACTTGTGATCTGTCTGTCAAATAAATAAAAATCTTTAAAAAATACATTAATGGTAATATTAATATTACCAATCCTCAATTTTATTTATTTTTAAAAAAGATTTTATTTATTTATTTGACAGAGATCACAGGTAGGCAGAGAGGCAGGCAGAGAGAGACAGAGAAGCAAGCTCCCTGCCGAGCAGAGAGCCTGATGCGGGACTCGATCCCAGGATCCTGGGGTCATGACCTGAGCTGAAGGCAGAGGCTTTAACCCACTGAGTCACCCAGGTGCCCGTATCCTCAATTTTAAATCACATATTCCTTTCTGGGATGTTGACATGTTAGATCTAACTCATATCATAGTATGTTCTATATGGTTGTTTTATCTTTGCTTCTTTTTAAAATTTTGCTCACTTTTTCCATTTCTATCCTCTATGTCTACATGGTTTTCTATTTTAATTTTACCTTCATTCTATGGTTTCTTCTAGGTCTTTTTTTTCTTTCTTTCTTCTAGGTCTTTACTGTGTTCTGTCCCTTCAGGTGTCACACCTTAATGTCCTGTCTTTTAGTCTTGGGAGTCTGCATTTCATCTTTGTGTGTTTTCCTTCACTGAGGTGGTGCTGACTTCATTAAGTAATTTAAATTCATAGTTAAGATTTTAAAAATAAGTTTCATCTGTCCTGTTTTGGTAAGTGTTCTTACTGAACAAATGAGTATATTTTGTTGCTCTTTTTTTACTTTTTAATTTTAGTTATCTTCACATGAATATCCTTTTATTACTCATCAGTGAATGAGTTGGGCTATTCCTAAAAACAGCAATTTACACGAGATTCCTTTCACTTGGGAGTGGGAGTGTGGGGAGATTGCTCTGATTTCAGCTAGTTATTTTTCAGTCCAAATGCTCTCTCCTTTCAGGTGTCACAAAAACAGACTGCCAACTGCAAGTAAGGCCAGGGCCCTACCCCTACAACCTACGTTGGAACCATACTCAGTCCAGGAAAACCTCTGCAAATAGGCCCCCCTCACCAGAGTTTCTGCACATATTGCTGCTTACAAGGAATATACTGTTGTACTTCACAGAATGCTCTTCACCTTCAGGAACTCTATTTTTTTTCTAGCACTTTAAAAGTAACTCTAGTGCTACTTCAAAAAAACCCCCAAAACAAAAAACAACACTTTTAACACTGAAAGGTAATGTATTAAATCTGTGAAATTTAGTGTCTACTGTTGGCAACAATGTGGAGAAAATGGGAACACATTTCATGAGGCTATAAACAAGTACAGTGAATGGAAATCAGAATTTAAACTCTAGGGGCGCCTGGGTGGCTCAGTGGGTTAAGCCTCTGCCTTTGGCTCAGGTCATGGTCTCAGGGTCCTAGGATGGAGCCCTGCAACAGGCTCTCTGCTCAGTGGGGAGCCTGTTTCCCCCCACTCCTCTTTGCCTGCCTCTCTGCCTACTTGTGATCTCTCTGTCAAATAAATAAAATCTTAAAAAAAAAAAAAGAATTTAAACTCTACATGTAATTTGACCCAGAAATATATTCTAGAGAAATGTTTGCTAAGGGGCTCAAAGATATTAAACTGATAAGAACACATACTACACTTGATCTTAGCCAAAAGGCCGAGAAGCGATAAAGGGGCTCAATGATAAATAAAAAGATCCACTGCATTATTTGCTTATTACAGTGATAAATGGAAATAACTTAAGTTTTCATTAATGGAGAACTAATTATGGCACCAATACATCTGGGAATATCACATAGTATAGGAATAGTGTCTCCTTTTCTAGTTTTCATTTTCCTGATCTCCTAAGATGATATATCCTAAGGCACGGTCTTGGTACCACCTCTACTCTCTCTTTATACTATCAATGGACTTTCTTCCACTCTCATGGTGTTAAGAAACATATATCTGCTTTTAATTCCCAAAACTTAATCCCCAGCATAGATACCGATCTTCAATACTAGAAGTGGATCTACTTTGGAATTTTTTTTTTTTTTAAAGATTTTATTTATTTATTTGACACAGAGAAATCACAAGTAGTCAGAGAGGCAGGCAGAGAGAGAGAGAGAGAGGGAAGCAGGCTCCCTGCTGAGCAGAGAGCCCAATGTGGGACTCAATCCCAGGACCCTGAGATCATGACCCGAGCCGAAGGCAGCGGCTTAACCCACTGAGCCACCCAGGTGCCCCTACTTTGGAATTTTTTAGGCAGCTATACATTTGACATCTTTACTTGGCTGTCTAACCACATGGAGATCTTGAAAGTAAAATAATTAAAACTAAACTCTTAGATACCTTACTTGAGAAAGGGTAATTCCTATCTACAGTTGTTCACGAAAAACCTCCTAGCTATCACTGGCTTCCTTCCCTTCTTTCTCTTAGAAAGTTCTGTCAACTGTACCTTCAATATATATCCAGAATCTCAACTTTTTACGACTTTTACTACTTCCATTCTGGTCCAAGCCTCTATGATAGTCTAAGGTTCCATTATCTCTCACTTGGTCTTCCTGCTTCCACTTTTGTTTTTTTGCAGTTTATTTGCATGGTAGCCAGAGTAATCATTTTGAAAATAAGTCAAGTCATGTCATTCCTATGGCTTAATCCTCTGATGACTCTCAACCTCACCCAGAATAAAATCCAAAGGATTCTGAATGGCCTACAAAGCTCTACATCATCTGGCCCTTAGTTATATCTCTGAACCATGTTATGCAACTCTCTCCTTGTTCTAGGCTGGTTTCTTTTGCTGCTCCTCTGTGTTCCTAACATACGGGCAGTCCTGACTTTGTACTATGCTGGTATGTATGAATTCTACTATATTTTATATTACAGCAGTCCCCCACCAACTCTGTTCATATTTCCATTACCACTGTATATTTTAACTGTGAGTACTTACATAAAGTTTATGAAACTTTATGCAAGCTTTGCTGCTAGATCCTCAGTCCACAATGACCAATCACATCACTTTCTTTGAAGTATGTCCGTGAGTGGTCATTGCACATCTGTTATTCAGTTTATGCAGATGGCAAAATGTGAAGCTGTGCTGTCTCTTGTTTCCCAATGATAAACTCAGGTGAACTTTTACCATAATGGATGACAGAAAGAGAGTGAGAACTGGCCAACAAAAACAAAAACACAGGAAAAAACAGAAATCTGGAAGTAAAACTCGATGTGATTAAAAGACTTGAAAGAGCAAAGACAGGATGAGCCCTAGGCTTGTATGAAGATATGGTTATGGAACATATAGAGAGAATCCAGTGACTATTAAAAGAATGATGGTAAAGTCATCTCATAACATCTTTTAGTTAAAATTGCACTAGGAACAGAAGGCCACTAAGGAGAAACGCAGTATTTACTTCTACTTTGGATTTATTACTATTAAATGAATGAATGAATGAATGAATAAATAAATAAATATATAAATAAATAAATCCCAGTCACTTAGGCCCAAGTGTTAAAGTTAGCTGCCACACTGAAAGGAAATAGCCACTTACAAGGAGAATGAAGAACAAAAACAGTAACAACAAATCCTTTTCTGGCCAGTAAGTCTGGTTTATTTCAAAAGTTAATAAATTAATTTTGATGAATTAATGTTTAGATCTCTGGTGAAGCCACTTGCACAATTAAAAGATGCTGCGTGAAATGTGCCCCCAGATTCCACGCATAAGTTAGGGCAGAGGGTTTTTTTTTTTTAAAGATTTATTTATTTATTTATTTGACAGAGATCACAAGTAGGCAGAGAGGCAGGCAGAGAGGGGGGAAGCAGGCTCCCTGCTGAGCAGAGAGCCCGATGCAGGGCTCAATCCCAGGACCCTGAGATCATGACTTGAGCCGAAGGCAGAGGCTTTAACCCACTGAGCCACCCAGGTGCCCCAGGGCAGAGGGTTTTAATGAAGACGAAGATGTCCTTAGAAGTGATGCAAGCAAAAAGTTTTGCATTAAAGGAACTCTTGGAGATAATCTGCCACCATTGAAAAGACAAAGGATAACATGTCAGAAGCAGATCTAAACTTAGAAAGGGACATAACAATTTTCCAATGCATGGAAGGACTGGTGTGCTTTTCATCATCATTGAGTTGTACAATGTGAAGGCAGCGAGTACTGTTCCAAATACACTTGATTAGTTTTTAGAAAGAAATACTTTAATTCTCAGTGTTTCTCATGTTTAAATTAACAGTGTACCAAATAAATATTAGTTTTACTAGTTTTTCCACCTCCCTATATATGGTAAGAGATGTTTAAGACGATTAAGAGAGTTTTGAGTATTTTCATAATGTTTTAAAGGTTACAAAATAAGCACAACCCTCACCCCCTAAAATTAAGATCATTTTCACAGCTTCCCCTTGCATTTTTACTTTTCTGCACTAATGTGCAAAGTAATGACTGCATATCCTCCTACATCAAATCCTTGGCCCCTGCTCTTTACTTGGCCTGATGCAGTTGGACATGAGGAAGCATGCGGCTGTTCCTTTATGCTCTTAAACCTCTGTGCAGCCTGATGCAGTTGGACATGAGGAAGCATGCGGCTGTTCCTTTATGCTCTTAAACCTCTGTGCAGAGAAGGCTTTCTGGGTGGTATCACCTCTTCCTCCTATTGCCTTATATTCCTTTCACACTGCCTTTTCTATTTATTTCTCTACACCTACTAGAAAGTAAGCTTAAGGAGAATGGACACTTTGTCTTCATCACTCTTCTGTATTCCCAGATTAAAAAAAAAATCACTTGGCACACACAAGGCAATCACAATTTTTTCTTGAATGAAGTTTTATGATAAAGTAGATAAATATATCACCATTGTAAGCTATTATTGATATAAGTAAAAACTGCAAGATGTAGACCAATCTAATCAGCAAGATGTTGTTTTTAAGACTCAATCTACATGTGTACATAAAGAAAGATGTGGAAAGATACTTAACAAAACTGTTACCAATCAATAGGATTCTGGCTAGTGGGACTATCAAGGTAGAGGGAGAGCAGGATAAAGATTTTCCCTTTATACCTTAAATATTTTTATATTGTTTCTCTCTTTCCCCAAATATCTTTATTTGTGGAATTAAAAAGAATAAAGAAAACAGCATATATTAACTACCGTCATAACGTCACTGTTTTTTAAGATTTGATTTATTTATTTATTTATTAAGATTTTATTTTATTTATTTGTCATAGAGAGAGAAGTGAGTGCAAGCACAGGCAGACAGAGTGGCAGGCAGAGGCAGAGGGAGAAGCAGGCTCCCTGCCAAGCAAGGAGCCCGATGTGGGACTTGATCCCAGGATGCTGGGATCATGACCTGAGCCGAAGGCAGCCGCCCAACCAACTGAGCCACCCAGGCGTCCCAAGATTTTATTTATTTGAGAAAGAGCAAGCGAGCGAGCACGAGGGGCGGGAGGAGCAGAGGGGGAATGAAATCTCAAGGAGACTCCGTGCAGAGCGCAGAGTCCAATGCAGGGCCTGTTCTCATGACCCTGAGGTCACGTCCTGAGCCAAAACCAAGAGCTGGTGGCTTAACCAACTGAACTACCCAGGAGCCCCATGATGTCACTTTTGATAGCAATAAAAACTGGGGGTTACTGTGGGGCAGGCTCTGTCCTTAATGCTCTGAATGCATCATTTCATTTAAATACATAAAAATTCTAGGAAGCAGATGTTGTAAGTATGGCTATTTTATAAATAATACAGAGGCTGGGCAATGTGCCCTGGTCACACAGCTAGAAAGTGGATATAAAAAGATGTAGATAAGCAAATTATGTAAAATTTGTCACATGTGTTAGACTTTTTCTTTCCCAATTATGTGCAGCTGGAAGCAAGAGTGATAACATTTATGTGCTCACCCTGCAGGCCTAGGTGACCCGGATGCGCTCCGCATAGAACTCTCCACTCGAGGGCTAGCCACTTCAGGAGGCTGAGGAGGAATGAGGGTTTTCCGAACTGCCATTCTGAAAGAGACCAGACAAACCCAGAAAACAACAGTCCAAGGGCATTAAAGGATAGGAAGTACATAGTTGCTAGGCATACCTATGGCGAAATAAAAGCACTATATTGGCTGACCCATTTTAAAAAAACTTTTTTATTAATTAATTCATTAAAAAAAATAAACATATAATGTATTTTTACCCCCAGGGGTACAGGTCTGTGAATCGCCAGGTTTACACATTTCACAGCACTCATCATAGCACATACCCTCCGCAATGTCCATATCCCCACCACCCTCTCCCGTCCCCCTTCCCCCCCTCAACCCTCGGTCTGTTTTTTGAGAGTGAGTCTTTTATGGTTTGTCTCCCTCCCAATCCCACCTTTTTTCATTTTTTCTTTTCCTACCCCCCAACCACTTCCTCATATTAGGGAGATCATATGATAGTTGTCTTTCTCCGACTGACTTATTTTGCTAAGCATAATACCCTCCAGTTCCATCCACGTCGTGGCTGACCCATTTTGTTTTTTCTTAAAGATTTTATTTATTTATTTGACAGACAGAGATCACAAGTTGGCAGAGAGGCAGGCAGAGAAAGAAAGAGAGAGAGAGAGAGAGAGAGAGAGAGAGAGAGGAGGAAGCAGGCTCCCTGCCGAGCAGAGAGCCCGATGCGGGGCTCGATCCCAGGACCCTGGGATCATGACCTGAGCCAAAGGCAGAGGCTTTAACCCGCTGAGCCACCCAGGCACCCCAGGCAGACCCATTTTTCAAGTGGATTTTAAAATTTTATCAAAGTAAAGTATTGAAAAAGTAAGTAAAAAGTAAGTATTAAAAGTAAGTAAGTATTGAAAAAGCCACATTTGCATTAAAAAGCTTTTAACAAAATATAGCAGGTTCCCACCCCATCCCTCCCTCTTTCTTGTCAATCTCTACCCAGGAAGCAACCACTCTGACTCTTTTAGATGCTTCTACTAGATGCTTCTAGTATGCCCCATCTCCTTTCTACTCATTATCAAACTTGAAATCTATATTACATGTTCACGATTATTATTATGTTTATGCATTTATATTGACCTGCGAAAGTTCCTGGAAGTCAAATGAGAAAAGTTGATCAAGTTAGTTAGTGTCGATTGTGCCATGCACTAGAGGCCACATATGACTGAGAAACACTGGGCTCTGCAATGTGGAAGTGGTGAGTAACTGTGACATGCTTAGTTTTGGCAGAGTGGTGGGAGCAAACGCTAGACAAGAGTGGGTTGAGAGAAAATGGCTAGAACCAGAATTTTGGAAAG
Organism: Mustela lutreola; assembly: GCF_030435805.1. NCBI lineage: Eukaryota > Metazoa > Chordata > Mammalia > Carnivora > Mustelidae > Mustela > Mustela lutreola. Next base: position 96,615,455 of record NC_081292.1, read on the forward strand.
CCTAATTAATCGATCTAGATGTAAGTTAGCCTAAAAAAGTGTGACCACCAAACATCATTTTAATTTATAAAGTGGCTTGCCAAAAAAAAAAAAAAAAAAAAAAAAAAAAATATATATATATATATATATATATATATGGATCTGATAAAGCCTTAGATTCAAGTAACAAGAGAAAATGTGTGGAGGAGACAAGAACAGCAAAACTACCCTAAAGGGGTAGTGGGTTGAATTGTGGTCCCTAAAAAGATATCCAAGTCCTAATCCCTATACCTGTTAATGTAAAAAATAGGGTCTTTGTAAATATAATTAAGGTAGAGACTCAAAGTAAGATCCTTCTAGCTTTAGGGTGGACCCTAAATCCAATTCCTCATATCCTTTTCACAGAAAGGAGAGGGAGATTTGAGACACAGGGACACAGAGAAGACCATGTGAATACAGAAGCAGAGATTGGAGTGATGTGTCCACAAGCCAAAGGTTTGCCAAGAGGCACCAGAAGTGAGGAAGGAGGCATGGAATGGATTCTCGTGGAGTACATTCAGAAGGAACCAACTCTGTTGACATCTTGATTTCAGACTTCTAGCCATCATAACTTTGGAGAATTATTTCTTTTTTTAAAAAGATTTTATCTTTAAGCAGGGGCACCCGGGTGGCTCAGTTGTTAAGCATCTGCCTTTGGCTCAGGTCATGATCCCAGGCTCCTGGGATTGAGCCCCACATTGGACTCCCTGCTAGGTGGGAAGCCTGCTTCTCCCTCTTCCACTCCCTCTGCTTGTGTTTCCTCTCTTGTTGTCTTTCTCTGTGTCAAATAAATAAATGAAATCTTAAAAAAACAAAATAATAATAAAAAAAATTAAAAAAAAATTTATCTTTAAGCAATTTCTATATCCAACATGGGGTCCATGCTCTACCAACTCAGTCAACTAGGCACCTCCGTGAGAATAAATCTCTGTTGTTTTAAGCCACCAGATTTGTGGCAATTTGTTATGGCAGCTCTAGGAAACTAATAAAATGTGGATGCAGTTGAAAAAAATCAAGGCAGTGAGAGAAAAGTCTACAGGACAGAAGACCAAGTTTTTTCAACAAGTAAATCTCAAGGAAAAAGAGATGAAGGAAACCTATAAAAGAGTCTTAGGAGACATATCAACTCATTACAATGTGGGCACCTTATGAGAAAAAATTCATGACATCTGAGCCCATGCTTAGGAAGCATTTTGTGTTGGGTCTCTTCTAAGATCCTAGCCGAGGTTTGTGAGGTTAAGCAGGGCCAGTCAACATGGTTGTTTACCCCACCACAGTCTGCTGCACAAATTCAGCAGGAAGTTGGATTTGACTCTGGTTCTGACAAAGTGAAGAGGGTGGGGTAAGGCAGTGGGGGCTAGGCAAGGAAGTGATTATAATGGACCACAGAAACTGAGTCAGGGAGAGCAGAGAAAGGCCAAGAAAGCAGTGAGGAAAACGCAAAGGTGGTAGCATCAATGGGTTGAAGGTTTCCCAGTAGGTACTGTTGCAGTGCCGCTGCCTGTGGCTCAGGTCATGATCCTGAAGGTGGGCTGTGGGACACTGAAGGACAGAAGAAGAGGTCTGTGGGCTGTGGGACACTGAAGGACAGAAGAAGAGGTCAGGGAAGTCTTGTGCTTATGGGTGTGTGCTGCTGATAGAGGGGGGTGGATAGGAAAGCATTCAAACAACTGAGAAGCCAGATAGCTGAGAAATTATTTTGGAAAGAACAAGAGCCAGACATTACGGACTTTCTGAAGGACATACAAACATACCCGCAAATCACCTGGAATCTGAGTAAGCCTCTTGAGCTGCCCTGACCAACAAGGTAGCCTCTAGCCATATAGGGCTACTAAACAGCCTACTGGTGGAAAGTGCAAGCAGGAGCAAAATTTTAAACAGTAGTTCATTTAAATAATTTGAATTTAAAACTGATATCTGATTCAGTTATAGAAAATGTTGCAGTGTGCCTGGAATAACTTGGATATGTCAAAGTACTTTTTCAACTGCAAGTTTTATGAAATCTGAATACAGACTGAGTGCTTTCCAAGAGGGATGGCCTGAAAGTGGCACTAAGGCACACAGGGTACATCAACCCCACCACCAGGCTCAGTGGCAGAAGGATTGGAGGATAGACAGTCAATACTTTGGAGAGAGTACAGGAGCCAAGATCCCGTGAGAAAACCAGATTCTAGCTAAAGAAGGCAGGCACACAGGGGTTAGTTAAGGAGTCTGTGGTAAATGAGAGTGGTGTGCCCCACAGAGGAGGTAGCAGCCAGACTCTACCTCAGTGACTTCAAGCCCTCCAAATCCACACAAAAATGAGCAGCATCCAGTGGGAAATAGGCAGATTCTCTACAAGGCTTTTCTCGGAAAAAGAAATGTGAATGTGTTCCTACAGAAATGCAGACTACAGAGAGGAATCAAAACAAGGACTGGGGTTGAGGGAAATAAAAGAACTTGTATCTATGATGGGAGTGTTAATTCATGGTGTGTTTTGGAAGACACTTCAGGAATATCTGTCAAAGCTAACAATGTACAGACCCCTTGATCCAGAGTTTCCTCTTCTTGAAATTATCTTAAAAGCAACCATGAGTCCACGAGGACTGTTGGAGGATAATGTCTGTCTTAGCAGTGTTTGTAAGAGTGAAAAATGGAAACCAATCCAAATGGTTTATCAGTAAGGCAGTGATTACATACATATATCATAGTCTGTTATACTTAAACATTATGCGTTCTTTAAAAAGAATAACGTATATGCAATGATATGAAAAGATGTCTACCTTTGTGTGAAGAAAAACTGTAAAATCATGTGTAACATTCCATTTTTCTAGAAAATGTTTATAAATACATTAAATGAATTATGTATCATCTAAATACATTATGTATCACCTAAAAAAAAAAAAAAAAGAAGGCAGGCATACTCAAAGAGGAAGGATACAAGGAATTCTGATGATGACAGAGCCAATTACAGGGGCACAGCAAAAGGGTTGTAGGGAGGCGATGAAGTGTAGGAGAAGGGGGAAGATCTTTTTATCTCCAGCGTTGTGAAATTTCAAGATGTTTATCTTGGTGTTGGTTTATCGGTTTCTACAGCATCTACTGTCCTGGTATTTCGTGGTTCTTTAAATCAGGAAACTCATGCCCTTCAGGTGTGGACATTTTCTATGAATTATGTTTAAGTGATCTCCTTCCTTTCATCTGATTTCTTGCTGAAACTCTATTACTTGAAAGCGGTTAGGAGCTCTTGAACTGATTCTTTTAATTATCTTGTCTTTTCTGTTTCCTATCTTTTTGTTTTTTTACTCTACTTTTGAGAGATTTCCTCAACTGTATTTTCCAACTCTTCTACCGAGTTCCATTTCTGCTTTTGTAGTTTAAATTTCAGGACATTCTCTTTTGTCCTCCAAATGTTCCTTTTGTATAGTACTGCCTTCCTGTTTCATGAATACATCTTTTTTTGTCCTTTGAAGGCAGCATTCACAGTTTTGGTCTTTATTTGCTTTCGCTTTCAGTTTTTAGTTTTATTCTCATTGTTTAGCTCCTGTATCTTTCAGGCTACGTTTTTCAGTATGTCTAATAGTTTGTATCTTGCATTGTCAGAAGGCCCCTCATACACCTGGTTATACTTAGTTGCGTGTTCGTGATGAGGACTGGGGAACTAACACTTGGTCGGAACCTCTGAACTTGAAGAAGAACTTGCCTTTTTTTTTTTTTTTTTTTTTTTTTTTAAAGGAGGGAGTGAAAGAGGGAGAGAGGAGTGGGGAGGGACAGAGGGAGAAGAAAGTATTTTAAGCAGGCTCCAGGCCTAGCATGGAGCCCAGGTGTGTCAATCTCACAATCCTGAAATCATGACCTGAGCCGAAATCAAGAGTCGGATGCTTAACCAACTGAGCCACTCAGGTGGTATGCTGCCTACTTTAAGATTCACTGTAGAGTGATCTGATTCCTGAGCTTACAAAATCCTTAGTGTTGGTATCTTTGCATCTCTCCACCTGGGCTGGACGATCCCAGAAAGAAAGTGGAGTTCTCATACCACTTTTTGCCTGTAACATTCAATTGCCAGGGTCCCACCAGCTGAAAGGGAGACATGGACTGAAGTCTCAGTACTCTGCAAATATGTTTCTGGTAAAATACTCCTGGCCCTCCTTATGCTGATTGATCCCAGTGGACCATATGCAGAATTTAACCCTCTGGGTGTGTGCTGTGGTTGGGAGGAGCAGTGTACAGGGGATGCAGGTCTCTAGCCTTCTCAAACACATTTCAGCCCAGCTTCCTTCTACCCTTTGTTCTTCCTGTTCTTGGGCCATATGAAGCTCAAGCAATTTAAATGAGAATGCTTCTCAACGTTCTCTATAGACTTAAAATTCAGCTTTCTCACAACCAAGTGAGTGAACACTCTCCTACCTGCCTTCCAGCTTCAAAGTTTGGTTGCTTTTGTCTTATATTCTTCCCATCCTTGTGTGCTTATATTTTTTTTAGAAAGCCTCTTTGCTAAAAGTTCTACAGGGCTCTGAGGAGACAACAAATTTAGAAGTCCGTGTTCAACCTGCCATGTTAAGCAGGTGCTTCTGCCTTCCATTTTCATTGACAAGGACTGACACAGACTGACTTTATCTTTAAAAGAGGCAAGTCTTTAAAAGAGGCAAAATCCTGCACATCTGGAAACCTGTATGGACCCAGCAGCTTATGTTTTAAACTTTATAATCTTCTGCTATTGATGCATATGAGCTGGTGAAGCCACAGAAACGCTGCTCTCTGAAGTGTGATTGCCTATCTTCCACCTCCCAAGTTTTCAACTTAAGTTTCAGAGCACAGCACATACCTTCCTACCCATGACCCACACCAACTTAGAGGTCCTAAGGCAACACAGTACACTTCTGCTACTAAATATGACCCTTACTTAATACATCTAGGATATTATTTGCCCTGAGCAACAATTTATGCTGGAGTAAGGAAGAAAATAAACAGTACACATTAACATGCCTACCTAGACATACCTGAAAGGTCAATTAGAAGCTACTCAGAGCATCTAGAATTAAACTCCCAAAACTAGAGAGAACTCCTAAAATGGTATGCAGCAGCTGCTTATAAACTGGCCACCTCCTGCACTCCCCACCACCCAGACTCATGGATTCTTACTGTCCTACAGTCTTTGCTTGGCAAGGCTCTACTGAATAAGTCTGTGACCAAGTTATTTTCAAACAGATTAAAAAATGCTACAGAAGATGAGAGCTTAGAATCTGCTACTAGCACTGGATGAGTAGCTACTGTTTCTGTTTCTATTAATTATATCCAGATCTAGAGGTGTAATGTGGCACCACTGGGTCTACCTACCCATCTGTAGCAGGTTTCTTCCGGAGGATACTTGGCCGGGGGGATGAGCCCTGGGCTGGAGCGTTGGTGCTACCACTCTGGCTGTGGGTCTGCACCACTGTTGTTGCTGCTGGAGCAGCACTGAATGGATTGCTAATAGGGTTGGCTACAATTGTGGCTCCATCTGCCAACACCACTGCTGGAGGACAGGGAAGGGGCAGGAGAGAACAACGAAGAAGAAACAAAAGAAACATTACTAAAATGTCACATAAGACAAAAGCAATTAGACCACCAGAATTAGAGTGCCTATGCTATGACTGTCTAATTTCAAGAAAGTAAGGGATGAGCACGATGTTCATCTGTCTAAAAGCAGATGGCAAAGTGGGAGAGGTTACTAAGTCTACTGATGCACATCTCTCTTTGCTGCCTAATCGTAACTACTAATAAATCAGATAAGATACACAAAGTACATAGCATACTTCAAGAAATAATCTCCTACAATTTTTGTGAAATACCATTGCTTCTCAATCCCTAAAAATGATACAATCCCTAAAAATGATTATTAATTTTACAGCTTTACATACAACTCTGAAGAACATCTTTAAGAGAATAAGAATGCTATAATAAAGGTGAATTTTCTCTCTCAACTTTACAGAGTGCTTCTTACCACATGCAAACACATATTAGGCTGTTTATGTACAAAACTTTTAATGTTTACAATGACTCTGACAGATAACTCATGTTATCTGTAACTCACGTTAAAAGAAGAAACTAAGGCAGGGGAAATTACTCAAGACCACCAAGCCAGTAAGTGACAGAACCATGATTTTTTTTTTTTTTTTTTTAAAGATTTTATTTATTTATTTGACAGAGAGAAATCACAAGTAGGCAGAGAGGCAGGCAGAGAGAGAGAGAGAGGAGGAAGCAGGCTCCCTGCTGAGCAGAGAGCCCGATGCGGGACTCGATCCCAGGACCCTGAGATCATGACCTGAGCCGAAGGCAGCGGCTTAACCACTGAGCCACCCAGGCGCCCCGACAGAACCATGATTTAAACCTAGTATGTATCTCTTTCCTCTATACCAACTTCCATGAAAAAAACTCAAATTACCTGAAGTCTTTCCTTCAGGTTGAGGCTGCTGAGTACCCATTGGTGCAGGCTGAAGTCCCTGTGTGTTTATTGGGGTTGCTGAGTGAATTCCCTGTGTGCCCACTGGTGCTGGCTGTATTCCTGGAGTTCCGATGGGTGCTGGCTGAATCCCCTGTGTACTGATGGGTGCTGGCTGGATCCCTTGGATATGTCGAGCATGAGAAGCATCCACTGTCATCAACTGCATGGGATTTAGGTGGACGGTGGATGCCACCCCAACACTAGTTTGAGCTGTGATGGCAGAGTTTGGAGCCTGAGCGGAAACTGAAAATGATGCAGAAAGTTACAAGAGTGTCAGCTCTGATTAGATATAGTCCACATAAAGAAAAAAAAAACACTAAAACGAAAACAGACTTTTCCGCTGTAAAAGATCTAAACCCTCAGTTTTTATGGCACCTTTTTTTTTTTTTTTTTTTTTTGAGAGGGAGAGAGAGAATCCCAAGCAGGCTCCACACCCAGGGAGGAGTCCCACATGGAGCCTGATCTCATGATCCTGAGATCATGACCTGAGCTGGAATCAAGAGTGGGATGTTCAGCCAACTGAGCCACCCAGGCACCCCAGTTTTTTTTTTTTTTTAAGGTTTTATTTATTTATTTGACAGAGAGATCACAAGTAGGCAGAGAGGCAGGCAGAGAGAGAGGGGGAAGGAGGCTCCCTGCTGAGCAGAGAGTCTGATGTGGGGCTCAATCCTAGGACCCTGAGATCATGACCTGAGCCGAAGGTAAAGGCTTAACCCACTGGGTCACCCAGTCACCGCTTTTTTTTTTTTAATTTTTTAAGGATTTACTTCTTTATCAGAGAGATAGTGAAAGCACATGCGTGCCCTAGTGGGAGGGACACAGAGAGAGGGAGAGAGAGTCTCAAGCAGACTCTGTGCAGAGCACAGATGTGGGGTTTGATTTCACAACCCCAAGCTCATGAACTAAGCAGAGCTGGATGCCCAACCAATATGCCACTCAGGAGCCCCATAAAACCTCATTTTTTTTTTTTTAACAAAGCACTACATAAAGCTCTATATATTAGAGCTTTTTCCCTCACTTCTTATCAGCGTGATATGATCTTCCTGCAGATTACTAGAAAAGCATTAAAACAAGAAAAAGGAAATCATCTATTAAATTCTAAATGTGAGTCAGGCAACTGTCCTAAATAATTAAAATAAAACTTCTGAGACCCACCCATGGCTCCCAGGTCAAGAATATTTGCTCTAACTGATGGAACCAACATCATAGGTATTTTTGATATATGATAGTTACAAATTTTAAATTCCATATATGCGCTGAAGATAGAGAACAAACAAGTTTCCTTTTTCACTACAGTGTATATTAAAAACTCAAAAACAACAAAATTGAAAACAGCAGCATTCCCAGGAAGCAAAAGAGAAGGAATTTCTATTTGTGGAAAGAAAAATACAAATGATGTTTCTTCTCAAATAAATGAAATGTTATTTACAGTAACAAACATACGGAAACAACCCTAAGGATCTAGTGATGGATAAATGGATAGAGAAAACGTGACATCTATCTCTACACACACACACACAGAGAAGAGTATTCTTTAGCCTTAATAAAGAATTAAATCTTGGGACGCCTGGGTGGCTCAGTTGGTTAAACAGCTGCCTTCGGCTCAGGTCATGATCCCAGTGTCCTGGGATCCAGTGCCACATCAGGCTCCTTGCTCAGCAGGGAGCCTGCTTCTCCCTCTGTCTCTACCTGCCATCTGTCTGCCCGTGCTCACTCTCTCTCTCTGACAAATAAAATCTTTAAAAAAAAAAAAAAAAAAAAAGAATTAAATCTTGCCACCTGTGACAACACGGATGGACCCTGAGGGTATTATGTTAAGTGAAATAAGCCAGACAAGGTCAGAAAAAAACCCCATATGATCTCACTTATTTGTGGAATTTAAAAACAAATATAAACAAACCAAGTTCATAGATACAAAGAACAGACTGGCAGTTGCCAGAGGCAGGTAATGGGGGATGGGAGACATGGGTGAAGGGGGTCAAAGGTACAAACTGCCAGTTATAAAATAAATAAGACTTTGGGATGTAGTATACAGCATGGTGACTATGGTTAATAATACTATACTCGATATCTGAAAGTTCCGAAGAAGATATATCTTTGTTTCCATCACAAGAAAAAACATTTTGTAACTATCTGTGGTGATGGATGTTGTTAACTAGACTTATTGTGGTGATCATTTCATGATACACAAAAATACCGAATCATTACGTTGTACACCTGAAACCAGTATGTCATGTCAATGACATCTCAGTTGAAAAAAGGGGAAACACTGATGTAATTCAAGCTTTATATACCATATATATAGTGGTTAAATTGTTATTATCAATGACAAAATTGCAGCAAAATGTTAGTACATGTAAATTCATAGTTACCGTTACATTATAATTCTTCTCTTGATGTAAAAGAAAGAGAAAAAGAAAAAAAAAAGAATCAACCTGGCAAAGCTATTAGTTTCTTCCTGAGAAGTGAATGAACCTTTTTTTTGTTCAGTAACAGTTGTGGGCATTTGCCTGAACATGTAGTACACGCATGCCAAAACCAAACCACTCTGGTCTGAGCGCATATTCTGTGCTAATACTTTATTCACACACAGAAAAGAGCTTTTCCCCAGTCCCACCCTGTGGTTCTGTCCTGTGCATTCTAAGAGGCTTTCCAAATGTCACTTCCTTTAGAAATGACTCCTGACCTCTAACCTTTCCCTTTCAAGTAGAAATAACCTCTATTAGCTCAGAAGCAGGTTGGTTTTGTTCAAGTCTCTTTTACTGGAACGTGGCACTTTCTAGTAAGAGCTCTTCAAGTCTTATCTCCCTATTAGGGTCTAAGTTTGTTCAAAGTGAACCATTTAAGAGTCACCTTTACAAACAGAGCCTAACATAGGACCTTACATACAATAACAGGGTTTCAATAAATATCTATAAAATTAATAAATAAGGGTGCCTGGGTAGCTAGTTCAGTTGGTTAAGCATCTGCCTTGGGCTCAGGTCATGATCCCAAGGTTCTGGGATTGAGCCCCACATTGTATGTCAGGCTCCCTCTCAGGAGGGAGCCTGCTTCTCCTTCTCCCTGTCCTTCCCCTCCTCATGCATCCACTTTCTCTCCCTCTCTCAATAAATAAAATCTAAAAAAAAAAAACAAAAAAAACCCACCATGAATAAATAAATGAATAAAATGGAAAACATCTCTGAAACAAGTGAAATTTCAGAACAATCTGAGAGGGATCAATTACTTGCAAACTATATAAATTATACATATGTATTCATAATTTACGTGTTTATATCTATATTCAATGAACCAAAAAGATTCCATCTTTATAATGTAACCACCACCCATGAACAATTGGTCTACTCTATCATAAACTATATATTATAGTAATCTCATATTTGGCCCATTATATATACATTTTCTTATCTTCCTCCTTATTTGAAAAACATTTGCTTTAAAATCATTTAAAAGGAGCCACTTGAAAACAGGATATTGTAAGCTAATCAATCATTCCTTCAGTTGTGTTCATCTATGCAAAGATCCACAAGCCTGAGAAATAAAACATTACCCATCATCTGCACCAACAATTACAGTATTGGAAGAAATAAATTGCTGTTCATTGGACTACTCATTTTTCTGTGTTCCTATCCATCAGGACTACTGTAGTAGTAAAGAAGACAGCTGGAAGAGAAACAGATGGTTGGCAGGATCCCCAATTCTTCTGACAGTCCTCTTACAATGGATTTTTATAAATAAATGTTTATATAAAATGGTAGTGTCTGCAGATTATTCTAGCTCAAGGGAGCCTATGCAGGTCCTTTTTAGTTAGATAGCACTGAGAGAAATACATATCGGTCATGAATTTCCTACCCCAGAAAGGCAACATAACTGCACTGTTGTGGAAGTACCAACTGGGTAAGGGAGATGAAGGAACCTGAAGGAAGTGCTGTTATTGATAGACTTCAGAATTTTCAGCTATGAGTGTAACACACATACACACCGACACACACACACACATGAAATTTATTTCTTACTTATCAACATGGTTCTACCATACTTACTGCCATCCTACTTTTTACCATAATCAATTAAACATGGTTTTATCTTTATAGGATTGTTAACAAAGAACAGTTGTAAGTTTCCTTTAAAAAGATGCTATTACTTTGATGTATAGCAAAATATGACAGAAAACTCAGAACAATTCATCAGCTACTTCCCCACATTAAAATAAACCTAGGGACGGGGTGCCCAGGTGGTAGAGTTGGTTAATCATCTGACTCTTGGTTTCTACTCGTGTCATGATCTCAGGGTTGTGAGATCAAACTCTGTGTCTGGATCAGAGCTCAGCGCAGAGTCTGCTGCACATTCTCTCCCTCTCCCTCTGCCCCCACCCCTTTCATGCGCTCTCTCAAATAAATCCATAAATCTTTAAAAAATAAAGAAATAAATAAACCTTGGGGAAAGTTTTGTGGAAAACAACAACAACAAAAAACCCAAGGCAGAGACTGAGGAACCCGTTTCCAAAGAGATTTAAATACCTTAGAATTTTGAAGTTTTGAGCCAACACTGCCCAATGGAAATATAAGTCATACATGCAATTGTAAATTTTCCAGTAGCCACATTAATAAAGTAAAAAGCAGACCAAATTAATTTTTTTTAATTAAAAAAAAGTTATTTACTTATTTGATAGAGAGATCACAAGCAGGCAGAGGCAGACAGAGAGAGGGGAGGGAGGAAAGCAGACTCCCTGCTGAGCAGAAAGCCTGATGTGGAGCTTGATCCCAGGACCCTGAGATCATGACCTGAGCCAAAGGCAGAGGCTTAACCCACTGAGCCACCCAGGCACCCCAGGCCAAATTAATTTTAATAATATACTCTGTTTAACCCAATACATCCCAAATATTAAAATTTCAAAATAGAATCATTACAAAAATAATTAGTAAGATACTTTACAGTTTCTTTTCCATACTATGTTATTTTCAAAATTCAAGGTATATTTTATAAAAAAACATATTTCAAATCAGATACTGAGTTCAGTTTTTATCAGAAATATTTTATTTGGGGGCGCTTGGGTGGCTCAGTGTTAAAGCTTCTGCCTTCAGCTCAGGTCATGATCCCAGGGTCCTGGGATCAAGTCCCGCGTTGGGCTCTCTGCTCAGCGGGAGCCTGCATCCCTTCCTCCCTCTCTCTGCCTGCGTCTGTGCCTACTTGTGATCTCTGTCTGTCAAATAAATAAATTAAAAAAAAAATCTTTAAAAAAAAAGAAAAATATTTTAATTGTATTTTGATTCAATATAATCTACAATTTTGAAGCAGTAGTTTCATATTACTAAGTTGTTCCAAACATACTAAAAATTTCTCCAATTTTAATTAAGTAAAACAAAACAAAAAAATCAGTTTTTCATTTGCACCAGTTCCCCCTTCAAGTGCTCAATGGCTCCATGGAGCCTTGGCTGCAGTGCTGTTTCACATAGAAGAGCAACACCCACAATCTGGCTCTCTTATGCCTAAAGTGAGCTGAGCGTCTCATAGGAAAAGAAAACACAAACCCTGAGGATTAATTATTGTTTTTTGTTTTTTTTTTCTGGATCGGCAAAAAGAATGCTATTTACTGGTGAGTGCTGACATAACTGGACTAATACTAAAAAACACAAGGGAGATCCACAAAACAATAGAAGCTCGCCCCATAAAAGTATGGGTTTTACCATTTTAACTCATAACAAATTGTTAACATAATACTCAGGGTGGGATAAAAGCATACAAATACACTAGTAAGTAGCAATCTTCTTATAGATCACAGAGATATGATCTAAAACCTTACAGCTTCAGATTTTAGCCTTATCTGAACTTGAAGATAGAAGGTGGAGTAATTAAATCCATACTACAAATACTCATTGGTCAATTTTGACCTCACTGCTTCCAAAAACTGGAACGTTAAAAGTCCTCTTAATAGCAGGGCTCATACCTGGATACTGTCGGATGGTGGACACGGAGCTGGTGATTGGAGTGTAAGTGTGCGCAGCCAGTGGGTATGCAGAAGGTGGGTATGTTGGCAAAAAGTACTGGAACTGAACAGGAACAGATGGTCTATAGACAGAAGACAGGTAATATAAACCAAAATAGGTCTATTTTCTTTTTCAATTTCAAATGATCCTATCCCCTATATCCTTTTTGTATCCATATATGCCATGCCAACATTTCCCCAATTGTGTCCCAAATAAACTGTCAGATCAAAGGACACACACCTAGAAAGAGGAGCATTTGTAAAAATAAATGGGTGCTATAAATACATCAATAAACACGAAAATACAGTAACAATCACCAAAACCAACACAAAAAAACCTCAGTAATCAAAGGTTTTCTCTGCTCAATTCCACTTGAAAGACTCTAAAGTTTACACTGGCAAATCTTATCAAATACAAGTAAAACAGAATCCCAACCTTATACAAACTGATTCAGAAACCAGAAAAAGAAAAGAGCAAATTTTAACATAGCCCTGCCACCAAAACTAGATAGGGAGAACAGGAGAAAAGATGATAAACAAATCTCATTCTCTACATCAACACAAAAATTTCTAAAAAAAAAATGGAACTAAGTACTGTATAAAACAAAATACATTATGATCAAATAAGGTTTACCACAGTTAGATAACAATGATTCAATATCAAAATTTCTATGAATGCCTTAGATTCTTTAAAAAATTAAGAGATCATTTGAAGTATCACAAAAGATACACAAAAATATTTAATAGAAACATAATACTCTATGTTAGTTATACTAGAATTAAAGAAAAATTACTTCCCGCTTCAAATTTGGATAGCATTCAATACTTAGGATATAAATATCTTGACAAAAGGAATGGAAAAAAACTTTGTTCCTTAATCTGAAAATAGCACCTAGCAAAATCTATTCTGAAATTTCCCAAGAATTCCCATTCAGATCAGGAATAAGATAAGACTTCTTATTATCTCTACTCTATTTAACATCATATTGGAAGCTCCAGGTAACGAGAGACACACAGGTTTGAAAAATGGAAATGAAAAAAATACCTCATCCTTCAAAAAACTGTCCCTTTTTGTACACAAAATAAACACTTACATAGGAAATCCAAGAGAGTCGATAAACTTTTAGGGCTAACAGGTGTGTTTAGCAAGGTGAATGGATACAAAGACCAATATATTAAAACCTATAAGCATTCCTACACACCATAATATGCAAACAAGAACATTTAAAAATGACCCAATTCTGAAACTACTTCATATGCACTGTACCAGGTTCTCACTGGGAGAGAAGATATAAATACGGAATGGGGGAGGTAATGGGGTTGAACTAGAAGGATCAACTAAAAAGTTTTTTTTAAAATTTTTATTTTTTTAATTTATTTATTTTACAAAAAGAGTGAGAGACCAAGGGAGACAAAGGGAGAGGTAGAGAATCTCACCCAGGCTCCCCACTTGGCATGGAGTTTGGCAGGGGCTTAATCCCACAATCATGACCTGAGCTGAAACCAAGAGTCAGACACTTAATCAACCAAGCCATCCAGGCACCCCTAATGAGTTTTTATGATGTCACATACTTCCTATTTTGTCAGCTAAAAGAGACTGGAAGAAATGACAATCAAGTAGCAATAAACAGAGCTAATGCCTAGATTCTGGTTTCTAAATGATGAAAAGGAACCCATGGTTAAAAATGGTAGATTTTAGGGCTCAGACAATATTCAGGAGAAACTTGGAATATCTTGTTGTGATGGGAAGTAAGGAAGGGGTAGAATGTATGGGACATGGAAAGCCCATAGGAACTGGTCTGAAGAAACTCCCAGAGACAATGTGAACATCAAAACAAATGACAACAATGAATTATAATAATAAATAAATCCACGAGTCCATGCTCATTTAAAAAAATAAAATATACAACAAAATAGGGACGCCTGGGTGGCTCAGTTGGTTAAGCAGCTGCCTTCGGCTCAGGTCATGATCCCAGGGTCCTGGGATCGAGTCCCACATCGGGCTCCTTGCTCGGCAGGGAGCCTGCTTCTCCCTCTGCCTCTGCCTGCCTCTCTGTCTGCCTGTGCTCGCTCGCTCTCTCTCCCTCTGTCTCTGACAAATAAATAAAATCTTTAAAAAATATATATATATACAACAAAATAAATGGGGATATATAAAAATTTATTTACATAAACATGCCAACTGATAAATGTGGAAGAAATGATAGAAAATGTCACTATTTTGCAATGATCATACTGCAACCATCAACTGATTCAGCCAAGAAACCTCAACAGAGGGATGCTGGATGGCTCAGTCCGTTAAACATCTGCCTTCAGCTCAGGTCATCCTAAGACCCCGGGATCGAGTCCTGCACCAGGATCTCTGCTCAGTGGGGAGCCTGCTTCTCCCTCTGCCTGCCGCTCCTCCTGCTTGTGCTCTCTCTCATGCTCGCTCTTTGAGAAATAAATAAAATCTTAAAATAAATAAATAAATAAAAGGACTCCTTTAAAAAAAAGAATCCCCAATAGATGCTAATGCCACTGAATGAAAGTTTATTGAGGAACAGGGTTTTTACAGGCTCCAAAATTTTCACAAAGATTAGTGGTTTACAAAGCAGAAAAACAGGGGCACCTGGGTGGCTTGGTCAGTAAAGCATCTGCCTTTGGCTTGAGTCATGATTCCAGAGTCCTGTGATCGAGCCCTACACTGGGCTCCCTGTTGAGTGGGGAGTCTGATTCTTCCTCTACCCCCGCCCCCTGATCATTTTCTCTCTCAAATAAATGAATAAAATCATTAAAATTAGGAAAAAAGGAGAAAAATATATCTTTATAGAAAAATCTGGCAAACATCACCTTCACTAGGTAATTAGTGCTGACATAGCTAACAATGAGACATAGGGGTGGCTCTCAGTAACAGTGAGAAGAATGCATCACATAAGTGGTATTTGCTACAAAAAGGCATTACTTGAATCTAACTATGAGGAAACAATTCAACAACCCTAAACTGAAGAATTTTCTACAAAAACAACTAGCTTACCTATACTCTTCAAAAATGTCACTTTATGAAAGAACCATTTTTGGGTAACTGCACTAAGGTAACGAGCAGGTCTTTGTTCTTAGGGGATGAAAATGAAAGTACTTAGGTATAAATGGTCATGCCACTGCAACCTATACTCTAAAATCAGCTCAAAATAAATCAAACACAGAAACACACCAAATGAAAAAATAGATACCAGTAGAACATCCATCAAAAGAAGAACAGCTAAATAAACACAGCACGTTTTCGTAAAATTAAAAAAAATTATACACTGTATTATTTTCAGGAGGAAATCTGAAAATAAGAATAAACATATATGTAACTATATTTCTCAGACATTTTTTGTGTTATTGAAAAATCAAAACAATTAATGACACATTGGGGTAGTGTAACTGGCACATTCCCTCCTACCTATTGTCACTTCGGGTTTCCATGGCCACAGGATTTGGAGAGGCCCGATGACCTGAAATGGGAATCAGGCTACTCCTCTCTGCAGGGTAATCAGGCTGGATCCGAGGAGAAGTGTGTGTGATCTGCTGCGGCACCACCTTAGCTACAAATGCAAAATCCAATCATATTACCTCTCATATGCTTTTATTGGCATGCCAAAACATTCTTGGCCAGCAACAATCTTAAGAATGCAAACAGTAATAAGAAGCCTGGATCTTGAGCTTTAATCAAAATAAAAAAAGAAAGATAAGCATATAAGATTCAACTGAATTATTTCAAGCCAGTATCCTACTGATACATTCATATATTCTCACTGTTATTTGCCAAAGCAGGGTTCAACATCAATACTTTAACAAAAATACCAGGACTTCCTGGAAACCTTTTTTAAAGGAGAAAAATTTTTGACAACAGCAACAACAAAAATCAACAAAATTTTGAATACCAACACGGCAAAGACCTTAGCTTCTACTGAACAATCCATAGCTAATTAGTACTAAGTCAATCATTTTAATTTCGAAGTCTCATCTACAAGAAGTCCTTCTTAAATCATCACTTTATTTCTAAGATCCTTTGAATGTCCTGTGATTTAGCACAAAACTTTACAGCAAAATCAAAATGACTACAGAGTTTTCAAATCTAATCTGAGGCTCAAAGTTTGCTCTCCTCTAGCATTTGCAATCAAGTTTTGTTTAGAAGGCATGGCTGAACGGGACATACTTTAGTGTTCTTACAGACCTGTCTATTAACTCTATGTAGGAAAATTTTTGGGGAAAAAAAAGCTGCAGTCCACATTAGATATATAGAAGGACAGCTACCATCTGTGCAAGACCCCACAGTTACACCAGTGACAGGGACATAAACACTGGAGACTAGGATGATGCCACCACATTACCTAAAGTGCAGTGCACTGAACACCAAAGGTAAGCAATACAAGTCCACCATGATTCCCAGCTATTTCCCAATGGAGGAAGCTGGACATGTTTCTGCAGGATGATAGCCGGGATGCCCACTTCGACCACTGATGACTTGTACTGGCTAAGGCAGATGCCATGCCTTAAGGATAATGCCATGAAATATTTTCCATCAGTAGTAAATAGAGGGGGAGCTGAGTGGAAAGCAACTTAGTCTTGTTTTTCCACTGTGCCCATAAAAGGTAGGAGAAAAGAATGCTCCCAACAGGAATGCAGCTGTCATCTGGCAAAGTGGCTAACTACTGGTTGTTAAACCATACGCATGCCCATGAATTTATATCTGTGCCTTTTTTTCTAATTAAAAAAGCCACACATTGTCAATTATTAAAAAAAAACAGACTTAGGGAAAAACAATGCAAAAATCCCAAGTTGAACATAATGCCACCTTCAAAGATGATCCCTGTTTACTGAATGCTGTGATCATCTGATTCTGCTTTTTTAGAATTCTGATACCACCATCATATGTGGGCCAGAGAATTAAGAAAAAAAAGATGGTATTCTATTAGAAATAAGCATTCAGGGGCGCCTGGGTGGCTCAGTGGGTTAAAGCCTCTGCCTTCGGCTCAGGTCATGATCCCAGGGTTCTGGGATCGAGCCCCGCATCAGGTTCTCTGCTCAGCAGGAAGCCTGCTTCCTCCTCTCTTTCTGCCTACTTGTGATCTGTCAAATAAATAAATAAAATCTTTAAAAAAGAGAAAAAAAAATGAGCATTCATTAAAGGCAAAAACTCTATGTTTATGGTAAATCAGGCTTCCTGCCCCCCCAACTCAATACATTCCTATTAGTAAAAATAGTTGAATTCAATATTTAACCTCACCTGGAAAAAGCTGCTTAAGTGATTTTAATATATCCATTAAAACCCCACTTGAAAATCAATGCTCTAGGGTTAATATCAGGTTTCCTTTCTCAACTGAGGTACCCCTATAACAGGGATCCTATAGTGATGTAACAAAGAAATATTTGGCTTACTATAAAAGAAGAAGAGAAAGCCAGAGCATAAGCCTGATGGAACTTCGACAAAACCTATCACATTAAGGGACACCTGGGTGGCTCAGTCGTTGAGTGTCTGCCTTTGGCTCAAGTCATGATCCCAGAGTCCTGGGATTGAGCCCCACACCAGGCTCTCTGCTTGGCAGGAAGCCTGTTTCTCTTTTCCCTACCCCCCTGCTTGTGTTCTCTCTCTTGCTGTCTTTCTCTGTCAAATGAGTAAATAAAATCTAAAAAAAAAAAAAAAAAAAAAATCACATTAAGTGGCAGATGTTAAATCTGTTTGGACACTTCTGTCAAATGATTTTCACAGAATTTAGCAAATAGTGAAAAATCAAAGATAAAATAGCTGGGAGATATGAACTGTAATACTGTAACCTAAGACAGGTAAAAAGTTGATAGTTTCAGCCAAATGAATGCACATACTTCTGTTACTTCTGTCTCCTGGTACTCTGAGTTTATTTCCACAGTGTCATCTCTCAGCAAGATACAGTGACATAAATAAGAATGAATCTCTAAATAATTCTTTACAGTGATGATTCAAGATGAAACCAGAGAGCCCCTATAAGGATACACTGCTCTCTTATACTGGTCTAATTTACTTTATAGCTATAGATATGCTAGTGAGACTCTTGACTATAAAAATGGCAAGAACAAGCCTGGTTCTGTTGTTACAGTGCTCAGGGTAACTGATGACACTGTTAGATACAGTCAGAAAGTGGAGTGAAGTGACAGTTATGGAACAAGCAACAATCTTTTTCAACAATAGTACATCAATGCTAAAATCACACACAACACTCCCACCCTCCAGCCCTTCTCTTCTTTTCACAGGACAGAATTAACTACCTGCACCACAGAAAGGTAAGAAAGAAGTACGCTCTCTCTGATGTCAAGATGCTGTGAGTGGTAACGTGAGAAAGAGCCAGTAGCAGTGTTTTCACTGCTAAAAGCCTACCATGGGGCTCAGTACCAATTTAAGGGCAGGAATGGCTGAGTTATCCAAGGGAGGAGGAAAGGCTTCCTGGGTTCCACCATCATTCTGGAAAAGTGTCCTCCAAGTCTGCACAGAGGGATGTGAAGCTGTCTTATATGGGAAGGAAGAAACTATCGCCGTGCTGGGATATAGCAGGTGGGGAAGGTATACTTCTACGGTCACCAGATTTCTGACTGTTAATTATGCCAGTGTATCATCTTACAAAAAGCATTCTAAAAGTTTATGAAAAATATGGCAGCTGTCCCATGACTCTGGGAGTAAAACAGTACGATGAGGCATGCTTACTGTCATACAACCAAGGCAAAGCTAACACGAGAAACTAAACCCGGAGCTTGTGAATTAAAAAGAGCAATGCTCTGCTTCAGAAGCCAGTCTCTGCTTTGGAAGCTGTGACAGCAGACATCAACCCGTAGGACAGGTGTGGGCAAGTCCTGCCTGATGTCTGAATTGATACTTCGGAATGGCTGTGGGAAAAATCAGAAGAATATTTCATGACAGATGAAAATTATATGAAATCCAAATTTCTGTGTCCATAAAAAGTTCTACTGAAATGTACCTACACTCAATTGTTTACATCTTATCCACAGTTTAGCAGTCGTGACACAGACCTGTGAGGCCTGCAAAGCTTATAATATTATCTAGCCCTACAGAGAAAGGTTGTCAATCCCTGCTCTTAATGACTATTTGGCTGCCAGTAACTTCAAAGATTTTTTAAATATTGAAAGCATATTTAAAAGGGGAATAAACAAAGCTTAGAAGAAACTTTAGGATGTTTGTGAAGTATCCTGGGGTAAGAGTCAGATGAGAACTGAGGGTAATCAACCCGAGGGTTATCACCCTTCCCACTGTGCATCGCCTAGAGTTTTCCTGAACACTCCATCAGTAGTACAAGTTCTCTTCATTCCAGACCCTTGCTTCTTTTTTGCTTTTTCTGTGGATCTCATTTAACTATGTCAGTGAAGTTAACTTTTTATCACTAAAAGACACACAAAGGAGAGGTAAAAATCTGATGAATGAGAAGTCAAAGTTGTGTGAAAATAATGTTTACTTTCAGATCTCAAAGATTATTATATGTGCTGCCGAAGCGAGCACCAGATCTCAAAGATTATTACCCTCTTTTCCCTCCTATGGTCAACACCAAATCTATATGACAAATATACTAAAAACTGAATTCAGTGTTGCTTTGAAAATCAATAATAATTTTAAAAAACCCAAACAACCCAATACTAGCCCTCTATATGAAGACCTAGTCAGAAGGGCTGAAAAATCCCTTTAAGCTCTGTGTGAAGGCTGCAGGACACTTACCAACTGGGATGTTTGAGGTGGTCACAGCGGTAGCATGGGATGAATGTGAGGGCATTGTCATGGTAACAATTGTACTCGTGGGAGCTTGTGTGTGTGACACAGATCCTGAAATTGGAGGAAAAAAAGTCTTCAATAATGGCCTCTCTACACACACTACCGATTCTCAAATACCTGAGAAAAGCTCTTGGGAAAAGAGAATGCTTCTAGCCTTTTCTTTTTCTCTGATTGAAGTTGAGAAATGGAAAATTAACTTACCACTCCTGCCTCACACTTCCTTAGGAGGAAGAGCAGGGCTGCCAACTTACCGGCCGTGGTTGCTGAAGGAATGGTGTTGGTTGCCAAGATAGGTGCTACTGTTGCTGCAGCCACTGGTGTGCCAGTACTGAAGATAGTTTTCTGGGGGGGGGGGGGGGGAGATATCCCACAATACAGTTATAAACAAGAACATTTCCCCCTGAATCCAGTTTAAAAGCAATTACTGCCTTCAATACTGCTAGGTTCTCAAGAAATTGGGCAGAAGTCTGGTTTTAACCCACAGCCTCCACAGACAGGTTCACCTTTGGTTTTACCTGTGCCATGGTATGAAGCTGTTGTTTTGGCGTCCCTAATGCAGGATGAGACGGCAGTGTGATTCTTGTTGTTACATCCCGTGACTGGGCAGGACGCTGAATACTAATTGCTGCAGATGGTGGATGCTGGATAGACAAAGCTGGCCGACTGAAAGAGATAGGAAAGACACGATTTCTCACTTGTCTCTAGACATGATGCAGGCAGTCAAGGCCATTTGCTCTCTTGTACTAGACCATCATACAGTTTATTTTTTAGGTCTGTGACACCCACAGGTGATCCAATGAAGTAAATGGCCTGTTGAGTTTCTCTCCTGTAAGTTCCATAAACCTCATTTCCAAAGGTATCAATATGCACTATGAACCGAATCAATTAATCTATAGTCATTTTCAGCACTCTCAGTGTAGTTAACTGAGAGTTAACTCTCAGGACAACCCTAAGTAAGCATTATTATATTAATACACTTCACTGTGTGGACAAAACTGAAGATACACGCTAAGGTTTTCACATTATGAGGGAGAATTACAGATGACCCTGGTTAACAGCAGCCCACCCTATTGCCCCCAAAGCACTAACCTGCTCTCAACTTCCTATCATTCCTAACTGTATTGTTTCTTCAAAATTTAGTTGTAACTTTTACAGATTATAACTTCTATAACTTTTATAACCTTTATAGTTATATATTAGTTATAATCTAATTACTGAGATATCAACACAGAACCCATCTCAAATTAACTGGCAGCAAGTTACAGAAACTGCAACAGTGGCAAGATAACTTGACATTATAACAAAGTTGGCATTTCAAATCAGAGGGGGAAGAATGGACTATTTAAATAAGTGATGTTGGGAAGACTATGTAGCCCTTTGAAAAAGATAAAATGGGATCCATGCTTCATGCATCATTATAGCAGGATAAATAAAAAGAGGATCAAAGATTTTACAGCAAATTAAAAAGTACATGAAGAAAAGACAGAATTCTTTTATAACCTGAGTGGAAGAGAGCTTTTTAACTATTAAAAGCTTTCAAAATCTAAAAGCTATAAAAGATCTAAAAATTTGACTCTGTGAATGAACAAGCAAACCTACTTAGTAAAACACACTATAAGCATGGTCAAAAGACTCAAAAATCAAAGTGCAATCTTAATATACTAGGAATTCCTTGCAATGAGAAAAATAACAGCCAAATAAAAATAAGCAAGAGATATGTGCAGCCAGTTCACTAAAACGAAAATGCAAGTGGCTCCTTAACAAAGAAAAGATGCTCACTCCCAGTCATAGGAAGAGAAATACAATTTAAAATACACTAGATAACACTGTTCACCTATCAGATTAGCAAAAATCCCCAAAATGAACAGCATCATGTTGTTCAAGCTGCAAGGAAACAGGCACTTCCAAACATTCTGGAAGGAGTGCAAACAGGTACAGACCTTAAGGAAGGCAATGCTAGGTATCAAAATTATAACTGCATATACCTTCTGAGTAACAGCCCAATGTTATTGGGCTTTTGGGAATTTATCCTAAAGGTATTCTTGCACACATGAATAATGACTGAAGTATAAGTGTATTCACTGCCATATTACTTATGATAGTCAAGTACTAGAAACCTCAAACCCATTAACACATACAATGGATCACTGTGCTGGTACTAAGAGAACAATGAGGCTATCTAAGTAATGAAATAGGAAACTTTCAATACATGTTGTTATATTTAAAGAAAGCAGAGAATATATGAATTAATTTTGGGTAAAAAGGATAAAAGAACTGCACTCGGATCTGACTATATTTAACTAACATTGGGTGGACATCCAGTTAGTTACTACCAGAGAACTCAGAAAACATAAAAGGAAAGGAACAGAAGAACCTGGTAGACGGGGGACAGAGGAGAGTGTGACATCCTTCCTACACATCTTTTCATGCTTTTTATATTTTGAAAACACGTGAATACAAATTAAAAAGAAGTGAATAAGCTGAGCTGTAAGAGTAAAAACTTGACTGAGACTGTATGTGTCCAAACTAAGCAATGGTTTCATCTCTCAAATGGCATCCTCTCTCAAAATGCTTTAAAAACAAACATGGTGGGATATCAGTGAATAAAGTGTTCAAACTGAATAAAGGATGGTTTTCTTTCTGAAGAATAAGAGCAAAATGCTTTATCATCCAAGTTAAAGGAAAGCTGAAAAACTAGCCACAGATATAACTGTGAACTTGATGGAACTCATGGAGAAGAAAGTGTACTACAGGGAGACTGGATCTTTATGTTTTCCAGGATGAACCATTTCCCCATGCCCATTCCTTATGTTCACCCAAAATGTAAAGGACTCCTAAAGAGTTCCCTTACCTGACTCTCATGTTCTCAAGCCAGAAAAAACCCCCAGAAACATATAAACCTGGATAATCCTAAAAAGACCTTGGGTCACTCTTTTTAAGCCTATTACACCTCTTCCACTGGTCATTTAAAAATGGGAATGAGGAATGGATCTTCTCTGATAATTTAAGTGACCACTTTGAGATTTTCTTTAGGTTTCATTTTCTCTCTGCTCATTATGGTAGAACCTAATTTTTATTATGAATAACACAGTCCAAAATTATATCCAGAAACACAAAGAAGAAAAATACAAGCTCTATGTTTATTCGACAGTTAGCCCAATAAATCCCCCCCCAGAGCAGCAGCACACTGATAAGATTATTGGACTAGATTAGCCGGTACATGGTAGGCCAATTCTGACCAGGATCTCCACTATCACATTGAGAATTCAAGTACTTTTGCGGCTCCTAGAATTACTGAAGATGACCATTACACCAGTTGTTGTGGGAGTGCAAACGCATGCTGCAGCATCAGGTGTTGGGTACAATCCCTATGGAATCAGCCTGAGGATATTATTCCTGATGTGGCAAGTGGAGACTCGGACCTTGCACAAAGTAACAGGATTCTGATGCCACTGGTCTAGTCAACGAACAGTAATTAGGACTTTGTTTTGCAGCCTGGCTTCTTCCCTATATGGCTTTCATACCCTCTTGAAAGGTGACTGGTATAACATGAGAATAATATTTGCCGACATAGACCACCTGCATAAACTTGTCACTCCAACTACCTAGGATGTCTCTGCAGCTTTACCAGATAAAAATCCATTTTGGAGACTGAAGTTTTAATAGTTGACAACATACTACACTAAGTATAGTGTCATGTAAGACATCTGCTCCCAGCATTTATGATGAAAACCAGGGGGATACATAAATATATATAATTATATAAAGTCATGACAAAATTTAGGACACATGAACTTAATTATTAAAAAAATTTTTGAAGAGCTTCATAACAAAGAATAATGTCAACATTCCAATCACTAGGAAAGGGTCTCCACAATTCACCTTAAATATACTCATATTTAAAAGGTTTGGTTCATTAAAAAAAAAAAAACAGAAAAGACTATTTATATTAAATATTTAAATATGTTTTTAAGTGCTTTTGAAAGCACTTGGTAGTCTTTCTACATGGTAGTCTTTGACTCTCAATTACTCCTAATGAAAAAAACCATGAACACTTCTATAAGGTGTATTACTTGTTAGGCATATTTTAATTCCTTTACATACATTAATATAAGTATTCCTTATAATGATCTGTGAGGTAGGTAATATTATTGCCATTTTCTTTCTTCCCCCATAGATTTATTTATTTGAGAGAGAGAGGGAGAATGCGTGCATGACCATAGGAGGACCAGAGGGAGAGGGAATATCCTCAAGCAGACTCCCTGCTGAGTGTAGAGTCCGACAAAGGGCTTGATGCCAGGACTGTGAGATTATGACCTGAACCAAAATGAAGAGCTGGACACTCAATTGACTGGGCGACCCAGGCACCCTATTATTGCCATTTTCTTTTTTTTTTTTTTTTTTAAAGATTTTATTTATTTATTTGACAGAGAGAAATCACAAGTAGGCAGAGAGGCAGGCAGAGAGAGAGAGAGGAGGAAGCAGGCTCTCTGCTGAGCAGAGAGCCCGATGCGGGACTCGATCCCAGGACCCTGAGATCATGACCTGAGCCGAAGGCAGCGGCTTAACCCACTGAGCCACCCAGGCGCCCCGCCATTTTCCATGTAAGGAAATTGAAGCATTCACTCTTTGGTCTAGCACTTCTACAGATCTTGAAAGTATACCATCAAAACAGGCAACAGCACATGCTGAAATGTCCATCAGGACATCCATAAGCTAGGATACAAAGCAGCCAAAAATAAAGGGAATAAATATCTCTATGTACTGATTTGGAATCATCTCCAGAATATATTAAGAGAAAAATGCAAGGCTCAAAACAGTATATATAAATATAAATACAAATGCAAGGCTCAAAACAGTATATATAAATATAAATACAATATGCTATATTTTCTTTTTCTTTTGAAAGTTACCTCTTTTTTTTTTTTTTTTTTTTTAAGATTTTTATTTATTTGAGAAAGAGACAGAGCCAGAGAGAGAGCACAGGCAGAGGGAGAAGCAGAGGGTGAGGAAGGGAGAAGCAGATTCCCTGCTGAGCAAGAAGCCTACCATGGGGCTTGATCCCAGGATCCTGGGATAATGGCCCGAGCTGAAGGCAGACACAACCTACTGAACTAGCCAGGTGTGCTCCAACATTTGAGGGATAGAGAGGACAGTGAAACTCCTCACTGTATACCTTTTTACATATTTATATTTTAGAAATATGTGAATCTTAATTAAACAGAAAATACTACTACATATCTCACAGAGAAACTGATCACTTCAAGTGACCTCTGAATACATTTCTGCTCCATTTAGTAGGATGCAGTCTGAAGACAAAAGAACTGGGAAGAAGTCTTAAACTTCACTATCTCTCTCTCTCTCTCTCTTTTTTTTTTTTAGAGACTCTTTATTTCTTTGAGAGAGAGAGAGAGAGTGAGGGGAGAACACAAACAGAGGTAGTGGGAGAGGGCGATGCCAACTTTCTGCTAAGCAGGGAGCCTGATGTGGCACTTGATCCTAGGACTCTGGGATCATGACCTGGGCCGAAGGCAGACGCTCATCGACTGAGCGACTCAGGCGCCCCAAATGTCATTCGGTCTTATTATTAGTTTAATCTACAGAAAATAAGGGGTTGATTTATGACCCATGAACTTGGTACTCTGGGTTGTTACTTTGAAACTATTTTTTTTTAATATTATGGACCAAAGAACCAAGTAGTTGTATTAATGTCTTGACACAAGGTTTGTAGCGTAAGAGAAAAGATGTACAAATATAAAACTGAAGAAAAAAAACTTTTAATGTTAAATTTCATTCAGAAATATCAGTATGAAGACATGACTGTGTTTACTATATTGATTACCTCTGTTCACAGAAAGAGCCTAAAAGCAATGATACCCTAGGAGCAATGTGTACCCTTAGCACTCAGATCTTGGGTTCTAATTACCATTCTCCACCAAAGAGAACCAAGAATCATTGGAGAAATGGTTGATTTCAAGGCTAGGGAGGCAGAAAAAAATAAAGGGCCTCATTTACCATGTACCAAAAAGATTAAAGTACTCAAAGTCTAAGAGGAATTATCAAAATGACACTGAAGCCAGTTTGAAGGGTTTCTCACTAGCCAAATTTGGGGCAACTGGGGAAAAAAAGATTTTTATTAAAATATACCGAGTAAATAAAACACCCCTAAGTCCATAGTGGCAACTCCCCCATACACAAAAAAGATCAGAGATTAAGCAGGGTCAGTCAGCTTCTGTGGGAGCACAGAAAGTACTCCCACATCTGTTGTCTTAATCAATATACTCTTTCTCCTAGCAACGAGATTTTCTTTAATGGCCTCAAAGGCAGCTCTAGGGACAGAGACCCAAATTAGAAACTTGAAAAACACAGAACACTTGGGGTTAATTTATAACAAGTGAACCTGTGACCATCTTCCAGTGTTGAACTGGATCTTTGTTTGACTTCTTCAGAGTGAGGGCAAGAAGTACTGCAGGCAGAGACTGCAGGTTTGGGATTTTCTCCTCCTCTCAGAGAATAGTAACAAAACAAAAAGTAATGCAATCTCCATCTCTGGCAACATTAAGAGATACCTGACACCTCAAACCACAGAAGAGGTATCTTCTGTGATACACACACTGCCAAGGGCAGTGATACCCAAACAGGGACACAGGCGCCAATGCAGACAAGATCTCTGCAGCTACAAGTTAAGGGTCAAAACCCAGTCAAGTATAATTCTCCAAAGTGAGGAGTGCACTCTGACAGAAGAAACCAAAAGCTTTTGTTTATAACAGCAGGAGCTGTCAGTGAAGCAGGACCTGGACACAGACTGGTTCCAATATCCAATAATTAATGACAAAGGGTTAAACTAGTAATCACACATACAGATAAGTGCCATGTGAAAAACAGCATGTGGTGAGGGGTGTCTGGCTGGCTCATCAGGTAAAGCAGGTAATTCTCAATCTCAGGGTCATGAGTTAAAGCCCTATGTTGGGCACAGGGCTTACTTTAAAAAAAGAAACAAAAAACCCCCAGTGTGTGGTGAGACCTAGGGAAAAGCGAAATTGCCATCTGGGGCAGTCTATCTTCAATGTCAGGAGAGAAGTACAACCAAGAAAACAACAACAGAGTACTCTGAGTCATTAGGAAAATTTCCCCTAGCCAGTATACAGCCCAGCCCACAAGAACCAATTACAAATAGCTGATGCAGAATAAGTTCAACTCAATTCAAAGATGAGTACTCAGAAAGCACCCAGCACAAAACTTATTTCATGATGCTATAAGAAAAATGGTAGATAGAAAAGGAAGTTTACTAGAAACGCTTTCACTAAGCAGATGAAAATTGTACCATGAATGAAGAAATGTAATGAAATAACTCCTTCCACTAAATGAAAACACAAAGCAAAGATATGAGAGCTCACTGGACAAAATAATAAGATAACAGAAGGGAGACAAAATAAATAGGCATAGTTCAGGAGAGAAACAGAAGAAAATATCCACCTTTATCAGGAATATAGGCAAAACTAGAAGTTGAGCATGACAGACAATGCTGAAAACTCTGTAAGAAACAGAAAAGACTTTGAGAATATTAAGCAGAATCAAAAGGGAAGAAGTTAATAAAGTTTAGATAAGGAAGTCATACAAAAAAGATCTAAAAAATACATAACTGGGTGTCCCTTCACTAAAATGCAATAAAATGAATATATAAAGATACAATTCAAAAAAATTGTCCATAAATATACTTTCATGCTACAGATTAAAAAGGTCACCATTTTTCACAACAAAACGATACATAATGGTCACAACAAGATGAAAATCATCTTGACAAAATTCAACATCTCTTTTTATTAAAAACTCAAGGCACTAGAAAAGAGATACTTTGATAACATGATATAAAAAAGAAAACCTGACTCTTTTCACTGTATACACATTCATAACTTTTTAATTTCTTTGTATCACCTAAATATATACAGGTAATATAAAATTTAAATGAACAACACATAGTCTGTTTTATGTTGGGCAGTTGTGTCTCTTTGTACCTCAGGCAATATTTTCAATTACCAGAAGTATTCTCATTTCACTGAAGAGGAGACTAAGGATCAGGGAAGTTGAGAAACTTGCCTAATGCCACAAAGCTAATGAATGATAGAGCTAATGGTTAAATATAAGTCCTAGGTACACTACTGCATTTAAAAGTTACTTTTTTCAGAGTTCTGTTCTAGGCCCTCTTAACTATTCATTCCCCTTGGAGAGCCTCAAATACCTCAAAGGTTTAACTGCAGCCCACAGGCTGAGGACTTCCAAACTCATTATCTCTGGTACCGACATCTCTTCAATCACCTGCTGATAACTACCACTTGATTGTTCCATGGATAAACTCAGTATCAAAAGGCAACATTCTTTCTAAAACTTTCTTTCTTGTTTCCTTTTTATTTACTTGGTCAAAGGACAAAGAAACCAGGGAGGTGTCTAGACTCTCTCTTCCTCACCACTCTGCCCTGCCTCCACCTGGCAACTGACAGTTATGGATGGTCTTAATATGTATGACAGCTTTAGTCTCCATGCCTACTACCCCTCTTTTCTGTTTAGTGCATCACTTGTTTATATTGCCCAAGGCACAACATAACAAATGAATTGATCAAGAAAGACCTCCTGGCAAGACTCACATCCCACTGCCTCCCCCCAACTTTCACAGCCTTACCACAATATGGCTTGGGACAGAAGGACAAACACCATCATATCTTCACCCAACTGTGTCATTTCTAGGAAGCATCACAGATCATTCCTTCACTTATTCCTGTATGGCTCTACAGAGCTCTCCCTTTTCAGATACCCAACCCTTCCAGTGCAGCCTCTGAACCTGAACAGTCCATTTAGTAAAAGTCCCTACATCCTCAATCTCTTCTCTGAATATATCCTTTACCTCCCTGCCCTAATGAATCTGGGTTCTCCCCTGAGAACACTGCTTCCCCCTCCAGCCCTCTCATCTGGGAGACATTTTTTCTCTTGCAAACCTCTTCCCCATCTATACAGTTTTCCTAAATAATCTCCTTCACAACTCTTCCCTGGACTCCAAACTCATCTATTAACCAATCTCAACATGTCCACTTGGGTGTTCACAAGTCAGCACAACTGTCCAATGTCCAAAAATAGTCTGGAATTCCTCCCCCAAACCTACTCTTCCCATTGTTCCTCATCTGAAGTTATAGCAACTCCACCTTTCTAGCTTCATAGGCCAGCTAGCAGGGCCAGAAT
Source organism: Mustela lutreola (assembly GCF_030435805.1). Lineage (NCBI taxonomy): Eukaryota > Metazoa > Chordata > Mammalia > Carnivora > Mustelidae > Mustela > Mustela lutreola. The sequence goes on from NC_081292.1 coordinate 96,644,930, forward strand.
CCTGACTCTTCTTGTTCTCTCACTGCCCCTATGTAATTCCTCTGAAATCCTCAACCAACTTCAAAACTCTATTCTGGGGGCACCTGGGTGGCTCAGTGGGTTAAAGCCTCTGCTTTCAGCTCGGGTCATGATCCCAGGGTCCTGGGATCGAGCCCCACATCAGGCTCTCTGCTCAGCGGGAAGCCTGCTTCCTCCTCTCTCTCTGTCTGACTCTCTGCCTACTTGTGATCTCTGTCTGTCAAATAAATAAATAAATCTTTAAAAAAAAAAAAAAAAAAACTCTATTCTGAATCTAACCATGTCTTTCCACCTCCAGCAATGACCTCTTCTCAATTTCTGCATGCCTTCCTAAACCATATCTCCATTTCCAACTTTGCCTCTCCACAGTAGCCAGGCTTAAGATCATGACACTGCTCTGCTCAAAACTCCACTAAGGCTTCCCACTGTATCCCAGCAAAGTCTAAACCTGCAGAGGGCTTCCTAAGGCCCTCATGTGGAGACCCTGTTACCTCCTAAAATAATCTCTTGCCGCTCTCCTACCATAGCCTCTTGCTTCTCCTTATCTATGGCAAACACACTCCTGTCTCAGGGCCTTTACACTTACTGTTCCCACTGTGCAGAATGTTCTTATCCACACAGCCACAAGACTCACTTCATTAGATTTTTCAATTTTCTGCTCTAATCCATTTTTTTTTAAAGATTTTATTTACTTATTTGACAGATAGAGATTATAAGTAGGCAGAGAGGCAGGCAGAGAGAAAGGGGGAAGCAGGCTCCCTGCTGAGCAGAGAGCCAGATGTAGGGCTCAATCCCAGGACCCTGAGATCAAGACCTGAGCCGAAGGCAGAGGCTTAACCCACTGAGCCACCCAGGCACCCCTGCTCTAATCCATTCTTAACAATAGTCTTCCCAGACCACCTTACAGGAAATAGCCTGTACCGCTTACCTTGTCACTCCAAATCTTACCCTAATTTTTCCTCAAAGCACTTTTGACCATCTAAAAAAAACTTTTTTATTTGTATGTCTCTAGCCCCTAAAAACAGAAACTCTATGAGAACAGAAATTTCTGGTTGCCCACTGCTTTATCTCCAGTATTTATTGAGTTAAATGAAAGGACAGAAAGGAAAGGAAAAAGGGAAAGGAGGAGAGCCTGATCTCCAAACCCCCAAATATACCTAAGTGCTGAATCAGTAGCATGTGCTGCAGTTGTAGTAATGACTGGAGACTGAGCTCTGGTGGCTGAGACAGTTGCTACCACAGCAGGAGGGATGGTATTAGAGGTGGTCACAGGTGGGCGAGACTACCAAGAGAAGAGAAAAAAATAATTCATTAAAACAAGGAGCAAAATAAAATACAGTAAGCCAAACACTGCAAGTATAATTAGAAACTTGGGCCTTCAAACAAGCATGTTTGTGTCCAAAAGAAAGCAAATTCTCACCACTATGACTAAAGAATTCTCTTTTCAGATAGGTAATTTTAACATCCAAGAGAGAGAATTACCAAAAAATACCTATCTTGGCTGGATGGACTATATAAATTTCTTCCTTCCAAGTAGGACTGGATGCAATATTTTGTCCTATTAGTATGAGTTGGGATCCTACCCTTCAGATCTAGAGTGCCCACAGATTTGTTGTTGGTTCTGGTATAGACATTTTACACTACCACATAACCAAGTGCTTTCAATAGGGGGATCTCAGCCATCAGATCCACTGGCTCTCAGCCCTCTAAACTAGCAAACACATGAAAACAGTGCTTGCCTGCAGGAGATTCGGGGTGCCCTAGATGCTCTCTGGCTGTTTTCACATGGATGTACTTCCCGTAACCTCCCCTATACTACATCTGGGTGTAAAATCTTCACCAAACAAGCTCCACCCTGGGCTTCACCTGCTTCTCCACCATCGATTCTTTCAATCATCTGAGCTCTCCTGGGTAGACCCTTTCTTGACCCTGATACAGTTCCACATACATTACCAGTCTGGCCCCCAAAAGTATCTGAATTTTCATCTGTCAGTGATTCAGCTCCATTAACCTTTCAAGGATAGTTCTTTGACCGCATGTTACTGTGTTCAAGAAACTTAGTCGCTCTCTGTTGTGTACAAAATCAGATTTATACTCTGTATCTTAGAGCTCTGAATTTAGAGACATCATAATGTCACTTCATCATACACTATACCTCAGTAGTACTGAGCCCATAGATTTCCTTGAAAAAAAGTTGAAAGGCTCTGTCTTCCTTGAAAAGCATACACAAGTGCCTAATAACATACACTAAATATGTAAGGGCTCATAAATCCCAATCTGAATGAAAACCTCTCAGTTCTGGCTTGCCTCTACTAAACACTATGTAACCACCACCGTCCTCCTCACCACCATTCACAGTATTGTTTCCTTTCCCTGCCTCTCCACTTCTCTGAATCCCTGTTACCACACCCATCCCAGCGAAAGCTTCCCTTACCACGGCTCCCCCAAATCCCAGGACAGCTAATCACATTGTAGTGTATATAACTCAACCTTCCTGACCTCTTGGCAACTAGATCAAAAGTCACTTGAAGTCAAAGGACTCTCCCAGGCTCTAGCAGAGTCAAGAACTCAGAGTAGGCACCTAATACTTGCTAGCTGACTACTACAACCTGACGTGCCTGGATTGGTTGGTGAATGATGTGCTGTACTGCTGGCTGAGCCGTAGCAGCATTTGGCAACTGGGAAGTCGGCCTCAGGACCGTAGTTACTTTAGAACTGGACATCACAGCAGCAGCAGCTGCACCTGGAAAAAAATGGTTTTCATTAGTATGGCTTATGGGCTCACAATTTACATAGTTCCCATTATATGCCCTAGGAAAATAGTTTCTAGACCTCAGTACATCAGGAATTTAGTGGAGGTGCTGTATGTATATTTCCCTTTCCTCCCACAGAAAATTCGGAAAATGTGCTCTCAAGGTTGTGATTTTATAATAATAATACCCTGTGTTGCTTTTTTGAGGACATTCTTAAATGAAACTGGCTGTCTTTTTTTTTTTTAACTACAAGTGTGCAGAAGAGAAGCACACATTGAACAGCACAGCATCATGCCATCACCTTCATTTAGGCCAAGGCTCCAGCAGCGTCACCACCAAGGAGGGTTCACATAAACCACCACAGCTGTTGTATCATCAGTGCAAACGTCAACAGGGTACGACAGGCAAATGAAATCTTAGTATTTTCATGAAAGTTGTTTTGACCTAACAAAGACCCCGTTGCAGTCTACGAAATTCACTCTGAGAACCACTAAATTATGTTATGACCAAGTAAACTTGGTTTTGTACTTGTGAGCCTGATTTGGGCAGCAATGACTTTACACTTGTCAACAGAAGGCTACAGTTTCTGATCAAGTAGAGAAAATCATTAAATTTAATACCTGTCAACCTATTAGAACTTAATTGTATGAATAAATTTATCTTATGGCTATATTACTTGAATAGCCATTATCACTGAACTTTAAAAATAGTCAGTATTTGTATTTCTGACTAACAACAAAGACCATTTTGGACTATCTACAGCTTTGAGTTCCTCACTACAAGGGACAATATTTAGACCACACTAAAAATTTGAATTGCTTTAAGTTTACACACACAAGCATACACAAGCTTGTTGAAATGCAACTGTAACTCACATATACTAGGATCATGCTCTAAATGTGTACTGCTCTGTTTCTTTTATCCTGTAACTTAAGTAAGATGATTCTAAATATATATTTTGGACAGTGGCAGAAATCTCTTAACAAATATCTATCTGCCACAGGACTTGGAGAATTTGAACAAAATGTGCAGTTTCTACCTCGCGGTAAATGAGAAGCTCCGATGTGAAGAGGGGGCCCAGGAGCATTGCTGCGGATAATAGACATCTGTACATTTGTGGTCATGATGTGATGCAGGTTACTGGGATGTCCCTGCAAGAAACAGGATGTAATGTTATTTTTATGCACTTAGTTTTAGTCAATGATGCTTAGCCATTGCTTCTAGGAGGTCAGTTGCCTCAAAATGCAGGTCAGGGTATTCCTTTTAGACAGTGAGTATCCCAAAGGAAAGGACATTTAGCTTTTTTTTTTATACAACATACTTCATGATGACCTGTGCCAGCAGGCATGTGGTGACTCTGAGGATCCTTCAATGCCTCAAACCTAGCTAGGTGCTAGGTCTCTAATAGAGACTAATAGACATTTGACTGTTCACTTTGGGACAATATCACCTTCAATATTAGTTTTTTAACACTTGTTTTCGTTGCCTTGGCCAAAAGCTTATTTCTTCCTCTTCTATTTTCCTTACATGCCACTGCATTCATCCACCCTTTATGCTACGCAGAACTTCTAAGTAAATGTCAATTAGCACTGAGCAGGTACTCCCTTATGTGTTCTTTAGCTCTCCCCTTAGAAGTCCCTTCCTCACATGCTCCCAGCCCCGACGCCAATATTTCCCAGCTGGGGGTTCCAGCACTTCTGGGAGTACTCAGCAGTACAACAGAAGGAAGAAAACATAGCAGGTCTTCTTGGAATACCAATTTTTTATTGAAACTTGAAGGGAAAAATTTTAGATTCAGGTCTTTTCACTTAGCAACCCAAAATATTTAAATGAATCACATACATGTTATGGAGTAGACATAGAATTTCAGGAAAAAATTTAAAACACCATGAAATAAGTGTTCATGACTGGTGACCTGCTTGAGGGAACCTGGTAGGTACCCAAGAGATACACATTAATTGTCCTCAGAGAAAGTCTTAGAAATGTATGACTGCCATGAAGCCATTCTCAATCCCCACAATGAACTCTGAGCACTTAAAGAATACAGACTGTCTTATCTAGATTTGTATCTCACACTGAGGGTGGTGCCTCATACACAGCAGATGTTTGATACGTACTGGCCTACTGACAAACAGCACTGTGTGTGTTGGTTTTACTTCTCTAGGACCTACTATCTTCCCTTCACAGATATCAGTGACCACTTAATTTTTTATTTAGTACAGTGCCTAATGTACTGCTGGCATTCAATAAATAATGATCAACAGTTTGGCATCTCAGTTTGAAAATCAGCAAATTAAGAGGAAAAAAACCTGTTGTCCACTGATTGTTGCCACAGGAATGGCTGAAGCTTGAGGGATGCTACTCTCCATGGTAACGGTAACCTGCCCTGGAACCTTGGGGGGAAGTGACAAGGTAGAAGGTGGAGCAGGAGCAATGGGACGGCTAGGCATGGTGGGCTTCGGGGGCGGCTGTAAACAGAAAACCACACGAAACATATCAATAGCTTTTTACAAGTGATGCATTTCATTCTATAGTTAAAAGTACACAAATCAAACATGGAGAGTGCCAGGAAGGATCCAAAAGCCTTATATATTTTATCTCTTAGCATCACAACTTTTCCACTGAAGTACCAGCATTTCCATTTTACAGATGAGGAAACATACAAAGCAAGGCTATGTCACCTACTCAAAGCCATGCAGATAGTAAAAACTGGAACTGGGACCGAGGCCAGATCTGCATGGCTCACAGCCCACACTCCTTCTACTATACAATGCTGCATCCCAAGTTTGGGAGGAAGTAAACAAAACTCCTAGCAACTGAAACATAGCCATGAGGTAAAATACAAGGCAATATTCTCAGATACCCCTGAATTAGCAAGCTTTAAAACAAAACCTTGGAGAAGAGTGCCACTCCAAGATAAAATCTGAGTTAGCACGCCTATAACTTGAATAAAATCAATGTCAAAACGGTTACTAGAAAAGATCCTATGATGCCAACTGCCCAGCGGCACAAGAGTAGGCACTGAAGAACAGTGCAGCTCTAAGTGACACAGAAGAGCTGAACTGATGGGTCAAAAAGGAAACACTAAAATCCTGGGTACAGCCTAAGACTTTGTGAAAATTGTCAGGAAGATTAGCCAGTCTTTAGCTGTGGTTTAATGTGAAATTTTAAACCTCTCCATTACCTTCATAAGTCCCTCCGAAAAGGAGAGTGGCACTGCTGGCGTCAGATGTGCTGGTGGGGCTGTCACTGTGACGGGTGTGCCCGATGCAACAGCATGGTGTGTAGACAACATCTGCACCTGTGGATAGGGCCTTACCACAACAGGCTCTTGCTTCTCTTCACGGGACTGTAGGGAGCTGCTGGAACCCATGTGCTCCCTGGCAGTGACTTCAGCCTCTCGACTAGATTCATCGTTGACTAGTAAGGACATTAAGGGACAGAGAGCACGTCATATGCTTCCAATATGAATTAATATTAATGAATGGCAAACACATACAACAGTGGTATTTGCAACTAAGTTTCAGTGTTGATAAAGTGACCATTTCCTTGGGAGATTTTCTTAAGGAGAATTTGGACATTAGGTTCCCCCTAACAGATATCAAACACAAGAGCCATACCTATGGAACACAGGCCTTACTCTGGATATTTTGGCTTTTCCACTCCTATGAACAAAGGACCTGATAACGATCTAAAAGGAACTCAAGAGGCACCTGGGTGGCTTAGTTGGTTAAGGGTCTGTCTTCAGCTCAGGTCATGATCTTGGGGTCCTGAGATCAAGGCCCATGTTGTGGTCCCTGCTCAGAGGGAAGCCTGCTTCTCCCTCTTGCTCTGCTCCTCCCTGCTCGTGCTATCTCTCTCTCAAGTAAATAATCTTAAAAAAAAAAAAAAAAAAATGAACTCAAAAGAGCAAAACTAGATTCGATGCTTTCATTTAAGATATTTAGAAATTTATAAAAATATTAACATTAAAATGATAATTTAAATACAATTCTTTTTTTAAAAGATTTTATTTATTTACTTGTGAGAGAGAAAGAGAGAGTGCATGCAGGCATGTGCAAAACTGGGGGAGGGGCTTCAGGAAAAGGAGGAGGAGATTCCCCAGAGTGTAGAGTCTGAAAGGGGGGGGTTGGCCCCAGGACCCCGAGCCAAAGTCAGAAAGTTAACCAACTGAGTCACCGAGGTGCCCCTAAATACAATTCTTAAGTCCCAGAGTATACAGCTTTTCAAAACAGATTTCCTACAAAGCAAACATGGAACTCTTCATCATTATTACAATGTACAAAGCCTTTGAAACTCAACAATTTCACTTATAGGAATGTATCCTATAGATAAATGGCATCGTGTAAAATGACTTGTGTACCAGATTATTTATTTCACCATTTTTATTCTAGTAAAGGAAGTTTCAAAACCTACATGTCTATCAACAGGAAACCTGCTATATAAATTGTAGGAGAAATAACTTTTCACTATACTTTCTTTGGGAATTTTGGACCATGAAAACATGTAACCTACTTAAAAACTAACTTAAAAAATCAAGGACCTGGGGCACCTGGGTGGCTCAGTGGGTTAAAGCCTCTGCCTTTGGCTCAGGTCATGATCCCAGGGTCCTGGGATTGAGCCCCACATCGGGCTCTCTGCTTAGGAGGGAATGTGCTTTCTCCTCTCTCTTTCTGCCTGCCTCTGCCTCTCTGCCTACTTGTAATCTCTGCCTGTCAAATAAAATAAATAAAATCTTAAAAAAAAAAAAAAAAAGCTCTTTCTCTCTAAAAAACAAAACAAAACAAAACAAAACAAAACCAGAGACCTAATCAAATGAAAGAGAGTTCGTGAAAGTTATCTCATACTTGTCTATCATTTTCTCAAAATATTAACATTTTTCTGAAAACAGAGATTATACTTATGTAAAAAAAAATTTCAAGTATCTGTAAACCTATCAAGAAAATAAAGATGCTCCAAAGTCTATTTCCCGAGAGCACCAAGAGTTAATATGTTGGTAAAACCTTGAGCCATTTCTCATCTTTAATTTTGGGTGGGCTTTTATTTATGTAACTTTTCAACAAACTATAACCTTTATAAAGTGCACAAATGTAAATTGTGTAGCTCAACGAACTTATACAAACCAAATACACCTGAGTAATCAGCACCCAGCTCAAGATGCAAAACATTCCCTAGAAGCCCCTCTATTCAGCTGGATTCCTCACTATCCCAAGGTATCCCAACCTCTAGCACCACAGATAACTGTTATCTATTTTTGAACTTTATATAAATAGACTCATAGCAAATGCACCCTGTTGTATCTTGCTTTTTTCACTTACAAGTATAAGATCCATGAATGTCATTGCATGTTGCTGCAGATCTTTCACTGTCAGTATAGTTGATCACTCTGGGAATCAACTATAAATTATCCATTTTACTGTTAATAGGCATTAAGATAGTTTTCAGTTTTTTGCTATTACAAATGTTAGTGCTAGTAATACTCCCACACATGTCTTCTGGTGAACAATTTACAATTGCTGGTTACAATTGCTGAGTAACAATGAATATATATTACATCATTTAAGAAAATGCGAAATGAAATTCCATTGCATAGATACACTATATTTTTTCTGTTTTCTTTCTTTCTTTTTTTCAGTGGGCCCCAAGCCCAGCATGGAGCCCAGCACAAGGCTTGAACTCACAATACAGAGATCAAGAGCTGAGTTGAGATCAAGAGCTGAGTTGAGATCAAGAAAGAGACGCTTAGGGCGTCTGGGTGGCTCAGTGGGTTAAGCCTCTGCCTTCAGCTCAGGTCGTGGTCTCAGGGTCCTGGGATCGAGTCCCACATCGGGCTCTCTGCTCAGCTGGGAGCCTGCTTCCCCCTCTCTCTCTGTCAGCTGCTCTGCCTACTTGTGATCTCTCTCACTCTCTGTCAAATAAATAAATAAAATCTTTAAAAAAAAAAAAAAAAAAAAAAAAAAAAAAAAAAAAAAAAAAAAAGAAAGAGACGCTTAACCAACTAAGCCACCCAGGCACCCCAACTACAGCTTTTTAAACCATTATATCATCGGTGGGCTTTCAGGTTATTTCCTTTTTTTTTTTTAAAGATTTATTTATTTATTTGATAGAGATCACAAATAGGCAGAGAGGCAGGCGGGGGGGGGCAGGGAGCAGACTCCCTGCTGAGCTGAGAGCCCAAAGTGGGGCTCCATCCCAGGATCCTGAGATCATGAAGGCAGAGGCTTCAACCCACTGAGCCACCCAGGCGTCCCATATTTCCAAATTTTTTGCTATTATCAACAACTCGGATAAAAGTCCATATGTACTTTTGAGTCCTTGTTCAGTGATTTCCTCAGGAAAAAAATTTTTGAAAATTACATGTACTGGGTGAAAAGACTGATGTATATTTTACATTATACATCATTTCTCCCTGGTCATTCAGATTTTTTAAAAATTCTGATTCTTAAAACCACTTTATGGGTGATGGCTATTAAGATGGGCACTTGTAATGAGCACTAGCTATTACATTTAAGTAATGAATCACTAAACTGTACACCTGAAATGAGTATTACCTGCTATATCAACTAACTAGTTTTTTTAAAAACTTGAAATCAAAACAAATAAAACCACTTTATCGATGTACAGTTTACATAGAATAAAATAGCTACTCTAAAAGTAGAGAGTTCAACAGTTTTTTTTTTACATTCTTAACGAACAACCTAGGAGCATAATGGCTGGATTAAATGTTAAGTAAATGTTTAACTTTATTAGACCGCTGGAATACCTTCTAAAGTGGTTGTATCCACGTTATGTTTCTGTTACCCAGTGTATTAAGAGTTCTGGCAGCCCCTCATCATCCCAATTCTTGATACAGATACTGTACTGGGTGTACAGTGGGTGTGTTGTGATTTTAATTAGAATTTCCATGACTAGTGATGTTGAAAATCTTTTATGTGACCACAGGGCATTCATACACATCTTCCTCTGTGAAGCATATGTGTCTATCCTTTGTTATTTTTTAGTCAATCAGCTTTATTGAGATATAGTATTAAAAAAAAAAAACACCCACGCACTAGTTCTTTATATAGAATTAGATAAAATTTTACAAAAGTAGACAGTACTACAGGAATCCTGGGTGGCTCAGTTAAGCATTTGATTCTTGATTTCGGCTCAGGTCATGAGCTAAGGGTTGTGAGCTAGAGCTAGAGCCCTATCTTTCCTCCTCGGTATGGAGCTTGTCTGATAGTCTCTCTGCCCCACCCTCTAAAAAACAAAGTATACAGTACTATAACCACAATCAATCACCATACAAATATTTTCCATTATTCTCACTGGTTCATTCATGCTCTTTTGCAGGCAATTCCCTTCCTCCCACCCTCCCATTCCTTAGAAACCATTAATCTGCTAACACTATAACTTTGTGTTTTTTCCTAACACTATAGCTTTGTGTTTTCTGGAATTTCTTGCAAACAGAATCATACAATATGTGGTTCTTATTTTTAAAAGATTTATTTATTTGAGAGAGAGCACGTGTGTCAGTGCATTGGGCGGGTAGGTAGAGAAGGCAGTGGGAGAGAATCCCAAGGATACTCCCCACTGATCCCAACATGGGGCTTAATCCCAAGACCCTGAGACCATGACCTAAGCCCAAACCAACAGCTGGACTTTCAACAAACTAAGCCACCCATCCTCCCCAATATAATATGTAGTCCACTGTGTCTTCTTCCTTCTCTTGTAGAGCTGACCCTTGAACAACATGGTTTGAACTGCCTAGCTTCACTTATATGTGGATTTTTTTTTTTTTAAGATTTTATTTATTTATTTGGGAGAGAGAGCATGAGCATGGGCAGGGGACAGAAGAGGGAGAAGGAGATTTCTTGCTAAGCAGGGAGCCTGATGTGGGACTCATTCCCAGGACCCCAAGATCATGACCTGAGCTGAAAGCAGACACTTAACTGACTGAGCAACCCAGGCACCCCATGTGGATTTTTTTTTTCGATACAGTACAGTACTGTAAATGATTCTCTTTCTTATGCTTTTCTTAATAAGTTTTCTTTTATCTAGCTTACTTTATTATAAAAATACAGTATATAATACATATAAAATATAAATATGTATTGTTTATCAATAAGGCTTCCATTCAACAGTAGGCTATTAGTAGCTAAGTTTTTGCAGAGTCAAAGTTATACTCAAATTCCTGACTGCACAGAGGGTCAGTGAGCTTAAAACCCAGGTTGTTCAAGGGTTAAGTGCATATGTTTTTGAGGTTCATTTTATTTTGTTCTACATACCAGATGTTTGTTCACTTTCAATGTTGAGTAATATTCCACTGTACATATATAAACCAAACTTTATCTAGTCACCAGCTAATAAATTCTGGGTTGTTTCTAGTTTTTGGCTACTATGAATGCTGCTCCTATGAACACTGGAGTATGGGTCTTTGGACATACATTTTCATTTACCTTGGGTAAATATCTAGGAAAGGGACTGCTGGGTTGTACGGCAAGTTTGTATTTAACTTTGTAAGATACTGCCAAACTGTTTTTCAAAGTGGCTAGATTATTTTACATTTCCACCATGTATGACTTCATCTTGCTCCACAAACATCAAACTTGGTATTGTTGGTCTTTTAATTTTAGTCATTCTAGTGGATGTGTACTATTTGCTGTAGTTTTAATTTGCATTGCCCTGAGGATTAATACTACTGAATATCTTTTTATGTGCTTACTGGACATTCAGATATCATCTTTGGTGATGTTGCCTATTCAAATATTTTGTCCATTTAAAAAGAAGGCAGGGTGGGGCACCTGTGTGGCTCAGTCAGTTAAGTGTCTGCCTTCAGCTGGGGTCATGATCCCAGGGTCCTGGGATCAAGCCCCACATCTGGCTCCGTGCTCAGCAGGGAGTCTGCTTCTCCCTCTGCCTCCCCCAACTTGTACTAATGCTCTTTCTCAAATAAATAAATAAATAAATAAACAAATAAAATCTTTAATAAAAAAATAAGGCTATCTCATATAGCAAAAGCTATGGGGTTACAAGGGTTTCTTATATATTCAGGATGTAAGTCCTTTTCAGATTTATTTATTGCAACCATCTTCTCAATTTGTGGATTGCCTCTTTGTTAATAGTGTGTTGAACAGTAGACATTTTTAATTTTGATAAAGTAAAATACACCAGTTGCTTTTGTGATTAGTGGTTTTTGCAACCTAAACAATTTTTGCTCACCCCAAGGTCATAAGCAGTTTCCACGTTTTCTTTTAGAAATTTTAAGTTTTACATTTAGATCCATAATGATACATTGTGAGTTAATTTTTGTGTATGGCAGAAGTAAAGGTCAAGGTTCATTTCTTCCATATGGATATTCTGGTGTTCAAGCAATATTTTGTTGAAAAGACTATCATTTCCCTATTGAATTATCTATGCACATTTGTCAAAAATCAGTTGATCATTATGTGTGGGTCTATTTCTGGATCCTCCACTTTCAGTGATCTATATTTCTATCTTTATGCCAATATCACACTGTCTTGATTAGTACAGCTTTATAGCAAGTATTCAAGTAACGTAGTAGAGTCTGCCAAATTTTTTTTTAAGGGGTCAAAATTGCTTTGGCTATTGTAGGTCCTTTGGTTTCCACATAAATATAGATTCAGGCTGACAATTTTTACAAAAGGCCAGAAGAGGATTTTGATTAGAATTTTCTCTAATCTACAGATCCCTTTGGGTAGAACTATTATCTGAAAAATACTGAGTGTTATTTCAATACAATAGATGGGCATAAATGATCACTTCATTTATCTAGGTTTTTAATTGTTCTCAGTCATGTTTGTTTTCTACCCCCAAGTCTTACACATATTTTGTTAATATATCCTTAAGTGTTTTGTGTTATTTTTAACACAAGTGTTAAATGTTATTTTTTTTGATGCTATTGTAAATTACATTTAAAAAATTTCATTGTTCATTGCTAGTACTAAAATTAATTGGTTTTTATACATTGAACTTTTATCCTGCAGCCTTTACCAATTCTACTTATTGGCTCCAACAGCTTTTTAAACATATGATCTTTATATATGATCATGTTGTGAACGTTCCCTGTTGTCCGGATTTTCTCCTGACTAGATTTTAAGGGAAGCGGACAATTTCATAACTTCCCCCCAAACCTATTTGCTCAGGAAGATTTTGATTTTTGACAATTTCATTACAATATAATGTACTGACTATTCCCTTTTAAGCTCCTTTTAGAATCATTTAGAACCAAAAGAATCTTGAAAGAATAGTTAAGGAAACTTGTAATCCATACTTCTGACCTTTGAACATATATCTGAAATCCTGATATGCTTAGGATCTCAAATTAATTCTTCTAATAAAAGCAATAGAAAATATAGAGAAATATTAAACTCCTTATGGAAAAACTTTCATATTCTTTTTTTTTTTTTTAAGATTTTACTTATTTATTTGACAGAGATCACAAGTAGGCAGAGAGGCAGGCAGAGAGAGAGGAGGAAGCAGGCTCCCTGCTGAGCAGAGAGCCCAATATGGGGCTCGATCCCAGGACCCTGAGATCATGACCTGAGCCGAAGGCAGAGGCTTAACCCACTGAGCCACCCAGGCGCCCCAAACTTTCATATTCTTTCTCAGAGTCACTGAAGGAAGAAATACACACAATATTCAAAAGTAAAATTATAGACAATTTTGGTTTAAGTCAATGATTTCCTTCTCAACAAAGTCTGAGGGCAATCATTGCTAATTGAAACCTTTTTTTGTTTTGACTTTTTTAAAAAAATATTTTATTTATTTATTTGACAGAATGGAGGGAACGAGCACAAGTGGGGGAAATGGCAGGCAGAGGAAGAGGGGGAAGCAGGCTCCCTGGGATCACAACCTGAGGTGAAGGCAGATGCTTAACCAACTGAGCCACCTAGGAGTCCCAACACTGTTTTTAATAAGCATTATAATTCTTTGTAAATAGATGTTCAAAAACATTCTCTTTCAGCTATACTTTAAATTATTCTATGAATTTATAATCAAAGACAATTTGTCAAAAATATTTGTTAAGGAGCAAAGAACTTTAAGTAGCTCTATAAAGACTTGTTGACCCCTACTTATGCCCCACAATGCAGCAAGTATAGCACGTACAAATGTACACAAGGTTCCAGGTTCCAGGGTATGGTTCCAGCCTTCATTCTACAAGGTCCTACCCCTGACTCCTGTGGTCTAGTTGGCAAACTAGTCGGCCAAGACCTCTTAGAAAAAGTGACATCTGAAATGAAACCTCAAGGAAGGACAGGAATAAGTAAGTGGTTAGATAAGTAAGTGTGAAAAGGAAGAAGGAAGATTGTGACAAAAGGAATAGAATGTTCCTGTGTTCCTCAAGGTCAAGAATATTGGGAACTTTTTGTCAATCTTTCAGAAAATGAGTAGTTACTATTAAGGAGGACATAAGAAGTAGCTTAAAATTCCTTCAAGTCTAAAGAGAACTAAGATAAATTTGTAACAAAAACCAAGTTGGTAGGAGGGAAGCAAAGGGATAAAGAGATTGAAACATCAAAGTTCCATAACTCACATACAAGAGCCGGAGAGACAGTCAATTAAAGATGATGCCTGTGCTCCTGGTTTGAGCAATGAGCAGATACCCTTTACCATTTTAAGAAAATTAGGAAACAGGTGGTGAAGAAAAAGGAATAGAAAAAGGAATACTTTACTTTGCAATGTCATCTTTTCACCTGAATATACTCAAAAAGACTACTTGAAGGAATACCTCAACTTTAGCACTATTGACTAGACTGGGTACTTTGTCGTGAAGGACTGTCCTGCCCATTTTTGAATATTTAGCGGCATCCATGGCCTTTAAATATCAGATGCCAACAGCACCCCCTTACTTGTGGCAACCAAAAATGTATCAGGACATTGCCAAAAATTCCCTGGACTGCAAAATCATCCCTGATGACAGGGACCATTGATCTATAGCACTCAAAGGGCATACCACTAAAAACTAAGTGCGTATATGTGTATATATTCAGTTGACGCTTGAACAATGCAGGGTTAGAGGTGATGACCACACCTGCAGCCAAAAATCTACATGTAACTTTTGACTTCCCTAAAAGCTTAACTACTAATAACCTACTGTTGACTGGAAACCTTGCCTGTAACAGTTAATATGTATTTTGTATGTTATATATATTACATATTATATTCTTACACTGAAATACATAAGGAACACAAAAGTACATATACAGTACTATACCACATTTATCAGAAAAAATTCACAAGTAATGGACCTGTTCAGTTCAAACCCGTATTTTTCAAGGGTTGACTGTGCTTTTTTTTTTTTTTACCTAAAAGGCAAGAATTATGCCTTACACACCTTTGGGCTTCCTCATGGCACTATTATACCTCTGGGCCATAAAGCAGAACAAGGAGAATACATTAATGTATTTAAAATATACTTCTCATAGGCATGCTTCACTATTAAGTTTCATGTATACTCCAGTATAAGTGAAAGGATTAAAAAAGGAATTAAAAAAAAATTTGCTTATTTATAAAGGGAGGGAAGAATAGAAGGAAAGGGAGAGAGAGACTCTTATGCAGGCTCCATGCACTGTGCAGAGCCTGACGTGGGACTCCATCTCACAACCCTAAAATCATGACTTGAGCTGAAATCAAGTCAGCTGCTTAACCAACTGAGCCACTTAGGCACCCCCAAAAAACCTTGTTTAAACTAGAATTGTAATATACCCTTTCTTCAAATTCAACAACCTAGAATTTACTAAAATCCCACAAGGAATTTGCTAATTTTTAAATGAAAAACTGGCAATGTCTTTTTTTTAAAATTTAATTAATTTATTTTTTTTTAATACACATATAATGTATTTTTATCCCCAGGGGTACAGGTCTGTGAATTGCCAGGTTTACACACTTTACAGCACTCACCGTAGCACATACCCTCCCCAATGTCCCTAACCCCATCCCTCTCTTCCGCCCCCCCCCCAGCAACCCTCAGTTTGTTTTGTGAGATTAAGAGTCACTTATGAAAAACTGGCAATGTCTTAAAGCAAGAAGCAATATAGAAGAATGTCACATATCTCACCTGTGGCAGCTGGGTTTATCAATCCTGCAGAACCACTGTTCGCAATCTGTGAAGGAGCCTGGCTTAGCCCAGTGGGAGGGGTTCCTAACCGAGGAAACTGCTGAGAACTCATTTCCACCTGCAGTGCATACAGTCATATGGTTATTACTAAATTCTCACATTAGAATCAATAATGAGAAATTAAAGCATCTCCAATACCTATACTTTTCTTTAAAAAAGCAAATGCAGCTTCATTCATCTAGAACAATTAACTGTGATCAACATACGGTGCACAAATGGTCTAAATTTTTTAAGTTTTTAAAGGATATGGACTAAAATAATAGTAAAATCGTTTGTGTGGTGTTGGGATATACTATGACACTCCATAAATACTTAAAGATTACCACTCAAAAAAAAAAAAATCAACACTGAATCCTGTACAAAAGCCATGATAGGTATTAACAAAACACATATTATCTGTATTAAGTTTTATGGAAAATGACATGTTCCTTTGAAAGACTGAAGCTCACACCAAGGTGAACACAACTGTCATCAGTATGTCATAAGAGGAACCTGAGGAGAGATGCCCGGTTCTAAAAAATCAGAAAGCTTTCCTCAAGACCTAATCCAAAAGGAACTCTGAAATGATTTTCTGCACAGGCCTTCATTTACCAATTTCCTCCTCCTTCTCTCACAGACCCCCTACTGAGCCAGAGGGACCAGAGACCTTCACCACTTTTTCTAAAATCGACCCCCACTTTTCCCTCAGGAGCCAAGCTCTACCGGTATTCCCAGTTCGCACGCAACCCCCCCCCCCCCCGAAGCCCATTGCTGAGATCGTGGAACACAGGTTTCCAGAGACACTTTGGCTGAGACTTCTCTTGGAGGGTGGGAAGGAGGACGGCGTTCTGGGGAGCCCCAGGACAAGCGGTATGCCTCTACCTGCAGCCGCCGCCCGCCACTCGCACCTCCCGCTTCCATTTCGCCGGGCTGGGGGTGCCGCGGAGGGCCCATCTCGATGGCAGCGCTGGGCTCCTGGGTCGTGGACAGGGCTCCTCCCGGAGCGCGCCTCGGGCCCGCAGCTGTCCAGCCCCGCCGGCCCCGCTCACCCCCACCACCTGGCCCGGGTTCTGCTCCAATCTTCACCCCCAGAACCTGCCCCTCCCTCCCCCGCCCGCCCATTGGCCCCACGCCGGGCGCGTCACTCGAGGGCCCGGACCAATCCGCGGAGGCCTGCGCGCTCTGATCCCGCCCCACCCTCCCGCCGAATCCCAGCCAATCAGGCACGAGCCTCGTCGGGGCAGCCCAAACCCCTCGAGGCTAAGCCAATGGCAGAGGAAGACAAGCGCTCCCGGCGAGGGGGGCGGGGAGGCAGGAGGCCCCGCCTCGGTCAGGGTCTGAAAGAGGCGGGCGCAGGGCCCGGATGTGGAGAGTCACTTTAAACTGCTCCAAGAGCCAAACTCCCTGGGCCGCCCGCCCACCGGCGCTTCCCGGCCGCTCCACTTCCCCGCCAGGGCCCACGTCCGCCACGCCCCCAAGCCCGAAACAGCCCATCCCTCCTGGAACCTCTCCCTTCCCTGCCGCAGGACACCCAGTCCCTGCCGCCGGCCCAACCGCCGTGCCCAGCTCGTGAAAGAGCCTAGGTCTGAGCCACAGGAGACGAGGCACCGCTGCCCTTCCCCAGGGACGCACGGCGGGACGGACGCTGCAGCCCGGCTCGGCCGCCCCGCCCCCTCGTCTCCTCCCCTCTTCTCCCTTTCCCTCCGCGGCGCCTGTCCCGCCATTACCTGGGTGCTGCGCCGAGGGGCCACCGCGCCGCCTCGAGCTCGCTCCCGTGCGCTCTCTGCCTGTGGGACCGACGTCCTCGGGCTCCGGACCCGCCGCCGCCGCCGCCGGGGCGCTAGCACTCTGCCCCCCACCCCTCAGCCCAGCGCCGCTGCTTCCGCCGCCGTAACGAGCTTCTCACCTATTGGCTGGTGTAGGTTCCGCCCTCCTCTGGGGAAGCCAGTCACCGCTCAGTATAAGCGGGAGAGCGGACGGGCCTCCCCCTTGGGGCCGCGGAGTTCTCTGGGAAATGTAGTCTCCGGTGTCAGGAGGGCGGGCCTGGGGCGGGACCTCCAGGCGACCCGGCCGGTGCAACACACCCCTTTGCTGCCTAAAGTGGATTCTGGCTTTTCTCTTTGCCTAGTAAAGAGGTAGTGGATTCCACCCTTTTGCCTCAGCTGACGGCAGTAGGTTTCATTTTACCAAGGGAGCTGCGGAAAGGGCAAAGGGTAATGGAGGCCGGCTATAGTGGGACAGGGAGGCCGCAGGAAGGGCCGAGGGTTTTCTTGACTGTGCTCACTTCCCGGTGCCGCGTTGTAGGACTTGATGTCACCACAGAAGGCGACGGCCGGCAAAGTCTAAGCATCGTTGGAGAATCCGGTGCGCTAAACGCGAGCAGCTCTGTCGGGTTTGCGCCGAGCGCGCCTCCTCGAGAGCGCACCGGGCTGGGCAGCTTCAGAGCCCTGCTCCTTCTGGTTAAAGCAGGCTAGTTCAGAGAAGGGCTGCTGGCACAGGACTCGGGCACTGTGCACTTGCTCAGTTTTAACAGATTACAAAGAAGAGGACGCGATGGTGCTGCTTTGTTGTTGTTTTGTTTGGGGTGGAGGACTAGAGTTTGTACACCTGTGGAAATCCTAGCCAAAATTGGTGAAGCAAAATTTGGATCTGTTAGTAGTGATTACGTCCCCCTTCTCCTTTCCCAGATGGTAATTTAGGCCTGGAGTTTGTAACTAGTTAGAAATAAAGGGATAGTGGTGATTCAAATCCCTCCTTCCTATCCTGCACAACTGTGTGAGATAACTGCTTGCTAGGAAGCAACAAAGCTGAGTCTTAAGTACCCCTCTCCTTCCTCAAGCTACTTTCCTTTTTCACTTTCTTCCCTTCTCAATTTTCTTCTAAAAGTAATTGATGTGATACACTGTAGCCTCTTCTCTCCTTAGGCAGTCTATAACCCTTGTTGGATTCTGCTCCTGCCACCCTTCTCACACTGTTCCCAAAAGCTGCCAGTGACTTACTTCACCCAGTGATCTATGTTTAGCCCTCCTCCTGTCTAACTTACAAAGAGTAATTCCTCCTTAAAACGCTCTTCCCTTCTCTATGACCTTGCTCTCTCCTGGTTCTACTCCTATCTGTATCAAGTTCCATCACACCTTTTTTTTCCCCCCTCACAAAGACAGCATTCTCTGACACTCCTACCAACTTATAATACTATACTATCTTCCTAACTGGTTTAATTCACTCTCACAGTTTCAAATATCATTCTTGATAATGACTCAAGAATCTTGTCTACATAATAAGTTCTCTCTGAGTTGTACACCTGCAGTTCCACAAATATGTCTTACAATACCCTGAAAGGTAACAGATTGAACACCTTTCCTGATTTGCCTATCCATGAACTCCTTCTGATTTCTGGGTTTGATGAATAACATCACCATCCTCTCCAGAGGCCTTTGGTTTTATTGTTATTTTTCACTTTTCCATCTCCCAATGTCACTATATGTATCTCTGTACCCCCTTTCCAATGGCTTCCATTGCCCTGCCTCAAGCTTTCACTATTTCTCGCCTGGATTATAGTAGTGCTGTAATCGAGTGCCCCCGCCTGAATCTCTTCCTATTCCCAGTCTGTCATCCACAGAGTTCTTTTTCTAAAACATTAATTTAGTCCAGTCTTCCCATCCATGATGTCCCAATAACTTCAGAATAAATCTTTAAATCCAGTTTTTGAGATCTTAATAATTTGGTCTCACCTACTCAAACATTAGGTACTCTCTCAACAGTAGTTTCCACCAATCCTCCACACAGTTTGACTTCCAGGGGTTTGCTCAAGGCTGACGTGCCCTCTATAAGGCCCCAATCTTGAGCGATCATCTGGTAGAGTTCTGCCAATTCTACAATACCTACCTGGAAAGAAACTTATTTATCTTCTACAAGCCTTCCTTGAATTCCTCTCCTCCCCTCTCCCCGCACTGGATACTTCCTGGAACTTCTTCAGTACTTCTAATATAGCACTAGTGTGTCTACTCTGTATTCCTCCTGGGGTAGGCAGACAGAAAAATTACTAATCTTTATATTTCCAGTCAACAGAAAGAATTAAATAAATGTTTGCTGAGTATAGTCACAAACACATCAGTCTTACACAATACCCAGCACTCACCACAGCACACACCCTCCCCAGTGTCCATCACCAGCCACCCCATCCCTGTTCCTGTTCCCCACCAGAAACCCTCAGATTGTTTCTTATGATTAAGAGTCTCTTATGGTTGGTCTCCCTCTCTGGTTTCATCTTGTTTCATTTTTTTCCCTCTCTCCCCCTATGATCCTCTGCCTTGTTTCTTAAATTCTGCATATCAGTGAGACCATATAATTGTCTTTCTCTGAATGACTTATTTTGCTTATCATAATACCCTCTAGTTCCATCCATGTTTTTGCAAATGGCAAGATTTCCTTTTGTGATGGCTGCATAATATTCCATTGTGTATGTATCTGTGTGTGTATATACATACCACATCTTCTTTATCCATCTGTTGATGGACATCTGGGCTCTTTCCATTGTTCGGATATTTTGGACATTGCTGCTATAAATTTTGGTGGACATGCTCCTTCAGATCACTACACTTGTATCTTTGGGGTAAATACCCAGTAGTGCAATTGCTGAGTCATAGGGTAGCTGTATTTTTAACTTTTTGAGGACCTTCCATACTGTTTTCCAGAATGGCTCTACCAGCTTGTATTCTCATCCATTGTTTTTATAACCTTCATCTGTTTATTACTCAGGCCACTTTGGCATTTATTTCCTCTTGGCACCACACTCTGTGTCACTGTCCCTACCCCAAATACACCTATGTTAGGCGTGGTGGATAGACCCTAGGATGACCCCTCCTGATCCTTCTCCTGGTGTTTATTCCCTTGTTTAAATCCTTTCCCTTGAATGTGAGCAGGACTTGTGATTTGTTCTAAGTAATAGAAAATGGCAAATGTGATGAGATGTCATTTCCTTGACCATGTTATGTTCTTTGAGGCTGTCTTGCTGTCAGTCTTGCTCTAGAGGCTCCTACATGGCCCAATGAAGCAGCCATGTGACATGGCAAGGAACTGTAGGTGGCCGGTAGGAACTGCAAACAACTTCTCAGATTTGAGTGTGGCTTCCATAAAATACCTGCAAGAGTTTGGATTCCTTGGTCCTACACACCAAGAAAATAAATTCTGCCAACAACTGGGTGAATTTGGAAGTTGATTATTCCTTAGTCAAGTTTCCAGATGAGAACTTAGTCCAGTTGATACCTTAATTGTCACCTTATGAGACTCCATGCAGGAGATTAGCTAAGATACACCTGGACTCCTGACCCACAGAAAGTATGAGATAATAAATGTGTGTTGTTTGAAGCTGCTAAGTTTGTGGTGATTTGTTATGCAGCAGTAGCCAACTAACATGCCCAGAATAGGGTGGCATGTCACCCTAGAGCATTTATTCTACAGGATGTCTTGAAGAAATATTCTGTCTAAACTAGGAATGTAATTACCCAACCTTCTCAGTTCTCTCCAGAATCTGAAGTAGAATTTGAAAGTGTAGAGAAGAAAAGAAGGAGCAGAAGCTGAAAAGCCTAAGCTTCATGAAAGCCATGAGAAAAGCAAGACAGAAATAGGCTGAAGCCATAAACAGAAAAGAGCAGCATGGAGTTCCTGAGGACACCTGGTTGTCAGGGGAAACCCATAGAAGCAGAAACATGTAGGGGCCAATTCACCAGGTAGCTGGTGGGAGATGGGCAAATACCTCTTAGAAAGCCAGAGCAACCAGCTATGGCTCTAGAACTGACCAGGAGCCTTGTGGGTATTCATCTGTAGTCCCACTCTTCATGACCCAGAGTGAACCCATCTTCTTTACAGCCATTCACAACTTGTTGGTAAATGCACATTAACTTGCGTGAGTCTCACTATGGCTGCCAAAAGCTGTTAAGGTGAAGTGTGAAGTCTGAAGGTAGGCAGTGCAGAGTGGATACAGTGGCTGCACCATCTATAATGATCCAGATTCCTATCTCTGTTCTGCCACTTCTTGATCCAGGTTGGCAGCACCAGCTCTAGACATCTACAACTCTGTTTCCACCCCAACTGGTCTATTGTTAAGTGGACTGCAATTCAGCTGTGACACTAAACACCCAGTTAGTGCAGGGCTCACACATTGAGGGCAGAATCCACCACAGGCTGCCCTCACTTCCAATGCCAGCCACAAGTCTTAGGGCATCCCCAGACCACCTGAGCTTCTGACTGACTGGCTAGAAATTCAGGGGTTCCCATGAATTTGTTTAATAATTCACTAGAATGACTCACAAAATTCAGGAAAACGCTGTAGTTACAGCTACTGATACACAAGGGGGAAATCTGAGAGGAAGGGCAGATCTTCCACGGCCTCTCCTCATAAAATTAGGGTACATCACCCTTCCAGCACATCAGTGTGTTCACCAACCAGGAAGCTCCTCTGAACTTTGAAGTGCAGAATCTTTATTGTTATTTCATTATGTAAGCATGATCAATTAAATCATTGGCTACATGATTGAACTTGTTCTCCAGTCCCTTTTCCTCCCCAGAGGTGAAAGTCCCTGCCTTCTGCCCTCATCCTTTAGATAGCTTTAAACTGTCTAAAGGCCCACCAAAAGTCACCTTATTAACATAACCAAGTCACCTTAATCTTTCGGGAAATCCCACGTGTTTTTGAACCTTGATGCCAGAAACCCAGCACAAAGACCATACAAATTATTTACTATACCACAGCATTACACCTGTATTTTAGCCAGGAGTAAGGAACAAAGTAGACCCCATCCTTTCCACTTAAAGACATTTACTGGAAGCTGCACCAGACTATTCCACTAATATCTAGTGGCTGGAACACAGTAGTAGATGGTGTTGCAAGGGAGTCTGGGGACACCAGGTGTTTTCCTTGACAGTAGTGTGTCTAGCTGAAAATTGAAGATACTATTTTTAGGAAAGAAGGGAAGATTAGCATTTCAGTAGGCAATGGGTGGTGTTTGCACAGAATTCATGCAAAGGATGGAGAGAAATACAAAAGGCAGAAAGTTTTTAAATCACAGCCTCTGTGGGAAGTTGAGCTGTCAAAGAGCCACTAATACAGCTGTGAACAGTTTCCTTGGTAACAAATGCTGGGTCCTGGTCTCCAACCTTGAGGTCTGGCAGTGGCTGCCAGGAGCAGAGCTGTGAGTGTACCCATATGAGAGGCTAGGTTACTGTCTATGGTGTCAAGAAGGACAAGAGAGATCACCCTGGCAGCCAGAGGCAAAGACAATGGCACACATCCCATGGAACAGACAGGAAGAATGGGCCACTCATTCCACCAACAGACAGTGACAGGCACTCCACAGAGGCTGGTTATGCAGAACCCAATGAAATAGATCCATCACCACCCTCGGAGAGCATTGTGTGAATACAATAAAACTTCTCTGCAGAGGGGTAGAGGCAGAGTCACAGAACGAACAAGTGGTAATGGTTATTATGACAGTATCTTTCCTCCCAGGCTTGTGTGGCCATAGAAATCCCAGTGAAGAAACATTTTATAGAAGAATGTGAATGAACACTGCAATGAGCAATGAGCAACTGGTGTTTTGGCTGATCCATAGTCCATTCTTTTAGGAAAGACTCATCTCCACAACCACATGTGTAGTGATGACCATCACATGGCCATGTCCCCTGACCTCTAGGATCGGTGTGGGCCCTGCTGGAAGAGAGAATTCTCTCCCACAAACTGGAAACTTGTGTTGAGGAGACATTCAGAGATTGAGAATGGAGCCCAGGCATCTCATGGCAGCCCTTTAAGGTTCTGGTATACAGGATGCCAGAGATGTCTGGGCTCCCATCCTTTCTGGACTCTGTTCCTTGGGCTCTTCTTTGGGCTCTCTGTGCTTTTCAGTATGTATCTGAATTAGTTTTCTATTGCTGTTATTACAAATTACCACAAACTCAAAGAACCAACATTTATCATCTTAGTGTTCCACAGGTCATCTACCCAATGTGAATTTCACCTGGTGTCAGGCAGGCTGCTTTCTCTTCTGGAAGCTCTAGGGAGAATCAATTTCCTTTCTCATTTGGGTTGTTGGCAGAATTCAGTTCCCTGTGCTTATAGGACTAGGGTCTTGTTTTCCTGCTGAGAGCCCACATTTCTTGGACCTGGGCCCCTTCCTCCATCTTTAAAGCCAGCAATACAAGTTGGGTCCCTCTCATGCTTCAAATCTCCTCTCCTTCCATCTCATCTCTCTGAGAAAACCAGGAGAGGTTTTCTCCTTTAAAAGACTCCTGTGATTGGGGCGCCTGGGTGGCTCAGTGGGTTAAGCCACTGCCTTCGGCTCGGGTCATGATCTCAGAGTCCTGGGATCGAGCCCCACATGGGGCTCTCCGCTCCTGCTTCCTCTCTCTCTGCCTGCTTGTGATCTCCATCTGCCAAATAAATAAATAAAATCTTAAAAAAAAAAAAAAAAAAGACTCCTGTGATTAAACTGGGCCCACCAGGATAACGTAGGATAATCTCCCCATCTCAGGGTTTCTATCCTTGATTACCTCTGCAAACTCTTTTGCCATGTAAGGTTCTAGGGATTAGATGGATGGTCGGCATCTTTGGTAGGCTGTTGTTCTACATGCCATGCTACCTGTCTGATTAAATTCTTGGGAGTTAGGGATCTGATTTGGATCCTGACTCTGCTTCTAGTCAGCTATCTGATACTGGACCAGGTACTTCCTGTCTTTATGCTAGCAGATCACAGCAGGAATTCCTGTCTTGGTAACCCGTGTTGGCAGAGCTGCCATACAGGCCAACACGGGGCAAATGTAACAGGTCAGTTTCCTGGAGGAATCGGTAGATTGAGTATGAGGGTGAAAGCAGAGTTGCTTCTGAGGAAGAGAGCCATGGGGCCACATGGAGAAACCAGAGAGGAACAGAAGCCATTGGAACTGGGGCATCTCCACAAAGAAAGGAAGAGGCTGGGCTACCATGCTGAATGTCAGCACAAAGTGAGTGGGATGTCAGGCAGTAACAGGGCACAGCCAGGCCTATAGGCAGCAGAGCTTGATTTCATACCTATTCCCTGGCCCTGAGGCCTCTGCAGACTCCATGTGCCTTTTGAGATGCTCAGTCTGGCCCCTTTTGACTCTTGGTAGCCCTGTAGCCTCAGGTCCTCTGAACAGTTGGGAGGTAATCCCATTCCTGGACATATTTCCTTCCTTCCTTTCCCCCTGCCACACAGAACCCATGGACCATATAAAAGTGCAGTGGGCACTCTCCCTGGGTGCTTTTTCCAGGCCTGCTCCCTGCCCCTTCTACAAAGCTTTGTTTGGCAAATCCCCTGGAGTTCCCCACTGACTAGCTACTTCTACTGACCATACCTTTGGTCAGCTAAGCCATTAGTTGGAGTACAGCCCCTTCAGGAAGAAGGCACTTCACAAGCAGACTTGGAGACCCTGCAGCCTCTCTTGGATCTAAATAGGAAAAGCTCAGGTGGCTTGCTAGACCTGTATGGGTGTTTTTTTCCTTCTTGATCCACATATCTCAAAATCACCTGCCTTTCTCTCATGCTCGGTTGAGCCATCCAGCTCACAGACATCTGCTCTTGAGCCTCTTTTTCCAGGAAGATGACCTTGAGAAAAACTCTCTGCTTTGGGAAGAGGGAGTCCTTACCATAAAGGTCACCTCTGGAGGCTTGACTCTCTGGGGTCCAGCGTCCTTGCAAAGAGTCCTCAGATGGCTCCAGAGCGGGCAGTCCTGCTTTTTAGTATTCCGGTGTATCTCACTATTTGCTTTTTAAAATCATGACTTAAAAAAAAAAACCAAAACTGGTCCAAATCACTCAGTCACAGCTGAGCCTTTTTTTTTTTTTTTTAAGATTTTATTTATTTATTTGAGAGAGAGAGAGAGAGAGAGCCTGAGAAGGGAGAGGGTCAGAGGGAGAAGCAGACTCCCTGGCAAGCAGGCAACCTGATGCAGGACTCAATCCTGGGATTCCAGGATCATGACCTGAGCTGAAGGCAGTCGCTTAACCAACTCAGCCGCCCAGGCACCCCTTAAAATCATGACATTTATAAACATTTTAATTCCAGTGTAGTTAACATACAGTGCTATATTGTTTCAGGTATACAATATAGTGATTCAACAGTTCTATATATTATTCAATGTTGTTGTTTCTTCTCTATAGGTAAGAGCCTATGTTTCATTTGTATCTCTCTTTCCCCTCACTTTGTTCATTTGTTTTGTTTCCTAAATTCCACATATGGAATTTATTAATTTCATTAAATGAAATTAATTTCATTAAATGAAACCATATGATATTTATTTTTCTCTTGACTGGCTTATTTCACTTAGCATAATACACTCTAGCACTATCCATGTCCTTGTAAATGGCAAGATTTCATTCTTTTTGATGGCTGAATCATATTCCATTGTATATAAAAACCACATCTTCTTTACCCATTCATCTATCACTGGACACAGGTTGCTCCTATAATCTATCATAAATTATGCTGCAATAAACATAGGGGTGCATGTATCTCTTTGAATTAGTGTTTTTGTATTCTTTGGATGAATACCTAGTAGTTCAATTACTGGATCACAAGGTAGTTCTTTTTTTAACTTTTTGAGGAACCTCCACACTGTCTTCCACGGTGGCTGCACCAGTTTGCATTCCCACCAACAGTGCATGAGGGTTCCTTTTTTTTCCACATCCTCATCAACACTTGTTGTTTCTTGTGTTTTTAATTTCAGCCATTCTGACAGATGTGAGGTGATATCTCATTGTGGTTTTGATTTGCATTTTCCTGATGATATGTGTCTTTTTGCATGTCTGTTGGCCATCAGAATGTCTTTGGAGAAACGTCTCTTCATGTCTTCTGCCCATTTTTAATTGGATTGTTTTTTGAGTGTTGAGTTGTATGTTTTTAGTATATTTTGGGTACTAACTATTGGATAGGTCATTTGCAACTATCTTCTTCCATTTTGTAGCTTGCTTTTTAGTTTTGTTGGTTGTTTCCTTCACTATGCAGAATATTTTTATTTTGATGTAGTCCCAATAGTTTATTTTGCTTTTCTTTCCCTTGCTTCAGGAGGCTTATCTAGAAAGAAGTTGCTATGACCAATGTCAAAGAGGTTACTGCCTTTGTTCTCCTCTAGGATTTTTATGTTTTCAGGTCTCCCATTTGGGTCTTTAACCCATTTTGAGTTTACTTTTGTGTATGTTGTAAGAAACTGTCTCTTTTTTAAAGAGACAGTCTTTTCCCATTGGATATTTTTTCCTGCTTTGTCAAAAATTAATTGACCATATATTATGGGTTCATTTCTTGGATTTCTGTTATGCTCTATTGATCTATATGACTATTTTTGTGTCAGTGCCATACTGCTTTGATTATTACAGTTTTGTAATTTAACTTGAAGTCTGGAATTGTGATACCTCTGGCTTTGCTTTTCTTTTTCAAGATTGCTTTGGCTCTGTGGGGTCTTTTGTGGTTCTATATAATTTTAGGATTGTTTGTTCTAGTTCTGTGAAAAGTGCTGTTGGTATTTGATAGGGATTGTGTTGAATATGTAGATTGCTCTGGGCAGCAGAGACATATTAACAATATTTGTTCTCCCAATCCATGAGCATGGAGTGTCTTTCCATTTCTTTGTGTCATTTTAATTTCTTTCATCAGTGCTTTATAGTTTCAGAATACAGGTCTTTCACATCCTAGATTAGGTTTATTCCTAGGTATCTTAGTATTTTAGGTGCAATTGTAAATGGGATTGATTCCTTAATTCTCTTTCTTCTACTTCATTATTAGTGTATAGAAATGTGACAGATTTCTTACATTGACTTTGTATCCTGTTTATTTACTGAATTTGTTGATCAATTCTAGCAGTTTTTTGGTGAGTTTTCTAGGTTTTTTTTTTTTTAAACATAGAGTATCATGTTATCTGCAAATAATGAAGGTTTTACATCTTCCTTCCTGATTTGGTTGCCTTTGATTTCTTTTCGTTATCTCACTGCTGTTGCTCGGACCTCTAGTACTAGTTGAGTAGGTGGTGAGAGTGGCTATCCCTGTTCTGTTCCTGACTGTAGGGGAAAAGCTCTCAGTTTTTCTCCATTTAGGATGATATTAGCTGTGGGTTTTTCATATATGGCCTTTATTATATTGAGATATGTTCCCTCTAAACCTACAATGTTGAGTTTTTTTTTTTTTTAAATCACGAATTAATGTGCTTTGTAAAATGCTTTATCTGCATCTATAAAATGACAATATGGTTCTTATTCTTTCATTAATGTGATGTATCATGTTGATTGCTTTGCAAAGATTGAACCACCCTTGCAACCCTGGAATAAATCCCACTTGATTGTGGTGAATAGTTTTTTTTTTTTTTTTTTTTAGTGTATTGTTGGATTTAGTTTGCTAGAATTTTGTTGAGGACATTTGCATTTGTGTTCATCAGTGGTATTGGCTTGTAGTTCTCTTTCTTGGGTGTCTATTTGGTTTTGGTATCAGGGCAATGCTGGCCTCATAGAATGAATTTGGCAGTTTTCCTTACTTTTCTATTTTTTGGTATCATTTGAGAATAACAGGTGTTAACTCTTCTTTAAATGTTTGATAGAATTCAGCTGTGAAGCCAACTAGTCCTGGTCTTTCCTTGTTGGGATTTTTTTGATTACTGATTCAATTTCTTTGCTGGTTATCGGTCTATTCAAATTTTCTATTTCTTTCTGTTTCAGTTTTGGGAGGCTATTTGCTTCTAGAAATTTATCCAATTCTTCTAGGTTGTCCAATTTGTTGACTTATGGTTTTTCATAGTATTCTCTTATAATCATTTTTATTTCTTTTTTTAAAAAAGATTTTATTTAGCCCGGGAGGAGTCAAGATGGCGGAGAAGTAGCAAGCTGAGACTGCTTCAGCTAGCCGGAGATCAGCTAGATAGCTTATCTAAAGATTGCAAACACCTGAAAATCCATCGGCAGATCGAAGAGAAGAAGAACAGCAATTCTGGAAACAGAAAAACAACCACTTTCTGAAAGGTAGGACCGGCGGAGAAGTGAATCCAAAGCGACGGGAAGATAGACCCCGGGGGGAGGGGCCGGCTCCCGGCAAGCGGCGGAGCAACCGCGCACAAAATCAGGACTTTTAAAAGTCTGTTCCGCTGAGGGACATCGCTCCAGAGGCTAAACCGGGGCGAAGCCCACGCGGGGTCAGCGTGGCCTCAGGTCCCGCAGGGTCACAGAAGGATCGGGGGTGTCTGAGTGTCGCAGAGCTTGCGGGTATAGGAACGGGAAAGCCGGCTACAGAGACAGAGCCGACAGTAAGCTCGCAGCTCGGTGTTACCTTGAACCGGTCGCAGGCTCGGTGAGCTCGGAGCGCGGCCGGAGGTCAGGCAGACGGGAGTAACTGGGCGCTGTTCTCTGAGGGCGCACTGAGGAGTGGGGCCCTGGGCTCTCGGCTCCTCCGGGCCGGAGACCAGGAGGCCGCCATTTGTATTCCCGTCCTCTGGAACTCTACGGAAAGCGCTCAGGGAACAAAAGCTCCTGAAAGCAAACCCGAGCGGATTACTCACCCCGGCCCCGGGTAAGGGCGGTGTAATTCCGCCTGGGGCAAAGACACTTGAGAATCACTACACCAGGCCCCTCCCCCAGAAGATCAACAAGAAATCCAGCCGAAACCAAGTTCACCTACCAAGGAGTGCGGTTTCAATACCAAGGAGAGCAGCAGAATTCCAGAGGAGGAGAAAGCCAAGCACGGAACTCATGGCTTTTTTCCTGTGATTTTTTTTAGTCTTGCAGTTAATTTAATTTTTTCTTTTTCATTTTTTTTTTTTTTTTTCTTTTCTCGCCTTCAGGTAAAATTTTTTTTTTTAACTGTTACCTTTTTCTTTTTTAACGATTTTTTAATAGTTTATCTAATATATATATATATATTTTTTTTACATTTTTCTTAGGTGTTTTCTTTTTTAAAAAAAAAATTCTTTTCTTTTCTTTTCTTTTTTTTTTTTTTTTTTTCTTTTTTCTTTCTTCCTTTTTGAACCTCTTTTTATCCCCTTTCTCCCCACTCACGATTTTGGATCTCTTCTAATTTGGCTAAAGCATATTTTCCTGGGGTTGTTGCCACCCTTTTAGTATTTTACTTGCCCCTTCATTTACTCTTATCTGGACAAAATGACAAGACGTAAAAATTCACCACAAAAAAAAGAACAAGAGGCAGTACCGAAGGCTAGGGACCTAATCAATACAGACATCGGTAATATGTCAGATCTAGAGTTCAGAATGACAATTCTCAAGGTTCTAGCCGGGCTCGAAAAAGGCATGGAAGATATTAGAGAAACCCTCTCGAGAGATATAAAAGCCCTTTCTGGAGAAATAAAAGAACTAAAATCTAACCAAGTTGAAATCAAAAAAGCTATTAATGAGGTGCAATCAAAAATGGAGGCTCTCACTGCTAGGATAAATGAGGCAGAAGAAAGAATTAGTGATATAGAAGACCAAATGACAGAGAATAAAGAAGCTGATCAAAAGAGGGACAAACAGCTACTGGACCACGAGGGGAGAATTCGAGAAATAAGTGACACCATAAGACGAAACAACATTAGAATAATTGGGATTCCAGAAGAAGAAGAAAGTGAGAGGGGAGCAGAAGGTATACTGGAGAGAATTATTGGGGAGAATTTCCCCAATATGGCAAAGGGAACGAGCATCAAAATTCAGGAGGTTCAGAGAATGCCCCTCAAAATCAATAAGAATAGGCCCACACCCCGTCACCTAATAGTAAAATTTACAAGTCTCAATGACAAAGAGAAAATCCTGAAAGCAGCCCGGGAAAAGAAGTCTGTAACATACAATGGTAAAAATATTAGATTGGCAGCTGACTTATCCACAGAGACCTGGCAGGCCAGAAAGAGCTGGCATGATATTTTCAGAGCACTAAACGAGAAAAACATGCAGCCAAGAATACTATATCCAGCTAGGCTATCATTGAAAATAGAAGGAGAGATTAAAAGCTTCCAGGACAAACAACAACTGAAAGAATTTGCAAATACCAAACCAGCT
The DNA here is from genome assembly GCF_030435805.1 of Mustela lutreola. Lineage (NCBI taxonomy): Eukaryota > Metazoa > Chordata > Mammalia > Carnivora > Mustelidae > Mustela > Mustela lutreola. Next base: position 96,675,835 of record NC_081292.1, read on the forward strand.
CTACAGGAAATATTGAAAGGGGTCCTCTAAGCAAAGAGAGAGCCTACAAGTGGTAGATCAGAAAGGAACAGAGACCATATACAGTAACAGTCACCTTACAGGCAATACAATGGCACTAAATTCATATCTCTCAATAGTTACCCTGAATGTGAATGGGCTAAATGCCCCTGTCAAAAGACACAGGGTATCAGAATGGATAAAAAAACAAAACCCATCTATATGTTGCCTCCAAGAAACACATTTTAAGCCCGAAGACACCTCCAGATTTAAAGTGAGGGGGTGGAAAAGAATTTACCATGCTAATGGACATCAGAAGAAAGCAGGAGTGGCAATCCTTATATCAGATCAATTAGATTTTAAGCCAAAGACTGTAATAAGAGATGAGGAAGGACACTATATCATACTCAAAGGGTCTGTCCAACAAGAAGATTTAACAATTTTAAATATCTATGCCCCCAATGTGGGAGCAGCCAACTATATAAACCAATTAATAACAAAATCAAAGAAACACATCAACAACAATACAATAATAGTAGGGGACTTTAACACTCCCCTCACTGAAATGGACAGGTCATCCAAGCAAAAGATCAGCAAGGAAATAAAGGCCTTAAATGACACATTGGACCAGATGGACATCACAGATATATTCAGAATATTTCATCCCAAAGCAACAGAATACACATTCTTCTCTAGTGCACATGGAACATTCTCCAGAATAGATCACATCCTCGGTCCTAAATCAGGACTCAACCAGTATCAAAAGATTGGGATCATTCCCTGCATATTTTCAGACCACAATGCTCTAAAGCTAGAACTCAACCACAAAAGGAAGTTTGGAAAGAACCCAAATACATGGAGACTAAACAGTATCCTTCTAAAGAATGAATGGGTCAACCGGGAAATTAAAGAAGAATTGAAAAAAATCATGGAAACAAATGATAATGAAAATACAACGGTTCAAAATCTGTGGGACACAACAAAGGCAGTCCTGAGAGGAAAATATATAGCGGTACAAGCCTTTCTCAAGAAACAAGAAAGGTCTCAGGTACACAACCTAACCCTACACCTAAAGGAGCTGGAGAAAGAACAAGAAAGAAACCCTAAGCCCAGCAGGAGAAGAGAAATCATAAAGATCAGAGCAGAAATCAATGAAATAGAAACCAAAAAAACAATAGAACAAATCAACGAAACTAGGAGCTGGTTCTTTGAAAGAATTAATAAAATTGATAAACCCCTGGCCCGACTTATCAAAAAGAAAAGAGAAAGGACCCAAATAAATAAAATCATGAATGAAAGAGGAGAGATCACAACTAACACCAAGGAAATACAAACTATTATAAGAACATACTATGAGCAACTCTACGGCAATAAATTTGACAATCTGGAAGAAATGGATGCATTCCTAGAAACATATAAACTACCACAACTGAACCATGAAGAAATAGAAAGCCTGAACAGACCCATAACCAATAAGGAGATTGAAACAGTCATTAAAAATCTCCAAACAAACAAAAGCCCAGGGCCAGACGGCTTCCCGGGGGAATTCTACCAAACATTTAAAGAAGAACTAATTCCTATTCTCCTGAAACTGTTCCAAAAAATAGAAATGGAAGGAAAACTTCCAAACTCATTTTATGAGGCCAGCATCACCTTGATCCCAAAACCAGACAAGGATCCCACCAAAAAAGAGAGCTATAGACCGATATCCTTGATGAACACAGATGCGAAAATACTCAACAAAATACTAGCCAATCGGATTCAACAGTACATTAAAAAGATTATTCACCACGACCAAGTGGGATTTATTCCAGGGCTGCAAGGTTGGTTCAACATCCGCAAATCAGTCAATGTGATACAACACATCAATAAAAGTAAGAACAAGAACCATATGATACTCTCAATAGATGCTGAAAAAGCATTTGACAAAGTACAACATCCCTTCCTGATCAAAACTCTTCAAAGTGTAGGGATAGAGGGCACATACCTCAATATCATCAAAGCCATCTATGAAAAACCCACCGCAAATATCATTCTCAATGGAGAAAAACTGAAAGCTTTTCCGCTAAGGTCAGGAACACGGCAGGGATGTCCATTATCACCACTGCTATTCAACATCGTACTAGAGGTCCCAGCCTCAGCAATCAGACAACAAAAGGAAATTAAAGGCATCCAAATCGGCAAAGAAGAAGTCAAATTATCACTCTTCGCAGATGATATGATACTATATGTGGAAAACCCAAAAGACTCCACTCCAAAACTGCTAGAACTTATACAGGAATTCAGTAAAGTGTCAGGATATAAAATCAATGCACAGAAATCAGTTGCATTTCTATACACCAACAGCAAGACAGAAGAAAGAGATATTAAGGAGTCAATCCCATTTACAATTGCATCCAAAACCATAAGATACCTAGGAATAAACCTAACCAAAGAGACACAGAATCTATACTCGGAAAACTATAAAGTACTCATGAAAGAAATTGAGGAAGACACAAAGAAATGGAAAAATGTTCCATGCTCCTGGATTGGAAGAATAAATATTGTGAAAATGTCTATGCTACCTAAATCAATCTACACATTTAATGCAATTCCTATCAAAGTACCATCCATCTTTTTCAAAGAAATGGAACAAATAATTCTAAAATTTATATGGAACCAGAAAAGACCTCGAATAGCCAAAGGGATATTGAAAAAGAAAGCCAACGTTGGTGGCATCACAATTCCGGACTTCAAGCTCTATTACAAAGCTGTCATCATCAAGACAGCATGGTACTGGCACAAAAACAGACACATAGATCAATGGAACAGAATAGAGAGCCCAGAAATAGACCCTCAACTCTATGGTCAACTAATCTTCGACAAAGCAGGAAAGAATGTCCAATGGAAAAAAGACAGCCTTTTCAATAAATGGTGCTGGGAAAATTGGACAGCCACATGCAGAAAAATGAAATTGGACCATTTCCTTACACCACACACAAAAATAGACTCAAAATGGATGAAGGACCTCAATGTACGAAAGGAATCCATCAAAATCCTTGAGGAGAACACGGGCAGCAACCTCTTCGACCTCTGCCGCAGCAACATCTTCCTAGGAACAACGCAAAAGGCAAGGGAAGCAAGGGAAAAAATGAACTACTGGGATTTCATCAAGATCAAAAGCTTTTGCACAGCAAAGGAAACAGTTAACAAAATCAAAAGACAACTGACAGAATGGGAGAAGATATTTGCAAACGACATATCAGATAAAGGACTAGTGTCCAGAATCTATAAAGAACTTAGCAAACTCAACACCCAAAGAACAAATAATCCAATCAAGAAATGGGCAGAAGACATGAACAGACATTTCTGCAAAGAAGACATCCAGATGGCGAACAGACACATGAAAAAGTGCTCCATATCACTCGGCATCAGGGAAATACAAATCAAAACCACAATGAGATATCACCTCACACCAGTCAGAATGGCTAAAATCAACAAGTCAGGAAATGACAGATGCTGGCGAGGATGCGGAGAAAGGGGAACCCTCCTACACTGTTGGTGGGAATGCAAGCTGGTGCAGCCACTCTGGAAAACAGCATGGAGGTTCCTCAAAATGTTGAAAATAGAACTGCCCTATGACCCAGCAATTGCACTATTGGGTATTTACCCTAAAGATACAAATGTAGGGATCCAAAGGGACACATGCACCCGAATGTTTATAGCAGCAATGTCCACAATAGCCAAACTATGGAAAGAACCTAGATGTCCATCAACAGATGAATGGATCAAGAAGATGTGGTATATATACACAATGGAATACTATGCAGCCATCAAAAGAAATGAAATCTTGCCATTTGCAACAACGTGGATGGAACTAGAGCGTATCATGCTTAGCGAAATAAGTCAAGCAGAGAAAGACAACTATCATATGATCTCCCTGATATGAGGAAGTGGTGATGCAACATGGAGGCTTAAGTGGGTAGAAGAATAAATGAAACAAGATGGGATTGGGAGGGAGACAAACCATAAGTGACTCTTAATCTCACAAAACAAACTGAGGGTTGCCGGGGGGAAGGGGTTGGGTAGAAGGGGGTGGGATTATGGACATTGGGGAGGGTATGTGATTTGGTGAGTGCTGTGAAGTGTGTAAACCCGGTGATTCACAGACCTGGGGATAAAAATATATGTATATAAAAAATATATGTTTATAAAAAATAAAAAATAAAAAAAAAAAAAAAAAAAAGATTTTATTTATTTATTTGACAGAGAGAGACAGCCAGAGAGGGAACACAAGCAGAGGGAGTGGAAGAGGGAGAAAAGCAGGCTTCCTGCTGAACAGGAAGCCCAATGTGGGGCTTGATCCCAGGACCCTTGGGTCACAACTTGAGCTGAAGGCAGATGCCTAACAACTGAGCCACCAAAGTACCCCTATTTCAGTGGTGTTGATTGTCATTTCTCTTCTCTCATTTGTGATTTTATTTGGTCTTTTTAAAAATTTTTGATAAGTTTGACTAGAGGTTTATCAACTTTACTTATTTTTTCAAAGATCCAGCACCTGGTTTCATTGATCTGTTCTATTGGTTTTTTTTTTTTTTTTTTAGTTTCTTTTTTTTCTTATTTATTTATTTATTTATTTATTTGACAGGGAGAGAGAGATCACAAGTAGGCAGAGAGGCAGGCAGAGAGAGAAAGAGAGGAGGAAGCAGGCTTCCTGCTGAGCAGAGAACCTGATGTGGGGCTCGATCCCAGGACCCTGAGATCATGACCTGAGCCGAAGGCAGCGGCTTAACCCACTGAGCCACCCAGGTGCCCTTTTTTTTAGTTTCTATGTCATTTCCCCCCCCTGCTTTAATCTTTTTTTTTTTTTTTAAAGATTTTTAAAATTTATTTCACGAGAAAGAGAGAGCGAGAGAGAGAGGGCAAGCACTATCAGAGGGAAGGCACAGAGGGAGTGGGAGAAGCAGACTCCCTGCTGATCAGGAAGTCTGATTTGGGGGCTCAATCCCAGGACCCTAGGATCATAACCTGAGCTGAAGGCAGATACTTAACCAACTGAACCATCCAGGCACTCTCTGCTCTAATCTTTATTATTTTCTTCCTTCTGTTGCCTTTAGGCTTCATTTATTATTCATTTTCTAGCTCCTTTAGGTATTAAGTTTGGTTATTTGAGATTTTTCTTGCTTCTTTAGGTAGGTCTATATGCTATATACTGCCTTTCAGGGATATGCTCCAAGAAGAGTGAATAATCGCCCTACTGTGTGCCCTAGGTGCTCTTCAGATCACTGTTTCCATGCTGTAAGCCCCCTAGTTTGTTTGCCTTCCTTCTCTCTAAGAGCACCACATTGCCCTCAGGGCTTTATCCCATCCAAGTCCACTAACCTTTAAAACTCCAGGCTTTAAGCCTCACTGGTAGCAAGAACTCACAAAATTCAACCCCTCTTGCTTTTCAAGCCAATAACTATAGGAAAACATTCTTCTTGTGAATTTCTCTATGTGCTCTTCTTTCTCCCCATCACCATTTGTCATTCTCCGTGACTACAGTTCCCTTCCCTCCTCAGCAGTCAGGATCTATTTCTCCTCTATACTTTCTACCTTCTTCAGTCTGGCCTGTTCTCTCCCTTTAGTTTGGGACTTTGTTATGTCAGTCTTCAGGTTGATTTCTAGGGTATTTAGAATGATTTCATAGTTATCTAGTTATATTCATGGGTTGAGGTAAGTTTAGAGTCCTCCTAACTCTGTTACCATCTTCTTCTCCAATTTGGCTGATAGAGAATTTTTTCTTAATTTTCCTTTCTGCAACTTTGTTATTAGGATATAGAAATTCAACTGATTTCTGTAGGTTAATTTTGTATCCTACAACTTTACTGAATTCATTTATTAGTTCTAATAATTTTTTGGTGTAGTCTTTAGGGTTTTCTACCTGTACTAGCATGTCAAATGCACATAATGATAGTTTTATTTCTTTCTTACCACACTGGATATATTATTTCTTTTTCTTGTCTTATGGCTATGGCTAGGACTTCCAGTACTCTGTTAAACAAAAATGATGAGAGTGGACATCCTTGTCTTATTCCTGACCTTTGAAGGAACCTTCCGATTTTTCACTGATGTTAACTGTGGGTTTGCTATGTATGGTCTTTATTATGCTCAGGTATGTCCCCCACAAATGCAATTTGTTGAGAGTTTTTTTTTTTTTCATGAACAGATGTTGAATTTTGTCAAATGTTTTTTCTGCATCTATTGAGATGATTATATGATTTCTATCTTTCATTTGGTTAATGAGGTGTCTCATGATGGTTGATTCGCTGAAACTGAACCATCCTTGCATCTCTGGAATAGATCCCACTTTACTGTGGTGGATGATTTCTTTAAAATATATTGTTGAATTTGGTTTGCTAATATTTTGTTGAGGATTTTTGCCTCTGAGTTCATCAGGGACGTTGGCTTGTAGTTTTTGTGTGTTTTTTGGTTTGTTTTTATTTTTTTGTTTGTTTTGGTAGTGTCTTTGTCTCATTTTGGTAACAAAGTAATGCTGGCCTTCTACAATGAATTTGGAAGTTTTCCTTCCTTTTCTATTTTATGGAATAGTTTGAGAAGGCTAGGTATTAACTAATATTTAAATTTTAGTGGAATTCAGCTGTGAAGCCATCTGGCCCTGAACTTCTGTTCATTGGGAATTTTTGGATTACTGATTCAATTTTGTCAGTAGTAATCTGTTGGTTCAGTTTTTCTATTTCTTTCTGATTCAATCTTGGAAGTTTATGTGCTTCTAGGAAGGTATCCTTTTCTTCTAGGTTGTCCAGTTTGTTGACATGTAATTTTTCCTACTAGTATCTGATAAAACTGTATTTCTGTGTTGCTAGTTGTAACTTCTCCTCTTCCATTACTGGTTTCATTCAATTCTCCTTCTCTCTGATGAATCTTTCTAACAGCTTATCAATTTTGTTTGTATTTTAAAGAACCATTTCTTTTTTTTTTAATTTATTTTCAGCGTAACAGTATTCATTGTTTTTGCACCACACCCAGTGCTCTATGCAATCCGTGCCCTCTCCAATACCCACCACCTGGTTTCCCCAACCTCGCACCCCCGCCCCTTCAAAACCCTCAGATTGTTTTTCAGAGTCCGTAGTCTCTCATGGTTCACCTTCCCTTCCAATTTCCCTCAACCCCCTTCTCCTCTCCATCTCCCCTTGTCCTCCATGCTATTTGTTATGCTCCATAAATAAGTGAAACCATATGATAATTGACTCTCTCTGCTTGAAATTTTAGTGACCTTTCATTCTTTCTTTTTTTAAAGTCTCTGTTTAATTTCTTTCCACTCGGTTTTCAATATTTTCTTCTTCTGTTAACTTTCAGTGTTTTTTGTTCTTCTTTTTCTAGTTCTTTTAGGTTTGAGTTTAGATTTTTGCTCGAGATTTTTCTCATTTCTTGAAGTAGGCTTATGTCATTACAAATTTCCCTCTTAGAATTGCTTTTGCTGTACCCCGAAGATTTTGAACCATGTGTTTCCATTTTCATTTGTCCAGGTATTATTTTATTTCCTTTTTGACTTCTTCATTGACCTATTGGTTGTTTAATAGCATGTTGTTTAGCCTCTATGTGTTTGTGGTCTTTTTCAGGTTTTCTTCTTGTAACTGATTCTAGTTTGAATCTGTTATGGTCACAAAGATGCTTGATATGATTTCAATCTTTTTATTGACTGGTTCTGTGGCTAACATGTGATGTTAGCCTATCCTGGAGAATACTCCGTGTATACTTGAGAAGAATGTGTGTTCTGCTGGTTTTTTTTTTTTTTTTGAATGGAATATTCTGTATGTATCTGTTAAATCCATCTGGTCTATTCAAACCACTCTTTTCTTACTGAATTTCAGCCTGGATGATATATCCATTGATATAAGTAAAGTGTTGAAGTCTCTGATTATTGTAATATTCTCCTTTTATGTCTGTTAATAGTTGCTTTATATATTTAAGTGCTCCTATTTGGGTGCATAGATATTTACAATTGTTATGTATTCTTATTGGATTGATTCTTTTACCATTATGTAAATGTCCTGCTTTGTCTATTATTAGCCTTTGTTTTTTTTTTAATTTTTTAATTTTTTAAGATTTTATTTATTTATTTGACAGAGAGAGATCACAAGTAGGCAGAGAGGCAGGCAGATAGAGGGGCGGGGGGGGGGGAAGCAGGCTCCCTGCTGAGCAGAGAGCCTGATGTGGGGCTCAATCCCAGGACCCTGAGATCATGATCTGAGCCGTAGGCAGAGGCTTTAACTCACTGAGCCACCCAGGCACCCGTAGCCTTTGTTTTAACGTCCATTTCATCAAATATAAGTTTAGCTACCCCAGCATTTTGTCACTTCCATTTGCATAGAATATTTTTTCCATCCCTTCTCTTTGAGTCTGCATGTGTCTTTAGATCTGAAGTGAGTGTCTTGTAGACAGCAAATAGATGGGTTTTTTTTAAAAAAAAAATCTATTCAGCTACCTTATGTTTTTTGATTGGATCTTTTAGACCATTTATATTTGAAGTAATTATTATTATTTTTTAAAGATTTTATTTATTTATTTGTCAGAGACAGAGGGAGAGAGAGCAAGCAAGCACAGGCAGACAGAGAGGCAGGCAGAGGCAGAGGGAGAAGCAGGCTCCCTGCCGAGCAAGGAGCCCGATGTGGGACTCGATCCCAGGACCCTGGGATCATGACCTGAGCCGAAGGCAGCTGCTTAACCAACTGAGCCACCCAGGCGTCCCTGAAGTAATTATTTTGCTATTTTACTATTATTTTTAAGATTTTACTTATTTATTTAACAGAAAGAGAGAGAACACAAGCAGGCAGAGCAGCAGGCAGGGTGGGGGAGGGAGAAGCAGACTCTCCACTGAGCAGAGAGCCTGATGGGGGGCTCCATCCCAAGACCCTGGGACCATGACCTGAGCTGAAGGCAGATGCTTAACCTACTGAGCCATCAGGTGCCCCTGAAGTAATTATTGATAGGAATGTGTTTAGTGACATTTTGTTAACTCTTCTCTCGTTGTTTTGTAGTTCTTCTTTGTTCCTTTCTTCTCTTGCTCTCTTCCTTTGTGATCTGATGACTTTTTTTTTTTTTTTTTTTTTTTTTTAGTGCTGTGGTTGGATTCCTATTTCTATTTATTTATTTATTTTGAGTATCTATTATAGATTTTTGGTTCATGGTTGCTGGGATACCCATATATGGCCTCCTATATATATAGCAGTCTCTATTAAGCTGATGGTTGTTTAAGTTTGAACACATCCTAAAAGCACTCTTCTCCACAAGCACAAGTACAAAAGTACAAGCATGAGAGTTTCATTTTTTTCTATTTGAAAAGCAATCTCCTTTGGAAAATAATTTTTTTAATTTTTTTAAATTATATTAACATATAATGTATTATTAGACCCTGGGGTACAGGTCTGTGAATCACCAGGTTTACACACTTCACAGCACTCACCATAGCACATACCTACCCCAACATCCATAACTCAACCACCCTCTCCCTCCACCCCTCCCCCTGGCAACCCTCAGTTTGTTTTGTGAGATTAAGAGTCTCTTATGTTTTGTCTCTCTCCCGATCCCATCTTGTTTCATTTATTCCTTTCCTACCCCCTAAACCCCCCATGATGCTGCTCAACTTCCTCATATCAGGGACATCATATGATAATTGTCTTTCTCTGATTGACTCATTTCGCTAAGCATAATACCCTCTTGTTCCATCCACATCATCACAAATGGCAAGATTTCATTTCTTTTGATAGCTGCATAGTATTCCATAGTATATATATACCACATCTTCTTTATCCATTCATCTGTTGATAGGCATCTAGGTCCTTTCCATAGTTTGGCTATTGTGGACATTGCTGTTATAAACATTTGGGTGCACGTGCCCCTTTGGATCACTACATTTGTATCTTTAGGGTAAATAACAGTAGTGCAATTGCTGGGTCATAGGAGGTAGCTCCATTTTCAACTTTTTGAGGAACCTCCATGTTGTTTTCCAGAGTGGTCACACCAGCTTGCATTCCCACCAACAGTGTAGGAGGGTTCCCCTTTCTCTACATCCTCGCCAGCATCTGTCATTCCCTGACTTGTTAATTTTAGCCATTCTGACTGGCGTGAGGTGGTGTCTCATTGTAGTTTTGATTTGTATTTCCCTGATCCCGAGTGATGTGGAGCACTTTCTCATGTGTCTGTTGGCCATCTGGATATCTTCTTTGCAGAAATGTCTGTTCATGTCCTCTGTCCATTTCTTCATTGGATTATTTGTTCTTTGGATGTTGAGTTTGCTAAGTTCTTTATAGATTTTGGATACTTGCCCTTTATCTGATATGTCATTTGCAAATATCTTCTCCCATTCTGTCAGTTGTATTTTGGTTTTGTTGACTGTTTCCTTTGCTGTGCAAAAGCTTTTGATATTTATGAAGTCCCAATAGTTCCTTTTTGCCCTTGTTTTTCTTGTCTTTGGGGATGTTTCTAGGAAGAAGTTGCTGTGGCTGATGTCGAAGAGGTTGCTGCCTGTGTTCTCCTCAAGGATTTTGATGGGTTCCTTTCTCACATTGGGGTCTTTCATCCATTTGGAGCCTATTTTTGTGTGTGGTGTAAGGAAATGGTCCAGTTTCATTTTTCTGCATGTGGCTGTCCAATTTTCCCAACATCATTTGTTGAAGAGACTCTTTTTTCCATTGGACATTCTTTCCTGCTTTGCCAAAGATTAGTTGACCATAGAGCTGAGGGTCCATTTCTGGGCTTTCTATTCTTTTGCATTGATCTATGTGTCTGTTTTTGTGCCAGTACCATACTGTCTTGATGAAGACAGCTTTGTAATAGAGCTTGAAGTGTGGAATTGTGATGCCACCAACTTTGTCTGTCTTTTTCACCATTCCTCTGGCTATTTGAGGTCTTTACTGGTTCCATATAAATTTTAGGATTATTTGTTCCATTTATTTGAAAAAAAAAAAGGATGGTATTTTGATATGGATTGCATTAATGTATAGATTGCTTTAGGTAGCATAGACATTTTCACAATATTTGGTCTTCATTTAGAAAATATTTTAAAAGTAATATTTGGGGAACAAAATTGGTGTATTTAATTAATTTTTTGGGCATTCTTAATAAACTAAATTTGAAACCACAGGAGAAGCATGATTCAACACATTCAGGATATTTAACAGTTCAAAAGACATTATTGTTAGAGCAAGTAAAAAACAAAGTGATTGCCCTAGCTACAATATGAAAAGTATGTTACAATGAAGATAGTTTGAACAAATACAATTGGAGATATTGTTATATTTCACATTATATGTTTCAAACTGTTGTTCATTATTTTCTACAAAAATTGAAACATTAAGGAAACATAGTTAGATTAAATACCCATTTGCTGATAATTTAATTAAATTTTGAGCTTGAAGAATGAGCTGGCTTCATACTTATCTTGAAGGCTGACTCTAAGATGTTAAAATGAAAAAAAATTCATTTGTCAAGGAAAAAGAGCATATTGTTTATTGTTTTTGTAGTCACTGTTATTAATGTGAACTATAATTTTCAATGCTGACCTAAGAAAATCAAAAGACAGACTTGATAGTCCATCAGCTGTGCATATTGCATTGCCCATGTATTTCAAGTCACATTAAGCCTACCAGTTAGCACACTCACACATTGCAATATTAATTTGGGGGTGGGATTTATTTGTTACATTTAAATATTAATAAATAAGATCTTATGTAAGTATGGTTATGATTTTGCTTTACTATATGTTATAGGCTGAATTGTATCCCCACAAATTCATATCTTGTTGTCTAAATTCCTAGTCCTTCAGAATGTGACTGTATGGTTAGGGTGGTTTCCTAATCCAGTCTGATTGGTTTCCTTATGAGAAGAGGAGATTAGAACAGAGAGACATCTTTGCAGAAATGTCTGTTCATGTCCTCTGCCCATTTCTTGATTGGGTTATTTGTTCTTTGGGTGTTGAGTTTGCTAAGATCTTTATAGATTTTGGACACTAGTCCTTTATCTGATATGTCGTTTGCAAATATCTTCTCCCATTCTGTCAGTTGTCTTTTGATTTTGTTAACTGTTTCCTTTGTGGTGCAAAAGCTTTTGATCTTGATGAAATCCCAATCGTTCATTTTTGCCCTTGCTTCCCTTGCCTTTGGCAATGTTCCTAGGAAGATGTTGCTGCGGCTGAGGTCGAAGAGGTTGCTGCCTGTGTTCTCCTCAAGGATTTTGATGGATTCCTTTCGCACATTGAGGTCCTTCATCCATTTTGAGTCTATTTTCGTGTGTGGTGTAAGGAAATGATGGCCAACAGACACATGAAAAAGTGTTCCATATCACTCGGCATCAGGGAAATACAAATCAAAACCACAATGAGATATCACCTCACACCAGTCAGAATGGCTAAAATCAACAAGTCAGGAAATGACAGATGCTGGCAAGGATGCGGAAAAAGGGGAACCCTCCTACACTGTTGGTGGGAATGCAAGCTGGTGCAGCCACTCTGGAAAACAGCATGGAGGTTCCTCAAAATGTTGAAAATAGAACTGCCCTATGACCCAGCAATTGCACTACTGGGTATTTACCCTAAAGATACAAATGTAGTGATCCAAAGGGGCACATGCACCCGAATGTTTATAGCAGCAATGTCCACAATAGCCAAACTATGGAAAGAACCTAGATGTCCATCAACAGATGAATGGATCAAGAAGATGTGGTATATATACACAATGGAATACTATGCAGCCATCAAAAAATGAAATCTTGCCATTTGCGACAACATGGATGGAACTAGAGTGTATCATGCTTAGCAAAATAAGTCAAGCAGAGAAAGACAACTATCATATGATCTCCCTGATATGAGGAAGTGGTGATGCAACATGGGGGCTTAAGTGGGTAGAAGAAGAATCAATGAAACAAGATGGAATTGGGAGGGAGACAAACCATAAGTGACTCTTAATCTCACAAAACAAACTGAGGGTTGCTGGGGGGAGGGGGGTTGAGAGAAGGGGGTGGGATTATGGACATTGGGGAAGGTGTGTGCTTTGGTGAGTGCTGTGAAGTGTGTAAACCTGGTGATTCACAGACCTGTACTCCTGGGGATAAAAATATATGTTTATAAAAAATAAAAAATTAAAAAAAAAGAACAGAGAGACATCAAGGGTTTAGGTGCACTGAGGAAAGTCATACAGGGACACAGTATGAAGGTAGCCATCCTCAAACCAAGCGGAGAGCCCTCAGGAGAAACTAAATCTGCTGATACTTTGATCTTGGACTTTCAGCCTCCCAAACTGGGAGACAATAAATTTCTGCTGTTTAAGCCATGCAGTCAATGATATTTTGTTTGGTAGCCTTAGCAAACTATATATGATATATACATAATATGTTGGCAAGAGTATTGTCTTGTGAAATTTTAGTTTCAGTTGTGTGTATGGGTCCTAAGTCTCAATGCAAGATGCATTTCTTATTATGGGTTATAGGTCTAAATATATGAAAAACATTGGGTTAGAAGAAGTGAAGGGTTTTGCCTTCCAACTTTGACACAAGCCAGTTGAACTACATACTTGCACTAGGCAAATCTGGAAAAGCACTGGCCCCACCTTTCACGGGGAGAGGCTGAGGAAAAGAAGTGGCTTTGCCTAGGCTTTGTGCTCCTTGTTAAAATAACTCTAGAATAGTGCTCTAGGGTGGAGTTTGGGGATAGAAAGTACAAGGTCTGTGAAGTTGGATGGAGAAAACATACATATTTATTTTTACTAATGTGTATAGAATATAAGCTTTTCTATCAACTATAAATGGAAGCAACAGATTTCAGTAATATTAGGAGTACCTGTAGCTTTGTCACCAGTAGAAGTCAGACATCTTTTCATATTACATCCTATAAACTGTAACTTAATAGACAAATTACAGCCATCAATATATCAAAAGTATATTGGTGGTGTGCCTGGGTGGGTCAGTTGATTAAGCATCTGCCTACAGCTCGAGTCATGGTTCTAGGGTCTTGGGATTGAGCCTCATGTGGGACTCCCTGCTCAGCAGGGAGCCTGCTTCTCCCTCTGCCCCTCCCCTTGCTTCTGTTCTCTCTCACTCACTCTCTCTCCCTCTCTGTCAAATCGATAAGTAAAATATTTTAAAAAGGTATATTGGTTATTTGATTTGCTGATTGAACTCATTATTTAATATATTAATAAAGAAACATATATTTATTATGCACAGATTTTTAAAAAAAGATTTTATTTATTTATTTGACAGACAGAGATCACAAGTAGACAGAGAGACAGGCAGAGAGAGAGGAAGGGAAGCAGGCCCCCTGCTAAGCAGAGAGCCGGACACAGGACTCGATCCCTGGACCCGGAGATCACGACCTGAGCCGAAGGCAGCGGCTTAACCCACTGAGCCACCCAGGCGCCCCACAGATTTTAATATATATATATATATATATATATATGTATATATATTTTTTTAAGAGAAAGAGAGAGAGAAGAAGAGAGAGAATCTTAAGCAGCCTCCATGCCCAGTGTGGAGCCCAACACAGGGCTTGATCTCACAACCCTAAGATGAGCTAAAATCAAGAGCTGGACACTTAATTGACTGAGCCTCCCAGCCGCCCCCCCCCAAATATTTTGATAATAATATTTTGATATACATAGTTTTCTCCCTTTGGGGCCCTATGTATTTTGTCTTAGGCATTTAAGAACATTTTTCTGAGAGTGGCCTATAGGCTTCATGAGACTGTCAAAGGGGATCTGTGGCAGATAAATGGCTAAGAAAATCCTCTCTACAGCTTTATTTCGATAGCCTCACAATCTCCCTCTGCTATTCTTCACCTGATTCTTTTCTTACCTGTCTCTCAGCTTCTACCCTTTTGATTATTATCAGACCAATTTCTTTTAACTGGGGATTTCTTTGGTTCTGACTTCGACTTGACCCTGTTCCCAGAGGCTGCCTCTTCATCTGCCACCTCTTGCGGTATCCACTGGCCAAGGATGGTGTCCTGCCTTGGTAACAGGGCCAGGAAACGGACCCTCAGGATTGCTGAGCATCCGCCAGAAGAAGGTGCCTTAGGCCTGTGGCCACAAGGCCATGCAAAGAGCTGATGGCCATTTGAAAAACAACTTATATAGCCCGCAGCACAAATGGGAACCATTCTGTTCCAGACCCTATGGACTGAGGATGTTTGGCTTACTTTTGTGGTTTCCCCAATCATATCATTTCATATTTAGACCCCTTAGCCCAGCTCATGACCTGAATGTGTAGCCCCAACCAAAGCCCTCTAGATTCTAGATGTCTGCATTTCCATGGCTCATTTGCACCAACAATGGCCATATATGGTGTGTCCACTTCCCAAAGTGTGTCCTTTCACAGCCTGTCTGCCAGTTCACAGTAATTTGGATCTTCACCCACTGGGGTTTCCCCTTGCATACGGCAATCCCATTCTGTTTTGCCCACCTGGTCAACACTGTGGGGAATTCCACACTGCACCAAGAACAGAGTGATAACTTCCAGTGGTACCAGCCACCCCCTCTTTGTGGGAGAGATTATCCTAAAGAGAAGGAGGAGCAATTCAGCTTCTCACCACCCATGTGTCAGTGGCACACTCTGGCCTCTAGAGGGATCCCCATGAATAAGGGAGAGGAGGAGAAGCAGTTCTGAGCCTTCTGGGGGCAGGAATCTGGAATCTTTAATCACTAGCTGTCCTGAAGAATAGGGCTCATGTCTTGGCCACATATCTTAAATTCACTGCTGTCCTTTAGTGTTCTTTGGGCACTTACCTGATGTATCCTGTCTAGTGTGTCATCCCAGCAGCCTCTGCCCACTGTCAACATTTATCTCTGTGGGGGTCACAATGCAAATAGATTCTTGACTCCTTAGGCTCAGCCTGGCCTAAGTATCCAAGCACTTAGCACTAAAAGACTCCCTCAATGGAGGCTCCAAATTGTGGCCAACAGGTGCAATGGGTGTATCTAGAAAACAACCAGTCAGGGACAAATACATACCTCTAATCTCATCTGGGTTTCTAGCTAGGAATAAACAATACTCTGTATCATGTATTGCTTTCTCTGTATCAGTTTTGTATTGTTTTCTCTGTATCAGTTTTGTTTTCCCTTTACACTGATTGTTAGAAGCATTGCAATACATCATGTTTCTTTTCTCACCTTTTTATTCAAAAATACTTTAAACACACAGAAGAGTGCCAATGAACAGCTATATTTCATCCACTTAATTTTAATAATTTTTAACATTCTGCATGACAGTTTTTAACATTCTGCTCTCTTTGCACCCTCACCCATCTCCTTGTTTGTGTGTGTGGGATTGTGTTTATTTGTATATATGCCCAATTCCTTCCCCATGGACCACCGGAAGCTAAGTTCAGACATCGAGATGCTTCATCCTAAAATACTTCGTTATGCATCTTCTAAGAACTGTATCCTACAAAACTTTCAAAGCATTAAAGTTGCTCTGATGTGCTCCTTATCCCCGAAGGACCTAGGCCTTCTGTTATTTGGTTGGGAGACTGGTTTTCTCAGCAGGTGTATCAGCATTGGTGGGCACCAGATGCCAGGCTGTAGCCTCTGGCTGCTCCCAGGGGCCAGCCACTCGGCCCACCTTTTATCGTTATTCTGGATCTAGTCTTCATTCTCATTAAGAAGCCAGACACTCAGGGTCTGGGCTTCCCAGGCACAAATAACCCACCCTTCTTCTATTTTATGTGGCTTTTTAAAAATTTATTTTCTTCTATTTTATGTTTTTTAAACATTTATTTATTTGTGAGAGAGAGCGCATGAACAAGGAGAGTGGGAGAGCGAGAAGCAGGCTTCCTGCTGAGCAGGGAACTTGATGGGGAACTTGATCCCAGGACCCCAGGATCATGACCTGAGCTGAAGGCAGACGCTTAACTGACTGAGCCACCCAGGTGCCTCTAAATGTTATTCTTTTGAGTAGGAAATACATTCACGTGTTGTCAAAGGGTGAATAATGCAATACCCCCTATCCCTGCCACTCCTGTCTCAGCCCTTCCGTGCCCCTCCCTGGAGGAAACCCATCTAATTAGCTTCTTGCAAGCCATTCCTCAGATTGCTTATATGTTTATAAGCAAATACATGGAATATCGATGGCTCCCTTTCACTACAGAAATGATAGCACATTATAAACACTGCTCTGCACTTATGTTTATCAGTAACTTTAAAAATATGAGGCACTGGGTGGTTCAGTTGGTTAAGCGTCTGCCTTCAGCTTGGGTCATGATCCGGGGATCCTGGGATTGAGCTCCGCATCCTGCTTCCTGCTCAGTGGGGAGGCTGCTTCTCCCTCCCCCTGCTCTTGTGCTCTAGCTCTCTCTCTTTCTCTCTCACATTCAAATAAATAAATAAAAACTTAAAAAGTAACTTTAAAATTATATAACTAAAAGATAAACACAATCCTATATTTGAAACTGATACCTAAATTCAAACTGCTTTGTGGTACTCAAGCTTCTAAACAGTTATACATATATAAACACCACCAAAAGTGGTGTTTGCTCAGGGAGCCTCCATTCTTACAAAGTGGTTTCCACAGAGACTCCTGCCAAGATCCATCAAAAGAAATCCAAAATCCAAACTCCATCTAATATGAAAGATAATCCTATCCGGTACCAAACATAACCCTAACTAATACAGTCCTGAAACTGTATGTTCCAAGCATGACATATACCATATGAAGTACTTCTTTCTAATATGTAACTTAACATATAGAAGTAGTAGACAGCTCCTATATTTTGGAGCTTGCTGAAATAATTTATATTTGCAAATCCTAAATCCTTATCCTGCTTACTCTGCCTTGCTCATTCCTTTGCCTGGAAATCACAATAATAGCCCTTGCTCAGGTTTTCCTATTACTCTTTTCATCCCTTGACCGACCTGGTGCTTCCCACATGGCCCTGGATGGCATAGCATACCCCTTCCTCTTAGAACCTACAAGAAATATCTTTCCTTTCCTTTTTTTTTGAGCTCTTAGTTTATTAATACTCTCATGAAAAATGTACACAATCACTACAGATAAAGTCACTGCAGAATCTTTACGCCTTCTGTTGTCCAATCTTCAGCTCACTTCTTTTTGCCAGCAACAATGTTGGCTTTTGTAGTCTCTCTGCATTTCTTCATTCTGCTCTTGGTTCCTTTTGCTGTTTTCTCAACATTTTTTCTTCATATATAGGCCATGTCTTGCAAGTCTATGTTTGGGTTTGTTATTCTTTGCATAATCCAAAGAATCATAAATCATGCCAAAACTAGCAGTCTTTCCACCACCAAAATGGGTTCTGAATCCAAATACAAAGATGACATCTGGTATGGTCTTGTGCATTTTTTGCTGTTTTTCCTGAATGTCTGTTGTCTTTCCAGGGTGAAGAGCATCAGTGACCATCTGTTTCTGCTGAAGTAGTCCATTGATCATGAATTCCTGGTCTGGATAGTTACTGATGATGGTAGCCAAGCTTCAAACAGCAAGGGAGGAAAAAACCTGTCTTTCAAATGGCAACAATTTCCTGGTCTGTTGGCCTCACTGTGTTTGAATAATATTTAAACCTATATTTTAAAACAAACATGAAGTTTATATAATTAACGAAAGATATGGTAACATCTTAACTGAATGTTACTTAGAAGTTATATATCTGTGTAGGTGGAGTACAGGGAGAATTGCAATGGTTTGTCCAATACTAGATAAATTAAGTTATTCCCAAGACAAAATGGCAAAATGAGATTCAAAGTCAATGAATTTGATTCATGCTAACTTATCCAGTAAACTGATCATTTAAAAATAAAAAAAGAACTATTTGATTTCTTTCCTTTATATAAAAGGGAAATTTAACTGTTTTCTTAGTACTTTTCAGATGTTCCTTCTGTTATAAGAAGTAAAGAGCATGGCATCTAGTTCTGTCTAGAAAAAGGTGTAACTTACAGATCCAACACGATCTCTATCAAAATCCCGCCAGGCTTTTTCTTAGAAAGAAATTTCCAAAATTTATATGGAAATACAAGGGATTCACAATATCCAAAGCAATCTTAAAAAGAACAAAGCTAGGGGCGCCTGGGTGGCTCAGTGGGTTAAAGCCTCTGCTTTCGGCTCAGGTCATGATCCCAGGATCCTGGGATCGAGCCCCACATCGGGCTCTCTGCTCAGCAGGGAGCCTGCTTCCTCCTCTCTCTCTGCCTGCCTCTCAGTCTACTTGTGATCTCTCTGTGTCAAATAAATGAATAAAATCTTTAAAAAAAAAAAAAAAGAACAAAGCTAGAAGACTTGCATTTCCCTATTTCAAGACTTGGTACAAAGATACGGTGTCCAACGTGGTACTGGCATAGAATAGGTATATAGATCAATGGAATAGAACTGAGAATCTAAAAGTAACCCCTTACATTGTGGTCAGTTGATTCCCTAAAATATTGCCAAGATAATCCAATGGGAGAAAGAACAGTATTTTAACAAGTGGTGGTGGGACACTGGATACCCACATGCTAAAGAATGAAGTTGGATCCTTTCCTTATATCACACACAAAAATTAATTCCCAATGGATTGTATAAAACTATAAAACTCTTAAATGTAGGGGTCTGAGAAACACAGAAGTATGTCTTCATAACTTTAGGGTAGGCAAAGTCTTGTTAGGTGTCTGACAGAAAAGTGAAAAGACAGGGATGCCTAGCTGACTCAGTTGGGAAAGCATGCAACTTGATCTCAGGGTCATGAGTTTGAGCCCCATTTTGGGTGTAGAGCCTACTTTAAAAAAAATAGGGATGTCTAGTGGCTCAGCTGGTTAAGCACCTGCCTTTGGCTTGTGCTGTGATCCTGGGGTCCTGGGATTGAGTCCAGCGGTGGACTCCTTGTTCAGCGGGGAGCCTGCTTCTCCCTCTGCCTGCCACTCTCCCTGCTGGTGCACTCTCTCTCTCTGACAAATAAATAGATAAAATCTTTTTTTTTTTAAAAAGTAAAAGACCATCCACAGAGTGGCACAAACCATTTTCAAATCACATATCTGATAAGGAACTTATATCCAAAATATGTAAAGAATCTTATATTTCAATAGTAAAAAGATAGCCCAATAAAACATAGGCAAAAGATATGAACAGACATTACTCTAAAGAAGATATGCATGTGAAAAGGTATTCAACATCATTAGTAATTAGGGAAATACAAATCAAAAGCACAGTGATCAAATTAAAGAAATACAATTCAAAAGAATTGCATCCACTGCAACGGCCACAGTAAAAGTGAAAATAACTAATGTTGGTGAGGATATGGTATACTTGGAACCCTCATACACTACTGGTGGGAATGTAAAGTGATGCAGTCATTTTGTAAAAAGATTGTCATTTTCTGAAACACAGAGTTGTCATATGAACAGAAGTTCTACTCATACGCCTATACTCTGGAGACATGAAAATATGTGTCCATGGGAAACTTATACATGAACTTGCAGTATTATTTATAATAGCCCCAAAATGGAAACAATTAAAATGTCTGTTAGCTGATAAATAGGTAAATCCAATGTGGTATAGTGATACAGTGAAATATTTTTTCAGTTACAAAAAGCAACAAAACACTACATTTAATGCAATGAAGTGCTACAAATGGAAAAACTTTAAAAACATTATTCTAAATGAAAGAAGCCATTCACAAAAGACCACATGTTTTATGATTTCATTTACATGAGATGTCAAAATGAGGTGAATCCATGGAGACAGAAAACGGTCATGGGGTGGAGAGTTGGTGAGAAATGGGAAGTGACTGCTAATGGGTACAGTGTTGCTTTTAGGGTGATAAAATATTCTAAAATTGATTGTGGGTGATGGTTGCACAGCTCTGTGGATATACTAAAAACCACAGAATTGTATAGTTAAGCGTGAATTGTAGTCTATGTGAAATATATTACAATAAAGCTATTTAAAAGTGTGTAACTTACTTATCTTAGATGTTTGAGTAAAATATTTGTGCCTGGGTGCCTGGGAGGCTCAGTCATTAAGCGCCTGCCTTTGACTCAGGTCCTGATCCCAGGGACCTGGGATCGAGTCCTTCATCGAGTTTCTTATTTAGAGGGAAGCCTGCTTCTCCCTCTCTCACTTCCCCTGCTTGTGTTCCCTCTCTTGCTGTGTCTCTCTCTGTCAAATAAATAAATGAAATCTTAAAAAAAAATTCTTGCCAAAGGGCATCACATTTTCACTGAATGATGGAAAGAATATTTTAAATCTAGGGTAGCCCTTAACCTTTGATATCATTTAAGTTTTGCATTATACTTTATGACATTGTAGATTATTACATGTAGGCAGTCTTTTACTTTATAATCCTGAAGTTAAGAAAATAAAAATGGTTGCTTGAGAAAAGTTATTTCCAGAAGCCAATTTTTTTCCCCAGAGAAATTGAACCTTCTAGATCTTAATGTCTACCTAGTCTAAGTTAACATGAGTCACAAATCAGACTTCTTTTTTGTTAATAAAACAAAAAGTCCATTTCCTAAATTCCAGATAGACCCCTTCACTTAGAATATTATGGGAGGGGGTGCTTCCCCTGAATCATCACTGGCTTGGTGTTTTCCCTTTTTGTCTGTGTTGATTGTCTTACCTACTCTTTTATGGTCCTCCATGTAAATGTGGAACATCCATTAAACCATCTTCTGAGAGTTGTAGGAGTAGGAAGCTGTGGAGAAGGAAAGTCTAAGACAGGAATATTGGCTATTAGAGTGTCCTTGAATTTCTCTACTATTGCTGTAAACTTCTTCAAAGGAACTTGATAAACCTTTTCAATTTGTAATTTTAGTTGTTTAGTTCTTCATTTTTTTGGGTTTTGCCTTCAGGGAGTGGTGCTGTTGTTGCTCATTCATTTTATGACACAAATATAGTAGTGACTTTAAGTCCCAAATAAAACACAAGTTATTGCACCTTGCACTAATAAGAGGTGTAGCATTTTGGTGGTCCACTTTGGATTGATTCTAGAGGGAACACATACATTGGAGTGTGTTGTCTCACCTGATTATAGAGTAACACATAATCTTTAAGTTTTGAGACAAAAATTCAGAGCAAGAGTTGATTCAACTTTATTGCAGGCTGCTCTGCCACTTGAGCCTAACGACCCCACAGGTTCAGCAGTTCCCAACGTATTTCTGGTATTTTTTTAAAAAGATTTTATTTATTTATTTGATAGACAGAGATCATAAGTAGGCAGAGAGAGAGAGGGAAGCAGACTCCCCGCCAAACAGAGAACCCGATGCGGGGCTCGATCTCAGGACCCTGAGACCATGACCTAAGCCGAAGGCAGAGGCTTAACCCACTGAGCCACCCAGGCGCCCCAGTATTTCTGGTATTTTGATGGATATGATGGAGCTTCTGGAAAATCCCTGTAGAGGATCTCAGCTCAGACTTCTGGGATTTTGGAACAAAGCAGTGCCATTTTGTGAAGACAGATACTCCCTTTCTGAGAAATAGCTCCTGATTTACTTCTTAGCCATGATAGAAACCAAAGGAAAACACACTTATCATCTGACCTCAGTTGCTTATCCTGATCTGGCTGTTATTGGATCTATGAAGCCAAAAAGTTGGTCATGCATACTGATAATTCAACATCAAGTGGAATAGTACATAGGAGATTGTGCATGAACATGTCCCGAAGGAGTAAACTGTGTGAGCAAATGGCTTGGATTTGCATGGCAGTTACTCCTGCTGTACTGATATTTTTCTCTCAACCCATATTATGGCTTCATGGGGAGTTTCCTATGACCAACTGACTGAGCAAGACTAATTTCCTTCTCAGGATTGATTTAAGGACGGTTCTGCATGATTTGCCAGTACTAATCTTAAGGTGTTTTTTAAAATTAAAAAAAAAATTTGGATGGTATATTTTACTTTATCTATTTTTAAAAAGATTTATTTATATATTTATCAGAGAGAGAGCGAGCGAGAATGCACAAGCAGAGGGAGAAGCAGGCAGAGGAAGAAGCAGGCTCCCCACTGAGCAGGGACACTGATGTGGGACTCGATCCCAGGACCCTGGGATCATGACCTGAACTGAAGGCAGATGTTTAACTGACTGAGCCAACAAGGTGTCCCATACTTTTATTAAAAAAAAAAAAAAAAGACTTAGAGAAAGAGGGAGAGGGAGATAGGAGGGCAGGGGCAGAAGGAGAATCTTAAGCAGACCCCACTTTGATCATGGAATTGGACAAGGGGCTTGATCTCATGACCCTGAGATCACAACTTGAGCTGAAACCGGAGTTGGACACTAATTGACTGCACCACCCAGGAACCCCATTTTTGTTGATTTTTGAAGCAATCTCTGCATCTGATGTGGGGCTTAAACTTAAAACTCTTGAGATCAAGAGTTGTGTACTCTATCAACTGAGCCAGCCAGACACCCTGTTAAAGTGTATTCGTTAATATTGACTTATAATTTAGACTTTGCAGTGCATCAAAAGTCAATTGTAATTGATCTTGAAAAGGAAGTGAACATCACTTAGAAAGAGATACAATGACTTATAAGGACTCAAGGTCTTACTTTCCTAAGGAGAACACAGGAACATCTGGTATGAGGTAGCAGGGTGTGTAGCAGATGGTATGAGGTGATGGTATGAGGTAGCAGGGTGTGTAGCAGAACCAGGCTAATGGGTTATTATTGTTGGCATTTTAAATATGAGGGGAAGGGTATTCATGCATGTCAAGTTTTTATTTTGATAAAGTTTAGACTCACAGAAATTTGTGAATACAGTATAGAGTTCACATAGACTCTTCACTTATCTGCCCCTAATATTAACAACTATTAAATCATAGAACAATGATCAAAACCAGGAAATTAACAATGGTGCAATACTATTAACTAAACCATTGACCTTAAAATCCCAGCAGTTTTCTCCCAGTGTCCTTTTGATGTTCCAGGAACCAGTCCAAAATACCACATTTGCATTCAGTGTAAAAATACCCTTGTTTCCTCCAATTTGTTTCCTTATTTTACCACAATTCATTTCCTTGTCTTTCATAATGTTGACACTTTCCATGAGTGTTGGTCAGGCATTTCATAGAATATCTCCTGGTTTAGATTTGTTTGATGTTTCCTCATGATTAGATCAAAGTTATGCATGGAATGTTTTGTCTTTCCCAGTGCATCATATCAGGAAGTAAATCTTGATCACTTTGTTAAGATGGTCACTGCTGGGTTTCTCCAACGTAAAATTACTAATTTTTCCCTGTGTAATTATTAAATGCTTGGGGTCAATAACTCTGAGATTATGCTAACATCCTGTTTTGCCTGCTGATTTTAGTATCCATGGTGAAACTTGCTTCCATTTGCTATGGTGTTTGCCTAAAAGGTATGTAAAATTTTTTTATTCCTTCTGTATTTGGTATATATAATTGGTATTCTTCCATGAAGAAGAGTTGTTCCTTCTCTCACATTAATTAGTATTAGTATGGAATCATGGATATTTATTTTATTTTATGAGTTATTATCTAGTACTCATTTTTTAGTTTATTTTCCATATTGCCCCAGCTTTGGCCATTGATAGTTCCTTCTGTTGGCTCTCTGTCCTATTGACATTCCTTCAAATTAATTGAAACATTTCCTGAGGCACGTGGATGGCTCAGTCAGTTAAGCATCAGCCTTCTTGGCTCAGGTCATGATCCTAGGATCCTGGGATCAAGCCCCAAATGGAACTCCCTGCTCAGCAGGAAGTCTGCTTGTCCTTCCCCTCTGCCCCTCCCCCTGCTCATTCTCTCTGTCTCTCATAAATAAATTTTTAAAATTCCAAAACCCCCACTTCCTTATTTTATCACATCATAAGATATTCCAAATTCATCCTATATTTTCCCTTATATAAGATTTTGAAGGCAGAAGAGAATCTATGGTGGCAATTTCAGGCAAATACAGGACTGATGATGAGTTCTAAATCACTCTGGTGCTGTTGGCAGCTAAAAGAGTCAGTAACAGGATGTTCATTCCCTTAGCCTTCCAGTAATTGTTGTATCAGCTTTCTATCACTACATCATAAATCACTACAAACTTAGAACTTAAAACAAATCACATTTCTTATTTCACAGTTTCTTTGGATCAGGAGCTTGAAAAGGCTTAACTGGACCTTCTGCATCAGAATCTCTCACAAAGCTGAAATCAAGGTGCTGCTCAGGGCTGGAGTTTCATCTGAGGATTGATTTGGGAAAGGTCCACTTCCAGGCTCAAGTGATTGATGACTGAATTCAGTTCCTTGTGGTCCATCAGAGGAGGGCTTCAGTTCTCAGCTGACTGCTGGCTGAAGGCCACCATCAGTACTGTGTCATGTGAACCTTTCCAACATGGCTGCTTGTTTCACCAGAGAAGGCAGGAGAGAGTGTCTGCTAGCAGGATGATGTCACAGTCTCATATAACCTATTCACCAAAGTGACCTCCTCTGATGTCCTTAGCATATGACATGTAGCTCTTGCATTTTTTGGTTAGAAGCAAGTTGTTAGATCAGTCCATATTTATGTGAAGGAAATCATGTGTGGGTGTGAACAACAGAAGTGGGGGATCAGTGAGACCATTTTACAGTGTTCCAGCAAAGTTGTGTAAACCTCTAATTTTTTTCTTGGACCATCTAGAGTAGCTTCTCTTTTACTGATGGTGTCCTGGTTGACCAGCCATCTTGTCAGGATTATATCTATATCCCTTCTGTGAACTAGCCAACTGCTGTCTGGACTAATCAAAGCTGTGAAGATCATAAAACCTGTAGCTTCCAACTTCATGCATCCAAATAATCTTTCCCAGAACACCAGGCTGTTTGGACATGCCCTCCACCTTTGAGATTCTTCAACTCTAAGAGGTGTTAGAGGCCCATTGCATCAGCAGACACTATGAGAAGAAGGCACATCAGAGGAATTCTTATCCTATAACTTCTAGTATAAGTATGTATGGAAGATTAATGTTATCTGATAAAGTGTTAGTATCCCAAATCTATAAGGAACTTATCAAACTGAATACCCCCAAAACATATAATCCAGTTAAAAAATGGTCAAGAAGACATGAATAGACACTTTTCCAAAGAAGACATCCAGAGGCTAATAGACACATGAAAAGATGCTTAACATCATTCATCATCAGGTAAATACGAATCAAAATCATGAGATACCATCTCACATCTGTCAGAACAGTTAAAATTAACAACGCAAGATTGATGGTGTTGGTGAAGAGTTGTTGGTGAGGGTGCAGGGGAAGGGGAACCCTCTTGCACTGTTGGTGGGAAGGCAAACTGGTGTAGCCACTATGGAGAACAGTATGAAGGCTCTTCAAAAAGTTAAAAATAGAACTGTCCTCTGATCCAGCAATTGCACCACTAGGTATTTATCCAAAATACAGATTCAAAGGGGGTATAAACACAGTGATGTTTACAGCAACATTATCTATAAAAGCTAAACTATGGAGAGAGCCCAAATGCTCATTGACTGATGAATGGATATAAAAGATGTGGTATACATACATAAACACACACACACACACACGAATATTACTCAGCCATCAAAAAGAACAAAATCTTGTCATTTGCAATGACATGGATTGAGCTAGAATATACTATGCTAAGTGTAATAAGCCACTCAAAGAAAGACAAATATTATATATGACTTCACTCATATGTGGAATATAAGAAACAAAATGGACAAACACACAGGAAGGGGAAAAAAGAGAGAGAGAGAGAGAAACAAACCATAAGAGACTCTTAACAATAGAGAACAAATTGAGGGTTGATGGAGGGAGGTGAATGGGGGATGGATTATATAAGGAATAGTATTAAGGAGGGCACTTGCTATGATGAACACTGGTGTTCTATGTAAGTGATGAACCACTGAATTCTACTTTTGAAACCAATATTGCACTGTGCATTAACAAACTAGAATGTAATTAAAATTTTGAAATAAAAACAAATGGTGCTGGGAAAACTGGATATCCACTTTCAGGAGAATGAAGTTGGATCCTTACCTAACACCATATACAAAAATTAATTCAAGATGTACCAAAGACTTAAGTATCAGACCTAAAACTGTGAAAGCAAAACTTAATGACATTGGCTTTGGCATGATTTCTTGGATAGGACACCAAAGGCACAGTCAGCAACAACAAAAACAGATCAGACTTCACAAAAATTTAAAATGTTGTGCATCAAAAGACTGTATATACAGGACAAAAGGCAATCCACAGAATGGGAGAAAGTATTTATAAATCATATATTGACAAGAGATTAATATCCAGGATGTCTAGATAACTTTAAAATTCAACAACAATAAAACCAAAGAACCTGATTAAGAAAATGAACAAAGGCCTTCAGTAGATATTTTTTCAAAGAATACAGATGGCCAACAAGCATATGAAAAGATGCTCAATATCACTAATAATTAGGGCAAAGCAAATCAAAACCACCACTACCTGCCACTCATTTGGATAATTACTATCTAAAGAAGAAGTAAAACCCAAACAATCATAAGTGTTAGAGGATGTGGAGAAATAGGAACCCTTGTCCAGTATTGGTAGGAAAGTAAAGTGGTGCAGTCATTGTCTACAACAGTATGGCATTTCCTAAAAAAAATTTTAAAAATTAAAAAATATATGATCCAGTAATTCAACTTCTGGGTATGCCCAAAATGTCTGAAAGCAGAATCTCAAAGAGGTATTTGTACACTCATGTTAAGGGCAACATGATTCAAAATATGGAAGCAACCTAAGTGTACACCAATGGATGAATAAATAAATAAAATGTCGTATATACATACAGTAGAATACTATTTAGCCTTAAATTGGAGGGCAATTCTGATATATGTGATGGCATGGATGAAAGAATACTTGGTGCTAAGTCAAATAAGCTAGACACCAAAAAACATACTGTATGATTCCACTTAAGTGAAATACTTAAGTCTTCAAAATCCTAGAGACTGAAAGTAGAATGGTGGTTGCCAGGGCTAGGTGGAGTGGGAAATGGGAAATTATGGTTTAAGTTATGGTTTAGGTAGAGTTTCAGTTTTACAAAATGAAAGGAGCTCTAAGGGGTGGATGGTGGTGGTGGTTCCAGAACATTATGAACATATTCAATGCAGCTGAACTACACACTTATATACAGTTAGGATGGGGGCGCCTGGGTGGCTCAGTGGATTAAGCCTCTGCCTTCAGTTTAGGGCAGGATCTCAGGGTCCTGGGATTGAGTGAGTCCCACATCCGGCTCTCTGATCAGGGGGAAGTCTACTTCCTCCTCTCTCTCTCTCTGCGGACCTTTCTTCCTACTTGTGATCTTTCTCCCTGTCAAATGGGTGAATAAAATCTTTAAAAAGATAAATAAATAGATGGTTAAGATGGTAAATTGTATGTTACTTATCACTGTTTCATTGAAGTTTCTTTCTGAGGGTTTAACTTGTTCTTTCATTTTGAGTATATTCCTCTTTGAGTATATTTGAGTATATTTTGATTGACTTTCTGTGTTGGTTTCTATGCATTAGATGAAACAGCCATGTCTCCCAATCTTGAAGGAGTGACTCTGTCTAACAGATGAATCTTATCATTCAATATTGCCCTAACTCTTGGTTGTCTCTGAAACTTTTGTAATTTTTCCAAAAAGCCTTTTTTTAAAAAAATAAAAGACTTATTTATTATTGCAGAGAGAGAGGATGCAAGCAGCAGAGGAAGAGAGACAATTGCATGCAGACTCTCTATTGAGCATGGGGCCCAATGCAGGGCTTGGTCTCATGACACTGAGATAATGACCTGAGCTGAAATCAAGAGTCGGATGGTTAACCAACTGAGCCACCCAGGTACCCCTGTCTTATTTTTAATAGCTTCTCATTGCCAGGGTATGCCAAGACCAGTCAGTGTCCCAAAGAGAAGGATCCTATCTAGCCCCTAGATTCAGGATATTTGGAAGCTAGACCCTCAGGAAATAAATGCTAAAATAAAAATATGCAAATATATACAGTCCTGTGGGGCCACAAGCGTAATTCCTGCAGACTACCAATCCAGGTGATCTAGAGATATTTCCTTGGTGGTAGTTGCCAAAATTGGGGCCCTGGAGACTAATGTGAGTTCTTTTCTTTTCTTCCTTTCTTTCTTTTTTTTTTTTTTTTTAAGATTTTATTTATTTATTTATTTGGTGGGGGGCAGTGAGAGAGAGAGAGAGAGAAGAAGAGAAAGAACTCCAAGCAGACTCTGTAGAGCCCAGAGACCAAGATGGGGCTTGATCCCATGACCCCAAGATCATGACCTGAGCTGAAATCAAGAGTCAGACACTTAGCTGACTGAGCCTCCCAGGCACTCCTGTAAGTTCCTTTTTTAGAGATACCAGTGAGCTGTAGTGAGGCAAAGGGAGAGCACAAAGATGGCATCCACTGGCCTAGTTCTCCAAGAGCAACTTTGTAGCCTCTAGATGTGTGCCAGACCTGAAACCTCTCCCTCAGGCTGAAGCCCCTGGACTAATAAATAGGCCTTTTTTTCAGAAAGACTGGAATTGCATTTCAGTCTGCTGTCTGTGCCCTGCCCTGGTTGTGGTACCCTGCCAAGACTGTCTCTCCGACTGTTATAATCCTGTGGGACACAAGAACTCAAGGAAATTAAAGATGAGACAAACAAATGGAAAGGTATTCCATGCTCATAAATTGGAAGAATTAATAGTGTTAAAATGTCCATAGTACCAAAAGCTATCTACAGATTCAGTGTAATCCCTATCAAAATACCTGAGGTATTTTTCACAGAACTAGAACAAATACTTCTAAAATTTGTATGGAACTACAAAAGACCTTGAATAACCAAAGTGATCTTGAGAAAGAAGGGCAGAGCTGGAGGTATCACAATCCCAGATTTCAAAGTATACTACAAATCAATACAGTAATCAATACAGTATGGTACTGGCACAAAAAAAGGCACATAAATTAACACAACAAAATAGAGAACCCAAATAAACCCACACTTATGTGGTCAATTAGTCCATGACAAAGAAGGCAAGAATTGTATACATTGGGGAAAAGATAATCCATTCAATGAATGGTGTTGGGAAAACAGAGTAGCTGCATGCAGAAAAATGAAACTGGACTATTTTCTTATACCACATACAGAAATAAACTCAAAATGGATGAAAGACCTAAATGTAAGACTTGAAATCATAAAGCTCCTAAAAGAAAACATAGGCAGTAAACTCTTGGACATTGGCTTTAGCAATATTTATCTGGGTCTATCTTCTCAAGCAAAGGAAACAAAGGCAAAATAAACAATGGGGACTATCTCAAATTAAAAAGCTTTTGCACAACAGAGGAAACCATCAACAAAATGAAAAGGCAACCCACAGGGTGGAAGAGGATATTTGCAACTGATCTATCTGGTGAGGGGTTAAGATCCAAAACATAGTTAAAAACTCATATAAAGCAATACCAGAAAACCCCAAACTGATTAAAAAGTGGGCAGAGGACCTGAATAGACACTTTTGTAAAGAAGACACACAGATCACCAACAGACACAAATCATCAGGGAAACAATTCAAAACCACCACCTCACACTAGTCAGAATGGCTACTATCTGAAAGTATATAATACTATACCAATTGTTGATGAGGATGTGGAGTAAAGGGACCCATCTACACTCTTGGTGGGAATGTAAATTGGTTTAGCTACTATGAAAAACAGTATTGAGTTGCATAGAAAGATTATATATAGAAATATCATATGACCCAGTAATTTCACTTCTGGGTATTTTTTGAAGAAAACAAAAACATTAATTCAAAAGATATATCCATCCCTATGTTTATTGCACCATTGTTTATAGTAGCCACGTTATGGAAACAACCTAAGTGTCCACTGATAGATGAGTGGATAAGGAAGATGTGGTGTATACATACAAAGGGATAGTACTCAGCCATAAAAAAGAATGATATCTTGCCAACAGCATGGAAGGAACTAGAGTGTATTATGCTGAGTGAAATAAGTGAAATAGGTCAAACAGAGAAAGATAAGTACCTTATGATTTCACTTATATGCAGAATCTAAAAAGCAAAACAAACAAAACGAACAACCAGAAACAGATTCATAAATACATAGAACATGATGGTTGCCAGAAGGGAGCGGGGTGCGGGGTCGGAGGATGGTGAAATAGGTGAAGGGGATTAAGAGTAACAAATCTCCAATTATAAAATAAATAATTCACTGGGATGAAAAGTAAGAAGTATAGAAAACAATGTAATAACTTTATATGATGATTGATGATAATGACAGTTATGGTGAGGATTTTATAATGTATATAATTATTGGATCACTATGTTGTACACCTGAAACTAATATAAAATTGTATGTGAACTATACTTCAATTGAAAAAATAAAGAAAATCTACAATTTAAATAAATAAATAAATAAATAAATAAATAAATAACCCAAACAGAAATCCAAGCTCATAGTTACAGAGAACATATTGGTGATTGCCAGAGGGAATAAATGGGGGCGAGGGGGCGAATAAAGAACTCTGTCTCCTTTGGTTGCAGTCCTGTGGGATCCAAGAGTGTAAGCCTCATTGGCCATTAGAGTCAGGTGATATAGAGGTGTCCCCTTGGCAGCAGCTGCAAAAATCAAGGTGTTAGAGGAGAGTATAAGTTTCCTTCTGGGAGATACTGGTGAGCTGGAGCAAGGCAGAGGAAATGCATCAAAACTGTGTCCACCAGCTTCCATTCCCTGCTGGCACCTTAGTGGGTCCCTAGTTGTTTGCTAATCCAGAAGCCTGCCCATCAGGTTGGAGCTCCAGGATGAGCAAATGGCCTCTTTCACAGAAAGACAGGGGCTGTGTTTCAGTCTGCTGTGTGTGCAGTGCCCTTGGAGTGCCAAAAACTCTGATTGTTACAGTCCTATGGCACCTGGCACCAGAAACCCCCTCTGGCTTCCAGAGTGAGGTGATCAAGAGGTGTCTACTAGGCAGTAACTGCAAAAACCAGGGCACGAGGCTCATGTAAAAGTTCCAGATGGGGAGCTCCTGGGGTTCTGGAGTGTGGTAGAGAGAGAGTGAAGATGGCATCTGTTGGCTGGAGGCAGAGAGAGAGAAAAAGGATGGTGTCCGCCAGAGAGCCGGCTGCTAGATATGTGCTAAATCATATGCCTTTTAGGCTGACACATTGAAGTTAGCAAATGAGCCTCACTCACAGAGAGCCTGGGTGCCTCTTGATCAACTGTCTCTGTGCAGAGCCTGGGGTTTGTAAACACTTTAAGAGCCATTTCTTAGTTTTGTCTAGCCTTGTGAGTTTTATGGTCACAAGCCTCATTGGTTTTCAGAACTAGATATATTGGGGGCTTGTCTCTCAGGATTAGGTCATAAAAATTGGGATACCCAATGTGAGGTTCAAGTCCTTTGCTTCTTGGGGAGAAACTCCAGGTTTTGAGTTTCCTTCCGAATCCTTCCCAGTTGAGTTCCCTCCCTGGTCACTGTGCCAGGGATGGGGTTTATCGTGAGATTGTGCCCCAGCCTCTCCTACCTGCTTTGATGTGGGCCTTCTCTTATTGGCCCTACATGTAAAAGTCACTCAGTCACTTTTAATTGTTCCCCCCCACAGAAGAAGTTCTTTAATATGTAGTTGTAGATTCGGTGTGTTCCGGGGAGCAGGTGAGTTTAGGATCCTCTTAAGTTGCGATCTTGAACCAGGACCTGGTAAATTCATGATGTCTGTATTTTATTAAAATAAAAAAATGTCGAGAAAATGATAATGACTGCAAAAGTAAGGACAATGTTCTATCTTATTCCTAGTAAACCTACAAGTGTTTCAGGGCTGTGAGGAGCCAGCACAAAGCTAAGACCAGTTAACAACTGACACAGCTGCTGGTGGGTCCCCACAGGACCTGAGAAATAGGGGCTCGAATGCCAGGATAGCATGCTGAGGGTTTGATGGTGTCTTTATGGGGACATGCCCACAGTTTTGGCTCTTGCTGTAGAGTAAGTGCAATAGAGAGATAGGATATTTGGAGACAGTGTGTGACAACCTCTTATAACAGCCAATGAAGTAGAAGTTGATAGTATCTAATATTAATGAAACTTCTTAATATTAAAAATGCCATGAAACATGTGTACTGTCTTTTACTGGACAATTCTAGGGAACCCCTAGCTAGGCCTGATATTCCTTTTTTTTAATGTTAAAATAAAATTTTAATAGATAAAGATTCTTATTACACTGGAGTACAATAAATTAGACCACCACTTTAAGGTAGTCCAGGAGAGAGAAAAATAAAAGGGACATTCAATTGAAGTATACAACTATCACCTTGACAAAAAACGTCAAAAAAAAAGAAGTTTTCAATTGAGAAGTTAATCTAATAAGGAGAAACAGATGACAAAACACCGCCCCCCCCAATCAGTGAAGATACTGCATTTATTGTATTGGAGAGAAAGAAAAATGTGGACCCTCAACATAAATGTTAAAGGGATGAAAATAAGAAGCAAATTATACCTCCAAATAAAGAAACTTTTCCAGTGAAACATATTTAAACTAGTTTATGTATTCAGTAAAGATTCAGTCATATGTACTTAAAGCCCCACAGTGTTCTAGGCATAGGGAATTTACAGTTACAAACAAAACAAATGGAATATCTGCTCTTAGGGAGTTTAAATTCTTGGAGAGAGTGGGTGGAGACAGATCATATGTGCTGTCTAGAAGAAACCTACTCTACAGATAAAATCAAAGTGGGTACATTAAAATTAAATGATCAAAAAAGATATACGATGCAAACACTAAAAACAAATGATAAACAAAAACCTCAGCTGTATTGGCATCATTAATATAAAAAATATGTTTCAGAACAAGGAATATTAGCAAAGATAAAGAGGGATATTATGTTATGGTAAAGTGGTCAACTCGTTAAGAAGACATACCAATGTTAAGATTTCTGCACCTAGCAATGGAGTTTTAAAACACATGTAGCAAATAGTGAAAGAACTAAAAGGAGAAACAGATAAATTCACTATTATAGTTGGAATACATATTCCCAGGTATTGATAGGAAAAGAAATAGAAATCTATAAGCATATAGAAGTCTTGAAGAAACAGAAAATCTATAAGCATATAGAAGTCTTGAAGAACACCATCAACCAAATTGACGTACTGGGATTTAGAGAATACTCCATCCAGCTAGAACAGAATACACAGAACACACATTATTTTCAATGGCACATTGAACATTTACCACTCTAGATCATATTGTGGACCATAACGCAAACTCTAAACAATTTAAAATGATTGAAATTACACAAATTATGTTTTCAAGGCACAATGGAGTTAAATAGAAAGCCATTTAGACAGTCTTTAAAATATTTAGAAATTAAAGAACATATTTATAGGGGAGCCTCGGTGGCTCAGTGGGTTAAGCCGCTGCCTTCAGCTCAGGTCATGATCTCAGGGTCCTGGGATCGAGTCCCACATCAGGCTCTCTGCTCGGTGGGGAGCCTGCTTCCCTTTCTCTCTCTCTCTGCCTGCCTCTCTGTCTACTGTGATCTCTCTGTGTCAAATAAATAAATAAAATCTTAAAAAAAAAAAGAACATATTTATAAATAGCCCATTGTCAAAAAGGAAATAAGGGAATTTAGAGATCATTTAGAACTGAATGAAACTAAAAATGCAAAGTATCAAAACTTGTCGAACATAGCTAAAGTTAAGTTAAAGGGATATTTAGAGCATTAAGAAGAAAGGTCTCAGATAAGTTATGGAGGGTTCCCTCAAAGCTAATACGAGATGGCCTGAGGCCTAAGGGAAGATTCTACATAAAGAACTACCTTTACCATTTGGGACACCAGGGCCAAACTGTGCTGAAGCAGGGGCACAGAGGAAGTTCTGCCCAGGCTGATGCCCCTATGGTACAAGCTGGGTTCATGCTAAGGAAGATGAGTGTGAGTTCTGCAGAGGAAGAATAGGGAATGGAAGAGCTGGCCTGGAATGGAAAATAACTCAAGTGGTAGGAGGCCCTTCCAAGGCCCTGTGGTCAACATGCTGCTGCATTATTTTAATGCTGTGTGGCCAGAGCTTTGCTTCATCACAGGAGACGTGCAAGCTGCTCATCACCAGCACTGCACAGAGCTCAGTGACAGCTACCTGGCGAAAACTGCAGCTAGATCCAGATCTGCACTACGGATTTGCTGTGTGTCACCTTCAGGTTTTCCTTTTCATATCTAATAAATAGATAACAAGTCAAGACTGACAGGGATC
The DNA here is from genome assembly GCF_030435805.1 of Mustela lutreola. Lineage (NCBI taxonomy): Eukaryota > Metazoa > Chordata > Mammalia > Carnivora > Mustelidae > Mustela > Mustela lutreola. Next base: position 96,710,984 of record NC_081292.1, read on the forward strand.
TGATTCTTTCTTATCTTTAGTACTCTTCTGAGTTTAAACCTGAGTCCTGTGTGCTATTGTGGGTACCCAGATTTATGTAGAAATGTTAAAACACTATCTGGAAAAACAAATGTCTCTTTGAAATCTGTGGAGAAGGTACCAGATGGAATCTTATAAGGCTCTTGCTCTCAAAAGCCCTGCATCTAAAACATCCTTAAGTATGACTTAAAAAAAAATCATTCAGCAATCCTAGTCTTTGCTATTGATAAAATGTACATGTGTAAGCATACATCTGTGTGTTAGTGTGGTGGGCAGAATAACGGTCCCCAGAGTTGTTCACACTCTAATCCGTGGAATCTGTAAATGTTAAAAGGCAAAAGTGACTTTGCAGATGTGATTAAGGGTATGGACCTTGAGACAGGGAGATTATCCAAATGAGTACGATCTAATACATGAGTCCTTAAAAGTGGCAAACCTTTCCAACTGCAGTGGTAGAGACACAGCAATAGAAGAATCAGAGAATGGGGAGGATTCGGTGCCCTGTTAATGGCCTGAACTGTAGGGGGCAACGTGCATGGACCAGAGAGAAGCCTCTAGTGGCTAGGAGCAGCCTGAGATGACAGCCTGCAAGGAAATGGGGAGCTGAGGCCAACAGCCCCAGGGAATTGAATTCTGCCAAAGCCTGAATGAGCAAAAAAATGGGTGGGTGTTTCCCTGGAGCCTCCAGAGAGGAATTCAGCTCTCCCGGCATCTTGGTTTTAGCCAGCAAGATCCATGTTGGATTTTTGATCCATAGAACAGTTAGATAATAAATTTATGTTTCTTTAAGTTTGTGGCAGTTTGTTCTATCAGTAAGAGAAAACTGATACAAGTAAGAAATCATACACTGCATCTACTTAAAAAGTGAAAGCTTTCTGAATCAGTGTTTTCTAACCTGTGGACCACAACCCATTAATCTGTGGGCTGTAACAAGTATCAGATTTTTTGAGGTGTCCTTAATTATGTCTCAGTAAAAAAAAAGAAAAAGAACAGAAAATATCACAGTGCATTTCAGAGATCGTTACCCAAAACTGTACCCATCGTGAAAAATATTGACACCAATTGTGACAAATTAGTGAGGAAGAGAGACAGTATAAGGGATGAAGTACATGGGCTACAAATCATGTTTCTAGCTCTTGTTTTACTGATGTCACTTGATTCAGTAGTAAATGACAATTCTTTTTACCATTATCTAAATGGAAGAGGTGGATTTGTAGGGTTTAATTTTACTTTTATTGTAATTTATATCTGTGACATGCAGGAGAATTTTACCTGGAGTTAGTAAGTATGAGATTTCCCACCGAGCTAATTTATGAACATTCATGTAAGTTTCAACCAAGCATAGTAACTTTGTTCTTGAGGATTCTGGGATGGAATGAATTTGTGAACAGTCATTAAACAAAGTTATTCTTAATTTTTAGTTTTTGTATTGTTGAATTCCCCCCTCTCCAACCAGGGTTGTATATACATATGAATAGAATAATACTTGATATGAACTTCGTAATGGTTTTATATGATTGAATGTGCAAGTATAAAGTTTTGTTTCATGAACTATTTTCCACTTTTGTAGATATGCTTATCAGCTCCAGGTCAGGATGTGAAATGTGCCACTGTGTGTTGCAGTCTAAACATTGTTCTGGATTGGTTCATTAGAATGCAGTTGCTATGGATAAACCTAATATCATGATCGAACAATCTGTGGTGTTGGGATCTTTTTGTTTTTGTTGTTACAAGACTGCTTACAAAGACAAAATATTAAGAAAAAAAATAATTCCCAGTGAGCAGAGGGTTTGTTTTCAAGGTATCCTTGAGATACACGCCACAAGCTAGCATGTGGGGTAGAGATTCCTCAGAAACCACATAAAACAATCATGGAACTTCTCCCCTCCAAACCTCTATTTCTGATCAGAGGAATAAGGATACAATTTCGAGCTGCTCTTTAACCCCAGCAAGGGGATCCCTTGCCCATCCAACTTCAGGTCAGTCTGGGGTGGTGTCCTCAGGGCCACTCTGTGTGTACTGGCACAGGGCCACACTGCTTTGTGGCCTTGGGCTGTGTAACAAATTACACCAAAACACAATCCATTAAAAAAAAAAGAAGAAGAAAACAAACATTGTCTTTCATAGTTTCTGTAAGTCAGGAATTAGAGAGTGGTTTAAGGGGGGTGATTCTGGCTTAGGATCCTTCCCCAGGTCAGAGTTAAGGTATGGACAAGGATTGAAGTCACTTGACAATAGGAGGACCCAATTCCAAGAAGGTGCAAAGCTGATTCTGGTTGTTGGTTGTAAGCCTCATTTCCTGCTCATGGAGATGTCTCCTTGGGGCTGCTTGAGTCTCAACACAATGTGGCAGTTGACTTATCCCAGGGTGAGTGATGCAAGAGAAAGCAAGTTGGAAATTGCAATGTCTTTCATGACTTAACCTCCAAAGTTATACTCCGTAATTTCCACACTATCCTCCTGGTAGTGCAGGTCATCCATGTTCATTGTGGGAGGGGACCACACAGGATGTGAGTACCAATAAGCAAGAATCTTTGAAGCTCATTTCCAAACCTCCTCACAACCTCCTGAAGCAATCTGATATACAGAGTGGACTATTTTACTTTATTTTAGCAGAGTAAAGACCTAAATTATAGTTACCAAGAGGAAATTATTCAAGTTTCTGTAAAAATATAATTGAAGTCAGCCCAGGAGTAAGAGGATGAATGGATATTGAATTGAACCTATATTAAAAGAACAGTAAGAAATCATTATGACATGGATAACTTATTGAAGAATCCTAAAGCAGAGAAATGCTTAGAGAAAACCAAAACTTGGAAACCCCTCCCGTTCCAAATGCCAAAGGTTTGAGTGATAATTGGAAATTTTACCTCCACCTGCTGTGTGAAAACACACCAAGTGGTGACCCCTGACTGTTGTACATGCTGTTCCTCTGGTACATCCAGGTGATAGAGGTGGTCTGGCTAAGATGGATCAGGGGAAGTTAAAGTCTCCCAGGGAACTATTAGTGTTCTCAGTTTGGAGAGAGTTCAGCTGAGCTTCTCCCAGGAGGAGTGGGGAGGGAGTGGCGATGAAGAAAATCAATTCTGCGTCTGGAGGGTTTTCTCACTCAGGACCATGAGCATGACATGCATGTTACAGAGCTGGTGAGCACCAGGGCTGATCCCTGAGTGCTGAGAGATGGTAGAGCCTACTCATCCCAGAGCTATGATTACCGTGAAGATCAATCAGGCTTCTCTTTAGACCTGAGGGGGCCATGGCAAGCCAGTCTGTGGAATTAGGTTTTATTTGGGGGAGAAAGTAAACCTTGTCTGTACATGTGGACCTCACTACCCACATGCTACTGTCCTGCAAACCGGTCAAGCTATTGCTCCAGGCTCACAAGTGGGGACACATTTTAGATGTTGCCTTTTGGATCTTCATCTGCATATTCTTTTGTCTCTTCTTTTCCTCTACTTTATTTGCCTACATATTTAAAATATGTTTTGAGAATAAGTTTACTTTTTGTAGACAAGTAATGTAACAAGTTTTAAAATTTAAAGGGTGTAAGAGTGATATAAAGGATATTGAATGACAGTTTTCCTCCTATCCTGTGGTGTACATTTACAACTTGCTTTCAGAAAATGTGATCTCATGTAACAATGTGTGTCAACTATACTTCAATTAAGAAAAAAGTTGTAAGAAGGAAAAAGAAAAAAGCAGCCTCCTTCTCTAGCAGGATAGCTTGGGCTTCTCTGTGGGAAGTTTGGATCCTGAGAGTGAAAGCAAAAGCAGAAACTGCCAGGCCTCTTAAGGTCTGGGCTTGGAAGTCCCAGGCCAAAATGTCACAGCACTCTTTAGGTCAAAGCAAGTCACGAGGACAGTCCAGATTTAAGGGGTGAGGTGATAGACTCTTCCTCTTGATGGAAGGAATGGCAAAATCACATTGCAATAGGGAGGCATGATTCAGTGAAGGGAACACTGTATAAATCAGATGGCACCAGGTGTCCCTGTTGCCACAGCCCAGGGGCACAGGCCTGCTAAAGGACCAAGACCTCCTAATAGGATTGCAGAATGGAATAGAGAATGCTTGCCCTCCTATCGACCTTACCAGCACATCAGTAAGGTTCCTGTATAATAATGTAGATTATAGCCGACAGAACTATAATGATTAGGCTCTATTTAAGAAGTAGTTTCTAAGGAAACCCAGGGGAGTTAACAGGGGAGACAAAAACAAGGACATTAGAGGAAATGGACGTCTCTGACATGTACAGCTATGGCAAAAAGTAAACACAGCATACCTGATAGCCAGAAAAAAACACAAAACTCCACACTGAGGCCTAATTACCTCAGTGCGTTTTACCCAGTACATAATTATGGGTTTTAAGCAAAATTTACAGGCATACAGGCAGAGATTTTGGAATTATGTGGGATCTTTAAAGTAAAGATTTAATTAATTAAATTAATTAAGTGGGATCTTTAAAGTAACTTTAACGAGTTAAGGGCTCCAATGGAATGAGTGGACAACACACAAGAGCTTCTCTCTGTGTCCTCACAAGATGTAAGTGCAGGGGAGCTCTCCTCTGGGAGATTGCGGCACTAATCTCATTCATGAGGGCTCCACTCTCATGACCTAATCACCCCCCCAAATCCCCACCTCTAAATACTATCATGCTGAGGGTTAGGTTTGAATATATGAATTTTGGGAGGACACAAATATTCAGTATATAGCAGGTGGTGAAAAGTTCAGTGGTTGCCATGGTTTTGGGGGAGAAATGTAGAGGTGAAGCATAGGGAGTGGTATTATTTGAGTGGTAAAATTATTCTGTATGAAACTGAGGGTAGATACATGCTTTTATGCATTTGTGAAAACCCGTAAAATTGTGCAATGCTAAGAGTGAAACTTGATGTAAATTACGGACTTTAATTAATCACAACTTATCAATATTATTTTTACGATGTGAGTTTGGAGAGTCCTTTATATATTTTATATATTTTATATACAAATGTTTTGTCAGATATGTGGTTTGGAATGATTCCCAATAATCCATTGGAAGGCTATAATCCTAATGTATTACACTAATACAAGATGTTAACAACAGAACAAATTCCCTGTCAGTTATTGGGTGCTGGGTTATGATGGGTATATGGAACTATATGAACTATCCACTTAATTATTCTGTAGAATAAAAATCATACTAACAATAAAGTTTATTAATTACTTTTGAAAGTCTGAGTCTCACTTTTCTCATTTTATGAGTGAGTAGATTACTTCTTATATTTTTTCCATCTTTCCATCTAACATTTATGATTTTCCCCTTCTAAATATACTTTATTTTTTGAAGCAGTTTTAGATTCACAGAAAAACAGAACAGAAAGTAGAGTTCCAGTATACTTCCTGTACCCACAGAAGCACAAGTTCCCCCATCATCAATATCCATAGTGATACATTTGTTATAATTGATATACATAAACTGACACATTCTTATCACCCAAAATCCATAGTTCACTCCTGGTATTGTACATTCTACAGGTTTGACAAATGTATAATTACATGTATTCACCCACAGAATATCATACAGAATAATTTCACTACCCTAATAGCCACCAATTGATCCCTCCTTCTCCTTAACTCAAGGGACATATTTGTGGAATAGTTCTGTATCTTGATTTTGGTGATTACACAAATTTACATGTGATAAAAGGACAGAACTATACATACAGCTTATACGCATGTCAATTTTTGGGTTTTGATATTGTGATATATTTAAGATATAATCATTGGGGGAACCTGGGTGAAGGGTCAATGGGACCTCACTGCACTATCTCTGCAACTCTTGTGATTCTGTACTTCAAAAAAAAAACCCCAAAATGTTTTATTTTACAAATAAAATACTGAAATTTCTGAGAAAGCTTGGGAAGAGAAACCCAACTTTCTTAGAAGCTTTGCAGTATCACATGGTTGTATGTTATCAACTAATCAAACAATGTTGTTCATAGCAGAAGACCAAGTTAAACCAAAAAAAGTGAAAACCCAACTCCATAATGTGGTGAATTAAAAAACAATTCTTTTTACAGAAGCATCACCTGAAGTGATTTGAAGACTAGAAAACACACAATGGAACGCTAGTAACACAAAAGCTCCCTCAAGAAATGCATTTTAAAACGCTCGTTTTCATTCCATAAAATTATTTTAACTCCTTATGTTCCAGTGAAGAACAGAAAACCTAAAAGGTAGGAATCTCCAGCACAATACAGACATACAGCTATTAGGTTTAGAAGTGTTTTTAGTTCTTGTTCTGGCATTCTGAGGAAGGACTGTGTTTGTCATAAAATCAAGAGTCAGTCAAACTTTTACACTTTTCATGTACTTTATTTTTATTTTATTTTTTAAAAAATATTTTATTTATTTATTTGACAGATAGAGATCACAAGTAGGCAGAGAAGCAGGTAGAGAGAGAGAGGAGGAAGCAGGCTCCCTGCTGAGCAGAGAGCCCGATGCGGGGCTCGATCCCAGGACCCCGGGATCATGACCTGAGCCGAAGGCAGAGGCTTTAACCCACTGAGCCACCCAGGCGCCCCACTTTTCATGTACTTTAAATGTATTATTATTTTTTTTTTTAGGATTTTATTTATTTATTTGACAGATAGAGATCACAAGTAGGCAGAGAGGCAGAGAGAGAGAGAGGAGGAAGCAGGCTCCCTGACCAGCAGAAAGCCCGGCTTGATTCCAGAACCCCGGGATCATGACCTGAGCCGAAAGCAGAGGCTTAACCCACTTTGACTTAGTTAAAACTATATATTCCAAAGAGGTATTCATTTGTGGGTGGGTAAATTGATTTGCCCCGTGTCACATATTCTAAAACAATTCTGCAGTGATTCATTTGCGCTCCGCGCCCCCGCTCAATCAAAGGACAAAATAGTCCTTGCACAGAAGTTGTCGCTGCCGGTATAAGCTAAATCGTCTCACAAAATTGAAAAAAGTCTTCCTTTCCCCACGCCCCCAGGAACGGTAGTTACCAAGATTTAGAGGTTAAGATAAAGTCCAAGTTGCTCAGAAACATTAAGCAATTTTGTTCCCTTATTGTGCAGCAGTTCTTTTAATATAAGGGTTTAAGGCAGTAGACTCTGAAGTGTCCTACAGTTCAACTCGGAAAAGTGGCTTAAACTGGTATCCGGCTTCATCACCTGATACGGTTTTTGGGTCGCAGTGATCACTCCTAGTCCCATTCCCGAGGTCTTCAACGTGCTGTCCTTCCCAACGGCGTTACACAAAGGCGAGCAAAGAGGGAGGTGGTGCTTCCTCGGATACAAGATGGTGGCCAAGCGACGATCTAGGCTGCCTCAGCCGGGGCTCGGTAGCCGGAAGTCCTCCGGCTCTCGCCATTAGGAAGCGGAAGTAAGAAGTGGCCTGCGGCTGGGCTATTGCTCTGCGAGACCGGCTTGAGGGGAGCCGCGGGAAAGGCGCGTGTCGGCCGCTCACTGGCGCAGTCGCTGCCGCCGCCGTCACCGCCCCGCCCCGGCGTTGTCGCTGGCATCGTCGCGGACGAGGCGCGGGCCCAGCATGGGCAGGAAGGGGGACGCGAGCGGCGCGTGTGCCGCGGCTGCGCGGCCGGTGACAGGTACGCCTGGCTTGGCGTGGGGAGGTCTCGTGGACGGGGAGAGGGTCTGGGACGCGAGGCGACCCCGTGCCCCGGTCACCTTGAGCTTCCGCTTCTTTCCTGACTCAGTTTCTCTTTCCGTGCCCCAGTCCTGTCCTTTTTGCGCGTCCCCCCAGTGGTCTCTGGACAAGCATCAATTCTGCGGGAGTGACCACGGACTCTCTTAAGCGGTTTTGAGTCTTCAGTGAAGAGCTTTTAGCCCAGTGTGCCCAAGTGCAGAAGGAGGTGGGGGAAGTGCCCTAACCTGAATTTAGATCAACCCTGACCCCAAGTAGGTTGAGAACCAGCAGTTTGCAGGACTCTGATTGGGGAACGACTTCATTTTTTTTTTTTTTTTAATAGATTTCTGTTTTCCCTAAAATGAATTAAAGTAATGCATATTGGTTGCCGTTTTCATTTAAATACGAGGATCTGTTGGCTGGAGATTGGATAATCCGGTTTCACTTTTTGTGGGACCTGTCAGAAGAATAAGATCTGCATACATCGCCAATAAGTTATGGATGTCAACAGTTCTTCGTTGGCCAATCTCCGGATTGTTTTGCATTTCTTGCCAGATTTGAGAACTAGCATATTTTGTTAATTTGAAGTCCGGAGGTCTTATACCTTACTGTGCTACACTATCTTAGAAACATTCATCGTGCACTTGCTGGCCAGTACTATGTGATGTCTGAAACATTTAAAATAGTTACTTAACACACAAAATTTGGGATGATTGTAGCCTTTCCACTTGGCCTGCTTTTGACAAACTTGACACTTTTTTTTTTTTTAAAGATTTTATTGATTTTTACAGAGAGAGAGGGAGAGCGCGAGGGAGCGTGAGCAGGGGGAGGGGTGGAGGGAGAGGGAAAAAGAATCTCAAGCAGGCTCTGTGCTGAGCCTGAAGGGGAAGCCTTGATCTCTGGACGCTGAACTCATGACCTGAGGGGAAATCAAGAGTCTGAGCCTAACAGACTGAATTGAAGCACCTAGGTGCCCCAACACTCATTTTTATTAAAGGAAATAAACATTGCTTCCTACAGTAGGATGGCAGCGTTTTTTTTTTTGTTTGTTTGTTTTTTTTTAGGATGGCAGCTTTATAGTGCATGTTTAGCTTAAAAGGAAGAAATTAAACTACGCAGAAAATTCTGTTAGATCTTCTCTGCAGTTACCAGTGATCATTTTCATACCAGATGAATAGTAACTACTTAAAAAAATTGGATTTATGGGGTTCACAGCAAACGGTCTTGCTAATAGGTATAAATGCATATTAAGTTTAATTATTTGGAAAGTAAATTTATTTCTCTAGAAGAGTCCTTCCTAATATTTTTCCTCACTGTTAATCATGTATGTTGAAGCTCAGGTGGCTGTCTGTAAGCTTGCATCGTGCACGTTGTTTTTTTAAGTTTGCCAGCTATTATCTTCAGTTTAGAAATGGAAGAAGTTGGTGATTTAGAATTTTATGCCTCCTCTGTTTTCCAGAAAGTGAAAAGTGTTTGCCATAATACAGTTTTTATTAATATTTCCAATATCCTACTGTAGATCAATGAGTAAGAGATAGTCATTAATTTAAACTAAGGAGAATGGGCCAGACTGGATCTTAAAGATAGTACATTTGGACTGAGGACTTATTTATTTTTATTTTTTAAAAGATTTTATTTATTTATTTATCAGGGAGCACAAGCAGGGGGAGCAGCAGGCAGAGGGAGAGGGAGGAACAGTCCCGATTTGGGACTCGATTCTGAGACCCTGGGATACTGACCTGAGCCACCCAGGTGCCCTGGGCCTAGGACTTATTAAAGAATGTTTTTAATTTGCCCACCGTGCCACAAGCACTATGCCTATGATCATGAAATGCCACATTGTAGATTCTGACAGCTATTATTTCTCACATTATTCATATTTACTAGCAACATTTAAGGACCACTAGGATCAAGAGTGATAAGATTCTCATACAAAGGCATCAAACAAAAGGCACTTCAGTGAAGTTCTTACTTCTGCTTCTCTGAAACAGTCTTTTCCTGTAGTTTTACCTGTGGCATCAAGGATGTGGGGTCTGGGTGGGAGAGCTTTTCTTTAAGGTTCACTTTTCTCTGTCATCTTAATGGTGCTATACCTTGCCCCAAGAACTCTGTCCCTTTAAAAAATAGTTTAAGGGGGTGCGCCTGGGTGGCTCAGTGGGTTAAAGCCTCTGCCTTCAGTGCAGGTCATGATCCCATGGTCCTGGGATTGACCCCCACATTGGGCTCTCTGCTCAGCGGGGAGCCTGCTTCCTCCTCTCTCTCTCTCTCTCTCTGCCTGTCTCTCTGCCTGCTTGTGATCTCTGCCTGTCAAATAAATAAATAAATAAATAAATCTTAAAAAAAAATAGTTTAAGGGAATCTCTGGGTGAGTCTTGGTGCCTAGAGTTTTCATTTTAACCCTTCTTAAGTCTTAAGCTTTTTGTAGCATCTTTCCTCTTGTCACACTCCTTTCTATTTGCTTTCATTCTTTCTTTAATGAATGATGGCCTGTGTTTATTTCATTTTGAGCACCTCTTGTGTACCCGGCATTATGCTAAGCATGTGGCCCTTGTAGACGAAGCTCCCTGCTCTTGCGGAGCTCACATTCTGTCCCTGAGGCAAGCCCGTCAGGCTAGTTGGTCAGTTTGCTTTGGTCCCAACTTCAGGCTGGCATGCTTGGTTTCAGGTTGAAACTGTGTCTTCTCAGCCACCTATATCCCAAGGACTCTGTCCCTAGAAAGTCCTTGGACTTGTGTTGATTCTCACAAGAAAGCTCTTTGCTCAGTCAGGGTCTGCACAGTATGAATTCTTACCTTCCAAAACCAGAGATAGCATGGTATTGTAGAACTTAAAAACAGGCAGATGTGGGTTCCAAGCATTGTTGTTTATTAATATTAGTCAAGTTCCTCAGCTTCTCTGAGGCTGGGAATGATAACGTTTCATGCATTATGCAGCAAGTCTATAGGTATCTCCTGTTTTCCAGGCACTGTGCTATTTGCTATGGTGAACAAAGTAGTCATGGCTGCCACCCTTTAGAAACTACAGTCTCCTGGGTAGTTGTGTGGAGGGACTAGATATCATGGTATATGCAAAGCACCTGACACTGTGCTGGGCCCAGAGCAATGGCTCAATAATCTTAATGCTTCCTGGGGGACCTTTTGTCACTCCCTCTTCCCTCATCACTCTATGCATGCAGCCTGCCTGGGATTATTGGCAGTGGTGTCCAGTTTCTAGTCCAGAATTACTACTTTTGGGACTACACATCTAGGCCCCTTGGGGGCAAATTGTAAACAGAACTATAGTATAGTAATGCTAACATAGTTCATATATTCTGTCTCCAGTTTAAAAGTTTTGTGACTTTGCGGGGGCGGGGGGATTTTTTCCCCTAACCACAGAAAATGTATTTCCAAGACATTTTTTTTAAGCCCATGTAATAACGATTTATTATTCTGTAATTTAGAAAGTGGTTTCTTACAAGAACGTCTTTTATTAGAACAGTTAATTCTGGTGTAGTACTTGGCACTTGAGAGAGTAATTTTCATGTTGCTTTTTCATTCTCAGAATGTCCTGGTGTGGCAGATACTGATATTTCTATTTCAGAGTCTGGGAGACCAAGGGCCAGAGAAGTTACTAGGGAACTTCCTTGTGGTTAAACTGCTAGTAAGTAGCAAACTCAGTAATTTGTCAGAAGTCCCTGACTCTGAAAGGTTCTTTCTTTTCACTAGCCAAGTTTTTCTGTCATACAGAGCAGGTTTCTGAGGCTGTAGTTCTGGGACCTGTAGGGGAGGAACTAAGGAGGGAAGAACTAAGAGTTCTTGAGTAGTCTGAAGTTGTATGTAAAATTTTTGGTTCTTGCTTGCTCCTCTGTAGGAAATGTCAGTAACTTTTGTTGCACTCTGAAAGGGCTACCTCCGCACCCCCAACCCTCACCCCATCCAGAAATCTGCTAACAAGTTTCAGTGTCGGGGTCTAGGTGGCTAGCCCCAGTCTTTATAAATGTTGGCTATTTATTGGTGCTTATTTATAAATGGGATATTAATTAGTCAATTAAATCAATTAAGCTGACAGTGTCTGAACTAAAAACTCTTAAAAGTAACTTTTTTATTTGGTTTAGTTTGATTTTGACCATTTGTTCTTTAGAGATACTGTGTATTATGTGAAGCAGGCTGTGGCACAACTGTTAATGCTTTTTGTAAAAATAGGGTACTGACTGATCCTCCAAGCAGTAGCTTTTTTAATCAGTATCTCAAGGAATTGGGGTGAGTCTGGTGTGAGCCTCTCCGACCGAACACTAGCATGCAGAAGCACAACTTTGCTTTGGTGTTTCTCACATATTCAAGTCTTCTTTGGATTCACATTCAAATGGGTGGAACTTAGATGCTGACTTATACGGCCTGGGGGGAAGTCTGATTAGGGTTCAGTGAGGCTGACCTCTGAGATGAAAAATCAGGCCAAAGATGCCTAGAGCTGGAGTCTTTCTGAAATGATGTTGACACCTCAGTGTGCTTGAGGAGGTTGCTGCTGGGAGTTAGGAGGCCTGCATTCGATGGCTGTGCCAATTTACCAGTGATTCCATCTTCCTTATTTTGTAGATAGGGACCCATGATTGAGTTCTAACATTCTTCATTCAGAATGGGATTTGCATTTACACTCAAGACCCATCTGTTAGCCCTCTGGGGCTGCTGTGACAAAGTACCAAACTGTGTGGCTAAGAGCAATGACGGTTCCTTGTCTTCAGTTTTGGAGGCCAGAGATTCTAAATCAAGGTGTCACAGGACCATATTCCCTCTGAAATCTGTAGGGGAGGGTCTTTCTTTGCCTCTTCCAGCATTTGCTAGCCCTAGGTGTTCTGTTCTGTGGTTTGCAGTATAGTTTCAGCGTTTGCCTGTCTTCTCTGGCATTCTCCCTGTGTCTGTTCACATGGTGTTCCCACTGCATGCCTGTCTCTCTGTCCACATTTTCCATTTTTTTATAACACCAGTCTTTTTGGATTTGGGCCCACCCTAATGACCTCATTTTAACTGGATTTCTTCTGTTAAGACCATTTCCAAATAAGTTTGTATTTTGAGGTGCTGGGTTAGGACTTTTGGGGGGACACTATTAATACCCATCATTTACATTTTCATCTGCCTCAGCTTTGTTTACTCTTATGGTTCATAAAGTATGATTGTGTGCTCCCTGCTGTGCTACCAACTGATTTAGACCTGTGTATAGTTTAGGCACCCCACGATGGGATGGAGTCTTTATAGGAAAGAGTATATGATCGACACCTTTAGTTATATATCAGTCACTCAGCAAGTTGAAACCATGGAGAGATTAGGTGCTGTTAAATTTCAGAAGCATTTCCATTTCTGTAATTTTCATGTTACTTTGTGTCTCTAAGTATTAAGATTCAGGTTTAAACATTTCTTTGTGGCAAAACCTTTTTTTTTTTTTTTCTTTTTAGGGGTTTGCTATAAAATGGGACTTATGACTATATTCACTGGACTATGGCTGTTTTCCTCAGTAAAGGCAGATTCAAAAGCCATTACAACCTCTCTTACGACAAAATGGTTTTCCACTCCATTGTTGTTAGAAGTCAGGTAAGAAGACATCTTTTTTTTCTTTCATGTGTTTGAGTAAAAATGTAGGATCTGCTAGTGAGTATTCAGGAGCTTTTTTAGGAAGTGAGATTATCATCACATGCATTTAGTCAGTGCCTCTTGCAGTGTGCATTGTGCTGTGTGCTAGTCAGAGGCTGTTAGAACACAGAATCTGTCAGTAGGATATGGTAATATTGATTCATAGAGATACTTAGGGACTTCTTTGGACAAATTTATTGAATTGGTTAAATCATCTTCCAAGAAACGTGTACATGTGGTAATAAAGGAAGAGAGAGTTGTACTTAAAGGAATTTTTCTATTTATTTGAAAAAGGTTTTAAGAGGTGTTTAATAAAAGAGAAAGAAGAGAGTTTGTCAAGATTCGGGGAGAGAGGGCCTGCTCCTTCTAAGAAGTTGGTAGAAGACCTTGAGATATGAGAGCACAGAAGGGAGGCTGAGGACAAGGCTAGATTTTATCCAAGATTTTACTTGTTCCACATTTTAACATCTCCAAAATTAAGGTGCATTTTAATGAAATCAAGATGTTATCTTACAATTAAAATTGGTAACATTTTCCTTTTTAGTGTTTCATAAAAGCGGTATGTCTTAAAACTGACAGTGTCTTAAAATCAATACAATACAATAAAGAAATACAATACAATAAAATACAAAATCAAATAAAATACAGTAGTCAATGATTTCTTGGGAGATTTTGTATTCCAAGTGTATTTTTTAGTTAGTGTTTATAAAATAAATAACTAGTTATCTCTCTTTTAAAAAGTCAGTGTTTTGCTTATAGAGGGAAACTTATTTTTATTGTATCTGAAATAATATATATCTAGGACTTACAGGGAATCATTCTAAAGCATAAATTTCGGTAGATTGAATGGTAAGCAGTTGGTAAATCTCAGAATTTGATAGTGCTAGAAATTTGAACTGTTGCATTACTTCAGTTAACTTTGGTCTATCTTTGTATTCTTCAACTTTAGAATTTCATCTTCTAACATTTCCTCCTTCATTCCTAGAAAAATGTGAATGAAGAGTTTTTGTTGTGTTGATTGTGTTTATGAATAGTGGCATCTTCTAAGGAAACAGCTTCATTTGGAATTGATAAAAGAGGACCAGTGGGAAAGTGGGACTTTTAGGATCTGATTTTGGCTTGCTGAGGAGCCTCATGGATTTTCTGCTGATCAGACTTAAGCTTGTATCACTCCTCTGTGCCTCCCTTCTCTCAACAATAAAATGGCCAAAAGAAAAAATTACTACTACATTTATTTCACAGCAGTGTTACAAGTTGATAAATGGATTGAACTCTTCCAGTGTCAGAACTTTATTAGATGGAGAGGCACTTCTAAGTAAAGTGACCGAAGGTTGGTTGAGATCTGACTGCCTGAGCAGACTCTAATAGTTGACCTTTTTTGCCCTCCAGTTTTATTTTGGATGATTTGTCTGGTGTAAATCTAAGTGTTTAGGATTTACTATCACTTTCTAAATAATTTTGTGCAATTAACTGTAACATGTTTTATAGTACTTTGCTTGGCATTCTTTATTGAGTGCCACTCAGTTACTCTCACTTAGAATAATTTTTTTTGGTTTTGTACATTGTTTCAGAAGATTTTTATGGCATATACTTATGGGATTTTTGAGAAAGTATGTTAAAACTGTCAGTCTTAATTAACTCATTTTTTTCAGTTTCGTTGATCTCTGTGAAGTGAATAATGTATATCACTTCCTCCACCAACTTTGCATTTTACAAATATTGCCCCTTTTCATGATTTTCTGACCATTTGCCATTTTGGTTGATTATTTTTAGTCCTCTTCTTTGGCTGTTTGCAGACATTTTGGCAAGGTAATGGGACATCTAGGCAACTCAGAAATAAGTTGAGCATTATTAGAAATCCTCGATATTTGCCTCCAGAAGTAGCTGAAGCCACCATTCTTCCCTCCTAGGTCCATGGAGGACATTGATGGCAGATCATAGCATTGTCCATCTGAATGAGGGAGAGGGGACAGAATGTATCTCTACACATTGAGACATGCAACTACCACAGATATTTTGCCTTCCCTGCATCTAGTCCTTAGGGACTAAAAATATTCCCATGTTATTTTTAGGTTAAGCCTGATCCTAATGAAGCAGTTGTAGCTTTCTAGTTGTTTATGAAGTGATATATATTTAATTGAAGTAGAACAGCCATAATTACTAACAGAAATATTGTATAAGTAAAGTACTATTATTAAAATAGAAACCAATAATCATTTGTTGAGTACTCGATACTGTAATGGCCCAAGAATTCAGCATGATAGAGATCAAATAGATTTGAGTTTGCATTCCAGATTTTTGATTTGCTAATTCTATGCCCTTAAGCAAATCAATAACCTCTCTTGAGTTACAGTTTCTTTATTCTAAAAATGATTCTAAATCAGGGTGGCTGTGAGGATTTAAGGACATGAGTGAATATGCCAAGCATAGTGCCTGTCACATAGTAAGCCCTCCTTAAATATTCATTTCCCTTCCCTTTCTACTTCTTTATGGAAGAAAGACCATTTCTGATCTCCCAACAATAACTCTGGAAATCTAGAAAACAAGTTACCAGATTTTTGCTATCTGGTGGACATTCAGGTTGTTTATGTATTTTTTTCTTTCTTTTGTCGTTGATTAAAAACTTTTTATTGTGATCTTTCAAAACATTTGTAAGTGGAATGGTACATATAATGTGCTCTCCCTCTACCTGTCACCCAGTTTTAGCTCTTATCAACTCAAGTGGATTAATCCATAACTACCACTACCCTCCTCCTTTATCCCCTTGGACTATTTTAAAACAAATCCTAGATATCATATAATTTCATCTGAAAAACTGTAGCTGTTTTACTCAGTGGAATAAATAAGAAGTGAAACAACAATTTAAAATGAAAAGCAAACAAACTGAATTATACTGTAAACAAATGGCAGCATTCCTTTTAACATTATCTTGTATTGTTCTTACCCTCCTTGGATTAGTTCAGTGAATCTAGTAATTAATTTTCTTAGGCCTCTTTGAAACTTATGTGTCATAAGACTTATTTATGCAGTGGGTTGAAGGAGAATATATATTTCAAGTTTTCCTGTAATTATATGAGGAGCATATATTTATTTGCAGTTGGCCTTTAAAGGAGGGTCTTAGCTTCAGTGAATCCTTGTTCTCACCATTATAACCTTTGAGTGTATTATCCTTCCCCCCTTTTCCACAAGCCTATCTTGTGAATGCAGCTTTAATTTGTGAATTTAGTGTTTATTTGAATATCATAATCTATTTGTCTTAATATCTTGTTTTCTTAGGCCATAAGCCTAGAAAGCTTAGAAAAATCCCACATTCAAGGAGGTACTAAATAATTTAATAAATTATGATAATGGGTATTTTCAGAAACCTATTTTTAGAGAGGCTGTGTGTTACCAGGAAATGTTTCTTATTTTTCCCATATTTCTGTGTCTAGCTGTGGAGTAGAATGAGAGTTGTACACCCCAGTGTTGACAAGTAATGGGAAAGTCTTCCTTTGGCTAGGTAAGCTGAGATCCAGATCTGTAGTTTGCTTTAAGACAGTGAAAGATCACCACTACGTTAGTATTCCGTCTCAGAGGAGAAGATGACTAATTTACATGAATCATTTGATCAGTATACACATTTTCTTTTAGTGATTTTAGGCTCTGGAATGAAGGGAAATTTAGAATGGCCATTATGTAGGTCTGTAGAGTAAAGTCAAGAAAAATTTAAGGTGGCATTAAGTTCTAAGAACTTATTTTATTAAACTGAAATTTGGTGATCTTAAAAATTTGGATTTATGGATATTAAAAGATTACAACATGCTGCCTTTAGTCTCCTAGAAATTTCTCTAGGGTTCATGTTTTCCTTGGGAGAACCTTAGGTAAAACATTTTTTTTTTTTTTTTTTTTTTGTAATTTGTAAGGTCTTTCAGAGAATAAATGAACAGAACTAGTACCAGAATTGTCAGTTTGTAATTCTGCTATTACCAACAGCGTTTTCAACAAAATGGGGTTTCATAAGATTTATTTATATTGGAACTTTCCTCTTGTTACATAGTTGTTCCAGGTTTCTTATGGAATACCTATTAGGCTATTAATATGAATAAGTGAGTAAGCTACTAAGCTAATTAGTTATCAATAGTCAATAAGCTAATAGGACTTGCTTATCATTAGAATATATATTATACATGCTTGTGTATAATGTATATTATAAAAGCCAAACTCTGGACATTTGGAAACTTAAAAACCTATTTTTACTTTCTTTAGTAATGTAGCATACATTAGAAGATTTTATTAAGTTGTTTTATATCTGATATTTCCCCCTTTTCTCCCAGTGAGTTTTTAGCAGAAGACAGTCAAGAGAAATTTTGGAATTTTGTAGAAGCCAGTCAAAATATTGGATCATCCGATCATCACGGTAAAATTGAAGCAAATGCTTCTTTGACTTTGGTATCTGGGAAAATATTAGGAAAAAATGGTCTCTTTCACAGTATTTATGGCTTAGTAATTAAAGGAAAATGTTTTTATCTTAATGACTAGAGTTGTGATGGTAGTCAGCAGAGCCAACACAAACTAATGCTTTTGAAGCAGTTTATCACTTTGTCTATAAGTACTACCTTTGATTTCTTTCTCCCTGCTTGTTTTTGTTCTTTTGTATTATTTTATTAGAAGTGCTATATGAATATTTTATAGAAGTCAAATTCATTTAAAATCATTTAGTATTAACTTAATTACCATTGATTTGATTCCCTTTTTCTTTTCTTATGAACTAATTGCACAGCTGATCTATTCTCGTTAGGTTTGTTATCATTAAGTTAGTGCCATCCAAAATGTTTCCTGTTACGCCTGCCAGCCCCCACAGCTTGAGTGTTGAGGTATCAGATGAATGCCAATGTCAACTGTATCACTTGTTTACAGTTTATGATGTGCATTCACACTTTCTAGTTCAATATAAGCTTTATGGATATTTGTAGTATAAACATTACTAGTTAAAGATGCAGATAACTTAGGTAGCTAAAACCTTGAATGTTACGTTGACAGGCCTTGTTGTAGAGGAAGTGTGTGAAAACAAAGTGATTGCTATTAGTATTTAACTGAATTGATTTTAACTTTTTGATTTTTAGTTAAAATAATACAAATTTTAAAAGCCAAGTCTGAATTTCTTTTTTGTGATATTAGTACATAAAGGTTTGAGCAAGTATCTGTAGTTTGAGTTACATAATTTAGAGTCAAATGGAATTGTTTGTGTTACCAAAAAGAATCATTTTACTTTTAGTTTACAGTTTCATAAAACAAATTTATTGAAGTGGGTTTTATAATGAAATTTGAACTCTGATGTTTAAAATGAAATTTCCTCAATATAAATGATAATGTGTTCTTGGTTAAAGTTGGGGTAGTATGAATTCTTGAAAGTGATCATAAAAGTGTGTTAAATATTTTATTTGAAATATTATCCATTGTCCCACCACCCAAAGGTATTGACCATTAACAATCTGGCAACATTTTAAGTATTTCTTTCTGGTGTCTTTTTCTGCTTAGAAGATGCTAATGCCATATAGAACCTTTTATATTTTACTTTTTAAAATGTTAGTTATATTCCTTAAAAATACTTTTTGATACATAATATATGATTTAATAGTCAAGCTTTTAAAAGGCTTATAAAGAAAAATCTTGTTCTTTCCCGGTCCCCCTCCTGTTTCTCCCTTGCTTTTTATAACTGTTTAAATTATTTTGTTTAGCCTTCAGTGTTTTTTTTTAAATAAATACATCATATGTATTCTTATTTCTCATTCTTTCTTAACAGTAAAAAAGATAGCTCACTATGTACAGTTGACCCTTGAATAACATGGGTTTGAACTGCATGGGTTGACTTATACTCAGATTTTTTTTTCTGTAAATACAGTGTAGTACTTAAATGTATTTTCTCTTTATGGTTCCATTTTTTTTTTTTTTTAAGATTTTGTTTGTTTATTTGACAGAGAGAGGGAGCACAAGTAGGCAGAGCGGCAGGCAGAGGGAGAGGGAGAAGCAGGCTCTCTGCTTATTATATAATTATATTATTATATGCATATGTTAATTGCATATAACATACAAGATGTGTGTTAATTTACTTTTATGTTATCAATATAGCTTCCTGTCACCTATAGGCTATTAGTAGTTTTGGGGGAGTCAAAGTTATATGTGGATTTTTTTTTTTTTTAAGATTTTATTAATTTATTTGACAGACAGAGATCACAAGTAGGCAGAGAGGCAGGCAGAGAGAGGGGGAAGCAGGCTCCCCGCCGGGCAGAGAGCCTAATGTGGGGCTGGATCCCAGGACCCTGAGATCATGACCTGAGCCGAAGGCAGAGGCTTAACCCACTGAGCCACCCAGGCACCCCTATATGTGAATTTTTGACTGATGGAGCAATTGATGCCCCTAAACCCTGTGTTGTTCAAGGTTCAACTATATATTGCTTTGTACCTTGCGTTTTAACAATATATTCTGGGGAGTTTTTCATACTGGTACATATATTTTTTTTTTTTTCCAGCTCAGATAGTTTGTTCTAGTTGTTTAAATGCTTCTTCCCAAACTACAGTTTTGTTAATATCCTTTTATACTCTGTACTTCCTCATCACACTGCTCAGTTTTGTTGGGTTATTTGAGTGAATAACAAACATATGGTAGGCACTGGGGATACAAAGATAAATACAATAAACCTTCTGCCTGTGGGGGCTCAAAAACTATTTGGAGAGAGGTAGGTAGTGAATAAATAATTTTGTAAATGATGTGGTAATTGAAAGAGGTAAGCAGAGAAATAGTATAGGATCAAAGAAAAGATGTACTTGTTCCAGTGAGGCATGGGGTAGGGCTTGGGAGTGACTTTGAAGAGTAGGTGATGTCACAGCTGAATTCTTGTGGAGGTATGTAGGAGTTAGTCATCCAGGTAAGTGGGATAGATGCAGTCCAGGTAGAGGGAATAATGTGAACAAAGGGAAGAAGGGTGGAAGAGTCCAATTACTTCCTGTATTCTAGGGAATTCTAAGCATTTGACAACAGTTCCAGATAGGAGAGTGGTAACATTTTGCCACCATATACCTCTGTAACACATAGCTTTATACGTTATGAACTATCTTATTTGCATATATCTAGTCATGTGTAATTATTTTGGATAATGTTCTTCTTTGACAGGTACTGATTATTCCTATTATCACACAATATTAGAAGCTGCATTTCAGTTTCTGTCACCTCTACAGCAGAATTTGTTGAAATTTTGCTTGTCCCTTCATTCGTATTCAGCTACAATTCAAGCCTTCCAGCAGGTAAATTCAGTGCTTAGAGATAAGAGTATTTTTTATGGCTGGTATAACATGATGATTGGATATATTGTGGTTGTGCTGGCATTGTGTTACAGAGCTATAACTTTTCTGATTGAAATTTCTGAGGATTTGTTTATAAATAGAAAACAAAGCTGGCATTAAATCTTCAGATCACAGGTTTTTTTTTTTTTTTTTTTTTAGTAAAAAAACATAATTTACACTATTTTCTTTTTTAAAAAGAAAAGAAAAGAATATCCACACATAAATGAAACTACCAGACTTTTTATATAGCACAGCATAGGAGATACAGCCTTATTAAACCAATTGACCATGAATCAGATCACAGCCGTAGATCTAAAAGCAGTTCTCAGGAAATTCAGGGGATGGGAAATACAAAGCAATATCACAGGGGTAATAAGAGTATCTGGAATGTAGGAAAATTTGTAGTTAAATGATCTGATTTCTCAACAAATGTTATAAGGAAAGAAAGGAGGGAAGGAAGAACTTCAAGAGAGACTTAAAATATGTGTCATCTTAATGCAGTGTGTGGATCTTATTGGATTTTGAGTTGAACAGACTGCCTTTGTAAAAAAAAAAAAGGAATTGAAGATGAGCATACACCGATCATATATTTGATGTAAAAGAAATGTTAATTTTAAAAACACTGTCTTATTATAAAATAAAGGAGGCATAGAAAACCACTCACAAGAAATATGTAGTATAATGAATTTTTGCGAAGTGAGTACTCGTAATTTTCCCCCAGGTCGAAAAGTAAAACTTAGGCCCTCTGGCAGCCGGCCCTTCTTGTGCTCTGCTCTTATCACGGCTACCTTTTACCCTCCCAACAAGAGGGTATCAACCTCTGTTTGAAATGACTTGCTGCACTTCTTTATCATTATATTGCCTGAGTGCATCTCCACACAATAGTTTAGTCTTGCTAAGTTTTAAAAATTTTGATAATTGTTTTTTGGTCGGGGGGCATTGAATTTACAGGTTCTTCTTCTATTCCTTTCTTTTCTTTGAATAATTTTTTTTGCCGTCTGTATTTTGTTGATCACATGTTGGTACTCATGATGCAGTTCAACTTTTTCTCTGTCTGTTTCTGGCACGTTGGCAGCTGATCTAGAGGCTCAGTGAGAATTGTGTTTCATCCTTTTGGCAAGTGCATAGGTAGTGTTCTGTTTCATTAGGAGATGCTTAATGTCTTTCTTAACTCTTTTTGATTTAGCAGTTAGTCCTGCTCTATGCTTAATCCATTAATTCTTTGTGGAATGTAAAGTGGTGACTCTCATTCTTTTTTTGTTGTTGTATATACTGTCACCTGGTGCTGTTTATGTGGGGAAGACAGAATACATCCTTGAGTCTTTCCTGCCATTTACCAGATTTTTGAATGAGTTTGGTTCACTAGAATCCTTTTACTTTAACCATTTAGTTTTTTTTGTTTCAACTTTTTTTGGTGGGAAAATGTAGGTAAGGTAATATTTATCATCTTGGGCATTAATTTAAGTGTGCAGTATGATGGTATTTAGGACATTCTTATTGTTATGCAAATATCACCATAGTTCATCTTCAGAACTCCTTTCATCTTGCAAAACTAAAACTTTATATTCCTCAAATAATAACTTTCCATCCCCCCTTACCCTCTCCCCCTTGGCTGGTAACCACCATTCTATTTTCCATCTCTGAGTTTGCCCATTTTAGATACCTCATTTAAGTGGAATTGTACAGTGTTTGTCCTTTTGTGTCTGGCTTATTTCTCATAGCATAATGTTTTTAAAGTTCATCCATGTCGTACCATGTATCAGAATTTAATTTCTTTTTATAACTGAATGTTATTCCATTGGATGTATATAACACATTTGATTTCTCCATTCATCTGTTACTGGGCATTTGGATTGTTTCTTCCTTTGGCTATTGTGAATAATGCTGCTTGGAACATTGGTTTATGACTGTCTGGTTGAGTCTCTGTTTTTAGTTCTTTTGGGTGTATACAGAAGAGTGTAACTCATGGATCATGTGACAATTCTGTACTTAACATTTTAAGGAATTACCAAACTGTTTGCATAGCAGCTGCACCATTTTACATTCCCACCAGTAATGTATCAGGATTTCACTTTTCCCACATACTTCCCAGCACTCGGGTTATTTTCTGGTTTTTGATACTGGCTGTCCTCATAGGGGGGAAGTGGTATCTTGTGGTTTTGATTTTCATTTCCTTAATGACCAGCAATGTGGAGCATCTTGTCATGTGTTTATTGGCCATCTGTGTTTCTTCTTTGGAGATTTGTCCTTTATTTGTTGTTACCCATTTTTCAGGTGGATTGATTTTTGTTGTTGTCGTAGGAGTATTTTTTTTTTTAAGGATTTTTTATTTTATGCATTCGACAGACAGAGATCACAAGTAGGCAGAGAGGCAGGCAGAGAGGCAGGCAGAGAGAGGGGGAAGCAGACTCCCTGCCAAGCAGAGAGCCCGATGTGGGGCTCGATCCCAGGACCCTGAGATCATGACCTGAGCTGAAGGCAGAGGCTTTAACCCACTGAGCCACCCAGGCGCCCCTGTTGTAGGAGTTTTTTTTATATACTCTGGCTTTTAATCATTTATTAAATATATACTTGTCAAATATTTTCTCATGTTCTGTGGGTTGCCTTTCAACTGTTGGTAGTGTCCATTGATACACAAAATTTTTAAATTTTGATGAAGCTTTTTTATCTTATTTTTGCTTTTGTTGCCTGTGCTTTTGGTGTCGTATCCAAGAAGTCATAACCAAATCCAGTGTCATGAAACTTTACCCCTATGTTTTCTTCTAAGAGTTCTATGGTTACATATTATCTCTCAAGTTAGGTCTTTGATCCATTTGGAATTTATTTTTGTATATGCTATAGAGTAAGAATCCATCTTCATTCTTTTGCCTGTAGATATCTAGTTTTCCCAGCATCATTTGTTGAGGGACTGTCCTTTTTCTATTGATTAGTCTTAGCACCCTTATTGAAAATCAGTTGAGTATATGTATGAGGGTTTACTTCTGGGTTTTTATTCCATTGATTGATATGTCTTTATTTGTGAAAGTACTATAATGTATTGATTACTGAGCTTTGTACTAAATTTGGAAAACAAAGTGAGTATTCTACTGAGTTCTTTTGATGTAATGCTGGTAGTCTTTGATTGCTTCCTTGCTCTCTGGGTATGGTAAGTAGTTTCAGATTTATCTTGTATGTCTCTGGCCATAGATTTGAGATCCACTATTTCTGTAGGAGGCTCATTAAAATTTTTTGTTTGCTTGTTGTTTTCTTTTGGTAGGAATGGTATTTTAAGAGCACAGTCTAGGCACTAGGGATACGCACTGCAATGGGTTGGTCATTGTATTTAGGACTCTTAAATGGGTAGAGGTAGGAGGTGACTACTTGTATATCTAAAGGCAAAATAGATAGAGCTATGTAAAGATGAAATACTTCATGTGTTCATACTGATATTTCCAATTCAAATTAAGGACAACTTTGTTACTGCTATAGGTCTTTTCTTCCACACTAAGAATATGGGTTCTCAAGGTTATAAGGGATGGTAGAATTAGACTATCTTGTGGTTTACTTGTTTGTTTTATCCATGTTACATACATAGTAACCTTAATAACAGTAGTCCTTCCATTTCCACAATTACATCTTCTTCTTTCTTTCTTTTTCTTCCTTCTTTTCTTTTCTTTCTTTTCTTCTTTTTTTAAAGTAAGCCCCACGCCTAGTGCAGAGCCTAGTGTGGGGCTTGAATTGAGGTCAAGACCTGAGCTGAGATCAAGAGTTGGACTGACTGAGCCACTCAGGTGCCTCCACAATTACATTTTTATAAACAATTAAAAATTTTTCTTTTGGCTTAGTGATCCCCATTTTCCCTTCCCCCACTTTTAAAAATGAATATATTCTAACCTAGAGCATAGATGTTTCATATTAGAGTATGAAAGTATTAGAGAGTATGTTTCATACTCTCTCCTTGAACCCTCATTTCATCTTAGTTCTATAAGTCATATCTTTAATGCTCAACCACCAGTCCTTTTTTTTTACTTGCATGATTTATTTTTTTTTAAATTAACATATAATGTATTATTAGCCCTAGGGTACAGGTCTGTGAATCTTCAGGCTTACACACTTCACAGTACTCACCATAGCGCATAACCACCCCAGTGTCCATAACCCATCCATCTTCTCCCTACCCCTCTCCCCACTGCAACCCTCAGTTTGTTTTGTGAGATTAAGAGTCTCTTATGGTTTGTCTCCCTCCCAATCCCATCTTGTTTCATTTTTTCCTTCTCTACCCCCCAAACCCCCTACTTTGCCCCTCAAATTCCTCATATCAGGGATATCATTTGATAACTGTCTTTCTCTGATTGACTTATTTCGCTCAGCATAATACCCTCTAGTTACATCCACATCGTTGCAATGGCAAGATTTCATTTCTTTTGATGGCTGCATAGTATTCCATTTTGTGTGTGTATGTGTGTGTGTATGTATGTATATATATATCACATCTTCTTTATCCATTCATCTGTTGATGGACATCTAGGTTCTTTCCATAGTTTGGCTATTGTGGACTTTGCTGTTATAAACATTTGGGTGCATATGCCCTTTCGGATCACTACATTTGTATCTTTAGGGTAAATACCCAGTAGTGCGATTGCTGGGTCATAGGGGGTAGCTCCGTTTTCAACTTTTTGAGGAACATCCATGCTGTTTTCCAGAGTGGTTGCACCAGCTTGCATTCCCACCAAGAGTGTAGGAGGGTTCCCCTTTCTTTACATCCTCGCCAGCATCTGTCATTCCCTGACTTGTTGATTTTAGCCATTCTAACTGGTGTGAGGTGATATCTCATTGTGGTTTTGATTTGTATTTCCCTGATGCCGAGTGGTGTGGAGCACTTTTTCATGTGTCTGTTGGCCATCTGGATATCTTCTTTGCAGAAATGTCTGTTCATGTCCGATGTCCATTTCTTGATTGGATTATTTGTTCTTTGGGTGTTGAGTTTGCTAAGTTCTTTATAGATTTTGGATACTTGCCCTTTATCTAATATGTCATTTGCAAATATCTTCTCCCATTCTGTCAGTTGTCTTTTTGTTTTGTTGACTGTTTCCTTTGCTGTGCAAAAGCTTTTGATCTTTATGAAGTCCCAATAGTTCCTTTTTGCCCTTGTATTTCTTGTCTTTGGGGATGTTTCTAGGCAGAAGTTAGCTGTGGCTGATGTCGAAAAGGTTGTTGCCTGTGTTCTCCTCAAGGATTTTGATGGGTTCCTTTCTCACATTGAGGTCTTTCATCCATTTGGAGCCTATTTTTGTGTGTGGTGTAAGGAAATGGTCCAGTTTCATTTTTCTGCATGTGGCTGTCCAATTTTCCCAACATCATTTGTTGAAGAGACTCTTTTTTCCATTGGACATTCTTTCCTGCTTTGCCAAAGATTAGTTGACCATAGAGCTGAGGGTCCATTTCTGGGCTTTCTATTCTTTTGCATTGATCTATGTGTCTGTTTTTGTGCCAGTACCGTACTGTCTTGATGAAGACAGCTTTGTAATAGAGCTTGAAGTGTGGAATTGTGATGCCACCAACTTTGTCTGTCTTTTTCACCATTCCTCTGGCTATTCGAGGCCTTTACTGGTTCCATATAAATTTTAGGATTATTTGTTCCATTTATTTGAAAAAAATGGATGGTATTTTGATAGGGTTTGCATTAATGTATAGATTGCTTTAGGTAGCATAGACATTTTCACAATATTTGTTCTTCCAATCCATGAGCTTGGAACATTTTTCCATTCTTTGTCTTCCTCAATTTCTTTCATGAGTACTTTATAGTTTTCTGAGTACAGATTCTTTGCATCTTTGGTTAGGTTTATTCCTAGGTATCTTATGGTTTTGGGTGCAATTGTAAATGGGATTGACTCCTTAATTTCTCTTTCTTCTGTCTTGTTGTTGGTGTATAGAAGTGCAGCTGATTTCTGTGCATTGATTTTATATTTTGAGACTTTACTGAATTCTTGTATGAGTTCTAGCAGATTTGGTGTGGAGTCTTTGGGTTTTCCACATAAAGTATCATATCATCTACAAAGAGTGAGAGTTTGACTTCTTCGCTGATTCAGATGCCTTTAATTTCTTTTTGTTGTCTGATTGCTGAGGCTAGGACTTCTAGGACTGTTTTGAATAGCAGTGGTGATAATGAACATCCCTGCTGTGTTCCTTACCTTAATGGAAAAGCTCTCAGTTTTTCTCCATTGAGAATGATATTCGCTGTGGGTTTTTCATAGATGGCTTTGGTAATATTGAGGTATGGACCCTCTATCCCTACACTTTGAAGAGTTTTGAGCTCAAGAAAGGGTGCTATACTTTGTCAAATGCTTTTTCAGCATCTGTTGAAAATATCATATGGTTCTTGTTCTTTCTTTTTATTAATGTCTTGTATCACATTGATTGATTTGCGGATGTTGAATCAACCTTGCAGCCCTGGAATAAATCCTGCTTGGTCATGGTAAATGATTCCTTTTAATATACTGTTGGATCCTGTTGGCTAGGTTGATGAGTATTTTTGTATTGGTGTTCATCAAGGATATTGGTCTGTAATTCTCTTTTTTGATGGGGTCTTTGTCTGGTTTTGGGATCAAGGTAATGCTCGTCTCATAAAATGAATTTGGAAGTTTTCCTTCCATTTCTATTTTTTGGAACAATTTCAGGAGAATAGGAATTAATTCTTTAAAAGTTTGGTAGAGGACACCTGGGTGGCTCATTGGGTGGGGCCTCTGCCTTCGGCTTGGGTCTTCATCTCAGGGTCCTGGGATCGAGCCCTGCATTGGGCTCTCTGCTCAGTGGGGACCCTGCTTCCCCCCCTCTCTCTGCCTGCCTCTCTGCCTATTTGTGATCTCTCTCTCTCTGTCAAATAAATAAAATCTTAAAAAAAAACCAAACAACTTGGTAGAATTTCTCTGGGAAGCTATCTGGCTCTGGGCTCTTGTTTGTTGGGAGATTTTTGATGACTGCTTCAATATCCTTACTGGTTATGGGTCTGTTCAGGTTTTCTATTTCTTCATGGTTCAGTTTTGGTGGTTTATATGTCTCTCGGAATGCGAGATTGTCAAATTTGCTGGTGTATAGTTGCTCGTAATATGTTTTTTATAATTGTTCATATTTCTTTGGTGTTAGTTGTGACCTCTCCTCTTTCATTCATGATTTTATTTATTTGGGTCCTTTCTCTTTTCTTTTTGATAAGTCTGGCCAGGGGTTTATCAATCTTATTGATTCTTTCAAAGAACCAACTCCCAAGTTTCGTTGATTTGTTCTACTGCTCTTTTGGTTTCTTTTTTATTGATTTCTGCTCTGACCTTTAGATTTCTCTTTTGCTAGGTTTAGGCTTTCTTTGCTGTTCTTTCTCCAGCTCCTTTAGGTGTAGGGTTAGGTTGTGTATTTGAGACCTTTCTTGTTTCATTGAGAAAGGCTTGTATTGCTATATATTTTCCTCTCAGGACTTCCTTTGCTGTGTCCCACAGATTTTGAACAGTTGTGCTTTCATTATCATATTTTTCCATCAATTCTTTCAATTCTTCTTTAATTTCCTGGTTGACCCATTCATTCTATAGTAGTATGCTCTTTAGACTCCATGTATTTGAGTTCTTTCCAACTTTCCTCTTGTGATTGAGTTCTATCTTCAGAGCATTGTGGTCTGAAAATATGCAGGGAATGATCCTCGTCTTTTGGTACTGGTTGAGACCTGATTTGTGACCCAGAATATGATCTGTTCTGGAGAATGTTCCATGTGCACAGAGAAGAATGCGTATTCTGTTGTTTTGGGATGGAATGTTCTGAATATATCTGTGATGTCCATTCGATCCAGTGTGTCATTTAAGGCCTTTATTTCCTTGTTCATTTGCTTGGATGATCTGTCTATTTCAGTGAGGGGAGTGTTAAAGTCCCCTACTATTATTGTGTTATTGTCAATGCGTTTCTTTGATTTTGTTATTAATTTGTTTATATAGTTGGATGCTGCCATGTTAGGGGCATAGATATTTAAAATTGTTAGATCTTCTTGTTGGACAGACCCTTTGAGTATGATATAGTATCCTTCCTCACCGCTTATTATAATTTTTGGCTTAAAATCTAATTTATCTGATACAAGGATTGCTACCCCAACTTGCTTTCTTTTTTTAAAAATTTATTTATTAAACAGACAGAGATCACAAGTAGGCAGAGAGGCAGGCAGAGAGAGAGGAAGGGAAGCAGGCTCCCTGCTGAGCAGAGAGCCCGATGCTGGGCTCGATCCCAGGACCCTGGGATCATGACCTGAGCTGAAGGCAGAGGCTTCAACTCACTGAGCCACCCAGGTGCCCCCCAGCTTTCTTTTGATGTCCATTAGCGTAGTAAATTGTTTTCCACCCCCTGACTTTAAATCTGGACGTGTCTTTGGGTGTAAAATGAGTTTCTTGTAGGCAGCATATTGATGGGTTTTTTTCTTTTTTTATCCATTCTGATACCCTGTGTCTTCTGATTGGGTCATTTAGCTCGTTTACATTCAGGGTAACTATTGAGAGATATGAATTTAGTGCCATTGTATTGCCTGTAAGGTCACTGTTAACTGTATATTGTCTCTGTTCATTTCTGGTCTACTATTTTTAGGCTCTCTCTTTGCTTAAAGGACCCCTTTCAGTATTTCCTGTAGGGCTTGTTTGGTGTTTACAAATTCTTTTAGTTTTTGTCTTGGAAGCTTTTTATCTCTCCTTCTATTTTCTTTTTTCTTTCTTTTTTTTTTTTTTTAAAGATTTTATTTATTTATTTGACAGAGAGAGATCACAAGTAGGCAGAGAGGCAGGCAGAGAGAGAGAGAGGGAAGCAGGCTCCCTGCTGAGCAGAGAGCCCCATGCGGGACTTGATCCCATGATCCTGAGATCATGACCTGAGCCGATGGCAGCGGCTTAACCCACTGAGCCACCCAGGTGCCCCTCTCCTTCTATTTTCAATGATAGTCTAGCTGGATATAGTATTCTTGGCTGCGTGATTTTCTCATGAAAATCACTGAGTATATCATGCCAGTTCTTTCTGGCTTGCCAGGTCCCTGTGGAGAAGTCTGTTGCCAATCTAATATTTTTACCATTGTATGTAGCAGACTTGTTGTCCCTGGCTGCTTTCAGGATTTTCTCTTTGTCACTAAGACTTGTAAATTTTACTGTTAGACGATGGGGTGTCACCAGTAGTCTTTTTGCCACATGTCTTTAGTTAGTTGGCTTTTCTGACTCTTGCTTACTGGTAGATTCCTCAAGAGGGGCTCATGGGAACAATATTTCCTCAGTTTTGCATGTTTATATATGTTAGATATAAAGTCCTTGCTTTATATCTTCTTTCCTATGCTTGAACATATTTCTTTTTCTTTTACCATAAAGTCTTCTTGGAGAAAGTTGGATAATAATCTTGTTTTCTTTCTCTTAAAGTCTCTTGGTCCTTTTGTCTAGATCCCTGAAGGATTATTAATTTTTCTTTAACATGGCTTACACTATATTCTAGTGAATTATGATGTTGAAAAAATTGGAGAGTGATTGTCCTGGGTCAGTATTCTCAGATACCCAATATGTACTTACTAATAGAGAGTTTCAGATCATTTTTTATTTCAAGAATGGTTTCTTAAAACTTAAGTTTTTTCTAGTCCCTTGTTTTGGAATTCATATAATCTCTCCCTGCATGTTGAACTTTCTTTGCCTAGCTTCTTTGTCACTTTCTCTGAATTGCTTTCTCTTTATTTCTTTTTGATTTTTAAATATTTCCTTCTTCTGTCTTCTGTTTCTTTAAGTCATTACTTCTCATGTTTGTTTTTGTGCCCCTTCTAGTTTAGTCTCAATTTCTGCAATGATTTTTCTTTCTTCTTCTTCTTCTTTTTTTTTTTTTTAAAGATTTTATTTATTTGACACAGAGAGAGACAGTGATAGAGGGAACACTAGCAGGGGGAGTGGGAGAGGGAGAATCAGGTTTCCCACTGAGCAGGGAGCCTGGTCAGGACCCTGGGATCACAACCTGAACTGAAGGCAGACGCTTAATGACTAAGTCACCTAGGCATTCCTTGCAATGATTTTTCTTTTATAGATTCTTTTCTCTTGAGTCTTTCACCTCACTTCTGAGTTTTTCTAATGCTGCCTTATGTTCTTCATTATGTCTAATATAATTTTCTTAATATATTTTAACTTGTTTGAAATAGTAGTTCACATTTCCATTTTTTGGGGGCTGTGTTTTTCTGACACGACTTTATTAGCTATGCTGTCCAATATAGTAGTCAGTAGCCATGTGTGACTGTTTAAGTTTAAATAAGGTAGATTAAATAAAGTAAAACATTTAGCTCTTCATTTGCATCAGCCAAATTTCAAGTGTTTGATGGTCACCAGTGATAAGTGACTACCTCATTGGACAGTGCAGATGTAGAAGATTTCCGTTGTTGCTGATCCCATGATCCCAGGGTCTTGGGCTTGAGCCCCGTATCGGGCTCTCTGCTCAGCAGGGAGCCTTCTTCTTCCATCTCTTCCTGCTTCTCTGCCTACTTGTGTTCTCTGTCTGTCAAATAAATAAAAAAAATCTTAAAAAAAAATAAAGATGTTATTCTATTCTGACCCCCTTCTCTTTTCTTAGCTTTGTGTAGGATTTGACGTTGAGACTTTTCAGCTCCTTTTGATGTGAAATTGGTTTTCCTTATCTTTTAAAGGTTGGCATGGCTCCCTCTTCTTTTGATTTTAGGTAGTGTTAAAAAGAAGTATGGTGGGGATGCCTGGGTAGCTCAGTTTGTTAAGCGGCTGCTTTTGGCTCAGGTCATGGTTCCAGGGTCCTGGGATCAAGTCCCATGTCTGGCTCCTGTCTCAGTAGAGAGCTTGCTTCTCCCTCCCACTCTGCCTGCTGCTCTCCCTGCTTGTACTCTCCCTCTCTGTTAAATGACTAAATAAAACCTTAAAAGAGAGAAAAAAAAAAAAAGAAGTATGGTGGTTTAAAAAAATGGTGGCATGGTTTTTGGGATTTCCTTTATTCCCCTCCTGTATTTTCATTGGATTTTCTCTTTAGTTGTCTCTATATCCCTGTGCTCTCCCAAGTTTCATTGCACCCTCAGTAGTTTCTCCTTACTGTGGGGCCCCGTCCTTGCAAGTACTACTAGCTGGTGAATTTTGAGAGTTCAGAGCAGCTAAACTAACCTAAGCCCTTTAGCCTTTTCGTGGACCTCCTTGTGCTCACCTGGTACTAGATGGGACAAATGCATTGGCCTGCCATACTTTACAGTGAAAACCTGTTAGCTCTTTGGTTTTCTTTGTCAGGATCATCAGAGTCTCTGTTATTAAACATCCCTTTCCTTCCTTCTCAATGGCATCTGATACCCGCAGGTCTTATGTCACAGGGATATTTTTTCCCATTCAGTTTGTCATAATGTGATCCATTTGCTATCCAGTTTTATCCTCTGTTTTAATGAGGGAACTTGGAAGGATTGAAAAACCATATTGCCAGTTGCCATCTATGCAGAATTTTATTACATTTTAAAAGGGTGGTAATAGGTAGTTTAAAAAAAAAAAAAACATCTGATCTTTTATTGAGACAAACTGAAACATTACAAATGAGATACTATTTGGGATTTGTGTCAGAATGATCCATTGGAGTGTGGCAGGAAGGTGAATGAAATAAGACTGGCCATGAGGTGAAAATATTGAAGCCAGGTCATGGGTACATGGGACTTTATCAAACTATTCTTTCTTTTCTTTGTGTTGTAAGTTTTATAATAATTCACAGAAAAATGAAGAATGTAATGAAAAGTTTTCCTGTCAGTTTTTCATGGCAAGCTTTCCATTTTTCCATCTCTGGATTATTTCTCTTACGTTTGTAGAAAAGAACATCTTAATATTAATGTATTACATAAATGACAGTGCACACTGCAGTACTTGTCATTATATTCTTTCTTTTCTCATCTCATTATACTCACTCTTCTCAATGTGCCTCATTGAAGTTGCAGCTTGACTTGTCTCATTATACGTTGGCATTTATGCATTTCACTTTAAACATAAACTCATGTCTCATTCAGCCTTTCCCTGGAATGTCTTATTATGCTTTTAGATAATTTTATCTTCCATCTATAATCCTTTTTAGGTCCAGTTACTTTTTTAGATGCCATGTCATTCTTCCTATGTCATAGAGGGGTTTCAGGTTAATTTGTAATTATGTTTATTATGTGGACTTAATATACTTAATAGGGACTGTGTAAGCTTAGTTTTCTTCAAGGTACATACTGTATACCCTGGACATCTTTTGTTATTTTTCTGAGATAGATTTTAAAGTTCTGTTTTGGGGATGATGGTAACAAGTACCTTTTGGAGTGATATTGGGAGGAGCTAGATGAAATAATACATAAGAAACATCCTGTCACATCATGGGGGTTCAGTAGATGTTAATTTTTGCTTTTATTGATGTTACTTCATTGCTATCTAATTACCAACTTGGAATATTCATGTCCTTACTCTTCAGTTAGAGATCATTACAAGAATGTCTTGTGTCTTAAATGACAGATAGCAGCTGATGAGCCTCCACCAGAAGGATGTAATTCATTTTTTTCTGTGCATGGAAAGAAAACCTGTGATTTTGACACCCTTGAGACTCTTCTCCTCACAGCATCTCAAAGGTAGATTGTGTGTTTTTTCGTTTTAAATATCATGTATTGCATTATGCTTTCTTCTTCTTCTTCTTTTTTTTTTTTAAGATTTTATTTATTCATTTGACAGAGATCACAAGTAGGCAGAGAAGCAGGCAGAGAGAGAGGAGGAAGCAGGCTCCTTGCTGAGCAGAGAGCCTGATGTGAGGTTTTATCTCAGGACCCTGGGATTACAACCTGAGCCCAAGGCAGAGGCTTTAACCCACTGAGCCACCCAGGTGCCCCATTATGCTTTCCTCTGTATCAAATCCATCATCGGATTTTTTCTTACAGGTTTTGTAGTATGTAGGTACAGTTGCTTAGAGTATGGATTCTGGAGCCAGACTGACTAGCTGAATCCTAACTCTATTACTTAAAATAGTTTTGTAAACTTAGGCAAATTACTTAACCTTTCTTTTCCTGTCTCATTTTGAAATGGAGATAATAAGAGTCCTAAATATTACTGTTACTCTTTAGTAATGACTGAGAGCCTTTGTCATTAGCTTAATAAGAATACCTGTGGGGGGGGTGAAGAATACCTGTGTATTAAAGCCAGTGTCTGAAGTAATGATAGTGATGATAATGATCTCTCAGAGTACTATCAGTTTCAGAAAAAGGCTATTTAAAAAATAATTTCAAGCTTAATTTGACTATTAAATTGGTAATTAATGGGCTGTTTTTTTTACTTAATGGTAGGTTTCCTGTGGTAGACAGCTAATAACAGGTGCCTGTTGCTGTCTGGCTGTGGCAGTAACTGCATTGTACCTTCTCTCTAAGGCCATTATAAATAGGATAGCCGTGATCTCTCTGTGGTGTTGCTCTGCTGTACCAGAAGAGCATTTTAGGCAGGGTAGTTCTTTTTTATTAAGGTTATCTGCCCAGCACTTGTTCTCTGCTCACTAAATGGCATGAGAGCCTTTTACTCAGAATGACAACCAGAAAATAGGTTATGTGTTCCAGCTACCTCCAGGTTCAGAGATGGATATTCGAAAATGGCTTGCATGGTAAAGTGCTGTTCCCTGGGGGTCTTGGGGTAAACATAATTAATGGATTAAAAAAACTTTTTCCAGGGTGCCTAGGTGGCTCAGTGGGTTGAGCCTCTGCCTTCGGCTCAGGTCATGATCTCAGTCAGGGTCCTGGGAACGAGCCCCGCATTGGGTTCTCTGCTCGGTGGGGAGCCTGCTTCCCCATCTCTCTCTGTCTGCCTCTCTGCCTACTTGTGATCTCTGTCTGCCAAATAAATAAATAAAATCTTAAAAAATTTTTTTTTCTAAAATAAAACAAAAAACCCTCTTTCCTTAACTTGTTAAAACAATATTGTAGGCCTTCATAAAGAAAAGAGCGATGGTGTCTCCTCTTCTGAGATGGTAACTATTTTTAATTGTTTGTCATATTGTTTTAGACTTTTTTCCCTGTGGTTATAAATTTATACAGGTATGTAGGTTTATTTTTATAGGAGGTTTCTTCCCATTAGTATATGTAGGTGTACCTTATTATTTTTAACACATGCAAGATAACTATGTAAGAATGTCCCATAGGTTTTTTTGTTTTGTTTTGTTTTCATTTGTTTTTGTTTTTTGAGAGAGTGAGCGAGTTCGGAAGGACACAGGGAGAGAGAAAACCCCCAGCAGGCTCCATGTTCAATGTGGGACTTAATCTTATAACCCCGAGATCACAACCTGAGCAGAAACCAAGAGTTTAACACCCAACTGACTGAGCCATCGAGGCCCCCAAGATCTATTAGTATCTTGATGGCATTATTAGGGAATTTTTTTTGACAGTGAAGTTTTAAAATTCAGGAGGAAAACTTAAATGTTAAATCATTTAGTAGGAAGATCATAGTAGTAAAAATAATAGAGGAGGGAGTTTCTGTGGTTGACAAGTTATATGCTTAAAGTCATCCTGTCTTTTCACATTATTTGTACTTATGTTTCCAGGTGAAAGGATAATCTATTTAGGGGTGCCTGGGTGGCGTCACTTAAGCCTCTGACTCTTGATTTAAGTTCAGGTCCTGATCTCAGGGTTCTGGGATTGAGCTCTGTGTCAGGCACTGTGCTCAGTGTGTGGTCTGCTTGAGATGCTTTCTCCCTCTCTCTCTGTCCCTCTCCCTGCTCACATTCTCTTTCTCTTTCAAAAGTAGATAAAAATCTTTTTTTTTTTTTTTTTTTAAATGAATAATTTATTTATATAGGAGAAAAACTTTACTAAAGTCTTAATGTTGTGAGATGTGGATAGGTTTCCTCTTTTTGGCTTTCATCTTTCTTTAAGAATTGGTAACAATTATTAATCAAAGTCAGCAGTTTTATAGTTGGTATTTATATAATGTACTTTTATTATTTTTAGTCATGAATTAAGTAAGATTCATATCTGACAGTATTCTTACTAACTGCAAACTGTTTCAGATTTTGATATTCTTTGTATTAAGATGCTTAAAATCTTTACATAAATTATTGCTGCTATAGCTACATCTTGTACTGTTTTTAATGTTTAAGAACTTTTTTTTAAAAAGATTTTATTTATTTATTTGAGAGAGACAGAGCACAAGCAGGGCAGAGGGAGAGGGAGAAGCAGACTCTCCTGCTGAGCAGGGACCCTGACACGGGTCTTGATCCCAGGACCCTGGGATCATGACCTGAGCCTAAGGCAGCTGCTTAACTGACAGAGCCACTCAGGCACCCAATGTTTAAGAACGTTTTTAAGTTTGAAATTTTAAGGGGGGTAGGAGGATGGGTGAACTTGGGATGAGCACCAGTTGTTGTATGGATGTGTTGAATCACTATATTGTATACCTCAAATTAATATAACACTGTATGTTAACTAAGTGGAATTGAAATAAAAACTGAAAAAAAGTGTAAGCTTTTAATATTTATTTTCAGGCCCAAACCTTTATTGTTCAAAGGAGATCACAGATACCCCTCATCTAATCCTGAAAGCCCAGTGGTGATTTTCTACTCTGAGATTGGTTATGAGGAATTTTATAATTTCCACCTCCAGCTTGTGTCAAAAAGCAATGCAGGCAAAATCAATTATGTATTCAGACATTATATACTTGTGAGTATTGATTTATTTTAGAATTTTTATAAATGTTAAATTTTCCCAACATGACCTTAGCACATAAGCTAATAATATCCTCCCTTTATAAAATTATTTGAACTACTTTTCATCATATCTGTTATTTGTACACAGGAGGTATTTTGCTTGCCTTTCTGAAGAAATATAAAACAATTATGCTTAAAAAATGGCTTAAAGTTTACATCCTACTTAAAAATGAACCATGTAAATTATATATTCTAGATTTAAGGTAATCAGGATACTGTGAAACGGATTTCTTTTTTTTGAAACTGATTCTTGAATATTGTTCCTTCAAACCTTTTTTTTTTTTTTCTCATTTTGGAATGTTTTCATTTGATGGAAAAGGAAAGATTTCTAAAGAAATAAAAGCAAGCAGAATTGATTAAAAAAAATTTTTTTTTTTAAGATTTTATTTATTTATTTGTCAGAGAGAGAGCGAGAGAGCGAGAGAGCAAGCATAGGCAGACAGAGTGGCAGGCAGAGGCAGAGAGAGAAGCAGCCTCCCTGCCGAGCAAGGAGCCCGATGTGGGACTTGATCCCAGGATGCTGGGATCATGACCTGAGCTGAAGGTGGCAGCCGCTTAACCAACTGAGCCACCCAGGCATCCCTTAAAATTGTTTTTAAAATCTTCTGTCACATTTAACATTTAAGATCTATATGTAAACATACCAGCCTTTAAAGTTTCTGTGTCATAATAAGCTCAGTAAAATTGAGGTAAGTCCATACATGTAAAATAAAACTTTTAAATGAAAATGTGTATGTACAGAAACCGTTTTTTTTTTTAATATCCAGTTTTTGGCAACTGCTCTCCTTCCTCCTCTGCTTTCTAGGCTTTATTGCTGTTACTTAAGATTAAAATATCTAAAGTACCATCCTCAATGAGGTAAGCCTGTGGCAGTTGGTTATCCCAAACCCTACCTGAAGACTTTTAAATTCAATTAAAAATGAACACATAACAAAAAAAAACCCAAAAAACAAAACAAAAAAAACACATAACAGACATGGTTCCAACAAAGTACTTTTGGGTTTGAAACCTCATCAGTTTTCAACCCTGCTGTGTGTGTAGGTTCTGGAACTTCCTTTTTTTTTTCTCCATTTCTTCACATGGTTTTGCTGCTTTTGCCCTGTCAGCTATCCCCTCATCTGGTTTTGGAATTCCCATTCCCCTACTTGTGGTACAAGCATACTTCCCCTGCTTGTGGTAGGATACACAATCTAAAGGAGGCTGAAATTCCCATGGAAGTTTAAGTATATTTTGAGTGTATAATCCTAGACGATGGCGATGTGACATTAATATCCTCATGTCTTGTACACTGTGACATGTATAAAGAACCAGATAGTAATGGTGGAATACTTACTCTGCTTGCAGAATCCCAGGAAGGAGCCTGTTTACCTCTCTGGCTATGGTGTGGAGTTGGCGATTAAGAGCACTGAATACAAGGCCAAGGATGATACTCAGGTGAAAGGTGAATTTGTAAATTAAGACCAGTGTTTTTTTTTTAAATGTGAGTGAAAGGGAATTTGTTTCCTTAATGTAAAATAATAGATTTAGGAGTGTGATGAACACTATGTTTGAGTTTTGGTTCTGTTACCTCTGAGTTGAGTGATGTTAAGTGAATTCTGTAGCTCCTAAATTTTTTCTTTGTAAAGTGTAGATAATGTTATATGCTTCCTAAAGTATTTGTGAGGAGAAAATAAGATGTATAAGAAGGTAGCGCAGTGTTTTTGCACAGGAAGTTCAATAATTGTAGCAGTTGTTATTGATATTATATATATATAATGTATTTCACAAATAGCCATTGATTTGTGACACAATGTAAAATCTTAAAACTCTCTTATACTTAATGAACAGTTTTGTGTTTTTTATTATTTTCTGTATTTGGAATAGTTGATTTTTTTTTTTTTTAATATATTTCCTGTTGTGCCACTCTAGAGTTGTGATTTCATTATTGCAACCACAAGTTTTTTTTTTTTTTTTTTTTTTAAGATTTTATTTGAGAAAGAGAGAGAATATGAGCAGAGGAAGGGGCAAGGGAGAGGAAGAAGCAAACAGGGAGCTAGACATGGGGCTCTATCCCAGGACCCTGGGATCATGACCTGAGCCAAAGACAGATAATTGAGCCACTCAGGTGCCCTGAACCACAAGTTTTATGTGTAGCGTATTTCTTCCTTGTGCACTCATTTTAAAGATAAAAATGATTGGTTTGAGTAAATGGAGGATAGTTTAGTACTTCATCATTCTGCTCTCAATAATTACATCTAGGATTATGTTGCCTAATTGCAAATTCCTTAGAATTTTGATACTGAAAAATCCACTGTTTTAAAAGGTATTTTAAAGGTATTAATTTTGAGCTTCTTAACATACAAAATTTTCCAAAAGGTAAGGAGGAAATCCATTTTTACTTTATCCAGAACACAAGATACATTAAAAAACACATTCTGTTTGTTTGTTTGAAAAATAGCCTGTAAAATATTCATTGAGGTATTCAGTATTTTAAATGGTATTATAATTTCAAGTGTTTCTAATTTGCTTTACATTATTCAAAGTTTATGAGGTTAATAACATTTTAATTTCCCTTCTAAACAGTTAGATATGTATTTGCTTGTGCTTTATAGGAACTGAGGTAAACACCACAGTGATTGGTGAAAATGATCCCATTGATGAAGTTCAGGGATTCCTCTTTGGAAAATTAAGGTATGGCATATTATTTTGGGAATGCCTTTATTCTCTTAAAGCTCCAGGCTTCCTCCCCTTATAAGCATCATCTTTCTCATTACTGTCTGATTACAGATCTCTCAGTATTACTTTATATATGTAATCTGATACGAAGCTGTTACCACTTCACTTACTGTATAGTGTATGATCTCCAGGCATCTGAAGCACATTATTATTAAATGATATTAAGGTGGCCTGCCTATGACTTTAGTTGATCTCCTTTTCTGGGCCTTGCAGTTGATGACATAAAGTTACATGCCAGTTTTTGATTGACTGATTGACATAAGGAACATAATTGTTTCACTCAATTTTTCCCAAGAAAATAAGAAATATTTTAAGTGAGAGAGATCCTAGCTGTTTAAGCTAAGCATAGCCTGAAACAATGCAAAAAAGGTACATACAGTTGAAATATATTAGACTTTCCTTTATGTGAAAGAGGATAAAAGATGTTTTCTTAAAAAAAATTGATAGCCATTTTATGAAAGGATCATAGAAATTTATAGCTGAAAATTCTTCTTAGTTGTTATTTGAAATGTTGTTAGTTATTTCTATTATGCCTTGGTAATTGTTTACAGTCTAGAATAATTATTTCTGTTACACCTTGAAAACTGTTTAGAGCCCTGAATTCTGCTTTATCTGGCTATCTTAATTAGGACAGCTACAGTGAGGTTTTTTTGGTTTTTGTTCATTTGGGCATTTTTTTGGGGGGGAGGGGTAAAAGAATGGATCCTGAAGAAATATATATAGGCCCAGTTTCATGTAGTTGAGCTTTAACATTTGGTCCAGTGAAATGACTTAATCAGACGATAGTTTAGCAGAGATGACTCAGTTCATGTTGAATTTCTGTGTACATGTTCACTTCATCCTATGCATATGCATGTTTCTTTGTGTTTAATATCAGTTTGGGCCTCATTAGTATGCAGTCAGATTCCATTTTTATTGGTTTTTATTAATTCCTGATATCCAGAATCTCTTCATATTCATATTTTTTTGTTTGCTTTATGGATAGCATTTTGTGGATAGCATTATGATTATATGTATTTAGAGCACAAAGTTGGTATGTAGAGTATTGAAGACATTTTCTTTTGTGACCATTTAGAATAGTTATTTAGCTATCTAAAGTAATGGGACCATTTTCTGATATTTTTACCATGAAGAGTTTGTAGTAACTGATTGGAAATGGATTGGTTGGAAGGTGAAGAATCTGAGTAAATATTTTACTTTCTGTATGTGGCATTTAAGAAATATTGACTTTCTGGCATTTAGAAGAACAGAATTACTCTACCAGCCATCTGTTGTCTGATCTAAATGATAATATCCATATCTTCTGTTTTACTAGCTTTAAATAGAATGTACTATATTTCAAGATAAAACTGAAGGAAACCCAATAATCTTGGTTAGCTTAAGTTGTATTATTCATGTGATTAAAGGGTTTATGAGCATGTAGCTGAAAGAAATCCATTTTGGGACTGACAGTGATATATTTCCATTTTATTTTGAGAAGCTAAAAAAGATCAGTAAAGTATGGAAAATAATAGAACATACCCATGTACTTAACACCCAGAATTGATGGTTGTAATCATACTTTCTTTTCGGTTCCAAAGAACTATTTATCAAGATTTTTTCCAAAATACACCTCCTTTTACCTAAAAAAAAAGAAAGAAAGAAAGAAAGAAAGAAAGAAACAAGGGTAAACACTACAGGTAGAGTTGGGGGCCCCTTTGTCCCCACTCTTAGTCCTAATCCCCATCCCCAACACAGAGAATCACTGTTATAGTGATTCATTTTTTTAATCTGTAAATTTTGTGGTTTTTAAAATTGTAATTTTCTATGTTAGCTTTCTTTTTTTCTTAAGATTTTATTTATTTGAGAGAGAGAACATGAGTAGGGCGAGGGGCAGAGGGAGTAGACTTCCCATTGTTCAGGGAGCCTGATGTAGAGCTCAGATCCGGGGCTCGATTTCAGGATCCTGAGTTTGTGACCTGAGCTGAATGCAGACACTTAACTGAGCCACCCAGATGCCCCTATATTAGCTTATTTATAAGAAAAATAATTGTGCTTTAAATTTTGCCTATATTGTAGGAATTTTCTTCTTGCTAAGGTGAAATATTGGAGCCAACAGCTAATTGTGCTTTGAGAAAGGGAAGGCACATTAATAAGACTGATTTTATGTTTCTTTCAGAGACCTGCACCCTGACCTGAAGGGGCAGTTGAAAGAACTCAGAAAACATCTTGTAGAAAGCACCAATGAAATGGCACCTTTAAAAGTTTGGCAATTGCAAGGTAATAAACATGAAGAGGAATCACTGGCCTACTTTTTGACTACATTTTATAGTATTAAAAATGTAGAATTTGAAACTAATATTATTTATTCACCAGATTTTGAGGGTGCCACAGATTTTCAAGATAGAGTGATTAATTATGATTAATCAGAAAAGAGAGGAAGTTCTTTGGGAGACAGATAACACTATTTAGAATAAGTACCATATCTTTATCTATGTAAGCAGATTCGTAAGTTTGTAATAGTACATACATGTTTGTCTTTGTATGTTTCTTTATGTATACATTTCTTGAACAGTGTATCTGTCGAATGTTAAAGACATATTAACATGGCAGGATATATTTTTGCTTTTCTGGTCCAATGATCTAGTTATCACATTTTTTTTTTTATTTTAAACATAATTTACTGAAGTCTTTTGTTATATTTTGTGGTATATTGTATATTCAGAAAAAAGAAAAGGATTCAAGATGGATTTCTCCTCTGCTAAATGTAAATGTTTTAGTATATGCTTTAGTGTTCTATGCAAATATAGCAAGGAATGACAACAGTAAATATTCTGGGGACCTATGAAGTGAATAAAACCTGAAATTACACCGTAGGCACTCTCTGAAATGGTTGCATTCTCAAGCATTCTCAGTTACCAAGAAAATTGTGAGAAAAGAATATGTTTTTTTCTTATTTCTCTTTGCATTAGATTAATGCACTTTAAATTGTATCTGACCTTGTTGCAGATCTCAGTTTCCAGACTGCTGCCCGAATCTTGGCTGCTCCTATTGAATTAGCTTTGGTAGTTATGAAGGATCTTAGTCAAAATTTTCCCACCAAAGCCAGGTAATAAAGAGTAAGGCTCTGACATATTCTTCTCTTTGGCATATACCTAATTATCTTCATGTTTCCATGAAAAATGAGGCAAGTAAAATATGAAAATGCTTAGAAAATTAGTGTTTTACTACCAGTACCATACTGCTAATGATGTTGTCTTTTTGGGAAGATGGCAAAGATGTGTGATTGGAAAGACCCATCTAGCTTGTGTCCTTGGCTCTGCCATTTGCTAGTTGAATGATGTTTGCAAATCAGTGACCTCTCTTTACCTTACTTCCTCAGCAGTTAAATTGAAATAATGATATCTACCTGTCAGGATTGGATGAGTTAACAAGATCTCATGTATGCAGTTATAACTAATCTAGGGTCTGGCATGGACTGTAATGTTTTTGTTAC
The DNA here is from genome assembly GCF_030435805.1 of Mustela lutreola. NCBI lineage: Eukaryota > Metazoa > Chordata > Mammalia > Carnivora > Mustelidae > Mustela > Mustela lutreola. The sequence continues at coordinate 96,753,459 of NC_081292.1, forward strand.
TGAAGAATTTCATAGACATCATCTTATTCAAACGTGATGAGGAAAATGAGTTCTAGAGGCTGATTTATTCATGATGACACAATAAGATTTTGAATCCATCTTTTTTTGTTATTGCTTTGAGTTGTATAATCGTCCTCCATATCTTCTAAATAAATAATTTTAAAAATCCAAATTTTTAGAGACTAATGACTTAAATCGTTGCTAGTGGTTTTTCTCGAGTAACTGAACAAAGGTGTTTTGGTTTCTGATGTGAGATATTTTATAAATAAGTTTGTTTATTTAATTAGTCTTGGAAAACATTTCTTAGACAGGACTTAAAAATCATATAATACATTGTCATTTAGTTCAGCATGCTATTGAAGATATACATTTAGGATTACACCTCCACCAAAAGTGCTCAAATAGGATGAGCAGTCTGTCATCTTAATTTAACATTGGCCTTTAGCCTGTGCACAGTAAAGATCATATATAGGAATAGAGTTACATATATTTAACTTAAGATCCTGGGGATAACTGCACTTGCTTTAAAATGCTGTTACTACTGCTATTTTTCTGTGGTATCATATCTTGTAATAATGAAAATGTACATACACCTGTATGGAGAAATGCATTTAATTATTTGTGAAGGTGAAGGTTTTTTTTCCTATTTACTTTTTTTAATGTATTGAGCAATGTGTTGTTTCCTATGTAATTATAGGGAAATTAAAGACATTTATATCAAATGTTTAACTAAACACTAATAACATTTTTATTTCTTTAGAGCAATAACAAAAACAGCAGTGAATTCGGAACTTAGAACTGAAGTAGAAGAAAATCAGAAGGTATTACCCAGTGGAAAATCACTATTTTCCTTTCTGTTTAGTATTGCATCTTTAAAGATGAGGAAATCTGAGTTACATCAATGACATTAATAGTTGTACTCTCCTTTTAGTAAAGGTGGTGGTGTTTTATTTCTATAATCTTTTAAAATATTTTAAATTTTTAATCAAAGTTGAATATGAATAGAATTCAAACATCAGGGATGCCTGGGTAGCTCAGTTGGTTAGGTGTCTGACTCTTGATTTCAGCTCAGGTCATGATTTAGTGGTTCTGGGATTAAGCCCTGTGTCAGGCTCTGCACTCAATGTGGAGTCTACTTGTCCCTCTCTTTTCCTGTGCTCCTCTCCCCACTCTCTCTTGCTTATTCATGGGCACTGTCTCTCTCTCTCTCTCTTTCTCTCTCTCTCCTTCTCTCTCAAATAAATAAATGAAATCTTTAAAAAATCAGATGGTAGGGTGCTTAGGTGGCTCAGTGGGTTAAAGCCTCTGCCTTTAGCTCATGATCCCAGGGTCCTGGGATTGAGCCCCACATTGGACTCTCTGCTCGGCAGGGAGTCTGCTTCCTCCTCTCTCTCTGTCTGCCTCTCTGCTACTTGTGATCTCTGTCAAATAGATAAATAAAAATTAAAAAATAAAAAAATCAGATGGTGCCACCACTTTGTTTAGATAAACAGTATCCTCCTAACATGACTTACTTCCTCTTTTGTACCCCTTACCAGAAGTATCTGCTTTGAACACTTAGCTAATTGTTTTGATATTTATCCCCATATTTCTAGCGAGTTTGAGATGGTACCGTGTTTTCCAGTTTCAAACCTTATATCTTGGCCTCCATTACAAGGATGAAGTTTAACTTTCTTTCACTGCCCCTCACCCCGATGTCTGCCATTACTCCATATTGGTACTCTCCAATTTGTGTATATTTATGTTGTGATTTTATCAATTTTTGTTCTGCTCCACTGTGGTCTGGTGGTTCTTTATGTCTAGGACATTCCAGTTATCCTGGGACCTTGCTTTAATCTCTTGTTGGATCTCCTATTCTTGGATACCAAGGCTTCTTTTTTTTGTTTTGTTTTGTTTTACTCCCTTATTTTGGTGCAGCACATCATTCTTCATGAGAAAAGTTGCATGCAAGGTAAATTTCAAATTGTGAGAAATCAATTTCCCATTCTTTTTTTTTTTAAAAAAGATTAATTAATTTACTTGAGAGATAGAGAACACAAGTAGGCAGGTGGGCAGAGGGAGAGGGAGAAGCAGACTCCCCACTAAGCATGGAGCCTGATGCGGGGTTTGATACCAGGACCCTGGGATTATGACCTGAGCCGAAGGCAGATGCTTAACTGACTGAGCTGCCCAGGCACTCCTCCATTTCTGTTTTTTATTGCTAACTTGGCTGGGTATAGAATTCTAGATTGGAAGTCATTTAGAAGTTTTATTACTGGACCAAAGTGGGTCTGCTCTTTGGTGAGTTACAAACAGAGACCATACCAGGTGGGGTTGCCTCCAGAGGTGATCTTTATTTGTATAAACAGGGAGATCATGGGAAATAATTTAGAAAACTGGGACTGTTCCAATAGGGGTAAGTTGTCTTCTTTTATTAGGGTTTGGGATGAATATTCCCCAAACCAGGGACTTTAGCATTGTAATGCAGCTGAGGATGTAGAGCGCTCTCTGATTCATCTGCACAGTTATCCATTATCCTCAAACGTTTCTTTTTCTGTTCCAGCAATTTTTTAGTTTCTAAAAGATGAAATTGACAGAACCTTTTAGGAGTTTCTGAGTTCAGTATGTCATTCCTGAGTTCGGCGGGTCAAGGGAGACAGTTTGAAGGCAATTGGTTCTTGGAATTTTGGTTTCTATTGTGGTTATTGCGAAATCTGAGCCCTTGGTATGAGATCTGTTTTTTCTTTCCAGAATCATTCAGGATCTTTTCTTTGTCCCTGTAATCTGATATTTCACAGTGCTGTACCTTTTAAGAAAATCTCTGTACTATTGGGTGGATGGTGGCCCCTCCAAATCTGGAAAATAATTTACTATAGTTTTGCGAAATTTGCTCGAATTATTTCTTTTCCTCATTCCCTCTGCTTTCTCTCTTTTGTTTCCCAGGACTTCTTCATTTTTAAGGTATTGCGCCTTATCCACCAGTTTGTTCTAATTAAAAAATACATATTATTTCCTATTTTCTAATTCTTTTATATTTTATTTTTAAACTTCCTGGGAAAGACTTTCAACTCCTTTGTTGGTATTTTTCCTTTATCTTTTAAATCTTTAATTAACAAAGGTTATTGTTTCTAGATTCTTCTTTTTGTGGTGTTCTTAAATCTTTCTAAAGCTGTCAGTGATGCATGTGTATGTTTTCTTCTCTCTTGCATCATCTGTTTCCTCTTAAGTTAACTTTCTTTTTGTCCTCTTAAGTTGACTTTTCTTTTTGGTCTCTTGTCCTTAATGTTAGAGGCTTTCCTTACTTGCTTTGTGATCCACTGCTCTTATTGAAGAGAATGAGGCAGTAAAGAGCTGATGGAAAGCCTTAAGGATGAGACTTTTTGACTATAGGTTCTCCTGGTATGGCCATTTCCTAATTCATCCCAGTGTCAGTATCCTGATACCTTTGCTCTTGTGCTGTTAAGCCTCCAGAAAAGGATCTTCAAATCTTCTGCCTGGAGGGTGAAGTCTGGCTGCTTGTCTGGTAGAAGCCCAGTAGGAAGAACGTTTGGGATATTTTTGCTCTCTTCCCGGTTTTCAATATGGGATCCCTGCCCTCAGTTGTGCTTCATTTTCCCACGTTCCCAGATTCTTTCTTTCACTCTTCCCAGGGAATGAGACTTCATTCTTCTGGAGTAGAGGGTGTCATTACAGTAGTCACCTTACTGTATGAAATCAGCAAGGGAGTCTGAGGGCTCTTATCTTTAAAAAGCTGTTCATCAGAAATAATTTTTTAGCCTAGTGATTGCCCCCTCACACATGTGTTTTTTGTGCTGTCAATTCTTGAGCATTTTGAGTTTCACAGGATAACTTGTGGTTTCTATTGTCATTTCCCACTGTTGGTCTGGCATTCAGCTTTCTTGGACAGTTGCTACTCATGCATTTTCTTTCTACCTTCTCAAAATTAATTTTCCTTTTACATTTTTGTTCTCTTTGTTGTTGTGGATTTATTATTACAGTCCCTTTTTAGAAAACTGACATTTCAGCAGAGTTTCACAAGGGAAACTTAAGTTTGATCTACTGTCTTTACCCCAGAGTTTTTAAATCTTTACATATGAGATATTAATTAATTAAATAGGTCTGAGGAATAAGTAAAACAAATTTCTCTCAAATATTTACTAAGTTGAAGAAACCTTATTAATAGTTTATATTTACCTTGTTTTTTTATTTCCACAATAACAATGCCAATATTATCTGATTTTTATGGCTTCTTTCCCTCACTAGAGAACAAAACATTAAATTATATAGACTGTAGTACTTCCTGGACTCTTTGGTTTTTTTTTCCTTTTTATTAAATATTTTGTTAAAGTATAAAATACAAAAGTATACAACACAAGCAAAAGTGTGTACAAACCCTCAATCTTTTGTGTGATGAATTTTCACAGAGTGAACTTTACTCTGTTACCAGCACCCAGATCTTTAAATAGGTATGAGTAGTTGAGTTTAGCAGCTCAGAATTAGTCTTTCTTATGGTCAGGGGATGGACATGGAGTTTTTTCTTTCCCATGTAAGAAATTCCAATTCTGAATTGATGCAACTCTCCATTTTTCCCTTATTTTAATTGCAATTTAATCCTTGCAGGGCAAAGAAGTAAAAGCTGTGTCTTCCTCATTGTTTTATGCTTTACCCATGCAATACTGGACCTTAAAGTTTACTTCTCTTAGTCTGCTGATTATTGGGAAATGACGGGAGCTCAGTAGTCCCTGTCCTTCTTCTCCCAGCCTTGTGAGAACTAAGGGTTTAAGTTCTGTCGCTAGTGTCTGAGTAGTTTCTTCCCTTTGCTGTATGGATTAGCTCCCTGTGGTGTGAAATATGAGTAGTAGTCCCAGTTTCCTTGGGAGGAAAGAATAATTAAATGGAAAGATAGAAGTCAACAGAAGCTACAGCATAGCATCGAAGCAGTGTGTCTGATGGGTCAGGCAAGTCTGAAGGGTTGCAGGGACTGCACAGTCACCTGTGGGTCAGGGAGTCACCATCTCAGGGAGCAGCTCTTGAAGGGCCCTTGGAAACCAGGTCTTGGACAGCTAGGTTGCACATGGGAACTGTCCTCAGGGACAATTTCTCAATTTCCTAGTGTGCATTAGTTTGAAGGTTTAAGGGAGGTGTGGGGTTTTGAAACCCTTTTAGATTAGATCCCTGGAGTTCATCGAGAAGGCACAGCTGTTAGTGACTGCTGATCACCACCAGGAAATAGTAATAGAAGTCCTTTTTTATGAAAAGTGACTCTCAGCACTTGGCTTATTCAACCAATCTCCCTCCTTCTCCTTCCCCTGACATAGGAAACAGTTATATTAATCGTAGTTGGAAGGAGGAAGGGAGGAGAGGTATATTTCATATGAACTAGCAGTTTCATTACAATGCAGTAAATACTAAGAATGGTCTATGGGAGTACATAAAAGGAAATCTTAAGGATTAGGGTTTCCTATAATAAATAAGAGGATGCAACATTTGTACATATAATAGAGTCAGAAACATGGAAATTTTGGTTAAACATTCTCCTTGTTCCATAACAAAATTTTTTTTTTTCTAATATTTTAGTATTTCAAGGGAACTTTAGGATTACAGCCTGGAGATTCTGCGCTGTTCATCAATGGACTTCATATTGATTTAGATACACAGGATATATTCAGGTATGGATAATATTTTTTATTCACGGAAAGGTTATATAATGGTAGCTCCTTATAGTATGTTCAGATTGTCCTACTTGAGGTGGCGTGTTGCAAAGCCTAATGGCTTACCAAGTGTAGTGAATAATGAATCCTGAGTCATGAGTGGATGACTGGGATGAAGATGATAATACTGTAATTTGTTATCATAATGTATATTCAAGGCCTTGGACATTGAAGGTCTAAGTGTCTTTTGAGGATGCCCTTTTAGAGTTATAGTTTTCCACTTATCCATAAAAAAGAGAGAGTGTGAACAGGTTCTTTTACTTCTGGAAACTGTGTGAAGTAAGTTTATCTAAAATGCTGCCTCTGCATCATCCCGTGTTCCATCTTACATATATTATTTAAATATCTAGGGACACTTGGGTGGCACAGTTGGCTAGGTGGCTGACTACTGGTTTCTGCTCAGATCATGATCTCAGTTGTAGTTTCAGGGTTATGAGATTGAGCCCCACATGGAATCAGCTTGGGTTTCACTTTCCTTCTCCCTTTGTCCCTCCCTTGCTTACTCTCTCCTTTCTCTCTCAAATGGATAATAAATCTTACCCACCCCCCCAAAAAAGTATCTATCCTTTTGTGTTGCTAAAATGTGGTTCAGGACTAACTTGTTCTAAATTGGCCTTATGAATTTTGAGGGTGGGTAGATAGGTTAGAATTCAGATTTTGTCCTTGGAATTAAGATTGACACAGTTGACACTGTGGCTTCGTAATAGTAAAAACAAAAGCTACTGCTGATGCTTTAGAAGAACCAGTTCCCACAATAAGATATTTTTCACATTAATTATTTTAATTGAGCTCTTACTGCTTTTCAGAGCTGGTAAAAAGTTTGTAAAATTGATGTGGATGCTTTAAAAAGATTGCCCAGATTTGTAATTTTCCTTAAGTAAAAAAGATACTCATATCTCTTTAATTTTTCAGAGTTTACAAATTGATTATTTAAATAGTTTTAAGTGATACACAGATAAAAATACTAAGTAAAGTAAAATCTTCATCCTGGCTTCTTATTTCTTATTTTCTTATTTCTTATTTCTTTTTCCTCCTCATCTTTTCTACCTTCTGTAGCAAACTTTTACATTGGGTATAAATTCTTCCAGACCTTTTATTGTGTTTGTGTATATATGCACCTTGTAGATTGACACTGATGTTGTAACCTATGTTAAATCTATATAATGTAGTTATTTTTTAAAATAAATTTTTAATTATGAGATAATTGTAGATTTATATAGAAATAATACAGAGACATTACCATAGTGTTTTTTAAAACATGCAGTGTAAAAAACACTGAGGATTATTCATCCTCAAATTGTGTGTTAATATTTAGAGATAATTTTATACCTGATAGATACATTAATAAATATATATAAGAAGAAAGTCCTACCTACTTCATTCTATATATTTTGACAAGATGAAACAAGGGTAAGACCTCCCTTTTTTGATTTCTCTGCTAGTTTGAACAAGGCATTGAGTTTGAATTGGTAAAATTTTTTCATGGTGAGTTTTTTTTTTTTAAACTTTTTCTACTAAATACCATATCCCCCCCCCCCCCCCCCCCAGTCTGTTTGATGTATTGAGGAATGAAGCTCGTGTAATGGAGGGTCTGCATAGACTGGGAATAGAAGGCCTTTCTCTGCATAATGTTTTGAAATTGAACATCCAGCCCTCTGAGGCCGACTATGCTGTAGACATCCGGAGTTCTGCTATTTCAGTAGGTATTCTGTTGGAGTGTCCAAGGGGCATTCTGGCCAGGCATTTTATCATGGTTTTCTCATTTGTGTTTTGTGAGAGGTAAGTTATTTCTGCTGTCCCTTATATTGGCATCATAAAGTGATTTACAACAGCTGCTTATTTGGGATTCTGTATATATAATAAAGTTGTCTCTTAAATCCTCCAAAAACTTGAATTACTATGTCTAATGTGATTAAGATAATGATTTTTCCAGTTTTGTATCCCCGTAGGATTTGACTGAGCATCTCTTGGGAAAAAGAGTGCTAAGTTTGTATTTTCTCTGTTGCGTACAAGTTCTATGTGATTTTTGTGTTATGTTTTTTGGCCAGTATCCTTCTTTAAAAGAATGTTGGTTATTTTGTATGTAAAGAATTTATATAGATTAATATCTGCTGTATTGATATCTCTGAGCCTTTATCTCCTTGTGTGGACAAAGCAAGATTGGTGTTACAGGTGTACCTGGCACACCCTTGGCCTTCCTGTCCTTTTTTTCTTGGTTATTGTACTGCATTTATTGTAGGGAATTTTTTTCAAAAGAAAATTATATAGAAGGTAGATGATCATTATTTGTGTTCTCCCTAGGTAATGTAGTTGTTATTTTGATATTCTGTCATTTCTTTTCTTATTAAAAACATCTTTTTTTTTTTTTTTAAAGATTTTATTTATTTATTTGTCAGAGAGAGAGTGAGTGAGAGCGAGCACAGGCAGACAGAGTGGAAGGAAGAGTCAGAGGGAGAAGCAGGCTCCCTGCGGAGCAAGGAGCCCGATGCGGGACTCGATCCCAGGACGCTGGGATCATGACCTGAGCCGAAGGCAGCTGCTTAACCAACTGAGCCACCCAGGCGTCCCCAAAACATCTTTAATTACAAAAGTAAAATTACAAAGAGTAAAGAGATTAGTATAATTAATAACAGTATAGCGCATCACCATACTTAGTGCATGTTAACATTTAATCATTTTGTGTCAGATCTTGTTTTTCTTGGAAGAAAACTCATGTTTCTGTCTAAGTCCTCTTTCACTTTCACCCCTTTCCTCTCTGCAGATGATTCCTCTTTGGAAGTAGAGGTGCATTCCTCCTGTCCCTTACTTTATTACTTTATTTCCTATTGTATGTTTTGAAAATTTGAAAAATGCCATAGCTGTGTCCTTCGTCAGTTTCCTTGTTACTCAACAATTTTGTCAGGACTCACCTAGTTTGACCCATACAGATCTATTTTATCCTGTCATGTTTTAATTTTGCTTATTAAAAAAAAAAAAGATCTTTTGTACAATCACAGTTTAAAAGTCAGGACATACAAAAGGGTATGTCATCATACCCATACGTTATCACCAGTTTTTCTCCCTAAAGTAACAGGCACTATCAATTACTTGTGTATCTTTCCAGAAATACTCTGTTTATAGGAAAAGGTAATATCCACAGACTTTGCCACTTTGCCCTTTTTGTAGAAATGTTACATACTGTTTACTTACTGCTCCCTTTATGGAATTAAGTTGTATCCAATTTTTTGCTGTTATAAGTAGTACTGCAGTACTGTATCTTTTTGTACCTCTCTCTTTGTGCATACATGTGAGAATTCATTTGGGGTGGATACCAAGAACTAGAGTACTTTTCTAAAGTGACTGTTTTCTTCTCTGAAGTGCCTGTTCCAGGCACTTTGGATGAGTTCTAATTGCTCTATACCCTTGCCTATTCTTGGATAATGACAAACTTTAAAATTTTTTTCAGTTTAATGAGTGTGAAGTTTCACTGTGGTTTTAGTTTCTAATTCTCAAATTACTAGTGAAGATGTAGTACATCTTTCATGTGTTAATTGCCCTATTGAATTTCCTCTGTAAATTTCTTCATATCCATAGCTTATTTTCATTTCTCATATGTTGCAAACCTTTTTTAATTGATATGTTAGATTTCTATACATATAGCCTTGCTACTAGTCCTTTATTGATTTTGTAGGTTGCAAATATCTTCTGTTCTGTGGCTTGTGTTGTAGTCACTCATTTTATCTTTGTATTTTTGAAAATGGTCTTTCCCATGTGATTCTTCTTAAAACCATTTCAAGTCTTACTGTTATTTCTGGTAATTTCACTAATAGTGACTAAAGTGTGCTATTCTTTTCCTAGTGGATCAACAACTTGGAGGTTGACAGCAGATACAATTCATGGCCTTCTAGTTTACAAGAATTGCTTCGACCCACCTTTCCTGGTGTTATCCGGCAGATTAGGAAAAACTTGCATAACATGGTGAGTAAAACTACTTATTGTCTGGTGATGAGCTCTATTTCTCCCTTGCCTTCCCCTCTACCTCTCAGCCATATCTAGACCATTCATTTCTCTCCTGTACTAGCTGCTTCTCCCACCACTATGACTACTAAATATGTTCTTCTTCTACTTCCATATTCAAACTGAAGGGTTTTTAAATGTCTTGATCATGTGTAATGCTGTGAGATGTCACAGTAGCAATAATGTCTCCATCAGCTTGTAAAGAAATGTTCCTTATCCTTAACCTGAAAGTTTATACAGTGTTGTTTTAGTTTTTTAAGATTGGTTCATTTTAGAGAGAGAGCATGCCAGTGAATGAGCATGCAGGCAAGAGTTGGGGGAGGGGCAGAGGGAGAAGGAGGGAGAGACAATCTTGAGCAGATTCTGCACTGAGCATGCAGCCTGATATGGGGCTTGATCTTATGACCCTGAAATCACAACCTGAGCTGAAATCAAGAGTCAGATACTTAACCGATTGCACAACCCAGGTACCCCTTATTTTAGTTTTAACATAGTTTTACTCAGAAGATGAATATGCTGCTACTCTTTTCCTTTAATATCTTAATCTCTAAAATTTAAATAAATCTTTCTGTGAGCTCCTACTTGTTACTTCTTATTTCATTGCTTTAGTTGGCCCTCTTTTTCCCTCTCATTTCTTCCTTTTCAGTCTCTTCCCCAGAATATGCAAGGGAAACTGTCCTCTGAACTCACCACACTCTTGAAACCATTTTTTTCCTTTACAGCCAGAATTTCATTTTTTTAAAAGATTTTATTTATTTATTTATTTGACAGAGAGAGCACACAAATAGGCAGAGCAGCAGGCAGAGGTTGAGGGAGAAGCAGGCTCCGCAGAGCAGGGAGCCTGATGCAGGGCTTGATCCCAGAGCCCTGGGATCATGATCTGAGCTGAAGGTACAGACTTAACCAACTGAGACATCCAGGCACCCCTCATTCAGATATATATCTGAACTTTATTAAATGGGATTATGTATGTATTTAAAGCACATCATGAGACCTTAATACATGATAGCTATTATGATCTAAAAATTGAGTTCTAAATGAAGTCTTAATATGGAGATGTTTAGAAATGAATACACAGAAAAGATAATCTCTGTTTTCTAAGGTAGAAGAGTTCATAAAACTTGGACTTTTTTAGGTGTAATAAAACTATTGGTGTTAGTAATCTGGAACACAGTTCCCATGTTATTAGCAGAACATCATGAGGAAATCACTTCACCTTTTAGTGTACCGCATTCTTTTGAACATTAAGGAGGGAAACTGCTGTTTGTATAACTCTTCTTTGGGGGGTTCAAGAGTTGCTAGAGGGGAGCCTTGGTGGCTCAGTTGTAAAGTGCCTGCCTTTGGCTCAGGTCATGATCCCGGGGTCCTACGATCCTGCATCGGGTTCCCTGCTTGGTGGGAAGCCTGCTTCTCCCTCTCCCACTCCCCCTGCTTGTGTTCCTTCTCTAGCTGTGTTTCTTTCTGTCAAATACATAAAATCTTAAAAAAAAAAAAGTTGTAGAAAAAGATTACCTTCAAGTAGTAAGAGTAACAACATTTTTTTTTTTATTGGTCCTGTGATATTTGAATAAATTTCATTTTATGTGTTCCCTTCCCCCTTCCCCTTTACAGGTTTTCATAGTTGATCCTGCTCATGAGACCACAGCAGAGTTGATGAACACAGCTGAGATGTTCCTCAGTAATCATATACCACTAAGGTAACACTGGTATTGATTGAATGATATATATCTAATTAGCTGAGGTTTTGTCATTTATAAATGCAAGTCTGGTACTACTGTATAATTAATATTTGGATCATTAATGGCAGTTTTATCTTTTGTTTAAGTATGAAGCACTATCTTTTGGGGTAGAAAATTTGATTCTCAATGAATAAAAGCTTACCACCATTGAATTATTAACAAATAGCCATGTAAAAATAGATTGTGGTCTCAGCTTGCTTCCCAGTAAAAGGGACTTTTCCCAGGTAAGTGTCCACATCACAAATCCCATTTCTTCTTTCACTGGAGATAAAGAGCTTTGCCAGTAGCTTTTTTAGACTGTCAAGGAGTAAATGTACATACAGCTTTTTTTTTTTTTTTTTAAGATTTTTATTTATTTGACAGATCATAAGTAGGCAGAGAGAGAGGGGGAAGCAGGCTCCCTGCTGAGCAGAGAGCCCAATACGGGCTTGATCCCAAGACCCTGAGATCATATCCTGAGCCAAAGGCAGAGGCTTAACCCACTGAGCTACCCAGGCATCCCTACATGCAGCTTTTTGTAGTCACAGGCACTCTTTGTCTTGTTTGCATTGCCAAATCTACCAACAACGTACTTGAACAGCTGGGTTTTTCATTGTGTTTTTTTTTTTTTTTTTTTAAGATTTTTTTATTTATTTGACAGAGAGAGATCACAAGTAGAGAGAGAGAGAAAGGAGCAAGCTCCCTGCCTAGCAGAGAGCCCGATGTGGGACTCGATCCCAGGATCCTGAGATCATGACCTGAGCCGAAGGCAGAGGCCCAACCCACTGAGCCACCCTGGCAGCCCTCATTGTGTTTTTTTTTAAGAACAATGTTTTAATGCTTTACAAATACATGCTAAGATATTTTCACTCACTTTAAAAAAGATTTTATTTGTTTATCTGAGAGAGAGAGTGAGAGAGATCACGAGCAAGGGGGAAGGGTAGAAGGAGAAGTAGACTCCCTGCTGAGCAGTGTGCCTGATGTGGAACTTGATCCCAGAACCCTGAGATCCTGACCTGAGCTGAAGGCAGATACCTAACCCACTGAGCTACCTAGGTGTCCATTTTCTCTTATATTCTGAATAATGTTGAATTCCTAGAAAACAGGAAAATAGAAAAGAAGTCTAGCTAACAAGTATTGTATGTTCTGTACCCTGGACTGATCTAAATGCTGTGGTTAGTATTAAAGCTGCATTTCTACCTTCTTGGAGAAAATACTGTGCATACTTTCAGACATTTTAAGGAAAATATATGATCCGATGCTAGGTTATGTCCTAGTCATAGTGCTTTAGAATTTCAGGAAAGCAAAAGATTATGAACTAACATATTTGGGAGTGACAAAGGCTTCATGGAACAGTTGGGTATTAGTTAAGCTTTGAAGAAAATAGAGGATTTTTATTGATGGAAAAGTAGAGATTTTGTTTAGTGAAATTTTTCATGTAAAACACGAATATCCCCTAGTTTGATGGAGGACTAATCTACAGGATTGCAGCCAGGGCTGTATTTTGATGAAAGGGGAAATAACACAGAAGTTGGCCCATGGTTCAGGATGGGCAGTAAGGAAATATTTTTTGAATTTCATTGAGGGACAAGAAGAGAAAATGTGGTTTTCACATTGTGAAGGTAGGTGAGAAGACATTTAACTCATACAGTTGAGAGGCATGTTGGCACACCTAGTTGGTGGAGAGACCCAAGGCAGACTGGCTATTGTTTTAGTCTTTCTTTCGCTTGATATGGTACACTAGGGTGTTTACAGGGGCTGAAGAAAGGAGGGAACAAATCTGGGAGATTCCCTAGTGGTACTTGGTGAGAGACTGGGCCTGAGAGAAACAGAAGTCTGAAGGGGCTTAGCTAACAGAAAAACTCTGATGCCTTTTCTAGAAACCGGAAATGTGGAAAGGGGAATTCCTTTGTGAGGAGATACTTAGCTCTTATTTTTGTCTTCATAAGAATAGCACTCAGGTCATTTCTGCCTGGAAACTGCTCATATGATTTCTATTATGTGTGATTTTAAAAAACACAAATTTTATCCATAAACAAATCCTCTTGCTACCACATCTACATAGAACATACTTTCCACATACCTCAGGAGAGCATGATGTTTGTTATGTATCTTTTTATATTTTCTTCTATTTTTAGGCTTTACCTCTTTATTTTTTTAATTAATAGACTTTGTATTTTTTAGAGCACTGTTAATTCACCCCTATTGATGCATTATTATTAACTAAAGTTCATAGTTTACATTAGGGTTCATTGTTTGCATTGTATAGTCTGTGGGTTTTGACAAATATGTAATGACATGTTTCCACCATCACACAATCCTACAGGATCATTTCACTCTCCTCCACGCCCCCCACCTGTGTGTCCTTCCCTTTCAACTGCTGTCAACCACTGGTTTTCGTACTGTCTCCATTGTTTTGCCCTTTCCAGACTCGTGATAGATATATCTATCTATCTATCTATCTATATATATAGGTATATATATATGTATATATATATTAGATTAGATATATATTAGATTGTCTTTTTTTTTCCATTTAGTAGTAGGCTTTTAAAATTTTATGTCTTTTTAGGCTTGATAGGCCATTTCATCACCAAATAATATTCCATAATATAGATGTACTCTAGTATTTGTTGTTGTTGTTTTTAAATCCAGTACCTATTGGTAAATATCTTAGTTGCTTCCAAGTTTGGACAATTATAAATAAAGTTACTGTAAACATCTGTGTGTAGATTTTTGTGTGGACATAAGTTTTCAGCTCATTTGGGTATATACCAAGGGGCACGATTGCTTTAGCTTATGGCGTAAGTGTTTTGTTTTGTAAGAAATTGCCATACTGTCTTCCAAGTGGTTCTAGTATTTTGGATTCTTACCAGCAATAAGTATGAGTTCCTGTTGCTCCATGTTCTCTCCAGAATTTGGTGTTGTCAGTGTTTTGGATTTTAGCCATTCTAATAGATGTGTAGTGGTTTTAATTTGAAATTCCTTAATTAAAAGATGTTGAACATCTTTTAAAAAAAAAAAATTTTTTTTTTTTTGGCTTATTTGCCAACTCTGTGCCTTGTTGCTGAGGTACCAGTTCAGACTTTTTGCCCATTTTAAACTTTTTTTGTTGAGTTTTAAGAGTTCTTTGTATATTTTGGATATCTGTCTTTATCATGTATGTGTTTCTCAGTTTTTCACAGGTTTTCTGCCAGTCTGTGGCTTGTTGTCATTCTCTTAATGGTGTCTTTCACAGAGCATAAGTCCCAATTTCAGTGAAGTTTAGCTCATGCTTTTTTTTTGGTCATGGATCATATTTTTGCTTGTTAGATCTAGTAAGTCACTGCCCAGCCCAAGATCACCTAAATTTTCTGTTTCCTTTCCTAGGAATTTTATAGTTCTGTGTTTTACATTCATGTTTATGATCCATTTTGAGTTAATTTTCGTGAGAGGTATAAGGTCTCTGCCTAGATTTGTTTTTTTACATTGTGGATATCCAGTTTCGTCACCATTTGTTAAAAAGACTGTCCATTCTCAGTTGAATTGGTTTTGCTCCAATATGTAGGCTAGTGACTTCTGTATTGGCCAGTGCAAGTTTTTTGCCCCTCCTCCCCCCCCTTTTTTGCCCAATTTGTAGATGTGTAATGGTATCTTTTTGTGGTTCGTTCTTTTAATTTAATTTAAATTTTTAAGTGTGATAAACATTAACCTTGGGGCGCCTGGGTGGCTCAGTGGTTAAATCCTCTGCCTTCAGCTCAGGTCATGATCTCAGGGTCCTGAGATTGAGCCCCACATCGGGCTCTCTGCTCAGAGGGGAACCTGCTTCTTCCCCTCTCTCTGCCTGCATCTCTGCCTACTTGTGATCTCTGCCTGTCAAATAAATAAATAAAATATTTAAAAAAAAATAAATAAACATTAACCTTGGTTGTAGCTTTTTGCCAACAGATAATAGTAAACATTTTTAGGTTTTCCATTTACATTATCTTGCTTATGTTAATTTCAAAATCTACCCTCCCCTTTTTATATATTTCCACATTCTGAAAATGTTTGCTTCCCCCAAATTTTGCTTAAAAACAACAAAATCTTCATCTAAAACTATAGCAAAACCCTTCATGTCAATAAAGGCCATGTGGAAACAGTGTGCTTTAACAGTTGAAAAGTCTAAGCCACTTTTGGGAACCTGTTTTTCTGTTCTGTAAGTGATGAATGCCTTTGCCAACTGTGTTAGAGTAGGGTGTGAACTGTGCTTTTCAGTAGAGGAAGTTTTCAGGAGAGGAGGTTACAATATGTGAGTGGGATACAGGGATGCCATTCTTTTTAACCAGTCGCATTTTTGAGAAAAGTTTCTATTTTTTCTTTTTGCCCTTCCCTCTCTCCCCTAGAATTGGTTTAATCTTTGTGGTTAATGACTCTGAAGATGTTGATGGGATGCAAGATGCTGGAGTGGCTATTCTGAGAGCATATAATTATGTTGCTCAAGAAGTGGATAATTATCATGCCTTCCAAACTCTGATACATGTATGTTTTCAATCAAAATGGCGAATAATTTTCTTAATTTAACTTACTCTAAGAAACAGTATGAGTTAAGGGGATTTTATATTTCTGTAAAGAGAAAAAGCTTGATGAATTATTCTCTTAACCTTTATGTTTTATATTTAAAGAGTTGCTTTTACTGATTTACTGATGTTATTAGTAAATTGCTGTGATTTCAGCTACTATTCCTTAGTCCTACTAATGTACGTTAGCCTTCTCCCTTTTGATGACTTGAAATCACGAATTAATTTTTTTTTTTGTAAATGTGATGTGCTCTGCTTGTTTAAAAAAATGTTTGCTTTTTTTCCTTTTAAGGTGTGTATGATATTTTCATTTAATTAATATTCAAATAATAAATTCTTACTGTTTTCCCCATATTTTTTACCTTGGGAACTGAAATTCCCTGAGTTTTATATATACTTAAGATACTTTCTCAAGTTCAAACAAGGGACTCTCTTGTTTTCTTTTTTCTATTTTTGAATATAAAAAATTTATAAATAACAGCTCTTTTTCTTATTAAAATGGGGGCATTTTAAAAGTTAAAATGTTCATTTATTTGGCTAGCAGCTATTAAAGACTTAACATTTGCCAGACCTGGTACTAACTGCAAAGGATACAAAGAAGAGTAAGACTTCACCCCAGTCCTCAAAGACCTTACAGTCTAGTGGGGGACATGTCTTGTGCGTGCGGATGGTTAATGCAATGTGGGAAGCACAGTCAACTGTGGCAGCACTAGGACCTCACTCCATTATTGTGGAGTGGGATGTTATCCCAGCTGAGTGTAGGAGGAAAAATAGGAGTCATTTGAACAATTGCTGCAAATCAGAAGTAGTGATTCCCTTTGTCCATATGTTTGAGCAGAGCTGAGAGGGGAACGTAGTTATTGAGGCCATCTGTCCAGGCAGTGAGTGTCCAGTTTGCAGAGGTTAAACTCCAGGTAAAAACATCATTCTGATGTTTTTATGTTTATCCATTATTCTGATGGATGTATGCAGACGGGTCTGATGGAGGGTAAAGACAGTATCAGGGTTAGTGGTTGCTGAGCTGTTGCTGGGATCTCTGTGAGAGATGATGGTGAAAGATGGTTAGCAATAGGGCTTAGAGAAAGAAATAAGTTCAGGAAAAGATGCTGAGGATGCATTTTAAAGTCTATTTTTTAAAGTTGTTCCCTCACCCCCACAGCTGTGTATATGAATATACACATACTCATATGTATATGAGTTTTCATTTTTTCAAACTTCTTTTTGTGATAGCAAAAACATTGTTCATTGTAAAAATCCTTATAATAATATTAAAGTGTATGGATTTAAAATTTCTCTCTTTCCCTTAACTAATCCTGCTTCTTAAAGGCAGTCACTAATAGAAGGTTGTCTTATAACCTTCTAGGTATTCAACTTTATATAGACACAGTTGTATTGTTACTTTTTTATATCTGCTTTTTATTTATTTATTTTTATTTATTTTTTATTTATTTGACAGAGAGAGTGAGAGATGGAATACAAGCAGGGGGAGTGGGAGAGGGAGAAGCAGGCTTCCTGCTGAGCAGGAAGCCAGATGTGGGGCTCGATCCCAGAACCCTGGGATCATGACGTGAGCTGAAGGCAGATGCTTGATGGGTAACAACCCAGGTGCCTCTATATCTGCTTTTTAAAAAACAATGATTTTGCCATACATATTTTGTAACTTTCTGCCCCTAAATACAATGGCCATGAATTCTAATTTCAAAGAGTATGTAAAGGTATTCAGATTTTTAAAAAATTGACAGATTTTTGCATTTGGGACTTAATGTGAGTATGAACTGATTGGGTCATTTTAAGAATATGTAGTTTCTCATATAAGAAAGTGTCTTATGGAATTATATGAAAAAGGGAGGATTGCTAACATGTTCCATTTCACCTTTCAAGAAAAATAGCCATGTTTTCCCTCTACATTCAGAGATCTTTTGTAATAAACATTCTGAAATCTGGATTTAAAAGTGTGTTTGTTTGCCTGATTTTTCTTTCTTCAGATATATAATAAAGTAAGGACTGGAGAAAAAGTAAAAGTTGAGCATGTGGTCAGTGTCCTAGAGAAGAAGTATCCATATGTTGAAGTGAATAGCATTTTGGGGATTGACTCTGCTTATGATCAGAATCGGAAGGTAAGAAATTCTTTGGCACTTCTCATTGGACTACAATACTATGCTTTCCTTATCTCCCTTTTTTGGGGAGTTGATTAGAAAGGGTAGTGGTGGTTAAAGTATTTAGGTACATAGCATTTAACAATTTAAAAACCAGGTTACTTTTCTGTGTTTGTGAATGTAGTTATATTCAGTTTTGTAATGATATTACTGATTTTTAGCTGGCATATTAACTATTAAATTGAAAACAAATTTCTTCTACACAGTGCAGTGGTTGTACTTGTGTGGTGTATGTTCCACATAAAAACCATTAGAAATGTGTGATGTATGCTTGCCAGGATATGACTTACCATACTGATGTTGTTTAGGCTAAAGAAAAAAATACAGTAAGGGGTACCTGGGTGGCTCAGTGGGTTAAAGACTCTGCCCTGGGCTCAGGTCCTCACTCCTTTATTGGGCTCTCTGCTCAGTGGGGAGCCTGCTTCCTCCTCTGTCTCTCTGCCTGCCTCTCTGCTGACTTGTATTCTCTGTCAAATAAATAAATAAAAGTCTTGAAAAAAAAATTACAGTAAGAAATGTAATAAGCAGAATGGCAAAGTGTGGTAGTAAGGATGTAGGGAAATATTTACAATTTTTATTTAAAGATAATACTATTAAATACAGTAAAAGGACCTTTATCTGTTATAAGCAAGAACAAAGTAGTCATTTGAATATAAATGGTCAGGCAAGGAATCTAAATACATTTCTGAGACATTTTAATTTAAAACAAAAGTATATTTATGATTTTTTTTTTTAACTTTTAAGTGAAGGAAATGTTTCTTCATTGTTCAGTCTCGTTAGGTTGTATGTTTTTAGAAATGTATCCATTTCTTCTCGGTTACCCATTTTTTGGTGTATAAATTGTTCATTGTTCATATAAATCTCATGATTCTTTGCGTTTCTGCGGTGTCAGTTGTAATGTCTCCTGTTTTTAAAATTTTTTAATTTTTAAATTTTTTGTTATGTTATGTTAGTCACCATACAGTACATCATAGTTTTTGATGTAGTGTTCCAAGATTTCAGTGTTTATGCATAACACCCAGTGGTCCATGCAATACATGCCCTGCTTAATACCCATCACCGGGCTAACCCATCCCCCCATGCACCTCCACTCTAAAACTCTAGTTTGTTTCTCAGAGTCCACAGTCTCTCATAGTTAATCTCCCCCTTTGATTTCCTCTCTTTCATCCTCCCCTTCCTTTTCCTAATGTCCTCCATGCTATTCCTTATGTTCCACAAGTAAGTGAAACCATGTGATAATTGACTTTCTCTGCTTGACTTCTTTCAGTCAGCATAATCTCCTCCAGTCCCATCCATGCTGATGCAAAATTTGGGTATTCATCCTTTCTGATGGCTGAGTAATATTCCATTGTATATATGGACCACATCTTCTTTATCCATTTGTCTGTTGAAGGGCATCTCAGCTCTTTCCACCATTTGACTATTGTGGACATTGCTGCTATGAACATTGGGGTGCATATGGCCCTTCTTTTCACTACATCTGTATCTTTGCAGTAAATACCCAGTAGTGCAATCACTGGGTCATAGGGTAGCTCTATTTTTAATTTTTTGAGGAACGTCCGCGCTGTTTTCCAAAGTGGCTGCACCAACTTGCATTCCCACCAACAGTGTGAGAGGGTTCCCCTTTCTCCACATCCTCTCCAACACTTGTTATTTCTTGTCTTGTTAATTTTAGCTATTCTAACTGGTGTAAGGTGGCATTTTTTTATTTGAATTTCCATGATGGCTAATGATGAACACTTTTTCATTGTCTGTTAGCCATTTGTTTGTCTTCTTTGGAGAAGTGTCTGCTCATGTCTTATGCCCATTTTTTGACTCAATTATTTGTTTTTGGGTATTGAGTTTGAGAAGTTCTTTATAGATCTTGGATATTAGCCCTTTGTCTCTAATGTCATTTGCAAATATCTTCTCCCATTTCATGGGTTGCCTCTTCATTTTGTTGACTGTTTTCTTTGCTGTGCAGAAGCTTTTAATCTTGATGAAGTCCCAAAAGTTCATTTTCACTTTTGTTTCCTTTGCCTTTGAAGATGTGTCTTTAAAGAAGTTGCTGTGGCAGATGTCGAAGAGGTTACTGCCTATATTCTCTAGGATTTTGATGGATTCCTGTCTCACATTGAGGTCTTTCATCCATTTTGAGTTTATTTTTGTGTATGATGTAAGAGAATGGTTGAGTTTCATTCTTCTGTATATAGCTGTCCAGTTTTCCCAGCACCATTTATTGAAGAGACTGTCTTTTTTCCTTTGGATATTTTTTCCTACTTTGTTGAAGATTATTTCACCATAGAGTTGAAGGTCCATATCTCGCTCTGTTCCACTGGTCTGTGTGTCTGTTTTTATGCCAGTACTGTGCTGTCTTGGTGATTACAGCTTTGTAATAAAGTTTGAAATCCAGCAACGTGATGCCCTCAGCTTTGTTTTTCTTTTTCAACATTTCCTTGGCAAATTCGGGTTTCATACAAATTTTAGGATTGTTTGCTGCAGCACTTTGAAAAATGCTGATGGTATTTTGATCAGGATGGTGTTGAAAGTATAGATTGCTCTGGGCAGCATAGACATTTTAACGATATTTATTCTTCTGATCCATGAACATGGAATGTTTTTCGATCTTTTTGTGTCTTCTTCAATTTCTTTCATGAGTGTTTTGTAGTTCCTTAAGTATAGATCCTTTACCTCTTTGGTTAGGTTTATTCCAAAGGATCTTACAGTTTTTGGTGCTATAGTAAATGGAATCAGTTCTGTAATATCCCTCTCTGCAGTTTCATTGCTAGTGTATAAGAAGGCAACTAATTTCTGTGCTTTAATTTTGTATCCTGCCATATTACTGAATTGCTGTATGAGTTTTAGTAATTTGGGAGGGGAGTCTTTTGGGTGTTCCACATAAAGTGTCATGTCATCTGCGAAAAGAGAAAGTTTGACTTCTTCTTTGCCAATTTGAATACCTTTTATTTCCTTTTGTCTGATTGCTGTTGCTAGGACTTACAGTACTATGTTGAACAATAGTGGGGAGAGTTGGTATCCTTGTCATATTCCTGATCTTAAGGGAAAGGCTCTCAGCTTTTCACCATTGAGAATGATATTTACTGTGGGCTTTTCATAGTTGGCTTTTGGTAAGGTGAAATTTAGGAATGTTCCCTCTATCCCTACACTCTGAAGAGTATTAATCAGGAAAGGTGCTGTATTTTGTCAAATGCTTTTTCTGCATCAATTGAGAGGAGAGGATCATATTGTTCGTGTCTCTTCTTTTGTGTGTTCTATCACATTGAATGATTTGTGAATGTTGAACCACCCTGGCATCCCAGGGATAAATCCTACCTGGTTATTACAGATAATCTTTTTAATGTACTGTTGGATCCTGTTAGCTAGGATCTCTTTGAGAATCTTGGCATCCATATTCGTCAGGGATATCGGTCTGAAATCTCCTTTTTGATGGGGTCTTTGCCTGGTTTGGGGATCAACGTGATGCTAGCCTCATAGAAAGAGCCTGAAAGCTTTCCTTCTGTTTCTGTTTTTTGAAACAGCTTCAGGAGAAAGGTATTAATTCTTCTTTGAATGTTTGGTAGAATTCCCCAGGGAATCCATCAGGTCCTGAACTCTTGTTTTTTGAGAGGTTTTTGATCACTACTTCAATCTCATTACTAGTTACTGGTCTATTCAGGTTGTCAGTTTCTTCTTATTTCAGTCTTGGAAGTTTATAGATTTCCAGGAAGGCATCCATTTCTTCTAGGTTGGTTAACTTACTGGCATATAGCTGTTGATAATAATTTCTGATGATTGTTTCTATTTCCTTGATGTTAGTTTTGATCTCTCCCCTTTCATTTATAATTTTACTTATTTATTTTTAAAAAATTTTATTTATTTATTTGACAGAGAGAGGTCACAAGTAGGCAGAGAGGCAGGCAGAGAGAGGGGGAGAAGCAGGCTCCTCACCAAGCAGGGAGCCTGATGTGGGGCTTGATCCCAGGACCTTGGGATCATGACCTGAGCAGAGGCTTTAATCCACTGAGTCACCCACACGCCCCTCATTCATAAGTTTATTAATTTGGTTCCTTTCTCTTTTCTTTTGGATTAGTCTAGACAGTAGTTTATCAATCTTATTAATTCTTGCAAAGAACCAGCTTCTAGTTTCATTGATGTGTTCTACTGTATCTCTGGTTTCTTATTCATTGATCTCTGCTCTAATTTAATTATTTCCCTTCTTGTGTGTGAGGTAGGCTTAATCTCTTGTTGATTGTCCAGTTCTTTAAGATGTAAAGAGAGTTTGTATGCTTGGTATTTTTCAGTTTTTTTGAGTGAGGCTTGGGTGGCTATGTATTTCCCTCTTAGGACTGCTTTTGCCATATCCCGCAGGTTTTGGACTGATGTGTTTTCGTTCTCAGTGGTTTCCATGAATCGTTAAGTTCTTCTTTGATTTCCTGCTTGACCCAAACATTATTTTTTTAAAGATTTTTATTTATTTTATCTGACAGAGAGAGCCAGAGAGCACAAGCTGAGGGAATGGTAGAGGGAGAGGGAGAAACAAGACTTTACAGTGAACAGAATTCTGTATCTTTTATTTGTAAATCTGAAGCTATGATATCCTCTGTGTATGATATTTGAAAGTTGTAATTATTCGTACTATGCTGTACAATTAAAGTAGAATTTTTAAACTGAAGAAAATGTAGTCTGATAGGTATATATTTATATTTTTCAAGCTAGTGTGATAATGATATTTAAGAGAAGTCCTGACTTACACACATAGACATTTTGCTTTTGGCATGTTAACTCTTGTGTCCTTATTAATTTCAGTTATCATATGTGAGTAGGTCATTCATAAGACCTTGCCTATAATTATTAAGGTTTTTAATTTGCTTACAGCTAACATTTTTAGTTATCATTGAAGAAATTCTCATGTAATTTTTAAGTTTAGCTTTTTGGTAATTAGGCTGCATTCTATTAATTGGTCTGGTAAGATATTTACAGTTTGTAAGAAAGAAAAGTATATATAATCATAACATCTCCCTCCCACTCCTCATTTTCACTCAGTTGCCATTTCCAGAGAAAACCAGTTTTATTTCTTACTGTCACTTAGGAGTTACAATGTGGGTTTTGTTTTGTTTTATTGGGGGGGATAATTTTTAAAACTCAAGTGTATTAAAATTGAGTTTTTAATGAATGTCTTTGAAATAGTTAAAACATCAAAGAACAAAATTAACATGGTAAGAATTTTAGAAGTGCAAATTTTAAAAGTGTAAACTATGATATGTAGAAATGACAGAAATCAACATAGAAGGTCTTTCTGCCTGTGCCATGTCTTTGTCCATCTGGTAAGTTTGTACCATTAGTTACTAGTGGGGCTAGATTGGATTAGAAATGAAGTAGTCTGTTGCTGTTGATGATTGTTAGTTACCCAATTGAACTACTTTTCTATTTATATATATATAAATATATATTCTGGTATTTTCAGAAAGTATTAGTTAAAAGATGTTCAACAAGAATGTTTTAAGGAATCCTTTTTACATCTTGGGTAGTAATGTAGATTTTACTCTGACAAATTAATCTTGGTTTGTGGTTGATGTCTGGGGCAATGTACCTTTATACTGACCACCAGAGAAGAGTATTCATCTTAGCTATATTTACCTTTTGGTTGGCCTGGCATTTCCCTGCTAAGGAACCTTTTTTGTCTTGGAGAAGGAAAAAGATGGGGCTTAGTATATTATAGAGCAATTTTGAAGCACTGTTTTACCACCAGCCTTGTTTTGTTTCCTAAAAGTGTAATTTCTATGTTAGTGATAGGGATCTTTTAAAATTAGATTGGGGTGTAAATATTTTATCTCAGACTATCTGCTCAGAAGCACTCATAATTGATGGCAGTCTGTCATTTTGCTGCCTATTATGGTAGCCTCTAGCCAGATGTGGCTTTTAAAATGAAAATTAATTAATTTCAAGTGCTCAGTAGTTACATGTGGTTAGTGGCTCCTGCATTGGACAGCAAGATAGAATATCTCCATGTTTGTTGAAAGGTCTGTTATATGTAATTAAAGTTTGGTAGCCTGGGCAGCTTAAAATTACCCTCATCCCCAAATCTGTTACTAATTTTGAAGCTTTTTCTGTTTTTTTTTTTAAAGATATTTTATTTATTTATTTGACAGAGAGATCACAAGTAGGCAGAGAGGCAGGCAGAGAGAAAGGGGGAAGCAGGCTCCCTGCTGAGCAGAGAGCCCGATGTGGGGCTTGATCCCAGGACCCTGAGATCATGACCTGAGCCGAAGGCAGAGGCTTAACCCACTGAGCCACCCAGGCGCCCCAAGGTTTTTCTGTTTTTACAAAAACTCAGTTATTAGTTTCAAATTACCCAGTAGGATATTAACTATGTCTCTTCTGATATTTCTTTAAAGGCATTTCTTCACTTATTTCTTGGTGACTGTATTTCTTTTAATTTTACTTTTCTTGTTAGCACATGTATGTATGAAAAATATACTTCGTTCCATTTGTCTCATGAAGGATTAAAAAATGTTTGTGGTTCCTTGTGTTTCAGGAAGCAAGAGGCTACTATGAGCAGACTGGGGTTGGTCCACTGCCTGTTATTCTGTTCAACGGAATGCCCTTTGAAAAGGAACAGTTAGATCCTGATGAATTAGAAACCATCACAATGCATAAAATCCTGGAGACCACAACCTTCTTCCAAAGAGCAGTGTACTTGGTGAGTGGTATTTCAAGAGTGATTTTGAAAGAGAATGGTTTGCTTATGTTTTTGTAGGCTTTGTAGGAAGCAATAATATTCTTTAAGTATTACTGTTTTTTAGACACCACTTGTAATTGGCTTGCAGATTCTCAGCAAGTTGTGCTAATAATGAAAATATCCATAAGAATTTCTGTGCATTGAATTTGAAATAGCTTAGTTTATTGTTGTCAAGATTAAATGTTTAAATGTTTATTTAAAAAATTCTAAAGGATTTAGCATTTTTAAGGGACATTTCTACTTATAAGGAATTTTGACTTAGGGAAGACTCTATTATTATATACAAATATTTCATATATATATAAATATATATAGTTACTGTTGAGACATAATTCACATGCTGTAAAACTCAGCCTTTTAAAGTGGACAGTTCAGTGTATTTCGTGTATACACAAAATTTATGCAAGTATAACCTCTGTCTAATGTTAGAACATTATCATCTCCCCTAAAATGCAACGCCCTGTAGCATTCACTCTGCATTTACTTCTACCCTAGACCCTGGGAACTACAAATCTATATTCTTTATCTCTGGATTTGCCTATTTAGGACACTTAATATACAATATGTGGTCTTATGTATCTGATTTCTTTCACTTAGTGTAATGTTTTCAAGGTTATTCTTGTAGGAGCATGTGTCAGCACTTCATATCTTCTTCTTCTTCTTCTTCTTTTTTTTTTTTTGTAAAGATTTAATTTATTTATTTAACAGAGAGAGAGAGAGAGAGAGGGAGATCACAAGTAGGCAGAGAGAGAGGGCGAAGCAGGCTCCCTGCTGAGCAGAGAGCCTGATGTGGGGCTTGATCCCAGAACCACTGGGATCATGACCTTAGCTGAAGGCAGAGGCTTAACCCACTGAGCCACCCAGGCGCCCCAGTACTTCATTTCTTTTAATGGCCAAATAATAGTTCCTTGAATGGATATACCACATTTTTAAAATCCATTCATCAGTTGATGCAAATTTAGGTTTCTACTTTGTGGCTGCTATGAGTAATGCTGCTATAAACAATCATGTACAAGTTTCTGTGTAGACATGTGTTCTCCTTTATCTTGTGTGTATACCTAGGAAGGATATTATTGCCTGTTCAGTAATTCTATTTTTAACAGGCTGTTTTCCAAAGTGGCTGTACCATTATACATTGCTACTTGCAGTGTATGCAGGTTCTACTTTCTCCACATTCTGCCAACACTTGATACTGTCTATCTTTTTGATTATAACCACATTCTGCCAACACTTGATACTGTCTTATCTTTTTGATTACTATCTCATTGTGGTTTTGACCTGCATTACTCAAACATGAATAATGTTGAGCATTGTTTCCTGTGCTTATTGACCATTTATATCTCTTTTTGA
Source organism: Mustela lutreola (assembly GCF_030435805.1). Classification (NCBI taxonomy): domain Eukaryota; kingdom Metazoa; phylum Chordata; class Mammalia; order Carnivora; family Mustelidae; genus Mustela; species Mustela lutreola. Next base: position 96,779,625 of record NC_081292.1, read on the forward strand.
GAGTTGTCTATTAAAATTATTTGCCTGTGTTTAGTTGGGTTACTTGTTTTGTTATTGTGAGTTCTTTACGTATTCTCGGTACTAATCCCTTATATGTAGGGTTTGTCAGTATTTTTCTGATATCATGGCGTGTCTTTTTACTTTCTTGGTGGTCAGTCTTTTAAAGGACAGGTGCTTTATATTTTGATTAAGTCCAATTTACTTTTTTTCTTTTGTTGCTTGTGGTATTTTTACCATATGTACAAAATTATTGTTTAATTCTAGGTTATGAAGGTTTATATCTTTATATCTATGTTTGCTTCTGAGCATTTTATAGTTTTTTCTCTTTAACATTTAGTTCTTTGATGTATTTTCAGTTAGTTTTTGTATATCGTGTATGGTAGGAGTCCACATTTATTTTCTCATACCAGTTTGGCATGCCACTGAATGTCTTTTGGGATATTCAGTTGTCCCAGTACTATTTATTGAAAAGAATGCTCTTCTCCCATTAAAGCGTCATGGCATGCTTGTAAAAAATAAGTTGACCATTAATGTATAGGTTTATTTTTGGACTGCCCATTGTTTTCCTTTTGCCTATATATTTATTCTGACGTAAGTATCTCACAGTCTTGATTACTATTGTTATCGTGTGAGTTTTCCGACTTTGGGTTTTTCTTTCTCTCTTTTCTTTTTTTTTTAAAAGAATTTGTTTATTTATTTATTTGGCAGACAGAGATCACAAGCAGGCAAAGAGGCAGGCAGAGAGAGGAGGAAGCAAGCTCCCTGCTGAGCAGACTGATACGGGGCTCGATCCCAGGACCCCAGGATCATGACCTGAGCTGAAAGCAGAGGCTTTAACCCACTAAGCCACCCAGGCGCCCCTCTTTTTTCTTTTTTTAAAGATTGTTTGGCTGATCTGTGTCCCCTTCATTTTCATATGAATTTTAAGATTAATTTGTCAGTATCTGCAAAAAAGGACAACTGGCTTTCAGTAGAAATTGCACTCTATCTGTAGATTAATTTGGGGAGTATTGATATCTTAGCAATATTGAATTTTCTAACCCATGAAACCAGGATTTGTTTCCATTTATTTAGGTCTTATTATTCTTTTAGTGATGTTTTATCGTTTCCAGTGAAGGAGTCTTACACTTCTTTCATTAAATTTGTTATTATTTTGTTCTTTTTGATGCTATTATAAATGGAATTATTTCCTTAATTTACTTTTGGGTAGTTCATTAATAGTGAATAGAAATACAGTTGATTTTTGCATATTGATCTTATATGCTGCAATTTGTTGAACTTGTTTTATTAGTTCTAAAGCTTTTTTAAAAAAAATTCTATATAGAAAATATTGTCATCTTACAGATGACAAAAGCGTGTCATCTATAATTAGAGATTGTTTTGATTCTTCCTTTTCAATCTGGATGTCTTTATCTCTTTTTTATTTTTTCTTTTCTTGTCTCATTGCCTGTCTAGAACTTCCTAGTACCATGCTCAATAGAAGTAGTGTGAATAACACCCTTGTTTTGTTTTCAGTCTTAGGGGGAAAAACTTTAGTCTTTCACCTATAAGTATATTAGCAACAGGGTTTTTAAGATTCCCTTTGTTAGTTTATGGAAGTTTTATTCTATTAGTTTACTGAATTTTTTTTTTTTTATCATCAACATGTTGGGTTTTGTCAAATTCTCTTTCTGTGTCTGTAGAGATGATCATGTTTTTTTTCCCTTTATTAATATTGTGTGATTTTTATGTAATGTTTATATAACTGTTATTTTTTATATCAACTTAATTTTACTAGTATACCAAATCTTTGCTCTTATATAGCTCTATCTGTTCCCCTTGTTATGTTGTTATGGTCATACAAATTGTAGTTTTCTATATTACATGTCCATCAGCACCAATTTATAAGTGTTGCCTTTTATAGTTGTCTCATAAGTGAAATAGAAAAAGAGTTACAAATAAAAAATATATTAAGACCCTTTTTATATTTACCTAAATAATTACCTTGTGCTCTTAATTTTTTTGTGGGGATTCAAGTTAGTACCTTGTGTCCTTTCATTTTTATCTGAGGAAATCTTCTTAGTGTTTATTTTGGGTTGGATCTGCCAGTGAAAAATTCTCTCTGTTTTTGTTTTTCTGGGAGTGTGTTCATTTACCCTTCACTTTTGAGTGATGATATGGTTGGATATGGAATTCTTGGTTGATTATCTTTTCCTTTTAGCCCTTTGAATAGGTCATTCCGTTGCCATTTGATCTCTATGGGATCTCTTGAGAAGCGAGCTGTTAATCTTATTGTGGATCCAGTCTGTGTTAGGAATCTCTTCTTGTTCCTGTTTTCAGGGTCTTTTATTTGTATTTCATTTTGGACATTTCATTAATTTGATTAGTTGTGAAACTATGAGTTTTTCTATATAGAGTACATTACGTTTCCTAAATATCAAAATTTGGAGCTTTCCTTCCAATCATTTTTTTCTATAAGTCCTTCTGCCTATAATGACTTCTGATACTAAACTACTCAGAGTTAGGCCAAATGTGGCAGTTTACAGACACAATTTACTACAAGGTTGCCCTCATTTCAGACACCAGCCACAAGTTTGGGGGTCCCCAGATCACCCTCGCTTAGCATGTATTGGCTAAAAATGCAAGGGCACTAAATACCCTCCTCAGTGTTGGTAATTTGCTAGAATAGCTTACAGAGTTCTGGATAGTGCTATGTTTATAATTCTTGTTATGATAATAAAATAATGCAAATGTGAACCAGCCAAAGGGTGAGGTGCATAGGGCAAGGTTTGGGAAGGTTCCAAACATAAAAGATTCTGTTATCTTTTCCCTGTGAAGTAAGGATACATTCATTGGCCTTCCTGATTACTAGTATGTGATAGCACACGGGGTATTGCCAACCAAGGAAGCTCAGCCAAGTTTTGGTGTCCAGAATTTTTATTGGGGCTTCATATATAGCCATGATTGATAGAATCATTCACTATGTGATTGAATTCAATCTGTAGCCCCTCTTCCTGTTTCCAGAGATCAGATCAATACTGTGCTGCTCAGAACCAACCCTCTTACCACATGGTTGGTCTTTCTGGCTTGGACAGCCTTCTTTGAGTTGCCTCATTACTATAAACTGTCTAAAGGCCCACCCTGAGTCCCCTAATTAGTATAAACTATCAGATGTGATCTGATAAATGGGGCCCTCCATGAATAACAAAGCTGCTTCCCTTATCACTCAGGAAACTCCAGGATTAAGAGATTACCTTCATGAGGATGCTAGCCAAATTTTTTATTATACTGTTTCTCTTTCTTTGCTCTCCTTCTGGGTAGGTGCATATATTGATCCTCTGTAGTATCCCCAAAGTCTCTTTCTGTTCCTTAGATTAGATAATCTCAGTTGACATATCTTTAAGTTCATTGTTTTTTTTGTTGTTTGTTTGTTTTGATTAGTTTTTTTTCTGCTAATAGCAGTAAATTAGCTATTTACTAGTTAACTTAATACTAGCTAGTATTAGCTAATAGCTAAAATCTGCTATGAGTCCTCATAGCGAATATTTAATTTCTGTTATTGTATTTTTAACTGCTTTTTCTATTTTGTTCCTTTCCATAATTTCTTTCTCTTTACAGTGTATGTGGTGATATCTAAGTCTCAAAGTTTCCTTTAGTTTGCTAGGCATGGTTTCCTTTTAGTGTTTTGAATATATTTAAAAGAGCTGATTTAAAGTCTTTGTGGAGTAAGTCCACTGCTTGTGCTATTTTAAGAATGATATTAGTTAAGTGTTCTTTTCCTTAGTATGGGCCATACTTTTTTTTTTGCATGTTTGTAAAATTTTTGTTGATGACTGGACATTTTGGCTAATATAGTGTGAGACTTGTAGAAATTATAGTCTTAGCCCTACCAGGGTTGTAGTGGTTGTTTGTTTAGTGACTTTGCAATGCTAATTCTTTAAAGTCTGTATTCTTTGTCCTTAAGTCTCTGCTTGTTAGCTAATTGGTCATCTAATGAATAAACAGAGATTTTGTTAAATGTTTGAATCCAAAAAAGTCTCCCATTTTTTCTTAGGAATGTTTATGTACATGTTGGGGCATGCCTTCAGCACTCACCTGGCAATTTACAACTTTGCCATAGCCTTCAGTTCTTACTTGAACAGGGTGTCAGGTTAGTTAGAAGCTAGAGCATTTAGGACCTTCTAAGATTTTGGGGGGCATGCACCCAAACCTGGGGACTGTGTATGTGGCTTTTGAGGTTCTGAGGCATATGTGAGAGCTTTTCAGAACCCCTTATGGAGGGGCACCTGGGTGGCTTAGTGGGTTAAAGCCTCTGCCTTTGGCTCAGGTCATGATCCCAGGGTTCTGGGATTGAGCCCCGCATCAGACTCTCTGCTCAGCGGGGAGCCTGCCTCCTCCTCTCTCTCTGCCTGCCTCTCTGCCTAATTGTGATCTCTGTCAAATAAATAAATTAAAAAAAATTAACAAACAAACAAACAAACAAACAAAAAAACAAAAAACCATTTATGGACATTTCATTCCCCAGCTTTTTCTTTTACACTTTTGCCACTTCATGTTAGCCCAACTATTACCCCACTTTAGGCAACTGAGACTTTAAACAGTTGCCCTCCTGATTCTTTTTGACAGAAATACCCAGGAAAAAGCTGTTGTTACTGAGTATGGTCTAATTCAGTTCAACTAGAGAAGGCACCTGATAATATTCTTAGTCTACTTATTTTTACATTTATTTCAGGGTTGTTGGTTTTCAAGACTCCTTTATAGCTGGGGAGAGGTAGATAGTAATAGGGCAGGTTAAAGTGTCACAAAAATTATTTTTCCTACCAAGGTTTTTTTCTGAATAAAAGTCATTTGGAGTTTTGTAGGCCTTTGGTTAATTTCCAGAGTTTTGAAAAAATTTGATGATTTTTTTCCTAGTGTCCTTGGTGTGTTTTTTTGTTTGTTTCTTTTTTTGAGGAGAGGCTTTTCAGAGATCTTAACTCAATCATTTCTGCTAAATGTCACTTTCAACTGCAGTATTTTTATTGTAGTAAAATATATAAAACATAAAATTTTACCATTTTAACCATTTTAAGCTATGCATAGAGACATTAAGTATATACAGTGTTGTGCAACTTTTACTGCTATCTCTAGAATATTTTTATCATCCCACACAGCAACTGTTTACCCACTAAGCAGTAACATTTCATTGTTGGCTCTCATCAGCCACTGGTAACCACTCTTGGGCTTTTGTGTTTATGAGTTTACCTATTCTAGATGGCATTGTACTTTGTCATTTTTGTGTCTTGCTTGTTTTAAGTTTCATATGTGTTGGAGCATGTATCAGAATTCCCTTTCTATTAAAATTGAATTAAATGTATATACCATATTTTATTTATCCATTGATGTGTTGGATATTTGGGTTGTTTCTACCCTTTGGTTATTGTGAATAATGCTGCTGTGAACATTGGTGTACAGATATCTTTTAAAGTCTTTGCTTTCAGTTCTTTTGGATATATACCTGGTGGAATTGCTGGATTGTATGGTAATTCTGTCTTTACATTTTGAGGAACTACCAGATTATTTTTAAAAGCAGCCATACCGTTTTACATTCTTAGCACCAAATATTCAAAAATTTCATTTCTCCTTATCCTCATTAATAGTTGTTTAGTTTCTATTATTTTGAGGATGACCATTCTAGTTGATGTGAAGTGGTATCCCATTGTGTGTGTGTTTTTTTTAAATTAACATATAGTGTATTATTTGTTTCAGGGGTATAGGTTTCTGATTCATCAGTCTTATATAATACCCAGTGCTCATTACAACACATGACCTCTCCAGTGTCAATCACGCAGTTACCCCCTCACCCCTACTCCTTCTCCTCCAGCAACCCTTAGTTTGTTTCCTATGATTAAGAGTCTCTAATGGATTATCTCCTTCTCTGTTTCCTCTTGTTTCATTTTTTTCCTCTCTTCCCCTATGATCCTCTGTCTTGTTTCTTAAATTCCACATATCAATGAGATCATGTGATAATTGTCTTTCTCCGATTGACTTATTTCGCTTAGCATAATTCCCTCTAGTTCCATACATATCATTGCAAAAGGCAAGATTTCATTTTGATGGCTGTATAATATTCCACTGTACATATAATTACCATGTCTTCTTTATCCATTCTGGTTTTTATTTACATTTCCCTGAGGACTAAAGAGACTGAGCATCTTTTCATGTAATTATTGGCCATTTGTTTATCTTTGGAGAAATGTCTTTTTAAGTCCTTTACTCCTTTTTGAATTAGGCTTTTTTTTGTTATTGAAGTATAGAGTTCCTTATGAATTTTGGGTATTTATACCTTAACAGACATGATTTGGAAATGTTTTTTCCCATTCTTTTGGTTGTCTTTCACTTTTTTGTTAGTATCCTTTGATGCACAGAACTTTCGAATTTTGACGAAGTCCAGATTCTCTGTGTTTTCTTTTATTGACTCTGATTTTGGTGTCCTATCTGAGAAATTGTCATCAAATCCAGTGTCATGAAGATTTTCCCCAGTGTTTTTTTTCAAGAACTTTATAGTTGTAGCTCTTTTATTTATGTCTTTGATCTATTTTGAGTAAAGTTTTGTGTGTGGTGTGAGTCTGTAAGGGTCGCACTTCATTCTTTGGCATTATATCAAGTTTTCTGAGCGCCACTTGTTGAAAAGACCCCCAATTTTTTTTTAAAAGCTACTTTTCATGCTGATTGTTAATGCATTTATACAAAAACAAAATAAAACAAAACAACCAAAAAACAAAATCCCAAAACAGAAAATGTGTTGGCTAAATATTGCCAGCTCCCTCATGAATAAGGTAGTTTTGTTAAGGAATTTTTTCTTCATGAAGCTCCTGGAATAAAATGTGAAAACAGTTTTTGTTTGAATGAGTGTGGCTTATTTTCCAAAGTTAAGAATAGTCTAGAAGAAATGATAATTATTTTCTTTGTTCAAGTGATATTAATGAAAAGATAAAAGATAACTAAAACATTTTGGTTTTCCAGCATCCATTTAAAGCATTTCTTTTTCAACATTGTTGGGTATAAAAATTCAGAAGAGTTTTTCAGATATCTGTTGTTTAAAAGAATTATCATTTTCAAATATTCCCCCTTTGAAAGCTAGTTTTCCTCTGTTTCTATTTATATTGCCAGTGAGAAATTTGGTTTGGTTTAGCTAAAGAAAGCTTTATTTGAAATATTATGACAAGAGTCATCTGTGCTTCTATATATATTTAAAAAATACTAAACTGGGAGAATATTAAAGTGTCTAGAGTAAAACTGAAAGTTCTTCCTTTCATCAGGACCCCTAGAGAAATAGCTCTTTGTGCCCCCCATTGTATATAGAAATATATATTTACATATGTATTTTTTTAGCTTACCTTTCTAATTGAATGTATCTTTGTGTTTCTGAACATATATCTCGTCAGTACTTTTAGATTGCTGCATAGTTTTTTCTTTTTTATTTATTTAAGAGAGAGAGCACAAACAGGGGGAGGAGGAGAGGGAGAGGGAGAAACACAAGCGGACTTTTGACTGGGCAAGAGCCAGACTTGGGGCTCAATGCCAGGATCTTGGGATCATGACCACAGTTGAAGGCAGTTTTGTAACTAACTGAGCCACCCAGGTGCCCCTAGTTTTTTAAGAATGAACAATCATTTATTTTATCTTCTAATGTTGGGCATTGCTTATAGAATTTCACTGTTATAAATAGTGCCATAATGAATAGTCTTATATGTATATCTTTGTGCTTTTTCTTTTTGAGAAAAACCAATTATTGGAAGTATTTTGTCAAAGGGTAATATACATTTAAACTTTTGAACTAGAGTCACTGTAAAAAGGTATGATATGCAGATGATGTGAAATTCAAATGTGTATAGAAGCATAAATGAAGAGAAACTTTCACCCATTCACTCCCGTTCCCCCGCCACTCATCTTTTTCTAGAAACAACCACTGTGTGTGTGTGTATGTGTGTGTGTATAGATGGGCTGCATTAAAAGGTATGTACATTTAAAATTTTGGTAGATGTAAGTGGAATCAATTCAGATTTATAAATAGAGATCAAAGTTGTATACATGGATGTATATCTATACTAAGTCATCTAGTAACTTTGTAGTCTTTCGAGTTGTATGATTGGTTTGAAAGACCCGCGGATCCTCTTACCCAAGAATTCAACACTGCCACAGGATGCAAACAGCAAGAGGTTCTTTATTGTAGTGCGGGCGCCTGTGGATGGTCAGCAGCTCCTGCTAGCTGGAGTGGTGCAGGATTTTTATAGACAGGTACAAACAAGTCCCGGATGGGATGGGGCCGATTGGCTGACAATTTGAACATTTGAAAAAAGGCATACTTGGTGTTAGCGGATTGGCTTTGGAAGACCCCCTTGCGCAAGAGAAAGGCGGGAAGGGGAAACAAAGAGGGGAAGTTTGACCTTATTACTCAGCAGAAAGACATCCTGTCTACGTGACTATGCAGCCCCCTGTCTACGTGACCTACGTGACCATGCAGCCCCCTTGCCTGCGTGACCATGCCTCGGCTATTAGGAGAAGGTATCTTGTTCAAACAGGAGACAAGTGTCATGCCCTAAAAGCCAAGCGGTTACAGAAAGGCAAAAGAGCAGTTACATTGAATTCAACCCTGGGGGAAGGGTCTTTTCATTGCAAGGGGAGGAGGGGTACTCTTACACAACAAAAGAGCAGTTAATTAGTTAACGACGGGGGGGGGGGGGGGGGGGGAAGGAGGAGTTTTTTAGACTTGACTGTGTATATTTGATTTTCATCTATCTCTCCCTTGAAATTTGCTGTAAAATATGGTTTTATATGAAATATTTTGAGTGTGAAGAATTTGCAAGTTTCCATAGCCATTTACACTTGGTTTTGAGATTGCTTTCATGAAGTACAAGTATGTCTATATATATCTGAGAGGTATGAAAGGGAAGAAAAAATGGGAAAGGATTTCTTCTCCCTGAAATATAATTTTGACTCTGGAAATGCCTGAGATTATAAAAAGCTTAGGGTGATTTTTGTTTTTTAAGATGTATTTATTTATTTGAAAGAGAGAGTATGTGGGAGGGGAGGGAGCAGAGGAAGAGAGAGTCTTAAGCAGACTCAGTGCTGAGCATGCAGCCTGATGCAGGGCTAGATCTCACTACCCTGAGATCATGAGCTGAGCCAAAACCAAGAGTCAGATGCTCAACTGACTGTGCCACCCAGATGCCTTTGGAATGATTTTTATTATAAAATATATTAAGTGCTTGAGAGAAGGTGTTCGGCCTTTTCCTTTAAAGAGAGGCTAACTATGAGCAGCTCTCAGGATGGATATTTGGTTATGGTAATTCTTACCTAATTTGTAGAGCTTGCTTATTTCTGGCAAAGCACAGTAGTGTGTGGAGAGACCATGTAAACTTGGCTTTGCATTTTATACTCAAATCTCCTTACCTCTGTAACTTTGAGTAAGTTATGTAACCTTTCTGTACCTCAGCTTTCATCTTTAAAACAGATGTCAACAACATTTGTCTCAAGTTGTTTAAAGAGTTAAATATAATATATGCATAATATGTCAAGCTGTGCTTGGCAATGATAGGGACCTATAATATGGAAACATCTGTTTTAAGTGTTATCAATACATAAGAAACTATTGATTGTAAAGTTAATGACTTTTTAGTTCCTAATAAATTATTACTGTTCTCATTTGTTTAACTCTCATCCCACCCCCACCCTGTTAATTTTTTTTCTTGTAGGGTGAACTGTCCCATGATCAGGACGTGGTAGAATATATCATGAATCAGCCAAATGTTGTTCCACGAATCAATTCTAGGATTTTGACATCTGAGCGAGAATATCTGGATTTAACAGCAACCAGTAAGGAGCATTTCAGGAACAACTTTGGGCTTTTTTTCATTTGTGTTTCAGAATCTCTACATCTATTGGATTGCAGTGTTTAGAAGATAACCCAAGATTATGACCCAGTCTTATTTTATTTCACCTTTAGTTCTTAACATGAGCCTCTAAATTCACAAGAGTTTTTGAAATGCCAATTGAATATTACCCCCACCTTAAAAGACCACCAGAGACGTGAGTCAAAGCCAATCAGCAAGGGTCGTTTATTGCAGGTTCGAACCTGGAACTCTGCGCCGCTCGTTGCCGATAACGCCAAGAGGTCCAGAGCTGGGTTGGTGCAGGATTTTTATAGACAGATACAAACAAGTTTCGGGTAGGGCTGTGCTAATTGGTTGACAATTTGAACAGGTATACCTGGCGTCAGTGGATTGGGTCAGGGGACCCGCCGTGCGAAAGCAGACAAAGCAATCTTACAGAAGCAGAACTGGCCGGTTAGCCCACGCATGCGGAAAAAAAGCACTACCAGGATATTGAAGGCCTGGTTACTTATCAAGTAAAGACAATTGGGAGTCTCCTGGTGGAATGTTACATTCCTGCTATCAAGCATCCTTGTTAGTGAGGATTAGGTTTAGAAGAAATTTAACTTTATTTACTTTTCCTTCTACCTCCGCCTCCTTTGGTTTTTTATGGAGGGGAGGGTGACATTAGGGCTATCGATAAGGTAACTTCTTTGTTGTAACCTCAAGGACATTTGCAGACCAAGGGAGACTCCTGTCTTGCAGGATTGTGATCTCAGCAAGTTAACTATTTATCATTTTATGGCAGTCAGGGGTGCCTGAGGAATGCTACACATATGGAGGGGAGCAGGTGAAGGGGGGGGTGCAAGGCGCCAGCCTTTGCTTTGTCCTCAGCCAGCCTCCTGCTCCTTCAGTTTTCTCCAAAAAGAGAAAAATTCTTCTTGTGTAAATCCTTGTAAATGTTGAAAAATATCTATTGTCTTTTTTTTTTTTTTTTTTTTTTTTTTTTTAAGAGAGGGAAGCTGGGAGGGGTGGAGGGACTCTTAAGTTAAGCAGGCTCCACATCCAGGGCAGGACCTCTCACAACCTAGAGATCATGACCTGAACTGAAATAGGACATTTAACTGATTAATCCACCCAGGCACCCCTCCATTGTCTTTTAAGTGCCACCTGTTTAGGCCTTAGGTGTTGAGACTAAATCTGTATTGTTGACTTTCTTACAGTCATAAAGCTGTTAAGCAGTGGTCTTTTCTTCATCCTTGTTTTGGAATCAGCTAGCAGTGATAATGAACAAACACCTTAGGTGGTTTTACTCTGAGAGTCTAGGAATGCCTATCTAAATTTAAACCTTCACTTAGATAAAGTGTACATGCCATAGAACTCAGTCTCTTGAAGTCTTACGCATTTTATTTTTTATTTTTTTTTTAAAGATTTTATATACTTATTTGACAGAGCGGTCACAAGTAGGCAGAGAGGCAGGCAGATGGAGAGAGGGAAGCAGGCTCCCTGCTGAGCAGAGCCTGATGGGAGGCTCAATCCTAGGACCCTAAGATCATGACCTGAGTCGAAGGCTGAGGCTTAACCTGAGCCACCCAGGCGCCCCGAAGCCTTACACATTTTAAAGTGTAACACATTTTTAGTGTATTCTCAAAGTTGTCTAATTATCACTTTTTATCCCCCCCAAAAAGAAACCCGGTATCCATTGGTAGCCACTCCCCATTTCCCCTTTTCCTATGCCTTCCATAACTGCTGATCTAGTTTCTATTTCTAAGGGAGTTTTCTATTGGGTATTTTGTATAATTAGGAGTTTTCTGTGACTAGCTTCTTTCACTGAGAGTAATATTTTTAAGTTTTATCCATATTGTAACATGTCTCAGTACTTTTTTGCCTTTTTATGGCTGATTAATATTTTCTTGTATGGATAGTCCACACTTGGTTTACCTAATCCTCAGTTGACGGATGTTTATGTGGTTTTCACAAGAATACCTTTTCAGGGGTAGTTGTTTGAAGCCCAGATGCAATTTCTTCCATATGCCTTTCCTTGCTGCTCTGAAGTCCATTTCAGCGAATAGCTGGAAATAAGGTGGTCGCTTGCAGAAGGCCTACTGGGTGAGAAAAGATAGGTGTAACAGAGAAGTAAGAGCCAAGGGCATTTGCTGTTGTGGTGGGGTGTGATGCACACACAACTCTAGGTGTGGTTGTTACTTTATGGCACCTGTCTCTAATCTACTTGGGACTGAATTCGTGTTCTTTTAGGCAGAGGAAGATGTATATATCTCTGATTATATTTGAAAAAGGAAGTAGTCAGAAAGTGACATAACTGTTTCTTCATAGTTAGGTTTTAGCTTTTTACTAGTAGTTTTAATAGGGCAAGTCAAGCAGTATTAGGAGTTTTTGTTCTAAGTTTATGTTGTTTCCATCATTTTATTTTCTTTTAAATTTTATTTAGTTTATTTATTTATTTGACATAGAAGAGCATAAGCAGATAGAGTGGCAGGCAGAGGGAGAGGGATAAGCAGACTCCCCACTGAGCAGTGGCCCAACATGGGGCTGGATCCCAGGACCCCAGGATCATGACCTGAGCTGAAGGCAAACACTTAACTGACTGAGCCACCCAGCTGCCCCCATCATTTTAAATTAAACTGTGAAGAGTTCTCTTCAGAGTACTCATGAATAAGCACAATAGTTCTGTGTTTTTGGATATCTTTCTCTACTGAATGTTGAAGTAATCACCTGTGAAATGATGCTTGTTCACAGTGGCAAAAATGCAGTTTGCCTGAGCAGGTGGCATCCTTCTCACTCAGGGGTCATAGTTCCATTGTTACTGGCACTGCTCTTGGCCTTCATTGTCCTGGGACCTTATTGAAAGAATACTGTTTTAAGGCTTTAAGGCTCTTGGTGCTTTCTCCCCTCTTCTACATGTCTCTCTCTTACTTACCATTTCTTTCCATTTACTGGAATAGTGACTGAAAGGATAATAGGTCCTTGGTATGGTCTGTTGAGTGAAAGGATAGATGGGTGAGCAGGTAGGCAGACAGAGGGAGGGTTGGGTAAACCACCTATGCTTGGAGGATGGTGATAGAAGTGTGGCATTGTGTGGGAGTACAATTATGCATAAGATTGGGGAGACTCTTGGAGATAGAGGGGTTCTGATAGAGGATGGAGACCATTTTATAGGTAGGAAGAAATTATTGGGTAGTTTAAGTCAAAGGAATGACTTGATGAAGCTGGGATTTTAGTGAAAGTAACTCAAGGGGAAATGAATGATAAGAGCATTGCCCGAGGGCACTAATTGTTCAATAAACCTGAAACAATAGATTTTACACATCCATTTTTATAAATTCCATATTATGGACCAATCAGATATTCAGTTGAATATTAACATTACATTGAATTCAGGCACGTTAATTATAAATCTATTCAAATTTTCTCTTCCAGATAACTTTTTTGTGAATGACTATGCGAGATTTACTGTTTTGGATTCCCAAGGCAAGACTGCTGCTATAGCCAATAGTATGAACTATCTGACCAAGAAAGGTACTTCATTTTAGGTTTATCTTGGATTCAACATTTTCTTTTCTTTCTTTTCTTTTAGTATTTGTAGAAATAATTCAGTCCTCCATGTCTGCTAGAAAGAGATTTCATCATTTCTTTTATTAGATATTTCTTAAATGATTTGAACCCCAAAAATACCTGTTTAAAATTCAGGTCTTTATGAAGTAGAGTTTTTGAAAATTCAAATGTTGTTTTTATAGATATATATTAGATATTAAGGTGAAATGAAAAATTTTTTCATAATTCAAAATGTGAAAACATTTATGATGTAAACATAGGTTAATGGATTGAAAATTGGTTTGACTTGCCTCTTCAGTGACAATATTGAGTTAATTTTTTTAGGGTTTATAACATAAACTTGGTTCTAGGAATCTTTGTGCACATCTTAAAACTGATTTTTATGGAGTCAGTTATTTAGGCTAATATTGTATGAAATGATCTCAGGCAGATATCATTTCATACATTTAATGGCAGACAGATTCTTTCCCCCTCTGGTCACACTTACTATCCTTTCAAAGCACTGACTGTCATTTAAGGCAGCTATTTTTATCTTACACCGTAGTCTTATCCTAGGGAGAATTTCTGGCTTCCAGGGGAAAAAAAAAAAAAAGAAGGAAAAAATCCCCAGATCTATGTAAATAAAAGCAATTGCTCCATTTGGTTCCTCAAAGAAATTGGTTTTGAGGGGCCCTGAAACAGTGCTATAGCAGTAAGGGGACTACAGAGCAGAGAGAAGATTGATCATATTAGGCATTATTTTTTAAATTTTGACTCTTACGGTAGGCATCAGTCATAGCAATGACATTTTCTTCTACTCTTTTTCCTTTACTTCTGTCTAGGAATGTCCTCCAAGGAAATATATGGTAACTTTAAACTTCACAATATTCTGTTTCTTTTCTTAATTATCTCATGTGGTTTCAGGCAATATTGTGATTCAGAATTTATTGACACTTTATTGTGACATTTCTGAAACCTGTGGGTAACAGTAGATAATTTGTCAAATGCAGGTAAAATTTGTGTAAATTGTATAAATGTTTGCAAAGAATTCTATTTCAGAAAGTTACAAATTAATATGATTAAAAACTGATATGTCACCCACATGTTCAAAGCCTCTTTTTCATTGTATATGCTAATAGTTGCCTAAACCATAGTAGAATTGATAAATGCATGTTCCTAGTTTGTAATTAAGCCATATGGAAGGTTACCCTGCTTTCATTCTAGTATAGAAGTTTTACTACTTTTGCTTTGTATCTTTATTAAACTTGCCATTTTCTTATTTTTTGCATGTTTTTCAGAAATTATTTGGCTTAATAACAATATTGAAACATAAATGTGTTTTTTTCCCTTTGACTCAGTGTATTATTTTTGTTTGTCTACAGATGATTCTTTCATTAGGCCTGTAACATTTTGGATTGTTGGGGATTTTGATAGCCCTTCTGGAAGACAGTTACTGTATGATGCTATTAAACATCAGGCAAGTATCTACACCTCCATTTTGTGTGCAAATGTTTCTGTTCTGTGTGGGAAGTGGGAGTCCTGCTTTTTTAGTACTTGAGGGAAACAACCATTGTTTTTTCGAGGAAAGTCTGCCCACTAGTGAAATTTATCCATGATATTAAAAGTAGTGGTAGGTAGTTCTTTTTCATTGTGCTGCACTGTATTGTATAGCTATACCCCAAAGTTATAAAACTTTGTTTAATCTTTTTGATTGACAGTGGTGCTTTTTTCTAGTTAGGGGCTATTCTGAAGAATGCTGCTATCACTATTCTTGTAGGCATCCTTAGATACACATTAGTATGAAATTTTGTTGCCTTTGTTCATGACATAGGGTTTTATGGGTCCCAGATAACTTTTCCAACATGGATTCTTATCTTTTTACTCAGGAAGAGATTAATTAAAAAAAAAAACAAAACTTTATTTGTGTGTGTGTGAGAGAGAGAGTGCATGCGCAAGCAGGGGAGCAGCAGGCAGAGAGAGAAGCAGGCTCCCTGCTGAGCAAGGAGCCCGAGGTGGGACTTGATCCTAGGACTATGGGATCATGACCTGAGCCTACGGCAGATAGATGCTTGACTGACCGAGTCACCCAGGCGTCTCAGGAAGAGACTAATTTTTTGCAAGGAATCTGGAAAGGCCATTTGAACAATGAAGTATTTGAATAGAAGTCTGAAGATTGGTTGGGATGGAGAGGAGGAAAAATGGGATGGACTTGGGGTTTGCATGCCAACATGAAGCATGGAGTGTGTTAAAATAATACAAAATGTGTTGGGGAATACAGGAGCTATATATATACATGGATGGTGAGAAATGAAGTCGGCAAGGTAGACTGGCAACCAGTTCATCTGGGGGTTTGAAAACCTGGCTATAGCATTTTAATTTTATTCTGTATACAAAAGAGAAGACTTTGAAGAGAGGTTGTATTTACTACTTAATGGATTATGACAATGTTAATTGTACTTTTTAAGTTCAAAACATTTACCATATAACTCTTACTTCCCATTTTGTAAATAGAAATCCAGTAACAATGTTAGAATAAGTATGATCAATAATCCTAGTGAAGATATAAGTTATAAGAACACTCAGATCTCCAGAGCAATCTGGGCAGCTCTCCAAACTCAGACCTCCAACTCTGCTAAGAATTTCATCACAAAAATGGCCAAGGAGGAGACTGCAGAGGCCCTGGCTGCAGGAGTTGACATTGGGGGGTTCTCTGTCGGGGTAAGTGTCTGTGTGTTGCATGGGGCTGCCTTGTTCTGTTACTTTCCACAGAAGTTCATTCCCATGGTCTGATGTGTCTTGTTCATGATTGGAATTTGTGATTTTAGTACCGAGTTTCAGAGGATTTTCTTAGTTTGAAAGAATTTTCCCCAGAAATAACAATTCTGCCATATTCCCTTTACCACTTTTAGTACCTTTAAATAAAGTTTTGAGATATGACTCATCTAAGTTTATGTTTTAAGCACAAAGCCATTTGTGTTGTATAGGTTTTAAAAGGCAATACTTTGATTTGTTTATTGAGGAAAAAAACTGTGGTTGAGGTTTCTTATGAGTAAGAGGCTTATGTGTTCTTGATGTGTTCTGATATAAGCCCACATGTATTCATTATATGAGTTATAACCTTTTGGACTTGTAGAAAAAAGGCCCCTGAAATTAGCAAGATTTAAAATGCAGAATAAAGTTATAGTGAAGAATAATTTACCAACTGAGCAATCACAGAAAAGAACAGGAGTAGGACATTAGCATTACTTGATGTGTGGGATGGTGGGAGAGAATGGGAGGATGGAGAATTGAGACATCATAATGTTAATTCTTAAAATTAGTTCTGACTTTCCATTAAAAGAATTTTATGATTTATTCATTATGACTATTTATTTTTATGGCTTGCTTAGTAACAATTACTTTTCTTTAATAACAATTACTTTCCTAGGGCATGGATTTCAATCTTTTTAAGGAGGTCTTTGAATCTTCCAAAATGGATTTCATTTTGTCTCATGCCATGTACTGCAGGGATGTTCTGAAGCTGAAGAAGGGACAGAGGGCAGTTATCAGCAATGGAAGGGTGAGGATTTTGTCCTGAGACAAACTTGATCTCAAATTAGATCAGTGAACAGTATTGGCAGTGTTCTTCTCCAAAGCTAGTAAACTCTTCAAACAAAGCCGCTCTTTCCAAAGGGGATTGGGGCATATGCAGTGCCGATGATAATTTCTGCACCTTTATTTCAAAGGAGGTTTGTTTTGATACAAGCATCCTTGTACAGAACCTTCTTCCTTTGTAATTATGTCCTGCCACATGTATGGTGGCAGTGAGAGTGTGGTGTCTTTCAGAGAGTAGGTTGATAAAGCTTTGATACGTGAAGTATTCATCCTCTGTGGGGACTGTTTTCACAGCCGTGTGGTCTCTGTCAGCTTCACTGGTGAAGGCTTAGACTATTTCATACATATCTGCTGCCAGGGACATGAGACTGTGGGGGATCTACCAAACTTTAAACTCTTAGCACTGAGGGTGAAATCTCTGCTTTCACTCACTACATTACATCTCTGGTTTGGCTCTGTTTTCTTAATACTCAGTGAGAATGAATGAAACTATGTGCGAGAATGAATGAAACTATGTTGCTATTTTGTTTTATTTCAGAGTTGCTTACTATAAAAATATTGTGAAGTATACAGGTCTACCCTCTGTAGTTGAGGAATTGATAAGTAAATAAATAACTGGATGAGTTGATTTGCATTTTATTTTTACCTTTTTATTGATTTTATTAGATGTATACATGTCTTGGGTCTTCAAAGTGGTTAGGTTTATAAGATAGCCTGAGGAAAACAGAGGGCTTCTTTCCAGCTGTGATTCTAGTACTGAACAATCTGCTCTTCTTCACAGATCATTGGGCCACTGGTGGACAGTGAACTCTTTAATCAAGATGATTTCCACCTCCTAGAAAATATCATCTTAAAAACTTCAGGACAGAAAATCAAATCCCATATTCAGCAGCTTCGGGTGGAAGAAGATGTGTAAGTGTTGCCATGGAAGAAATTAATTTGTGCATGTTATAGGGAATGTATTAATTGAACTTCCCTTATTTCATGGTGTTTTATTTCCAGTTTGAACATATAGTCATGCTTTTCAGTCCAGGTGTTTATTTATGCTTCTGTTGAAACAAGTTAATTTGTTTAAAGAACTGAATTAGGTCTTTCCATTTTGTTTTTTTGGTTGTGAAAAATTTCAAACATATGCAAAATCGAGGAGTGGAAAAAAAAATCGAGGAGTGAGGTGGTTGTTGTTTTTTTTTTTTTAAATCTTGGGATACTTTTGTGAAGAGATACTTTCCCTTTTATTTTGTTCAGGAAAGGAAAGTCAGGTTAAATGCATATTTTCCTTTATTTACTAGTATAGAATGTTGACTTATTTCTCTTCCATCCTCCAAAGGTAATGATTTGGATATTGTTGGTTTTTAATTTTTATTTTAATTCTTTCAGTGTTATTATTAGCTAATGTATTTTTTTCAAGATTTTATTTATTTATTTGATAGAGAGAGAGAGGGAGGGAGCACAAAAGCAGAGGGAGCAGCAGAGAGAGAGGGAGAAACAGACTCTGCACTGAGCAGGGAGCCCAGTGCGGGGCTTAACCCCATGATTGACCTGAGTCAATGATTGACCATGATTGATCATGACCTGAGCCAAAGGCAGGTGCTTAACCAACTGAGCCACCCTGGCGCCCCTTGCTAATGTATTTTAAAGAGTTATTTCCCAGTGGAAAAAAATGAATTATTTTACTGGTCCATATACCTGCTAAGTAACTAGAGCCTATAGGTCATATACACATGGTTTCTGTATTAAATATCAAATGAATATAGTTGAAAGGTGTATTTTTAGGTTTAATTTTTTGAGGAACCATCCTATGTTTTTCCATAGAGGGCATACCATTTTATTTCTCATTGGTAATGCATAAGGGTTCCAATTTATCCACATCTTTATCAGTACTTTTTTTTTTTTGGTTGGTTTGTTTTTTGTAATAATCCACTCTGTTGGGTGTGAAGTGGTATTTCTTTGTGGTTTGATTTGCAATTCCCTAATGATTAGTGATGTTGACACCTTTTTATGTGCTTATTAGTCATTTTTATATCTTTGGGAAAATATTTTTCCCAGTGCTTTGCACATTTAAAAAAAAATTATTTATTTGTTTGAGAGAGAGAGAATGAGCACAAGAGGGGTGAAGTCAAAGGGAGAAGCATACTCCTCAATGAGCAGGGATCCCCATGTGGGACTTGATCCTAGAACTCCAGGATCATGACCTGAGCCAAAGATAGCTCCCAACCTACTGAGCCACACAGGTGCCCTGTTTTTTTTTAAAGTAACCACTTCACCCAGAGTGGGGCTGGAACTTATAACCCCAAAATCTAGAGTTGCATGCTCCACGGACTGAGCCAGTCAGTTGCCCCCACTTTGCACATTAAAATTTTTTTTTATTATTGAATTATAGGAGTTCCATGTAAAAATTTAAATACTCTGGTTATCAATGTCTTACAGATAGATGATATGCAAATATTTTCTTCCCTTCCATGGGTTGCATTTCCATTCTTTGATAGTGTTCTTTGTTCTGGCATATGAAACACTTCCCTTATCAGGCCAAGAAGTGTTCCCATGACTTGAAACCATCATATCATGGGCATAGGCTTGGTGTGGTGTGCCCTGGGATCACTCCCTCAATGTGGAGTCTTTGTGGATTATATAATTACCAGTTTTTCTCTTGCCTATTGGTATAAAGTTCATATGTTCTTCAAACCATCTTGTTGGCATTTAGTACTTAGGCTGATTATATTTATGTTCAGCGATAATTGGAAAAACCTTCAGTTAAAGAGATGCTAAATTTCACCAACTATGTTTTTCAGGGCAAGTGACTTGGTAATGAAGGTGGATGCACTCCTGTCAGCTCAACCAAAAGGAGATGCAAGAATCGAGTACCAGTTTTTTGAAGACAGACATAGGTATAGAATTAATATTGAATTAATGCATATTCTTGGATAAAAATCTTAAGGTTGCCTTTACCTCATCTTCTTTATTTTTCTATATGAAGTGTGTTCTTAATAGAATGGGTAATTTGTCTGGTGTGCAGTTTTCATATATACTCATTTTCATGTGCTGAACTCATATACAGATCTCAGTTGCATAAAATTTGACATTTATTTCTAAATAAATCTGAAATAGTTCTGACTATACCCTTTTGGAAAACAGAAAGCATTTAATGAAACAGTTGTAGTTTTCTGATACTCAAAAATAAACAGGTTGTTAGAGCACTTGTATTGTTCATCTTTTATTGAAAATGGTTTTGTTTTCAATAAAATAAAAAAAGTTTTCCATTATGAAAAAGTCCTTGCCTTTTGGTTTTGAGTTTTTTATTTGAAAAGTTTCAAAGCTAAAGAATATTTGAAAGATTATTACAGTGAACATCCAAATATCTTTAACCTGGGTTCACCAGTTGTTAACATTATGCCACATTTATATGTCATCTGTGTGTGTGTGTGTGTATGTATATACATACATATATATGTATAGTACATATAATGTATATTTATGTTTGTGTACAAACTTACACGTACTTATATATTTTTTGAACCATTTGAAGGTCCATTGCAGACAACATTACATGTCATGCCTGAATTCCTCAGCGTGTATTTCTTGAGCGCTAGAAATAGCTCCACTGTTGACATACCTCAGAGATTTAGCTTTGATACAGTGACATTAAGTAGTACATAGTCCATAATTCTCTTTACCCAAGAGAGCTGTTTTGTTCTTTGATTTGGTCCAGATCACATGTTACAGTTCTTTGTTGTGTCTCGTCTAGTCTCCTTAAATCTGGAGCAGTTCCCTGCATTTGTTTTTTATTCCTTGGGGGTTCTTTGGGTCTTTTATGACACTGACTTTTTTAAGAGTCCAGACCAGTTATCTTTAGAATGTCCCATAGTCTGGGTTGTTTCCTCATGATTAGACTTAAGATTAAATTGTCTATACGAAGAACCCCTACATTGGATGTCTGGAGCCAGGCAAGATTATATATTTTGATTATTCCTTAGAGACTTTAGATATTGAAGTCTGCATCCTGCTCCTTTATGATTCTGATTTAATTAGTCTGGGGTAGATTGGACTTTGGTTTCATTGATCTATGCTTTCTTACAGCCAGTTCTTGTGGGGATCAGATTTACCATACTGTTGATGATCCAGGCTAGAATGGAGACCCTCTCTTATCTCACTGGCTGTATGTCCTAACTTCTTAGATCGCCAGTGGGTGATGGCTTCTGTGGCTCTTTGCTAATCCTAGTTGGATTTTGCCCATTAGCACCCATCTTCTCATCACTGTACTTTTAGGAAAATAATCCATTTGGTTATTACCACAGGAAACATATTTCCTAATTGGCATACTCTCCTGTTTGCTTTTCGTGGCCAAGGTAGTGAGTCCTGAGCAAGAATCTCTTCCCTTTTTAGAACATCATTTTCTCCATGAGTCTTAGTTAATTAAAATGCTATAATTACAAATTCCTTTATGAGTCAAATTATAATTAGAGTAATTCTTCTTATTGGGGGTTGTGTTAGTTAAAGGAGTGTTTTATTTAAATCAGAAGTTTCTTATTTATGTGAGAAATAAAAAGGTCTAAATTATTGGTTATGTATATCCTTCCCTAAAAGTGTGGCTCACAGAACAGCAGCAGGGCATCATCTGGGAGCTTGTTGGAAATGCAGAATATCTGACCTACTAATGCAGGGAGCTTGTTGGAAATGCAAACCCAGACCTCCTGAGTCAGTGTCTACACTGTAACATGATCCCCCCAGGTCACTCTTGTATACTTTAAGATTGGGGAAGCATTATATTTGATGTTTGCTCTACTCACTTAATGAAAATGTGTATGACCCCCATAACTTGTTCCTGTGTCTGTCACTTTCGGCCTTACCCTGGTCTTTTCATTAATACAGCAAGTATGTTTCAACATGATATTGTTAGTTTATACTGTTCTCCATTTCCATACCACTGTTTCTTTCATCTTGGCTTTTGTTTTACTTTACTTTTTGTTGTAGAGATGTGGGGTGTTTAAAGGCCACACGGGGTCAGTTGCTGATAATGCCTGTTGTGGATCACTTAGAACACTGGTCAGAACATTAACATGTCACACAGAACTCTACCCAGACCTGCCAGGTTCACAGGTTTTGGCCTGGGCATGCCTGACTCAGATGCTGTACCCTGGAGGACTCTTTGGGACTTCTCTTCTTCTTCCCTTTATGAGAATTTACATAATGCTATTCTTCAATGAGCTTTTTTCTTCTGGAATTCTAGAGAAGCACAGAAGTCCAGGTTATCTGAGGGTAGTGGCTCTCATACTTTGGCTTTTACCTAGAGAGTTTATTAAAAATGTAGCTTGCCTTACCCACCCCCTGAGTTTCTGATTCAGGAAGTCTGGGTTGCAGCTGACAGTTTGTTTCTAACAAATTTCCAGATGGAGCTGATACTGCTGCTCTAGAGTCACTCTTTGAAAATGCTGTATTAGAGTAAAAAAAAAAAAGAAAAAGAAAATGTTATTTTGGAGTAATTATTGACAGTTGGAATTGTTAATTTTATAAAAAATTAAAAACATCTGCTTTGATAACAGGCACAAAGCTATTTTGATGGTTATTTCCAAAGCAGTTAAGATTTGAAATAACCTTCATCACCATTTAAACTATAGTTACCTAGTTTTGTTATATTTTACTTTGTACTTTTGTTTTCCTCCCACTAGATAAATATTCTTGCCCAGAACAGTAGTGATTAACACCAGTACTACATTAAAACATTGTTCAGAGCAAATAAAGATAGGCATTGATTTGACCAATTGATAT
The DNA here is from genome assembly GCF_030435805.1 of Mustela lutreola. Lineage (NCBI taxonomy): Eukaryota > Metazoa > Chordata > Mammalia > Carnivora > Mustelidae > Mustela > Mustela lutreola. Next base: position 96,802,367 of record NC_081292.1, read on the forward strand.
TTTGGAAAATTGGATATATTTTAAAATCCTTTCAAGTTTATTTCTTTTCAAAATATATTGGAGGCTCCTGCCCGTCTTATGTCATTCTAAGTCAATATGACTTTAGAGCGAGGCTGTGCAGGTGGAACCACAGATGGGAAAATGTATGTTCTCAGAAATCCTAGAGGGGCAACCTGAAACCTAAACAGCTGTTTTTCACTTACTAAGAAGACAAAATATGTATAATTTAGTGTCCTCATAAATAGACTCAGTTCTTTTGGTAATGTGGTTGACAGTAGATAATATCCACAAAAATATTTGTATCCTGTGACTCTTTAATCTCATGTGTAGGACTTTGTCAACTCGAAAGAAATTTCCAACTATGAAAGAACCTGTATGTCTGAAGTTATTTACAGGCTGCAAGCCTTCTAAAGGCCCAACAATAAGGAATAGCTTAAGTAGACATGGCAGATTCGCTTGGTAAATAGAAGATTATTTTTTATTTCAGATATTTGATGATTATTTTTTATTCCAGATATTTGACATATAACAATATGGATAGTGTTTATATTGGTATAGCTGCTCTTTATAGAGGCATTTGAGAAGGTCCGCAGGGGTTGGGTTCGGATGGCAAGATTTTATGATTATTTCCTTTTTCTCTCACAAGTTTTCTGTAATGTTCTTTGCATTTTTAAAAATCCATTTACTTCTTCTCTTTTCATACCCTTCTTGCTACGAAATAAAAGTTGGCATAATGTTTGTAATTGTCAAAAACAAACGTCAGCTTTTAGCAGGTTTTGGTTAAATACAATTTTAAGCTGGTTTTCATCTTTTATTCATTTTGAGTGAACTTGAGTCATTAGCAGGTTTTGCAGACTTTGAGGTAGACATAATTACATGGTTAACCACCACGTAGCCTTGTTCTAGATCTGAAGTGTTTTTGGGAATGCTGAGAGAGCTGATAGATTATGTTTGTCTTGGAAAAAAAAAAAAGGTTAACTTTGTTTCCTATTTTCCACCAGATTAACGTTTTGTCTTTTTGATCTTTGTAGTGCAATTAAAATGAGGCCAAAGGAAGGGGAGACATACTTTGATGTTGTGGCTGTTATTGACCCTGTCACCAGAGAAGCACAGAGACTTGCTCCATTGCTCTTGGTAGGCATAGCCTAAGAGGCAGTTGGCATCTCTTTATTAGAAGTGGTCACAGGCACTGTGACTCTCTAAAAGTGTCATTGTTCACCTAGTTATCTTCAGAGGGCTTTGAAAAAAGCTACAGGGCATCTTGGCAGAGCAAATAAATGTCTTCATAAAGATTTGTAATGGATCTGGAAACAGCCTCATAACCTTAGAAAATTGGTACCACTTTGGTTGGTTTCCTCATGTAATTTTTTAAAAATGTCCTATTTAGAAAAAGATGTCTTTTAATTAAATTGATTTATGCTGTATTTTGATTTATAATGAATGAGAGTTTAAAAAGGTAAAATAATTTTGTTTTATTGTTTTCTTTTTCTAAAACTAGCATTTTTAAAATTGTAGCATGTCTTTTAGATTTGTATAAGATATTAGAATTTTAAGAAAATTTAAGAGCTTTGCCAAAAAGACAATTGCCTCAACTTTCTTTTTTGAGTTGTATTTCTTTTTTAAGGTGAACTTTTATTGGTGTGCAATCAGCTAACATTTTTGTGGTTTTGTGTGTGTGTGTGTGTGTGTGTGTGTGTGTATATGCTTTTTTCCTATTATAGTATATAAACCACAGTGATGAACCTTTAAAATTTTCCTTGTATAGACAGATCTCCATTATCCCATCAGTTACTTCATATGAGGGGGAGAAGTGATTTGTAGTAGCCCACTTACCATGTTTTTGCCAAGTGATATGTGTGTGTGATTTAGATTGTGTGCCAGATTTGAGATATCCAGAAATCTCTCCAGTCCAGATTTTATGGCTTTTATTATCTTTCTGTCTTTCTTGAGATATTAAGAGATGTTCTCTCAACTCAGTGTCAGAGTGATAAGTTTCTGAAGAGAAAATACAAATATTTTGTCTCAAATATCAGTCACTTTCTCTATAGGAAAATTTTATATTTTATCTCTTGGTTTGCTCTTTTAGGTTTTAACCCAGCTGATCAACATGAATCTAAGAGTGTTTATGAACTGCCAATCTAAACTTTCTGACATGCCTTTAAAAAGGTAAAACAAGCTATTTAAGAGATCAATTGAAAATGTGGTATTAATGGGGCGCCTGGGTGGCTCAGTGGGTTAAAGCCGTTGCCTTTGGCTCGGGTCATGATCCCAGGGTCCTGGGATCGAGCCCCGCGTCGGGCTCTCTGCTCAGCAGGGACCCTGCTTCTTCCTCTCTCTCTGCCTGCCTCTCTGCCTACTTGTGATCTCTGCCTGTCAAATAAATAAATAAAATCTTTAAAAAAAAAAAAAAAAAGAAAAGAAAATGTGGTATTAAATCTGAAAGCTGGTATTGAATATTAAGGATCAAATGGGTTTATATGTGGACTTCATGTTTGAAAAGATCATTTACTTTTGTTCAGTTTTACTAAATTTCTGCTTTAATCAGAAGTTCTAAGAATTTAGTGAGGGTATGGAAGTTTTTAGGTGGCATTACCTCAAGTTACTTGGGCCTGCCTGCTTGCCTTCCTCCCTCGTGCTCTCCCTCCCTCTCTCTCCATTCCCTCCATCAGAATTATGTATTTCTTTAATTTTAGAGTATTTAGATCAATATGGCTATTAAATTTACCTAGTTTAAAAAAATGTGCTGTGGTACAGAAAGAAATTTGTCCTTTTTATCTTAAAAGTGGAACAGTTATTTCAAGTTGAAGTATATTTGTTAGAGGAAGCTTGCTGAGGCACATTTGCATTTATCTCGAGAAGGAGGGCAAGCTTAGCTGTAGGTTGTCTGATCCTTGGAATGGTCATTTATGAAGAAAGTTAAAAAGCACTTAATAGTGATAGGGTAACATCTGCTGGGTCTTGGGAAATTCCTGATGTAAAAAATGTGCTGTGTTTTATAAGTTAGATTCTAAGTGAATTCAAATACTGTTTGAAATGGTTCTCAGCTTCTACATTGTCCTTGAATAGGAGAAATATTTAAACTACTGTGTATAGTGTTTTCAGGGCTCACCTGAGAACTCAGTCACCATTGAGGACTTTGTGTTTAAGAGAAAAATAACTTTTTCCTCACTAAAGGGAAGCATGTGTTCAGGAAGTCTTGTGACTCCAACAATATCCATCCTTAGTAGTATCAGAAAGAATGACCACTCTCAGTTCTGTCCCTCCTGCTCTTCGCTTCCATCTGCAACAACTACAGGAGGCATAAACTAGGGCAAGAGATGGTTTTGGAAACACTTTCCCAATCTGGGAGGTTACCCTTCCAAATCTAGTTTGTTTTATTTTAAGACAGTTAGTTACCTGTGTGGATGGCTGTGAACTTAAGGACTGCGTGTATTAAAAAGACTGACTTTTTATTTTATTTTATTTTTTTAATTTCAGCTTTTACCGTTATGTCTTAGAGCCAGAGATTTCTTTCACTCCAGACAATAGCTTTGCTAAGGGTCCAATAGCAAAATTTTTGGATATGCCACAGTCTCCTCTGTTCACCCTGAATTTGAACACACCTGAGAGTTGGATGGTGGAGTCTGTCAGAACGCCATATGATCTTGATAATATTTATTTAGAAGAGGTAAGAGTATCATTGCTTCTACATATGTAATCTTGTGTAAAACCTGTTTAAGATGGAGTGGTTGGTAGTATTTTCTGATTGAACAGACTGGATCACAGTTCAGGCAGGGCTCTGAGATGTCCGTATTCATGTATAATTGTATTTTTTAAAAATAATAGCTTCATTGAGATTTAGTTCACATACCATAAATTTACCTTTTTAAAGTATATGGAATATAGTTCAGTAGTTTTAGTATATCCACAGAATTGTGCAGCCATCACCACTAGACAGAAACTTGATACCCGTTAGCTGTCACTCCCCAGGACCCCCTGGCAACCACTAATCTATATTCTGTCTCTATGGATTTGCCTGTTCTGATGTTTGGTCTATAGAGAATCATATATTTTTGTGACTGGCTCCTTTCACTTAAATTATTATTTTTAAGGTTCATCCATGTTGTAGCATGTATTAGTATTTAATTCTTTTTTTATTGCCAGAAAATATTTTATTGTTTAGAAATACCACGTTTTGTTTATCCACTCATTGATAGACATTTGGGTTGTTTCTACTTTTTGGCTATTATAAATAATGCTGCTGTGAACATTCATGTCCAAATCACCTGAGGGATTGCCAGACTGTTTTCCAGGGTGACTGCACCATTTTCCATTCCTGCCCATGATATGGAGCATTTTACATGTGTTTATTGGCTGTTTGTATGTCATCTTTGGGGAGAAACATCTGTTTAAATACTTTGCCTATTTTAAAAAATTTGCCTTTTTTTTTTTATGGTGGAATTGTAAGAGTTCTTTGTATATTCTGTATACAAGTCTGTTTTAAATATATGATTGATAAATAATTTGTTCCATTCTGTTAGCTGTCTTTCACTTTCTGGATAATGTCGTTTAAAGTACAGATGTTTCAAATCTTAATGAAATCTGTTTTTTCCCTTTTGTTTCTTGTGCTTTTGATAGTATACCTGAAAAATCAGTGTTTATTTCCAGGTCATGAAGATTTAGTCCTATGTTTTCTTATAAGACTTTCAAAGTTTACATTTTACATTTTAGGTCTTTTATTCATTTTGAGTTCATTTTTGTATATGATGTGAGGTAGAGTTACAGGTTTGTTCTTTGAGTGTGAATATCCATTTGTCACAGCACCATTTGTTAAAAAGACTATTCTTTCCCCACTGTATGGTCTTGGTACCTTTGTTAAAGATCTATTAGCCCTGAATGAATTTAATTCTAGACTCTCAGATCTCTTCCCTTGATCTGTGTGTCTATCCTTTGACCACAATTGTCTTACTCTAGTTTTGTTGTCAGTTTTGAAATTGGTAAATTAGTTTGCCAATTTTGTTCTTACTTTTCAAGGTAGATTTGGCTATTTTGGGTTCTTTGCATCTTGGAATCCACTTGTTAATATCTGTAGAAAAGGCTCCTGGGATTTTGATAGAGATTACTTTAAATACCTAAATGATTTTGAAGAGTTTTGGCATCTTAACATTAATAAGTATCTGACCCATGAATATGGGATGTCTTTCCATTTATTTTTGGGTCTTTGATTTCTTTCAACAGTGTTTTAGGTCTTAGTATACAGGCCTATAAAAGATCATGTCTTCTGCAAATAGAGATAGTTTTATTTCTTCCTTTCCATACTGGATGTCTTTTATTTAATTTTCTTGCCTAATTGGGAAATTTTTAAATTACCAAGTCAGTCTCTTGTTATGGATTTGTTTGGATTTTCTGTCTCATCTTAAGTCATTTTCTGGAGCTTGTGTTTCAGGTGTTTATCCATTTTATCTACATTATAATTTGTTGGCCTATAGTTAGTCATAGCATTTCTTATAGTCTTTTAAATTTAGTTTTGGAGTGATGTCTCCTTTTCCCTTGCGAGGTCAGTGAGTTGGCTCTTCTTTTATTTTGTGGTCAGTCTAACTAAAAGTTTGTCAGTTTGTTGAAAATTTCAAAGAACCAGCTTTTGGCTTCATTGATTTTTCTCTTCTTTATTTCATTTATGTTCATATAGCTATTTTGAGTATCTAAGGTAAGTGATCCTTTCCCCTTAAGAATGATTGGGAGCTCACAAGTGTAGTTTCAGTAATGTCTCTTCACAGCCCTCACTCTGTACCTCGCTCAGAGTGTATTAATGAAAGAATTAAAACACATATTCTGTATTTATAAGGAGCTTATAGCATCTCAGAGCCTCCTTTCTTTCTAAGACAACTGTTTCTGTGTCTGTCCTAAATATCTCTTCCTACAATTGATGCCTGTTTCCTGGTTCTTCTTGGGAATTGGGAAACTAGGAACTTGAAGATAGTTATTAAAGGACTTCTCAGCCTTCTTTTCACTAGGGTAAAGAAGAATCCCTCAGGTGCTAAGTTAGGGAGAATGTGTGAAAACACTTACCGTATTCCCAACTCAAACCTGTCTACCATGTTTGTTAACAAACAGGAAATGCTGTCTTTGTCCTTGAAGAACCAGCTTTTGCTGCAGAGATTGCAAAATGGCCACAGAAGGCACTAAAGAGCTGTAAAAAGAGGCATCGAAGCAGAGCAGCTCTCTTCCATGTCCTTAGAGTTTTTTTCTGCTCTTTCCTAGGCTTTCTCTGTATTGGCTAAAAACAGCCTGGGACTTGGTGACTGTGTGGAGTCACCTTATTTAGAGCTGGAGTACCTCTTAGCTTTCATTATTATGGTTTTGGAATTTAGTGTTCAGTAACATATTAAGCTCCAAATAATTTCTTATTAGCATTAGATAGGATTACAGAGCCAAATGTGAACCAGACTAGAATAAAAACCCTTTAACTAAAGCCAAGCTTCCCCAATGCCTTGCAATTACATAATATTTTCTTCAAGGAATCAGTAATAATTTAGGCAGTTGATGTAGAACATGAATGGTTTTGTGCCATTATGGAGGCATCAAATACATTTTGGATATTTGCCTTTAGAACAGCAGTAGTATTTACAGCTGTATTCTGTAGGCCAAGGTGAATTTATGTTTTTCTCTGCTGTTTCTCATTGTTTCTTTGTTACCTTCTTTATTCTTTAGCTTTTAGATTGGTTCATTCTTTTGGCAGTGTATTTTACATGGTTTCCCTGATAGTATTTCCTAGATGACAGTCTTAGCCACTCTGTAAAGCTGTATGAAATCTCCTTGCACAATCAAGATACAGAGCATTTCTATCCCCCCAGAGAGTTCTCTTGTGCCCCTTTGCAGGCAGTCCCTTCCTCTTCCTGTCACTATAGTTTTGCCTTTCCTTAAATTTCTTAGAAATATGACTGTACAGTATACAGCCCTTTATGTCTCTTTGTTAAGTTTGTATAATGCATTTGAAATCTGTGTTGTTGCATGGCTCAATAATTTGTTTCTTTTTATTGCTGAGTAATTTTCAAGTGATTTAATTCTGCTATTGCAGGTGGATAGTGTGGTGGCTGCTGAGTATGAGCTGGAGTACCTCTTGCTAGAAGGTCACTGCTATGACATCACCACAGGCCAGCCCCCACGAGGACTGCAGTTTACATTAGGAACTTCGGCCAACCCAGTTATTGTGGATACCATTGTTATGGCCAATCTGGTAAATAATCAGTACATTAGGTGGGAGTATTGAGTCATGTTAATTTGGGCACTAGAGTTTATGGATAAAGCAGTTTGCATTCTGAATATGAGTGAGATTAAAATTCATGATTGAATAAATTTGATCAGTATAAAAATCTAAGTTAAACTTACAGGTTGGAATAACATATTAGTCTTAAAAAAATGCTAGACTATTCTGAATATTCTGTTCTAATCAAATTGGTGCCTGCAGATGCAATGCTTAAGAGCTGACAGCATTTTTCTTGGCTTTGGAGGTTTGTAGCTTATTCATAAATGACACATTGATCCTTCATTCACTTACAGATCAAGGGCCCCGTTCTTGGCTTCACTGGCCTGTATTTTGCTAGTGTTTCTAATGGGTAGATTGATTGATTGATTGATTGATTGATTTCTCTCTTTCTTTTAAAGAATAGCACTGAAATTTTCATATAACTGTCTTATTTAAAATATGAGTGATATTTCAGAAAACGAAATAACTGTCCCTCAGAAACAGCATTTTGATGTTTCAAAGAAAACTAAAATTTATCTTTCTTCTTACCTTAGGGCTACTTTCAGTTAAAAGCCAACCCAGGAGCTTGGATTCTCAGACTAAGGAAGGGTCGGTCTGAAGATATTTATAGAATTTACAGGTAGGATTAAGTGATGTAGGTGCTTCTTTTCCAGAATATTTTACAAAGAATCAACTTGAATTGAGTACTACACTGGCAGTTAACTGGGAAATAAGAATTTATAGGTGATGAAACAATGCTTTTCCAGGAAATTGAGTATGGAAGAACTGTCAGGGTATGATTGGACAATAAGTGGTATGAATACTAGTAAGTATGTCAGGTTTTACTCTTTAGTCTTTCCTTTGTGCTAACAGCATCCCAGAATCGGGTCATTCTCTCACTGTGATGAAAACCATAGGCAGATGAGAAATTGAGTTATTTCAGGAAAGGAGAAAAAAGTAAATAACAGTCAGTCTTTTCTGCCTGGATAGTATATTTCTTGACCCTGGGTGAATTGTACATACACAGAAGGTATAAACTTTGGCCTTGAAATCTTGGTGCTAGCATTGGCTTTCCTGGTCTGGGGTAATATGGCAGTATTTCCAGTATTTCCAGAGCATTTTGTCAGTCACCAGGTTTTTGCCTTCAGGTTTGCAGTGGCCTCCTGTTAGCTTAAAAAAATTATACTGACATTTTGAGATTATCTTTGTGTATGGTGTAAGAGTGTGGTCTAGTTTCATTCTTCTGCATATGACGGTCCAGTTTTCCCAGCACTGTTTACTGAAGAGACTGTCTTTTTTCCATTAGATACTGTTTCCTACTTTATTGAAGATTCGTTGACCATAGAGTTGAGGGTCTGTTTCTGGGGTCTCTGTTTTGTTCCATTGATCTGTGTGTCTGTTTTTGTGCCAATACTGTGCTCTCTTGATGTTTACAGCTTTGTAATACAGCTTAAACTCAGTCATTATGTGTCCCCAGCTTTGATTTTCTTTTTCATAATTCCCCTGGTGATTTGGAGTCTTTTCTGGTTCCATACAAATTTTAGGATTGTTTGTTGCAGCTCTGTGAAAAATGTCCATGATATTTTGATAGGGTTTTCATTGAAAGTGTAGATTGCTCTTGGCAGCATAAATATTTTAACAATGTTTATTCTTCCAATCCATGAGCATGGTTTCACTCATATATGGAACATAAGGAAAAACACAGGGGACCATAGGGGAAGGGACGGAAAACTAAATGGAAAGAAACCAGAGATGGAGATAAACCATGAGAGACTTTGGACTGTGGGAAACAAACAGAGGATTACAGAAGGGAGGTGGTTGGGGGAATGGGGTAACCAAGTAATGGATATTAAGGAAGGCATGTGTGGTGATGAGCACTGGGTTTTATGTGCAACTAATGAATCATTGAACACTACATTCAAAAACTAATGATGTACTATATGTTGCTCAATTGAACATTAAAAAAGGAATTAAAAGGGGAAACAGAAGAAAAATTATACTGCCTTTTAAAAGGTGTAATCTAAGTTTAACACAATTTAAATTAGTTTTAAGCTATGTGAAGAGAGTTTGTGTCAAGTTTTAGGGAGGAATTTCCATTACAGTGTATTTAAAACACCCTCTGGTTGTGTGATTTTAGTTCTGTAGAGCAGCATGGATTCTTGAAGCTGTATTATAATAACATTCAATGTAAATACTAGGTTTTCTTCCCAATAACGTTTTCTTAAATATACTTTTGCAGAATTTAATCCCATCATGAGAAATTTACTTGTTCTTCTTCTAAACACCATCCCTTCCATATGTCCTTTCCTTGACTACTCTTCCCCCTACCCTAGGAGTATGGAGTCCTCCTCTCTTCCTGCTGTCTAGAGTTCCCTTCATCTTGGATAGTCCCAGATTCTGTAGTGTTTCATGCTCACATCAGAATCTTTCCTTGCCTGAGAACTCTGTTGTCTGCTGAATGATATTGAATGAATGTGGTGAATTCATATTTTATCGTGGCTTTCTGCACTTAACACCTTGAAAATTGATGCCTGGAAATTTTAGGAATTAGTTGATTGGGGATATCTTATTTTTAATTTTAAAGTTTCCAATTTTGCCCTAGCCCTCCCTGCAAATAGAGCTTGGTATAGTTCTTTCTTCAGAATATGGGCACCAGGTTGAGTTGAGACTAGAGTTGGTTGATTATGTGCCTCCAGGCAGAAGGATAGAGTACGGTACTCTGAAGTAGAGTCATGCTTTGTTACTTGTCTGTGAAAGAGTAGAAGTGATGTGTTTCTGATGATGGTGCAGAGTGGCTTATACCCCTGGACAGCCCTTTATTGCTGGTGCTGAACTTGGCTCAGACTTTGTTATTACAGGTGTTGATTAAGTGTTATTATGCGCTTGCCAGCACTGGGAGCTTTTTTCTCTGTGAAAGGTAATTTAAAGATTTTATTTATTTATTTGACAGACAGAGATCACAAGTAGGCAGAGAGGCAGGCAGAGAGAGAGAAGGGAGCAGGCTCCCTGATGAGCAGAGAGCCCGATGCAGGGCTCCATCCCAGGACCCTGGGATCATGACCTGAGCCAAAGGCAGAGGCTTTAACCCACTGAGCCACCCAGGTGCCCCTGTGAAAAGTAATTTAAAGAGGAGACTCAAGAAAAAAGTTTGGGTTGTGACTGGAATGTTTGATGTTTGAAGGATAGAGATTCTGACAAGTGCTTCTGTGTAGCTTGAAGCGACTTCCTGCAGGTTGTGAGAAATTAATTTGTTCTGGAAAACTCGTTTATGATAACAAATATGGCAGCTTGACGTCAGACCACTTACTGCATTTTGAGAATTGTGATTTGTAATGTCTGTCTTGTCCTTTCCCTTTCTTTTCTCTCTAAGCCACGATGGCACAGATTCTCCTCCTGATGCTGATGAAATTGTTGTTGTCCTCAACAACTTCAAGAGCAAAATTATTAAAGTGAAGGTGAGTTTGGTAATCCTAAAACAGACATTCTATTATAGTGGGTAAAAGTAGCAGTATTCTGGCATTCAGTAGCTCTTATCTAGATAATGTGGATGTGTTATCTAATAATATTGTCACTGTGGTCATCATTTTACAATATATATGCAAATAATATATGCAGATCAAATCAAATCATCACATTGTGCACCTTCAATTTTTACAATGTTTGTCAGTAATTATATCTCAGTAAAGCTGGTGGGAAGAAAAACCTGCTTAAGACTTTAATTCACCTTTGGAATTTTAGTGTTTATTGAAATGCCTTTTTTTTTTTTTTTTTTTGAGAGAGAGAGAGAGCATGCCAGGGTGGGGGGCGGGGAGACTATGCGGCAGGAGAGAGAGAGAAAGAGAAAGAAGAGAATCCCAAGCAGGCTCCATGCCTAGCACAGAGACCAATGTGGGGCTCATTTTCACCATCCTAAAATCATGACCTGAGCCGAAATCAGGAGTCAGACACTTAGCCAACTGAGCCACTAGGCGCCCCAGAATACTTTAAATGTAAGATGTCTTTGGTAAACATACATTTGTGGCTTTCTTCAGCCGAGAGATTGTACCTTTTGAGTAATCTCAGTGAGCAATAATAGTCTCATTTTACATAAAGTGTTTTCACAAGATACTATTTTGCTTACATAGCCATCATTAATATTACTATTGATGACTATTCTCAGAAAATTGGGAAGGATGCCTATGAAAATTCCAACAACAATAATAATTGGTATCCCTATTTCATTTCTTTTCACTTCTCAGAATTTTGAAATTCTTAATGCCTTAAACACAAATAATAGGTATTATAGAATAAGTAATCATTACACACAGTGGAATCTAAAGCAGCCCACACAGTTGAGCAGAAAATTGGTCTCTATGCTGGGGAGAAGATTCAACCTGTCTTTTTCCTGGGAAATCCTAAAAACAGGCTGTGAGCTAAAGTGACTGCCTGTCAGTGCTCATGTGGGCTGTACTCTACTTCTGGAAAACCAGCTCTCAGCTTGGTGGATTAGGTTTCTAGTTTTGCTTTGAGTATGTTTCCTACACAGTTGAATTTGAGGTTCTTTGACCATTTTTCAAAGTAAAAAAGTTATTATCTAATTAAGAGAGGTTGCTGTCTCATCACCTGCAGTTTTAATGTGGTATGTTGATGATCATTCTATTGAACTCGTCTAGACTCTGGGTTGGTTGTCATGCTTATTGGAGAATTCATTTCCTATTGTTGATAGCACTCCTCACATATGGTTGCAGGTTCAGAAGAAGGCAGATATGGTAAATGAAGACTTGCTGAGTGATGGAACTAATGAAAATGAATCTGGATTTTGGGACTCCTTCAAATGGTAAATTGGTACCATTAAAAAAATATATATATACTGGGGCGCCTGGGTGGTTCAGTGGGTTAAGCCGCTGCCTTCGGCTCAGGTCATGATCTCAGGGTCCTGGGATCGAGTCCCGCATCGGGCTCTCTGCTCGGCAGGGAGCCTGCTTCCCTCTCTCTCTCTCTACCTGCCTCTCCATCAACTTGTGATTTCTCTCTGTCAAATAAATAAATAAAATCTTAGAAAAAAAAATATATATATATGTATATACATATATATATATATATGTATCTTTTAAGGAAAAGGTGAGGTGTAAGCACCGTCTCTCCCTTCTTTTGAGTATAAGAATCCTATCTGAGCCTTTCAGAGTCTGCACTCTGCCACCACATCTTGCACTTTCTATTTAGAGTAGATGAGTGTTTTCCACTGACTAAGTGAAGGATGTTAACATCCCCTTGTGGGGAAGTTACTTCTTGACTCTCATTGGGTTGTGCCTGCCTTTTGGAGAGTTCAGTTTACTTCCCATTGAGCAGATCACATTCTGTGGAATCGCCTGTGTTCAGTCTATTTGTGAAGCTATGTGGTACCCCGTAGGCAGCATCCTTCTCTTTACCCTGTGCTGGCTTGGTTGCCTTGTGCCCTCTTGGGGTCCCAGAGGATGTTTCACTGGCTCCTCCTGCATTACCCCCTTGGGAAGGAATGGGAATGGGAAACACCATCTCTGTAGCTCTCCCCTTAAAGGGCTATGTATCTGTACCAGCATTTCAAGTGTTCTTGTTTTTATCTTTATTATTATAGGGGCTTTACAGGAGGACAGAAGACTGAGGAAGTGAAACAAGATAAAGATGACATAATTAATATTTTCTCCGTGGCATCTGGTCATCTCTATGAAAGATTTCTTCGGTTAGTTGTATTGATTATTTCAGTATATATGAATGAGTTTGTTTTAGTATTCTTACTTAGTTAATCTTTTATGGGATTCTGTCCATTATGCTTCTTTGTAATCTGAAGCACTCTGAGGATTTTGAATATATAATTGTATTTGTTTTGTTCTGTCAGTCTCATAAAGTCTGACTGTATCTTAAATGCATCTGTGTGGATATTACAAGGCTATAAACCTTTAATAGTGCTGCATGCACAATATAAATAGTGGTGTTTAATTGGCCAATGACTTAAGCAAGTCATTGCTTAAACCAGAAATTAGGAGGTCAGCACAGAGAATAGAAGTAGAATAGGGCCATGGACCTGCCTTCCAAAGACTCATAGTTTAGAGCGAGGAGTGATCTTGGTTCTCACAGAAGAATACCTTTGTTTATAGGGAGATTCAGAGGGTGAAGGAACTTGCCTGAGGTCACACAGTCAGGGTCAAGGAAAGGTCACAGCCTTAGGCTGGTTGAGGCAGTGCTCCCCAGGGAGAGGCTTGGCTATGAATATATACTCCTTTCCTTGAGAGTGCCTTTCTTAATGCCAGGGTTCATTTTACTTTTAATTTTCCATGACAAATCTAGTGTGGCAAATAATTAAACTGTCATTTTACTCAGGTCAGCCCTCCCATTTCCAAAAAATAACTGACCTAAAATAAAGTAGTTAATGTTAAATGTTGGTTATAATTCAATTTAATTAAATTCCTTGACTCAGTTTGTTTTTGTCTGTTTTCAAAGTAGGAAATCCTGATGCCATAGTCATTTGCTATATCCCCTGACCTCTCCCTGCTCTCCTCCCTGGCAGGGTCTTCAGTTGAGACTCTGGGGGGCAGTACAGCCACACACAGCTATTGTGGCTTACAGGTTTTCTTTTCAGAGTCCTGTAGTCATTTAACCACAACCTTCATTATTCATTTGTACCATAGTTAAGAAAGCAGTTCATGAAGGAGTTTATTAAAAGATGTAACATGATTAAAACATTTGCCTTTATCAGGTATATTTTTATGGGTGAGAAATACTTTCTTTTCCATTCAATGATAACTTTGTATAATAAGTGTAGTTTTCCATTTCCATTACTAAGCGTCTCTCTTTGCCATCAATTTGCTCTGCTATGAAGAACATTTAGCAGTCTCATGATTGACTCTACTTGATTTCTCTGAGATTAAAAAGCATTGGAAGATTATTATTGATTATTGTTTGCTTTTGTTTGACAGTATAATGATGCTGTCAGTACTGAAGAATACCAAGACTCCTGTGAAATTCTGGTTTTTGAAGAATTATTTGTCTCCCACATTTAAGGTTTGTTCCTCAGGAGAAAGGAAAGGATTCTTATTAAGGAGATATGTATGGTATAATAGAGTTTTTACTGCTTCAGTCTTACTTGTATGATTTAAAAATTTTCCTTTTAATTAGGTTTCCCTTCTTCAGTTGTATATATATATTTTTGTTTATTTAGTTTAAGTAATCTCTACACCCAGTGTGGGGCTCAAACTGATGACCCCAAGATCAAGAGTCACGTGCTCTTCCAACTAAAACCCAGCCAGGAGCCCCTGCTTGTATATTTGTATGTTCATTCCAGACTGGATTATTTTGGAAGGATAGTCCTTATAAAACCAAACAAAATTTTGACCTGTTTGAAGCTTGGATAACATTAGAAGAAAATCTGTATCTTTTGTTTTGATAAAATACATTCTCTTCCTCTGAGCATGTATTTATAGTTTAATTAGAAAGTGTAGTGCAGGTTACTCTGTGAGTCAGGGTTAGATATCTGTATTAGACCACTGTTATGGTAAATGTATTTTACTTGTGCCATAATCACGATGGCTGACTTACAGAGTTGAATTTCTTCATCAAAGTAAATGGTTGTTAAAAAAAAAAAAAAAAGTAAATGGTTGTTTGTTGTTTCCTATGTCCCAAAATAGGAGTTCATACCTTATATGGCAAATGAATACAATTTCCAATATGAACTTGTTCAGTACAAATGGCCTCGGTGGCTTCATCAGCAGACTGAGAAGCAGCGCATCATCTGGGGTTACAAGATTCTCTTCTTGGATGTGCTCTTCCCATTGGTTGTTGACAAATTCCTGTTTGTAGATGCTGATCAGGTAAGCTCTTTTTTTTTTTTTTTTTTAAAGATTTTATTTATTTTTTTGACAGAAAGAGATCAAAAGTAGGTAGAGAGGCAGGCAGAGTGGGGGTGGGGGAAGCAGGCTCCCTGCTGAGCAGAGACCTGATTCGGGGCCCAATCCCAGGGGCTCAATCCCAGGACCCTGGGATCATGACCTGAGCTGAAGGCAGAGGCTTTAACCCAATGAGCGACCCAGGTGCCCCAAGTAAGCTCTTACAAGCCAGATTTAAACAGTTCATATTGGGGCGCCTGGGTGCCTCAGGACCTTTGCTCTCATCATGATCCCGGGATCCTGGGTTCAAGCCCTACATCAGCCTCCCTGCTCAGCAGGAGGCCTGGTTCTCCCTATCCCACTCCCCCTGCTTGTGTTCCCTCTCACTGTCTCTCTCTTTGTCAGATAAATAAATAAAATCTTAAAAAAATAAACAGTTCGTATTAAAGGCATTAGACTTCCTTCTCCTTTTTAATTTTCCTAGTTACAGAAAAATACATGTTTATGTTATATTATTAGAATATATGGAATATGCACACATATGAATATGAATATGCACACGTGAATCATGGAACACTACATCAAAAACTAATGATGTACTACATGGTGACTAATACAAAATTACTAATACAAAAGTAATAAAAAATAGAATATATGGAAAGTTATACCAACACGTGATCACTTTTTAAAATTTGCATTTGATGTATTTTTTTTTCATCTTTTTTCTGTGCCTCTTTTACGCAAGTGCGTTTACATCATTTATGCAGTACATAATTACATACTTAATTCATTTAACATACAAACTAGAAACTAAAAGATTGAGGTTTAACAGTGCTTGCCATTATCTCCAGTTATTTACCCAAAAGCTAGGACTTACTGACATGGTTAAGAGGGAGGAGGCTCTAGTAGATAGATGCCTGGCTTTGATAATTTGGAAGTCTTCAGATAGTCTTCTTCCTGTCAAGATTTGACCTAAAAGGAACATACTGTGGTTTTAGACCATACAAACTAAAAAAGTGTGAATATAGTTCTTTAACCTTCCCCCATCCCCTGAGCTGGCTGACACCTGAGGTAATCATCTGAATGGAAGTGATATGTCATATGTGCATGTGGCCACAGGCTTCATCCACCTCTTTGGAATTACCTGCCTTATAGGACTCACTGTATCACAACTGACATGATCTAAAGCATGCTTTCTGGATTCTAATATAAGCACACTTACTCTTCGTTGAGTACTTGTGTGTCCGGCATCTTTTCACAGCTGTCCGTGTACTGATTCATGTAATCCTGTGAAGTATCCATTTTACACATGAGGAAACTCAGTCACAGAGAGGCTAAGTAGTGTAAATTTGTTTTATTCTACCTTTTTGAATACTAGAATACTATGTGCCAAGCTCTAGACAAAGTGTCTTACATGTTAGTGAAAGCAGTCAGCTAATCAGAGTAAGAATCTGGGTTAAGACTGGGTCTACAGCTGGAGACTGTGCCATTAACCTCAGAGCTGCCCTCTGCAATGTCTCAGTGAGGCATTCCGGATTTTAAGGAAACTGCTCTCAGCAGTTTCAGATGACTTGTGGGTTGTCTGGGTGGCTCAGTTGGTTAAGTGTCTGACTTTTGATTTTGGCTCAGGTTATGATCTCAAGGTCGTGAGATGGAGCCCTGTGTCAGGCTCTGCACTGGGCATGAAGCCTATTTAAGATTCCCTCTCTTCCTCTAATCTATACCTCCCTCCCCTACTCCCTTCCTGCTCTCTCTCCCTCTAAAACAAACAAAGCAATACAAATGACTTGTGATTTTCTTTTCTTCAGATTGTACGAACGGATCTGAAAGAGTTAAGAGATTTCAATTTGGATGGTGCTCCTTATGGTTATACTCCTTTCTGTGATAGCCGAAAAGAAATGGATGGCTACAGGTTCTGGAAATCGGGGTACTGGGCTAGTCATTTGGCTGGGCGGAAGTATCATATCAGGTATTGAAAAAGGAATACTCTTAATGCTGTTTGATTTTCTTTTCTTAAAAAATTTATTTTGCATATTTGAAATTGTGAATAGGCAATAAATTAATATGGTTCAAAAATAAAAATTATAAATGATATGCCCAGATTATTACAAAAAATAATCTTCCCAGTCTTTTCTGTCCTCTACCCAGTTCTCACTTCTACAACAGATAACCTCCTCTTTTAATTTATGTCCTTCCAGAGTTTCTTGATTTCTTACATTAACAACCAAATTTCTTTTTATACACAAAATATGCCATCATGTTTACAATTTTGTGCTTGCTTTATTTAATTTCTCTAGTAGATCTTAAATTAGTGTGTTGAGAGAGAGACCTTCCTTTTTACATCTACATATTATTCCAGTATTTGTGTTACTTATGGTATTTTGTTGTGACATACTGCATTGCAGTGAATAATTAAATACATCATTTAGTATATTTCAGATATATCTGTGGGACAAATTTCTAGAAGTAGAATTCTTAAGATAGACTGTAATATTACATTATCTGCTCTGGGCTGAGTGTGGTTTGGAAGATCTGGAAGGTTGCAGCATTTACAGAGATAAATGTTGGGTTTTGGTGATTTCTTTATCATTAGTTAATGTTCTTGGCCCAGAAGATCTGTGGCACTGGGTTTTTTTCCCCTGTGATGTTTAAGACATCATCAGGATATCTTTGACTGATAGTTAGCTTTTATTACCTAATTTGCTGACATTTGGTAGAAGTATTCTCTTGTCAGAGATTTAAGGTAGCTAAATAAGGAAGGCAGTTGAATAAGGAAGAGAGACAAAGTGAGCTTGGTGGAAGAATATGGGTTTTGCATGAGCCATCTTTGAAGGAGCACATACTGACCGTGAGCTCCACTGTAATGCCACTGCTTACTTTTTCAAAGAGAGGGCAGGATATTTATCTGGTGACCATTATTCAGTGAGGTTACTTTTTCTGCTACAATCCATGATTATAACAAGTATTTCTTTTCTATCCAGTGCACTGTATGTTGTGGATCTGAAGAAGTTTAGGAAAATAGCTGCTGGTGACAGACTCAGGGGACAGTACCAAGGTCTGAGTCAGGATCCTAACAGCCTTTCAAATCTTGATCAGGTAAGTGGCTATTTTTTTGGTTAACACTTTCAGTGATGGGTATGCAATATTGTGTCAGGAATTGGATTATTACTTTCCTCTCACTTCTTTCCTCCATTGGGACAGTGTTTTGTTTCTTCATGGAAGGGAATTGTGCAGTGTTTGTGTGTGTGTGTGTGTGACATTTTAATCTATCCTCAAGAGGAGACATAGTAGTGAAAAATGATGTTAGTTTGGAAGGGAGATGGAGGGAGGATGCTGCCTCTTCAAACCATTACCATATCTTTTAATTTTGCACCCAAGATATCTTTTTTTTTTTTTTTTTTTTTTTTTTTTTTTTTGCACCCAAGATATCTTGATAAATTTGTTTCTCTGTCTGCTAGGAGCTATTTGTTTCTCTTTAGGAACTAATTAGCAAAGATTCACAGTAGATATCTCCCAATCGCCCTCCCCCACCTTTTTTTAAAAAAGATTTTTATTTATTTATTTGTCAGAGAGAGAGTGTGAGTGCACAAGCAGGAGGGGTGGCAGGTAGAGGGAAGGAGAAGCACACTCTCCACTGAGGATGGAGCCTGATAGAGGACTCAATCCTAGGACTTTGGGATCATGACCTGAGCTGAAGGCAGATGCTTAACCGACTGAGTGACCCAGGCATCCCTCCCTTTTTTTTCTGTCAGAAGCCATGGTGTTTTTTAAGAAGTTTAGCCAAGACAATTTATTAATGCTAAATATTTTTTAGAGGTGAGATTATAGTTCGTTTTAGATTAGATATGTAGTTTGACATATTTTGTTTTGCTTAAGTATGCCTTAAGAATTTTTTTTTAAAGATTTTATTTATTTATTTGACAGCGAGAGAATACAAGCAGGGGGAGTAGCAGACAGAAGGAGAGGGAGAAGCAGACACCCCACAGAGCAGGTGAAGCCTGATGTGGGATTTGATCCCAGGACCCTGGGACCATGACCTGAGCTGAAGGCAGTCACTTAACCAATTGAGCCACCCAGGTGCCCCTGCCTTCAATGTTTTAAAACTGTTATTGTGATATATAGCACCCATAAAGGAAAGCATACAAAACAAAAATATACCAATATATACATATTCATATGCATCAATGAATTACCACAAAGCAAATGCCCGTACACCACCATCTAGTTCCAAGAAATAGAACATTACTAGCATCCCAGCAGCCATCTTTCTTCTCTAACAGAAGTATCCTGTATTCTAACTTTGGTGGTAATCATCTCATTGCTTTTCTTTATAGAATTACTACTGTAACATGTATTCTTAAATACTGTAGTTTAGTTTTGCCTATTTTTTTTTTCTCCCTACCTCAGTTGTATCTTAAAAACTGTACTCTTGTGTCTAATTTTTTTCGCTCAACATTATGTTTGTGCAGTCCATCCATTTTGTTGTGTGTAGTGAAACTTTTATATTTGGGTTGTTTTCCATGGATAATGGTGCTGTGATCATTCATGTAACTGTCTTGATGCACGTGTACAAGTATTTCAGTTGTGTATACAACTACTTGTGGAATTATCAAGTCATCAGATTTGTATATTTATCTTTATTAGATTTTCAAACAGTTTTCCAAAGTAGTTCTAATTTATACTCCCACCAGCCATGTAAGAGTTCCTGTTGCTCTGTGTTTTGACTAGTACTTATTGTCAGTCTGTTAATTTGGTGTACATGAACTACCCATCCTATGTGGCTTTCATTTAGAGAGTTACTACATTTACATTTTATTTTATATTTTTTATATATTTTATTTATTTTTCAGAGAGAGAGCACAAGCAGAGGGAACAGCAGGCAGAGGGAGAAGCAGGCTCTCCACTGAGCAGAGAGTCTGATGAGGGACTCAATCCTATGACTGGGATCATGACCTGAGCCTAAGGCAGACATTTAACTGACTGAGCCACCCAAGTGTCCCTACAGTTTATATAATTATTAATGAAGTAGGATTTTCAACTGCTTTTGTTTTCCCTATTATATATTTTTGAGTTATTTTCTCAGTGGTTGTCCTGATGATTATCATTAAAACACTCTAACTTATTATAGTTTGGTTTGGGTTTACTAAGAACTTAATTTCAGAAGCATACAAAAACTTTTTTCCTATATAGCTGTGTTCTCCTTCTTCCCATATTTTTACTATAATACAGTTTGTATGATACATTGTATATGTACTGTATAATACATTATATACCCAGCAACACAGATTTATAATTACTGCTGTTTGTAATTGTTTTCAAACCAGGGGAAAAAGGTGTTCTAAATAAGAAATACACTGATATTATCTTATATATTTACCTACATACCTTTACTGGTGCTTTTTATTTTTTCATGTAGATTTGAGTTCTGTCTAATGTCCTTTTCATTTCAGTCATTGGACTCCCTTTAGTATTTCTTAATAGGATGGCTCTGGAGTAGACTCTTGGAAATGTGTAATTTTCTCCTTTGGTGGTTTTTGTTGGGTAGTTTTGCTGGATATAAAATTCTTGCTTGACATTTTTTTTCCCTTCTCATATTTTTATTTGATTATATTGTCCCATAGACTGTTAGCCTCCATGTTTTGTGATAAGAAATGAGCTGTTAATCTTGAGAATCCCTTACCTGACAAGTACTATCTCCAGTCTTTTCTTTTGATACTTTGGTTATGAGGTAGCTAGGTTGGGTCTCTTTTGAATTAATCCTACTTGGAGGTCATTGAGCTTCTTGAATGTGTAGATTTATGGTTTTCACCAGATTTGGGAAGTTTTATTTCTTTAAGTATTATTCTTGCCTCTTTTTCTCTCCTCTTCGGACTCCCATTGAATGTGTTCATATATTTGATGGTTTCCCAGAGTTCTCTGAACTCTTTTTATTTTTCTTCATTCTTTTTTCTGCTCTTGGAAAATCTTAAGACTGGGAGAGCTCAGTTGATTTATCTTCAGTTGACCTGATTATCTTTTCTGCTGCTCAAATCTGGTTAAACCCATCTAGTGAATTTTCATTAAAATTATTGTGTTTTTCAACAGTAGATTTTGTTTGTTTTTTTTTGTATAGTGTGTATCTCTTTATTTTCTAATTTTTGAAACATCATTCTCATCCTTTCTTTTAGTTCTGTTAGACTTGGTTTCCTTTGTTCCTATTTGAACATATTTAAGATATCTGCTATTAAGTCCTTGTGTTGTAAATCCAATGTCTAGGCCTCCAAAAGTATAGTTTCTATTAATTACTTTTTACCCCTGTATATGGATTTTGTATATTTGGTATTTTGTATGTCTCTTCATTTTTGTTGAAAATTGAAATTTTAAGTAATATAGTGTGGCAATTCTGGATATCAGACTTTCTCCCCTCCCCAGGGTTTATTGTTGCTGCTTATTGCAGTAGTAGTTGTTTGTTTGTTTTTGAACTTTTTTTTAATTTAATTTTTTTTCAGTGTTTCAAAATTCATTATTTATGCACTACACCCAGTACTCCATGCAATATGTGACCTCCTCAATACCCACCACCAGGTTCACCCAACCCCCTACCTCCCTCCCCTCCAAAACCTTCAGTTTGTTTTTCAGAGTCCACAGTCTCTCATGGTTGGTCTCCCCCTTCAATTTCCCCCAACTCACTTCCCTTCTTCAGCTCCCAGTGTCCTCCATGTTATTCCTTATGCTCCACAAGTAAGTGAAACCGTATGATAATAGACTCTCTCTGCTTGGCTTATTTCACTCAGCATAATCTCCTCCAGTCCCATCCATGTTGATACAAAAGTTGGGTATTCATATTTTCTGATGAAGGCATAATACTCCATTTTATATATGGACCATATCTTCTTTACCCATTCGTTTGTTGAAGGGCATCTTGGCTCTTTCCACAGTTTGGTGACTGTGGCCATTTCTGCTATGAACATTGGGGTACAGATGTCTCTACTTTTTACTACATCTGTATCTTTGGAGTAAATACCCAGTAGTGCAATTGCAGAGTCATAGGGTAGCTCTATTTTTCATTTCTTGAGGAATCCTCACACTGTTTTCCAAAGTGGCTGCACCAACGTACATTCCCACCAACAGTGTAAGAGGGTTGCCCTTTCTCCACATCCTCTCCAGCACTTGTTGTTTTACTATCTTGTTAATTTTGGCCATTCTAACTGGTGTGAGGTGGTATCTCAATGTGGTTTTGATTTGAATTTCCCTGATGGCTAATGACGATGAACATTTTTTCATGTGTCTGTTAGCCACTTGTATGTCTTCTTTGGAGAAGTGTCTGTTCATGCCTTCTGCCCATGTTTTTGAACTTCTTAAATCAGTTTTGTGAGGTCTACATTTTTGATCTGCCTGATTAGCTTAGTGATCAGCGAAAAGTGGACGGAAATTTCCTTAAGTATTCAGAACCACTAAGACTTCCATTCTTTGCCCACGGCCTCTGGGTGCATGTTGGAACCATTTTCAACAGTAAGCCAGGCAGTTTACAACTCTAACTTCTTTGTTGCATAGAGCCATAGATCAACTGGAGATGAGAGCTTTATTAGGTTTTTCTTCCTTATGCATATACCACTAAGCATGCTCAGAGCCTTATACATGTGCATGGCCTTCTCTTTTCCCAGGAATATATCTTTTCTTTTCAAAGTCTCCTATGGATAGCTCATTCTTTTGTTTCTCCTCTTAAGAATTTTGCTTACTGGGACTCCTGGGTGGCTCAGTCATTTAAGCATCTGCCTTCACCTCAGGTCATGATCCCAAGGTCCTGGGATCGAGTCCCCCATCAGACTCCTTGCTCAGTGGGGAGTGTGCTTCTCCCTCTGTCTGCCTGCCATACCCCCTGCTTGGGCTTTCATGCTCTTTTGCTCTCTTTCTCTCTGACAAGTAAATAAATAAAATTGTTGAAAAAAAAAAAAGAATTTTGTGTAGTATATTCTTTGCTTCACTTCATATAGCCTCTGAAAGCTTAATACAATCCTTAGGTGCTACAAAGGAGAAGCTTTTTATCACTGGGTTACATTCAACTGAGACTGAATAGAAACGGGCCTATATAGTACAGTCTTCAAATAATGGCTCTGCTTTGGGAATAAAGCTTGAAAGATCTTCAGCTTTGTTCTCCTTCTGCCAGTAAGGGAGTGCAGGCCTTTATTTTTTGAGGCTGATGGAGACCAGGGAGAATAGGAATAGAGTAAGTTCAGATGCCTCAAAATTCATGGTTATCAATATCCAAGCATTTTTTTGTTGACTTTTAGTTGCTCCTTAGGTTGCTGCAAACCAATGGTTAATTTTCAGAGTTCTGAAAAAAGTTGATTCTGTTTTTGTCATGTTTTTGACTGCTTTTTTGGAGAGGTGAATTTTCAGAACTCGTTACTCTACCATTTTTGCTGATGTTGTTCCTCATTGTGGTTTTATTTTTTGCATTTCCATTATTAATATAATGAAATTGAGTGCCATTTAGTGTGTTTATGGCCATTTAGGTATTCTCTTTTGTGATATGCTTATTTAAGTATTTGGGTTCTTTGGGATTTTTTTTTAAATTTCTTTTAAGTGGAACAGTATTCATTGTTTTTCCAGCACACCCAGTGCTCCATGCAATACATGCCCTCCTTAATTCCTTAATACCCACCACCTGGATCCCCCAACCTCCCGCCCCCCCCCCCCCTTAAAAACCCTCAGGTTGTTTTTCAGAGTCCATAGTCTCTCATGGGATTTTTTCATTTTTCTTCTTCTTTTTTTTTTAATCTTTATGATTCACTGTAATTTATTATGAAGTTGAATTTGCATCCTTATCCAAACATGAGGGAAACTCCTGTCCAAAACTGTAAATGTTTTTTGGTTGCCTTTTTTTTTTTTTAATTATTTATTTATTTTTTTAAATTTTTTTTTTTTTTTTAATAAACATGTATTTTTATCCCCAGGGGTACAGGTCTGTGAATTGCCAGGTTTACACACTTCACAGCACTCACCAAAGCACATACCCTCCCCAAAGTCCATAACCCCATCCCCCCTTCTCCCAACCCCCCTCCCCCCAGCAACCCTCAGTTTGTTTTGTAAGATTAAGAGTCATTTATGGTTTGTCTCCCTCCCAATCCCATCTTGTTTCATTGATTCTTCTCCTACCCACTTAAGCCCCCATGTTGCATCACCACTTCCTCATATCAGGGAGATCATATGATAGTTGTCTTTCTCTGCTTGACTTATTTCGCTAAGCATGATACGCTCTAGTTCCATCCATGTTGTCGCAAATGGCAAGATTTCATTTCTATTGATGGCTGCATAGTATTCCATTGTGTATATATACCACACCTTCTTGATCCATTCATCTGTTGGTGGACATCTAGGTTCTTTTCATAGTTTGGCTATTGTGGACATTGCTGCTATAAACATTCGGGTGCACGTACCCCTTTGGACCAATACGTTTGTATCTTTAGGGTAAATACCCAGTAGTGCAATTGCTGGGTCATAGGGCAGTTCTATTTTCAACATTTTGAGGAACCTCCATGCTATTTTCCAGAGTGGCTGCACCAGCTTGCATTCCCACCAACAGTGTAGGAGGGTTCCCCTTTCTCCGCATCCTCGCCAGCATCTGTCATTTCCTGACTTGTTAATTTTAGCCATTCTGACTGGCGTGAGGTGGTGTCTCATTGTGGTTTTGATTTGTATTTCCCTGATGCCGAATGATATGGAGCACATTTTCATGTGTCTGTTGGCCATATGGATGTCTTCTTTGCAGAAATGTCTGTTCATGTCTTCTGCCCATTTCTTGATTGGATTATTTGTTCTTTGGGTGTTGAGTTTGCTAAGTTCTTTATAGATTTTGGACACTAGTCCTTTATCTGATATGTCGTTTGCAAATATCTTCTCCCATTCTGTCAGTTGTCTTTTGATTTTGTTAACTGTTTCCTTTGCTGTGCAAAAGCTTTTGATCTTGATGAAATCCCAATCGTTCATTTTTGCCCTTGCTTCCCTTGCCTTTGGCGATGTTCCTAGGAAGATGTTGCTGCAGCTGAGGTCGAAGAGGTTGTTGCCTGTGTTCTCCTCAAGGATTTTGATGGATTCCTTTAGCACATTGAGGTCCTTCATCCATTTTGAGTCTATTTTCGTGTGTGGTGTAAGGAAATGGTCCAATTTCATTTTTCTGCATGTGGCTGTCCAATTTTAACAACACCATTTATTGAAGAGGCTGTCTTTTTTCAATTGGACATTCTTTCCTGCTTTGTCGAAGATTAGTTGACCATAGGAGTTGAGGGTCTATTTCTTGGCTCTCTATTCTGTTCCATTGATCAATGTGTCTGTTTTTGTGCCAGTACCATGCTGTCTTGTTGATGACAGCTTTGTAATATAGCTTGAAGTCCAGAATTGTGATGCCACCAACTTTGGCTTTCTTTTTCAATATCCCTTTGGCTATTCGAGGTGTTTTCTGGTTCCATATAAATTTTAGAATTATTTGTTCCATTTCTTTGAAAAAGATGGATGGTACTTTGATAGGAATTGCATTAAATGTGTAGATTGCTTTAGGTAGCATAGACATTTTCACAATATTTATTCTTCCAATCCAGGAGCATGGAACATTTTCCCATTTCTTTGTGTCTTCCTCAATTTCTTTCATGAGTACTTTATAGTTTTCTGAGTATAGATTCTGTGCCTCTTTGGTTAGGTTTGTTCCTAGGTATCTTATGGTTTTGGGTGCAATTGTAAATGGGATGGACTCCTTAATTTCTCTTTCTTCTGTCTTGTTGTTGGTGTAGAGAAATGCAACTGATTTCTGTGCATTGATTTTATATCCTGACACTTTACTGAATTCCTGTATAAGTTCTAGCAGTTTTGGAGTGGAGTCTTTTGGGTTTTCCACATATAGTATCATATTATCTGCGAAGAGTGATAATTTGACTTCTTTGTTGCCGATTTGGATGCCTTTAATTTCCTTTTGTTGTCTGATTGCTGAGGCTAGGACCTCTAGTACTATGTTGAATAGCAGTGGTGATAATGGACATCCCTGCTGTGTTCCAGACCTTAGCGGAAAAGCTTTCAGTTTTTCTCCATTGAGAATGATATTTGCGGTGGGTTTTTCATAGATGGCTTTGATGATATTGAGGTATGTGCCCTCTATCCCTACACTTTGAAGAGTTTTGATCAGGAAGGGATGCTGTACTTTGCCAAATGCTTTTCCAGCATCTATTGAGAGTATCATATGGTTCTTGTTCTTTCTTTTATTGATGTGTTGTATCACATCGACTGATTTGCGGATGTTGAACCAACCTTGCAGCCCTGGAATAAATCCCACTTGGTCGTGGTGAATAATCCTTTTAATGTACTGTTGAATCCTATTGGCTAGTATTTTGGTGAGAATTTTCGCATCTGTGTTCATCAAGGATATTGGTCTATAGCTCTCTTTTTTGATGGGATCCTTGTCTGGTTTTGGGATCAAGGTGATGCTGGCCTCATAAAATGAGTTTGGAAGTTTTCCTTCCATTTCTATTCTTTGGAACAGTTTCAGGAGAATAGGAATTAGTTCTTCTTTATTTTTTTTATTTTTTATTTTTTTTTAAAGATTTATTTATTTGACAGAGAGAAATCACAAGTAGACAGAGAGGCAGCCAGAGAGAGAGAGAGAGGGTGAAGCAGGCTCCCCGCTGAGCAGAGAGCCCGATGCGGGACTCGATCCCAAGACCCTGAGATCATGACCTGAGCCGAAGGCAGCGGCTTAATCCACTGAGCCACCCAGGCGCCCCAAGAATTAGTTCTTCTTTAAATGTTTGGTAGAAATCCCCCGGGAAGCCGTCTGGCCCTGGGCTTTTGTTTGTTTGGAGATTTTTAATGACTGTTTCAATCTCCTTCCTGGTTATGGGTCTGTTCAGGCTTTCTACGTCTTCCTGGTTCAGTTGTGGTAGTTTATATGTTTCTAGGAATCATCCATTTCTTCCAGATTGTCAAATTTGTTGGTGTAGAGTTGCTCATAGTATGTTCTTATAATAGTTTGTATTTCTTTGGTGTAGTTGTGATCTCTCCTCTTTCATTCATGATTTTATTTATTTGGGTCCTTTCTCTTTTCTTTTTGATAAGTTGTGCCAGGGGTTTATCAATTTTATTAATTCTTTCAAAGAACCAGCTCCTGATTTCATTGATTTGCTCTATTGTCTTTTTGGTTTCTATTTCATTGATTTCTGCTCTGATTTTTATGATTTCTCTTCTCCTGCTGGGCTTAGGGTTTCTTTCTTGTTCGTTCTCCAGCTCCTTTAGGTGTAGGGTTAGGTTGTGTACCTGAGACCTTTCTTGTTTCTTGAGGAAGGCTTGTACCGCTATATATTTTCCTCTCAGGACTGCCTTTGTTGTGTCCCACAGATTTTGAACCGTTGTATTTTCATTATCATTTGTTTCCATGATTTTTTTCAATTCTTCTTTAATTTCCCGGTTGACCCATTCATACTTTAGAAGGGTGCTGTTTAGTCCCCATGTATTTGGGTTCTTTCCAAACTTCCTCTTGTGGTTGAGTTCTAGCTTCAGAGCATTGTGGTCTGAAAATATGCAGGGAATGATGCCAATATTTTGATACCGGTTGAGTCCTGATTTAGGACCGAGGATGTGATCTATTCTGGAGAATGTTCCATGCGCACTAGAGAAGAATGTGTATTCTGTTGCTTTGGGATGAAATGTTCTGAATATATCTGTGATGTCCATCTGGTCCAGTGTGTCGTTTAAGGCCTTTATTTTCTTGCTGATCTTTTGCTTGGATGATCTGTCCATTTCAGTGAGGGGAGTGTTAAAGTCCCCTATTATGATTGTATTATTGTTGATGTGTTTCTTTGATTTTTGTTATTAATTGGTTTATATAGTTGGCTGCTCCCACGTTGGGGGCATAGATATTTAAAATTGTTAGATCTTCTTGTTGGACAGACCCTTTGAGTATGATATAGTGTCCTTCCTCATCTCTTATTATAGTCTTTGGCTTAAAATCTAATTGATCTGATATAAGGATTGCCAGTCCTGCTTTCTTCTGATGTCCATTAGCATGATAAATCCTTTTCCACCCCCTCACTTTAAATCTGGAGGTGTCTTCGGGCTTAAAATGAGTTTCTTGGAGGCAAAATATAGATGGGTTTTGTTTTTTTATGCATTCTGATACCCTGTGTCTTTTGATTGGGGCATTTAGCCCATTAACATTCAGGGTAACTATTGAGAGATATGAATTTAGTGCCATTGTATTGCCTGTAAGGTGACTGTTACTGTATATTGTCTCTGTTCCTTACTGATCTACCACTTGTAGGCTCTCTCTTTGCTTAGAGGACCCCTTTCAATATTTCCTGTAGAGGTGGTTTGGTGTTTGCAAATTCTTTCAGTTTTTGTTTGTCCTGGAAGCTTTTAATCTCTCCTTCTATTTTCAGTGATAGCCTAGGTGGATATAGTATTCTTGGCTGCATGTTTTTCTCGTTTAGTGCTCTGAAAATATCATGCCAGCTCTTTCTGGCCTGCCAGGTCTCTGTGGATAAGTCAGCTGCCAATCTAAGATTTTTACCATTGTATGTTACAGACCTCTTTTCCCGGGCTGCTTTCAGGATTTTCTCTTTGTCACTAAGTCTTGTAAATTTTACTGTAAGGTGACGGGGTGTGGGCCTATTCTTATTGATTTTGAGTGGCGTTCTCTGAACCTCCTGAATTTTGCTGCTCATTTCCTTTGCCATATTGGGGAATTTCTCCCCAATAATTCTCTCCAGTATACCTTCTGCTCCCCTCTCTCTTTCTTCTTCTTCTGGAATCCCAATTATTCTAATGTTGTTTTGTCTTATGGTGTCACTTATCTCTCGAATTCTCCACTCGTGGTCCAGTGGCTGTTTGTCCCTCTTTTGCTCAGCTTCTTATTCTCTGTCATTTGGTCTTCTATATCACTAATTCTTTCTTCTGCCTCATTTATCCTGGCAGTGAGAGCCTCCATTTTTGATTGCACCTCATTAATAGCTTTTTTGATTTCAACTTGGTTAGATTTTAGTTCTTTTATTTCTCCAGAAAGTGCTTTTATATCTCCCGAGAGGGTTTCTCTAATATCTTCCATGCCTTTTTTGAGCCCGGCTAGAACCTTGAGAATTGTCATTCTGAACTCTAGATCTGACATATTACTGATGTCTGTATTGATTAGGTCCCTAGCCTTCGGTACTGCCTCTTGTTCTTTTTTCTGTGGTGAATTTTTCCGCCTTGTCATTTTGTCCAGATAAGAGTATATGAAAGAGCAAGTAAAATAGTAAAAGTGTGGTAACAACCCCAGGAAAATATGGTTTAAGCAAATCAGAAGAGATCCCAAATTGTGAGGGGAGAGAAAGGGGATAAAAAGAGGTTCAAAAAGAAAGAAAGAAAAAAAAAAAAGAAAAGAATTTAAAAAAGGAAAACAAATAATGAAAAATATAAAAAGGAAAAAATATATATTAGATAAACTAGTTAAAAAACTTTAAAAAAGAAAAGGGTAAAAGTTTAAAGAAATATTAGCAGAAGAAGAGAAAAAAAATGAAAAAGAAAAAAATTAAATTAACTGTAAGACTAAAAAAATCACAGGGAAAAAAAAAAAAGAAAAGAAAAGAAAAAAAAATTCACAGGGAGAAAGCCATGAGTTCCGTGCTTTGCTTTCTCCTCCTCTGGAATTCTGCTGCTCTCCTTGGTATTGAAACCGGACTCTTTGGTAGGTGAATTTGGTCTTGGCTGGATTTCTTGTTGATCTTCTGGGGGAGGGGCCTGGTGTAGTGATTCTCAAGTGTCTTTGCCCCAGGTGGAATTGCACCGCCCTTACCAGGGGCCAGGCTGAGTAATCCGATTGGCTTTGCTTTCAGGAGCTTTTGTTCCCTGAGCGCTTTCCGTAGAGTTCCGGAGGACGGGAATACAATTGGTGGCCTCCTGGTCTCTGGCCTGGAGGAGTCGAGAGCCCGGGGGCCCCACTCCTCAGTGCGCCCTCAGATACCAGCGCCCAGTTACTCCCGTCTGCCTGACCTCCGGCCGCGCTCCGATTCAGGGAGCCTGCGACAGGTTCAAGGTAACCCTGCGCTGCGAGCTTACTGTCGGCTCTGTCTCTGCAGCCGGCTTTCCCGTTCCAATATGTGCAAGCTCTACGACACTCATACCCCCGATCCTTCTGTGACCCTGCGGGACCTGAGGCCACGCTGACCCCGCGTGGGCTTCGCTCAGGTTTATCCTCTGGCGCGATGTCTCTCAGTGGAACAGACTTTTAAAAGTCCTGATTTTGTGCTCCGTTGCTTCACCGCTTGCCAGGAGCCGGCCCCTCCCCCCGGGGTCTATCTTCCCGTCGCTTCTCCGCTGGTCCTACCTTTCTGAAAGTGGTTGTTTTTCTGTTTCCAGAATTGCTGTTCTTCTCTTTGATCTGCCGATGGATTTGCAGGTGTTTGCAATCTTTAGATAAGCTATCTAGCTGATCTCCGGCTAGCTGAAGTAGTCTCAACCTGCTACTTCTCCGCCATCTTGACTCCTCCCCTCGGATTTTTTCTTGATTTACATGCATTCTTTATACTGATCGTGTATCCTTTGTTATATATGTTGCAAAATTTCCCACTTTAACTCTCTTAATGGTATCTTTTGTAGTCAGACTGGTCAGTATTTTTTGTTATGATTAATGCTTTTTGACCCCCATTAAAGCCACAAAGATACTTTTTAAATATGTGCTTTATTGTTTTTTTCTTTCATATGCAAATCTGTATCCAGTAGGAATTTGTTTTTGAGATGGAGTTCAACTTTCTTTTTTTATGTACATATACAGTTTTATAAGTTCTTTTCTTAATGAAATGCACTGCTCTACAATACCATCTTTGTCAGATATGAAGTCTTCATGTATGGATGGATCCATTTCTGGGTCTTCTGGTTTTTGATTGGTCTGTTTGTCTATCTTCACATCCATACTACAAATATCTGGTTATTATAGTTCTATAATAAGTCGTGATACCCAGTAAATTAAATCCTCCCACCTCATTCTTCAGGTATGTCTTAGAGTATTCTTTGTCCTTTATTTTCTCATATACATTTTAGAATGAGCTTGTTAAGTTCAGGAGGAAAAAAAAAACACTTGCTAGGGTTTTATATTTGGGTTGTGTTTAATTTCTCTCAATAATGTTGATTGTTTTCCTCATAGATATCTTGTACATCTTCATTAAGAGTTATTTTTAAAAGCTTTTGTTTCTGGGGTGCCTGGGGGGCTCAGTGGGTTAAAGCCTCTGCCTTCGGCTCAGGTCATGATCCCGGGGTCCTGGGATCGAGCCCCGCATTGGGCTCTCTGCTCAGTGGGGAGCCTGCTTCCTCCTCTCTCTCTGCCTGCCTCTCTGCCTACTTGCGATCTCTGTCCAAAAAAAAAAAAAAAATCTTAAAAAACCTTTAAAAAAGAAACTTAAAAAAAAAGCGCTTTTGTTTCTGTTTATTGCTGGTATCTAGAATTGCAATTGATTTTTGCTCATTATTGTATTCAGGTATCCTGCTAATCTGTATATACTTTTGCTTTTCTAGATATGTAAGCAGATATCTACAGATAATGGCAATTTTACTTTTTCTTTTCCAATCTTACATTCCTGGTTCCCTGCTCAGCAGAAAGTCTGCTTCTCCCTCTCCCTCTGCTCTTGTACCTCCTGTGCTCACTCTTGTTCTTTCTCTCTCTCAAATAAATAAATAAATAATTTAATAAAAGTTTTTTTTCTTGCTTTCTTGCTTTCACTGGGACTTCCATAATGTTGAATAGAAATATTAATAGTGGGCATTCTTGACTCAAAAATGCTGAAAGTATTCAGCATTTCATCACTTCAGTACGATGTTTGTTGTAGCTGTTTTGTAGATATCCCTTATTCACATTAAGGAAGTTCCTTTTAGTCCTTATTTGCTATTTAAAAGATCTCTTGCATTAAATTTTGTAAAGTTTTGACATCTGCTAAAATAATATGATTTTTCTCTTTTATAAATGTAAATATAGTAAATTATATACCTAAGTATAACTTCTGAATTCTGTAATCCAACTGATTCTGATTTATTATTTTTTTTAGATAGTCCTGAATTTTGGGGGCGAATATTTAAGAATTTTGCATTTGTGTTGTTATGTGATATTGGCGTATAATATCTCTTGTCAGATTTTGGTATTGAAGCTTAATTAAATGAGTTGGGTTGTGGGTTTGTTTGTTTGTTTGTTTGTTTTCATTTACCGATAGTTGGTTTTTATAAGATTGGCTTTATTTCTTTCTTAAATGTTTGGTGGTATTATTAGTGAAGCCTCTAATTTCTTTGTGCTTAAATTATGATTTCAGTTTCTTTAATAGTTATGATTCTGTTGACATTTTTTATTACTTCTTTTATCAGTGCTTTTGTTAAGCTGTCTCTAAATTTCTTAACATAGCATCATGAAGTTGCCTGTACTATCCTCTGATTTTTAAAAACTGCATATAACTTACATATAGTGCCATGCTCAGATTGTAAGTGCACTGTATAATCAGCTTTAGAAAATGTGTATCAAAAAGAAAAAGAAAAAGAAAATGTGTCTCAAGAACCAGAATGCTTTCATTAGTCCAGTTGTCTGTTTAAAGTCCCATAGCATCTATACTGGTATCTTCTCTCTCTTTCTCTCTTAAAAATTCCCAAGCTTTGCACAGTGGCAGTATCATAGCCAATGAGGTTTATCCAAGGCATGATTATTGCTAATTGAAAGCTCTCTTAAAAATTCCTGACATCACTTATTGTGCCTTCTTTTCCTTTATCACCTCACCAGGAATTAAAGAAGCATCTTTTAGTGTTTTTCATCCTATCAATATGTTTCTTTTCTATTTCTCTAATTTGTTCTTTTTCTTACTTCTTACTTTCCTTAATTTGTTGATTTTTTTTTTCTGATTTCTTGAGATAGGTGTTTAGTTTGTAATTCTTAGTCTTTTCTAGTATATGCATTTGAAAATAATCAGATTCTGTCTCAGCAAAGCTCTTGCTGCATTCCCTACATTTTATATGTAGTATTTTCCTTGTCATTTAGTACAGCATATTTCTAGTTTCCAATGTGATTTCTTTTTTGATTCATGAATTTTGTAGGAACTATTCCAAATACATGGGAATTTTCTAGATATATTGTTATTAATTTCTAGCTCAGATTCTTTATGGTTTGAGGAGTTCTTCTGTATGACTTTAGGCATATGAAGTTTGTTGACCCAAATGTGATTGGTAAACATTTTGGTAATGTTTTGGTAAACATTTTGGTAAATATTTCATTTGGTTTTATATCCTGTAGATATTAGATATAGGCCATTAGGTCAAATTATGGTTTTGGGTTTTTTTTTTAATTGTTTGTTTTTCTATTAGTTACTGAGAGAAAATTCTGTTTAAAAGATTTTTCTATATTGTGGTATCTTTTCATCTCTGGTTTGTCAGATTTTGCTTTATGTATTTTTAGACTATATTATTAGGTATCTGAAAAACTTGTAAGTCTTATATATCATACAAATGAACCTTTAATAATTTTGGGGGGTCCTGGGGTCTTAAAATATGCTTCACCTAATATTAGTGCATCTATTCCAGTTTTTCTTTCAGGTACGGTTATGTGGTATATTGTATTAATATATTCACTGGTAAGATTGGCTTTTCTAGTATTCTGCTTATTCCATGTGTTCTGTTTCTTTTTTCTCCTTAATAACTTTCTTTCAGATTAGCTTAAATTATATATATATATATTTTTTCTTTTTTTTTAAGATATTTGAATTTTTAGGTGATCTCTACACCCAACATAGGTCTCAGACTCAACAACCCCAGGCTCAAGAGTTGCATGCTCCACAAACTGAGCCAGCTGGGTGCCCCTTAAACTATATACTTTTTTTTTTTTTTTAGTTTTTTAAATTATTATTTTAGAGATTATAATATGCATTTCTGAATTGCAAAGGCTAATATTAATTGGTATATTTTACCCACCTACCAGAGAGTGCAAAAACATTAGCACAGCGCTTCTCAAATTTTAGCATATATACCAGATTCACTTGGAGAATTTGTTGAACCATTAATTCTGGGGTCCCATCCCCACAGCCCGATTCAGTAGGTATGTGGTCTGGTACAAGAACTTGCATTCCCAGCAAGCTCCTTGCTGTAGTCTGCATACCAGGTTTGAGTAATACTGGCCTTAGAACTCACTGACTCCCTTTATCCTCATCAGCCTGAATGGCTATTATCTTGTATTTTAGATTTCTCTATATTTTAAACCCCAGAAGTATTCTCCTACAATACAAGCATTATCTATTTATAAGATTTAGATTGGCTTACATGGTGGCCTTGCATTCTTCCTGCATTTCTGGATTTCCATATAGGATCATTTTCCATCTGCCAAAAGAATATCGTTTAGTTTTCCTTAGTATAAGTTTACTAGTAACAGTTTTTTTTTTCAGTTTTTCTTGTCTGTGAGTGTTTTTATTTTACCTACATAATTAAGTATAATTCATGTAACATAAAATTTGCCATTTTAACCATTTTTAAGTATACAGTTCAGTGGTATTAAGTACATTCACAGTGTTGTGCAGCTGTCCATCTCCAGAACTTTTTCATCATCCCACACTGAAACTTTGTACCCATTAAACAATAGTTCTCCCTTCTTTCCTCTTCTGAGCCCCTGGCAACCTCTATTCTATTTTCTATCTGTATGAATTGGCCTATTCTAGATACTTTCAGAATCAGACAATAATTTTTCTTTTTGCACCTGGCTTATTTAACTTTGTATAACATTTTCAAGTTTCATCCATGTCATAGCATCCTTTATAATTTTCTTCCTGTTAAGATTGAAGAATATTCCATTGTGTGTGTGTATCTATATATGTACATATATATAGATATACATATGTACATATGTATAGATATATACATATATAGATCTATATATGTACATATATAGATACACACACCATATTTTGTGTATGCATTCATCTGTTGATGGACATTTGGCTTGTTTCCAGCTTTTGACTATTGTGAATAATTCCTCTGTGAACATTGGTATACAAGTTTCTGTTTAAGTCCCTGCTTCATTTCTTTTGTGCATATACTCAGAGGTAGAATTTCTGGATCATATTGGTTATTTGTGTCTTAAGACAGTGGGACATTTTATTGTGTCAAACTCAAAAGGGTTGCTGAGGAAAAAGAGCTTCAAAGCATACAGTTGGCTGAAAAACATGAGAGCTTCATCCACTTGGGATCAAGCCCCAGTTGACAAGGTAGATTCAGAGCTTCTTTTATGCAAAACTGTGAAGTATAAAAACCACACTCTATGCTTAGTTAACTTTCAAGAGGCAGTAGCATTTTTTTTCCTTAGAATTACCCTTATGGAAGGAAGTCTAGGTGCAGGTTATTTGTGAGTTTTAAGCTAAAATTTTTCAAGTGCTTGTCATAGGTAGATGTTTTGAGTCTTCTAAACTTTGTGGTTTTAAAAAACATCATAAATAATCTCTTCCAGTCCCGTCATGTTGCTACAAAAGGTGGGTATTCATCCTTTCTGATGGAGACATAATACTCCATAGTGTATCTGGACCATATCTTCCTTATCCATTCATCCGTTGAAGGGCATCTTGGTTCTTTCCACAGTTTGGCAACTGTGGCCATTGCTGCTATAAACATTGGGGTACAGATGGCCCTTTTTTTCAATACATCTGTATCTTTGGGGTAAATACCCAGTAGTGCAATTGCAGGGTCATAGGGAAGCTCTATTTTTAATTTCTTGAGGAATCTCCACATTGTTTTCCAAAGTGGCTGCACCAACTTGCATTCCCACCAACAGTGTAAGAGGGTTGCCCTTTCTCTGCATCCTCTCCAACACATGTTGTTTCCTGTCTTGCTAATTTTGGCCATTCTAACTGGTGTAAGGTGGTATCTCAATGTGGTTTTAATTTGAATCTCCCTGATGGCTAGTGATGATGAACATTTTTTCATGTGTCTGATAGCCATTTGTATGTCTTCATTGGAGAAGTGTCTGTTCATATCTTCTGCCCATTTTTTGATATGATTATCTGTTTTGTGTATGTTGAGTTTGAGAAGTTCTTTATAGATCCTGGATATCAATCTTTTGTCTGTACTGTCATTTGCAAATATCTTCTTCCATTTCGTGGGTTGCTTTTTTTTTCTTGACTGTTTCCTTTGCTGTGCAGAAGTTGGAAGGGGAGGTGAACCATGAGAGACTATGGACTCTGAAACACAACCTGAGGGTTTTGAAGGGGCAGGGGGTGGGAGGTTGGGGGAGCCAGGTGGTGGGTATTAATGAGGGCATGTATTGCATGGAGCACTGGGTGTGGTGCAAAAACAATGACTTTTGTTATGCTGAAAAGAAATAAAAAACAAACAATCAAACAAAAAAAAAACATTAAAAAAAGTAGGAAGCTTAAACTGATTGCAAAAGAAGGGATGATAAATGTGAAAAAAAATCACAAATAAATATTTTATCTTCTCTAAGGTTTTTAATAGACCCTTTCAGTTCTAAAAATTTGTGATTGGTATATGATATGTAATGAGTCGCTATCATCACTAATTTACTGTGCATTCATATAAATTTCCCCCAGAACCTGAGATTGTTGTATTTTATTTTCTTTTTACCAAACAGGATTTGCCCAATAACATGATCCATCAGGTGCCAATTAAATCACTCCCTCAAGAATGGCTTTGGTGTGAAACGTGGTGTGATGATGCCTCTAAGAAAAGGGCAAAAACAATAGATTTGGTAAGTTGTCTGTGGTTCTTTTCTGCATCTTAGTCCAGTGTAATTTATAACTAGATCATTATTAACACATAGAGTCTTTTTAATCTTCTTTGTAGTTGTGCAGGTTGGGAACTGCAGCATGCCTTACAGTAACATCCATAGATCTCTGCTGCTTACAGCAGGCAGCCAAGTCCTCTAGTGTCTGATGGGGCTGTTTTCACTACTTAAAATCAGTAAAGTTACTACTTGTCTTATGGGATTATCTCTGTGCCTTGTGATTTTACCACAGGAACTTTCTTTTCCTGCTTTCCTGTCACTCCCCACAACTTCATAGAAGCTTTATGTGACCTACTACCACATTGCTTCTACTAATCTGTCATCTGATTCCTCAGTGTTATTCATTTTGTTTAGTTGGGATTTATAACCTAAGAACCAGCACACCTTTGAATTCCGTATAATGTTCCCTGTCTTGAGCTTGGTTGAAGTATGCGATTTGGGTTTCCACAGTGTAATAATCCAATGACCAAAGAGCCCAAGCTAGAAGCAGCTGTTCGAATTGTCCCAGAGTGGCAGGACTACGACCAGGAGATCAAGCAGCTACAGATCCGCTTCCAGAGGGAGAAAGAGATGGGAGTGCTGGATAAGGAGAAGACAATACAAGAGTCAGGCTGGGAAGGTAGGTCCAACCTTTGGTTTTAGGGAAGTACTTATTTGAGTTTCTGATTTGTGTTTATTGCAAAAACAATAGAATAATGAATAAAAGGAATCTCACCCCTTCTGTCTTGATATCAACCAGTGTATATTTTTCTTTTTTAGTTGTCCTAAAGAGTATGTATTAATACACTTCCTGTCCTCTTTGCTTTGCCTTTTTTCTTTCTTTCTTTCTTTCTTTTTTTTTTTTTTTTTTGAGAAAAGGTGCTTTAATTGCGATTATTGTTATTTAGGCTTGTGAGTTTTGTGATATAAGACAAGGAGTCTTCTGGTAGCCTGCTTGGATGTGAGGCTCTAGGTTCTTACCTCCATCTGACAAGCCTGATACTATTTTGAGGATCTCTTGTCAGATTTTTTTTTTTAATTATTAAATCTCTCCAGGCACAAGTAAATGAACACATTTAGGATCAAGACAAAGTAGGTACTGATTTGAAAAAAGTGTTTTTTCAAAGAAGCATATTGGGGTGGAGAATGGAGTGTTTGTATTTAACTTAGGCTAAGAGTAGAAGGGACTAAATCTTCATGTAATATTTTCCCTACTCTTTGTACATCTCAAATGGTATACAGTTGACAAAAATCATTAGAATACAAAAATGACCTTTTTTAAACTATTAATAAGCTGAGATCTGGATTTTTAACATATATTCAGCTCGAAAGTAATTCTAAAAAAGGAATTATAGAACATGGATCTTGAGTGATTCACCTAATCATCTTGAAGACTGTACCATGATGTATCATGGCCAAGACACTGAATATTCAGCATAGAAATAATGGAAATTCACTAGTAAAAGCTGAAGATACATGGGTAAAGAATGTAGACATACTGTTCAAATAAGAGGAGAACACAAATAGTAAGTGGAGTTGAGGAAATAATAATCACATTAAAGGAATCTGTCATTAATATATACTCCATTGAGAAAATATGCTTATTAATACTGATGATGCCATTTGTTGGGGAGACGGTGAGGAAACTGCTCTGGATCTGCCTTGCTGAAGCTTTGTGCATTAGAACAATCCTTGTTAAAAAGCAATAAATTGGGGTGCCTGGGTGGCTTAGTTGGCTAAGTGTCTGACTCTTGATTTTGGCTGAGGTCGTGATGCCAAGATTATAAGAGCAAGTCTAGCTGTCAGGCTCTACTGGGTGTGGAGCCTGCTTAAGATTCTCTCCCTTCGTGGACCCTCCCACTCTCTCTTGCCCTCTCTCTTAAAAAAAAAAAAAAAGCAATAAAATCAGCTGTCAGGAACCATTAACATGTTTATTCCCTCAGTAATTCCTTTCTTGAGAATTTACCTTAAAGAAGTAAGTCCATATAAGGAAAAAGTCATATAAATGGAAAAATTTAAAAACAGTTTAAACATCCAAGAATAGAGAATGGCAAATGAGCTTCACTTTTATTTAGGAAAATGTTTATATGTTATTAAGTGAAAAAAGAAGAATCCTGACTAAAAATACATGCATTTTTACCAGAAGTAAATATTGTATTTGTGAAAACAGTTCTGCTGGAGTGGGCATATGCGGGTAGTTTTTAAAAACAAAAAGGCCTTTTAAATTTTGTTTTTGTTTTCAAAATATAATATAAGGACACCAAACCAAAGCTCCTAAAATTTAAGAAGAGAGATAAAAGGGAGGTGGGGCCATAATTAATAAGTTACAATATTGGGAAAAAAAAATCCAGTGTGTATTTTTGTAACTTGAGGATAAACCATTTTATTTTCAATTGTTTTCTTTTCCCATAGGACCTCAGAAACGAGAAGAGTTATGATCTTCATTCACAGGAGGATAGGAAATTGCACCATTTGAAAAACACTTTTTATATTAAATGCTAGTTTTTTTTCTGATCTGTCTTTACAACTGCTGATAAACTGGCTGGGCAGGTGTGCCACACCTTTTGATTCTGAGCATTTGATTTCGACTTCTGCATACCAGTGGGCTCTGGATCTTTGGAATTAAGACTCTATTGGATTTGTACCTCAGAGGAAGACAAGTGGCTGATCTTTTGAGACTCTGTAAAGAGCAATCTTCTAACCAGAGGGAAAATGGCAAAGGCAACTGGGAGAAAATGAGTTCTGTGGTGCCCACACCCAAGAGCACACACATGCTGCACCACCACAGGAAGCCATCCAGGCAGAGCCGCCATGTTCTTCCTTACCTCAGTTTACTGGCAGCGGAGCTCAGTCTGCAGCTTAGTTCCGTGGTGGCAGAAGCCGTGTGGCAGAAGTCTTGTCCAGGGTCCACACACCTTGAAGTTTTTGCCAGTGCCGCTCCAGTGTCTTTTTGTTCTCTTCCCCAGCGTTAGGTTCATTGTCAAATTGGAACCCAACCAACAATCATGTGTCCTGGGGTTCGCTCGTTGCAGATTAATTTGGGGATGGGATGGGGTGGTTTGGGGTGAGGGTAGGGAAAATATCAGGAATAGGAGGACTCTAAGGTGTTTGTATGGGAGATGAGGAAGACAGAAATTGGCCATTCTCTTTTATAAACCATTAGTACCATGTGACTAATTTGAAATGAAAACATGATTCTTATTCCCCACCCAACCCCAGT
Organism: Mustela lutreola; assembly: GCF_030435805.1. Taxonomy (NCBI): domain Eukaryota; kingdom Metazoa; phylum Chordata; class Mammalia; order Carnivora; family Mustelidae; genus Mustela; species Mustela lutreola. The sequence goes on from NC_081292.1 coordinate 96,842,371, forward strand.
AAACTTTTTAGGTAATTGTTTTGTAAACAGTTTTTGTATTTGTGAATGTCTTTGCTTTTTCTTCCCACTTTCTTAAAAAAAAAAAAAAAAGTGTGTTATTGATTTCCTTACTGGATATAGCCATAGTGAGCCCCTCTGATGATCCATCTTGCAGGGCTCAGGCTCCCTCAGGAAGGTCATTGCATCATCCATCCCTCCATTCCTGGGGAAGAAGGGGGGTTCCTCTCTCAGACCTAGGCAAAGTTGGGTTTGACTTTTCTCTGTGAAGGACTCCCAGAGCTGAGAAGAGGAGGGGTGTTGACTGTGTTATTTGTGCTTCTCTGTACACTGGTCTGTATTCCTTTTAGTTTAGTACTGTGGGTTGCCTTTGGTTTGCCAAAATTGCCCATGTATCACCTATTCTGACTGCACATAATCACATTTCAACATTAGCCCTTTAGTCACTGCTTTTAGTGTTTTTACTTTAGCAGCCCAGAATAGCCCTTCTGGAGTAGCCTCTCCTGGTGAGCAGGCAATGCAGGGAGGCACCAACAGGGAGTCTTCTGGTGTTTTGTTGGCCTGCATGGGTGTAAGGCTCTAGGTCCTTCCCTCCATTTGCTCAGGCTGCAAGGTGTGGCAGCAAGAGCACTCCCATGGACTGTACCTCCTTCCAGTGTAAACTGCTTTCGTCTCTAATATTTTGCCTCCTTTTTAAAAATGTGAGGAAGGACTACAGATGAATAGCTGAATCCTTACTCTTCCACATCAGGGAATAATGATTTGCAGTCTTTTTTAAAAATCAAAGTCTTATGACAAATATTAAATAATTAGTTTTTTCCATATTCACATAAGCAAAAGTTAGCTTAGGAGTCAGTGTGAAGGAGCTTTTCAGTTTGCTTTTGTAATTAAATTAAAAATTGGGAAGAGGGGAACTCAAAAGATTTTTAGATAAATTTATCCAAGTTTAAAAAGTCCCTCAGAATCATTGCTGTTGACAACACAAAGCTTGAGTTTTCTTTGCCCTGCTCACCTGGTCAGAGCAATTGAAGGGATAGACTCAATGAGAGCAAAAAACATTTGCTCAGCTTCATCTTAGATTTAAGTAAGCCTTCAGAGAGGCTTCTGGTGCCGCTGCTTCAGTTTACAACTATAAAAGGAATTGTGCATTTTCTGAGTTTATTTTCTGGGAGATTGAACAAGAAATACTGAAGGCATTCAGGTATGCTTTTTAAATGCTGATTCCCATGGGACATGGAACAGGTCACCTTTCTTCATGTCTTTCCACCAAATGTTTTATGCATATTCCATGTGAGGAGGGTACAGTGTGAAATCTATTCTCTGTGTAGTATGTGTATCCTCACTGCCCTTACCCATCACCACCCTAAACATAAGTCTTACCAATAGCTGAATCTATGTAAGACCCAGTTTGCTTTTTAAGTAGTCTAGGGCCTTCCTTCTCTTGTTTCCCGTGTCGTTAGCATCTGTCAGGGTGAACCTCTAATGCCCTAGGAAATAATAGTACCACTAAAATTTGGTCTTGGTCAGCTTTGTCTGTGTCTTTACTATGTGAAAGCAAATTGTGACCGAAAAGATAGTTGTTGTTGTTTTTTTTTCCCAAGAAGCAAGAGCTGATTGCACTGAAACACTCAAGCTTCTGGAAACTATTCACAGTGCATTGTTTTAAACCATCATTTATTTATATGTAGTGGAGTTCTTTTTGTCTCATCATGCCATAATAGAAAATTTTCTTTCTGAATCAGTGCCAGAGTAATGTAAAATAATGTGACATGTCAGAGTGGCATGCAGCAGTGTGAATTTTTATGTTCTATGAACAGTGGTATTTGAGATCAAAACCCATGCACACCTGCTGCTGGAGCTGTAGGGACATGACTGTGTTTGTTTTAAAATTGTACTCAATACTTATCACACTCAGAATGATGACACATTGGTTTTTCATAAGGTTGATAAAGTGTAGAATCTCAAAATGTGGCATTTCAAATGGAAACATACAGATATTTGCCTATCTACTACACACATATGCCTCATGGTAGGCCCGTGTGTTGTGTGAACTCAGCTCGTGGGAGAGATTATTAATAGAAATCATTTCCAGGAATGGAGCTTAATGAACTTTGCTGTCAAGTCTTCATATGAACCATGTTGAGGCTCTGCTTGAATGAACAACTTTTGCCTGGTTGCAGGGACTCAGTCCCGGAATGAAGGGCTGAAAGCTAGGGGTGGCATTGCAGTTTTCAGAAGAGACTGGCCCAAGAAATAGGAAGGAAATCCCAGTTTCCTTTAGCTGGGAGTTATACTAGAAGGACACCATAATTTGCAATAAGTCAGACACTGCTCTCCTTGCAACAAGTAAAATTATTCTCCTTATCCACATCTAACCTGGGAGTAAATTTGAGTACTTAAAAGTATTCCTTTTCTAAAATTGTCATGAGTGATTAAAAGAAGTAATTCAACTCGAGTTACAAGGGAATTTCTAGTGCATTTTTTAAATATAATGTTAGTGCTATGGCATCAAATTTCATGGAAATGGAAATGTTTTGGTAAAGTCACCTAATGGAAACTGTTTGTTGGCAACAACAAATGGAAGGTGGATTGTGTGCAAAATTATTTAAATATCTATACCAGTGTGTAATTTTAATAATTTTTTAAGTATTTGATTTTATGGGGATATTTTTTTGGGATGATGGGTTAAAAATAGCTATTGTGTCTAGTTTGGTGAGATGACATTTTTTACTTCAATTCATGTTTTCCCTGCTTGATGTAGTGGGGGGGGGATGTCAGTCATGACTTTGGTAATTACCTGATTGAATTCAAGCTAATTAGACTTCATTAACTCAGGTTGTGATTGATATTTCAAACTCTCTGGAGGATACCAGTTTTCTTTCATTTGGTATTTGATCTCTTGATCTAATTCAGAAATGACACTTCTGGGTAGCTGTGAGTTACTGCATGGAGTAGTGGATATCTTCTTTTCAGGGTGCCATCGAGTGCTGACAGTTTATAAAAAGAAACCACAAAATCAGCTTCAAGCAGCTGCATGTTTCCCCCAAAGTAGTGCATTAAGTTTAAACTCTCTGATAATGATTTTCCAAGCAAGAGGCTATCTCCTGAGTCTTAAATTACCTAGCAACACAGGCCAAATGTGGAAGATTTAAGAGGAAACAAGTTAGGTTGTGAGCTAAGACTATCCCACCTGTAATTTATGCATTGCCTTACTTGTCATCTTTTAGATTTCCAGCGAGGGGGCATAATTTCTCTTCAAAATAAAAGTAGCAAAATCTAAGTCAACAATTTGAGAAAAAGATTATCAAGTATCATATTTTCCCACCAGTTATACTTGGTAATAACAAGGTAAACCTAGGAAAAAAAGAGTTTTTAAAGAAAGTTATGTATTAGAAAACCTTCTTTATAATTATTTTGTTTTACTGTAATCCTGTTCCATCAAATGCAACATAGGTCCAGGTGCTGCCCCTTGCTTGGGAACAAGCACTGGGGCTCTAAATGTCTGCAGAGCCCTCTGCACCTGAAGTAAACTGAGAATGAATTTCCTGGTACTGTAATGAAAATAAGGTCTGCTCAACACAATAAACGTTTCCTTGTCTTCTTTAACACCTGGTCAGTCATTCAGCTTTTATGTTTAGGAAGGACATAATCATTAGGACTCAAAGTTCCACCCTTTCATGTGACAGAAGAAGCAGGCTTAGACAGGAATGAGAGCTTTACCTGAATGTCTCCTCTGGTGTTGGAGCTGGGTCCAGTTGCTGTCAACTCTCTGGATTCTCACAATAAAACCTGTGCCTCTTCAAGGTCTCCAACCTTGGGGAACTGCCGCAAAGGGGTCTAGAAGTCAAGCTGCCCTAGAAAGGCTAACTGTAACAAGAAGGATGGCATAGAATTTGAACATTTTGCACCTTCTTTGAACTCCTACTTGGGCTATACTTGAAGATATGGTTCTTGACATTCAGATGCTCATTGGACACTGCAAGCTAGTGTAATGAATGATCTTGCTGAGGTGGAGGTCAGGAAGTGGGACCTAGTGGCTGTGACACACAACAGAGGGCACCTAAGTTGGAAGAGAGGACGGATTTATTTGGCAGTCGGGAAAAGCTTCTACAATGACACTTAAATTGAAGCCTGAGGAATAAGTAGGAGTTATCCATGTAGGATGTGGGAAGCAAGGATAGAGAGGGAGGAGCAGGAGCTAGTGTGTCTCATTTAAGGAGCTGTAAGTGAAACTAGAGTTGTATCTGGGAGAGAAGTTCTGAGGCAGGGATCTGAGTTTGATCCGAAGACCACAAGAAAGCCCAAGTGGTTTTTAACTGGGTACCAACATAAAATTGGCTTTTTCTTGTAATGAACTTTTTTTGGCAAACAGCACATAGACCCAAGGACACAAACACATCTTGATGGATTTTGAAGATGAAGACTTGTGTAACCATTACTGAGATAAGTAAGAGAAAGTTGGGTTTTATTTTAAATAACATTTAAACATCTTACTATCACCTGGCTTCCTGTAATGGCAAGAGTGTCTTGTATCAGACAAACCCTTCTATTGATAATTACACACATTTTTGAAATGCAATGGAAACCAAGACAGGCAAAAACTAGAGGGGACTCTATCCACCGAAAGAAGAGTTAACACATTGGATAAGATCCACATTAAAGTGACTATTCCTCATGTGGCCAACAGGGAATAAAACAAAAAGTGTCAGTCCCCTGAGGTTGAGGAGCCAAGTCAGAATTCAGGGCTGTTGGAGCAGCTTGGAAATTGGAGGGGGAAATCCCAAAAAGGAAACAACAAAGCCTTGAGTTTGCCTGGCACTCCCCTCAAATATTTTGTTGACTCTTAAACATGAACTGGGTAGGATTCCAGGGAAGCTAACAGAAAGCAATGACTGGAATGCTGGAGAGACTCAGCTGAGATTTCAACAGATATCTGGTGCTGGGGAGGGAAAGTTGGGAAAGTTTGGGATTTATGTCTCACCAAGTTAGGAGATGTAGTAAATATTCAAGGCTTTTCATTGAAAACCTAGTAGGTCATGCCCTAGGTTGAGAACCATGCTCAGAACTCAGGTCTAGAACCTAGGCCTAAGGGCAAAACTAAAACAAACCCATTCTAATAGAGCCTAAAATCAAGTCTTCAAAGAAGGTGATCTAGTGACTTAACTGCCTACTAAACTAAACTCTTTAATTCAGGATCTCTACAGCATATTATCCAGAATGTCCAGGATACAATTACAAATCATAAGACAGAAGAAGAAACAGGAATGATTGAAACATAACCAAGAAAACAAACAAATAAGCAAGATGTTAATGTTATTGAATAAGAATTAAAAAAAATAATAAATACCTTAAAGGAGCTATAGAAAGTGATAAATACAAAGGATCAAAATGTGGGGAATTTTAGAAGAGACATACAATTAAAAAAATTAATTTCATGGAAAGGCTTAAATGATTAAACACTGCAGGGGTGCCTGTATGGCTCAACCAGTTGTGTCTGACTTGATTTGGGCTCAGGTCACAATCTCAGGGTTGTGAGATTGAGCCCTATGGTAGCCTCTGTGCTGGGGATGGAGCCTGCTTAAGACTCTCTCCCCCTCATTCTGCCCCCTCAAAAGTCGGTTAAAAATTAAACACTGCAAAAGAAAGGATCAGTAAACTTGAAAACAGGTTAATAGGAAGTATGCAAATTGAAGAGCAAAGAGGGGAAAAAAAAAAGAAAAATGAACAGAGATGTAATAAGCTGTGAGGCAATAGTAAACAATATAACAAATATACTAAGTGGAGTTCTAGATGAATAAGAGAAATTCTTAGAGGGGGGAAAAACATGGAAGAAGTTTGGGAGGAATATTGACAAAACTTTTTCAAAATGTGATTAAAAATATCAACTCATAGATCTAGGAAACTCAGTGACCCTGGTCATGTAGTTCCTTAAAAATTCTCTATACCTAGATTTGAGGTCCTGGCTAGCTAGGGTCCAGTGAGCTAGCTTAAGCATCCAATTAAGTTCACACCCTCAACCACTCTACTGGTTGGCTATGCACACTCGGGGCCACTAACCCCCAACACTAATAACCTAAGGCCAGGTACCAGACAGCCAGTGACAGGGCCTTTGCTCTAGAGCCCACTGGAATTCCTCAAATTAACTAGTCCTAATCCTTATTTCCCTTCCTTGTCCATTCATTCCTGGGGAAACCACAATAAAGATTCTTGCCCACAGGTCTTACCTTGCCTTTCTCCTCAAGGCCAACCTTAGTGTCTCCCCTGAGCAATCCTGCGTGGTGTGAAATGTGAAAATCACAAAATGGTGACACTCTTCAGGTTTCTAACTATATGTCACCACCCCCCACCCCAAAGCAGGATAAATATAAAGGCCACACTTTAGGCACATCTTAGTCAAATGCTAAAAAACAGAGATAAGGAAAATCTTTTAAAAGTAATGGGGAAAACAAGACACATGATACACAAGAACAATAATAAGAATGGTAGCTGACTTTTCAACAGAAAAAAACAAAAACAAAAACAAAACAGATGACAGTGAAATAACATTTTTAAAGTGCTAAAAGAAGGAAAAGCTGTTTTAATATTCTATGTGTGGGAGAAATACTCTTTGAAAATGAAAGCAAAATATAATCATTTTGGAGTAACTGAATGAAAAAAGAATTCATTCCCAATCGATCTGAACTATAAGAAAATGGTAAAGGTTCCTCAGACTAAAAGGGAAATGATGCCAGATAAAATGCAGATCCACAGGAAAGAAGAAGAACACTGGAAATAGTAAATGTGTGGGTTAATATACTATTTTTTTCTTTAAGAGACTGTTGATTGCTTAAAGCAAAAATGATACCTACAGTAATAATATATACATATATATGGAAGTAAAATATATGATCACTTTACAAAAGATAGGAGTTGTAAGATTCTTACTTGCGCGTGAATTGGTATGATAGTAATGCAAGATAAACTGATAAGCTGAGTGAGCGTACTGTTTTCCCTAGAATACATTAAAAAACAAACAAACACAGTTATAGCAGACCCACCCCCGACTGATAGAGATAGAATGCAATGCTTAAACTTTTTTAAAGAAAACCAAACAAATGTGAAAATCAATCAACCCAATAGAAGCAGGAAAAGAGGAACAAAGGAACAAGTACAGAGGAAATACATACTAAAAAATTGCCAAATAGCAGACTTTAAACCCCCCAAAAATCAATATTTGCATTATATATTAATAGTCTTAACTAAAAGATTTTTTTTAAAAAATCAGACTTGATCTTGATGAAATCCCAATCGTTCATTTTTGCCCTTGCTTCCCTTGCCTTTGGCGATGTTCCTAGGAAGATGTTGCTGCGGCTGAGGTCGAAGAGGTTACTGCCTGTGTTCTCCTCAAGGATTTTGATGGATTCCTTTTGCACATTGAGGTCCTTCATCCATTTTGAGTCTATTTTCGTGTGTGCACCCGAATGTTTATAGCAGCAATGTCCACAATAGCCAAACTATGGAAAGAACCTAGATGTCCATCAACAGATGAATGGATCAAGAAGTTGTGGTATATATACACAATGGAATACTATGCAGCCATCAAAGGAAATCAAATCTTGCCATTTGCGACAACATGGATGGAACTAGAGCGTATCATGCTTAGCGAAATATGAGGAAGTGGTGATGCAACATGGGGGCTTAAGTGGGTAGAAGAAGAATCAATGAAACAAGATGGAATTGGGAGGGAGACAAACCATAAGTGACTCTTAATCTCACAAAACAAACTGAGGGTTGCTGGGGGGAGGGGGGTTGGGAGAAGGGGGTGGGATTATGGACATTGGGGAGGGTATGTGCTTTGGTGAGTGCTGTGAAGTGTGTAAACCTGGTGATTCACACACCTGTACCCCTGGGGATAAAAATATATGTTTATAAAAGAAAATTCAGACTTGAGGAGATTTTTGAATTGTGTTTTAAAAAATGATTTATAAGGAATAAAAATAAATAGAAACAGATAGGTTGAAATTAAGAAATACATCACACAAATATACGAAAACTAGTGTGGCTATGTTAATATAAGACAAGGTGGACTTCAAGACAATGAATATTACTGGAGGATAAGAAAGGACATTCTATAATGATAAAAGTCAATCAAGAAGATATTAACAATCCTAAATATGTATGCACCTAACAACATTCCTTTAAAATGTATTTGAGGTCGAGTCAGTCACCCCACTAAGTCAATGACTAAACTGGAAAAAGCTATTGAAATAAAGTATTTTGGAACTTTGGAACACATTTGGACACTTAGAACAACCAGAGAAGTGCTTCATGGAGAGGCTTCTGGACTTTTGTGCATGACATGCATGAACCAACTATGACTCTCCATTTTTGGGCACAGCTTTGGCTATGGGAACAGCAGCCTGTGTTCTTGGAGCAGTTGGCTGGTGTCAGGGTGGAGAGAAGATATCTTTCCTCAGAATGTTTGGACAAATACATTTGAGCTGGTCTAGTGATGCCTGAGGAACTGGCACAGATACTCACATGGGTTTCGTCCCTCAGCAGTGGCTTATCCTGGTGTCACCTATCAGAAAATTTAGAGACAGTCCCCTATTTTTTTCCTTATTGGAAATAGACATTTAAGGAAATTGTTCTCCGTCACTGCTTGACTATGTAGATAATGGGGCAGAAACTTCAGAGATCGCACACAAAAATACTTTGCAAAAAATATTTTGGGACAGTCACAAACAGATGGCTTCACATTCAGTAAGCAAAAATCACTGATCCTTGAGGACTAGGGGAATCAGATTTCCAAAGTAGGCATATTATAATGCCCAGAATGTCCATTTCTTTGAAAAAAAAAAAAAGTTAAAAATATACAAAGAAATAGGAAAATATGGCAAATCATAGGGGGAAAAATTGACAGAAACTTTCCTTGAAAAAGCCCAGACATTAGACTTATTAAAAACATTGACTCAATGGATTTATTATTCTCAATGAACTAAATGAAGCTATGGACAGAGAACTAATGGAAATTAGGAAAATGACATAAGAACAAAATGAAAATATATTTTAAAAAGATAGAAAACATAAAAAGGAACTAAATCCTGGAGCTTAAAAGTACACAAAATGATATGAAACATTCACTGAAAGAATTCAAAGGCAGATATAAGCAGGCAGAAAAAAGGGATCAGAGAATTAAAGACTAAGAGAGTTGAAATTATTCAATCTGGGAGCTGAAAGAAAAATGAAGAATCTTAGGGACCAATAGGTCACTCTCAAGTGTATCAATATATGCATCGTAGGAGTCCTAGAAAGAGAAGAAAGGGCAGAGAAAGTATTTGAGGAAATGATGGCCCCAAACTTCCCAAATCTGTTGAAGGACATGACTCTACACATCTGTTGAAGGACATGAATCTACACATCCAAAAAACAAACTCAAAGCAAGATAAATTCAGAGATCCACACCAAGATATATAGTTAAATTGTTGAAACAAAAGACAGAATTTTGAAAGCAGCAAGAGAGAAACAATGAATCAAGTACAATTTTAGATTAGCAGCCAAATTCTTGCCAGAAACCATGGAAACCAGAAGGCAGAGAGATGACATTTATTGTCCTTAAAAAACCACAAAATTCTCAACCAAGGATTCTATATCTGATAAAGGTATATTTGAAGAATGAAGGAAAAATTAAGATACTTCTAGATAAACAAAATCTGTGAGAGTTCATTAATAGTAGACCTGCCTTACAAGAAATGCTAATGGTAATATTTCAGGCTGAAACAAAGACACTAGACAGTAGCTCAAGGCCATAAAAAAATTGGTAAATGTAACTACATACATAAATATGAAAAATAGCATCATTTACTTTTAGTTTATAGCTCATCTTTCCCCCTATATGATTAAAAAGGCAAATACATAAAACAATAGTGGAAAATTTATATTAATGAGCATAAATTATATAAGAATATAACTGACAAAATAATAGGGAATGGACAGAATATATTCTTTTTTAAATTTTTAAAAATTTTTACTAAACATATATTTTTATCCCCAGGGGTACAGGTCTGTGAATCGCCAGGTTTACACACTTCACAGCACTCACCATAGCACATACCCTCTCCAATGTCCATAACCCCACCTCCCTTCTCCTAACTCCCCTTCCCCCAGCAACCCTCAGTTTGTTTTGTGAGATTAAGAGTCACTTATGGTTTGTCTCCCTCGACAGAGTATATTCTATTGAAACATGTTTTTACCATTCAAACTAAGTTGCTATATAAGTTTAAGATATTAATTGTAATACCAACATAACTACTAAGAAAATAATTTTTTAAATTTAAATTTTAGTTAACATACAGTGCAATTGATTTCTGGAGTAGAATTCAGTGATTCATCACTTACGTACAACACCTGCTCATCACATCAAACAAGTGCCCTGTTTAATACCCATCATCCATCTAGCCCATCCCCCACCCACCTCCCTTCATCAGCCCTTTGTTCTCTATCCTTAAGAGTCTCTTATGGTTTGTTTCCCTCTCTCCTTTTCCCCTACATCCTGTACGTACGTCTGTTTTCTTTCTTAAATTCCACATATGAGTGAGATCATATGGTATTTGTCTTTCTCTCACAGACTTATTCTGCTTAGCATACAACATTCTAGCTCAATCCATGTGGTTCAAATGGCAAGATTTCTTTTTTTTTTGATGTCTGAGTAATATTTCATTGTACATATGCACCATATCTTCTTTGTCCACTCATTAGTTGATAGAGATTCAGGCTCTCTCCATAGTTAGGTATTGTTGATAATGCTGCTATAAACATTGGGGTGCAGGTACCCCTTTGAATCTGAATTTTTGTATCCTTTGGGTAAATATCTAGTAGTGAAATTGCTGGATCATGGTAAAAATGGATCATTTTTAACTCTGAGGAACCTCTACCTTGTTCTCCAGAGTAGCTGCACTAGAGGGTTCCCCTTTCTTTGCATCCCTACTAACGTCTGTTGTTTCTTGTGTCATTAATTCTAGCCATTCTCACAGGTGTGAGGTGGTATCTCATCATCGTTTTGATTTGCATTTCCCTGATGATGAGTGATGTTGAGTATATTTTCATGTGTCTGTTAGGCATTTGGAATTCTTCTTTGGGAAAGTGTTTATTCATGTCTTCTGCTCATTTTTTAACTGGACTATTTGTTTTTTTGGGGGGTGTTGAGTTTGATATCTTATAGATTTTGGATACTAACTCTTTATGAGATAGGTCATTTGCAAGTATCTTCTATTCCGTAGACTGCTTTTAGTTCTGTTAACTGTTTCCTTTGCTGTGGAGAAGGTTTTTATCTTGACAAAGTCTCAAGAGTTCATTTTTGCTTTTGTTTCTCTTGACTCTGGCTGCATGTCTAATAAGTTGCAACAGCCAAGGTCAAAGAGATTGCTGACTGTGTTATCTTCTAGGATTTTGATGGATTCCTGTCTCACCTTTAAGTCTTTCCTCCATTCTGAATTTGTTTTTGTGTATGGTGTATGCATATAGCATGTATGTATGTATGTGTACAGTATGTACACAGCATGTTGTGGCCAGTTTTCCTAACACAGTTTGTTGAAAAAACTATCTTTTTTCCATTGGATATTCTTTCCTGCTTTGTTGAAGATTAGTTGACCATACAGTTGTGGGCCCATTTCTGGGTTTTCTATTCTATTCCGTCCTATTGATATCTGCATCTGTTTTTGTGCCAGAACCACATTGTCTTGATGATTACAGGTTTGTAATAGAGCTTGGAGTCCGGAATGGTAATACCTCCTGTTTTATTTTTGTTTTTCAGAGTTGTTTTGGCTATTTGGGGTCTTTTGTGGTTCCATACAAATTTTAGGATTGTTTGTTCTAGCTCTGTGAAAAATGCTGGTGGTATTTTGATAGGGATTGCATTGAATGTGTAAATTGCTTTGGGTTGTATAGACATTTTAACAATGTTCTTCCAATAATGATCATGGAGTGCTTTTCCATTTGTGTCCTCTTCAATTTCTTTTGTAAGTGTACTATAGTTTTTGGAGTACAGATCTTTTACCTGTTTCGTTAGGTTTATTCTTATGTATCTTATTGTTTTTGGTGCAATTGCAAATGCGTTTGAGTCCTTGATTTCTTTTTCTGTTGCTTTGTTATTGGTTTATAGAAATGTAACAGATTTCTGCATATTGATTTTATATCCTGCAACTTTGCCGAATTTATGTATTCTAGCAATTTTTTGGTGGAGTATTTCTGATTTTCTACATAGTGTATCACATTGTCTGAAAATAGTGAAAATTTTACTTCTTCCTTTCATTTGGATGTCTTTTATTTCTTTTTGTTGTTCTGATTCCTTAGGCTGACTTCCAGTAACTGTGTAAAATTGTAACCCTTGTCTTTTTCCTGGCCGTAGGGTAGAAACTCTCCACCTTTATCCCCATTAAGGATGGTGTTAGCTATGGGTCTTTTGTATATGACCTTTATGATGTTGAGGTATTTTCCATTATCACTACTTTGTTGAGGGTTTTTATCAAGAAAGGATGTTCTAGGAGGGAGGAGTCAAGATGGCGGAGAAGTAGCAAGCTGAGACTGCTTCAGCTAGCCGGAGATCAGCTAGATAGCTTATCTAAAGATTGCAAACACCTGAAAATCCATCGGCAGATCGAAGAGAAGAAGAACAGCAATTCTGGAAACAGAAAAACAACCACTTTCTGAAAGGTAGGACCGGCGGAGAAGTGAACCCAAAGCGACGGGAAGATAGACCCCGGGGGGAGGGGCCGGCTCCCGGCAAGCGGCGGAGCAACCGCGCACAAAATCAGGACTTTTAAAAGTCTGTTCCGCTGAGGGACATCGCTCCAGAGGCTAAACCGGGGCGAAGCCCACGCGGGGTCAGCGTGGCCTCAGGTCCCGCAGGGTCACAGAAGGATCGGGGGTGTCTGAGTGTCGCAGAGCTTGCGGGTATTGGAACGGGAAAGCTGGCTACAGAGACAGAGCCGACAGTAAGCTCGCAGCTCGGTGTTACCTTGAACCGGTCGCAGGCTCGGTGAGCTCGGAGCGCGGCCGGAGGTCAGGCAGACGGGAGTAACTGGGCGCTGTTCTCTGAGGGCGCACTGAGGAGTGGGGCCCTGGGCTCTCGGCTCCTCCGGGCCGGAGACCAGGAGGCCGCCATTTGTATTCCCGTCCTCTGGAACTCTACGGAAAGCGCTCAGGGAACAAAAGCTCCTGAAAGCAAACCCGAGCGGATTACTCACCCCGGCCCCGGGTAAGGGCGGTGTAATTCCGCCTGGGGCAAAGACACTTGAGAATCACTACACCAGGCCCCTCCCCCAGAAGATCAACAAGAAATCCAGCCGAGACCAAGTTCACCTACCAAGGAGTGCGGTTTCAATACCAAGGAGAGCAGCAGAATTCCAGAGGAGGAGAAAGCCAAGCACGGAACTCATGGCTTTTTTTCTGTGATTTTTCTTAGTCTTGCAGTTAATTTAATTTTTTCTTTTTCATTTTTTTTTTTTTCTTTTTTCTCGCCTTCGGGTAAAAATTTTTTTTTTTTAACTGTTACCTTTTTCTTTTTTAACGATTTTTTACTAGTTTATCTAATATATATATATTTTTTTTTACATTTTTCTTAGGTGTTTTCTTTTTTAAAAAAAAAAATTCTTTTCTTTTTTTTTTTTTTTTTTTCTTTTTTCTTTCTTCCTTTTTGAACCTCTTTTTATCCCCTTTCTCCCCACTCACGATTTTGGATCTCTTCTAATTTGGCTAAAGCATATTTTCCTGGGGTTGTTGCCACCCTTTTAGTATTTTACTTGCCCCTTCATTTACTCTTATCTGGACAAAATGACAAGACGTAAAAATTCACCACAAAAAAAAGAACAAGAGGCAGTACCGAAGGCTAGGGACCTAATCAATACAGACATCGGTAATATGTCAGATCTAGAGTTCAGAATGACAATTCTCAAGGTTCTAGCCGGGCTCGAAAAAGGCATGGAAGATATTAGAGAAACCCTCTCGAGAGATATAAAAGCCCTTTCTGGAGAAATAAAAGAACTAAAATCTAACCAAGTTGAAATCAAAAAAGCTATTAATGAGGTGCAATCAAAAATGGAGGCTCTCACTGCTAGGATAAATGAGGCAGAAGAAAGAATTAGTGATATAGAAGACCAAATGACAGAGAATAAAGAAGCTGATCAAAAGAGGGACAAACAGCTACTGGACCACGAGGGGAGAATTCGAGAAATAAGTGACACCATAAGACGAAACAACATTAGAATAATTGGGATTCCAGAAGAAGAAGAAAGTGAGAGGGGAGCAGAAGGTATACTGGAGAGAATTATTGGGGAGAATTTCCCCAATATGGCAAAGGGAACAAGCATCAAAATTCAGGAGGTTCAGAGAATGCCCCTCAAAATCAATAAGAATAGGCCCACACCCCGTCACATAATAGTAAAATTTACAAGTCTCAATGACAAAGAGAAAATCCTGAAAGCAGCCCGGGAAAAGAAGTCTGTAACATACAATGGTAAAAATATTAGATTGGCAGCTGACTTATCCACAGAGACCTGGCAGGCCAGAAAGAGCTGGCATGATATTTTCAGAGCACTAAACGAGAAAAACATGCAGCCAAGAATACTATATCCAGCTAGGCTATCATTGAAAATAGAAGGAGAGATTAAAAGCTTCCAGGACAAACAACAACTGAAAGAATTTGCAAATACCAAACCAGCTCTACAGGAAATATTGAAAGGGGTCCTCTAAGCAAAGAGAGAGCCTACAAGTGGTAGATCAGAAAGGAACAGAGACCATATACAGTAACAGTCACCTTACAGGCAATACAATGGCACTAAATTCATATCTCTCAATAGTTACCCTGAATGTGAATGGGCTAAATGCCCCTGTCAAAAGACACAGGGTATCAGAATGGATAAAAAAACAAAACCCATCTATATGTTGCCTCCAAGAAACACATTTTAAGCCCGAAGACACCTCCAGATTTAAAGTGAGGGGGTGGAAAAGAATTTACCATGCTAATGGACATCAGAAGAAAGCAGGAGTGGCAATCCTTATATCAGATCAATTAGATTTTAAGCCAAAGACTGTAATAAGAGATGAGGAAGGACACTATATCATACTCAAAGGGTCTGTCCAACAAGAAGATTTAACAATTTTAAATATCTATGCCCCCAACGTGGGAGCAGCCAACTATATAAACCAATTAATAACAAAATCAAAGAAACACATAAACAACAATACAATAATAGTAGGGGACTTTAACATTCCCCTCACTGAAATGGACAGGTCATCCAAGCAAAAGATCAGCAAGGAAATAAAGGCCTTAAATGACACACTGGACCAGATGGACATCACAGATATATTCAGAATATTTCATCCCAAAGCAACAGAATACACATTCTTCTCTAGTGCACATGGAACATTCTCCAGAATAGATCACATCCTCGGTCCTAAATCAGGACTCAACCGGTATCAAAAGATTGGGATCATTCCCTGCATATTTTCAGACCACAATGCTCTAAAGCTAGAACTCAACCACAAAAGGAAGTTTGGAAAGAACCCAAATACATGGAGACTAAACAGTATCCTTCTAAAGAATGAATGGGTCAACCGGGAAATTAAAGAAGAATTGAAAAAAATCATGGAAACAAATGATAATGAAAATACAACGGTTCAAAATCTGTGGGACACAACAAAGGCAGTCCTGAGAGGAAAATATATAGCGGTACAAGCCTTTCTCAAGAAACAAGAAAGGTCTCAGGTACACAACCTAACCCTACACCTAAAGGAGCTGGAGAAAGAACAAGAAAGAAACCCTAAGCCCAGCAGGAGAAGAGAAATCATAAAGATCAGAGCAGAAATCAATGAAATAGAAACCAAAAAAACAATAGAACAAATCAACGAAACTAGGAGCTGGTTCTTTGAAAGAATTAATAAAATTGATAAACCCCTGGCCCGACTTATCAAAAAGAAAAGAGAAAAGACCCAAATAAATAAAATCATGAATGAAAGAGGAGAGATCACAACTAACACCAAGGAAATACAAACTATTATAAGAACATACTATGAGCAACTCTACGGCAATAAATTTGACAATCTGGAAGAAATGGATGCATTCCTAGAAACATATAAACTACCACAACTGAACCATGAAGAAATAGAAAGCCTGAACAGACCCATAACCAGTAAGGAGATTGAAACAGTCATTAAAAATCTCCAAACAAACAAAAGCCCAGGGCCAGACGGCTTCCCGGGGGAATTCTACCAAACATTTAAAGAAGAACTAATTCCTATTCTCCTGAAACTGTTCCAAAAAATAGAAATGGAAGGAAAACTTCCAAACTCATTCTATGAGGCCAGCATCACCTTGATCCCAAAACCAGACAAGGATCCCACCAAAAAAGAGAGCTATAGACCGATATCCTTGATGAACACAGATGCGAAAATACTCAACAAAATACTAGCCAATCGGATTCAACAGTACATTAAAAAGATTATTCACCACGACCAAGTGGGATTTATTCCAGGGCTGCAAGGTTGGTTCAACATCCGCAAATCAGTCAATGTGATACAACACATCAATAAAAGTAAGAACAAGAACCATATGATACTCTCAATAGATGCTGAAAAAGCATTTGACAAAGTACAACATCCCTTCCTGATCAAAACTCTTCAAAGTGTAGGGATAGAGGGCACATACCTCAATATCATCAAAGCCATCTATGAAAAACCCACCGCAAATATCATTCTCAATGGAGAAAAACTGAAAGCTTTTCCGCTAAGGTCAGGAACACGGCAGGGATGTCCATTATCACCACTGCTATTCAACATCGTACTAGAGGTCCTAGCCTCAGCAATCAGACAACAAAAGGAAATTAAAGGCATCCAAATCGGCAAAGAAGAAGTCAAATTATCACTCTTCGCAGATGATATGATACTATATGTGGAAAACCCAAAAGACTCCACTCCAAAACTGCTAGAACTTATACAGGAATTCAGTAAAGTGTCAGGATATAAAATCAATGCACAGAAATCAGTTGCATTTCTCTACACCAACAGCAAGACAGAAGAAAGAGATATTAAGGAGTCAATCCCATTTACAATTGCATCCAAAACCATAAGATACCTAGGAATAAACCTAACCAAAGAGACACAGAATCTATACTCAGAAAACTATAAAGTACTCATGAAAGAAATTGAGGAAGACACAAAGAAATGGAAAAATGTTCCATGCTCCTGGATTGGAAGAATAAATATTGTGAAAATGTCTATGCTACCTAAAGCAATCTACACATTTAATGCAATTCCTATCAAAGTACCATCCATCTTTTTCAAAGAAATGGAACAAATAATTCTAAAATTTATATGGAACCAGAAAAGACCTCGAATAGCCAAAGGGATATTGAAAAAGAAAGCCAACGTTGGTGGCATCACAATTCCGGACTTCAAGCTCTATTACAAAGCTGTCATCATCAAGACAGCATGGTACTGGCACAAAAACAGACACATAGATCAATGGAACAGAATAGAGAGCCCAGAAATAGACCCTCAACTCTATGGTCAACTAATCTTCGACAAAGCAGGAAAGAATGTCCAATGGAAAAAAGACAGCCTTTTCAATAAATGGTGCTGGGAAAATTGGACAGCCACATGCAGAAAAATGAAATTGGACCATTTCCTTACACCACACACAAAAATAGACTCAAAATGGATGAAGGACCTCAATGTACGAAAGGAATCCATCAAAATCCTTGAGGAGAACACGGGCAGCAACCTCTTCGACCTCTGCCGCAGCAACATCTTCCTAGGAACAACGCAAAAGGCAAGGGAAGCAAGGGAAAAAATGAACTACTGGGATTTCATCAAGATCAAAAGCTTTTGCACAGCAAAGGAAACAGTTAACAAAATCAAAAGACAACTGACAGAATGGGAGAAGATATTTGCAAACGACATATCAGATAAAGGACTAGTGTCCAGAATCTATAAAGAACTTAGCAAACTCAACACCCAAAGAACAAATAATCCAATCAAGAAATGGGCAGAAGACATGAACAGACATTTCTGCAAAGAAGACATCCAGATGGCGAACAGACACATGAAAAAGTGCTCCATATCACTCGGCATCAGGGAAATACAAATCAAAACCACAATGAGATATCACCTCACACCAGTCAGAATGGCTAAAATCAACAAGTCAGGAAATGACAGATGCTGGCGAGGATGCGGAGAAAGGGGAACCCTCCTACACTGTTGGTGGGAATGCAAGCTGGTGCAGCCACTCTGGAAAACAGCATGGAGGTTCCTCAAAATGTTGAAAATAGAACTGCCCTATGACCCAGCAATTGCACTATTGGGTATTTACCCTAAAGATACAAATGTAGTGATCCAAAGGGACACATGCACCCGAATGTTTATAGCAGCAATGTCCACAATAGCCAAACTATGGAAAGAACCTAGATGTCCATCAACAGATGAATGGATCAAGAAGATGTGGTATATATACACAATGGAATACTATGCAGCCATCAAAAGAAATGAAATCTTGCCATTTGCAACAACATGGATGGAACTAGAGCGTATCATGCTTAGCGAAATAAGTCAAGCAGAGAAAGACAACTATCATATGATCTCCCTGATATGAGGAAGTGGTGATGCAACATGGAGGCTTAAGTGGGTAGAAGAATAAATGAAACAAGATGGGATTGGGAGGGAGACAAACCATAATTGACTCTTAATCTCACAAAACAAACTGAGGGTTGCCGGGGGGAGGGGGTTGGGGAGAAGGGGGTGGGATTATGGACATTGGGGAGGGTATGTGATTTGGTGAGTGCTGTGAAGTGTGTAAACCTGGTGATTCACAGACCTGGGGATAAAAATATATGTATATAAAAAATATATGTTTATAAAAAATAAAAAATTAAAAAAAAAAAAAAAAAAAAAAAAAAAAAAAAAAGAAAGGATGTTCTATATCGTCAAATGGTTTTTCTGCATCTATTGTCAGGATCATATAGTTCTTATCCTTTTCTTATTCTTTCTTTTATTAATGTGCTGTGTCACATTGATTTGTGAATGTTGAACCACTCCTGCAACCCAGGAATAAATCCCACTTGATTGTGGTGAATAATTCTTTTAAGGCACTGCTGAATTTGACTTGCTAGTATTTTATTGAGAATTTTGCATCCATGTTCATCAGGTATATTGCCTATATTCTATTTTAGTGGGGTATTTGGTTTTGGAACCAAGGTAATGCTGGCATCATGAAAGGAGTTTGAAAGTTTTCTTTCCACTTCTACTTTTTGGAACAGCTTGAGAAGAATAGATATTAGCTCTTCTTTAAGTGTCTGGTAGAATTCCCCAGGGAAGCAATCTAGCCCTGGACTTTTGTCTATTGGGAGATTTTTGATTACTGATTAAATTTCTTTGCTGGTTATGGGTCTGTTCAAGTTTTCTATTTCTTCCTCTTTCAGTTTTGGTAGTCTGTAGGTTTCTAGGAATTTGTCCATTTCTTCCAGGTTGCCCAGTTTGTTGACATACAATTTTTCATATTATTTGTCTTTCTGTGCTGTTAGTTGTGATTGCTCCTCTTTCATTCATGATTTTATCTATTTGGGTCCTTTCTTTTTTCTTTTTTGATAAGTCTGGCTTTTCCAGATTTCTTTTGATGTCCATTAGCATGATAGATGGGTTCTTGACCCCCCTCACTTTCAATCTGTAGGTGTCTTTGGATCTAAAATGAGTCTTTTGTAGGTAGAATATTAGATGAATCTTTTTTTTAATCCATTCTGATACTCTGTGTCTTTTGATTGGAGCATTTATTCCACTTACAATCAGAGTGATCATTAAAAAATATGAATTTAATGCCATTGTGTTAACAGTAGAGTTGGTATTTCTGCTGATGTTCTCTGATCCTTTCTAGTCTTTTTTGCTTTTTTTTTCCCCCTCCACTCAAAGAGCTCCCCTTAAAATTCCTTGCAAGTCTGATTCAGTGGTCATGAACTCCTTTAGTTTTTGTTTCTCTGGGAAACTCTTGATCTCTCTTTCTATTCTGAGTATCAGTCTTGCTGGATAAATAATTCTTGTTTGCATATTTTCCCAATGCAGTACATTGAGTATTTCCTGGCACTTTCTTTTGGCCTGCCAAGTTTCTGTGGACTGGTCTTCTACAAATCTGATTTCTCTTCCCCTTTAGGTTAAGGACTCCTGCCCACCTTGCTGCTTTAGGATTCTTTCCTTCTATGTGTAATATGTAAATTTGTGATATGCCTTGACAGGCATTTTGTTGATATCTAATTAATTAATTGACAATTTTGTTGAATTTAATGGAAGTTCTCTGTGCTTCCTGGATTCTGATGTCTGTGTCTTTTCCCAAATTAGGGAAATTTTCAGCTTTAATTTCTTCAAATAAGCCTTCTGCCCCCTTTTCTCTCTTTTCATTTTCTGGGGCTCCTTTGATAGAAATGTTATTACATTTTAATAAGTCACTAAGTTCCCTGAGTCTACCTTCATGATCAATTATTCTTTCCCTTTTCTTTTCAGCTTCATTATTTTTCATAAGTTGATGTTCTATGTCATTGATTCATTCTTCTACTTCATCCATCCTCATTTTTATGGCCTCCATTTCTGTTTGCATCTCAATTACAGCATTTTTAATTTCAGCCTGATTGAATTTTGGTTCTTTTATCTCTGCATTAAGGGATTCTCTAATGTCTTCTATGCTTTTTCAAGCCCAGCTAGTATCCTTATAATCATCATTTTAAATTCTAGTTCAGACATCTTACTTATATCTGTATTGATTAAGTCCCTGGCCATGAGTTCTTCTTTCTGTTCTTTCTTTTGGGGTGAATTTCTACATCTCATCATTTTGTCCAGAAAAGAATAAAGAAAAAGAAAACAAACAGTAAAAACCAAAAAAATAAAGAACACTCCTGCCCCCCAAAAACCAAAAAAACTGGGTCCTGGGAGTGTTTTGTTTTGGTCTGCCTGTTAAAAGAATCTAGCTCCCAAAAGAAAAAAAAGAAAAAGAAAAAAACCCTACAAAATAAATAAAATAAAATGAAAATAAACAGAAAAATAAAAAATTATATAAAAATATATGTAAAAATAAAAATTAACAAGTTAATAGAAATAAAAATTAAAAATTGAAAAATTAAAAAATTAAACAAGGAATTGAAAAAATAAAATAAATGAAAAATTAGTATAAAAAATAATGAATAGACATAAAAAGGAAGCTAGATCATATTTTCCCTAGAGCTGGAGCTTTGCAGCATTCTATGATCAGTAGACTTTCTGCATGGGAGTTGTTTGTGCTGGTCTTCTGGAGAAGGGGTCTGCTGTGCTGATTCACAAGCTGATTCTAAGGCTGACTTCTTTCAGTGGAAATGTTCCTAGAGCATGCAGGGGGTTAGGGCTTGGTGTAAGTGCACTAGCCTCCACTAGGTGGAGCTGTTTTGGTTCCTGAAGACTTTCAGCACTGATGGGTGTGATGAATGTTGCCACCCCACCCTTTAGCCCAAGAGCTGAAAGTTCACAGGCCGCACTCTTCAGAGAACCCCCATGGAAGAGCAATCACCTTTCTTGTTTCCCTGGTTTCCATCTGAAACTTGCATTCACCCTGTGTCCAACCTTTTTTTTTTTTTTTTTTTTAAGATATTATTTATTTGACAGACAGAAATCACAAGTAGGCAGAGAGAGAGAGAGGGACGTAGGCTCCCTGCTGAGCAGAGAGTCCGATGCGGGACTCTATCCCAGGACCCCGGGATCATGACCCGAGCGGAAGGCTAGAGGCTTAGCCCTCTGAGCCACCCAGGTACCTCTGTGTCCAACCTTTTTAAACTCAGGCATGTGACTGAATTTTAGAACTTCAAATTTTAGGGACTCTTGGCACAGACTGTGGTGTTCCTCTGGGGAAGAGGTCTCACTGTGTTTTTGCTCTTTGCTGGCTGATTCCAGGAAAGCAGTCACATGACCATATAGCAGTTCACAGTTTATGGCAAAACAGAGCAGAAAGCCAGCACCAAAACCCGTTGTTCTTAGCCAGTTTCCCCACTCCTGTGCCTGAGACTAAGACAGCACATTGGCAACACCCATTCTTCTTGCAACTAAGGGAATCCTCAGACCACCCTGCCACTCCTGGGATTCCTCCCCTCTTTGATACCTGGGCACCTTTAAGCCAGGCGTATCCCCCATCGTAGCAGACTTCTAAAAGTTCAGACTTGGGGGTGGTCTGGAATAAAACTAGTTGTCAATAATCAATGGAAACTGGAAATTTCACAATAATAAAATTCGCAAAATTTAACACATTCTTAAATAACCAATGGGTCAGAAAATCACATGAGAAAGTTTTTAAAACATTGAGATGGATAAAATGAAAATACAACACTCCAAAATTTAGGGGATGCAGAGCTAAGAGGGAAATCTTTAGCAGTAAATACCTACATTAGAAGATATACATTAGCATATCTTAATAACTTAACTGTAAATCTTAGAGAACTAGAAAAAAGAAGAGCAAACTAAACTCAAAGAAGCAGAAGAAAGAAAATAAATAAGGGGCACCTGGGTGGCTCAGTTGGTTAAGCATCTGCCTTAAGCTCAGTTCATGATTCTGGGGTCCCGGGTTTGAACACTGTGTTGGGCTCCCTGCTCAGTGAAGAGCATGCTTCTCACTTTCTCTATGCTGCTCTCCCTGCTTGTACTCTTGCGCTCTCTCTGCCCAATAAATATATAAAACCTTTTAAGGAAAGAAAGGAAATAAATAAGGATTAGAGTGGAGATATATGAGTTAGAGAGTAGAAAAACAGTAGAGAGAGTCAATGATGCCAAAAGTGTGTTATTTGATATTTACAAATTTGACAAACCTTAGACTGAGAGGGAGGGTGGGAGAAAAAGGGAGGGGGGCAAGAGAGGGAGAGAGGAAGGGAGAGGGAGAGAGAGAGACTGAATCAAAATCAGAAATGAAGTAGATAGAGGGAGGAGGGGGTGAGGGAGCAGATAGAGGGGAAGAGAGAGAAGAAGAGGGAGAGGGAGAAAGAAGTGGGAAGAGGGAGGATGAGAGGAGGGAGGGAGGAGAGGAAAGAGGGAGAGAGAGAGGGAGACTGAATCAAAATCAGAAATGAAGTGGGGACATTACTACTGACATAACAAAGTGGAGGAGTGCCTGGGTACGTGGGTGGCTCAGACAGTTAACTGTCTGCCTTCAGCTCAGGTCATGATATCAGGGTCCTGGTATCCAGCCCTGCATCAGACACTCTGCTCAGTGGGGAGTCTGCCTTTCCTTTTCCCGCTGTCCCTCCACCCCTCACCCTGCTCTTGCTTACTCTCTCTTTCTCTCAAATAAGTAAATAATTAAAAAAAAAATAAAAACAAATAAAGTGGATTATAAGAAAATACTATGAATAATTGTATGCCAGAAGTTGAATATCAAGATTAAAAGGAACTTTTTTTTAAAATTTTTTTTTAAAGATTTTATTTGTCAGAGAGAGAGCGAGCGAGAGCGAGCACAGGCAGACAGAGTGGAAGGCAGAGTCAGAGGGAGAAGCAGGCTCCCTGCTGGGATCATGACCTGAGCCAAAGGCAGCTGCCAACCAACTGAGCCACCCAGGCGTCCCTTAAAAGGAACTTTTAAAGTAAAAGTACGAATTACCAAAACTACTGAAGAAAATATAGAAGACTAGACTAGATATACAACAAGAGATTGAATCAGTGACCATCAACCTCCCAACAAAGAAAAACGTAGGACTTCTCAACTCTTTCCCGAAAAGTGATCTGTGGAGGGGATATCTCATTCTATGAGGCTAGCATTGTCCTGAAACCAAGGTGAGACAAAGAGACCACAAGGAAACAAAAGGCCAATACCCTTTATGACTATAGATGCAAACATTCCCTCAAAATACTATCAATGGAATTCCAGTATATAAAGGATTATACACCATGAGCAAGTGGGATTTATCCCCAGGGCAAGTATGCATTTTCAATGTATGAAAGTTATTCATTGTAATATACAACATATAGGAAAAATCCCACATGATCTCAACTGATGCAAAAAAAAATTTGAGAAAAATCCAACTCCCTTTCATAATAAAAACACTCAACTAGGAATAGATTGAAATGCTCTTTCTTTGACAAAGACGGTATGCAAAAAACCCACAGCTAATATCATACTCACTGGTGAAATTCTGAAAGCTTTTCTCCTAAGATCAAGAGAAAGATGAGGTGTCCACTTAGTCACTATTCACCATAGTGCTGCCAGAGCAATTAGGAAAGAAAAAATAACAGTTACCAAATTGGAAAAGAACAGGTACTTATCTTTGTTTGCAGACAACATGATATGTAGAAGACCTCTAAGGAATCCACAAAAAAGGTTGAATTTAGCAATGTTGTAAGACACAAAGTTGACACATAAAAATCAGTTGTATTTCTATATATTAGGAATAAACAATCTGAAAAGGAAATTATGAAAACCATTCCATTTACATAACATCAAAATAATAAAATTCTCAGGAATTAACTTACCAAGGGGGAGAAATACTGTATACTGAAAGCTGGAAGACATTGCTAAAAGAAATGAAAGAAGACCTAAATAAATGGAACAACATGTCACGTTTGTGGATTGGATGACTTATTATTGTTAAAATGACAGTACTTCCCAAATTTATCTACAGATTTAAAACAATCTTTATCAAAATTCCACTGGCATTTTCTGCAGAAATCAAAGGACTCATTCTAAAATACATACGGAATTTCAAGGGACTCTGAATGGCCAAAGAAATAAAGAAGAACAAAGTTGGAGGACTCACGTTTTCTAAATTTGAAACTTACGGCAAAGTAGTCAAAAAAAGTAGTCAAAACAGGGTGGCACCTGCATAAGGATATATAGATTGAAGGAATAGACTAGAGATCCTAGAAATAAAGCCTCACATTTATGATGGATTGATTTTTTTAAAGTTTATTTGTTAGAAAGAAAGAGAAATCACTAGTAGATGAATTGATTTTTGAGAAGAGTGCCAAGATGATTTAAGGGGGTAAAGGCAGTATTTTAAAAAATGGTGCTGAGACAACAATATAGCCACATGCAAAAGGATGAAGTTCAACTCTACCAAGTTGGTGATTGTTTCTTAATTGTGACACCAAAAGTGCAGATAACAAAAGAAAAAAATAAATTGGACTTCATCAAAATTTTTAAAGTTTGTGCATCAAGAGAGTGAAAAGGCAAGCCACAGAACAGAAATAATATTTGTCAATTATATATCTGTTAAGGGATTAATATCCAGAGCACACAAAGACTTGTACAATTCAATAGGAAAAAGGAGAAAAGACCCACTCAATTATAAAATTGGCAAAATACTTGTATAGGTATTTCTCCAAAGAAGATATACAAGTTGCCAATAAGCACATGAAAATATCCTCAAATATCCTAATTAATCATTAGGTAAATGCAAATCAAAACCTCAATTTAAAAGTCTCTAACCCAGATACCTGCGTGGCTCAGTTGTTAGTTGTCTGCCTTTGGCTCAGATCCATGATTCCATGCTTCTCCCTCTCCCACTCCCCCTTCTTGTATTCCCTCTCTTGCTGTCTCTGTCAAATGAATGAATAAAATATTTTTTTAAAAAAAGATTTTACTTATTTGACAGAGAGAGATCACAAGTAGGCAGAGAGGCAAGCAGAGAAAGAGACAGAGGAGGAAGCAGGCTCCCTGCTGAGCAGAGAGCTCGATGCGGGACTCGATCCCAGAACCCTGAGATCATGACCTGAGCTGAAGGCAGAGGCTTAACCCACTGAGCCACCCAGACACCCCTGAATGAATAAAATCGTAAAAAAAAAAATAAAAATCTCCACCCATAATTATGTAGTAATTATGTAGTAATCTATCTGTATCTACTTTCAGTATCAATTCAATTATCGTCTCATGTATTTTTGTTGCATTTTTTTATTGTGGTAAAAAATATGTTTGTGTGTGTGTGTGTGTGTGTATATATATATATGTATATATATATATATATGTATATGTATATATATATATATATATACATATATATATATAATTTACCATTTTAACAAGTTTTAAGAGAAAAGTTTAATGGCATTAAGTACATTCATAATGTGCATCTCCAGAACTTTTCATCATTCCATACCAAAACTATGCCCATTAACAACTCACCATTGTCTCCTGTCCCCAATCCCCCATCACCTCTATTCCACATTCTGTCTTTATGAATTTCACTATTTTAGGTACCTCATATAAGTGGAATTACACAATAACCTTTTGTGTCTGACTTATTCCATTTAACATAATGTCTTCAATATCTATGTTGTGGTATGTCTTAGTCATCTCAAGCTTACATAACTAAATACCATAGACTGAGTGGTTTAAATAACAGAAATTAATTGCTCACAGTTGTGGAGACTGAAAGTCTGAGATCACAGTACTAGCATGGTCAAGTTCTGGTGATGGGTTTCTTCCTGCCCTGCAGATGGCTACCCTCTTGCTGTGTCCTCAGATGACAGAGGTAAGAGAGAGCTCCTGGGTCCCTTTGTCTTCTTATAAGGACAGGTCCCCACCCTCATTACATCACCTAACCTAATTATCCCCCAAAGGCCCTATCTCCAAATAACACCACATTGGGGGTTAGGGCGTCAATGTATGAAGTTTTGGGGTGGGAAGAGAATTCAGTCTCAGAGCATAGCATGTATGAGATTTAATTCCTTCTTAAGGCTGCATAATATTCCTTTTTATGTATATAAAGTGTTTTATCCATTCATCTGTCAACTAAATTTTGGAGAGAGAGAATTCTCAAGCAGATACCCAAATGAGCCCAGAGCCTACCATGGGGCTCAATCCCAGGACCCTGGGATCATGACCTCTGCCAAAATCCAGTCATCTGTCCAGCCAACTAAGCCATCCAGACACTCCTGAAATATGTTTTTAATAAAACTAAAAACAATATAAGATTGATAATCAGCAAAGCAAGGGAAGAATGTGATACCATTACCCACTCACACAAGTAATTGTTATTACATGATGGGTCAGGAAAATAAAAATATTTGTATTACCAGAAATTACTACTATTAACATTTTAACATGTTTGCATATATATTCACATATACATATATATCAAAAGTAGGCCATATTATAAGTACTGTTTTTTTAAAATACCGTTTTATCTTGATGAAGTCCCAAAAGTTCATTTTCACTTTTGTTTCCTCTGCCTTTGTAGACATGTCTTGAAAGAAGTTGCTGTGGCTGATGTTGAAGAGGTTACTGCTTATGTTCTCCTCTAGGATTTTGATAGATTCCTGCCTCACGTTGAGGTCTTTTATCCATTTCAAGTTTATTTTTGTATATGGTGTAAAAGAATGGTCAGGTTTCATTCTTCTATACACAGCTGTCCAATTTTCCCAGAATCATTTATTGAAGAGACTGTTTCCCCCGCCCCGCACTGGATATTTTTTCCTGCTTTGTTGAAGATTAGTTGACCACAGAGTTAGTTGCAGGTCCATATCTGGGCTATCTACTCTGTTCCACTGGTCTATATGTCTGTTTTTGTGCCAGTACCATGCGGTTTTGGTGATCACAGCTTTGTAGTAAAACTTGAAATCAGGCAATATGATGGCCCCGGTTTTGTTTCTCTTTTTCAACATGTCCTTAGCAATTCGGGGTCTCTTCTGGTTCCATACAAATTTTAGGATTGTTTGTTCCAGCTCTTTGAAAAATGATGGTGGAATTTTGATTGGGATGGCTTTGAAAGTATAGATTGCTCTAGGCAGTATAGACAGTTTAGCAATGTTTATTTTTCCAATCCATGAGCATGGAATGCTTTTCCATCCTTTTGTGTCTTCAATTTCTTTCATGATTGTTCTGTAGTTCCTTGAGTGTAGATCCTTTACTTCTTTGGTTAGGTTTATTCCCAGGTTTCATATGGTTTTTAGTGCTATAGTAAATGGAATGATTCTATAATTTCCCTTTCTATATTTTTATTGCTAGAGTATAAAAAAGCAACTGATTTCTGTACATTGATTTTGTTATCCTGCCACATTACTGAATTGCTGTGTAAGTTTTAGTAGCTTGGGGACTTCATCAAGATCAAAAGCTTTGTACAGCAAAGGAAAACAGTCAACAAAGCAAAGAGACAACCCACTGAATGGGAGAAAATATTCACAAATGATGCTACAAATGGCTGATATCCAAGATCTATAAAGAACTCCTCAAGCTGAACACACACACAACAGATAATCACGTCAAAAAATGGGCAGAAGACATGAACAGACACGTCTCCAAAGAAGACATACAAGTGGCTAACAGACAGATGAAAAAATGTTCATCATCACTAGCCATCAGGGAGATTCAAATCAAAACCACATTGAGATACCACCTTACACCAGTTAGAATGGCCAAACTTAACAAGATAGTAAACAAGAAGTGTTGGAGAAGATGTGGAGAAAGGGCAATCCTCTTACACTGTTGGTGGGAATGCAAGTTGGTGCAGCCACTTTGGAAAACAGTGTGGAGATTCTTTAAGAAATTAAAAATAGAGCCACCCTATGACTCTGCAATTGCACTACTGGGTATTTACTCCAAAGATACAGATGTAGTGAAAAGTAGAGACATCTGTAACCCAATGTTCATAGCAGAAATGGCCACAGTCACCAAACTGTGGAAAGAGCCAAGATGCCCTTCAACAGACGAATGGGTAAAGAAGATATGGTCCATATATACAATGGAGTATTATGCCTCCATCAGAAAAGATGAATATCCAACTTTTGTATCAACATGGATGGGACTGGAGGAGATTATGCTGAATGAAATAAGAAGTCAACAGAGAGAGTCAATTATTATATGGTTTCACTTACTTGTGGAGCATAAGGAATAACATGGAGGACATTGGGAGTTGGAGAGGGAAGTGAGTTGGGGGAAATTGGAGGGGGAGACCAACCATGAGAGACTGTGGACTCTGAGAAACAAACTGAGGGTTTTGGAGGGGAGCAGTGTGGGGGGGTTGGGTGAGCCTGGTGATTGGTATTGGGGAGGGCATATATTGCATGGAGCACTGGGTGGGGTACATAAACAGTGAATCTTGGAACACTGAAATAAAAAAAAGGAAAAAAAATAGATTTACTCTAAGTAATTTTATACATGAATATTGTAATACCTCTTTGTACACTTTTTCAAAAAAGATTTATTTATTTGAGAGAAAGAGCACTAGAGAGAGAGAGAGAGAGAGAGAGAGAAAGCAAACACAAGTGGGGTCAGAGGGAGAGGGAGAAGCAGACTCCCCACTGAGCAGGATCCAGGACCATAACCTGAGCCAAAGGCAGATGCTTAACTGATTGAGATACCGAGGGGCCCCCTGTTTGTAGGCCTTATGTTACATATAAGAGAAAATCTTCCTTGGGCCTATGTAAATAATAAGAAAACATATTAGCTTACAGTTCAGAAATCAGAGTGAGGACAGTCTCCCAGCTAAGTGATTCAGGTGCTCAAAGATATATTCAAGTCCTAGGTCTTCTCATCTCTCAGTCCTGTGAGCCACAGCATCAACTTTGTATTAAGATAGTCCCCTGGAGGGGCGCCTGGGTGGCTCAGTGGGTTAAGCCGCTGCCTTCGGCTCAGGTCATGATCTCAGGGTCCTGGGATCGAGTCCCACATCGGGCTCTCTGCTCAGCAAGGAGCCTGCTTCCCTCTCTCTCTCTCTCTCTGTGCCAGCCTCTCTACCTACCTGTGATCTCTCTCTGACAAATAAATAAATAAAATCTTTAAAAAAAAAAAAAAAAAAGATAGTCCCCTGGAGCATTTGGTGTTGCCTGTTTGCTTATCCACATGGTGGAGAACTTTGCTTCCTAGTGACAAATGAATCTTTCATACTGGGACTTTTCCAGAAGACTGGACAAGGCTTTTCTCTTCTGGAGCCAGCTACTGGGTATCAGTCAAGCCCACCCCTTAAGCTGAATCAATTCCCCAACTTCCTTTTCAGGGGGGAATGGGCAAAGTGGGAGTGGCTATTGGCAAGTCCATCACAGTGTCCATCATCAAAATTTAAAAAAATCAAATAGTACTTAAAAATGTATATAGGGGATGCCTGGGTGGCTCAGTCAGTTAAGTGGCTGCCTCCAGCTCAGGACATGATCTAGGGTCCTGGGATTGAGTCCCACATTGGGCTCTTCACTTGGTGGGAAGCCTGCTTCTCCCTTTTCCTGCTCTTCCAGCTGTTACCCCTGCTTGTGTGTTCTCTCTGTCTCTCTCATTGTTAAATAAATAAATAAATAAGATCTTAAAAATGTATATGAAAAATGTATATGCTCAGCATGTTGTTGACTCATTCTCTCCATCTGGAGGCAAATATGTTCCAATTCTTTAGGCTATTTTTTTCTGGTATTCCTCTCCAGATTTCACAAGAATATACTTACATAGTGTTTTCTTTTTTTTTTTTTAATTAACATATAATGTACTATTTGCCCCAGGGGTACAGGTCTGTGAATCATCAAGCTTACACATTTCGCAGCACTCACCATAACACATATCTTCCCCAATGTCCATAACCCAGCCACCCTATCCCTACCACCCCCCTCCCACTGAAGTGCTGAGTTTGTTTCCCAAGATTAAGAGTCTCTTATGGTGTTTCCCTCTGGATCCCATCTTTTTTGATTTTTCCCTCCCTACCTGTCATGACCCTTCATCCAGCCTTTCAAATTCCTCATACCAGAGAAATCATATGATAATGTCTTTCTCTGATTGACTTATTTCACGTAACATAATACCCTCTAGTTCCACCCACATCATTGCAAATGGCAAAATTTTATTTCTTTTGATGGCTGCATACTATTCTCTCTCTCTCTCTCTCTCTGTGTGTGTGTGTGTGTGTGTGTGTGTGTGTGTGTGTGTATACCACATCTTCTTTGTCCATTCGTCTGTTGATGGACATCTAGATTGTTTCCATAGTTTGGCTATTGTGGACATTGCTGCTATAAACATCATTCAGGTGCCCATGCCCCTTCAGATCACTTGATTTGTATCTTTAGGGTAAAAACCCAGTAGTGCAATTGCTGGTTCATAGGGTAGCTCTATTTTCAACTTTTTGAGGAATCTCCATACTGCATTCCCACCAACAGTGTAGGAGGGTTCCTCTTTCTCTGCATCCTCACCAACATCTGTCATTTCCTGACTTGTTAACTTTAGCCTTTCTAACTAGTATGAGGTAGTATCTCATTGTGGTTTTGATTTGTATTTCCTTGATGGCAAGCGATGTTGAGCACTTTTTCATGCGTCTGTTGGCCATTTTGATGTCTTCTTTGAAGAAATGTCTGTTCATGTCTTCTGCCCATTTCTTGATTGGATTATTTGTTCTTTGGGTGTTGAATTTGATAAGTTCTTTATAGACTTTGGATGCTAGCCCTTTATCTGATATGTCATTTGCTAATATCTTCTCCCATTCTGTTGGTTGTCTTTTGGTTTTGTTGACTGTATCCTTTGCTGTGCAAAATCCTTTGATCTTGATGAAGTCCCAATAGTTCATTTTGCCCTTGCTTCCTTTGTCTTTGGTGATGTTTCTAGGAAAAAGTTGCTGCAGCTGACGTTGAAAAGGTTGTAGCCTGTGTTCTCCTCAAGGATTTTGTTGGATTCCTGTCTCACATTGAAGTCTTTAATCCACTTGGAGCCCATTTTATGTGTGTGGTATAAGGAATGGTCACTTTCATTCTTCTGCATGTGGCTGTCCAATTTTCCCAACATTATTTGTTGAAGAGACTGTCTTTTTTCCTTTGGGCATTCTTTCTTGCTTTGTTGAAGATTATATATTTATATATTTAGCCCAGGGCCAGACAGCTTCCCGGGGGGAATTCTACCAAACATTTAAAGAAGAATTAATTCCTACTCTCCTGAAACTGTTCCAAAAAATAGAAATGGAAGGGAAACTTCCAAACTCATTTTATGAGGCCAGCATCACCTTGATCCCAAAACCGGACAAGGATCCCATCAAAAAAGAGAACTACAGACCAATATCCTTGATGAACACAGATGCAAAAATTCTCACCAAAATACTAGCCAATAGGATTAAACAGTCCATTAAAAGGATTATTCATCATGACCAAGTGGGATTTATTCCAGGGCTGCAAGCTTGGTTCAACATCTTCAAATCAATCAATGTGATACAACACATTAATAAGAGAAAGAACAAGAACCATATGATACTCTCAAAAGATGCTGAAAAAGCATTTGACAAAGTACAGTATCCCTTCCTGATCAAAACTCTTCAAAGTGTAGGGATACACATACCTCAATATTATCAAAGCCATCTATGAAAAATCCACCACAAATATCATACTCAATAGAGAAAAACTAAAAGCTTTTCCGCTAAGGTCAGGAACACGGCAGGGATGTCCATTATCACCACTGCTATTCCACATAGTACTAGAGGTCCTAGCCTCAGCAATCAGACAACAAAAGGAAATTAAAGGCATCTAAATTGGCAAAGAAGAAGTCAAACTATCACTCTTCTCTCTTCACTCTTCCACTATATGTGGAAAACCCAAAAGACTCCACTCCAGAACTGCTAGAACTTATACAGGAATTCAGTAAAGTGTCAGGAAATAAAATCAATGCACAGAAACCAGTTGCATTTCTCTACACCAACAACAAGACAGAAGAAAGAGAAATTAAGGAGTCAATCCCATTTACAATTGCACCCAAAACCATAAGATACCTAGGAATAAACCTAGCCAAAGAGGCAAAGAATCTATACTCAGAAAACTATAAAGTACTCATGAAAGAAATTGAGGAAGACACAAAGAAATGGAAAAATGTTCCATGCTCCTGGATTGGAAGAATAAATATTGTGAAAATGTCTATGCTACCTAAAGCAATCTACACATTTAATGCAATTCCTATCAAAGTACCATCCATCTTTTTCAAAGAAATGGAACAAATAATTCTAAAATTTATATGGAACCAGGAAAGACCTCGAATAGCCAAAGGAATATTGAAAAAGAAAGCCAAAGTTGGTGGCATCACAATTTCGGACTCCAAGCTCTATTACAAAGCTGTCATCATCAAGACAGCATGGTACTGGCGCAAAAACAGACACATTGATCAATGGAACAGAATAGAGAGCCCAGTAATAGACCTTCAACTCTATGGTCAACTAATCTTCGACAAAGCAGGAAAGAATGTCCAATGGAAAAAAAGACAGTCTCTTCAACAAATTGTGTTGGGAAAATTGGACAGCCACATGCAGAAAAATGAAATTGGACCATTTCTTTATACCACACATGAAAATAAACTCAAAATGGATGAAGGACCTCAATGTGAGAAAGGAATCCATCAAAATCCTTGAGAAGAACACAGGCAGCAACCTCTTCAACCTCAGCTGAAGCAACATCTTCCTAGGAACATCGCCAAAGGCAAGGGAAGCAAGGGCAAAAATGAACTATTGGGATTTTATCAAGATCAAAAGCTTTTGCACAGCAAAGGAAACAGTTAACAAAACCAAAAGACAACTGACAGGATGGGAGAAGATATTTGCAAATGACATATCAGATAAAGGGCTAGTGTCCAAAATCTATAAAGAACTTAGCAAACTCAACACCCAAAGAACAAATAATCCAATCAAGAAATGGACAGAAGACATGAACAGACATTTCTGCAAAGAAGACATCCAGATGGCCAACAGACACATGAAAAAGTGCTCCATATCACTCGGCATCAGGGAGATACAAATCAAAACCACAATGAGATATTACCTCACACCAGTCAGAATGGCTAAAATTAACAAGTCAGGAAATGACAGATGCTGGTGAGGATGCGAAGAAAGGGGAACCCTCCTACACTGTTGGTGGGAATGCAAACCACCAGAGTGCTAACCACTCTGGTAAACGGCATGGAGGTTCCTCAAGAAGATGAAAATGGAGCTACCCCCTATGACCCAGCAATTGCACTACTGGGTATTTACCCTAAAGATACAAATGTAGTGATCCGAAGGGGCACGTGCACCCAAATGTTTATAGCAGCAATGTCCACAATAGCCAAATTATGGAAAGAACCTAGATGTCCATCAACAGATGAATGGATAAAGAAGAAGTGGTATATATACACAATGGAATACTATGTAGCCATCAAAAGAAATGAAATCTTGCCATTTGGGATGATGTGGATGGAACTAGAGGGTATCATGCTTAGCGAAATAAGTCAATTAGAGAAAGACAACTATCATATGATCTCCCTGATATGAGGAAGTGGAGATGCAATGTGGGGGATTAATGGGGTAGGAGAAGAATAAGTGAAACAAGATGGGATTGGGAGGGAGACAAACCATAAGTGACTCTTAATCTCACAAAACAAATTGAGGGTTGCTGGGGGGAGGGAGGTTGGGAGAAGGGGGTGAGATTATGGACATTGGGGAGGGTATGTGCTATGGTGAGTGCTGTGAAGTGTGTAAACCTGGTGATTCACAGACCTGTACCCCTGGGGATAAAAATATAATATATGTTTATAAAAAATAAAAAATTAATTTAAAAAAACTAAATAAAATTTAAAAAATGGGCAGAAGACATGGATAGACACTTCTCCAATGAAGGCATACAAATTGCTAACAGACACATAAAAAAAGAAAAAAAGAAGACTTGTAAGTTTTACTATAGATGACAGGATGTGGACCAGTTTTTATTGATTTTAAGGGGATGTTCTCTGTGCCTCTTGGATTTTGATTCTGTTCCCTTTGCCAAATTAGGGATATTCTCTACCACAATTTTGCTCCAATATACCTTCTGCCACCCCCTTCTTCTTCTGCAATTCCAATTATTCTAGTATTGTTTTGTCTTATGGTATCATTTATCTCTCGAATTCTCCCCTCGTGGTCCAGTAGTTTTTTGTCTTTCTTTTGCTTAGCTTCTTTATTCTCCATCATTTGGTCTTATATATCATTAATTCTCTCTTCTGCCTCATTTATTCTAGCAGTAAGAGCCTCCATTTTTGATTGCACCTCATTAATAGCTTTTTAAATTTCAACTTGATTTGATTTTAGTTCTTTTATTTCTCCATAAAGGGATTCTCTAATATCCTCCATGACTTTTTCAAGCCCAGCCAGCACTTTGATAATCATCATTCTGAACTCTAGATCTGACATATCACCAGTGTCCATATTGATTAGGTCCCTGGCCTTCAGTACTGCCTCTTGTCCTTTTTTTTTTTTTTTTTTTGTGGTGAGTTTTTCCATCTTGTCATTTTATCCAGATAAGAATAGATGAATGAGCAAGCGAAATACTAAAAGGGTGGCAACAAGCCCAGAAAAATATACACTAACAAAATCAGAAGAGACCAAAAACTGGGGGAGAAGAATGGGGGAAAAAAGAAAAAAAAAATACACACACACACACACACACACACATTAGACTGATGAATAGAAGAGAGCCATACACTTGATTTTGGGTGTATTTTGTTCTGTTAGAAGAAACTACCTCCCAAAATTTTAAAGAAAGAAACACACATATATATACAAAAATAAGGGTAAACACAAATGAAGGGAGGAAATATGACTGTAAAGATGAAAGTTAAAAAAGTTAAAAAAATTCTAACTTTAAAAAGTTAAAAAAGATTCTAAAAATGGAATTTATAAGATAAGAAGATGTTGAAAAAAGAAAAAAAATGAGGAAAGAATGTGATTAGGCTGGAGACAAGAACAAAGCCATGTGATAGATTTAGGGTATATTTTGTTTTATTAGAAGAAATTGTATCTCAATGTTTTAAAGAAAAAAATACCTATATGTATATAAAAAATAAGGTTAAATATAATGGAGGGTTAAGATATGACTATAACAATGAAATTTAAGAAGATTTTTAAAAAGCTATTGATAAGGGGTGCCTGGGTGGCTCAGTGGGTTAAAGTCTCTGCCTTTAGCTCAGGTCATGATCTCCGGGTTTTACGATTAAGCCCCACATTGGGCTCTCTGATCAGCAGGACCTGCTTTCCCCTTTCTCCTTGCCTGCCTCTCTGCCTATTTGTGATCTCTGTCTGTCAAATAAATAAATAAAATCTTTTTTTAAAAAAAGGTATTGATAAGATAAACTAGTTTAAAAAAAAGTTTAAAAGAGGAAAGAGGAAACATTAAAAAATAGCATAAGAAAAAATAAAATTAAAAAAATCTATTTTTGAAAGACTAAAAGATCATGGGGAAAAAGCTATGAATTCTGTGTTGCTTTCCCCTAGCTTTGGAGTTCTTCAGTTCTCACTGAATATTGAACTTGGTCTTGGCTGGATGTTCTTGCTTGTCTTCTGGGGGAGGGGCCTGTTGCAGTGATTCTCAAGTGTGTTTGCCCAAGGTGAAATTGCACCACCCTTACCAGGGGCCAGGCTAAGTAGGGTTTGCTCTCGGGAGCTTTTGTTCCCTGAACACTTGCCTTTCAGGTTTGGAGGCAGAGAATGAAGATGGTAGCCTCCCAATCTCTGGTGTATCAGAGCTGAGAGCTGAGGGCCCCACTCCTTGGTGTGCCCTCAAAGAAAAGCCCTCCTGTCCTCCTGCCCTCCTGTCTCCCTGGTCTCCAGCTGCACTCTGTGCTTACCCAGCCTGTGACCGAGCATTTCTATCTCTGGCACACAGCCCCATTTGGAGTTTCCAAACCCAGCAGATTCCTGCAGCTCACTCCCACACCAAAGGAAGAAGGTGGGGGTCTCTCCAGATCTGCCACTTGTGGGGTCCCTGCTGGAAGAGAAGATGTCCAACTGTGCCTCAGATCACAGTTTAAGGTAACACTTAGCTGAGAGTACACTCCTTGGCTCTGTCTCTGCAGCTGGCTTCCCCATTCCAATACCTGGAAGCTCTGTTGCACTCAGGCACCTGTGGTCTTTCTGTGGCCCCCAAAGGTCCTGAGACCACACTTCCTGAGAGGGACCGCCCCCGCCCCCAACTTAGCCTCTGGAGCAACATCCCTCAGTGGAGCAGACTTCTAAAAGTTCTGATTTTGTGCTGTGCTGCTCTACCACTCGCCAGGAGCCAGCCCCTACCCCTTATGGTCTTTCTTTGCATCACTTCAGGTTCATTTCTCCACATGGTCTACCCTCTGGAAAGTGGTTCTGTTCCTAGAATTGTTGCTCTTCTTCTCTAATATTTCCTGTTGAGTTTGTAGGTGTTCCCATGCCCTGTCTTTTAGGAACCATTAACTGTTTGGTAACTATCTAGCTGAACTCCTGAGTCCAGATGATATTTTGGTCTCCTCCTCCTCCACCATCTTACTCCTCTCCTATAGTGTTATTTCTTGATACTTATGGTGATTAAGAATTTAGCTCTTCTGCAGTAACATCTGCCTGCCCACTTTCCCTCATACATCATTGAGTACAGTAGCCATTATGCTATGTTATGTTATGTTGTGTTGAAACCCTAACCTGCCATGTGGCTGTATTTGGAAGGTTAAATGAGTGGACTCTAAACAGTGTGACTGGTGTCCTTACAAGAAGAGGAGAATAGGCCATGTGAGGACACAGCAAGTTCAAATATTTTGTCCTTTTTTTTTTTTTAAATTGGGCTACTTGTATTTTTCTTAAGTTCTAAGATTTATTTATGGGTTAATGACATAAGTCCTTTGTAAAATATAGGTTTTTGCAGATATTTTGTTCTCATGTGTGGATTGCATTTTCATTTTTTAACTTTTTTTAGCTTTTAAAAACATTTTAATTTGAAAATAACTACAGACTCACAGAAAGTTGTAAAAATAGTAGGGAGAGCCTCATTTACTCTTCCCCACCTTCCACTAATGGGGCCATGTTATGTAATTGCAGCACAATATTGAACTCAGGAAACTGACATGATACAGTTCTGTTATTTAGACTATGGACCTCATTCCATTTTCAGCAGTTTTTATATGCACTCATTTGTGTGTGTATGTGTGTAGTTCTATGCAATTAAATCTAATATATGTTTTATGTAGCACTATGATCAGATATGGAACTGTTCCATTATCGTGAACATTTCCCATGCCCCTGTCTTTTAGGAACCGTTTAGGAACTGTCCTTCATTTCTAGAGTTTCATCATTTCGAAGATGTCATATGGTGCCATACAAAATATAGAATCATACCATATGCACTTATTTTTTTTTAAGATTTTAGTAATTTATTTGAGAGAGAGAGAGAGACAGTTATTGGGAGAAGGGACGGGGGAGAAGCAGACTCTGCTGAAAGTAGGAAGCCTGAGGTGGGACTCAATCCGAGGACCCTAGGCTCATGACCTGAGCCAAAATTAGATGCGTAACTGACTGAGCCACTCAGGTGCCCAGCATACAACCTTTTGATATTGATGCTTTCCCACTAAGGATAATTTCATTGAGAACCATCTACGTTGTGTGTATTAATGATTACTTTTTATTGCTGAATGCTATTTCACTGTGTGGATGCACCAGAGATTTTCTTTTCAAGCATTCACCCATTACAGGAAATTTTGATTGTTGTTAGGTTTGGGCTATTACGAAAAAGTGGTGGGGAGCATTTGTGTATAGGTTCTTGTGTAAATGTAAGTTTTCATTTTTGGGTGGCTAAATGTCCAACAGGGCAACTACTAGGTTATTTTGTAAGCACATGTTTAGGCTCATTGAAAAACCATCAAACTGTTTTCCAGACTGACTGTATAATTTTATATTCCCATCAGGAATGTATGAGAGATTCTTTCTTTGCATTCTTAGCATTTGGTTTTGTCACTATTTTAAATTTTAGCCATTTTAATAGATGTGTGTTGATAGCTCATTGTGGATATCATCCTCTTAGCTTATTTCATGGAGCAAACATGTTAATTTTGATGTATCCAGTTTTCTCTGGGCTTTTAGCTTTATGTCTTAGGACACTTAGCTTAGCTTTATGTCCTGAAGATATTGTCTTTTGTTTCTTCTTAAAAATTTTTAATAGTTTTATATTTTTTATTTAAATCCATTGTCCACTTAGAATTAAGTTTTTAATAAGGCATGGGACTTAGGTAGAGGTTCACGTTTTTGCCAATGGATGTGCAATTGTCCTGGTATTATTTGTTGAAAAGCCTATACTTTTTCTGAACTAATTTGTACCTTTGTAAAAAACCACTAGCGTGAATTTGCATGACTCTATCTGGGGTTCCTGATTTCTGGAGAAGTCTATTCTGTTCCACTGTTTGTTTGTTCTTTTTTTTTTTTTTTTTTGTCTGCCTCCCTTTCAGTAGCACAGTTTTGGCATACTGTAGCTATGAGTTCATTTTAACTCCAGTTAGGTTGTTCCTCTTAATTTTTCTTTTTTATAGGGTTTTAAATTTAAAAACAATCTTCTCTATATCTACAAAGAAGTTTTTCTGGCATTTTCACAGAATTTAATTAACCCATTTTGGTAGATTGAGTTTATCAATTTGGGGAGAATTGACATCTTTAATATGTGAGAGTTCCAATTCAGAAACATAAAATGTCTTTTCATTTATTTAAAGTTTCTTGGACATCTGTCATCAGTGTTTTGTCATTTCCAGCCTACCCGTTCTATGTATGTTTTGTTATGTTATAGTTAGATGTTTGACTTTTTGAATAGATTGTAAATGGTTTTTTGTTTTTAACCCATATTTCCACTTTTTGTTGCTAGTACATAGAAACACAATTGCTTTTTGTTTGTTCATCTTTTATCTTGCAACCTTGCTAAACTCACTTATTCTGGGAATTTTATAATTTTATTTTATTTTACTATTTAAAAGATTTTATTTATTTATTTGACAGAGACACAGTGAGAGAGGGAACACAAGCAGAGGGAGTGGGAGAGGAGAAGCAGGCTTCCTGCTGAGCAGGGAGCCCAATGTGGAGCTCAATCCAGGAACCTGGGCTCATGACATGAGCCGAAGGCAGATGCTTAATGACAGAGCCTCCCAGGAGCCCCAATCCAGGAACTTTATTTTTAATAGATGCCTTAGGATTTTCAATGTAGATAATCATTTTGTCTGCAAATTAGGACAGTTTTAGTTCTTCCTTTCTCATTTGTGCACATTTTATTGCATTTCTTGCTTTATTGTTCTGGCCAAGACTTCCAGCACTATGTTGCATAACATTTGTGAGAGCCATGTTCCTGATCTTAAGGGGAAAATATTCAATCTTTTACTCTTAACTACTGATATTAGCTGTAGGATTTCTTTTTCAACAAAAGAAGTTAAAGAAGTTCCTCTTATTTCTAGTTTTCTGAGAGTTTTTATTATGAATGGATATTGAATTTTATAAAATTCTTTTTCTACATCTACTGATATGATTACAAGTTTTCTTTTTTTAACCTACTGACACTGTGGACTATATTGATCACTTTTCAAGTATTGAACCAGACTTGTAGGCCTTGAATAAATTGGGCATGGAGCATAATTATATTTAAATATTGCTCAATTTACTTTGCTAATACTTTGTTGAGGAATTTTATATTTAAGTTCATGGGAGGTACTTGTCTGTAGTTTTCTTTTTTTAAAAAAATATGGTCTTTATCTGATTTTGGTTTCAGGTCCTCATAAAATGAGTTTGGAAGTGTTCCCCTCTCTTCTCTTTTCTGGATGAGATTGTATTGTATAGAATTGATGTCAATTCTTTAAATGTTTGACCAGTGTCTCCAGGGAAACTATCAGGGCATGGAAATTTCTTTTTTGGAAGTATTTATAGATTCAACTTCTTTAACAGACATAGGATTTATTTGGATTATCTATTTCATTCTGGGTATATTTAGGTAGTTTGTGACTCTCTAAGGAACAGGTGCTTTCTTCCAAGTTGTTGAATTTATGTGGGTAGTTTTCATAATATTCCCTTTTTATGTTTCTAATGGTTGCAGCATCTGTATTGATATCTCCCTTTTTATTCCTGATATTGGTAACTGTGTCTTTTCTCTTTCTCCTTTTATCAATTTTATTCAATATTTATAAATTGTATCGATCTTTTCAAAAGCTGCTTTTTATTTTATCTTCTCTATTTTCCCCCTATTTTCAGTTTCATTGATTTTTGCTATTATTTTTGTTATTTCCTTCCTTCTTGCTTTGGGTGTATTTGCTCTTCTTTTCACAGTTTCTTGAGGTGGGAACTTAGATTATTGATATGAATACTTCCTCTTTTCTAATCTAAGCATTTCTAATATTCTAATCTAAGCATTTCTAATAGTCCCCATTCTGGGGGACTTAAGTTATGATTTCTCTGTAGTTTTTTTGAGTATGTCTCTCTATATTTTTATTTTAGTGTTTCCTCCAAGGCTGACATATACGTACACAACTTATCATAGACTACTAGTACTGAGATTTTAAGGCTACAAAGAAAGTATAGAAAACTTACTTCCATTTCTGTACTTTTTCCTTCCTCACCTTTAAAATATAGTTGTTGTATTTCCTCTACATATATTGAGCATCACATCAGATCATGCTATAATTTTTACTTCAACTATCAAATAATTTTAAAAATTTATAAGGAGAAGGATAACATTATATTTACCCCTACTTG
This sequence comes from Mustela lutreola, assembly GCF_030435805.1. Lineage (NCBI taxonomy): Eukaryota > Metazoa > Chordata > Mammalia > Carnivora > Mustelidae > Mustela > Mustela lutreola. The sequence continues at coordinate 96,883,779 of NC_081292.1, forward strand.
AATTTTTTTTTTAACACATTTCACTGTTCTTTCTTTTTTCTTTCTTTTTTTTTTTTTTTTTTTTTTTGTTTTTGATGTTCCAAGATTCCTTCTGTTACCATTTCCTTTCTATTTGGAGATTGACCTTGGCCATTTTTTAGAAGTAGATCTACTGGTAACAAATTCTAAGTGTTTCTCTGCCTAAGTGACTTAATTCTTACTCGTTTTTATTTATTTATTTGAGAGACAGAGATCACAAGTAGGCAGAGAGAGAGGAGGAAGCAGTCTCCCTGCTAAGCAGAGACCCAATGGGGAGCTCAATCCCAGGGGCTCGATCCCAGGATCCTGGGATCATGACCTGAGCCGAAGACAGAGGCTTTAACCCACGGAGCCACCCAGGTATCCTTCTTACTCATTTTTAAAGGATATATTACCTTCATGTAGTTTGGCATTGACAGTTCTTTTCTTTCAGCATTTGAAAAATGTTGTGTCACTTCCTTTGGTCTCCTTGAATTCAGATAAGAAATTTGCTGTCATTTGAAATGTTTTTCTATATGCAATGAATTATTTATTTCTAGCCACTCTCAGGACTTTTTCTTATCTTTATTTTTCAGAAGTTTGATTATGATATGTCCTGGGTGGATTTATTCAGGTTTTCCCTTTTTGTGATTTATTAACTTCTTGGATGATTAGGTTTATGCTTTTCACCAAATATTAGAAATATTCAACCACTATGCCTCCAAATATATATGTTTTTTGTTCCACACTTTCTCTTCTTTTCTTGGGACTTCAGTAAAACAAATGTTAAATTTTTGTTATTGTCCTATACATCTCCGAGGCTCTCTGTTCATTTTTTTCCCATTTTCTCTTTGTTGGTCAGACTGAATAAAAAAGATTTATGTATTTATTTTAGAGAGAGAGAGAGAGAGAGAGAGAGAGAGAGAGAACACAAGCAGGGGGAGGGACAGAGGGAGAGGGAGAGATAAAACCTCAAGCAGAGTCCCTGCTGAGCTTGGAGCCTGATGTGGGGCTTGATCTCATGACCTTGAGATCATGACCTAAGCCAAAATCAAGAGTTGACTGTTTAACCGAGTCATACAGGCACCCCTAGATTGAATAAGTTCTATTGATCCATCTTTAGTAATTTTTCGTATCTCATCTTCGGTATATTATTGAGCCCATCCAGTGAGTTCTTAATTTTGATTATTTAATTTTTTAATTCTATAATTCCCCTCTGGTTCTTTTTATATCTTCTATTTTTTTACTGAGATTTTTAAATTTTTATGTGTTTCAAAAGTATTCATAATTGCTTATTGAAACATTTTTATAATGATTGCTTCAAAACCTTTGTCAGATAATTCTAACATCTGGGTCATGTCAGTGTTGGCATTTGTTGTTTGTCTTTTCCCCTTCCAGTTGTAATTTTTCTGGCTCTTGGTAAGATGAGTGACTTTTTATTGTATCCTGGACATTGGGGATATTATGAGACTCTGGATCCTACTAAAATAGTCTATTTTAGCAAACAGTCATTCTATTTAGGTTAGAATGCTGGTCTTGGCCTACTTTTGTGAACTGTTCCAATGACAATTTCATTTCTGAGTCCTTGCAGTGCTTTTCTGGTCTGCTTTTTATGTGTGTTATTCAAAGTCTGCTCTGAAAACCTGGGTCAATCAGCTATCTATCCAAAATATCCTATACAGGTTTAGGGGGTCCCTTTCCCCAGTTTCGTTCTCTCCAAAACCTTCCCACCATTTCCTAGTTTGGAGAGTGAGGGGCATTGCCTACCACTATGAGGTCCAAACTTCCTCCATGTTTTCCACTGATGCTATCCACAGGGGAGGAATCTCTGAGGCTTCAGCTGCTGTTGAGTGGTCGGTGAAGTCCAGACTCCCTCAGCTGGCAGGGAGTAGAAAATGCCCCAGGTTATTTGTTGTTGCTGTGCTGCCATAGGCTATCTGCTACCCTTGGTGGGGGGGCTACAGTCCACTCAATCTCTGCTGATGCCATGCTTGGAGGGCAGGAAAGCAATCCATCCAGGGCTACCAGCTACTACTGGGCAGGGGGAAGACTATGCATTTTTCACTGACTGCATGTTGACAGGCAGCAAAGTGCTGTCTCTAGACTGGCCGGGTCTCTCTGCTACCATGGCATCACCAATCTGCCATCCATCTTTCAGAGTCTTTGTTTCAGACTGAATGTTTGTACCTTTTCAAAATTCACATGCTGAAGTTCTAATTCAGTGTGATGGTATTTTGAGGCGGGGCTTCTGGGAGGTGATTAGGTTTAGATGAGGTCGTGAGGGTGGAGTTCCCATGATGGGATTAGTACTCTTGTACAACTAAGAGAAGACACCAGAGGTCTCTTTCTCTTCAGAAGCATGTACTGAGGAAAGACCATGTAGGGATGTCTCAAGAAGGCAGCCATCTGCAACTCAAGGAGAGGGCTCTTAGCAGACACTGAATCCGACAACACTTTGATCTTGGATTTCCCAGCCTCCAGAACTGTGAGAAATAAAAGTCTGTTGTTTAAGCTACCCAGTCTGTGCTACTCTGCTGTGGCAGTCTGGGTTTGACTGAGACATCCCTTCTATGATCGTCAGCTGTGTTACATCCAGGGTTTTAGTTGTACTTAGTGGAAGGAACTGGGAGAAATGCTGTGGAAGTTTCCTTGAGAGAGCAGAAGTTTTTGATTTTTATCAAATCAGATTGATGTTTTTTTTTTTCCTGGTTGTAATTCATGCTCTTTATGTCATATTTAAGGCTTTTTTTTTTTTTTTTTTTTGCCAAATCCAGGATTACTGTCTTTGTTATTTATTGCTGCATAATTAACTCCTAAACTTAGCAGCTTCAAACAACAAATATTTATTATTTTCACATGGATCAGGAATTTGAGACCACCCTGGCTGGGTAGTTCTGGCTCAGTCTCTCATAGGGCTGCAGTCAACCTAAGGCTTGATGAAATAAATATCTATATAAAATAGATAAGTATCTCTATTAAAGATTTTATGTCTTTATGTATCTATATAAAAAACAAATATCTATCTTAAAGGTATTTAAAATACATATCTATATAACATAAATGAAACAATATCTACTTTCAGCTCACTCATGTGATTGATGGCAGGCCCTTTGTTCTCCACCACATGGACCTCTCCTCATAGCAGGAGTGCTGACTTCTCCGTAGGGCTACCTCATGACATGGCAGCTGGCTTCCCCCAGAGTGAATACAGAGACAAAGACAGAGATGGGCAAGTGGGTAGGGAGGGGGGAAAAACCCAAGATAGAAACTGTAGTCTTTTAAATAGCCTAATCTTGGAAATGACGTTCTATCACTTCCGCCATATTCTGTTTGCTAGAAGTGATTGTCTGTATCACATTCAGGGAGAGAAGATTAAACTCCACATCTTAAAAGAAGGAAGATCAGAGAGTTTGTGAACTTCTCTTTAAAACCAACGTGAATATTAAATTTTCCTCCTGTTTCCTTCTAGAAATTTTATGCATTTCTAGCTCTTAAATTTATACTTATGTATAAATTTTTTTGTATATGGTGAGAGGTAAACATTGAGATCCTTCCCTTCTCCTTCCCTTCCCTTCTTTCCCCTCTTCCCCTCCCCTTTCCTTCACCTCTCCTCCTCACCACCCTCCTATTCCTTCTTCTTACGTTTTGCTACTTGTTGAAAAAAATGATGTTTTTTTCCATTGAATTGCCTTGGCATCTTTGTGGATAATTAGTTGACCGTACGTTTGTGGGTCTGTTTTGTACTGTGTGTCTATCTCCATATCCATATCACAGTGTCAATTTCTGTGGCTTTCTGAAATCAAGTAGTATAAATTCTTTTAGTTCTTTTTCAGAGATATTTTGGCTATTTTAGGTCCTTTGCATTACCACATAAATTTTAGAATCAGCTTGTCAATTGCTACCAAAAAGCTTGCTGAGATTTTGATTAAGAATGCATTAATCTTTGATGAATTTGGGGAGAGCTGACACTTTAACAGTACTGAGTCTTCCAACCTAGGAACACAGTTTATTCTCCATTTGTGCAGGTCTTCTTTCATTTATCCCAGTAGTGTTTTGTGGTTTATAGTGTAGGGTTCTTGCACATCTTTTGTCATATTAGTGGGGACTGGACTCACCAGAGAACCAGAGCCAGAGAGCTAGGCATGCCTCTTGAGAATGAAGTTTGGGTTGTAAATATTCTTTCCAGTTTCTTATCCAGCCTAGCACAGCAATAGTCATGAGGGAAATGCTAGATGGTTGAAGGAATGAAAGAATGAGCAAATGGGTGTATTTCAGGGGCTAAAGTTCACAAGTTGGCTGTTGAAATTTAGACTGATAGAATAATCCTCAGCCCTGAACTTCAGATGGGTTCTGATATAGCTACATAGTGATTGCTAGTTAGAAAGGGGTTGGGGGTCCCCAGCTGAATTTGGCTCAATTCACTGAGCTTACCCTTGGCTGATTTCCCAGGCCTGAGGTCTGCAAACTTCCCAGGGAAGTCATTTTCCTGAGACTCAACTATGGCAGCTTAGTTGGCAGGCATTGTGCCAGGCACCTTACAAGAGGTTAATTCATTTAAGCTTCATGGTACCCCACTTAGGTAGATGCTACTTTTATCCCCATTTTGGCAGATGGGGAAGCCAAGACACCCAAGTTAAGGAGCTTGCTCCCAATGACACAACTAATAAGGGGTGGGTGTTTAAAAAATATTTGTTGTACCTGGATATGCCTAAAAACATAGACCAACACATAGAAAATGTGCTGTAGTACACATCTGAATTACATTCTTCTGAAATTTTAAATGCTGAACTATGTCTTAAACAAGAGTGTATAAAAGACATCTATGCAGTCTAAATATTCATAATAAAACAATATATCTATCTCATTTAGGTTGAGAAGGAGAACATTACAAGTACTTTGGAAGCAACCCCTCCCTTCCTTGTGTGCCCCTCCCTGATCCTGGCCCCCCACTTCTCCCTACTAGAGGTTGTTATATTTCTAAAATCTGTTTTAATCAATCCTTTGCTTTTCTTTATAGTTTACCCTCCTGCTTATATACTTTATTTTTTAAATTTATTTTTATTTTTAAAATTTTATTTATTTAAATTCAATTAACATTTAGTGTATTATTAGTTTCAGAGGTAGAGTTCAGCGATTCATCAGTTGTATATAACAGCTAGTGCTTGAGACATCATGTGCCCTCCTTAATGCCCATTATACAGTTAACCCAGCAACCCCTACCTCCCTCCAACAAAACCCTGTTTGTTTCCTGGAGTTCAGCCTCTCTTATGGTTTGCTTCCCTCTCTGATTTCATCTTATTTTATTTTCCCCTGCCTTCCCCTATGATCTTCTGTTTCTTAAATTCCACAGATGAGTGAGAACATATGATAGTTGTTTCTTAAATTCCACAGATGAGTGAGAACATATGATAGTTGTCTTTCTCTGATTGACTTACTACACTTAATGTATGTACTTTAAATAATGTATTAGTCAAACCATGTGAAACTGAATATAGATGATTTCACATGATTTAACCCATGCATTTTCAAGGAGGCAATATTATTTCATGGAGGTGAAAACTGGTTCCTGGTTAGGGACAGGCAAAAAAACCACTTAGATAACACAGTGATTAAGAGCCACAATATATGAACAGATGTATCCTGTATCTGTGGAACTAAAATTTCATGGGAGGCTAGAATTTTAAAGAAAATAATCTCTAAAAAGTCTCCTTTGGAAGGAGATAATGAAATATAGGTTGAGAAACACTGTTTTAACATTATTTAGTTTTACCATTTTTTGAACTTTATGTAAATGAGCTTTATGTAAATCCTACGTATGTGTCAGGTATGTGGACATTTGTTTTGGGGGTTCATGCATGCGTGAATGAGCAAATTTTCCTTGCTGTCTACTAGTCCACATGGGACTAGTAAGCCAACATGCCCGTTGGTTTACCCTTTCCCTGTCCAGTAAATGACCATGTGGGTGGTTTTCAGTTTTTTTTTTCTATGACAAACATTCTTCACATGGGTCCCAGTACAATTCTGTTTGCATTTCTCTTGAGCATATACATGAAGGACAAGTGTGCTGTGCCACAGGAGAGCCCCTCTGTTAGATTTCCATCCTTATTAGATGCCAAGTGGGGTTCCAGTGATTGCTCCATTTGAGGTTTCCACTAGCTGTATATGAAAGTTCTTTTTTTTTCTAACTCTTTCTTAACACAGAGATTTTAATTTTTGCTGATTTAGTGAGTGGGAAATTGCGTATCAGTTTTAATGGATGCTTCCTTGAAAACAAAGTTGGACATCTTCTTCCACATTTACTGGCGTTCCTGGCTCTTTTTATAGGAAGCAGCAAGGTTTAGGTTTTAAGCTATTCAGTTGTGTTTTTTCTTTTTGGTTGAGATATATCTATATCTGTATCTATACCTATACCTATATCTATATCTATCTATATCTATATATATACATAGACCCACACATATACATATACACATATCTACACATACATACACATATGTATATATGTACACATACATACGCATACATATATGTGTATATGTATATGTGTGTGTGTGTGTTCTGAGTGCAAGTCATTTTTCAAGTATATGTATTGCACAAATATCTTCCTCCTTCCCCATTTGTTTTTATTTTCTTTATGGTGAATTACAAGACCAGAACTTCTTAATTTTAATGTAGACAATTTCTTTGCCCCTACCAGAGGGTCGGTCGTAAAGATTTGGCTCAGTGTGCCCATTTAAGTTTTACTGGAGTGCTTTCCAGATTGATGGGCAGAGATTTTCACACTCTAGAGGGCTTTCACCGCTCCCGCACCACCTGGCAACGCCTCTGCGAGGCTGGGCAGCGGCTGTGCTGAGAGGGTGAAAGGAGGCCCCTGGGGATCCCTCTCTGTGGCTCCCGCGCGCGGGGCTGCTGCTCAGGCCCATGGCCAGTGTGGCGTGGGCTGGCGCGGCCAGTGTGGGACGGGCATTACGCGACCGGCAGATGGCGCCCGGGCCCGCGCTCCCACAGGCCCCTGGCAGCTGCTGCTTGCTGTGTCATTTTGGGTTCTGCCTCCTGTTTCTGTCTGCAGAATAGGACTGCCCTCAGAGCTTTTATGATGCTTTAAGGTTATAGAGGCAACAGATGGAGATGGGAGTGAACTGCTTCTCTCAGAGCAGCTGGTTTTCTGCAGACCCTACCACTCCCTATTGCCTCATGCCCACCTTGGCTCTCATTTCCTCAACTTGCCAGGCACCTGGAAGCATTTGAGTTTGAGATACCCTTTTTCAGACTTCAGTCCTCTTAGATGGAGAGGAATTCAGGGCTTTGTAAGTCAACCATTGCTTTAAAAAGTTTATCCTGATGATACCTATATAGTTTAGAAAATCTGAAAAATGCATGAAAACAAAAGAAATAGCCTATATTTTCAAATATTTCAAAATTTCAAAAATTTCGCTTTAAAAATAAATAGTGTGAATATTGTTTGTGTCTTCTTCCCCTGTCTTCTTTCTGTGTAGTCTTTTCTTGCAAATGTCATTATACAGAGCATCTACTGTGCCCCCAGTTGGGTTTAAGAATGTGGCCGAGCCCTGGAGGGCTTCCTGGGACTGCAGAGGCTGCAGACAGACCCTGGTTCAGCCCCAGTGTGTGGAGGACCACATGTTGGATCGCATCTGGCTTGTTGCTGGAAGAAGTCTGGTCTTGGTTTCTGTGTCAAGTGGTGCAGGATGGGGCTGTAGATTGTCCCCGCAATCCATCAGGGCCTGGCCCCAGTGGTGGCAGGACCAGGAGTAGCTTGTGTCCCACCACTGGGGTCCCTTTCCTGCCTCTGCGTGGTGCCCTCCTGGTGCCATTGCCCAGGCTTTCCTGTGGGGTGATGGCCATGCGGCATCCAGGAACATTCCCATGTGCCCATGGCGTTCTGGGAGCATGAACCCTGGGACCCGTGCTCTATGTTAGTGATCACCCAAGCCAGGCTCCTGCCTCGACAGTGGACACCCTGGCCCAGGACCTACCACTGCTTGGAGAGCTTTCGTGATTCTTGCGGGTGGCTCCTGGTTCTGCTGACAGGTGGGGTTGAAGGGGTGAGGGGCTGAAATAAAGTAGATCTGTCTCAGCTTCTATCTTTGGCTTTCCAATGGCTACTAAGTTAGTAGCATATACATACTTGTTAAGAGTTTTGGAGACCCCAAGGGCTGTGTGACAGGAGACAGTCGGGAACCTCTGGTTTACATGGTTCTGCCTCTAAAAATTAGGGTGGTCCTCCAGCTGAATGGCTCCTGGTGTATGTGGGTTGGCAGTTCCCTCTGCACAAGAGGACACCAGGAGGCCTGAATACGGGGTTGGGGCGGGGGAGTAGGAGACTCACATGGAGGCCCACAGGTTTCTTGTCCATCAGGCACTGACAGGCAGTGTTTCTTCTCCACAGGGGAATTGGGTTGTGATTTTTATCTATACCTAGCAGTGTCCATAAGCTGAGGAAGGTTGGGTGGGTCTGAGAAACACTGGTGTGTGGATTTGTCTGAGGGTTTGCACAGAGCTGTGCTGACTAGGTGTAGAGCTGGAGAATACCAACCCTACGTAGCTGATGACAGCCCTCTACATTTGGGGGCCCTGTGTCCACAGTGAGAAAAAGCTCAGTCTTCCAGAGGGTGGACATCGGGCTACCTGGAAAGCAGCTAGGCAACATGTGTTAAGTTAAAAGTCATCAACCTTCTGGTTCAGCTATGGTGACAGAATAGAGTGCCATGGATGAAGTTGGGTGCACCAGGAAGGCACCGCTGTCCCTAAAGCAGAGCAAAGTGACTGCCTACCGGCCAGGGAGGGCTGAACAAATTATAGACATCTACGCCTGGAATGTTAGGCAGCCAGGAAAGAGACTGAAGGAAGGCTGGGGCCAAAGATTCCAAAGGGATTTGTAGAGGATATTGAGTGAGAAAATCAAGATGCACAATGTGTGAAACAAGATCCCACTTTGTGAAGCCAACTAACCCAAACTCGCTATGTACACGTATGTATAGATACACATTTGTATTAATATGCATATATATGCTTATTTTCAAGGAAAGATAGATGTTTTGACAGAATGGAAGCTGTGTTTACCATACGAAGAAGGAAGAATGGGATTACAAGTAGTTCTTTGCAAATGTAGTGGCATAAAGCAACCATGTATTATGCTCAGGGAGTCCGTGGGGTCAGGCCCCCGGAGGGACTCAGCCAGGCAGTTTCACTTGGTATCTGATGTCAGTGGGGGCCCACGTCATCTGAGGGCTTGTGGATGGAGCATGCACATTCTGAGGTGGTGCACACAGAGGGCTGGCAGCGTGGTGCTGGCTGCTGGCTATGGGCTTTGGCTGCTTTCTAAGTGGGCTCATCGGTGGGACTATTTGAGTGTCTTTCTGGCAACATCTAAGGCAGCCCCAGATGAACTGCTGTAGCACTGAAGCAGATAATCGTGAGTGAATGAGTGTGGCTGCGTTCCAGTGAAGTGCATTTACAAAAACAGGCTGAGAGCCAGATTTGGTCCCTGGGCCAGAGTTGGCTGACACATGGCCTTGAGGGCCTGCTTAATATTTTGCTTTTCCTCTGAGAGCCCCTGGAGGGTCCTGAGCTGAGAAATCACCTGGCATGGCTCAGTTTTGACAGAGCTGCTCTGGCTGTTGTGTGGAGGACACATGGAGGGTCTAGGAGGGTAGCCAGAGCCCAGGGAGGAGGCTGGTAACATGACCTGGGGGACAGGGGTGCTGGTCTAGGGGCTGAGAGGGATTATATGAGCTTTCAAGCTAGATACAGATTGATTGATTGAATGATTCACTTAGAGAGAAACACCAATCAAGATGCTTCATTAGCCCTTGGCCCTGCATGGCTGTCCTGAGCCTGGGGTCAAGGAGCCCTGCAGTGGGAGTGGGGTGAAGGTTGCATTGACCACTCTGAAGTGATGGGGCAGCCGTGGCTGGAGATGGAGTGAGCGCCTTTCATAGGCATGGAGGCCAGTTCTATCCAAAAGGGAGGCCAAGTATGTGTGTGGGTCGCCGGGGCCAGGAGGCCTGAGCACTGAGGGCTGGCCTCCCAGGAAGCTGCCTGTGGTTTTCAGTTGAGTACGTGGAAATATGTAAGGGCCAGGAAGCAGGGTGGCCCTCTGGAGTGAGGTGGGAGGGCTCTCTAGCTTCCACAGGCCACAGATGGCGTTCCCTGACCCTTGGGCACTTCTCTGTAAAAACAAATATGTAAACACGGAAGTAAAAATGTTGTAGGTTTTTAGATTCAAGCTGGTGACTCACATTCTACAACTGTTGGTTAGTGTTCTGTTTCAGTAAAACTGCAGATCCAGCATTTTCCCCCAACTTCTGAAAATGTCCTCATGTGTATAAAGTTAGAAAAGTGCAAAAAAATAGTTAAACTAATACCCATACACCCACTACCTAGATCCAACACTTAGCTTTTGTGCCCAGGGTGCACTGGAAACCTGACATTTGCCCTGCTATGAATCTTTCCTTCTCTGGCTGGCTTTGAGTCTCTGCCAAAAGGTGTGTGATGGTGGCTCCCTTGCATAGCAAACTCTGAGTAAATCACCTTTGCCTGTTATTTGGGTGGTCTTTGTTTATTTCCACAAAGGAATTGCAACTTCTTTCTGGGTGAAAACTATTAAGCGAATCTACCTTCTTCTTCTTCTTTTTTTTCCCTTAAGATTGTATTTATTTATTTGACAAAAAGAGAGAGATGACAAGTAGGCAGAGAGGCAGGCAGATAGAGAGGGAGAAGCAGGTTCTCCACTGAGCAGAGAGCCTGATGCGGGGCTCAATCCCAGGACCCTGAGATCATGACTGAAGTCATGAGAAGGTAAGAGGCTTAACCCACTTAAGGCAGAGGCTTAACCCCCTGAGCCACTCAGGTGCCCCATGAATCTACCTTCTAAAACCAGAGAAGGGACACTTGGGTGGCTCAGTTGGTTAAGTGTCGCCTTCAGCTCAGGTCATGATCCTGAGATGGAGCCCTGCATGGACGGGGGGGGGGGTGTCCTTGCTCAGCGGGATGCCTGCTTCTCCCTGTGCCTGAACCTCCTCCTGCTTGTGCTCACTGCTTGTGCTCTGTCAAATAAATAAATAAAACCTTAAAAAAATAAATAAAACCACAGAAGAAATGATGGTCCCCAAATTGGACCAAGAGGTTTCGGAGATGAACAGATGTTATGAGTGGAGTGGAGGAAGAGGGGCATGGTTTGGGGCTCGCAGTGCTGGAAGTTGCTGGGCCAGTGCAGCTGAGCTCTGTTCTTCATTTGCCTGCACCCCAGCCCCATGTCAATGTCCAGAGCAAACCTCAGGTGGTTGTGGGCACTGTCTCAATCTGCTCAGGCCACCAGAACAAATACCCAGACCAGGCAGCTTAAACAACAGAAATTTGTTGCTTCCATTCTGGAGGCTGAAAATCCAAGATCAAGTGTTGGCAGGGTTTCTTCTGAGGCCTCTTTCCTTGGTTTGTAGATGGCCACCTTCTGACTGTATTCCCATTTGGTCTTTTCTCTGTGGTCACACATCCCTGGTGTCATCTCTTCTTCTTCTGTTTGAGATAGGGAGAGGCAGCAGGAGCAGAGAGAGAAAGAGGGAAAGAGAGACAGAGAATCTTTTTTTTTTTTAAAATTTTATTTATTTATCAGAGAGAGAGAGGGGAAGAGAGCAAGCACAGGCAGAGGCAGAGGGAGAAGCAGGCTCCCTGCTGAGCAAGGAGCCCGATGTGGGACTCGATCCCAGGATGCTGGGATCATGGCCTGAGCCGAATGCAGCTGCTTAACCAACTGAGCCACCCAGGCGTCCCGAGGCAGAGAATCTTAAGCAGGCTCCACATCCAGCACAGAGCCCGATGCAGGGCTCAGTTTCAGAACCCTGAGATCATGGCCTGAGCCAAAATCAAGAGTCAGATGTTTAACCAACTAAGCCACCCAGGCAACCTGTGTCACCTTCTCTTTCTACAAGGACATCAGCCCTACTGGATAAGGTCACCCTTATGACCTCATTTAAACTTAAATTACCTCTGTGAAGGCCTATTCCCAAATACAGTCACTTGGGATTTAAGGTTTCAACACATGGATTTGGGGGACACATAATTCAGTCTATAACAGGTACCAACAGTGGAGAGCTGCCTCCTGTTACAGGTGAGGCTTGAGGATACCTGCCCCAGAGTATCCATGAGCAATCCTGTTCTGAGGAATCACCACTCAGTATTCTCTACCACACCCTTGTTAACAGGTTGTCCCACTGCCTTGAGTGGCCACTCTCTCTCTCTGGTCCTGAATGGAGGTGACTTGATAGAACATGTGTTCTCATTTTAAGTTCATAGTTGGCTTCCTGGTGACAGTGAGCCCTGAGCTGTGTGCATATTTGTGGGGACACAAGTCTGTGCCTTTTGCATTTTCCAGGGAGAACAGCTTTCATTTGATTCTCTCAGTCTAAAAAATGATAGAGAAAATTGTTCCAGGAGCCAGGGGTATGGGCCTAGATGTGGTGGCCCCACGCAAAGCTCTAAAGGGAGCACGGCTGTGCACAGAGTCCATCAGTATGCTGAACAGAATCCCTCCTTGCCCGTGGCACAGAGATGTCAGGAGCATGCCTGTATGTAACACGCAAGGCCCTTCGAAGTCCACCATCCATCTTATTTTGTCCTCCCAACAATCTGGGCACCAGGCAGGTAGATATTATTTCTAACAGACTCCTAGTTCAGAGGAGGAAACTAAGGTTCACATAATCGGCCCAGAGTCATTCCTCTGGGAGCCAAGACCTGGTTCCTGACCTGGGTGCTCCACTGCTCCCCACTACATATACTCTCTAAATAAACTACTTCATTTGGCCAGCTGGGAATTTTTGCCTGTATTTCAAGGCACATGTTAGAACTTATGGTTTCAGTTCTACTTCATATAACTAGTGAAGTATTGTTCCATTTCTCATCAGAGGCCAAAGTTCAGCTGTCTAGATCATAATGCTTACACTTTCAAGCCAAGAATAGAGTATGGATTTCAAGCACCAATTCTCAACCTTGACAGCCCATGGAGGCACCCCTGGGGAAACTACATCCTGTTTGAAAAATAGGGTACCTGGGCCTCCCACTCAGGCCCACACTGAATCACATGATCTTAGCCAAAAGGCTGAGAAGCGATAGGCCCACACTGAATCATGGGCGTTCCCACTTTTATGAGCTTACTGTGTGACTGTGATGGATGATGAGCATGAAGACTTGCTGATTTAGAGAAATTTTGAAGCTACAGTGAAAACAGAAGAATAATCAGTGAATCTGCTAATTGATCTTTCTTTATATATCGGTTATGATTAAGTTCAGTTATGAGGAACAAAATCCTAAGGCATAGAGGCTTTTACAAGATAGAAGCACATTTTTGTCTCATTTTAAAAAGTCTGGAAGTAGACAGTTTTACGGCTAGTGTGGTGTCCTTACGATGATGTCTCAGGCTCCTGTTATCATGTGGCTTCCATTCCTAAGACCACCTCATTGTCTAATATGGATGCTGGTGCATCAACCATTATGTATGTCCTCCAAGCAGCAGGATAGGAGAAAGGAAGGTAAAGAACATGCCCATTCCTTTTAAAGAAGCTTCCTGGAAGTATTACATAGCATTCATGCTTACATTTATTTGGACAAAAAGACCCAAAATACTAATCGAAATTAAAACTGAGAACTTCTGTTCATCAAAAGAGTGCATGCAGAGAATAAACAGCCAAGCCAAAGACTGGGAGAAGACATTCATGACACATACATCTGACAAAGGATTTCTATCAAGAATATATAGGGGTGCCTGGGTGGCTCAGTGGGTTAAAGCCTCTGCCTTTGGCTCAGGTCATGGTCTCAGGGTCCTGGGATCGAGTCCCGCATCAGGCTCTCTGCTTGGCAGGGAGCCTGCCTCCTCCTCTCTCTCTGCCTACCTCTCTGCCTACTTGTGATCTCTCTCTGTGTCAAATAAACAAATAAAATCTTAATATATATATATATATGTATATATATATATATATATATATATATATATATATATGTCCTATAAATTAATAAGAAAAAGATAACCCAATTTTAAAAAATGAGCGAAAGACATTTCAGAAAAGAAGATACCCAGATGGCCATAAGTATATGAAAGGATACTTCACATCATCAGTTATCTGGGTAATAAAAATTAAAAACTGCCTGAGATGCCCTTACTTAACAAGTCGAATGACTAAAATGGAAGAGATTGATGAACAAATTTTGCCTGGGATGGGAAACAGATATCCACTGCCTGTGATGGTAAATCAGTTCGAACACTTCGAAACAGTGCAAATTTGTTATAAAGTTAAAATATACTTTGATATGGCCCAGAAACTCCACTCTTTAGTATTTACCCAAGAGAAATTAAAACATAAACAATTTAATAACAACTATTTTATAAACAGCTAAAAATTTGAAACAGCCCAATGTCCAACAATAGGAGAGTGGATAAACAAGTTATAGAACGTTCATATATCACAGATATAAAAAAGAACAAAAGTCCTTTGCTGTGGGCCATGCTTTTTTGGGTCATCAGGCCCAGCTTTTAGCACAATTCAAAGGCTCTGGGCCTGGCCTGGCATCTTGTAGCAACATCTTGGTGGGTATAGTTGGGAGTAGAGGGAGCTCAGAGCTCGAGAGGGCTCAGCCTGCCATAACCAGCACCATCTCCTCCTGGGACTGGACTCAACTGACCAGAGTCTGCAAAGAGTTGTATGTAACACATATGACATATAACGTATAGCATGCAACATACATAACATGTAACACATATGGTATAAAATATGCATAGCACATAACACATAGCATGTACACATGTATAATATTACAATGTGTAGTTACAATGTGTAATACACAATTACAATGTGTAACAGAGCATATAGTATGTAGAGCAAACGATACATAAGAGGGTACATGTTATATGCTATACACATATATAACACGCATCCTATATAATACACATAGCATACAACATACATAGCATGTGATGCATACTACGCATACATTTATAGCACATAATGTACATTGCACCTAACATGTATGCATGTAACACCCAGCACATCATATGCACAGCCTGTAACATACATAGCATATAACACATAGCGTATAACACATAGAACATGTACCAGATCTAGCATGAAACGTGCATAGCATAAGCCCTGTGACTGTGGTTTGTCCCTCCATGAGGGACTTCTGCCCTGGATGGGCTGGCTGGAGAGTAGCTTTTTCTAGCAGGCAGAACCAGGCTTGTTTTACCCCGCTTGTTACCCTCTACCTGAGATAGCGGCCTGAATAACCTGTGATAGAGAGACATCTTTTAAAATGCAGCTATGAGCAGAATGGCTGCACAGGCTCTTTCTAAATGATCACCTGAAGGTAAGTGTTGGCAGCACCAGACTTCTTGCAGGCCTGACCCCCAGGCTAAGTGAGTGAGATGGGCTGGCTTTCTTCTCCTTCACCCCGCTGGGGCCCCATCAAGGGAGAAGCAACAAGGAAAGAGGGTTTCCGGCAGCTGCCCTGGAATCAGGGTATATAGGTTTGTGTTCCCCAGAAACGGACCTGGATCAGTGATTCAACTACCAGCAATGGATCCAGGAGGTGATCCCAGGAAACTCCAGTAAGTGAATGAGGAAATGAAGAGGCACTTAAAAGTCCCTGCCCCTGGGACCCCAGGACATCTATCCTTTCCATCTCCAGCTATAGACACCATGTCACAGGCAAGTAGCAGCTGCTGGCTCCTTACTTCTGAAATCGAATCTGACCCTCCTTTTACAGCAGAAACACAGGCTTACTGAAATAAGAGTTTGCCCCAAAGCTGCTAAGTGGAGGAGCTGGAGGTCCAATTTCTACATTGGTTACTAGGCCAGGAAGCTGTGAGTATGAAAGGGGGGTGTGTAGGATGGTCTGAAGGCAGTGGGGCACACTCCCAGAGCCCCTTCCTTCCTGATCTGCATCCCATCTGGATGAGAGCAGAGGTGAGACTGTGGCATGAACCCTCACACTCCACAACCTGACTCAGTGCCTTCCCCTCACTCCATCCTGTCTGATGAGGCCCTACAGCCCCACTGTGGCCCAGCCCTGAAGGGAGGCCAAGCTCCCGAAGGAGAAGCTGGCTGCATAGAGCTCACAGTGTGGCCTTCCAAGGAGCAGGTCCCTTAAAGGAGCTGAAACAAGAACCAGGGGAAATGACAGTGGTGGTTTGGCTCTTGCCAGGTCCTCAGACAGATGGTGCTGGCCTTGTGAGGACTGTCAGTCCTCCCTCTGGCGGGGGAGTCAGAAACAGCATGTCCGGAGGATGGGGCCAGAGGCCAGGCTAATCCAGCTGATGCTTGCTGTGGGTGTCCTGCTGAGTTGGCATTTGTTGGCAGAGGGGAGCAGCAAGGGCTTGATAGGGTCACTGTTTTGTTCTCACCCTGACTTTCTCCATGTGCCTGAGGTCTATCTGCACAGAGCCTCCCTTAAGTTGATTGAAGGAAATGTTGATGCCACTCCTAGATTAAGAACCACATCCAAAGGCAGCTTAGCTGAAATAAAACTTCTGGATAGGAAACTACTGTTTCCAGAAATATGGAGCAGACATACTTTTCCCCATTCCTCCTTCCAAGTAGAATTAAAAACCCTAAATATTTTATAGAGACAGAGATATTGTTTATAGAACATCTATCTATCTATGATTTATATCATCTATCAATCTACATCATCTATCTTAAAAAAAAAAAGATTTATTTAGGGGCACCTCTTTGGCTCAGTCAGTTAAGCTGCTGCCTTCTGCTCAGGTCATGATCCCAGGGTCCTGGGATTGAGCCCCACATTGGCTTCCTGCTCAGCAGGATACTGCTTTTCCCTCTCCCTCTGACTGCCACTCTGCCTACTTGTGCTCCTCTCTCTCTCTGTCAAATAAATAAAAACTTAAAAAAAAGATTATTTGAGGGAGGGAGGGAGGGAGGGAGAGGGAGAGAGAGAGAGAGAGAGAGAAAGAATGCATGAGTAGGGGTAGGAGGGTCCTGCGGCAAAGGAACAGAGAGAATCCCAAGTAGACTCTCTGCTGAGTGGGGAGCCTGATGCCAAGCTTGATCTCATGACCCTGAGATCAGGCCCGAGCCAAAATCAAGAGGCACCCAGTCACACACCATTGTCTGTCTGTCTGTCTATCTATCTATCATAATCTATCTATAATATCCAGACCCTGACAGTAGAGAAAAGAAGATGGACCAACTAGGGATCTTGAGACCTAAGGAATGAAATGGTAGTGAGTCCCTAGGTTTTCTTTTTGCCTCTTGTGTCCCCAGAATTGGGTCAGAAACAGCCAGCAACCCAGAAAGGCCAATGGGCATGGACAACAAGTTTCTTAGCCAAAAGACCAGCAGTAAAGGAGCAGCCCAGAAAAACAGAAAACTCAGGCATTTGCCACTCTACTCTAGTCAAGCACAACAGGAAAATCTGTGCCCCCAAGTCTGCCTATAATGGCAAAGGCCAAATGAGGATGCTAGACTATATCAAGCCCCAACATCCCTACTAGAGTGGAGTCAGTTAAGGCCAAGTATGGACTTTTATCACCATTGGCTGGTAAAAGCCCCCCATGAGTGTCAGTAATGAGGATCCCCCAAATCAGGTGTTAAGAGAGGTCAAATGGGGAAACTGAATTTCTACCTACACCTGGCAGTAACAAGGCAGCACCCCTTATTTCCCTGCTAGCACAGTGTTCATGAAAATCAGCTAAAACAGAAAGTTAAAATAAGGTCCAGAATTTTATAATATAAAAATGTCCAGTTTTCAGTAGAAAAATCACTCATCAAACCAAGAACCAGGCATGTCTTAAGCTTCATGAAGAAAGATGATTAGTAGATGGCAACACCAAGATGACAGAGATATTAGAATTACTTGACAAGATTTTTAAAGCAACTATGACAAAAACGTTCCAGTGAACAGTTATGAAAACTCTTGAAAGACATTAAAAAACAAAGTCTTAACAAAGAACACAAGATATAAAGAAGAACCAAGTGGAAAATTCAGAATTGAAGATACAATAACTGAAATACAGAGCTCAATGGGTGGGCTCAGTATCAGAATAGAAGAGACAGAGGAAAGAATCAGTGAACAGGAAGACAGACAATAGAAATGATGCAATCTGAACAACAGAGAGAAAAAGCACACTGGTGGGGAAAAAAAAAGAACAGAGGCTCAGAGCCTCAGGATGTAAGGGACTATAACAGAGGATCTTACTTTAATGTCATTTGAGTCCTGGAAGGAGAGAAAAAAGAAGATGGGGCCCACTGAAGACTTGAAGAAATAATGGCTATAAAACCCTGCAAATTTGTCAAGGGACCTAAATCTGCAGATTCCAGAAGCTGAATGAATGTCCAAGAGGATAGCACAAGCAAATTGATGCCAAGAGGCACCATCATTAAAAATTTTTAAAACTAAAGACAGAGGGAAAAAAAAATCTTAAAAGTATCCAGAAAGAAAAATTACGTATAGGGAAAGAAACTGTTCGAATGACAGTGAGTTTCTCATCAGGAGCTACAGAGGCCCAGAGGAAGTGTTATAGTATTTTTCAAGTGCAAAGAGAAAAGAGCTATCTGCTTGGAATCCTATACCCTGCAAAAACATCTTTTAAGAATGAAGGGAAAATCAAGACTTGGTAGGGAGGGTCTGGGTGGCTCAGTCAGTTAAGCATCTTCCTTCAGCTCAGGTCATGATCTGGGGGTCCTGGGATCAAGTCCTGCATCAGGCTCCTTGCTCAGTGGGGAGTCTGCTTCTCCCTCTCCCTCTGCCGCTATCCCCTGCTTATGCTGGGGGTGGGGTGGGGTGGTCAGGATTACTCTCTGATTACTCAGCAAAATGATGTGAAACAGGTGTTTGCAAAGTCGCACACTCCTGAGCTCTACATCTCAGCCTAGGAGACTCTGGCTCAGACTGTTGGCAGGTGTCCCCTCCTGTTTCAGGGTCCTAGAGACTGAGTGGTAGTTCGAGTGTCTGCTTTTACCTCACATGCAGGCTTTTTACCATCATCATTTCATATTGAAAAACATAAAACTGTACAGAAAAATACAAAGCATAACATGACAAACACTCATGTACCCAGAAATGACAGTTGCTGTTCCTCTGACTTGTTTTCACCCTAAAATATGTAAAATGTTCTAGATGAAGTTGAAGTTCCCATATCCTTCCACCCTCTCCTTGTTCTGTGAACTCTGAGAAAATCACTGTCGTGAATTTACCTCTTATCTTTCATTTTGCTTTAGTTTTAATTTTTGTCCATCTGTGTTTTGATCAGGTAGTTTATTCATGTTTTCAATATTCAGAACGTACAAAGGGACACCCAGGAAAGAGCCCTCCCCCATCCCCTCAGCATGTGTATGAGCCAAGAGTTGCAGGTGGGCAGTCTTAAAGCAGTACATCCAGTTGCTGGAATGGAGGTGTTGTCACTTGGGCTGCAGCCTTCAGCTGTGTTGCCTTTGCAGAAATACCAACTTTAGTGGCCATGCCAGGCAGCCCATTGTTGTTAGGATAGGTTTATTAAGAATGACAGAAGCTCTAAGCAGCACCTTAAGCAAGGTACATGTTTATTTCTCTCTTACATGTCTTGAGGTAGGCAAAGCTGGGAAGGTGGTCCCACAATTATCAGGGACCTATCCTATTGCTCAATCGTCCTCAGCATGAGGCTTCTACTTCATGGTCCAAAATGGCTGCTTCACCTCCAGCCATCACATCCTTATTCTAGCCATTAGGTATGAGTCAGGAAGGAAGAAAGGTCCACTTTTCCTCTTTCAGGACTGTGTCCTGAAGCTACAAGTGTCATCTCTTGCACACTGTTGGCCAGAGTTTAGTGGTGTAGCCACATCTCATTGGGAGGGGTTGGGGAGCATAGCCCCTGGCTGGCTCTGGTCCCATTGATCCGTGAAGGTTCTATTGCTATGGAAAGAGGAGAGGACAGGTATCAAGGGACAGCTGGCAGGCTCCCCTGTGATGCCCCGAGTTTAAAATCCTTTGAAGTGGACAAATCACTTCCTTCATGAAGTGCCAACTGCAAACAGGCTGGGACTCCAGGCCACTTCCCTAGTGACACCTCTCAATGTGCTCAGCAAGAACAATGTGATTGAGGCAGGCAGGTCTTGGTTACTCTGGAAGCGTTGTGTCCTGGAAGCCCTTCTTGCCAGAGCCACTCAGAGGAGCCCTTGTGTGTGCAGCCTTGTCACTCAGCTTGGCACTCCCTGGAGATGGCAGTGTAGAACTGCTAAGCTAGAATGTTGGGCCCCTCACAAACAATGCTGTGCGGAGCTTCCAGGACCCTGAATCCGGCCTCGTGGCTCCTGGGGAAGGGCGGGCACCATGGAGAACAAAACAGCACAGCCGAGCCCCAGCCACAGGGCTCCAGGCTGTCTCCCTCGAGTCTTGGAGAGGCTGCATCTTGAATGCTTGGCTTTATGTTTGAAAAAGAAAAGTGGCTTCTTTCCCTAGGCTTCCTTTCACAGAGAAGTCTCCAGGGTTCTGAGGAGCTATAGAGCGGGGCAGGAGGATGGGGCTGGTGAGGACAAGCCCATCAGAAGGGAGGGTGGGAAGCTGCTGGGGGCCCTGGAGGTGGGGAACGACTCTGGAGGAGAGGAAGGGGAAGGTACCCTGGGGCTCTGGGCTCTGTATCCATGGCCTTGGCCAGGGCCAGGCACTGGAAACAACATGAATGGGCCAAGAGTGGGGCAGAAAGAGGGACCATCCCCGGAATGTTTGGGACCTTAGCACTGTGCAGTTACAGGACAGGGCTGCTGCAGCAGAATAGAAATGGCAGTGTGGCAAACGTGGATGGAAAGCAGGCCTCCTGTGGCTGGTGGGAGGTTAAAAACCTGTGTCTGTCTGTGAGGGTGGGGATTCCTGCAGCATGGGGAGGGGGTGAAGAGAGGGGCGGCTGCCCCAGGAGAGTTGAGGTGGAGGCTCATTCGCAGATTATCAGAGGGGACAGACTGGCTCTCAGGGGGGATCTTTGTGCCTCCCGCACGACATGAGCTTAGACCCTGAGTCCTCACTGTCCTGGATACCCTGCAGTGGAGCTGGTGAGGACAGAGGCTGATGGCCCTTTTGACAAGGTGGCTGGGGAGTCAGTGGAGGAGGGAGGACCTGTGTGAGCACCCTGCCCCCATCCCTGGAGGATAGGAGTGTCCCCTGGGCCCCGATGTCACCCACAGAGGAGGGAAAGTAGAGGAGGACAGGGGGAACCTTAACACACCGTTTCTAACCAGTAGAGACCATCAACTTGAACAAAATTAAAAAAAAAAAATTAAACCCATGTTAGAGGGAATGGAGACTTGAAGAAGTCAGGATGTGAACAGTTTCTTTACAGAGCCTGTTTTGGGGCACGTTTGGGCAGTGCCATGTAAATTCCTCTCCTGGGCAGGCCCAGGAGACTGGTTCCTGTCTGAAGCCTAGAGCCACAGCCAAGGAGTCCCCAGGACTGGGTGGGCTGTGCTGGAAATGGAGGGAAAGGAGAGGTCCAGCCGGTGTGGAGCCTGGAAAGGCAGGAAGAGATGGCAGTCTGGGGGACCCACCCAACTTCTAGGAATGGTAAACAAGATGGAGCTGACCAGGTGGGGATGGATGGGGTGGGTGGGCAGGGGACCTGGA
This sequence comes from Mustela lutreola, assembly GCF_030435805.1. Classification (NCBI taxonomy): domain Eukaryota; kingdom Metazoa; phylum Chordata; class Mammalia; order Carnivora; family Mustelidae; genus Mustela; species Mustela lutreola. Next base: position 96,905,388 of record NC_081292.1, read on the forward strand.
AAATTGTCACAGTCCTTTGAGGAAAAAAAAGGGAAAGGAGAAAACAGGTCTTAGGTGTGCCTACAGGCTGGAGCCCTTGTGGCTTTGCTCTATGGAGGGCGGCATGGAGAGTGTGATCAAGCTGGTGGTGGGAAGGGTCAGGAGTCTGCACCCTCCCCAGTGGCATGTTCTGGGTCAGAGCTGGAGCTGGAGATAAGGGCCCAGTCTGAGATGTGCCCTGCCCGAGTCTGGCTTTTCCTCTGGAAGCAACCTTCCCATTGCGTGGAGAGGGGCTGAGGGCAGGTCAGTGGTCCAGCTGGAATCCAAACCCTGATCTGACAACAGGCTGTAGGTTTCTCCGCCGCCACAGCAGGGAGAAGAGCCAAGACCAGCTCCTTGTAGCAGGGGGTCTCCTGGGCCATGGCAGTGAAACACTTCCAGCTAGGTCTTGTCAAGAGGGCTGGGTGCCCACCCCAGTGCACTAGGGCAAGAGCTTGTGGTGGGGAGTGGGCTGGTCAGTGAGAAGGGGATGCAGGGCAAAGGGTCCCCAAGACATCGATGTACATGGGCTTCCTCTGGAGGCCTCCTAGGCTTGGAGGTCCCTGAGACCAGTGTGTACTCCCAGGAGGGGACTGTGGGCTGCCATTCCCATGGTGTTGTATTGACCTTTGGCCCCCAGGGAGCCTGTGTATTCTGGGCTGGGAGCATGCGGGGTGGAGGACGGACTCCTTCCTGTGCCATTGTAAAGGGGACGATGCCCAGGTGGGGTGAGTAGGGACAACTTTTCTCCAGGAAGAGAATTGGAGCTACACAGAGCACCGTGTGAGGACAAGTGACTGGTAGAAGGTTTTTGGGGTGAGGATCCAGGGAAACCAAGTTAGTAGCAGGCCTGCCCCAGAAAGTGGCAGTTGTTGGTCCCTGTAGGAGTGTTGGGAGTGAAGAGGGGACAGCAGGGAAAGCAGATGTGGGCTGGATGGGGCTGAGTGGCCACTGGCCATGATGAGGAAGGGTGCTGGTCCAAATCCAGAGATCAGAGGAGCTCGCTCAGCAGTGAGGGAGGGGCGGGGTCCACAGTGGGTAGATGCTGTCTACTTGCTGCGTCACACAGGGGAGGCTACTGCTGTGTACAGGGAGGGCGTAAGGGGCTGGGCAGGACCTAGGAGCCTCCCCAGCTTCAGGGTCAGGAAGGCTTAAGAGGGGTCTCCAACTTTATTTTTATGTATTCTTTCTTTTTTTCACACACAGAGAGAGAGATAGCAGTGCTAGGGGGGTGGAGGGAGAGGGGCAAAGGGAGAGGAGGACAGAAGGGATCTTAAGCAGACTCCAAGCAAGCCCCACTAGGGCCTTGATCCCACGACCCTGAGATCATGACCTGAGCTGAAATCAGAAGTCGGATTCTTAACCAACTGAGCCACCCAGGCACCCCAAGGGGCCTCTAACATAAACAGAAGTAGGAAGATGAAAACTTTTTTCTTCACGGGAAGGTATTCTCGGGACTGACTCTGTCTTTGTCTCTCATCAGGACCCTGGTCCTGGAGCGCAGTGGCACCGCCAGGAAATGGAGGTCACTTCCATCCTGTGTTCCCTGATGGGCAAATCAAGCCACAGGCTCCAGATGAAGTGTTCAGAGAAGGCCAAAGCTGGGGGCAAGGGTGTGGGGGCCACGGGTTTTGGGGGTACGGGGGTATGGCATGCCACACGTCTTTCCACACTGGGGTTCCACTGGAAGGGCTCTCTTGTAGGACTCTGTTACTAAAAAGAGATGCTCTCTCACAGATTCAGATGGTCAAGAACGCTCTGTTTGGATCTGAAGGTTGGGGTTTTAAGGCTCAGCTGTGTCTGTCCCTCACCCTCTCCCCTACATGGGACATTTCTAGCAACGAGGCAGCGGCCACCTTTGTGTCCTGGGACTGCTGTCGGAATCAGCGGTGATCCCCGTCTCCTGGGTTTCTGTTCCACCCCTCAGCTGCTCAGGGGCTCCTCTCTGGGGCCAGGGAAGCCTCAGCTACCCTGCCCTTCCCCCTCATCCCTCCCTCTACTTGGACAGGATGGAGGGAGAGTGTCCAGATACAGAATCTGGGAGGCGGGGGGAAGGCCTTGAGGTCTGAACGACAACCTCCAACATGGCTTTCCGAGAGTCTTGTAGGGGAAGTCACTGGGAACCGACAGCCTGCTGGGTCTTCCAAGACCCTCGCGGAAATGCAAAGTTGGTGCACTCCGGCCCCTGGACCTAGCACCATCCAGTGACAGCTAGCTCCCTGTTCTGAGCAGAACAGATCCAGTTCCCTGAAGAAAAGGCAGTGAGCTGCTTTTTACCAGCCCTGTAGTCACATCAAGACCCAGAAGTTAAGCACGGGCTCTCCCTCCCTGTCTCATCAGAACTAAAATCCATCAGTTAGTGGCCAGAACAATCTCCCCCATGTGGCATTTGTGCCCCAATGTTTGACAGTATCTGATCATGAGAAAACCACCTGGCTTATGCAGATGTTTATTAAGAGACAACTGGTCTATGTTAAAATGTCAGCGCTAAGAAAGGAAAAAGTGGGTGGTGCAGGGTGGGACAGCGCGGGGGAAAGGAGATGGGAGCGGCGGGACAGCACAGCCCTTGGCTCAGCAGTCTGGCCTGAAGATATTGTGGGGGCAATGGGGAGCTGTAGAAATGGACTGTACATTAGCTGATTTTAGTGAATTTATGTTAAATTTGGGGAGATGATAATGGGTTGAGTTTTATAGCAGAATGTCATTTCTTAGGAGCTATAGTGTGCTGTGGTTAGAAGTATTCTGAGGATTGCAACTTATTTTCAAATATTTCAGAAAATTGTGCGTCTGAATGTATGTAAGAGTGTGGACACCTATGTCTGGGCTCATGTGTGCCCATGTGTACACAGAGCAAGTGTGAGTGCAGGACAGTGAAAAAGGACAGAATGTTAATTAAAGCAAATCTAGGCTCAGGGTTGGTGTTCTTTTGCTTTGTCGTTTGTGATCTTTCCAAATTAAAAGTTGAGAAAGAGGTCACCGAGAAGCACATGGTGTCTGGTTCCTCAGCCTGACTTTGAGCTGGGGTCCTGTTTTCAGATGCGGCTGTGGACTATTACCAAATTGAGCTTTGGGGTGAGGACAGCTGCCTTTCACAAAGCATTGTGTAAGTGGAAAAGTGCATGAATGCCTCCTTCGGGGTCTGCCTACTCCCGAGGGAGGCCCCCGCCACCGCTTCCATCCCTCTGCTCAGATGCTCCCTTTGAAAATCAAACCCTGAAGGTCTGGCCACACGATGCTGAACGGATGGCTGTCACCACAGACCACAGCACACCCACACTCCTTGTCAAGGGTTTATTTCATCTGCTAACATTCATTCTTGACCTAGACAAAAACAATTAGATGATTATGACTTGCTTTTCCATCACCAACTTGTCTTATATGAATAACCAAAAGATTTCTTCTCAACATTTTTTTTTTTTTTTTAATAAGAAGCTATAAATAAATAAAGCTTTAAATGCTCCTGGGTTCAAGTTAAACACTTCCAGTTCCCATCAAGGTCACAGACTCATTGCTCGGACAGTTCTGCCGTCCCTAGTTCCTCCTCCGGGAGGGTATGTTGCAGGTCTGTGTGGGGAGTGGGCTGTTTGCTCACTGCGTGCTGCCTCTGTCCTTGTGGCCCTAGGCAGAGCCCCTGGGTGAGTTGCCCCTTCTGTGGAGCCCCAGCAGGTGACAGCATCGGTTGAGATGCTGCAGGCACGAGGAACCTTCACCTCCACAGAGGTAGCCTGAGTGGAGGTGCTGGACTGGAGGCCCGAAGGGCCTAGGGGCACTGGCAGCTGCTGCTGTCTCTGGGCACCTCAGCCTGAGTGCTGGCCCCGGATGGGACCGGTTTCCAGATGCAGCAAAGAAACCAAGGAGAGACCCGTGTTTCTGTGTGAATTGGGACAACGGATCATAAGTTAAAACATTCCAATATGTACAGAACAGATCCTACACCCAAGCCTGCACACACAGGAAACCCACCTTGAGGAGGGCCAGGTGCCCAGGGACTGGGGCAGAACACGGCCGAGCTTTCCATGTATGCCCTGAAAATGACCACCTCCCGATGGAGGCCACAGAAAGCCCCCAGCACCTGACATGCTTGTGCGAGACCCCCGAGTTCTCATGAACATGTCCCACCCTCCTCCCTGGAGCATGCCCATCTCAAAGGATGAGTGTTGGAATGGATCCCCCATGCTGACCTTCACTACCCCAAGAGAACCACTGTATCTCCTGGATGCTCGCCTGCTCAGCATGATGCACCCACTCTGGCGGTGGTCCCAGGCTGTGTGAGCATGGTGCCTATTCCAGGCTGCGGACCACTGCCCTGGGACTACAAGATGAAGTCGTCGTTGTAGGAAGCAGGAGGTATGGTCACCATCCCACCGCAGGCAGGCAAAGATCAGAGGCTGCTTCCTCTTGGTGGCTACCTCATTTGACAACACATTAGCATTTCTTGTGCTATAGAAGGTTCCCTGCTTCCACACCTCTCTGGTGGGACAGTTGTGATGGCTGAAGACAACTTGGGGCAGGGAGGAAGGCCCCTGGTAGAATCTGCCCGTGAGGCTGCCGCCCTCCAACATGCCAGCCCTGGCCCTCACCACCCTTGTGCCTGCAGGCACGTGTGGGTCCTCTCCTGGAGAGACAGGGCACTCAACCACCTTGGGTGTGGGACTCACACTCTGCTCCCCAGAATCCAGGTTTTGGGCCTCATGTGGGAAAAACACTCCCACAGGAGACAGTGGCCTGACTTCCTAGAGCACAAGAGGGGTAGGGCACGGAGGAAGGGTCTACAACGGATATGGAACATGGCTTCTCCAAACTGTAGGGCTGTTAGGAATAGGGTCTGACCTGCTGGTGGGCAGGGGGCGGGCAAAGGGCAATGCAGGGAGAGCCTGGGGTGGGAAGGGCTGTGTATCTGGGTACTAGGAAGCCACCGAGAGCATTTCTTCCAACTCTAGTTGAAAATCTGAAAGTCTGAGGCCCCTCTCCTGGCCATATAGAACCACCAAAGCCCCAAGATATGGTTCATGAGCAGCAGGTACAGTCTGCTGTGTTCTAGCCAGTGGAGGCTTGATTATACTTTTGCACATGGGGTTGGGGAACAGTGGGTATGATCCCGGGGCCCAGGGACAGTCTACTGTATCTCAGAGGGTCAGAAAGGTATATGAGGCAGGGGAAATTCTCCTCCTGTGTGGTTGGTATGGCTAGCCATACCATCCCCAAAGGCATCTCCAAAGGCAAGGGGGGGGGTGGTGCTTGGACACAGGTGGCAGCATCCTTGGACACAGACTTCCCACTCCTGGGATGCACTCTGCCCTCTGGGGGGCAGGGCATGTGGGCCTATCCCTGCGGCCCTCCTCAGCCTGAGGACTGTGGGAAATGGGGGGGAGGGGCTCCAGAGGTGTGCTTTGATCTCTTGACCCAAAGCGTAAAGCTAGGCTATGTGTTTTTACCTTGGGCCAGAGAGAGTGGGCTTCCCAAGGAGGGAAGGACTATAGTCTTCTCGGCTTTAGGTGAGGTGGGCTCTGACCATTGAAGATGGGTGAGCTAGGAGCTCCATTCCTGAGGACACCTCAAGGGGCTGCCTGTGTGCCCAGGGACAGGCTTCACTCTGGCCCAGGTGCCCCAGGGACCAAGGGACTGCCTGGTTGGCCCGAGCCTGGGAGGGTATCTGGAGCTGGTGTCAGGCCGCTGCTGGCCTGCAGTGGGGAGAGAGCAAGCAGGGGTGCACAGTGGGTGTAGGATGCGATCCTGGCGGGGTGAGTGTTGTCTCCACTCTGCTTTTACTTGTCTTCAGAACTTCGGCCACTGTGAGTGAGTGGAGGCCGGGAATACACGGACGCCACCTGCCTGCGGCCCTTGCCTGGGGCGCCCCTCAAGCATAGCCCCCTTCTGGAGGGTTGCACTGGTTGACTCCTCACATGGTGGTCTGGGAGGAGCAGTGAAAACTAGCCCCGCTGGCGACACGTCCCACTCGTCATCCTTGTTCAGCACGTATCTGCCTCCTGGTGAGCGCACCTGGGACCCTCTTCCCAGCAGAGGTCTGCATGGGTTCTCTGTCTGGTTTCAGCTCCCCATCCCACCCCCCGCCCCCAAGGGGGCACCCCCCATGGCTGGCCACCACTACCACTTCTCGATGATGTGGCTCATGTAGTCCTCGGTGGGCACACGGCCGGGCTCCTCAGTGTCCTCCCGCGGCAGCGCCTCCTTGGCGCGGTGCAGCAGACGCTCCTCCCGGCTCTTGAGGCGCTGCTCCCTGCGCTCCAGCTGCCGCTTGTACTGGTAGCGCTGCTGGAAGAGGTCCTTGGCGTAGTCGTAGAGCTGCATGTCCAGATCGTTCAGCTCCTCGATGCGCCGGATGGTGTCCTCGTCCACCTCCACGCCACCTGCCCGCGTGCTATTGTACTGCATGAAGGGCCGGATGAACTTGAGGTTGAACGTCCGCTCGAACAGGTACTGCGTCTTGCGCTGGAACTCCGTCAGGCCGAAGAAGGCCATGCCCCGCAGGTTCTTCTTGGCGCTCTCCAGCAGCAGCTGGGCCCGCTTACCCTCAGGGATGAAGGACAGGTTGTAGCAGCCTACCAGGCTCAAGTCGGCCAGCATGCGCACCTGGCGGTTGTTGGCCAGGTTGTACGGGCAGTCCATGAACTCCTGCAGCGTGCAGCCCGACCAGTCTGTGCCCTCGTAGCAGGGTGGCAGCTCCTCAGGTGTGGGTGTGCGCCCATCACACATGTGCAGAGACGTCTTCCATGTGGCCCCCCGTTGCACGTGCCGCCACTCGCTCAGGTAGCGGGACACGGGGTCTCTCAGCAGGGTGATGTAGTAGAACTTCCTGGAATGAGAAGGGGACAGGTGGTAAGGTAAGGACACAGAGGGGGACTGTGTGGAGTACCTGGGGACCATTGGGATGAAGGATAGAAGAGGCTGGAGTCCCAAAGCTGACTGCTTTGGGTGTATCCTGGGGGGATCCTAGGCACCTCTCATACCAACCGTTATGTCCTCCTAACAGCCACTTTTGAATGAGAAACCCAGGATCTGAGATGTGACTGAACCTCCAAAGGGCACATGGCCACGCTCGTGCTGGCCAGCCATGATGGTCATGGTGTTTTCCCTCAGGCCTCAGTGCCTCCTGAACCCTGGCCCAGGGTCTTCTCCTGAACCCTAAGGGTGCCCTCCTGTCTGCACACTCCTCAGGAAGAACACCCTGTCTTTGCCCTGTGGGGTTGCATACAGGGCCCCAGAGCCAATGCCATCTGGAACCAGGGGTTTAAGAGCTGCTCACAGTGGCCGGCTAGGTGCTACTCAAGGGGCCACTCAGCATAAGTCACTCACAGTCCCAGGCTGCATGTGCAGGCCTACTTGGGAGCCTCCAGGAGGCCCATGCCACCTCCTGCTCCAGTGGGGGAGGGGTGCCAGTAGACTACCCAATCCGGGACCACCCCCCCTCCCCCACCGGGTGACCCATCATTTACTATCTTGTCTTCCAGGAACTGCTTCCACTCCAGGAAGTCAGGGATCCCTCCAGATGCCACTCTCCCTGCTGTATGCAAGGGGCATCCGTACCATGGCAGAAATGACTCTCTATATGACAGGCACCCAGATGACTCATGTCCCTGCCCAGCAGGATGACTGGCCTGATGGCACCAGGACACAGTGGGCAGTGGGGCGGCTGCCAGATGTTCCTTGATGGGCCTGGTGGGTGTGGGTCAATGCCAGAGAGGTTATTCTTGGAAGCCTCTCCTCCAGGGCTGGGGAAGCTCCAGGAAGGAAGTGCCCCCCTCCACCCCGCCGTCAGCAGTGTGAAAGCACATCCACAGCACCCCCTCCTCACTGAGGCCCAACAAGAGCACCCAACTAATCTACTACCCTTCACTCCGGCCTCTGGGAGAGCCCCAGGGATGTAAAGCTCCTTGAGGGCTGCTGACAATGTGCTGATCTGATTGCACATCTCCCAGGGGGCCCTGGGGCACAGGCATGGCGACTGGCAAAAGGTGGTGGGGAACCACTATGGGCCACCCCAGGCTGAGGGAAAAACATCTAGGAAACTGCAGGGGGGCAGCGCTGGAGCACCTTCCTTAGGGGCCTTGGGATCCCCCAAACAGAGCCCGGCCAGAGGGGAAACCAGTCAAAGGCTTGGGGCGGGGGTGAGGGGTGGCAGTGGGCAAGGCGGGTCCTTCCATGCAGACTGCTGAGGAGACAGGGCAGCAGGTGGCCACCTGACATTCCCTGTGGCTTCGTCACCCCTGCGGTAGGGCAAGGGGAAAAGGCAGTGGAGAACACCTGGGCAGTGGGGTCGGGGCCACTTTCTCAGCAGGGAGTAGAGATCCTGACTGCCAATTCCTCCCTGATGCCTGGGTTCCACTCTGTGGTCTCTGCCTCAGGCCCTGGTTCACTCTGAAGTGCCTTTCCCATGTACGGTGCCCCAGCCCCCTCACGGACCTGACCATTCCACTTGCTTTGGGCCTCTGCAGGCAGCTCACGTTCCAGCTCCGTGTCCCACGCCTGACCCCAGCTCCTGTGGAATGCACTCAGTGCCTCTTGCTGCCCTTGGAAGATGCGCAACGGTCCACCTGCACCCTCCCAGGCCCTCAGTGACTGGCAGACCTCCTTTTGACCCTCTTGCTGGCTCCTGGGGAGAGACTCCAGGGCCCTGGCACAAGCTGTATTCTCTTCCCTTTCTGCTTCATCAGCTGACTCTGGCTCACCCTTCAGAACTCAGGCAGTTCTTTCACAGCCGTAACTTTACACTGACCTCTCAGCTCCCTTGACCAGAGCCTCCCTCAGGGAAGGGAGTGGGCAGGAAGGAAGCCAGCTCCTGCGTGTGTGCTAAGCAGTCCAACATGACTCCCCAGGGTCAAGACTGCAATAGTCAGAGGAGCCAGGACAGAAGGTGCCTCAGGGAGGTCACCTCACACAGCACCTCAGCCCATTGTGGAGGACACCAAGCCTGAGAGTTTAGGTCCCCAGGGGCTTCAGAACTGGGGTGGGGAGGTGGGGAGGTGGGTGACACCCCCCCCCACCACCACCACTGCGCAGCTCTCCTCTGCAGACTCTGGCTCAGTGAGAAAGCCCTCAAATGTGGTCAGTTCATTTAAGGGTCAACTTTCTAGAAATGCAGTAGAAGACACTGATAAATCCTGACCATGTCAAGTGCTTCTGAAGAAGCCTAGACACACAGAGAAGCACCCGGAAACATGTCTATGAACAGAGGCAGCCCCAAATGCAGGTGTCTGTGGCCTGCTCTGTTGGGTCCTGCATGTGCCCTTAGGCCCCATGTGGAGGCTGAGGGTTACGTGGACTTCCTCCACTCCTGTGGGGTCCTGACCACTCACATGGAAATGGGCTAGCCTGGTAGTTCCTCCTGAGCACAGACAGGCAGAGTTTGAGGTGTCCATTGCAGAGAGGCTTGTCTACTTGGTGCCACCCAAGGCCAGATGGAGTTCAACATGGCGCCAAGGTGACCTCTGAGGGCAAGAACACATGTGCGTACAGAGCACGGGCACCCCTCTCAGTGTGTGCCCCCCAGTCTTCAGGCTGAAGTCCTGTGTCAGCACTCATCTCCATCCTACCATGGGGACAGGCTTGGTGGAGCCTTAGCTTCTCCTACACCCTCATTGGTCCCTGTGATGGGAACAGGGCCATCAGTTCTCTCACTGCTGGTGCCTCCAGGTGTGGTCGTCTCTGAAGCCCTTGCCTGTGAGTCTCTCCTGTTGTACTGACTTTGGTCAGACAGCTAAGGTGATGCAGTGACCTACAGCTGCCATCTGGCCAGCCACAACTGATGGGAATCCTGGCCACTGAGGCAGGCCTACCTGCTTTTCAAGTTCCTCTGCTCCTAGCCTGAGAGGGTGTGTGACCTCCCCAGGGTCACACAGTAAGTCATGAGGCAGGAGGAGTTCAGGCTGCTTCTTCAAAGCCTGTGGTACAAGCTGCCCTGTGGCTGGGCTGATTCCGTCAGAGATGCCAGGGTGGTGGAGGGCTTACGGCCCCATGGGTGGGGTCACTGAGGGGTCTCCAAGGGTACAGCATGTGCTCGTGTATCTGGAGGTTCCAGAAGATGCACATGAGTCTTCCAGTCTTTGGGGATTCCTGTTTGCGCTGTCTGGGGAAGCTGGAGAAGCTGACTTCCCCTGAACCTCAGGCTCACGCTGACCCCGTGGGCACCACATGCCCGTGTGAAGCGGAGTCGCTTCTCTCCTTGCTGCACCCCTGGGTGCTGGCCCAGGTGGACAGGAACAGAGGCTCACCTGTGCTAGGATAACTCAGAAGGGCATCAGGATGGAGTATGTGACACCTTCTCTGTGCCACACGATTGTGACATCATGACACTGCCATGCCCTGAGCGGTGTGTCCCCTTCCTCCATTCTGTCCTCCCAGACATGGCTTGTGGTGGAGAAAAAGTGCTCAGGCAGATTCTGCATCTGCTCAAGGGGCCAGCAGCCCTGGCCACTCCCCAGCTCTTGTCTGGACAGTGTGAGAGCCCCTACAGGGGCGCACACCCAGAGTCTGCTGGCCTCCTCTGCGAGCCTGACGCCCACCTCCACCTTGTCCACCCTGGTCCTCACTCTCACTGCTGCCATGACACAGCAGGCACTCTGGCTACAGGCCTGTACCCCGGCCATCCTCTGCCCAGGAGTCCTGCTCCCATCTCCCTCACTCTGATCTCTGCTGGGACACACTGGCTATTTATGTTCTGGTTTATTGTTGGGTGAAACAGGGAATGGGGGCCCTGTCCAGAAATGAAGAGAGAGTGCAGTGTGGGGCAGAAGAACCCCCACGCCCCCCCCACAGATGACTGACCACACCCCAGATCAGGCAGCTTCCTGCCCAAGATGTGACCTGATGTACATTCTGTGAAGGTGCCAAGGGGCTCATGACTCAGGCATATGAGTGTTTGGCAGGGGCCAAACAACAGTGTGCACCCTCACTGGTATCTCCAGCACCTGCCTTCTCGTGTCCAGACAGCTGCCACCAGGCTAATCGAGACCCTGCCCCAGAGCAAAGTTCTTCTTGCACTGACATCTGGGGTCCCTCTCAAACAGGGGCTTTCTGCCTATCACTCTCCAGCAGGATCTGTCCATTCAGGTGGTCCAAATGCCAAATGACAAGGTTTCCAGAAAAAGGGAAGTATGGAAGCAGAGGGGAGGAGATGAGGAAATAATGAGAATTGGAGTATATAATTCACTTAGACTGAAATGGCTCCCCAAGTGCCCAGCAAGTGAATGTGGGGACCAGACCCAGGATTAAAAGAAAGATGACGCATACGGTACCTGCACAGAAAAACAGAAGACATGCAGAGGACTGGTTGTCAGAAAGGGACCCACTTTGTGGCAATACCATATGCGACAAATCAGTGGCTTCAAATAATACAAATAATGGCTTCAAAATGCTGAGGGAAAATGACCAGTGACATGTCAGACCCCACCAAACCATCAAGCAAACCTGAGGGGAGACTGGAGACCTTTATTTTCTATAATCTTATTTTAGAAAGACATTGGACTAGGTATCTTATACAGTAAATAGTAACAACAAAAAGTTTAGCATGGGAGATAGGCACTCCAATCCAGAGAGAGATTGAGAAGGTAAAATTGTACACCCCACTGGGTCTCCCAGGAGGAGACGAGCAGGTGTTCCAGGAAAAAGGGGCATGGACAGATTACCTGCTGTAACAGAACATTTGTGGAAAAAAATTCACTTGGAATAAATTATGAAGATGAAACACAGAGGAAGTAAAAGAAATTGGGCTAACATTAATTCTAGGAAAAAAGAAGAAGTAATATAAAAAAGAAAACAAAGCATTCAATTAGGCAAAGGAAGTAAATAATGCTTTTAGAGACATCATAATGTCAACAGTGACTATTGATTTAATAAAAACTCAAGCTTTTCACTCTACTTGGAGTATGGGTGGGCTACGGAGAAGGATGTGCAAAAGCTTAGGAACATTTAATTTTCATCTACCAAAACATAAAGCAAACAGATAATGTTTAAATCAGTAAATCAAGAAATAGCACCATAAATTATTTAGAAATACAGAAGTAAATATGTGAAGAATACTGAAGAGAGCTTCAAGTGATAATCTGGGGAGGATGGAAAGCAAAAGCAGATCTGTTGGTTTTTACTATAAGCCTCTTGGAGCTGTTTGTCCTGAAGCCTATATGTAGGCTATTTTATTTTATTTATTTTTATTTTTTTAAAGATTTTATTTATTTGACAGAGAGAAATCACAAGTAGACAGAGAGGCAGATAGAGAGAGAGGGGGAAGCAGGCTCCCCGCTGAGAAGGGAGCCCGATGCGAGCCTCGATCCCAGGACCCTGAGATCTGAGCCGAAGGCAGAGGCTTTAACCCACTGAGCCACCCAGGCGCCCATATGTAGACTATTTTAACTAAAATATTAAAAATGTAGCAAGGAGGAAACTGGCCAAAAAGCGTATGGAAAAATGCTTCCCTTGATTAGTCATTGAGAAAATGGCACACTGAGCCCCAACGTGATATCACCTGCTCATGCAACGTGAATTGGGGACAGCTGTTATGGAGTGTCTTCACTGGAAAGCTGAAGGTACACACATATCCTGGGACCCAAGATGCCTCTCACAGGCACAGGACCCAGGGAAACCCTGTTGCAGCATGCTGGAAGGTATGGGAAAGACTGTCCCTAGCTGCACTGTTGGTGACAGCCCCTAACCTCTGCCACAGTGGCCCGGGTACAGAAGCAGCTGTGGAATACTGCCTAGCAATACAAATGGACGAATTGTTTACAAAAACTCTGGTCAATCTGACGAATAAGATGTTGCAAAGAAAAGGCAAATTTAAAAAATTTAAGAGTATGATACTGTTTATAGTTTCCAAATATAAACACAGCCAAAGAAAGTACTATTTAATGATGCACACATAGATGTCAAAATTATTTTTTTTTTAAAAAAAGGTGATGAGGTGATACAAAAATTCAAGGCAGAAGTCGGCCTCAGTGTGTGCTGGGCTGGGAGGGGTGCTAAGTTCATGGCGGCTTCCAGGGCAGTGATAAATGTCCTTCTTAAGGCAGGCAACTGGGGTGTGGGGGCTTGTTTTATGTTTTGTTTCTTGCAAATGCTATGCAAATTCCTTTGTATGTTAATAAAACACTGTGATAAAATAGCAGTTTAAAAAAGTTTAACAAACAAACTCAAGGTTCTCCCTTGCTGGCTTTGCAGGTGAAATAGCATTTCTGCCAAAGAAGGAGGCTCAGTTCCCCAAAGTGTACTAGTCCCCTCTATCTTTGCTCCCATGCTCCCTCTGCCTGCATCCCCCCCTGCCCCCCACCTGTTAACACTGCCACAGAGAGTAGGGGGTAGGGGAAGTTCCTGGAGTACCCTGTAGGCGTCAACTTTGGGGATGGTGAGGGTGGCCAGTTTTCCAGGCCAGTGGGGGCTGCCTCTGGCTTGCGAGCTAACCATGCATCAGTGGGCTGGCTGCTCTGTGGCCTTTCTAGGAAGGAACCACAACTTCTCCCAAGCTGGAGCATCCAGTTGGTGGTTAGCTTCCCGACCAGGAGGGCTCCCCTGGGTCAGCTCCACTCTTGGGGCTCCCCTTCAGTGCTGTCAGTCCCAATGCAGGGACCTTGTTTGGTGACTTGGCTGGTAAGTTATGCTCTTTTGGGGTGGCAAGTTTCTGGCACAGCCCTAAACCATGTGCTGGCCTAAGTGGGTGGCCATGGTACCCTGACCTCCAGGACAGGTCTCTATAGAGCACAGCTGCCTGCTCTGCCCTGGGACAGGCCCGGGAAGTTGCCCAGACCCTCCTGCCTATGGCGAGGGAGCAGGGCTGACAGCACTATCACCCCCAAACAGAGCACGTACTGGAACTAGAGGGGTGACGAGGAAGCCCTGCCCACATCTTCTCTGAGGCCTAAAGCACAGGAGGTGCTCACCGCCACTCATCCAGTCAGTGCCCTGCACAGCAAAGACACAAACTGGCAATGCCCCTACGTCCCTCACACCAGCAACGGCCGCCATGGTTACTGAGGCTCACAGTCTGCTAGGCACAGCCCAGGGGGGCAGGCCCGTCTCCCCTTTCACAGAGGACAAATTCCAGGCTTAGAAGAGGGATATGGCTCTGTTATTCAGTGTCCAAGTGCTCTGGGCTGGGTGGCGTGGTACCCACAAGGACAGTGGGAGGTGACAAATGGGAGGGTGGAGGGCCCTTGGAGGAGCACTACTCCCAAATGGGGGCAGGGTCGGGGGGCTTCTCAGAGATGGTGAGTGACTTGAGGAGGGAGACAGTGGAGGCTCAAGGTGCAGGCAGGGCCAGACCAAGAAGGGCCTTGTTCATCTGTCAGAAAAAAACCAGCTCAAATGGGTAACAGCATGGAGTGCAGCATGCACATGGATTTCAAAGATAAAACGCAGGACTTCAAAGAAATTTTATGCTGTGAAGTAATTCTAGTCCGCATGGGCTGTAATCACTCCTGACAGCCCACAGGATTTACTGCCTGTACCATGCATTTTTGTGTTTGATGACTCAGGGTTAGCGCTTTCTGTGCACTTAGCTGCTCTGCCATTTTTGTGTGCACAGTTTAGTGCATTTCACAATCGTGTAAGATCCTAGTGGGCAAGGAGAGTTTCTCGTTCCTGGGTCCAGACACTGCTGTCAGGCAGTGGCCGACTCTAAAGTTTTAAGTCTGAGTTTTTATAGGACAGCTCTACCTCTGGTCTGGAAGCCCTGCTTTGTTGACAACATAGCACACAGAAAATTCTGCAAGGACCAGCAAATGAGCTTTGAGTACCATCCTGGAGGAGGAAGTGGGGGGCAAGTGGGTGGCAGCCGAGAGGCAGCTCCTGCTCAGGTCCTGCTCTGCTCTGGGGTTTTTGGATCAGGGTGATGGCACCTTTTCACTGTCCTCAGAAGTCATTCCCCCTCTTGCCACCTGCCCGTGGGCATCAGGCCAGTCAGCCCACAACCATCTCTTGTATAGCTCACTTTATCAGTTATGTGACAGCTGGGCTCACAGGGGTGAAGTGAATGGTCAAAAGCCAGAGCCCACACCTGCCCTGTTGCACTGGAAGTTGCTGGCAATAAAGCCCTGCCTTCTTGTCCCTCCCACGGATAACACCAGTGGCCAGAGGAGGCTTTATCTTCCTTTTTCTGCCCTGAGAGTATGGGTTTGATCTGAACCCCATGCCTGAACCCACCCACTCCCAACCCTCCCCCGGCAGCCCAGGGCTCTGACCAGAAACCAGATTTTGAAACTGGCTCAGGCAGAGCTGGGTGAATGCACAGGACCCTGTGGCTGGGTGAGGGGCCGGTTGGGCTTTAGCTCTGTGCACTAACAAGAAGGGCTGGGATGCAGCAAAGCCACTGCAGAATGTTGGCTGCATGTTAGCTACCCAGGACACATGGAAGTCAGGGAGGGAGGAGATCGTAGCTGCCCACTGCAGACTGTGTCAGAGCAGAGCCTCTCGGAGGCGAAGATGCATGGAAGAGCCCTCGCCAATCCCCCAGCTGCACTCCATGACTGCTACTCAGCAGGCAGGCGTACAATTAAGGGGCTGCCTCAGAATGGTGAGGTTATGGATTCTTTCTAGCATTTTATTATAAACATTTTCAAACTCACAGCAAAGCTGAAAGTCTGGGGAACATCCATTCACCTAAATGGGTTACTTTAACATTTTTATAAATCTCTGCATTGTCTACAATGAATGCACGCTGTTGAAATAACTGAAATAAAGGAATGGGGATTACAGAAACATCTCTGCTGCTTGGTATGGGGCGCTGGGGTACACAGAGGCCACAGGAAAGGGCCAGGTTTGTGCCTCTATGACAACATGCCAGCTGGCTGGCATCTCAGAGTGGCAGGCTCGCTGCCACTCACCTGCTTCCTGGGCTGTGGGCTCCCATGGCAGGGGTTCTGTGAAAGAGGGCCCAACCCACCAGTCTATAAACTCACATCCTGAAATAAAGGCAGATTTTTCTAACCAGTGCCAACAGAGCTGCAGCTCCCTAATTGTGGGTGAGGACACTTGTCATTTACAGCCAGAATTATAAAGTCTTAAAAAAAAAAAACAAAAAAACGACATACCGCTGTATTACTCCTGGATACACAGTCATTGGAAGAAAATTGATGCCATGGGTCACAAGAAGTGCCCTTGGAGAACCAGCCCCTTTCTCCCTCCTGAGGGTGATCTTGGGGGTGGTCCCAGACTGGTCAGGGAAGCTCTGTGTGGGGTACTCATGCCCCTTTCTACCCCAGTTGTGTACTTTGGCCTCCTAGGGTCCACGAATCCCCCTTCGTGGGGACAGAGGCCACACCATGAGGCCAGGATCTACTCTGAGAAGTATCTGGGAATTCAGAGGGAGGACTCAGAAGAACTTGCTGGGTGGGTGAGAGCTGACCACAGTACTCCAGCCCTCACTCATGGGCTGGCTGGGGTTGGTGTGCCAGGAGACCTGCCTCCCCAAAGTCTTGCTCTGATTACTGTCTCACCCCAGGGCCTGTGGGCACAGCAGGCCAGGGCAGCCAGGGCTGTCACCAAGGCCTGGGTCCACATTACAGGAAGGAAATGACAAACTTTAGGGGTGGCCAGAACCAGGAGCCATGGCCTGACCTGCTGTGGTTAGCTTACTGAGCAGAGTCCCATCAGGACTGCTTGCTGCCAACTCTAAGCCAGGTGCTGGTGGCCCCAGGACCCATGCCTGGCAGCACCCAGTAGCCCGGTCCTATTGTTCTTAGGGGTCTTGGAAAGGGGTGCATGTGCACTAGGCCAGCTCTGAGGAATGTAGCTCGTGCAGTAAAATGACCCAGCACAGAATCCAGATGGAGGATTTACCACCTTACAAAAATGCAAGTCTGAATTTTGGCTCTGATTCCCCTCGAATGCCCTAGGTGGGGCTGTAACAGGAAGAGGGCTGCAGGTGCAGCTCACCAAGGGGAGCACCTGGCTGGCTGCCAGCTGGGTCACCCTTCCTCTCTGACCCAGGATCCCCACGTGCATCATTAACAGAGCTGGTTGGTGAGCAGTGCTGGCTGAAGGGAGGGAGCCGAGTGCGAGGGAGAGTTGAGGCCCTTTCAGTGCTGGCATGGGCAGCGGGAGGATGGGCAGGAGGAGATGGACCAGTTTCTAGGCAGTACAAGAGGGAACCAGCACCAGGCTCTGGCCATGACTGACCTCCTGCACCATACCCAGTACCGTGGGAGCAGGCCCCACCTGGTACCTTCAGGAGACCTAGATCACCAGATGCTGAGCTGGTGGTGGCAGGCTGGAACCCCCTCTCCAAATGCACTGTACAAAATGCCTGTGGAAGGCCATCCCTTCTAGGGTGACATGTCCACAGAACAGCTGTGGTCAACTCACCCTGTTTCCCAAAATACCAAGGTCTGTGATCAGGGGCTATGTGAGCGCAGGCCAGTTCCCGCCCCTCCACCTAGTACAGGTACAGCCAACAGCTGACATTGTCCTTGGCGAAACACCAGAATATGAGCTCGGGGTTAAGTGAAGTCTGATTGAGCCCCCGCATCGGTCTGTGTGTTGGAGAGGATGGGGAGGGTGTGGCTTACACAGACACAGAAGACTGGCCCCTGAAGGCTGAACTGTGCTTGGGCAGGGACTGAGCAGCAGGGCTTCCACACGTGTCCTGGCGTGCCTGTCCAGCAGGGGGGCGCACACTGGACTGGCTGGCAGTGCCCACCTCCAGCAAAATGAGAAGGGCCTCCTTGGCTCACCTACTGAAGGAGTCTGGCTACAGGGATCAACACTTACTCCCGCCCCCAGATGACTCCTCAGGCTTAGGAAACAGTAGGGAAGTCCTGAGGAGCAAGAAGCCCAGGAACTGTTCTGTAGCTAGGTGTGGCTGTGTGACTAAGTCTGGCCATCAGCATGGGTGTGGAGGCGCCGTCCTTCCCCCCGTTCTCCTGCTGGCTGGAGTGTGGATGTGACTGCAGAACACCAGCAGTTACTTGGGATCATGAGGCAGAAGCCCTACTCTTTGGATGGCAGGACTGACAAAACCTGGCGTCTTGGTGCTTCCTGTGGCTGCACCACCACTTGGGCCTACCTACACTGGGCTCTTTTTCAAAGGGAGGGGAATAATAGGTTCAGAGACCTATTCTGGTCTCTGAACCTAACCTACCTATTCAAGGCCAAAGTGGAATGACCTTGGCGTGATCAGAGGGTAAGCTCCTGGGGTGGGGCCAGCCCTGTCTGGGGTGGGCCCCAGGGATCAGGAGCTCAGTAATGACTGAAATAATTTGATGAACCCTAGTACTTTACCCTGGTCATCCTGGACACTCAGAAGCATCCCACGGAAGGAAGTATTCTCACTTTACAGATCAGAAAACTGGGCCCACAGAGGTTAAATAGCAAACCTAGCCACTGAGCTGGCTGGTGGTGGTGCTGGAGCTCAAGACCAGGCCCACCTGGACCCAGACCGTAAGTGTCTGATGACAACTGACCCCACCCCCCAGCCCCTAGAAGGCATGTAAATGTCACTCTGTGGCAAGACTGGCCACTGGCCACCTGCTGACCACTCACTAAACCACAGCCAGAAGCTGTGATATTTTTTAAAGTGAACAATGAGCACAATTTCCAATCCATTCAGTGAGCTCATTAAGAGTCAAGAGTGGTCTCCGTAAAGGAAAAAAACCTATCCAGACCAGCCGCTAGGATGCACCTTCTCCAGAGCTGCTACACTTCACATGGACACTGTGACCATCCTCCTGATACCGTTTCCCTGGGACATTGGTCACGGGGAACAGAGCCAAAGCCCTGGACTTTGGCCTGGCCTGGGCAGTACGTTGCTGTGGCATCCTGAGAGGGCTTCCTGGATGGGCTCTCCTTCAGTCATGCAAGCCTCCAGCTCCTCCTGCCTGAGGGCAGATGGTTGCTGATACTGCTGCAGGCCCAGAGCTGGGGTGGAGACCTAACCGTACAGTGTCCCCTGCTGGGAAGCCAGATGGGTGAAGACCCATTCCTATGGGGCTGCAGGATGCATGGGTGGCGGGTGTGACTCTCACAGGGCAGAAGCAGGGAGCAGTGGGCATGAGAGCAGGGCTGCCATGAGTCCTCACCCTTTCCCATTGCTGTCACACAGTCTAGCTCCCAGGGAGAAGCCCATGCTCTGAAGAGCCCCCATCCGAAGGTGGAAGAGGGCCCCTGTAGAGGCCCTAAGTGTGTCCAGAAAGGCCTCTCTGATCTTGCCCCCACCAACTTCTAGGGCCTCTGGGATCCAAGGTCTTGAAGACAGGCAGGGTGTGTAGGGGAGTGGTGGTAGGGCTCCCCATGCTGGGCATACCTGCACTAAGAGCTGGTTTGCACACCTCAGCCTGGTGCTGGGCCCTTATTGTTAGGAGGAGTTGCCAGAATGAAAGGACCTATAAGCAGAGCTCTTGTATGGGGGTTCCAGCAGGCCAGGGTGAGGGAGGCTATCTGACTAGGGACCACTGGAAACTGAGGACAGGGCCTTCCAGCAAGCTCCTGACAGCAGAAGGACCCTGAGCAGGCCTCCCCTGCCTGCAGGTTCATGTATTAACTCCTTTACCACAGGGGCACCCCGGCTACCAGTTCTTGCCTGCTGCTGGCACAGGCTGACCGAGGCCCTGAACCCCACAGGAGTGGTACTGGGAGCCAAGAGCCCCCACCCCTTCATCGTGTGCTCCCAGGTAGGCTTCCGGGAGCTGGGGAGAGATGGAGCTCTCTGCATCTGAGGCATCCTCATGGACGGGGCCACTCCAGGATCAGACTCTGCCAGCTGTCCCCTACCATGAGGCCTGGGGAGAGTGAGGACCCCTCTGGGCCTTACTCAGGCTCACCTCCTGGACCTCCCAGGCTCCTGTAAAGGCCTGGTGAAAGGCTGTCTGTAAAAGAGAATTACAACCCTGATGGAGAGGAGCCTCTAGTGCTGGGCAGATGCACGGAGCTCAGGCAGGTACAGGAGGTCGGAGCTTGGTGACTTCACCTCTCTGCCTCAGGGCTCAGCACCCCATCCTGGGCTCCACGGTCTCCTTGGTCTTATTCTTTTCTCCTTTAGTGGGGCACTTACTGCATACAGGACGTGTATAGCTCCACCCTCCTTAGTACCTGGAAGGGCTGAAAGAGTGGCCAGTGCCCGGAGCAGAAAGGGTGGGTGCCTTAATCCCAGCTCAGCGTCTGACAGGACCTCTGAACTGTGACATTGGAGCTGACATCTGAAGCACCTGGAGGAGAAGCATTCCTGACAAGTCTCCAGAGGAAGAGGAGGTGGGATGCGGGAGGGCAGAGCACAAATGCAGAGGGGAGCTCGTGATTTTAGCAATGAAAGGACATCGTTATTAAACAGTGGGAAAAAGAAAATTTCTGTTTAAAAATTCCAAGTTGTTGACAAAACATGAAGAAAAACAAGTCGATTAGTTTAGGTTTAGGAAATACCTCTAATAGGCCCTTCTTCCTCCCCCAACAACATCTGTAGCAAATGAAAACATTCCATTTACAAACAAGATTAGCCAAGTTTTAGGAGAGCAGAGCAGATGACCTCAGCCCCCTGGCTCTGTGGCGCAGAAACTCTGAGGTGCTGGCTGGGCAGGTACCACGGCCCATACTGGACCCCAAGCACCGCATTTCTGGAGCCTAACGCCCTCACCTTCCTCCTTGGGGCAACTGACCAGGGCGTGGGCCTCTACACTTGAGGAAGCCCAAGTTTTTTTCCCCAAGGCCCCTGACCTTTGTGATCCCAACTGGCCCCTCACAAAGCCCCTGGGAGACCCGTGGAGCAGGAGGGGACTTAGCCGTCAGGTTAGCGTGCTCTATGGGGTGCTGTGGAGGCCATACCCACCACACCTGCGCTGGCACAGATGGGAGACAGTCCTAAGCCAGGGCTGGGGTATCGTGAGTGGCCCTCCCAGCTCCAGCCTATGTGTCAATCACTCTCCATCTTCCCTGTAAGAGCAACTCAGTGGACACATCTATGACCTCAGGCTGGGGATGCCCTGCGAATGAAGTCTGGGTAGGGCCGCTTTCCCTGGAGATGCACTTCCCAACTATGGGCAGGGCTACATGCCACAGTACATGGTAAGGGTGCACGAGAGCTTCAGCAGGCCTCCTTCTGGGGAGCTGTTTTCCTGAAAGCTCTGACACTGAGGTGCCCAGAGGCTGGGCAGTGATGGCTGAGATGCCAGGCCCACAAGGGCTTCTCCTGGCAGGTGACCAGAAAGACTGTGGCTGTTTGCGGTTCTGGAAGGCCCACCCAGGGTCTCACTGGGGGCTGCATCCTCCCAGTGAGGTGAGGCTTATGATTGCTCTCCGCCAACCCAAGCATGGTCCTTTCTGGAAAAGGCTTCTCCCATTAGCAAAGGACTGGCTGATGGCATTCTGGGAGAATGCCTGCTGCCCCGACCAACCATGGCTGGGTCAACCCTAGCCCTGGATTCTCGCCTGAGCACAAGTGCTGCTCTGCTCCAGGAGTGAGGACCTCACATCTCCTTTTGCCCTCAGACTCTACCAAGCTCCTGCCTGCTGCTCCTAGGCATTGTTCCAGCAGAGTGGGGGCTGACCAGCAGGTCACTCCAACCAGGCCTCCAGACCCCACTGGGCTGCTCATGGTGCTCAGGGGCTGCCCATTCCTATCTCATGCCTGCCCACCTGGCCCTTGCTGGATTCTGACACCCAACAGGTGAGACTTTTGCCTGGATACACACACTCACCTCGGGTTAAAGGTAAGGTGACCGTGCCCTACTCCTTCCCTGGGTGGGGCCGTGTGGTTGTTGACTCAGCCCATGACCTGGCCTCTAGAGCCGTGGCCTCTGCTTGTCATCAGCTTGAATCCCAGCCGTGGGCTCATGAGCTTGCTCTTGTGGCTTCTAGACCTTTGCTGAGCTCTTTCTCCCATATCCACACAGTCTGGACCTGCAGACCTGCCACAGCTGCCTGGACCCAAGGAGTACAAGGTGGGGGCCCAGAAGGGAGGTAGGAGGCTGTGTGAGGCCCTGCTAGGTTGCGCAGCCCACGTGTGGGCTGGAGCTGGACCTGCTCCTGCCATTCACCAGGCAATAGCAGCTTCTGGGATTCTGTGCCAAGATATATCCTGCAGCTAAACCCGAGCATGGACAGTCCATGCAGCACAATATAGCTTGGTGGACACGGTTCCTGCCAGGCTACAAAGAGCTCAGGGGCAAACAGCTTGATACCTGTGCCCAGCAACTCCATGGCAACCGAGAGACGCAGCCCTTCTGGGGACTCTGCAGTGACATGGGAGCATACATGTGCATGATGAGCAAAAGTACCACATCAGAGCTCATGCTACAACTCGATGCCATTCTGGGGAACACTAAACTGGGCACAGATGAAAACTGGGACAGAAATGTAACGGGCCAAAAGCAAAGGCAGCTGGTCCCAGGGCCTGGTGCCCTGGGCTACTTTTTCTTCTCCTTTTCATTTTTCTCACGTTTTTTGCTATTTTACATAACAAGGCATGTATTATGAAACAAACAAGACAGCAAGATTAAAAGCCTTTATATACCTGATACCATCTGCTTTTTCTCACAGGAGATGCAGAGTCAAAGGCCTGGGAAGCTAGGGGCCTCCCCAGCAGCCACAAGGATGTCTCCAAGGCCATGAGGCTACCAGCTGTCTGCTTTTCAGGGGGTCAGGAGGGCCAGAGCTGGGCTGAGGACCACTGGGACTCCCTCTAAGCTCAACTCGCTGATCCCACAATGGCATCTGGTTCCACAGAGCCTCTGAATGGACAGGAGGGGGCAGATATTCTCTCTTCCATGTGCACCCATCATCTGCACAAGCACAGTGTGCTGGGGAATGTCGGCTTTGTGTGTTCTCTGAACACTATCTTTACCCAGACACAGACATTCTGAGCCTAAATGGCAACTCTAGACAGAGTCATCTGATAC
The DNA here is from genome assembly GCF_030435805.1 of Mustela lutreola. Classification (NCBI taxonomy): domain Eukaryota; kingdom Metazoa; phylum Chordata; class Mammalia; order Carnivora; family Mustelidae; genus Mustela; species Mustela lutreola. Next base: position 96,928,232 of record NC_081292.1, read on the forward strand.
CCAAATTAACTGCAGTGTCCCACTTTCTTCCCCGCTGTGGTCCCGGTGACCCAGCTCTGCTCTCCCAGGGAGGGTGACTACCTCCAGCTCATGCGCTGGGAGAGTGGTCGTCTCAGCAGTGACCCTTAATCCTGGGGGCTGGTGACACCAACCTGTCTAGAACCAAGAAGCCCTCCATCAAGTGCTTCTATGGGGGTGGAAGAAAAGAGGGTGATGCTTGATGTGAGGAGTGGGGCCTAGTAGGCACTCACTAGCTTTGCTCCTATAAGATCTAGGTAGGTACCACAATAGACCCGCTCTGTGGATGGGCAAACTGAGGCTCAGGAGTGCTTCCTCTGCCAAAGTCTCCTAGCTACCAGGGGCATCCACACCACTGAGCAAATCCCAGACATGGGTTCTCTGAGATGAGCTGGACAAGGCACAGGGTACCGAGTCTGTAGTCTTTCAAACCTGCCAAAGGCTCTGCCACTTAGCGGCTGTGTGGCCGACAGGTAACCCAATTCAGGGCCCCTGGACCCAGCCATGAGGTTAGGAGAGAAAGACCTCCAGAGAATGAACAGCCACAATGGACTTACCTGTTCTCGCCAGCCATGAATGGGGGCACCAGCAGAACATGCAACAGACAGAGAGAAAATCCACCCGTCAAATATAAAAAAGCATAAGTAACCCTATATCACCTTAAAAAAAAAATCAAAACAGTAGTTAAAAATCCTCCTACGAGTAGTCAAGTACTGAGAAATGTCTGTGGCTTACTTTGAAATTGTTCTGCCAAAAAGAAAAAAAGAGCAGACACACACGTAAGTACACCTACACGTGTTCATGTAAGTAAGTATATACACAGATACATGCCGGTACGCGGAGCGAGAGCTCATGTGCACAGGTGAGCCTGCCCAAATGCCAAAGCAGTGACAATCAGTGTGTCTGGTTTTAAGGTTGAAAGCTTCACTACTTTGTAGGTTCATTTTTCAAAATAAAAAGGTGGTGGTTGGGGGGGAAGTCCTACAAAGAAAATGCCAGGCTACTTCTACCAAATTCTTAAACAACAGATTATCCAACCTTATGCAAACGTTTCTAGACACTGGGAAAGAAGGGCATCTGCCTCGCCAACCTGTTCTACGAGGCCAACATTACCCCGGCACCAAAATCAGACAAACACAAGAGAAGACAGGAAAACTACAGCCTTTTTATTCACATTGCACGTGTAAAAAAACCCACACAAAAATCTTACCAAATCCTACATAGCAAAACAAATGGAAGATACCTCACTATGGCCAAGTCACAAGGATAGGTTACTGTGAGAAAATTCATAAATGAGACTTATCATACCAATAGATCACAGACTGCGGCAGATGTATAAAAGACGTTTGATAAAATGAAACACCTATTCCTGATAAAACCCTCAGTAAAGTAGCAATAGAATGAGAATTCTCTTAAACTGATAGAGCTTACAAAATAAGCTAGAAGCAATACAGTCCTCATGGAAGAGTCAGATGCATTCCCTCTAAGAAGGGAATGGGATTAAAAATGCCCATGCTCCATTCTATACGGGGTGTCTCACCTCACATGATAAAATGGTAAGATGGAGCCTGTTGTCCATCTGATCTTTGTTAAATATCCACGTGTGGGCACCAGGCTGGGGGCTCCACCCTCAGAATCCCAGCTGTGGGACAGACCTACTTCCGCTCTCCAGTGCCCTCGTCCCGAGACCCAGAGTGCCTAACAGGAAAAGGTCTGGCTTGTTCTCAGAGATCTGCAGGTTCTGGAGGTTTGGGGAGCCCCACACCAAACCAGAGGTATGGGGAGTGACAAGTGGTCTCATCAGCTGGCATCCTCCCCGGTCCCAGCCTCCTGGGGGCCAGGTGTCTGACAGGAAGGGCCCCAGGTACCAGGGGAGCTCAGCAGGTGCGTCAGCCAGAGCACCTACTTCTGAGTGAGATTAGCAGGCTGGCCTTGGCCCCAAGGGGGAACCTCTGGCTGCATGACTTGGGGTCTCTGGGGCCGATGCCTTGCCTGGAGCAAAGGAGATTGGGAGGGTCCACTCCACATGTAGTCAGGATGTGGGGCCAGGGCCTCTCCAAGCCTCAGTTTCCCTGTTTCACGGCACCAGGCTTTGCCGCCTTACATCAGCTGGAGCCTTCTCCATCTGCAGGAGGTGTGGATGTGCTCAGGTGGCAAGCAGGACCCCAAGAAAGGCCTCTGGACAGATCTGCAGGAAGATCATCCCTGGAAGGACACGTGCTAACAACTCTGCCCCAGGGCCCTGAGCACAAATGGCCTGGGCCCTGCTCACACTTCTATCTCTGTTAGCCAGTGGCCCATAGCCTCATCTCCTTGAACATGGTTCTTGGTCCTCCCTTTCCTCTGTCCAACTCTCTCACTCCTCGGGGTCCTCCAAATGTACATTCCTCCTGCTGCCCACCTGGTGAACCCCTGCCAAGCTCCTTGATCCCAGGGCAGCTTTGGGGGAGAGGGTCCAGAAGATAACCCCTGTACTCCTGGGTATGTGTGTGTGGGAGCCAGACCTTGCCTGGGGTAGAGGGAGCCAGGTGGGGAGGAAGCTGCGGAGAGGAGAGGAGAGTAGGGGCAGAGCCATATAAGCCCCAGGTGCCAGCCCCCCTCCACACCCTACCCCTTCTGCCACACTAGCACAGGAACCAGCTTGGGTAAATGAGGTGAGACAAGGGACCTGAGAGGGATTATTTCCAGAGGCCCTGCCTATTCCCCCACCCCCTTTTTAAAATTATTTGAGAGAGAGAAAGAGAGACATAAGGAGAGGAGGACCGTGTATTCATGAGAGCTAGTGGTGGGGCAGGGCAGAAGGAGAGGAAAAGAATCTCAAGCAGACTCCCTGCTAAAGCATGGAGCCTGATGTGGGGCTCAATCTCATTACCCTGAGATCATGATCTGAGTCAAAATCAAGAGTCAGACACTTAGCCCACTAAGCCACTCAGACACCCCACCTGCTGATCCTTTCTTGGAGTCCAAGCCCAGTAGGACATTGGCTAGGGCAAGGTCCTGGCCTGGTATTTGAGGAAACCTGGCAGCCCATGGGACAGGGATACCCATACCTTGTGCAGACAAAGAAAGAGCCCATACCAGCCTGAACACAGAAACAAGCCAGGCCTCAAGTCTTGAACTGGAGGGGAAGTGTGTTCTGTGCCCAGGAGCTCAGAGACCTTGCTTCCCAAGAGAAGCAGGCAGAAAGGGCCCATGAGCTGGGGCATGGTAATGGGGGTGACAGGGAAGGATGTCAGAGAGTCCAGGGTTGGGGAGATGCCTGCAGGAAAGGACAGTGGCAGCACAGCGGGGTCAGAGTTCCAGCTGTGGGCACTGAACCTGGGCCACCTTGCAGGGGATGGGCCCAACATGTGGGTGGAGACCCTGAAGCAAAAGGAGCAGCTTCTGAAGAAGATTCAGGGCCCTCTGAGGGCTGAAGGCTAGGGCATGTGGTTCAAGGAAGAGGACCCGTGACTCAGTGGGCACATGGTGGGGGGCGGGCTCAGAGGGCAGGTGGGGTGCTGTCAGCTGATGGGCTCCAGCTGGAAAAGATGGCTTGACTCATGCAGGAGGGTGTGTGCAATGTGTGCAAAGGAGATTCTGAAACAGGCCATCTCCCAATGGGGCTGTGGCTGGGCTTCTGCCTGTTCAAAAAAAGGCCCTGGTCACCGGTGCTCCTCCTCCCTGGTAATGACAGGTCCCCAGCACCCACACAATACCCACACTGCCTCCCTGTTGCTGGCAGCACACAAACTATGGGGTCCTCCCACCCAGGCTCAAAGACGGAGTGTGCCAGCATGTGGGAGTTGGGAATGGAGGGCCACAGCCTGCACCTAGCGAGCAGGACACCGTAGGACCCTGACCATGGAAAGTCACATAACCCAGGGCGCCCACAGACAAGACCAAGAGGCTGCAGCACAAAGTTGCCATGCACTGGAGGGAGGGCCCACTATCTCCTCCCCCCAGCCACATACTCCCACCAAGGTTCCCACATGGACACGTGTGTCTCCCTAAGCTTCCAAGTGGGCAAAGCCCATGGCTGGGAGCTCAGGGTGGGTCCAGGGAGAGCCACCCTTCCTGCTGCTGAGCCTCATGCAGTTGAATGCAGGCCCTCTTACCACTTCTGAGAGGCTCTAGGACTCCCAGGAGTTACCTGAAGACATACACCCCTTTCATGACCAAGGTCCCAGCCTGTGCCACAAGTGCCCACTCAGCCCCATATCACCCCCTTGGGAGCAAGGGCTAATACATCAAGGGGGAGACCACACAGCTGTAGCCAATGGTTTCCCTCTGCCTGCCAGGCCTCCAGGGGAGGGGAGCTCCTTAGGGCTCTGAGTCAGACTGACATCCCTCCCCAGGCTATCTTCCTCCTGTTTGGCCCTGAGTTCCCCACACCCACCCACCTGGCCCCATGCCTGACCCTCCCAACTCCGTTCCCACTCCTGCTGCAAATGAACTCCCAAGGCCATGCTGGGTGCTGGCTCAGGCCTAGGTGTGGGGTCCTTTGTGTGGCTGCAAGTCCCTCCACCTGTGCAAGGCCAGTGTGTCAGTCTTTACAGGTCCTGGCGGAGCTGCTCTCCTCTCCTTCCAGTGCCCCCCTGCACACCTGGCTTCTTGTGAAACAGCACTGTTTGTCCCAGCCTTGTTTCAGTGAACCTCCTTCTCCTCTTTTCTCTCCCTTCAGACACTCCTGCCCTGGCCCACCTCTCAGCCACGGACATATCAAACAATATGGTCTGGCCTGTCTCCCACTGTTTCTAGGGCCACATGGGGCCTGGGCAGAGCAAGACTCAAAGAAAAGCCGGGGCTTTGAGTCTTGGACTGAAACTGACAAGACAGCATGCATTTGCTCCATAAAACCAAGACCAAAAGCAGGCAGTGGTGGCTGTTTTGGTGGCCATCACCCACCTATCAGCCAATCTCCTTGCATAGAGCTGGGGAGATCAGCAGGGAAGCTTCCGTACTTCCCAGAAGGCACAGCTCCAACCCCCACTAGAGGAGGGGGCCTCTCTCTGCTAAAGGAGCAGCAGCAGCAAACCATGGGCCCCAAGGGACCTAGGGATGGATCCTCTGCTTGCTGAGGGCACTGCTTTAGGGTGTGTGGGCCTGGGCAGGCATGGCACCCAGGCAACCCAGGAGAGGAAGGCCTAGTGAGATGGGGTATAAGTCAGTCCACGCTGCAAAGCAGCATGAAGGGACCAGGCCCAGGAGGGACTCAGAAGTGGGAACACATACCCCTACATACTTCTAAAACTTCTCAAAGTGGGGGCACAAACACAAAGCCCGAATAGTGTCTAGAAGGCTGGCCACAGGATGGTAGCCTCCACCCTTCCTGCCAGCGGAGAAGTCTCCCCTCTGTCATCCAGGCCCTCATTTGCTGAGCGGCATGCCCAGAGGCAAAGAGGTACCATCCCTGAGCTGACACCAACCTCGGTGGGAATCAGAAAACAGAGCAACATAAAGGCTGCAGGCTGGCAAGTGGTGCCAGCTGGGCTGTAACTATCCTGCCTGTCCTCAGAAGCCCCCGCACCCAGGAGGGAAGCACCAAGTCTCTTACAGCCCAAGACCTGGGAGCCTCCAGAGCCATAAATGACCCTGTGCAGGGCTCCCTCATAAATCCGGGGTTTCTGAGGCTGTGAGAACTTGGCATGCACCCCCAGCCTCCTGTGGGCTGGCTTGCATAGGGCCTACAGGGACAGAAAGGCAGAGAGACCTCGGGGGTGTCTGGCACCCAGAGCCCACATGTGTGCAGCTTTAGGCCATGGGTCAAAGAAGGAGTCTCATACCCCTCAGTATAGACATGGCTGTTTCAGGGCTGCCCACGGGCACTGAGAATTAACAATCAACCCTCTGAGGTGGGAGGCTACCTGGAGGCGAGGGCTCCATGAGGAGGGGTCCGTGGCCATGCTGAGCCAGGCAGAAGCTGAACTGGCTATGTTGGACCTCTCAGGTGGTGGTGGCAGTAGGGTGGGGCTGGGCCCAGTGTGGGATCCACACGGAGACCACTGCAGGGACAAGCCAACTATGAGAGCCCCCGTTCCTCAGCTCTGGGGATCTACCCAGTTCTCTCTGCACCTGCCCAGACCCTAAGAGCTGTCCTCTGCCTCTGCCTTCCCCAACTTCAGGGCCCAGAGTCTGACTCTGGCTTTGTCTGACTCCTTCCCCAAGACTCTAAGTCAGAGCTCTCTGAGGTAGTAACTCCCACACCAGCATTATCCACACTGTGCTCTGGACTGTCCTACTCGCTCTGGTGGAGGAAGTAGACCTCTGAAGCATTCCTGGGGGGAATATAAATAGTACACTGGGTCCTCAAGAAAGGAAACATCAAATTACCATATAACCCAGCAACTCCACTTTCAGCTATACACCCAAAAGAAGTGCAAGTGGAGACCTGAACAGAAATGCACACCTGTGTTCACAGCAGCAGGATCCACAACAGCGACAGGCTGAGTCCATCTGCAGATGCGTGCATAAGTACAATGTGACATAGCATACAGTCACACAGTGCTCAGCTGGAGGAAGGAAGCGCTGACACGGGCTTCAGCATGCATAAATCCTAACGACGTGATGCTAAGTGAAGTAAGCTAGCCACAAAAAGGCGAATACTGCAGATTCCGCTTATGTGAGGTCTATAGAGTCATCAAATTCACAGACACAGAGAGTAGATGGTGCTTGCCAAAGGCTGAAGGAGGGGACACTAGGAAGTTAGTGTCTCATGGGCAGTTTCAGCTGGGAAGATGGAAAAGTTCTGGAGATGGATAGTGGTGACAGTTGTACAACAATGTGAATGGACTTAAAACCACTGAACTGTGTACTTTAAAAAAAATGGTTAGAATGGTAAATCTTATGTTACGCATATATGAACAAATTTAAAAAAAAAAAAAAAAAAGGCTCTCTCATGATAGGGGCTCTGCAGCCAGCCCCGGGCCAGGCAAGTCCTCAAGAAAAAAACCACGGCAGGCTCCTCAGGAGAGAAGTCATTTCTCTGGGTACAGTCACCCCAAGGGACCCTCAGTGACTAGGTGACAAAGAGTCCACCCAGTGAAACCTGCCCCAGTGGGAGTATGTCTGAGAAGGGGGGTACTTCCTCGGCTATCCTGGGGAATTGCAGGACCAAAAAGACCTAGAGCACCAGGTGTGGCCTCGGATGGGGCAGAAATGCATGCAGACCCAGCCCAGGACCCAGGGGTGATCTGAGAATCCTGTTTCTGTTCTTTAACTGGACACAGCAGGGGTTCAGCAAGTACCCGTCTCTCACTTTGGAGGCAAGGGAGCACATAGCCCCCTCTCCAGCCCCCATACCACACCTCTTATCACATGTGATGCTGGTGACCCGAATTCCACTGGTTGAGGGGGGCCTCACACCCCTAAAAGCCCTGAGGTGGTGCTCTGCCCCCCTGTCCTATGAATGAATGACAGGGGTGAGCAGGCTCCGGGAGGCTCTGGCTTGGCCCTTGGCTGCAGGACCACCAGCAGGAACCAGCCCTCTGCCCCAGCTCTCAACAAACTGCAAGAAGTCATTACCAATCACAAAAATTGTGAATTCAATCTTATCCAAAACTTGTCATCTTAAGGTAAACAGAATGAATAGCCCTCTTACCCAGGACCCTTCCTCTGGGTTCCAGACACTCCAGCAGGCTGTACTGTCCACCCCAGCCCCATCTGACAGATGAGGAAACAGAGGCACAGATAGGTCACTCTTGCCTGAGGTCTCACACTGCTGAGGAGCGCAGTGGGGCTTAAGAAGGGTTCTGTCTCTGAAGATCAAGACCTAATCTGTGCCAGGTTCTCAGCAAAGGGTAAGGACACATAAATGACTCACGGTGGCCCAGCCTGTTTTGAAGGACTCCAGCTGTTGGTGGGACAGAGGCCAGCAGGGTGGGGGCTGTGGTGGAAAGCAGCTCATGGCCCCTCACCAGCTCCCAGTCCTGCAAACACTGTCCATCTGCCAGGCAGAGATACGAGGTCTACAACAGCAAAAACACCAGCCCTCAGCAGGCAGAAGGCTGCCCCACATCTTGGGGCTGGGACCACTGGTCCCTTCTATCCATCCAATGAACATCAGGTTTCTCTTTTAAGGCCCAGGCTGGGACAGCAGGAGATGTCAGGCCCTGGTCCGGGTGAGCTAAGTCCCGCTCTACCAACCTCATTCGGCTCTCCTTCTGCTCCTTATGCAAAATGGGGGACTTTTCCAGGGACCCCCAACAGATTTCAACCCCAAATTTCTGCACAGAGTCACAGACACACAAGGCATGCACCAAGGGTGGGGCTGGTGTAGGCAAGATTGCACAGTAAGTCTCCTGGGTTGGGAAGCTGGGACCCTGGTCCCCAACCCACTTTGGCAGACCCCTAAGTTCCTTAGCTCCCTGGGCTGACACTGGGGTTGATAAAGTGGAAACTGTTGCCCAGGACAAAGACCACCACCCTGCTGGAACCTGGTAGGGATGGGATGGGGCACACTGGCGCAGAGGGTAGGTCCACTCACCCTCTCCACACTGGCCTCAGTGCAGGGCCTTGCCCGTGACCACATGCCATGCCCAGGAGGTATAGTGTCCTGGAGATGCCCGCTCTCCTGACCCTGCACCTCTGGTCTACCTGATGTGCAGTGGTGCATATGGGTCTACTGGGGAGGGGTGGTTTGGGGGGCAGTGGGGGTGTCTGCCTGGGGGGCTGTATGTGGGGGTAGTGGGCATGTGCCTCCCTGAGGGCTGGTGGTGTGGGGGGTTTCTGGGGCCTCTGGTCCAGCAGCTGAGCAGCAACTGTGGCTGGAGGTCTACAGTCCCTGCCCTAGGCCTGTCCCTAGTCACCCCTGTCTTCTTCCAATGAGGGAAGGGAGAGGCAGCTGGGCCTCCAGACACAACTATCTGTCCAGTTACCTGTTTGTATTTATCTCTTCAAGTGAGCCTGAAAAACACCTGAGAGGGGCGGGGGAGGAGGAGGAGAGGCTGATGCAGGTACACAGGGTAGGCTCCGTGACTGGAGCCTGGCTTCCTACCTAGCAGTCACCCATGCCCTCAGCCCTGCAGTCACATATGTGCTCCCAGTCCCCCTCAGTGCCAGAAGCCCCCATGGTCACTCCAGGAAGCCACCCCAGGGACGAGCCCCAGGCAGCCAAGGCAGCACCAGCTTCAGCCCACCAATGCAGCAGTCTCTTACTCCATCCCAGCCTGGGGTCCTTGCCCGTGGGCACAACCATTCAGGCTGTCTCAGGTGTGGTGAGGGAGGGGTGATGGCAGCCACAGAGAGCACACACGGTACACTGCTCATCACACCTGCGTAAGAAACAAGGATGGCTGTCAAGGTCATTAGCAGGAACCCCTTCTCCTGGGAGGGCAGTAAGGAGGAAGGGCTCCCCAAGGTCCAGCTGTCTGAGGAGTCTGGCCTTTGACCCTCGACAGAGCCTCCTGCACAGCCCAGCCCTCCTACCTCTCTGCTGGGGCAAGGGACCTGAGGGGCAGCCTGCCTTGGCTCCAGTCTGCCCCTCCACCCCTCTGCAACGGCAGCAAACCTTCCTTGAAAAGACACATCCTTATGGTCCTGGCCTGCTCTGAGGGGGCTTGACGAGGGATGGCCCAGCTGCGCAGTGGAAAAATTGCTTGGCTCTTAAAGGGGGCTAGTGGGAAGGAATTTCATGGGAGGAAACGTCCCAAAGTGCCCACCACTTGTAAGGAAAAAAGGGAATTCTTGGTCCAGAATGTTTCTGAGTCACTGCTGGCTCCACAGCTCGAGCTACTGCCAGGAGTGTGTGAGTGTGGGTGTGTGGCTGTGTGAGTGTGGTGCCTTTCGCAGCCTGTGGTCAGCCTCCCTCCCTCCTGGGGAGATGGTCATTGTCCCCCAGGTCCACACGAATGTAGCCGCAGCCCGAGACTACTGCTCTGTGAGGTGGAGGATGGCCTGTGATTGGCAGTGACATGCAGTACCGGCCACAAAAAAAAGGTCTTCAAACTGGAGAAGGGGCCAGGCCATGTGGCTGGCCCAAGAAAGGCCAAGGCCTCTGCTGTGGTAGCACTTGCCTGTCACCTCTTCTCCTGGGTGACGTGCATGGCAGGCATGAGGTGGGGGGGGGCTGGGAGCCCAGGAGAGACACTGTGCCCATCGGACCAGCGGCTGCCACTTGTGTGTATAATCTGAGCAGAGGAGAGACATGAATAAACTTCTCCTGACCTCAGGGACACATGGGCAGGTATGAGGCCTGATGGACTGCCTGCTAGAGCCTGGCCCTCCTGGGACCCTCTGGTACCTATGGAACTCGGGGCTCAGCTGGCCTGAGGGCAAGGGAGGGCAGAGGGCTAGGCTCTCCTTGGTGTTTACTGGGTCCTCTCTGTGGCTAAAGTTAAGCCCCAATCAGAAAACATTCTTGCCAGGGCCACAAAGCCAAACGTGTCCCTGAGGAACACGTGGTGGCAACTGGCAACATGTTGGGTGCTGGGAACACGGAAGGCTGCCGGCCCTCCTGACCCCTCACCACATGCTTGCAGCCAGGTCCTGTGCTGTCAGCTAGTGCAGCTGCCTCAGATGGACTCACGGGGGCACAGCAACGGCAGAATGCCTGGTCCCAGGCTCATGACTCCCTGATCAGGTCCCCAGCTTGAGTGTGTACTCCAGGAAAAACCCTGATGATAAATATTTAAACATGGCTTCCTTATCTACCACAAAATTTTCCATAGCCTTGAGCTTCCTCTTTGACGCATGCAAGATGAACCAGGCTATGGATGACCTCTGACCACCCCCCACCCCGAGGCTGGGTGTGTTCCTGTGACTGTCTGCCCTCAGTAAGTGGCTGCACCTTATGGAGAGGACCTGAGCCCATCCTGGACCATCTCTCCCTGAGGACTGGCTCTACAATGACAACTGCCAAGCAGCTGCAGCCATGGGAGTGGCTAGGTCCCAGATGGGCCTCAAGTCCCGAGTCCGCTACCTAAGCTACGTGACCTTCGGCAAGTTCCCTGGACTCTCTGAGCCTCTGCTTCCGCTTCTGTAATGGGAGAATAGTGGAGCTACCTCCCAGTGACCTGGACAGTGCCTGCCCCTCCACCCACTGGTTCCTGCAGGCTAGTGCAGTGCCAAGTCCCCGGCGGGTGAGTGGGGGTCCAGGGTGCATCCAAATTAAGCCAGAGCAAGATGTCAAAGGACCGTAACTTGGAGAAAACCCATATCTGGCCTGGCAGATGGACAGGAGGAACGTCACCCAAGGGAATCAAGGCCCTCATGTTGCCCCTGTTAACTAGAGGGAGCAGACAGTGCAAGCCATGGGGTGTGTCTACTGCCATGACCCCTGGGACCTCCTGCATCTGGGCTGCCTGTCAGACACAGCTGGGCAGCCCTGGCGGGGAAAGATGGGGACCACGATTTGATGTGGGTACCCCTTTCAAGACTGCACAGATGGGGGCTCAGGAAAAACCTGCTGAAGAAATTAAAACAACTCACAAGGCTCCAAGCACAAAGCCCAGGCTGGCTAAGGCTGGGATTTCCTGTTACCTCAGCAGGCAACAGCTTCTGGCCCACAAGGATCAGGCTCCTACGCCAGCTGGCTGTGTGGCCTGATCAGGGCTCAGAGCTGAGGCAGCCTGGGGGAGGCCATACATGTCTGTAGGCCACCACCCCTAGCCTCTCTGGTAACCAACTATCTTCCCAGGGAGCATTTCCTCTGGAAATGACCCGGAATAGCTCACATGATGAATGGACAGGGCACTGTTCTGCAGGAGACTGGCTGGGCTGCAGTGCCACTCCTAACCTGGCCACCCTATTTGTGGCATACTGGAAGGGCCGTGAAATCAACCCTGTCTGCAGCCCTAGGACCAGACTTCCATGCCTAGCATCACCACAGGCTCTTCTGGCCTGGCAGGCAGATGGACACAGTACCAGAGATGGCAGGGCCCAGGTCGGGGAGCATGCACAGAATGGGGGTGGTGAGGGTTGACAGATCCTGCTCAACCTTGCCCTGCCAAGCAAGACCCATCTCCCTAGCCAGGTAGGGTTCTTTGTCTGTGGGGAGTCCCTGCCAAATGCAGAACCACTGTGCGGTTCAGACTGGGCCTCACAGACCGCACCTGTCCTCCAGACAGACAAGGCGGCGTGTGAGGGAGCCCAAGGCACTGGCTGCTGGCCTCTGCTTCTCGAGTCTTCTATGCATCTGATAGGCAAAGTGAGGGCTCCATGAGGTCAAACAGGGCCCATAAACCAGAAGAACGTATCAGGGCACCAGGACCTCTAAGCAAAACTCTCATATTCTGGGAGTCTGCTGGCCTGGTGTGCATTCTGTGCCTCTAGGTGAAGCCCTGCCTGATGCCTGCTGAGTTCCCCTTCCACTCAACTACTCAAGGACAGGGGTCTGCTCCTGCTCTGAACAACCCCACATCAATCTCACCACCCTCCTTTTATCCACTTGGCTAAAACCTGACTACTTTAACTTGATAAAAATGGTGTTTTCTGCTGAGCACAACTTCCCCTTAAAGGACTGGGCTTCCCGACAGCTTGCATCAAATGGGTTAAAGGAGGACTTGGGAGGCCCTGAACTTCCAGGGTTCAGATGGTGGGCCGACAAGCAGCCTTCTGTCTGGACTTGTGTGAGTAGAGCAAGCTGCCCAGACCTGCTTGCCTGCCTGCCTTCTGGCCATGAGGGAACAGAGGAGAGGCGAAAGGGGCCTGTGCTTGGAGCTGTGGTCACTCCTCCTTGGGACGAGGGGCCCTGGAGGGCTGCAGGGAGCTGGGCAGGAAGGAGGGCTGAGGCAAGGGTTTGAAGCTGGACAGGTGAGGCCTTGGCTCTGCACGCTGGGCAGGAGCTGCACGCTCAGCAGTGGCTCACCTACTACTCCCTGGCTTTGTGTCTGCCTGGGCAAGGCCTCTCCTTATAGGGCACATTAGAAACCTCCAAATTTCCCTGGGAGGCCATCTCCTCTGCCCTTCCTCTGTTCCACCTGCCTTTGATCCCCATGGTACCATCTTGGGCTCCTGGGGAAGCCCATCATTGACACAGCCCTGTTACCATTCACCATGGCAGGCAGTGTGCTGGCTTGAACTGTGTGCCCAGGAGATGCCTGGCTCCCCCTTTGCACATGGGGACCCTGGGGAGGGGGTAACAGGAAGCCCTGGAGCCAGAGGCCTGTGTGCAAATCCCATCTTTGCCAAGTGACAAATTATTCAGGCTCTCTGAGCCATGGTTTCCTCAACTGTGAAGTGGGGCCCCTGAGAATGAGGCATAAGCAAGCACAGCCTGTCAATGAGCAAGTGTGGCAGATCAGTATAGTCACTCTTTGCTCCTGGCCTGCGCCCTTCAGGTAAGGACACCCGCTTGTCCTGCTCCCCAGCCAGCACAGCACACATACAATGTAAGCAGGGTGCACGTGGCACAGCAACTCCACTTCACACAAGCCCCCCTCCGTTAGCTGCAGTCTGGCCGGAGGACCTCTGTCTGTGGCTGCGAAGTTTCCCCCATAGGGAATGGGGACCAGGATTTCAGAGAGAATGCCACCTAGCCTGACTGTTCCAAGACAACACCCCCATCCTGCCTCTTGCTGCTGCGATGCAAACGCCAAACTCGGTGTCTGCTGGTTCTCTTTTTCCAAGGACACCAATGCTCCAGAAAAGTAAATATTTACATGTGAGGCTCTCAAGCTCATAACTCGGCAGGGAGATGCTCACCCGCTGCCCATGTTCGTTCATGAGCCCTGTGGCGGCAGGAGCTAATCCTCAGATGGACAGTGATGCATGGGCCACTCCTCCCAGGCCAGCTGGGGATGCGGTCTAGAAGCAAATGCTTCGTGTATGGGGCTGGGGCCATGTGGAGCTTAGGCGGTTGGGGTACATTCTAAGGCCTGGGGATGACTAGAGAAAGGTGCAGGAACCTCGTCCACAGAGGATGACCGTGCAGGGACTGCCCTTAGCAGACAGGGACAGCACCAGAGTGGAGGCCAAGGCAGTGGTGTCTGGCTCCTGACCTAGGCCTTGCTCTGGGGAAGCCCTGCCTTGGTTTTCACTGGATGGGAAGGAGGCTCTTGCGACTTCAGAGCAGTGGTTCCAGGCTCTGGTTTTGACTGCAGGAATCTTTCCCCAATCCAATCTCACAGGGACCCCAACAACCAGGATCTATGGGTGTGAGATGAGAGGCAGGAGGACCCCATACTTGGTTAGCTTTCTGGGCTTGGCTTATACAGTGGCTGCCCTGGGTGCTGCTGAGGGCTTCCAAGGAAGGCCCTCAGGGTATCCCTACTGTAGGAAGGATGGCTGGTTAGTCAGCCATCTGTCCATCTTCTCAGTATTCCAGGCCTCTGGCTGAGCTCCAATGAAAGGGGGTCCCAAAGGGGTTCCAAGGTCAGCAGGTACACTCCCCTCCATTCCCTGCACGTGTACTCGGTGCCATGGGCTGGAGGGCAGAGGCCTGGCTGGCTTGCCTGGCCCACACCAGCATAGTCATCAGTAAACCAAATGCTCACAGTGACTTGCAGTATGGAAGTGGGGAGCACAGAACCCAAAAAACTTCATACTAGGAGACCGCTCAGGACAGAAAACAGCCCAGAGACACAAACAGGTAAGTGGTGGCAACCTTGTAATAGGATGCTTGTCTCACCAGCCACAGGAACAGGCACTAAGACCACGGCGGTCCATCTCACAGCTGCTGGCCTGGCAAAGATGACAATGTCTTTCGTCAGGCCACATGGTGGGGGCACATCAGGCACAGTGTGGGGGATAGACCTCAGGCATGGCGTCATGGACCATCTGCCCTCCAGCCCACTCCTAGGGACATGAGAGGAGGGGTGGCCAGGCCTGGCTACTGCCACCTGGTTTGTGAAACACTCCTCCTGTCTGCTCTTGGAACAAAGCACGGGAAAAAAAGAGATGCGTCTAGACAAACTTGATGTTAAAACCAGCAGTCGATGAATTAAATATGCATGTCATGGAGCAACATGGATAAATTTCAACAACAAGGCTGAGTGAAGAAAGCAAGTTGCACAAGGTCAAGTACAGTCTGATGCAGGTTCTGAAAGGTGTGTAAACAGTGCTAGGTGCTGTTTAAGGGATACATGTCTGCAGGAAAAATATACAAAAGGGTGCTGACAACCACGAAACACAGACAGTGGCGAGGGGGGCAAAGGGGCAGAGGGGAGCCACAGTAGGCTGCCTTGGTGTCCCTGTTTTAAACCCTCAGCCTGCAGTGAGGACAGAGGAACTGGCGCCCCAGGTCACGGCCACCACCAAGTGAAGACATGAGCCTGCCACATCACACCCATCAGCGCCCGTTGGAAGGAGAGCACAGCCCGATGGCTTGCTTGATATCCAGGGAGGAAGCACAGCAAAGCCCTTGATGGGAAGGAACAGGGTGGGTCCCCAGTGCCATAGCCCGGGGTGAACAGGAAACCCCCATGGTTGAAGCACGGCATGTCTCACATCTCAGGTTGTCATGTTGGAAAGCCAGTGATGCTTGGTGGATGTCCCACACGATGGGACCCTAGCTAGCTACCTAGACTTCGAGTGCTGTAAAGAAGCCTCCTGCTGGCCCTCAAGCTGACCACCACAGGTTCCAAATGCCTACCTGGTCCTGAAGGTCCCTTCCCTGTCCTCCGAGAGGGGATGCACTGTGGCCTCTTGTAAAACAGTCTCCAGCACCAGGCACATTCCAACTACTCCCCTGAGATAGGCACTGTCAGTATGCCCATTTTACAGATGGGAAAACTGAGGTCACAGAGCTCGAGAGTGGTAGAACCAGGATTTGACCCAGCTGGTCCGGCTCCAAGCCTGGGGCCCCCACCCTTGCTCTGCTGTCCACCCTGCCCACCTGCTCTTCCTGCTCTCCCACTGGCTTTGAGCTGTTTCCTCCCGCTGGCTTCTTTGCTTCCAGGCTGCCCATGGATGGCCTTTGTCCTTCCAAGCTTCGGTGGGCAGTGAGAAGCTTATGGATCTGGCTACCTGCTGGGGTCTGGTTTGTCTGACGCCTCCTGCTATGCCCAGGCAGGCAAGGGCAACAAGGCTCAGAGAGTTCCAGGCATACCTGGGTCCAGGCTGGGGTGACTCAAGGGCTCAGACGTTCAGGTGTCCACCCTGGTGCATCGCAGCAGTCTCCAGAGACCCAGGGTCCCTTGCTCCTGCCTGGCCACTGACCTCCTTCAACTCCACAGCTTTATAAACAATTAACTGCAGGGTTTTAATCTCTCTAGTTACCATCTTTCTAGACAATTATTGATTTGCTGTGACCTCTCCTCTACTCCCCATGTGGGCCTTTTAAACGTTCCTCGTGTAAACACACGGAGGCAGCTGTGCTGCTCACATGCGGCCCTCGGAGCTGGGCCAGATGCACAGCTGTTTGGGGCCGCCTCTCACTGAAGCCTCCGCCCTGCCACCACAGCAAGCCTCACGCTGGGCTGTGGCAAGCCACTGACAGCCGCCTTCACTCGAGGGCCTGGGCCCCACTCCTGGCCATGACTTGGATCGCAGAATTCTAGAGGGTTAGAGAGGGGCTCCTTTAAGACCCAAACATAATCTGGGGCTGGAAGGACTATGCAGTCACGGAGGTGATGAACAACAAATCATTGGTTCCTCTGGAGAACCAAATGACAAACTCCATATCCCCATTTTTGAGATGGGGAAACAGGCTGCCTAGGGGGCTCCCCTTTCCTCCTCTAGTTCCTTGTGGAGGCCCCGAGTTGCTGCCTGGACCCTGTGGAAGGAACCCAAAGCGAGTCCCACCTGTCTCCATCCTCACTGGGGCCTCAGAGCCCCGTCTACACACAGAGGACTCATGAGCTTCTGTGGAACTTGGGATGTCAGTCCCCACAGGCAGCCCTGGTGAAAAGAGGCCCCAGGATGGTTGGCTAAGTGAATGAAGGACCAGCAGCTGCGGTGGGGGTGGGGCCTGAGAGTGGTCCATGCGCTCTGGAGGAAGCCTCCAGAGAGGTGGAAGCAGACAGCACTGCAGGGAAGGGCTGCTGGCTGGCCTGTGGGGCTGTGCTGCCCAAGCAGAGCTCCTAGCTCCCAGAGCTGGCCAGAGCCTGGTCAGAGGCTGCGGGTGGCTGTGGGAGAGAAGGGCTGCCCCAGCTGGTTTCTACTCCCCCATCAAGGAAAACAGGCCCCAGGCCCAGGCTGGGGCAGCACGTGTGTGGTCTTCAGTGGCTGGACAGCCTATGCCCACCATCCTCCCAGCCGATCCTGATGTCCTCTAACAGGTGTCCATGGCGGGCAGCCTGGGATCAACATGCTAACTATCTGGTGTGTGGCTATGTACACGCCACACTTCCAGAATAACCAGCCCTGCAAGCTAGGAACTTGGGACACAGCCACTCAGGAGCCTCGTGGGGAAAACAGAAATTGGACTACAGGTCCCACAGCCTGAAAGTGATGGGCCTACATTCAGGGGTGGCCTGGACACCAGCACCTGGGCCTCTGTCTGAATCCTTGTAGCTGGGATAGCATCTCACCCCAGGGGCCCTGGTAACCCGAACAGAGAGCAAAAACTCAACAGGAAGAAAAAGAGCCAGTGGAGTTCTGGAAGAGGCAAGAATAAGAGTCTGGAGAGACAGAAACCTACCTGCAAACACATCTCCTCATCTGTGAGTGCTGGCAAGTAAGGCCGACGTATAGGCCTCAAGGAAAAGGAGAGCAGTGTTGCCAAATAAGAAGGGTCCACGTGGTTATAAATAATTGCTGAGAAGTACTTAGAAACCATCTTCTCAGGAGAGAGCCTGAGCACCCTGCCCATTTTTCAAACCCCCCACAGACCAGCTGAATTGTGTGCTGGCGGGAATCACACAACCCCTCCACCAGGGCCAGGTGGTGGGCTGGTGGCTGCAGGCCCTCAGGACCCCTGGGGACAAGCGGATCACATGGGAGGGCATCGGGGGACACTGGCCAGGCTGTGAGGGAGGCCCCTATGCACTGCCACAGACGGCTGCCAGCAGCACCACCGTGCTACCCTGCCAGAGCCAAGGGGATGGTGCCTGATTCTTGTCTCACTGCTACTCTGGCGAAGGCTGCCAGATGTTTTCCAGTAAAGCGGCGACACAGGTCTGCGTGTGAAATTGCCCGTGTCTGCCCAGAGTCTTGGAAGCTGCATGTGCTGAACCTGGCTGGTCTGCCTGAACGGTTGGCTATTGTTCTCAGCCACAGACAGTCTTCCTGGCTGGGTATGGGGGGCCTGGTGCAGCAGAGGGCTGGTGGGGCAAACAGGCTTCGGGACAGACATCTCAATGTCAGTTCCTAGCTCTCTAGGCTGAGGGACTCTGCAAGTTACCCACATTTTCGGGGCCTAGACTTCCCTAGGTGGGAAATTGGGACAATCATCATATGCTTCATTGTTGGGGTGGTGAGGCCAAATGAGATGACCCATCCCAAGTACCCACTGAGTGCTTGGGGGACAAGAGCCAGCCTCCTTTCTGTACCCTGGCCTCCCCAAATTTGGGTCCCCATAGCCCAGTACCCCTCTCCTTCAGCCCCAAATGGCAGAGCTGCACCTGGCTCTGCACAGGGCCAAAAAGCAGATGAGCAGGTATGTGGGGTGACTGGGCATGGCTCCTTCCAAATCCCCGAGGTTTAGACTACCTCTAAGGGTCCATGCACCAAGCAGGACTACTGGATAAAAACCACAGAGAGACACATTTTGCTGATTTAAGAAAGTAAGTTCTTTTCAAACCCACAACACTGTTCAATACCAAACGGGCACCCAAATGTGGCAACATGGTAAGGTGCAGACTTTCCCAAAAGCAACTTCACACTCAACACTGACAGTATTTGAACCTTCAGACCTTTCAACTCAGAAATCCCTCTCCTATGAGCTTACAAAGGAAATCAGAGCTACGGAAAACATTTACACACGAGGACACTCACTCCAGCATTACTTACAGGAGCCAGAAATGGGAAATCTGCACGTTCAACAACACAGCAGAACTAACAAGGCACCCAGAGGGGGGGGTCGTCTGCAGCTAACAACACTTATGGGGTATTTACATTACGGTTTCAATTATAGTAAAAAAAAAAAAACTGTGAGGAATACAGTTTTCTTTTCTCTTTTATGTTTTCCTCCCAATTACCACATAATTACAACAACAACAACAACAACAGAATGAGATGTGAAAGAAAAAGACTCAGAGTCCCTTAAGGATGACAAAGCCAGGCCTCCGCTGACCGCCTGCCACTCCCCAAGTATACAGCAGCTGAATCTCTCATTCTGCCAACTGGGAAAGAAAGAAAAAGACGAGGGGCCTCACAGAACCCAGGGGTAGGAGCTGGGCTCCCTCGGAAAGGCTCTCTGACCCGGGAGCAGACAGTCTGCAGATCAGAGCTAGCCCACTACAGCACAGTGGTCCAGCCCACTCTGCATGGCTCCAGGTTTTATAAGTGAGGGGCCTAGAAGGACAGGAAACCCTGGTCTTGCAAGTCCTCAGTGAGTTACACAGATAACCTCACAAGCCAGAGCACCATTTAACATAATCGTCAGTAAGCTATTTGAAAGTTTGCCTTCTCATGCATTTGCCTAAAAAGAAGATGTGTTTTGTTTTGGCTATGAATGAAAATCTAATTCTGAACACCTTGACCTCACATTCCCCTCATCTCCAAGCAAGGCTTCCCTGGATGGTTCAGGCCATGGTGACACCCAGCCAGGTCCCTTAAATGGCTGGGCCCCATTCATGGGTTCCAATCATGTGCTCTAGGTAACATCTGCCCCAGTGTAGGCAAATGCAGGCCTTATCCCTTGATCACATATGAGAGAGTAACTGTGAAGGCAAGTTGGAAATTGTTGAGTGCCACAGAAAGAACTGTTAGAAAAATGCCTGAATCTTAAGTCTGCTCAACCAGGCTGAGCCCACTAAGGGGCCCCTGAGCCCCTCTGGGACCAGCACTACACTCAAGGCTGACTCTAATTCTCATTCACTAGAGGACTCATGGAGGGGCACAGCTCCTGGAGAGGGTGTGGGGCCAGGAAAAGAACATTCTAGTTGGTGCCAACACGTGGGCAGTACCCACTCCACATCCGGCCAGTGCCAGATGCTGTGGACATGCCAGGATGGCCAAGGGCATCTAAGGCAACAGGATGCTGCCAGGGAAGTCTTCCTGGAAGAAGGGGAAGCAGAGGCTGAAGGGTGGAGAGAAGCCAGCAGAGGAGTGTGGGGAGAGGACAGCATGCTGGGGCAGAAGGTAGCCAAGGCTGAGCTGAGAGCACTGGCAGATTTCTGGAACACAGAGGAACTCAGCATTGTGGAGGATACATGACCAGAAATGAGGCTGGGAACTAAGAGGGCACAAGCCATTGATTCTAGAGCTCCCACACAGCAGTATCACAGATGTTGGGAACCCACCAGGAGCTCCTGGGGGGCCCTGCTGTAGAGAGGGTCTGGCTAAGCCCAATACCCCATGGAAGTGACCTGGAAGCCATACTAGGGACCCAAATGCTCCTGGTGGCTCCAGATGAAGCCTACACAATTTCAGGAATATCCAGGGCCACCCAGGCTAGACCTCAACCATGTCTCCTCCTCTGTCCCCTTTAGGCAGATGAGGAGAGGAAGGAGAGATTCTGGCCGTTAGAACCATTATGACTCTACCAAATGACACAGAGCATGGGGTGCAGAGACACTAACTGAAGTGATCCTTGACAACAGCTGGGCAGCCACTTGCCAGCTGCCTCTGGGCAGCCTCACTACTGCAAAGTCAGTCCTTCTTGGAGGCCTTTCAAGTACACTGGCTGATGTGAGCAGGTGTGGCAGCCCCCTCAGTGGACACAGGCCATATAACAGGGACCTACTGATGCGTTGCTCACTCACCTTTTTCTCTCTTTCAACTTAGAAGTACTAAACACTGCTAGAAGTTGCAAACTGTATTCCAGGAAGGTACATCTCCCCACCTTGAAGTTCGTCACCACAACACCTGCCCAGCTAGAACCCCCAAGGCTGATGCTGTGTGATGGGGAGGTTCTGAAGCCATGGAAAGCCCCACTCCATTAAGTCATAGGGCCTGCCTCTCCTAGGCCCCCCTAGTACCACAGACATTAGCACCAGGAGTTGGGAGAGGCTTTGTGCAGTTTCTAGAAGCACTCCTCATGGCAGGGGAGCATTCGTTCACGCCCTGCAACATGCCTGGCCCTGAGGACCAAGGAGGAAGGAAAGGTCCTCACCCTAAGCCCAGATCCCCAGGGAGCCAGGCCCATCCTCTCCTCAGTTACCCAGCCAAGTGGTCACTCCAGCACTCACAGGGCCATGAGAGAGAACAAGCCATAGTCTTCTGGGAGGAGGGCAAGGGTGACATCTGGGGCTCCTGAAACCGTGGAATCTCGGCACTGACAATACTTGTCCAGAGCGGTGCGGAGTCCCTGGGGCAGGTGGGAGAACTGTATCCCTATCTTCAAAAGCACCCTGGTCCAGTCCCAGACTATAGGAACACTCAGCAGGTGAACCTTAGTCAGATGAGCTTATAAACACACAAAGCCTAGATGACCCTGCCTGTCAGGGAAGCTCATCAAAAAAGCAATCTACCTAGCCTCTGGAACAGAAATGAAGGGAGTGGGGGAGAACAGCACAGATGAAGTTCTGTCACCTGCTTCATGGCACAGGAGAGGGAGGGCCTTTTGAGGACCCTGGAAACCCTGCCTCCACCTGGCCTGCATGCTGCTGAGCTCAGCAACGTCCAGGCAGAGGGGCTGGCAGCCCACCATAGCAAGAGGCATCCGGCTGACTAGGCAGGCATTTTCTATTCTTGCTACACACGCCCACCCTGAAGAGTGGGTGCTGGGCCTCCCTCGTGCGACACACGGGGGCCCTGTCTGCTGCACTTGGTCTCCCGACTCTTCTCTGAAAGGGTGGCTGGGCTCTTGCTCTGGTGGACAAACTCCAGAAAAGGAAGGTCAGGGGCCCTTCATTCTGGTGACACAAAGGGAAACAGCCTCAGGAGATAGACCGCAGAAAGAGTGTCCTGGTCTTGGCAGCCCCCTGAACAAGTTTCACACACTGTTACCTCTGGGATTCTCCCAGGCTAATTCCCTCTGGCAAACAAAATGGTACTTACTCTCATCCCCACTCCTGTAGGCAGGGAGGTGCCCCCCTGGGCCTATTTGGGTTGGTCAGTGCCCACTTCTGGGGGACTACAGTCTTGGTGGGCCAGCAGCTGCAAACCCCAGACCCTGGCTCAGTACAGCACAGAGTGGCTGACCACGGGGGCAAAGGGGTGGGAGGTGGGCACTACATCAGGAAAATGCATTCATGCAGAGTAGACCAAATGCTGAACAGGAAGCAAGACTTTAAAGGTTTTGGAATGGTAGATCTGTTAGCAGTGGAGAATTAAGAAACCTGTAACACCACCTCACAGGCTCGCAGCTGCCTCTGGGGGCAGGGGGTGGGGCAGCCAAGAGAAAGTAAGATATCCTCTGACCCTAGCTCCAGCGCCCTAATTTCCTGGCAGTTTGGGCAGACCACAGGAGGACTGAAGAACTGAGCAGGACAGCAATGCCATGGACCACACTTAACTGTGGACTGGCCAGATCCTCAACCTTTATACCCCAAACACACCAGAGACCCTGCCCCATCTTGACCCAGAAGAGTGCCAACAAACACACCTACTCGGTTCACAGAAGCTCCCCCCCCCCCCCAGCCTGTAAGTGCAGTCCTAAGACAAGTAGATAAACAAAAGACAGGCAAGAAGACCTCATTTCTGGCCCTTCCCAGCCCAGATATCATGGGGAGAAGGCCCCAAAGCACAAATATGAACAGGAATAAAGAGTCCAATTTTAAACTCTAGAAACCCAGCCTGCCCTCTGGTTGTGGTTACAAAGGTTGTGGTTACAAAGTGCTTCCCAGGAGAGCTGTCCCCGACACAGGTCAGCCTGGAACTCCAACCTCCACAGAAATGGGGGGCAACCAAGGAAAGTGACTGAATAGGTACCTCTGACCAACTCAGCTCCCCTAATCTAGCAGTCGGTCTGCTTTTGCTTCTCTTTCAGGGAGAGCTTGCAACCGGTTCTGGCCCAACTGGTGAGGGCAGGCAGCACTGCCTCCTCCCTGCCCCCAGCCCCAAGTCACACTCAGGCCTTTGTTCTACCTGCACACGCCGGCAGACTGAGCCCACCCCTTTCCCTGTCAGCTCTTCTCCAGCCCTCACCAGGCAGGATGGGGGTGGGGGGGTTGCTCACAGGTGCAGGGGGAGAGGCTCCTCACTTCCGCTCCGGGTGCGTAAAGCGGCTAAGGTAAGTTAACATTCCAGGTGGGCTACACAGGCAAAAGAACCCACTTTCCCGCCAGACGACACCAGGCCAGCCGGACCCACAGCTGGGGCGGGCCAGATTTTACAGTGGCCCATGGGACAAGGCAAGTGACAGCCCCAGGATAATGGGCTGTAACCCGAGGGAAGCTCAGGCACTGCAAAACCTGGGCGGCGAGGGTGGTGGAGGAGAGAAATTGAAAGGTGAGGAGGTGGAAAGGGTGAAAATAGAGGGCAGGGTGACAACGGGCCGCAGCAGATCAACTGAAAGCTCCGGGCGCCCAGCAGGTCGGCAGGGGGTCCAGAGAGGCTGCAGCAAGTGGGGGCCCCAAGAGAAAAGGAGTTGAGGGCAGGGAGGGCAAGGAAGGTAGAGCTGGCCCAGGGCAGCCCAGCGGGGGCACGGTTCCGGGGCAGCCGGCGCCAGCTGGGAGCCCGTCGCTCCGGGCGCTCACCTGGGCGTGCGCAACGCGGCGGGGTCGCGACGGTCCAGCACGCCTGGCACGCAGTTGGTGAGCTCGGTCCAGTCGGCGTGCAGCCCGCAGCTCCAACCCGTAGAGAAGCGGGAGAAGAGCCAGGTCTCGCGGCGGTTGGGTCGGTAGCAGGTGCACTTCTTCTGGCCGGGCCGGCAGTCGCAGGGCACCTCGAGGCGCACGTTCTGCACGAGGTGGCGGCCGAAGGTGGTGCCACCGGTCTTCTGGATGTGCAGGAAGACAATCACATCGTCGCCCTTCATGTCGAACCGCAGCGAGCGCTCCAGCTCGCGCACCGGGAAGTAGTACTTCTTTTCGTAGTGAGGGTCGGGTGTGGGGAAGAGGTCCAGGTCGTCAGGCGGCGCGCGGCCGCCGGGCGCGCCCAGGCTCAACCCTGGGCCCGCGTACTGGTACAGGATGAGCATGAAGCACGCTGAGCCCGCCACCACCAGCACGAACTTGCTGGCGCGCTCAACCATGGTCCTGCCGCCGGCGCGCCGCCGCCGCATGTGTCACCATCGCCGGCGGCGCGGGGCGCGGGGCCTGGGAGGGCGGGGGGCGCGGGCGCAGCTGCCTTCGCCGTCGCCGCCCGCGCTCCGGCCCGGCCCGGTTACTCGGCGCCCAGGCCGCCCGCAACGGCACGGGCCCCGGCCCTGCGCGGCGCCATGGCTGCTCTCCGCCCAGCCCCGGCTCCGGCTTCCCGGGCCCGACCTCGGGCTCGGTTCCGGCTCCGCTCCAACCCCGGCCCCGGCCCCGGCCCCGGCCCGCGCCCCCTGCGGCCCGGTGCCGGCCACTCTGCTCCGCGCAGCGCCGAGAACGCTCTGCGCCGCCCCGCGCGCCGCCGCGTCTCCGCAGTCCGCCGCCGCCCCGCCCCGCCCCGCCCCCGGCCCGCCCCCGCGGCGCCTCTTGCCGTTGTCGCCCGCTCCGATCCTCGGCTCCGCCCCCTGGAGCTCGCGGGGCCTCCGCGGGTTCTGGGATCCCGGTCTGTGGCGGTGGCTGGAATGCTCCGAGGAGGGCCGACGCCGACTGGGAACCGTTTCCTGTCCGAGAGTCTCGGGGAGCGACTAGGGAACTAGGGAACAAGGGTGCGGGCGGCCCTTCTGGGCTAGAGCGGGGCGCACAGCAACCGGCACTCCTGGCACCTGGGTCTTTCTACCCCCGGAAGTCCCGGCTGCGGGTGGAAAACCCCTTTCCGCGCTTCTCCGGAGGAAAGCCACTGACCTTGCACGCTGGGCGCTCTGGAATTCCAAATGCGAAAGGACCGGGCTGCGATTGGTGGGACCTGGGGGCAGTGGGGCCCGGGCGACGGGAAGATAAGGGAGGGCTGGGGGCGCAGAGGTCGGGGCGCGCGCCCATGATCGGTAGGCCCCTGCCCCATGGCTTTGGGACAATGACCCGGAGCTCCCCTTGGAGAGATAATGAGGTGTCCCGAAGAGGTCTTCGGCCCAGCTACAACGCGGTCTTCTTCTTTGAAAGGAATTTCAGCTAGTGTGCTTTTCCCCCCCTCCACGTTTATTATAAACCTAATGAAAAAAGTTATAAAGAGTTGAGCCAGTATTTCAAATTGTGAACGTCCACAAAAAAATTTCCAATTCGGTCTTTGGGAGGTCAGTCAGAGGGTCTGGCCCCCTGGGCCTGTGCCTGTTTTCGCTGGTGCCCTCGTGGGTGCCTCGGGCTTCCTGACCCTGTTGTGCACTGCTTGCTTACGCCTTCCTGCTTGGGCCAGGTGCCCAGCTCCTCAGCAGAAGGCCCCCCCACCTGGCCCCTGGGTTTTGGGTATGCCACATCCCAAAGTCAGGGCCCTGGCCATTGACTGTGTCGGAGGCTGTGGCACCTCCATGGAGAGGTGAAATGACCTGCCAGAATAGCACCTGGGATGGGTTCAAATGCTCCCACCACCCCCTGTTTCTTTCTTTCTGTGCGGGTCCTGAGAGCATGCCTGGGTGGGGGGATGGGAGGGGAGGGTTGATACGGGCTTCTTGTGTCCAGTATACCTCAATAAACTAAAAAACGACATCAGAAAGCCCTCTTGGAAACAAACCCAGAGAACTGGAAGCACAACAATTAGTACCCCAAAACCCGACTAAGAGGGGATCATTTTTCAAAAGGGGCTGAAGGAACATCAGCTCTGGATAGGCCTGTGCAGCACCCTGAACACAATACAGAGTCACATGGAGCTGCCGGGGGTGATGTGGGGAGTCCAGGTGTGACCCCGGGCCCCAAAGCCTCTGCCCACACTGAAGCTGCTTTAAAACTGACCCTGGCCAGGAGAGGCCAGGGGGCATTTTGGCCCGGCTTCACCAGCAATGATTCACTTTTTCCAGGTGTGGGGGCTGGCCCAGTCTTATGCCCGGAGGTGCCGGCCTCTGCCTGCAGTTACTTGACGCTTTTTTTTTTTTCCCCGTCTGAGGCCTGGGGAGTTTCCCTTCATGGGCCTGAAGGTAGCAGCCCAGACATGGAGGGCAGGACCACCCTGGGTCAAACCATTAGGCAGCCTTACCCAGATGACAGTCCTCTAACAAGTAGTAAATCATAATTGAGAATGCTCTTTATCCAGAACTACTGAGTACTAGGCACTCAATCCCATTGGCAAGCCTGTGGAGTAGACTATAATACCATTTCACAGAATAGAAAACTGAGGTTCAGAGGGGGTAAACAGAAGGTCACATGGCTGATTTGTAGTGACCAGTCACTATCTTTCTCCGGGTGCTACCTCTGCTTGACCCACAACAGCAGGGTGCATAAAGCTTGAGCAAAAGCCTGCCCATGGTCACACTCATCCCTTGAGGGCTGAGTATCTGGGCCCAGCATGGAGGCCACAGGGTGGGCCAAGCCCCTCTCTTATGATAGTCAAAATTCTGATCCTCTGCTGTCTGGCTTCAGAGTCCAGCCCTTATTCACCCCATACTTCTCTCAGCTCCCCCAGACCAGATGCCAAGGCTGATTGGGGGCAGTGAGAGGCCACTCCTCAGCTCCCAGTGACTATCTGCTGCCAGATAGGGATGTGGGTGCAGAGTTTTCAAGAGAGAGCTGAAGTTTTATTGAAAGGCCACTGAACCCATCTGTGCTTGGCCTAGGGTCCCATCTTGTGACAATCTCAGTGTCCTCAGTGGGGAAACTGAGGCCCAGGTGCTTCCATCAGGGAAGCTGTTTAACCCAGCTTTGTACTTTGCCAGGACAGCTGATAGGAAACCACCTATTTAGGCAGGAAAGCTTTTATTCCTAGAATTCTCTTAGGAGGAAGAAAGTTCTAGTTGCCTCCAGGATTTTACTCAGTTTTCCTCTTTGATTTAAGTGCTGCACTGGCACTGTGAGACCCCAAGGCTGTAGATGATTTTCTCATATCTCAAAGTCAAGTCAGATGAGCCACTGATCCTAAAAGTCAGTTGACATTTGGGAACAGGATGGAATGCAGACACTGTCTGGCTAACCCTTGCCGACTGGGGGTTTTCTCAAACCTTCTGTGTGTGTTGTTGAGCCCTCTGTGTCATCCCTGACAAATTGGCAGAAACACACACATTGAAAGGGAGTTGTGGATTCAAGTGAGGTTCCAGCACAGCCGGGACTTCAGTAGGTCCTCTTCCCTTCCTGTCTGCATTCTCTCAGTGTTTAACCAGTGGGTAGCCAAGGTTTCTTTCCCACCCTCCTAAGATTGCATGTGTGTATAGGAAGGCTAATTGTTTGTTGGAGGCAGCGCCCAGCCCTGAATATTTTCAGTGTTCAGGGAAAAGCAATTGCAGCTCTTCTGCTCTGTGACTATCTTTGTTCTCTGAATATCCTCTTGGTAAATTCTTTAATGTACGATCTCTGACTTAATGTTGAAGAAAAGGGAAAGAAACACGGCTAGTGGTAGGATGCGGTGATCAAATAAAAACAAGTCATTTTACTTCTGCTCCAGGAAAGTGTAAAGCGCGCTACGATTTCGGCTTTGGTAATGAAATGAAATTTCTTTTGAATCTAAAATAGCCTCGGAACTGAAACGCAAGCTTTCCCTCCCTACGCGCCACGCGCCACGCGCCCTTAGAATCTGAGAACCAGGAGATCAACCCTCAACGCTCCTTCCCCCCGGGCGTGCAATCCTGTGGAAGGGCGCGCGGGGGCAGCACAGCGGCCCCTGGCCGGCCCTGCGACCGGCGGCTGACATGCAAGACGGGGGGATTTTCCACACTTGATTCCCTCGTTCTCTTTCGTCCGGTCGCCCATTGTTGTTTCCGAAGGGGTGGAGGAGGGCAACCGCGCTTGTCCTCAGGGCCTCCTCCGGGGATGGCTCCGATTCCCACGGCTAGGCGGAGAGAGGGGTTTTGTTTAGGGACAAACTTTTAAAGGGGACTTTGGATCGCGGCGGACTGTGTCACTTGCTATTAGACACGCCCGAGAGGCCGGCTGTGGGCTGCTAGCGGCCTGCGCTGACCTTAGTGGCCGACTCAGGGGGATCTGGGGGCGTGCGTGCGTCAGGGCTTTGAGCCAGGCGACTCGTGGCCGCTCTGAGTTAACTTGGGCGCCCTTCTCTGTGGAAGCCCATTTTTCCTGGGGTGTCCATGCTTGCCCCTTGGTGTCCTGCCTTTCTCCCCACGCTGTACCCGCTGCCCCTGTCTCCTGGAGAGTCCTACCACCTGCCTAAGGTCTCCTCCTGGAGGAGCCCCCCTCCTTCTCACAGCAGACCTATCCTATGACGAGGCTGCCGGTCCTCCTGTAGTACCACCGGCTAGCACCTCAGGCTCTGCGAGGTACTCCGTTCCCCCTACCCCAGCCCTACTCGGAGAACTGCCCCTGTCTTCCAGGGTGGCTGTCTTGTGAGTTGAAGGACTCAGGCTTGAAGAGGCCACCAGGGCAATTGGGAGACCTGCTGCCCCTGTCTCCACTTGAGCTTCAGAAGGGCCTGGGCGGACCAGGCATTATGGAGGGGCGCCCTAGAGAAGCTGTCTCTGATTCTCTGTGCTGTCCTGAGCCCGGTGGCCCAGTTTGCCAGCGGGCAGTGGTGGAAAGGTGGAGCACAGGCAGCTCCAGCAAGATCCTGCAGGTGCCTTCTTTCCAGCTCTTCCTCACTTTGCACTCTCTTCTGTGGGATTTGAAAGCCTCCTGAAAACCCTTTTGGGAAGAAGGTGGGGGTATCCATAGATCAGGGAGAATCTGAGCAATTTAGATGGAAACAATGTAGCCCTGATCTTCCACCTGCCCCCAAGAGCAGAGATTTGGGACCTGGCTGTGGCCCTGGTGTAGCGCTTCCACAGCCCCTGCCCTGTGAGGCTAGGGTGACTGTCTACCCTGGCTGCTCACTCATGCCAGGCCTCCTGTGTGAGGAGGGACTGACCGTCGGTGGGTGCAGGGCTGTGCTTGTTGCCTAGTGTGGACTCCTTGTCCAGCAGTGGAGGCTCTGTTCTGGGTCTCCCTCCTTCTCTGGATCACGGAGCAGGGAGGGCCCCCTTCCCCCCTTCCTACTTGGGTGGATTCCTGCTATTGAGGTTATTGAGAGGGCAATGCCTGAACCAGGCAGAGGCAGGTTCTGCCAGCTAGGTGAGGTGTGCACGGGCATAATGTTATCCTGAGGGCATTGTCCTCATTCTTACACTTCGAATGTCTCTTAGAGGGAAACACCTTTAGAAATTCCAGAGCAAAGTCAAGGCTGGCAAAGCCTGTGTCACAGGGAGGGGTGGGGTGAGAAGTGAGAGGTGTGTCAGTGTAGGGTCCAACTCCCACTGGGACCGCATCCCTGATTTATGCAACTGTGTTTTCTCCCAACCCAGCTGTGGTGGTGGGTCCACCAGGGAGGGCGGTACGGGCACTTTAGAAAGATGTACTGCTAGGAATACTCCCTGGGGGCTAGTGGCCCTTTGAGGGTTAAATGGTGTAGACTGATAGGAGCCACCAGGACCCTGGGTGCTTGCTGCCTCTGCCCTCCACCCTCGCTCCCCACAGCCATGTGGGAAAGGACATGGGGTGAAGGAGATCTGCGCAGGGGCCCTGATGCCTTGCAAGGCCAAGATGGGGAGAGTCAGCACCCTCCAGGCGGCTTCATCCTTAAGTTACATGAGGGATAGCCCCTGACTCTTTCTCTGTCTCCTGCATTCTGCTGGGCACCTCGTCATTGAGGAGGCCTGCGCCAGCACCTCCTTCTCCAAAACTCATCCTCTGTGTTCTTCCTATTGGGCTGGGCGGCCCTTGTTGGAAGATAGCAGCATGCCCTCTCCTTATCTGGTTTGGCTCTTTTTAATGCAATTCATGTTGACGGTTAGAAAAGATTTGCCATCCTGATAGATGAAAGTTGGCATGACAAGTCAGTTGATTTCTCTGACAGAAGCTGCTTTCCTGGGCAGAGCCACATGGCCTTTGATGGGGTCAGGGCCCTGAGCCTGTGCACAGAAGCAGGGGGTACTGGAAGCTTCCTGGAGAGGGCCCAGGTTTCAGAGAGGCCACTTGGGCGGCCCACCTGCCCCGGTGGCACTGTGGGGAGGGGGCTGTCTGTCCTGGAAACCGGGCCTTGGACAGCGCTGTCCCTCTGTCCCCAGGTGCCAGCTGCTGTGAATCTGGCTGGCCATGGCACTTTCTCCCATCTGTGCACTGACCACCTTTCTTTGTGTTCCTGCCATTCATTTCTCTCTCTCCCTCTTTTTATCCTCTCCTTTAATGGGGAGCTTGTTGTGGGAATTAGACACAGGCCCAGCCAGGCTCTGGTCAGGTCACTCTCTAAGGTCACAGAGCCAGCCGTGAGAGGAGGCATGAATGGAGGGTGAAGAGAGGCCTCTTCCTCCAGCGCTGAGGCCTGCCAGGCCTGGAGAGGCTACGCCTGTGGTGAGGGGGACTGGGGAAGAGGGCCTGCAGTGTGGAGCCTGCCATCCATGTCCTGGTCCCCCCCGGGATCTAGTGAGGGCCTCTGGGAGGTGTGTGGCTCCTGACTTTGGCTTTGGGGGTCACTGGGGATTGGGACCCATCTCCCCCCACCCCCTTAGCTGGCTGATCGCTAGAGGCTCACCTGGGCTAGGGCCCAAAGGAGGAGAATCTTGGCCTCAGCAGTATAAAAACAGAATCAAGGGGAGCTGTTAGGAGCAAGGGGTATTGTGTTCACACACCAGCCCTGTCTACCCAGCTGTGTGGTCCAGGGCAAATTACTTAGCCTCTCTGAGCCTCTAATTCCTCATGCATAAAAAGGAGGATAAGAGTAGGACCTACTTTTTGGGGTTGTAAGGACAAGTGAGGCAACTTATATAAAGATCTAAAGATACTGCTGACCTGTGGTAAGCACTGCTAACAGTGTATTAGTGTATTAAATACCAGCTGTGCAGATCCTCCAGTGGGTAAGGCCCTATGCTGGTCTCCTCTGCACTATCATTTATTTGGTTCTCTCAGCATCATTAGCCCGTTTCACAGATGGGGAAGCTGAGGCTGAGCAGATATAAGAGGCTTGTCAAGGTTACACTGTCCCCTGCCTGGCAAGAGTCTTGGCTGTCCCACTTCTGGGCTGCTCAGTTCTTGGGGACCTGAGAACCAGGTTCTCTCTGGTTCCTCCAGGCTGGCCTGACTCTCCTTGGTCTGGCCGGGTTTGGGGCTTCTGTGTTCCTACCTGGGACCCTTCTGCTTGTGTCCCTAAGACACTGGTTCCCCTCACACAGCCTTCATCACTGCCTTAAGGGGACAACAGTTCTTGAAATATGTTAATACATGCATCTCATTTGCATCTCTTGGTCCTGACTTTTCCCTCTTCTGCTGGCGGTATCCTTTCTGCCTCGGGTGGTTTGGGCTTGCAAGAGTGAATATTAGTTTCAGAATTCCACATTGAAGCTTTCTGAGTTTGCACCTGGCCAGTAGGCTTGAAAGGCAGACTTTGTTGAGAGACAAGGATTTTCTAAATCTTTTATCTTTTAGCATTTTCAAGACGGGAGTGGGTATGCTTGAATGTAGAGATGTATGTAGGGGCCTATTCCTTCCGGAACTGCTGGGTGTATTCTGCTATGCAGGGCTGCCTGCGCCAACAGGGGGAAGCCCAAGGAGGATAAAATACGGTGGGCTGTGTGCTCAGGAGGACGCATGGGCTTTTTCTTTTCCTAAGCAGCCTTGGGTTTTTGTGGCTGAAATAGGGCCGAGAGGATCCTGATGCCTCCAGTGGGGATGTGGAAACTGACTGAGACCTGGGCTGAGCAGGGTGGCCTCTGGGGGCAGGCTGTTCCTGGGATGGCCAGGAATGGGGCCTGCAGCAAGGCCTCTGCCCATGCTTGCCCAGGAGGCTCGACCAGCCTCCCCACATTGGTCGGTGGCTGACATGCCCAGCCGCTAGCTTGCAGCCTGCGAATCTCGCCTGCCCTCTTGTTCTGGGTTCTTTAAGAATTTTGAATTCTGAAAGACCAAATGTTTATTTGAGCCATGCAAATAGAGAGGAGGCTGTCTGAAGAGAGGGTTTGAGGATCACACTTAGTTAGAGACTTAGTTAGGTACTTACAGAATTTACTTTGAAATGCCCTAATGGCAGGTGCCTGGGTGGCTCAGTCATTTAATAGTCTGACTTTGACTCAGGTCATGATCCCAGGATCCTGTGACTGGGTCCCGAATCAGGCTCCCTGCTCAGTGGAGCGTCTGTTTCTCCATCTCCCTCTGTCCCTCTCCCCTTCTTTGTTCTCTCTCTCTCTCTCTCTCAAATAAATGAATAAAATCTTTTAAAAAGTGCCTTAGGGGTGAAGAGGTGCATATGTGACATGATGGACACGGACTGCTAGCTGTAGATGCCGGGAAGGGCAGGTGCAGGTTCGTTGTGCCACTCTCTCTACTCCTGTGTGCATTTGAACTTTTCATAAACAAAAGCTAAGAAATGAAGGCTTATCAGTCATTAGATTGGAAGGGAATAACTGGATGGCAAAATCAGGTTTTGTCTTTTGCACATTGGCTCTCAGGCCAACCAGAGCAGATGGAGAAATAAAAAACAATATCTCTGTTTCTGGACTGGGCAAGGTGGTAGAGATGCATTTCTCCATGCTCCTCCCTTCTGAGTATGGCTACAGACCTTGGAAATGGCACAAGAGAAAAGCAAAGGAGGATTCTGGAAGTTGGAGGAGGAAGGCAAGCTGGTTTGAGACTGTGGCAGGACTACTCATGAACCCTCCTGACAGAAGAAGGGACCCTGGCCTGGTGTTCCCCAGCCCTCAAGCTAGCAATGTAGAGAGGCCTGGCAGGTTCACTCTTCCCCTGGCAGTGATGCCAAAAATAGGTGAGCAAGAAAGCTCAGCCAGGAGGTCCGATGACAATAAGTGGCCAGGGGAAGAGCCCTCTGTCCCTCCTGGGCCTAACACTCCCCTCTTGCCCCAGAAACAGTGGTACCAGCAAGGGGTACTCTACTTCCACTACTGCCCAGCCTGGGAAGTCCCTTCATCCCTATGGGATGGAGAATCCTTCCACAACCAAGAAGCATCAGTTGGCTGGGCCTGAGGCAAACTCATCTGTCCCTTAAGAACCAGCAGGGACTAGCGGGAATCCCAGCAACACTAGGCCAACCAAGCAGACAAAAATAGTGCTATAAGTTCTGAAAATTATATTCCATTGGAAACACAGACCACAAAAGTAGGCCAGGACCTGCATGCTGAACCTAAACTGGCAACTGACTGCTAAAATTAAATGTTTAACTGAACACTGTGTCTCCAAACATAATAGTGAAGGATACAATAGAAAATCACGCATTATAGAAAGAACCAGGAAGATTACCACTTGAATATGAGAAGAAAATTAATTAATGCCAAACAGAGATGAATCAGATGTTGGAATTATCCGTCAAGGGTTTTATTATTTAATTTATTCTATTCTATTTTATTTTTATTTCTTAAGATTTATCTATTTGACAGAGAGGAGAGGAGAGGGGCAGCGGGAGAGGGAGAGAGAAAATCTCAAGCAGACTCCATGCTCAACATGGAGTCTGATGGAGGGCTTGATCTCATGGCCCTGAGATTATGACCTGAGCTGAAATCAAGGGTTGATTGCTTAGCCTCTGGAGCCCCCCAACATGTGCCCCTCTGGCAAGGTTTTTAAAGGTGTGATAATAAAAATGCTTCTACAAGTAATAACAGATTCTCTTGAAACAAATTTTAAAAATAGAAAATCTTGGAAAATAGAAGTAATAAAAACCTTACCTGAAAAATACAATAATGGAAATTTGAAAAAGCCCGTTGAATGGGCTCAATAGAAGAGTGGGGATGACAAAGAATAGAAAATCCATGAACTTCACAGCAGGACAACAGAATTGACCCAATCTGAACCATAGGAAGAAAAATCAACTGAAAACAAAAACAAAAACACAAAATCAAAATCAAAATCAAAGCCTCAGAGACCTGTGGAATGATAACAAAAGATCCAACATGTGTGTCATATAACGCTGGAGTCCAGCTGGAGAGAGGAACGGAAAGAGTATTTGGAGAAATAATGGGTGAAACAGACTGTATTTGGCAAAATGCATAAACCTACACATTCAAGAAACTGAGTGAACTCCAATTATGATAATACCATAGAAATTTATGTGACACATCATAATTAAACTTGTGAAAATGAAAGACAAAGAAAAACTTTTAGAAAAAAAAGATTTTATTTATTTATTTGAGAGCACATGAGAGAGAGAGAGCACGAGAATGGAGGGAAGGGCAGAAGGAGAAGGAGACTCCCCCTGAGCAGAGAGCCCAATGTGGGACTTGATCCCAGGACTTGGGGATCATAAACTGAGCCAAAGGCAGGCAGATGCTTAACTGACTGAGCCACCCAGGTGCCCAACAAAGAAAAACTTCTTAATGGCAGTTAAAGGGAATCTTGTCTTCAACCTTGTCTTATTTTCCTTTGCTTCTTTCTGAGATTTGTCTTTTAAAAATATTTCGCCTTATCAGAGAGAGACAAACCAAGAAACAGATTCTTAACTGTAGAGAACACACTGATGGCTACTAGAGGGGAGGTGGCTGGGGGAGATGGATGAAATAGTTGATGGGGATTAAGGAGCGCACAGCATGTAGTATGGAAATGTTGAATCACTGTCTCATTCACCTGAAACTAATACTACACTGTTAACTATACTAAATTTAAAAAAAAAACAAAAAAACCTTAATAAAAAGTCCTCATTTTGGTGGGTCTCTTGATTTTAAAAACATTATTTCCAAGTTATGTAAATACAAGGTGACTAAGAAAATTAAGCATGTTATTCAATAAAAAGGATAAAAATTACTGCAATTCCATACAGACATACAGATGGCCAATGGACACATAAAAACATGCTCAACATCACTAGTCATCAGGGAAATGTAAGTCAAACCATAATGAGATATCACCTCACATCTGTCAGAATGGCTACTATCACAAAGACAAGAAATAAAAAGTGTTGGTGAGGATGTGTAGAAAAGGGAATGCTTGTGCTCTGTTGGTGGGAATGTAAGTTGGTGCAACCATTATGGAAAACAGTATGGAGATTCCTCAAAAAACTAAAAATAGAAATGCCATATGATATAGTGATTCTACTACATTACTGTAATTACCCAAAGAAAATAAAAGCGCTAATTTGAAAAGATATATGCACCGTTTTTTGTGCATTTATGTTTATTGCCACATTATTTACAATAACTGAGATATGGAAACAGCCCAAATGTCCATTGACTGGTGAGTGGATGAAAAAGTGTTATAAATATACAATGGGATATTACTCACACATAAAGAAGAATGAGATTTTGCCAATTGCGGCTACATGAATATTGGGTATTATGCTAAGTGAGACAAATCAGGCAGAGAAAGGCAAATACCATATGATTTCACTTACATGTGGAATCTAAAAAAACCCAAACAAACAGACTCATGAATACAGAGAACAAACTGGTGGTTGGTAGATGTGAGGAGTGGGGGGATAGGTGAAATAGGTAAAGGGGATTAAGAAATATAAACTTCCAGTTAAAAAAATTATTACAACTCCACCACCAAGAAGACACTATCACTAATATTCTGATATTTGTATTTCCAAATCTTTTTCTATGTATATAAATGCATATGAACAAACATTTTAGTTAAAAGGAATCACAGAATACATATCACCCTATAATCTACTTTTTCCATTTTATTTTATTTTTTTAAAAATATTTTATTTATTTATTTGACAGAGAGAGAGAGAGATCACAAGTAGGCAGAGGCAGGCAGAGAGAGAGGTGGAAGCAGGCTCCCTGCCGAGCAGAGAGTCTGATGTGGGGCTTGATCCCAGGACTCTGGGATCATGACTTGAGTCGAAGGCAGAGGCTTTAACCCACTGAGCCACCCAGGCGCCCCAACTTTTTCCATTTTAAAACATGTTATGAACACCTTTACTTGTCAAGAAATGGACAAGGATATCGTTATTCTATACAGAATTCCATGGTCAAGAAATGGACGAGTGTATCATTACTCTATACAGAATTTCATTGGGTGAAGATGCCATAATTTAAATAACCCAAAATGTTGAAAATTTAGGTTATTCTGTTAGTAATACTGTGATAAACATTCGTGTATGTATATCTTTGTGCGCTCATCTGATTATTGCAGTAGGGTAAAATAAGAAATTTTGGATTTTGGAATCAAAGTGTATGTGTGGTTCAAATCTTTTGTTAAATATTGTTAAGTTGTCCTTCAAAAACTTTCACCAATGAATAGATCTGGTAGCACTGTATGAGAATACTAGTTTCTAGTAATATCAGGTCCCTGACTCCCCTTCTTGTTCCAGACAGGACAGTTTCCCTATTGATACTCTGAGTATGCCTAGCATGTTCTCCTGTCAGGAGTCTTTGACTTGTTGATCTGTCTGCCAGAAATAATTTTTCCCAGACATCCGAAAGGCCTTCATTTTCTTTAGGTCTCTGCTCAGATAACATTTGGTTATAATTGCCTTCCCTGTTCCTCTTATCTAAAAGAGACATCCCCTCTTCCCCATTATTTCCTAGCTCCCTTTCTTTTATCTTCTTCCTCTCTTACACTTACTATCTTGTCTTTCCCACAGTAGCTCTTAATATCCTAAGGGCAGAGACTGTCAATTCATTGCTGGATTCCAACTCCCAGGGATGTATACAGATCCTGCATGTAGAAAATGTTGAACAGATATTTATTGAATGAAGGACAAATATTATTTTAAAATTATAGTAAGTCAGTAGGAGAAAAATGGTATTTCACTTGTTTCAATTAGTATGTATTCAATTACTAATTAAAATGAATTGGGATTTTTGCTATTTATTTTCTTCTTTTGCAAATAACTCCTTTGTTTCCTTTGTTTCTTTTTCTTTTTCTTTTTTTTTTTTAAAGATTTTATTTATTTATTTGACACAGAGAGAGATCACAAGTAGGCAGAGAGGCCACAAGTAGGCAAAGAGGCAGGCAGAGAGAGAGGGAGAAGCAGTCTCCCTGCTGAGCAGAGAGCCCAATGTGGGGCTTGATCCCAGGACCCTGAGATCATGACCTGAGCCGAAGGCAGAGGCTTTAACCCACTGAGCCACCCAGGCACCCCTTAGTTTATTTTTCTATTGAGGTGTTTATCTATTTTATTTTTACTGGTTCTTTAAATACTAATAGTAACCTCCTATATATCATAGACCTTAGAAATAATTTCTCACAGATTTTCCTTTATTTCTTGATTCAGATTTTTTGTTATATAGAAGTTCTAATTTCGTATTTAGTCAAATCCATCCATTTTGTTTTATGTTTTCTTATCTTGGTATTGTGTTTAGATCATCTTTCCATACCACTGGAATATATAACAGTCATCTTAAATAAATTCTTTTGGCACTTTCATTATATCTTTTCAGTATTTAAATTTTAAATCCATCTAGAATTTATATTATTGTGCTAGATGAGTCAGAAGATAATTTTTAAAAAGTATGTGTCAATTTTCTCCATAATTTTTGTTGAGTAATTCATCTTAACAGTGAGAACAAGTTTAAAGGAACCTACTGAGAACTAAGGTTATAAAGAAACTTAGGGGTACCTGGTTGGTTAAGCGACTGCCTTCAGCTCAGGTCATGATCCTGGAGTCCCGGGATGGAGTCCCACATCGGGTTCCCAGCTCCACAGGGAGTCTGCTTCTCCCTCTGACCTTCTCCTCACTCATGCTCTCTCTCATTGTATATCTCTCAAATAAATAAATTTTTTAAAAAAAGAAACTTAAATGTTTCTTAAAAGTTTCAGAAAGTGGAAGAAGCCCATAACAACTTCCATCCCTGGTGCAGCAGGGAAATGGGGAGAAATGTTTTAAATAAGAGTAAGGAGGAAACAGCCAGATACATAGAAACAGAAAAGAGCAATTAATAGAAAATAGAAGACAAATAAATGGGATAAAAACAGAATACCACTTGGTCTGACAGAGTGGATTAGAATCCTGAGAAATCCAATAATAGCAGTCTGCACCCTTTTACTAACTAAAGCTGCACTGAAGCCCCACTATAGCTCCACCCTTCACAATAGTGACCTGGCAGCAGGGGGAAGTTCCTTTACTGGGAAGTAAATATCACTAATGTTGATCTCAATGATTGTTTTACAAAGTCTAGTATACCAAAATCCAAACCAAACTAAAGCAAAAAAACTGATGATGTATACAGAGAAACAACCCATGGTCAAGAGAAGAAGAAATCAATAGAAACAGACCCAGAGATGGCCCAGATATTGGAATTATCAGAAAGGGATTTTAATATAGCTATGATACATCTAATAAGGGATCTACCAGGAAAGATAGTTTGTGCACACATAGGGGGAATTTCAACAGAGGTATGGGAACAATATTGAAGAACCAAATGGAAATTCTAGAAATAAAAACTACTTTATAAAAAATGCAAGATTTATTGGCTTAGCTTATGAACAGTAATAAAATAATTAGTGAACTTGAGGATTAAGGTTAAAAGGTTAAGAGAAAATCTTCAAACTGAAATACAAAGAGAAAGGAATATAAAAAAACAGAAGAGAGTATCCAAGACTTGTATCAATACCAAATGGTCCAGTATATATGTAAGTGGAGCATCATAAGGAGAGATGCTAGAAATTGAAGAAGAAATATTTAGCATAGATAGTAGAGAATTTAACAACATTGATGAAAGTCATCAACCCAGTGAGGCAAGAATCTCAGTGAATCTCAAGCAGTGTAAACACAAATAAAACCGTACTTTGACATGTCATAGGCAAGCTTCTGAAACCCAAGATAAAGATTAAACCTTAATGGTATGCCTCAGCAGCTCAGTTGGTTAAGCATTTGCCTTCAGCTCAGGTCCTGATCCCAGGGTCCTGGGATCAAACCCCACATTGGGATCCCTGTTCAGTGGGGAACCTGCTTCTCCCTCTCCCCACCACCACTCATGTTCTCTCTCTCTCAAATAAATAAATAAAATCTAAAAAAGATTAAACCTTAATAGGAGAAAGAAAGACATTCTATACAGAGGAACAAGGAATGAAAAGAATTTACTCTGACTTTTCAATGGAGGGCAGATGACAGTAGAAGAACACAAATCTTGCAATAAAAACAAACACGAAAATAAAAAACCTTTCCACTCCAGGTCATACAGACATTAAAGTGATAATGAGGGACATTATGAGCCCATGTTAATAAACTCAAAACTTAGATGAAATAGACAAATTCCTTGAAAGTTGTAAATTCCTAAAACTCACACAAGAATAGAAAGTCTAAACCACCCTATGTCTATCAAAGATATTGAACTTACAATTAAAAGCCTTTCTACAACGAAAACTCCAGGCCCAATGGCTTCTCTAGGAAATCAATCACACATTTAAGTAAGAACTAATACCAATTTGACAAAACTCTTTGAGAAAACAGAGGAGGGGATACTTTTCAACTCATTTTATGAGGCCAGGGGACAGCCCTGATTCCAAAATGTGACAAGAAAATTATAAACTAGTTAGGGATTAATAACCCTCCTAGCCACATATGCAAAATTTCTTAACAAAATATTAACAATTGAATTCAGTAATACACAAAACATACAGAATAATACAAAGTGGGATTTATCCCAGAGAGAAAAGTTCATCTACTATTCCAAAATGAAATTTACCACCATAAGGCAAGGAATAAAGAAAACTAAACCAAGGAGAAAAAAAATCTCATTATCTCAATAAGTGCAGAAAAAGCATTTGATAAAATTCAACACATATTCATGATTAAAAAAAATTCATCCAGAAATAGAAGGGAATATCTCCAGTCATATAAAGGAGGTATGCAAAACCCTACATAAATGATATTAAAAATACCTTAAAAAATAACATTAAAGAAGATGAGCAAGACTTCCATACTGAAATTGCACAAGCATTGTTAAGAGAAATGAAATAAGAGTCAAGTTAATGGGGGGATATACCATGTTTATGGATTGGAGTTCACAGTATTGAGAAAATGTCGATTTTCTCCAAATTGGCTTGTAGATTCAACACAATCCCAAACAAAATTCCAGCAGTCTTTTTGAAGAAAGCTGATTCTAAAATTTATGTGGAAAAGTAAAAAATATAGAACAGCCAGAACATTTTCTAGAAAAAGAGCAAAATGGAGGAGGTATACTACCTGATTTTAAGACTTGCAATAAATCTACAGTAATCAAGATGGAAAAGCACTGACACGAACATGGACAAATGGATGTGTGGGACAGGACAGAGTTGCAAAATGAACTTGCACAATGTGGTCAATTGACTTGAAAAAAATCTCTCCCATTCTCTTATGGCTCAGCTCTTGGTAACCACTTTTCCACTTGCTATTGCTATAAGTTTCACTTTTTTAAAAAAATGTAAGTATAGCATGTATAAATGAGATTGTAAAGTTTTGTACTTATGAATTTGGCTTATTTCACTTATAATGTCCTCCAGGTTCATCCATATTTTCACAAATGGTAGGCTTTCTCTCTTAAAGTTTTAATAATATTCCATTGTGTGTGTGTTATATATTTGTGTATATAAGTATATTTATGTGTGTGTGTAACCTTTTTGTTATTCATTCATCTGTCAATGGATATTTAGACTCTTTCCATGTCTCAGCTATTGTAAATAATGCTGCAATGAACATGGGAGTGCAGATGTCTCTTCCTTTCAATTGATTTTTAATCAAGGAACCAAGTTAATTCAAAGGGGAAAGGGAAGCTTTTTAAAATGGGGCCTAAACAAACTGGATATTTATACCAAAAATAAACTTAATAATACCACACAGAAAGTAATTCAAGAGGATCATTCACCTAAATGTAAACCTAGAACCATAAGTTTTTTTTAGAAGAAGATATAGGAGGATAATTGCAATTGAGGGGAAAACAAAGATACTGACCAAACTAGCCTAAAAAACACTATAACAAGACATCATAAAAAGCAAAATTTATACTCAACAGAAGATACCATTAAGACAAAACAAGCAGGAAGCCACAAATGAGGAGAACATATTAATAATGTAGATTTCTGATAAAGGATTCATATTCACAATATGCAAAGAATTCCTAAAAAACATTAATAGGCAACCCAACCAAAAATGAGCAAAATTGGAGCACTTGGGTGGCTCAGTTGTTGAGTGTCTGATTCTTGGTTTCAGCTCAGGTTGTGATATTGGAGTCTTCAGATCAAGCCCCTTATTGGGTTCTGTGCTCAGCAGACAGTCTTCTTGAGAATGCTCTCCCTCTCCCTCTCTCTCTACTCTCTCCCTCCACCCTGCCCCTGCCCCTGCTTGTCCGTGATTGCTTTCTCTGTCTCTAAAATAATTAAACAAATCTTTAAAAAAATGAACAAAATACTTGTAGACAATTCACAAAAGAGGGTGTATATATGGCAAGTGAACATGTAAGAGATACTCAACATTAATAAGTATCCGTGAAAACCAATATATACTTATTAGATTATCTATTTAATTAAATTAATTAAAATTAATTAAAATTCAGACAACTGATAATATCAGGTGTGAAGCCTCTGGAACTCTCATACCTTGTTGATGGGCATGTAAAATGGGATGAGAATTCCTTGTAAAGTTAAATATGCACGTATCCTATGACCAGGGAATTCCATTCCTAGGTATTTACCCAAGAGTCCTTAGAAAGGCTTTACACTGATGTGCATTGCAGCTTTATTTAAATAACCAAACATTGGATACATCCCAAATCCAGGCATAGGTGAATGAATGAGACAATTTTGATATATTCAAATAACGGAATACTATTCCACAATAAAAAATGAGCTGTTGACACACAACTATGTGGTTGAATCTCAAAAATATTGTGCTACATGCCATCAAAAAACCTGAAATCTTGCCATTTACAGTGATGTGGATGGTGCTAGAGGATGTTGTGCTAAGAAATAAGTCAATCAGAGAAAGACAATTATCATATGATCTCACTGATAGGTGGAATTTAAGAAACAAGACAGAGGATCATAGAGGAAGAGAGGAAAAAAATGAAACAAGATGAAATCAGAGAGGGAGACAAACCTTAAGAGACTCTTAATCATAGGAAATAAACTGAGGGTGGCTGGAGGGGTGGGGGGAAGGGATGGGGTGACTGGGTGATGAACATTGGGGATGGTGTGTGTTGTAATGAGCACTGGGTATTAGATAAGACTGATGAATCACAGACCTGTAGCCCTGAAACAAATAATACATTACCTGTTAATTAATTGAACTTAAATAAAAAAGTAATAAAAAATCATGCTGCATGAAAGAAATGAGATACAAAGTTCATGCTGTACGTTTCATTGATATGAATATCTAGAACAAGCAAAACTAATCTCTGGTAATAGAAATCAGAATAGTGATTTATTCTGAATATATGGGGGGGATTAACAGAAAAATAGCCCCTGGAAACTTTCTGGGTAATGAAAATATTCTACATCTTGATATGGGCCAAAGTTCTTGAACTGAAAAGTGAAACTCTATGCATTTTGTTGTATGTAAATGACATCAATTAAAAAGAACAGTAGTGCGGAGGGAAGTTTATATTTACATATTCATTTTTATTGCTGTTACAAGTATGTTACTTTTTTCTAACATATTTTCTAACTGGTCAAAGCAATTTTATAGTCAAAGTCAGCCAAACTTCCCACAGAATTTCCTTGATGGCAAAACTTGATGAAGTCAGCACTTAGGTGTGCATGTGCATACACAAATGCGTGTACTCCCATAACCACAGGCTAAGTAGACTTTTGAAGTAAATTTTGAAGTAAATTTCCAGACTTGTAGCCCTGGCCATGAATAGCTGTCTTAATTACTCTCAGTTGTTGAAAGCAAATCCAACTCACCACCAACCAAATACCACACAATTTATATTAAAAAATAGAAATAGAAAGGATTTGGAACTTTAGTGGATTGAACC
This sequence comes from Mustela lutreola, assembly GCF_030435805.1. Taxonomy (NCBI): domain Eukaryota; kingdom Metazoa; phylum Chordata; class Mammalia; order Carnivora; family Mustelidae; genus Mustela; species Mustela lutreola. Next base: position 96,971,148 of record NC_081292.1, read on the forward strand.
ATGGAAATGTAGAAGTTGTAATGTGTTTTCTGACACTGACTTTTAGCATTTTCAGCAAGTGAATTTTCTTCTTGAGATGCACTGGCTCTGTCCTTCCTATAGATAGAGCTCGTTCTGAGCTTCATCAAAAATCACACTGCATGGGGTGCCTGGGTGGCTCAGTTAGTTAAGTGTCTGCCTTCAGCTCAGGTCATGATCCCAGGGCCCTGGGATGGAGCCCGAGTAGGGCTCCTTCCTTATTGCGGGGAGTCTGCTTCTCCCTCTCCCTCTGCTTCTCACCCTGCTCATGCTCACTCTCTCTCTCAAATAAATAAATAAAATCTTTAAAAAAGAAAAATCAAACTGCTATTTAGTGATCCAATAGCTCATCACTTAATTCCATGCAGGTTTTGTACTCCCACACATCTCAAAATAACCTTGGGTTTTATAGTCAGATTCCTCTGGGGCCTGTGATCTGGACACAAGGTTAGCATGGATAGCTGTTCCTACTGCCAGTGATGCTTGTGGGCCAGCTTCTGGAATTTTCTCATGGTGGTTTTCAGTATCATCCCCAGAATCAGCAAAATTTTGTGACTTTGAGCCAATTCTGGTGGGATTTTTGACAATCCTGGAGTATTAACTATTCATACAATTTTATGACTTCCAAATATGCACAACTTCATGATCTAATAGCCAATAGTGGACTTCTTACCAGAGACTTTATCTTAAGTTCCCTTTTGTGCAGTCGTTGAATTAATATATATGGTTCATAGTTTAGTGGTGATTGTGAACATGATTGAAGAGTGTGCTTTCTTTAGCTGGCATACTATTATCCCCTGCTGTTTTACTTTTAATGACATTTTTTATTTCTTTAGCAGGATCCTAAATTCACCTTTAGTTAAGAAACTTCTGGCCAAACCTCTATTGCCACACAGGAGTCTTCTGGAAGAAAGTGTTCTCAAGAGGAGAAGAAGGGTGTCTCTGGGAGTCAGAGAGGGAATAAAGCATGTGGGGGAGGTTATGGAGGAGAGCGTGGACCTTAGCTTCCAGGATTAGTTGTCAAAATGCACAGCTTCAATCTTCATTCCAGCCTTGGCTCATCTGAGGGGCACCATATGTTCAGTGCTTTAGTGACTCCATGTGTAGGCTATAGAGCTTGGTGAACACATTCTAGGGGACACCATGGAATCTTGGATGTAGAGCTCGTGGGGAAAGTAGTTTAAAAAATTCCTCCTGGGGGGCACCTGGGTGGCTCAGTGGGTTAAAGCCTCTGCCTTCACCTCGGGTCATGATCCCGGGGTCCTGGGATTGAGCCCCACATCGGGCTCTCTGCTCAGCAGGGAGCCTGCTTCCTCCTCTCTCTCTGCCTGCCTCTCTGCCTATTTCTGATCTCTCTCTGTATCAAATAAATAAATAAAATCTTTTAAAAAAAATTCCTCCTGGAACTTTTTGGCATGGCCCCCCTGCCTCTTCTCTCCACCCAAATCACCTGAAGGGGCTATGGTGTGTGTGCCAGAGGTCAGAACTGGGGGGCTTGTGGAACAATATTGGTAGCCCACACATCAATACAATTCCCTCTCATCTTTCCTTGCTAAAGAAATCTTGGTATTGTTAGGGTCAGAGATATGTCAAGTTTCAGGTGACACACTCTTTTTCTCAGCCTCCCTGAGGCTGGTGGTGGATATAAATCATGGTTCCCACCAGTGAGACACAAGCTAAGACTTCAGCAAGTGTGATAATGTTGGTGGAGGTGGTGGTGGTGGTGATGGTGGTGGGGGTGATGATGATTTTGGTGATGGTGGTGGTTGTGGTGGGTGATTTTGGTGGTGATGATGGTGGCAGTAATGGTGTTAGTGTTGTTGGTAGTGAGGATGGTGATGGTGGTGCTTTTGATGATGGTAGTAATGTTGATGGTGGTGATTTTGGAGAAGCAGGGACAGATGTAGCTGACCCTCCACCCTTCACATTTCTATATCATCTCCCTCCTTCAATCATACAATATCTGGAGTGACAGCAGCCATCCTGTAACCATGAGGCAGTGAGGATGAAAATTAGAAATGGATTACTAAGGCAAGCCAAGTGGAGGGACAGGAGCCTGGACCAAAGATGCCATAGATAAACAGCTGAACCAGTGCCAACAGAAGGCCCCCTCTGAACTTGTGGTTATATGAGAAAAATCATCCTGGTTGACCAGACCACTGTTGGTCAGTTGGGTTTTCTTTTACTTCCAGTCAAATGGAATACTGATGGAGGAATTCTTCTGGGAAATGAGAAATGCCTGATGTGAACACATGCAGCATTCAACAATTTATCTGAGCACTTGAATTCTCTTTTCACATAATACTTTGTTCTTATAATTTCTATTTCTTCATTCATGTGCTTAGTAATTTTATAAATTTTATAGTAATTATTAGATAATTCCATTTTTGAAGTATTGGAGGCCTAATTCTCTGTTGTTTCTCTTGAGTCTTGCTCCTGACCTCCCACTTCCTCAACTATTTTGTAATTTTGGGAAGCAAGCTTTTCCCATGGTGCTTCTTTGTGACCTGGATTGAGGGAATTGACACTTACTTCTGCCAGATGTCTGTGGGTATGAGCAGTTCAAGAATACTTTTCATGTTGATTTTTTAGTATGCGTGGTACCTAAGCCATGAGGTACAATAAATTTGAACCCTAAGCCTGTGTAACATGAGTCTTGAATTTACAAATTCTCAAGGATCATTTTCCCTCACTTTGTGCAAAAACAGAAAAGCATCTTTATCCCTCTTCGCAAGGTGCAATCTGCCCTTTCACCAAATACGGAGAGTCTTCAGGTACTACTGTATGCAGGGATCTCAGTCACAACCCAGCACCTTGTGCAGGCCCACAACCTCTTGTGCACATGTGTAGTCATGAACCCAAGCCCTAAGGGGTATAAGCAGACCCCATAACCCTTCCTACTCGCACCAGGCATCTACCTACCACTACTTATCCTCTGGTTTCCATACCTTTTGCCATTTTGGGTCCCTGGAATTTACTCTCATTTCTTTTTGAACTCAGCTATGCATTTAAGCAGGTGTTTGTTATATTTTTATCTGGCATCGAGCACAATCCCAGGTCAGGCTTTTTGGGCACCAAGAGTTAAGTTTTAGAATATCCTCTGGGACATTATTTGTAACATAACTGCACTGCTTCCCCAAGAGCAAGAATCTGAGTCCCCCCTAAGAGTTAAGGAAAGGTGAGCTCCCTGAAGACTGGACCTGTTCTGATTTCTTTCACCAATTTTTCACTAGCACTAGCTCAATACATGGCACATAGTGAATGCTCAGTGATTTTGTGGTTGAATTTTGAATTAGGAATTAGTAATTTAACTGTTGCACATTCATATGTGCCTTAAGCCACACAAAAGTTATTTCATAGAGAAATATTTAATGAAGTGGGAAAATGTTCTTGACAGATTTTTAGTAACAAAACCAAACCAAACCAAACCAGAGAGGCAGCATTAGGTTGTCTTGACAACTGTGTGCAGTTTAAGTCCCATTTGGAAAAGTGCAATGGTGAAAGGAAAACAGAAGGACAAGATGAAAAATATTAAAAGAGGTTATCTGCCAGAGCAGGATTATAGACAATTTTTGTTTTTCTCTTTAGACTTTCATATTTTCCCCAAGTTTTAAAAGTAGAGAATATGCTAGTTGTCTTTCTCTGCTTGACTTATTTCGCTAAGCATGATACGCTCTAGTTCCATCCATGTTGTTGCAAATGGCAAGATTTCATTTCTTTTGATGGCTGCATAGTATTCCATTGTGTATATATACCACATCTTCTTGATCCATTCATCTGTTGATGGACATCTAGGTTCTTTCCATAGTTTGGCTATTGTGGACATTGCTGCTATAAACATTCGGGTGCATGTGCCCCTTTGGATCACTACATTTGTATCTTTAGGGTAAATACCCAGTAGTGCAATTGCTGGGTCATAGGGCAGTTCTATTTTCAACATTTTGAGGAACCTCCATGCTGTTTTCCAGAGTGGCTGCACCAGCTTGCATTCCCACCAAGAGTGTCGGAGGGTTCCCCTTTCTCCGCATCCTCGCCAGCATCTGTCATTTCCTGACTTGTTGATTTTAGCCATTCTGACTGGTGTGAGGTGATATCTCATTGTGGTTTTGATTTGTATTTCCCTGATGCCGAGTGATATGGAGCACTTTTTCATGTGTCTCTCCCTGATATGAGGAAGTGGTGATGCAACATGGAGGCTTAAGTGGGTAGAAGAAGAATAAATGAAACAAGATGGGATTGGGAGGGAGATAAACCATAAGTGACTCTTAATCTCACAAAACAAACTGAGGGTTGCCGGGGGGAGGGGGTTTGGGAGAAGGGGGTGGGATTATGGACATTGGGGAGGGTATGTGATTTGGTGAGTGCTGTGAAGTGTGTAAACCTGGTGATTCACAGACCTGTACCCCTGGGGATAAAAATATATGTTTATAAAAAATAAAAAATTAAAAAAAAAGTAGAGAATATGCATAACTTTTATGGTAGAACTAGCTTTAAAGGTGGCAGATAGGCCAGTTGTTGTCACAGTGACCCTGTGCCAGGTCTGGATCATCTCCAGAGCTGACTGCCCTTGGGAAGACCTGGCTTCCCCCACTCTCTACACTCTGAGCCTGACCAGCAACACCCAACACCTCCCTGTACACACCTCTAGGCTTGTTCTGCATGGGAATTGGAGCTTATAGGGGAAAAGGTTATGGAAGAAATAAGAGCAAGAAAAACAGTATTACTAATAGTGGTGAACATACACAATGCACACTCTATGCCAGGCACACATGCTCGCTTAAAGATTTTATTCATTTAGTTCCCATGAAGTATTCCAATTTTACAGAAGAGATGAATGAGGTAAATACGTGTTATAATAAAGCATTTATCTAGAAATAAACTGTTTTCCAATATCTTATTGTAGCAGTTGGCACAGGCTGAGATTGCTGCTGTAACACATATTCCCCAAATCTCAGAAACTAAAAGCAGCACATTTCTCCCCTATACTGCATGACCACTGTGCATCATCTTTACTTAAGGTCCCAGGTGCCATCTCTTACCTCTGTGATACTCAAGGCAAGACAAAAGGGTTATGAAACGCCTGTGAATTGGTTCTCAAAACTTCTTTGACTTCTCCCTATCCACAGGGAGTTTCATGGCTATACCTAACTCCAAGAGGCCAGGGGATGGCCTCCTGCCACATTCCTGGAAAGGAGAACCAGACTATTTGTGTGTATAGCACTAATATCAACTGTGGTCATCTACACTGACCCTCATAAAATATAAATATGTTTCTTCCATTTAGATTAGAATGGTGAGGGGCTTCCCAAAGGAACATAGCCAGATGGTGAGCTGGGCATGGGACCAGTGCCCAGGATCTAAGATCCTAGAGTTTGAGACAATCCCAGCGCATGACTCATGTTGAGATGGTCCCTACCATTTCAAAAAGAAGGTTCTGAAGGCGCCAAACTTCCCTAGTGAAGGAGTGGTGATCTTGTGCAGCCCAGAGGGGATGAAAGTGTTCAACAGTGCTATAAACCAAGTTGTCGTTCAGCTCCATCCTCTCTCTTCTGGTTGTATAAGCCAGGTGAGCATCTAACCCTCAGAGCATCAGTCTCCTCATGTGTAAAATGGACTGTCATGACTGCTCCTACTTCTACAGGTTCTAGTGAGGTTAAAACTGATACAGATAGCAGATGTAGAGAGCATCCTAGTGCCTGGCATGCATGGTCACTCACAGATGCGTTTCTTTTCTTTGCTGGCTCACACAAGTTATTTTCTTGTATATCCCTCAGTTTTTTTTTTTTACTTCTGTCACAAAACTATTAATGGTGGCCATACTTTTGTCATGGCGGTTATAGTGATATAACGTGAGTGTAAAAGTGTTTTAAAAAGCTAAAAGCACTTTAGAAAATGCAAATTTTAAAAAAGTGTTCATGATAAATGCAAATGTGTTGAACTTTTAGAACATGTGTCTTAATTAGTGAGTCTAACATTTTTAAAAATAGGGACCCAAGTTGAGCCAAGTTGGGCTGATATTTTTGCCACCAGTACTAGATGGAGCTGGAGGCAGTCATTCCATTCAGCATGTGTGTGTGTGTGTGTGTGTGTGTGTGTGTGTGTGTGTTTCCCTGAGCAGACCTAGGAAAGCACTGCTGTTCCCTGTGGTGAGCAGAGGACTGGGCTTTGAAGGAATAATCATCTTCTATCAACAGCTTCCCCCAACTGGGGCAGTCCCTGCAGGAGGGCACAAAGGAAGCCAGCTTGCCCAGAATGGAGGCTATGTGTGTATTCGGGGAGTTGTGAAGAGGAGTGAGGAGAAAGGGGTTGGGGGAGAGGGTAGTGTGGCAAGTGGATTTGGGGCTGTGGCACTTAACCTCACTTTACTCCCTCTGGAAGGAAACCTGTGGGGATGATGGGGATCCCTGGCCCCTACCCTTTGGCTTCTCAGTTGCCCAGCTGAGTCCAGTGTCTTAGTCAGTGCTCTGGGTGATGACATGTCTTCTCATTACCCAAGGAGGAGCCAGCCGAGTGTACATGATTACCATTCTCTCTCCTGGGAGTTCACATTAGGACCTTTCTGCCACCTCATTTCCCTCCTGAACCCCCTCCTGAACTCAGCATTTGGGAGAGTCTATACACAGTCTCAGTGCCACATTTCGTTGGGACAATGGAGACTTGGGACCTTCAGGAGGTGCCCATATCACTCCGATTCCCTTCCCTACTAGTGTCACAGTATCTATGACTGTGAAGATAGATGGGGAACTGACTGGTGAGTGGACCCTGACTGTGATGTGTGGACCCCACACAGAGAATGGGTACCACAAAGCCTCAGCACCTCTGATAGAAGACTGGCCTCAGACCACAAAAGAAGACTCTTAGGGCCCAGAGAAGCACCTCTGGCTAGAGTAGACAGTGGCTAGACTCCAAGGGAAGGTGCCACACTGCTATTTATGCACTCTAACAGTGCCAAGCCAGGCATAGGGTCTTGCCCTGCAGGGTGGAGGTTACAAACCCGAAGCTTAGCCCACAAAACCCGGGCTCAGAGAGGTAGCCAGCCCAAGGCTTTGGCAGTGTGGCCCTGGGTGCTGTGCTCCATGCACCCATCCATCCATCCATCCATCCACCTACACATCCACCGATCCATCCATCCATCCCTCCACCCTCCCACCCAGCCTGTCAGTCAGCCAGCCTCTAATCTAACATTAGCCAGAATCTAATCTGCTCTGGGTGCTGGGGATCCAGTGCTGAACAAAGCAGCTGTGGTTCCTGTCCTCATAAGGTCCCAGTCTGGTGGGGTGGTCATGGAGTGGATGGGATCCTTATGGCTCCTTATGGCAGACTTATGTATCTGTTTATAACTGAGGTGGTGCTGTGAGGCTGAGCAGGAGGGTGTAAGAAGTATGGTTCAGGCATCAGACATGGCTAGGGTGGAAGGGGCATGGGGATCCTGAGGCTGGGGGTGGTGTGAGGTAGGGACCAGTAATAGACTGAAGGAGTCTGTGAGCATGGGGGGCAGAGAAGAACCATGTCTGAGCAATGAAAAGGAGGCCCTCATGGCAGAGCAGGGGAGCAGAGAGGCGGAGGCCTACACATTGTGCCCTGTGAGGATGGGACTCCTTCTGGAGAAGCTGTGCCCCTGAGAGTGTTGCAAGAGACAAGGAAGCCACCCAGTTTGGCACCCATCCATTTGTTCTTCAAGTGAGAGAGATAATTATAATACTGACAAGCAACCCACCCTTGCACAGAGCAGGCCCCTTGAAGGCTGTCATGCTGTGTGAGGTTGGCATGCAATGAGACCTGCTGAGTGAAGCCCACAGGCCAGCAGTTGTCTGAGTGCAGGATCCTCATCTCAGGACCCTGTCCATCTTCCAGTGCACCATCTTCTTGACAAAAGAAGAAAGGTAGAGCTGGGCACAGAGAGTGTGGGGAGAGGGAGTTTTTTTCATAGAAGGAGTCAGGGAGACCTCTCTGAAGAGAGATACTTCAAGAGAGTCCAGAATTATGATGAGGAGTGGAGAGCAGCCTTTTGAAGACCTCCAGACAGAAGGAGCAGCCAGTGCAAAGGTCCTGGGGCACAAACAAACTTGGCACATTGTTGTGGACCACAGTGAGGGAAAGGGGGTAAGGCAGTAGAGGGAAGCAGGGTTCAGACCCTATGGGGCCTTCCTGGTAGGCCATGGTAAGTAGTTTGGGTTTATTCCAAAGGTGGGGAAGTTATTAGGGGATTTAGGCCAATGGGTAACACCTTGCTTCTCCTCTCCTATTTTGTCTTTTCTCCCCTTCTTCCCCAAGGTCCTTGTGGCTGTTGTGTGGAGACTAGGTGGGGGTGGGGAGGGTGAGAAGATAGGAGTTGCACCCAGTTGGTGAATGGTGAAAGGTGGCCACACAGGGGGGTGCTTGCAGCTGGGGATGTGATTAGACCGGAGACTCTGTGGGTTGAGGGAAACAGAGGAGGCAGTGTGTGCTGGCTCAGTTATCTACAGATAACCTACCTGCCAGTCCATGTTCGGGTCCCGGGCAGGCACACAGCCATGAACAACGCCTCATGTGGGGAGGATGTACGTGGACAAGTTGATGAACAGCCACCCTTGGTGAAAGATAGTGGTGGGTGGCCCCATATCTGTAGCTCAGGGGCAAGTGTGTCATCAGAGTCTTGTGGGCAAAGGTTGGCATCTTTAAACCTTATGGGCAGCCACAGGATCACCTGGGTAGGGGTGCCTGTGGGTGTCCCCCAAGCTGTGGTGGTCCAGCATGGGGTAACTGGAAGAATCCAACCTAACTTCTCTTCACCCCATCTGCTGGTGCCTCCCATTGGCTAAAGGTAACAGGAAGGGCCTACAGAGGCTGTCCACTGAGTGGAGGAGGCTTGATCAACAGGGGCAGATGGAGGATGCTGGCAGCTGGTTGGCCAACCTGTCTGGCAGGGGCGGTCTCTGCACTCAAGTCCCTGCTTGGTCATCTTCCCCTTGCAGACCCGCTTTCTTTCAGCATGAGGTCTGGTAGGTGGACCCTTGGCATGTGTATTTATACATCTGGGGCCAGGAAGAGAGAGAATTGGAATGAGTGGCTCTGGCTGGGTGTCCGGCCTGCTCCTGAGAGCCCTAAGGGGAGAGGAGGCAGGGGTGTGTGGTCACTATGGCTGGGTAGGACCCCTGTCAGAGAAGGGGCCTTCTGTGGGCTTAGCACAAGTGCCTGTCATCCTTGGTGGTCTGGGCAAATTCAAAGGGCATTGTCTGGGCTCCTGACCCCTCACACTAAGTCCCTTTACCTGCCCAGTGCCAGGCCCTGACCTGAACTCTGGGCCACAAACTCTGGCTGGTCCATGGGGAAAGCCATGAAATTTAAGGACCAGAAAGGTCCAACAGTGGGGTCCAGAGACAGACAGGAAAAGAGGCCTACACTTTCCCAGTACCACACTGTGGCCACTGCCTCTTTCCTTGGCTTTTCCTGTTTTTGTTCTTCTCCAAGAATATCTCTTCTTCTGCCATGAATTTGGATCACCCTTGACCTCCAAGTCTAGCCAACTTCCTCCATTAGGGTGAGCCTTCTAGGAGCCTGTGTTCCCCTGGCATGGGTGTGAGGAAGGGTCTGAGGCCACCTAAAGCAGTCCTTGGCAGGGAGGCCAGGGGACAAGGGCTGTATTTGTTGAGTGTCTGCCTGCATCCATAAGGTGTGGGGGGCCCCTCAGACATGTTATTTCATTGAGTTCTCAACACTTCCCTGTGTTATAGATAAAACAACTGAAATTAAGCACTGACAGAATTTTCCAGAGGTCCAGTTAGCAAGTGGTGAGCAGGGGCTGGAATCCATGGGGGTGGGGGCGTGTGACAGAGTACCTGCCTATCCCTGTCCCTTAAAGCTAGTAGGAATCAGGGCACCCTGATGTGCACACACTCGCCTGTACCCTTTGATATGCGCCCATTCACCTGTATGCCTGCAACTCTCCATGCCTGCCCTGCATCTCATGAGGCTGTTTTCTGAATGCACATGACCCTCAGTGCTGACTTGGCTGTGGCTGGGAGTGGGAATTTGGAGTGCAGAGGTAAAGGGAGATTTTTCCTAATTCGAACCATGTCCAAGCCATTGTCTGCAGATGCAGCCCTGCGGCCACCACATTTTTCACAGACAGTGTCTTGCCAAGAAAAAGAGGAGCTGCTGCCAGCAGTAGAGGGGGAGGAGAAATACCAGGGAAGCTGCGCAGCATGGCAGGCCTGGCTTCTGTGGGCCGCCGGTGGGGGCTCCTGCTGCAGCGTCTGGCAGCCTGGGCTGGCAGGGCTGGCGGGCGATGGCCTCCTGCCCAGGGTGGGCACAGCCTACCCGCTCCTGGGTTCACCATCTTCCTGGCACAGCTGGGGAGATGTGCCCCTGCAGGCCTTCAATGCCTCATTCCTTCTTTTCTTTCTTTTTAAAAACAACTGTTTTGATTCTGTGAACAGGCTGAGTATCCACATGGCTCAAGTGCCAAGAGCTGTAAAAGGCTTTTGCCCCATTCCCACTGCCTCATTTGCTTTCCTAGGGCAGCCAGTGTTACACATTTCTTGCCTGACTTCCAGAGATCGTTTCTGCATATTCAAGCAGAACGTCTTTGTACCAAAAAGGCACACTCTACACCCTGTTCTTCACGTTGCTGTTTTCCCTCAACAATGTAATGGTGGAGCCCCACCCTGTGTCAGGGCACAGGAGAGTCTTAGGTTTTAAGGCTCCGTCATCATTCATGGTGTGGGGGAATCACAAGTTACCTAACCAGTGATGCACCCAGTTTTCCATGTTCCTGTGTATAGCTCCCACTACACGCCCAGCGCTGATGCCAGGTCTAGAAGGAGGCAGGAGGCAAAGGCCACTGGTTACGATGTTTCTTGAAGAAGGGCAGGGCTCGCTGCTGTACTTCTGCTCCGATGACGCTATGGGACAAATCCCTTGTTTACATGGACCAGGCCGGAGAGGACGAGAAGACGCAGACAAAAGGGGAACATTGTGGGTGAGGTTGGAGAGTTGTTCTTATCCACTCTCTTAGGAGCAACTGTTGTCATGATGGCAAAGGAATTTTCAGATAGTATGTTTGTAATTTTAGCAAATTACATTAAAAATTTTGGGGCGGCAGGCTCCTGGGTGACTCAGCCGTTAAGTGTCTGCCTTCGGCTCAGGTCATGGTCCCAGGGTTTTGGGATTGAGCCCCACATCGGGGGGCTCAGCGGGAAGCCAGTTTCTCCCTCTCCCATGCCCCTTGCTTGTGTTTCTGTCAAATAAATAAAAAAAATCTTAAACAAACTACGGTTGACACTATATTCAATGTTACATTAGTTATAAAACAATGCTACTTTATTTTCAGGTATACAACATAGTGATTCAAAGTACATTTTAAAATATAAGGCATTTATGTAATGGTCACCCTTGTGACCTCCCTGTTCCTATGGGTATGGGACTGTCCTTGCCCTGCCCCTTCATGACCAAGTCTGTGTGGCTGCTTCATGGGGACTGGACTGGCCACACTGTGATAGGTCCCCATCTTCAGATTCTAATTCCACCACTTGTTCTTCCCCCAACAAAGTCACCAGGGCTTGTGGGACTATTTCATGACCCCCTGTGCCCCTCGCTGAAAACCAGCCATCCCATAGTTCAGTTCTAGGACTCTCTGTTTTCCAAAGCAGGGGAAAGGGAACAAACCAAGGTTTGAGGAGCATGTACTGGGTGCCAGATTTAAGGGGAAGTAAGGGCTGAATTATAGGGTAAAGTCAGGTCAAGTATTTAGAAATCATCTCATAAAGTCTGACACAATTACTGAAAGTGGGCAGCAAATGTGAAATTGAATTTCTTGGTGGCCAAAGCAGATCAGCTTAGAAACGCACACTTGTGGATATATGCATTCTTGATATATGACAAAACTGGCAAAGCAGTAGGAAAGGAAAAGGTTCCCCCCCCCCCCCTATAAACAGTGCTGGGATAAGTGAGTGTCTAAGTGGAAAAAAAAAGAAAACAACCTTGACCCTCATCTCATACCAGACTCAGTGTGGGTTCAGATTTAATTGGGAAAGTCAAAACAACAGTGTTCAACTAGAGAAGCAGAAATAGTAGGTGATTCTTTGTGTGTGTGTATATGTATGTGTGTAAACGGATTTACTACATGGCTTACACAGTGGTGGTGCTTGGCTAAGCAAGTTGAAGTCTACACGGCAGGCCATCAGGAAGGAAGACCCATTGACTGTTGGAGCCTGCCTGAAGGAATGGTTAAGCCCTTTGGGAAAAGCCTTTCAACTGGCTGAGTCAGGCCCATCCAAGATAGTCTCGCTTTTGATTATCTTCAAGTCAACTGACTTGGGAATTTCACATCTGTGAAATCTCTTCTTGGTAGTGTTTGGGAAAAGTTGTCTGTGTCTCCACGGTTGTTGCTTTCCTTCTGTCCTCTGGCTCTCAGGAAAGAATGTCCCTTGTCACCCTGTAGATCCCTTATCTGAAAGCATAACTAGAAAGGGCATTTTGGTGACTGAAATTCAAGACAACCCAAATTTGACACATCAAAAAGCTATCACAATAAGAAAATAACTTTGGGGTGAGAAGAAGCTTTTAAGTAGGATATAAAAAGCACAAACCATAAAGAGAAAGCCTGATACATTGGGCTATTCAAAATGAAGAATGTCTGTTCATCAAAAATACAGTTAAGGATGTACAAAAGCAAGCTAAGAGTGGGAGAAGGTATTTGCTGCGTATATAATTGACAGGGAGCTCTTATCCAGAATATATAAGGAACTTATACAAATCAACAAGAAAACACAAACATCATAATAGGAAATGGGGAAAGAGGCTTGAACAGGTACTTCAGGAAAAAGTTAATCTAAAGGGCCAGCAAACACGTGAAAAGTAAACCTCATTATTCACAGAAATGCAAATTAAAACCAAAGTGAAATACTTCTAGTGATTTAAAAATATGCTGACAAATTCTTCAGCACTCCTCTTTTGAATAGGTGGACCTTAATTCCCTTCCCCTTGAGTGTGGGCTGGACTTAAGTGACTCACTTTGAATGACTAGGTTATGGCAAAAACAGTGGTGTGTGCCCTCCAACACTAGGTCATAAGGGACAACATGGCCTCTGTTTCTCTCTTGGTTCACTGGCTGGGGGAAGTCTGATGCTGTACCCTGAGGATAGTCCAGCAGCCCTATGAAGAAGCACATGTAGTGAGAAACTGAGACCTTCTGCCATCTCATGAGTATGCCATCTTAGAAGCACATCTTCTTGCCCCAGCTTCCCTTTTGGTGAGTACAGCCCTGGCTGACCTCTTGACTGTGACCTTGAAAGACACTCAGAGTTGCTCAGACAGGCCTCTCCTGACTTCCTGACCCACAGAGACCTTGATATTTGCTGTTTTAGGGTAATTTGTTATGCAAATAGATAACTAGGATAGCACCTTTACCCACCAGAATGGTTAATGTTAAAAAGACCGATAACATCTTTGTGACCATCTCAATTCTTGACTTGTCCCCTCGGGCAGTTTCCAACTTTGAATCTCCCAAAGAGCAAATTTCTAGGGACCATTGGATTGCAAAAAAGTGGGGGGCAACATACACTCAAAGTTTTTATATCATTGCCATCCATACTCAACAGTGAGCGGTTATATCCATTTTGAGAAATCTCCATAATTATCAATTTACAAACTTTGTAAAACATATCTATATTTTTACGTGTGTGTGACTTGAGTAGTGTTATCAGTGTTTTTGTAAATATTTACTATGTTTTTCTATTTCACTTAATTCTAACAATTTACTTTAATAAAATGTTCTAAACATAAAAAAAAAAAAAGACCGATAACACTAAGTGTTGATAAGAATGTGGAGTAACTGGAACTCACACCCTACTAGTAGCAGTGTTAACTGGTACAAGCATTTTGGAAACAATTTGATGTTATTTCCATTTCTACTGTTTTCCACATAATTGAAGGCCTCTATTTCCAATGCCCTGTCCCCAGTGATCCAACAATTCCACTTATAGGAATATATCCAACAGAAATGTATATAGATTTGCATATCAGAATATATATATATATACACACAGAATGTTCCTAATAGCATTTGTGATCACCTCAACAAGAGGTGGGTCCAAAGTCAACTCGCAGTTTGTTCACACAATAGAATACTGTAAGCGATGAAAATTAATGAATTGTAGCTATAGGCAACAACATGAATGGATCTTGTAAGTATAGCTTTGGGCAAAAGAAGCCTGACACAAAAGAATACAAATTGTATCATTTCACTTAAATGGAGCCACCTTTGGTAAGGTGGAGGGGCCCCAGAGACTTCTCGGGAGTTGGCAATGTTACTTTCTTTATCCGGGTGGCAGTTATATGGGTGTTCACTATGCTATCCACATGTTTTTTTGTTTTGTGCCTTTTTTCCGTGTGAATGTATACTTTAAAAAAGATTTTTAAAGCCCCAACAAAACAACAGCATAATAAGAACACAACCCTGGTTTTATGGGCCCATCTTAACAGCCCTCAGCACGGCTCAGCAGACAATCCTGACGGGCCAAACCACAGTCAAGCCTGAGGCTCTCTGAGGGGGAGGGGGTGTGATCTCCAAGAGTCCATGGGTTGTGTGTTCTCTAGGCAATCCTCTGTGAATAATACTCCTTCGAGTAAAGCTGGAGAACAAAGTTGGAGGTACGTTCTCTGATGAGAGCCTGAAGAGTACTGGCTGACCAGAAGCTGGTGCACCCACTTTAGGAACTGAATTCCCCCCGGGAGAGCTGGCATCCTCTTCAGATGGCCAGGGAGTAGTCTCAGCCTACTTCTCATCGGAATCCATGTGACCTCCCCACCTCAGTGGGCAAGGGGAGAGAGTCTGGGGGGTACTTACATTGGACATTGCCGAAGCTGGAGTTACCAGTTGCCCCAAGGCAACATGTACGCCCCATCCTGTATTTAAATAGTGTAGTTGGCCCTCTTGAAGATAAGGCTATGGAACGAGCTGAGGTGACTCTACAGTATGTGCCAGTCATGGCTCCGGTCACCTTTGTGTCCCTCTGCTTATGGAAGCAGTGCAAGCTTCTCAGGCCCAGGGCCAGCCACTGCTTGTGCCACGGGGCCATCTGCCCCCAGGGCTGGTTGGTGACCTATGGGAGGCGGATGGACATTCATGAGCCAAACTGATAAATCCTTCTTCAGTCCTGCCCCTTCATAGCCAGAGAGCCAAGAGCTCTGAGAGAGCAAGTCCCAGGGAATTTGGGCAAGAGCTTGAGACTCTGTTCCTTCTCAGAAGTTTGGGGCACGTTGGTCCTTCACACAGCTTTTCCAGGCTGTCCCTTGGTCAGTGGTCATCCCCATGCCTGCTTCAAGAGAAAGCTGACTGTTTTCCTGGCAGGACAGTGAGGCAGAAAGCAGAGCAACGCAGTCCCACTGAATATCAGAATGGAGGCTTTTGTTTGAAAGAAACAAAATCTACCTCAAATTGACTCAAATTATTGTTAAAAAAATTAAGTTATGATCCACATACCATATAATTCACCATTTTATATTTTTTAAAAAAAGTGTATGATTCAGTGGTATACTCACAGACTTGTGCAATCATCATCACTAAGTGCAGAACATTACATTGCCCTCAAAAAAACCCCTGTACTGTCCACTCCCTATTCCTTGCTTCCCGGGGCCACGGCAACTATAAACCTACTTTCTGCTTCTTTGGCTCACCTCTTCTGGATGTTTCATGCAAAATGGAAGACTTATGTCTGGCTTCATTCACTTAGCAATAGATTTTCAAGGTTCATACATGCCATAGTATTCATCAGGACCTCATTCCTTACTCCACCAAGCATAGATGTTTGAGTATGTTTCTGAAATCTCAGTTCTGTTCTATTAATCTCTCTATATATCCCTATTAGGGCTTTTTATTCCATTTTGAAGTGGGGAAGTGTAAGTCATCCAGATTTGTCCCCATTCGAGACTGTTTTGGCTATTCTGAGTCTCCTTCTTGCTTATTTATTTATTTATATTTTTAAAAGATTTATTTATTTATATGGGGGGCAGGGCCAGATGGAGGAGAGAGAATCCAAGCAGAATCTGTGCTGAGCATGGAGCCTGATGTGGGGTTTAATCTCAGGACCTTGAGACCATGACCCTGAGCTGAAACCAAGGGTTAGTTCCTTAACTGATGGTGTCACCCGAGTGCCCCTCCTTTGCATTATTGTATGAGAATCAAGTTTCTTATTCTGTGAAAAAGAAAGTTGAAATTTTGATAGGGATTGC
Source organism: Mustela lutreola (assembly GCF_030435805.1). Taxonomy (NCBI): domain Eukaryota; kingdom Metazoa; phylum Chordata; class Mammalia; order Carnivora; family Mustelidae; genus Mustela; species Mustela lutreola. Next base: position 96,987,378 of record NC_081292.1, read on the forward strand.
ATTGAATCTGTAGAATAATTTGGAATTATTGACATTTTAATGTTATTTAGATATTTAATGATATTAAGTCTTCCAATCCTTGGATGCCAGGTGTCTTTCCATTCACTTAGGGATTCCTTACAATGGTGTTTTGTAGTTTTCAGTGTACAAGTATTACATGTTTGTTAAATTTATTCCTATTTTATTCTCGATTCTATTATTAATAGCCTTGGTTTATTACCTTCATTTTTGGATTATTCATTGCTAGTGTAGTAATATAACTGACTTTTTAAAATTGATCTTGTATTGCGAAGTTTTGCTGAACTCAATTATTAGCTATAATAGTGTGTGTGTGTGTGTGTATTCCTTAGGCTATTGTATGCTCAAGAACATGTCATCTGCAAGTAGCTAGTTTTACTTCTTCCTTTCCTATATGGAAACGTTTTGTTTAACTTTCTTGCCTAGTTGCCCTGGCGAGGTCCTCAGTAGAGTGTTGATTGGAAGGGCCTCTTTTTGAAAGAAGCTTTAGCAGAAGACCTGCCCAAGAACTTCTTATATACCATTGGCCAGAATTAGTCATATGGTCACTTCTATAGCAAGGGAGTCAGGGAACTATAGTTTTCTCATGGGCGTATTCTTTTACTAAGAACAATAGAGGAAAGAATGGATATTTTTGTAGGCAAACAGTGGTTCCTGCTGCACTGTCTCCTGTAAGTAAAATGCAAGAATTCTTGCTTCATTTCTCTGTGATTCTTCTGTACTCAACTCTACCGCCCGTCCCATCTCAGGTCGACTTCTGCTTGTTAAAAAAATGACTGGTGCAGTTCCAGGCCTCACTCCTGCACAGTTACATGATCTAAAGCTAGAGAAAGCACCTGTCTCTCAGGATTCCTGCAGAGTATCCTGAGCTTTGCTCTAATTGGATGAGCTTAGGTCCCATGCTCATATCTGAACCAGTCACCAAAGCCAGTGGATTGAACATACCGTTTGGATCAGCACTTTTCACGTTCTGGAGCTGAGGGCAACCTGAGACACTGGTCCCCCTAAATCGACTCTGCTCCTGAGAGTCAGGTGTTGGGGCTGAGAACCTGGGGGCTGACTGGTATGAGTGTAGCTGGAAGCTATGCTTCATTCCTTATCCTGACTGTCAAAGCTGGTGGGCTTAAGCCCTTTGCCCAGGGGCTTCTCACCTCACCTCCATAGGAGAGGGTCCTGGCTGTCCCTCTCACTGTCCCAGCAATACTACAGTCCTGGGACAATGGTGAGGATTCCCAAGTTCAATGTAAATAGGATAAGCATTGATGGTAGTGCCTTATTTTACCTGACGAATAAATATGTGCCTTTAAATTAAGGAATTGGAGACTGCATGCTATTTTCCCACTTTCCAGCTTTTTCAGCGGTACCTTAGTGTCATTTCTGATTGTGTGTCTGGGAATCATGGGTTCTCACACTTGACCTCTGGGTTTTGGTAGCTGAGAGCAATGGAGTCGGGCAGGCCAGGGGTGAATCCCGGCCTCACTGTCTACCATCTGGGTGACCTCGGGCATGTTACTTAGCCTCTGTATGCTTTTGTTTTCTGTATATGTTATGGGTGCGTCCTGCTTATCTTTTGGGGGTTGGGAAAAATGGGTGGGATGGTTTGTGTAAAAGACACTCGGCACATTTTAAAGTCAGTAGATAGACTGACGATGACAAAGATGAAAGTGATGCCGTGTCAGACATTCGCTGTTCACTCATTTACTCTCAGACCTGAGAGCTGCTAATTCCTCCTGCTCACTGATCTGTTTTCTCATTTCCCCATTGCTGACTGTCCTCTAGCAAGTGAAAATAGAACTTTTACTTACTGGTCCTTGAAACCAAACAACTGTCACACTGCTCGGGCAGAGAGGGCATTTACTGGCACTTACCTGGGAGAGTCAGGACCTCATTCCTTACTCCCCCGAGCATAGATGAAGTTTATTTCTGAAATCTCAGTTCTGTTCTATTTATCTCTGTATATGTCCTTATGCCAGTACTATACAGTTTTGATTATCATAGCTTTTTACTCAGTTTTGAAACTGGGAAGTGTGAGTGGTCCAAATTTGTCAGGTGAGCTCCAGAAAGGAGGCCTGGCTTCATTCTAGGCCCTGAGCTTGCTTTCCCTTGTGCTGTTCTCACTCCTGGGCTTTTAGTTGCAGTGGGGGAAAATGGTTGTCAGCTGCTCCAGGCAGCCCTCCTCCCAGCTAGCCCTCTAGGGAGAGAGTGTGGAGGAGTCCCAGGGCAGAGGGGAGTAATGCACAGCAAGGTGGGTCATGCCCTTCAGTGGAACTAGAAGTGGAGACCGAGAGAACTTTCTGGGTCCCGCATGTAAGACAAACAAGGACCAGGTCCTCTGGTTCCTCTGGGACAGAAAACCTCATAGCTTGGAGTTTCAAGATGAGAGATCAAAAGGAATTTATACTTTATAACCATGGTCTCCTGCACAGGGTGCTCCTCAGGGCACACCTGGCTGTGGTTTCATCCTCTGTGCCTTTTTTGCCTGATCGTGCTCCAGAAGCACAGAGGTCCAGTCTCAGAGGCCGAGGGCTGTTGCACACCTTTGTCATTGCCATTACTTACCCTGGGGAACCTGCTCATGCTCATGGGCATGGGACATCCTTGCTACTCTTTTACAGCCTGGCACACATTCCTTCCTGAACACCCCCTCACACTCCCATTTGAATAATGGAATGACTAATGCCTGTTTTGTGCCCTACTTTCTGTACCCCATGGCCTTCTGGACCCTTGGAGCTTCCCTGTCTGCCCATGAGTTCAAGGGCAGGGCAGCTCTTAGATCAGGACCCAGCCAGTAGAGATGCTGGGCAAAAGCATGGTGGGCAGTGGCAAGATCAGAATGGTCACGGGGCCCATTGGGCCTTGGGCTTGACAGCTCTGCTACAGGTTAGTTCCAGGGTCACTGCACAAACTCACTTCTAACCTGTTTGATTTAGTCTGGCTGCCTTCTGGAGATGTCTCTCCCCTGTGAATCATTATTCAACCACCAGGCTTTCTGCTCTCTATTTGTGTCCCTGCTCAGCCTTCCCATTGGCAGTGGGGCTTGGGGTCTACTGCGAGGAATATGGCTCAGTAGTCCAGGGCAATGGTGCCAAGAGGCTGATCACAGCCAGTTTCATCAGAAACCTGGTCCGTCCAGGAGTGGAGCCATAGACTTCTGGCCCCTACCTAGAGATACTGCTCCCCACCCCTCAAGACTGTAGGGTCCCCATCCCCTTCTCAACCTTCTGACTGACCCATCATTTGCTGAGTCTTCCACCGGGGACTCCCAGTTAGGGTGGAGCTTCTGGAAGGCAGGACCAGGTCCTCTGCTTCTTGTGTCCCCATCCTGTCTAAATGTCATCCTTTGTGTGTTTGGTTAAGGGTGATATGGAGCAGTGGTTCTTAAACTTTTCGATCTCAGTGAACAAGAACTTCAACTCCCTCCATTCTGACCTCAATTTGTACTTTCTAGTTGACTAAGTTCTTCTTATATTTCAAATCAGGCAAATGATCCGGTGGGTAAAGCATTCTCTGATGGGATCCAAAACTACCCAAGATGGTGATGGACCTGTCCACTGCCTACCAACCTTTGCTGAATATTTTCCTTACATAAACCTAGAAGTATTTTAGCACTTTGGGGATAGTCTTAGGGCCACTTAGCCAGTGTTGGCTTCCTGGAAATCTATTCCTTTCTTGTTTCACCACTGTCTGCCTGTGGGTTTTGTCAGTGGTGAGTGACTGAACTTGGTCTGTTGGGACCCCTGGAGCCCAGTTACATCAGCACTCTTATGTGTTCTTTTTCTTTTCTTGTTTTTTGTAGTCTTTTAAAAAATTTAACTATAATATTTTTTTTTATACTTTTTTTATTTTTTATAAACATATATTTTTATCCCCAGGGGTACAGGTCTGTGAATCACCAGGTTTACACACTTCACAGCACTCACCAAATCACATGCCCTCCCCAATGTCCATAATCCCAACCTAACTATAATATTTTTAATTTAAATTCAATTAGCCAACATATAGTGTTCAATGATTCCTTAGTTGCATATAATACCCAGTGCTCATCACATCCAGTGCCCTCCTTAATGCCCATCACCAAGTCACCCCATTTCTCCATACCTCTCCCTTTGTAACCCTCAGTTTGTTTCTTGGAGTCCAGAGTCTCTCATGGATGTTCTCCCTCTCTGATTTCTTCCCATTCAATTTTCCCTCCCTTCCCCTATGATCCTCTGTGCTATTCCTTATATTCTACATGTGAGTGAAACCATATGATAATTGTCTTTCTCAGATTGACTTATTTCACTTAGCATAATCCCCTCCAGTTCCACCCATTTTAATGTAAATGGTACATATTCATTCTTTTTGATAGCTGAGTAATACTCCATTGTATATATGGACCATATCTTCTTTATCCACTCATCTGTTGACAGACATCTCGACCCCCTCCAGTTTGGCTATTGTGGACATTGCTGCTGTGAACATTGGGGTGCAGGTACCCCTTCTTTTCATTACATCTGTATCTTTGGGGGCAAATATCCAGTAGTGCAATTGCTGGGTGATAGGGTAGCTCTATTTGTAACATCTTGAGGAAACTCCATACTGTTTTCCGGAGTGGCTGTACCAGCTTGCACTCTTACCAACAGTGAAAAGAGGGTTCCCCTTTCTCTGCATCCTTGCCATCATTTGTTGTTCCCTTTCTTGTTCATTTTAGCCATTCTAACTGGTGTGAGGTAGTATCTCATTGTGGTTTTGATTTGGCTGGTGATGTTAAACATTTTTTCCCTGTGTCTGTTAGCTATCTGTATGTCTTCTTTGGAGGAGTGTCTGTTCATGTCTTCTGCCCATTTCTTGACTGTGTTATTTATTTTGGGGGGTGTTGAGTTTGTTATGTTCTTTATAGAGCTTGGATATCAGCCCTTTATCTGATAAAATGTATCTTCTCCCACTCAGTAGGTTGCCTTTTAGTTTTGTTGACTGTTTCCTTTGCAGTGCAGAAGTTTTTATCTTGATGAAGTCTCCATAGTTTGTTTTTGTTTTTGTTTCCCTTGCCTTTAGAGATGTGTCTTGCAAGAAGTTGTGCTCAAGGTCAAAGAGGTTGCTGCTTGTGTTCTCCTCTAGGATTTTGATGGATTCTTGTCACACATTTAGGTCTTTCATTCATTTTGAGTTTATCTTTGTGAATGGTATTAGAGAATAGGACCACTTTGTGTTCTTAAAAATTATTGAGGACTCCAAAGAGCTCCTGCATATGTGTGTTGTAGCCTGTGTCTCTTGGCTTGGATACCTGGTTGCTGAACATCTAGCAGTGCACTGTGGTTATCCCTGTCTCTGTTCTATCTCACAATTTAAAGTTGAGAACTTTGTAAAACAGGATACACAGTGTACATCTCATTAGCTATGAGAGTGAGGATGTGTTACATGTCAGTGGTCTCTGGAAAACTCCTGGATATATTCATGATAGAATGAGAGTAAAAAAAGGAAATGATGTCTCGGCATTATTTTGAAAGTTTGAAAGTAATTTTGGGGTCCCTGGATGGCTCAGTCGGTGAAGTTTCTGCCTTCAGTTCAGGTCATGATCTCAGGGTCCTGGGATCGAGTCCCATGTCAGGCTCCCTGCTCAGTGGGGAGTCTGTGTCTCTCTTTCCCTCCTCCCCCTCCGCTCAAACTTTCTCTGTCTCTCAAATCAATAAATAAAATCTTAAAGAAATAAACTTCTTAAAAAAAAAAATTTGACTTTTCAACCCCCCTGGGAAGGCCCTTAGCCAAGGAGACCCCGGGGCACATCACAAATTTTACCATACGGTGAATAGCTGTCCCTTTTATGGAGTGAATGTTTGTGTCCCCCTAAGTTCTTATGTTGAAATCCTGACCATCAGTGTGACAGCATTAGGAGGTGCGGCCTTTGGTCAGGTTGTGAGGATAGAGCCCTCATGAATGGGACCAGTGCCCTTTTAAGAAGAGGCCCGAGAGATGATCTCTCTCTCTCTTCCCCCACCCCTCCCTGCCACGTGAAAACACAGTGATAAGATAGCCATCAGTGAATTGGGAGGAGGCCTCTCACCAGACACAGGATCTGCCTTTGGGTGCCTTGGTCTTGGACATCCAGCCTCTAGAACTGGGACAAATGAATGTCTTTTGTTTAAGTCCCTACATCTGTGGTTTGGGGTCATAGCAGCCTAAGCGGACCAACACAGGCCCCTACATGCATACCCTTTATGGCAGCTCTAATGTGATGAGATCACCAGAGTTGCTTTAACTCTTCCAGGCAAATGGAGGAGAGAATCTGAAGCCTGATTAAGGGAGTGCCTATGGAGGGAAAGATAGTCCTCCATGGACCTCAGAGGGCCCTGTATGTAGGGCATGTGGGGCTCCCAGGGTTTGGCTTCCTAAGCAGGGAAAGGATTAAAGTGGGGCCGGCACCTGGGCAGCCCACCTGGAATGGCCAAAGATCGACCTCCCGTGTGTTGGCATTGCCCATAGTATGTGGCTGGCCTAGAGCCCCATGGATTCCCTGCAGAAGAGCTGCACTCTGGGTGGGAGACTGATCAAGCAGTGGGGGCAGATATGGGTAGGGGCAGGGCCCCTAGACCACCTCCCTGAATGGCACCCACATTTCCAGGAGGGCTCCTGTCTGAGTGCCCCCTTGGAAGGAGTGGCAAGGCCTTGCCAGAGAGGGTCTTTCCCTCAGCCCTAATCCTCAGGCTACACTTGTGAGGGGAGCAGCGGTAGTAGATTGAGTTTTATTGAGACTAGATGCATGGATGCTTTTCTTTAGGGCTGGAGTTTTTAATACTTGGACATATCCAAAGAGAGATTTGACACACATGGCTGAGAGTGGTGATTGGAGGAAAAATAGAAACCATTCTGTATTCCCACCACTGACCTCAGACTCAGAGACAAGCTCAATATACCAGTTTTCACTCTCCCCTCCCTGGACAGGGATGAGGCGTGCAGGGAGGTCTCTGGTACAGGCAGAGGTGCCAGAGTGATGGCTGGTGTCCAGTCCGCTGTCCTGTCCACTGTGTCGTCTGCTGTCTAATCTGCCATGTTGTGTCTGCTGTGTCCTACTTGCTGTCCCCCCGTCTGCTGTGTCCTGACTATTGTCCCTGTTGACTGCCCCTGCCTGCCATGTCCTGTCGGCTGTCTTATCTGCTGTCTTCTGTCTACCATGTCCTACTTGCCGTCCCCTGTCTACTTTTGGAGACACACCTGGTCCGGGGACAAAATTAATCTTATAGGTGGGTTTCTCCTTACCCCCAATACCAGACTAGTTTCTGGGGGTTTATCATGGACATGTGTCTTTTAGTGGGTGAGTGTTCTTTTTTCTACCAGCCTCTCAGGGAGGGCCCTCTGGATGAGCCGAATTCAGAGGATCCCTTACAGGAAAGGAGTTTGCTTAGTGTCAGGAGTTGGGGGCCTGACTGGGGTTCCCTCCCCACCCCCTTGCATCTGCTTCTTGGATCAGGAGGCTGACCTGGGTGGGGGTCCCTCCTGAAGACCATGTCCTGGGATGGGGTCACTGAAAGCTGCATGATCATGAGTGACAGGGGTCAGCATTCCTCCTTGGAACTGGCCTGCTGGGCACACAGGCAGTTTTAGGGGTGTGTGGAGGAAACCTCCAGGCTAGACTGGGGTTGGGGCAAGAGTTCTTTCCTATATGTGGGAGGGGTGGGGGCTGGGCTCTCTTTTCCAACCCTACTCTCTGAATCCCTGGAGGCCTGGGGAAGCAGGCAGAGGCTGAGACAGGGGTGCATTTTTGGAATTCCAGGCATGTCTGCTTCCTTTCCTGGCCAGGCCCTGCCTAGAAGCCAGGAACTGTGCAGAGCCTTTGGCTCCGGGTTTGTCCCACCCCAGGGCTTGGGGGGGGGTGGTGGGGGGTGGGTGGGGGGTGGGGGGTGGTAGGGGGGGTGGGAGTTGCTTTCCAAAATGTTGCCAGATGAAACCTGCTCCACTGGGTCAGGCCTTCCCAATCCCCCACTAGTGTCTGAAAGGGGGTGCAGGGTGGGTGGGGGGTGGGCAGCAGCCCCATCCCCTAGCCTCTTCCAGACCCTGGTTGGGGGCTTCGTCCCAGGGCACATGGTACCAGAAAAAGTCCACAGAAAATGACATCACTTAATGTAGGGACCAAAACATCAAAGGGAGTTCTTTTAAAATGGGTTTACAAGGGACTTGTGTAACCATTGAAGTGTTAAAGGTAAACATTTTTAAAAAACCTCGATTTTCCATAGTTTGGGAGGGAGACAAACCATAAGTGACTCTTAATCTCACAAAACAAACTGAGGGTTGCTGGGGGGAGGGGGGTTAGGAGAAGGGGTGTGGGGTTATGGACATTGGGGAGGGTATGTGCTTTGGTGAGTGCTGTGAAGTGTGTAAACCTGGCGATTCACAGACCTGTACCCCTGAGGATAAAAATATATGTTTATAAAAAATAAAAAAATTAAAAAAAACACCTAGATTTTACCTTATTTTAACTTTTGATTATGATAATTCCCATGCAAAGATGGTATGTATGCATGCATGCTATTACCGGCAAAGCTGGACATTTGTCTCTTGTGACATGATCACAGGAAGAGCCTCTTTTGAAAAGAAAAATCTGCCTACAGGTCAGTTTCCCTGTGCACCCTGAGAGGCACTTGGCTCCTGGTTGGTGGCCTGGTGTTCTTCTTTCTTGCTATGTGTGTGTGTGTGTGGCCGGGGCAGGGGGGAGGTGGGGGTTGCTTCTCTTTAGCTAGTCGCCTCCCCATTCTGTTGACCCCTCTTTATCCTCTTTACAAGGGTTTGGGGTGTTAAGGGCAGCTGTTCTCCAGTTTCCACATCCTGCATTTTTCTTGCAAAATCTGTCATTTCCATCTGTGAAACGTCTCCCATTGCTGGGAGAGGCATTGGGGGAGGCTGAGGTTAATACCCTGGACATCTGCATGCAGTCATGAGAGGTCCTTTGTGAGAGGGCTTTCCTGCACTGTGGCGTTGGCTTTCCCATCCCCACCAATGGGGAAGTAGCTGCAGGAGACTTGGATGAAGAGGGCCTGGGACCTGTAGCTCCTCCAGATTCCATCATCTCCACCCTCCTTGCCTGGCCAGATTGGTGTCTGGGCCAGAATGCCACTCCCAAACGCCCCTCTTCCACTGGGCTTCTGAATGCTGTCTGTGTGACCCTGCCTTGGAACAGCCCTGCACTTCCAGGGTTCCCAGACTCTGGGTGACATCTCACCCCCTCCTCCAGCAGACTATCTTGCTTTGCTGGACCTACAGTGTGGGAAGTGTGGGACACGGCTTGCCCACTCCTTCCTGGCCAGCTTCATGAATTCTTCCTGCCAGCCTTGACTAGGGAGTGGGAGGGGTCCCTCATGTTCACCCTTCCATTGGTAGGGGCATTTGGCAATTATATCGCCTATCTATCACTGGGTAATAAGCCACCTCAAGATTTAGTGTTTTAAAAATAACAATAATTTGTCTTCCTTGTGAATCTTCAATTTGGGCCACTCATGGCATCAGCAGAGGCATTTCCAAGATGGTGCACTCACATGGCATACTGGTGCTGGCTGTCAGCTAGGATCTTGGCTTGGGCTGTGGGCCTCGGGTATTGGTTTTTCCCGGGCTGCTTGGATTTCTTTAAAGCAGGGCAGTTAGGTTCCAAAAGTGAGCATCTCCAGAAAAGAAAGGGAAAGCCTTTGAAGTTATATCACATCATTTCTACCATTTGATATGGATTAAAACAGTCACTAAGTTTCACCCAAATGCAAGAAATGGGGACATTGGCTCCACCTCTTGATGGATGAGTGGCAAGGTTCTAGAAGAGCATGTGGGGTGGGAAGTACTGTTGCAGCCAGTTTTTGGAAAAAGATCTGCCCCAGGAATGAAAATGATATGCAACCTCTGAGATGACTCCAAGAATCATCTCCTCCTAAGATTTGTGCCCTTGGGGGCATTCCTCTCCTCTTGAATGTGGGTTGAACATATGGACTCATTTCTAATGAGCAGAATATGGCAGAAGTGATACGATGTCACTTCTGAGATTGCAAAAAGGCTCTGGCTTCTCTCTTGGGAGCTCTCTGCTGCTCTCTGTTCATCCTGGGGGACACCAGCTGCATGTCATGAAGCAACCCTATGGAGGGCCCACGTGACAAGGGACCAGGGCATGTCAAACCATGTGACAGAGCCTGAAGGCAGAGTTCTCCAGTCAGGCTTTCAGACGAGACTGTAGCTCTGGCTGGCAGCTTGACCACAGTCTCACAAGAGACCTCTTGCCAGAGGCCCTGGCTAAGCCGAGTCCAGATCCTGGCCCATGGAAACTGTGGGGTAATAAATGCTAATTTGGGAGGTAATTTGTCACACAGCAGTAGATAACATAAATGGTTTTTCTATAAAAAGTAGCTTGAGCCCATGGTACACTCATGTGTCCTTTCAACCAAGAGAAGATGAGGGCCATTTCCTCTCCTGATGTTCTCTTGCATTTTCTTACCTCCAAATAAACATGGGTCACACTGACAGCAGTAAAAATGGTTTGAATGAAGAGTGAAGGAAGAAAAAAGTATTTTGGTGATAACTTTTCTGTATCAGGAAGGAGGTATGTTTTTGCCAAGCTCCCTGCTCTCCACCAACAGCCTAGTTCATTCACATGATCCACTCAACATCTGCTGGGCCCCATCCCTAGGCTGTACAGTGGTGGGGGGTAGACCCACATCTCTCCAATGCTGGTGGGGAGGCAGATGGACGAGTCTCTCTCATAGTACAGGAGCGAGGGTGCTATACGTCTTGCCTAAGCTAAGGCCACAGAAGAGAGATGTCTGGTGGGTCTTCAAGGAGGCACAGATGCATGCAGGACTTGGACTGGCCAGGCTGTTCCAGATGCTCTTTGCAGATGCTTCCCCAACTCCCTGGAGTATTCCTTCCCAACTTGTCCCTATGGCAGGTATGGCAGGTTCAGGTGTCTCCTCCATTCTGAGATGGAGGGTCTCCTACCCTTTCCTCCCAGCCTGGCAGTGTCCTTACCTGCTCTCCTCACCCTCCCACCCCGAGTTTACCTCCCACACTGTTAGGCTTTCTTCCAGACCCAGGGCTTCTTGGCTGGTGCTCATGCCCTGAGGGCCATGGTTAGGGCTCCTTAGCCCTCTGCCACATGTCCTGATGTCCCAGCTCTGCTGCACAGACCCTTGGACCTGGGAGCCTACCACTGATTCATTTTGAGGCACTTCTTTGGATTAACACAAAATGTTCTGGAAGCTGAAGCCAGCCAGTACTGAGATAGGCCTCCAGGTCTCCTGACTCCCACCCCACTCTGCCTGCAGTGTATGCTCCCTTCTGCCGTTGACATCTTTACTTTGCTTTTTCCTCTTTGTGGTTTGGACCTTGACCATGGGGACCAGTCTCCATCTGAGTCATACCTAGTCTGCTGACAGAGACTTCATATTTTGCAGATCACTGAAGTCCACATGCCTGGGACCTCCTGAAGGGACATTAATTAATATTTGGTAGGATTTCAGGGGCCTCTTGTGGAAAGGTGCTACGTGTAGGAGATATTCTTTTAAAAACTGATTATAGATCCCCTCCTGAGACCCCATAATTAGGCAACTGTTGCTGTACTTGAGTAGCTGCAACTTTAATATCCAACTAGACTGTAATTAAGTCAGGCCTCCTGGAATCGGATGGGCCTTGCCTTGCAATTGGGGAGAGAATTCCACCCGTAGCAACTCATTACAGGAATGTGCTTGGCTTCCAGGAACTTTGCCAATTATTTTTTTCTATAATTCAAATGTGGTTTTAATCTCCCTCTTTGCAATTTCCTCTTAGGTGAATGGAAATGTCTTCTCGTCTTTTTACACTTCTCTGGTATTTAATTGATCAAACATCCTGTAGCTAAAGCCACATGTGGGGGTTTTAGTTTGAATAGTCTTGATTTAGTCTCTGTCCCAGAAGCAGACTCAGAGAAGATTTTGGGGAAACCCAATAGCAAGATGGGTGGTGAGGAGAGGGGAGCCAGAGCCTGGGCATCTAACCCAGGTGTGGCAAGAACTGGCCTGATGCACCCCTCCCCCACTCCAGTCCCTCTTTCTCGGAACACTTGAACTACATTTCCCAGCTTCTCCTGTGGGAAAGTTAGGTCATGTGATTGTGTTGTGGCCAATGGACGTGGACTGAAACGAGACCTGTGCCAACCTTCAGGCTTGGCAGAACCACATCATATAGGCTTCTCCACACTGTCACTTGCCGGCCAGCATAATGTAGAGGGTTCAGGTGAAGACCCCAAACACCCTCGATGACAGTGCCCTTACTAGCTGGCAGGAACTGGCCAGCAGAGCCACGGACCAGAGAATCTGTACTGGGTTTGGCATCAATTAGAAATAGTTTTCTTGTGTCAGGCCAGATTTTTTGGTTGTTAGAGCAGCCAGAGTTAATAACTGAAACACAGAGACTCGATTTTCTCCTGCAAAATGGAAAGAATGACACTTTACGCAGATCACGTCACAGGGCTGTTGAAAAGGCAGACAGTGGATGAAAAAATTACTTTAAAATGGGGAAATGCCCTCAAAGAAGGAACTATGTGGAGCCCTTAGAGTTCACAGGTAACATTACCTGTGATGTTACCTGTGCTTTCTTTTCAGAATGGTGCTGTGTGTGTGGGTGGTAACGTGGCTGCCCAAAGATCCGGGCTTGGAGGTTGGGGTGGGCAGAAGGTATAAACCTGGGCTGAAGCCCCAGGGTGTGTGGAGATAGAAGTGACTCACGTGTCCTGCAGTGGCGGGGCACTTGGGCCCTTGTACTCCTGGGCGCTGCCCTGCCTCTCTAAGTGCTGGCCATCCCAGGAACTGGGCCTTAGCTGCTTGGGAAGGCTGCTGATGGGAACTCCTGCAGTGGGCAGTTTAGGGCCGCAGGCTGCACCCTCAGAGCCCCTGGGTGAGGGGAGAGCCCAGCCCTGAAGCTTATAGGCTTGGCCTTAATTTGCCAGCTGTATGACGTCTTTGTTGGGGAGAACTTGGGAAGCGTCTGGCACCTAGGCTCATCTTGCTTCTTTCCCTGTGTTCCTGCCTGGTCCTTGGCCCAGCACCCTCCTCATCCAGACACCCTCCTCACCCAGACACCCAGACTTTCCCTGGAAGGGACTCCGTCCTATCTATTGAGGGGGCTGCTTTCCCCCTAGTTCTCACTGCATCCCTTCTTGGTGCCTGTTTGGCCTCTGCCACGTTTCCCTCCCTGCACCCCTGAGTAGCATGGGGTGATGATTGAGGTGCAGGGAGGGAAGACCTTGTGGCTGGTCTGCCTCCTGCTCCCCATACCATCCCCTTATGTCATTGAGTGCCCACCTCTTCTGCCCACTGGGCTCTGGAAATGGTGGTTCATCTTTGTTCTCAGATTGCCCACATGGCCTTGGTCTCCTGGAGCCTCAGTTTCCTCATTTCCTGTGTTAATGATACCACTTTGCAGGGATCACACAAGCGTTTGATGAGGCTGTGTATGGAAAGTGCCTGGCACAAGAGCAAAACAACAAGGATAAAAACACCTCAGATCACAGAGGGCTGACCTGTGTGGGCATTGCTGTATGTATGCGCTTTACTCCCCCCACTTCCTTGTGAACTGAACCCACCACCTACAGCCCCATTTCACAGACAAGGAGTAAGCCTCTGAGAGGGGCAGTGGCAAGGGCCATGGGCACACAGGGGCAGTCACCGAGCCAGCATTCAGTATACTGAGTGCAGCACCCACTGAGTGGCCATTGTTAGGTGAAGTGGTTGCTGGTTGTAGTCAGCATGCAATGGGGAGTGGCTGATGCATTGTTGACAGTAGAGGACTGGGGCCCCCACAGGTGCCACCAAGCTGCCCACCTATCTGGGAGGCTGGGAACACCATCACCCTGAGGGAAGAGATGGGTGCCTTCAGGATTCTGGGCTGTTCCAGGGTATGGTTGGTGGGAGATAGGCCTGTGTTCAGAAGCCTGCTAGGAGGCTGTGAGGGTGCAGAGGCAAGACAGGAGTCATTCAGAAGGTGTGTGTCCTGCCCAGGAAGGTCATGAGGAGGAGGAAGCACAGGGCAGGGAAGGGACTTCTCAGCATCCCACAGAAGTGACCCCTCACTTGTGGGGAAAATATCAGAATCATCAGTAGGGACGGCGAGCTATGGGCACAGGGAGTCCATTCCAGAGTCTTGAGTGTCCATAACCAGTGTAAAAATGGTGTTTGCCTACTTGGGCTGTCAGAACTAAATACCAGAGACTGGGTGTCTTAAACAGCGGACATTTATTTTCTCAGTTTCGGAGGCTAGAAGTCTGAGATTAGGGTGCCAGCATGGTGGGGTTCGAATGAGGAGTCTTTCCAGTTTACAGATGGCTGCCTTCTCACTGTGTCTTCACATAGTAGGGGAGGGAAAGAGTGGGAGAGAGAGAGCGGAAGGAGGGACGGGGAGATGAAGGAGAGAAGGAGAGAGGGAGGGTCCTCTGGCATCTCTTCTTATAAGGACACTAACCTTATCAAATCAGGTCTCTACCCTTATGACTTCATTTAATCTTAATTATTTTTTATTTTAAAAAACCTTAATTATTTTTAATTTTTTTGAAAAGATTGATTTATTTGAAAGAGAGAAAGCAGGAGCACAAGGAAAAGGCAGAGGGAAGAGTCAGAGGGAGAGGGAGAAGCAGTCTCCCCACTGACAAGGGAGTCGAATGTGGGGTTTGATCCCAGGACCCCAGGATCGTGATTTGAGCTGAAGGCAGGTGCTTAACTGACTGAGCCACCCAGGTGCCCCCATTGACCTTAGTTAAATGGCCCTATGCTTAAATATAATCACTTTGGAGGCTAGGGCTTCAAAAGAGGAATTTTGGGGACACACTTTCAGTCAGTAGCAAATGGTGACATTTTCATGAAAATAGAACAATGAAAACTTGACGAGTGATTTCTGGGCTTTGCCTAAGGTCACCACACTGGGGTCAAGAGATCTGGTCTCCTGTTCTGGTTCCACCCTAGACAACCACCTGTAAATGGCCTGCAATTTAGGCCCGTTCTGTGCCTGTGGCAGGCATCACTAATTGACCACAGAAGACTTTCATTCTGAACTGACAGGCAGCCTCAGAATCCTTCTCAACATACTATTCTAGGCAGCTCTGATCAACGAGCCACAGGGGCTTGTGACTTAAAAACGACCTGTTTTTCTTGTGTTAAATAAAGTATGGGTTTGCTCAGGGTAGGGCAGGATCTTCTTGTATTTGTGACTGTGCCCGACAAGGGACAGGTCCTGCAGAGGCTCTGGGGAATGATGAGGTAGGGACTGCTCAGGTTTCTTATCTTCCACGTGGTGGAGATAACTCCTGTCTCGCTGCACCAAATCGTAGGCAGAGTCTCAGGTGGTAATGAAGGAGCAAATGCTCATCATAGTAGCTGCTTCAAGCACAGAGATTCAAGACAGGGCTCCCCATCTGTTTGTTGAAGGGCAAACTCTATTGACAGTGGTAACCATGACTGCATGGGGCACTTACCATGAGACAGAGCCTGCCTGGGCCCTTTTCTCACTAACTCTGCCATACAAGGTGGGTGCTTTTGTTATCCCTATTTACCTATTAGGAAACTGAGGCACAGATTGGTGAGGCTACCTGCCAAGGTCATGAAGGAAGGTAGGAAGAAGGAAGGCAAAGAGGTAAGGGACACCGAGACTTTTGGACCGAAGTGGCAAGGATGCTGGTCTGTCCTTCTAGGCCAGAGCACAGGGGCCAGGCCCAGACTCTCTAAAGCTTGGGGGCAGGGGAGAGAGGAAGAGGGCTTAGAACTGCTGCTGGGTGTTTTGGCAGTGGGAGGGGGGTTGGACGCGGGCAACAAGCCTGGGCTGAGTTTCTGGGTTGTGATTGGAATACTGCTTGCGTTTTTCTAGAAGAGGTTTGTGCCTGACCTCAGTGCAGCATTGTTCCTCCAACGAGAAGGGCTTTTTATGTGGGTTCCCTGGGAAATCAGACATGTCCAGTCTCTCTGCTGCGTGTCTGCATTCCCTGCAGGCAGGTGGGAAATGCCTGTGTAGTTCTTAGCACTCCAGAACAAGTTGCTTGAAAACAAAACAAAACAAAACAAAAGCAAAGCAAAGCAAAGCAAAACAAAGCTTATTGTTTTCTTTTACTCCTTCAATTAAAAAGTAGAGATTGTGCAGAGACTTTGGAAACCTATAGATGAGAATTAGAAGCCAGCAAAGCAGGGGGCAAGCCCACCAGCCTGAGGTGTGTGTTGGGGGTGGGGTGGGGTGGAGGAGCATCCTCTGCTCCTAGGGGCTGAGCTCCCTGTGAACTGGCCTTTCTGACCCACCCATTAGGGAGGCCTGGAGCTGACCGTGGGAAAAGGCTCCCGGGCAGGGCCTGGGCAGGGCTGTATTGTCTTGCGTGCCTCCCACCCTGTAAATCCTTCTTAGTCAGAGCCTGGAGTGTCCTGTGGGAAGATTGATGGGGACTGAGCCTGTCAGCTGTTCCTACCCTGGGACTTGTGATTTAAGACCCTCAACAGCCTGGGGAAGCCTCGGAAACTGCCCCTTGCAAAACAGATGCCATTCCTGACCTGGAGGAGGAGGAATGTGGAGGATTTGGGGTGACCCCCAAGGCAACATGTGAGGTCAGGGATGGCAGAGGCCAGAGTCTGCTCTGGATCAGTCTGCTGGGAGGCATCTCTGCATAATGAAACATTTATCTTCTTATAGCCACCCGGTAGAAAAGGTCAAGGGGCGCAGGGTGACTCTCCATAAACATTGGAGGGGGATGAGCTCCACCTTCTCAGTGAGGCCACACCGCCACCCCCCTCCCTGGCCCCCTGGCCTGCTGGCCTCCTGGCCTCCTGTCTGGGCCTTGTGGTTTTGGAAGAATTTCTCAGACTCTCAAGGAATGAGAATGTGAACGTTAGAAATGGCTCTGCTTCTTATCTCTGTTGGGGAGAGGCGAGTAAATAGGCTTATGCTGAAGAAGTGGCTGGTGTAACAGAAAGAGCAGTGTCGCTGGGCTCTGGAGGCTGCTTTCTGGGGAGAGAAGAAACGAGAGACTGCCGCGTGCTAGCCCTGTGGGTTTGCACGAGCTCCTTCCCTCTCTGAGCCTCAGTTATGTCACCTGTTAAGATGGTAATGCCGACCGTGCTGCCTTTATATGGGAGCCCATCGGAGGCCTTCAGTGACCAGGAACAAGGATATTATCTATGCCTGTGTTTCATGTGCAGATGCAGGATCTCTAATTATCCCACCTGTCCTTCTGTGAGGCAGGAATTCTCAGTCCTGCCAAAAGGATAAGGAAAACTGGGGAGGTTGAGCAGCCTGCCCGAGGTCCCGTGGTCAGGCTTGAACATAAGTCTGGTTACCTAAGGCCCCTGTGGCCTCCTCATGATTTAATATTACTTCTCTGCCTTCATGTCCAGGATTGTGCTGGCCTGTGCGTGGGGCAGCAATTGCCCCCAGTGAGCTGGCATCCTAGGTGGCTCTGCAGTGACCCTGCCTCCAGGCTGACCCGGCAAGAAGACAGGCACCTCTGTCCCTGTTCAGCTACTCCCCAAGGCCAGGTCCTGCCCGCTCGTGCCTCTCCCATGGTCCTGTTACCAGGTGGCTGTCCTCTCTCAGACTCACTGTCCTCTTCTCTTCCTGACTCCACACCTTTCCTTCCCTGAGCGTCCTGAGAACAGCTGTCCTGACCGATGTTGGGGCGGGGGCAGGTGGGCTGCTTCTCAAGGCATGTTTTCTTTCCCTCCCCCAGACACATTTCATCCCCACAGTGAGATAGATGGCTCCGGGGGTTGTATTGTCAGGAAGTATTTGTCTGTTGCAGATCACAGGTCATTGGGGCCGGGAACATTATCTGGTGGTGGCAGAGTCTCCACCCAGGTTGGCGAGACCTAGGCACAGTGGCGCCCGCTTCCCCTGGCCCCCCAGGGGCTGTGGCCAGTGTGGGGACAGCTGTAGGATCAGCTGACAGTGCTGGTGCTGGAAAGCTCCCCTGGAACCTGGTGTGCCAGGGACCCCAGACAAGCTTTCAGCCTGGTGAGACGGGAGATCCAGAAAGTTCCCCACTGTGCCTTGCTGAGATTCCCTCCTAGGTCTGTGGCTGTGTGTGGCTGCCCATCCATGTGCTGGGAGAAGAGTACTTTGCTTTCTGTTGCCTCTGAGTATGTTTAAAAAAAAAAAATCTTTTAAAGTAAAATATTTGATGCATGCAAGGGAATACATAAGTCATGACCATGACATAACCATACACCCAGCCAAGCACTGTTACCTGATGGTCACCAGCATAGGAGAAGCAGCTGGTGGAAAATGTGGGTGTCGGTCTATGTCTATCACATATGGCTTTGAACCTCATCTTTACCACTTATTACCTGTTAAACCTTGGAAAGATCGCAGATGCCCAGACCTCAGTGTGTCCAGCTGAAAAATGGGCAGACAAAAAGTTCAGGGTGTCCTGGAGGACTGGGTCCTGAGACTTGTGCAGAGCCTTTCCTATATTTTTCCTCCTCCTGAGCCAAGACTGGTTGTAGGCTCTCTGTCAGGAGGCTGTCTTGCACAGAGAACCAGCTCCGGATCTGTGGGCTCTCTGCGGGTAAGCAGCCACAGTGCGGCAGGTGTGGGGCCTGGGGCCTGATGTGGGATTCGTCCGCAAAGTATCCATGCTGCCCTGCACCAGGGTCATCGGCCTGGTCATGGTCATGTCCCTGTCCTGGGGCACCTTGGATGCCTGCTGCGGCAGCAAGGGCCATGTGGAATCTTTAGGGGCTCCTGGTGTGCTGGGCAGCCGTCACTCACCCGGCTGGGGCCTGCGCAGCATTCTGGGACTCCCTGAGGCTCCAGGCCACCCGCGCAGGAGCTCGCTTGGCGTGGTGTTCGCAGACATCCGGGCACAGGAAGTGCGGGAAGCACTGTTTTTGCCCTCCTTTGCAGACAGGGCTCTTGGGCCTCTGGCAGAGCGCCACCGTCCTTCAGAGCCTGCTGGCTGTGCTGCCTTCTCCCCACCTCCCGCCTCCTCGCAGCCATCTCTCCGTTCCTCAGGGGCGCCTTGCCTGGCAATAAATCACACACATATAGTAATTTTGTGAAAATTTATGAACTCCTCTTTTGGCTGTGAACACACAACTTCTTTTTTCTTCCTTTTGAGTTGTGAGACTGGCAGGCTTTGTTAATTCCCGGGATGATGCCGGCAGAACCTGTTGAGATAATTGAAAACCCAAACATGTAGATAAAAAATGGGGGAAGTGTCGCCAAGGCGTGTCTGTGGGAGGTCTTTGGGAGGCAGGGTGTGGGGTGGCTGAGGGTCCTGGAACCTGGGGAGGCGTGTGTGGTACAGGCTGAGGGGGGCCCCAGGCCCAGCCGGCTGGGGTCTTCACAGCTGTCCCTGTGCCTGAGAGCCAGGCTCTAGGGCTAGATCTGGGCTGGAACCACCCACCGCTCTCCTGGAGACCGTGTGTGTGTTCTTACTCCAGGCACCCTGCCTCTTTGCACTTCTGTCCCTCATCTGTGTGGTATCCATCCACACCTAACAATGCCATGAGTAGCCACGGGCAGGACGCTGGCGTGAGGTTGCTGTTTGAACATATTTTTCTTGTCCTCTAGTTGTCAGGGCCACGGAAGAAAGAACCCCTTGTATGGGGGTTTCCTTAGGGATCTGGTAATGACGCCAGGATGGGGGCTGGGGAGGACTCCTCCCTTTGCATCCCACCTAAGTCACTCACCCCACCATGTCCTTTTGGTTTCATGGTGCTCTTTGGTTGCACCCCCTGAGCTGTCCCTTGACAGTTGCCCCTGTGTAATTCTTCCAGGACCATCTTGTTTGCCTGGGCCAGGAGAAGCCTCGGTGGATGGCACAGGATGGTGGTATTTTTGTTCACTGCGGTCTCCCTGAGTGCTCAGCGGCATGCCTGTGCACAGCAATTGCTTAGTAAACATTTACTGCCTTGGTGTCAGAGGATGAAACTGTTTCCTTGGACAACACACACAGGGGGCTCCCCGGGTCTGCAGGGCCCCTCCTGATGCAGAGGGTCATTCCCTCTGCACGTGGTCTTACCAGTCTGCATGGTGCTGGTGTCTAACTGCTTCCGTGGGACCACGTGTGGGAGACCACACGGAGGGAAGGTACAGGCAGGCCTCTGTGGAACATTTTTCAGTCTTTCAGGCCCTTCCCCAGGCCCGTTTCCCACTGTCTCCAGCATTTCCTCCTAGGGTCAGTTCCTCCAGCCTTCCATGGCTGCCCCAGGGCTGTTGCAGTTGGAGCATGTCTCTCCCCCAGGCTCACACCTTGGCCCTCACTGCCTTCATGCTGGTATCTGTGTTTTCTTCCCAGCCATGTGTTCGCCCCTTCTCATGCCTTCTGCTCCAGCCCGGCAAGCTGTCTGGGCCCCCCTGACCCGGATGCTGTTCCCTGCTCTTATCCTTCCTTCACACCAGCCTCTTCCTGAATGCTCTAACCTGCAGACTCCTCTCCCATGCCACCGTCTCTGGGACCCCTCTCCTGTCTCCCAAGCAGGCCGCCCGCCTGCCTGCTGTCTGGGCACCAACAGAGCACACAGGCACATCTCCTCACTGGCTGGCCTTTCCCCACGGAGCTCTGGGCAACTCAAGGCATCAGGCATCCCTGGAACAAGCTGTGGAGTTGACATGCCCAGTTGCCGATGAAGGAATGTCCTCGTCTCTCCTTCCCTTCCGGCCTCCCGTGGAAGCAGGGGCGGAAGGCCTGGATGGTGTGCCCCCTCCATTGTCCAGTTAGATCTTCCACTGAAGATGCAACTATGTAGCTATGCTGAGTGTGGGCAGGCGCGGGGAGAGCACCACGAGAGGCAATCAGGCAGGGGAAGTTTGAGTGGTTTGGGGCTGCACGGCTCTGGCATGTGCAGAGGAACATTTGCGGCTGCCATGGCTTGTTGTGAGGGTAGGAGAGGAATTGCAAGTATGTGTGTTGAGTAAACACCAGGTCCATTCAAACCTCCTGCAGGTGTGTGGGTGCCTGGTGAGACTGTGTTCTCCCTCTCTGTCTCCCTGCCAACCCCAGGGGAAATCTAACCCGTACCCCTGGCTCAGAGAGCAGTGGCAAATGTGGACAGCCTTGCTTTCCAGAGATGCTGGGGATCTGGAGGGAGCTGGGAGTGCTGCCATGGCCTTCTGAGCCCCTGCTTTGGATGGACAGACATCCCTGGGCCCCACTGGGAATCCCACATTCTTACCCTGGGAGAGGGAAGCTCACAAGTGATGGGTACAGGATTTGAACCTGATTTTGCTTTTTGTTAGCCCTGAAGTGTTTCCTTCAGACCATTCTACACCTGGCCCACAGGGAGCCGCCTCTGAGCAGGGGGCACTGTGGTCACTCCGGTGCTGAGGCTGACCTTTAGTGGGGAGGCACAGCTGCTGGCCAGCCAGGCCTGCCTGCATGACGGCCCTGTGCAGGCTGCACAGCCTGGTGCTCCCGTCCTGTCCTGGGACAGGTAGAGGGCCCTCTCATTCTAGGGCCAGGGCCAGGGCCAGGGCCAGGAGGAGTAGGGCTGAGACATGGGGCAGGGTCAGCACATCAAAGATATTAGGAGGACTGCTGGCATGGGACTGGGGGCCAGGAATAGCAAGCTGTTACTGTTCACCCAAGCTCACTCCATTTCTCTGTGCTGTGCAGATTTTCTCCTTTTCACTCCAGACTCTTTCGTTCCTTCCCTTTCACCGTGTTGACCGGGTCCAGATCGTGGCATCTGGCAGCCCTGGGCCAGGGCCGAGGGAGGGCAGGGCAGAGATATCACAGGCCCAGGAAAGCCATAAATAAATCATGGCGACACACTTTCCATGTTGAGGAATTTGGAGGAAAAACAGATGGTTGTAGCTGGGCGACATTTACTTTACTGTCTGTCAATATTTGAGAGGTTTTATTACTTTGCAGTGCCAGGTTTTAGAATAAATTAAATGGCTAATGGAAATATTAAAATAGAATTAATTTAACTAAACAAATAAAACTTGGAGGGTTGGTATGATTTGTTTAGAAGTTACTAAATATATTTTCAAAATGAAGCCTCAGGGAGTGAATAATTCCCTATTCACTGGGTAGGAGCCTGGCCAGTCAGACTTCACCAGTTGCTCTCTGGGTGCCAGGGCCTGGGCTGGCAGTGGTGCAGAAGCCAGGCAGGCCGGGGCATGTCTGCCCCTGGAGAGCTCACAGCAGGGCAGACTGATGTGTGGGAGACAGACGTGCTGGCCAAACATTGCCTGTGATTCCTTTGTGTGTGCAGGGCTGGTGGGGGGAGGGCTGGTGGAGGAGGACTTCATCTGCTACATCTGTCCCTTCATCCAATCCCTGGGCACTTGCTCAGTGCCTGGATGGAGGTTAAAGATTCAGAGAATAATGGGTTATATACTTCTCAGCAAGCTCACAATTTAGGGAGGAGAGCAGAAAAGATAATGGTAACAGGTAAATAACTTCTAAATAACATGACACTAGAGATACCCTCAGGGTGTTCGGGGAGAGGAAGGCAAAGTCTTTAATTTTAATTTTAACTAATACATGTAACAAATGGTGCCCATTGAAAGAACTATGGAAACCATTCTTCCCCAGTTGCATTTGACTGTCTCATGGCCCTGCTTTTTTGCCAGAAATCACATGATTAGAAAGTCTTTTCTTAGACTAGAGCGTTTATATGTCTTTGACAATGCAGAAGGAGAGACTCTCAGTGCCCACACCCTAATGGCTTTCCTCAGAAAGAGAGGAGTGGGCCTTTGAAGCTGTGGTCCTTGACAGCTGACCTTTATCAAGGAAAGCCCACAGAATTTTTTAGTGCTCATGACAAGCCGGGAAGGGCGTGGGTCAGGTGGATGTTGAAAAGGCCCATCTCACCTTTGGGTCTCTTTCCACATGGCTGGGGGTCCTGGGAAGGATGGGGTCTGACCTGTGCTTTAAGATGACTGGTTGGGCCACATGAGTGGGTGTGTGGAGGGGCCTCTGTGGCCAACCTGGCCAGGGGAGCCTGGATCTTAGACGGTGTGGGAGCTGGAATGAGGTAAGCAGAGTGGGCGGCAGCTCAGTTGTGCACCACTCCAGGTGGAGGAAGAACGATGTGGATCTGTTGCCTTTGAGATATCTGTGAGGGTGGGTGAGATGCTGGGTGAGGAGAGGAAGGAGTCTGGAGGGACATTGGGGTACGCATGTACTGGGGAATCTGCACACACAGATAGGCCTAGATGGGAGCAGGGAGGGCTTGAAGAGAGAAGACCAGGGTTTGGAGTAAGCCCCAGTGCTCAGAGAGGAGACCAGTAGGCCTGCCCAGGGAACTCAGGACCAGACATGAGCCGGGTCAACCCACAT
Source organism: Mustela lutreola (assembly GCF_030435805.1). Taxonomy (NCBI): domain Eukaryota; kingdom Metazoa; phylum Chordata; class Mammalia; order Carnivora; family Mustelidae; genus Mustela; species Mustela lutreola. Next base: position 97,010,629 of record NC_081292.1, read on the forward strand.
CCTGCTCCGAGAAGGCATTGTTGTGGCCCATTCCCAGAAGCAGTTCTAGTAACCATCCAGGGCCTAGACACTGCCATTTCCCCAGCACACACTTACCTGAGTACGTGGCTTTGGGAGCCTCTGGGGATGGACCAAGGAAGTTTACCGAAGATCCTGCCAGTGTTTTGGGGCCTTCCTCCTGAAGACTCACCCTCTCCTGCAGTCTGTAACTTCTGGATTGAAGATTGGCTTAGGACCTGCCATTGGGCAAAGGGTTGGGGCATCTCAGTGGAGATTTTTTTTTAAAGATTTTATTTATTTGACAGATAGAGATTACAAGCAGGCAGAGAGGCAGTCAGAGAGAGAGGAGGAAGCAGGCTCCCCGCTGAGCAGAGAGTCCAATGCAGGGCTTGATCCCAAGTCCTGGGATCATGACCTGAGTCAAAAGCAGAGGCTTTAATCCACTGAGCCACCCAGGCACCCCTTCAGTGGAGACTTTGCCCTCAGTCTCCGGTCTTTCAACCCTGACTTATTCCAATGGTGTAAATTGGCAACCTGCTTGTTCTTGGCCCATCTCTCTGGCTCCTAGAAACTCTACCTTCTTTATTTCCATCAGCCACTACTTGGAGCTTGTTGCATCTCACGCTAACCTGCACACCCAGCTTCTGATGTTCAGCGTGGCCTCCTGGACTCTGTGGGGTGGGCTCTCATGTCTCTACAGTTCTGCTGCCACATCTTTTGTGTCTGACCCGCACAGACAGCCAGCCCTGAGCTCCCCAGGGCTGCTGGGGCCGCTCCCCATCGCCGTCCTCCCCACCAACAGATGAGGCCTGCCCAGGTCTTCTTGGGGAACATGTGGTTGTCCTTCTTACGCAGTCAACCCTTTCCAAGAGGCCCACCTTTTGGAGTCCCTGTGCTGTGCCCCTTGGCCTGGAACATGCACCTCACCTAGGGTGGGCCACCACTTCCTCTTGCAAGCTTCCAGGAGTCTCGTGTGTGAGCCCTGCTCTCCCAGGTCCCTGCCAAACCACTACATTCCAAACTGCAGGAAAGCCTTCCCAGGTCAGCACCTCCTCACCGTCCAGCTTCTCTCTCCCTTGCTGTGGCCCACCCCAGTTCAGCCACACTCCTGCTGGGAGTAGCTTCTGCTGGAGTGTGCGGGCTCCAGCAGTCAGGGACCACACCACCTGTTTCTTCCTTGCCACGCCATGCATAGTGTGGTCCTAGAGTGTGGGCTGGCCCCCAGGAGGGAGGTGGGCACATTCCTAGGGGGAGGCACTGTCCCGGTGGCACCCATCTCATGAGAGCCATGCAGTGCTCCCATGGTGGGGGGGGCACTGTCTTCTCAGAGGAGAGTGGGCAGCTCTGGCAGGCTCAGGGACCTCGGAGTTGCATCCCCAGAGCTCTCCATCCTGAGACTTGGGTCCCCTTCATTGCACACTGAACTTGGTGTGGGGGACTGACCAGGGCTGAGAAGTCCACCTTCTCGGAAGTTTGCATTCTTAGGTTAAGTACTGAGCTTGTTCTGTGCATAGCTGCAGGAAGTTATAGTTTCCTTAAAAGCAGACAGGGAAGGGCCCCTTCACTCTCACAGATTGCCCTGAGTTGGTGATTAGTCACCCCAAGCTGTCATTTTCTTTCTTCAACAAATCAAGTGCCACCACCCATTCCCTAGACCTTCCGCTTGCGGCTTCTCCCAAACTCTCAAGGGCCCGTGGTCCTCTTCCACAGGCCTGTTCCTACTCACCATGAGCAGCTCACTGAGTCTGCTAGCACAGTGTGCCCCGTGTCCACACTCCACCTTCCATTAGCGCTGGTCTAACTTCAGGTGCTGGCCAGAGAGTGGGTGCAAATTCTCCTTTAGAATCTGTCTTCAAGGACTGTGCCCACCACCAACTGTTTTGGGTCCAGAAACAGATTCTGAATGAAGAGCCGGGTGTTCATTGGGAGACACATCTGCAGAGGAGTGGGAGGCAGAGCTGGGCATGGGGTGCTGCTGATCTGTGGTTGCTGCTGGGGCCTCTGCTCTCAGAGCTGCTCCAAGTGGAGGTAAGTGGCCAAGCCTCTGGACCTCCTATCAGTGGTTGCTGCCGGCAGACTAGTCCCAGAAGGGGGTGCAGGTAGAGTGGGGTGTGTGTCCCCTGGGCTGGGGGCAGTCCCAGGGAGGGGTGCAACTCTGGGCCCATCTCCCAGCGGCTGGCTGGGCACGCTGGCTCCAAGCAGGATATTTGTTTCCCAGATGCTGGGACAGTAGTATGTTTCCAGAAGGAAGAAAGGCCCATCTTGTTTACTGCTGTGGAGAGCCAGCTGTTCTCTTGTCACAGGGGGTGGTGGGACCAAGCACCCGAGTGGAGGGGGTGGAAAACCCATCAGAGCTTGGGCAAGCCATCCTGGGCACTAGGGATGGTGGCCTGTCCTCAGAAGAGCTCGGAAGGCCAGCTGTGGGGTGTACCCATTGTGTGCTGTGTGGGGCCTTCACCAGGCCTGGGCTTCAGGGGACAGGACAGACATTTTCCTCTGTCTCTGTGCTCTGTTTTCCACCTTACACATTCCAAGGAGGTGAGGGAGGAAGAAAAGGAAGAACCAAACTGCCAGTGCTGAAGGAACCAGCATGGAGAAGTGCAGTGGAGTGGCCGTGGTCCGGTCATTGGGGGCAGACGGCTCGCTCTCCCTTCACTGGCCATGTCCCAGCTAGCCTAGGAACAGTGGCACAGCTCCAGCTTTTATTAAATCAAGAGAGGAAAATATTTTTGAAAGAGGCTAAATAGAACTTAATTTTCCATGTGGCTAGAATTAACGGGAGGCCTCCCCACCAGTCTTTGAAGGCTTTGGTGGCGGAAGAGGCCTTGCTCTCTCCTCTTTGGGCCCTGGTGTGGTTCAGAGCTGTGTCACCAAGATCTGTGGATGGTCCCTGGCTGGCCTGGAGCCCACACAGCACATCTTGGGGAGGTGTTGGGCTTCAGTGGCTGTGCCCCGGGAAGCCTTCCTCTTCCCAAGCCTTCCCTGAACCCAGTGGAAGGCTGACTTGAGGCTCAAATCCCAGGGGATGCAGATGTTACCAGGGGACCAGGGATGGATATGCAGGGCAGAGGAACTCACTGGGGCTCATCTTGCTTCTTTGGTCCCCCCTTCCTGCTGTTCAGGTCTTGCTCCCAAACAGCTGGTTGCCGTCTGTCATAGGGGAAAATGTACGCGATGCAGCGAAGGACACACTGTAGAGAACATTGGTCTCTGTCATTAAAAATCATTAAATAATATTTTAAAGTCTGCATAATATTCTGTGACCCTTCTAACGCACTGATAAAGCCCCATCATTGGATGTTCTGGCTGCTTCAGTACCTCTACAGGCAATGTCCCTCAATGGGGGCCTGCTGGGCTGGCCATCGACAGGTTGCACTTGGCACACTTCACCATGGTTGCTGGGACCTATCGTCACTATCCCCAGGCTCCCATCGACGGGGGCCTTTTCTGCAAGTGTGGTCCCTATTCCACTCTTGAGCAAATTGCTGGGTAGCCATTAGCAGGTTCCTATCCTGGGACCATCCTCATCTGTTCCTCAGAAGAGACACACCATGCCTCTGAGCCACAGTGGTCCCTGGAAGAGGGAGTTCTGTGCGCTCCAGAGCCCTAACAGCCTGAAGAGGATGGTACTCCCAGGCCTGGATGACATTACAGACTCCAGGGGCCCACCTGTCAGCAGAGAAGGATCACGCCAGGCTGTGCAGCCCCCTGGAGGCTGGTGTGTGCTCCTGCTTTCTCTGTACAACAGTTTGGGGGGGCTTTTGTACCCTAGCAGAGGTCTGACATCTGCAGAGGCTGGAAAGCAGCAAGGACCCATGTCACTGATGACATATCAGAGTGAAAGTGTGATGGGAAGCCCCCTTTCCTCAGGGTGTGTGTGTGTTACCCACAAATGCAGTTTGGCCTCTCACCTTGTGCCTGCCTCAGACTGTCCACAGTATGCCTGCTCCCCTGTGGGCTCTGAGGGGAGAACACTGGACCCCAGCCCTCTCTTCCTCCCGTTCACAAGACACCTCATCCTAAATAAGTGAGGTTCCAAGCACCCAGCCGTGGACTGGTGCCAGTACAGGCAGGGCCTGGACCCTGACATGTGATGCCTAGAAGGGCCCCAGATGGTGTCCCTGCTGAGTGCAAGGAAGTGAGCCTGGGGTGGGGGGCAGGGGATGAGTGCAGCAAGGACAGGCACCCAGACTGTCAGGTTTGGGGACAGGGCACATTAATCCTGGCCTGGGCAGACTTCTGAATCCAGGGAAGCTCTCCTCCAGGGGCCCATTCAGACCACCCCTTTAGGTGACTTGTTTATTCTCACCAGTGTCTGGGGACCAGGCTTGAGAAGTGGGGGGCAATGCCGTCATTGGGGGGTCAGGACTCCAGCTCCATCAACACCAGTGAGCAGGGCGAGACCTTAGGCAGGAGAAGGAGAGGAGCCCCTGCCAAAACAGAGCCTCTTATTCTGGCTTTGTGACTCCAGCCCTGCGGCTTCTCATCAATGAAATCCAAAAGACACTCGCAGAAGAACTATGTGACAGGGGCCAGGTGTGGGAGAGCCCATCTCCCACTCCTCCCTGCAGTGACTTCTCTGGGTCCTTGGCAGTTTCCCATTTCTCTTTCCTCTGCCTGGTACCTGGGCTCACCCACGGTGGCTGTCCTGTATTATGGAGGCTGAGCTGCTTAATGGCTGTGCCTGCGGGTCCCCCCTGGCTCTGAGCACGTGGGCCTCTCTGGGATTGGGGTGAAGGCCTATTAGACACAGAGAACGGCTCTGTTTGAAAACAGTAAGCTCTGCACTAAATAAGCTTGCCCTCTTCCTACAGCCACTGTGTGCCTGCACCACAGAGAATCCTCTCATGCATGACATTGTTAGATTCAGTTCCCACTACCATTTGACCATGTATCTATTATCCTCCCCATCGCATGGTTTAGGGAACTCAAGTCCAGGGAGGTTGAAACACTTGTCCAAGGCTGCACAGCTACTCCCAGGTGAAGATAGGATTTAAGCAGTTTGTCGCCATCCGTCAAGATGCTCCATGGTGAGCTCCAGGGAATATTCCACCTCTTATCTCATTTACACACAGTGCTGCCCAGTGTCTGTCACCTTCAGGGTGCGGGCTCTGGCTGTGAAGAGGTGGATGAGAAGTCTGCCTCCCACCACTTGAGTCACGTGGTTGTCCACTCCCCTCTCAGGTGTCACTGCTACTCATTTCTCCTACTTCTTTCCAGAAATATTCCATTCCTCTGCAAGTGAATGTGGTCTTATCCCATCAGGTGGCCACATCTTGGGTTTTCACTCCTCAGTGCATCGCAAGGATGGTTGCCGGTTGGCACCGGAGGAGTGATTCCTGTTTTAGTATTGTCAGGATTCCAGGCAGGAGTTGGCTGGATGATTTAATTCACCTGTCCTGTGGATGGCATCTAGCTTGGTGACTCACTCCCAGATCATAGCAGCCTAATCCAGGGACAGGCATATCTCAGGCACGGAGGTCCCAAATAGCATCTAGGTCAGTGGTTGGCTCAGGGCCTTCCACTGGCAGCTGTGCCATCGACCCCATGCAGCTTCTGTGGGAGGTCTCGGGAGGATTGAGTATGGGGATCTGGCATAGGCGCATTTTAGGACCACCCAAGTGGCACAACCAGTGCTGTGGGGGTCACTGCCTGCTGGGAGATGTACCCAGGTCTGGCTGGGTGCCCAGGGGAAAGGGGCAGGTGTTGGAGACTGATTGTTTCTCCCATCACTTGCTTCCATCCTTTGCTCTAAAGCCAAGGCTGCAAAGTGAGACGGGAGCACCCCAACTTCAAGCATGCAGCAGTATTCCTTCTTAAATTTGAATTTTTATTATTTTTTTCTTCAGATTTTATTTTAAATTCTAGTTGGTTAACATAGATTACAATATTGGTTTCAGGAGTATAATTTAGCGATTCATCACTTACATACAATACCCAGTGCTCATCATAACAAGTGCCCTTCGTAATACCATCACCCATCTAGCTCATCCCCACCCAGCTCCCTCCAACAACCACCAGTTTGTTTTCTATAGTTAAGAGTCTCTTATGGTTTGCCTCTCTCTCTTTTATTTTTTTCCCTTTGGCTATGTTCATCTGCTTTGTTTCTTAAATTCCACATATGAGTGAGATGATATGGTATTTTTCTTTCTCTGACTTTTTCACTTAGCATAATACCCTCTAGCTCCATCCATGTCGTTGCAAATGGCAAGATTTCATTTTCTTTGATGGCTAAGTAATATTCCATTGTGTGTGTGTCTGTGTGTGTGTGTCTGCCACATCTTTTTTATCCATTCATCAGTCAATGGACATGTGGACTTTCTCCGTAGTTTGGTTATTGTGGATAGTGGGAGCAGCGATATTCTAATTAATTTAAGTAGTGAGGCTGCACCAGAACCCAGCCATGGCTGTGGGCCTGAGCTGTTGCACCTGCATCCCTCTGCTGGGTTTGCAGAGCAAAGCATGCAGACTCCATATGTTAATGTCCTTTGCCACCCGAGCATGCTGGCTGCCGGAAAGAAATGGGTTCTACTCAGGCCCATTTGCGCTGGGGTTCCAGGGGTTAGTGCATGGACCTCCTCCAGCCTGGGAAGCCTGGTGTTAATCAGGCTTCCTGGTTAACCTGAGACTCACAAGAAACCGAGGTGTGTTTGCAACAGAGGGGAAATAGAAAAGCACAGTTCTGTCTCTCTCTAATCTCCTCTGACCTGACCTGACCTAATCTAAGTCATTATTGTTCTGGCTAGTAGAAAGTTTCTATGTATAACGCAAAACCTAGGCATGTAGGCACTGAGGGTGAGTAAAAATGTAACTGCTCTTCACAAGCTCGTACTTCGTGGCCACTCTAGGTACGTTAAAATTACATGGGTGTTCACAAAACAGGTCCCCCTCCACCACACCATCCACCCCCTCCGATACATTGACTCATGCACTTGGTTTGGGATGGGCCAGGGTTTTGGCATTTTAAATGAGCCCCTGGCAATGCTAATGTGCAGCTCAGGCTGAGAACCACTGCCCTGGGGAGAGAGGCAGACACAGGCTGTTCTGCTTCAGAGCAGGTAACTGGGGTTGTTATAGAGACAAGGTTTCTGAAAAGCCCAAAGCAACTGGCAAGGTGGGGACAGGGACAGTGCTGGATATCCGCTTTATGCCAGCAAGTTTATATATTATCTACTAAATGCGCGTCCCAAGGGGGCTACCTCAGTTCACAGAGGAGTGAACTGAGGCTCCAAGAAACTCTAGGACACATCCTGTGGCTCCTGTCCAAGGCGCTAGTCCTTGGTTCTGCATGCTTGGCCCTGTGGAGGTGGCTGTAGTGTGGTGGCATTTGGGCACAGCTTTGCAAGGTGGACTGAGAGACTCAGCTCAGAATCACTGAGTGGGAGAGGACATTTGAAATCCTGGAAAATACAGATTTCTTGGCCCTCCTCTGGCTCTGCTTCTGAAGGTTGGGCAGGAAAATCTACTCTAAAGCAGCTGGTGTGCTGACTTGCACTCAGATCCCTGAGATATTCCTGTGTCTGGAAGACCAGTGTACATTAGTAACAGTCTGAATCTTGTCCTGTGACAGTATCTCCCTTCCATCAGGGCTGATGGATCACAGTGGTGGCCCCACCCTGGAGTCCGAGGGGCGGGCGGAGAGCAGGGGTTGGGGAGAGGAGGCCACGCAGGGCTGCTAAGCACTTGCCAGGAGCCAGGGGCTGGCCCCACATCTACCATGCTCTCCTGCGTGGGACCATCACAGCAACTCCACAAGGAGGATGTTATTTCTCCCCAGTCTCCTGATGAGAGGAGGCCTATTTTCTAGTTATTCATTGCTAATGAACTCACTTCAGAACTTAGTGGCTGAAATGGATTGATCACAGATCTTATTCAGGAGTCTGCCCTTGGGTGGGGCTTGGCCCCGGGATGGCTCAGCTCTGTTCATGGGGGCTTCACCAGAGTGGCTCCACGGCTCAGCCGGCTTGAGGGGTGGCCTTACGGAAGAGCCTTCTTCAGGGAGCCTCTCCATGTGCTGTGCGTGCTTCTCCCCTTTTCCTGTAGCTGGTCCCCAGCGTGAAGGAGCCGAGAGCAGGCACGTTCAATGCCTGGCCTCTTCATGGTGCAGCTTCGGACTGTTGCTGAAGGCGGCTCAAAGACCTTCCCGGGTTTATGGGAGGGAGGTGCAGACCTAGCGCAATCCGATGGGAGCAGTGTCAAGGTCATAGGGCAAGAGGAGCATGTGGGGCTGGAGACGGTGCTGCAAGCCACTTTTGGAAAGTATAGCCTGCCACAGATGTGAGCATTTGGAGATGTTACTGGCTGTCTAAAGCTACTGCTCAGGGAAGGAAAGCACTAAGGAGATGGGAAGCTGTTCCTGCTGAGCTCCTTGGCAGAGAAGGCCCTGGATTCAGTCAGTCAGAATTCACATTTTTATGATCCATTTCTAATCTACGATGTGCATGCCTATATTTCCAAAGTTAATATTTTCATTGGGAAGATGGGTTGGTAATGCCTGTTCTCAAGTGCTCAACTTCCTTAGAAAAACAAAGGCGTGGAGGTGGGGGTGGGGATGACTGGGCAACAGGACTGGGAACTGTCCATTCCCTAATTTGCAGCCTTTGGCAATGTTTGAATTCAGCCATGACTGATTTCAAGCTACTAATAGTTTAACAACAGGCTTGTACAACTCCTGAATATTTAACATTTGCTGCCAATAAACCACTGGCTTTTATCACTGTAAACGAGAATAAAACCATAACCTCACACTCCCATCCCCTCCTCACAACAGTGGGAGGTGTCCCTGAACACGCTATACTCTTTGGCCTTTGGCCTTCCTGTTCTCTCTGCCTGGAATGCCTCCTCCCTTTGTCCTCCCATCCATATGGCCCAGCTCACATGCCACCTCTGCAGGAGGCTGGCCTGGGATACCCTCCCTGCCTCTATGTGCCTTTCCCTTGGAGAACTGAGCACACCCTCTTTGGTGCTTGCAGCATTTGGGTGGAAAGTGTTCTTGCACTTCCATTACTACTTCTTCAGTGCTTACTGTATGCTATGCGGTGTGCTGGGTTTTTGGAAACAGCTGACCCCAGGGGGATTTATTGTGTATGTGTTGTGTGCCAGGCATCATCTCAGTCCTGGGTCAGCAATGGTAGGGCTGTGTGTGAAATGACAGGCCCTACAGATGTGGCAGAGGCGCCTCACTGAGATGGGGGAGGGGGCTCTGGAAACCTGAGGGCAGTTGGCAGAGCGGGGATGCTCCTTGCTGGGGACAAAACTAGGGAGCCTGAGTGTCTGGAGTGCCAAGAGCACAAGGAAGGCACAGCTGGGGGCTAGGAGAAGCCACATGGAGGCGTGGGGTTAGCTTGGGGTGCAGCGGGCAGACCCGAGGGGAGCCTGTGGCGAGAGAGCTCCTTGCTCCTGCTTGGGACCAGGGTGGATGGGGCAGGGTGGTGGGCATAGGGTATCCAATGTGGAGGCAGATGCAGCTGTCTGAGGAGAGGCAGGGCTGGTGGAAGGGGCTGTGGCAGGTGTGGCTTTCCAGTGTCCTTGAGGTCCTGGCCTTTCCTTATGATGACTCATAGTTTTCCTGAACTATTAAAAAAAACAGCACCGCATCACATTTGTTCATAAGGCATGGGCTGAGGGAACTGTGCTGTTCACTAGTGTCCTTTTGTTACCTGGTAGAGGCCACCCATCAGGGAAGTTTGCATCTCCAGGGCTGCCTAGCCGGGCTGCCTCACTCCTGGCTCCCATTACTGTCCTCTACTTTTGAGCTTTACTTTATCTGTTCCCACTTTATCTTATATGGTCGCATGTCATGTTATTCTCTGCATTTTTGTGAACTGACTGAAATCCTTTAGGCTTTATGAGGGTGAAATCAAATCAGTTAAAAATGTCAGCTGTTTGGTTCACTGACATGTACTGGGAAGGACTGGGTGTGAGTGTATGTGTGTGTTTGGGGGTGTGCTTCTGGCTCTGGGGTGTTAAAAGGTAGCAGGAACAAGGCTCAGTCCTCAGCTGCCCTTGGATCAGGTGGTAGTCTCTAATGACATTTGTTTGCGTTACTAAGAATCACGCAGACAGCTGCCTTCTGTGCGCAGCTCACACAGCCTTTCCCGCGTGTGTGTGTGGACCCAGAGCAGGCTCTCTGGTGTCTTTCTATAAGAACACTGAACCCATCATGAAGGCCCTACTCTCATGACCTCATCTGGCCCTAATTACCTCACTGAGGCCCCATCTCCAAATATCATCACTCTGGGGTCAGGGCTTCACCCCATGAATTTGGGGTGGGGGTGTACGCATGCACAAATCAGGGCTAATTTCAGCAAGCGCGGCAGTGTGAGTGGGCCCCACTGCTGCAGGAGACCACCGCTTGGTTGCCCCTTGGTGCTGGCACCATGTGGGTGACTGGTTGACTACATGTTTGCTCTTGCACAAGCACAGAGTTCTTTCATGTTCCACACATGTACACTATTCCTGTCCTGCCAGCTCCACACTGTGCTGCCTGCCACCTCCTAAGCCCAGGTGTCCCGGGTGGTGGCACTGCCTGGCTGGGTGTCTGCTCATGCATGCCATGTTGCTCAGAGCTGCATCTCTCACAGGGGGTGTGGGGCTACCCAGGATGGCAGGCGCCCCAGATGGAAATCCCCTGTCTAGATGCCCTTGGATGGCTCTGTTGGGGTTCTGTTTGTAAGGGCAGAGGGCAAGTCTGCAGGACACTGTCTAGTCTTCCCTCCCCAGTTTTGTTTTGGGGTGTGTGTGTGTGTGTTTGTGTGTGAAGATCCCACTGCTCACAATCTTTCAGACTTGGGCCTGTGTGTGTAGGGGGTGGATTTCCTTTTTCAGTTTGTCCAAGCCCTGGTAGAGTTTATGAGCCTGGGACTAAAAAACAGAGCCCAACTTCAAGTGAGGAGTTTATTCTTGCAAAAATGCATTTGCCTCTTCCTCGAGAAGAGTGCTAAATGACTTACAAGAGGTTAAAAAAAGAGCTTCATGGATGTTAAAAATTCTTGCCAAACATGTTTGTAGTGATTTGTAAATTAATAAGAAACAAATGCATAGTATTTTCGCTCCTAGACTGAAAATTAAAAAGAAAATATAAGAAGGGTCTTTGGGGAAATCACAAGTTGGGGGAGGGGGTTGGCCTTTTCCATATGCCTGAGGACCCCTGAGGGTTGCCCTTTGGTGTCCCACCCACCCTGCATCCTAGTCAGTGGGGACTTGGCTTGGCTGGCCCCAGGTGGTTTCCAGCGCACAGCAGACCCTGAGTGAATGGGTGCTAAGGTTCTCCCTCCCAGTGAGGTGGTGCTCTCCACATCCTTTGTTGCTTGTCTCTCTGGGCCAGGGATGACCCTGGACACATACAGTTGGGTTGAACACGATGGTGTCCTCAAGCAACTCACAAGGAGTCTCTTTTCCAAGCAGAGATGCTGTCTTTAGAGGCTCTGAACTTTAAGACTGCATGTAAGCCATGGGTGAGGGGCTTACCAGGCAGACTTGGACTTCCTGTGAATGGGGAGTTGGAAACATTCTGATGTTGTTTCTTTATGCCTGGCAGTGGGTGACGGTCACCCCATCTTCCCTCGGGGTGATGGAGACCCTCTGAGACCCTGGATTCCTCCCCTTGGGGTTCAAAGCCCCCCCTATGTCAGCCCCCCAGCTCTGACCTGGTCTTCCCTGAGCCTACCGACCCGGAAGTCCCTGACACATGTGGAATGCAGTTTACCTTGGGAAAGGAGACCCACAGGGCCTCCCAGCTCAGAGCTTACACCGCATCAGCAGTTAGCAAGAGGGACTTACTTTTCACAAGCAGGGACGCTTTCCACTGCTGTACCATGACAGAAGCAGATGGCCTGCCAGACGCACCAGCCACACTGTCACTACTGGCAGTGTGACCTTGGATGGCTTATCTACCTGGTCTGAGTCACAATGCAGCCCCCTGCAGGTGTAGTGTAAAATGAAATGAGACAATGTATGACAGGTCCACTGGAAGTGGTGGCTCACACAATGTGTTGTAATGCCATGATTACCATCTCGGAGCTATGATGCCTGTAGTTAGAGTAAACTGCCTCTGGCTTATTGGTCGGAGCAGCTGGCTGTTCATAAACCTTTTCCAGGCAGACACAGCACCTTTCAATATCTTACACTTGACCCAGAACTCCCAGCAGGGAAGGGTGATTACCCCTCCCAGTATCATGATGCTGATTTACATAGTCAGCATATTATTTAGACAGTCAGTGCTGGAACAGTTAGTGAACTTCTTGTGCCATCACCTTCTTCTGGCTTTGGTTTTCTTCTTCAAGGTCTTTCTTTAGTGTTGTCTCAGTGAGTCTGTGAGTAGTAGGAAACTCTCTCAATCCATAGGATGATTGATATTTTCTCTTGGCACTCTGAGAGCGTTATTTAATTGTCCTCTGGCCCTTGTCATTACTACTGTGGGGTTGGCTTTTTGTCTAATTCTTGCTCCTTTGTGGGTGATCAGCCTTTTCCCTCTGGCTGCTCAAAGGAGCATACCTTTGTCTTTCAGTTGAGCAATTCCACCTCATGTATCTGTGGCAAGTTTTTTATTTATTCTGCTTGGGGCCCTGGATTCACTAATAAGTACATTAACATCACTTTGTAATATTCGCAGTCTTTATTTCTCAAATACTACCTTTCTGTCATTCTATAGGTTTTTAATGTCAGGGTCTTTGCTTCTTGTTTGCAGCTATTCTATTTGCTTATCGTTTTTTTTTTTTTTTTAAAATGGATCTGTTCTTTTAAAAAATAGTCTTTTGGTTTGGGGGCACCTGGTGGTTCAGCTGGTTAAGCATCTGACACTCGATTTCGGCTCAGGTCTTGATCTCAGGTTGGTGAGATTGAGTCCGGGGTCAGGCTCCTCGCTCAGGGCAGAGTCTGCTTGTCCCACTCCCTTGCCGTTCCAGCCTCCCCCCCACTCTGTCTTAACAAACAAACAAACAAATAAATGAAATCTTTTAAAAAATAGTCTTTGGGCTTTGAATTCTTCTTTTGCTTCTTTAATAATTTTATTTTATAATTCTTATCAGATTATTCTTAAGTCTGTACCTCTTGGGTTAATAGTCTAGTTTGTGGTGTTTGCTGACTCTCATTCATGGTAGGTGATCCTTATTAAATGTGATTATGTTTTTCATTGTGAGCTTATCTTTGTAGTAGCTACATCTTTGAGACTCTCATGGACTTAGCTGAGCTCATAGCCCTCTAGACTCAGTCTTTCTTTTTGCCAGGTGCTTCAGGGACATTCCTGGCCTGTAACTTAATTTTTTTCTTAATTTCTCAGATTGGTGGTTTGTGGATCATGAGGTTAAGGCAATCTTAAAAATCTGAAATATCTGAGCCCTGGGCTCAGGTGTTTAATATTTTCAGGAGAGGATTTTATTTTAATTAATTAGTTAGTTAATTAATTTTTAAAGATTTTATTTATTTATTTGTGTGTGTTTGTGAGAAAGAGAGGGAACACACTCAAGGGGAGTGGCAAGCAGAGGGAGAGGGAGAAGCAGACTCCCCCAGAGCCTGCTGTGGGGCTTGATCCCAGGACCCTAAGATCAGGACCTGAGCAGAAGGCAGGTGTTTAATCAACTGAGCCACCCAGGCACCCCTTGCGGGAGGATTTTAAATCTGTTCTCAGAGATCAGGAAGAATAGACAGTTTCCTAGTCATTGCCCTGTGCCCGTAGGTGGGCTTTTCCGGAATTCAGCCTTCTGTGGGTCTGCAGCCCCTTACAGGCTTGACCTGGATCCACTCACTCAGTGTGAGCCTTCTGTCCTCACTGCATGCTGACTCACTGCTGCACTTCCAGGCTTCCCCATGGCAGAGCTTTGTTTCCGTATTTCTGACTGAATCCATTTCTGTTCTGTCAGTGTGTGTTAAGTACCAACTGAGTCACAGGAGCGAGAGTGACCGAATTGGTCCTGCTGGCTCCTGCAAACATGTGGACAAGCCCCCAGCTTTGGGAGCACCATGTTCCCACCCTTCCTCTCCCTTTGCCTCTGAGGTAATCCCCGAGTTCCTTCACATTTTTACATCCTAACTGGAACAGTAAGAGAGCAAAGATTTTGGTCAGACCCTGAATCTCTCTTTACTTCAGTGGTGTGACTTCCTCTGGTTAATTCTTTTCTTTTCTCCTTAGATTTGTAAGGAACCTTAAAAAATTTGGCCTAGCTCCTTTCCAGGTTTGTGAGGTAATAGGAATCCACTGTGCCTATTAGGACGTTATTCTGTTCTTTTTATAAAGATGGCCCTAGAGCCACAGAGACCTGGTACTTAACCAGAACCCCACCTTAGTAGAAAGAGAGGACATCAGCATGCTAATGAAACTAAATGGAAGGGAGGATTGAACCAAGTAAACAAGCATTTCCTTCACCCTGGGTTGCAAGCCAGAAGAATCTAGAAGCCTGAAATCCAATGCCTGGTTTAGTTTAGCTTTGACTTTTGTTCTCTCTGTGGCAGTCAGGGCTCCATTACCTGTTATTGCAGAGCTGAAGTGTTGGCCAGCCTGTTGCCGTCAGTGGGTGCTGGGGACAGGATGTTAAGGGACTGCGCAAAGGCAGGTCTTGTGACAGTGGGAAACATGGTCTGAAGGCCACCACTTTGCTGTGTGATCTTGGGCATATCCCTTAACTTATCTGAGCCTGGGGGTTCTGCCAGGGAGGTTTCATAACTCCTGTCTTGCAGGACTGTTGTGGAGTCAAATAAGAAAGAGTGTTTTGGGGACCAGTTCATAGTATTAAGAAATGTGAAAGGGTCTAAAGGAACCTGATGTAATTTGAGAAGACTTTTTCATGAAAGCACTTTCAGCGAAGGACTGAGGTGTCAAATGGTCACTGGTCTATGTCAGGCTTTTCTTTGGAGCCTGGTGCTTCTTGAGAGTTTCTGTCCTTTTCTGTGGGAGGGACTTTTCAGCTGCTTAATTTCGATTACAGATGTACCCAAAGTGCAGTGGATTCATCTCAGTCAAGCTGAGAGAGTAAACAATCATCTCCTTCTTTTGCTGGGAGCTGAGCATGGCTGACACTGCCCAGCCTTGGGTGACAGGCCCCCCTGAAGAAGCTGGGCTGGGTTTGGCTGCACATGAAGGGAGGGTTTCTCTGGAGGGTAACAAGCACCAGGGCTGCTTTTTAATCTGATTTGGGATTCCTCATGCTGGGGCCTAACTGAGGGGCAGACAGGCAGAAGTTCTTGGTTCACACAAGCTTTGGAGAGGTAGGCCAGAAATAAGAATTTAAGATGTTGGCTCAAAGCTTAAGTGCACCTTTAATACTTCTGATAATTATTTCATTAAAAGCTTTGGTTAGAAAGTGTATAATTTCATCTTTTGAATATTCTAAAATTGGGTCCCTTTGAAGTTAGAGGTGTCAAGAGTCCTGTAGGGCTAAAATGCTGGGGGTGTTTTTGGGAGTGCATGAGTAGGTGGGCCCTGAGTGGCCATACTTTCTTGCTCTTTCTCCCGGGGCCAGGGCCACGACCACCAGACAGGCCTTGGGAGGCTGAGGGCCTTTCCCCAGTCTATGTTCTCTGGCCTCAGGATTCTCCTCTCTAAAGCCGTGGGATTAAAATACCAGCCAGAGCGGGTGCCTCAGTGCCTGAATGCTGCTGGATGAGAGAAAACAGAAGTACAGTTCCAGGAAGTGCTTACTGCCCGTAAATGACTGCCACCAGCATGTGCTGGGGTGTGGTGGAACACTGCATTGTGCAACGGGTGTTCTCATCATTGCTGTGTTATGGGAAGGAGGGATGGCCAGGCCACACAGCACTGGTCCATCTCTGCCAGGATCTGGACTCAGATGTCCCCTGCACAGGTGTTCCTGCTCCTCCCACCAGGTTACCCCCAGGGGCAACTGTGGGCCTCCGTGTCTGAGCCCCTCCCCATGCCCACAGCTCCCCGCCCCCAACCGCTGCCCCCGTCCTGTTTTCTGTGGAGCAGCTGCTAATGTCCCAGCGGCTTGCACATCTGATCAAGTTCTAGCCCATTTCTCTCTCAACAAATGGTAGGTAGGAAGCACAGCATCTTTTCTCAAGCATTCTTACGACTGCACTTGAAACTTACTGGTGTTTTTCTGGGGACAGGTTATTAATTTGCACAACACACAGTCATGGAAAAAGGATCGAGAGTGCTGTGGAGGCTTACTAGCCCTCTCAACTGTCCCCTATCTGCTGAAAGCATGGAAGGGCATGGACAGTCCTGAGACCGGGACTTTGAATGGCTTCCGTACTCCCTCCTTGCATTTCCTTCTGCCCAGTGTGGCGCTGTTCATAGAGGGGCTCTTTCATTCTCTTCATATCTAACTTCCAGTGGGGGAATAGAACCTCATGGCTGGGGGGTACAGAGCAGGTAGTGACAAGGAAATGTCTTTTCATGTTTTTTTTTTTTTTTATTTGGGCCATTTTCTAATCAGTCTGCTTGTTATTTTTAATAAATTACATGCAGTGTTCTTTTACCCTGATTTATTCCTTCATACCCATTACTACTCTTTGAGATTTTTATTTTTTATTTACTTGATTTTTGTCCAAATCCCTCCAATCCCTCACCTTACCACTACTGAAAAAAGAAAAACTGTTCATCATACATTCGAAGCAAGCCTTTGTCACATATGTGGTTTACAATTATTTTCTGCCAGTCTGGCTTGTTTTTTCATTAGGGTCTTTTACTGAGGAGAAGTTTTAAATTTTGATCAAGTACAATTTATTGATTTTTCTCTTTAATGGGTGTGATTTGGTGTCAAGTTTAATGAGTTAGCAAGTCCTAGGTCCTGAAGACTTTCTCCTATGTTTTCTTCTGAAGGTTTATAGTTTTATGTTTGCATTTAAGTCAGTTTTGAGGGGCACCTGGATGGCTCAGTCGGGTAAGCGTCTGACTCTTGGTTTTGGCTCAGGTCATGATCTCAGAGTTATGAGATTGGGCCCCCCCTTGGGCTCTCTTGCTCAGCAAGGAGTCCGCTTGAGATTTTCTTTCCCTCTCCTTCTGTTCCTCCCTCTCACAGTTTGTCACTCTCAAATAAATAAATCGCTAAAAAAATAATAAATCCACCTTGAGTTAAGTTTTATATAAGGTGTGAAGTTTAGGTTGAAATTTTTTTTTTTTTTTTTTTTTTGCCCATGGATTTAGAATTGCTTCAGCATCATCTGTTGAAAAGACTTTTCCATCCCCTACTTTTGCACCACTGTCAAAAATCAGTTAGCCATATTTGTGTACATCTATTTCTGATTTCTCTGTTCTGTTCCACTGATTTACATCTGTCCCTCTGCCATACCACACGGTCTCGACACTGGGAGCTATATAAGTCTTAATGTTGAGCAGAGCGGTTCCTCCCACATTATTCTTCTTCTTAAATTTGTTTTAGCTACCAGTTATTTAGTCCTACTTCTTTTGACTTTCCATATAAATTTTAGAATAACCTTGCCTATGTCTCTGAACATTCTTGTTGGGATTTTGATAGAAGTTGCATTAAGCTTATGGATCCATTTGGGGAGGACTGACATCTTTGCTAAATTGAGTCTTTCGATTTATGAACATTATACGTCTCTTCATTTTATATTTTGATTTCTTTTATTGGCATTTTGTTGGTTTTAGCTCCAACTCAAGTTTTATTAGATTTACACATATTTTATTTTTTGTTTTGCACTGTTGTAAACAGTAATGTATTTTTAGTTTTGGTTTCCATGTGTGCATTACTGGTATGTAGAAATACAGTTGGTTTATGTGTGCTGAGCTTATATTCTACAACCTTGCTGAAATCACTTAATTGTTCTTTGAGTGGTTTTGTACATTCCCTGGGTTTTTCTACCTGGACCATTACATCATTCGCAAGTCACTTTATTTCTTCCTTTCAGAGCTGCATCCCTTCCCATCCCTTCCCTCCCTTTCCCTTCCCTTCCCTTCCATATTGTTGCCTTGTTGCTCTGGCTAGGATTTCCAGTGTCATGTTGAATAGCAGTGGTGAATGACCATCCTTGCTTTGTTCCAGTCTCAGGGGGAAATACCCTACTCTTTTAATTTAAAGTCTAATGTTAGCTATAGGGTTTTTGTAGATGATCTTTGTCAAGTTGAAAGGCTTCCTTCTGTTCCTGGTTGTTTAAAAGTTTTTATCCTTCATGGGTATTATATCAGATTTTGACAAGTGCTTTTTTCTGCATCAACTGATATATGAGCATGTGATTTTTCTTTAGTCTGTTAATATGTTGGTTACATTGACTAATTTTCAAATATGGAACCAGCCTTGCATATCTGGAATAAATCCACTTGATTAGGATGTATAGTTCTTTTTATTGGGTTTGTTTATAGGTTCCATGAGTTAATCCAATGTTAAGGATTTTTGCAACTATGTTCATAAGGGATATTGGACCATAGTTTTCTTTTTTTGTGTTCTTTTGCCAAATTTTGTTATGAAGGTAGGACTGGCATCATAAAACTAGTTGGGAAGTATTCCCTCTTTCACTTCCCAGAAAATATTATGTACAATTTGTGTTAATTATTTTTTTTTAGGTGTGTGGTAGCATTTTCCAGTGAAATAATCTGGACCTGGAGATTTCATTTTTGGGGAGTTTTTAGCTCACAGATTCAATTTATTTAAGAATTACATAGTTATTCAAATGATCTATTTCATATGAAGTGAGTTGTGGTAGTTTGTGCTTTTTGAGGATGTGGTCCATCTTCTCTAAGTCATGTATTTATGTGCTGACAGTTGTTTACAACATTCTCCTAGCCTTGTGCTGGCTATAGTTTCCAGCCCTGTGGTGTAGCCCCTGTCACATTCCTCATATTGGTAATTTATCTTTCTCTTTTGTCAGTCCGTAGAGGTTTGTCAATTTTATTGATCTTTTCAAAGAGCTGGATTTTGCTTCATTGCTTTTCTTTATTGTTTTCTGTTTTTAATTTCATTGACTTCTGCTTTTACCTTTAGTATTTCCTTTCTTCTGGTTACTTTGGGTTTATTTTGCTCTTTTTAATTTTATCTGGTTTCTGAAGGTGGGCGTTTAGTTTACTGATTTGAGTCTTTCTTTTCTAATGTAAGCATTTTGTGCTGTGAATTTCAGTCTTTGGTATCAGCATTTTACTAGTTTAAATGAAATGTGGAACATTTTCCTTCTGTTATGTTCGTTTATGCTGGCCCATTTATAATATAATTCTTACATATTTCTTCTATGTACATATTGTGAACCATATCAAACTGTGATGTAAGTCTTGCTTTCGTCAGCAAACATAAGTTAGGAAACTCAAGAGCAGGCAAGTTTATTATATTTCCCTATATTTTTACTTTTTCTGTTGCTTTTTCTTTCCTGATTATCCAAGATTCTTTCATCATTTTTTTTTTCTGTTTCCAGAACTTTCTTTAGCCTTTCCCTTAGGATGAGCCTGTTGGTTCAAATTCTCTTGCCTTTCCTTTGTTTAAGAACCTCTTGCTTTCCCCTCATGTTTTTGCTGGGTATAGAAATTTGGTTGACAGTTTTTTCCTTTCATCCCTTGAAATGGGTCATGTTACCTCTTTCTGTCCTCCATTGTCTTTGAGGAGAAATCTGCTCTCACTCAGACCAGTTATTCCTTAAGGTGAGGTGTCGTTTCAATCTTGTTGCTCTCAAGATTTTTTTAATTTGTTGTTAATTTTCAGAAGTTTGATATGCTTTTCCTGTTAGTTTAGCTTCTTTTTTCTGGAGGTTTATGTATTTTGCCAAATTTGTGTAAAATTGAGCCATTATTTCTTTTAATCCTGTTTTAGTCCCATCCTCTTTCTCTTTTCCTTCTGGGGCTCAGATGACACAAATGTTAGAACTTGTGTTGTAATCCCTTGTTCCCTGAGTAATCATTTTTTTCACTCTACTTTCTCTCCATTGTTAAGATTGAATAATTTTTATTCTATCTACAAGTTCATCAATACTTTCTCTGCCTTCACTATTCTATTTTTGAGCCTACCCATTGAGATTTTTAAAAAACAATTGTACTTTTCAGTTCTAAAATTTCCTTTTGGTTCTTTTTTGGATATTCTGTTTCTTTGCTGAGATTTTCTGTTTTTCACTTATTTCAAATGTGTTCAAAACTGCATTTCTGTAGCATCATTGTAACATTTTTATCATGACTACTTTAAAATACTTGTCAGGTGATTTGAATATCTGTGTTCTAACAGGATTGGCATCTGTTGATTGTCTTTTCTTATTCAAGTTGAGATTTTCTTGGTTCTTGATATAATAAGTTATTTTCACATGAACCTGGGGTATCACAGATATTATAATAGGTATATATGGATCTTATTTAAAACTTCTGTCTCAGCAGGACTTGTTTGGCTCTGTGCCAGAGGGGAAGGAGGATACTGCCTTATAACTGTTGGGTGGGGATTGAATCCAGGTTCTGCATGTGGCCCCCATGGATATTCTGGTTAGGAAGGGTGTCTCATCATTGCTGGCAAGGGAGGGACACCTTCTTATGACACTGCAGAGCAAGGGTGGAGGGTGAGTTCTTCACTGCCAGCTTCTTGCTAGGCCCCCTCTGACACATTCTAGCATAGAGGGTAGAAATACCTCAATACCGCTGGGCAGGGAGGTAGAAATCCAGCATCCCCACGTGGACTCCAGGGACACTGTTGGGAGTAAGGTGGGTGGACTCCTTACTACAAGTGATCATGGAAGTCCTGAGTCTCCACTAGGCCTTTGCTATTGGGAGTGGGGTCACATTTTTTTTTTTCCCCCTCTTTGTTTGGAGTAAGGAAATTACAGTTTCAAAGTTTTCTGTTTTGCTAGGTTGCCCTTTCCTGGTCCTTTGGCTAGAGAGAACAGGCTTTCCTTAGGGACTTGTTTGTCTGTGCCCTTTGGTACTTCCAGGTGGCTCTTTCTTCCAGCACCCAGTTTGGGATATATGCAGCAAAAAGAAAATCTTGGAACTCTTGAGGAGCACTGCCATGTTGTTCCTCAAATTCTCTAGTTCAGCAGGCTTCTTTCTCCTTTCCAGAGTGTTCTTATGTTTGGTGTTTGGTTTATATGTAATATCCAGGGTTTTTAGCTATGCTTTGTGGGCAAAATAAGGAGAAGTGTGTTTACTTCATCTTGTCTGGAACTGGAATGCAAATGGGTTTTAAAACCACCACATGAGGGAAACTCCCTGTTGTTTCTAATTACCTTTTATGGTTGTGTGTGAAAACTCATTCAGGGGGCTACTCTGCTGCCAAAGTTAGGCAGGACACTCCCATCTCCTCCTATTACCTGGCACAGGGCATCCTAAGGTAGGCATGACTTGTATACTCCCCCAGAATACTCACTGAAAGGTAGAGGACGTCTCTGTTGTAGACTTCTCTTTCACACCTGGCCTAGGACCTGTGACTTCCACAGGGTTTCCCATTTTTGATAGCCCAAGACAAGATAGTCCTTCCTCTATGCTGCCTGCCTTGTATATATGCACTATGCATCTCCCTAACTCTTTACCCATTTGTGTGCCCATGACTGGGGAGATATATTTCCTTTTATGACCAAAGCCCAGCCCAGCTCTTACTCAGGAGCCACAAACTGAGCTGGGTAGGGCTGGACAGGCTGGGAGGATTCCAGGGGCTCTAACTAGGTTTGTGTAGGGACAGTGTTGCTGGGAACAGAGACTTGGAGGCTCACAGTTTGGCAGAGCATGTGTGAAGTCATTTGGCTTCCTAAGAGTGACATGGAGGATTCCCCAAGGCCCCAAATGACAGAGATCTAGAGAGACTTTTATCATGATCAAGATAATTAAAACTTCTATCTTTCACCCAAGTCTCAAATTCAGGGATTGCTAAATAAAAAAAGAACAGAATTCAGGATTAAAGTAAATAAATGAAAGATTAGCTTCTGTTTGAACTACCTGGGTGATTTGAATATTCAGCTCTTCTCAGTAGAATGTCAGAGGATTTTCAGAAAAAACAAATGAAGATTATCCACATGTGCAGAAGACCTTAAAATAAGTTTGTTAAGCAATTATGTTCATCTCTCAGAGGCTGGAGTGGCATAAGTGAGGGGGGAAGGTGTGGAGTGGGATGTTTCTTTTCACCAGACAGCATGGCTAGGGGACAGGAGGTCTGGGTCTGAAGTCAGGGGTTTTCCTCTGAGTCCCTCTGCTGTGTGATGTTTCATGATTTCTTGCCCTCTCTGGGCTTTGGCCTCATCACCAGCCATCTAAGGCAGTTGGACATGTAGTCCTCAAACCTAATGTTTTGGGAGCCTTAATGTTGACTCACTTAAAATTCTTCAGAGGATCCCCATGAACACCTGAATCAAGTCCAGACTGTAAAGAGCCTTCTGGTAGTTCAGAAATACACCCATGCACATATGGTTAACTAGTCTTTGATGAGAGCATCAAGAACACACAATGGAGAGAGGATAGTCTCTTCAATAAGTGGTGCTGGGAAAAAAAAGGATATTCTCATGCAAAAGAATAAAACTGGACCTTATCTTACACCACTCACAAAAATGAATTTGAATGGATTAAAGACTTAAATGTAACATCTGAAACCATAAAACACCTACAAGAAAATGTAAAGAAAAATCTCATTACTGTCTTAGCAGTGATTTTTTAAAAAAATGAGACATTGGAAGAATAGATAACAGAAGCAGAAATAAACAGGTTGGACTGCATAAAACTAAAAAGCTTCTTTGTAGTAAAGGAATCCACCAACAAATGAAAAGACAGCTTATGGAATGGGAGAAAATATTTGTAAACCATATATCAGATAAGGGCTTAATATGTTAAGTACATAAGGAACTCAAACAACTCAATAGTGAAACAAAACCAAAACAGATAATCTGATTAAAATATTTATTAAAAAATAAACAAAGCACGAAAATAGACATTTTTCCAAAGAAAACATCTAAGTGACATGGCAGCACTTTTCACTGTAGTCAAGAGGTGGAAACAACCCACGGTCTACCAATAGGTGGGTGAATAAGCTAAATGTGATACATTATACAAGAGAATATTACTCAGCCATAAGGAAGGAAGGAAAAGTAAGGAAATTGTTCTGGACCTGGAGGTGCTGGTGCTTCAACACCAAAATCGGCCAGGCTTGGCCACACCTCTGGGCCTTCATGGAGCTGTTCTAGTTGCCTAGAATGCACTCCTCAGCCTGCCATATTGCTAATACTGACTTACAGCTAGTATTGAGGAGGTGTCTCCTCTTCCAGGAAGCCCTCTCTGGCCTCCCCTCCCTCCAAAGTATCCTCTAGTCTTCCAGGCTTCCCTCTGACATGCCCTTATGATGTTGCTACTTATCTTTGCCTCTGGCCAGGGGCCTCCGAGTTGGGAGAGGGGCTGTGCCTTGATCACCCTTGAACCCTGCATGCCCAGAACCAGTCTGAGGAGGGACAATGGTGGGCGTGGCAGTGGTTTGAAATGGAATTGAAGGTGATGTGGGGCCACTGCCTGTAGGGATAGGCTGACCATTCTGAACCAGACTGTGAGTGAGGAAGTGGCCAGAAACTTTTTTGTCTGCTTCTCCAGACCTAGTCTTGTTGATCCATTTAAAAGGAATGGACCTAACATCATGTTCTCTGTTACCAAATCTTCGAATGAACTATTATGCATTTTCCAGCTCTTTAAAGGTGGTTGGAAGGAGGGTCCTAGGTAAACCCTGACACTTGGTCACCTGACAGTATGAGTTACTTGGTGGTCTCTTATCTTCCTCTCCAAGGGTCCAGCTTGCTGTGTGAAGAGTACGGTTAGCAGGAAGGAGCTAGGGGATAATGGTACTTTGTGAGGGCATGGGCAGGTCTGGCTAGGTTCCTGCCAGTTATGTAAATACATTTTCTCTTCCTTATGATTTTCTTAATAATATTTTCTTTTCTTTACTTTTATTTACTTTATTGTAAAAATACAGGATATAATACATGTAACAAACAAAATATATGTTAATGCACTATGTTATCGGTAAGGATTCTAGTCAATAGTAAGCTACTAGTAAAGTTTTTGGCAGGTCAAAGTTATGTGAAGATTTTTGGCTGTGTGGGGGGCAGTTTTCCTAATCCCCAGTGTTGTTCAAAGGTCAGCTGTAACCTCAATTCAACTCCAAGAACCTCAGTTTTCTAATACTCAAAATGGACATAAAAATCCCAAGTCAGTTTGGTGGGAATTTTCAGTGTGCTATAAATAAAGCCATTGGCGTGAGGTGGTCCTAACAAGAGCTTCTACCTCGGGTGCACAATGGGGTCTAGCCACTATGGTTTTAACTCTCAAATCTTAGGGATTGAAGCTTAAATGATTCCCAGCTGACAGACCAGAAGACTGGGGCTCAGGGAGGCTGAGGAATCTCCCCAAGGTTACAGACATGCAGGTGGCAGGGCTAAGCCATTGCTCAAATGCCCTGGGGTTCGTGTCTATTTCTGATATTAGGCTCCCGAGGCTGGCCAGGTATACATGTATGGTGGATTTTTTTCCTAGACGAGGCCTCCCCACCAATGTTGGGTAATCTTCTGGGGAGCCTCTGGCTTGATCCTCTGGCCTAGGACAGTGGGAACAGTTAGCAAAGCCAGGGGCCCACCCTGGGTGCCCATTCTACCTATCTCAGGGCTTCATCCGAGTTGGGAAAAAGGGATCCAATAAGGCAATCAGGCAGTGATTCTTTCATTCTGGCAAGTGTTCCTGCAAGCATCAATTCACGCAGGGGTGCACTCACTAATTTTGCCACCAGCAAATATATGGTGCTCCTAGGGAGAGGAGCACCCAGGATTACCTGCATGGGGCAGTCAGTGAAGGTTTCTTGGAGGAGGATGCATTTGAGCTAAGTCTGGGAAGAGTGACTTTGCTGCTGGGTGAGCAAGCGGCCATTCTAGCAGAAAGGCTGAAGTCATTGTGCAAGCGTGGGAATCTAGGGACAGTTTGACAATGCTGGGATTGAGGAAGTGTGGCAGCAGTGTGGTGGGAAGGATGTCATAGGGGTTCTGTGGCCTCAGGAAGAGGCTGTGGTCATCCTAGGGTCATGAGCGGTCAGAGCTGGAGAGTTCTGAGCAGTGACAGCCAACTTTGTGGGCTAGAAAGGCACAGTTGGGATTACTGGGGACTGGTCTCCAGGTGAGGGATGGTGAAGGACAAGAGCAGAGCAGGGCAGGGTCTCAACCTCTCCCTCCCCTGCTCACTGCACAGTGTTCTTGCTGGCCCCAGAGGGAGGGAAGGGACAGGCCTGGCCTCAGGCCCAGGGCCCAGAGTGGGGGGTGGGTGGAGGGGAAGATGGGAAGAGATGTGGTGGCAGCTTTCTGGGTAAGGGGAGTGATGAGGACTGGGTTTGAATTTGGAAAGACACTTCCCCCCTACCTTCAGCAGAAGGAGCAAGTGCCTTTCAGACGCCCTGACAGCTCTTCATCCTGCTGTTTTGCACAATATACAATTTCTTTGCATAACAGACAGAATAATCTCATTTTCTCACTGGCTACACAGCTTAGCTTTCAATCAATTATTCCAAATATATTAAAAAAAAAGAAGTCTCTATGTCACTTCTCCGCCTGTTCCGTGCTCCTTTTTCCCTGTCAAGGAATTTGCAAATCAATTGCTTTAACAATACTTTCCACAAATTACCTTCAAATGCCTGTGATGTCACCCACAGTTAATGTGCTTCTGATAAATAATGCACCAGGAAGTGGGGAGGCTTTTTCTTTCTCCCGCCTCCCTGAGATGCAATAAAAGAACCAGCGTGTTTTGTGTTGAGCAGCCTGGCTTCAGCCGTGGGGCTCAGGCATGCATGCAGTTGGGTGCTGGGAGGCCCTGGTAGGTGGGGAGGGAGCCAGCTTGCTGTGCACCTGCTGTGTGGGCTGGGCTGCAAGAGACCTTGCACCTCCCTGCACCTCCCTGCACATCAGGTTCTGTGCTTGGAGGGGATAATCAGTCTTGTGTCCTTCCAGCCTTATCTGGAGTCCAAATAGCTCCAGTCAGCAGCTTGCCTGTGGGAGGTGTGGGGATGGCAGCTGTTCTCACTGTGGTGCTTCCGTCCACTGCAGAGGGAGTGATTTTGGCTCCTAGCTCCTGAGAACCATGGAGAGTGGCTGGGAAGCAGAGGACATTCTCCTGAACTGGCTAAGATCCCAGCCCAAAGAACCCCATTGGTATGCATTCTTAACCTCACTGTCCCATGTGCACGGCTACTCTGGAAAGGCCTCTGTGCTCTGAGTGGGGCTATGGACCTTGAATGCAGGCCTCAGGAATGCCTAGAGGAGCCATGGCTTTGAGGGAGAGCTGTGTGGTCTGGGAACTCAGGTAGCCCCTGAGCTGGTCTTTGCTGGGGTTGGGACGACAGGAAGGTCTGGGCCTTTGGCTGGGGTTTATGCAGTTCGTTTATTATATGTTGTGTGCAGTGTAAACTTGTGTGCATGTATTTGGTGGGGGAGAAATGTGTGTGTGTGCCATCACTTTATGAATGACATAGGATGGACACTGTGCTGAGGCTTTTCACAAGGAGCAACAGGACGCTGGCAAGGCCATCCTCTGGGGCTGCATATTTACTTACAGGAATAAAGTTTGTTCTTTCCCCCTGAATGACTCTTACTACTGCTGGTGTCTTCATAACTATAAGTGTATTTTGATATTGCAAGCGAAAATGTAGAGTTTTGGTACAGTTAAATAATGACAACCACAAACCAAAGATTTGGAAGTGGCCTGAGCTCCCAGGCACCTAGAACAAGGACCTGGTTCCAATATGATCTGTCACCCCCATGTGTGAGAGTTGGGCTCCTGCATCTAAACAGGGCCCTGTGTGGAATAGACAGTGCGTCTCTTAATTAAACGATTGCAGTGTGTCTAATTCATGTAACTGCGTGCAGAACTGCCAAGGTGAGAAGGAAGAAGGGCCTGACCCTGCGAAGGGAAGTCAGAGGGGATTCCAGAAGGAGAGGACTCTGGGTTGAGTGGGAAGTGTGATGGGGTGTATGGAAGTGTGAGGTCCTAGGATCTGGGAGAGCACCTGGCATTTGGGGAGTGTTATCTGGAGCATCCTGGGTGGAGCCGTGGAGATGGGAAAGGTTCGGGTGACAGATTGAGGAGTCTGTGTTCCCTCCTGTGCCATGACTTTCTCTCAGTGTGTGTCTCAAGATGTGAAGTCTGAAGGGTCCACTTGGGGGGGCAGCCCACAGGGCCTCGGTGGTCCAGGAGGTCTGTGAATGCTGCCCACTGGGCTGCGTGCCCTGGTGGTGCTGTCGGTGCAGCATGAACAAACCTTTTTACAAATTTAAGGAGAAAGGAAGAGCTTTATTGGAGCCCAAACTAGGACAGCTGCCTGGGATACACAGTCCGCACAAAGGAGAGGATGCTCCGAGGTAGGAACATTTGGTGCTGGATTATATACATTTTTTACACCAAGAGTTACAAATCCTCAAAACAAAGGACATTCCAGAAAGTTACAGACATTATCTTCTGTCTTGAGTGTGTGCAAGGCTGTAGGACTTTAATCTTATGGGGACCAGGGAAGTCTCTTTCTTTTTCTAATCTTGTGTTCAGAATGCTCCTTTCTGCTCATTTATTCTGTTATTTAATGAAGCAGACATACAGTATGTGCTCAGAGCAGAAACAGAGCCCGTGCTCTGAGGTTTTGTCCAGTCACTTTGACCTTGGTAAATGTTACAGTTTAGTTCCCCTGGGAGCCCAGGAACAGGATCCCAAAACACTGAAAGTTGAAAATGTCCTTTATCAGTGGCACATGGGGATAGTCAGAGGCTCTGGGAGGTCCTGAAAAATGTCCCTGAGACACAGGGCCACCAAGCCACTTTTATTTTGTGATTTGTATTAATGTAACACAGAAATAGGTTTTGTGGAACATACTCTGGGAAGTACCATGTGGAGTGTGAGGAGCCAGTGAATTGTGCCTTGTTTCTCTGTTGCTCCTCTGGTTGGATGCTGGTCCTGTGAAGGACCGGGTGCCTGACGCCCTGGCGCCCAGGTGACTCAAGGCGACCCAGTGCCTCTGGGCTCCCACAGTGAGGTTCTCTGATGACCAGCAGTGTTCGGGGGCAGGTGCACATGGGATCATTTGTGGCCATACCATCCTTGTTTTGAGGCCTTCTCACGGAGGCACCTGATCTGCAGTTTCTGAGCCAATAAGGTGGGCAATGGGGAAGAAATAAAACTTGAAATGCATCAAATCAAGATTCTTTTTAGGCCTTCATGAAACCTGGACCTACCCTGAAGGGTTTGGGGGTCACCTGGGGGCCACTGGGGAGGAGTTAGCTTCCATGGGCTCTCTGCCTTGATGTGTGCCCTCCTTCTCCTTTTGAAACTCCCCAAACTCTCTCTGAGGGTAACCAGTCAGGCTGGCCAGTCCTGCTGGGACAATATGAGCTCAAAACCAAACCCGAGGAAGCGATGATGAATCTCAGATGGCTAATAGTGGAAGAAAAGCTGCTCACCTGGCCAGGAACAAGACAGACAGGGAGGTCTCGCTTTCCGCCCAATCCATAGTGGAGGGTAGAACATCAGATAACAGTAAGATGTGGAGAGGTGGACCCCATGTGTTCTGCTGGTGCAAGAGCAGTCTTAGACTACATGGAGCATGGGACCAGTGGTCCCACACCCGGATCAGTTCTGAGAGATCTCCTCACATCAGGGGAGGGGATAAGTGACCTGCAGCAGTGCCCTGGGTACCATCCAGCAGTGGATGCCATGGCTGGGCATATGTAAGCACCTCCTTTGGTCTGAGAACCGGGAGCTTAGTGCAGAAGTCAAGGACAGGAGTGAAATTTGCAGTACAATTTCATTTATGTCAATTACAATACAAATACTCAAAAGATGGTTTCGAGGAAGCCTCCATCTTCCAGGAAGTCCATCCACATAGGGCAGTAGATGCCTCCAGTGGGAAGGAGGAGGACAGAAGAAAATGTAGGCAAACACTAAAGTGGTGTCTTAGCCTGGGTTCCCTAGGAAGCAGAGCTTGAGGCAAGGATTAAATATTAATGCTTTATTTGCGAGGATGAATGGGAAGGTCAAAAGGGAGCCTGGGCAGAGGTCCCCCTGTGCAAGGTCACCTTGCTGGCCTTTGGCAGCATCTCATCTGCGAGTCTGGACATGGCAGGGGGAGTCAGGGACTTTGGGAGCATAATCCATTGGCTGCAATCGTTGAAACCACAGTACGACTGGGCACACTGGTGGCCAAGGGGGCAGGAGGCTGAAGATTAAGAGAACAAGAGGCCAAGAGAGACTGAGAAGATGCTCAGGAGGAAGCAGTCAGCTGACAACAGAGCAGGGCCATGGACTTGAAGGCTGAGTCTCCTGAGTCTCCTTGCCAGATCATGTACATAAGAATGTCTTAGATCTAAACAGTCCTGGGTCTGAACACTTGAGCAAATCATGTGCCTGGTTAGCTTGGGTTTCCATGTAGACAGGATGGATATAATGCGAGAGTTACTTCATGAGGGTTTTGTGAGTATAAAGTGCCCGGCATGCTTGGAACTCAGTAAACATACTCTATGTCACTACCTGGGGTGAGCAGGCCTGTTATGTGGCACTCAGAGGCTCAGTTACCTGTCTGAAGTGGGACTGTCACACCTCCCAGCTGCGAGGGGTCTCTTTTGAGCTGTGACAGCCTGGCATCTGCAGCAAGGCACCCTTCTTTCAGGGAGAAAATCCAATCAGAGCAGTCTCTCCTTCATAACCAAGGGCAATTTATTTTTCTCCTTAGGTTTCTGTGTTTTGACACTTGATTACATCCAGCTTCACACTCAGAGCTCTCTGTGTACCAAACACTAATTATTTTGTGTGCCCAAAATAGAGACAACAAAATGCCACTTATTGTGTTAATTGGGATTTGTTTTGCCCCTGAGATTATTGTTCTGTACATAGGTTTTATTCTACATTTGCTTATTAATTCAGCCATCCAGTCATTAGACATCTTTCGAGGGCTTGCTACATGCCAGGCGGGGTGTGGGCACTTGGGTTCCAGAGGTAAGACCCAACTCTGCCTCCAGGTTCTGCAGGTCATGGGTGGACAGATAGGTGAGACACAGTGGGATGACCCCTTGGGAGGGCCTGAGGGAACAGGTGAAGTGTTAAGGGGTCCCTGGGAGGTCACTGCCCATGGAGAGCCATCTGATCTGAGGTACAAGCATGGGTTGGATTTCTTAAGGTGGCAAAAAGGGGGCTTATTTGGTGGTGTGTATTGATGAGGTGCCTGGACTTGGAGTGAAGTGTCCCTGGGGTGAAAGAAGTAGCAGGAAGTGAAATTGGGACCTGATGAGGTGGGCTCTGAATGCCAGGCACAGGTGTCATTCTGTTGAATATCAAGCAGCTGTGGGCAGGCTGGGAGGTGAAGTGGGGTACAGGGTGGCAAGCTTGAGGGTGGGAGACAGATGGGAGACAGTGATCACAGACTGTACCAGGTCCAAGGAAGGCCTGGCTGTGTACACATATTAGATGTCCCTGAGTCATTAGGTGTCCCTGAGACACCCATGACACCTGGCACCTGGGGGGCACCCTGGCTTCTGCCACTCTCACTGGGCACAGTTTGTTCATCGTGGGCTCTAGCTTTGCTGCTGTGATTGCAGTGTTCGGAAGGGTGAGATTTGCTTATGTAAATCCAGCTTTTTGGTCTTTCAAAATTTGATCTCCTTTTATTTTAAAGAATATACTTATTTTATAAAATGCGACAGATTTTATATGTTAATGCAGTGTACTCAATATAAAGCAGAAAATTTCTAAACAGGAACTACATGAATTACTACTGAGGGCTGGGATGAGGGTTGGCTATATTTCCCTGGATCTGTCGTGGTCCTTTGCAAAGATGTGTCCACTTTGGCTTGTCTCCAAACAGCAGGTGACCCTCCTGACCAAGAGATGAAGCTGGGCAGAAGCTTTGGTGGAGCAGCCTAGAGAGATGGTGTGGGTGACCCTATACGGGGACAAAGGCTACACATCCAGTGTGAATGAACAAGAGTTGTACTGGAAATGGTGTGCAGGGGGCAACCATGTCTCACTGGACAGCCCTGCAGGTCTGCTATTGTGTGTGTTTTCCAACCTAGAGAGAGAAGGTTGGCTACCAATAGCCCACACTCTGTTTTTATAGAACATTCATAACTGCATATTGGTTATGTAAGATTCATGTAATTCTGGTGTTTTTTCTTACCTACAGATACTAGATACTAGGAAGCCTTGGAAGACTCTAAGCATTAGTAGTGCTGAGGTGTGTGAGGTGTGGCAGGTTCACCTGGGATTTCCTGGTGTTCACAGCTGCACACTGTGTATCATGGAGTAAGGCAGCGGGTGAGATGAGTATGTGGGTCCTCAGGATCAGGAGCTCTGGGTCATCCCTCTCAACAAGGGCCTTCTGCTGGTAATGGGATATGGGTTGGGATGGTGACAGGAGGGGATGGGAAATGTACATAGGGTATGAACTCCTCAGGGCTGAGCAGAGGCATCATGTCTCCCACAGGCTGATGGGCAGAAGAAATCAAGACCATGTTCTGAGATTCTGCATGTTCGACTTCTGTCTGTTTCTGGCCCAGTGTTGGCCCCTGGACATCAGAGAAGTCATGGCATCTGACAGGGTAGGAGTGGCCAGAGGCTGTAGCCTGCCAAGGGTTTTCCAGAGCTTAGTAAAGGAAGCAAACCCTTAGATAAACCAACTGATAAGAATTGGTGTCTTGAAGTAAACTCTGGGCAGAAGCATTGAGTGGGTTTGAGCATTATTTGCAAATTGTCACAAGACATGACACAAACTGAGCACAGGCCAAGAACTGTAAGGGACAAGGAGAGAATCCGGAGAATCTGGTATGAGAGGAACGCAGACTGGCCACATGGTTCTAGATGCTGGTTTTGGAATCTTCTGTCTACCCTTCATAATTGCTGCCATTAATGTAGGTCAACCATTCATAGATCTCCCCAGGTAGTGTGTCTCCCAGCAATGCCAAGTAATCCCTTGGTTGAATGCATTTATTCCTGAGTTAAAAAGCCTTCTAGGGGCGCCTGGGTGGCTCAGTGGGTTAAAGCCTCTGCCTTCGGCTCAGGTCATGATCCCAGGGTCCTGGGATCGAGCCCCGCATCAGGCTCTCTGCTCCGCAGGGAGCCTGCTTCCTCCTCTCTCTGCCTGCCTCTCTGCCTACTTGTGATCTCTCTCTCTGTCAAATATATAAATAAAATCTTAAAAAAAAAAAAAAAAGCCTTCTAGATGGATAATTGGTTACCCACAGTCAAGACTATGGTACCAAGAGCAGCCAAAGCCTGGGGCGCTACTCTATCTTGCATGGAGACCACATAGTCTCTCAAAGCATGGAGATCTACTCACGAGAAAGCCCTACAGTTGGAAAGGGCACTGCGTGGGCAGTCAAACATTTGCTTTTGTGCTCAGCCATTCAGGAGCTGAGGTCCCTTGGACAAGTCACTGCCCCTCTCTGGGTGGCTATTCACTTACACATAAAAGGGGGGCTTGAGTGGACTCAATGAGTTGTAAGGTCCTTGTAATTTTGAAACACTTTGATTCTAGGCTGTGCCTCCTGGGAGGTAGGAATAACATCTTGCCTTGGGCCTAGCTTAGGTGCTTAGGACACTTAAAAAATTTTTTTTTTAAATCTATTTATTTATGAAAGAGAGGGAGAGAGAGAGGGGGAGAAAGGATGTGTGGGGAGGGGCAGAAGGAGGGGGAGAGAGAAAGAGAGAGAAAATCTCAAGCAGACTCCCTGGAGAGCAGGGAGCCCAATGTGGGGCTCAGTTTCACAACCCAGAGACCATGACATGGGCTGAAATCAGAGTCTGACACTTAACTGACTGAGCCACCCAGGTGCCCCAGGTACTTGGGACACTCTTAGCAGACCCAAAACACCTGGTTCTCTCTGGTGGGGGCCTGCATGGGAGAGAGCAACCAAGCCCACTTTCTTGGAGGGTCTCAGGTCTTTGGTGGACAATAGACGGTTGTGGGCAGGAGTGTATGTCTTGCGGCCATGTTGTCTATTAGATGTAGAACAACTGGCTTGGACCAGGTATTCAGACTCCAAACCTAGTGCTCTTCTGCAGAATTCCAGGGCCTACCCCTAGGGAGAAGTGAGGTCCCTGTGTAAGTCAGAGTGAAGTAGATAAGCCTGAGTGCAGTGGCTAAGTGAAGCAGGTCTTGCAGGGTCAGTGCAGACCCCTTGGGTTCTGATTCATAATTTAGTTCACCCCTGACATCTGGGAAATGGCTGGTGGGCCTGCCATGAACTATGTTTGCTACAATTCCAGTATGACTGGGAGAGTCATTTCCTGTGCCTCCTGGCACCAGGTCTAGTCCATAGGTGATGGGGCTAAAACTCCCCTGGAAGGAAGCTACAATGGCCATTGTAGATGGTGGCAGATTATGCATCTTAAAATGTGATTGCAAAATCAGTCAGCCAGTTACAGTAGTTAAGTCTTCACCTTTTCAGAGCTGCTTGCGGAGCTGAGCTGCTTGTTGCTCCATCAGGTGGCTGTGCGGCCAGGACTGCAGGGCTAGAAGGGGTTGGGAACTCTGCATAGGAGTCCTCCTCTCTCTCCTTTGGGAACCCTGCCCTCACTCTCTGGACTCCTCTGTGGAAAAAGAACAGTTGCTAAAAACTCCTTTGCATTTAGGCGTTGGAGATGGGTGCGGAGGGTAAAGAATATTTTTTGAGCTCCTATGGTGACTTCATATATCACCATTACATCTTAACAACCCTGTGAATTAAGTGTTGGCATCATCATTTCACACAGAAGGCCCATCGGTTTTCTTTGTTACAGAGCAAACCCATTCAAAACTGAGTGTCTTGAAGAACATGACCCTGTCTATTTGGCTCACAGTTCTACTGGTGGTTCCTTCTGGTCTGGCCTGGGCCAGACCGATGCTATTAAGTGGAGAGGGGCCTGCTGGTCCCGAGTGGCCTCATTCCCAAGTCTGGAAGTCAGCTGGCAGTTGGCTGGGGTTGGGGCAGGGGTGACAGTCCCTCTCACTGTGGCCGGTGAGCTTGAGCGTGTTCCCATGCCAGCAGAGAGTTCTGAAAGCAGCAAGCATGGAAGCCAAAAGGGTTTTTTTAGATCTAGACTCAGGGTGGATACCATATCACTTCTGTCACTGGCCGTTGGCCAAAGCAAACCCCTGGGGCAGCCCAGCATGATAGGAGGGGCTTCCAAGGATGGTGGCCATTTCTGTAACCCACTGCACGGACAAGCTGAGGTTCTGGGACTCGAAGCTGCCTGGCCGGGCCGTGCAGCTGGATTGGGCACCCAGCCTGCACTGTTCCAATCCCACATGTAGTCTGCAGCTCCGGCAGGGAAGCTCTGCTCTTGAAGAGAGAGCAGTGCTGAGCTCAGATACAGGAGTCTGTGGTGTGCAATTTGAGGCAGCTGTGGCTGATGGCGGGCGGGAGTTTGCAGACAGAGGGTGAGTTTTTAAATTGCTGAGTATGGAGGGCACCCAATGTTGTATGGCTATTGAGCCCTCCTTGGCTGTTACCCTCATGGACCCCTGAGAGGAGGGCTTCTGTATGTGCTATGTTCTCCATCAACCTCCTCCCCTGCTTCCTCCGTGGCTCTGTTATTCTTCCGGCCTCATTTGCCGTGTGGGAGGCATGTGGGTGTGTGTACGTACCTTCCGTCAGAAGTCATGCTTCATCTTGTTGAAAGTAATGGGGCTTAAAAAGACAAGTTCATATCAAACAGATTTTTGTTTGCAATCCTGATAATTACTTCCATATTTTGAAATAATATGCTGATACTGCTATTTCTTGATTAATCGATTATAAGCATTGTCTATTGACTGCAATGGAAGATGATGATTTAGCTCTGTACACACTTCCTTGCGTTGGCCCTTCCTCCATCCTTTGGTGTACTTTTAATCACAACTTTTGGTTAAATCAATAGTATTTCTGTTCCTAGGACAGGACATTTTGCTTACTGCTAAGTGAAATAGACTATGATGATGTTTCCTGGCCTTAGTATATGCCTGTTTTCCCTTTATTTGGTTTTCTATGTTCCTCTATTTATTTCTCCTAAATACTTAACCAGATCAGTTTTTAAAAAGATTTTATTTTTTATTTGAGAGAGCGAGGAGCAGGGGTGGGCAGAGGGAGACAGAGAAGCAGACTCCCTGCTGAGCAGGGAGCATGACGATACAGGGCTCAATCCCAGGACCCTGTGATCACAGCCTGAGCTGAAGGTAGACACTCAACCGACTGAGCCACCCAGGCGCCCTTGCCAGATCATTTCTTTGTGAGTCATTATTATATTCCAAATAGTCAAATTGACGTTCTACCAACTTCCTTTATTCCCAGGCCCTCCCATGTGGAATTTCTGACTCTAGATTTTTCTGAAGATCCCTATGCAGCCCACGCTCTGGATGGTCTCCTGGGTCACATGGCTCCCTACTCTGCTTCACACCATCATTTTGCTGAAGCATGTCCTCTAGTAGCTCCCTAAGTTATGAGAAGTAAATTTTTAGGGTCCCTAGATGTCAGAAAATATTTCTGGGACATGGATTTGTGTGAAGATGATTCATTAAGAAGATACTCCAAGGAGCAAGTGGGAGGCGTTGGGGAGGAAGGAGGAAGCCAGGCCAAGTTCAGTTTCAAGGGGAGTGCGCAACTCAGCCTTGCCAGGGAGCCCTGAGGTGGATACTACACTGCAGATGGCAGAGTTTGTCCTGTGAAAGGCAGGGGCGGGGTTTAGGGGCACCTTCACTCCAGGCACTCTGCCTGGGAAAGTGGTCACCTGGAGACCAAAGGAACCCAGCACACAGTAGCTGGTGGCACAGGCCAGGATAGGGAGGCTGGGGGAGTCAGGAACAAGGTCACCAGGGCCGCTTGTAGGCGTGTCCTCAGGGTCCAATGCTCAATGGAAATAGAAATCGTGATAACGGTTCACACCATTTTTGGAAAGGCTAAAGAAACGATTTCTAGGTAAGCCCTCTTGGGAGGATTTTCAGGATAGTACAGAACTGCCCACTAGGGAGCTGCTCCCCACGAGATAGCCAGAGCACAGACCCTCAATTCTTCCATGCAGGCTGAGTCATAGAGAAAGAGGCCACCTCCATCTCTGCCATAGCTTGGTGTCACACCAAGAAAGCAGCAGGGAGGAATCTGGGGCCCTGTTCAAGGAACGTGAGCCCCTTCTTAACCAGGATTGACTGCCAGAAGCCTCATGAAAATTGCTTCCCCCTAATGCAGAACCCAATTTATATCCAGGACAGTGGCTATGAGCAGGTCTGGGAAACAGTTTTATCTGTCTAATCTTTACAAACAGAAGGAGGGTAAGCTGGAGATTTAAAGAGCAATACAAATATCATACAGCTAGATATACAATTCTAGATTAGACGATTTCCTTTTCCTGAGAATTTTGAAAGCATTGCTCCATTATGTTCTAATTTCTGGTTTCACTGTTGAAAAGTCTAATGCCATTCTCATTCCTTTATAACCAACTTTCTTTTTTTCTTCCCTCTGGAAGTTTTGTGGATCTACTCTTTCTCCCTGGAATTCTAAGATGTTATGAGGATGTAGTAGTGGGTGTGGGTTGTTTTTCTTGCATTTTGCTGGGAGCTCAGTGGACCCCTTCAATCTGAACCTTAAGACCTGTGCTATGGACTAAAATTTGTGTCCCTCTCCCTTCAAATTCATATTTTGAAACTTAATCCTCAATGTGATGGTGGGGCCTTTGGGAGGTGATTTGTTCAGAAAAGGAAGCAAGGTCCTTATAAAAGAGGCCCCAGAGAGCTCCGTCATTCCTCTACCATGTGGGGACACAGTCAGAGAGAAGACGGATGTCTGTGAATCAGGAAGCGGGCCCTCACTGGACCCCAAATCTGCCAGGGCTGCGGGCTTGGACTTAGCCTCCAGCACTGTGAGAACAAGTGTTTGCTGTTCATGGTATTTTTGTTACAGTCATCTGAACAGACTAAGATGATCTGCAAAATATTTAGTATCATTTCTTGATAATTTCCCTCACTAACTTTTTTGTTCTCTCTTTCTGGATAATATATTAGACTGAATATTTTCTGAATTGACCTTTTCAGTTTCTTGTCTTTTCTGCTTTCCATCTCTTTCTGTTCTAATTTTTTTCCTACTTATTTCAGCCATTATTATTTGAATTTCCAAGAGTACTTCGTGCATCTGTTACTTTCCCTACAGAACTCTATTCTTGTTCTGTGCCTGCAGGATCTTTCTGATTTAAATTTTTTCCTCCCTTTTTTTTCTATTTTGGTTTCATTTCTCCTGTGTTAGAAGATTGCCTCAAATTTTTGGTGATTGCTGGCTGCCAATTCATTTTTAACAATGAAGCACTCAGAGTGAGTGGGGAGTCCTTGGAGTATGGGGGTGCTGGTCAACCAGAGGCCTCGCTGTATGAGAGCAGCTGGCAATGAGACCTTGTCACTGGGGATCCCTGAACGTGAGAATGTGGGGTCTGCACAGTAATCCTTCTGTGTCCCCTCTCTGGGTGCGAGCCAGGAGCAGGCGGGGTGGTGGTGGTTCCGCTGTTGGAGTTCAGGCTTTCTTTCCTCCTCTGTTTTCAGTCTGCATCTCACACCCACCCTCTGTTGTGCTTGGGTCCCCCCACCCCACCCACCCCACTGGAGGCTTCTGGCTTAATTTCTCTAGAAACAAACCTTTGGTGTCCCGAGTCACAGGTTTGAAGAGGTCCTGGAGAGCCCCTGAGCCACCAGTCATCCATCACCTTTTACCAGTCGTGGGATTTTCCTCCCCAGGCCAGTGCACGTTTTGTCTGTTGCTTGGCAGAATTCCTGATGGTGGCCCTCCTGAGGTGTCCCACCTGGGATAATAAAGGTGGCCTCTTCCCCATACTTCTTTCTAGCCTCCAGGTATGTCCTGGGCGTCCCTATCCTGGGCTCTGCAGGGGTGTTGAGGCCAGGTAACTGCCTTCCCTGTGCCCTGATTCTGCCCTTCACTGAGGGCAGCTTCCCAGGTCCTCCTGGGTCAGTTACTCTCTCGAGCCTTTTTCTAGATTCCAAAACATTCCTGCAGTTTTGTATCTGCTGCTATCCCCTCCCTCATTCTCTCAGTCCTTATGGATTCAGATATTTAAAAAAAAAAATCCACTGATGTCATTTTAGCAGAGTATGGTGATGGAGAGCTGATGACCGGTGTGATCAGACCACACGTTTACCTGCAGTCCGGAGGGGAATGCACAGCCTTTAGGAAGAAACGTGGTGGACGCCACAGCTTCTGGGTGAGCTCTTCCCCTGCTCTGCTGTGGTGGCTCACAGCTTTGCTGCTCAATTATTTTACACATGGGGTTTGCTGGATCTCTGTGCATTTGCAGTGCGTGAGATATTTATTGGTGCCTCACAGGACCTGGCATTGGGCTGGGGATGGGGCAAGGCAGTAGATGGGTTCCTGCCCACACAGGCTTACACTGTTGGGAGGACAGGCCTTGGGTACTGGGTGCCAGGACAGGTCATGCACTAGGTCAAAGGGAGGGCTAAGAGCTGCCAGGCATCTACAATCACCGGGGCCAGACAGGAATGGAGGTGTGAGGTGTAGTGGGTGCCTTCAGCAGCAAGACGTCTGAAGCTTTGTAAAGCAGAAAGCGTAAAGAAAGGGCAAAGAAGCTTTGTAAGGGAGGCAAGCCCTCCCTACCCTCTCCCTTACCTACTGCGGTCTGCAGAGATACCATGAGGGCCACTTTCTGCCTCAGAAAAATCTGCAGCAGCATTTGGTGAACTCATCAGGGCCATCGCCAGTTCCCATCATCCTGGAGCATAACGAGGATTTCATTGGGTCAGATTTGCACAAGTTACGACAAGAACATGTTGGTGGATCCTATGTCTCTCCCCAGTGTCTAATAAAGTAGAATTCCATTCAAGGTGGTTCCTTCTCTGCCCCACCAGACCAAGTGCGATGCAAT
Organism: Mustela lutreola; assembly: GCF_030435805.1. Taxonomy (NCBI): domain Eukaryota; kingdom Metazoa; phylum Chordata; class Mammalia; order Carnivora; family Mustelidae; genus Mustela; species Mustela lutreola. The sequence continues at coordinate 97,049,372 of NC_081292.1, forward strand.
TTAATTCATCTGAGATTAATTCCTTGTGCATTCGTTGCACATCCCCCCTCTATTAGTTTTCTCTGCTATGTAGCAAGTACCACTGACTTTGAAGCTGTATTAGCTCCCAGCTCCGAAAGTCAGAAGTTCACTCTGCTGTGGCTGTGTTCTCTGCTCAGGGAGTCACAAGGGCAGAAATAGGAGGTTTGCCCAGCCCGAGTTTTCTTCAGGAGGCTCTGGGGAACGATGGTTTTCTTCCTCGTTCTTTTTTTTTTTCTTTGACATATAAAAATTATATATATTTAAGGTGTACAGAGCAATGGTTTGATACATGCCTACATTGTGAAATGACCACCACAATCAAGTCAACACATCCATCACTTCGCAGTTATCCTCTGTGTGTGTGCCCATGGCCAGGTTTAATCTGAGGTCTGTCCTCATGGCGCGTTTCGAGCACACCACAGTGTTGCTGACTTTGGTCACCACGCTGCACTTTAGATCTCCAGGATGTATTCATCCTGCACAACTTCATCCTTGTACCCTTGACCAGCCTGTCTCTATTCGCCCTCGTCCCCAGCTCCTGATAACCTCTATTCTACCCTCTACTTCTGAGTTTAGTGAGATAATGCAGTATTTGCCTCTCTGTGTCTGGCTTATTTTGCTTATGTAATGTCCCCCAGCTCCATCCATGTTATAGCAAAGGGTAGAATTTACTCCTTTTTAAAGGCTGAATAGTATTCTGTTGTTTCCTTATCCAGCTATCTGTCTAAGGACATCTTAGGTTGTTGCCGTGTCTTTGTTATTGCGAATGTTGCTGCAGTGAACACAGGAGTGCAGATATCTTTTCAAATCCTGGTTTCAATTTCTTTGGCTATGTGCCCACAGGTGGAGCTGCTGGGCCATAAGGTAGCTCATATCATTTTCCATAATGGCTATACTACTACTTTATATTCCCACACCAGTGCACTGAGTTCCCCCTTTCCCCACTTCCTCCCCAGCACTCATCTTTTGTCCTTTTGAGAACAGCCCCTGTGGCAGGTGGGAGCTGAGAGCTCCCTGCGGATTGGTGATAGGTGATGCCAAGTACCCTCTGGATTGGCTGCTGGCCAGCTGCAGGCCTTCTTTCCAGAAGGGTCTATGTAGGGGCTTTGTGCACACACATTCATTTCACTGGCAGAACTCATCTCCGTGTGGTAGTAGGACTGAAGTGCCCTGCTGCTGCCCCCTGGCGACTGCTCTCAGCTTCTAAAGGCCTCCTGTCCTCTTTGACACGCGACCCCTCCCTCTTCGGGCCAGCTGAGGTGCAGTAAATCCTTCTTCTGCTTGGAACCTCCCACTTCCTCTGCTCTCACCAGCTGGAGAACACTCTCTGCTTTTTAAAGGGCTCATGTGATTAGGGTAGACCCTAATAGTTTTCCATTCTTGAAGTCAGCTGTCCCAAGTAACATACCCTAATCACAGAAGTAACCTCCACAGCATTCTGGGGCTGTGGACGTTCCAGGCTCCCTGTGGGGAGGGGGCCTGGTCTCAGGTCTCACAGCTGCACTCTGTCCAGGGACACAAGGCTGACACAGATGAATTCAGTCTGGGAGTGGAGAGTGTCAGGAGAGCCAAACCCTCTCTGCTTCTGTCACTGTGACTCATGAGTTGCCTCTCCCTGGGGCTCAGTTTGTAAGCAGCTGTATTGGGCTTGACCGATGGGCTTTATCTTGATGCCAACTCTGGTTGGTTGGCATGGAGCTTGGGGTGCTTCTTGAGGCTTGTGAGGCCAGCCTTGACCCTGGCAGGGAAGAGGATGGTGATTAGTGTTCATCAAGGATACCCAACAGGCCCTCCAGCCACCTACTGACCCCTATGCCCTTCCAGCTCCTTTGTTCACCACATACTTACTGATGCTTGCTTTCCATGGCATTTCAGCCTGCTGCTGAGTTCACATTGAATTATCAGGGTTTTTTTGTTTTGTTTTGTGGGTTTTTTTTGGGGGCGGGGGGAGGAATAACAGGAACTCAAGACTGAGGAACTGGGGGATAAATGGAAGGCATGAACCTGTGTAAAACCTCCGAGCATTAGAAATTATTCTGGGGACTGAATCTTCATCCTGTGTTTTTTTCTGTTGTTGTTGTTTGCTTTTTTTCTGAAACAGAAACTGCATTGAACTATTGAACTGGGCAAGAGCATATGACTGAACACAGGACTGTTGCAGCCATACTCCTGATAAAAATTGGACACTCTGCAAAAAATATTTTCCTAGTAACTGTCATAATGTACTCAGATAATTTTGTACATTGTAAAATGTAATTATAGCTTCCAATAAGAATTTTTGGAAGACAACTTGTGCAAGTTTCTGGATATTCTCGCAGTTTGCCAATAAAGATCCCGGGCTTTTACTCCTCAACAAGACACAGTTTGGGTTGCTATCCTACCTTGTGCTTCCCAAATTGCAATCCCAAGACCCCAGATAAATGCTTTTGTTTCATTCTGGTACATCCTCTTTTCTTGGTCAACAAAGGGAAGGATGAAAATCGACGTTCTGCCCATTCTGCCTCGATGCCTGCTGCACGGGCTGCCCACAGCCTTCCCACAGCCTTTCATAGGCTTCCTCCACTAGGTGGATGCCATGTCCCCCTATAATCAGCAAGAAACCTGGGGCACAGAGAATCCAGGGACACACAGGGGGCAGACACCTGGAAGAAACCATTTCCCCTGTGACAGTATGGAGCCCTGGGCTGCTGGATGGAGGGTCCAGGAGAGAAGAGAAAGCCTCTCACGTTCAGGCCTCCCTTGGCCTCCTGCCTCCACAGTCATTTTCCTCCTAACTTGGTCATCCCACCTCAGGGGGCATGTGGCCTGGATGCAGTGATAAAACACCCTCTTTGCACCAAGGAAATTGAGAGCAGAGGGTCAGGGGCTGGTTGCTCCTGGGTTTGATTCCTAATCACTTTTTAAATCCCTGGTGCCTTGTGAAATAAACATGATTAACTTTGGGGGCTGGTTTCTGAAGCCTTGTGAAGGGGAGAATCCCGAGCAGCTTGTGGACAGCTAATTTGATCAGAGGTTGTGATTTCTTCTTCTCGCCTCTGTGTCGAGGGCAGATAAAATGGAAGGAGGGCGGAGATGCTTAATTAACCCTGTAATTCTTGCATGGACTATTTAGCATATAGATAAGGGCGGCTTTCCACGCCTGTCTCTGAGCTGTCTCCTGTCTATGTGTGGAGCACTGGGCCAGCCCCAAGTTACCCAGCCCCCATCCTTCCCAGGTTCTGCCTGAAAGAGGTCCAGGACAGTGGGGTGGGAGAGGGGGATTGCGAGACTCTTATGGACGTAGGAATTTTTTTTTAAATTCATTTGAGAGAAATACAGAGACAGAGAGAGCACAAGCAGGGGGGGAAGCAGAGAGAGAGGGAGAAGCAGACTCCCCGCATGCTGGGAGCCCGACATGGGGCTCGATCCCAGGACCTGGAGATCATGACCTGAGCTAAAGGCAGATGCTCAACCATCTAAGCCACCCAGATGCCCCCGGACACAATCCCTCAGTTGCTGCTAGAGGACAATATTACCAGGGCTTCTTGGACTTCTGATTATTTTGGCGTTGTTCTGACATTTGGGACACTCTGGGGGTCCACTTCCACATACCCTGGGGTCTCTGCCCCTGACCAGATGTGCTGAGCATGGAGCCCAGTTGTGGCAGCTGCCCAGGAGGAGTGGTTGGACTCAGTCATCTGCCATGTTTTTCTTGGAGGTGCCTCGGTTACTTCTCCCCTCCCTTGTCCAGTTACTGGGTTCAGGGCATCTCAGAAGTCCTCTTGGAATTTCATCCTGTCCCATCTACCCCACCAGGGAGGCCGTGGACATGGCAGGGCATAGCTGGTCACATGGTGGGGGTTGAGGGTTCCCTCAACAGTCTGGAAAAGGTGCTGTGTGGCTCAGTGTGTTGGGGAGGGGGTGGCAGGGAAGAGGTGGAACCATGGGTGACCCCCTCTGGCACCCCAGACTTCCTGTGTCCGAGCCTGAGGGTCTGCCCCTGAAGCTCTCCTGTTCTCCCCCATCTCTCTCTCCACCCTGTAGCTCCTGGAAGTCTTCCTGCTCTAGCATGTGGGCCTGCGGTTTTGAAGAATAAAAGCATTTGTTTAATAAAGTCCAGATTTGAGTTTGATCAGGGCTGAGCATGTGTCCTGATGCCCACAGGTTCTATGTGGGTTCCTGATGACCCAGACACATAGAGGGAGGGGGTACACAGGACAAAATGTCCAGGACAGGGATGTTGACCTTGCCCTATCCCAATGGTCCCTATCTGTGAAATGAGGATGATGATACCCACTTCATAGATGCTATTTCTGGTCTCATAAGAACACTGAGGGTAGGGCCATATCCCCATTTTACAGACAAGACTGTTAGGGTTCAGTGTTACCATGTCTAGCTCAAGAGGCCAGAGATGGGAACTGAGCGTAGGGTCCTACATGCACTTGTAGGACTCTGAGCTCCTCTTCTCCCCAGCAGAAGAGGACAGAGGACCCCCACATAGGGCCTGTCCGGGTGTGCATGTGTGTACACAGGTGTATACACATGTCTGTGCCTGTATGTATGTGCAGTCCTGTAGGGCTGCTGTGTTGGAGGTGTGTGTCTGCCTTGCGAACACACAAGCCTGAGGAAAGCCCTGTTCATTTTATCACTTAACTTGGTAGGACAGGTGTGGGCAGAGCTTGCAAGTAGCCGTAAATAGTTTAAGAGGAATTTTTTACTGAGATAATTGTAAATTCTCATGAAGTTGTAGGAAACAATAATGTTATCCTACCCTTACTGTGTTTCCTTCAATGGCAACACTTCACAAAACTACAGCATATATCACAAAGTACATGCTGACATTGACACAACCCTCTCATCTTATTTACATTTACCAGTTTTACTTGCTTTTGCTTGTGCACGCGTGCGTGTGTGAGTCTAATGGTTTGAGGTGTGAGGCTGATCAGGGGAGGACGTGACCGTGACAGGCAGTAACATATGACAGGTTTAACTGGGTGATGCTGGGACAGGGCTGCATGTGGGGAACCCCTCCCAGCCCAGATCTATTTAGAGACTGTGAGGTCCGGCGGGGGGAGGGGTAGTCCCTACTCAGAAGAAGAGGGGGCAGAAGAGCAGGCTCATATGTCTAGGTGATGTTACTCAACAGCACACCAGGTGTCTCTGGGTCACAGAGCTGGGAAGGGTAGCAACAGCTTTGGGCTTTTTATCTTATCAGTAGGCAACAGCTATTGGGAGAGTTTCCATGGGGGTATGCAAAGCAGGCGGTCTCTAAATGGCTAAAACCTTGCTTGTTCAGGCTATTTTTAAAAATAACTGGATATGTGAAAATTGGAATTTGGTGCCTGTGGGCTTTTGACCTAATGGGTCCCAGGCAGTGGTAAAGAAATAAACAACCGAGGGACAGTACATACCTGCTATCTTCGGCTCGTGTGTGTGTGCGCGCGCTTGCGCGCGCGTGACCACCCGTGTGTTCATCTACGTGGGTAGGCTCACATACCCACCACCACAGTAAAGTACTGAGCAGTGTTAATACCCCAAAGTTCCCTCTTGTGGGCATTTTATAGCCCATTGCTAGCTTCTACCTACCCCCCAACCTCTCCTACCCTGGCAACTGCGAGTTTGTCCTCCATTTCTTAAGTATTGTTATTTCAAAAATTTTTATGAAAGAAATAATATAATCTCCTTGACGTTGCCTTTTTTTCCCCTCAGCATAATTCCCTGGAGATTCCTCCAGGCTCTTTGTATTGAGTTTGTTCCTTATAACTGGTTAGCATCCTACGGTATGGAGGCATCACTCCATACGATTCACCTGTTGGAGGACCTTTGGGCTGGTTCCGGCTTGGGCTATTACGAATAAAGAAGCTGTGAACATTTGTGTATATATTTTTGTGTGAACACAAGTCTTCATTTCTCTAGTGTTCAGAGTCCCATGGCAATTGCATATTTCCTTTGCAAAGAAACTGACAAACTGCTTTCCTGAGAAGCTGTACCATTTGATATGCTCAAAATGTGAGCCATCTGGTTTCTCCACATGCTCCCCCAGTATTTGGTGGTGTCACTATTTTCTACCTATTCTCATAGGTAGAATGGTATCTCTTGTGGTTTCAATTTGCCTTTCTTTAGTGGATGATAATCGATGGTAGGTTATCTTTCCGTGGGTTTATTTCCCTTCCGTGTATCCTATTGAGTGAAATGTGTTCTCATGTCTTTTGTTCATCTTAATACTGGATTTATTTTCTTAATGTTGGGTTTGATCATTCATTATATATTCTAGATACTAGTCCTTTTTTTTTCTTTTAAAGATATATAGTTGGCAAATATATTCTCCTGGTCTGTAGCTTCTCATTTCATCTTCTTTATGTAGGTATTCACAGAACCAAAGTTTTAAATTTTAACAAGGTCTAATTTATTAAATTTTCCTTTTGATAATGCTTTTGGTGTCAAGTTTTTGGATGATGATAATGATGATGATGATGATGATGATGATGTGTGTGTGTGTGTGTGTGTGTGTGTGTGTGTGTAGGATGTGAGGTTTAGGTCAAGGTTTGTTTCTTTGTTTTTTGTTTTTTGAAAAACCAATCAGGGTTTTGTAATTTTGTCTAAAATTACTTGGGCATATTTGTGTGGTTCTATTCTGTGTTCTCTATTCTGTTCCATTGATCTGTGTATTCATTCCTCTCCCAATATCACATTGATTACTGTAGCCTTAATATTAGGTAGTGAGATTCTTCCCACTAAATTTTTCTTATTTCAAGATTTTTTATTATCTTAGTTTCTGTATCTTTCCATATAAATTTTAGGATAAGTTTCTCCATGTCTACAAAGTACCTTGCTGGCATAACAATAAATCTATCAGTCAATTTGAGGGAGAATTGACATCTCACTATTTTGAGTCTTCCAATCCATGGAATATCCAAGAAGTGGAATAGCTTTCCATTTATTTAAGTCTTCCTTGATTGCTTTAATCAGCATTTTGTAATTTTCAGCATATAGATCCTATACATGTTTTGTTAAATGTATGTCTATTTCACTTTCTTTGGAGCAATTATAAATCGTATTGTGTTTTAAATTTTGCTTTCTATATTTTATTTCAGAAATGTGATTGATTTCTGTCAATCTTATATACTCTGACTTTGCTGAACTCATTTATTAGTCATAGGAGGGTTTGTTTATTTATTTATTTAGGTAAATTCCTTGAGATTTTTTTATGTAGTTAATTATGTCATATTCTGTTTTTTTTTTCCTTCTTAATGCCCTTCATTTTCCTTTTCTTGCCTTATTTTAGGGACTAGAGTTTCATGGGAGAAATATTCAGGATTTTTTTTGCCATTAAGTGCAAATAGTAATAGTTATAGCTTTTTTGTGGGGGAGATGTTTTTAAAAAGCTGAGGTAATTCCTCTCTATGCCTAGTTTTCTGAGATTTTTTATTTTTAAATTGTGAATGGTATTGGAATTTGTTAAATGCTTTTTCTGCATCAACTGATATGATATGTGGTTTTTCTTTAGCTTGTTGATATTGTGGATTTTACAGACTGATTTTCAAATGTTGAGTATGTCTTGATTCTTAGAATAAATTGCACTTGATCACAGTGTATAATTCTTGTGGTATGTTGTTGGATTTCTTTTAAATTTCACTGATGGTTTTGTATCTAAGTCTATGAGAGGGATGTAGTTTTGTCTAAGTCTATGAGAAGATGTAGTTTTGTCTCTGGTTTTGGTATGAGAGCATCCTCTCCTTTTCCGTTTTATGGATGAGATTGGGTAAAGTTGATGTTAATTTTTCTTTCAGATGTTTGATGCAAATTTCAGTGAAATCATCTGGTTCTGGACATTTCTTTCTTGGAAGCTTTCAAATTATGACTTCAACTTAATTGATGGTTATAGGGCTAGTCAGATGTCTATTTCATCTTGATTGAGTTTTGGTACTTTATAATTTTCAATGAATTGGTTCATTTCTTCTAAGTTGTCAAATTTATGAGTATAAAGTATAAATGTATTCCCTTATCATCTTTTTAATGACTGTAGAATCTGGAGTGATATTGGTGATTTGTGTCTTCTATATTTTTATTTTTGTTAGTCTTGCTAGAGACTTATCAATTTCATTGATATTTTTAAAGAATCAATTTATTGTTTCATTGATTTTTCTGTGTTTTTTCTATCTTCATTTTCATTTACTTCTCTTTTTATTGTTGCATTCCTTGTGCTTGTTTTCCACATATTTTGCTCTATTGGTCTGTTTCTTGATGTAGGAACTTAGGGTGATTTGAAATTATTAATCAGGTTCTTAATTTCTAATGTAAATATCAATAATAAATACAAATATAAGTTGTGCTATAAATTTCCCTCTCAGCCCTGCATTAGCTGCATCACACAAATTTTGTGTTTCCCTTTTCATTGTGTTCCATGTATTTTTAAATTGGCTTTACAAAATAAAATAAATTGGCTTTGAGGCTTCCTTTTTGACTAGTATATTATTTAAAAGTGTGCTGTTTAATTTCCATGTGTCTAAAGAATTTCTCGTTGTGTTTTTATCAATTTCTGGTTTCATTCCATTATGGTCTAAGAGCTCAGTCTGTGTGACTTCAATTCTTTTAAACTTGTTGAGACTTAAAACATTTTTTTAAATTTGAGTACAGTTGATGCACAATATTATTTTAGTTTCAGTTGTCAAGAGTATATTTTTAAGTTTAAAAATTCCAGTTAGTAAACATATAGTATAGTATTAGTTTCAGGTGTACATTTTAGTGATTCTATACTTCTATGCAAGTTTCTATACTTCTATGCAAGATTCTATGTGCTCATCACAAGTACACACCTTAATCCCCATCACTTATTTACCTCATCCCCAATGCACACTCCCCCCCCCCCCACCTCATAGCCATCAGTTTGTTCAAAAACGGTTTTCTAGACCAGAATATGGTCTGTCTTAGTGAATGTTCTGTGGCCACTTATAGAATTATGGGGTGGAATGTTCTACATATTTTGGAGTGGAATGGTCTACATATTTTTTTTTTAAGATTTTATTTATTTGTCAGAGAAAGTAAGTGAGAGAGAGAGAGAGAGAGAGAGCGAGCGAGAGCGCACACACAAGCAGAGGGAGTCGCAGGCAGAGGGAGAAGCAGGCTTCCTGCTGAGCAAGGAGCCTGATGTGGAACTCCATCCCAGGACCCTGAGATCATGACCTGAGCTGAAGGCAGATGCTTAACCAACTTGAGCCACCCAGGCATCCCTCTACATATGTTAATTAGAACTCATTGTGTGGTTGTGTTGGTTGCAATCCTTCTAATATCTTTGCTGATTTTCTCCTTAGTGGTTCTGTAAGTTGCTGAGAGTATTGAAGTCCCAACTATAATTTTAGTTTTATGTTTTTCTTTTCAGCTCTATCAGTTTTTGTGTCATGTGTTTTGAGGCTCGGTTGTTTGGTGCATACGCATTTAGGATTATTATGGCTTCCTGGTAGTTTGGTCCTTTTATCATTATGTGATATCATTCTTTGTCTTTAGAAATTCCTTTTCTCTGAAGCCTATTTATTGATATTAATATAGCCACTCCTGCTTTAAAAATTTTTGTATGACCTTGGACAATAAATTCCCTTCTTAGCTTTGGGTCTCAGTTTCCTCATCTGTAAAATGGAAATAGAGGTTTGGGGGTCAAACAAGACTGCCTTGAAGACCTAGTGGTGAGGTCCTATGACTTAGACCTCCACACACATTCTTGTGTAGGTGATACTGTGTGGTGCCTCTGTGTGAAGGATTCTTTCCTTGGTGAGTGCAAGCCCAGGGAGAAGGCATAAGGACCAGGACAGTGGAGCAGTGCAGGAGGGGGCCTTGGTAAGGTATCTTACTGAGCTGGACTTGATTGAGAGTCCGGGGCTCCTAAGAAGCTGACCCTTGGGGTGTAGGAAGGGGGGCAGGGAAAGAACTTGCCCACTGGTTCCATACGCCATTGGATAAAGGTTTGTCCTTGGGGTACTAACACTTGGCTTCTTCATGCACGTGTGTGTAGATGTGGTGGCCTCTCTGGGGATGTCAGTAGAGATGTTCAGGGGGAAGGGGTGGCAGGGACAAGGGCAGGGGGCAGGCAACTCATTCCATTTGTGTGAAGTTGGTCAGAGACCACGAGAAGCAGGAACGGAGACAGGAGGCCGAGAGGACCTGAAATGGCAGCCTCAGTCATATCTCTTCTCACTGTCAGTGGTACTCATGGACCTGGCTGTACATTGTGCCATGTATGGATGGCTTGATCATTCTCAGACAACTTCTTCAACATTCAGGTGCATATGACCCTTTGTTTTTCTGAATGTGACTATTGGGAGCCACTGGCTCCCAGCTCTGGGACAGTGGCGGCATGGCCTCCCACCTTAATGTGATGCAGGGGGAACTCTGCAGCGTGCCATGACGTCCTCTGCCCCTTGCTGGCCCGTGAACCTCATGCCCTCACAGTTGCAGGGGCTCCATCACTTTGTCATGTTGGAAGGCTCTGCCAGCGGCACCTTGTCAAGGTCCCTTGCATCTGCTCCAAACTGACTACAGCTCTGATGTGCCTGACCCCACCTGCATGACAGTTGCTTTATGAAGATGTGCTCAGTAAATGACCTTGTGTACTATGGTGCTCCACTGGAAAGATCACTGTGAATGCATAGCTCTTGGTAGGTTTCAGAGACATTCCTGTGGGTCCCTAGCCTGTGGGATGATAGCAGAGATGAAAACCAGTGCAGGCAGATGACAGAGCTGTTGGGAAAATCCCAGAGTCAGAGGGAAGGCATTTGCCTGATAACTGCTCCAGTCTGTAGGAAGTCAAGAAAAACCTTTTTTTTTTTTTTTTTTTTTTTTTTTTTTTGGCTTGTTTTTTCCTTTTTTCTTCTGGCAAGTGGCAGTGATTCAGACTATGTTTCCAATTAGGACATATGGTAGAATTAACGAATCTCTTCGACCGTACATTGCAGGCCATCTTTAGTATGGAGAGGATGTGAAGTTTTCCTTGGTGATAATAGTGCCAGCAGCTGTCATCTTCCAAGCACCTACTTGGTGTCAGATTGTGGCATGCGTTGTCTCATTTTATCTTCATGACAACCCTGAGGGTAGGGTCATTACCTGATATCACCTGGTCTGGGTGGGGGTTTTGGAAATTCCTTTGTACGTGTTGCAGGAGTGGGGGCTGGTTCCTCCTCTCAGTTGCTCCAAACTCAGGCCTGTGTGAGCAGTGGGTGCTACCAAGGAGGATTGTGGAGGGATGAGGAGGGAGGTGGACAATGATCCAGGGAGTAGGTGCCCCAGGCAGTGGGATGGGGTAGGGCCCCTGGGACAGAGAAGGGGCAGGCCACTGGCATCAGCCTGGTAGCCTAGGTAGACCTATGATCTGGACCCTTGGTGGGACTTGAGGAGATTTATCCTTCTGGGGGCAGAACTTCTGTCTTAGGCTGTCCAGGTTTTTGGAGTCACAGGGCTCCTCTGAAAGTGGAGTTTGAAGAACCTGGCCTGCATTTTCTCCCATGATCCCATTCCCAGGCTCGCACAGAGCATCCACTGGGCTGGAAGCTCTGCAGGGATCTGGGGAGAGAAAAGTAGAAGCCAGGGAGTGGGTGCATGCAACCCAGGTGTCTGAGCTGAGTGTCCCTGGGCTGCTCCCCATGTGGCCTTGGATGTGGCCTCCTTCTCTCCAGACCCCTATTCTTCAGCAGGAAAGGACAGGTGTGAGGTAGATGATTTCTAAGAGCTGTCCCTTTATGATAGGGAGGTCACCACTTCAGGCACTGGGGATGGGACAGGCTCCCTGAGGCGAAAGGAGGCTGTTGGGGCCCATGTAGACCCAGCTCTCAGGTGGTGTCACACGAGTTCCAAGGTTTTCCAGTTTTTTCAAGAGAAGCTAGAATTTAGATTTTATGTGGTAACTCCTGGGTTTTAAAAACCAGTCATGACTAAAAAACAACATCAACAGTGAAAGCTAAACAAGTCCCCTTTGTTAGCTGGATGTCCCCTGGGAGCCACTGGGCACCTCTGGGCTGGGGCTTGGAGTCTATGAGTTATGAAACCAAATCTCTCTCTCTCTTTTTTTTAAAGATTTTATTTATTTATTTGACAGACAGAGATCACAACTAGGCAGAGAGGCAGGCAGAGAGAGAGGAAGGGAAGCAGGCACCCTGCTGAGCAGAGAGCCCGATGAGGGGCTTGATCCCAGGACCCTGGGATCATGACCTGAGCCGAAGGCAGAGGCTTTAACCCACTGAGCCTCCCAGGTGCCCCTGAAACCGAATCTCTACAAGGAGGAAGAAGGTATAGGTGTCCGAATCAGGATTGTCCCCTTTCGTGCATGCCCTATGTCTCCTTCCTTCTCTGCGGCTTCCAGGCACCTGGCACAGGCCCGGGGCCTGGCAAACTGTTAGTGATTTCTGAGGAGGTGATTTCTTTCATACATCCTCCATGACTTTCCATCAGGGGTCCAGAGCTTTGTGCTTCAGTGTCATGGGTTTAAGTACTTGTGAGAGTCTGTGAGAGTGGTTGTGTGTGTGTATGTGTGTGTGATATGTATAGTGTGTTTGTATGTATGAATGGGTGTGATTGGTGTGTATATATGAGTGTGATTGTGTGCCTATATGAAAATGTATATGAGTGTGACTGTGAATGAGTTATATGTGATTATGAGTGTGCATATGAGGGAGCTTATGGGTAGGAGCAGGTGTGAGTGTGGGTGAGTGTGGTGCCATTTTCCTTCAGAGTCTGGGGTTGCTTTGCAAGCTGAGCACTTCTGCTCCAGAATCCTGCTGGTTGCTGACAAGAACACAATTATTTCATTATGCCCATTCCCTTGGCTCCTGCCCAAGAGATTTTCCCCGCAACAAAAGGGACTAAGCACTTTCACCACCTCTGGTGTCAAGCATGGGCCTGGATCCCAGTACCTCTGCCTACATTATAGCCCCTGGAGCCCGGCTGGAGAGGCCATGTGGTGTGGCCCTGACACCATGACGGGAGGGACGGGGGACTAGACATGTGAGTGGGGACATCGTGGACCAGCCATCCTGCCAGCTGAGCACCATGGAGCAGCCCTAGTCAATGTCATGCAGAGCAGAACAATCACCCAGCCAAGTCCTACCTCAATTCCCAAACCACAAAATAGTGAGATGTTATAAAATGGTATTGTGTGAAGCCACTAAATCTTGGGATGGTTTGTAAAACAGCAACAGATAAGGAGACTAATCAATTCCTTTAATATTTCCCAAATGGTAATGTGTCATATTTGGTAAAAGATTTCTTTCACGCTGCTTCAGTTTAGGAAGAACTATGTCAGCAAACTGTGACAATTAAAAAAAAGGAGAAGAAGAAGACGAAGAAGCCCAAATCCCAGTGAGACCCAGGCTAGCTCATTCATTTGGATTCAGTTCTAATGATGATTACTTATTTCCCCCTGTTAGCAGCATCACTGGTAACTAAAGTTAGCCTTGGCTCAAAAATCAGTGTGTTATTTTAGAGCCCAAAGTAGGCAGAGAAGTGTCTGATGATTGACGACAGGCCTGCAGGAGCTCTGGCTGGCTCAGGGCCTGACTCCCTTCTCTCAGGCTACCTCCTGGGTGGCAGCCGCAGGCAGCCAGCCCACTGCCCTGGTGGCCCACAGCCTGGCCAGAGGCACAGAAACCTTCTGCAAGTTTCCCTCCTCAGGCCAGGCCTTCCCTGATGCAGCGAGGCAATGCAAGTCCACCCCTGTGTGCTGTTGTGAGCTGAACTGAGTTTTCCCCCATTCGTGTGTTGAAGTCCAAACCCCCAGTTCCTCAGCATGGGTCCTTATGTGCACATCTAATGTGCCTGGAGTCCTCATGAGAAGAGGAGGTTAAGACACAGATACACAGAGAGAAGATGATGTGAAGACCCTGGGAGAGGATGGGCATCTACAAGCTGAGGGGACAGGCATGGGACTCATCCTTTTTGCACCGCCCTCAGACAGAACCTGCCCAGTGGACATCTTGGTTTTAGACTTTGTTTTGCCAGCCACTGACTTGCACTGGTCTGTGTTCCTGGACATGGTGTTTGGTTACCCATTCATTCCTCACCCATGCATGCTCTCAAGGCAGTTCCGAACTTGACCCTATTCCTTCCTGCTATGATGCTCACAGGACCACACTCCACTCATCCCAGTGACCCTTGATGTCACTTGTGGGTGTGGGCTCTATATGGTTTCATTAACATGAGGTGGGGAGTTCCACAGTTGGGACAAGCAGGAGTGACACTCCAGCTGGGTCCTTGGTCCTTCCCCTTCTATGTCTTACGGCCAAGAAATCCCCAGGGTGGAACAACCCAGTAATTTTAGATCAAAGCTCTGCTAGCCACTGTTCTTGGCCCACCCCCATGTTGGCTCTGACAGAGCACATTGGGACATTCTTCATTTGTTCCAGCCAGGCTCCTCATGCACCATTGTCCTGCACATGAAGGTTGAAGCCAAGGCTGAGGCAGGAGAGGGGGTGCCCCAGGAGGGACAACCTCAGAGGTGGTATGGAGTGAAGCAAGGCAGGCCTTGTAAGGATGTAGCTGTGGGCAGTGGTTGTCAGAGGGCTGAGGCTACAGGAAGGACAGGGTGGGGGAAGGAATGCGCAGTTGTGGGCTGGGAGCCTGGCAGGGCTGAAATGTCCACCGAATCAGAGGAACCAGTGGTAAGCCATGGTGGGAGAGGAGGGCAGGCCCAGGGCTCAGGGGAGAGAACCCTGCTGCCAGCCAGGTGGTGCCCTGCTTTCTGGAGCAACATTCATACGTGATGGTTGCACACCAGCTTTGTGGAAGAAGGGTGAGTTTTGGGGAGGCACCTTGGGATGAAGTGAAGCAGGGTGGAGGAGAAGTGGGGCTGCCATGCACCCAGGAACACTGGCTGGAGTGGGCTTCAGAGATGTTCCATGGTTAGCTGAGATGGGCTGACCCTGCCTCAATCAGCCACTGGACATGGGGTGCCTGGGAGGGCAGGACCTTGGGCCAGGCTGCTCTCTGCAGCTGGGGTCTACCTGCAGGGGCTGGTAGCTCCCCAGCCTAGTAAACTTTTGGGGTTTCCTGCCTCTGCCCCTGCTCCTGTAGCCTTCTCTGCTGTGCCCTTCATCTTCCATCTCCCAGTATGTAGGGGTCCTCAGGGATGTTTGTGGGGTGCCTGCTCCCATTGCCTTCCCCCTCTACTCGGGCCTGGCTCTCTCCAGTGGTATGATAGGCAGAGGCCTCTGGTGCCTGCCCAGCTCTGTGGGACCAGCTCTCTGCTGATGCCGTGTGCTTGGTGTCATCACAGGTGCTCTGGGCTCAGCTGGGCCTGGCCCTGCTCCTCTAGGAGCACAGTCTCTCCTGCATCACTGTAAGTAGTATACTTCTTGCTGCGGTCACTGTTCAGGTGTGTGTTCCCAACCCTGGGTGCCCACACCCTTGAGGCCTAAGTCCTCTGCCTGTCACACCTGGTGACTGATTTCTTTCCCTTACCCGTCCTGAGGACATCCATGGCCCCAGGTCCTAGGGTCAGGGCTGCTCCTCTCCCTCAACCTGAGCCAAGTGAGCAGAGGAGGGTACTTGAACCAAGAACTGCCCAGCCACCTAGGCACCAGAGAAAGCCACTGAGGGCTTGAGCTGGGCCAGTCAGGTCTGGAAGTGGACACTGAACTGGGAAAGCCAACAGAGCCTGTGGTGAGACAGGGACTGGGAAGCAGTTGCTGTGGTCCGGAGAAGGGGAGAGCAAGCAGAGCACAGAGAGAGACCCAGTGGCTGGGGAGTGCCTGCTCCAGGGAACCCCACCCCCCAGGGCCTGCCTATGCTTTTAGGAAGGGCATCCCACACCTTTCCCTAAGGCAGGCTTGATTTTCTCCAAACCAGTAACCAACTCATCCTCGGTTAGGGCTCCAGCACATTTGATATGTGGACGCCCTGGGCCAGCCCTCTGTGAAAGGTATGAAGAGAGCAGGGGTGAGGGGCACTAGGGAGAGCTCAGGATGGGGAGATGCCACTGTGAGCACCTGTCCCTCTTCAGGCTGGAGGTGAGAGCAGGTCCAGGAGGAGCTGGGGGGCCCACAGAGGGGAGATTTTTGGACCTCTCTTGAGATGGTGCTGGCTGTGTGTGGCAGGACTTAAAGCAAGGAGAGCAGATGAGAATGTGCCCTGGGCATGCTTGGACACTCAGACCACGATTCGTGCCCAGAAAGAGGCCCTACAGCTTTATTTATGTGGCCTGAAACTGGCAACTTCTGAAGGTCCGCATTAGGGGAATGGTCATTTAAATTATGGAGCGATTTGAATGAATGCCACATGGCCATTACAGAGTTTACTAAACATATGAATTAACACCATAAAGCACTTGCAATGTGACCTCGAGTGCAAACACCAGGCTATAGAATCATATCCCATTCTTGTAATTTTGCTTTGTGAACAAACAGAAGCTAAGCATAGAGAAAAGCCTGGAAGGAAATATTTGACAATATTTCTAGTGACAGTGATAGTAGTCAACAGGGAGTTTCAGAGTTTTAAATTTTTTGGTATTTTACATATTTTCTATTAAGACAGAAGTTATTTAAAAAATTAAAGAGAGTGCAAAATGTTATTACTATGTTGGTATCAGGTTGGTATGAATGAATTCATGCTTCCCATCCTACAAATGTCCTGATCATGTCAAGGCAGAGCCTGTGCTGGGCTCAGAGGCCAAAGGGGGACACTGATGGGACCCAGAATCCACCGTGCACTGGGGCAGCTGATGGAAGACAAGGCCTTCCAGCTGTGGTGAAGGGGAGCAGGGGTGGGGCAGGAGGTACAGAGAAAGCCTCTTAGAGGATGAGGCACCAGAAGGACCCGACCTGAGGGCAAACCAAAAGTTTCATCATCTTCCTTGGTTGGAGTCCCTTGTGGGCCCTCCCACACATGCCATTCTCCTGGATCCCTGAAGGAAAGGCAGTCAGTTGCTGACTGCTGTGAATTCTCTTTTCTCCTGAGGCAGGTTAGCTGGGTCTAGTCCTCACTGGGCAATTTGCCAGCTAGGGTGAAGACAAAACTCTTATGGGCCTCTATTGTCTCCCCTGTGTACCTGGAGTAGTCACCTAGCTGCTGCTAAAGGCCGCAGCCTGGAGCCCTCATGTAGCGGCTTCCAAGGACAGGCTAGGTCATGCCAAGCTAGTGGCAACTTAGCACATCTCATCCTAGGAACTGGTGCTGGGTGGTCGTGGGAGACACGGGATGATGCTCCTGTCGGGGCTGCAAGGTCGGGGAGGGCCTGGGATAGGGACTCGAGTCCAAGCGTCTGAGAGAAGGGGCTGGGGACTGCTCATGCCTGACACCTATTTCACTGAATGAGAGAAGTGTGAATGAATAAATAGTGTCTGGTCTTCGGCACACCACATTGGTTTTTGCCTACGTGCATGCTGAAAGATGCAATGAATATGGCGCTAGGATGGTTATTGCAACTGCCCCTAGCCATCTCTCTGCACCTGTGAATTCCCATGGTCCTGTCAAGAAGGACCTCCTCAGGCAGCGCTGGGATATCTGGTCCCGGCTTGTGAAGAGGGAGCTACAGGAGCAGCAGTAATTGCCAAGGTTTAATTCTGGCCTCATCAGTCCCTCTCACCTTTCCCATCCCCACACCACAGCCTTTCTGGGATCCCCAGGGTTCCCAGGTGCCTGCCAGCATGGACTTCCCCTTCTTGCTCCTCTGAGAAGCTGCCTATGTGTAGGACCCTCACAAGGGTGCTCAGATGCATGAGAGGGCCCAAGCTGCATTCCCAGAGTCCTCACACTTCCTCCCAGGGGAGTCTGGGTAGCTGAGTCTCTCTTCCTCCCTGTCCAGGGCTCGGAGCTGATGCCAATCAAGGATCAGGTGGTACTGGTCTGCTCCCCCTCGTCCCTCATGGCAAGGCAGCCCCTCCTCAGCCCCAGCCTGGTAGATTTAGATGTGGGTGGAGGTCAGTGGGCTGTTCCTCATATGCCTGGCATTCCACCTTCCAACACAGGGCAGGGGAAACTTCCCGGCTCCCCTGCAGGTGGAGGCCCAGTGCCTGGTTCTGGCTTATTTATGAGCAGAATTGATGAGTATAACACCCAGACAGGGCATTTCATTTCTGATGTCAGCCCTTCAGAGTTCTTCTCCTCTTACAGTGACCAGCAAAATTCTGGATGGTAACCCTAAGACTCCACCTGGGTCTCGAGGTGAGGGAAGCCTTTCTGTGGGGTTCACAGTGTGAACAAGGCTACAGCTCTCTGACTTGTGAGTAACTCAGCCATCCCACGGCAGGAAACACCTCGACTGAAACAGGTCCTGTAGAAACTGCATCTTGCTCAGAAAGGAGGTGCTCCTTCCACTGAGGGGCCCCTAGTGACTCATCTAGTTCAACCCCTTCATTTTATAGAGGGGGAAACTGAGGCTGGAGTTGGAAGGACAATGTCTCAGGTCACACCCTGTTGGTGGTACAGCTGGAACTGGGTATCAGCCTCTTGTGTTGCCTGCCCCTGCCTTTTTTTTTTTTTTTGCTGAATCATGTGGCCTCCAGAGTGGATTTGTGGAATGCTTCCAAAACAGAACAGATAAATGAATGGCCTGACTTTGGGGTGAGGGAGAGTTAATCAAGTAAAAACAACTCTCACTGGGGCGCCTGGGTGGCTCAGTGGGTTAAGCCGCTGCCTTCGGCTCAGGTCATGATCTCAGGGTCCTGGGATCGAGTCCCACATCGGGCTCTCTGCTCAGCAGGGAGCCTGCTTCCTCCTCTCTCTCTCTGCCTGCCTCTCTGCCTGCTTGTGATCTCTGTCAAATAAATAAATAAAATCTTAAAAAAAAAAAAAAAAACAAACAACTCTCACTGAACACTCATTATTAAAGTAAGCCTGAGGCCAAGAGGCTGTGTGCAGGTGTTGTCACACAGGCTGAGGGCTTCCTGGCGGGGGAGGGATAGCCAGGTGAGGCCAGGACAGCTTTGCGCCAAGGCTGTAGAGCACAGACAGTTCTAAGGTCCGTGAGGAGAGGAGACAGCAGAGACCCGGTGTCCGACAGCGCAGAGGGGTGAGCGATGGACTGCCTCACTCATGGTGTGCGTTGACCAGGCCCTTCCTGCAGGGCCCCATAGCACTGCATCAGGGAGGCTGTATCAGCTCCGTTTCAGAGGCTTATGGACGTGAAGTGACTTGTCCAGGCCATGCAGCTTGTGGGGGGTAGAGCTGGACCCTGGGTGGTGTGGCCCCAGGACCTGTGCATTCTTAGGGCCAGCCCCTGGTGCTGCTGCAGAAAGCCTGGTTAGCATCCAGGTTTTGCCACATTTGAGCTGTGTGTTCTTGGACATTGCTTTGCTTCTCTGAGCACGTTTCCTCTCCAGCCCATCTGATGCAGGTGCTAAGGCCGATCCTGGGACTGGTTCCTGGTGTTCCCTCTAGTTTGGTAAACAATGTGTGGGATGCCAGGCACACCCAACATAAGATAGGCCCACCCTTCACTGTGATTTCAGAGGCACCAGGCTGGGGCTGTGCATTTACTGGAGTCCTTGTAGGTTTCTCAAGCATAGACTGTCCTTGGAGATCAAGTACTTCTACCCCACTGACCTGTGTCAGTGTCTGCACCCACACATTCCCCAGAAAAGAAGTGTGCTTTCCCTGAGGCTTTGTGGGTGGTGTGGAGAAAGAAACAGCCCTTTCTGGGAAGGAAGGAAGAGAGAGTGTGGTGGGAAGAGCAGCTGGGGCCCGAGCACAGAGGTCAGGTGAGGGGAGCAGACGATGCTGGGAAGAGCGTATTGATTTCCTCCTTTTAAAAATGGACTCAAGTGGAATCATTCATAATGTGCTCTCCCCACTGCTGACAATACCCATCCCCATCACTGTCGGGGAAATGGATTTGCAGCACTCTCAGAAAAAGAAAACACATTGCCTGAGATGTGCAAAAAGGGTTGGCGCTATTCCCAAATGCTTTCTGGACAGCCTGCTGGTGACTGTCTGGGGACAAGGGCAGCGGGATGCAATGTCAGGGGCTGCTTCCAGGAGATCTACTTTGAGTACTGTGGCCATAATAGGCAGTCAACCCCGGGTGGGCTGGGC
This sequence comes from Mustela lutreola, assembly GCF_030435805.1. Classification (NCBI taxonomy): domain Eukaryota; kingdom Metazoa; phylum Chordata; class Mammalia; order Carnivora; family Mustelidae; genus Mustela; species Mustela lutreola. The sequence goes on from NC_081292.1 coordinate 97,069,379, forward strand.
CTCCAAGGGGGTATGGATGGAGTGTGGGGGTCAGGAAGCCATTTGAGCTGAGTCTCAGAAGCAGGCGTGGCCACGCAGAGCATTTTAGGTAGAGGGATACCACACCCAATTCTCTGGGCCAAGTGGCTCCTTGCAGGGAACCAGGAGAAGCCTCATGTGGCTGGGACCCAAAGGGTGAAGGTGGGAGCTCGGTTGGCTGGAGAGGTGGGCTGGGCTGGTCCTGTAGGTTGGATGCCTTTCCATGCTCTCACTTCTTAGGGGCTGGGGTCTAATGTGGATCAGAACACCTTGCTAGAAAAGAGTGGGTGTCTGATCAACCCAGCATGTCTCTCCTGGGCCTGGATCTGGGTGAAGAGAGATGGACTGGGGCTCACTGTTCTGCTTTCCTTAGTTTTGGCCTGAGGCTGTGTGGCAGCAGGTTGGACACCAGGCTCAGCTAGCCATGGCCCCCCAGGGGACCCCCTGCCTGGCCAGACTGTTTCTCCTTGCCAGCAGGGGTCAGGAGACTGCCACATTAGAGGAGTGTCTTGCTGTTGGTTAGTACATTCACTCATTTCAGGAGGCCTGCTGCGTGAACCCATGGTGAGCTGGACTCTTAGCATTAAAGAGGCCACGTGGACAGACACATGGAACCAGCCGGACTGTGATTGAGTCATACACACTAGAGAGTGACCTTTCAAAAGCCATCTGAGATCTCTGAGCCTCAGTTTTCTCAACAGTAAAATGGCACTAACCCTTACCAGATGGTTGTGGGTAACTGAAAGTACCAGGCCCTAAGGGCTGGGCCACCATCTGGCCATCAGGAGCTCAATAAGTTTCTTCCATTTACCTGGACCCAGTGGGAAGGCAGAGCCTCAGGGCCTTGGCACAAGCTATGTGCTTGTCTGGAGAACTCTTATTTCCTGATGCCCTGTGGTCAGCTCCTAGACTCCTGTCCGAAGCTTGCTTAGCTGTCACCTGCTCTCCCTACCCACCCCCCTCCCCAGTCCTGTGCACATTGCCATCTGATGTAGACTTGTGAACTTCATGAAGTTTGGGGTTTGTTTTATTCTCTGGGTCTCCTCCATGCCTAGAACAGTGCCTGACATGTTGCAAAGGGTGAAGGGACACTGCTGAGATGAACTTTACCATGCAAGGATACAAGAACTCTGCTTGTTAATTCCCAGAGCCACAGCAACAAGGGCCCTGTGTTTTAGTGGCAGGGGTTCTGCTAATCTTTCTGAGGTGGGCACAGAAAGCTCTGGGCTCTGAATCAGACAGGTCTGGTTTGTGTGAATGTGTGTGTGTGTGTGTGCATGCGTGTGTGTGTGTGTGTGTGTGTGTGTGTATGTTGAAGGAAGGGTGCAGTGTGGCCCAGATCTCAAATGAATTAGGCTCTGTCTCTGCCTGTGAGGAGCTCCTGGTGTGAGGGGGACACAAGGCCTAACTGAGGTGAGCCCTCCAGGATGATGCCAAGCCCAGGCTGAGGCAATGACTTCCCAGGGAAGGGATGCCCTGGGGACCTCCGAGGAGTGCTTGGTGGCAGCTCCTGCAGGGAGGTGCTCCTCCTTGACCCCTGTGTGTGTCCGTGAGACCAGAGTTACTTAAAGATATTGTCTTGTGGCTGAGACCTATTCTCCCCTGGACATTATAACACACAGGTGGAAGAGGGCTCTGTCAAACTTCTGAGGGAAGTGGGGTACAAAGGAACAAAGTCAGGACACCCCCTCCCATCAGCACACATATCCCTTCCCTCGATGATGAGCAACGTAGTTAAGTATACAAGTCTTGGGGCGCCTGGGTGGCTCAGTGGGTTGGGCCTCTGCCTTTGGCTCAGGTCATGGTCTCAGGGTCCTGGGATTGAGCCCTGGTTTGGGCTTTCTGCTCAGCAGGGAGCCTGCTTCCCCACTCTCTCTGCCTGTGTCTCTCCCTACTTGTGATCTCTCTCTCTCTGTCAAATAAATAAATAAAATTAAAAAAAAAAAAGAATACAAGTCTCCCAGGAGAGGGGACCAAGCTGGGTCTGAATTCTGCCCCCGCTGACATGCTCAGTGACTGTGAGCTACTGATTGAGCTCACTGAGCTTCAGTTTCTTCATCTGTGCAATGGGCATGGTAACAACAGCCGCCTTAAGGGGCTCTCGCATTCATGAGAGCTTTACATGCATTGTGCTCACTAACTGCCACTCATTCCTGTTATTACCATGGGGATTTAAATTCATAGCACAGTATAAATGACGCTACAGGAGCTCTTCCTGAGGCCCTTTTGGGAGGAGAGACCATAAGAAGAGAACACAGCCAGGAAAGGAGGGCTGTGGCCCAGGCCACATCCAGTACCTTCCCAGGTGCCCATGGTATTGCCATTCCTGGGGAGAGGAAGCCCCTCGAATTGGCCTGTATGTCTGCTCTCTGTCTGGCTCACTGGGATTCAACCGACCTGGGTCAGGAGGGCTTTCGACAGTAGGCAGAGGTGTGGAGTGTGGGGCATTTTTCTTAGTGTTGTTGCTGGGGCAATACCACATTTGCTAAGTGCCCACTGTGTGTCTGGCTCAAAGCTGGGGCTTCCAGGCCCTCTCTTCAGAGGCCCAGGCCTCTGGTAACAGACTTTTCTCAGGCTTCTGGTCAGGGTGGCCAACAGCTCCAAACTGGGCAGTGACCTGTTTCTGTTTCTGTTTCTGCGCTCAGAGAGTTGTAGCCAAGATTCACTGCCAGGCTGGACAGAAAGAGAGCGTGAAGGAGAGACTGCTGGGCCCTGTCCATAGGATGGAGCTGCCATAGGGCCTGTGCTGAGCAGGGCCGAGGGTGGACACGGCTCCTGGAAGGGGCTGGGCCGGCCTTGGAAGGTGAGAACAATGGGTTGCATGTGGGAGTATTGGGACACGTGGTTGAGAAATCCAGCTTCAATGCGTCTGCATTGTGGCCCAGTTTATGGCTGAGTCTGCTCCCGCTGGACAGTGAATTGGTGAGCCCACAACATGTAGAGAATTTTCCTGACTCAGTTCTGAGACCTGAAGACCCTCTGTGCACAGGGGCGGTGATCCTCTTCCCTCAGGGGTCACTGGTGAGGGAAGCCAGCCTCATTCCTGTGTTCTTGAATCATTCCAACAATCCTGGGTCACCCGTCCCCCAACCCCCCCACCCCCGCCATCACCTCTTCCATCTCACAGGAGAGGCAACTAGAAAGTTAGGGAATTTGGTTGTTAGTGGTAGATGAGGGACACACTCAGGGGCTTTTGAGCCTGAGACACCCAGCCTGGCTCTGGGCCAGCGGTGGCTGTTGCTTTCAGAAAGATTGTTTGGATCTCTGTCTCACCTCTGCTCCTAACTTAGGCCCCTACCCAAACTCCCTAGTCTTCCTGCCTTGTGTAAAGAAAGGAGTGTCACAGAGAGCCAGACGCAGGCTCTGGGGAGCCATTTCTAATGGGCAAACATGCCCATTTTCCTAAATGAATCAAATCCATTTCTCTCCCATACATATTTCATGGGTTTCCTCTCTGTGTAATTTAATTATCGCTGTTGTTAGTGTTAATGTCCTGGTTGGTGCAGTTCTGCTCCCCAGACCCTTGGAGCCTAATGCTACAGCGGGGCTCTGAGGAGGAGCCAAAGGATGGAATCATCCCTATGGCAACAGGATGCGATAATATTTCCCAGTGATCTATTGCTTTAATCTTGAGGGCTCAGTATATTGCCAGCATTAATAAATAAGTCTAAAAAACACCCTGGTGAGATTGATATTATTCTATCCATTTTACTGATGGATAAACAGCAACTCAGGGGGGTTAAATGCCTCGCCTGGGGGAAGAGGCGAGAAAGATGGTGCTGTGGAAAAGTATGCTGGGTACCACCCTGGTTCCTGGGAGGCCCCGCATCCCTGCTGGAGGGGCTGCCTCAGGTGCACAGAAGCCTCACATGAGCCAGTGGGACCATGATTGCTAAGTGCACTCTGGATGTAATCTCTGTTACTCGGGCTGGCTGGGAGCCAGACTTGCTCTTATGGGCAGCCGGAAAGACCCTGTGCCCTCAGCTGTGCTCCCTTGCCTTTCTGCTGTGGATGGCATGCCCTAAGAACTCGCATCCATCGGTCTCTGTGTGTTCAATGATACATTTCTTCAAGGAAATACCTTTAATCCAATACCGGTCTTGACACCCCCGTGAGAACTACCAGGATGATGACTGAGACTGTATTTCCTCAGTGGAGAAGCAGGAGTGAGCAAGGAGACAGGGTGCCTCTCTGATGAGGGTTGGGCAAGTGGCCACATGCCCACTTCTCCAGCAAAGATGTGCAAACATGTGCTCCCATTTGGTCCAGCTATGGGCTCGAAGCTCCCATACCCTACTGGGAGGAGGCCTCCTTGCTCTGGACTGCCCCCAGGCTTACTTGCCCCGAGGAGACGTGTCCCCATGCTTCCTGGCCCTGCTACAAAGTGTCACAGGTCCTGTAACACTGTTCTATAAGCCTGGTGGCTGGGTCCCAGTGCTGCTGCTTTGCACTCTGGCATTCCTTTTCCCTTTCCCTGAAGAACATCATGCTACCTCCCACCCCCCGGCCCCGTCAACCCTCAGGTCAAAGTAGCTGCTCCTGGCACCCAGTCTCATGTCTCGGCTGGCACAGCCTTCCTCACAGGCCCCTGACCACCTCATTATCCAGATGCTTCTCCTTCTTCCTGTGATGTGAGGGTCTCTTGGGGGGGAGGGTCACTGGTGTCCTTTTTCTTCTGTGAGCCATAAAGAGAGCCACCCAGTCCTTTGGGGTGGGGGATTCTGATAATGTGGGATCAAAAGGCAAGGGATCTGTGGCCCCGTGCCTTTCGTTAAAGTGCCCCCTTTGCTCACGTCCCCTTTCTTGGAGACCAGTTATGTCCACCCGGGGGACTTAGGTGCAGCATCAGGTCGACACGCCTTCTTTCGAGAATAAGGCTAAATTGTTTTAGACTGAGATTATTTTCGACTATTTCACACCTTTCTGAAAAAGAGCAATTCCAGGGTGCTGTGCTGATGCCTCACCTCTTATAATGGGCAGAGTTGTATCTCAGCTCCTCTTTTCACATGTGCACGGTCTCTCTGCTTCCTGTGTGAGCTTCAGGGTCCCACCTTCCACCATCTGTGCTGAGCACTGTGCCTGTGGCATGGATGCATTTGAGGAGTTGGCTCAGCCCACACCACCTTTCCCTGTACCCACCTGTCTGACTGTGGCTGACAACAACCCTAGGGGAGCACCTGGCTCAAGCTGGACCTGTCCAGTTCTCTCTCCTCCTCTCTCAGAACTGAGCTTCAGAAGCCCATGACTGTACTTGAACCCAGAGAAATTATACGGCAGGTGGCCCTGGGGAATTACCTTTGGCCCATGTGCCTGTGGAAGAAGATGCTGGGAGGGAGGGATAGAAAGAAAGAGAGAGAGAATAGAGGGGAGAGGTAGGAGGAAGAGAAGAGAAGGAAGATGGCAGGAAAAAGCAGGAAGAGAGACCAGGAGGCCCCTACTGGGAGGGAGAGAGAAGGGAACCCTGATGCCTAATTATGCCTAATGACTTTCCTGTTCTGTTCTGCTTCCCTGGAGGCTCAGCTGGCAGCCCTGCCCCAAGCTCCAGGATGTACTTTATCATTCTTCTCCTTTGTCCTGGGTAGGAAAGGGTTAAGTCAGCAGGTTGGGGTTTCCCAAACCCTGCACATTCCAAAGAAAGGTCTGTTCAGAGATATTAGACTATTCTGTCTGGTAAGAATGTTTTTGCATGCCTGAGGCCTTTGGCCATGCTATACCGGTTAGGCGGTTAGGCGAGATAAGTTTATCCTGCTGGTGTGATTTATAGACAATACCTGGGTTTTCTCTGGGAGGGGGCTGGGCTCTGAGTAGCTGAAGCCAGTCACATAGGTGCTGCAGGCTTACCTGATTCCTGGTAAAAACTTTAGACACAGGGCTCAGATGAGCTTCCATTGTTGGGAACTCTGCAGCTACTTCTGAGCTGTTGCTGGGGGAATTAAGGGTGTCCCCCTTTATACTTTTGGGAGAGGACTCCTGGAAGCTTGTGCCTGGTTTCCCCTGGGTGCCTTTTCCCTTTTTGTCTGTATTCTTTCACTGTGATAAACCGTACCAATGGGTTTAACAGTTTGTCCTTCTAGCAAGTCATCGAGTGTGAGGATGGTCTTGGGGACCTCTGACATTGGACTTAAGGTGGCTTATGCATATTTCTCTTCCTTGCCAATGGGAGGGTTTTGTATGAGGCAGCTCAGAATCAAAGGATATACAGGAAAAGTTCCCAGTAGGGACTTGCCCACTCATCCTGGTGACTGGGGAAGGAACTAGGGAGCATAAAGACCTAGCAGCCATAGGACCTGTCAGCGGCCTGAGATGGGGGCCATCCAGAACTTGGAGAAGGCTCTGGTTGTAGGAAGGGACCCTCACAGAAGCCATGGTTGCAGATAGAAGACACAGCCCTGCCCACTGTGGCCTGGCAGAGAGTGAGCCAAAGGATACCAGGCGTTTCTGACCTGCTTCCTTCTGTCTCCAGGCACTGGCAAAGTCCTCTCATTGCCCAGATCCAACAGGAAGCTCCATGGCAAGTGGGTCTTCAGGGGCAAATGGGGGCCGTGCCTGCCCTGACTATGCTGTTGGGGAGAGACGAATGTAGGGGCTGCCTGTCATGGTCCCTGATGGAGGCTGCATTGGGTCTGCCCTGTGCCTGCTGAGCTTGGCACAACTATGGAGCTGCTGTGGCCCAGCATCATGATGAGCATGGGTGGGGCTAGTGCAGTGGGGCTTGGGAACAAGGAGGAGGGAAATGGGGTTGTCCTGCTAGTAGAGTGCAGAGTGGGTGGGGGATGCTCAGGTAGTCAGGATGCCTTGAGGGTGGTACCCAGTTCCAGAGTATCAGGCTTCTCTCTGCTGCCTGCAGGCTTCAGGGAGGGGCTGTGTAAAGCAGGGTGAGCTTCCAGGATCTCTAAGTGGGACCCCTGCCTGCCAGCACACAGCCTTCTCCCTAAAGCTGCCCCATTCCCACCTGCGGGGTGCTCAAGTTGTGTGCTATGGGAATGGGCAGACCCAGGTGTAAAGAATGGGTGGAAAAAGACTTGCTAATTGATTTGTTAATTAATGAATGCCATTCCTCTTCCCACAAAGGATTCAAGGCAATTTATGAGAACTTATATAATATAGTAATTTCAAAATAGAGACAGACTTACTGGGCCTGGGACAATGTAAATAAAAGTGCGGAGTGGGTGCTGGCAGCCTGCCCTATGGCCCTTGCTCACACTTCCCGCCCCAGGCCTCCAGCCCAGGTCTGCTCTCCCTTCTCAGGTTCTGGGGCACCTTCAGCTTCCAAGGAGTCTTCCTCACTTCTGTATGTGACACAGGGAGATGGTTTCATCCTGGGAACACTCTCTGTCCTCCCTGAGCTGGCTGACTAGCATTGCCACCCCTTGGGTCTCTGTGTCCCATGCTGTGCCAGGCTCCTCTGACTGTGGCCCTGACCAATCTTGGTCCTCACCACACCCTTTCACCTGCTCTGGCTTTCATGCTGCTTCTTTCCTGGCCAAGTCCGTGAAAGGATGCTTCTGGGCCCACACTCCCCAGGTTGCCCGAGTTCCTAGTTATTTCACTAAACTTTACCATTATTGACACCTGTGTGGTTCCTTCTGACCAAGTGTGCAACAGTACTACCAGACACCCTGAAGCACAGGCAGGGAAGCCTTGGGACTCGGAGTGGGTCACCTGGCCAGGAATGGCCCCAGCCCCGACCCTCCCTGCTATTGGCTGTGATGCACCATGGGCAAGGAAGGGCAAGGTGCAGTGAAGCTCATCTGGGGAGACCTCCTGTGACCTGACCCCACCCTTCTACACAGGTGCCTCAGTTGGTCATGAGCTGGCCACCAGCCCTCTACATGAGATTTGAGAGGGAGGCTGTACAGATAACCATGTCCAAAGTGAGTGGGTCCAAGGAGAATCACTCACCTGGTTTTGGGTGCAGTATCATATTCCCACTATTCAAGGAGGAATATACAAACAAGAATGGAAGTCATGATATGAATGTGCTAGCAGTAAGCAGTCAGGCCTGACTTTATTAAACCGTTAAGCCATGCACTGAGTTATGTTAATTGTTATAAGTAATAGTACAAAATAGAAGAAAATGTCTCTAAAAATAATGGAAGATAGAATGTATAATGTAAAAGAATGATTTAAAGTAAATAACTCCAACCATTTATTATATGTTAAAGTAACATGCCAAATCAGCTGGGTAAAGAGGATTCATTTGACAACAAATAGAGTGAGTGCTCTACTAGGCCCAGGACAACCACATGGGATGAAAATACTGGGCCTGGTAGAGCACTCACTCTATTTGTTGTCAAATGAATCCTCTTTATTCTTTATTTTATTATAGTTAATAGTTATTAAACCCAGTATTTTCATCCCACGTGGTTGTCCTGGGCCTGGATCTGCCTGACCTTGGCCACTTGCCTTATTATCTGGTTAGAAGGGTCATCATGATGGCTCTTAGACTTTCTGTGGTACTAAGACCACTACTGTGGGGCATGGAGTCACTGTGATGACCCATCTCCTCATGTTTTATGGGCCTCCCTGGGGCTGAGGGTGAGGGTCACCCCTGAATCCTACCTCCACAGCTCTCTGCCCAGGTTTCACCCAGTGGACCCACAGGAATTGCATGGAGAGACAGAGGAAGAGGGCACATTGGTGTTCCAGGGCGTGGATGTTGGCCAATGAAAGGAGCAAGCAGATGACATGCTGTGCCTCTCCTTCCTGTAGCTGCTCTGTGTTCTCTAGCTGTGTCCTGTTTGGGTGTGCCATTCAGGCTTTGCTTTCCCCTCCTTCTCTGGTTCACTTCTTTCCCTCACTCATGCTCCCTAAAAGCATGACCACACGTTTGACCTTGGGCTCTGATTTCCAGGGACTCATTGCTAAAATAAGTGTGCACTCTGTGCCAGGCAGTGTTCTGGGCATCTTCAACACAGCAATGCACAAAACAGAACATCCCTGTCCTCTTGGAATTAATGTTCTAGAAATGGTGGTGGGCTGGGGAAGACAATAAACAAATAAGTAAGTTATAGAAAATGTCAGAAACTGGTGAATGTACCAGGGGTGGGAATGCCAAGGGGTGGAAGAATGGAGCGGTTTTATATAACATGTTCCCAAAAGGCCTCAATCCTTCAAATACTTTGAAATAGGAACACAGACCTAAGAAAGCAATGGGGAGAAATACATGGGGAAGACTGGAGGTGGAGGGAGGGAGCAAAGGTGCAAAGACCCCATGGCAAGACTCTGCTTGGCATGTTGAAGGCTTAGGAAGGAAGCCAAAGGACTCGAGCAGGGTGAGTGAGGAGCAGAGTAGGGGTCACAAGAAGGCCAGACCACATTGGGCCACTGAATCTTGCCAGTGTTGGGGGAAACAGGGAGGTCCAAAGGCACTGTTGCATTAGCAGAGTGAGAAAGAGTAGTGGCTTGGACCAGCATTCAGCAGAGAACTTGATGGCTGGATTCTGTATAGAATTTGAGGTGGAGCCAGTAGGCATAAAATTTAGACACAAAAAGAAGAGAGGAAGTAAGGATGACTCCACGATTCTTGGCCTGAGCACTGGAAGGGTGGAGTTTCTTCCTTCCTTCCTTCCTTTCTAAAAGATTTTATTTATTTATTTATTTGACAGAGAGAGAACTCACAGGCAGGGGGAGTAGCAGAGGGAGAGAAGGAGAGCAGAATCTCCACTGAGCAGGAAGCCCAATGCAGGGCTCAATCCCAGGGTCCTGGGATCCTGACGTGAGCCGACACTTAACCGACTGAGCCACCCAGGCACCTCATGGATGGAATTTCTTTTAACCATGGTGGTGGGAAGAACAGATTTTCAAGGGAAAGGTCAGGAATTCAGACCGTGTTTGGAGGTGCGAATTTGGAGACTGAAGTTTGGAGGTGCGAATTTGGAGACTGAAGTTTGGAGGTGCGAATTTGGATTGGAGATTGTGTACAGTACAGTATTCTTTCGTATTCTGGTGCTTCTCCTTGACATTATGTTTCTGAAAATCATATTGGCTGCAGTTAATTTATTTTGCTATAAGGCATTCCATTGTATGAATATATCTGTATTCACTTAAGCATTTAACTTTTGATAGTCTTATGGATTATGTCCAATATTTGACTAATACGGATATTTCTTCTGTGATTATTCTTGTATGTGTTCACATGTTCTCACATTCCTCTCAGATATATACCTAGAAGTGGAGTTTCTAGGTCATAAGATAAGCATATTTTTAGTTTTATATTTTTAATTATAATTTTATTTTAATTTTACTAAGTAAAACCAAACTGTTTTTCAAAGTGGTTATACCACTTTGTGTTGCCCTTAGTGGTGTCTGAAGTGTCTGAGAGTTCCCATGGCCCCATGGTACTTTTTGACTTTTAATGTTTGCCAACATATTGGAAACATAGGGGTATTTCATCATGCTCTTAATTTGTGTTTTCCTGTTTTATTTGTGATGCATGTATTACCGTTTCAATACAAGTCACAAAAAGATACTAGTGATAGTGAAAACAAAGAGAAATTGACTCAAGAATTGCAAAGCTAGAAGAAAGGGGGAAGGAGGAGGGAGTTAAGATGTGACTCTTTTTCATCTTACACTAGATTAGTCAATGGACATTTCCTGGAGCCAGAGTAACTTACTGGGCCTTATATAACATGAATGCAAGAAAAACCAGAAAGCCCTTAAAAGCCACATTGGAAACTTCCTTTTCAACCTCCTTAGTTCTGCTTCTAAGAGGACACAGAGGCTAATGCTATATAACAGGGCAGAACGGGGGGTGGGGGGGTGGGCTGGAGGAGATGGGTTTGGTTTTAAGCAGGGATTAGTTACATAATTCAATTCCCTTAACTTGGTGTCATACCTCTGGACAAATTTCTGAACAGTTTCTGTAGACTGGTTGTCCAAAGTGATGGAAACTGGAAAATCCGCTAATGTGCTGGCCACAACCCAGAATTGGAACACAAAGCAGCCAAGGATGTCCTGTGAACAGCAGGCAACAAGTCTTGGATGGGCAGGCCAGGCTCCATAGGGTACACAGGGGTTCCTGTTACTGTCCCTGGATGTGCTGCCTCTCTTTTGCTTAGTGACCTTTTTTCTATTGTATTTCTTTGTAACAATAGCATTCCAGAGTACCATCAGGCCCTTTGGATGACAAAACCTCCTTCAGTTGCACCCATGGATACAAAGAAAATGTGACAGAAATACCATAATAGTGAAAATTTGTAACACAGCTCTCTGAGGGCTGGATGCATCAATAAGGACATGGAGACACTAGTGATATAATCAGTCGGATGACATGAAGTTTACATATCAAACTCTCTGCCCTTCAGACTGAGCACAATTACAAAAACATTTCATTCATTAGGCAACAGGCAAGGAAGATTTTCCAGTAAATTCCTCTTGACAGAAATTGTACAGGTCAGTACTTTGACCCAGAGCATTGAAAATGGAGAGTAATAACAAAGTAAAAACAAAAAACCTCCATCCATGTGAAAACCGAATAAACATAAAAACAGTGCAATCATTTCCCAAATAACTTTTGAATCAAAGAGAAATTTGAACTACAATTGCTGAATACTAAGAAAACAGCAATTTGAAAGCCTTATATATCAAGACCTAGGAAATCTCCTAAGGTTATAATGAAGAAATTCATGACCCTAAATGTCTTCAATGTTATAAAAGATAAGTAAATTAAGTAAGCTTTCAATTCATTTTAAAAAGAGGAGAATAAAGTAAACTTTAAAAGAGCAGGACAAAGAAATAAATAGATAGGAACAGAAATTAGTGAATTAAAAATGCTGAGCCATAAATAAGTGCCATAACTGGTTCTTTGGGAAACCCTCAACAAAAGAGATAAATTACTCACTGGTCCTACTGTCCCTGTGTGTTTCATCAAGATACACATGATGGATGGCATTGCAGGCAGAATGGTTCCCTGTGGGCAGACTCTGGGTTAATGTGAAGTCCGCACTCCCTCACACAGGAGCTCCTTTACTCAAACACTCAGGAAACTCTTCTGGAATACAAGTGAGTGGAGTGTGATCAGCTCAGGATAAATTTGGATTTTTCCTGGTTAATAAAAAAGAGTCTGTGAAATTTTGGAAATTGAACTATAATTGGAAAGCAAAACCTTTCATTGTATGTTTAATCTGATTATGCCCAAAAAAGTTTTGCATCTTTTTGGTAAAGAAGGAGGAACCTGAAGCAGAGGTGGTTAGGAAGGGGGAAGTATTTCAGATGTGTAGGAGATTGAAATGGGGTTAAGTAATTGCTTAATATCCACTAAGTGGATTTCCCGAGTATAAATGATCAAAACTTACACCAAGAGAGAGAAAGAGAAAAGCAGAATATAGTAACATCCATGGAAAGAGTAAAGAAGCAATCCGCAAAATGGTAGGTAAATAATCAGTTACATGTCATAGAGGATGACAGAATGGAAAGTTCTAGGAATAGAACTTTCCTAGTTCAGTTTTCTAGTTGAACAAAACAACTATTGAGTGGGGTGCCTGGGTGGCGTAGTCAGGTAAGCATCCAACTGTTGGTTTCAGCTCAGGTCATGATCTCACAGTCATGGACTGAGCTCCATGTTAGGCTCTGCACGCAGAGTGGAGCCTGCTTAGGACTCTCTCTTCCTCCCATCCCCACATGCTTATTCTCTCTGAAATCAATCAATCAATCAGTCAATCATCAATTGATCTCTGAACAAAACACCAACCGTTGAGGTGGCATGAATTGTCAGAATCAACTAGTTTGGAACTCTGGAATCTAGCCAAAACCTTGTTGAATCTTTGGGAATGCACGATGAAAAAAGGGGCTGGTAAATTTTGGTGTTTGTGTAGCAGCTATAGTTCCTCATTTCCTAGCTTCAAGGCCTGCAGTCATGGAGAATATGGCCTGCCTTCCTAGTGTGCTTGCTGGTGCTACGTAGGGCAATAAACCTTGCCCTACATGGGGTTGTGTGTTTTGTTCTGTCTTGATGAGTAACTGAGGGGCCAACATAAATGCTGGTCATTGTTTAACCCCTGTGGCTAAAGTGGCATCCTGAGTAGCATCGCTGAAAGAATTTAAAAATACAGAATATCTTTTTTTGTTTGTTTCTTCTCTTATTGGATTCAGGCATTCAAGGAAATCTCTATCATGTCACTGTTTGACCATGAGATAACAGAATAGACACTTCAATGACCACACAGAACAAGGAATATAGATTTTACAAAAAAATTTTAAAAATGTCACTGAATATAATGATGTTGGTTATATAGCAATATGTTGGTTAGTTGAATTTAAATGAAAAAATAGAGCAAAAAAAAAGAAGAGGAAATGTCACTAAACAGATGACTGCAGCCCTCAGCAAACAAAAACAGCAATCCCTGGGGATGTAGGAGAATCTGATTTCCAGAGTTACTATATAAAAATACTCAAAATGTCTATGTCTCAACAGAAAAGAAATGATAGAAACTATCCCTATGAAAGCCCAGACATTGAGCTTATAAGGCAAAGACTTTAAATTAACTGTCTTTTATATACTCAAAGAGTTGAAGAAAACCATGTTCAATGGAATGAAAAGAATGGTCTATGAACAGTTAAGGAATATCAATAAAGAGGTAGAGATTACAAGTGGAACCAAGTAGAAACTTTGGAGCTGAAAAGTACAATTGCTAGAATAAACATTTCACTAGAGAGTTTCCACAGAAGATTTTTAGCTGCAGAAGAAAGTATCAGTGAACTTGAAGAGAGAGCCATTGAAGTTATCTAGTTTGAGGAGCAGAAAGAAAAAGGAAGAAAAATAAATAGAGTCTAAGTCCCATACTTGCATATTATGAAGCAGATCAATATGCAAGTATGGGAATTCCAGAAGGAGAAGAGAGCGAGAGTGACAGTGAGAGAAAGGAGCAGAAAAGATATTTGAGGAAATAATGGCAAAAATTACTCAGATTTGAGGAAATACATAAATCTGCACAGCCCCAAATTTAAGAAAATTCAAGCTGGAGAAACTTAAGGAGAATCACACTGAGACACATCATAATCAATCTGTCAAGAGTTAAAGGTAAAGAGAAAAACATCAAGAGAGAAGCAAATTGTCAGGTACAAGAGCAGTCAATAAGATTAATGGTTATCTTCTTATCAGAAACCAGGGTGACTAGAAAGCAGTGGGATGATGTATTTAAAGGACTGAGAAGAAAAAAATAATATCCAAGAACTCTGTCTGGGAAAATGATCTTTCAAAAATAAAAAAGTTAAGATATTCTTAAGTAAACAAGAGTTAGAGAGTATGTTATTAGAGACCTGCTTTACAAGAAATGCTAAAGACAATACTTCAGGTTGAAATGAAAGAACACTAGAAGGTAACTCAAAACTGTATGAAGAAATAAAAATCTCAAGTAAATATGACTATATAGGTAAATACCAAAGTTAATATTGTTGCATTTTTGGTTTGTATTCCTTTTTTTTTTCTTTGCTTCCTATATGGTTTAAAAGACAGATGCATAAAACAATAATAATAAATCTACTTTAGTGAGCACACAATGTATAAAGATGTAATTTATGACAATACTAACACAAAAGAATGATAGAGTGGGATAGGATTGGAATTAATGTATACTATTTAAATTAAGCTGATATCAATTAAAACTAGAGTGTTATAAATTTAGAATATTAACTTAATCTCCATGCTAACCACTAAGATAAATATGCAGAAAAATGGAGAGTCAAGAGGTTACATTAGAAAAAATCAAACACAAAAGAAGGTGAAATTGAGAAAAAAATTATATAATACATACAAATAGCAAAGTGGCAGAAGTACATCCTTCACTATCAGTAATCACTTTAAGAGTAAATGGATTAAGGTTGGGGGATCTAGGTGGTGGGTGTTGGAAAGGGCATGGATTGCATGGAGCACTGGGTGTGGTGTAAAAATAATGGATACTGTTATGCTGAAAAAATAAAAAATAAAAAAATAAAAAAAATAAAAAATTAAGAAAAAGAGTAAATGGATTAAATTTATCAATTAAAAGACAGAGAATAGCAGAACAGATTAAAACACACACACACACACACACGGAGTCCAACTGTATCCTGTTTACAATAGTGTCACTTTAGACCTAAAGACAAATAGGTTTAAAGTGAAAGGAAAGAAAAATAGAGCTGGAATGGCTATACTAATAATAGATTTTAGGTAAAAAAAAAAATTGTTACAAAGAGACAAAGAAGAACATTAGACAGAAAAATTATAAACATGTACATACCAAAACCAGAGCCCTAAATATATGAAGCAAGTATTGACAAAACTTGAAGAGAGAAACAGATAGTTCTATAATAATAATAAGAGACATCAATACTCAAGTTTCAATTATAGAACACCTAAACAGAAGGTCAGTAAGGAAATAAAGGACTTGAATAATGCCATACACCAACCAATTCTAACAGACATATAAAGACACTCTACCCAACAAAAGAATATGCAATCTTCTCAAGTACCTTTGACACACTCCAGAATAGACAATTTGGGGGCCATAAAACAATTAATTCTCAATAAATTTTAAAAGATTGACATCATAGGACTATCATCTCCAACCACAGTGGAATGAAACTGAAAGTTGATAACAGAAGGAAATCTGGAAGATAAGGACATTCATGGAAATTATACAACACATCCTTAAATAACTAATATGTCAAAGAAGAAATCACTAGAGAAATTATACAACATGTTGAGATGAATGAAAACAGAAGCACAACATACCACATCTTACAGGATGCAGTGAAAACAGTGCTCAGAGGGAGATTAACTGTTACAAATACATATTAAAGAAAAAAGTTCCCAAATCTCTAACCTAACTTTACACCACAAGTAATTACCAAAATAAAAGCGAACTAACCTAAAGCTAGCAGAAGGAAAGGAATAACAAAAAATTAGAGTACAGATAAATGAAGGAGAAAGTAGAAAAACAATAGAGAAAATTGGCTCATTGGAAACATCAACAAAAATTATCAGACCTCTAGAAATACTAAGAAAAAAGAGAGAAGATATAAATAACTAAAATCAGAAATGGACTCATTTTTAGAAGCACATGAATTGTCCAAACTGATTAAAGATGAACTAGAAAATGTTTACAGATATAATGAGTGAAGAGATTAAATAAGTAGTCAAAAAACCTCTCAACAAAGAGAGGTCCATGATTAAATGGCTTCATGGTGAATTCTACTAATTTTTTTTTTTAAATTAACGCCACTTCTATTCAAACTCTTAAAAAATAGAAGAGCAAAAAACACTTCTGTATTAGTCACTTCCAGGGGCCATAGCAGGATGCCATGGACAGGATGGCTTAAATAATAGCTTTTTTTTTTTTTTTTTGTCACAGTCCTAAAAGCTAGAAGCCTAAGATCAAGGCATCAGCAGGAGTGGTTTCTGGTGAAACCTCCCCTTCCTGACTTGCAAACATCTGCCTTCTTGGGTCCTCACATGGGCTTTCCTCTGTCTGGTGTCTTCATTTCTTCTTATAAAGACACAAGTCCCATTGAACCAGGACCCCATCCTTATGACTTCATTTAACCTTAATTACATTCTTAAAAGCCCTATTTCCAAGTATAGTTACATTGGGGGTTAAGGCTTCAACATATAAATTTTGGTGGAACACAGTTCAATGCTTAACAACTTCCTAACAAATTCTGAGACCCTGATACAAAGTTGGACAAAAATACCACAAGAAAACTGTAGACTGATAGGCCTTATGAATATAGACACAACCTTTCCCTGCCAAAACACTTGCAGACTAAATCCAAAAGTACCTTAAAAGGATCATCTATCAGACCAAGTGGGATTTATCCCAAGAATTCAATGGTGACTCAACATAAGAAAATCAATAATTTAATATGCCACAGTAATAGAATGAAGGGAAAAAGACCCACATGTATCTCAATAGATGCAAAAAAGGCACTTGAAAAAAAATCCTTTCATGATAAAAGCACTCAGCAAAGTAAGAATAGAAGGGAAATTCCTTCACGTGATAAAAGGCATTTATGAAAAACCCATAGTCAACATCATATCCAATGATGAAAGACTGAAAGCTTTTCCTCTAAGATTAGGAACAGGACTAGAAGGCCTGCTTTTGCCAGTTCTATTCAACATTCTACTGAAAGTCCTAGCCAGAGCATTTAGACAAGACAATGAAATAAAGTGTATCTAAATTGGAAAAGAAGAGAAAGTATCTCTATTTACAGATGATATAATTCTACTTATAGAAAATACCAAAGAATCTACAAAATAACCACTAGAGCTACTAAATTCTGCAAAGTTACAGGGTGCAAGATACACAAAAATCAATTGTGATTTTACCTACCAGTAGTGAACAATTTCAGAAGAAATTAAGGTAACAGTTCCACTTACGATAGCATCCAAAAAAATAAAATACCTAGGAATATAATTCAACCAATGTGGTTGAAAGATTTATATCTTTCCCTGAGGTAATGTAGTTCAGAGGCCAAACAGGTAACCCTCATTTCAAATCTCAGGAAGCAGAGGAAAGTCTCTCTTCCACCCTCTCCCCAAAGCCTGGGTCTCTGTGCCAAATGATCTATCATCAACTTGTAAACCAAAGGTTCCAAGGGTCCCCAAAATATCAGCTATGCCTCCATGTCCTGCTGCTCTGCACTGCAAAAATGTGATGCTACTTTGAAGGACAGAAAAACCACCTTGTATAGATTAAAGCAAATCGGAAGCAAAACACCATGAGTATGTATTTCTGCCCATCCATACCTGTAGGAAAATACTGAACTACCAACTGCGAAGTAGGATTATGGACAATTTTTTTTTTTTTTTTTTTTTTTTTTTTTTTTGTGGGGCTGGGTATATGCCAAGGGCCTGCTGATTTATTTTAGATTAAATTCATGAAACACTGAAATATGACTCCTAGGCTCGGGCCATAGAAGGAGAGACCTCACCAAAGGAGAATGAAAACCCGGAAGAATGTTGCCCCTTCCAGCCCTCCTTCGTGGGCCACCACCCCATCCAAGATGTCTAAGCAGGCATGAGGAGTGGGTATAGTGAGTCTCAGGGAAGGAAGAGCAGCCCAGCCCCTTAGGGAGGAGCCCTTGAAAGGCCCAGAGGTGGCCAATCTCTGCTTTCCCTGGTGGGGTCAGATGGTCCTCAGGGCCTGAGCTGTGGGAGGTGGGCCAAGTGGGCTCCCTTACTCTGGTCTCTCTTCTCCCACCAGCCTCCCTTTCAAGTACCCTGGCAGCAGGGTTCTTCCAGGGCACACCAGGGCATTGCCATTTCTGGTTCCTCCTCTGGGAGCACCTGTTCCCCATAAAATCACTTGGGTCACACTTTCATGCCCTCAAAACTCTGCTCACTCCAGTCTTCTCTGAGAAACCACTCAAATACATTCCATCCCAAACAGTACCTTCCCAGGGTTTGTGTCACATTGGTTGACTGATTTTTCTCCCTGTTTCTGGATCTCATAAAAGGAGACCTCTTCTGCCCTGGAGCTCGCTGAATCCCACTGGGTGCTCATGGTGCTGGATGAGGAAAGGCATGAAGGTGGGTCCTCACTTGTGTCTCAGACATTGTGTCACATGGGGATGGTCACACAGTCCCATCTTTTGTATGGCTTTGACAATACCCATGCCACTCTTTACTTTTAGGACCCACTTCACACCCCTATAAGGCCTCTTGGTCCTTCTGTAGACTGACCTCCATCCCTGTTACTCCAGTGACATTGCTCTGACCACACCCAGCATCCCCAGCATCTCCTCAGGACTCCTTACCCTCACACCAGCAGTGTTTCCTTCCTTTGCTCACCTCACAAATCCTTATTCAGGCTTCAAGGCCAGGTCTAAATATCTCCTGCCTAGAAAGCCTTCCCAGCTTACTCAGCCAGCTTTCTATCATGCTGGAAGCTCTCCGAGCACCAGGGGCTCACCTGCACAGAGACTCCATAAGCTAAACTGTTGGCTTCTGACTGGCCAGGGGCATCCCTGGGAGCACAGATTCCTTACCCTGGGCAGGGCCTGGCTCAGAGACAGTGGGCCACCAGTACTCAAGGAGTGAGTGTCTTTGTATAGTGCATCAGATCCTGGGTGTACCTGCTCATTCCTTGCCCTTCCCCTCCTCTGTCTCTGATTTTCATTTTGTCCATTGCCTCTCCTATTTGCCCAGAGCCAATCTAGTTTATGAAAAACAAGCTGTCATCTTACTGTTTTTTATACCTCATTCCCCCAACAGCTGCTGTGTTTCCAGATGTTCATTACTGCTGTATTAGCAGAAGTTGTTAATGACACTCAGACTGACAGAATACAAATTGATTTTCAGAAGTTATGTTGATTGCTTAGGCATGTTTCTTGTACCAGCTAAGCAAAATGGGGGTGATGGTGGTAGTGGTGGTGAGGGGGGAAGAACCATGCCATGTGGCACATATGGTCTTTAATTGAAGGGGCTCAGGCCACATGTGAACCAAATGTGACTGGAGAAGGTGTGGATAAGGATGGGTTTCCAGGAAGTTTTAACTAAGCTAAACCCAAAGGGAGATAGTACATAGAAGCAATGTATCCCGAGATGCTTTGTGGTTTCTGGATTCTGCTGTGGCCAGAGAGGGGCACTGGGGAGTTCAGAAGTTTGGACCCAGCAGTCACACAAGCCTGGTTTAGATACCAGCATTGCTGTTGATCTGGGTATGTGATTTGGGGGAAATTGTTAACTCCTGCACATCTTTATCTGCAAAATTCAGACAATGTGGGAATACTAATGATCATCAAACCAGACAGATGCATGCTAAAATGGAATGACCCCCTTACCAGCCTAGTCAAGATAAGGAGATACGATTATCTCTTAATGAACTACTAGAGTGTTCACCAGCCTTCATTGGTAGGAAGGCCAGAGATTCCCTGAACTATTTAAGAACCTGGAGCTGGTCCTGCTTCCAGACACCAGAGAAGAGAACTAGCTGGAGAATCCAAGCCAGGGCACTACTGTTTCTGTTGCTGCCACATAGTGCCACTGTTGCACAGCTCTGCACAGCCTGGTGGATGAGGGTCCACTGATGGAAGCCTTGTTCCAGGTCCCTGAGAAGGTGAACTGTGCCCCACCCTGGGACTGCAGCATTGCGAGGCTCTTCCTTTCCCTCTAAGAAGTTCCCTGGGATACTTTGCCGGAGATTGTGCAACACAGAAAACTAAAGGTCCTCTTAACAGCCTTTCCTGGGATGGAGGTGCTTCATTGATGTCATAACTGGTGAGACCATTCTTGTGATTTCCACAGAAACACCTTGAGGACTTCAAGGTAACTTGTACCTACTACTAGATACAGAAGACGCTGTCTGGGCTTTTAAATTTTGGTTCATTAGCACCACCTCCCATGTGTCGGTCACCAAGCTCATGTGATTGGTTCATACTGACCTATCAACTGATACAAGTGGACTCTCTTTTCTTTCCACCCAGGCGAGCCAGCAGGATATAGGTTATAGGCTGCATTAGAGGCCCTGGCAGGGTGTCTTAGTAACTGGGATACTTATCTATTGACTATTCTGCAGCCCTGACTCCTGGAAACTGTGGGGATGATGTATGGAGCAGACCGTATCTGGACAAGAGGGCTATTTTCCCTGTGCTCAGAGCCTGCCCAGAAGGTCTAGATATAAAGGACTTGGGAGCTGAGCATGCAGGATGCAGGTCTGCTGGCTGGATGGCAGTGCTCAGAGCACTTGTTTTTTTGAGTTCCCGAACAAAGGGTTCCCTGTGACCTGGCATGGAGAGACTGAAGGTGATGTAGGCAGATCCCTGACATAGTTCCTGAACTGTTGCTGGGAAGTTGAGATGGTGATCTTAGAGCTGAAGCCATAGTCAGAACCCTAGTCCTAACACAGATGGGCCAGAGGGTCTGGGGCAAGTCATCCTCCCTGCTCAGGGGCATGTTTCCCCAAAGACTGATTGTCTGGGAGTGCTGAAATGTTAGAGGGGAAGGCCCTCAAAGATCATTCCACTCAAAGCTCTTCCTGCCCTTATCACCCTCTGCCACCACCCCAGGGGGAGCCCCAACGGCTTGAAGTCATTTGCTTTCTCATGAAGCTGTGATGAAAGGAAGGAATGGAAATAAAGAACTGCACAGAGCTTTAAGAGCTGAACAAACAGGAGGAGGGAGTTTCAATGAGAAAATGTTTGGACCACTGACTGGAGAAGCACCTCGAAGGAGCAGGCTCTAAAATGGCTCTTTCTCATGTGACGAAGGGTCTGAGCCTGTTCAGTCCTCAGGAGCACATCCACTGGGCCAGGTAGAGAGTGGAAAGTAGGAATCTCAGACCTTCAATCAAGCTGTATCTTGCCACACCTTATGGATGCATTGTTCAGTTCATTCACTCATTCATGCACTGCTGAAAGTCTGTGGTGGTCCAGCCCTGTGACTTGTATGGTGGGGGTGGGGTCTGAGGCTCTACAGCTCACACAGCAATGGGTTTGGAGGTGGCTGGGATCCTAGGGGTAGGGCAGGGTTGAAATTCCGGGTGAGAGGAGCAATGGGATTGACTGTGTGAAGCTTGGACACAGGGCACTTGTAATGGTTGTACTGGGCCTGGAGATGCATGTACTGGTAGCATGCATCTGGAGGTCAGAAATGTGCTCAGCTAGTTTGGAGCAGACCTTTTGGTTAGAGAAGGAGGGAGAGAAGATAAGAGGGAGGGAGACAGCCTCTTCTTAGAAACTCTCTGTCCACCTTTTGTCAGGCTAGCCTTTCCACTGTCAAGCTAAATGTCCCCTCCTTAGGCAAGTTCTCCTCCCTGTGCCCAGTCCCAGACCATGTCAGATCTCTGATTATAAGTGTCAGCACAATTCATATTAAAGGATGATTTGTGTGAATATTTGTTTGTCTTCTGTGATCTGTCAGTGTACCTTGCATGGGGTCTTGCCCACAAATGATGAAACAATGCTTACTGAATATTGCACATGCCCCTGGATGGAGAGTCAGAGTTCTATCTGTCTATAAAGGTGTTGGCAAGGGATCTAAAATTCCCTCCCAGGGTTGTCACTTGGTGAACCAGTAAGGTCATTCTCCTGGTCTCAATTTTCTTTGAGAAAACCACAAATTATTGAAGCAAACTGTCTCAGGGTTTCCTTCTAGCTCGGAACTGCTGTGCAACACGAAGAGTTTTATTTGTAAGAGTAGACAAAGCCTTCTCAGTCTTGGCTGGGCTGCCTCTTCCTTTGTCTTTCTATTATGTCTGCTTTCCTCCTTCAGTCCCTACAGGACCAGGCTCTTCACAGGAGGCCCCTCAGCTGGAAAGCACCCATGGTTTTGTGGGAAGATTGTCAGCCTCTGCACCCTCGTGATAAGTTTTCAGTTGAGCTGACTGACGTCAGATTGCTTCCTGATTTGTACACCCCATTTCCTTCTCACATGGCTACCCCCGGACCTTCCAGTCCCTCGTTCTGGGTGTGATGACTATCTGGGGATGGATATGGTTGAGAAGGCCAGTCAGTGGCTGGGTGATCACATTGCCCACAGACACGCTCCCTAGTCTCCAGGCCATTATGGGAGATTAACAATGTGGTGCTAGAAGTTGGAAAGAGATATCTCTCTTGATCATGCATGCACATGACAGATTGTTGGGCTTCCTGAAAACAGGGTAGGTGATCTCCATTGACATTTACATCAGAGTGAACCCTCGGCTGATACTACAGGTTTTTCTATTTGTCTATGTGAAATGCTTGGCCTCATTGCTGCTGGCAGAGCTATTCTTTTCCTGCAGTTATTGTCTTGGCAAAAGGCTATATGGCAGAGATGAACACAGGGAGAAAGGAACATCCCTTCACCATCATATGTCTGCACTTGGGTAGATGGGACTTGGGGAGTCCAGCCTGTGGTCTTGCCTTTGTGTCTGCAGGGCCCTAAAGTAACCTGAGGAAAAGTTGGTTTGGTCCTGTGCAGAGGCTGGTTCTGCATTTAGTGGTTTTAGTGGTATCTGATGCTGACTTGGGTAGACAGTGGGCCTTTGGACCTGTTAATTCCCAGGCTGTCTGAATGCCAGTGGGGGAAGGACACACCCCATCTCACAAAGCTCTCTAGGCCGCATCGCCTGGAGGGGATGCCAAGAAGGGGCAGGAGCCCAGCAGAAAGGGTGACATACATAGTATAAATCTTGTTTTCTCCCTAGCCCAGCACCCCTTCTCCTGCCTGCTCTGCAGTGGGTCCTGGCTCCTCAAAGGGGCTCTGAATGAGCTCTCATGGCACATTCTTACCTCTAAGATGTCCCCTCTGCCAGGGAGGAAAGGAACAGTCACACGAGGGAAGGGCACAAGCATTTATAGGAATCTGTTTTAGGTTGGGCAGCAGATGTACATTATCAAAGTGTGGTGGGTCCCTAAATTTAAAAAAAAAAATGCAGGGGTAAGGTCCTTTGTGTGCTCTGGCCTGGGGAGCTGGACTAGACCACAGATATGGACATCAGGGTGTTTCCACTTTCCCCCCTTAAATCCTAGGCAACTCCATCCTGCACCCTATCTGCCTGCCTCTCAGCCTACTGTGGCCAGGTGCACCTCAATGTCCCATGTTTCCAACCAGGTGGAAGTGAGGGGTTATATTATTGCTTCCCTCCATCCACCAGAGTCTGTGCCCGGGTGCCATGGTGTCTCTGCTACGGCTCTGCGTGCCCCCACTGTGTTCCTGTATGGAGTGCATAAGAGCGTGGACTTTGGTTGGAGTTCAACTGAATCCTTCACTTAGTAGCTATTGATTTTAGCTAAGTTTCTTAACCTCCCTTTTGTATTTATTTTAATCTGAAAAATGGGGGTACTAATGGTATTTGGGTTTTAGGCGGCTGTGAGTATTAATTGAGGTTAGGACTCATTGTAGGCTGAAAACTGATCAATGGCTGTCACCACGAAGCTCCCTGCCAGAAGCCCCTCTTCTTCTGGGGAAGCCAGAAGCCCCTCTTCCTCAGGAAAGGACTGAGCAGCCATTGGAATGGCATCCAAGTAGACGTGGAAAGCACATCCACTGTGCCGTGGCCCAGAGCCCCAGTTCTTCCATAAAATAGAGTCCTCTGGTTAAGAAGGTGGTTTGCAAATTGTTACTGAAACTATTTTTCAAATTGTGCCCATGAGGATGCCACAGACACTGCCCTGGGGGCAAGAGGGTGGGCACTGTGTTCCAGCCCCAATAGGGGCTGCTTTGCTTTGTAAACATTTTTAAACACTGGGTTCCACATAAGATTTCATTAAAATATGTGACACACTGTTAAGAAACTTTGAACATTTACATTTCCATAATGAATATTTTTTAAAAGTTTGGACTCCACTGTATTTAAATGACATCAATTGTCATTATCATCACAATCACCATTTAAAAAAATAAAACCCTACAGAATGCTGCCACAGAACAGGAAGCATTTTAGATTCTGAGGCTGTAAAGAGGCATGAAAAGATGGCCCCCACCTCCAAGGAGAATAATCAGTAAGTACTCACACTGTGTGTTCATCAAAGCCCACAGGGGCTGCAGATGAGGGAACTGAGGCTGAGTCTCTTGAAAGTGGCAACACTGCCAAAGAGTGGAACTCAGCTTTGTGGCCACCCCCCACACAATGCCTTCTACTAGAGTCCTTCAACCACACCTGTGGGTTTAGAGCATCCTTGGACGCTCAGACACACTTACATACAAACACATCTGCCTCTGCTATCCACATGCCCCTATCCACCTGCCCCAATTATCCTGAATCCTGTCACTAAGAGCAAGGAGAATGCACATCAGTGGCCCTGATGTTCAAGCCCCTCCTGTAATTGAAACCTCTTCTGGTTTATTCTAATAACTGTTTGAAAGGGGGACATTTTCAGGCAGAGAAAGCAAGTTGCAATTCTGTGTGCTGTGTCCACACATGCCATTATGGAATGAATTCCTGGTGTGAGTCTGAATGAGGGTTCCTTGAGGTGGTGCTGGGATCCTGGCATCTCTGAGGATTGGGCTTTGTCCCTCCCTGGCCAGGTCTGGGTCCTGTGCGTGGGCTGCGGTGGGTTCAGTGCTTCAGAGTTTTTAGAGCTTTGGGCAGTTGGCAGTTAAGCACACAAAAGGTCTAAGCCATGGGTCAGGTCAGGAAAATCACCTAGTTTTGGGGCAGACAGAGCAGAGTTCTTGGAGCAGCAGCCAGTTCAGCTCATGACCTTGGTGAATCCCAGCAGCTCAGAGTTCTCATCTGGAGGTGGGAGGATAAGATGACAGGGCATCCACAGGGCCTGGAGTGTGGATGTGCTCGTAGCACTGTGGCACTTTTCTTTTGTGAGTCTGGAGCCCAGGGAAGGATTCCCTGGGAAAAGTAACAGAAACTGTGTGACCAACTCAAGGAGAAGGGAAAGTTTTCGAAGATTTTGCAGTAGCCACCAAGGATGATGGATGATTTGAATTGAGCTAGGACAGGAGCAGGAGTCCCAGGATGAGTGGCAGGATGAGTGACCATCAGCCTACGATGGGCTCTGTGCACCTGCACCGATTCATGCCCCAGAGCCAATGTTTGAAGCTCCTTTCTCATCTGGGGGAGGGTGGGTTCTATAGTTGCTGTTCCGCCAAGACTGGATGAAAGGGAGGAACGGGTTTCCCAAGAAACACTGGGGTCCTGTCACCTGGAGAAGAGGAGTGGAGTTGGGCAGGCCCAAACCAGTCCACTCCTATGTGGTCTCCACTCCCAGCATTCTCTTCCTGTCAGTTGTGCACATAGCTGCTTAATTAATCTTCCTTAATTGCCACTTACCTTTTGTTATTCTCCTTAAACATGCCTTTCAAAGGATGAGGAGGGGTTGGATGTCCTTGGGGAGGACTCAAGCACCACTCACAATCTCCGAGCTGCTCACACCCATCCATTCCTCTCCTGCCCCTCCTTGCTAGTCTCCACCCTGAGTCCCCTTGTCATAGCTGGTGGCTACTGTCTTGCCTTTCCTATCCCTCCCTCCCCACCAAAGCCCAGATCAGAGCAAATGGCTTTGGGGGAGTGTCTGGTATTTTACTCTGGGATTCTGGGATTTTACTCTGCCCAGATCTAAGCCCCATGTCTGAGTGCCCCCACTGGCATTGACAGTGGACAGGGACATTTTATTTTTTCTCTTGGGTTTGCTTTTTCTTCTTGATTTTGAGTTGAAACCTTGCTTGCTCCATTTCTTCCAAAATGCGAAGTCTACTCCTTTGGGGCCATCTTCTGGGGGCAGGAACCACATCTTATCCTAAGCCCTGCCTCTTCTTCTCTTCCCTGTCACTGGCCTATCACCCCACTGGAGCCAGGAAGATGTCCCCATATTTGTGTTAAAGTATACATCTGTGCAATGAAGGTGCTGCAGTGGAGGAGCTCAAGAACATGAGGTGTCATGTCATCACATGATGAAAAATCAGGTAGTTATTACATTCATGTGTATGAAGAAATGTTAATGACATGGATAAAGGTAATGGGATGTTACATGAAAAAAGTAGGACCTTACACAGAAAATATACAGAGAATACTTGAAAAAAAAAAAAAACAAACCCATAAGCAAATGCACCAAAATAATACTGGTTGTTTTTGAATGGAAGAATTTTGTGTGATTTATATTTTCTTTATACTTTTCTGCATTTTCAAATTTCCTCTGAGAATTATATATTTTTTCCATTTTAATGCTTGTGTCATTTTTATAATGAGAACAAAAGTCTTTAAAAACTATTGAAAAGTAACAGAATCATTTGTGTTCTGAGGTGATGCTGTCCATTTTGATGGAACATGGATGTGATTGAATTTTTCCTCCTTTAGACAAGTGTTTTATTATTTCATGGGAAGGTGGATGTAGTTGTAATTTAAAACAACAGCAATAACATATATTTCCCCTCCTGAACATTGTATTCTATCAGAAAGACAAGTAAAGCCAGGTTGATTTATCAGGGTACCTCCTGGAGATGACCTTTGCCTTCATTCAAAGAATGTACCTGAATTAAGATAAAATATGGACTCCCTCCCACATCCTGAAAACCGAACCTGACTCTGGCACTGTAATCAGCTGTTGGTTTTAGGAAGCCATTTTACCCTTCTCATCTGCAAAATACGAATAACGTGATATCTTTCTGTCCAGGTTGTCCTGACTATAATCATCTTTGTGTGGCATGCTTCATTTGATCCTGGCACACAGAAGGGGCTCAACTATGATGCACTTTTCCAGTGACTGCCTCCAGGGAGGTGCCAAAGGCACAGAGCTCACCAGGGTCTTTGCTGTCCCCCCCCCCCCCGTTCTTTTTGGGCTTCCCTGAAAGGGCAATTTCCACAGCTGGTAAATAAAGCACTCAGATACCCCTAGTTCTGAATGTCACAAGGTCTGAAGATGCATGATAAGGGACCAAAGGAGGGAAGTCAGAACAAGGGAAAAGGAAGGGTAGATAAGAGACAGATGGGCATGATAAGGGAAAAAAAAACGGCAATTGTAAGTATAAATGTCAGTATAAATGCATATTTTTCTCTTTTCCTTTCTTAACTGATTTAAAAAGAAATTACATTAAATAATATGTTTATAATGTATTGTAGAGTCTGTAACATATAGAAAAATATAGATTGCCAAGAACAGCACAAATATAGTGGGTGGAAAGAAAGCTGCATTGGACTAAGGAAATAACTACAGATAGTAAAGTAATAATTATAACAACAGATTGTTGGTTCTATAACATTAATAGATGTAATATATTTGACAATATATATTATGCCACAGAAAAAAGGGAAGGAAACCAGAGATCCTTAGGAGTATCATTTCTATTTATCATTGGAATTAAACTAATATGACTCTAAAGCTTATTTTGGTAACTTAAATACACATAGTAAACTCTAGAGCAACCACACACAAAAAAGAAAAGGTAAAAAAAAACAAAGAAATTAAATGTTACATCAGAAAATGCTTTTCAGCACATAAGAAAGCAGTAAAAGTAGAACAGAGGAAAAAAACACATAAGACATATAAAAAACAAAAAGTAAAATAGAAGATGTCAATCAGTATATCAGTAATATATCAATATATCAATAATAACATTATATCAATAATGTATATCGATATAACATTATCGATGTATATGAGAGGATTAGGCAACCCAATCAAAATTCAGAGGTTTTAAGATGGATAAAAAACATTATCAATCATATGTTGTCTACAGGAGACACATTTTAGATTTAAGGACACAATTAGTCTGAAAATAAAAGGGTAGGAAGAGATATATTATGCAAACAGCAACCATAAGAAAACTGGAATGGCTATACTGATATCAGAATAAGTAGACTTTACAACAAAAAAAACTTTGCTAGAGACAGAGAGGGACATTTTATGATGATAAAAGGGACAATCCATTAAGACAGTATAAAATTATAAACACATATGCAGCTAAAAAAAGGGAACAAATTATAGGTGGCAAAAAGTGACAGAAATGAAGAAAGAAATTCAATAATAATTATTGGACATCTCAATAATCCAATTTCAATTGTGGGTTGAACTAGATATGAGATTAACAAGGATATAGAAGACTTGAATAACACTATAAACCAAATAGAGCTAATAGACCTCTATAGAACACCCCACTCAGCAACAGTAGATTATATATTCTTCTCAAGTACACATGAAACTTCTTTATTCTGTAAGATAGGCCACAGGTCATAAACAAACCCCAATACATTTAAAAGGCTAGAAAAACTTTAAAGTGTGTTCTCCAATTATAATAGAATGAAATTAGAAATCAATGTCAGGAAAAAAAAATTGAGAAAAAGCCAACATTGACCTAAAGAGCCAATGGATCAAAGAAGCAATGAAGAGGGAAATTAAAAAAATACTTTGAGTTGGATAAAAATGAAGATACAGCATATCAAAATTTATGAGATGCAGCAAAAGTGGTGTTTAAAGGAAAACTTATAGCTGTAAATGTCATATTAGAAAGAAGAAAGACTTTAAACAATAACCTAATCTTCCACATTAAGACACTGAAAAAAGAAGAGCAATCTAACACAAAGTTAAGAGAAAGATATAAATAATAAGGATTAGAATAGAAATTAATGAAATAGAGAATAGAAAAACAACAGAGAATTTCAATGAAATCAAAAGTTGGTGCTTTGAACAGATCAACAAAAGTGACAATCCTTTAGGTAGACTAACCAAGGAGAAAAGAGAGAAGACAATTATTAGAATCAGAAATGAAAGAGTGGATGTTAATAAGACTACTGACAGAGAAAAGCTAAGGTTCAGGTGATTTCACTAGGGAATTCTACCAAAAACTAAAAAAATCAATCCCAATCCTTCACAGACATTTCCAGAAAATAAAAGAGAAAGAAGCAATTGTGAACTCATTTTAAGGCCACTATTACCCTGATTCCACAACCAGACAGAGACATCATAAGAAAACTAAGATCAATATCTCTTATAAATGTGGATGCCAATATCGTCAACAGAATGCTAGCAAACTGAATCCAACAGCATGTAAAGAATATATGCCTTGGTCAAGTGGGATTTATCCTAGAAAGGAAAAGTTGATTCAACATGTTAAAATCAATTGCTGTAATAGGTCATATCATTAGAATAAAAAATAAAAATCATATGATTACTTCAATAGATATAGAAGAAGGATTTGACAAAATCCAACACTTTAATTATAATAAAACTCAACAAACTAGGAATTAAGTGGAACTTCCTCAACCTGATATGAAGTATTTATGAAAACCCTACAGCTAATATCATATTTATTGGTTAAAGACTGGATGCTTTTTCCCTAATACCAGGGACGAGATAAGGAAGTCTGCTCTTGCCACTTCTATTCAATGCTGTATTGGAGGTTCTATCCAGGGAAAATGGACAAGGTAAAAAAAAAAAAATCCAGGTTTGAAAAGAGAATGTAAAACCATTTCTATTCAGAGATAACATGACCTTGTATATAGAACACTAACAAATTTAGGATGTCCAACTTAAAAACTACAAGAACTAATAAATGAGTTTAACAAGGTTTTAGAACACAAGGTCAAAGTAAAAAGCCAATTGTATTTTCTATACGGTAGTAGTGAACAAACCAAAAATGAAATTAAGACATCAATTTCATTTATAATAACATCAAAATGAATAAAATACGTAGAATTAAATAATAAATTAATAAAATAAGTGTAAAACTAAAACATTGAAAGAAATTAAAGAAGATCTAAATAAACAGGCCAATAAGCACATGAAAAAATGCTCAACATCATTAGTCCTCAGGGAAATGCAAATCTAAGCCACAATAAAATGCTACCTCACAGCTACAAGGGTAGCTAGGATTAAATGTTTGGACAATAACAAGTGTTGACAAGGATATGGAGAAATTGGAGCCCTATTACATTATGGATGGGAATGTAAAATGATGCCTATACTTTGGAAAACACTCTGGTAGTTCCTCAAACAATTAAACACAGAATTAACATACAACCCTGCAATTTCACTCCTAGGTATATACCCAAGAGAAATGAAAAAAATTTCTGCATTAAAAAAAAAAAGAAGAAAAGAAAAAACAACCTCATAGGGTCCTGGGTGGCTCAGTCAGTGGAATGTCTAACTCTTGGTTTTAGCTCAGGTCATGATCTCAGTATTGTGGGATTGAGCCCCACTTTGGGCTCTGTGCTCAGCTCAGCTCGGAGTCTGTTTGTCCTTCTCCTCCTGTTCCTTCTCCTGCTTGCATGCTCTCTCTGTCGTAAATGAATAAATAAAATCTTTTTTAAAAAAGAAAAAAATAAACAGAAAAACATCTCATGTTTATGGATCAGAAGATTTGGTACTGTTAAGATGCCAATACTTCTCTAATTGTTAAACAAAATCCCTGTCAGAATACCGGCTGTTTTCTTTGTTGAAATTGACAAGCAGATTCTAAAATTCACATGTAATTACAAGGAGTCCCAAATAGCTAAAACAATTTTGAGAAAGTACAAAATACAAGGACTCATACTTCCCACCTTCAAAACTTAACTACAAAGCAATGGTAATGAAGACAGTGTGGTTGCTGGCACAAGGATAGATACATAGATCAATCAAATAAAATTGAGAGTCCAGAAATAAACCCATCCATCTATGGTTGACTAATTATTGACAGGGATGCCAAAGCCATTCAGTGGGGGAAACTAGTCTTTTCAACAAATGGTGCTAAGACAACTAGACAGCACATGCAGAAAAATGAAGTTGGACCCTTATCTCAGACTTTATATAAAAACTCAAAAAGCCACTTTTTTAACTCAAAAATGGATCAAAGATCTATATGTGCGAGCTAAAACCATAAAACCACTAGAATAAAATATACAGATAAATCTTTATAACTCTGTCACTTTAGGACTTGACAAAGGATTCTTCACAATGCTAGTGAAAGCATGACCAACAGAAGAAAAAAACACATAAATTGGATTTCATAAAAACTAAATACTTTTGTGCTTTAAAGGCACCATCAAGAAAGTGAAAAGACAGCTTACAGAATGGGAGAATATATTTGCAAGTCATACATCTGATAAGAGATTTGTATCTAGAGTACATAAAGAACCCTTACAACTCAATAATATAATAACAAATAATCTAAGTAAAAAATGGGCAAGGGATCTGAACAGACAGTTCTCCAAGGAAGATATACAAATGACCCATGAGCAAATGAAAGGATGCTTAACAGCATTAGCCTTCAGGGAAATGCAAATCAAAGCCACAATGAGATGCCACTTCATATGCACAAAGATGGCTGGAATAAAAGGTCAGATAATAAATATTGACAGATATGGAGAAATAGGAAGCTGCATGTTCTAATAGCATAAAACAGTGCAGCCACTTTGGAAAAGCCTGGCAGTTCTTCAAATGATTAAACATAGTTGCCATATGACCCAACAATTCCACTCCTAGGTCTGTACCTAAGAGAAATGATAACATGCTATCACACAAGAATGTGTACATGAATGTTTATAGTTGCATTATTCATAATATCAAAAGGTAGAAACGACCCATATGTTTATCAACTGATAAATACAGAAAATGCAGCCTCTTATAGAAAGGAATATTATTCTGTCATAATAAGGAATTAAGTACATAGGTGAACCTCGAAAACATGTCCAGTGAAAAAGTCAGTCACAAGTGACCATATATTACATGATATCATATGATATAGAAGTCCAGAATAGGGAAATCCATAGAGATTACGATAGGTTAGTTATTACTTCTGTCTGAAAGGAGAGGGGAGTATACAGGTGTGAGAGCTAAGCAGTGCAGAGTTTCTTTTACAGGTGATGATGTCTAGACATTTCTAAAGGATGACTGTGAGATGGTTGTACATACCTGTGAACATGCTGAAGTTCACTGAACACTTTATATGGATGAACTGCAAGTTATATGAATTATATCACAATAAAGCTGTTAAAAACAATTGTTAGTAAAATAAAACAAATTAGGAAAAGAGAACTGGAGAGAGAAACAATGAGAAAGGGAACAAAGAGGTGGTTATTCAATGTCCATAAATTAGGTGGGGAGAGGCACAGGAAGTTGTGAGAAAGCCATGTGCAACAGTATCCAGACTGACATGAAATGAAATGTTATCAATTTCTAAAAGAATTAGACCAGCCCCAAAGATTGTGAAAGGGTTGGGGGACAGATCAGAAGGGATGGGAAGAGTGTGGGGTGGTCGTAAATGAGCCGGTGTTGTCTGTTCCAGGGTTCAGGGTGACCTTCCTGACCAGGAGAAATCCTCTGACTGGGTTAAAATGATGAAATTGAACACCGTGCCCTAACATGGAAAGATGTCCCTGATTGTTAGATTATAAAAGCAGGGTACAGAACAATGTATATAAGATATTCCATTTTTGTTTTAAAAAATAAAGATGTAGGAAAAAAAGAAACATCTAGAAGGATCTACACCAAGCATTAGTTAATTTTAGAAGGAGGGATTGAGAAGAAAGTTTATGCTTTTTCTATATTAGTTGATTTTTTTGCAAGCATATATCTTCTTTTGTAATTAAAAAAATCCTGATAAAGGTATTTCCAAAAAGAGCAAATTAATAAGACAGACCTGATTAACATTTGTAATTTGCAAATATTCTTTGATGAGAGATGATGTGTAAACAAAAAGGATTATTACTGTAGACCCAGCCAGCTTGGAATGGTCACCTCTTCCATGGCCTCCTCCAAGACAATGCTATGTGTTCTTCCACATGGCACCTGTGGCCCCAGGGAGGCCACCCAGTCTCCCTGCAGCCTCAGTTCCCATGACTTTCCCAGTGCCTCTTCTTCTATGCATCCCCATCACACATCAACCCCCTGAAATTGTCATTCTCTCACCACTTCTTTAAACTAAACCTGTCATGACCACCGGTGACCTCCAAGTTGCCCAGTGGATTGCTCTGTGCCCTTCTCTACTTCACAGTGTTTGGTAGTCTGTTTCCTGCCCTGTTGGAATGCTTTCTTCTCTTGGCTTCTGGTCACCCTAGCTCACCTGCAGGTTCTCCTTGCCTTTCTCTGGTTGCCCCTTCTTAGCTCTTCTCCTGCTCTGAGTGAGCTGGGTTCTGACCAGGACTATTCTTTTTCTTCCTTGGGGATCTCATTTGGGTCTTACTGTCCTCTCTTGTGGAAGGACCCTAAAGTTTGTTTTCCTTCCCTTGTTTCATATGGAAGAGAAGAAAGAGGCAGAAGTGAAGATTCAGAGAAAAGATTCTCCGAAGGTAAGTGAATTTACAGGGCCAGATTTTCTTCTTCCTCTGACAAGATTAAGACTAGGCACAGGGAAAGGAGAGAGGGAAGGTGAAGCAGGTGTGGGTGGGAGAGAGAGAAGGGTGAAGAAACGAGTGCAAGTCCTCTGGTGTCTCTTCTTACCAGGGCACTAATCCCATTAGAAGGGCCCCACCCTATGACTCCTTTTAACCCTAATTACTTCTGTCAAGGTCCTTTCTCAGAATAGTCACATCGGGGTTTCAATGTATAACTTTTGGGGGGACCCAAACATCAAGTCCATAGCAGACAAGCTCAGCTTTGAGCATTCCTCACCAGAAAGCTGCCTCCTTTGTTCTCCCTGCTCCCTCCCCTCAACCTCTTAAAATGTGAAGACAGAGTGAAAAGGGGACAACATATCACAAAGATTTGGCACATCAGGAAGAGAGCTCTCACTGAAAGTCATCCGGGCTGGCATCATCATCTTGGGCATCCCGCCTCCAGAATTGTATAATCAATGCCTGCTGTTTCAGCTGCCCAGTCTGTGGTATTTTGTTGTGGCGCCGGAGCTAAGACAGCATGTCTGTCAGAGGTCTCTGCTTCTTCTTGCTCCTTCTTTCTCTTTCTTTCTCTCCTTTCCTCTCCTCACTCATGGCTGTCCCTCAGCACTGTCCAGAAGATGGCTCAGGATGGCTAAGCAGTGCTTCAGCTCAGCCCCAGCCAAAAGGCACTTTCTTCTGTGTCTCGGGATTAAATCCTGCAAGGGGAGTCTTGTCAGTTTGGCTCCTCTGGTCCTGGGCTGTGGATCTGCCTGTTGGGGGTCTGTACCTCCGGGTGGCCCACCCCATTCCGGTCCAAACAGGTCCCTGCAAGAGAGAGTGGGTTTAGCCCCTGGGCCTAAGGTCTAGCACTCACTTAGCGTGGCAGTGAGAGTGCAGTGAGCCTGAGCCTGAAAGCCTGTGGGAGGCAGGCTGGATGGGTTTTCTGGGGAGGGAGTTTGCACCGGGGTGAAGGGAGCAATGAACACCTGTGATTGTTCTGCACTCATTATTCCTGTGC
Organism: Mustela lutreola; assembly: GCF_030435805.1. Classification (NCBI taxonomy): domain Eukaryota; kingdom Metazoa; phylum Chordata; class Mammalia; order Carnivora; family Mustelidae; genus Mustela; species Mustela lutreola. The sequence goes on from NC_081292.1 coordinate 97,104,059, forward strand.
ATGCATTTGCCTAACCCCCACTTTAGTCAGGAGGTAGGCAGCTGTGCCAACTTACAGAGGAAAGAATGGGGGCACTTAGGGCTCAGGGATCTTTCCCAGGAGATGGGCAGGAGCCGGGACGGAGCTAGGAGGTGGCTCCATGGGAGCTCCACCCTTGGGCGTGACCGCCAGCTCAGGCCCCAGAAGGCGAGTCAGAGGCCTGGACTCGCTCTGGAGTGAGCCCAGGTGAGCGCCCAGGTAACCCTGCTAAACCGCTGGACCAGGCAGCCTGGGCGGCAGGGGCCTGCCTTCCTCCCAGGCCCTTCCCTCCTGTGTGAACCGGCGGTGCCCCGGAGGTGGTCTGATGGACACTGACCCCTCTGCCTGCCTGCCCTGTTGGATTAAGTTCTTGAATTAAATGGTCCCTGCAGGCTTTGATTTGGTTGCAAACACCTGGTGGGGGTTACACACTGAGCCATTATCAGGAGCAGCACGTTGGTGTGACTTCTTTATCAAATCTTCCTTAACCTAGACTGAGAACTGTACTGGAGAGAACAACTTTGGGAGGATTTGAAGGGAGGGGTCTATCTCTTACAAAGGCACCATCACCCATGACAGTCATCTGAGATAACCATTGCCATGTTGAGGCTATACTGTGCCCACTCTGGAGCCAGCTGTGGTGTTCCCTTGATGGCTTTGCCTCCTGGCTATGTGGAAAAGGCCTTGGCCTTTCTGCACCTGAATTCCTCAGCTGTAAGAAGCCTGGAGAGCAGCAGGCCCCTGTAGTCATTAAGTGCTCAATTACAATAATAGCAACAAAACAATCAGTATCTACACATCGATTATGCAGATCACAAACCCATTTTGCATGATTTCCTTTGAGTCACCAGCAGCTCTGGCAAGTTTGACTCCCATTTTACAGATGAAGGAACTGAGGCTCAGAGAGATTAAAAGCCTGGTTCTACACAGGAGTTAAGTCCAGCCTGTGTGTTTTGTTTTGTTGTTTTTTAAAGATCTTATTCATTTATTTGACAGAGACAGTGAGAGAGAGGGAACATAAGCAAGGGTAGTGAGAGAGGAAGAATCAGGCTTCTTGTGGAACCGGGTGCCTTATGTGGGGCTCGACCCCAGGACCCTGGGATCATGATCTGCGCTGAAGGCAGATGCCCAACGACTGAGCCACCCAGGCGCCCCAAGTCCAGCCTTTGTGATTCAACATCTGCAGAGTCCTGAAAGGCCTCAGGTTTTGGGTGTTGTTGGACTTTGCATCAAGCCCTGGTCCTTGACAAAATGATGGGGCCTCATGAAGCCTCAGTTTCCTCATCTGCTAAATGGGGATTGCAGAGTTGCAGTGGATGTCATCATTGTTACCCAGCTGCCTGAGACCCAAGGGCCTGACGGACTTCTCTGCTATTGCTGTTGCTGTCTGGGCTTAGCCGGTCTCTCTACAAAATGCTAGCAGAGACTTTGATGGCTGGGAGCCGGTCAACAAAAGATAAAACACAGCTCCAGTCTATTATCTCAGCTTCAGATATCGACATTGGCAGACTTTTCTGTGCTTTTGGAGGAAAAGCATTGGAACTCCTGCCAAGAGCAAAAACTGATTTGCCCACATGCAGTCCAAACCTCTGATCTGTCCCTGGAGACAAAATAAGGAAACTACCTCTTTGATCCAAAACTATTTTTATCTGCCTCTGAGCAGTGCTTATGGTGTATTATGTGTTTTGCAGGGAAGGGTGCTATCAGCAGTAGAGATAACCATTACCCTGGCCCAGCCCTACAAATGGGTCCCTTTTGTCTTCGCTGGCAGGGCCGGTGGGGCCAGGCTTGGGTCACATGTTGATGGTAGCTGAGAAACGGTGTCGCCATGCCTCAACTGATTGGCACTGACCAGGTGGTGAAGGAGGTAAAGTTGTCTTCAATGCATCTTGTCCCCAGAGGTTCGTGCTGTGGAGTGAGGAGGGCCTGAGTGGATGCCCATGCCTACCCTGTGGGCTCTTCCCTCCTGCCCTCCCATCCCAGCTTTTCATCTCTGTGTTGGGCCACCCCTCTCCCATCAAGATCTGGCTGGACACTGGCTTAAGAGCTTCAGTTCACCCACAGCTTTGGGCAGAAATGACCCTGCATCAGCCCTGCTTGCCACTTTTTCTGGGGAGGACAGATTCAGGCAGAAGGGACACACATTCAGGGGTCACTAGGAGTAGAGGGAGCCACAGGGACGAAGGTGGGGATTTATGGCTGGGGTAAGCTTGCTAGTAAAAGCCCGCAGGTGGAAGGAAATCAGTGCAGCAGTATAAGGTTAGAGATGTTATATAAGCTCTTTGTGTCTCCCCCAGAAGTGGCTGCTTTCCCTGTACTCTGCCTCCAGTGCACAGAGGTAGATACAGCCTGGAACCAAGTATGATGGTTTATTTTGTATCAGCCACAATGTGCTCAGACATTTGGGCACCAGCATTCTGTGTATGTCTGTGAGGGAGTTGACGCTATCATTTGAATCAGTAGTCTAAAGCAAATTGCTTTCCCCAGTGTAGGTGGGCCTCATCCAATCAGCTGAAGACCTGAATACACACACAAAAAATATACCAAAAAAAAAAAAAAAGGGCCTGATTGGTTTGAGCTGGGATATCAGATTTTTTCTGCCTTTGGACTCAAACTTTAACATTGGCTCTTTTACCATTATCATATGATCTCTCTGATATGAGGAATTTGAGAGGCAGGGTGGGGGAGAGTGGGGAGTAGGAAAGGAAAAAATGAAACAAGATGGGATCGGAAGGAGACAAACCATGAGACTCTTAATCTCAGGAAACAAACTCAGGGTTGCTGGGGTTGGGGGGCAGGGAGAGGAGAGCTGGGTTATGGACATTGGGAGGGTATGTGCTATGGGTGAGTGCTGTGAAGTGTGTAAGCCTGATGACTCACAGACCTGTACTCCTGGGGCAAATTATACATTACATTGTATGTTAATAAATATAATTAACAACAACAACAAAAACATTGGCTCTTTCTAGGTCTTGCGCCTGTTGGCATTTGGACCAGAGCTATACCACCAGCTCTTCTCCGTCTCTAGCTTGCTGACCATAGATCATGGGACTTGTCAGCCTCCATAATCACCAATGGACCAATTCCTTAAATAAATCTCTTTATACCTCCCAGCCCCTTCCCCTAACATTCTACTGACTCTTTTTCAGGAGAATACTGACTAATAAACCAAGTGTCAAAATTTGACTTTTTCAAAATGTGCCCCAAAACACATAGTGGAGACATAGTTTTGAAAGCCTAGGTTTGGAGAACCTGGGTGGTTCAGTTGTTAAGTAGGTGCCTTCAGCTCACGTCATGATCCCAGGATCCTAGGATCTAGCCCTCATCAGGCTCCCTGCTCAGCAGGAAGTCTGCTTCTTCCTTTCCCTCTACTGCTCCCACTGCTTATGTTCTGTGTGTGTGTGTGTGTGTGTAATAAAGAAATAAAATCTTAAAAAAAAAAAAGAAGCCTAGGTTTTTAATGATAAAAGCCTGGCTTTTTGAAAGGGGAGGACTCAGCACATACAGTTTAGTAGCATATAGACAGGGTTGGGAAGCTTGCATGGAGATGTAACAGCGGATTTCCCATCCTAAGGAGTTGTGTTTTGGTGGAAGGAAGATGACCAGAGACCTGTGGATGGAACCTAGAGGATGGGGTCCTGAGAAGGGCTGGTGCTCTGCTCCCTCCAATGTCCGAGCTGAGAAGAGAATATTGACAGAATGCACTGGCTGAGTGTAGGGGTCAAGGTCTGAGTGAACATGTGCTTGACCCTTCCTGAGGAGATCAGGGCAGGAACCTGAATTGAATGAATATTTATCCAATTGTTCAAATCAAATTTGCATACTCCACAATTTTTTTTTCTGGGGTCAAGAGAGTTGTGCCTGCAAATGTTGACTTTTTCAGTTCTTATATAAAAATCAATTAACTTATAAAATTCCTCTCAGTTCCTCTCCATGCCTTTATCCTCCATCCTGAGTTATACCAGTAGGACAGTACCACACATGTCTGCCACCCTTTAAAAATGTGTAGTAGTATATTTGTTAGGGTGCCTTTTATCACAAGCAACAGGAAAAGCAGTTTAAAACCAGTTGAAACAATAGAGAGACCTTAGCTAACTCAAATGGAAAGTCCAGATGGGGGCAAATTTCAGGTGAGGTTTGTTCCAGTGGCTTGGCAGTGTCACAAGCCCTATTTCTCTACACCTGGCCTTCTACAATGTCAGATGAACTACTGAGTGTTTCATATCAGGTCCCAAGATGGCAGGCTGTAGCTTCTTGAGCAACTTGATTCTTTTCTCCCATCCAGCCAGAAGGAGTCTTGTAGTCAGAGCCATCATAGTTACTGCCAGGACCAACAGAGGTAGTGCTCTTCTCCAGCCCAGTTACTGGATGCAGGAATGGCCTCAGCCTAGGATTCTAGCTCTATGCTTAGAGTATAAGACCCCTGGGTGGGGGGGTTGGATCAAGGGTGTTGGAAAGGGCAAGGGGATAGAGATTCTGAGGAGACAGCAACACAGATCCTTTATAAAGGGGATCATGCGTTTTTGTGTTTTATTATATTTTACCTTTGCTACCATTTCCCCATAGTTTTCCTGCTAGCTGGTAAGCTATCTTTCATCTGAGCAGAGATTGTTAAATTCTAACCAGCCAAGTAGGGATTGGTAAGTCTGTCTCTTAACCTTTGTTAGGGGCAGGCACCAAATCCTGCATCCCGGGTCACACTCACCCTGACCTTGCTCTGCTCACCTGTGAAGTGAATTGGTGGTCTTTGCTTTTTGTGATCCTTGTGAGGATAGAGCAGAGTGTCTCCCAGTGTGTATCCTGCCTCATGCTGAGGAGGTAGGTGAATGGACAGGCTCTTAGGATGCACTATTAGTTCATATAAATGCCCACTGAGGCTGCTCCCTACAACGTGCTATGGAGGTCTTGGGTATAAGACAGAGAGTAGATCCAAAGGGTAAAAGGGAGGAGGAGGCACAGGTGGCGTGAAGTTATCAGCCAGGACTCTGTGAACTTCAGGTGGAGAAGAGGAGTCCCATGAGGAGAGAGGGCCCCAGAGTAATCTGCTACCCATCTCTGTTATTCTTGAGGAAAACTTGTTGACTCATCACTCAACTGATGTGAAATCCAACTGAATAGGAGTTATTGAAACTGACCATGTTCCTAAGTGGTCACTCTTGGCATGATGTGGCTGTGAGGCCTGATACTGATGGTATCCTGGTTGTTGAAGGAGGGGAGCTCTATAGTGCCCAGTCCGAGGCTGGCCTTACAGTAACCTTCTGGGGGAGCCCTCAGTGCAAACACACATTCAAAGCTACAGGGCCCTTAGGTGCTCAGGGACACCATGGCATGGCAACCTTAGCCTCCCATCACCCCCAAAGATGAATCTGGGGTTGGGGTGGGGAGTTCTGGCTCTGCTCTGTGGTCTTGACCAAGATGTTTAAGTTTACCTCATCTTCATTTGCTCACCTACCTGTCTCAGGATGGCAAGCGCAGCTTCAGGGACTTTGGACTGAGCTCCCACAGGCAAGGAGTGATCTTGTAACAAGACATTAATATGGGACTGTTCCAGAAGTTCTAGTTCAGATCCCCAAATCCTGGGGACAAGAAGATGGTAAGTGTCTCATCCACTTTGAAACTGGAAGCTACCTACACAGCAGAGGGGGGTTCATGTAGTCAGTGGCAAACCCCTCCTGGGCCTTGGTGCTCCTGCTCAGCCTCCCTGCTGGAGGCCCAGCTCAGTCTTAGGCCCCCCGCAGGTGAATTGCTCCTGAACTTAGCTAAAATGGCACTCCCAACCTCTGACCCTAACCAACAGGCCGCTATCTTCTCTGGCTCAGGTGACCATAGCTCCATTCTGCCTGCTGCCTGCTAAGGCCAAAAGTTGGGAGTTATTCTAGCCTCCCCCCTTTCTCTTTCACATCACTTTCAATGAAGTAAAAAATCTAAAAAAAAAAAAAAAAAAAAAAAAAAAAGGAAAAAAAACGATAAGAAAAGAAAGAAAGAAAATCAGAAAATCCATTTAGCTTGATCTTGGAACATGTCCTGACAGTGACCCCTCTTACTGTTTTCACTTCCTCTTCTGGGGCCCAAAGTTCACGTGGATTATTGTGCCCACCTCCACTTGCCCTCTACACCCTCACCCCTCCCCCAGACTGTGTGCTCTTAACACGAGCCAGAATGGAAGTCTTCAGATGCCACTCCTTTGCTCTGGCTTTTCCACTCTCTCCCTGAGGCCCAATGTGGTCTGAACACCCCTTACCTGGTAAACCTCATCACCTACCACTTTCCCCTGCCCTGTCTACATTGGCTTTCTTGTTGTTCTTTATATAAATATGCCAGAGCTTTTGCACTGCCCCATTCCCATGCCCAGAAGGCTTGCCTTCCATGATCCACTCTCTCCCCTTTCCCAAGTCCTTGCTTGAGCATCACTTTCTGCTTGAGGCCCTCCTGCAGCCTTACATTTAAAGTTACATCACACTTTCTACTGCAACATCACTCCCTTCCCTGCGCTCTGGTTGTCCCTCCACTGGCACGAGGAGTGTTCTAACACTGTAACATCTGCTGCTGTTGGGTTTCTTTCTGTCTCCTCCCATTAAAGGACAGCCCCAGGAAGGTGGAGATTATTCTCTGTTTTATTTCCTCTGACCTCAGCACAGTGCCTGGCACATAGTACATGCTCAATAAATATTTGGTGAGGGAATGAGCACTTCTTTGATTTTATTAAGGGATTGGGCTTGAAGGTGCCAGGAGAGGGGATTTTTGGGGGAGATCTTCTAGAGTGCTGGAGGGAAGGGGTACATCCCATCTCCTCAGCAAGCAAGACGGACTTTAGAAAGACCTTTGAGCAGCTGATATATGTCTCTGGGAGAGTACAGTGGCTCTTGACTGAGTTGGGCCCAAACTGACACCAAGTGGGAAGGAGGCCAGCTTGGGGCAGATGGAAGGCAGGGCCACACTGCTCACTGTTTTCCTAAGGAATAGAGGTGCCTGTATAAGATATAGTGGGCCAGCAAGTGTGGGACAAAAGCCTGGGTACAGGAGGGGAGCTAGGTTGTCAGTCAGAGCAGGATCTTTCTGATTAGGGAACTAGAATCAGCTATGCCTGAAGGCAGGTCTCCAAGGACATCAGAGGTTCCCATGGGAATATTATTCTAGCAAGGTGGGACCCTGACAATCACAGTTCCTGTGCACAGAGGACATGTGGGGGATCCTGTCCCTACCCACTGAGCTCCCAAAGTGCGAAGAGGTGCCTTTTATCCAAGCATGTGTCTCCAACTATGATGTAAGATGGGGCACATTAATGGTGGAAAGCAATGCTGTATGGGACTAAAAGAGACAGAAAAACATTTTACTTTATGAGCAAGAGCAGGAGACTCATAGGACCTGGGTAGGATTTCATCCCAGAGATCAGAGTTTGGGGCAGAAGAAACAGGTCTGAGGTTGGATTTAGAGATATAGTGAGAGAAAAGAATAAAGTGGTTGCTTCTATGACTCATGGAGTCAATCTTCTTGGTCTGTTTGCAACTGGGACCAATTCTCTGCATCTCCCTCAAGTGAGATGCTAGAACACCTACTGAGGACACCCTAAGAGACAGCAAGGCTGGGTATGTAGGAAGTTGAAGATCTCAGTGCTGGGGGTTCATTGTGTACTGAGCCCATTGCTGCCAAAGAGGAGCAGAGGAGGGTGCCTCCCCCTTTCTCAAGCAAGTGAGAGATGGCTTTTAGCGGACACAAATTGGAGTCTAACTTTGGTTGGTGTATTAGTCAGCACCATCCAGGTCATGCTGCAATAGCAAATACCCCAAAGCTTATAGGCTTAACCTCATGGTGCTTCTTCTCCATCCATGTTAGTTGCCCACTAGGGCTCGTGGAGATTTCTGCTTGCATGGTCACTGAGTGACCCTCCATCAGTTTCTCTATGCTTTTGCTATTGTTTCAGCTGAGGGAGGAGGGTTCGGAGAATTGTGGCCCTGAAAGTTTTCTCCTGAAAGTGACACAGTCCATGGTTGTTCCTATATCATTGTCCAAAGCAAATTGTGTGACCACACCTTTGAAGAGGGGCAGGAAGTAGGCACAGAGATGGAATTTTACCATGTGCTGGAAGATAGGGACCCAGAAATCCTGGGACCAGCACTAGTGACCACCACTGTTGGGAGGCCCCCTGCCCAGCAGGGGAGGTGGGGCCAGATGGAAATGTGCTCCCTTCCACCAACAGTGGAGTGAAAGTTATGTATCCAACACCAGTGAGGGTTGTCTTGAAAGAGATCCTGGGGTATCCCAGGTGAGCCCCTAAAGCCGAGGTGAGAGCAGGAATTGAGAGCAGCAAACCTAGGAGGACATTGCCCATGTCAGGGATTCCAAGCAGAGACCACCAAGGAGCCTGCAGACTTCCTAAGGGAGTACGTAAGCTTGCCCACCTGGGCTCATTTAGCGACTTTTCCTATCATGTGATTCCCTAGCCCAGCTCCCTAAAGCCTCTCTCTATTATTCTGGAGCTGCCCTAAACTTTAGCCATCAGAAGGCATGCAGGGTGGAATGAGAAGGGGAGAGGTGGATACATACCTTTCACCTCACTGTTGGTGGAAGGCAGCACCTCTCCTGAGCCAGATCCTGTTCCGCGTACAGATCCCTGCCCTCAAGGGCTAATGTCCCAGTTGAGGGGTGAGAGGGACAGATGGCAAACAAATACCAGAGGGTGATTTGGGCATGAGGGAGCAGGGAAAGACTGGGAGGACCATGCAGATAGCAGATGGGAGAAGACTTCAGTGATAAGTGGGATTTGAGCCAAGACCCCCAGGTGAGAGGGCGTGGCAGGGGAGAGCAGGGGGCTGCCTGTCAAGTGAGGGCTACAACCCAGGTGTTCTGAGGACTCTAGGAGCTGCTGCAGCGTGGGGGAGGTGGGATCGGATCCTGGGGTTCCCTTATTGGCTCTCACCCTGTGTGAAGTAGATTTTGAGCAGAGGGTGATAGGACTTGATGTAGATTTTAACAGGTTCATTCAATTTTGGGTCAAGAATATCCCTGAAGTGGGCCAGGGTGAGGCAGGGAAAAGGGGGAAGCTCTGCAATCTGGCAGCAGAGGTCATGGTGGCTTGGACCAGGGTGGGGTGGCAGGGATAGTGAGAGATGGTTACATTCTGGATATAATTTGAGGGTTGAGCCAAGAGGATTTGCGCTGTAGGGGGTTGAGAAAAAGGAAGTGAATGAGAATAAACCCAAAGTTTGTGGCCTTAGTGGATGGAAGGATAGAAGCACCTCTAATTGAATGGGAAGGTTGGGATGGGACAGGTTTCGGGGACAGGTGGTTGAAAATTGTTCTGGCTGCATTAAGCTTGAGATGAACACTAGGCCTGGGAGTCTCCGTCTGTAGTAAGCGGTTGTGTGTCTGAGCCCTTGCTTTTAGTGGAGAGGTCTGTAGTATGATCTGAGGCTACAAGTTCTCACTGTATCACTGTTATTTAAAACCTCAGTGAGGGAAGAATCCACAGGGGAGAGTGCAGACAGGAGGAGGCACATTCCAGACCCAGAGCTCCGGGGAATCTGCACTGACTGGCTGGGAGAAGAGCTGAAAGCAGCAAGGGAGCCTGAGAAGCTGCCTGGAGCCTGGTGGCAGGCAGGACTGGGGCTGATCCAGGTCCAGGAGAAGGAGCATCATTCCTCAGAAGGGAGATTTGAGCCCCTGCAGCTCTGAAGGGCTAGAAAAACCCCTGGTCAGTGCAAGACAGAGACCTCAGGTAGAGCAGGACTCTCCAGGCTTACTTTTCCTTAGCTGCAGTGATGGGGCAGAGTAAGTGAGACTCTGTAGGCCTGGCTTGTTCTGCTGTGTGGCCAGGCCACAGAGATTGGGCTGTCCTTTGAGCTGGGTGAAGAATGCCAGGGGCTGGAGGGCTATAATCAGTGCTGGGAGGAGAGTGGGTGAAGGACTGCCTCTAGGCCAGACATAGCTTACTGCGTCTCCATCAGGGAGGGACTGCTATCTCTGTTTTACAGATGATAGAACTGAGTCTGGGAGGCTATGTGACTTGATGTAGGTCACACTGCCAAGGGCAGGCTTGGGCTCCAAGGCCAGGGATCTTCTCACTGCTGGCCACCAGTCTCCTTAGAAAAGCTTTATGAAAACAAACTGCAAAGCAAGTTGCAGAAGGTTGTCTATGGTCTGAGGCCATTTAGATAAGGTTTAAAATATGCAAAGCAGCGCTTGATGTTGCTTAAGTACATGACTGCATAGACCCGCAGTGTGATGATAAACTCCAATGCAGGAGAGTGGGTGAAGAGAAGGGTTCACTCGAGTTCACCTTGTGGCCTTTTGTATTTCAAGCTGGGTGGTGCAGATGGGCACTGTCAAGCCAGTTTTTGTGCTTCTCCTATGTCTGAACTGGGGCTGAGTAAGTGAAGGGAGGCTGGCTGCGGGCTCTCCCGTGACTCTCAGCGGCCTGGTCAGAGACCAAGACCTCAGGAGGAAAAGGAGCCAAGGGTGTCTGGCTTTCCTGGCTGTGTGTTGGGGAGGGTTGGTGGGAGAGTTGGGCCCCCTCAGAGTTGCCCTTATCATGGATCAGGGGCTGAGCCTTTCACCAGGGGAACAGTCAGCTCTTGTAAACTTTTCATGCCCACTCTGTCCATAGGGCCACTGTCCCCTCCCCACAGAGGCCCTTCCTTCCCTTCTCAGCACAAGAGAGTGATCCAGCAAAACCTTTGTGGGTTCCCCTTCCCTTTGAGATTCCTGGTGCTCTTTTATCCCGCCAAGTGGCCTGGGTGCTCCGTGTGTGCAAACACTGCTACCTTTGTGGCACTGGCTGTGTGCGTGTCTGGCGGGGTTCTGGGGATCTGAGGCTGCATCAGAGCTGGCTCAGAGAGGCTCGCAGGAGTCCACGGCACATTTTTAGTTTTGTGAGGAGGGCATTCTATGGTTGGGAGCTTAAAATGGACTGTGGGGAGATAGCTACATCCCAGAAATCAGTTGGTGCTCCACATCAGGGCCTTTTCTCTTTGACTCTGGAGAGCTGGTTGTTGACATTTACCAGCATTGTTCCATGGAGTGCCCACAGTGAACCTGGTAGAACTTGCCCAGCTGTGTCTTGGGGCTCAGGCCTTAGCGTTCATCTGTCTGCTCCCCCTCTCTCAGCTGCCCCACGGGGTCCAGGCCTGTCTGGCTGCAATGAGTGCTGCACGGGGCTGCTCTCTGCCTTTCTATGCTGCCATGCTCTAAGCACATGTTGGGGGCTGCCTGGGAGAAGGAGCTGGGTCCCTGCCTCTCACACACCAGGGTCTACTCGGGCTGTGCTGGTGCCACTCTGGAAAAGTGACAACCTTTGGAGCCTCAGTTCCTCCCAGATCATACTATGTGAATGCCACTTAGACAGAACTTCCACTGCTGGGAGGAACACGACGCTGTGCCATCCGTGACAAACTCGGGTGGTGGGGCAGATGTGGTGTGACTGGGGACTTGTATAAGCCACTTTGAGACGTTTCCCAGTCCTTCTCTGTTCAACGCCTCTGGTCTGCAAACAACTACGGGAAGTACAGGGGCGCATCTGCTGCCTGACCCCCTTGCTGCTGGAAAGAACCACCTCCAGTGTCATCCTAGAGGTGTGCAGGGGTGGGGGGAAGGTTTGCTCTCCAGGGTCCTAGCAGTGTCACCTAAAGAGCAAGGGCGTGGGCTGGGGATTGTAGGGGCAGTGTAGGTGTTGCTCATGTGTGCCTCTGGGTGTGCAAGGCTCTTCTAGTTGTGTATGGATATGGAATTCCATGCAATGAATTTGTTGCACTCTGGCCCCAGTTGCAAATGGCAGATGGATACTGTGCTCGGGATCGGGTTCAGCAGATCTTAAACACAAAGCTACCACTCTCTTGTACAGTCCTCGCAGTGGCTTGGTGCTGGATACCCAGTGGGGTAGCCCACACTGGCAACTTTGCTGAGTAACTGTCTTCGCACTCCTGTTGTTGTGGGCTGAATTGGAGCCCCTGCTGCATATTTGGAAGTCCTAAACCTAATGTTACTGTATTTGGGGATAGGGTAGGGTGGGACGTTGATCCCATAGGACTAGTGTCCTTATAAGGAGAGGAAGAGACACCAACCTCTCTCTCTTTCTGTATGTGTGCATATGCACGTGCGTGCACAGAGAATAGACCATGTGAGGACCTGGCAAGAAGCAACCATCTGCAAGCCAGGAAGAGGGTCTTACCAGAAAACAACCCTGAGGGCACCTTGATCTCCAAATTCCAAGCCTCCCAAACTGTAAAGAAATAGTCTGTTAAAGCCGCCCAGTCTGGGGTCTTTGCTGAGGCAGCCAAGTAGACAAAGACACCAGAGGTTACTCTCTTACTGAGCAGCCATGGGCTTTATAGATATCACCCACACTCATTATTTATCTCTGCGTGATTTACATGGATTATTTCACTTAGATTGTTCTTGTTTTACAAGTGAGGTGCCTGAAGTACAGTGAGGTGGAGAGACTTCGGGGTCACAGCTGGGAGAGCCAGAAGTTAAGGAAAGGTGGGGGGTCACCTTGTACCCTGTGGTCCTGACACCATACTTCATTTGGGGTCCCCACATGAAGCTCCGTGGGTCTTACCCCAATTGGCCCCCACAGCTCTCAACACTGTAACCTGAAGTGACTTGGCCCACGAATGGGGCAGAGATGCTCCTTTCCTGGCACACTGGAAATTAGGCTCAGGACTAAACCCCAAGAAAGTGGGGACCAGTACCAAGCTTGTGAGAATGGAGCTCCCTCTGCAACACCCTGGCATTTTGATGGACGAAAAACATTTCAAGTTTTCCTGTAAAATGTCTGTTGTGGAAAGATAAGGTAATTCTAGCATATGCAGCAGCAATTTCTTAACTAGTTTGTGCCAGAATGGTTATGCTTATTTTTAGCCTTAGGGCTGGCTACACCATGGCCCTAATCAGCAGCTGGGGTGATGCCAGCCAGGTCAGCACCACTCTGGACCAAAAAGACAGTATGAACGTGGGTCCTCTGCCAGGGGGTGTGACCCTGGGACCCACCCTTATCTGCTTGTCTGGTGTCATGTGCCATGGGAGCCATTGAAAAGCCCTGCAGAGGACATATGGGCCTGGGCTCCCCTGGCCATGAAAGGGATTGGGGGGTTGGAGGGCTGAGCATGACAGTAAATCCTTGCCTGCCCTGTGACTTCAGGAAGCTCCATTCATTCATGCAGTGGGAAGAAGGGGTGACCTGAGCTTGATGTTCTGGGGGCACTGGAGTACTGTCCTGCTTCCAGCTGAGGGACTGTCCCCTGAATGGTCAGAGATGGGACATATGCTCGGGCGGCATCTGCACGTGTTGTCTACGTTGGTATTCTCCTGTAGAGCCCTCTGAGCTCTGCCTGCATGCCCTAGCAAAGTTGGGCTAGTGGAAACGTCCCATTTTTGGCCAGTGAGGGACCCCAACTTCCCAATAAAAGTGCGCCAGGGGCTACCCAGCTGAATAGGGAAGGTCAGATGGGGAGCTTATGCCCAGCCCCTTGTCTGGTCTCCTCTGCAAGTGCCCCCAGGTGTGGCCCCTCCCTCTGCCCTGGACAGACAACACTTGTCCCCACCTCCTTTGGTGCAATCATTAGCCATGTTACACCTTGCTCTCTGCTCCAGACAGGAGCACTGAGGGCTGATGATGACAGGTTGCCTCATCACCTGGACCCAGAGAAGAATGCAGCCCCCGGTGGCCTTCCCTTTTCTAGCCCTGACATTGTGGGTTTTGTAGCTCAAAAGGGCTGTGAGGGCCTGGCCCTAGCTCTGGGCTCAGGTTTCTCTAGCTGCTGGCTTTTCTTGCAGACTCCTCACTCTCTTCCACTTCCAGGCCTGTTCAATTAGAGGGAGTCTCATACCCTCACCCAAAGTATCCTCCCTCCATTTCCAGGGTCAGGAAACCCAGAATCTTCTTTGTTCCTGTGTTGGACAATATTTTGGCATTCTGGCTAGGCCTGGCCCTACCAGCTGCCCAGGAGGCTGTTTATTTGTGTGTTTCCAGCCTGAAATCTTCCTCCCCAGTCACCCTGAGGACCAGAGGGCTCAGGAGGGAAGAGGCATCAGCAGTTTGGGTGGTGGCCCCTCTCTGACAGTGGGCTGTGCTGTCAGAGGGAACTGGGGTTGCATCTCAGCTCAGATGCTGATCTGCTGGGTGGCTGAACCCAGCTGATCTCTGTACATCCATGATCCTTTGTGACAGATGGGTGACAGGGTCATTGTGGAATCTGTAGAGGTACCTCCCTCACAGTATCCTCTGGGCACAGTTCTTGTTTAATGCAGGGTTCCCTGAACAGAATGTGCCTCCATTCAGGCAGACTGCAAAGCCATTGTCAGGCTCAGATGTGCTGGGGAGATGGGCCATGTTTGGCTCTAGGTGGCAATTTCATTCTCTGTCTGGGGTGGGCATGGGGGTTGTTGCTCCATGGTCTCTGGATGACTCAGCTCAGTTTGGAATAGTGGTGAAATCTTCAGGTCCCAGCCTAGACAGGGCCTTCATTAGCACCTCCCCTAGGGCTTGCACAATCCTACTTTATTATTCTTGGAAATCCCTCTCTGAGAAAATGCACAATTCATTCACTCTTGGGGAGCTCTTGGCAGCACTGGGTTATATTTCAGCCCATCCATGCAAGGGTCTGATATTCAAGCTGGAAACTACAGCCCACCCTGAACTTGGTCATGACAAACAGGAGGGGGAATTGGGTTGGAGGTTACAGGGAGCTGTGGCTCCCTGATGGGGAGGGACCACCGTCCTGGTGGGGACAACCACCACTGACGTGGGAGAGATGACACCCCGATTCTGTGCAGTGCTCGGCCCTGCTGCAATCTGTATGTGCAACGTGTAATTGCGTTGTATTGCCAAGAGAGTTGTAGCAGGGATTCATTTACACTGCAGAGTAACTGTAAACATCCCACACCCTTTCTTGTCTGGACTCTCCTATTAGAGAAGATGGTGCATTACTACGCTCTGAGCTCAGCAGAGGAGACACCAACAGCCAGACATCGCTCCATGGTTTTTTTGTCCAGCAAGGGAACTTCTTACTTTTGAGTAGAAATCCATGGAGCAAGCATGAGGAACCGAATGTGTGTGTCCCCTGAAGTTCAATGTCAAAACCCTAAACTCCAGTACGCTGGTACGTGGAGGTGGAGCCTTTGGGAGGTAATTATGTTTAGATGAGGTCAGGAAGGTGGGGACCTGATGGAGTAACATCCTTATAAGAACAGAAACAGAGACCAGAGCTTGCTCTCTGTCCACCATTTGAGGACACAGCAAGAAGGCGGCCATCTGTAAGCCAGGAAGAAGGCTCTTCCCAGAGACTGAATCAGCCAGCACCTTGATCTTGGACTTCCCACTCTCTAGAATGGTGAGGAATAAATATTTAAGCTGCCCAGTCTGTGGTATTTTGTTATAGCAGCCTGAACAAGTAAAAGTTCAACAAAATGCAGTTGGTGTCTGTAAGTAAAACAGACACTGTCCATGGGGACCAGAGACTTGTTGTCCTATAGCTGCCTGAGGTCCCACATACCTCCCCCACCAGCCCCTGCAGACCAACTAAGGGTTCTTTACCTTTTATTAAAGAGCTGTTAAAAATGAGGGACTAGGATTCTTTCTACCTGTTTCTTGCGTGGTGTTAGATATTTTAAAAGTGTTTTCCTTTGATCCTGGAAGCAATAAACTCTCTTGAGGCAGGATTAATATTTCATGCTTTAAGGGAAGGGGGAGCTTATGTGCACCTACTATGTGCCAGCTACTGTCCCAGGTAGTTGGAAAAATAAGCAAAAATCATCACCATTGCAGAGCTGCATCCTGGCAGAGGCACACAATAAACTATTGACATAATATTGTACGTTAGAAGGAGATAGTGCTTGAACAGATTAGATGTAAGTCAGTGGAATTAGGAAGCCTGGAGTGGGTGAGGACAGGAGGTGTGGTGCAATTTATATAAAGTGATCAGAGCAAGCCTCAATGACAAGACAGTGTTGAGCAAAGATTTTCAGGAGGTGAGGGAGTTAGCCATGTAAGTATCTGGGTGAAGTATGTTCCAGACAGAGGGAACAACCATGCTGGAGCCCTGTGATAGGACATGCTGGAGTGCTTGGGGAATTGCTTGAGGAATGGGTGGCTGGTGTGGATGGAGCAAAGCAAACTTGGAGGAAACAGGAGCTGAAGTTAGAGGGGTTACATCAGGGAGAGTATCATAGGTCATTGTGAAGACTTGGGTTTTTACTCTGAAACAAAAGCCATGGGAGGGATGGGGCAGACCTTGATTTTAGGAAGGTCATTATGGCTTTGTGGTTGGAGGCAAGGGTGGCTGGTCAAGTTCTTCAGACCCTACTAAGTAATCCCAGTGATGGGGAAGTGGTGGCTAACACCAGGACGATAGTAGTGGAGGGAAATGGTCAGATTCTCAATGCATTTTGACGAGTGAGCTGCCAAGATTTCCAGATCAGTTGGTAGTGGGTTGTGGTGGAGCAGGTGAGGCACTAATGATCCTAAAGTATTTTATGGAATGATTGGAAAGATGGAGGAGGGTTAGGAAGGTGCAGGTCATCAAGTGGGGACAGAATCATGAGCTCAGTTCTGGCTGGCTGAGTTTGAGATATCCAAGTGGGACTGTCATGTAAATGGCGGCCCCAGATCCTAGAAGTAGAAATATAACCAAAATTTAGATTTTCTAGGTCTGTCTCCTATTTCAGGATGATTTTTTCTCTTCTACTAGTTTTGGGAACTGGACAATAGAAAGGGACTGGTACAGCACATGTCACATTTGCTTTTGTATGTGAAAGCCAGAGTTTCCCCAATCCCAGAAGCTCTTTCCATGAACGTCCTGGGTAGGGCCAACAGCTCCCACCATGGTGCTGTATAGCCCTGTATGCAAAGATCCACTTGGCCTGCTCTGTGTGGGTGCAATTGTTCATGCCACCCTCTCTCCCTTTAGACTGTGAGGCTCCAGAAAATAGCACTGATTGCTCATCTCTGGCTTCTCATGCCCAGCTCTTGAGGGGACCCTATGGCAAATGACTCAGTGAATGACTGATGTCACCTAGAGAAACACAACCATCTGGCCTCCAGCACAGGAAGCAAGGGTTTGAAGTGGCCCTCTTTAAAGGAGAATCAATACTTGCAAAGTCTTTGGATAGTATTTCTGATTGTAGCTGTAGAATTTAGTATGGGCTCTGGAGCCAGACAGCCTCTCAGAGACACCAGCCTTCCCCTGTGAAATCCTGAATCTCTCTTCCACATTTGTTATTCTTTTCGTTTTTCTCTTTTTGCAAATTGCTAAATAATATACTTTATCCATTTTTTCCCTTCTTTTGGGTTGTCTGCCTTTTGCCTTTTGATCTGTAGGAATTCTTTGTATACAATGGCTACTGATCTTTTGTCAAGTTGCAAATATCTGTTTTCAGTAGTGGCTGTCTTTTCATTTTGTTTCTGATATCTTTTGTTCATAGAATTAAAAAAAATTATTATGATCTTTTCCTTTATGGTATGTTCTTTTTATGTCCTTTGACAAATCTCTTTATAATGACATAATAAAAGATACTTCGTAATATATTCTAAAAGCTTTACAAGTTCTACTTTTCATGTTTACATTTTTAGTTCACTTGATTTTTGTATGATAACAGGTATATCCTATAAAGTGAAGTTCCATTTTTATATTTTCTCATATGGATAACCCTCTCTTTGCATCATTTGTGAAAAAATCTATTCACACTTATTTTTTGTTATTAACATACAGTGTATTATTTATTTCAGGGTTACAGGTCTGTGATTCATCAGTTTTACACAATTCACAGTGTTCGCCATAGCACATACCCTCCCCAATGTCCATTACCCAGCCACTCCATCCCTCCCACTGCCCTACCCTCACTCCAGCCTCCCTCGGTTTGTTTCCTGAGATTAAGAGTCTCTTATGGTTTGTCTCCCTCTCTAGTTTCATCTTGTTCCATTTTTTCCCCTCTCTTCCCCTATGATCCTCTGCCTTGTTTCTCAAATACCACATATCAGTGAGATCATACGATAATTGTCTTTCTCTGATTGACTTATTTCGCTTAGCATAATACCCTCTAGTTCCATCAATGTCATTGCAAATGGCAAGATTTCATCTTTGATGGCTACATAATATTCCATTGTACATATATACCACACCTTCTTTATCCAATCATCTGCTGATGAACATCTAGGCTCTTTCCATAGTTTGGCTATTGTGGGCATTGCCGCTATAAACATTGGGGTGCACATGCCCTTTGTATCACTACATTTGTATGTTTGGGGTAAATGCCCAGTAGTGAAATTGCTGGGTCTTAGAGTTGCTCTATTTTGAACTTTTTGAGGAACCTCCATACTGTTTTCCAGAGTGGCTATACCAGCTTGCATTCCCACCAACAATATAGGAGGGTTCCCCTTTCTCCGCATCCTTGCCAACCTCCATCATTTCCTGACATGTTAATTTTAGCCATTCTGACTGGTGTGAGATGGTATCTCATTGTGGTTTTGATATGTATTTCCCTGAGGCCGAGTGATGTAGAGCACATTTTCATGTGTCTGTTGGCCATTTGGATGTCTTCTTTGCAGATATGTCTGTTCATATCTTCTGTTCATTTTTTGATTGTATTAGTTGTTCATTGAGAATTGAGTTTGATAAGTTCTTTATAGATTTGGATTCTAGTCCTTTATCTTGTATGTCCTTTGCAATTTTCTCCCATTCTGTCAGTTGTCTTTTGGTTTTGTTAACTGTTTCCTTTGCTGTGCAAAAGCTTTTGATCTTGATGAAGTCCCAATAGTTCCTTTTGTTCTTGCTTCCCTTGCCTTTGGCGATGTTCCCAGGAAGAAGTTGCCATAGCTGAGGTTGAAGAGGTTGCTACCTGTATTCTCCTCAAGGATTTTGATGGATTCCTATCTCACAGTGACGTCTTTCACCCACTTTGAGTCTATTTTTGAGTGTGGTATAAGGAAACGGTCAGGTTCATTCTTCTGCACGTGGCTGTCCAATTTTCCCAACACCATTTGTTGAAGAGGTTGTCTTTTTTCCATTGGACATTTTTTCCTGCTTTGTTGAGGATTAGTTGACCATAGAGTTGAGGTTCTATTTCTGGGCTCTCTATTCTGTTCCATTGATCTATGTGTTTGTTTTTGTGACAGTACCATACTGTTTTGGTGATTATAGCTTTGTAATAGAATTTAAAGTGTAGAATTGTGATGCCACCAGCTTTGTTTTTCTTTTTCAACATTCCTCTGGCTATTTGGTGTCTTTTCTGGTTCCATACAAATTTTAAGATTATTTGTTCCATTGCTGTGAAAAAAGTTGATGGTATTTTGATAGGGACTGCATTGAATGTGTAGATTGCTCTGGGTAACATAGACATTTTAACAATATTTGTTCTTCTAATCCATGAGCATTGAAGGTTTTTCCATTTCTTTGTGTCTTCTTCAATTTCTTTCATAAGTGTTCTATAGTTTTATGAGTACAGATTCTTTGCCTGTTTGGTTAGATTTATTGCTAGGTATCTTCTGGTTTTGGGTGCAATTGTAAATGGGATCAATTCCTTAATTTCTCTTTCTTCTGTCTTGTCATTGGTGTACAGAAATGCAACTGATTTCTGTACATTGATTTTATATTCCATCACTTTATTAAATTCATGTATGAGTTTTAGAAGTTTTGGGGTAGAGTCTTTTGGGTTTTCCACGTAAAGTATCATATCATCTGGAAAGAGTGAGAGTTTGACTTCTTTGCTGATTTGTATGCTTTTTATTTCTTTTTGTTTTCTGATTGTTGAGGTTAGGACTTCTAGTACAATGTTGAATAACGGTGGTGATAGTGGACATCCCTGCCAAGCTCCTGACCTTAGGGGAAAAGCTCTCAGTTTTTCCCCATTGAGAATGATATTCATTGTGGGTTTTTGGCTTTTATGATATTGAAGTATGTAGCCTCTGTCCTTATGTTGTGAAGAGTTTTAATCAAGAAAGGATGCTCTACTTTGTCAAATGCATTTTCTACATCTACTGAGAGTATCATATGGTTCTTGTTCTTTCTTTTATTAATGTATTGTATCACACTGATTGATTTGTGAATGTTGAACCAACCTTGTAGCCCAGGAATAAAACCCACTTGGTCATGGTAAATAATCCTTTAAATGTACTGTTGGATCCTATTGGCTAGTATTTTGGTGAGAACTTTTGCATCCATGTTCATCAAGGAAATTGGTCAGTAATTCTCCTTTTTGATGCGATCTTTGTCTGGTTTTGGGATCAAGGCAATAGTGGCTATTCCCACTTATTTTAATGCCAACTGTCTCATATATTGCCTTATGTAGACATGAATCTGTTTCTGGGCTCTCTTAATTTGCTCCATTTTGCTATTTGATGGTCCCAAGGTTAATACCATACTGCTTGAATGCCTAGTTTTATTACAACTCCTGATGTTTGATAGAGCAAACATTTCTATCTGTGTCTTTTTATTAAAAAATCCCTGGTGGTGGGTATTAAGGAGGGCATGTATTGCTGGAACATTGGGTGTGGTGCATAAACAATCAATCTTGGAACACTGAAAATATTTTTTAAAAATTTGAGTATTTTTTTGGCACAAATATTTGGCCAGATATATTTTGGAGTCACTTTGTCAAATGCCATGAAATACGTGTTGGATCTTAATTGGACTTATGTTGAAATCCTAGCATAATCTGGGGAGAATTTATATCTTTATTGTATTGAATCTTTAAATCTGAGAACATGGGAAGACTCTTTTTTACATTTACTTATTTATTTCGATTTTTTCAGTGGTGTCTTAGAACTTTCTTTGTAAAGATAGGGCTACAAATGTGTAGATCATGTATCTCAGTCTATGTAATGATGCCCCTGGAGTTGTGCAATGTTTAAACTTCCCTGCTACTCAGGACAAAGATGTGTATAGGTATTGCATAACTATTTTTTGACTTGTTTCTAAGGATTTTATAGCTTTTGTTGCTACTGGAAGTATATCTTTCAAAAATTTACCTTCTTAAATTTAACATTGCTGATGTGTGTGTGTGTGTGTGCATGTACAGACACACATATCTTGTATTCAGTGGACTTGCTGAACTCTATTAGTTCTCTTAGAACTAATAGAGTAGGTTTTCTTTAGATTTTTTCTTTGTAGACAACCATAATATCTGCAGATAATGAAATATTTGTTTCATCTTTTCTAATCCTTAAATTTTTTTAACTGTAATGAGTAAATCAACTTCAATACTGTATTTAAAAATTCAGAAAACTGTATGTTGGGACATTATGGAACTATGAATATAAACTAGATATTATTTGATAATATGGAATTATTGTTAATGTTTTAAGGTATGGCAAATGTATTGTGGTTATGTAGACACACGATTTTATTCTTTAAAATATTTTTGGGGGCACCTGGATGGCTCAACATCTGACTTTGGCTCAGGTCATGATCTCAGGGTCCTGGAATTGAGCCCCACATTGGGCTCTGCACTCCTCAGGGAGTCTACCCATCCCCTCTGCCCACCTCTGCCCACCTCTGAGTCTGCCCACCTCTGCCCACCCCCACCTCTACTCATATTCTCTCTCTCGCTTAAATAAATAAAATCTTAAAAAT
The DNA here is from genome assembly GCF_030435805.1 of Mustela lutreola. NCBI lineage: Eukaryota > Metazoa > Chordata > Mammalia > Carnivora > Mustelidae > Mustela > Mustela lutreola. The sequence continues at coordinate 97,125,637 of NC_081292.1, forward strand.
AATTTTTTACATTGTTTAACTATAGTTGGCACACAATGTTACATTAGTTTCAAGTGTACAATATAGTGATTCAACTTTTCTATATGTTGTGCTGTGCTCAGTGCAAGTAAATATTATCTGTCACCATACAACACTATTATAATACCACTGACTATACTCCCTACACTATGCCTTTTATTCCCATAACTTATCCATCTCATAACTAGGAGTCCTTACACAAGCCTTACAAAAAAGTTTTACTTTACTTTTAACTGATTTTAAAAAAGTTTGTAGTGAAATTATCATTCCTCTTTTCAATCTTTTAATGTGGTGAATTACACTGATATGTTTTCTAGTATTAAATCTTGCTTTTCTGGTGGCATCTTGGTCATGATTATATTGTTGTTTTTATTCATTTCTGGCTTTGGTTCACTAATTTATTCATGACATTAATATTTATGTTCATGAGCATAACTGACCTACAGTTTTTCCTATCGTGTTATCCTTGTCTGGTTTTGAGATCACAGTTATACTATGGTCATCAAAGGAGCTATAGAACATTCTCCCCATCCATTTAAATAGTTCGTGTATTATTGGGATTATCTGTTCTCTGACTGCTATTTAGAATTCATCCTAAAATCATCTGGCACCTGGGCTTGATGTCTCTCTGTCTCTGTATTTCTCTCTCTTTCTGTAGATTTTAAACCACTGATAACTTTGATGGAGATGAGTCTATTCAGTCTCTCCATTTCTTCTTGAATCAGTTTTTTAATAAGTATTTGTTAGGAACTTGTCTAAATTATTGTTAATGAGATTTTAAATAATTCTCTGTCTTTTAAAATTTTTATTCTCATTTTTCACCAATTTCTGCTCTTTGTCATTACTTTCCTTGGGTTACACTTGTTTTTCTCACTATCAAGTTGATGCTTTGTTTTTTAATATTCAGGTCTTCCTTCTGATGTGATATAAGCACCAAAGACTCTAGTTTCTGTTTGTGTACCACCAGGAGTTTTGGTACCTAGTACTTTTATTATTGTTTATTTTTCAGGATCTTCTAATTAACATTTTGATTTCTTTTGTTAGCTTGTGAGTTATTCATAGATACATTTCTACACCTTCAAAGTTGTGGTTTTGTTTGTTATTGACTTCTAACTTGATCACATAATACAGGATCTTTGAAATATGTTGAACTTGCATTAGGCCCAATACATGATCAATTTCTTGTTAATATTCCTGTGTTGTTGAGAATTATGTACATTCTTTGATTGTTGTACCTTATCATTGTCTAATCAGTTAATCTTGTTAATTGTTGTTTGAATTTTCTATATCCTTACAATTTTTTGAGATGCTTCATCTGCTAATTCCTGAGAGGTGACTTAAAAACCTTTCAAGATAGTTGTAGATTCCTTTCCTTGTAATTAGGTCAGTTTTTGCTTTATAAATATGAAGCTGTGTTTTTAGGTATATAATCTAGAATGTTTACATCATTTGGCTGAATTGTTTCTTTTTTCCATTATATAATGCAGTCTCTATTTTTCTTAATAATGTTATTCTTTTGGTTAATATTTCCCCAGTATATGTTCTTTAACATTCTTAACTTTTAGTTTTTCTGTATCCTTGGGTTGCAGGTGTGACTCCTATAAACAATCTATTTCTAGATTATTCTTTTAATCCAACCCAACAATCCATGTTTTTATTTGTAACCAGGAAAATTAATCAATGCATATTTAGTGTGATTACTGATATATTTCAATTTTTTTCTAGCACTTTACTGCACCTTATTTTGTGCCCTCTATTTGTTTTGCTTTTTCTATCACTTTCTCCTTTTTTTTTTAAAGATTTTATTTTTTATTAGAGAGAGAGCAAGAAAGCACAAGAGAGAGGAGAAAGAGAGAGAGAGAAAGAGAGAGAGAGAGAGAATGAGCATGAGAGCCCAAGCAGTGGAGAGGGGCAGAGGACTCCGTATTGAACAAGGAGCCCACCACAGGCTCGATCCCCAGACCCTGACATCATGACCTAAGCTGAAAGCAGATGCTTTACTGACTGAGCCATTTTCTTTCTTTTCTTTAATTGGCATGATTGAGTTTTCTTATTCCTCTTTTTAATCCTCTGTTTGTTTGAAAGTTAAGTGATCATGTAAACTTTTAAACCCTTTTTTAACACATAAACTGCCCTCTTCCATTTTTATTGACATAAAATGATACATAACACTATATATATTTAAGGTATACAACATAATGATTTGACTTACATATATTGTGAAATGATCACCACATTGTTTAGTTATTGTCCATCACCTCATATAGATACCAAAAAAAAAAAAAAAAGTTTTTTTCTTGTGATGACAACTCCTAGTATCTACTCTTTAAACAACTTTCAAATATATCATACAGCCATATGATATAGGCTGTAGGTTGTACAACTATGTACAACTACATAGGTTGTAGTTGTCATATTGTATGTTTCATCCCTCATACTTACTCATCTTATAATTGGAAGTTTGTACATTTTGAACACTTTAATCCAATTCTCACTCCCACCATCCCTGTCTGATCTCTCTTTTTTTAATGAGTTGTTTGTTTGTTGTTTTTAGATTCCACAGTATAAGTGAGATCATACAGTGTTTGTCTTTCGCTGTCTGACTTATTTCACTTAGCATGCTCTTGAGGTCTATCCATACTATTGCAAATGACAGGATTTCCTTCTTTTTGAGGCCAAATAATATTCCATTGTATTTAACTACACTACAACTTCTTTATCCCTTGTCAGTGGACACTTAAGGCTGTTTCCATGTCTTGGTTATTGCAAATAATGCTGCCATGAGCATGGGGTGCTGATATCTCTTTGACATAGTGTTTTTGTTTCCTTCAGATATGTTCCCAGAAGTGAAATTGTGGGTTATATGGTGGTTCTACTTTTAATTTTTTGAGGATCCTCCATAATGTTTTCTACATGGCTGCACCAGTTAGTTTACATTCCCACCAGTAGTGCACAGGGTCCTCTTTTCTCCATGTCCTTGCCAACACTTGTTGCTTCTTGCTTTTTTTGATAATAGAAATTCAGACAGGTGTGAAGTGATATGACTTGAATTTTCTTGATGATGAGTGATGATGAGCATTTTTTTCATGTGTCTGTTGGCCATTTATATAACTTCTTTGGAAAAATATCTATCTGGGTCATTTGCCCATTTTAAACATTGGATAATTTTTTTTTCTTGCTATTGAGTTGTATGAGTTCTTCTTCTTCTTCTTTTTAAAGATTTTATTTATTCATTTGACAGACAGAGATCACAAGTAGGCAGAGAGGCAGGCAGAGAGAGAGAGGGGGAAGCTGGCTCCCTGCTGAGCAGAGAGCCTGATGCAGGGCTTGATCCCAGGACCCCAGGATCATGAACTGAGCTAGAGGCAAAGGCTTTAACCCACTGAGCCACCCAGGCTCCCCATGTATAAATTCTTTATAGATGTATATTAATCCCTTATCAGAGCTATGGTTTACAAATATATTCCCCATTCTCTAGGTTGTCTTTTCATTTTGTTGGTGGTTTCTTTTGCTGTGTAGAAGCTTCTCAATTTTGTATAGTCCCACTTATGATTTGGATATGATATCACGTCCAAAAGATCATTGCCAAAACTCACATCAGGGAATTTTTTGCTGTTTTCTACTAGGAGTTTTTTTGGTTTCTGGTCTTACATTTAAGAACACTCAATGGGGGAAAGGCAGTCTCTTCAGTAAATGGTGCTGGGAAAACTGGATATTTACATGTAAAAGAATGAAACTAGACTCCTTTTTTATAGTACAAATATCAACTTGAATTGGATTAAACACATAAACTTTAACATGTCAACTTAACTAGTCTAAAAGTGATCAGCCTTGAACCCTGTCCCCAGATACTTGAGGGCCCTAAAAGTGCTTTATCTCTGGTCATCCCCCATTAGTTTACCTTATTACCTATTGCTTGTTAACTCTCATTCTTGTAAGTTTTCTGGTAGTAGACCCTTTGTCTCTGGTTCTCTGCTCTATTCACAGTGCCCTGAGCAGTTCCTGGCACACAGTAGGAGCTCAATAGATGCTGAATAGTTGGACTTTGTTGTTACCCAAACTTTAAGTGAATTTAGGCTATATTTCCTGCATAATCATCATTGCTAATATTGTTTCATATCTTTATTGAGTGGCTGCCACATTTCCTCTTCATTAAGCAAGACATATTTCAATGAGAAAAAAAATGTACTCCCTTCCAAACTATGGTATGCCTTATGCTTGATGAATCATGTTGCTAGGTTCCAAAGATACTGCATCTTCCAGTAGTGGTTTCTTCACCTCACAAAGCACCTGCTGCTCAGGGCTCTTCAAGAATTCTACAGGCAAGGAATCTTTGCGATAGTGTGTGCTGCCCCTGGTTTGTCTGTCTGCCAGAGATAAAGAATCTTTAACATATGTGCCAGGGATTTTAAGACAGGGCTCTCCAGTCCTCCCCCTCTTTCCCATATCATTTCCCTTCTCACTATTGGATCATTCTCATGAACATACGAATATGCTGTCATTTCTCCCTTCAGGGAAGCAACCCTTTCTGACACTGCTTCCTCCTCCAGATACTGCCAGAGATGGTGCATGCTTTGAGCTGGAGTTGGCAGGGTTACAGATAGATTGGCTGCATCAGAGAGAATGGTGTTGAGGCTGACACTGTGTGTTTGGTTTTCTCTCTTTGCAGAGGTCTGCAGGCATCCCATATAAAGTTTGCATCCCAGAAATGGAGGCAGAAGTGGGAAGGATCATAGCTGGGGAAGGGCTCAGGTTCCTTGGGCCATTGGTCATCCTTGGGGAGCCTGGAGCATGTCCTCACCTGGTCTCCAGACAAGATCTACTTTCCCTGCTATTTTCAGACCTCTGGGGTTTTATAGGAGTATGGGTTCACCTCACAGGCATAGCAGTACTTTTTGGGCCTTGGGGAAAGTAAGGAGTGTAACCCAGAGAGACTTTATGAGATGCTCCTTAGACTGGGAGAAGCCCTGCCATTGAAAAACATCAAAGTCTAGGTGATCTAAGATGGGCAGAGTAGTAGGAGGAGTGGGATGGGTTCAGTGAGAGGGATGTTAGTCCCCAGTGGCAGGTATAAAAGACCCTTCAAACAGGCTATGGACAGTTGTTGTCCTATTGTCAACAGTGCTTCAGGGTAGGCCTGTCAGGTTGGCACCAAGGCTCCAGGCATCTCCAGAGTGCCAGGGTGTCACCTTGGTTTCCAGCTGGTAGGCCCTCTCTGGATGTGATCAGACTCAAGAAACTCTGGCCTTCCCATCTCAATTGGGGGTTTCACACAGTAGGACAGCTTCCCCAGGTCCCACTTGAACCCCACTCTAGGGCCCACTGAATTAGCCCCTGACCTCACCATGTGTGCCCCATGAGCAGTGCCAACCTGAATCCCACCTCCTCCCTATGCCCAAGGAGGCATTTCCTCAGCCAAATCAGGAGAACAAATAAGGCCATGTGTGGTAAATGTATGGTGCAGAGCCCAGTATACTCTAAACAGTTTCTAAGGATCTTTGTCTCCTGTCACCAGCTTTGCTTGTCATCCTAGCTGAGGTGGGCTTCTAGGCCTCCATGTAATCATATGCTAAAGAGAGTAAAAAATCTCCATTATCCTAGCCTCCCAGGACTACTGAGGGAAGCAAGTTAAGGTAAGGAACTGAAAAATGCTTAATCTGGGTCTGATCCCTGGCTTGACCCCCACTCACCAGGCTGAGTGGGATTTGTCTACTGTGTTCTGAGGCTGCATTTGGCTGCTAAGAGCCCCACATATGTCACCACCCTTGAGGACCCTTGACCCATCTCTCCCAGTAAGACTAGGTACCTCCTCCCAACTCCACTGCAGAGCTCACCACTCTCTGCTTTGCCTCCTGATCTCTCCTCCTGAGCAAGATAGGGGTCTAATTCAGATCCAGGTCCTTGGATACAGCATAGGTCTGACAAGAGACCCATGATGGCTTTTTAAGCAAGTGGGTGTTTGAATGGGTAAGCAAGCTAACAGATGAGCAGTGAGTGATTGCCAGCTCAGGAAAGAAAGAAAAAGTTCTGGCTTCTAGCTGGTAGGCCCTCTCTGGGTGTGATGATGCCCTGGTGATTCCAAGTTTCCAGCCAGCCTGGTGTTTAGCCCATGGCAACTCCAAAACTGCCCTTGAGTGTCAGGTGGGCTTCTGGGCTCACACTCAAGTTTCTGTCCTACAATGGGCCTCTCATGGCTCTCACCTGTCCTTCGTACTCTCTTTGCAAGTAGCAACCTTTTACATAGACTGAAAGTTGACTGTTGAAGATAAAAAGGTCTCCATATCATTATCAGAGCTGTTTCTGGTACCATCTCTAATTCCCCACCACCCATTCATTCTGCATCCAGCTCATTTGTCTTTCTCCCCTCTCATTTCCACCAGACCTGGTCTTGAGCCACATGTTGTCAGACCCAGGATGCCTATTCTCTGAGTAACATCACCACAAGTGCTTGCCTTCCAGGAAGCCCTCCCCTTCTTGAAATCCCATTTTTCTTGCCTTTACTTTTCTGCCTTCTCAAATGCACTCACTTTCCTGAGCTCTGCCCTGAGCTTGCCCAGGACCATGGCTTGGGCACCACTACACATGTGTATTTGTAGGCTAAGTCTCCCATAGATCACAGCTCAGGGTTCCTCCTGATCCCTTCCCTACTCAAACTGGACCTGCTTCCCTTCCCCAAACTCAACCAGTAATTTTTCTCTTGTAGTCTTCTCTTTTGGTCTTTGTTCTGTAGCTGGCACTTCTGTGAACCCAGGAGATCAATCCTGAGTCTTAGATCTTGGGACCTGGATGGCTCAGTTGGTTAAGCATTTAACTGTTGATTTTGGCTCAGGTCATGATCTTAGGGTTGTGACACTGAGTCCTCACTGGGCTCTGTGCTGGGCATGGAGTCTGCTTGAGATTCTCTCCTTCCCTCTCCCTCTGCTCCTCCCCCTCCCTCTCTCTCAAAAAAAGAAAGAAAGAAAGAAAGAAAGAAAGATCATCTTGATTATTCTCGCTCTCTCACACACTACACCTGACCCATGAACAAGTTCCACTGTCTCTACCCCACACCTCCCCACTTACTATCTGCATTCTCCATGAGGTGTAAACTCCATCTGTCAAGTAAATGACTGAGTCTCATTGCATTTACTGAGGAACTCCATGAAGTAAGAAGAGTAGGGGTTATTTTCCTCATTTTGGAAATGGGAGTGCAGAGGGACCTGGGATCAGACCTGCCCCAGGCCAGATCCCTTCTGTTCCTTCTGTGCATCTCCCCCACCTCCCAGTCATGACTTAAGCATGGGGATTGAGAGCACAGCACACAGGTTTAATCCAAGTTTGAGTTCATTCAGCCCCCACCTTCTCCCACATTCTTAAGGCCTGTGAGGCTTTAACTCTTTGTGCCTCAGTTTCTCTTACTATATTTCAAGAAGAATTATGCTACTCTGCTGCAGAGCTGTTGTGAGGATTAGGAGAACAGATCCATGCTATACACTCGGCACTGTGCCAGCACAGGTAGTGCTCAGGGTAGGCTGAATGTAACAATGCTGTTATCACTGAAAAATTCAGTACCAATTCTCATTAGAGCTGTCTACACACACTGGCTTTCTTCACTTCCTTGCCCTTTTCAGTGCACTCCCACTGGTCCTCCCACCCCTGTACTAGGAGCTGCTCTACAGGGTCATCAGGAACATCTACAACTCTATGTCCTGCACATGTGTCCTTGTGTCATATTGGATTTCACAGTGCATCTGGCTCCCTCCCTACTGAGACAGTCCCTCCTCTTGGCAGCTGGGATACTCCCAGTTTTCCTCCAGTTCTCAAATTTCTCATTCTCTTGCTCTTTTTCTGGCTCTCCCTCCGCCACTGGACCCTAAGGTTTGGCACCTGTCTCCAGGGTGCTCAGTCTTCTTTGCTTATGGTTGCCTCTTCTATGAGACCTTGCCCACCTGCATACCCTCCCAGGCCAGCCACTCACCAGTGATGCCCCCTCTCCTGTCAACCTTTAACTCCTGGCCAGCCTGCTGCCTTAAGTTCTCAGTACCTACAGCTGTTTGACACATGGAATATCTAGGGCACTGGCCCTGAATATGTTTAAACTGAGCTGTGCTTTTCCCTGAACCCAACTCACCTTTGTCTTCCCACGAGGGCAGGATCTCTACCCCAAACCCAGCGAATCCTGCTTAGCCTATTCCCTCTCCCACTCTTCATCACCTCCCATGACTTGCGTCATGTTTCTTGGGTCCATCTCCTTTTCTCATCTCTGCATGTATCACTATAGTCCAAACATGTAATTTCTCACCTGGATGGATTGCTTTGCCTCTCTAATCCATTCTCTGTAAAGCAGCTTATGTGATCCTTTAAAAACTCAAATCGGATCACATCACACTGCTATTAAAAACTCTTCAATCTTTGCCTGGGCCTCTGCTGATAAAAATCCCAGGTCCCTGGCACCCTTCACTTTCCTGAGCTCAGTCAGCTCATGGGCTGTTTCTGCTCCTTGGAAGTCCCAAGCTATCCTCTGCCCTGGTCTGGCTAGCTCACCTTGGTGTTGCCTTCCTATCACTTCCTCAATGACACCTTGCTGTGCCCTCAGACTGGGTCAGGACTTGCCACTGTAGGGGCTCAGAGAAGCCCTCTGAAACAACGTTCCGTGACCACCTTAAAGAGCTGTTCACATGTATGCAGCTGTGATTTTGTTATTCATCAGAAGTGAACCCATCTGGGCTCCCAATTTTAAGCTTCTTGGAAGTACTGGTGCTTCCCAGTTCCCCCCTCCCGGGATACCCAACCTCCCACTTGAAACCTGCATGGGATGTTCAGCAGGCACCTCAGTAGGGAATGTGCCTGAAAATCAAATTCCTGATCTTACCACGGACAGATCCGCTCCTCCTGCAGCCCTGCCTGGAGCAGAGCTCCCAGAGTGGGAGGTCGAAGTTGCAGGTCCACCCTTAACAGCTCTCTTGCTTGCACCTGGTGGCTGTAGCAGAAAATACCTCCCAAATCCCCATGGCATCCTGAGCATATTTGACACCCAGGGATGATCTTTTTCAACATCCCTCTATGGACTGAATATTTGTGTCCCCTCCAAATCCCTGTGTGATGGTAGTTGTGGATAGGGCTGTTGAGAGGTGATTGGATCATGAGGGTGGAGCCCCCCCATGATAGAATTAGTACCATTTTGAAAGAGGAAGGAACACAAATCTCTCTTTAAAAAAGGCCGTGTGATGACATAACCGGAAGAGAGGTTTCAGCAAGAACCCCACCACGCTGCACACTGATTTTGAACTTTCAGCCTCCAGAATCATGAGAAATAAACGTTCAACGTTGAAGCTGCCAGTTTGGAGTATTTTATTATGGCAGCCTGATACTCCTCTTCTATGTGACAAAATTATTTTCAGTAGTAACTAAATAAGGATTGGATCCAGAAAAGATATGCAGAGCACGTTTTCTCAAATTGAGCTTTGTGTATACAATTGTGCCAATAAAAAATAAGTGAATTTTAATAAAACAGAAGTGGCCACAAGAACTATAAGTGGAGCACAAGGGGCAGCCACTAAAAGATATCACTGATATGTCATATTACTTACTTGATTAATTCTTTAGTTTTAAAACAATCACTTAACACTTATAAAAGGCTAAATTTCAAGGGTATTTGTTACAATCAGTACAGCTTATGTAGGAGCTGAAATATGTACTCCTCAAACAACAGTGTTACACCTTCCAGTTTGTACTGTTTCACCATTTCAAATTTTAAACAAACATCTCAAGTGGTCACATAGAATGACAGAGTTGAAGTAACTCACATTCTGCTTCCTTGTCTCCATAATTGTTGTGCTATAACTATTTATTTCAAATTTACCGCTTGAGTGCAGGGCCTAGAGACAGAACCTGGTGAACTGATGTAGGACCTGGTGCCTGATGGGGGTCACCTGTGTAACTGAGAGTTGTTTGGATTAATGTCCAGGTAGAACACAATGAAGTTTACAAATGTATTAGTAAAACTCAATAGTAACTGCAGAAATTGTTTAGCAATTAGGTAAACAAGGTGTTTTTTGTTTTGTTTTTGAGGGGCGGTATTTTATCAAAGGTTCTATTTACCATTGGCTGTTGGTGGAGGTTACATTCTCTCTAGATAATGCACCCCTTACCACCTTCATTTGGGGCAGACTGCTTCCACACCCTACCTTAGCACCCACCTGCAGGATCAGACCCTTCTCACCATCTTCCCTGCCACCCCAGTGGTCCCAGCCATGCTCTCTCACCTGGTTTCCTGTCACTGTCACTGTTTACGGGCTGAATTGTGTCACCATCAGACTCCACCTGCAAAATTCATATGCGGAAGCCCTGACCCCCAGTACCTCAGGATGTGACTGTGTTTGAAGACAGAACTGGTAGAGAGGTAATTAAGGTAAAATGAGGTCATTGTGGTGGGTACTAATCTAATATGACTGGTGCCCTTATAAGAAGAGATTAGGACACAGACACAAGCAGAGGGAAAGGCTGCATGAAGAGACAGGGGATCACCTGCTGGCTATGCTGTTTGTTATGGTGCTCCAAGCTGACTGCTAACAAAAAGATTCACATGTTTTTGCCCTTGCCCTGACTCTAGCCTTTCCTCATCATAGTAGCCCAGTGATTCTTCACATCAGACATCCTCCAAAGGTCCCTATCACTCTCACAGTAGGAGCCACCAGGCATGTTGGAAGTATTTCCAACCTCATCTCTCCTCCCCTCCTCTGCAGGACCCAGGCCTCCTGCTGCTTCCCCTCAAACACCCCAGACCTTGGGGTCTTTGTCTTTCTAGTGGTTACTCTGCAGGAGTGCTTCTGCCTCAGGGCTCACACTGCCAGGTCCACCATGGAATTCCTTATTATAAAGTCACCTCCTAGCACCCTCCCCCGCCCCACACCGGGTGGCTCAGTTAAGTGGTTAAGCATCTGACCCTTGATTTCTGCTGGGGTTATGATCATAGGGCTGTGAGATCTAGTCCCACATTGGGCTCCATGCTGGGTGTGGAACCTGCTTCGGATTCTCTTTCTCCCTCTATCCCCCCCTAATAACACCTCTAATAAATAAATAAATAGCCTCCCGTTCTGCGAAGCCTGGCAAAACTTCACCTCACCTCAGCACTCTCCATCTCCTCTGCCTGCTTTATCTTTCTTACCTAGGGCACAACCCCACATTCTAGTGTGCTAGATCTATCTCTGCTGCCTCTCTTGGTAGAGGGAAGGCTCTATGCCCTGAATCTCAGTTCCTGGGACAGTGCTTGTCACAGAGTAGGTGACCAACTATTCAAAGAAAGAATAAGTGTATGAATGACTGTCAGACCCTCTGCAGCCCTGTCTACCAGGGCAGGAAGCAGGCCTGGCTTATTAGCAGCTCCATTCCCAGGGCCTGGGCTAACATCTGGCACATGAAATTCTGAACTCAAATGTGACAATTCCATTGGATTTCACCACACTCTCTGAGCAGATTTACAAATAACAGCTAAGAATGCAAAATTTGTTCCCCAAGACCTGGCTCTTTCAACTGGGAAGTGAAATGGAATTTCAGAGATGGGGTGGGTGGATGTAAGAGGCTCAAAGTGCTTCAGTAGGGATGGAGGGCAGAGAAAGTCTTTGGAAGTTAATTCACCCATGAAGCCTCTAGTTATACCTTAGAAGGGTTTGGGGTGGAATCAGGCTTTCGCTGTGCATTTCATCTGGGAAAACAGCCCAGAGAAGAGCTGTACACCCTTTACTGATACACTAGTTAAATTTCGACCCCCTTCCCCCACCCTGGTACCTGGATGGGATTATATCAAGATCCTCGTCTTCTTTCCCAGTCCATGGCCACAAGGAAGGTTGTCCTCTTCATGGGGACCCTCCCCTCATTGGAGGGGCCCAAGATCTTTAAGCCTAGGCCAGGCTAAGTTGCCAGTGACTTTGAAATGTTCCTTGGAGAAAAGGTACTTTCAAAGTTGTCATTTCAGGCCTCCTGGAAAGGGCTCAGTAACTGGACACACTGGATCTTCCTGCGGACGAGGACAGGCAAGTGCTTTCATTCTACCTCTGAGTTTGCTCAACTATAATCTAAGAGGGACCACAGTCACCTGGCAGGTGCATGTGAGGGTCAAGGACAGTGTAGGGAAGCAGTTGTCCTATGGTTTGAACTTTAATGCTGGGAAATAACTACCCACTATAGCAATGAGGAGGATGCAAGCCAAGAGTCTCCAATCCTGGAGTTCAGGCAGGACATTGAACAAAGGGAAAGAGGCATTGGGTGCCTAGCCTTGCTGCCTCCTCCTTCCTGCCCAGCTGTTGTGCCCACTATGCTGCTGATAGCTCTGTAGTTCAAAGGTCCCATTGGTGAAGGGACTTCTAAGCACATGGGCCATTAGACTTGCACTGAGGTTTTGAGAACAGCTATCCTGAGGCAGGCTTTCATGCTAAGGGACTATCATGAAAGCATATTTCATGCAGACTTCCAAGTATGTGTGATTTATCCAGTACCTGGCTTCTTTAAAATGTTATCAGAGCCTCCTTGTATTAATTACAGAGCCATTTACTGAGTGAAGGTAGAAGGGCAGACATTCCTTTTCTTGGGGAAAAATCCATTAGAAATGGAGATATGCTCTTTTGCTTGTTATGGTGTACTCAGAAGGACGGGGAGTCTCAAAGAGGATCCCAAATGGGTCTGTGTCCCTTTGGCTGGCACCTGACTATCAGAATGGCCTGTCCAGGCCTGAGGAACCCTGATGATGCCTGATCCAGGCCACAGTGATAGGGTGCAGCCCTCTGGGGCCAGAATTCATAGGGTGACAATCATGTCAGTTTGCCTGTCCAATGTTTAACATGAAATTCTGGGCAGTCTGACCCAGTCTGGTCCTGCACCCCTACACATGGATCCACCATCCCCACTGCTGCCACACTGAGGCTTCCACACAGCATGCCCTGTGTCCCTCCTGTACCTTTGCTCTTCCTTACTGTGAATGAGATGGGGGGCCAGGGCTCTTGGGCTCATTTAGGCCAGTAGGGAGGCCATTGTGTCCCCTGACCCTGGAGTATTGCCTGGGGGTGGGGAGCTGGCCCCCCAGGATTAAATGACTTCTGCATCTACCATAGGACAATGGGTACTTCCTCCAGGGAGATTAGCCACTCCTCCTGGGCTTTTGGCCCAGGAAACTCGTCCAGATTCTTGGGAGAAAAACCATCATGTAATTGTCTCCTGGGCTAAGGAATTATTTTAGTCCACTTCTTCCTTTATGGGACAGAGCCTATGCTGGAGGCTGGGAAACACTGAGACAAAATACTAGTCTTGTCCTCAGCAGGTCAGGTCAATGGGAGGGACACACACTTAAACAAGGACACTAAGAGAGGTTAAAGCTCCTAAGAAAGAAAGAAGATGCCAGGTGTGTGTGTGTGTGTGTGTGTGTGTGTGTGTTTGTGTGTACACAGACACATGTGCACCTATGTGACTCATCCATCCCAGTCCAGGGGGCTGGAGAAGTGACAGGTGAAGGCTCCTGGGAAAGATGAGACACAGAAGCAGGGAGCTACGGGAATGGTCTTGACTGAATGTGGCACTGGAAGGGCCCTGACTGTCCTCAAGAAGCCACATAAACCCAAGAAACTTGTAGTCACAGTGGAATGAGACCTAGAGATGCCTCTTTCTCTTTTTCTCCCTCCTTCAACACCCTCTCCCTTAACCATGGTAGTGTCTTGAGGCAGGACCCCCAAATTTTTTTCATGTTCAGATGTCATAGTGAGGTGAAGGATATTAAAAATAGGGAAATTCTGCAGCGAGGGAAATGAGGGTGCATTCTTCATTTATTAATAATGAAGAGACTGTACACAGGCTACAAAATTCTTGTTATCTGCTTGGAGGGCCTAGAAACAGAACTCTTTCTTATTTTTTCCCCACAAAAACATTTCAGGATGTATTTTGAGAAGTTCTAGGTGAAACAATTCTAAAAAATATTGTTCAAGTACAAAAAAATTTTTAATCAAAGTTATGAATGTATGGGGTTCAAAGAGTCTAACAGCACAAGTTTTGTTATGCAAAACAGCAGTTCCCTTGCCCTACCCCATGAATTCCTGCTTCACAGAGGAAACCAACTTTTAACTGTTCTTTTGATACTATATTCACAACTCTAAACAAAATGCTAACATTGCTAACTTTTGATTTTCCAGTTTGGGATATTATTCTTTTACATCTTACTATAGAAGGTGGGGAATTATTTTTGTTCACCTCATTCTGGGCAGCACTACACACATGTTCGAACATATCCCATCCCCCACTATCAGCAACATAGTTACCTCCTAATTCTGAAGGACTGAGAATACAAAAGTTCCCACACTCCTAGGAAAAGACCGATTGTTCTGTAGCCATGGTAACAAATAACCGCAGAACCAGTTTTAAACCTTTTCAATGGATAGACACCAGCTGACTTCAATGAACGTGCTTTGCAGCCAACCAGTCAGTGTCGGTCCCTAGCTGAAACTCAGCCAATCAGAGACAGACGCACCCGAATAAGCAGCCTCTGAGTGCCAGCCAAGCAACCATTCTCTCTTTCACCAGTCACCTTCAAGGGATGATGGATGACATCATCCCTTGTCCAGATGGCTAGCCAATCCCTGCACTCCCAGCTCCGTGCTCAGGGAGACTGCCTGAGCAGCAAAGCTTAGGGTTGTCAAGTGAGCAATATATTCAGTTTTGTGTTTTTGTTTTAGAGTTGAACTAGGGCCTCATTACCTTTGATAAGATTAACATTCTGTGTTTACAATGTGATTATATTTAGGCCTGTCACAGAAAAGTTTTTGTTTGTTTGTTTGTTTTAACTGGAGTTAATGATTGCTCTATATTTTAAATTTTCTTCATTTTATTTTCCTGTCTTTCATAACTTTTTAGTTTTACCTAGAGTTAATAATCGTTCTGCATTTGACATTTGTTTGATTTTTTCCCTGCATCTGTCCCTAATATATCCCCAAACTCCTTTCTTTTGTCATGCCCATTCCCTGTTGGTATAAATTTCCTCTCACAATGTTCCAATATATTAACTGTGCAATCAATTTCATTTTTCTGAAAAGTGTTTCTTTTGAGGCCCTGATTTCCCCAGCTGCCCTGGCTATTCTGGCCCTGTTGCTCAGCCTTCTCCCGGTGTCCCTTCATTGCTTGCCTGGGACCCCTTCAACTGTCTGTCTTGTTGGACTCCTGTCTCATGCAGCCCTGGCAGGGTAATGCTCTCATTTGGGAGAAGCCCACCCCTTGAGAGCTTCTTCTTCTTCTTTTTTTTTTTTTTTTAAGATTTTATTTATTTATTTGACAGAGAGAGAAAGATCACAAGGAGGCAGAGAGAGAGGGGGAAGCAGGTTCCCCACTGAGCAGAGAGCCTGATGCAGGGCTCGATCTTGGGACTCTGAGATCATGACCTGAGCCGAAGACAGAGGCTCAACCCACTGAGCCACCCAGGTGCCCTTGAGAGCTTCTTGAAGAGGAGTTAAAGGGAGGATGAGAAATTGGCTGTCTGAAAATGTCTTAAACTCTTACTCCTGATAGTTTGGCTAGTATACAATTCTCTGATCAAGATCATTTTCCTTTAGAACTTTGAAGTTATTGCCCTTTTATTTCTGGTTTTCAGAGTTACTAACAAGAGTCTTCCAGCATTTTGAACCTTGAACCATTGTTATTTAACCCATGTTCACTTATTTTTATATCCTTTCTGAAAGCTTATAGGATATTCTGTTTGTCCCCAGTATTCTAAAATCTGAAGCATGGTGATTACAAACTCATTATCCCAACAAATATCCTCAATTCCTTCAGATTGTCCTATTGCAAGTTTAAACTCATTCACCAATTTCTCTCCCTGCCCCCTCAACACTCTGAAGTGCTTGGGTGGAGGTTTGGAGCTGGCAGGGAGGGAACAATGCATCAGGAAAACATTGTCTCTGTCAGGGTGGGCCCTAGTGATTACCACCTAACTCCACTGGCAACTGATGGGACATCTGGGTCTTGCCTTGGTCCGTGGTCACCTGACCCCTGACACTTACTCTGCATCTCCTTATGTGAACTCTGAGGCCACAGGGGCTCACTGGCCCTGTTAGCCATGCTGTTGCTCCTGTCACAGACAGAGGACACTTGTGTGTGTGGGGAGGGGTGATACAGGCCTCTCTGCTGCCTCCTGGGATTTCCATAGCCAATGGGACACATGTCCTCACGGCTTTACGGATACTCTAAGTTTGGTGGGGGTTCTATTATTCCTGCTTTTGGAGCTGACCTAGGGTGGGGAATGAGTGGCAAGAGATGTTTGGCAGCACCCAGCTTCTTTCCTGACCCTCTCCTCCCCCAGGCCAAAGGCCCCCATTCACTCTCTGTAGGGGAAATAGCTAGTGAGGTGGTACCTTTCCATCCTGTTACCCATGCAGGCACCCCATCTCTTTTAAGTCAGACCCAGTTTCTCCTGGAGTGCTGTCTCTGTCCTGGGCTCAGATGTCTATATGTGGTAATAGAGAAGGCTGCCACATGGTTTCTTTGCCTCAACTTCTGGACCAGACCCCGGGGGCTTTTTACAATTTTAATTTGTAGTTCTGGTTCATCACTCCCTTGCTCACTGTCTTCTGATGTCTTTGCTCTAACGTCTAAAATCTACTGGCTTCTCTCACCTTTCCTAGTCATTCCTTTGTTCTTTGTTCCATTCTTCCCATTCATGAGCTTGGATAATTCTTAAAACTGCCTGTCTGGCCTCAGGGCCTTTGCACTGCTTTTCCTGCTTGGATGTTCTTCCAACTCTTCTTCTCTACTTCATTCAGATCCCTGCCTGAGTCTTCACCAGAGTGACAATCTTTTTTTTTTTTTTTTTTTTTTTTTTTTTTTAACTTAGCTAGAATACAACCATGAGAAAATTTTTCATAAGTGTGGCATGAATAGGACATTTTAAAGCATTTTTTTTCTTTTTCTTTTTTTTTTTAAGATTTTTATTTATTTACTTGAACTTTTAAACTTATATCAAGGATAATTATCAAATGTTTGCCATTGGAATTAAAAGGATTTTTTAAAAATCAAATGGAATGAAAGCATTTTGAGATTAGTCCATTCTGGGTAGGGAGGAAAGCTCTCCTGAGAGCCCTGTGCTGAGGTGAGAAAGATTCAGACTCCCCTTATCACGGGGCTTCCCATCTCAGAGACTGTCCCCAAATTCTGAGGACTCTGCATGCCCAGCCTACTCTATAGGCTATCATGAATTGGGAGGAAGCAACCCAGGGTGGGAAGTAGGTAGCCTTGTTCTTATACTTTGCCCTGCTTTTTGCTGACAGTGTAGCTTGGAGGCTATTCATCTTCCCTGAGCCTGTCCCCTAGTCTGATGGGTAGGCTATATCATCCACTTAGTGCTCATAAGAACTTGGGAAATCACATGGTAAAGCTCTAAGCTCAATGCCTGACACAGGGTGTATATGTGTTATTCATTAGTTCCCTTCTCCTCTCATCAGATCACACATTGCTTCTATGGAGCACCTACTGCGAGCACATACTTTTACAGGCCTGGTCCCTGCTCTCCAAGGATTTGAGTTTCTCCTCCCTGCATGAAAAGGAAGGTAGGGCGATGCCGCCAATAACCCATGTGCAGGAGTGATTCCTACCTGCCAGGTGCTGTTTTAAGTTTCTACATGAATTGCTTCCTTTAAACTTTCTAATAAACTTTTTTTCATTTTATAGGTGAGGAAATTGGGCACAGGAAGATTAAGTGACTCATTCAAGGAAGCAAGGCCAGGATAGAAAAGTCAGGATTTGAACCCTGGACCCATACCCTTAAGTATCTCTTTGTGGTTCTAGTTAGCAAAGCAGCTGGTTCAAACGTGTATGCTGCTCATGGCCAGAGAAGGGATGGTGTGGGTCTGAGGTCACCTGAAAAGCTATCCTGAGAGTGGGTGGGTAGGTAGATGGGCTGTGGGAAGTGACTTCAAAGGGGGCTGAGCTGGGGATAAAATGGCAAAGGCTTTAGATGGAGGGTGAGGGAGAGTGGAGAAGAGTCACAGCCTTTCCAAATACCTCTGCAGTAGGAAGCCTTCCTTCAACATAGATGACCTTTCATCTGCATTCAGTGAGAGTCTCTGCATCACTCATTGGCTCAGTATATTCCTGAGTCTCATTTTGATACAGAGGTGGCAGGATTGGAGTCCAGTGAAGTCTCTTCCTTTTGTGGAGGACGCAGACCTAAGCAGATGGGCACAGTATGACGTGTTGGGAGCTATAACATGGGGGAATGAAGATTTGATGTAGGGTTTGGGAATGGAGTATTGTCAGGGCAAAAGATGAGGAACAGCTTGAGATGTGTGCAGACTATAAGGGTTTTACTCTGAGTGGGGTAAAGGAAAGGTTGGAGCTCCCTACTTTGTTGAAGGAAAAGAGCTAAGTTAAGAGACTGACACTTTCCATTTTCAAACTTACTATAAATCCACAGTAATCAGGACAGTGTAATATTGGTGGAAGAATAGATAATAGATCAATAGAACAAAATAGACCAGAAATAAACCCACAGTCAACTGATACTTGACAAAAAAGTAAAAATAATACAATAGAGGAAAGATAGACTTTTCAACAAATGGTGCTGAAACAATTGAATATCCACATGCAAAAACAATGAATCTAGACACAGAATTATGTCTTTCACAAAAATGAACTAAAAATGGATCACAGATCTAAATGGGAAATACAAAACTACAAAACTCCTAGAAGATAACATAGGGGAAAAGCTAGATGACTTTGGGTTTGGCTATAACTTTTTAGATACAACACCAAAAGTATGATTCATGAAAGCAAAAATGGATAATTTGGACTTCATTAAATTCAAACATTTCTGCTCTGCAAAAGACACTGTCAAAAAAAGATAAGACAAGTCACGGAAAAAAATATAAAATATTTGCAAAAGACATATATGATAAAGGACTGTTCTCTAAAATATATAACGAACTCTTAAAACTCAGCAAAAAGAAAACAAACAACCTGATTAAAAAATGGGCCAGATACCTTAAGGGAGACTTCACCAAAGAAATATACAAGATGGCAAATAGGCACATGAAAAGATGCTTTACATGATATGTCATCAGGGAAATGCGAATTAAGACAACACTGAGAAAGTACTACACACTATCAGAACAGTCAAAATTCAGGACACTGATGACAGGTAATGCTAGGCAGGATGTGGAACAAGAACTCTCATTTGTTGCTAGGAGGAATGCAAAATGGTCAGACACTTTGGAAAAACAATTTGGTGGCTTCTTACAAAACTAAGCATAATCTTATCATACAATACAGGAATCACACTCCTTGGTATTTACCCAAAGGGGTTGAAAACCTGCACATGAATTTTTATTGCAACTTATTTCTAGTTGCTAAAACTTGGAAGCAACCAATATATTTTTCACTAAGTAAATGGATAAATAAATAATGGTAATCAAACAATGGGATATTATTCATCAACAAAGAGAAATGAGCTTCAAGCCATGAGGAGACATGGAGGAAACTTAAGTGCATATTACTAAGTGAAAGAAAAGGCTGAAACCTGAAAAGGCTACAAACTATATGATTCTGACTCTATGGCATTCTAGGGAAGGAGAACTATGGAGACAGTAAAAAGGTCAGTGGTTTTCAAGAGTTGAGAGGAGGGAGAAAGGGGTTGATAGGTAGAACACAGGTTTTTTTTTTTTTTAAAGATAGGTAGCTACACTGTATGAAACTACACTATACATGTCATAGTAAATTTGGAATTTGGATGATTATGATGTGTCAGTGTAGGTTTATCAATTGTAGCAAATGTACCCTGTGGTGGGGGATGCCAATAATGGAGAAGGTTATGAATTTGTAAGGGCTGTGAACCAAAAACTTCTCTAAAAAATAATGGTCATTAAAAAATGAGATTCTATAGGTAAAAATTAAAATATCTGAGATGAAAACAATATGCTGAATGGGATTAGTGACAGTTTAACACTGAAAAGACTAATGAGCTTGAAGAAATAGCAATAAAAACTATCCAAAATGAACAATGAACTTCAAGTGCTAAAATATGTAGGATTGAAGTCCCCAAAAGAGGGAGAAGGGGAAAGAGCAGAAAAAATATTTCAAGGAACAATAGCTAAAAAAATTTCCAAACTAGTTGAAAACTATAAACCCACAAGAAGCCCTATGAATCTCAAACACAAGAAACATGAAGAAAACTACATCAAGGTGCATCACAATCAATTTGCTTGAAACTAGTGATTAAAAACAAAATCACAAGGCAGCTGGAGCAAAAAAATCATTTCTATACAAAGGAATAAATATGAGAATGGAAGCAAACTTCTCATTAGAAACCATGCAAGTCAGAAGACAATGGAGTGATACCTGTGAAGTACTGAAACAAAAACAACCTGTCAACCTAGAATTCTATGCTTGGTAAAAATATCTCCCCAAATTTAGGTAAAGTAAGTATTTTTCTTAGACAGTCAAAGGAAGGAAGAATTTATCACCAAAAGACCTGTACTCTAAAAGAAGTCTTCTAGGCAGAAGAATATGATTCTTGATGGAAATGTGGATCCATACAAAGGGATGAAGAACATCAGATATCATAAAGATGTGGGTACATATAAAATATTTCAAAAATCTTTTAAAAGAAAAATTGACTATTCAGAAATTAAATATATCACAAAAATAACAAAAAGCCTGGGAGAAGGGACAAATAGAAATATCATGTTGTAAGAATTTTACACTATGTGGGTTATGCAATAACATTACTTGAAGGTAGATAATGTAGTATAAACTCTAACACAACCACACACACATACACACAGTTATGGACAATAAACCAAAAATGGAAGTAAACATGGAATCATTAAAAATTTTCAATCCAAAGGGAAAAAAAGGTAGAGAAAAAGAAAAAAAAAGGGGGGGGGAATAAAAGAACAGATGGTACAATTGGAAAACAAATAGCAAAATGGAAGATTGAAGTCCAACTGTATGTAATCACATTAAAGGTAAATGATCTAAATAGTCAAAAATGATTGTTTTCTAGTGTCCTGTATGCTTCAGAGATGGTCAAGGCATTCTAAGTCTTAATCCATTGTATGTGGTCTAGATTTTCCTTTCTGAAACACATAGAAGATGAGTTTCTTCTTATTCTCTAAACTTCTG
This sequence comes from Mustela lutreola, assembly GCF_030435805.1. Classification (NCBI taxonomy): domain Eukaryota; kingdom Metazoa; phylum Chordata; class Mammalia; order Carnivora; family Mustelidae; genus Mustela; species Mustela lutreola. Next base: position 97,146,778 of record NC_081292.1, read on the forward strand.
CAGTGAAATGACTTGAGGTGGTTCTGTCCTTGTTGGTTTCCTGGGTCCTCCATATACCTCTCAAGATGGAGATTTGTGTTTTTCAGTTTAGGGGTTTTCTTGTTTGTTTGATTTCCACCATTCTGTTTTCTATGTGTTTTGATTCAGGAATTTTTTTTTTTTTAAGATTTATTTATTTGTCAGAGGATAAGCAGCTAGCAGAGGGAGAAGCAGGCTCCTACTGAGCAGAGCCCAATATGGGACTCAGGCCCAGTACACTGGGATCATGATATGAGCCAAGTCAGATGCTTAACCAACTGAGCCACCTAGGTGTCCCTCTTGAGGAATTCTCATTATTTGGATATACACATTATCTTAAGCTAGGTCCCCAAGAAGCAGACCTTGAGATGTGAGTATCTAAGCAAGTGGCTCATTAAAGAAATGCTTTCAAGGGAAATTGGCCAGGGAGTGGGAAGCAGGAGAGGGAAGGGGAAGCAGCCCAGCAGGGAGCAGGTGTGCCTTCAGGCCAGGTCCCCAGGGGGGCACTTTGGCTGTCCAGCAGGGGACTCTGGGGTACAATTTACCCTTCAGAACCTCCTGCCTGAAGATGAGGGAGCTGGCCTTTCATTCTTCTGTGCTCCACTAACCCAGGACCTTTGAGGGGTCTAGACTTCTATCACTCTGGGCCCTTGGATACAAGTAAATTGTCTCTGCAGTTGAGCAAAAGCCCTGCAATGCTGAGGGAAGGGAGCAAATGAGGGTGGGGGTGTTAGCACAGGTCATTGACAGGACTTGTTACATGGTCTCCTGGACAGGTCCTTTGTCTTTCTTCCTTCCTTCCTTCCCTCACTCCCTCCATCCCTTCCTTTCTTCCCTCCCTCTCTCTCTCTCTTTCTTTCTTTCTCCTTCCTTCCTTCCTTCCTTCCTTCTTTCCTTTTTTCCTTCCTCTCCCTTCCCTCCTCTTCTGTCCTTCCTTCCTCCATTTCTTTCTTTCCTCTTTCTCTCTCTTTCTTTTCTGCCTTTCTTTACCTTTTTATATTCTTCCTGATAGACATCCCCAACTTTTTAGTCCATTACTTCTATACATTCTGAAACATTTACTATCATATTTTTAATTTTCAAGAGGCTGTGTTTGTTTTTTGAATATTCCTTATTTTTTTTTTTTAATAAGCTCCATGTCCAGCATGGAGCCCAACATGAGGCTTGAACTTAACCACTGTGAGATCAAGACCTCAGCTGAGATCAAGAGTTGGACACTTAACTAATTGAGCCAATTAGGAGACCCTGTTTCTTAACAATTTTTATTATATTTAGGAGAGGACAAGATGGGGGGTGTAGGAGGAGGCACCTTTTCAGCTGGTACCCCAAAGTGAGCTGATTACCTACCAAAGAACTCCATTCACCCATGAAATCAGCCTGAGATCAGAATTACACACGTCTGGATCTCTACAGGGGCAGAAGACGCCAGTGGGAAGGTAAAGCAGAGTGGGAAGACGGACTGATGTCAGAAGATAAACAAAAGGGAGAGGGAGCCACCAGAGGCCACTGGTTGGAAAGTAATACCCCAATACCAGTGAGAGTGCCCTGCATCTGGGGACCAGCATTAACTTCGAGACTGGTTGAAAGCACTCCAAAAGAGCAAAGGATGGCGGGGGGAAACTGTGGGAATCGGGGTGGCTAGGGACAGGGGCTTAAGTCCCTGGTCCCAGGACAGCCTCCCCTGCGCTAAGGCAGAGAGAGTGCGGTAGAGAAACCAGGTCTTGGTCCCTAAGCTGCCAGCGAGCCTGAGAATGCGTGGGTTCTGGCTCCTGTGAGGGGGTGGGAGCCACGCGGGTCGGCAGAACACTGGAGACCTACTACAAAGCCTGAGATTCGCACGCACGTCCCTCGTGCTCCCCTGAGAGAGTTACAAAGGCCCGGCTGGCGCTCTTAGACCGTTGTTTCAAAGCCTAAGCCATACGCCCCAAACTCTCCCCTGACAGAGGTGTGCAAAAGCCCAGCCTGGTGCTCTCAGACCTGCACCCCGTTCTCAGTGCCTGAGACACACATGCGACCCATAGCCGCCCCTGAAAGAGGTGCGCACAAGCCGGGCACTCTTAGACCCAGCAAGACCAGGCACTACCAGCCCAGGCAGGCAGCAAAATCTCAGTGTGCGATTGCTGCTTGGAACCTCTCTGGCAGTCGGGAGCTTGCAGACAGCCGCCACTGCCTTGGCTTTGGGTATAAGCAAAAGATCCTGCGCCCCCAGGGTCGGCAACTTGGAACCTGCTCTGCCAGCGGCCAAGGGGGAACTTATTTAGGCTCTGCACCCAGACTGAGGCTTCTCTCTGAGAGGGAGATCAGGGTGCGGTTTGTTTTCCTCTAAAACTACAAAAACCATCAAAGGCGGTCAAGGTGAGAGAAAAAAAAGTGAACAAACATAAAAACCGCCAGAGAACAAAAGCCTGAAAAAAACCAGTTTCCTCAGAGCCCATCCCCAAAGGGGGCGGGAGGACTTAACTCAGGAAACATCATTGACTGACAACCCACGTGGCAGGCCCCTCCCCCAGAAAACAAACAAGAAAGAAAAAAAAAAAGGACTACAAGAGATCAACCACTACTTCATAGGAAAACTTGTATTGTTCACTCGTTCCCACTATTCCAGTTCTTTTTTTTTTTTTACACATAGGTAATTTTTTTAACCTATTTACCATCACAGCGAGCTGTACAGTACATCAAATTCCATAATACCCTTCTAACCTGAACTTTTTGATACATACTCCTATGTTTTTCTTTTGCATTTTTATTTTTGGAATTCCTTTTTTAAAATTTTAGTTTAGTTTAGTCTAGTTTATTCCTTTTTATTTTTATCCTCTAATATTCATATAGAGTTAAACTTCAAAGTAATCCCCTTTCTCCAATCAATACTACCCCTATAGGTAAACCAATTTTTAATCCCCTTTATCTTAGGAATGTTGAGTCCTTTAACAAAGATATCAAGATACATCCAGGAAGAATCAAAACAACATTCCTCGCACACACTGAGAATTTATAAGAACTCTCCCATATTCTTCTTCTACCAGTGTTCCTGTGTTTTTGTGTTTGTTCTGATAGCATATAAATCTTACACTTGGGGTTCTTTTTGATGAGGTTCTTCCTTTATTTGAATATATATTTTTTTCTCTTGTCATATACTTTTATCAGTCTTTTTGTCTGTTTTTGTTTGTCTACTTCATAAATCTTACCTCGGGGCCCATTTGGGCTGAACCTTCTCTTTCATCTTCCCTTTCTTTCCTGTATCTCTCTCTCTTTTCTTTTTCTTTTCCTTTGTCTCTCGTTTGGGTGGGGAATCCTAATTGCTCAGAAGTGTTCCAGGGTGCACCTTGACTGCACCACAGTTGATACATCCAGCTACATCTGTTCAGTCGTCTCCCACCAAAATGACTAGGAGGAGGAATGCTCAACAGAATAAAAATACAGAGGATGGACCTTCTGCAACAGAGCTAACGGCTATCAACATAGACAATATGTTGGAAAGAGAATTCAGGCTAACAATTATCCAGGCAATAGCCAGGTTGGAGAAAGCCATGGATGACCAAACAGAATTGATTAGGGCTGAACTGAAAGTGACCAGAGATGATGTTCACAATGTTAGGGCAGAGCTTAAAGCTACCAGGGAGGAGGTTCACAATGCTCTCAATGAGTTCCAATCTAATTTAAACTCTCTCAAAGCTACGGTAACTGAGACAGAAGATAGAATTAGTGATCTGGAAGACAAACAGATAGAGAGAAAGGATCAGGAGGAAGCCTGGAACAAACAGCTTAGAAGCCACGAAAACAGAATCAGGGAAATAAATGATGCCACGAAGCGTTCCAACATCAGAATTATTGGAATCCCTGAAGGGGAGGAGAAAGAAAGAAGTCTAGAAGATATAGTGGAACAAGTCCTTCATGAAAATTTTCCCAATCTCGTGAATGGAACCAACGTTCATGTACTAGAGGCTGAACGGTCTCCACCCAAGATTATACATTCCAAAAAAAACATCACGACACCTGATAGTCAAATTGAGGAATTATAATTGTAGGTATAATCTCTTGAAAGCTGCCAGGGCAAAGAGACTCCTTACTTACAGAGGGAAGCCCATCAGAATAACATCAGACCTGTCCACAGAGACCTAGTAAGCCAGAAAAGGCTGGAAAGATATATTCAGGGCACTAAATGAGAAGAACATGCAGCCAAGAATAGTTTATCCAGCAAGACTGACATTCAAAATGGATGGAGAGATAAAGAGTTTCCAAGACCGGCAAGGCTTAAAAGACTATGCAACCACCAAGCTGACACTGCAGGAAATATTAAGGGGGGTTCTATAAAAGAGGAAAAATCCCAAGAATAGCATTGAACAGAAATATAGAGACAGTCTACAGAAAGAAAGACTTCAACGTAACTTGATGTCAATAAAACGTATCTATCAATAATCACTATCAATGTGAATGGCCTAAATGTGCACATAAAATGGCACAGGGTTGCAGATTGGATAAAACGACAGGACCCATCCATATGTTGTCTACAAGAGACCCATTTTGAACCTAAAGATACACCCAGACTGAAAGTGAAGGGATGGAGAAGCATCTTTCACGCCAATGGGGCTCAAAAGAAGGCTGGGGTAGCGATTCTCATATCAGATAAATTAGATTTTAAACTAAAAACTGTAGTCAGAGATACAGAAGGACACTACATAATCCTTAAAGGGACTATCCACCAAGATGATCTAACAATTGTAAATATCTCTGCTCCCAATATGGGAGCAGCCAATTACTTAAGAAAACTGTTAATCAAGATAAAGAGTCATATTGATATGAATACACTAATCGTAGAAGATCTTAACACACCTCTCTCAAAAATAGACAGATCATCGAAGCAGAAAATCAATAAAGAAACAAGAGCATTGAATGACACATTGGACCAGATGGACCTCATAGATATATATATAGAACATTTCACCATAAAACAACAGAATACTCATTCTTCTCAAGTGCACACGGCACCTTCTCCAGAGGAGACCACATACTGGGTCACAAATCAGGACTCAACCAATACCAAAAGACTGAGATTATTCCCTGCATATTCTCAGATCACAAGGCTTTGAAACTGGAGCTCAATCACAAGGAAAAGTTCAGAAGGAACTCAAACACCTGGAAGCTAAAGGCCACCTTGCTTAAGAATGCTTGGATCAACCAGGAAATCAAAGAAGAACTGAAACAATTCATGGAAACCAATGAGAATGAAGACACTTCTGTCAAAAACCTATGGGATACAGCAAAGGCGGTCCTAAGGGGGAAATACATAGCCATCCAAGCCTCTCTCAAAAAAATTGAAAAATCCAGAATACACCAGCTGTCTCTACACCTTAAAGAACTGGAGAATCAGCAGCAAATCAAACCAACTCCACACATAAGAAGGGAAATCAAGATTAAAGCTGAGATCAATGAGGTAGAAACCAGAGATACAGTAGAACGTATCAATGAAACTAGAAGCTGGTTTTTTGAAAGAATCAATAAGATCGATAAACCATTGGCCACACTAATCCAAAAGAAAAGAGAGAAAGCCCAAATTCATAAAATTATGAATGAAATGGGAGAGATCACAACTAACACCAAGGAAGTAGAAACAATCATCAGAAGTTATTATCAACAGTTATATGCCAAAAAGCTTAGCAACCTAGATGCAATGGATGAATTCCTGGAAAACTATAAACTACCAAAATTGAACCAGGAAGAAATCGACAACCTGAACAGACTGATATCTAATAACGAGATTAAAGCAGTGATCAAAAACCTCCCAAAAAACAAGAGCCCAGGACCTGAAGGATTCCCTGGGGAATTCTACCAAACTTTCAAAGGAGAAATAACACCTAGTCTTCTGAAGCAGTTTCAAAAAATTGAAGCAGAAAGAAAACTTCCAGACTCTTTCTATGAAGCTAGCATTACCCTGATCCCCAAACCAGGCAAAGACCCTACCAAAAAGGAGAATTTTAGACTAATATCACTGATGAATATGGATGCTAAGATTCTCAACAAGATCCTAGCCAACAGGATCCAACAGCACATTAAAAAGATTATTCACCATGACCAGGTGGGATTCATCCCTGGGTTACAAGGATGGTTCAACATTCGCAAATCAATCAATGTGATAGAACAAATTAATATGAGAGAGAGAAGAACCACATGGTCCTCTCAATTGATGCAGGAAAAGCATTTGACAAAATCCAGCATCCGTTCCTGATTAAAACGCTTCAAAGTATAGGGATAGAGGGAACATTCCTGAACCTCATCAAATCTATCTATGAAAGACCCACAGCAAATATCATCCTCAATGGGAAAAAGCTTGCAGCCTTTGCATTGAGATGAGGAACACGACAAGGATGCCCACTTTCACCACTCTTGTTCAACATAGTATTAGAAGTCCTAGCAACAGCAATCAGACAACAAAGAGAAATAAAAGGTATCCAAATTGGCAATGAAGAAGTCAAACTCTCTCTCTTTGCAGATGACATGATTCTTTATATGGAAAACCCAAAAGACTCCACCCCCAAACTACTAGAACTCATACAGCAATTCAGCAACGTGGCAGGATACAAAGTCAATGTGCATAAATCAGTGGCTTTCTTATACACTAACAATGAAAATGCAGAAAGGGAAATTAGAGAATTGATTCCATTTACTATAGCACCAAGAACCATAAGATACCTGGGAATAAACCTAACCAAAGAGGTAAAGGATCTGTACTCGAGGAACTACAGAACACTCATGAAAGAAATTGAAGAAGACACAAAAAGATGGAAGACCGTTCCATGCTCTTGGATCGGAAGAATAAACATTGTTAAAATGTCTATACTGCCTAAAGCAATCTATACTTTTAATGCCATTCCGATCAAAATTCCACCGGTATTCTTCAAAGAGTTGGAGCAAATAATCCTAAAATTTGTATGGAATCAGAAAAGACCCCAAATCGCTAAGGAAATGTTGAAAGACAAAAATAAAGCTGGGGGCATCACGTTACCTGATTTCAAGCTTTATTACAAAGCTGTGATCACCAAGACAGCATGGTACTGGCATAAAAACAGACACATAGACCAGTGGAACAGAATAGAGAGCCCAGATATGGACCCTCAACTCTATGGTCAATTAATCTTCGACAAAACAGGAAAAAATATACAGTGGAAAAAAGACAGTCTCTTCAATAAATGGTGCTGGGAAAACTGGACAGCTATATGTAGAAGAATGAAACTCGACCATTCTCTTACATCATACACAAAGATCAACTCAAAGTGGATAAAAGACCTCAACATGAGACAGGAATCCATCAGACTCTTAGAGGAGAACATAGGCAGTAATCTCTTCGATATCAGCCTCAGCAACTTCTCTCAAGATATGTCTCCAAAGGCAAAGGAAACAAAAGCGAAAATAAACTTTTGGACTTCATCAAAATCAAAAGCTTCTGCACAGCAAAGGAAACAGTCAAAAAAACAAAGAGGCAACCCACGGAATGGGAGAAGATACTTGCAAATGACAGTACAGACAAAAGGTTGATATCCAGGATCTATAATGAACTCCTCAAACTCAACACACATGAAACAGGCAAACATATCAAAAAATGGGAAGAAGATATGAACAGACACTTCTCCAATGAAGACATACAAATGGCTATTAGACGCATGAAAAAATGTTCATCATCACTAGCCCTCAGGGAGATTCAAATTAAAACCGCATTGAGATATCACCTTACACCAGTTAGAATGGCCAAAATTAACAGAACAGGAAACAACATGTGTTGGAGGGGATGTGGACAAAGGGGAACCCTCTTCCACTGTTGGTGGGAATGCAAATTGGTGCAGCCTCTTTGAAGAGCAGTGTGGCGATTCCTCGAGAAATTAAAAATAGAACTTCCCTATGACCCTGCCATTGCACTTCTGGGTATTTACCCCAAAGATACAGATGTAGTGAAAAGAAGGGCCATCTGTACCCCAATGTTTATAGCAGCAATGGCCACGGTAGCCAAACTATGGAAAGAACCAAGATGCCCTTCAATGGACGAATGGATAAGGAAGATGTGGTCCATATACACTATGGAGTATTATGCCTCCATCAGAAAGGACAAATACCCAACTTTTGTAGCAACATGGGCGGGACTGGAAGATTATGCTGAGTGAAATAAGTCAAGCAGAGAGAGCCAATTATCATATGGTTTCACTTATTTGTGGAGCATAACAAATATCATGGAGGACAAGGGGTTTAGAGAGAAGAAGGGAGTTGGGGTAAATTGGAAGGGGAGATGAATCATGAGAGACTATGGACTCTGAAAAACAATCTGAGGGGTTTGAAGTGGCAGGGGGGTGGGAGGTTGGGGTACCAGGTGGTGGGTACTATAGAGGGCATGGATTGCCTGGAGCACTGGGTGTGGTGAAAAAATAATGAATACTATTTTTCTGAAAATAAATAAATTAATTAAAAATTTTTTTATTATATTTAAATTCAATTAATTAACATATAGTGTGTCATTAGTTTCAGAGATGGAGTTCAGTGATTCACCCATTTTATACAGTAGTCAGCACTCATTACATCATGTACCTTCCTTAATGCCCATCACCCAGTTACCCCATCCCCCTACTCACCTCCCCTCCAGCAAACCTCAGTTTGTTTCCCATAGTTAAGAGTCTCTTATAGTTTAACTTCCTCTATGATTTCATCTTTATTTCAGGCTTCATGCTTTATTTTTCCCTCCCTTCACCTATGATCTTCTGTTTTGTTTCTTAATTAGCACACGAGGGGAATCATATGATAATTATCTTCCTCTGACTTATTTTGCTTAGCATAATACCCTCTAGTACCATCCACGTCATTGCAAATAGTAAGACGTCATTTTTGATGGCTGAGTAATATTCCATTTGTGTGTGTGTGTGTGTGTGTGTGTGTGTGTGTGTGTATGTGTGTGTGTGTGTGTGTGTGTGTGTACACCGCATCTTTATCTATCCATCTATTGATGGATATCTGGGTTCATTCCATAGTTTGACTATTGTGGAGATTGCTGCTATAATTTGAATATTCTTTTTGTAGAGTATCCTTTCACATTTAACAGATATACTATTTTCTCTTATTTCTTAGAGGCTATTAATGATAGTTTTATTGGACTTTCTCTTTATGTGTCGGTTTTCTCTGAGTGGCTCATTCTCTCTCTCTCTCTCTCATGATGGAGGCTTTCCCCAGATGTCTGCTACACCCTGGCCTAAGAGCCAGAGCTCATTTGCTGTTTGGGATTGGTGAAGAGGTAGGTAGGTGGCTCTTGTAGAGCCATTGTAGTGGTGGTGGGGGGTACTTTGTGGGAGAGCCTCCTGTCATTATCTTTAGGTCCTTCCTCGGGGCTAGTAGGTCTACCTAGAGCTTGCATACCCTTTTCATCTCCTGCCTGGAGGATGAAACATTTGAGGGCAGGGTTCTGGGGGCCAAAGAGGGGAGAATACATGCCACTGGTTAACAGCTTGGTGTCTGGAATGTCACTCATAGCCCTACTGTGCAGTCCCTGGTCAAGAGTCTGCTTTATCTTTTTCAGAGAGTAAACTTCCAGTCTTCCTCTGGGAAAGAGGGAGTGCTGGCTGGGGAACGGAATCCTTTCCATGCAAAGCTGTGTGCATGGAAGAGGAGATTCTAGGGCTCTATTTCTCAGACTTCAGACTAGTTCTCCTTATTTTAGCCCCAGTGTAGTTCTTTATTATTCTGAGCTCCTGGTGCTGCCAGTTCTTGAGCATTTTGAGAACTCTGCAGTGTGAATTGGGTTGATTCTTTGCTTTCCTTGCTGATGGCTTGTGATTTACCTTTTTCCAATTTACTTTATACTTTTAAGTTTTTGTTGGTATTACATCTTTTCCTGTTCTCAGTGTTCTTGTGGATTTATACTCTTTAAAAGATTTCTTCACAGTGTTTTGTTTTGTTTTTAGAGATGGAGGGTGAATTTGGGAGGAAGTGAAATTAGGTGCACATGCTCAATTATTTGCTTTTAATTTGAAGCCTTTCTGTCTCTTTATCCTCCATGGGCCATCTAGCCCCTGGGAGAGCAAGTGGGGCATGTGTTGTGTGTCTCTGGAGTGGTAAATTTTAACACACTCTTCTTCCTCTGTGAGTCAAGCAAATTCTGGCTGCAGCCTGGGCCTATAGGACACACAAAAGAGCACATGGCTCATGGCTGTGTGGGTGCTTTCTGAATGTGTCTGTGGTTGACCTGTATAGAGGCATCCTTCTGGCCAGGGGGAGTGCTGGGGTGAGAGGCCACTCCAAGGATGAATAGTCATGAGACTCCTGGAAGGTGCTGTTGGAGATCAGTGATCAAGCACCCTGCCATTATAAACCACTTGCCCATTTTCATTAGTGGTGTCATGCTTGTGGTCCCATTGGTTTCTCACTTATTTTTCACAGTAACCTCTAGAGGTTGTTACTTCCCTTCTTACAAACTCCCCTTTACAGTGAGGAAGTTCAGACCAAGCTGGGTGGGCAAATGTGTATTACAGAGCTAGGAGGTGAGAAGTGCCAAGTCCTAAATCCACATTCAGAATCTTTGAAGCATCTTGGGAACAACTTAGAGGTAGAGGCCACACAAGAGCTACTGTGTGTAGGTGCTCATGATCGGAACTGTAATAAATTGTTCCATTATTCATAGGATTTTAAACACTTTCCCCAACTCCCCCTGTTCATCAGTGAATGGTCAACATTTATTCCCTGGCAAAAGAAAGACTCAGAGAGGAATTTTTTTTTTTTTTTTTTTTTTTTTTTTTTTTTTTTTTTTAAGAAACAGTCATTGTTGGGAGCAAGCATGGGTTCATTAAAAACAAGTCATGGCTTAATGGCATTTAGTTTCATTGAACAAATATACTAAACTGTAAGACTTGGTGCTTTTAAACAAAGCTCATTGTGAGTTCTGTAAAATATTTGACAACATTTCTAATTCTGTCACTGTGAACAAAATAGGGCCTGAATGAGGGTCACTGCAATTAGGACACACAGACGGTGGGGCTCTGTGCCCTCAGCTGGAGTGATGAGCTTCATTTCATTCAGATGCATTTTCTATACCACAGCTGTAGGCTCTGTTTGTGGTTATAACAATTCATTTTAATCAATGACCTAAATCATGGAGGGCTTACTTATAATGCGTAGATGGAAGAAAAGCTGGAGGAAAGAGCTGCTATGTTGGATGAGAGGTTCCAAAAAGTGTTGGAATGTTGAGTATCCCAGAAGGTGGGGCTCAAAGGTGCAATCACAGGCCTGTGGCACCTCCATGGAGGCTAAGCCATGGTTGGTCATGGTACTTAGGCATAGGAGGATTTGTTTTCCCAGAAGATTCATGGTATTTTATAATCAGCTCTACTACTTAGACTACAGACAGCCTCTTCAGGGTCACAGAGGAGTTAGTCCTCAAATCCCTAGTGGATGTTTCTTCTTTCACACTTACCACTTACTCACTTTCCCACCAGTCCACTCAAATGTGCCCCCATTGCCATCTACCCATCAACTGGCATAACTGGTCCACCCACCGACCACCTATCTGTCTAATTATCCATCCATCTATCTACCCAGCCATCCATTCACTTATACACCCATTTACCTACCCATTTATCCACCCATTATTCATCCATCCGTCCGTCCATCCATCCATCCATCCATCCATCCATCCATCCATCCTTCCAGATATGGCATCCACCAAATGCCTGGTTCAGGCACTGTACTAGGTGCTGGAGAACTAACAGATGAATTCAGTGCAGCTCTTATTTTAAAGAACTCATGACCTTCTTACAGGTTGGCATGTGAGTGAATTCAATTAATTAACATGTAGTGTATTATTAATTAACATATAGTGTATCATTAGTTTCAGAGGTGGAGTTCTGTGATTCATCCATTGCATATAACAGCCAGTGCTCATCACATCATGTACCCACCTTAATGCTCATCACCCAGTTACCCCCTCCCTCCATCTCCTTTCTTTCCAGTAACCCTCAGTTTGTTTCCTATACTTAAGAGTCTCTTATGGTTTGTCTCCCTCTGTGATCTCATCTTTTTTTTTTAATTTTTTATTTTTTATAAGCATATAGTTTTATCCCCAGGGGTACAGGTCTGTGAATCACCAGGTTTACACACTTCACAGCACTCACCAAAGCACATACCAAAGCACATACCCTCCCCAATGTCCATATTCCCACTCTGTGATCTCATCTTATTTTATTTTTCCCTCCCTTCCCCTATGATCCTCTGTTTTGTTTCTTAATTTACACTTATGAGTGAAATCATATGATAATTGTCTTTCTCTGATTGACTTATTTTGCTTGACATAATACCCTCTAGTTCCATCCATGTTGTTGCAAATGGAATTTCATTTTTTGATGGCTGCATAATATTCCTGTGTGTGTGTGTGTGTGTGTATACATATATACCATATATACACCATATCTTCTTTATCCATTCTTCTGTTGATGAACATTTGGGGTCTTTCCATAGTTTAGTTATTGTGGACATTGCTACTATAAACATTGGGGGTGCAGGTGTCCCTTCAGATCACTACATTTATATCTTTGGGGTAAAAACCTAGTAGTGCAATATTCTTTATCTATCCATCTATTGAGATATCTTGGCTCTTTCCACAATTTGGCTATTGTGGACACTGCTGCTATAAATAGTGGAGAGCAGGCATCCCTTCACTTGATTACATTTATATCTCTGGGGTAAATACCTAGTTTTACTGTTACTGGGTCATAGAGTAGCTGTATTTTCAACTTTTTGAGGAACCTCCATACTGTTTTCCAGAGTGGCTATACCAGCTTGCCTTCCCACCAACAGTGTAAGAGGGTTCCCCTTTATCCACATCCTCTCCACATATTTTCCTGAGTTGTTAATTTTAACCATTCTGACTGGTGTGAGGTGGTATCTTATTGTGGTTTTGATTTGTATTTCCTTGATGCCAAGAAATGTGAGCATTTTTTCATGTGTCTGTTGGCCATTTGGATGTCTTATTTGGGGAAATGTCTGTTCATGTCCTCTGTCCATTTCTTGACTGGATTATTTATGTGTGTGTGTGTGTGTGTGTGTGTGTGTGTGTGTGTGTGTGTGTGTTTGGGGGGAGGTTTGAGTTTGGTAAGTTCTTTACAGATATTGGATACTAGCTCTTTATCTGATAAGACATTTGCAAATATCTTCTCCCATTCTGTAGATTATCTTTTGGTATGGCAACTGTTTCCTTTGCTGTGCAACAATCTTTTTATATTGATGAAGTCCCAGTAGTTCATTTTTGCTTTTGTTTCCTTTGGTTTTGGTGATGTGTCTAGGAAAAGTTGCTGCAGCCAAGTTTGAACAGGTTGCTTCCCATGTTCTCCTCTAGAATTTTGAGGTATTCTTATCTCACATTTAGGTCTTACATCCATTTTGAGTTTATTTTTGTGTATGGTGTAAGGAAATGGTCCAATTTCATTCTTCCACACGTTGCTGTTTAATTCTCCCAACACCATTTGCTAAAGAGACTGTCTTTTTTTCCAACGGATAACCTTTCCTGCCTTATTGAAGATTAGTTGACTGTAGTTGAGTGTGTATTTCTGGGTTCTTTAATGTGTTCCATTGATCTATGGGTCTGTTTTTATGTCAGTACCATACTGTCTTGATTATCACAGCTTTGTAATAGAGCTTGAAGTACAGAATTGTGATGCCACCACCTTTGGTTTTCTTTTTTCAACAATCCTTTGGCTATTCGGGGCCTTTTCTGGTTCCATACAAATAACAGGATTATTTGTTTTAGCTTTGTGAAAAGTGTTGATGGTATTTAGATAGGGATTGTATTGAATGTGTAGATTGCTCTGGGCAGCATAGATATTTGAACAATATTTGTTCTTCCAACCCATGAGCATGCAATGTTTCTCCATTTCTTTGGGTCTTCCCCAATTTCTTTCATAAGTATTCTCTAGTTTTCAGAATACAGATCCTTTACCTCTTTGGTTAGGTTTATTCCTAGGTATCTTACATTTTTTGGTACAGTTATAAATGGGATTGATTCCTTAGGAAAAAAGGAATGTTTACATTTAAGGTTTTTGGAATCAAGTGAAAGGTGGAAAAGGAAAAGCCCCGAGGAACTAAGCATATAGTGCCATGGCAAGATTTACATTTTAGGATCATGTCTTTGACAGTTCTGGGCAGGATGGATTACAGGGGAGAGATGAAAGGGTGAATATTTGGCAGGTTGTCCTAACACTCTCCATGAAGGATAATGTGGCCCTAGAGAATAGAAGGAGAAAGATTAAGGAAGGCTCTGGGGTGAGATGCTTTGTTGGTGCAATTTCAGGCTGGGGACTAGTATGTTTGATGTTTGGATTGAATGGATATTTTAAAGTGTAGAAGCAGAGATCAGGCTGGGGCTTTGGGCAGCTTAGGGGCTCTGGAGGCCAAGACATTATTATTGCCTGGTAAATGGTCTTCTCTTATTCCAAAGGCCTGGTGCCCTCCAGTTCTTCCTCCTCCTATCATCCTTGCTTCCACTGACCCACCCTTTCTATTTCTAGAATTTTGAGAGCTGACAATAGCCAAAGGGTCAGGGGAGAATAAGTGAATTTCCTGCTTGTAAATCACTGCAGGAGCACAGACTATTCTTCGCAGTTTCACCCTGACCTGCAGCCATTTATCTGGATAATGCACTTATTTATTACCGCTTGACCATTTTGCATTGAGATATATGTGCAAACTTAAAGTGCCAATGATTTGCTTGCAGATGTCAAAGGTAGGAAAAGAAAATGCAATTGGGCATATTAGATTATTTGGTATTGAATTCAATCTACTGCCTCCCATTTTTCTCATCTCCTGCCTTTTCTACAAATCAATTTACATGACTTTTGCTGGAAATATTCATTGGTATTCAAATCTGTGGGCAAAATCCAGCCATGGTGATCATTCTCCTAGCAGAAGGCAGTGAGATGCCAAACAGGGTGGCTGTGCTGAGCAGCTCTCCTGGCTCCATCCCTTACCCACAGCCACAGTACAGGAGCACAGGCACACGCACACATAGGCACGCACACATGCACAGACAGGATGAACCAGTCACTGAACTGTGGCAAAGTATTCAAAGAATGGGTCACTGATGGCTAGAGGAAGTCAGGCTTGTCATAAAGCTGCCTGGGATTGGGGAAATCATAAGTTAGGCTCCAGGTCCTTAGGAGAGATGCAGGGTTGACTACACCTCCTCTGGTGTGTGTGTGAGTTAGGGCTAGTGCATGAAGATGCAGCCATGTCTAGCACTGAGGCTCTCCTCTCTCCCGTCTTCTTCCTACTGGCAGGATGGGAAGGCTTCTGGGTCAACGATGTATCTGGGAATGTGGTCACCATCCAGGCCACTTTGCTGGCTGCCTCCTGGTCTCTCCTTCCACTCTGCGGGGCTTCCCACCACCTCCAGGCAGCATCCTGCCCTTCTCCAAGTCCAGCCTCTCAGCCACCTGACCCCTCCCTCTACCTAAATGATGTTTCTCTTATCACAGGCTATCCAGTCACAGCATCACATTACCACCACTCTTTTTTTTTTTGTTTTTTTTCCAAGAAATTGTTTCCATAGCGAAGTTTACCTGGTGAGGTTGAATGAATATAGGTCAAGTCATGGAATACTCTAGCTTGTTTTGCCTCTACCTGGCTCTGCAGCTCCCTGCAAAGCCCTTTGTGGGTCTCAATTTTTCTTATCTGTTAAATTGGGGAATTCTTGTTTGCTTACTTCACCAGGTTTTTTAAGAATCACACAAGAGAGCAAATGTGAAAAATATTCTAAGTTAGGAACTTGGCTGTATAAGAGCAGTTGAACATGGGCCCCAGGAGTCCATAACTTCTGCCCCATTTGCTCTGTGACTCTGACAAGTGGCTCATGTCCCTCATCCTGGGATCCCTCCTCTGTGACACTTACTCCAGAAGGTTGTTTTGATGAGGATAGCAGGAATGGGTGACTGTGGCCAGGTAGCCACGTGCTTTGCTCAGGCCTGCTACCTACTGAGCACTCATGACTACACAGATTACTAGTCACTTATTATTCTATTATTTTTTAAGATTTTATTTATGTGCTTTAGAGAGAAAGAGAAGAAGAGAGCAAGAGAGTGGGGGGAGGGAAAAAGGGAGAGAGAGAATCTTTTTTTTTAAAAAAATATTTAATTTATTTATTTGACAGATAGAAATCACAAGTAGGCAGAAAGGCAGGCAGAGAGAGAGAGAGGAGGAAGCAGGCTCCCCGCTGAGCAGAGAGCACCATTCGGGCCTTGATCCCAGGACCCTGGGATCATGACCTGAGCCAAAGGCAGAAGCTTTAATCCACTGAGCCACCCCAGGTGCCCCAAGAGAGAGAATCTTGAGTAGACTCCACGCTGAGCATGGAAACTGGTGTGGGGCTGGATCCAAGGACCTTGAGATCATGACCCAGGTGGAAACTGAGTTAGACACTTAACTGACTGAGCCAACCGGGTTTCCCAAATTACTATTTATTTTTAAGAAAACACTCTAATATGTGGAAGTTGGGTGATTGAGAAAATGTGATTACTTTGTGAATCAGGAAGAATTTTAAGAAGGCGGGATCTCAAGGTGAAAAGCGTCCTATCTTACATGTGGAATCTCTCATCTTGCTTTGGGGTAAAGTGAATAAGGAGCATGAGGGAGGTAGGGGAGAGTCTCAGAACTACCTGCCAGAAACCTGGTGCTCTGTGGACCTGTGGCTTCTTCTCAATGCTCCTTTGTCTGTCTGTCCTCTGGCTTCCCATGTCCTGAGAGTCTGGTGTGACCTGAGTGGGCTGAGCCCTGTGATCCTTTGTTCTCCTTCTGGGAGTCGAGCTCCGTGAGTACTCCCCCCATGACAGCCAGAGCTGTGTTCAGATGCTCTGCCTGTCCCTTGTCACCCCCCTCAGACACCCTTGCCTGTTCTACCCTGTCGCCTGCAGGAGGCTGGTCTTAATGAGGTGTGCTTGGCAGCCTGCTGGGGTGGGCAAAACTGCTCTGTCAGCATTTCTTCAGCGTCTCATAAATTCACAGAAAAACTCCCTGCATACAAAAGCTTGGTATAGAGGCTCTCTGCTCAGAAAGGCATTTCCTCTTGAAGTTAGAGTGGGAACCAGTTTCCAGGGCTGTCCCCACCCCATGGTTTCTGTAAGGGTCTACTTAGCCAGAGCGACCCATTTTGTTGTTTATGCAGTAAATGTAGATTGAACCTGCCCCTTCCCCCCAAGAAAAAGGCACTTAGAAACAGAACTGGTGAAATATGACTGACCAGCCCCTGATAACGGAGCCCACGTACAAGGATGTGTCCGGCCAGGTGGAAACGTCCAATCAGTAAAAGAGCACGTATTACCTCCCTACCTGCCAAGGATGAGCCAGGCCAGGTGGAAAGTCCAATCAAGGGAAAGAGCACATATTACCCGCCAAGGAGTATGAGCCCCGCCTATCAGGCGGCAGACAAAGGTGCCGATTCCAGCCAAGGTCATAGGCTGAATTAAATGACTATCATGGGGTGAACTGTAATTCAATTGGCCACCTGTGTGTGGCCAGGCTCAACCACATGGCCTTTTCTCTATAAAAGCTAGTCTGTGAGACTGGGAGAGGTCGCCTCTTTGCAAGAGATGGCCCTGGCCCGTCAGTTTGATTCTCTTGACGCGAAATAAAGCTTTGCTTGACCTTCGCTTTGCATCAGTCTCGTCCTTTTGTCTATGGACCCTTTCAGTTTCCTTTTGGGAGAGGATGTGGAGGGGCTGAGGAAGGAAGAGGGCAGCAAAACCACTTGAACATTTCATCCTTGCCTCCCCCAACCTTTCCCTTCCTCCCACCACCCTCTGCCTTCCCTTCCCCTGCCTTCCCTTCCTTTTTCCTCTGCCCTCCCTCTCACTCCTACCTACAGGCTCTGCTGTTGCCCTGG
Organism: Mustela lutreola; assembly: GCF_030435805.1. Lineage (NCBI taxonomy): Eukaryota > Metazoa > Chordata > Mammalia > Carnivora > Mustelidae > Mustela > Mustela lutreola. Next base: position 97,164,683 of record NC_081292.1, read on the forward strand.
GGCTAATATTTAAAAACCTTGAAATTCCACCATTACATTCTTCCACCAGAGCAGAGCATGGGATTTTGTTGGTGCAAAATGTTTCAGTCCCTGAGATGGCACACCTGACACTGGTGGCATCTTTACATGTTGGCACTGGGTTCTGGAGGAGCGGGGTTTCTGGAGTCATGTGGACTTGGATTACGTTTCCATATCATCCTCTTAGTAGACCAGGGACATGGAGATTTTCATATTCCATACACAAAAGTGCCCAGCACACAGCTGGCACCCAGGAAAGATGCGTTATCACCCTGATCTGCATGTATCTTTGAGGTTTCTCTAGGGTACATGCATGCATTCCTTCTGGGCATCAGCACACAGCTTCTATGGAATGGTCTATCACATCTGAGACAGTGTCAGAGGCATGGCTGGACACTGGGCGAAGACAGATGTTATTCTGTACTCACTGCTGTAGGAGAAAAGCTGAGCTCCCTTCTGGTGGAAGCAGAGGTGTGTGGGCTTTCAGAGGGAGAAGGAGGGACTGGGGGCTTGAGCAGAATCAGGCAAGTGGAATATTCCAGAAAGTCAGTGAGAGGGTTGGTCAGTTTTGATCCTGTGCCTGCTGACTGGCATCTCCTATCTGGGCTACTACCCTCCCAGTGAGACTAGGACAAGGGGTCCTGTCCTTGACATTTCAAAGTACTGGCCCCTGAGTCCTTCAGAAAGATACTCTGGAGTGGAAGGAAAGACATCTCAACAGAAGGACAGGCAGAGGAAGGACTCACAATTGTATGTTTTCTAGGGGAACTGTTTTATTTGGGCTTCAGGGGTCTATAGTCAGGTGTTGGCTGAAGCAAACGACAAATTCTTTGGGCAGCCTTAGCCTTCTTTGGCAGGCCCTTGAAGGGGCTCCGGGTGTCCCAGGGATGTGGCATGAGGCTGCCAGAAGCCATATTAGAGTAGTTCATATCCCTTAGTGAGTTTGTGGGTGGGTGGAGGAAATTGTTTGTGTTGAAAGCGGCGGTTTTATAGGCTGAAGTTGAGGCCTCATGGAAGGGGGCCCAGAGGGGGTTTTGACTAGGTTTTGATCATGACTGAGCGTCACGGCCATCAGGGAGTCCAGGAGTGGCTACTCCTCCTGTCTCATGGAGGAGCAGGCTGAGGGTGAGGGAGACCTGCCTCAGTGAGCGAGGCAGGGTCCAGGTTATCGTCCCCATGCCGGCCTGTGCCAGGTTTACCCCCCTGGATGGAAACGGGTGTGGTGAGTCCCAGAGCTGCTCAGAACAAGGCCCTGAGCCTCAGAGTGCTGAGATCGGCCCTTTGCTCTCTTGTTTCTTCTCTGGGTGGGTTTGTTTTCCTCAAAATGGTTGGAAGGCAGTGAAGGGACACCCCTGTTCTCACAGAGGCCTCCTCCTGCAGAGGCTTTGGTGTGGGAAGCTCCTAGGGTGCTGATGAGTGTGGGAGGGGCAGGGCAGGGGACATCCCACATCCTGCACTGGGTGGTCCCCTCACAGATTGGGTCAGAGACACATGCTGGAACTCTCCCTGTGTCCATCTCAGCCTCCCGAAGGCTGGGATATGGTGCTCTCTGTGTGGTCGGGGCTGCCCCACTTCACCAGTGAGCTGATCACCATGGAGCTGGCCTGAAGCACCTCATTTTGGATGAGGAATGTGGGCTGTGCTTGGCACCAGTGTGCTGGTGGCAGGCGTGGGTGATGGTGTCTCCCTGAACTCTTTGGCAGTTAACTCTATATGGTGGGTTCTGCTATGGCTGGGCGTCAGGCATGATCCTTCAGGAAACTGTGATGGTGAAGGATGCAGGGTCCTCCGTATGTCTGAGTCTCTATGGCCCATTCTCAATCTGAGAAGCTGTTCTCCTCAGCTCTGCTCCTGTTACAGCAGCACCAAAGAGCTGAGGCATCTAGCATGGGGTCAAGCGTGTGTCCTGGAGGGAGGCTGATGGGAGGGGTTGGGACAGTGAGCTGAAGGGATGGCAGTGGACACACGGAGGTGCTGGCTGATACAGGGACTGTGCCCAGAAGGGGCCAATTGAGCAGGAAAGAGTGGGGTCTCATTTACATGAAGTGGATGCCCCAGAGCAGAGAGTGGCTGGGGGACCAGGACAGAAGAGTCAGTGCTGGGGGAGGGCACCTCACAGGCTGGACCCCTGAGCTGGGCCAAGGTGACCTCGAGCTGTCACCAGGCCACAGCCCTAGGTCAGGTTCTCAAAAGCTGGCCAAACTGAAGGGAGATTAAGAACATCGCATCTCAGTTAACAGAAAAGCCCAACTGGATTAAGAAGTGGGTGGTTTAGGACATTGGATTTCCTGATAATCGGCTGTCTGAAGCTGTCTCATAGTCCCCTTATTAGAGGAGTCTCTCTGGTGCCTGAGCCTTTCCCTGCTCTAGGTCCACTGATGGGATGCTCTTGGGACTCCAGGGACTTTATGAATGAACCCAGTGTCCTGCTTGGGCCCATGGACCAGGAGGACAAGGTGGTATCAGACTCGTGCCTAGGACCTTGAGTGGGATTTTATCACTTATTACATCTTCTGGATCATTAGTCCCTGAGGAGTTGACTTCCCAGGGTAAGGGGAGGGAGAACTGCTTTTGCTATTTTTTCTTTCTTCCAGCTGCTGGGATGTGACATGGCCAGGTATCCCAGGCCCTTGTCCTTAAGACCCCTCTGAGGCATGGGCTCCTAGCCTCCCAGGATGAACTCCACAGTGACTAGTTTCTCATGTGTAAGAAGGGAGTTGTGCCAAATGGGATGTCCACAGGACATGTTCACATCAGGATGGAACTCTCTGTAGCCTAGGGATTTACTTAAGCTCACAGATGGTTTTGGTGGGAGTTCACTCATTTCCAGATGTCTACATCAGAACCCCCTGCAGCACTGTTTAAAACAGACCCAGGGACCCATCCCTGGCCTGCTGCACCTCCTTATACCCAAGAGCCTGCATGAAATCAAGTGGCCTTCAGGCTTGGGGCCTGGGATTAGCAGGTGGGTGGCAAATTCCTTCTTGGTCCTGAGTCTTATGCTGGCCTGGATTGGCCACTGGGCAGCGTGGCCACTGGCCTCAAAATGTTCAACCTTGAACCTAGCCCGGCACATAGAGAGACCTCCTTTTTGGGATGCTGGGGGCGTGCTCAGAAGCAACATCTTTCCTGCAATGTTTCTCCAGTGGGTTCTGGCTGCTCCTAGGTCTGTCAGATGTGCATTAGTTGGTCTGTCTTTGATTCTTTCTATGTTTCTTAAAACATCTTTTGTTGGGGCGCCTGGGTGGCTCAGTGGGTTAAGCCTCTGCCTTCGGCTCAGGTCATGATCCCAGGGTCCTGGGATCGAGCCCCGCATAGGGCTCTCTGCTCAGCGGGGAGCCTGCTTCCCTTCCTCTCTCTCTGCCTGCCTCTCTGCCTACTTGTGATTTCTGTATGTCAAATAAATAAATAAAATCTTTAAGAAAAAAAAAAAAACATCTTTTGTTTTAAGAGGAAGCTATTTTGCGTTCAACATCTGGGCCAGGGCCATTATTATTATGTGCATCCTGCATGTGTGCATGTGTGTGTGTGTGTGTGTGTATGAATGTGTGTTTTCCCTAGGACTCAGGAGGGAAACCCCTCCTTACTTTCCTAAATTGCAGTATCCTGGGGACGATTAGTCCATAACTGGATTGGGCTGGGGGCCCAGTGTCTGCACATGGCTGACTAGGGAGACAGTTTCCCGGGGCCCACCTGAGAAGATTGTTTTCTAGCACCCTGATTTCCTTTTCCTCATTCCAGGGCCAACGGCATAGCTTTTAGGCTCAGCTCCATGCTGGCTCACTTTGTACTTCCTTTCCTTAGGGCCTCAGTTTCTCCCAGTGTGGAATGCAAATCTGGCTCTGCTGGCTGTTGTGTTGGGGAATGGGATCACCCTGAGGCTCCCATGTCCTCTTTGGGAGCTCAGCTTGTCCTTTGGCCTCCGAGGCTTGAAGTCCCAGGACCTGTGCTTCCTTCCAGAAGGGACTTTAGGATGAAGGGTGTGGCCAGTCTTCAGATTACACAGCAGACCTGGCTTCACTTTCCCCTGCCACAGACAGGAAGTGGGACGGAGCATGGTGGGGCCAAATGCTCTGGGAGGGGCACAGCCAGCCGCTGTCCTGGAGCTGGCAGAAGCTTCTTCACTGTCCAGGTGAGATGTTTTCACACACCTGGCTAAGGAAGACAGACCACCAGGGTGGGGGCTGAGGCTTGCTGGCTACCCACCTCAGTCATTGGTCACCTCTGCTTTCTCTGCCTGAACTTGGGATGACAAAGCATTTCCCTTGAAAGGGGGTGGTTTGTACCGTAGATATCAGGATCTAGGTCAGAGCCTGGCTTCCTCTTCCCCTCCCTCTTCTTGGTAGAAAAACTTTTGTATTTGGGCTGTGATCTTCTTACAAAATCTGCCTCTTGGGTCCTACCCTCTCTGGCCCAGCCTGGAGGGAGGCAGGGCAGGGAGGTGGAAAGAGCACAGCCCTTGGGACAGAGCTGACCCAGATTTGACCCCAACCCATACCTGTCACTCCCCAGGGCAAGGGGTTTGCATGTTTTGCTCATTTGAGTGCTCCCAACTCCTAGACCAGTGGTGGGCATAAAAAGACATAAAAAGACACAGCTTTTTATTCCTGGTAACAAGAGGGGCCAATCTTGCCCCTTCCATGAACAGATATACCTAGGATATTGGTACCAAAGCATATATTGGTAAGAAACAAAAAACAAGATAACTCAAAACCTGCAAGTGCCTATTCCCCAGGCTTCCAACCAGCCAGCTCTGCTTCACTCTGTATTTGTGTATTGACATTTTGACTTTTGGGACTTAAATCCAGGCAGAGAGATGCCTCCTGGGGCAGGCACTCAGTAAGTGTGTGGGGCTTCTTTCCGCCTCATTGATTGAAAATCACTCCTGCTGCAGCTGACCTAAACACATTCCTTCTCCCATGGGGTCTGGTACCACTTGCTCCCTGATCTCAGGAGCCCCCTTGGTGGGGGCAGGAAGGACATGGGCCTGGGCAGGATACTATGCACCAGCAACTGGGCCCATGGGGAAAGCCCAGCAAATGCCTCGTGTGGGCCTCCCTCTGACATTCCCTTTTGCATTGCCTTCTGTCCCTGGTCTAGTCAGTGTCCTCTTCTGGTCCTCTGCCCCTCTACTCCCCTACACCTCCTAAGCCATGTCTGTTCCCCATTCTGGCTCCTTGTCTTCTGGAAGCTGTGAGTTTGAGGCACACACAACCCCACTTCCCTTAGAAACCCCTTCCATGGATGCTTACTTGAGCCCAGAGAGTGACAGTAGGGAGTTCAGACCCAGGCCACAAACACAGCTTTTTATTCCTGGTAACAAGAGGGGCCAATCTTGCCCCTTCCAGCTTTTTTCTAGAAGCAGCCAGTATTCCTTGGCTCCAGCTTACATCACTCCGGTGTCTGTTTTCGACTTCACAGAGGCTCTGCTACATTTGACTCTCCTGCCTCCTTCCCATAGGGCCTTAATTTAACCGCATCTATAGTCTCTTTTGTCAAAAAAAAAAAAAAAAAAAAAAAAAAGGTGACATTCAGTTTCCAGGGATAGGACACGGACATTTTGCTGGGGAGATTATTCAGTCTGCCACAACAACTTTATAATTTTCAAAAATGCATTGTGCATTGAGACAGGGGAGTAGAAAGAATTCTGGGATTCAGACAGACTAGCCATAGTTGTGGCTCTCCCATGTGGGTGGCCCGGGACAAGACCTCACCTCTCTGGGCCTCAGCTCCCTGGCCTGGATCTCAGACTTCCTAACCTCCTTTGGCACAGGCACTGGTTTTGTACATTCTTGGTGACTTGAACTCCCAAAACTGAGTGTCTGCATTATAGGATGGAAAAAAAAAAATAAAGGTTGGGTTGAGGCATCAGAAAAATGAGGTTCACTTATTTGTGGAGCATAACAAATAGCATGGAGGACAAGGGGAGATGGAGAGGAGAAGGGAGTTGGGGGAAATTGGAAGGGGAGGTGAACCATGAGAGACTATGGACTCTGAAAAACAACCTGAGGGTTTTAAAGGGGCTGGGGGTGGGAAGTTGGGGGAACCAGATGGTGGGTATTGGAGAGGGCATGGATTGCATGGAGCACTGGGTGTGGTACAAAAACAGTGAATACTGTTACGCTGAAAATAAATTTAAAAAATTAAAAAAAAAAAGGAAAAAAAAAGGGGGGGCACTTGTGATGAGCACTGGATAGTGTATGTAAGGAATGAATCACTAAATTCTACACCTGAAACGAATATTACACTGCACATTAACTAACTGGAATTTAAATAAAAATGTGAAATTTTAAAAATTAAAAAAAAAAATTTCAAAAAAAAAAAAAAAAAGAAAAGAAAAGTGAGGTACCAAATGGTGTTTGAACCTTTATTTCTCAGCTGAGGGTCAATCAGTTTCTGCTAATTTATCCTGGTCCTATCCAGAAGTCTGAAGACTGAGCTATTTTGTTCTCTACTGTTTAAAAATGTTTGCTAAACACTGCCAATGACTTGCGATGTACTGCAGTTTGAGCTCCAGGAAGCAGGAAGTTTCTTCCAGGCTAACTTGAGGTGCAGATTAGTTTAGGAGGAGCTGGGTCAGCAGCTGAGTAAAGTGGGTCAGGACACAGGCGAGGGCAGAGGACCCAACTACACTAACTCATTTGGCCCCACAGAGAGCTGGGGTGGCCTTGAGAGTGCAATGGAATTGGGACAAGAGGTGGGAGCAGGTGTGTATGCCAGTGTGTCCAACAGTCATTGATGTGGCCATCTGGGGCAGGGGTGTGGCCCTAATCAGTCCCCAGTGGCTGGTGGGGAGTGAAGCCTTCATTTTTGAAGAAGGAGCTGAGGAGCACATCACGACCTCTCAAACCACCTGTTCTTTCTTTCCTTCTTGCCTCCACACCTTTGTATAGGTAGGCGCCATTTCCCTTCTGTCCAGTTCCTTTTGTTCCCTAGATAACTTCTACCTGGTATGCTCAGCTCAGCTCAGGGAGCCTACCTCCATGGGCCTCACACCACCACATACCTGAACCTGTTGCTCTTGTTTCTGTTCTTGCTTCTGAAGCTCTTGTCAAATTGCAGGAGTATATGCTTATGGGTCTAGGTTACAGTCCAGATGTTTATGTCCCCCTACCCCCAAATTCATGTTGAAATATGAAACCCTGAAGGTAATGGTATGTAGTAGATGGGCCTCTGGGAAGTGCTTACTTAGGTCATAAGGGTGGGGCACTCAACAGTGGGTAGTGCTCTTATAAAGGACCCCACAAAGTTCCCTTACTCCTTTTCACTATGTGAGGATGGATATTAGTACTCTGTGGCCTGGAGGAAGTCCTCACCTGACCATGCTGGCTCCCTGACCTCCAGCCTCCAGATCTGTGAGCGATTTCTGCTCTTTAAAAGCCACTGGTCTATGGCATTTTGTTCTAGCAGCTCAAACACCCTAAGATAGTCTATATCCCCCCAGCCTGGCTGCTGGAGGGCAACTACTGCATCCTATACATCTTTGAGTCAGGCCCTAAATGAGTGTAGTCATTTAAGTTGCATGATCTGAGTAGAGAGGTTTTAAATGACTTGAAATCTCCTAGGGCACATGGCTTTTCAAGCTTCCAGACAGCAATACTAACCTAATCTTCTTGACAGAGTGGCAAATGTAGGCTTATAATTGTATTGTGTTGGGATGATAATGCAGGAAGCCTAATAAAATGCCAAGTTCCAGAACTTGCTCTGTGAGCAGTTTTGAACTACCATAGGGAGGTGATAATACAGAATGAGGGTGGGGGTTTCTGGGGCCGGCATGCATGATGCCCAGCCTGGAGATCCCATTTATAGATCTAATGGTGATTGTTTGGAAGGATTCACTCAAAACAGTGCACACACAGGAAAGCTTAGGTTCTTCTTCTTCTTCTTCTTTTTTTAAAGATTTTTTTCTTTATTTATTCAACATACAGAGATCACAAGTAGGCAGAGAGTCAGACAGAGAGAGAGAAGGAAGCAGGCTCCTCACTGTGTAGAGAGCCCAATGCTGGACTTGATCCCAGGACCCTGAGATCATGACTTGAGCTGAAGGCAGAGGCTTAACCCACCAAGCCACCCAGGTGCCCAGCTTAGGTTCTTCTTAATGGAGCTAAGTGTCATGGGTGTTTTTCCCTTGTGTTTAATGATGAAACCCAATGAATTCTAGGACCTGCCAATAGTGGATGGATTGCTTCTCTGTCCACAACCTCAGGAATTGCTTGGAAGTAGGAGAGAGGAACACTTCCAACAGAAAGGACCACTTGTCCTTGGAACATGCTTCTTAATGCTAGTCCTAACGTGAGCTTCTGGTCCAAGGACAATAGACACCCTGACAGCAAGGGGCCCTCAGGCAGGATGTGAAGCAGAATCACCTGGGAGTGTTGTTACCATGCAGATTCCTGGGCCCTGCCCAGACCTACTGAAGTGGGGCCTCTGAGTGAGGGGAGGGGCATGCATGGCTTTTAGAAGGTTCCAAGGCATCTCTGAGGCCATTGGCTGAGCGTGGCCTGCAGAATGACATTGGGGATCTACTGCCAGGACTGGCGAATGCCCTAGCAGATTGGCCTTGGAAACAATGAGGTTCAACAGTGATCCCTCATTCCATCAACTGTGACCTTGATGACTGAAAGAAGAGCGGCTATCGACTGAGCATAAGTGTGCCCATGATCTCTGCAGCTTCATGAGTTAGGAACTATCATTGCCCCATTTCAGAGATGACTATGTTGAAGAACAGGGAGGCTTGAGTTAACTGCTTCAAGATGGTAGGGCTGAAGGGTGGGGAGCCCAGAGTTCAGTGCTGACCTGCTGATTCCACACCAGCAACTGTCTCTACTTTAGATCCCATTCTACAAACTAGGGTGTTGTGGAGCTCGGGGAGGGGTGGCAGCAAGAGCTGGAGTAGAAGCTTCCCTCCTCAAGCCCTGGCTGTTACTCCAGGCTGCATGGCTGGGACAGAGCTGGGTCTGGCTCCCATCACTGCTTACCCTGGCCTGAACCCCTTTCCCTTACACCTGGTTTTGTGTGTGGTCCTATCGGAAACTGAGTTGTCATCTAAGTAAGGAGTTGGGGCTGCCTTGATTTCTGTCTCTAATTTGGGATCTCATCTCTGAAGGGAAATACTCGTCCTCCTTTTAATTTTTTTAAATTATTATTATTTAAATTCTATTAGCCAACATATAGTACATCATTGGTTTCAAATGTAGTGTTCAGTAATTCATCAGTTGCTTATAACACCCAGTGCTCTTCCCATCATGTGCCTTCATTAATGCCCATCACTGGATTACCCTGTCCCCCCACCCACCTCCTCTTCAGCAACTCCCAGTTTGTTTCCTATAGTTAATAGTCTCTCATGGTATTTCTCCTTCTCAAATGACTTACCATTCAGTTTTTCCTTCCTTGTTTTTTAATTTTTTAAAAGAAGTTTTAAATGAAATTTTATCTGATACTGTGGTACATTTGGAAAATCAAAAGTGTAACATGCAGAAAATTCAACCCTAATTCTATTTTCTGTTAGCATTATCACATTTGTCTTTCCAGTGTTTCTTAAATTTCCTTTTCTTTTCTTTTTTTTTTTTTTTAAAGATTTTATTTATTTATTTGACAGAGAGAGATCATAAGTAGGCAGAGAGGCAGGCAGAGAGAGAGGAGGAAGCAGGCACCCTGCTGAGCAGAGAGCCCAATGTGGGACTCGATCCCAGGACTCTGAGATCATGACCTGAGCCGAAGGCAGCGGCTTAACCCACTGAGCCACCCAGGCGCCCCTTAAATTTCCTTTTCTTAACTGAGCTCCTAGTATATATAAAATTTTGCATTCTGATTTTAGTTCAATATAAAGTCAGAGACATTTTCTCACATCATTAAAACAGCTTTTTGGAAACATTTTTCATAGATGCCTAATATCCCATCGATATGACAGTTTGTTACTAAACCTCTTCCCAGGTTTGGGTTGTCTTTAATATCTTCCTATGATGAGAATGTTGGACAGACACCTTTGCGTATAAATGTCTGTCTACTCTCTGATTTTGTAGATGATGTCAAAGCACTATCTGTGGGTTATTACAAAGGCTCCCGATACAAATCACCAAATTGCTTCCTTGGAAGCTTATGCTGATTCATTTTCCTGACCTGTGAGTTAATATCGACCTCAAAGAGATGGTGTAAGTCCTCCCTCCATTATAAAATGACTCTCCAGATTGAATTGGGGCAGAAAGAACAATGGTAGCCCATTTCTCCATAAAGGCTTCGGAAGCCACTAGGGACATCCAGCCTCTATTAAGGGCCCTATGGTCTCTTGGAATAGGAGGAATACAGCTCATCTTTAGGCAGATTAGGTGGGTCATATATGCCTGCTCAGCCTGTTATTCTTAATAGATTTCATTTAAAAAGATCCACTGACAACCTTATGTCATAAATTTTATGTAGGAATAGTTTTTAGATTTTGATATGCTTCTGCTCAGTCACTTAGAGGAGTTATGGTTTTAATCTTTCTTTTTAAATATTATGTTTCCATGCCCCTCCCCAACTCAAGGTCCAGCCACAGAACCCAGTCTTGATGTTACCTTAGTGCCCATGTGGGCCCCAGGATATTTTGGCACACCCACTCACACCCGGGTGGGGGAGCGCAAATGTTTCCCCAAGGCGGAGTGGGGGTGAGGAGAGAAAGAGTAAGTTGGCAGCGTGGGCCTGCCATGCCCCTCTGCCCATGCCCAGGACAGACAACCTACCAGCTCTGTTGGTCCACTGGACCTGGGTCCCTCCTCGGATGTCTTCTCAGCACTGCCCCAGGGAGTCACTGCCCAACAAATAAATTTCAGTTTATTTTGCATGGAAAATTGAGACTCGTTTTCCCTCCCCATTTAATGCCTGCCAGTTTCAGCACCCAGCACAGGGTGCTGTAGTTGTTAGCTCTGTGGTTTCTCCCCTGCTGGTTGACATGTGTGGCTGGATGGCTGTCGGGCAAGTTTGAGTGACCCCAGGTGATGTTTGGGAGCTGTGATCTCCACAGGACTTTTCACCTCCCATCTCACCACCTCGACTCATGCTGGAGGCTGCCCTCCTCGCCACCGGACTTCCTGACCTCAGCTGGGGGTGCTACTTTTATGCTTTTCTGTCTGTTCTGTGTCTTCCATTGCCTGTGTCCTCTGCTGTTGCCTGTCTGTAGTGGGGCTTATTTTACCCCAGGTTCCTGGTAGGAGTCGCTTTCCAGGGGTGAATTTAGGAAGTGGGTGGGAGCACAGGGAAGCTGTGAGGATGTGGAGGCAGAGGCAGAGGCAGGTGGCCCTCCAGGGCTAGAACACCGACATCTAGTCCCAGCTCCTGCCTGCCCTTCACTGAGCTCTGTCCTGGTTGGGGGCCTGAGCCCTTAGCAGCTGTCAAACACTGGCCCATGGCTTCTGGAGGCCCAGTGTAGTCACCGTGCAAAGGTTCACAGCATCCTCATAACCAAGGCCTTCTCCCTTTAGCACTGTGAGCTCCTCCAGAGCGGGGACCACACCTGGCAATGCCTGTTCTCCTTTGGTGCTGACTCTCTCTAAATGCATACATGGTCATGACAATGATCCTCATTCACCAAGTAGTTATCGAGCCCCTACTCTGAGCAGGCACTCTTCTAGAGTTTGCCATCTCTGACCCATGAACCTGAGTTCTTGGTGGGAAGGAATTAAACAATAAGTGCAGACTGTTTCATGCTTCATACAGTGTGGTGGAGGTGATTAATGTCCGTAACAAAGATGAAGTAGAATAGAGTAAGTGACCTGGGAGTACCAACCGTAATTTTGCTCAGGGCAAAAAGGCAAAACCTTGAGCATGTGGCATTTGGGCAAATTCTTGAAACAGGTGGGCCATGCAGATATCTATGGGAAGAATGTTCTTGGGAGTGGGAATAGCAAGTACAAACGTCCTAGTCTCACTGAGGTTGCTTGCAGAGTAGCTGGAGGGTCAAGTGTCAGAGCCGGGGCCAAATCCCTGGGACCCTCAAAACTTTACAGGGGCTGGGGCTTCCCCTCTGAGTGAGACAGCAGGCTTGCTGGGGTGGTGGAAACAGACTGGGGAAGGTTGGTTGGAAGGAACATGCAATAATATGGAAGGGGCTGATGGCAGGTGGGACAAGCATGTTAGCTGGAAGGTAGCAAAGGGTGACCCAGTGCTGGATGCATTTGAAAGGCACAGCTGGCAGAATTCCCAGGACACAGAGTCTCAGAGAAAGTGGCATCAAAGACAATGCCGGGGTTTTGACCCACTCAGTCAGAAGGATGTGCTGCTGTTAGCAGACATGGCAAAGACTGTGGGTGGCAGGGTTAAGGGCAAGAGGTGGAACACACAGGGCTGGAGGTGCCCAGAGACCCCCAGGAGACCTGCATGCTGGATGGCAGCAGGTGGAAGGGCAGGCTGTGGGCCCAGGATTATGGGTAAAGGGCAGTCTGTAGAGGCCCTCCGTCTTGTTAGTGCAGCAGGACAGCTGTTAGCAGTGAGTGAGGACGGCAGAGGCAGTGCAGCATCTGGGGACAGGTGGGTGGGTGAGAGTGGCCACCTTACTCTGTGGAAGAGGGCACACATGGGGGAGCCTTGGCGGCTCACATGAGCTCCATGCCATGGTAAAAATTAAGGGAGGGCTACAGCAGTCCAGTATTGGCTGTGCTACTCATAGTTCAGATCCTTTAAGAATGAAGGTGTGGGTCACTTGGCCAGGTGAAGAACCCTGATAAGCGGAGGTGCTGGCCCATGGCAGGGGGAATAGTCATGGGTAGAGGGGAAAGGAAGTCGTGAAGGCAGACTAGGGATGTAACAGCTGCATATGAGTTCTCTGCCTTATTGTGCATACATTTGTATGTATTTACCCATTTCTTTGCTGGCTCTTCCTCCACGACTCACTGATACAGGATCTCAAATGGGTATGGTGGCTGAGCTGGAAATGTGATGAGCGTTTTCCAGAGACAGATTTGTGCCTTACAGGCCTTTGTCCCTTCATTTTTTGCAGAGTGTGTCTCTAGCTCTGTGAGGTACTGTCACGTTGGGGGAGACGCATTTATGTCTCTGCTGCCCTTGCTGTTGGAGACCCCTGGTTGTCTCCTGTGGTCCCCCCTGCCACCCTCTACCTTCTGTTCTGCATCAGTGCAGCGATGTGCTTTGGGCTGCATCTCCTAGAGGGCCCTTCCTCTCAGTCTGGGTAGGAGCAGCCAGAGAGGGGCACCCAGTGAGATTTGGTAGGAGAAAGGGAACATGCTCCTCCTTGGTGGTGGGCGATGACAGCTTATGAGGGTCAGCTGTTTGGTGCTGTAGGCTGCCAAGATAATTTCTGGGGGAGTCCTTGCTCCTGATGGGTCCAGGAGTCATAAAAACAATTTCCACAACTAAGAGGACTGTCTCTAGAGTCTTCACCAAACCCTGCCTGACGTGGTCTGATAGACAGCTGTTGCATATGCTGGGTCCCATGTCCCCAAGTGTGCCTGGGAGCTGGGGACCTGCTTACTGATAACTTTTATGTAAGTGGACACAGGCACTCTCCCCTCCTCCCTCTGTGAGGATGTGTCTTCAAGGCAGTGTGAGGCTTTCTGGTCTCTCCAGAAACATGACAGGGTCTCTATGCCTACAGATGACTTTATCAATGTTTCACTAAACTTACCTCATAAAATTGACAAGTGGTCTAAAAACATTTCTGCTGATAAGCTGTGGATTGATGACCATACTAATAATGAAAGCAGGAGTGAAGGAAGTAGTAGGACTGGCATGTATATTCCTAGAGGGGACTTCTCTTCCTTCCATATTAGTTGTTAAAACAGTGCTGTGTTGGTGAGATTTTATATATTTGCATCATTAATAATTCTTTTTAAAATTATATAATTTAAAGATAGATTTAAAAATAAAATAAACTTTAAAATAATCATGTTCTTAGTGTATGTTACAGGTTTAGTGGATTGGTAGAGAAGGATTTAGGTGAAGATACCCATCTGTGTGTGCCTGTGCCCCACGGGGTGGTACAGGGCAGTGGGTAACATGAGGGTGGCCGGAGTTGGATGGAAAAGCCATCTTTTCCTTTCCTTTGTATTTTCCAGTAGCTTACTACCTGGAAAAAAGCTAATTCTTTTGGAATGTCAATTCTCTATCTGGACAACTGAATTCTCTTATATTTCAGATAGATTTTCTCCAGTGGATTCTCCTAGTTCTTCCAGATATATAGATAATAATTTTGCCTCCTTCTTCCTAATGTTTATTATCAAACTACCAGGTCCAGATTGAGTTCTATGTCTTCAAAGTACAGAATCTGAATGTGTGTGTAAACATGTAAAAATGTAAACAAAAAAATGTTCTAGAAGTTAGAAAAAGATATCAAAACTGTTTTGCAGAACTAGCATAAAATTCACACCAAAATCTGATAAAGAGAGCACAAAAATAAAAGTACATATTGATTGATGCCCAAACTTGAAATACAGTTCTAACAAATCAAGTCTAAAAACAAATTAAAAAAATAATGTAGTACAACCAGTGGAGGTTCATTCAAAGAATGAAGATATTTTACTGTCAGAAAATAATTAACGTTACAAAACATAGTTGGGAATCAATTTCCTGTATTAAAAAGTCACAAGAAAGGAAAAAAAAAAACACTACCTGTGATTATCTCCACGAAATTCAAAGTGGCGTTTGATAGATGCATACAGTCACATCTAAAGCAGGAATAGAAAGACTTCCTCCACTCAGCAAGAGAAACAAACTTAAACAAGAAGCCAGCATGCCGTGGAGCAGGGACTCCCTGACAGCATGCCCATTAAAGCAGATATGAGGAAAAGATGATCACTTCCCCACTGTTTTCTGACACTTCCCTGAAAGGACTCGTTATTAGAGCTGGAAAACAGACAGGAATAAGGTATAAAAATTGGGAAGAAGGGAGCAAAGATATCATTATTTTCAGGTGACTGAAATAGTGTACCTGAAATCAGCAGGAGAATCAATAGAAAACTTCTTGAAAAATAAGGGAATTTGCTAAAATGTCTAATTATGGAATTGAAAGCACAAAATATTTTCCTGTAATAATTAATCTGCTAATTTTTTTCTGTATTCTATGAGTTTTTCCCCTATATTCAAATTTGGTAATTCACATTTTCCTGGAAAGTCATCCATTTCTTCTACGTTTCATATGTATTTGCATGGATTTGAACAAAATATGCTTTTATTATGTCTCATGAATTTATTTTCTGTCATTTCTCATTCTCACTTGTAACTTGGGGCATTTCCCTTTTGTTTTCCTCTTGGTTAGATTTCCGGGCTGCGATTTCTTCCTTTGCCCATCTCCAATCTATTTTCTACCCTGTCCTGCCCTTTCTGGGTCCCAGAAGGTGCACCTCTGTGGCTGTCACCTAAGCAAGCCTGCCTGCATGGGCTGGCTAGTGTCCATGAGGGGTCAGAGGGCAGGGCAGGCATTGCCTCCTCACCCAGCTGGCTCCCCACAGAGTCCCTCACCTGCCTCTTCAGTCCTGGGGTGGGATGGTGTGCTTCACTAGATACAAGCTCCAGGTACCCCACTTTCCTCCCTTGCCCCCCTCACCTTACCCACAGCTCTGTCAGTAGGTTGGCCATTGAGGTCCGGGGACCCAGGGGGCGCTGCTGTGTGTAAACGACCAGTGGGCCTTAGAAAAGGGAGGTTCTGTTTGCTGGGCATGATTTGAAACATTTTGATTCATTTTGTTACGTACCCCCCCCCCATCTTTTGTCATTGTGTTTATGTGATTGATTGGTGTAGGCAGACAGAGAGGTGACTTAAATCTGTTTGCCCCTGTTGCGTTTCTATTTCTTTTTGTATTTATGGTTGTTTTTCTTTTTATAATTTGATGCAGCATTATTTGGTACATAAATTTTCTTGACAGAACTTTATTGTATATTACACTCTTTATCATTATAGAGTGCCTTTCTCTCCCTCCATAATGCTTTTCCCCAAATTGTCTTGACTCGTATTACTGTCACACCCGAGATTTGCTTTGTCTGCATTAGCTGGGATGTCTGCAGAGGCTTCTCAGTGACTTTGTTGTAGATGAGTCTCTTTCTTTTCAGCAAATAGATTTTTATAGAGTTTATCCACTTACTGACATATCTGTTATGATTGGTCTTAGATCTATCATCTTTTTTTTTTTGTTATAATACTGAGTTTTAATGTTCTCTGTGTTTTTACTTTGTATATTTTCTTCCACGATATGGAGGTTGATTGTCTTATTTCATAGTTCTCATGTTTATAGATTTAAAACTCCATTTCTTTATTGATTGATTGATTTTCCTAGACAGTACTTGACAGCCCTTTATGAAGTATGAGAATAGGAAAATATTAGATAGACTTTGTTCCAAATCCCTCACCTGCCTGTACCTCCAAGTATGCTTAGTTGATGCCATTCTCATGGGGCTGATGTTAGCATATTGACATGGAGAGTCTAATTTGGACCTTTGCCCACACTTCTGTAAGTAACCCCCTTCTGGTCCATCTCCAGTCCTTGTTCCAGGCATTGCCATGTATGCCTTGGCTGGCTGGCTGTTTTTAGTCAGCACGACTTTCAGGAGAATTTCATGGACGCAGTATTTTGGGTACTTGCATGTTTGAAATTGCCTATTGCTCAACTTGGCTTAGTATAAATTTTTTAGGTCATAGTTTATTTCCCACAAATGTTGAATATTTTCCCCTGCGGTCTTCTGGAATGTAGTGGGGATGGGAGAAATCTGGAGGCAGCCCTATTTCCTTCTTTGTAAGGAATTATAATTACTATTATTTTTGCCTGGATGTCTAAAGAATTTCTTCTCTATCCTTGAGAAAGCTTGCTAAGATATCCTTTAGTGTTGATTTGCTATATCATTTTCTTCTGGAATGTGCTGTGTCCTTTCACTCTGTAGGTATCCCTCTCTCTACCCATATTTCCTTCTCACTTATCTTAAAATAATTTTTAAAAAAGATTTACTTATTTATTTTGGAGAGACAGTGAGAGAGTGAGAGAGCCGATAGGAGGGGTAGAGGGAGAAAGAGAGACCTCAAGCAGATTCCCTGCTGAGCTTCGAGCCCCACATGGGGCTCCAGCTCACAACCCTGAGATCATGACCTGAGCTGAATCAAGAGTTGGATGCCTAACCAACTGAACCACTCAGGTGCGTCTTATTAACCTTCAAATATTTTAATTTCCATTTGGTAGATCCCCTATTTTAGGGTTCCCAACTATCCATTAGCTGGATACTTGTTTGCTCTTTGTGTCCACTGACTTTTTAAAATTACTTTAAACAATTTGCTTTTTCATTCTGCATTCATTTTGATTATATTCAGTATTTCCTCTTTGCCGGGAATGCGATGACCCACCCTGTCTTTCCTTTGCTATTTCTAATTTATTTATTAGTTCTGAAAGGCAGTCTCTTTGTTTCCTTGCTTCTTTAATCTCTCCTTGTTATGCTGTTATACTGTTTTAATCACATTTTAAAATCTGTAAATCCTCAGCAGTGTACAAGCCCTTCCACATCATTGCCTTATTTAATTCTTTTTCTTTAAGATTTTTTTTTTTCTGATTTGAGAGTAAGAGAGAGAGAGAAGGCATGAGCAATGGGGAAAGCTGAGGGAGAAGGAGAAGCAGACTCCCTGCTGAGCAGGGATTCCCAACACGGACTTGATCCCAGGACCCTGGGATCATGATCTGAGCTGAAGGCAGATATGCTTCACCAACTGAGCCATCCAGGTGCTCCTCATGTAATTTTTATGATGGTTTTGAAGAGTATCTTTCTTCCTCAACATTTTTTTAAAATTAAATTTATTTATTTTCAGCATAACAGTATTCATTATTTTTTCACCACACATTTTATTACATGTATTTTCACATACAGAAAAGACAATGGAATTTCAGCAACCATCCACTCATCTACCACCCAAATCCCATCAAGCTCTTCTTATACATGCTTTGAGCATGGTCTCTTTCCCTCTCTTCCTTTCTCTCCATCCATCTTTCTTGATGCATTTCAAGTTGCAGACCTCACCACACTTCCCCCAGATACCTCAGCAGAGACATCTACCTTTAATGGCTGTGTCAGGTTTGCTTTAGCATGCAACATTTTGGGGGCATTTCCTACTGTTTCTTGTCTCTCCCCAGAGTGGATTATTTATCTTTTTTGCCTTATGTTTTTTCTGTTAATTTATTTATTTCTCTGTTCTCATATTTTCCATAGATGCTATATCCTTTCTTTTCATTTGAATATATGTGGCTCAATGAAGACTTTCTCTTCTTGTTAATACAATGTGGGAAATTTCTCCTTGCCTTGACCTCCTTGTATATGAGACCGTTTGTTCCCCTCAGAGCTTCTGTTAGAGGGCTGGGTGTATTGTGTTCTCCAGTTTCCGTGGGGGATTTACGGATGGATAGTGTTGAAGGTGGGGAACTGGGCTGTGGTTAATTGAGTCCTTGTGCTTGCCTCCGCCCTGCAGTTATAAAAGAAACTTTGTTACAGGCTCTCTTCCTCTGGGCTAATGCAGGTTTTAACCCTGAGGGAGGATCCCTGGCTTTCATTCAGCTCAAAGCAGTCCTGCCAGGCTCAGGGGCAGAACTCCTTTCTGGTAATCTACCTCTCCCCGGAGCTCCAGGCTAAGCCCTAGGATGGGACCTGTCCAGTGCTGGCTGGGCCTCTCCTCCCAGCTTCCTCCAGCTCCTCTGAGGACCTCCTCTTCTCTTTTGTCCTCTGCATGCTAACACCATATTTGTTGAAGAAGATCAGCTCTTGGAGAAAACAAACTTTTCGCTGTTCCCTTTCAGATTGCTGAACGGACCTGAGTCCAGTGTCTTGTCCTGGCTCTAGGGAGGGGTGCCCACCATAGCACTCAGCACCCCTGCTTCTCTTCTTAACCTGTCCCTGTCCCCCACCCCCACCCCACGATGTGATTGTTCATTTGCCTTCTTATGGGAAAGGAACCATGGGAGCTGTGTCACTATTCCTGCTCATGTCCCCTCTTTCCCTGCTCACTATTACTTTCTGAAGTTGATGCTGAGATATCACACTCATAATGAATTAAACCAGGTCTTAGTCACTTAGTAGCTATTAGATGTGACACAAGCCACTCATGATTGTGCAGTAAGTGAGGCTATGGGGCTATGGGGCTCCCTCTTCCTGTTCTAGGACCTTAGGACCCTCAGTGTGGGCCAGAGAGTCCTCCTTCCACTTCAGCTGAAGAGCCAGGGGACAGGGAGCTGATTCTGAGCCCCTCAAATCACAAGTGCCTGGCAACCTGCCCTCTACCCCTATTCTGAGGGACAGCACTTTCTGGGTCCACTCAGGATGCTGCTTCAGTGTGACCAGGGTTGTCACATTGACAAGGGGATTTGCCCGAGAGAGAAAAGGAGACAAGAAACAGCACTGTTTGTCTTCATCTCAGATGTGAGCCTCTCCCCCAGGGAGACACTCATGTAAGACAGAAGACTAGCAAACTTAGAAGAAAATGGTCACAGGACAAGACCTGGCATATCTCAGAAGATTAACCCTCCAGTGGTTAATAGGATCAGCTGCCAGGTCTGGGAGGTGCCCGACCATGAGATGCCGCTAAGAAGGCCACGAGTGTGAGCAGGCAGGTGACACATAGTGTCCCTGATGGCAGGACTGAACCTTGGCTGTGCCTTTGGCGGCCGGATTGGTGAGCCCTGATAAAACCAAATAAGAACAAAACCACAATGCAGAAATTCTGCAAGGTATTCTCTCCAGGGAAACTCCTCTGTGTGAAGGTGTGAATATGGCTGTTAGCTGGAGCATTGTTTACAGTACTGAAGAACTGCAATGCCCACCACGAAGGAATTGGCTAAATAAATCATGCTATACTCACATGCATGCATTCTAACAGCAATTACAACAAATGAGCTAGATTTATATGAATCAACGGCAAGAGAGCTTAAAGCTGGAATATGAATATGGTGAGTGAAGAGAGCATGTTTTGGAATTATAAATTCAGTATACTTTTTGTAAATAGTTAAAAAAAAAAGCATGCTGTATTGTCTTTTTGGATGCATAGAGTAAAATATGACTCCTGGGATGGGAGGAACACATACCAAGGTTTGTCTGTCTGGCCAGGGAAGAGGAATGAGATGGGGAGGGAGTGCAGAGAAGACTTAACAGTAGCTGTACTGTTTATTTCCTTAGAATCTTCTCGGTGCTTTTGGAAATACTAACATCTGTTAATTCTGGGTAGTGGGCACATAGGCAGTTATAGTTCTCTTTGTATTTTTTATTTTCTTAAGTATTTAATTATAATTTCCCCTCCCCATTTCAATGAAAAGGCCCTGGAATCCCCCATTGGGTAGAGGGGAAGGTGGGAATGCGGAGAGGCCAGCACCGCAGAGTTGCCACTGAGTTGCTGGGTGGCCACATTGTCCCTGCTGGATTGTGAGTCCATGAGCCCAGCCTGTGAGGAAGGGACTGGAGAGGTTTTAGGGAACCCCTAAGGATCCAGCCAGTTTCAACAGGAATTGAGTACTTGCTGCTTGTCCTATCTTGAGGGTAGTGCCAGTTCCCAAACAAAACTCTAAGGCAGGAGGATGGGAGGTTTGCAGAAGAGAGGAGAAAGGTTACTTTAAACTTCAACTTCACTGAAGCATCAGTGCAATCGTTTTGCGTTCTATTCAACTTTATGTTTTTAAGTGGCTTCGGAAGGACAGCTATCCAGGTTGTCTTGTTTGAGTTGAGCAGACCAGCAAATTGACCTCTCTGTCTGGCTGTCTCCCAGGGCAGGGATCATGGCCTCCTCCTTACTGTCTGCCAGTGCAATTTCGGGATGTGGCTGAAGGGGCCATGCCATCTCTGCATGCCTGTTGAATGGACAGGCCCTGAGGCATGGAGCGTGGGCAGGGTTCTGTAAAGGGGTGACTCTCTGGGCCCCAGCCTCACCCCACATAGCCCAGCCAGGGAGGGCTTGACCGGGCAAGGGGTGGGTGCCATCCAAGAGGTGGGGGCCAGGGAGGTGTGTCTTCTTCTGTTCTGTACACAGGCCTCTGAGACACACCTTGAAAGGGAGGAACAGTCCCAGGACAGTGATTCCTCCTCAACTCACCCTGCCTCAGGGTTGCAGGAGTACTGCTTTAACATGCCTCAAAATGCCTGCCCTGGGCTTAGATTAATGAAGGAAGGATAACATCGGGAATAACAGCCACTACCACCACCATGACACCACCTTGGAATTTTGGATGTCTCTTCTGCCAGGTAGCTGATTTTGTCATCTAGCTAATGGGTAAAGAATGGATGCCTTTGCATGGAGTGTAAAGGAAAAATATTGGCCCCTCACCCTAGACCCTGTGGGGTGGGATGTTGGCAAGTATTTGGACAGGCCAGCTCTGGGTGGCTGGGAAGACCAGCAGGAAAGCCCACTTCTCTTGGCTCTGTATCATAAGTAATCATAAACTGATAAAGTAGGCTTTAAGGGTGTGTGCCTACATGTATGTATGTGGTATGCATGTATGTGTGTGAACATGCTGTGTATGAGCATGTGTGCCCACGCTTGCATGTATGAGTGTGCATGTGTTCAGGAGGGGTATGCAAGCAGGAGATAAGGATGAAGTGAAGTAGGGAGTAGACTTGTCTCAGGCAAGGAGACTGGCCTTGTCTTCCATGAGTGGGGGTGGAGGCAGTCAGTGAGCGTAGAAGTTGGTCAGGTGGGCCAGGTCAGGCAAGCAATGGGGACGGGGGATGGCAGTGGCAGAGGAAGGTCTGGACCTTGAACAAGTCAGGCCCTGCTTTGGTCCTTCAGGTGGGAGTGTTGCAGGCTGCACCTAGGCTGTGCAGTTGAGACTCACTGCCAGACTCACCTGGACCTGGGCAGCAGAGGCTGTCCAGTTTCTGTTGACAAAGGAGCTGGTTCTTCACCTTACTCTGGAAGTAAGACAGAGCCAAGGCACAAAGAGAAGAGAAGAGAAGGGGCTGACAGAGTGAGCAAGGACTCAACTCCTTGACTGGGCCTCATTGACTTGCTTCAGATCCCATGTCCTTCATGGAAAATATCAGCAAGTCCATGAACCAGGTCTTTCATTAGAGAACTGCAGCGAGGGATACTCATGGTTTTGGCCTAGTGGGGCCCTTCTCTCTAGAAAGGGTCAGCATAGTAAGTAAGAATCAGCACTCCACAGAGAGGGTGGGCTGAGAAGCCTCCACATGCCTGTGGAAATCCAAACGCAATTCTCCAGGACAGACTGTATTCAATAAAGGAAAGGACTCTTACTCAGAGTGGTAATTGGGTTTTGAGGATAAAGATACAAATCTGGGCCTTACTGAAGATAGTTATGTTAGCTTTTATATATGACACAAATTATGTTTACTTTTTTATGTATAATGCCAATTGGTTGTTTTGGTGATATTTTCATCTTATTCCTCATATTTGGGTACCATCACTGTCCACAAAGCACTTGGGCAGCACCGGTGGAGCCATGAAAACATCAGCTAGGACTCAGACTCAGTTTCTGGCCCTGCTGCCTGATCTTAGGGAAGCCTCTTCACCCTTCTCAGCCTCAGTTTCTCTGTTGGTAAAACAAGAAAGCTGCACTAGATCGTCCTTAATGTGTGGCCGGGTTCTAACCTTCAGAGATGCAGTGTGCCATGTGCACAAGCACCCACATGTGTGTGGGATGGTATCTGCGCGTGGCCATAGAATTGACATAAAGATCAAATGTAAACAACAACAGGAGTAGAAAATCTCTGTTTCTGAAAGAAATTCACTGTCAAATCCAACATTATTCACTTCTTAATTTTCCAGTATGCCTGACTTCGATAATATGTTCTGCTTTATACCAAAAGCCCAGAGGCATGAAATGGATTAGCTCTTGGAAAGTTGGGAGGTAAGTCTATTTTTCTATTGATTATAAAAGTCACATATTCTAATAGGGAAAATTTTACAAGTACAGAGAAAGCTGAAGAAGAAAATGAAAATTGGCTATAACATTACCACCCAGAGGACAGAGTTGTTAATATTTTATGTACTTCCTTTTAAACTTTCCTTGGCATATAAATTCCAATATAGAAATCTTAAAATTACAGAAAACTACAAATGTAACAAGCATGCACTATATAGTATATATATATATATATATATATATATATATATATATATACATGTATATATATATATATCTCCACCATCTAGAATCAACAGATGTCAATATAGATCACATTTATCATGTCTTTTTTACTTTCTAAAGAATTACAACATAGCATACAGTTGCAATCTCTGTAAGCCCCTACCCCGGGCCAGTTCCAACAATAATTGTGATTCCATGTGTATATTTCCACTCTGTGTTTTGGGGGCTTGTATGTTACATACTAGTATCCATGAGTAATTTAGAATATTGTTTTCTGTGCTTCTAAAATGTGTATAAAAGATATATTAAAAATTTTATTTTTCAATTTTTTGTGACTAAATTTTGCATTTTTGAGAAATATCAATGTTGATATTTAAGTGTGTATAGCATTTTATTGAATGAATATTCTAACTTTTGTTTAACTGTTCTGTGAATGGTGAATGTTTGAGTTTATATGTACAT
This sequence comes from Mustela lutreola, assembly GCF_030435805.1. Taxonomy (NCBI): domain Eukaryota; kingdom Metazoa; phylum Chordata; class Mammalia; order Carnivora; family Mustelidae; genus Mustela; species Mustela lutreola. Next base: position 97,188,205 of record NC_081292.1, read on the forward strand.
ATGGATATACAGTTTATTATATAGGTTTTTACATTATGCTTTTTTCATGAAATATTTCATCATGAAAATTCTCTTGTATTATTGACAATTCTGAAAAAATATCATTTTTGAATATTGAGTATTACTCTATTTCATGAATGAAGCAAAGTTTATTTAACTGTTAATTGTGTGATCTAGTATTGTTCAGGAAAATCACTGAGCCATCCAATACTGTGGACCCACCTGAATAAATTTGAGTTTAAGGAAATGTGTGGCGTCTATGGGATTCAGGTGAACCATGATAGATTTCCAGCATTGCCTTTTACAAGCTGAGTGAGTTTAGCAAATTCTTTAACTTCTGGGAGCCTCCAGTCCCCACCTGGACCAAAGGGATCATAATAATATCCTCAGCTTTAGGTGTGCAGGGAATATTGAATGCATGGAAGGTGCTCAGTGCAGTGCCAGGCATATCATCTGCCAACATTGCTCATCATGAGTACAGGTATTTTTGCTTTTATGAGCAGCTTTGCAGTCAGGTTAGCACTGCTGGTTTAGTTAGCCATGGGGCTGGCACCACCTTGGCCTCTTCCCATTGGCTCACTCTCCTCTGGGGTCTTCTACATCTCTGGGTGGCTGCAGATGAGAGGGGGTGTGGTTAGTGAGGCCACAAGAAGATCTGTCTAACTGCTTTCCTCCCTCCCAGGGGGAGGCCTGGGAGCTTCCTGAGCCTTAACTTTACAGATGCCTTCCTTGTTATCATGGTGATAGGGAAGACTTCCCCAAAAAAGGCTTTTGTTTTTCTCTGTAATACTCCTAAATTTTTAAGTTTTTGCAATCAAGGATTCAAAATGGGGGGCGGGGGGGAAACCTGGCCTAGTAAGTGTGTTATCCTGTCCTGAGTCACTCATAGTTAATTTTACTTAAACTGGATTTACTCTATCAAAATTTGATCTTATTTAATAACCTGAAGATTTTTTGAGTACTAATCAAACATAAAGAACAAATCTACTTTTAGATTTTGAATAAAGGCTGAAGGCTTGAATATGGGATATTGTGATCTTCACATAAGAATAAGAGATTCAGTCAGCCAGAGAACAAAATCCTTGCTTCTACATATGCTGAAGGGGAAAGGGAAAAGGGAGACTTCTTACTTCCTCTCCACTTTCCCTCTTCTCTCAGAGACACCGCAAAACGAAGCAACCCTCCTCCCACATTGCTCTTCCAGTTGTGCAGAGGCAGTGAAATGAAAGGAGATTCCTGTTGTTCCCACGCCATCCCCTGTGTCCCTGCTCATCTGGAGATCTAGTTGGCAGAAGACCCTGGGCAGTGCCCTGGCCTTCCTCCAGTGCCTTCTTCTGACCTATCCTCTATCCCTTCCAGACTCTGTTCCTGAGCTGTTTCTCACTGTTGTCTCATACACTGCACAGCCCTGGTAGAAGACAGGTCTGCATGGGGCTTGTCTCTGTCCTGATGCGGTCTCTAGATCAACACTGCTTCACCTTTTTAAAAAAAAATGTTAAATTAACACATAATGTATTACTAGCCCCAGGGGTACCAGTCTGTCAATTGCCAGGTTTACACATTTTACAGCACTCACCATACGTACCCTTCCCAATGTCCATAACCCAACCACCCTCTCCCTACCTCCCCTCCCCCCCAGCAACCGTTAGTTTGTTTTGTGGGATTAAGAGTCTCTTGTGTTTTTCTCCCTCTCAATCCCATCTTGTTTCATTTATTCCTTTCCTACCTCCCAAACCCCCAACGTTGCCTCTCAACTTCCTCATATCAGGGAGATCATATGATAATTGTCTTTCTCTGATTGGCTTATTTCGCTAGGCATAATACCCTCTAGTTCCATCCACGTCGTCGCAAAAGGCAAGATTTCATTTCTTTTGATGGCTGCATAGTATTCCATTGTGTGTGTGTGTGTGTGTGTGTGTGTGTGTGTGTGTGTATCACATCTTCTTTATCCATTCAACTGTTGATGGACATCTAGGTTCTTTCCATAGTTAGGTTATTGTGGGCATTGCTGCTATGAACATTCAGGTGCACATGCCTCTTCGGATAACTACATTTGTATCTTTAGGGTAAATACCCAGTTCACGATCAGCCTCATTCCTGCACCCTTCTGAGAGGATGAGTCTTCCCATCTCCACTAAAGGCCACATTTTCTTGTGTTTTGGTCTCAGCCCCCTGATGTTTGTGAGCATATAGTTAACATTTATCCATTCCACACTCCCACCTCCACCCTCACTATGAGCTCCAGAAGAGCAGGCATTGATCTTTTATTCAAGGCTTATTCTTATTCAAGAATTTCTTATTCTTATCCTATGCTCAGGTGGACTTCAATAAATGTTTGTTTGGTGAGTGAGTACTACTGATTCTCAAATCTACATTCCATTCTTCTTGCTGGCTCATACACTAGTTGGCATCCCTGAGATGTGCCACAAGCAATCTAGACCCAAACTGATCCAAAACTGAAGCCATCATCTTCTTTCTTAACTTGGGACAGGTCCAGTGTCCCTCATTGCCCATTGCCTAGCCTAGAAATTGGGAGTTATGCTCAACTCTTTCTTGACTGAATGAGCATTCTCCCATACAATTCCATTTCACTTCCCACAAGTGTCCACTCTTGTTTCCTCTCCTAGGACTCAATGATGGGGTTTAGGCAGTACTAGTCTGGCTGATGACAATTTCAGACCTCTGGTTTGTGGAGCCAAGACAGGGCACAAGTGGGATTCTGTTCAGGCCACAGGGCCTTGGGAAAAGCTAGGGTAAAGTGGCTACTCCACCTTTACATCTCAGTTTGTATTGAGAAATAGATAAAGATAGGTGGATTCCACCTCCATCATGGTGTCCAGATCTCCTCAGTACCAGCAATAATTTGGCAAGCAAAAATTCTAAGCTTGCTGTATAACTTATGATGCAAGCATAATCTATTCTATAAAACTTTGCAAAGTAAGAAACAATAATTTCACCACTTAACAGAAAATAATGATCACCGAGATATTATACAAAAGCCAGCTACAAAAGGACTTAGCATATTCAAATAATATATCAAGAGAGGAAGCCATAAATAATATAGTCTTTATGGCACTTTATGGCAAAGGAGGCTCCCCACTCATTCATAATACCAGATCTTTCTTGACTTATGATAGAGTTATGCCTTTTTTAAAAGATTTATTTATTTATTTGAGAGAGAGAGAAAGAGAGAGTGTGCGCGCGTGAGAGAGTGGACACAGGGGGAGGGGTAGAGGGAGAGGGATAGTTTTAAGGAGATTTCAAACTAAGTGTGGAGCCTGATGCAGGGCTTTATCCCATGACCATACGATCATGACCTGAGCTTAAACAGACTTGGATGCTTAACTGACTGCACCATCCAGGTGCACTGATAGGGTTATGTCTTGATAAACTGACTGTAAGTTGAAATGTCATTTAGTTGAAAATGCATTTAATGCACCTAACATACCAAATGTCATGGCTTAGCTTCACCTACCTTAAATTTGCTCAGAACACTTATATTAGTCTATAGGTGGGTAGAATCACTAATACAAATTCCATTTTATCATTAAGTATTGATTGACTATCTCCTGTAATTTGTTGAATGTTATACTAAAAGTAAAAACCAAATGGTCGTAAGGGTAGAATTGTTGTCACTATGTGGGTTGTTTTCCCTTGTGATGCTGTGGCTGACTAGGAACTGCAATTCACCATTGCTGCCCACATCAGCAAAGGATAGTCCTGCATAATGCTAACCTGAGAAAAGATCAAAATTCAAAATTTGAAGCATAGTTTCTCCTGAATTTGTATTGCTTTCACACCATCCTAAGGTCAAAAAATTGTAGTTGAACCATCATATGTTGAGGACCCTTTTACTTAATAGTCCAATGCTCTAAGACAGACAAACAAATAAACTCGCTCTCCCTGAACTTAAATCCAATATGAGGAGCAGTTGGTGAGAACATCCCAGGACCTAATCCTGGACCATTATCATAAGGAACTCAGAAATATGAAAAATAATATATTTCTGATCAAATTGGCAAGTTCAACTCCGAAGTTTAGTGAAGATCAAATAAAGCCACAAGTAGCACCATTAATCAAGTCCCAGAAAATTGAGGGGGTTTTGGGAACTGGCACTTTCTGGCTTCAGAGCACTCATGCATGACCCCAAGAGAAAGGACTGTAAATAAATGATCAAGGTTGATAGTAGCTCAAGGCGAAGTTATCTGCTTTTATTTTTTAAGCATTCTCTCATTGCTGCTCCTTGATCTGAGGCTCTGCATCAGAGCCCTTTTTTGTGTCTGAGCTGAGAAGACAGTGAATCAAGGCATCCTGCTCCACCCAGGGAATAGTTTCTGTGTTCCCCAAGGACTGCACTGCACCCAGAATCTAATGCATGGTGCTCCTTTCTGCAGCTTGGCTTCCCCAAAGTCTGAGCAGGAAATGAAGGGGATAGGAGCTTTCAAAGTTTTCTTGGTCTACTGCAAGTGCCTTTAATTTGGGAGGGCCAGGAGAGCACTGCCCGAGGCCATGTACCCCTGACTTAAGCTTCAACTCTAACCTTGGCGCCAATTCCAATTATAGGTGCACAAGACTGCAATGGGGAGGTGGCTGCCAGTGGTGATAGGGAAGCAATCAGGATGTGGGTCATATAAGCCTGGTCAGTGAGAGGCTTTTAACAGTACTGCAGGCCACTCTGATTCTTTCTTCTGGTAGTTCTCTGCCTTTACAACCATATCTACCTTGGCAAGGGAATGGAGATGCCTTTTACTTTGGAACTTGACCACTTTGTTCTATTGCTTCCTCCCTCTTTCTGCTTCTGCTTTATCCTTATTATTAACCCCATAAAGAAACACAGTCTAAAGGACTTAATTACAGTTTGAGCTCAGACTTGTCCTTCAGGTCTTGGTTGAATGTCACCATCTGATGTCACTACCTTCATGGCCTGCTGAGGCCAGGTTAGTCACTCTGGCTGGGTCAGTATCACACACCTACGCTTCTATAAGGTTTTGTATATCAACCTTGGAATTGCTTGTTGAATCTTTTGTCTCTCCTACCAAACCACAGGCCCTGTGGGGTCAGTGACCCACTTCTAGACACATAACCATGGGCAGGGCCCTTGATCACAGTGCTTCAGACCAGGCCAGGCTATTTGGAGTTACACTGCCTACATGGGCCCAGGTTGCTCTCTTGGCCACATAAAGGACTTTAGGATTAACAGCTGGTTAATGGCACTGGGAAGTCAAGTTCCAGGGACCTTGGGGCGGGGGGGTGGTATGACTCTTAAATATGGAAGGGAGGAGGAGTTCAGCTATTGCCCTTGGCCTCTGGGGATGCCCTGGGTTGAAGAGGCTCATCCTTGTGGAAGAGAGTGCTGAGATGTTTGAGCTGCACCTGGATCACAGGCTGACTGCAGCAGGCTGAACAGTGTGTTTCTCATTGTCTCATGACCCACCATCAAAGTACTATTCAAGGTTGCTCAAGATGGGGCTCTACCTTGGTTCTGTTCTGTTGATTTACTTGCCTGTCTTTATGACAATACCATATTGTCTTAATATTACCATAGTTTACAATGTCTTGAAATCAGGGAGCGTTGGTCCTCTGGCTTTGACATTTTCAAAATTGTTGTGGATATTCTAGGTCCTCTGCACTTATGTCTGAATTTTATAATCAGTTTGTTCATATGTAAAAAAAAATTCTGTTGGGATTTTGATTGGGATAATGTCAAATCTGTAGATCAATTTGGAGAGAATTGATGTCTTAACAATATTGAGCCTTCTAATCCATGAACATGATATATGTCTCCTTTAATTTCTTTCGACAGTGTTTCATGATTTCCAAATCTTGTCAGATTCATCCCCATGTTTCATATTTTCTGATGTGGCAAGTGGCATTTCTTAAAAATTCAATTTATGATTTTTTATTCCTAATATATAGAAATACAATTGGGTTTTTTTGTACGTCACTCTTGTGACCTGCAAACTTGTTAAACTTACTTTTAATTTTATTTAAATTAAAATTAGGAATTAAAATTTTATCAGAATTTCTATATAGCTGATCATGTGACTAGAGATAATTTTACTTCTTCCTTTCCAAGCATTCTTTCTTTCTCTTGTCTTATTGCACTGACTCAAACCTCCAATGCAATGCTGATTGAAATGGTTACTAGATTTCCTTATCTTGTTCCTGATTCAGTGGGAATGTGTTCAGTTGTTCACCAATGAGTATGATTTTCTCGTAGGTTTTTTTTGGGTGCCCTTTAATGGGTAGAAGTAGCTCCCTTTCTGTTCATATGTTGCTGAATTTTTTTTTTTTTTAAATCGGGAATGGTTGTTGAATTTTTCTGCATCTATTGGGATGAACATACAGTTTTTCTGTTTTAATTTGTTAACATGGAGATTATGTAGATTGGTTTTTGAAAGTCATACCAATCTTGCAACCTTAGGATATACCCTACCTGGTCATAATGTATATTCATTTTTTATGCGTTATTGGATTTATTTACTGAAAAATTGCAAAGAATTCTTACATCTGCATTTATATGGGATATTGATTTACAGTTTTATTTCCTTGAAATGTCTTTTTCTGGTTTTGGTATTATAATAATTCTGGCTTTACACAACCTGTTGGGAAGTATGCCCTCCTTTTCGGTTTTCAGGAATAATTTGTGTAGAATTGCTATTATTTCTTCCTTAAATGTTTGATAGAATTAATTAGTGAATCCATCTGGGTCTGGAGTTTTCTGTGTGGAAAAATTTTGACTATAATTATGTTTCTTAACAGATAGAAGGATAAACAGTAGTTATCTTTTTTTTGTGTGTGAGTTTTTGGTAGTTTGCATCTGTCAAGAAAATTGTCCATTTCACCTAAATTTTCAAATCTGTTGGCATAAATATTTTTAATGATTATATTAGTTTCCTAGGATTTCTGTAACAAATTACCATGGCTTCAAAGAACAGAAATTTATTGTCTCATGGTTCTGGAGGGTAAAAGTCCAAAGTCATGTTTTTGGGAAGGTTGTTTCTTCTAGAAGCTCTAAGGAAAATCTGTTCTGCCTTTCTCCTAGCTTCTGGAGATAGCTAGCAATTTGTGACATTCCTTGGCTTATAAATTCTTTAGTAGAATCTTTGTGTCTGTCTTCACGTGATGTTCACCTTGTGTGCTTCTCTGTGCCAAATTTCCCTCTTCCGTAAGGTTAATAGTTATTAGATTTAGGGCCCAACCCAGTTTAGTATGACCTTACCTTAACTTGATCACATGTAAAGACACTATTCCCGGAAAGATCACATTGACTGATTTCAGGTAGACATGAAATTTTTGGGAACACTATTCAACCAGCACAATAATTCTTCTTCATTACCTTTTTAATATCTGTAGAATCTGTAGAAATATCACTTCTCTCATTCATGATTTTGGTAATTTGTGACTTCTCTTTTTCTCTCTTTTCTCCTGATGTCTGGTTAGAGATTTAACAATAGTAGTAATCATTCTGAGGAACTGGTTTTGGGTCTCACTGATTTATTTCTGTTGTTTTACTGCTTTTCTATTTCTATTATTTCCTTTATTCTACTTCCTTTGGGCTTAATTTTTTTTTTTAAGATTTTATTTATTTGACAGAGAAAGATCACAAGTAGGCAGGAAGGCAGGCAGAGAGAGAGAGAAGAGGAAGCAGGCTCCCTGCAGAGCATAGAGCTTGACGTGGGGCTCGATCCCAGGACCCTGGGATCATGACCGGAGCTGAAGGCAGAGGCTTTAATCCACTGAGCCACCCAGGCGCCCCCCTTTGGGCTTAATTTTCTCTTATTTTCTAGTTTCTGAAGGTAGAAGCTGAGATAATTGATTTGAGACCTTTCTTCTGTTTAAATATAGGTGTTTAGTGGTTTTGTTTACTCTTAAGTACTTCCTTAGTGGCATCTAGCAAATTTCAGTGTGTTGTGCTTTCATTTTTATTCAGCTAAAAATAATATTTTTTTAGGGTTTTAAATTATGTTTTGTTTATTTATTTATTTTTATTTAAATATATTGACATCAACATTATATTAGTTTCAGGTGTACAACATAATGACTTGATAATTATATATACTGTGAAATGATTGCCAAAATAGGCATAGTTAATATCTGTCATATCACATAGTTACAATTTTTTTCCTTGTAATGAGAACTTTTAAGATCTACTCTGTTAGCAACTTCTGTATATGGAATACCCAGTATTATTAATTATAGTGAACATGCTGTACATTATATCCTCATTATTATTTATTTTGTAATTGGAAGTTTCTACCCTTTGCCCAGCTTCACTCACTTCACTCAAAGCCCCAACTCCCACCTCTGATAACCACAATTTATTCTTTGTATCTGTGAGCTTGTGTTTGTTTGTTTGTTTGTTTTTAGATTTCACATATAAGTGAGGATGTCGGGGGTTTGTTTCTCTCTGCCTGACACATTCTACTTAGCATAATGCCCTCAAGAGGCATCTTTATTGTCACAAATGACAAGATCTTTTTTATATATCATTATTTTCTTTATCCTTTCATCCATTAATGGACATTTAGATTGCTTCCTATCTTGGCCACTGCAAATAATGTTGCAAAGGACATGGGAGTGCATATGTCTTTTCTAGTTAGTGTTTTAGTTTTCTTCAGATAAACACCCAGAAGTGGGACTGCTAGGTCATATGGTAGTTCTATTTTTAATTTTTTGAGGAACCTCCATACTCTTATCCATGGTGGCTGTACTAATTTACATTCCTGTCAACAGTGCATAAGGATTTCCTTTTTTCACCAACACTTATTTCTTGGCTTTTTGATAATAGTCATTCTAACAGGTGTGATGTTATATCTCATTATGATTTTGATTTGAATTTCTCTGATAATTTGTGATGTTGAGTACCTTTTTATTACCTGTTGTATGTCTTCTTTGGAAAAATGTTTATTCAGGTCTTCTGTCAATTTTTAAATCGGATTGTTTGCCATTGACTTATTTGAGTTCTTTATGTATTTTGGAGATTAACCCCTTATCAGATACATGGTTTACAAATATTTTCTCCCATTTGGAAGGTTGTATTTTCATTTTGTTGATTCTTTTGTTGTGAAAAGCTTTTTAGTTTAATATAGTTCCACTAGTATATATTTGCTTTTGTTGCTTTTGGTGTTTGATCCAAAAAATTATCACTAAGACTGATGTTAAAGAGCTTACTATCTATACTATCTCTTAGGAATTTTAAAAAACATTTTATTTATTTATTTCAGGGAGGGAGAGAGAGAAAGACAATGAACAGGGAGTGTTTATCCATTTATATTTAATGTGATTATTGGCATTATCAAATTTAAATCCATCATATTTTTTTATTGTGTAATGTTAGTCACCATAAAATACATCATTAGTTTTTGATGCAGTGTTCCAAGATTCATTGTTTATGTACAACACCCAGTGCTACATGCAATACGTGCCATCCTTAATACCCACCACGAGGGTCACCCACCATCTCACCTCATTCTCTTCTAAAACCCTCAGTTTGTTTCTCAGAGTACACAGTCTTTAATGGTCCCCCCTCTGATTTACCCCAACTCACTTTTCCTTTCCTTCTCCTAATGTCCTCTGTGTTATTCCTTAAGTTCCACAAATAAGTGAAATGTTATGATAATTGACTTTCTCTGCTTGAGTTATTTCACTCAGCATAATATACTCCAGTCCCATCCATGTTGATGCAAAAGTTGGATATTCATCCTTTCTAATGGCTGTGTAATATTTCATTGTATATATGGACCACTTCTTCTTTATGCATTCGCCTACTGAAGGGCATCTCAGCTCTTTCCATAATTTGGCTACTGTGGACATTGCTGCTGTGAACATGGGGGTACATATGGCCCTTCTTTTCACTACATCTGTATTTGTGCAATTGCAGGGTAATAGGCATTGGCCACAGTAACTTCTTTCAAGACACATTTCCAAAGTCATAGGAAACAAAAGTGAAAATGAACTTTTGGGACTTCATCAAGATAAAAAGCTTCTGCACAATAAAGGAAACAGTCAGCCAAACAAAGAGACAACCCATGGAATGGGAGAAGATATTCACAAATGAAACTACAGACAAAGGTCTGATATCCAAGATCTATAAAGAACTTGTCAAACTCAACACCCAAAAAACAGATAGTCATGCCAAAAAATGGGCAGAGGAAATGAACAGACAATTTTCCAATAAAGACCTACAAATGGCTAGCAGACACATGAAAAAATGTTCATCTTCATTGGCCATCCAGGAAATTCAAATCAAAACCTCATTGAGATACCACCTTACGCCAGTTAGAGTGGCTAAAATTAACAAGACTGTAAACAATATGTGTTCAAGAGGATGTGGAGAAAGGGGACCCCTCTTACCCTGTCGGTGGGAATGTAAATTGGTGCAGTGTGGAGAGTCCTTAAATCCATCTTCTTGCTTTTGGTTTTCTGTTTGTCCTATCTGTTCTCTGGTCTCCTTTTCATCCTTCTCTGTCTACTTTGGGATTTATTAAATATCTTAAAAATGACTTTATGCAATCTTCTTTGTTGGCTTTATCTTATTATTTTTGTGGTTGCTTATAATTTTACTTCTCTAACTTCTCTTGGTCTCATCTGCACTTGCACAAGCTTGAGCTTCAGTGTCTTCCAAAATTTTATGCCTCTTCTGTCTCACCTTAATCCTAGCTCTGATTTTTAAGTCTTTATTTGCTAACTCAAACCTCTATGAAGTTGTAGGTTGGATTTGGTTGATTTTTCTCTTCATTGGGAGTTCTATTTTCTTGCTTTTTTGCATGCATGTGAATTTTTATTAGTTCTGGACATTAAGAATTTTACCTTGTTGGGTAGTGGATATTTTTGTATCCTCTTAAATATTCTTAAGTTTTCCTCAGAACACATTTAAGTATTTAGAAACAGTTTGATGATTTTGAGTCTTGATTTGAAGATTCTTTTAGGAGCATGCATCTTAAGCATCCTTAACTTCTTAGGTCTAGTATTTACTATTACTGAGGCCCCATGAATTTCAGTGTTTTTAGTATGGTTGTTGAGAACAGGCACTATTCCCAGTCTTCTTTTGATGCCAGGCACCGTTGCCTCCAATCCTTGGGGTTTGTCTTTTCGTGGCCTTGAATAGTTTGCTTACAAGCACATGCTGATCAGTTCTCAGCTGAGGAGTTGAGACAGGTCCTCTGTGGTCATTAAGAATTTTCTCTCTTAGAAGCTCTTTTGTACTCAGCACTGTTCTGTAGACTCTGGTGGACTTCCTGGGTTCACCATTCCATCTCTTCAACTTATGGAGTATGAAAGGCTCCTCCTTAATATTTATTTATTTATTTATTTATTTATTTGACAGAGACACAGCAAGAGAGGGAACACAAGCAGGGGGAGTGGGAGAAGGAGAAGCAGGCTTCCTGCCAAGAAGGGAGCCTGATGTGGGGCTCCATCTCAGGACCCTGGGATCATGAACCAAGCTGAAGGCAGCTGCTTAACAACTGAGCCACCCAGGGGCCCCGGCTCCTCCTTAATTTGAACTCCTATGCTTTGCCTTGGAATTTGAACGTCCAGGATTATAAACTGGGGCGACTTTAGGTCTTGCTTTAATTTTTTTCTCTATCTCTCAGGAATCATTAACTTCTGTTGCCTTGAGTACAGTGTCTTGCAGATCTTTGTTTCACTTATTTTATCAGTTTCTTCTGCTGTTATGTTTCAGGTGGGAGGATAAATCCAGTCCTTGTTACTTCCTCTTGGCTGTAAGCAGAAGTCCCTATCTTACCCATATGAAAGCCCAGTTTTAAGCATACATACCACTTCTACTTAAAACCTACTTGTAGGGGTTACCTGGAGGAACAGAAATTTACATTCTCTTCAGTTTGTTCCATCAGAAATATGCTCTCATCATCAAAAAACTTTAAACTCTAATTTTGTTACTTGAAAGTCAGAGCATAATTTGTCAATGAGTCATTATAAATTTCAACTGGTGGTTTTATCACATATGAATAAAAATAATCACTTTATAAATGTTTTATTTATAAACTATAAATTTATTTAACTGTTCACGTCTATTACACACAAACACCTATCACATATTTAGGGATGTTGATAGAGAGAGAGAGAAAAGTGCACTGGATTTTGAACAGGATAGATTTGGCTTTTTGAACCTAGTCAACCAAACTCCCCTACCCTCTCCATCCCTGTTTTGTAAGCATTAAATGAGGTATGTGAAGTTCTAGAACATTCAGTAGGTGTTAATAGCTTCCACACATCTCTCCTCTCCCCAAACTCACTATAACCCACTTCTACTTTCTCATTTTATGTAATTTCTTCTGGCTGAAAAAACCACGAACAATAAGATATCAGGGTTATTTCTGAAATACACTGAAATCCCTTTCAGGGTGAGTATTGGGTGGGTAGATTAACAATGTTTTGTAGTCAGTTCTGGGAGCAGCATTTTGCCATATAGAGTTGTTTTTCTTCAGGGAATGCACTTTCCCTTAGTGGTAGATCTGAGTCATCAGCACATTTAAGGAATCATAGCTTCTCAGAGGAGCCAAGACCTTGAAGGATTAGAGGAATGGTGCAACTCTGGCTCCCTGTTAGAGGCTGGGGTTACCTGCAGAGGAAAGGTGATTAGAATGAGCCTGTGGAAGGCAGTAGTAGGTCTGGATTTAGAATCTCCTGTTTCCTGTTGCTGGGATTACTCTTGTGCTGTGAAGAATTCTATCCCCTCAGAGAATGTGTTTCACACAACTAGAAGCAGTTAATTAGAGTCATTTGGGGTTCATCTGCACTGTGACTGAACTAGTGAGGGACTCAAATGCTTTCAGTGTCATCTCAGTTCTGTTGGCAGCAAAGGACAAACAGAAATCACCTGATTGTGTCCATTCTCTTCTTATGTGTAAGATAAGGCCTGCCAAGTTAGTCCTTGTTACCATGAATTCACAGTTCAGTATCTCCTTCCTTCTTCACTAAAAAAAAAAAAAAAAAAAAAAAATCACACACTTTTCTCTATTAACCAAAATGTGAAAGTTGGAGTTAGAAAGAAGAATTTTTAAATTTCCATAGTGTCACCTACCAAAGATAATCACTGTTAACATTTGGGATACTATTTCCCATTAAAAAAATATGATGGTTTTTTGCTTTCTGTTTTTTTTTTTAAATTAATTATTTGTTTGTTTATTTAAAAGCTTTATTTATTTATTTATTTATTCATCATAGAGAGAGCACAAGCAGGCAGAGTGGCAGGCAGAGGCAGAGAGAGAAGCAGGCTCCCTGCTGGACAAGGAGCCCGATGTGGGACTTGATCCCAGGACCCTGGGATCATTACCTGAACCGAAGGCAGTGGCTTAACCAACTGAGTCACCCAGGTGTCCCTCTGTTTTTTTTTGTTTTGTTTTGTTTTTTGTTTTTTTAGATATTTATTTATTTGAGAGAGACAGAGAGAGACAGAGAGAGTCTCAAGCAGACTCCAGCAGACTCCCCACTAAGTGTAGAGCCTGACATGGTGGGGGCTGGGCTCAATCCCAGGACCCTGAGATCATAACCTTAACCAAATAAGCCACCCAAGGGTCCTTGTGTATGTGTATGTGTGTGTGTTTAACTATGTGACCATAGTCCATATACAATTTCATGTTTTGCAGTTTTCTTCTTACATTGCAACAGAAGTTTTCCCTAAGGTTATTATAAATTCCTTGTAAAAATAATTTTAGTGGCTATAGAATATTAACAACTGGACTTATAACTTCTACTATAACTGAATTCTAGGACTGAAACTACTAAAGAAAGGTCTAGACTGTTTGATAACATATTGTTTAAATAACAAAATAACGTATGAATATTATATAAACATGTATGAAGAAAATAATTAAATGTCCAAAAGAACAGAAAATAAAAACATGTAGCCACGTTCTGCACCTCTTCTAACCCATGATCCTCTGTTAACCATTTATAACTTCTGTTTTTCTGGAAATTGCTTCTCCAACTATAAGGAAAAGTATTCAAAACTCCTATTTAGTAATTTCAGTCCTCTTACTCAGTAACAGTAAAAGATATACATCCAACTATCTAGATACCTAATAAATTGCCCAGATAGGTATCATGCAGCCACTAAAATTATTTTATAAAGACTTTGTAATAAACATGGAATCAAGCATGCCTCTATTCTTGATTTTTCAACCAAGACCCATGTATTTAGTCCTCCATATTAAAGTGAAGAATTTAGCTTACTTAAGGTATCCAGTACTTTTCACTTTTTCCTCCTCTCAATTTTTAATATTTATGCTATTACAATTGCTTGTTATTTTGATGAATTTGAATTATGTGCTTACACATCTATTTCTTGGCTTGTCCACTCCTGAGGCATCTTATGGCTCTTGCATCACACAAGAGGAAAAACATGCACTTCTCTGCTTCTTCCCAGCTTCCTTTCCTCCTTCCCACTGTCGATGTCTTGAAGCATCACCTCTTTACATGACAGGGTTGATAAGTTGTCAGTGAGGTTGTTACTGATCTTGGAGCTGCATTGACCAGACTTGCACTAAAATCGGAAATCCAGCGGTAGAAGGACCAGCCAATACTATACATTCCAGGAGAAGGTGGCGGCATAAATGTCCCTGTTCAGTAACTGCATCCCATGAGATCTGTTTACCCAACACAGTGGGTCAACTAGAGGGACACTGGCCATGCTTTCTGCTGCTCATCTTTTGGAAATCTCATGCTTTCATGGAAGAAGTGCTCACTTGAGTTGGGGTAAGGAAAACACTGGCAGCAGCTTCCTTCCCCCATTTCCCCCCCTGCCTGTGCAGAAAGCTCCTCCTTCTTAGGAGCTGCGTAGATGGATTGGGGGTCCCGCTGAGGTGGGGGCTCCCAGGAGCAGCTAGTGGTGGGTGCCCATTCCCTTGATGATCCCTGGGTACAGGCCGGCTCCGACTGCTTCTTCCACTGCTGGCTGGGGAAGAGGCTCAGTGACTGGGATCTCAAGTTCTGGTCAGGAGACTGGTAGGATAATCCCTCTCAGGGCTACATGAGGGGCATGGGTGGGAAATGCATTGGGGTAAAGCCTGGCAAACAGTTGAGTGTCCTTGTGCTGAGCAGGACCCTGGCTTATCCTAGGCCATGTGGTATCCATGTTCTCCCTGACAGGTCCATACCCAGAGTTTGTTTCCGCTTGTGCCTGTCACTGTTCTAGTTCCTGGGGACGAGAACAAAAAGGAAGAGAATCCCTGTAGGATTTGAAAGTCTTGGAGAGGCAGACAACAAGCAAAATCAATGCCATTTATGGTGTGGGGCATCAGAAGTTGGTAGGTGTGACGGATAGTGTAGCACAGGGAAGGGGAGAGGCCTAGGTGGGCATAACCTGGATCCCGCTCTCCCTCGGCCTCCCCACTGTCCCCCTCTCCTGCATTGTACCTTCCCTACTCTTCCCTATGTTCCCAATCCCTGTGCAGGGAGCTTCCTGGCAGCCTTGGGGGTGATGGAGAGACTGTTGCTGTGAGAGGAAGTATGTCCCCCAGCTCCAGTCTGCTGGAAAGGAAGGGCAGGAGAGGGGGTTAGCTCAGGGTTCCCTCATGAGACCTTCTGGAGGGTGTCCCAGGCACACCTCTCAGCTGCCAGGTTGGCTCTTGGACTGGGCTTCTTTTGCAAGGAGGAAAAGAGGGTACATCTTCCTTCCTTGGTGGGTGCAGCCCCAGAAGGCAAACTGGGACTGGGTGCTTGTGGGACTGCTGGCAGACAGTGCTCTCAGCATTACCGGGGAAGTTGCCAGCACAGGCAGAGATGGTCCCAGGCTCCCTAGCCACCAGCTTTATTGCTTCAGTCCTCAAATAACCTGCGAAGCCTCTTTGGTGAGATGGGAGTCTTCCTCCCCAGTTGCTGTGGCCTGGCATGAGGCTGACTCAGTCATTCAATAGGCACTGACTAGATGTGCCAGGCTCAGGCTCTGTGTGGGTGTGACCCTGTGCTGCATGCCGCCACCAGGCACAGAGAAGGCCCTGTGGGTTCTACCTGGCTGTCATCATTCCTCATCAGTCCTACAAAGCGGGAGGATTGGGTGAGGGCTCTGAGAGGGTACCAAGAAGGATGTGGGGAAGGAGGAGAGAGCCATTGTAGGCAGGGCAGTGCATGGACACAGCAAGGGATGGTACACAGAGACCAGCCTGGGCACCTGAGTTGGTGGGAGAAGAGAATCGAGATATTTCCAGGACAGCTGGGGATGTCTTTTCATTATTCTTTTGCTCAAAATAGAAATATCTTCCGAAATCAAATTTGACAGGCAGCCTAGGCATTTTGCCTGGGCTGTCTGGAGGAACTGGCTTCTTCGCCTACAGATACTTTTTTTCCTTCCAAAGGAAGAGGAGGTAACATTCTGCTGGTTTAAAAGAAAGTGGGAAGAGGGAGATGTGCAGTGGATGAATTTAGAAGGGTGAGGCCAGGTAAGGTGGGCAAGGGAAGCTAGGATAAAGCCGTTTGGTAGTCAGAAAGGCTGAGAAGGCCTGTACTTACAATTTTGCCCCCTGTCTCCTCCCCTAGAAAAGTGAGTCTTGGACCCCGGGTGCTCAAGGATGCAGCCCCACAGCATAGGCCCCTGGCTCAGATGTCAACGTGAAGACAAGAAGAAAGGTCAGTGGGAAAACCAGGGAAGCAAGAAGAGACAGAGGCAGGGACAGCATGTCAGGCACTTGGGATAGGGGGCAGGGAATGAAGGAGGGGTAGTCAGAGATAGCAACAGGGAGACTCCAGACCAGAAAGCAAGAACTCAGGTCTGGTTCAGTCACTGCTGTCTGAAAGATTGAGGTGGTATAGACCTTTCTTGCCCTTGCTTGGGTGGTCCAGGCAGCAGCTCTGGGTGAGGCTCTGCATTGTCCCTCTCACCCTCTGTAGCTCCAGACCCTCCATCTGGGATGCCACCTGTTCTCACTATTCTCCCTGGGGCTGCTCTGGGTGAACACCAATTCTAAGTGGGGCTCCTCTCTGGGTTGCTTTCTCTCTGCTGGGGTGGGGTGGGCAGCCCAGGGCTAGAGCTTCTCCTTAGTGGAAGTGCCTAGAAGCCTGAGCCTTCCCCTGTCACCACTGCTCACCAACAGGGCTTGGACCTAAGAAACATGATGCAGGCAACCTATTGTTGCAACAAGAACAGAAGTGCTTTCTTTCTGGGTCTTGAACCTAAAATGAGGAAAATAGTGCCTAAATCCTACATTTGGAAGATGAACAAAAATAGTTCACTAAATGCTCAGGACAGTGCCTTGTAAAATGTGTCCCTTCAGAGGGGAGAGCTGTGACCCCTGAGACTGGGAGCCACTGTGCCCTGTGCTCACAGACCTTCCAATGCTCACAGACCTTCCAATGCACACAGACCTTCCAGTCTTCTTGTTACTGAGGCCTTCAGCAGGTGAGTAGGTGGGATGGAGCCCCTCATGGCCTGTAGTGGTCCAGACACTCATCTGCCTGGCTAGCTTTGGTTTCTGTCTCTTACTATTCCAGACACTCATCTGCCTGGCTAGCTTTGGTTTCTGTCTCTTACTATTCAATGGCCACCTGTGTTCTACACTAGCCAGCCTTGCCCCTCCTCTGGACACACAGCCAGTCACTGACCTCCATGTAGTGCTGGTCTGTACCCTGCGCTCAAGGCTGGTGAAGATGACCTGAATGGCCAATGATAGTACTGCTGGCTAGCCATTAGGCAGAATGCAGTCCAGGGACCTATGGAGAGAGAAGGAGGGGGGTAGGTCCTCAGGGCAGAACTCTGGCATCCTCCTAGCTGACATGAAATGAATAGGAGAGTATCAAGGGGAGAGCACTTGAAGGTGTTCCAGGTGCAAAAGCGACAGGTGCAGAGGCTTGGAGGTGCAGACCCACCAATGCACATGGTTGGAGGGTCCAGGCAGAGGTAGGTGAAGGTGAAGAGGAAGGGAAGGTGGAACTTGAATCTCTAAGGCAGGTTGGGAAGGCCCAGGGGTCTGACTTTGCCTACTCTATGGGGCCAGGTAAAGAGGAGTGTGCCCAGATGGCAGGCTCCTATACTGTTCCTCCATGGCCCAGCTTCCCCAGCCACCCCTGACTCAAAAGGAGTGATGGCTATCTTTCCCAGCCCCCATGGGCACCCTCTGCTATGCCTTGAGCCACTTGGCCCCATTAGTCTGCTCTTCCCTGGGCTCTGAGTTCAGTCATGTCTGCCCTGCCTCTGAATGCCTTTTGCACCTGTGCAGGGCCTGTGGCACACTTGATGTGTATGTGTGGAATGGATCAGTGAAAGAATTAAAAATCTCAGGGGAAAATTTCCAAAAGGCAAGAAGGGGCTTTTTTTTTTTAAAAAAAAAAAAAAAAAAACAAGGAAAATTAAACATATGCAGTGTTATGCCTCCTATCAAAATTTCATTTAAATGACAATAAAGAAGTAAAAAGAGCAAAAACTTAACAAGAACAAAAAGAGAACCAGAGAGGACATAAAATGGTGTACCTCAGAGACAGTGCAGGTTCCAGACCACCTCCCAGAGTATGTAAGGTTATTTTTACATTGTGTTATAGTCTATTAAGTGTGTAATAGCATTATGTCTGGAAAACAATGTACGTACCTAAATTAAAAAATAGTTTATCGCTAGAAATGCTAACCATTCTCTGAGTTTTCAGCAGGTTATAATCTTTTTGGCAGGGGGTCTTGCCTGGATGTTGATGACTGCTAACTGATCAGGGTGGTGGTTGCTGAAGGTGGAGTGGCAGTGGCAGTTTCTTAAAATAGGACAACAATGAAGTCTGTGGCATTGATTTAGTCTTCCTTCTATGAACGATTTCTCGGTGACACGTGATGCTCTTTGAGAGCATTATACCCACAAGAGAACATCTTTCAAAATTGGAGTCAATCCTCTCAAAGCCTGCAACTGCTTTATCGCTAAATTTATGTAATATTCTAAATCCTTTGTTGTCATTTCAATAATCTTCACAGCCACTTCACCAGAGTAGATCCCTTCTAAAGAAACTGCTCTCTTTGCTCATCCATAAGAAGCCACCCCTCATCTGTTCAACTTTTATTATGAGATTGCAGCAATTCAGTCCCACCTTCAGGCTCCACTTCTAATTCTAGTTCTCTTGCTATTTCCACCACAGCTGCACTTATTCTCTCCACTGAAGTCTTGAACACTTCCAAGGCTTCCATGAGGGCTGGAATTAACTTCTTTTAAACTCCTGTTAATGTGACTATTTTGACCTCTTCCCATGAATTAAAAATGGTCTTAATGGCATCATCTGGAATGGTAAATTCTTTCCAGAAAATTTCCAATTAACTTTTCCTGATCCATCAGAGGAATCGCTATCTATGGCAGCTTTAGCCTTATGAAATGTATTTCTTAAGAAATAAGACTAGAGAGTCAAAATTTACTTGTTGATCATGGGCTGTAGAATGGATATTGCGTTAATAGGCATGCCAACAACTTTAATTTTGTACATCTCCATCAGAGGTCTTGGGTGAGGAAGTGCATTTTTAATAAGCAGTCATATTTTGAAAGGAATCTTATTTTCTTTGCAGTAAGTGAGTGGCTTCAAAATCTTCAGTAAGTCATGTTACAAATGGATGTACTTTGATCTTGGCTTTGTTCCATTTGTAGAGCCCAAGCAGAATAGATTTAACTGTAATTCTTAGGGACCCCAGGATTTTTGGAATGGCAAATGAGCATTGGCCTCACCTTAAAGTCATAAGCTACATTAGGGCATAAGAGAGTCAGCCTGTCCTTTGAAGTCAGGCATTGACTCCTCTCTAGTTGTGAAAGTTTTAGATAGCATCTTCTTCCAATAGAAAGCTGTTTCATCTACATTGAAAATCTCTTGTTAGGTATATTAATTGACCTGCCTTAATGACCCCAGCTGAATCTTCTGGAGAACTTGCTGCAGGTTCTACATCAGCGCTTGCTGCTTCATCTTTCATTTTCATGTTATGGAGATTACTTCTTTCCTTGAAACTCATGAAGCAATCTTTTCCAGCTTCAAACTTTTCTTCTGCAGCTTCCGCACCTCTCTCAACCTTCACAGAATTAAAGAGAGTTAAGTAAAGGCTTTGCACTGGGTAAGGCTTTGGCTTAGGGAATGTTGTGGTTGGTATGATCTTCTGTCCAGACCACTCAAACTTTCTCTGTATCAGATATATGACGGCTTCATTTTCTTCTCATTTGTTTGTTAACTGGAGTAGCACTTTTAACTCCCTTCAACAACTTTTCCTTTGCACTCACAACGTGGCTAACTGTTTGGTGCAAGAAGGGTAGCTTTTAGCATATCTCAGCTTTTGACATGCCTTCCTCACTATGCTTAGTCATTTGTAGCTTTTTAGAGAAAGGTGACTGACACTTTCTTTCACTTGAACACTTAGAGACCACTGTAGTGTTATTAATTGGCCTCATTTCAATATTGTTGTGTCTAAGGGTGGAGGAAGGCCTGAAAGGAAGAGAGACAGGGCAACAGGTGGTTGGTGGAGCAGTCAGAGCACACATAACATTTATCAATTAAGTTCACCATCTTATATAGGCATGGTTTGTGGTATCCCAAAATAATTATAATAACATCAAAGATCACTGATCACAGATCACCACAACAAACATAGCAATAAAGAAAAGGTTTGAAATTCCACGAGAAAAACCAAAAGGTGACACAAATGTGAAGTGAGCAAATGCTGTTGGAAAAATGGGATCGATAGGCATGCTCAAAGCAGGGTGACTGCAAACCTTCAATTTGTGAAAGATACAACATCTACAAAGAGCATAAAGTAAAGGGCAAAAAAAAAAAAATAGAGAGAGAGAGAGAGAGATACACCTGTATCATATCAGAAGTGTTCAGAATATTTTGGAAGCCTGGAAGTGGAGGGATAAATAGTAAGCGACTTTGGATACTGGAGAAAGCTGAGAGCTAATCATCTATTATTGGTACAAACCTCCAGGAAGACTCTTGAATTAAAGGCAGGATTTTGGGGTGGGATTGGAATGGAGAACTGGATAAAAGTTTCAAGGAAAGCTACCCCTTATTCAGGGCCTGATAATAGCCCGCCTTAACTGGCTCTGTGGCCTGTGCCTGCTCCCCTTCTGTTCCGGGTGGGCCAATCTGTGGTTTCTGCGCTCCATGGAGATTTTGGGAAATAAGGCAGACTATGGTGAAATCACTAGCACCTGATGAAATCCATGCCATAAAACTGGACCCCTGTCTTCAGGCATGGTCACCCACCCCTCCTGCTGCTGTCAGCCATGTGGCTTGGGGACATCACCATCTCGATGTGATGGTGATGGTCTTCCCATTGGGAGCCCCCCCAGCATCCAGGCTCTTGGCATCCACAGGAGTTACAGAGACCTGGAGGGAAACCTAGGGCCACCCTGTGGCAGGCAACTCCCTGCCTCTGAGAGCTCCTTGGGCACCAAAGCAGCTTCTGGTCAAAGCTCTTATTTTTCCTGGGCTGCAGATGGGTTTATTGAGACATGTCCAACACAGGCAGGACCATTTATGTTTCACCTCAGGCAACACAATTGGTCCCCTGGGCAGGCTGCAAAGCACTAAGCTGATTGCTGAGATTGCCTGTGGTGTGAATTTAGCATCCTCTCAGCTTTGTAGCAGTGGTGGTCCTCTGACCCTGTGCCTGGTGGGGACCAGAACCTACGTCTGTGTGTCCACCCATCACCTTGGGTGACAGTCGCCCTCTCCAAGCATCATCTCATGTAAGACAGCAAGGTAGACAGTGTGGGGGTGGTGAAAGAAAGGACACCTGACAGCTCCTTCAGAGCTCACCTGGCCACCAGACTGCTTTGGAAGACTCAGGTGAACTGGCTCTCTCTGTATGCTACATCATTCCCTCTATGGTTTTTTTGGAGATGGGAAAACAAGATCTTTTATGTATAAAGAATGGATCACAGGAATCTTCTTATGAATACCATCTTCATCCTTTTGGTTGCTCATGTGGGAGGTCTGGGAATCATCTCACTTCCCTCTTCTCTGGAATCCCACATCAAGAAATATGCCCAGAATTGGGCCTTTCCTCCCACCTCTTACATTTTCCCTGATCCAGGCATCCAGCCACTCTGGCCTAGGTGACTACCACGGCCACCTTGCTGCTTTCATTCTATCCTGCTGTCTGTACCTGGCACTGCAGCAGGAGTGACCCTGTTACACCTGAACCATATTGGCTCTGTCTTCTGCCCAAAACCTCAGTGGCTCTCGTCCCTTACAGAGTGAAAACCAAAGTCCTCAAATGCATGTTAACAGCTTTGTGGACTGTCCCTGCAGCCTTCTTGCTCCTCCCCAGTCAAACTCATCTATTCCTTATGGGTGCCCAACTCACCTTGCCCTAAGGCTTCTGCTCTGTACCCCTGTGCAGGCAACATCCACATGCTTGCTTTCTATTCCCCTCAGGTCTCAGAGGCCCTCCTGATCTCAGCAGTGGCCCGCATCTCCACCCTGCCCTCCCTGTTGCCTTTCCCTATTTGGTTTTGTCCACTGCAGTTGTTATTAGCTGACCCAGTTTATATTGACTTGTTTATTGGCATTTTTGAATCTCCACCCACTGGAATATGAACAGCATGTGGATAAGCATTTCATTTGTTTGGTCAGCTACTGTATCCTCAGTGCTTCTGTCCCAGCATGCACTGACTGGGCCCAGAGTACTGGGTCAGCACAACAGTGTTAGTTCAGCGAACGCTCCTTGCAGTCAAGTGTACAGGCTTCCTGGGCTAGTCTTCATTGAGCCCTGAGAAGTCCCCTATAGTCTGTGACATTTATAGTCTAGGCTACAGGGGGATTTTTGTCATGTGGCCTTGGGCAGGTACCAGTAAGATAGACCTACCTCCTCACCACTGCCAGGCTACTGTTCCTGATTCAAGCTTGACCTCTGGTTCCTTGGCCAAGTTACTTAAGCTTTCTTAGCCTCAGTGTTCTCATCTGTAAAATGGGAATGACAACCTATCTTCCTCATTGATAGCAATGCTGATGGACAGATCTTCACAATGGAGAGAGCAGTGGGCCTGACATTCCTACTTCTGTCCCCAAATGCCACTTCCCCGTGGAACTTCTCTATGATTTCTGGGTGAAGATTTTCCTGAGCCATGGGCCCCGGATTGCTTAACACTCTGCTTTGTAATATATGAACATACCCATTCATGAATTCAGCTGATGTGGGGCATAAAGTGCAATATCAATTTCCTTCAGGTTCATAGCTGACTTTACATCAGTGGTGTTCCTTCCACTGCTGCTCTTGAAAATGCTACCCTTTACATTTCATAGGTGGTGGAATGTTCCACACCCTGAAAAAGCAAGTGGCCAGGTGACATTTTTTAAGAGGGGCTGTATACCTCCTTTGCTCATGACCCCCGTTCTTAGGGAATATAGTAAAATATTATGACAACCTCGTATGGTAACAGATGGTAATGATGTTTATCTTGGTGATACTTTGTAATGTATACAAATGTTGAATCACTATGTTGAACAGCAAAAACTAATATAATATTGTATGCCAGATACACTTCAATTAAAAAAAAAAAAGCCACCCAGTAGGAGGAGTCAAGATGGCGGAGAAGTAGCAGGCTGAGACTATTTCAGCTACCAGGAGATCAGCTAGATAGCTGATCTAAAGATTGCAAACACCTGAAAATCCATTGGTAGATCAAAGAGAAGAAGAACAGCAATTCTGGAAACAGAAAAACAACCACTTTCTGAAAGGTAGGACTGGCGGAGAAGTGAATCCAAAGCGACGGGAAGATAGACCCCGGGGGGAGGAGCCGACTCCCCGCAAGCAACAGAGCAAGGGAGCACAAAATCAGGACTTTTAAAAGTCTGTTCCGCTGAGGGTCATCGCTCCAGAGGTTAAACCGGGGCAAAGCCCACGCGGGGTCAGCGTGGCCTCAGGTCCTGCAGGGTCACAGAAGGATCAGGGGTGTCTGAGTGTCGCAGGCTTGCGGGTTTTGGAGCGGAAAAGTCGGCTGCAGACACAGGGCTGACAGTAGGCTCACAGCTCGGGGTTACCTTGAACCGGTCTCAGGCTCGGTGAGCTTGGAGCACGGCCGGAGGTCAGGCAGACGGGAGTTACTGGGCGCTGTTCTCTGAGGGCACACTGAGAAGTGGGGCCCCGGGCTCTCAGCTCCTCCGGGCCAGAGACCAGGAGGCCACCATTTGTATTCCCGTCCTCCGGAAATCTACGGAAAGCGCTCAGGGAACAAAAGCTCCTGAAAGCAAACCCTAGCGGATACTCAGCCCGTCCCCTGGTAAGGGTGGTGCAATTCCGCCTGGGGCAAAGACACTTGAGAATCACTACAACATGCCCCTCCCACAGAAGATCAACAAGAAATCCAGCCAAGACCAAGGTCACCTACCAAGGAGTGCGGTTTCAATACCAAGGAGAACAGCAAAATTCCAGAGGAGGAGAAAGCAAAGCACAGAATTCATGGCTTTCTCCCTGTGATATTTTTAGTCTTGCAATTAATTTAATTTTTTTCTTTTTCATTTTTTTTCTCTTCTTCTGCTAAAATTTTTTTTTAACTTTTACCCTTTTCTTTTTTAACATTTTTAAACTAGTTTATCTAAAAATATATTTTTCTTTATTCGTTTTCTTTTTTAAAATTCTTTTCTTTTTTTTCTTTCTTTCTTTCTTTTTGAAAATCTTTTAATCCCCTTTCTCCCCCCTCACGATTTGGGATCTCTTCTGATTTGGTTAAAGCATATTTTCATGGGGTTGTTGACACCCTTTTAGTATTTTACATGCTCCTTCATATACTCTTATCTGGACAAAACGACAAGGTGGAAAAATTCACCACAAAAAAAGAACAAGAGGCAGTACTGAAGGTTAGGGACCTAATCAATACAGACATTGGTAATATGTTAGATCTAGAGTTCAGAATGACAATTCTCAAAGTTCTAGCCTGGCTTGAAAAAGGCATGGAAGGTATTAGAGAAACCCTCTTGAGATATATAAAAGCCCTTTCTGGAGAAATAAAAGAACTAAAATCTAACCAAGTTGAAATCAAAAAAGCTATTAATAAGGTGCAATAAAAAATGGAGGCTCTCACTGCTAGGATAAATGAGGCAGAAGAAAGAATTAGCAATATAGAACACCAAATGACAGAGAATAAAGAAGCTGAGCAAAAGAGGGACAAACAGCTAATGGATCACAAAGGGAGAATTTGAGAGATAAGTGACACCATAAGACGAAACAACATTAGAATAATTGGGATTCCAGAAGAAGAAGAAAGAGAGAGGGGAGCAGAAGGTATACTGGAGAGAATTATTGGGGAGAATTTCCCCAATATGGCAAAGGGAACGAGCACCAAAATTCAGGAGATTCAGAGAACGCCCCTCAAAATCAATAAGAATAGGCCCACACCCCATCACTAATAGTAAAATTTACAAGTCTTAGTGACAAAGAGAAAATCCTGAAAGCAGCCCGGAAAAAGGAGTCTGTAACATACAATGGTAAAAATATTAGATTGGCAGCTGACTTATCCACAGAGACCTGGCAGGCCAGAAAGAGCTGGCATGATATTTTCAGAGCACTAAATGAGAAAAACATGCAGCCCAGAATACTATATCCAGCTAGGCTATCATTGAAAATAGAAGGAGAGATTAAAAGCTTCCAGGACAAACAAAAACTGAAAGAATTGGCAAACACCAAACCAGCTCTACAGGAAATCTTGAAAGGGGTCCTGTAAGCAAAGAGAGAGCCTACAAGTGGTAGATCAGTAATGAACAGAGACAATATACAGTAACAGTCACCTTACAGGCAATACAATGGCACTAAATTCATATCTCTCAATAGTTACCCTGAATGTTAATGGGCTAAATGCCCCTGTCAAAAGATACAGGGTATCAGAATGGATAAAAAAACAAAACCCATCTATATGTTGCCTCCAAGAAACTCATTTTAAGCCCGAAGACACCTCCAGATTTAAAGTGAGGGGAGTGGAAAAGAATTTACCATGCTATGGACATCAGAAGAAAGCAGGAGTGGCAATCCTTAGGTCAATTAGATTTTAAGCCAAAGACTATAGTAAAAGATGAGGAAGGACACTATATCATACTCAAAGGGTCTGTCCAACAAGAAGATCTAACAATTTTAAATATCTATGCCCCCAATGTGGGAGCAGCCAACTATATAAACCAATTGATAACAAAATCAAAGAAACACATCAACAATAATACAATAATAGTAGGGGACTTTAACACTCCTCTCACTGAAATGGACAGATCATCCAAGCAAAAGATCAACAAGGAAACAAAGGCCTTAAACAACATACTAGACCAGATGGACATCACAGATATATTCAGAAAATTTCATCCCAAAGCAACAGAATACACATACTTCTCTAGTTCACATGGAACATTCTCCAGAATAGATCACATCCTCGGTCCTAAATCAGGACTCAACTGGTATCAAAAGACTGGGATCATTCCCTGCATATTTTCAGACCACAATGCTCTGAAGCTAGAACTCAACCACAAGAGGAAGTTTGGAAAGAAACCAAATACATGGAGACTAAACAGCATCCTTATAAAGAATGAATGGCAAACCAGCAAATTAAAGAATTGAAAAAAATCATGGAAACAAATGATAATGAAAATACAACGGTTCAAAATCTGTGGGGACACAACAAAGGCAGTCCTGAGAGGAAAATATATAGCGGTACAAGCCTTTCTCAAGAAACAAGAAAGGTCTCAGGTACACAACCTAACCCTACACCTAAAGGAGCTGGAGAAAGAACAAGAAAGAAACCCTAAGCCCAGCAGGAGAAGAGAAATCATAAAGATCAGAGCAGAAATCAATGAAATAGAAACCAAAAAAACAATAGAACAAATCAACGAAACTAGGAGCTGGTTCTTTGAAAGAATTAATAAAATTGATAAACCCCTGGCCCGACTTATCAAAAAGAAAAGAGAAAGGACCCAAATAAATAAAATCGTGAATGAAAGAGGAGAGATCACAACGAACACCAAAGGAATACAAACTATTATAAGACATACTATGAGCAACTCTACGCCAATAAATTTGACAATCTGGAAGAAATGGATGCATTCCTAGAAGCATATAAACTACCACAACTGAACCAGGAAGAAATAGAAAGCCTGAACAGACCCATAACCAGGAAGGAGATTGAAACAGTCATTAAAAATCTCCAAACAGGGGCGCCTGGGTGGCTCAGTGGATTAAGCCGCTGCCTTCGGCTCAGGTCATGATCTCAGTGTCCTGGGATCGAGCCCCGCATCGGGCTCTTCGCTCGGCGGGAGCCTGCTTCCTCCTCTCTCTCTGCCTGACTCTCCGCCTACTTGTGATCTTTCTCTCTGTCAAATAAATTAATAAAATCTTTAAAAAAAAAAAATCTCCAAACAAACAAAAGCCCAGGGCCAGACGGGTTCCCGGGGGAATTCTACCAAACATTTAAAGAACTAATTCCTATTCTCCTGAAACTCTTCCAAAAAATAGAAATGGAAGGCAAACTTCCAAACTCATTTAATGAGGCCAGCATCACCTTGATCCCAAAACCAGACAAAGATCCCATCAAAAAAGACTGCTATAGAGCAATATCCTTGATGAACACAGATGCGAAAATTCTCACCAAAATACTAGTCAATAGGATTCAGTAGTACATTGAAAGGATTATTCACCACGACCAAGTGGGATTTATTCCAGGGCTGCAAGGTTGGTTCAACATCCACAAATCAGTCAATGTGATACAACACATCAATAAAAGAAAGAACAAGAGCCATATGATACTCTCAATAGATGCTGAAAAAGCATTTGACAAAGTACAGCATCCCTTCCTGATCAAAACTCTTCAAAGTGTAGGGATAGAGGGCACATACCTCAATATCATCAAAGCCATCTATGAAAAACCCACCGCAAAAATCATTCTCAATGGAGAAAAACTGAAAGCTTTTCTGCTAAGGTCAGGAACACGGCAGGGATGTCCATTATCACCACTGCTATTCAACATAGTACTAGATGTCCTAGCCTCAGCAATCAGACAACAAAAGGAAATTAAAGGGATCCAAATTGGCAAAGAAGAAGTCAAACTGTCACTCTTTGCAGATGGTATGATACGATATGTGGCAAACCCAAAAGACTCCACTCCAAAACTGCTAGAACTTGTACAGGAATTCAGTAAAGTGTCAGGATATAAAATCAATGCACAGAAATCAGTTGCATTTCTCTACACCAACAACAAGAAGAAAGAGAAATTAAGGAGTCCATCCCATTTACAATTGCACCCAAAACTATAAGATACTTAGGAATAAACCTAATCAAAGAGGCTAAGAATCTATACTCAGAAAACTATAAAGTACTCAAGAAAGAAATTGAGGAAGACACAAAGAAATGGAAAAATGTCCCATGCTCCTTGATTGGAAAAATAAATATTGTGAAAATGTCTATGCTACCTAAAGCAATCTACACATTTAATGCAATTCCTATCAAAGTACCATCCATCTTTTTCAAAGAAATGGAACAAATAATTCTAAAATTTATATGGAACCAGAAAAGACCTCGAATAGCCAAAGGGATATCGAAAAAGAAAGCCAAAGTAGGTGGCATCACAATTCCGGACTTCAAGCTCTATTACAAAGCTGTCATCATCAAGACAGCATGGTACTGGCACAAAAACAGACACATAGATCAATAGAACAGAATAGAGAGCCCAGAAATAGACCCTCAACTCTATAGTCAACTAATCTTGGACAAAGCAGGAAAGAATATACAATGGACAAAAGACAGCCTCTTCAATAAATGGTGTTGGGAAAATTGGACCATGGAGAAAAATGAAATTGCAGAAAAATGAAATTGGACCATTTCCTTACACCACACACAAAAATAAACTCAAAATGGATGAAGGACCTCAATGTGAGAAAGGAATCCATCAAAATCCTTGAGGAGAACACAGGCAGCAACCTCTTCAACATCAGCCGCAGCAACATCTCACTAGGAACATCGCCAAAGGCAAGGGAAGCAAGGGCAAAAATGAACTATTGGGATTTCATCAAGATCAAAAGCTTTTGCACAGCAAAGGAAACAGTTAACAAAACCAAAAGACAACTGACAGAATGGGAGAAGGTATTTGCAAATGACATATCAGATAACGGACTAGTGTCCAAAATCTCTAAGGAACTTAGCAAACTCAACACCCAAAGAACATATAATCCAATCAAGAAATGGGCAGAGCACATGAACAGACATTTCTGCAAAGAAGACATCCAGATGGCCAACAGACACATGAAAAAGTGCTCCATATCACTCGGCATCAGGGAAATACAAATCAAAACCACAATGAGATATCACCTCACACCAGTCAGAATGGCTAAAATCAACAAGTCAGGAAATGACAGATGCTGGCGAGGATGCGGAGAAAGGGGATCCCTCCTACACTGTTGGTGGGAATGCAAGCTGGTGCAGCCACTCTGGAAAACAGCATGGAGGTTCCTCAAAATGTTGAAAATAGAACTTCCTTATGACCCAGCAATTGCACTACTGGGTATTTACCCTAAAGATACAAACGTAGTGATCTGAAGGGGCACGTGCACTCGAATGTTTATAGCAGCAATGTCCACAATAGCCAAACTATGGAAAGAACCTAGATGTCCATCAACGGATGAATGGATCAAGAAGATGTGGTACATATACACAATGGAATACTATGCAGCCATCAAAAGAAATGAAATCTTGCCATTTGCGACAACATGGATGGAACTAGAGCGTATCATGCTTAGCGAAATAAGTCAAGTGGAGAAAGACAACTATCATATGATCTCCCTAATATGAGGAAGTGGTGATGCAACATGGGTGCTTAAGTGGGTAGGAGAAGAATCAATGAAACAAGATGGATTGAGAGGGAGCCAAACCGTAAGTGACTCTTAATCTCACAAAACAAACTGAGGGTTGCTGGGGGTAGGGGGGTTGGGAGAAGGGGGGTGGGTTATGGACATTGGGGAGGGTATGTGCTTTGGTGAGTGCTGTGAAGTGTGTAAACCTGGTGATTCACAGACCTGTACCCCTGGGGATAAAAATATATGTTTATAAAAAATAAAAAATTAAAAATAAATAAATTAATTAAAAAAAAAAAGCTACCCATTCTTTCTGTGGGACAAGTGCGATCCTGTTCTCTGAACTTTATGGGTTGTTCTGTGGTCATGTTACTTGATAAGGAGGGGCCTTTCAGCAACTTTGTGCAAAACAAGAGGTTCTTGACTGGAATGCAGCTGGGACTGGAGACCTATGCCATGGAACATAGATGCAGACACTTTCCATGCCGCTCCATTAAACATCCACTCACTGGGCCTCTCAAAACAAAACCAAACCAAACAAAAAACAAAACAAAACACATCCACCCATTGTCAGGCCCCCAGGCTAGTAGACTCTGCTCCTTAGAACCTCATCACACCCAGGAGCATCTTTCACAGATTCAGGAAATCACAGACAAGTTTCAGTGAGACTAAAAAAGTGCTAAAAGTGGCAAGTCCATGCTTGGGAGCCTTGGCAGCCAAAGGGAGTAGGGAGGTGCAGAGGATATGGAACTGGGCTCCAGACCAGGCTTTGTTGAGATTGAACTTCTAGAGAATCTTCTTACAGACCTGCAGCCATTCACTCAAGTCCTTCATCTCCTGCTGGGCTCTGGATGAGTCCTTAGTCAGTGAGGGAGACAGAAAACAAATGGGCAGGTGCTGTGCTGTGTAAGGTAATGGAAATGTGATAGAAGATCCAGAGTCAAGGGGTATAGGACAAGGGAGGGTACTCAGCCCAAACTCAAGGAGATCCAGGAGATCCAGCTGGAAGGCTTCCCTGAGGAGTTGCCGCCTGAGGATGAGAAGGAACAGGAGCATGAGCTAGCCAGCCTTAAGTAGCAGGCAGAAGAGGTGCAGGGGCCCAAACAGAGGAAGGACAGGAGAAAAGCCTGGAAGTGCAATCACTGTGTGCATGTCAGCAATATTATACAATGAGGGGGTGTGAGTTGGAGCTAGGAAGATAGGAGATATCGCACAGGGGATGGATCTGGATATTAACGAGTTTGTACTTTATATTGCAGACAGAGGGGGGCCACTGTGCGGTTTCAGGCCAGGGAGTGACAGATTGGACTTGGATTTGACCCAGTGGAGAATTGTGGATGGGGGTGGGGGCGGCTGGAGGCACAGAAGCCAAGAAGGAGTCTGTAGCAGCAATCTCAGTCAGATGGGATGTGGTTCTTGATTGGACATGGAAAACAAGCCAAAGGAAGAGTCCTTTGCAACAGCTATGGGAATAGAAGACACAAGAAACTCTCCAGCTGAGACCTCTTGAGGGAGTCTTCCCTGGGGCCCAGGGTGGCCACCTGGGGGCAGTCAGAGGCTCTAGGGTTGCCAGCTTGAAACATTCCCCTGCTGCAGACCCAGCAGGCATAGTGCTTAAATATTTATTGCAAACAGAAATTGATGTTGGAGAACTAAATTCTCAAAAAGGAAATTGAAAGGAAAGGGAGGGTGGGCCTCTGAATTCCAATTTGTAGTATGCAGCCTCTGCATATTTTATCAACTCCTCTGAGTGTGGAGGGACCAGATGTTCAGGACATTCACACTCCATTGCTCTGCCGGGCAGCAGCTCATTATTCAGGGGTGGTGAGGAAGGTCAGATGCAGAGGTGCTTGAAAAAAGGAAAAGTGAATGAAATCATGATGGACAGGGGGAGGACTTGTGTCAAACTGCTGAAGGAATAATAGATATGAGAAGTGAGTTGAGAATTGAAATGAACATTGGAAAAAGGCAATGGCAATTTCCAATGTTTGGAAAGAGCATTGACTAGAAAATCACCTAGATCTTCATCATTTTACCAGCTAAGAAGTTGAGAAAATGTCTTAATGTTTCTGTATTCAGTGAAGTAGAAATAATATAACCTACAACCATTATTATCATCATTATCACCATCACCATCATCACCACCATCACCATTATTATTACCACCATCACCATAATCACCACCATCATATTACCATGATCATAAACACCATCATCATTATCATTAACACCATCATCACCATTATCATCACCACCATCATCATCACTATCATCACCATCACCATCATCATCATCACCATCATCATCACCATCATCATCACCACTATTAGCACCACCTTTATCATCATCATCATCATTATCATCACCACCACCATTACCGTCATCATGACTATCATTACCATATCACCACCATCACCATAATTATTATCACCATCATCACTATCATCACCATCACAATCACTATTATCACCATCATCATTATCACCATTCTTATCATCACCCCACCATCATTGTGATTTTCACCATTATCAGCATTATTGTTACTATCATTTTCATCATATTGACCACTTACTGTGTGACCCACAAATAGTATGGTCTATTTTCAAAACAATGGTATAATTGTAGACTACTGTCTATATATCCCCTTGCACAGTTGAAGAAATTGAGGCATGATAAGTTGGGGTAAATTTGACCAGAGCCAATAAATGGCAGAATGGTTCTACCTGAGAGCATAGCACCCAGCATCTCCTGGGCTGAGTGTTGCTATTAAATATAGTGATATTTGCACATTGCTAGGTGAAGTAGGTCTTATTACATGGGGTTTCTTATTACATGTGTCTTACTTAGTGAAGAACAGCTATACTATGGCCTTGTCCAGGGTTGGCACGAATCAGGTTGAGCCCTGTTAAGCAGAAACAAAGTCCAAAGTCATTTTGGGGACCCTACTGTGTGCTAGGCAATGTGCTGGGAAGCACTGGCTGTGCAGCCTTTGACACAAACGCCAACAACAATGTCTCCATGTCTGTTCCCTGGACAAGGAGGTGGTTAGCTTCCGTGAGTGGTGCATGCTGGAGGGGGCCTGGAGACTTCCTCTGCTGCTGTCCAGTGAGCCCCTGATTGGTGGCTGCTGTGTCAACTCCCAGAAACAAAGGTGAAGAAAGAAGAGCTTGGTCAGCAATGGCAGTGGTGCCAGTAGAGGCCAAAGGCCTGCTGGCTCCTGTTCAGGTGCTCAGGTGGGTGTTTGGCAGCCATACCCAAGTCCTGGGTTGGTTAGCAGAAATGGCTTGAATCAGAGAATTGGTCTTTGACATTTTGAGAGCAAATGGCTGAGGAATTTGAGTACATTTTAATTACTTTAATAAAGTACACCATATAGAATGCATTTTAATGGCAGAAAGAAGGAGGGAAGAGCCTTGCAATTATTCCAGCCCACTGGATAATTTATTTCATGCACTGTAGAGTCACCTCAGACATATATAGGAATTATCCACTGTGCTGTTGGCAAAGGAGAAAACAGGCAGAAAAGGGAGACTTTTTTCTTACTGGTCTAGTTTTATGCATCTTGTTAAAGGGTCTAAATTTATTTTCAAAATCTAAGTCAGAGCTTTACCAACCAAAGATGAATCTTTTGTTAATATTTTGTAAATGTACAAAATATTCTCAGTCTTCTTCCTTTCAGTCTTTTTTTTCTTTTGTTATTTTTGTTAAGAAAAAAGGACAACAAAAGGAAGCAATGGAGGGTTAAGAAGTATTTGGGGAAGGAGGAACCCTCAGGGAATCCTGAGGGTGATGTGATGCCATAGAAAGTGGGTTGGTTTGTGATTGGATAAATGGAGGTTAAAGTTGCCCTCTGCTCATAACTTCGACAGCCACTGAGTCTCTGTGCTTCAGTCTCCTTGTTTTCAAAGTAGAGATCAGAGTACCTACCTGTCAGGATCTGCAAGGTTAAGTGAGGTGAGCTGTAGGAAGCAGTTCGCAGGTGGCTCAGTAGGTGGCCATCCTTCAACTGCCTGAGACCACGGTGCTCTGAACCACACAAAAGACATGCCCCATGCTCCATGGGGCTGCCTGGGATCAAGACATTACCCTAGCCTAGACAGGTGTATGGTATGTGTGCTTGCATGTTTATGTGGATACACACACACACAAACACAGAGATAAACAGTGGAGCTGGGGACAGAGCTAAGGACAACCAGAGGACCCACCAGCTATTCAGGAAACATTTGAAAGGTGAGGAGCATTTCAGAACCAATAGAAGGTGTGCAGGCCTCTGCTGTCTGCATGAGCTCTGTTTGCCATGGCCAGACCCTTCCATCTAGTGCACATCAGCTATGTTTGCCATGGCCAGACCCTTTCATCCAGTGCACATCCCTGCAGAAGCTTTTGACAGACACAGGGTCCGCACTGTCCCATGGCTCCTGGGCCAAGCAGAGGCTCTACTACAAATGAAGGAAGAGACATCTTACTGTCACCAGGTGTGCTGGATGTGGTAGCTGCTCTCCAATTGTCAACCTTGTTAAGCACCATCAGTCATAAGGCCCTGTGAGGCTCTGAGATGGTTCATAAGACATGGGGATCATGTGTGTGGGATAAACTGAGTGTCCTTGCCTGGAAAGACACTTAGGAGAACATGGTGTGTGCAGTGGACAAAAGAGTGTGTTCTGGGCACAGTCTTCATGGATCTGAGAGGCCAGGTATTGGCCTTCAAGATTCCAAGTGAAGATGTGAGGCCCAGCATGCCACAGGCATGTTCCTTTCTGTCCAAAGCGGAGGCAAGGCCAGCACTGTCTGCAACATGACTGAGGCATTTGTGGCATGCTCATTCATTCCATCCAAATTGTTTGAAGTCCACTTCCCGGGGGACACTGGGCAAGTGTGTGCGGAGGAGGCTGAAAGATGGCTGGCACCTCCCTGCCACCCAGTGTCCTGGAAGGGGGCCTGTGTTCCCTCCCCTTGCATCAGGGCTGGCTCTGGGCTGCTTTGACCAACAGAGAAGGGAGGGCAAGAGGGCCCAACAATGCAAGGGCTCACAAGGGGCTTGGACAGGGAGAGGGGGGCCCATTGCCAGAGGCCAGGGGTGAGTCCCACTGGAGTATGCTGCCCCTATAGCCCAGGTGGAGGGCTGGGGTCCCAGAGGACAGGTGCCATATGGATTCTCTGAAGAGAGTCCTCCCTCTCTCTCTTCCTCACTCTTGCTCAATTATGGGGGCCTAAAAAATATGCCTTGTTTTGGTCTGCATTCCTAATTTCTGATTGGGAATTTGAAGATATGGAAATGTATAAAGGAAAAGTAGAATTCATCCCTAATTCTCCCACTGAGAGGTAACTCCTATTATAGTCTGATAATTTCCTTCTTACTCTTTCAAGAATCACTCTTTTGAGATAAAAACTATAGGCTCCCTAATATCAAAGAACAGGAATTCTCAGGCCCTTGGTAAAAGTGCCAATCCCAGGGGCCTTTGGGCTGTGCAGTGCGCTTAGGCAGCTTACCTACCCTTCCATGCCTCAGTTCCTTTCTCTGAAATGGGGATAATAAGAATCCTTAATTCAGAGGCTGTCTTTGGAGCATTTACTGTCCTGCTAATTTTGAGCTGGGGTCACAGGGGACACTAAGTGAGCACTGGTTCTTATATGACTGTGCTGACAGCTGGTGTCTTCCAGGCCCTCATCAGGGTCCATGCACAGTGCCCCTTCTCTGGAACTGGCAGTGCCACACCTCTCCCCAGGACAGGCACGTGGCCAAGGACTGCATGCCCCAAGGGAGCCCCACACTTCCAAGCAGTCTGTGCTTGGGGTCTGGCCCCCCATCAGGGTGAGACTTTACCTGAGGTCAACCAAAGTGGCTTTTTCCAGGTGGAAGCTGCTTGCGCTGCCCTGAAGAGCTTCTCAGAAACTCACCTAAGACATGTTGACATCCACGCACGTGTGAGTCCCAGGCTCTTCTTCTCAGCAACACAATCCAAGGCAGCAGTGTTAGCTTCTTGTGTCTGCTGTATCAAATTACCACACAACTCATACAACTGAAAACAACAAAGACTTAGTAGTTTACATTCCTCCAGATGCCTGAATCAGCTTCACTAGGTATTGAGGCATCACTACGCCTGGGTTCCTCGTGGAGCCTCCAGGAGACAATCTCTTCACTTGCATTCTCCAGTGTCCAGAGGCCACCACACTCCTAAGCTTGCGGCCCTTCTTCCATCTTCACTGCTTGTCCTCCAACCTCTGCTTCTGTCACTGTCTCTTCTCTGATTTTTCCTGTGGTCAGATCAGACTATGTCTGTAAACTGAGTAATTTCCCATTTCAAGATGCTTAACTTTATCACACTTGTACAGTCCCTTCTGCCATGGGAGGTGACATTCTCAGATTCTG
The DNA here is from genome assembly GCF_030435805.1 of Mustela lutreola. Taxonomy (NCBI): domain Eukaryota; kingdom Metazoa; phylum Chordata; class Mammalia; order Carnivora; family Mustelidae; genus Mustela; species Mustela lutreola. The sequence continues at coordinate 97,224,302 of NC_081292.1, forward strand.
GAGATAAAGACAGGGACATCTTTGAGGGTCATTATTTAGTAGCCTTCAACAACTGTTGTTACTGTCAAAATTCTCCTTCCTGGCTATGTGGACAGGGGCCCTGTGGGAGTCAGGGAAGGGCAAGAGGCCAACGCCTTGACACAGGGGTCCAGGGCAAGCTTTGGGCTGTACCCCATGCTCTTCCTCCTCCACACCAAACATGAGATTGCACCTGGTTCCTCTCTGCTCCAGCCCTCCAGTGGCTTTCTTCCCTCCTGTAACCCCCGAGGCCCTTGCCCATGCCTGTTTTTCCCCACTGATCACTTGTAGTTTCCTAAACATTCCAACCACACTCCTGCCCAAGGTCTGGGCACACAGTGTTTGCTCTGCCAGACACCCATCCTCAGACTTCCTGAACTTCTTTCAAGTCTTGGCTCAAGATTACCTGATGGACTTGTCCTCCCTGACTAAACTCTTCAAACTGGCCCCACCCCTACTTTTATCCCTCTTTGTTTTTCTTCTTGACACTTTGGTGCAGCTATCATAGGTTTATTTGGTTATTTGTTTTGTTTCTGTGACCCTAGAATATAAACTTCTGAGGTCAGAGACTTTGTATACCCAGTGCCTAAAACACTGCAAGTCTAGGTAATATCTAATAAGTGAGTGAATGAGTGAGTGAGTGAGTGAGTGAGTGAATGAGTGAGTGAGTGAATGAGTGAATGAGTGAGTGAGTGAATGCATGCATGAATGAATGAATGAATGTCTTATATCTTGGAGAAAAGCTCCCAAAACATAAGATCCAACAACAGCAAGGTGGGAAAGAAAATTCTGGCTTGGGATTCCTGCTTCGAATCATCTGGCTGAGTCCCTGCTCCCCAGAGCCTTCAGCTGACTGGGAAAGGTGCCACATGACCCCTCCTGGAATTGACCCTAGTGCCCTCCAGGAACCAGCCGTAGCTGCCCATCCAGGAAGAAGATATGGTTCTTTTTAAAGCTGGGTGGCATCAGCACCTCCACCAAGAGGCTCCTCCGGTGTTGTAAGCTTCTTAATGACATTGGACCTGAAGGGAAAAACAGGATCTGTAAATATGCTCTCACAGACTTAAAATTAAATTCTACATTTTCCTAAGCTCGTGGGAACTGACACTGCCATTAGTCTGTAATTTGTTTCTCAGAATTCTTCTATTTTAAGAAATTAAGCAGGAGGAGAATTGGGTGAGAAACAAAAGGGAGGGAGGGGCTGGGAGGAAATGACAGACGCCCCAAAGGCAAACAGGATGGGGGGCGGGGAAGGCAGCTGTGGGGAGGAGCTGGGTGGAGGGCATTGGGGGTGGGGTGAGAGACCGCTGAAGCCTGCACTTTGGTCTTTTTGTCCCCGCTCGCTCGCTCGCTCGTGGTGGGTATTTCTAGCTGGGAATGTCTTTGCCGCCAGTGCTGTTGTGGAGGCCCATGGTAAAGCCACAGAGGTTGCTGCAGCCTCCGGGGCAGGTCTCCTTGAGGTGCAGGGTCCCAGGCTCCCACTGGCACTGGCTGTGCACAGTGACCAGCCTGACCTGCGCTGTGCCAGGAGGTTTGACAGAGGAGAGGAGATACTTACAGTCCTGCTGCCATCTGGGGATGTGGCAATGCTTTTGGAGGGCTGACTGCGCCCTCCAAAAGTAGAAACCCCACAGCTCTTTGAAAGAAGGAGGGCAGTGTCCTCAGATGATCAGGGATTGGGCTTTCCTGGTGGATATGGTTACCCTCAGGTGTGAGCAGCTGCTAGTTTCTGAGAGCTCCCATATTTTGCTCTGGAAGCTGACCCACTGATTTCACTTAACCTTAGGATCCTGTCTTATACAAAGAATCACCAGGGTGAGTGTTGGCAGGTGCTTACTTACTGATGGGTGGTACATCAGTGCTCAAGGAGGTAGGGAATGAGCCCTGAGTTGGTATATTTGGGTTGAGTGCTGTCTGGGCCAAGAAGAGTAAGTGCAAAGGCCCTGAGGAGGTATGTTCCTGGCTTATTTGAGGAGCAGCAGGGAATCCAGAGTGGAGTGAGGTTGGGACGGAATAGTATGGGTTGTGCTCAGAGGTCCTGAAAGGATGGGGACAGATGGGGTCTTGCAGGCAACTGTGAGGACTTTGCCATTGCTGTGAGTGAGACAGTGGCATTGGGGCCTGGAGCGAGGAGGACGCTGGCCTGACCTACACTGTTAAAAGATCCCTCTGGTGATGTGCTATGAGGAGACTGGCAGGGGCAGGGGTTGGGGGAAGGATAGCTGTGTGTTAAGAGCAGGAGATGGGGGTCGAGCTTGAACCAGGATGGCAGCAGGCAGGGCAGGCTCAGAGAAGTGGCTGGATCCAGGTTTATGGAGGACAGAGCCCTTGGCTTTGTTGCTGTGGGATGCGGAATGGGAGAGGAAAGTGGAAGCCACTGCTGATAGAGGTTGTATCAGAGGCGGGTTGAGGGAGGGGCTGGTCTAGGAGGAATGGGTATAGAGGACAGGGCTGGATGATGGGGTGGGCGTGTGCATTCATGGGCTGTTCAGGCAGGCTGCCATGGCAGGTGATGTCTGCCCAAGTTGACAGAGCCTGGGAGAAAGAAGGAGCTTACCCTAGGGGAACATGCACAGCCACCTGTTTCTAGTTCCCATTCTTGGTGACCCAGATAGCCAAGGCCGCTTGACTGAGCAGCTCTGAGTCTCACTTGCTGAGGGGTCCAGTTGTTCTCAGCTCTGAGACTTGGAATCACCAGTGTCCCATTATGATCCTCACTTCCTCTGTCAGGGCTCTTTGCAGCCCAAGCCTTGGTTGTGGTACCTCTGCTCATAAGCGGGGCCCCCACGCTGGACTCAAGGGAACTGGCACAGTCTCCCTCCCTCCCTGGGACTGCTCCAGCATCTCAGTCAGCTCCACCTTTACTCTTATTATCAAGACCCGGTGGTGTGTTACGTTCAGCCCTGGATGCAGGGCTGAAGCTCTGTGGTTTCGGTCTGGAAGTGAGTTCTACACTGAGGACCAATACCCGCCTTGACTCTTCTGCTGCTGTGTAGTAGGGCATCCTCTTGCTCTGTGGCCAGTCTGACCCTCTGCAGCATTGAGGTCAGGGGAGACCCCTCTTCACCCCTGATTGCTCAGATCAATCTGGGCCTTAGTTTGTCTTAGATTTGTACCACACCTTTCTTTTAAGGTTTTTTTCCTTAAAGCTTCAGGTTGTTTTTTCATTGTTATTGTTGCTATCACTTTTTAGTTTTTGTGTATTTTCTTTTACCCCAAGACTTGAATAGGTTTTTAGTACTTCTGTAAAAATCCCTATTTTGCTCTGAGGTCTCCTCCCTGGGGCTCTTCTGCCCTCACCCCTGCAGTCCTGGGGGCCTGTTTTGGCTCCCAGCTCAGTGGCCCTCCTGGGTCAGTTCTACCTTTCTCTTACACTGAATGCACTGTTTTCTGGTCCTGTGTCTTCATATTCCCTGGTTTTCACACTCACTTCATTGGATTCTATTAGGAATAACTTCCTAAAAACATGGGTTTGACATACAGTTAGATTTTTTAATCACGGTATTTCTAAAAAGATTTATTTTGCTTTCCCATTTTATGATAGTTTGGCTAGGTAAGCAATTGTATGCCGTATAAAGCATTTCTGCTTAGAACCTTGCAGGAACCATCCATCACCTTCTGGAAATCCTGATGTCTGATGTTATTGGGACAATTGAATGTTCATGGGTGATGTGTTCTTTTGTCCAAAAGACTTGTTTTAAGTTCAGCAAGTTTCCTTTAACTTTACTCCTTTAACTCCAGCAAATTTCCCTCTTAATTTTTAGATAATTTCCCCCCTTCATTTTGTTCTGCCTTTTAAGAACTTTTACCAGTCAGTTGTTGGAAATTCTAGATTGATTCCTTATATGGCTTATCATTATTGCTAGTGTTTCCTCCTATATTCTAGGGCATATTTTTGTTTTTATCTTTTTATTAAATTGTTCATTTTGGCAATGTGTATAGTATTCATGAGAATTTTCTTGTTCCCTGATTATTTGTTTATTCTTTTAAATATTTATTTATTTATTTTTAGTTAGAGGGAGAGAGAGAGGGCAGGTTCTAGCAGAGATAGAGGGAGAGGGAGAGAATCTCAAGCACGCTCACTGCTGAGCACAGAGGTTGATGTGAGGGTCGTCTCAGGACCCTGAGCTGAAATCAAGAGTCAGATGCTTAACTGACTGAGTCATCCAGGTGCCTCTGATTTTTTTTATCTTTATGACAGCCTGTTCTGTGGATGCCTTCCTTATCATATCCATTTTTCCCAGAACATTCACTGGATGTCTTTTCCTAAGGTTATTTGTGGAGCTGTTTTGTTTGAGACTGTCCCTCCTCTTTATGCCTTTCTTTTCCAGTCTTTCTTCATGAGTTGTGGTCCTGAGACCACTCATGTTTGAGAAGGAGATACACAGGCTGCCTGGAAGCTCAGAGTTTTGGGAATGGCAAGCCTGTGGTCAGGAATACCTTTAGATGACATTGGCCACAATTTTGGGATATATTTGAGATGTGAGGGCTGTTGTGGGGTGCCAACCTGTCCCCTTGGTTCTTCACAGCACATGACAGCTGGCCACTCCCATGTCACTGTCCTCTTGACTCTTTGCCTACCTCCATGGCCACCCTCTGCTATCTGCCCTTCTGGCCTCTCTTCATCTTCCTGACCCACATGTGTTGGAGGCCCCAGGGCCTACATTCTGATTCTCTTCTCTCCTCCATCTTTAGTCATTCTCTCCAGTGTCTCCTTTGAGCTCATGGTTTTGAGAAATAGGTATATGCTAATACCTCTGAAGTATGTCATTGAGATTTTCCCCAGAGCTTCATGTGCCCCATCTTGTTCAGTACCTCTGAGCATATCCCCTACCCTTCTATTCTTCCAACCTTGCTCTGCTCTGGATTCCTTGCTGCTCCTCAAATGAGTCAGGAGCATGTCCCCTCAGGGCCTTTGCATTTGCTCTTCTTGGCCTAAATAGCACCCAACCCAAATATGCCACTTAGGGCTCATTCCCTACCTCCTTCAGAAGTAGTGAGGTATGTATCACCCATCCAGAAGGAAATACCTGCTACAACTGACCCTGGTGATTCTTTGTAAGACAGGATCCTAAGGTTAATTGAAATCAGTGGATCTGTTTCTAGTGCAAAATATGGGGGGTGTCAGGAACCGGGACCCTGACTGTACTTCCTCTTGCTCACACACCAGAGGCAGAGATGGGAGGAAGAAGGGGGCTACATTGTCTGGCAAAGGAGGCCCTATGGTGGGAAGGTGGGAAATGGGCAGAGTGGAGTTGATTTGCATAAGCAAATGGAAGGATTATTTTTAGTTTTCTCCTGAGGAGAAGGAAGCAGAGGAGAGACAAGAGGGAAGAGTCTCATCATGGAATGGCCCAACCAAAGACATTTCAGTCTAGGAATGTGTGCTGTGCTATGGCAAGAGGTTTGCATATAGTCATGGGGAATCTTTCTGTGTTCCCTGTCATTCACTCATTGTCAGGTGATGATTACAAATAGCAACATAACTCTGAAATGAAAAGATTTCAGTGGGATGAGGCAGCCAGAGCTACTGGGGAACAGGAATCTGAAAACCTCTTCGAGTGTCCCAGAAATATTGAGCAGGTCTTTAGAGCTTCAGTGGAGCCTGTCTTCCATAAGCAGAAGCATCAGGAACACCTGAGCTGACGTGGCAGCAGTGCCCAGCACCAGCAAATGTCCAAAACCTAGTTCCAAGGATTTGGGACTATGTTATTTCACATGCCAAAGGGACTGTGCAGATGTGATTCAGTTGAGGATCTTGAGATGGGGAGATTATCTGTTAAGTTTTTTCTAGCGAGATAAACACAACACCAGGCAAAGTGGGTGCAAGGCAAGATTTATTAAAAACGCTCTCCGGGAGTCAAGATGGCGGAGAAGTAGGGGCTGAGACTACTTCAGCCAGCCAGAGATCAGCTAGATAGCTTATCTAAAGATTGCAAACACCTGAAAATCCATCGGAAGATAGAAGAGAAGAAGAACAGCAATTCTGGAAACAGAAAAACAACCACTTTCTGAAAGCATATTTTCCGGGGGTTGTTGCCACCATTTTAGTATTTTCCTTGCTCCTTCATATACTCTTATCTGGACAAAATGACAAGATGGAAAAATTCAACACACAAAAAAAGAACAAGAGACAGTACCGAAGGCTAGGGACCTAATCAATACAGACATTGGTAATATGTCAGATCTAGAGTTCAGAATGACAATTCTCAAGGTTCTAGCCGGACTCGAAAAAGGCATGGAAGATGTTAGAGAAACCCTCTCGGGAGATATAAAAGCCCTTTCTGGAGAAATAAAAGAACTAAAATCTAATCAAGTTGAAATCAAAAAAGCTATTAATGAGGTGCAATCAAAAATGGAGGCTCTCACTGCTAGGATAAATGAGGCAGAAGAAAGAATTAGTGATATAGAAGAACAAAGGACAGAGAATAAAAAGCTGAGCAAAAGAGGGACAAACAGCTACTGGACCACGAGGGGAGAATTCGAGAGATAAGTGACACCATAAGATGAAACAACATTAGAATAATTGGGATTCCAGAAGAAGAAGAAAGAGAGAGGGGAGCAGAAGGTATACTGGAGAGAATTATTGGGGAGAATTTCCCCAATATGGCAAAGGGAATGAGCATCAAAATTCAGGAGGTTCAGAGAACACCCCTCAAAATCAATAAGAAGAGGCCGACACCCCGTCACCTAATAGTAAAATTTACAAGTCTCAGTGACAAAGAGAAAATCCTGAAAGCAGGATGGGAAAAGAAGTCTGTAACATACAATGGTAAAAATATTAGATTGGCAGCTGACTTATCCACAGAGACCTGGCAGGCCAGAAAGAGCTGGCATGATATTTTCAGAGCACTAAATGAGAAAAACATGCAGCCCAGAATACTATATCCAGCTAGGCTATCATTGAAAATAGAAGGAGAGATTAAAAGCTTCCAGGACAAACAAAAACTGAAAGAATTGGCAAACACCAAACCAGCTCTACAGGAAATCTTGAAAGGGGTCCTCTAAGCAAAGAGAGAGGGTGCAAGTGGTAGATCAGAAAGGAACAGAGACCATATACAGTAACAGTCACCTTACAGGCAATACAATGGCACTAAATTCATATCTCTCAATAGTTACCCTGAATGTTAATGGGCTAAATGCCCCTGTCAAAAGACACAGGGTATCAGAATGGATAAAAAAACAAAATCCATCTATATGTTGCCTCCAAGAAACTCATTTTAAGCCCGAAGACACCTCCAGATTTAAAGTGAGGGGGTGGAAAAGAATTTACCATGCTATGGACATCAGAAGAAAGCAGGAGTGGCAATCCTTATATCAGATCACTTAGATTTTAAGCCAAAGACTATAATAAGAGATGAGGAAGGACACTATATTGTACTCAAAGGGTCTGTCCAACAAGAAGATCTAACAATTTTAAATATCTATGCCCCCAACGTGGGAGCAGCCAACTTTATAAACCAATTAATAACAAAATCAAAGAAACACATCAACAATAATACAATAATAGTAGGGGACTTTAACACTCCCCTCACTGAAATGGACAGATCATCCAAGCAAAAGATCAGCAAGGAAATAAAGGCCTTAAACGACACACTGGACCAGATGAACATCACAGATATATTCAGAACATTTCATCCCAAAGCAACAGAATACACATGCTTCACTAGTGCACATGGAACATTCTCCAGAATAGATCACATTTGGTCCTAAATCAGGACTCAAGCAGTATCAAAGGATTGGGATCATTCCCTGCATATTTTCAGACCACAATGCTCTAAAGCTAGAACTCAACCACAAAAGGAAGTTTGAAAAGAACCCAAATACATGGAGACTAAACAGCATCCTTCTAAAGAATGAATGGGTCAACCGGGAAATTAAAGAAGAATTGAAAAAAATCATGGAAACAAATGATAATGAAAATACAATGGTTCAAAATCTGTGGGAACACAACAAAGGCAGTCCTGAGAGGAAAATATATAGCGGTACAAGCCTTTCTCAAGAAACAAGAAAGGTCTCAGGTACACAACCTAACCCTACACCTAAAGGAGCTGGAGAAAGAACAAGAAAGAAACCCTAAGCCCAGCAGGAGAAGAGAAATCATGAAGATCAGAGCAGAAATCAATGAAATAGAAACCAAAAAAACAATAGAACAAATCAACGAAACTAGGAGCTGGTTCTTTGAAAGAATTAATAAAATTGATAAACCCCTGGCCCGACTTATCAAAAAGAAAAGAGAAAGGACCCAAATAAATAAAATCATGAATGAAAGAGGAGAGATCACAACGAACACCAAAGGAATACAAACTATTATAAGACATACTATGAGCAACTCTACGCCAATAAATTTGACAATCTGGAAGAAATGGATGCATTCCTAGAAGCATATAAACTACCACAACTGAACCAGGAAGAAATAGAAAGCCTGAACAGACCCATAACCAGGAAGGAGATTGAAACAGTCATTAAAAATCTCCAAACAAACAAAAGCCCAGGGCCAGACGGCTTCCCGGGGGAATTCTACCAAACATTTAAAGAAGAACTAATTCATATTCTCCAGAAACTGTTCCAAAAAATAGAAATGGAAGGAAAACTTCCAAACTCATTTTACGAGGCCAGCATCACCTTGATCCCAAAACCAGACAAGGATCCCATCAAAAAAGAGAGCTATAGACCAATATCCTTGATGAACACAGATGCGAAAATTCTCACCAAAATACTAGCCAATAGGATTCAAGAGTACATTAAAAGGATTATTCACCACGCCCAAGTGGGATTTATTCCAGGGCTGCAAGGTTGGTTCAACATCCGCAAATCAGAGGGAGGAGTCAAGATGGCGGAGAAGTAGCAAGCTGAGACTGCTTCAGCTAGCCGGAGATCAGCTAGATAGCTTATCTAAAGATTGCAAACACCTGAAAATCCATCGGCATATCGAAGAGAAGAAGAATAGCAATTCTGGAAAGAGAAAAACAACCACTTTCTGAAAGGTAGGACTGGCGGAGAAGTGAATCCAAAGCGACGGGGAAGATAGACCCCGGGGGGAGGGGCCGGCTCCCGGCAAGCGGCGGAGCAACCGCGCACAAAATCAGGACTTTTAAAAGTCTGTTCTGCTGAGGGACATCGCTCCAGAGGCTAAACCGGGGCGAAGCCCACGCGGGGTCAGCGTGGCCTCAGGTCCCGCAGGGTCACAGAAGGATCGGGGGTGTCTGAGTGTCGCAGAGCTTGCGGCTATTGGAACGGGAAAGCCGGCTACAGAGACAGAGCCCACTGTAAGCTCACAGCTCGGTGTTACCTTGAACTGGTCGCAGGCTCGGTGAGCTCGGAGCGCGGCCGGAGGTCAGGCAGACGGGAGTAACTGGGCGCTGTTCTCTGAGCGCGCACTGAGGAGTGGGGCCCTGGGCTCTCGGCTCCTCCGGGCCGGAGACCAGGAGGCCGCCATTTGTATTCCCGTCCTCCGGAACTCTACGGAAAGCGCTCAGGGAACAAAAGCTCCTGAAAGCAAACCTGAGCGGATTACTCACCCCGGCCCCGGGTATGGGCGGTGTAATTCCGCCTGGGGCAAAGACACTTGAGAATCACTACAACATGCCCCTCCCCCAGAAGATCAACAAGAAATCCAGCCGAGACCAAGTTCACCTACCAAGGAGTGCGGTTTCAATACCAAGGAGAGCAGCAGAATTCCAGAGGAGGAGAAAGCCAAGCACGGAACTCATGGCTTTTTTCCTGTGATTTTTTTTTTAGTCTTGCAGTTAACTTAATTTTTTCTTTTTCTTTTTTTTTTTTCTTTTATTCTCGCCTTCGAGTAAAATTTTTTTTTTTAACTGTTACCTTTTTCTTTTTTAACGATTTTTTACTAGTTTATCTAATATATATATTTTTTCTTTTTTACATTTTTCTTAGGTGTTTTCTTTTTTTAAAAATTCTTTTCTTTTCTTTTTTCTTTTTTCTTTTTTTTTCTTTCTTCCTTTTTGAACCTCTTTTTATCCCCTTTCTCCCCACTCACGATATTGGATCTCTTCTAATTTGGTTAAAGCATATTTTCCTGGGGTTGTTGCCAACCATTTAGTATTTTACTTGCCCCTTCATTTACTCTTATCTGGACAAATGACAAGACGTAAAAATTCAACACAAAAAAAAGAACAAGAGGCAGTACCGAAGGCTAGGGACCTAATCAATACAGACATTGGTAATATGTCAGATCTAGAGTTCAGAATGACAATTCTCAAGGTTCTAGCAAGGCTCGAAAAAGGCATATAAGATATTAGAGAAACCCTCTCGGGAGATATAAAAGCCCTTTCTGGAGAAATAAAAGAACTAAAATCTAAACAAGTTGAAATCAAAAAAGCTATTAATGAGGTGCAATCAAAAATGGAGGCTCTAACTGCTAGGATAAATGAGGCAGAAGAAAGAATTAGTGATATAGAAGACCAAATGACAGAAAATAAAGAAGCTGAGCAAAAGAGGGACAAACAGCTACTGGACCACGAGGGGAGAATTCGAGAGATAAGTGACACCATAAGACGAAACACCATTAGAATAATTGGGATTCCAGAAGAAGAAGAAAGAGAGAGGGGAGCAGAAGGTATACTGGAGAGAATTATTGGGGAGAATTTCCCCAATATGGCAAAGGGAATGAGCATCAAAATTCAGGAGGTTCAGAGAACACCCCTCAAAATCAATAAGAAGAGGCCGACACCCCGTCACCTAATAGTAAAATTTACAAGTCTCAGTGACAAAGAGAAAATCCTGAAAGCAGCTCGGGAAAAGAAGTCTGTAACATACAATGGTAAAAATATTAGATTGGTAGCTGACTTATCCACAGAGACCTGGCAGGCCAGAAAGAGCTGGCATGATATATTCAGATATATTCAGAGCACTAAACGAGAAAAACATGCAGCCCAGAATACTATATCCAGCTAGGCTATCATTGAAAATAGAAGGAGAGATACAATGCTTCCAGGACAAACAAAAATTGAAAGAATTTGCAAACACCAAACCGGCTCTACAGGAAATATTGAAAGGGGTCCTCTAGGCATAGAAAGAACCTACAAGTGGTAGATCAGAAATGAACAGAGACAATATACAGTAACAATCACCTTACAGGCAATACAATGGCACTAAATTCATATCTCTCAATAGTTACCCTGAATGTTAATGGGCTAAATGCCACAATCAAAAGACACAGGGTATCAGAATGGATAAAAAAACAAAACCCATCTCAATGTTGCCTCCAGGAAACTCATTTTAAGCCTGAAGCCACCTCCAGATTTAAAGTGAGAGGGTGGAAAAGAATTTGACATGCTAATGGACATCAGAAGAAAGCAGGAGTGGCAATCCTTATATCAGATCAATTAGATTTTAAGCCAAAGACTATAATAAGAGATGAGGAAGGACACTAATTCATACTCAAAGGGTCTGTCCAACAAGATTTAACAATTTTAAATATCTATGCCCCCAACGTGGGAGCAGCCAACTATATAAACCAATTAATAACAAAATCAAAGAAACACATCAACAATAATACAATAATAGTAGGGGACTTTTACACTCCCCTCACTGAAATGGACAGATCATCCAAGCAAAAGATCAGCAAGGAAATAAAGGCCTTAAACGACACACTGGACCAGATGAACATCACAGATATATTCAGAACATTTCATCCCAAAGCAACAGAATACACATGCTTCTCTAGTGCACATGGAACATTCTCCAGAATAGATTACATCCTCGGTCCTAAATCAGGACTCAAGCAGTATCAAAGGATTGGGATCATTCCCTGCATATTTTCAGACCACAATGCTCTAAAGCTAGAACTCAACCACAAAAGGAAGTTTGAAAAGAACCCAAATACATGGAGACTAAACAGCATCCTTCTAAAAAATGAATGGGTCAATCGGGAAATTAAAGAAGAATTGAAAAAAATCATGGAAACAAATGATAATGAAAATACAACGGTTCAAAATCTGTGGGACACAACAAAGGCAGTCCTGAGAGGAAAATATACAGCGATACAAGCCTTTCTCAAGAAACAAGAAAGGTCTCAAGTACACAACCTAACTCTACACCTAAAGGAGCTGGAGAAAGAACAAGAAAGAAACCCTAAGCCCAGCAGGAGAAGAGAAATCATAAAGATCAGAGCAGAAATCAATGAAATAGAAACCAAAAAAACAATAGAACAAATCAACGAAACTAGGAGCTGGTTCTTTGAAAGAATTAATAAAATTGATAAACCCCTGGCCCGACTTATCAAAAAGAAAAGAGAAAGGACCCAAATAAATAAAATCATGAATGAAAGAGGAGAGATCACAACTAACACCAAAGAAATACAAACTATTGTAAGAAGATACTATGAGCAACTCTACGGCAATAAATTTGACAATCTGGAAGAAATGGATGCATTCCTAGAAACATATAAACTACCACAACTGAACCAGGAAGAAATAGAAAGCCTGAACAGACCCATAACCAGGAAGGAGATTGAAACAGTCATTAAAAATCTCCAAACAAACAAAAGCCCAGGGCCAGACGGCTTCCCGGGGGAATTCTACCAAACATTTAAAGAAGAACTAATTCCTATTCTCCTGAAACTGTTCCAAAAAATAGAAATGGAAGGAAAACTTCCAAACTCATTTAATGAGGCCAGCATCACCTTGATCCCAAAACCAGACAAGGATCCCATCAAAAAAGACAGCTATAGACCAATATCCTTGATGAACACAGATGCGAAAATTCTCACCAAAAGACTAGCCAATAGGATTCAACAGTACATTAAAAGGATTATTCACCACGACCAAGTGGGATTTATTCCAGGACTGCAAGGTTGGTTCAACATCTGCAAATCAGTCAATGTGATACAATACATCAATAAAAGAAAGAACAAGAACCATATGATACTCTCAATAGATGCTGAAAAAGCATTTGACAAACTACAGCATCCCTTCCTGATCAAAACTCTTCAAAGTGTAGGGATAGAGGGCACATACCTCAATATCATCAAAGCCATCTATGAAAAACCCACCGCAAATATCATTCTCAATGGAGAAAAACTGAAAGCTTTTCCGCTAAGGTCAGGAACACGGCAGGGATATCCATTATCACCACTGCTATTCAACATAGTACTAGATGTCCTAGCCTCAGCAATCAGACAACAAAAGGAAATTAAAGGCATCCAAATCGGCAAAGAAAAAGTCAAATTATCACTCTTCGCAGATGATATGATACTATATGTGGAAAACCCAAAAGACTCCACTCCAAAACTGCTAGAACTTATACTGGAATTCAGTAAAGTGTCAGGATATAAAATCAATGCACAGAAATCAGTTGCATTTCTCTACACCAACAGCAAGACAGAAGAAAGAGATATTAAGGAGCCAATCCCATTTACAATTGCACCCAAAACCATAAGATACCTAGGAATAAACCTAACCAAAGAGACACAGAATCTATACTCAGAAAACTATAAAGTACTCATGAAAGAAATTGAGGAAGACACAAAGAAATGGGAAAATGTTCCATGCTCCTGGATTGGAAGAATAAATATTGTGAAAATGTCTATGCTACCTAAAGCAATCTACACATTTAATGCAATTCCTATCAAAGTACCATCCATCTTTTTCAAAGAAATGGAACAAATAATGCTAAAATTTATATGGAACCAGAAAAGACCTCGAATAGCCAAAGGCATATTGAAAAAGAAAGCCAACGTTGGTGGCATCAGAATTCCGGACTTCAAGCTCTATTACAAAGCTGTCATCATCAAGACAGCATGGTACTGGCACAAAAACAGACACATAGATCAATGGAACAGAATAGAGAGCCCAGAAATAGACCCTCAAATCTATGGTCAACTAATTTTCGACAAAGCAGGAAAGAATGTCCAATGGAAAAAAGATAGCCTCTTCAATAAATGGTGCTGGGAAAATTGGACAGCCACATGCAGAAAAATGAAATTGGACCATTTCCTTACACCACACACAAAAATAGACTCAAAATGGATGAAGGACCTCAATGTGAGAAAGGAATCCATCAAAATCCTTGAGGAGAACACAGGCAGCAACCTCTTCGACCTCAGCCGCAGCAACATCTTCCTAGGAACAACGCAAAAGGCAAGGGAAGCAAGGGCAAAAATGAACTATTGGGATTTCATCAAGATCAAAAGCTTTTGCACAGCAAAGGAAACAGTTAACAAAACCAAAAGACAACTGACAGAATGGGAGAAGATATTTGCAAACGACATATCAGATAAAGGACTAGTGTCCAGAATCTATAAAGAACTTAGCAAACTCAACACCCAAAGAACAAATAATCCAATCAAGAAATGGGCAGAGGACATGAACAGACATTTCTGCAAAGAAGACATCCAGATGGCCAACAGACACATGAAAAAGTGCTCCATATCACTCGGCATCAGGGAAATACAAATCAAAACCACAATGAGATATCACCTCACACCAGTCAGAATGGCTAAAATCAACAAGTCAGGAAATGACAGATGCTGGCGAGGATGCGGAGAAAGGGGATCCCTCCTACACTGTTGGTGGGAATGCAAGCTGGTGCAGCCACTCTGGAAAACAGCATGGAGGTTCCTCAAAATGTTGAAAATAGAACTGCCCTATGACCCAGCAATTGCACTATTGGGTATTTACCCTAAAGATACAAATGTAGTGATCCAAAGGGACACATGCACCCGAATGTTTATAGCAGCAATGTCCACAATAGCCAAACTATGGAAAGAACCTAGATGTCCATCAACAGATGAATGGATCAAGAAGATGTGGTATATATACACAATGGAATACTATGCAGCCATCAAAAGAAATGAAATCTTGCCATTTGCAACAACATGGATGGAACTAGAGCGTATCATGCTTAGCGAAATAAGTCGAGCAGAGAAAGACAACTATCATATGATCTCCCTGATATGAGGAAGTGGTGATGCAACATGGGGGCTTAAGTGGGTAGGAGAAGAATCAATAAAACAAGATGGGATTGGGAGGCAGACAAACCATAAGTGACTCTTAATCTCACAAAACAAACTGAGGGTTGCTGGGGGGAGGCGGTTTGGGAGAACGGCGTGGGATTATGGACATTGGGGAGGTTATGTGCTTTGGTGAGTGCTGTGAAGTGTGTAAACCTGGTAATTCACAGACCTGTACCCCTGGGTATAACAATATATGTTTATAAAAAATAAAAAATTAAGAAAAAAAATCATCTGCAAATCAGTCAATGTGATACAACACATCAATAAAAGAAAGAACAAGAACCATATGATATTCTCAATAGATGCTGAAAAAGCATTTGACAAAGTACAGCATCCCTTCCTGATCAAAACTCTTCAAAGTGTAGGGATAGGGGGCACATACCTTAATATCATCAAAGCCATCTATGAAAACCCACCGCAAATATCATTCTCAATGGAGAAAAACTGAAAGTTTTCCACTAAGGTCAGGAACACGGCAGGGATGTCCATTATCACCACTGCTATTCAACATAGTACTAGATGTCCTAGCCTCAGCAATCAGACAACAAAAGGAAATTAAAGGCATCCAAATTGGCAAAGAAGAAATCAAACTATCACTCTTCACAGATGGTATGATACTATATGTGGCAAACCCAAAAGACTCCACTCCAAAACTGCTAGAACTTGTACAGGAATTCAGTAAAGTGTCAGGATATAAAATCAATGCACAGAAATCAGTTGCATTTCTCTACACCAACAACAAGGCAGAAGAAAGAGAAATTAAGGAGTCCATCCCATTTACAATTGCAACCCAAACCATAAGATACCTAGCAATAAATCTAACCAAAGAGGCTAAGAATCTATACTCAGAAAACTATAAAGTACTCAAGAAAGAAATTGAGGAAGACACAAAGAAATGAAAAAATGTTCCATGCTCCTTGATTGGAAGAATAAATATTGTGAAAATGTCTATGCTACCTAAAGCAATCTACACATTTAATGCAATTCCTATCAATGTACCATCCATCTTTTTCATAGAAATGGAGCAAATAATTCTAAAATTTATATGGAACCAGAAAACACCTCGAATAGCCAAAGGCATATTGAAAAAGAAAGCCAACGTTGGTGGCATCACAATTCCAGACTTCAAGCTCTATTACAAAGCTGTCATCATCAAGACAGCATGGTACTTTCACAGAAACAGACACATAGATCAATGGAACAGAATAGTGAGCCCAGAAATAGACCCTCAACTCTACAGTCAACTAATCTTTGACAAAGCAGTAAAGAATGTCCAATGGAAAAAAAAAAAAAAAACAGCCTCTTCAATAAATGGTGCTGGGAAAATTGGACAGCCACATGCAGAAAAATGAAATTGGACCATTTCCTTACACCACACACAAAAATAGACTCAAAATGGATGAAGGACCTCAATGTGAGAAAGGAATCCATCAAAATCCTTGAGGAGAACACAGGCAGCAACCTCTTCGACCTCAGCCGCAGCAACATCTTCCTAGGAACAACGCAAAAGGCAAGGGAAGCAAGGGCAAAAATGAACTATTGGGATTTCATCAAGATCAAAAGCTTTTGCACAGCAAAGGAAACAGTTAACAAAACCAAAAGACAACTGACAGAATGGGAGAAGGTATTTGCAAATGACATATCAGATAACGGACTAGTGTCCAAAATCTCTAAGGAACTTAGCAAACTCAACACCCAAAGAACATATAATCCAATCAAGAAATGGGCAGAGCACATGAACAGACATTTCTGCAAAGAAGACATCCAGATGGCCAACAGACACATGAAAAAGTGCTCCATATCACTCGGCATCAGGGAAATACAAATCAAAACCACAATGAGATATCACCTCACACCAGTCAGAATGGCTAAAATCAACAAGTCAGGAAATGACAGATGCTGGCGAGGATGCGGAGAAAGGGGATCCCTCCTACACTGTTGGTGGGAATGCAAGCTGGTGCAGCCACTCTGGAAAACAGCATGGAGGTTCCTCAAAATGTTGAAAATAGAACTTCCTTATGACCCAGCAATTGCACTACTGGGTATTTACCCTAAAGATACAAACGTAGTGATCTGAAGGGGCACATGCACCCGAATGTTTATAGCAGCAATGTCCACAATAGCCAAACTATGGAAAGAACCTAGATGTCCATCAACGGATGAATGGATCAAGAAGATGTGGTATATATACACAATGGAATACTATGCAGCCATCAAAAGAAATGAAATCTTGCCATTTGCAACAACATGGATGGAACTAGAGCTTATCATGCTTAGCGAAATAAGTCAAGCAGAGAAAGACAACTATCATATGATCTCCCTGATATGAGGAAGTGGTGATGCAACATGGGTGCTTAAGTGGGTAGGAGAAGAATCAATAAAACAAGATGGGATTGGGAGGCAGACAAACCATAAATGACTCTTAATCTTACAAAACAAACTGAGGGTTGCTGGGGGGAGGGGGGTTGGGAGAAGGGGGGGTGGGGTTATGGACTTTGGGGAGGGTATGTGCTTTGGTGAGTGCTGTGAAGTGTGTAAACCTGGTGATTCACAGACCTGTACCCCTGGGGATAAAAATATATGTTTATAAAAAATAAAAAATTAAAAAAAAATAATTAAAAAAAAAAAAGCGCTCTCTGGCGAAGTTTCAGGGCTCAGGAAAAGGGGAGCCAGGAAAGTTGCGCCGGGAGGAGGTGGGCACCCTCGTGCCAGGTTCTGCGACTCTGGAAAGCAGAGTGGCGGAAGTTGCGCCCAAGGCAGGGAGGAGGGGGCTTTTAAGGGGTCTTGGGGAAAGCTCGGGGTCATTTGGCAAGTTTCCCTTATTTGGATATCCCGCTGCTCATCGGATTCCCATTGGTCCACAGGAGCCCGGGGCAGGGGTCTCAGATTCCTGCTTGGGCCTTTGTTTTCCTGTCCGAGCTCAGTACTTGTGGCAGGAACTTTCGTCATCTTTAGTAGCCCTTCCTGCCAGCCCAACATTATCCAGATTGGGTCAAAACCAAGTCCTTTAAAAAGTAGGAGAAGAAGGAAGAGGGAGGTCAGAAAGATGCAAGGACTGGGCTTGCCCTTGTTGGTTTAAAGATACAAGAAGGGGGCCATGATCGAGGGCTGTGGGCAGCCTCTAGAAGTTTGCAACCAGGAAGAAAATGGGGACCTCTTTCCCACAACTACAAGGAAATTGATACTCCTTTGGAACTGCCAATAAGAAACCAACACCTTGATTTCTGCGTAGTAGACTTCTGACTTTCAGAACTAGAAAATAATGAGTTTCTGTTGCCTTAGGCCACTGAAGTCATTGGTGATTTGTTCCAGGTGTGTGCAGTAAAGGATTAGCTCTGTAGACCTGGGTTGTGCAAACCCTGCACTTGCCAAGTTGTTTAGGACTGCCCTTCTACCTCCTGGGGCACAGATTCTGAGCCTTTAGAATATCCTGACTGATAAGAGGGTCTTTGTATGTCTTTTGTATATAGCTGAGACTTGGGCCACGGCAGATAGTTTATGCAAACAATGTGATTTAAGACTGCCTCAGTCTGCTCCAGCTGCCATAGCAAAGAATCACAGACAGGGCAGCTTAACAACAGAAAGTTATCATTTCACATTCTGGAGGTTGGAAGTACAAGATCAAGGTGTTTGCAGGTCCGGTTTCTCCTGAGGCCTCTTTCCTTGACCAGCAGATTGGCACCTTCTTGCTGTGTCCTCACATAGTCTTTCCTTTTACTTACAGTTACCCTGGTGTCTCTGTGTGTTCCAATTTTCTCTTCTTATCAGGACATTGGTCAGATTGAATGAGGGCCACCCTAATGGCCTCATTTAACTTAATTACATCTTTAAAGTCCCCATCTCCAAATATAGTCACATTCCAAATTGCTGCCGGTCAGGGTTTCAGCATAAAAATGTGTGGCAGGGATGCAATTCAGCCCATAACAGTGATGACTGTTTGTTTTTCTTTGTCTAGGCCCTGAGCCACAGTGTGTATATTTTGGCTACTGGAAGGCTGGAGACTGAGTCACTAGGGTCATTCACATGGCCTCTCTATGCCTGTGTGAGTTACTCCCCAAAAACATTCTGCATGGCTACACTGCACACAGGTAGTCACACATCCTTGCTGGGAGACTTAAGTACCGTCCATGTGACCCCACTGGGGGTGAACACTAAATGTTTGTGCCCAATATCTCCTGGAGCCACCCTGAGCACCATTTCTCATTTCTGCTTTCAGCTTGTATTCTATGACTGCAACACACTGAAACTGTGCGTACCCACAACTTTTCTGAGTTTTGTGAGTCTTATTGACTTGTCAACTGAGAGAGGTCCTGGGGACCCCTTGATAGTAGTAGCAATAGAAGACTAATGCATATTGAGGGGCACCTGGGTGGCTCAGTGGGTTGGGCCTCTGCCTTTGGCTCGGGTCATGGTCTTGGGGTCCGGGGATCAGGCCCTGCATTGGGCTCTCTGCTTGGCAGGGAGCCTGCTTCCCCCTCTCTCTTTGCCTGCCTCTCTGCCTACTTGTGACCTCTCTCTCATGTCAAACAAATAAAATATTTAAGAAGAAAAAAAGAAAGAAAACTAATGCATATTGAAAACAAAGCCAGGCTGTGAAGTGAATCAAGCTCCAGTGGGAACACTGCTTAATCCATTTAAACGTCATCTTCCCCAGAGACATCTGCATGTCAGTGTGGGTCTAGGCCTTCCCTGGCAGGAGTGAACGATGGTGTGAAGGGGTTCTGGGCACTTAGTGGATTTGGTAGGGATCTCCTTCCTGATGGAAGCTACTTTCACACTTCCTAGGACCAGCTAGATTCCTGCTGCATGTTTTTCTTGTAAGGAAATATGTTCTAAAAAGAATCTTAACCTGATTCTTGAGAAGGGCCTGGAACCTCCTTCTGGAGGAACCTTGAAGTAGAGTGCCCAATGGCACCAGGATCGTGGCTGTCCTGCCAGCATCAGGGATGCTTGGGAAGAGAAGCACTGTCTGTAGTAGTAATGCCTGCTGACTCTTAGCAGTCCTGGAAGCAGGAGCAACATCACTCTCCTGCTGGTTCTGTCAGGTCTGATGGGTGAGCTGTGCATGAACCAAGATGTTTCTATGCTATGCCCCCTGGAAGCCCTCACAGCATAGCTGCCCTGCATTTTGTAGCATCTAGCCCTTTAGGCCTCCATGCCTTTTCTTTCTTTCTACTAGTTGGCTTTTGTAGGCCCCTTTGCTCTGCTGTACCTGGGAGCCAGAGCTCTGACTCATTCCCCACTGCAGACATTCTCAGGTTTGCAGCCTGGATGTTAAAAAAATGAAGTCAAGTTAGCATGCCATGGAGTCATGGGATGATGGAACAACAAGAAGTAATGGGATTGCACTTTGTAGATACCTGTACATGGGCAAAGGGACACTAGGAAGGACAGTAGAGCTCGGGAAGGAGCAGTGTGGGACAACTCACAGAGGGAGTGCTGCCTTCATAGCCCTTTCCAGAAGTAGAGCTGAGGGCTCAGGAATGTGTGAGGAAGGAGTGGAGGGAATGTGGGAGCACCTCCCCAGGCAGGAGGGTCAAGGATCCAGTATGTGGAAATGTGCTGCTCATTAGGAACACACAGCCTGGCCGACCACACAGTCAGCTGTTCTTGGAGACAGAGAGATAGCCTGTGCCGCGCCATGTACTCTCTTCAGAGGACCCTCAGCTCTGCTGAATAAACTTCCAGCCAGGTGGCCTGTCCCAGGAGGCTATCCTGACCGTGAGGTCCCAGCAGATTCCTGCCCTTGGACCTCCTGGGCTGCTGTTTTTTCCTACCTTCTCCAACTTCTTTGGTCCTCAGGAAGAGAAAGAAAGAAACAAGCAAGCGCTGAGTGCTGGTCAGGCCTTGCAAAGATGACTTGGCACAAGAGTCCTTTCTGATCTCAGCAAGGTGGTGACATGATCACTTTACTGATAAGCTGCTGAGGCTCAGAGAGCATCAGGGCAACCCAGCCAGGATGGGCTTGGGTTTGTCTGCTCCAAAGTGCCTTCCTGAATGTCCTGGTGCCTCAGAGACCCCTGAAGTCCCCTCTGGGTCCTGGGAGCCGAGGTAGTCAGGCTGCTGTAGGAATGTGTGTCCCTGCAGGGAAAGAGCTGGAAGCTGTACAGCTCTCTGCCCTCCCTCCACCATGGTCTCTCATGGCTTCTTTGGGTTTTGAGCAGCTCTCCCTGTGCAGCAGTGTTGTGTCTTTCTGGGCCATAAGCCATGAGCTGAACTTTCTTACTCTGGAGCAGTAGGTTTGTGGCCACAAGACTCACCAGGCTCAGGTCCCTGGCACTGCCCCTGCCCAGTGGGGGTCCAGCCCCTGCTGCCCTCCCTGTGCTTCCCCTCTCTTCCACACAGCCACCAACTCTACACAACTAGCCAGGTGGGTTCTAGGCAGGAGCTGCTGCATACCACCTCCTGTGGGCCCCTCTGGCCCTCCTACATTCCTTTTCAGGTGTAGTCCTTCCAGGCCTAGCCTCTGGCTCTCCTGGTGTGAGTGGCCTCTCTCTCGCCTCTGAACTTGTGCTCAGTTACCCTTTCTGCATAACTAGCTCCCCAGCCTTAGTGGCATATGACCCTCATTAGTTATGCTCATGATTCTGGGGGTCAGTGTTGTAGGCAGCACACAATGGGGATGGTCTGTCTCTGTTCCATGGTGTCTGGGGGCTGGTTGAGGAGACTTGAAGATAGGGGCTGAAGTCACTGAAGGTCAGTTGCTGATGTGCTTGGTAGGTGATGGACTGTCAGCTCTGGCCTCCACTAGGGCTGCGGGTTGTAATGTGCATGTAGCCTCTCATATGGCTTGTCTGGGCTTCCTCACAGCATGGCATTTGGTTTCCACCTGGAACCAGATGGAAGAGGTGTTGCCCATTGTGACCTATCTTTGGAAGTCACCTTGTGTTACTTCCCTAAGCCACAGACCTTTCCAGATTCAAAGCAATGGAAACACAGACCCTGCTTTCTGAATCTCAGGGAACCAAAAACACATTGGTGGAAGAGGGTGGGAGATGGAAGAGATTTTAGCTCCATTTAAGAAAATGCGCACATTAGCTGTGGATAAAACGAGTTCATTTATTCATTCATTTATTCATCCAACCACAATGTCCCAGCTCCTCCTGTATGCTCCTCCTGTATGCTAGATGCCTTCTAGCCACTGGGAGAACAACAGCAAACACCACAGACACAGTCCTGGTAACCTTGGAGCATGTAGTCCTGCTGGAGGGTGGGGGGTGGGGAGTGGGGGTAGGGGATGGCCGAGAGAAAACAGAACAGAATTCAGTGCACCTGTGGAGAAGCATTTCCCCTTATTGGACATTGTTAAAAATTTACTAGTTCCAAAAGGATTTTAACTCACGGTTGAGTCCCTAGCACAATTCTCAGACCATTGAAGCCTCTGACTCATCTTAAATACTCCCCAGCTCTGGGGATGAATCTGGTTCCTGTGAGTTCTGGGAGGGAGCAAAGCTGGCCCTGGCAAGCGGGAGGCTGGGTAATCCCAGAAGGGGCATGGAGGAGCCAGCAGGTACAGTTGCGCATTCTGGAAGGTGCCGTGGGTACAGGTGGACTGGCCTGGGCATTGGAGAGAGCAGGGGGGCTGCCTCAGCTTGCTCAAGTCTTGTTTAAAATGTATCATGAGGATTAAATAAAGCAATGCCCAGGAGTTAGCCACTACTTGTAACTACCTTTGTCAGTTTGGTGAAGTCTATGGTCTCCTTCTCAAAATAATGGTTCTAAGTGCATCAAATAAAATCCACAGGGTTATAAAGGAAGCCAATTATATTGAAATATAATTACTGAAACATTTAAAAGGCAAGGTCGAGTTTCAGTAGCATCTGCATGTTTCAATTAACCTGTTATTAGCAAAATTAGCGCACTTCTAATGATTACCACAGTTTCAAAATAATTATGAGGTAGGCAGCTGAAGGATATTTTGAGATGTCTGTGGCACCTGCTATGTGAGAGGAAAATATCTGTGATTTCTTCAGGTGATAGTCATAGTACTGCTAATCTTACTGTGGTTTGTTGCTCATATTCATCAGGGAAGGAAGTTCTAATTTCAGTTACAGGTTGGTGGGAAAAAGAGAAAATGTTTCCATTCCCACATTTGGGGCTACCCTGAAATTCTATCCTTACATGCTCCAGGTTAAGGTCTCCTGAGAGCCTAACCTATGCTCCTTGGCAGGAAGGCCTGCCTGGTGTTGATGGTCCTCAGTATATTTTCCAGAACCTTCTCTTCGGCTGAGGCCCTGGGTCCCATCCATGGTGGGGAATCCTCTTCTCTAAACTCCTCAATACAGTCTAAGCTCAGGCAGCAACCCCCAGAATGGCATAATCACGCCCCCCAGAGACTGATTTTCTCCTTGCTCTGAGCAGAGGCTTCTCGGATTACACTGACATCTGGGGCTTGGATTTCAGCCACATTTTCAAATTTTTCTTTTCATTTGCACAGAAATCTGAGAAGCCTCTGTGGTCTGATTGCCTCATTAATCATTGTGGGACTCCTGTGCTTGCATGCCCAAGTGGGAAATCTGTTCTTTTTTTTCTTTTTGTTCTTTGGAATTTCCCTCTGCCTCCGAATGAGGTTGGACAATTCCATGCTCCATGCTTCTCTGTGCTGTGCCTGTGGTCACCCCACCAGGCTCCTCCTCTCCCTTCCCTTCCCCCTTCCACATCCATTCCTGTCTGTCCTGCTGTGGACACACACACACACACACACACACACACACACACACATATACACACGCACAATGTATTTGTTTTTTCCAAGAACTGGTTGGCTTACTGCAAAAGTGCTAATTAGTTGGGGCAAGATTCAATCGCCAGGGAAAATTACACAATGGAGATAAATGGTTTTGTGGTGGTGAATGTTAGAATTGCTCTGTGTGTACTTTCTCTCTTTCCTTTTCCACCAAAAATTTCAGTGAAGATAAGACTGAGACCCGGATTTCAAAAGCTCTTATGGTTTGACTCTAAAGGGGCTTCTTAACTCCGTGTCCCCATCTCCTCATCGTCACGGCCGTCTGGTCCTGGTGGGCAGGTTTTTCACTGTGCAGGAGCTGGCCAAGCAGGGGCTGAAATCCAGTCCCTTGACTAAGTCTAGTCTCTCACTTGCTGGGTACTGTAGCTGAGGCCTTGACCTCCCCACTACAAGGTAATGCTCATTCACCTTGTCTTAGGGATCTTTGTACATTGCAGTCCAGAGCAAACCAATCCTTCTCCTAGACAGGGGCAGTTCTTCCCTCAGACTCACCTCTCTAAATGCTCATCCCTGGCCCCAGCTCCTTCCCAGACTGATGAGGAGGCAGGGGAGGGGCCTTGTCTTCTTGTTAGTAATAAGTCCAGGGCCCCAAGAAAGCAGTCACATAGTTGCAGTTTCTGCCTCTTTGTCTGGGGTCTCATTCTATCATAAGTAGGAATGTATGGTGGGGCTTCATTGAGCCTGACAGGGCTGGGATGCTGACAGGCTTATGGAAACACACACATAGACACAGACACAGACACAGACACACACAGACTTACAGTGCACACAATTCTCTAACCCAAGGCTACTCAGCTCACATTTTGCATTCAGGATAAATCCTTGTATTGAGCCTCCCCCCAGGGCAGTGGGTGGCCATTCACTACCTCAGCCTCATATTTGCATAACTAAAAGAGCCACCCAGGATTTTCCTGGAACAAAGGAGCAGTTGCACCTCAAGGTTAATTCCAGCCTCCTCTTAAAAGTAGAAAGTGCTGGTAACTTTTAAAATGGCAGTTTGCTTTTAGATCCAAATGTTCATAGTAAGCAGCATCCCTACAGGGACTGCTTGGGACAAAAGCAGGGATGGATCAATGCATTTCAGACAGGATCTCCTCTTCTGTCACCATGCTCTTTGGGGAGAAAGAGCTGGAATCCCAAGTGGCCCTGAGGTCATCCCTTGGTTTCTTTGTACAGGAAAACAAGGAGTGCATCGCAAAGGGGCCTCCTTTCATTAGGGGAGCTTGGTTTTGTCCTGGGAAAACAGCATTTTACTGTTAACTTGGGCCTGACGATTTGAGTCCATGTTCTGCTGCCTAGAATGAACATGGCCAGGTCATTAGGCACCCGGCGTTTGAGGCTGCTCTGTGGAGCACCTGTGACAGAGGAGTCTTCCTTAATTATATGGAAGGGAGGGGTTAAGAAGCACTATCCAACTGAGTAAATCTAAAGATCCGATTGACTTTTTGCAAGGATTCATGAATCAAGCAGCATCCCATGTAACAGAAAGGAAGAGATGAGATCACAAAAGGCAAGCTGACACTCCACATACTGCCCGGCCAACCGCAGGTGGGAGTGATGAGGGAGCAGGAGGCTGGCTGAGGACAAAGCAAAAGCTGGCGCCTTGCACCCCCTCTTCACCCGCTCCCCTCCATATGTGTAGCATTCCTCAGGCACCCCTGATCGTCATAAAACGATAAATAGTTAACTTGCAGGGATCGCAATCCTGCAGAACAGGAATCTCCCTTGCTCTACAAGATGTCCTAGAGACCTAAACAGGGAGGTTACCTTATCAATAGCACAAATTTCCAGAGGCAAATAACTCTTGGTTCCTGAAGCCCTAATGTCCCCCTCCCACCATAAACTGGAGGAGACTGGGGTAGAAGAGAATGTAAATGATAGCCGGATCATAATGCCCCACCAAGAATCTCCTAATTATCTTGATGTTAATGCCTGACCTAAAGACGACATTGATCAGGCCATAAGGGCAAAGACTCCCCCCCCCCCCCCCCGGCACCTTGTAGACCCTCCCTAGCATGTGAGAACTCTGTTGAAACCTCCCATTCCTTCACCACCTCCCCCCAACCGTGGGGTATATAACATGCCCACCCTCACAACCCAGGGCAGCAGCTCTTGCTGCCCATGGGTCCTGTCCCCATGCTTTAATAAACTACCATTTTGCACCAACGACATCTTAAGAATTCTTTCTTTAGTCGTCGGCTCCGAACCTCCTCACCCCACCGAACCTGACTTAGGTTCTGGGACTTCATCAGGAGTAGGGTATATGTGACATTTCTCAGGCATTCCTGATTGCCCAAGAACAAAGAAAGGAAAAAGCCAATGGTCAACTGATGAAGATCACAGTCACCAAGGGCACAAAACTCTATCAGTTTGCCACTGCCTAAATGATTCGCAAGAAAAGCACAATCTTGAGAATAGACTTCCAGAAACTTATGGATTCAATTTCCTGGAACCCTATACTCACCTTTGCCTCCACAGGACTGAAAACCCTATATAATGATCACTCCTCACACTTATAATAAAGCTCTTTCTGCCCCTTGGTCCTGTCTCTGTGCTTTAATAAAATCACCTTTTTACACCATGAGATGTTTTAAGAATTCTTTCTTGACCATTGTGCTCCACTATCCCACATCAGAAGGAGGCCAGAGATGCTGCACAAAATGGAAGGCTTTTACAAACAGAAGGAAGTGGGGCAAAGAAGTTACTAGAAAAGAGTGAATTCTTTCAGGCAAGGTCACCTTCCTCGGGGGACAGCAGGGTTCTATATGGGTGGTTACCTCACTAGTGCTGACCAAGAAATTCCAGACTGACTGCTTAAGATTACATTCTTGGAAAGGCTGAAACCACAATTAGGTTATACATTAAGTCTTGGTTTGGTGACGTGGGCTTAGCACAAGTGACTCAATTTGTGGCCTGTTGCTGCTGTTGCTTCTTCTTCTCCTTTTTTTTTTTTAATAGAAGGAAAAGAGAAGGAGTGAGCAGATGCAGATGCTTCTCTGACTTAGGAGTGTGTCTCTGAAATCTGGTGTGGACCTGGAGCTTAGACATAAGCCACTCTCCAGACATGTCACTCACCCATGGTAGTTAGACATTTGAGACCTAACCTTCCAGACAAACGTGTAGATACTCTCAAAGGGAGAGATGCAGGATAACAGCAAAGCACTTTTCATGATCTGTCTGAATTACTGGCCCCTGCCCCAGCTCTTCAGTTCTTGCCTGGGTCCAAGTGGGAAGGTGCCATTGGGAGACCCAGCCTTCATGGCAGGAGGGCACCAGCTGTGCCCCTGCTCCTAAGTCCAGAATGGGGGCAGAGAAACCCTCTGGCCAGCAGCATTGCTTACCTTCCTTGGATTCATGGGCAATCTGGCCCTGCATCCCTGCTACAGGAAGGGGTAGGGGTGACTCAAAGGCTGAGGCTAGAATCGTCTGGAGACTTCCAGGGGGAGCTGTAGAGGACTGCAGGTGTTTCATGTAGCTATATTAAGGACTCTCATGGCCTCGGTCCATCCCAACAGTCATGGCTCCATCTCTTTTTTGATCAAACCTGGGAAGTCATGCCCTCTGCATTTTATTTATTACAGATGAGCCCCAGCTCCACTCCCTAGAGATTTCAAGGCTCTAAATGGGAGGAGCACCCAGGTAGCCATGTAGAAGGGCAGGGAGGGTGGGTAGCAAGTTGTTGCATCACTGGAAAATATATTTGGTGCGGAGCACTGCTCCAACTCCGGGCTCACTGCTCCAACTCCTTCTTTCTGGCCCAACTTGAGTTAGCTTTTCCTTTCCACTGTTCAGAAAATCCACAGCTGTGATTAAACCTTATTCTCCACCCACTTTGTATCTCCTTCTGAACAGCTAAAGTACTGGAGGATGCACATGAGTCTCCTAGTCTTTCATTGTTTGCAAATCCTGGAAGTGGCCTGGCAATGAGGGATATCTCCCTGTCTTTTCCTATAGGAATTCTCTGCTCTTTTCACCAACCGGAGAGGTAAGTAGAACCTCTGCCAGCAAGTTCTCTGCAGGCTGCCCTCGTGAGAAGCCCATGAGGATCGCATTAAGACCTCCTTCTGGCAGAAGGGGAAGATAGGCTCAAGGAACCATCTTCCTCTTCATAAAGTTGTCTCCATTGGGTTTGGCATCCGGGCCATCATGCCAGGAAGGGACTGAGGACCATTTTAAAATGAACCCTGTGGTGGCAGAACACACTGCAGGTCAAGGGGCCACCATGTCAATCTGTTGGCAGCCCCCTGATCTTGCAAAGGAAGGGACTGGCATTTCTCTAATCAAACAGCTTTAGATCCTGCAACCTGAAGGACGGGTCCTCTCAAGGAGTGTGGTTCAGCTTTGCTGTCTGTGGGGCACTTTCCCAGACTGTGAGGGGACAGGTGAGCCGCCATCTGTTGCTGCTTTGATCTTTTAGAGTGCCCCTCCTTGCATCACTGTTCCAGAAAGTCTGGCCTCCTGCTGCCTGGTTGCTGTCTTCTGACTGGGGGACATCGCTGCATCTTTTCCTTAATGTATAGCCTTTCACATCGTTAGGTGCAAAAGTGGTGGGACCTGTTTTTGTGGACAATCCAATATCTTAAACTCTTATCCCACCAATAAAAATCTACTTCTAACATAGCTTCTACTAAGTATTGTCTTTGTAATGGTTTCTGTTCCCAGTTAGATCCCCTTTAATGCCACCTAAGCACCCAAGGGTATAGACTGAAGTTGACTTCAGGCACATGTTGCATAGTACTATCTCTTCTCAAGTGTTTTAAAGTAAGTTACAGTCAATATAAGACATGAGGAGATGGGTGGTTCTGGTTTTACCTTCAGGTTATGACAAGTGCAACTGGAGGAGTGCTTATGTGTGTGTGTACATGTGGGCATGTGTGTTTCTGTATTTGCTGTACATATAGCTGGTGCCCATAATAAGCCAGGTTACTTGGAAGCAGGGGCTGAGCTGTCCTGGTAAGCAGATTCACAGGTTTGATGTAAAGGCCTGGCTTGATGACTTTCCTGAGCTCCCAGTAAGATGGAGGAGGGTGGCTTTTCAGTTACTCCTGGGTAGCAAAAAATGTCTTCCTGAGGATCACTTTTCTTTCTTCCAAAGCTGCCCTAGCCATCCATTCCAACTGATTTCATGGAGAAACAGGGATGCAGGGAGGGGATGCATGATGTGACTTTTTCCATGATAGGAAGCCTGAGGAACACCCTCCCCCCCCAATCAGCTGCTGCCATTGGCAATGCCCCCCATGTATCAGTCTGAAAAATCAGGGGGCTGGATTCTAATCCCCACCCCCAGCTCTGACATTCTGAGCATATGGTCTGTGGTGGCTGTTGTGTGGGTGCTGGAAGATCTGTGTGTGTTGGGGAAAATAGGCTTTAAAACCAAGAGCGAGCATGTAGCTCTGAGTATTGATGGAAGGCTGAGAGAAGCGTACTCCCTTTTGCTCTGTAGCATCTGGGCAGTTTCCCTTTTCTGTGGGAACCTGCTCACCTGTTTTTCCAGTGAATACATTTGCAACTTTAATATTGTGTTCCTGGGGATTTGCTTGGTTCATTTAACAAAATGATTTACTGTGATGGGGATTATTTGTGCTTGGCTTCCCCATGAAAGACCCCTGAGTCTGTGCTGTCCTGCAGAGACAATTGGGAAGGGACTCTCATCAAGACCCCCTCTTTCTGTCCCTCATAAATTGTGCTGTGACTGAGACGTGGATGATATAATTCATACCAATGCATTCATGTTTAGAGCCTTGATTTAAGAACGTCCACATAGATATGACAAATGGCTAGTGTGTAATTTTTGTTAGCAGAATATATGCCCCCAGAATCCAATGTTTCTTAACCTCATACAATTAATAGAGGCCAGTGTGAACTTGCTTGAGACCTAATACACCGTAACTCAGTTTGTACTTTATAGCTAAACTCTGGAAATGAACTAATGTCACCTCAGAGCTACAGATTTCCAAATATCTGTGTTAAGCTATTAGAAATCAGTCTGCCCTTTGCGGGGGAGAAAGGGGATCGACCTGAGCTTTCCTTTAGAGCTTATTGGGTTTGCTGGTTCTTAGATGTGGAAAGGAGCAATGCCAGTCAAATGAGGGAGGCCAGTCTGGGCACACTCTCTGGAGATCTTCCGTCAAGGAGGATTGTCATGTCTTAAACTTGAATTAGTTTGCCTACATACCAAACATAGACTTTCCTAGGGGTAAACTAGAAGATTCCCCACAAGCAGTGAGGTCCTTGTCGGCAGAGATTGTTTTCATCTTCGTTCCCCAAACCCTGGCCCCTGGCAAGGGTCTGGCCAAATAGAATGGCCTATTGACAACCGGATCTTGAGGGAAGCTTTGTGGCTTGCTTGGTCTTGCTTGGCTCCAAGTCGAAGCTTCAGTCTGTGTGAGTGGCCTCAAGACAAGAATTACAAAATGGTTCTGGTGTATGTGGCAAACATGTGGTGGGGGTTGGTGTCTTGGCTAAAGCTGAGAAGTAAGCAGCCGCATGACCAACCTCCATATGTCGGTCTCTGAGCTCCTGGGAAGAAGTGAGGAGCTCTCTGGGGGTATGAGGCTGGCTCTGCCTGGATGGATTGTACTTTCCTCACCTGAAACATGTCTTTGGTATTTGTCTTTTTCATTCTGCCTAATTAGATAGACTTTTCTAGAGGCATTGGGTCTAATTCTATGATTTGGATTGTGACAATAGCTAGCACATGGTTGGCACTTCCTAAATGTTTAATAAATAATATCACAATTATCCTAAATAATATCCTAAATAATCCTATCCTATCCTAAATAATATAACAATTATCCTAATTATAGCTCTTCTGCTTGATGACAGTTTCTGCCTTCCTCCCTCCCACGCACTGCCAGCTTTTCTGAGGGTTTCTTCCTTCCCCTTTGCCATCTTCACAACTCATTGACCACGATTTGAGCCTTCCCATTCCTCTATACCTCCCTGGAGGGCTCTTACAACTGTCATGGACAGA
The DNA here is from genome assembly GCF_030435805.1 of Mustela lutreola. Classification (NCBI taxonomy): domain Eukaryota; kingdom Metazoa; phylum Chordata; class Mammalia; order Carnivora; family Mustelidae; genus Mustela; species Mustela lutreola. The sequence continues at coordinate 97,255,019 of NC_081292.1, forward strand.
CACAGTTCCCTTCTCTTCTAGGATTCATGCTCTTTCTTTTGCGGCACTTGTGAGCAACCACAGGGACCCTTGCCCAGCTCACAGGAAGACCCAGAAGGAGAGTCAGCCTCCCTTAGTGTGGAGCTTGAATGAGAATCTTTTCTGGGATGTTCACAACAAGTGCCAGCTTCAGAGCACCAAGCAGGCACCAGCCCATGGAGACCTGTATCCTCCCAGGGTGTCACAGGCAGGGTGGGTAAAGCTAACAATTACCCATAGTCCTACTGCCTTCATTTGAAGACTGCATGAACAGTTTGGAATTAGCAAGTTCTTTGTTGCTGCTGCCAAAGGGCTTGGAAACTATCTTATTATTTCCCTCCTAAGTGAAGTCTCTCTTCAGGGATTGAGCAATGGGAGGCTGCTATTTAGGTTTTGCTGGACTACTACTGGATTTCTGAATTTTTTGTAACCTGAATAGTAACATTTCAATGGAAATATGTGTAAGACGTTTAAAAATGTGGCTATTATTTGAGCCATAATGGAGCTGTTGTGTGAGCTTTTTCCAAATAAGCAAATCTTCATATATTCATTTAGAAGAGGCTGTATGTGATTGTGAAAGGTATGTGTGGATGTCAACTTTGCTGGGACACAGTATCCCAATATTTTGTCAAAAGGTATTCTGGGTGTTTCTGTGAGGGTATTTTTGGATGAGATGAAAGCAGATTGCCCTCTATAATGTGAGTGAGCCTTGTGCAATCAGTTGAAGGCTTGAACAGGACAAAAGGTGTCGCTCTCACCAGCAAGAACGACCCGGAGACACGGAGTGACAAGCTTGGGAATCTTTATTGTTCTCCCCTTACCCGGATTTTTACCCCTATTTATATCCCCTCTCCTCCCATCAGCAGACTGTACATGTGAAAGGAAGCCTGATAGCATGATAAAAAGCACAGCAGTGTCCTGGGCTACCTGTTCTGGGCATAGCCAATCATCTTTCAGGTGGTGCGCAGGTCCTCTGTCTGGCCGCAGGAGCAAGCGCCATGTTGTCTGCTATGTACATAGCTGCCCCCGACAAAAAGGCTGATCCCCCACTCCCTCAGTAAGAGAGAATTCTTCACATTAGATGGCCATGGAACTGGAACTGGGACACCAGCCTTTGGTTCTACAGCATTTTCTATTCTGCAGATTTTAGACTTGACAGCCTCCAAAATCACATGAGTCAGCTCCTTATAATAAATCTCTCTCTCTCTCTCTTTCTTCCTCTATTTCCTATTGGTTCTGTTTCTATGGAGAAAACTGGCTGATACACTGTGTGATAATATGGAAAAAGCTTGGGATATCTCCTCTATTTGGGACCCTTGGGCAAGTCACTCAATCTCTCTGAGCTTGAATTTTTCTCACCTGAAAATAGGGGACTCTATCTTACAGGGTAAGATTTTAGGAATTGGGTGCTCAGATAATATTAAGTGGTAATGTCCTAATGATCACACAGAGAAGACATAAAGGAAAGTAGATCACCTTTTCTTTTTCCAGCCTGTGTTAAGCATCAGGTTTAATTAAACCTAAATCTGCTGCTATGGAGGACACAGATCTCTCCTTCCATACCTTCTCTGGCAGTGGCAGCTGCAGACACTTACTGTGGCCCACTCTGGGCAGGTGACAGCTCTCTGGTACATTATGCCTTTACTGGGAGACATTCCTGGGTGATCCAGTGGCCTTGTTTTCCATCAGCCATGTCCACTCTTTCCCATATTTCACCTGCTTTTAGACACTGTGTTCCAGCCCTTTTAAACTCTGTTTTCTACTCTCCAGGACAATGACTAGCTAATTCATTGGCCTAATACTCAGAGAGAGGAGAAGGAAAGCCCCATTCCTGCTCTTTCTAGATGTTGTTTCTAATAGTGATGCCCTGGAGACTGCCATGTGGCATAAGTCTGCACCCATTGGTGTCACTACAGGTAAGACACTTCAGGGAAGGGACGGGACATTGGCTCCTCTGTCCACTGCATGACCACTCACCTTTTCCAAACCCTGCCCTCTCTGGCCTAGTCTGCAATTCTCTATTTGGCTTCTTCCTTCTCCTTACTCTTGTCTAGCTCAGCTATTCTCTACAGCCATTCTCTACTCAGCTATTCTCTACAAGTCACTTGAAGTCATCATTTGAAAGTGCAAATCTGAGCATTTCATCCCCATGCTGAAACCATCCACTGTCTTGTTCCCAGAGACATGACCAGAATCCTTGGAGGTCTGTGGGGCCATGAAGGACACAGCCCTGCCCAGCCACAGCCTCTCCCACACCACCTCTGGCTCCCCTGGTGTGTCCTTTCCTTTCCATGCAGAGGCTTCACATGGGTTTTGTGTTAGAGACTCTTTCTGATCATCTGGGTCTAATGTTTTAATATTTTCAGTGATATAGGATTTTTTAAAGCTTTTTATTCTTTTTGAGTCTATTTGGTAAATTTTATTTTACTAGGAGTTTGTATATTGTATATTTGTTTATTTGATTTACTATTTTTACATTTTTGCTATATCTGTAGTTCTGTCCCATGATCAATCCTGACATTAATGTCTCCTTTTATTAATTTTTGGTTATGCTTGTCAGAAATTTGTCTATCATGTTAGCTTTTTCAATGAAACAACTTTTGGTTTTTAAAAAACACTCTTCATTTTCTATTGTACCATTTCTTTAGTCATTGCACTTATTTCCTTCCTTTTTGGGTATGTTTTGCTGTTATTTTTCTAACCTCTTTGGTTGGACATTTGACTCATGAAATTTTTAGCTTTTATCATTATTATTATTATTATTAATAACATACCAGCTGAATCCTACTTTAATTTGCTTATTTTTATTTTCTTAAAAATTTAATTTATTTATTTGACAGAGAGAGAGAGAGAGTGAGAGAGGAAACACAAGTAGGGGGAGTGAGAGAGGGAGAATCAGGCTTCCTGCTGAGCAGAGAGCTCCATTCAGGTCTCCATCCCAGGACCCTGGGATCATGACCTGAGTTGAAGGTAGATGCTTAATGACTGAGCCACCCAGGTGGCCCAATTTGCTTATTTTTTAGAAGAGTTACTGATGTAGAATTTCCCTGCAGTAACATTCTTCATTTAAAGTTATACTTAATTGAGTTTTGACCAATATATATTCTTGTAACCAATAACATTAAAGATATAGGACATTTCTACCACCCCCAAAAGTTCCTTATGACTCCTTGTAATCACTGTCCTCCACCCAACCCTAGCCTTTGGCAACCACTGATCTGATTTCTTTCTCTTTATTCTGCCTTTTCCAGAATGTCAGATAAATATAAACTCACAGTATTACCATTTTGTGTTTCATTCCTTTCATGCACTTGGTAATTTGTGAGATTCATACATACCATTGCATGTATCAATAGTTCATTTCTTTGTATTGTTGAATTGCTGAATAATATCCTGATGTTTGCCTATATCATATATATGTATGGTTTCATTAGTTAATAGACATTTGGATTGCTTTCATTTTTGACTGTTCTAAGTTGAAGTTGCTCTTCATGAGGACCAAATGCTTTCTTTCTTCTGAGCAAATGCACGGAAGTAGAACTGCTAGGTTGTATGGTTAAGTGTATGTTTAAATTTATAGGTATCTTTCAAACTGTTTTCCAAAGTGGTTGTACCATTTGCATTCCTACCAGCAATGTATGAGAATTCTTTTTTTTTTTTTAAGATTTTTTAAAATTTATTTGTCCGAAAAAGAGAGAAAGAGCATGAGCATACAAGCAGGGGGAGCAGCAGGCAGAGAGAGAAGCAGGCTCCCTGCTGAGCAAGGAGCCTGATGTGGGACTCGATTCCAGGACCTTGGGCTGAGCTGAAGGCAGACACTTAACTGACTGAGGCATCCAGGCATCCTGGTTTATAAGAATTACTGGTTGCCTGACATTCTTTCTGGTATTTGTTATGATTATTCTTTGTAATTTTAGTCATTCTAGTCCATGTGTAATGGTATTTCATTGTAGTTTTAAATTCATTTCCTGTATTGAATGAATTGTGTCTCCTCACCAACTTAATATATTGAAGTCCTAATCCCCAGTATCCCAGAATGTGACTGCATTTGATGATCGGAACCTAAAAAAGAGGTGATTAAGTTAATATGAGGTTGTTAGGGTGGCCCTAATCCAATCTAACTGGTGTCCTTATAAGTGGGGGAAATTTGGACATATCAAGAGACAGTAGTGATGCCTACACATAGAGGAAAGGCCAAGTGAGGACATTCAAGGAGGCTTTCTGCAAGCCAGACAGAGAAACCTAGGAGAAACTAACCCTGCTGGTACCTTGATCCTGGTCTTGGAGCCTCCAGAACTGTGAGAAGTAAACTGCTGTTGTTCAGGCCATCTGGTCTGTTTATTTGTTATGGCAGTCTGAGAAAACCAATACATTTCCCTAATGAATAATGTTATTGTTTGTTGTTGTGTGCCATTTATATATCTCTTTTTGGTGAAGTGCCTGTTAAAATATTTTGCCCATCTTTAAAAATTGTATTGTTGGTCTTATTATGGGGTTGTAAATATTCTTTATGCATTCTGAAAAGGTTCTTTATCAGATATGTCTTTTGAAAATGTTTTCTCCAAGTATATGGCCTGACTTTTCATTTTTTAAAGTGGTGTCTTTCAAAACCAGATTTTGATTTTGAGAAAGTCTAACTGATCAATTTTTTTATTTATGGGATAGAATTTTTAAGTCTTATTTTAGTAATTTTTACCTAATCCAAGGACCCACATATATTTCTCCTGTTTTCTCTTTATGAGTTTTAGCTTTTGGTTTTATATTTTGTTTTATGCTTCATTTCAAATTGTTTTTATGTGTGCATATGGTACAAGAGTCATAATGCATTTTTAAAATGAGGATATCCAGTTGTTCCAGTATCATTTGTTGGAAAGACTGTCCTTTCCCTATTGAATTACTTGCATGCTGGTTGCAGATCATATATGTGCAGACCTATTTTTGAACTCCCAGTCCTATTGTAGTGGTCTCTGTTGTCTATTCTTATGACAAGACCACATGGCATTGACTAGTGTAACTTTATAGTAAGTATTTGGGTCAGGTGTAAGATTCTTACAAATTTTTTCTATCTCTCTTTTTTTAAACTGTTGTGGTTATTCTAAGATCTTTTGCTTTTAAATAAAAATTTTAGAATGAGCTTGCTAATTTTAGAGGTTCTTAATGAGTTTGTCTTGAATATGGATCAATCTGGGGAGAACTGCCATCTTAAACAATGTTGAGTCTTCCAGTCCACATGTTACATTTCTCTAGTTTTAGGTCTTATTTAATTTCTTTTATCAATTTGGGAATTTTTTTTTGCATACAATTTTTCACATATTTTGTTAGATTTATCCCTAAGTATGTGATGTTTTTAATGCTGCAATAAATGATTTTTTAAAATATATTTTTAGGGGCACCTGGATGGCTCAGTCCTTAAGTGTCTGACTTTGGCTGAGGTCATGATCCCAGGGTCCTGGGATCTAGCTCTGCATTGGGCTCCTTGCTTGGCAGGGAGTCTGCTTCTTTCTTTCCCACTCCCCCTGCTTTCCCTCTCTCTCTGTCAAATAAATAAATAAAATCTTTAAAGTGTATATATATATGTGTGTGTGTGTGTGTGTATACATGCGCGCACGCACACACACACACACACACACACACACACACATATAAATTTCCAGTAGTTTTCTGCTGGTTTGTAGAAGTGTAGTTGAATTTTCCCTAAACTTCCATTGCTTTCCCCTCTCAAGGTAGACTCTCCCTGGCTCTTTGCAGTGGTGGACAGGACACCTAGTTTTTATTCCTTGTGGGAGAGGGGTCAGGGATTAGAACACCCTTCTGATACTGGTGTGTGTTAGTTATCTTTTTTTTTTCTTTCAAAATTCTCTTTTAAAGGCTTTGATGAGGTCTTGCTCACAGTGCCTAGATGTGAAGGAAAGGCAGAGCCCCCCACACCAGTGTCTTTCCTGTCCTTGTCCAGCTCTTCCCTACCCTGCATAGGGTCATAGTGTCACCTCCCAGACTTAGTTCCACTGATGCAGAGTGTCAGAAGAAAAGACTGCAGTGATAGCATCAGCTCACCAAGAACGCAAGCCTGAACCCAGAGAGCTTTCTAAAGACACTGCGGAGAAGAGGTACATTGAGCTGTTGATGAAATGATTTATTTTACTTGGCTTGGGACAAAAGGAAATTCTATTTTGAGACATATTTTTTAGGTAAGTTTATTATGGAGACAAAAGTATTCTGAGATTTGCAATAAAATGCAACATCTGTAGGAATAAATAATAGCCAAAACACTTACATAAATGGTGGCCCTGAGAAGAAGGCTTTTTGATGGCAAATCTTCTTCATCAAAAGCAAAATCTCTTTCTCATGCCTGTATTCCTCCTTTGCCTGGGCCTCAGGCAGGCAGAGCTCATCAGCAGACTGTTTCTGCTCTTTGGAGTACATGTCTGCTGTCATTCTTCCAGATGAAAGACCACCTTCTGATCCTTCTCAGCTGACTCAGAAATTTCTTCTCTGCATCCTGGTGGGCCCAGTGGGGATGAAGTGGTCTCCTTTCTGCTCCTGGATTTCCTGGTGATCAGTACTCTGTTGGAAGAGGCTCACACATCTGTCTCTCTCCTTGGATGAAGTACTGGCCTCCATCACCACAGGGTTTCTGATGCCTCCACAGTGACGAGCATGAGTCATGTTCAACAGATAGAAATAGGACGTTAGAAGGCCAAGCATTTTGGAGACTTGGTTGGACTGGATTTCTAGACTCTGAACACCTTCCTGTGACAAGTATTCTTCTGGACCTTCTAGGTGCTGGATGGACAAATACTAGCTTGACAGCTCTGGAATTATCAGGGATGGGGTTGCAGAGAACTCATGTAAATGGAGCCTACTATGCAGCACAAGCATGGTGAGGAGGGCCTGTCTTCCTCCTGGGGCCGCTTACATGTCCCCAAGCTCTCTCACTGCTGGTCTATCTGATCTTCCACCAGCCCTGGCACATTATAGGCAGCCCCATTCAAAATAAAGAAATTGGAATTCACATCACGAGGCTACAAATTTGATCACTGGGAATGAAACCCATGTCTCCAGCCTCATTTTCCAGTGCTCTTTCTAGCAGCAAGCAGGGGCAATGTGGCAGAGTGAACAGACGGTTTCCTTGGTCAGCAAATCTAGATGCATCCCCAGCTCAGTCACCTAGCTGAGTGACTGTGGGTGAGTGACTTCACCTTTCTACATCTCAGTCTCTCCATCTGCATCAAAGGTATAATGGTGTCCATCTAATAAACTCAAATATGTGTCACTTGGAGGTTTCACATAGGACATAGTTGGAGATCAATAACATCTATACTTTTTTGTTTACTCTGGCTGCCATGTTTAAGAAGGGACATTGCTTATGGGTGCAGTGCTCCAGAGGGATGCCGGGAATTGTGGTAGGTGGGAAGGCTGGACTCTACTGTGTGTACCTGCAGAGAGCAGATGAGGAGTGACACATGCACATGCACCTGCATCCTTGCAAAGTTCAGAGCTTGGATCTGGTTTCAGGGGTCTGGATTGTGTTCAGGAGCACCCAGAGGGCTGTAGAGTTGGCTTTTGGTAGTGAGTGTGCTGTCTATGGATGTGTTCAAGCAGAGGTTTCATGAACACTCACTGGGAATGTTGGGGAGGGAGTTTTGGGGTTTGTGAGTTGACTAAACCCAATAGTCCCTAAAAGCCTTCCCAGACCAAGCATTTTTAAAAAAAGATTATATTTATTTATTTGACAGAGAGAGATCACAAGTAGGCAGAGAGGCAGGCAGAGAGAGAGGAAGGGAAGCAGGCTCCCCGCTGAGCAGAGAGCCCAACACAGGACTCAATCCCAGGACCCTGAGATCATGACCCAAGCCAAAGGCAGTGGCTTAACTCACTGAGCCACCCAGGCGCCCCCAGACCAAGCATTTTTATTCATTTCTGTGGTAAGCTGAACAATGGTACCCACAGATGGCCACATCCTAATCTTCTGAGCTGTGAATGGGTCATGTTAATGACAAGGGGGAAGGAAGTCTGCTAATCAGCTGTCTTTAAATTAGGGAGATTCCTGGATTATCCAGGTGGGCTCAAGGGTTCACCAGGTTCTCACAGTTGGAGAGGGAGCTCTCTGAGCTCTCTGCTCAGTGGGGAGACTGCTTCCCTTCCTCTCTATCTGCCTGCCTCTCTGCCTACTTGTGGTCTCTCTCTGTCAAATAAATAAAATCTTTTTTAAAAAAATGCTTGTTCTGGGAAGGCTTTTAGGGACTATTGGGTTTAGTCAACTCACAGTGGGATAGGGAGACAGAAAATAAGAGTCAGACAGATGTAGTGTGAGGAAGAGTTCACCCACCTCTGTTGGCTTTGAAGATAGAAGGGGGACTGTGGACCAGGGAATGTGGGCAGGCTCAAGAAGTGGAAGGGGCAAGGACACAGACCCTATCCTACAGCTTCCAGAAAGGAACACAATCTTGGCAACACCTTGACTTCAGCCCAGTGGGACTCATTTCAAGTTTCTGGTCTCTGTAACTATAAGATGATAAACTCATGCTGTTTGAAGCCACCGAGTTTATGGTATTTTGTTACAGATGCAGTAGGAGACAAAAACAATTTCATTTCCTGTTTAGTGAGAATTTTGGTTATAATGGGAAAATAGCAACTCCTTCAAAATCTACAGCTGTGATAGGCATTTCCAAATGGCTGGGTAAATAAAAACCAGTAATCGTAATTTGACAGGAGACAAGGGCCATGGCCCGAGCCTAGAGGTCTGAGAAAGGCAGCTCCATCATTGGTAGGTCTGAGGCAATTCAAAGTGCTCTATTGCTAAGCTTTGGAAATGGTTTAGCAAATAATACAATAACAAAAATATTGGATCTTGTGTATAGAATGATGGATAGTTCATGAGCTAGGCCTGGCAGCTCATAACAGGATCCCTGGAATGCATCATTTTAGACAACTGCTCGAATGTCAGATCTGCCATGTCCTTGTGGGGCACGTTGGGCATGTTACAAACATTTCAGGGCCTGGTAATGATTGCCCCTCTCTCCTGTGGTCTCTGCAGACATATACATGGTGTACTGCATCTAGAGTGCTTTGTCAGGGCCTGGGTCATACAGCAAGAGTGGTAATTGCCTTAAACCATGGCCCTATTCTCCTGCCCTGTGCAACTGTTAAAGGAAAAAGGAAATCTGTTACACTTACTGAGGACAGTATGGCAGACTTCATTAAAGGGAGGGTGGGGGTTAGATGATGGGTGTAGGGACCACTACCATGGAGTGTTGCATTGGAGACAGACATTGGACTCAGCCCTGACTACAGTCTGGGCAAGTGGGAATGTATAGCCAAGAAGCAGAGTGGGAGGCAGTGGTTGGGAAATTACTAAGAAGTAGCACTGAGGTGGGGGTTGGGATTGTTCTGGCTAAACCAACCCAAGAGGACTCTTGCTGAAAGCAGGCCAGGGTTATTGGATCTCACCAGGGGACTGTGGGGGATAAGAAACCTGATTAGGTATTGAGGGTGGTCAGGTACTAAGGGAGGGGATTCTGCTTAAGCTGACCTAGCAGGATCCTTGCTAAAACTGGACAGTGCAGAGAGGATCACGGAAGTAGGCCTCGTTGAAAAGGTCAGATGAGCCTGGGCAGAGTTTGGCTAAGGACAGAGTCTATGCCACAGGCAAAGCTGTTCCCCATGCCAGCTGGGTAGACAGGTATACCTGGGACTGGGACAAAAGGCTAGGCCTGAAGAAGAGCTTTCCTGGTCCCGGCACCATGTCAGAGCCAGGAGGTCTCCAGACCTGCTCTCCCCGCTGAACAATGGATGGTCTGGCCAGAATGTCTCAGCTGTATCTAGTGCCATTGAGTTCTCTTTCACTGTCCTGGTGGGTAAATGCAGTTGTGTCATCACACAAAGTCCACTATTCCCCAGGATCTAAATGCCCAACAGTGACAGGAAGCCTGAGGCTTGTCTGCATCTTGCCATATGTCCAGCTATGTGGAAAGCACTCGTGCCTGTGTGAAGTGGTGACAATTTCCCAAGACATTCTGGGGACAGAGAAAGCCTCTCTTCTCTGTATCTGCTTTATGGGGTTTACTAAGGTTTGTAAAGGCTAGCACCGAGTCACCCCTGGACTTGAAAAGTCCTTGGTAAATGGCATGGGGCAAAGATTCAAGAGAAATGGGATCTCTTCCTGCTTGAGCTGTCACATCAGAAGGCAGCTCTGGGCCCTCCTCTTCCATGTTCTTTTCATCTGCTCACAGGGCCTACAGGTTCTGCTCCATCTCATGCACAGAATCCCTATGAGTCATGTGTCACTTTGGGAAAATGCCAAGGAGTCAGAAAGGGGAAGGAGGAGAAACAAGGAAGGGAATCAGGTGATCTTTAGGGTCAGAGCCACAGCTTGTGAAAAGTCTTCCATTTACATAAGGTCTCTGAGTGCCTGGTACTTTATATTGGCTACCATGTTCAATTCTTACTACTTTTCCTGTGCCCTTGAGCATAATGTGCTCCATTCCTTGGTAAGGCTCAGAGAATAGCAGAGGTTTGCCCTGGGACACACAGCAAATGAATGGCAAAGCTGGGAATTCAAGCCCAGGCTTCTTTCAGTCTCAGAATGATGCTCATGACTTCTCTGTCTCATGCCATCTAGGTGGGCTTTACTTGAAGTGAGAGTCCTCCTCAGGCAGCTTTGAAAAACCTGTGCTACTTTGAGGTGGGAATAGCAGAATCTGGGTAGTTGGAAGGAGAGTCAGCTCCTCCCACATTTTTTAAGCTTATCTTGGTGGCAGATGCTGTACTTGGTCCTGAGAACACAGACCTGCAAGCTCTGATCTCTGTCTGAAGAGCTCATGGCATGCTGGGGTGAAGGGAGACAATCAGGAAATTGCTACAGGAAGGAGTGGCAGTGGACCTTGAGAGTATTGAGTAGGACTGCTGGTCCCACAGAGGGGCTGGCAGGACAAGACTTGAGGAAGAAGGGGCCAGAGGAGGGAAAGGAGTGAGGAGGGTAAAGGACCCAGAGAGAAGCAATGTGCATTGGGAGGCAGAAATAGGTTGTCAAGGATCATGTGGGTCGAAGATTATTTGACCATAGAGTTGAAGGTCCATATCTGGGCTCTCTACTCTGTTCCACTGGTCTATGTATCTGTTTTTATGCCAGTAGCATGCTGTTTTGGTGATCACAGCTTTGTAGTAGAGCTTGAAATCAGGTAATGTGATGCTTCCAGTTTTGCTTTTCTTTTTCAACATTTCCTTCGCAATTCGGGGTCTCTTCTGATTCCACACAAATTTTAGGATTATTTGCTCTAGCTCTTTGAAAAATACCGGTGGAATTTTGATCAGAATGGCATTAAAAGTATAGATTTCTCTAGGCAGTATAGACATTTTAACAATGTTTATTCTTCCAATCCAAGAGCATGGAACAGTCTTCCATCTTTTTGTGTCTTCTTTGATTTCTTTCATGAGTGTTCTGTAGTTCCTCGAGTACAGATCCTTTACCTCTTAGGTTAGGATTATTCCCAGGTATCTTATGGTTCTTGGTGCTCTAGTAAATGGAATCGATTCTCCAATTTCCCTTTCAGTATTTTCATTGTTAGTATAGAAGAAAGCCACTGGTTTCTGTACATTGACTTTGTATCCTGCCACATTACTGAATTGTTGTATGAGTTTTAGTAGTTTGGGGGTAGAGTCTTTTGGGTTTTCCATATAAAGAATCATGTCATCTGCAAAGAGAGATAGTTTGACTTCTTCATTACCAATTTGGATACCTTTTATTTCTCTTTGTTGTCTAGCTGTTGCTAGGACTTCTAATACAATGTTGAACAAGAGTGGTGAGAGTGGGCATCCTTGTCGTGTTCCTGATCTCACTGGGAAGGCTGCAAGCTTTTTCCCATATAGGATGATATTTGCTGTGGGTCTTTCATAGATAGATTTAATGAAGTTGAAGAATGTTCCCTCTATCCCTATACTTTGAAGCATTTTTATCAGGTACGGTTGCTGGATTTTGTCAAATGCTTTTTCTGCATCTTGAGAGGACCATGTGGTTCTTCTCTCTTCTCTTATTGATTTTTTCTATCACATTGATTGATTTGCAAATGTTGAACCATCCTTGTAACCCAGGGATGAATCCCACCTGGTCATGGTGGATAATCTCTGAAAAATAATCTGAGGGCTTTGAAGGGGCAGAGGGTGGGAGGTAGGGGGAGCCTGGTTGTGGGTATTATGGAGGGCACATATTGCATGGAGCACTGGGTGTGGTGCATAAACAATGGATTCTGTTACACTGGAAGGGAACTTAAATAAAAAGAGATATAATACAGAAGTCAAAAAACTGGAAAAAAAGAGGAGTCAAGATGGTGGAGAAGTAGCAGGCTGGGACTACTTCAGCTACCAGGAGATCAGCTAGATAGCTGATCTAAAGATTGCAAACACCTGCAAATCCATCGGCAGATCAAAGAGAAGAAAAACAGCAATTCTAGAAACAGTAAAACAACCACTTTCTGAAAGGTAGGACTGGCGGAGATGTGAATCCAAAGTGACGGGAAGATAGACCCTGGGGGGAGGGGCAGGCTCCCGGCAAGCAGCGGAGCAACAGAGCACAAAATCAGGACTTTTAAAAGTCTGTTCCGCTGAGGGACATTTCCAGAGGCTAAACAGGGGCGAAGCCCATGTGGGGTCAGCGTGGCCTCAAGTCCCGCAGGGTCACAGAAGGATCCGGGGTGTCTGAGTGTCGCAGAGCTTGCGGGTGTTGGAACGGGGAAGCTGGCTACAGAGACAGAGCCGATGGTAAGCTCACAGCTCGGGGTTACCTTGAACCGGTTGCAGGCTAGGTGAGCTCAGAGCACGGCGGTGAGCTCGGAGCGCGGCCGGAGGTCAGGCAGACGAGAGCTACTGGGCGCTGTTCTCTGAGGGCACACTGAGAAGTGGGGCCCTGAGCTCTTGGCTCCTCTGGGCGACAGACCAGGAGGCCGCCATTTGTATTCCCGTCCTCCATAATTCTATGGAAAGCGCTCAGGGAACAAAAGCTCCTGAAAGCAAACCCTAGCGGATTACTCAACCAGGCCCCTGGTATGGGCGGTGCCATTCCGCCTGAGGCAAAGACACTTGAGAATCACTAACCCAAGCCCCTCCCCCAGAAGATCAACAAGAAATCCAGCCAAGACCTAGTTCACCTACCAAGGAGTGCAGTTTCAATACCAAGGAGAGCAGCAGAATTCCAGAGAAGGAGAAAGCAAAGCATGGAAGCACGGAACTCATGGCTTTCTCCCTGTGATTTTTTAGTCTTGCAGTTAATTTAATTTCTTTTTCTTTTTCATTTCTTTTCTCTTCTTCTGCTACATTTTTTTTAACTTTTACCCTTTTCTTTTTTTAAACGTTTTTAAACTAGTTTAACTAATATATATATTTTTTCTTTTTTATATTATTCTTTATTCGTTTTCTTTTTTAAACTCTTTTCTTTTCTTTTTTCTTTTTCTTTTTTTTTTCTTTCTTTCTTTCTGAACCTCTTTCTTATCCCCTTTATCCCCCCTCACGATTTGGGATCTCTTCTGATTTGGTTAAAACATATTTTCGTGGGGTTGTTGCCACCCTTTTAGCATTTTACTTGCTCCTTCATATACTCTTACCTGGACAAAATGAGAAGGTGGAAAAATTCAAAACAAAAAAAAGAACAAGAGGCAGTACTGAAGGCTAGGGACCTAATCAATAGAGACATTGGTAATATGTCAGATCTAGAGTTCAGAATGACAACTCTCAAGGTTCTAGCCGGGCTTGAAAAAGGCATGGAAGATATTAGAGAAACCCTCTTGAGAGATATAAAAGCCCTTTCTGGAGAAATAAAAGAACTAAAATCTAACCAAGTTGAAATCAAAAAAGCTATTAATGAGGTGCAATCAAAAATGGAGGCTCTCACTGCTAGGATAAATGAGGCAGAAGAAAGAATTAGCAATATAGAACACCAAATGACAGAGAATAAAGAACATGAGCAAAAGAGGGACAAATAGCTACTGGACCACGAGGGGAGAATTTGAGAGATAAGTGACACCATAAGATGAAACAACATTAGAACAATTGGGATTCCAGAAGAAGAATAAAGAGAGAGGGGAGCAGAAGGTATACTGGAGAGAATTATTGGGGAGAATTTCCCCAATATGGCAAAGGGAATGATCGTCAAAATTCAGGAGGTTCAGAGAACACCCCTCAAAATCAATAAGAATCGGCCCACACCCCGTCACCTAATAGTAAAATACAAGTCTTAGTGACAAAGAGAAAATCCTGAAAGCAGCCCAGGAAAAGAAGTCTGTAACATACAATGGTAAAAATATTAGATTGGCAGCTGACTTATCCACAGAGACCTGGCAGGCCAGAAAGAGCTGGCATGATATATTCAGATATATTCAGAGCACTAAACGAGAAAAACATGCAGCCCAGAATACTATATCCAGCTAGGCTATCATTGAAAATAGAAGGAGAGATACAATGCTTCCAGGACAAACAAAAATTGAAAGAATTTGCAAACACCAAACCGGCTCTACAGGAAATATTGAAAGGGGTCCTCTAGGCATAGAAAGAACCTACAAGTGGTAGATCAGAAATGAACAGAGACAATATACAGTAACAGTCACCTTACAGGCAATACAATGGCACTAAATTCATATCTCTCAATAGTTACCCTGAATGTTAATGGGCTAAATGCCACAATCAAAAGACACAGGGTATCAGAATGGATAAAAAAACAAAACCCATCTCAATGTTGCCTCCAGGAAACTCATTTTAAGCCTGAAGCCACCTTCAGATTTAAATTGAGAGGGTGGAAAAGATTTGACATGCTAATGGACATCAGAAGAAAGCAGGAGTGGCAATCCTTATATCAGATCAATTAGATTTTAAGCCAAAGACTATAATAAGAGATGAGGAAGGACACTAATTCATACTCAAAGGGTCTGTCCAACAAGAAGATTTAACAATTTTAAATATCTATGCCCCCAACGTGGGAGCAGCCAACTTTATAAACCAATTAATAACAAAATCAAAGAAACACATCAACAATAATACAATAATAGTAGGGGACTTTTACACTCCCCTCACTGAAATGGACAGATCATCCAAGCAAAAGATCAGCAAGGAAATAAAGGCCTTAAATGACACATTGGACCAGATGGACATCACAGATCTATTCAGAACATTTCATCCCAAAGCAACAGAATACACATTCTCTCTAATGCACATGGAACATTCTCCAGAATAGATCACATCCTCAGTCCTTAATCAGGACTCAAGCAGTATCAAAGGATTGGGATCATTCCCTGCATATTTTCAGACCACAATGCTCTGAAGCTAGAACTCAACCAAAGAGGAAGTTTGGAAAGAACCCAAATAAATGGAGACTAAACAGCATCCTTATAAAGAATGAATGGGTCAACCGGGAAATTAAAGAAGAATTGAAAAAAATCATGGAAACAAATGATAATGAAGATACAACGGTTCAAAATCTGTGGGGACACAACAAAGGCAGTCCTGAGAGGAAAATATATAGCAGTGCAAGCCTTTCTCAAGAAACAAGAAAGGTCTCAGGTACACAACCTAACCCTACACCTAAAGGAGCTGGAGAAAGAACAAGAAAGAAACCCTAAGCCCAGCAGGAGAAGAGAAATCATAAAGATCAGAGCAGAAATCAATGAAATAGAAACAACAACAACATAAGAAAATAGAACAATTCAACGAAACTAGGAGCTGGTTCTTTGAAAAAATTAATAAAATTGATAAACCCCTGGCCAGACTTATCAAAAAGGAAAGTGAAGGACTCAAATAAATAAAATCATGAATGAAAGAGGAGAGATCACAACCAACACCAAAGAAGTACAAACTATAATAAGAACATACTATGAGCAACTCTACGCCAACAAATTTGACAATCTGGAAGAAATGGATGCATTCCTAGAAACATATAAACTACCACAACTGAACCAGGAAGAAATAGAAAGCCTGAACAGACCCTTAACCAGGAAGGAGATTGAAACAATCATTAAAAATCTCCAAGCAAACAAATGCTCAGGGCCAGACGGCTTCCTGGGGGAATTCTACCAAACATTTAAAGAAGAACTAATTCCTATTCTCCTGAAACTGTTCCAAAAAATAGAAATGGAAGGAAAACTTCCAAACTCGTCTTATGAGGCCAGCATCACCTTGATCCCTAGACCAGACAAGGATCCCATCAAAAAAGAGAGCTATAGAGCAATATCCTTGATGAACACAGATGCGAAAATTCTCACCGAAATACTAGCCAATAGGATTCAACAGTTCATTAAAAGGATTATTCACCACAACCAAGTGGGATTTATTCCAGGGCTGCAAGGTTGGTTCAACATCCGCAAATCAGTCAATGTGATACAACACATCAATAAAAGAAAGAACAAGAACCATATGATACTCTCAACAGATGCTGAAAAAGCATTTGACAAAGTACAGCATCCCTTCCTGATCAAAACTCTTCAAAGTGTAGGGATAGAGGGCACATACCTCAATATCATCAAAGCCATTTATGAAAAACCCACTGCAAATATCATTCTCAATGGGGAAAAACTGAAAGCTTTTCCGCTAAGGTCAGGAACACGGCAGGGATGTCCATTATCACCACTGCTATTCAACATAGTACTAGATGTCCTAGCCTCAGCAATCAGACAACAAAAGGAAATTAAAGGCATCCAAATCAGCAAAGAAGAAGTCAAATTATCACTCTTCGCAGATGATATGATACTATATGTGGCAAACCCAAAAGACTCCACTCCAAAACTGCTAGAACTTATACAGGAATTCAGTAAAGTGTCAGGATATAAAATCAATGCACAGAAATCAGTTGCATTTCTCTACACCAACAACAAGACAGAAGAAAGAGAAATTAAGGAGTCAATCCCATTTACAATTGCAACCCAAACCATAAGATACCTAGGAATAAACCTAACCAAAGAGGCTAAGCATCTATACTCAGAAAACTATAAAGTACTCATGAAAGAAATTGAGGAAGACACAAAGAAATGGAAAAATGTTCCATGCTCCTGGATTGCAAGAATAAATATTGTGAAAATACCTATGCTACCTAAAGCAATCTACACATTTAATGCAATTCCTATCAAAGTACCATCCATCTTTTTCAAAGAAATGGAACAAATAATTCTAAAATTTATATGGAACCAGAAAAGACCTCGAATAGCCAAAGGGATATTGAAAAAGAAAGCCAAAGTTGGTGGCATCACAATTCCGGATTTCAAGCTCTATTACAAAGCTGTCATCATCAAGACAGCATGGTACTGGCACAAAAACAGACACATAGATCAATAGAACAGAATAGAGAGCCCAGAAATAGACCCGCAAGTCTACAGTCAACTAATCTTTGACAAAGCAGTAAAGAATGTCCAATGGAAAAAAAAACAGCCTCTTCAATAAATGGTGCTGGGAAAATTGGACAGCCACATGCAGAAAAATGAAATTGGACCATTTCCTTACACCACACACAAGAATAGACTCAAAATGGATGAAGGACCTCAATGTGCGAAAGGAATCCATCAAAATCCTTGAGGAGAACACAGACAGCAACCTCTTCGACCTCAGCTGCAGTAACATCTCACTAGGAATTTCACCAAAGGCAACGGAAGCAAGGGCAAAAATGAACTATTGGGATTTCATCAAGATCAAAAGCTTTTGCACAGCAAAGGAAACAGTTAACAAACCAAAAGACAACTGACAGAACGGGAGAAGATATTTGCAAATTCCATATCAGATAAAGGACTAGTGTCCAAATTCTATAAGGAACTTAGCAAACTCAACACCCAAAGAACATATAATCCAATCAAGAAATGGGCAGAGGACATGAACAGACATTTCTGCAAAGAAGATATCCAGATGGCGAACAGACACATGAAAAAGTGCTCCATATCACTCGGCATCAGGGAAATACAAATCAAAACCACAATGAGATACCACCTCACACCAGTCAGAATGGCTAAAATCAACAAGTCAAGAAATGACAGATGCTGGCGAGGATGTGCAGAAAGGGGAACCCTTCTACACTGTTGGTGGGAATGCAAGCTGGTGCAACCACTCTGGAAAACAGCATGGAGGTTCTTCAAAATGTTGAAAATAGAACTGCCCTATGACCCAGCAATTGCACTATTGGGTATTTACCCTAAAGATACAAACATAGTGATCCGAAGGGGCACCTGCACCTGAATGTTTGTAGCAGCAATGTCCACAATGGCCAAACTATGGAAAGAACCTAGATGTCCATCAATACATGAATGGATAACGAAGATGTGGTATATATACACAGTGGAATACTATGCAGCCATCAAAAGAAATGAAATATTGCCATTTGCGACAACGTGGATGTAACTATAGCGTATTATGCTTAGGGAAATAAGTCAAGTGGAGAAAGACAACTATCATATGATCTCCCTGATATGAGGAAGTGGTGATGCAACATGGGGGCTTAAGTGGGTAGGAGAAGAATCAATGAAACAAGATGGGATTGAGGGGGAGACAAACCATAAATGACTCTTAATCTCACAAAACAAACTGAGGATTGCTGGGGGGAGGGGGGAGAGTATGTGCTATGGTGAGTGCTGTGAAGTGTGTAAACATGGTGATTTACAGACCTGTACCCCTGGGGATAAAAATATATTATATGTTTATAAAATTAAAAAATTAAAAAAGAAAACTGGGGAAAAAAAAAAAAGAAAGGATCATGTGGGTCTGACATTCTAGGCTAGAAAGCTGAGTCATGAGGCTACAGGTAGAAGCAGGACTAGAGGACCTTCGATGCCCAGGCTTTTTAGAGTGGGAAGACTATCAGAATCCCTTGGGAACTTTCAAAATGACAAATGTACATGTTGCCTCTGAGACCAGCTCGATGGGAATATATGGAGCAACCATCAAGTGCCTGGGAAGGCTTTGAGTGGTGGTGGATATATCTGTGTTAAGTGAGGCATGACATGGGGAGATTGGTCAGAGGGATCATCTCGACAAGTTGAGCCTAACCTGGGGATTCCTGTGGTTAGAGACAGGAAGAGAGAGCAGGGCCCAGCCACGCAGTCTTCCTGAGTGTAGACAAGGGCAGAACAGGGGATGCTGCCATAGGAATTGATGATAGGATGTTTGCAGAAAACATGTACAAGCATGGACCCAGATCTGGAGCCTAATATCACCTCTGTTATTTCTTCATTCATGAGTTAATTTACATTACCTTCTAAACCTCAGTATCATCAATTATAAAATGGGGATCAAATGTCTATTTGATGGGACTTTGTGAGGATTGAATGAGAAAAATGTGTTTAAAGGGTGCAGCATGGTGCCTGGCATTCAGGAGCTGTTCAGCAGATGGAGGCTTGTGTTAGTTCATTGATTCAACATGGGTCTTTATCAGATTTCATCTTGGAGGTGATGGTCCATGCACTGGAAGTTTTTCTCACTGGAGTGAAGATGATAAATACAAGATGAATATACTACCACTCTCCCTCTCACCTCCCAGATATTGTTAACCAACTAATGCCCTATTTCCTACTGAGCCCAGGCCTAGACAGACATCTTATCCTGAAGCATCCTAGAAAACCATGGCCAGTCAATCAGACCTGAGATCTGGAACCTGGGACATTTGCCAACCCAGAACCAGACCTTTGGTGGATCTGTGTACTTGGTACTTGTCTCTGGATCCTGGACCTATCTCCATCCTTTTATGCTCTCCTCTATGCCATGGGGTTTGGGACTGGAAGCCTACAAGCTACATTTCCCAGACGACTTCTTGGCTGCCTTCCAGTTCAGTCCTACTGATGGAAGGCCCTGGCAGGAGACAGGAGGACAGAGGAAGAGAGAAGCCATATTTTTTCCCCCTTTATCTGCTGAGGCCTCTAGCAGCTATAAGAGGTTCCTTGTCTACCCCTGTCATCGTGGTTGACCTGCTGACTGACCAGCAGCAGTAGGAGGAGGGTCCAGTGAGCCTTGGTTGCACTTCACTTATGGGTTCTGGCTTACACACTGTCCACAGGAGTGAGAGTGCCTCACTGCTAAGTGGTGGGGAGAGTGGTTCCAGTAACACCAGCAGGGGTAGTGTGGGCGCTGAGCCTGGGAAGCTTGGTAATCATCATTAGGACTCTGGCTACACTGTTTCTTCTTTTGCTTCTCCAGCTCTAGGAGTATAAACAACTCCTTGAGGTTACTAGCCTCTGGGTAACCTTACCTTCTCCTCTTAATTCTGCAGGTATCCAACACTTTCCTGACTGGTGTTCCATATTACATTCCTGCTCTGTGAATATGACTGGATGCTGAGTGATATAATCAGTATAAACCATAGGCTTAGAAGTTAAGCAGATTTGCTGGTAAGTTTGGACTCTGCTCTTTGCTGGTTGTAACACCTAGAAGCTAAAGGCTCAAATAAGACAGAGCTCATTTTTGTCTCCCATAACTGCCCAAGTTCCAGGACTGCAGACAGCTCTGCTCTGTATGCTAATTCAGGGACACAGGTTCCTTCCATTTTTGTTTCTCTCCACCTCCTTAGGTATTGTTCTCATTCACATGATGAGGACTGGGTTAAATCCTTCCAGGATCAGGTTAATAGTAAGAGGGTTGGGATTGTGGAGGCAAGCATCCAGTTATAAGGTATTCAGTCTATATGTGACCCTACTTTTCTCCTACTGGGCCCTGCCTGAGTGTAAGGGAGGCTGGGGTGTGTAGTGTCACTGTGCAGCCAGGTGGCAGGTGCAGTTCTGTTATTAAAGAGGAAAGGGAGAATGAATTTTGTGGACCCATAGCCACTTCTTCCATACAAGCTTTGTGATGTGCACAACTCATTTATAATTCTTTCTTTGTAGGGTTGTGGCCATGAGTAAGTGAGAATATGCATAAGGTTCTTACTGCAGTGCTTGGTCCCTAGGAGCCTTCAACCAAGGTCATATGATTCATGTCTACACTCGATCTGGGCCCATTGGATCTAATGAATGTCAGCTCTAGGGGGGGAAGACCGAGATGTGCCTGCATCTGGTGTCACAGATAGTCACAGGTTCAGTGTTCAATGTGAGCCGAGAGGTGGTGTCTCCTTTTGTCTGTTTATGCATGAGCCTTTTTTAGCCACTCTTCGGGCTTGTAGTTATAGTCTGCTTTCAAACTGGAGTTCAGGACAAGGAAATTACTTCCTATGATAGAGCAAGTGGTGGGTGAGGATGGGCGCGTTCCCAATCCATCACTGGGGATGAACTGGGGCTTAAAAGATGTGATCTATCACTCCTTTCAAAGGGCTCCTATTCCCAGGCAGCCTGGAAATTGGGGAAACCTGGTCACTGAAGCACTTATAGTAAGTTGCCACTTCCCAGGATGGCTTAGGAGTGGTTGCCATGACAGTAGATTTGTGCAACTTTCTTGCTTTCAAAGGAATTTGGGCTGCCCAAGAAAATGAGGAAGGCCCCTTCTTGAAGGGTTGGGGCCTTTGTTCCCTGCTTCCCCTCCCCCTCCAAGAATGCATAGGGCCTCATTATTCTGCTTCTGCCTTTCATGGTATAATTTGGATAACAAAAGAGAGGCACAAGATGGATGGGAGCCATTTCATTTCTTGGCATCATGGCCTGAGCATGAACTTGCTTCTCAGGCTCTGATTAATTTGCTCAAGTGTAGGCTCAGAAAGTCAAGTTTGATTCTGCTCCTGTGGGTCAAATGGCTCTCTTTGGTCTCATTTTTGCAACTAACTAAACTAACTAACTAATTGGCTAACTTTCTCCTTCCCTCTCCCCTTGTCCCTTCCCTCCCACCCTACCCTTTCTGTTCCCCCACTTTTCTTCCAACCCCCTTCCCTCCCTCCCTCTCTCCCTTCCTTCCTTCTAAGAACATCCACTGAACACTTTCATGCCGAGCCCTACTATGGCTGAGGTTAGAAAGGTAAATAAGACCCTAAGACCCTAAGACTTAATCTGAAACTGTTCACCACCTGCATGTGACATAGACATGAAAAGATGCACTTAGGATAAGTGCTATGAGGGAGGCAGGTATTTGCCTGGCTGCTGTGGAAGCCCAAAGTGAGAAGGATCAAGGACACCTGAGGCACACTTGCAAGGAGCTATGAGATGAGTCTGAACGGGAGTGTTTGGGGAAGCAGGGGGTGCCCAAGATTAGGGAAGTGGGGGCTTTAGGAAGGTAGGTTGGGAGGGTATAGAGAAAGGCTGGGTAGTTTGGCAGGGTCTGACTGCCAGAGGCCTGACAGTTCAGCATGAGGCATCTGGGGTGCTATCTCCTGATACTTGGGAACCACTGAAGGAGTTTGAGCAGAGGAGAGCTGTGATTAGATATGGTGACCATGTGGAAGGGAAACCCAGAAAGCCCATAGTTGGGAACCAGGGGTGAGCTGGGTGGACCAAAGCTCCAGGGAGGACATGACAAGGAGGACAGTGGTGGCTGGGCACCAGGATGGATGGAGTGTTTCCTCCTTCTCCCTCTGCTCCTATATCCAAGAAACAACAAGCTTCTGTTCTGTATGATGCCCGCACTGGACCCCACACTCTAAAAGTATACCTTTTAACCCTTTCAATACCTGAGAGACGGTGAAGATGCCTCTCCTTATTTTAAAGGTTTTTCACCTTTTCAACTGAGCCTTGTAGAGACTGAGAAACTCACGAATGGCAGAATAACAATGAAAATCTAGGTAAGCTTTACTCCCTCAAAGCCCATGGGCTGCATGGAAACTGGAACTTTCCATGGTACTGCTTCCCATTCTCAGTTAAGTGTTTGCTGGAGAGCTGGAACAAGCAAATTAACTCCTCCTCTCCTGCTGAACCCCACAGACTCCTGGCTGCTTAGCCCTAGTGTCTGAGCTGGGCTTACCTGGGGACCTTTGATTTCAACAGCGTCTTTGGGAGTTGTGGGCTTCATCAAATGTGGGAAAAGCTGTGGGAACATTTGTTTCTCTTCCCAAGGGTTAAAATGCCTGTGGTTCCAGAAGTACCTTGAGGAATAAAGCTAACAAAAAATTGCATACCTTGGGTTGGGTGTGGGACCACAGGGCAGGTCGCTCTTCTGTCTCTGTCTGCTTTTCTGCTCATTATATGGTGCTGATATGGGCAATACTATCCTGAGTCTTACCACAAGAAGCCCTATTTTACAGATGAGGAAACTGAGGTAAAGAGAAGTGATATACAGCCAGCATCACCAGCTATTAAATGATGGTGCTGGGATTCAGGCAGCTCATAATGGATCAGTCGACCCTCCCTGTGCTTATGGCTGGTACAGACCCTGCCCACACCTGAGCAGCCATCACTGTGGGCTCCGCTGGACTGTTTACTCAGAGCCCCTGCTGTTGGAGGTCAACTCTAGCACCTGGTTCTATTGCAGGTGGATAACTTCATAGATTTTTCTCTGTTGTGTTTAGAGCTCCTCTCTACCTCTCAGAGGCCATCTCTGTGAACACAAGGCTCAGGCTTGCTTCCTCCTCTTTGTCTCCTACAGTTTGGTCAGGTCCTAACTTTATGCGTCCCTTGGGGCTGGAGATGTCCAGCATAACAGAGGACTGTTAGAGTATGGAGTCGACGACCCCTCAATTAAACAGACAACACTCTCGATAATGCAAGTCACACAGCAAGGTTTATTTCCAGCTAGCTGGGGTCCAAGTATCCGCCCTGCACAGCGGGTTTCAACAAGGACCCCAAGCACTCAAAGCCAGGGTTTATATAGCCTTTTCACGGCACTTTTGCATAGCTACATACATATCTTGTGGCCCACTTTGACAGTTTAACTTTGTTTAAACTTTTGCCACCCTAGCATCACCCTGGCGCCATCCTGGCGGTTAAGTGAGATTTAGGTATAGAAGAAATTGAGCTTTATTTACATTTTCTTCTGCCTCTGCCTCCCTCAGTTTTATAGTGGGGAGGGCGACCTTAGGCCTTGAGGAACTAAGCCCTCTGTCTCTGGAAATTGGGCCATTGAAGAGATAGCCCTTTTTGTTTTAAATCACCAGGACATTTGCAAACCAAGGGAGATTCCTGACTTGCAGGATTGTGATCTCTGCAAGTTAACTATTTGTTTTTCTTTAACATCTGGTCCCTGTGGAGCCATTGCCTAATGGCCCTGGTGGTATATGACTAAGTTGTTTCCTAGGTTTTAGCTACTTTCTCTTATCTCCAGCCCAGTACTCTGTGTGGGCTGGTTAGGGATGCTCAGTAAAATGGCTTCCCGGCCTTCAGGATGGCTATTCTTATACTAACCCACTCTTACAGTGCAAGGTGCTGGCTTTTGCTTTGCCAAGATGGCTGTACTTATGTCAGGGCTAGACTCGAGGTGGGTACAGCCTTGTTTTTCTTGGCCTCCACACCTGGAGTTGGTTTCTGGGACTTGTTCTTAAGTCCCCTGGGGGAGGGGAGCAGGGACAGTAAAATAGGTCCTTACAAGGACAGCTATTCCTTCATCAGTCAGCTGAGTGGGCAAGATGGACTCTTGAGACCCTGAAAGCTGCCCTAAGCTGTATTTCTAAGGCTCCATGATGTGAACAGCCATCCAGGGGTAAGTTCCTGTACCCTACCTCCAGGCATGACTAGTATTCCCTTTCAGGGTATAGAATTTGCTTTTCTGATTCCCGGAGCAGCTCAACCAAGAGCAAAGGCAGTCCTCCAATTTAAAACCCACACACAAGTTAGGAAATATGTTTTACAGAAAACTTAAACATTGTTTTTGATAAATAGATCTAGCACAATGGCACTGCTATTCCTGTCAAAAAAGAATTGGTACCTGTCTCAGTATCTGGGCCTGTAGTCCCTTCCCTCAGTGTTCCTTGGAGGGACCTATGCATTTTTAAGAATCTGACTTTAGCAATTTCCTGGTGGACATGGTCTACTGAAACCAATCTACATTTCAGGACACACTTGGTGATTTGAAAAAATTCTAACTTTTATCACTTTCATTGAGAGTAATTTATTGAAATGCTCATAAGCTTGAATCAAATTTCTCTCTATTCTGCATCTATAGGCATGTCTTTGGAGATTTTCTTTGGCCAGAGACAAGTTCTGGTTCTGTTGAGAGTAGCTCTTGTCTCTCCTATACCCACCATGATACCATAGGGAACAGTACAGAGAAAGGAGGTGCAGATCAGGGCAGAACTTCTTCTCTTATGGACCCCCACCTCTATTCTTAACCCCTCATAACCCCTATTTTCCATTTCTGTAATTTTGTCATTTCAAGAATGTTAAACAAGTGGAATCAAACAGCGAGTGATATTTTGGGGTTGGGTATTTTCACTCAGCATAATCTCTACTGTATGTATCAGTAAATTTCTTCCTTTTTATTGCCTGGTAGTATCCTATGGTATAGCCATACTGTACCAGTTTGCTTAACTGGTTATCCATTGAAAAACATCTGGATTGTTTCCCATTTTGAGCTCTTATGAATACAGCTGATAAAAACATTTGTATCAGCTTTTATGTGATCCTAAGTTTTCAGTTTTCTGGGATATATGTCCAAATGTGTAGTTGCTGGTTGGTTGGGTAGCCATGTGTTCATTTTTTTTTTTTTTTTAAACAGGAGAAAGGTTTATTTACAGGTGAATGAGGGACCTCCCAGCAAACTGGAGGAAGGGCCCGAAGATACATTGATATATATCAACTTAACAAAAGGAAGATCCTTAGGGCTTCAGTGGGAGAGGATGGAGATTCTTTGTGGGGCTTTTTGATGCTAAGAGAAATGGGGAGAGGAGTCTATTCTGGCAGCCAATTTTCCCAGAAACTCCCCCAGAGGGAGACTGAGGGCAGCTGCCTCCCCTGTTCCCCCCCACCCCAGGGAAGTTCATCTAAGATTTCTTTCTGCATCTTCTCTAGCTCTGATGTTCTCACTTTGGGGCAAAGATACAGTAATCTTGATGGCAGCCCTGGGCTCCACGTGGGTCCCTGCTTCTGAACACGAAGAATCGGGCTCAAAGTTTGTGTGGGTGGATAGCAGATCTGCAGACCTGCTACATTTGCACAAGCGGGATAAGGAGCTGGTTCAGAAAGACCGGTGTGTTTTCTCAGGGCAGTGTGCTAAGTAAAATAAGTATAGCATAGAAAGACAGATACTATAAGGTCTCACTTACATGCGGAATCTTAAAAAAAAAGAAAAATTAAAATTAGGAATAACGCAAACTCATCAATATGGAGAACAGATTTGAGGCTATGTGGTAGGGAATGGGCAAAGGGGTTAACAACTACAAAGTCCCAGCTACAAAGTCAGTCATGGGGATGTCATGTACAGCACCGGGACTACGGTAACTAACACTCAACTGTATATTTCAAGGTCCTTATCACAAGGAAAACAACATGACAATGTAGATAGCAATGAATGTGAATTCTGTAGGGGAGATTCCTGAGGCTGGGGATGAGTCATGAGGCCTGTGAGCAGGGCTGAAGCCTCACAAACAGGAACCTGGTCTCTGAAACAAGAAGCCCCATGAGAGCAGAGGTCAGCCCTGAAGGAATTAACAGTGTCTTCCCAGCAGAGCTCCATCTGTGATCAGTACCTGATGAGTCATTTATGAATATTATCCTAAGATTTTCTTTTCTTTATTTATTTTTTTAAATCATGGGTTTCAACAAATGACAAATTCAACAAATGATGTTGTTTAGACTGTCACCATCCCCATTTTGCAGATGGGTGCATGGAGATCCCAGCAGGGAGGGTGTGAGGTCCCAGCTGCCATCTCAACTAAGGGACCAGGGAACACATCTGGGGGCACATGGGGCAGAGACCGGTGGAGACGAGACATAAGTCCCCAGAAAGATGCATATCTGCCAAGACCTTTCCTCTCAGGGTGAGGACTTGCGTTCAGAAGTGTCATTTGTGACTTGCCAAGTACTCCACTGCTCGGGCTGCCCTTGGCTGTAGCTGTCTTCCCCTCAGCCGGGGAGGGTCTCGGACGGATCCCTGGTGTCATTTAGCTTTGGTGCTGGCTGGCAGAAAGCTGACTGAAAGTAGACAGACGGATCGATACATGGACGAACGGACTGACGAGTGAGTCAAGGAGCCTCAATACAGCAGAACCCAGGGAGAAGCCACCAGCCACAAGGACCTAGGATCTAGGTGGCTCAGTCAATGAAGGCTTCATTTGCTGCATGGGGTGTGTTTGCTAATTGGCATGCCCAGTGCCCGAGGCATAGTCTTTCCTGTATTTGTCTCTCCCCCACCAACCCATGAAGAGGGCATGATGTATTTGAGATCCCAGAGAAGTAAAGCCATTTGCTCAAGGTCATGGTGCATGGAGGCTTCCTACTGTTCTTGGTCAATGGTACACTGGGCACCTCAGGGTGTAGTCCAGGGAATTGTAAGAAAACCTCTGTTCTTGCCCAGCTCAGAGCCAAAGGCTGGGGAATGTTTGCATGGGGAGTCTCCTCCGGCTGGAGAAGGTGGGCAGGGTAGGGAGGGTTTGGCTGAGTCTTCCTCCAAGGCCCATGAGCCTGGAATTCTTGGTGTCTGGAAACACATGACCAGGCAGGCTTTCCTCAACTGTGGGACTCAGTGGGACAACACTTTACTGAATCTTATACTATGAAGCATCCCTCCATGGGAAGCGTCAAAGTGTTAAAACTTGCAGTAGTTACTTCTGTGGCCACCTTGCACTTGCTGAGGAACCTCTGGGCTGTTTCCAGCTCTGAGCTATTGTGAATAATGTTGCTAAGAACGTAGGTGTATGTGGTGTGTTTTCTTTTGATTGGTTTTCTTTAGCATGGTTTACCTTTGACTCAAAGAGACATCTACTTTTATTTTTTGCAACGGGGAGAGGGAGGCCAAGGACAGAGTGTGCTGTGGGCAAGCTGCCAGGACAGGGCTGAGCCTCAGAGCACCACTGTTGTCTCGTGTCTTAAACACAGCATATGCTTCCTATGTAAGTCCTGTCCTTCCCACTTCACACACCAGGAGGCCAAAGAGCAAATGGATTAAAAACTTGTCAGATGCATGAAGAGCTGCATGGTAGGAATTGAACCCAGAACCCCATTATTTCCTGGGTGAGATCCCAAGGCTGAGAGAGGTACTCAAGGAAATCCTCTTGCTGTTGGTTAGAGTTTCCTTCCATCAATGTCAACAGTGTGACTTACTAATATTCAAAACAATTTTTTTTTTTTTTTTGGCCAAGATATTAGGTCAAAAAAATCATGCTTAGTTTAACTTGTATGTCTCTCTCCGATCAGGATATCCCTCTCTGCTTTAAACGGCTGTATCAAGGTCTACTTGACATACCCCCCCCCCCAAATTCACTCGTCCTACATGTAAAATCAGATTTTTAGGAAATCCACAGAGTTGTGCAAACATGGCCATGAGGCACTCTTAATTTTTATGTCATCCCTGGCTTCTTTATGGTTGGGACCTCTGCTGCCAATCTCAACCACCCACCTACTCTGTCTCTTCAGATTTGCCTTTTCTGGACATCTCACAGAAATGCAGTCATGCAATAGGCTAGTGGCCATTTGCCTGGACAGCGCCATCCTATAAGCAAACAAACCTGTGTCTACCTCAAGCTTGGGGCCATACTGGTCCCTCTGCTTTACCCCATGTAGGCTCCTCTCCATATGTTCTTTTTTAAATAAATTATCAAACAGAATTGCCGTTTATATTCCTACCATAATACATATTTTGATCAAGTTTCCATGTATTCTCACAAGCTTTTGGTGTTGTTACTCTTTTTAAATTTTGGCATTTTGATAGCCATATAGTGATAGCTCATTGTGGTTTTGTTTTGCATTTCTCCAATGGTTGGTGACTCTGAACATCTTCTCATGGGCTTCCTAGTCATCTCTATATCCTTTTCAGTAAAATGTCCACTCAGACCCTTGTCCATATTCTAAATGGATTGTTTCATTTTTCTGTCGTGTTTTAGAGACTTCTTTATATATTCTAGATAATAGTCCTAGTCAAGTATGTTGGTTGCAAATATTTTCCACTACTCCATAACTTGTCCTTTTATTCCCTCAAAAAATTCTTTCTCAGAACAAAAGGGTTTTGTTGTTGTTGATGTTAGATATAATTTTAAAGATTTTATTTATTTGAGACAGAGAGAGAGTGAGAGAGAGAGAGAGAGCATGAACTGAGGGAGAGGTACAGAAGAAGAGGGAGAAGCAGACTCCCCACTGATCAGGGAGCCCAACACAGGACCTGATTCCAGGACCCTGTGATCATGACCTGAGCTGAAGGCAGATGCTCAACCGATTTAGCCACCCAGGCACCCTTGTTGTTGTTGTTTAGAGAGAGAGAGAGAGTGAGCAGGGCTGGGAGTAGAGCAGAGGGAGAGGGAGAGAAAGAATCTTAAGCAGACATCATGCCCAGTGTGGAGCATGATGTGGGGCTTATTGTCACGACCCTGAGATCATGACCTGAGGTGAAATCAAGAGTTAGACACTTAACCCACTGAACCACTCAGGAGAACAAAAGTTTTTAAAATTTAAAAAAAAATTATTTATTTATTTATTTAGAGACACAGAAGAGAGGGAACACAAGCAGGGGGCATGGGAGAAGGAGAAGCAGGCTTCCTGCAGAGCAGGGAGCTCCATGTAGGACTCAATCCCAGCACCCTGGGATCATGGCCTGAGTAGAAGGCAGACTCTTAACAACTGAACCACCCAGGCTATCCAGGAGAACAAAAGCTTTTAATTTTAATTTTCTTCTTTTATGGATCATGCTTTTTGGTACTAAGTCTAACTACTCTGGCTAGCCCTATAGCCTAAAGATTTTCTTTTTTTTTTTGGTGGGGGGGAGTGTTTTATAATCTTATGTTTTACATGCTAAAGCCCCTTTCTAGTTTGTGTTAATTATTGCTCAAAGTGTGAGGCTTAGGTCAAATTTTTTTGTTTTGTTTTGTCTTAGGTGTGTCTGATTATTTACTGAAGGGCCTCCTTGATCACACTGATTTTGAACATTTGTAAAAAGTTCAGTTGGGCATATATATGTCTGTCTGTTCTGGATTCTCTATTCTGTTCTGTTGTTATGGGTCTGTTCCTCACCAGTGCCATGCAGTCTCGATTACTAGGGTTATATAAGTTTTGAAATCAGATAGACTGAAAACTCCCAACTTTATTCTCTCTCTCTCTTTTTTTCAAAAGTGTTTAACTTGCTTGTTCCTTTTCATTTTCATATAAATTTATACATAAAAATCAGTAAAAAACCATGCTGGGATTTTGATAGGAATTGTATCAAACATGTGTAACGGAGTATTGACATCTTCACTTATATTAAGATTTCTAATACATGAAAATGGCCTATCTTTCCATTTATTTAGATCTTTGATTTCTTTCATCAGTATTTTTTTATTTTTTAGAATAAAACATCTGTATATATTTTGTTAGATTTACACCTAAGCATTTCATTTTTGAGTCACTTATAATAATATTATATTTTAAAATTTTGTTGTTCAAATGTTCATTGTTAGACTATAGAAATATAGCTGATTTTTGTTTGTTGATGTTTATTTCTGTAAGCCTAATAAGCTCATTTATTAGTTCTAGGATTCTATTTTTGCAGATTCCTCAGGAATTTCTACAAAGATTATAATGTCACCTGCATATAGTGACAGTTTTAGTGCTTCCTTTTTGTTCTGTGTTCCTTTTCTTTCTTACCATATTTCAATGGGCAGGACTTTCAGCCCTGTGTTGAGTAAGAATGGTGACAGGGGCTATACTTCCTTTGTTTCCAGTCTTAGGGAGAAAGCCTCAGCCCTTGACAATCAAGTACAGTGGTAGTTGTAGATTTTTTTTTTTTTTTTTTTTTTTTTTTGGTAGGTGCTCGTTATCATGTTGAGGAAGTTTTCTTCTATTCCTAGATCTGAGAATTACTATCATGAATTGAGGTTAAATTTTCTTTTTTTTTTTTTTTTGAATGTTTCTCATTTGAGTTTATTAACAAACGTTCCCAGTGCTATTAGCCAATTCCTCATTATTTTAAGTACACACCAACTCTGCAAAATTTTTAAAGATATACTGGATCAAGTGACATCATGAAAATATTTTTCTCTTTCAAATCTATTTGATAACTTTTCATCTAGTTAAAAGGTCAGCATTTTGAGAAGTAGGAATTTGAGAGGGGATGTGTGCATCTCAGCCACAGTTCAAACAGAAAGATACTTTTTTCTGGGCCCAGCCGGTGTGCACCACATGAACGGCCACTGGCGTTCACAAGGGATTTGCTTTTCTTCTTCCTTTTGACTTATATTATTTCATACATCCTGAATTTTAGGGTTTAGGCTCGACGCACCATATAGTTGCTTAGCGTGGCTCACCTAATCTGAGCTTTTAAACCTCAGATGACCCTGGTCTGAGGTTATGAATTTGTAATGAAACCTGCAACTAAGCAAGTGTCCCCTGGTTTCAGTCTCACTGCTGAAGTCGTCATAACTTCAGAGCACGGGAAGCACGGGTCTGGCACATTTCAGAAATTCAACTGTTTTTTGAAAGGCAAGTCCGTCATGTGCACGATAACGGATATGTTGGCCATAGCTCTTCTAGAGCTGCAAAGCCAGGAATCCCGTCTTGTGCTGCTCCCCAGGTCCTAATTTTCCTTCTGCACCTTCGTCCTTAGTTTAGCAAGTTCTTCTTCTAAACTTTTAATATGTCCCTTCAGGGTGGCCTTGTCTTGCTGGGCCTTCTGACTGGCTTGGCTTCGTGCTTCCTCAATCTTCCTTTCATACCACTTTTCCATCTGGGTAGAAACGGCCTCAAAAAAATACTGGGTGATCTCCAGAGCTTGGGAGGTATCTCGAATGTGAGGGGCGGTCTGCTCGCTGCCTGCTGCTGGTGGCGGCAGCCCACAGGGGTTGCTGGGTGCTGGGTGCTGGGTCCGATGCCTTGTCTGCCCACTTCTCCCAGATTTCTTGGTTTGGGTGCCTCTGTCAACACAGGGCCCAGCCTGCTGATCATATCTGGCTGCCTCTTTCAAGGGTGAGGTTAAATTTTCTTGAATGAGTTTTTTGCACTGATTAAAATACTAATGTGATTTTTTTTTCTTTATGCTGTTAATATGATGGATGATGTTGATTGCTTTTCAGTATGTGAACTACCCTTGAGTCCTGGAATATATTCTATTTGTATAGGCTATACAAATACATTGCTGAATTATATTTGCTAATATTTTGTTAACGATTTTTGTCCATATTCAGTCTGTAGTTTTCCTTTATTGTACTGTTTTTTATTATTACTTTTAGTATTGAGGTAATATTAACTTCATAAAATTAATTGGAAATTGTTCCTCTTCTATTTTCAGAAAATATTGTGTAGAATTAGTGTTCGATTATTATTAGTATTCTAATATTTGGTAGAACTCTCCAATGAAATTATATTGGCTTAGAATTTTTTTAGGGGCAGACTTTAACTATGAATTCAATTTCTTTAGTAGTCATAGAACTTTCAAATTAACTATTTCATATTGCATGAGTTATGATAGTTTATACTTTTTGAAGAATTGACCCATTTCATCAAATTGTCAAATTTATGTATAGAGAATTGTTTGTAATATTCTTATTATCTTTTGATATCTTCTAGGTCTTTAGTGACATCTGTCATTCCTTATATGGGTAATTTGTGTTTTTTCTCTTTTTTCTTGCTAGAGGTTTGTCAATTTTATTGAACTTTTCATAAGTTTTTGCAGTATTTTGTTATGGTAGCCCAAGCAGACTTATATATATGCTTCTTTAGCTTTTTCCCACAAATTTTGATATGCTGTATTTTTATTTTCTTTCAGCTCTATGTGTTTTTAAAAGTTCTATTGAGAATTCTGTTTTACCCATAGCTTATTTAGGTGTCTCTTAGTTTCCAAGTGTTTGAGGACTTTTCTGTTATCATTATGTTCTTTTATTTCTGTTCTTTTGATACTATTGTAGTCAGAGAATACATAATATAGGAATTTAATCTTTAAGGTTTGTTTTATGACTCAAGAGATATGGTTTAGCTTGGTGTATGTTCTATGGTGCTTGAAAAGAATGTGTATTCTGTTTTTGCTGGATGAAGCTTTCATAGGTTTTGATTAGAACTTTCAGTTGATGGTTTTGTCATGTTCTATTCCTTACTGGTTTTGTCTTTTGTTCTATCCATTGTTGGGAGATGGATACTGAAGTCCCGACTTCTAAAATAAGGATTTGACTATTTATTTTTAAAATTTCATCAATTTTGCCTCATATATTTTGTAGCTATATTGTTTTATGAGGATGCATTTAGGATTCCTGTGTCCTCTTGTTGGAGTGACCCTTTTATCATTATGTTACACCACTCTCTGTCTCTGCTAATTTTCTTTGTTCTGAAGTTTACTTTATGTGGCTGATATAGTCACTCATGCTCTCTTTGGATTAATAGCTGTGTGGTATATCTTTTTATGTCCTTTTAACATCAACCTTTCTATACCATTATAATTGAAGAAAATTACTGGTTTCCAGCATAAACTTTTTATTCCCTCTGAAATTAGAACATACACATTTAATATAATTATTGAACTTTCAGGGTTTAAGTCTGGTATTTTAATTTTTGTTTCTGTTCTGTTTTTTATGTCTGTTTTCTTTTTATTTTTTTCCTGGTGGATTATTTCTTTTTTATAATTTTAATTTATCTATAGTGTTTTTATTATTTATTATTGAAGTACTGTTGATATGCAATTTTATACTAATGATTCAGTAATTCTATACATTACTCAATGCTCACCAAAATGGGTGTAGTCACCATCTGTCACCATACAACACTATTACAGGATTACTGACTATATTCCCTGTGCTATACATTCATCTCCATGATTTATTTATTCTATAACTAAAAGTTTGTACCTCTTATTCTCCTTCACTTATTTAAACCATCCTCCCCCACCCCACCATTCCTTTGGCAACCACCAAGTTTGTTCTCAGTATTTGACTCTGTTTATTTGCTTTTTTTTTTTTTTCAGATTCCACTTATAATGAAATCATATGGTATTTATCTTTGTCTGACTTATTTCACTTAGCATAATGCCCTTTAAATCCATTCACATTGTCACAAATGGCAAGATCTCATTCTTTTCTATGGCTGAGTAGTATTCCTTTGTGAGTGTGTGTGCCTCACTTCTTTTTTAGGTAACTATTGATGGACACTTCATTTGCTTTCATATCCTGGCTATTGTAAATTATGCTGCAGTACACATAGATATACATATATCTTTTGAAGAAATGTTTTTGTTTTCTTTAGGTAAATAACTAGTAGAAGTACTGGATCATAGGACTGCCTTTGCTGTATCCCATAGGTTTTGGATGGATATGTTCATTCTCATTGGTTTCCATGAATTTTTTAAGTTCTTTTATTTCCTGGTTGATCCAAACATTCTTGAGCAAGATGGTCTTTAGCTTCCAAGTGTTTGAATTCCTTCCAAACTTTTTCTTGTGGTTGAGTTCCAGTTTCAAAACATTGTGGTATAAGAATATGCAGGGAATAATCTCAATTTTTTGGTATTGGTTGAGTCCTTATTTGTAATCCAGTATGTGGTCTATTCTGGAGAAAGTTCCATGTTTGCTTGATAAGAATGAGTATTTTGTTGTTTTAGGGTAGAATGTTCTGTATATATCTGTGAGTTCTATCTGGTTCAATGTGTCATTCAATGCTCATGTTTCTATTGATTTTCTGCTTGGATGATCTATTACTGAGAGTGGTGTGTTCAGATCCCCTACAATTAATGTATTCATATCAATTTGACTCTTTATTTTGATTAACAGTTGGCTTATGTAGTTGGCTGCTCCCATATTAGAGACATAAATATTTACAATTGTTAGATCTTCTTGGTGGATAGACCTTTTAAGAATGATGTTGTGTCCTTCTGTATCTCTGACTGCAGTCTTTAGCTTAAAAATATAATTTATCTGATATGAGAATATCAGATCTGAGAATATCAGATATGAGAATTGCTACCCCAGCTTTCTTTTGAGGCCCATTGGCATGGAAGATGCTTCTCCATTCCTTCACTTTCAGTCTGGATGTATCTTTAGTTTCTAAATGTGTCTCTTGTAGACAGCATATGGATGGGTCCTGTTGTTTTATCTAGTCTGCAAGCCAGTGCCATTTTTATGGGAGCATTTAGGCTGTCCATGTTGAGAGTGATTATTGAAAGATAAGTTTTTATTGACATCATGCTGCCTGTGAGGTACTTGTTTCTATAGATTGTCTCTGTATATTTCTGTTCTATATCACTCTTAGGTTTGTTCTTCTTTTATAGAACCCCTCCTTAATATTTCTTGTAGTACCAGCTTGGTGTTTACATACTCTCTTAAACCTTGCTGGTCTTGGAAGCTCTTTATCTCTCTATTCATTTTGTATGTCACCCTTGCTGGATAAAGTGTTCTTGGCTGCATGTTCTTCTCATTTAGTGCCCTGAATATGTCTTGCTAGCCCTTTCTGGCTTGCCAGGTTTCTGTGGACAGGTCTGATGTTATTCTGATGAATCTTCTTCTGTATGTAAGGAATCTCTTCCACCTAGCTGCCCTTAGGACCTCTGTCTAAAATTATGATTTGTGAATTTGACAATGAAGTGTCTGGAGGTTTTTCTAGATTCATTGATCTTGGGGGGTGTCCTTTCTGCCTCTAGGACATGAACATTTGTTCCATTCCCCAGATTGGGAAATTTTTCATGGAGAATTTGTTCAACTGTATCTTCTAGTCTTCTTTCTATTCCCACCCCCCCACCCCGGATCCTGATAATTCTGATGCTGGAAAATTTCATAGTATCATTTATTTCCCTAATTCTGTTTTCATGGCTTCTAAGCTGTTTGTTCCAGACCTCCTCTTTTTTCTCTAACAGCTTGTCCTCTAGATCACTAATTCTATTTTCTGCCTCAGTTACCCTAGCTGTTAGAGTATTTAGATTAGATTGGATCTCACTGATAGCATTTTTAACTTCTGCCAGATTGACTCTCACTCCTGCCCTTAGATATTCTATGTTGTCACTAACCATTTTCTCCAACCTAGCCATTGCCTGGATAATTGTTACACTGAATTTCCTTTCTGGCATACTGTTTATATCCATATCCAACAGTTCTGTTGCAGATGGCATAGTCTCTGAATTTTTCTTCATTTTGGTGAGAGGTGGTTGAGGGGATGTATTGCTGAATATATCAACCATGATCCAGGCAATGTGCACCCTCTCCACTGATGTCTTCTGCCCCTGTAGAGATCCAGAAGTGTATAATCTTACATCTCGGGCTGATTTCATGGGTGTTCAGAGTGTTCTGGTAGATATTTAGCTCACTTTAGGGGTTCAGTTGAAATAGGGTCTCCTACTTCTCCATTATCTTGCCCCTCCTTGTTTTACTAGTTTTTTGAGGAAGCCTCATACTGTTTTCTATAGCGACTGCAATGAACTTGCATTCCCACCAACTGTGCATGGGAATTCCCTTTTCTTCACATTTATAGTATATATTTTGGATAGATATTTTTGTGGTATTTCTGTATATTTATATATATATATATAAATATACATACATAAATATATATATTATATATATATATAAATATACATGTATTTCTGTATATTTATATATATATATATATAAATATACATGCATATATATATATATATATGCATGCAAATCAAAACTTACAGTTGTCCACACTTTACCTAATTAAGTAAAGTATAGAAAACTTTTCCCTTTAAGTTCTTTTACCTTTCCAAATTTATTTTGTAATTGTTTTACATATTTCCTCTATACACATTTAGGACCACATACAACAGTGTTATAATTTTGGCTCAATTTTCAAACATAATTTAGAACATTCAAAAGAAGGAGAATGTATTATATTTATCCATGTTTTGATTTTTTAAAAAAAGATTTTATTTATTTATTTGAGAGAGAGAGAGAGTGCACAGGCGGGGGAGTGGGAGGCAGAGGGAGAGGGGGAAGCAGACTTCCCACTGAGCAGTAAGCACAATGTGGGGTTCTATCCCAGGACTCTGAGATCATGACCTGAGCCAAAGGCAGACGCTTAACTGACTCAGCCATGCAGGTGCCCCTAAGGAGTTTTGTGTGTGTGTTTGTGTTTTATTCTTTTCTTTGATTATTTTCTTTACTTTTTTTCCCACTCTAATGTTGTAAGGGCACTTCTTTCAACATTTTCATTCTGTTCAGAAAACTCCTTTTGGCCATTTCTTTCAGGTAAGCTTTGGTAATAAATTTTCTTGGTTTTCCTTTGTCTGAGGATCTTGATTTACCCTTAATTCTGAAGGATATTTTCTCTGGATGTATAGTTTTGAGTTTTTTTATTTCAGCACTTGAAAACTATTATGCTACATCCTCCCTAGTTTGTAGTGACAAAAATGCTGTCATTTGAATTGTTTTCTCTTACAGGTAAGGTATAATTGCTCCCTTACTGTTTTCAATATTTTTTTGTTTGTCTTTACTTTCCAAAAATTTGATTACGATGCATTTGGAGTAAATTTATTTAGGTTTTTCCCGTTTGGAATTCTCTAAGCTTTTTAAATCTTGTTTTTTGCCAAATTTGGGAAAATTTCAATCATTATTTATTCAAATGCTTTTTCTCATTCTCTCTCTCTCTCTCTCTCTCTCTTTTTCCCCCTTTGGGCTCCAGTGATATTAGTATTTGACCATTTGCTATAATCTTGTATATTACTGAAGCTCTGTTCCTCTTTTTTTTTTTTTTCAGTCTATGTTTTTCTCTATACTAATTGGGTAATTACTATTGTTTTACCTTCAAGTTTATTGATTCTTTTCTCTGTTCTCTCCATTTTGCTGTGAGCCCATCCATTGATTTTATTATTTGAGATATTATATATATATATATATATATTTAAGATTTTATTTATTTATTTGACAGACAGAGATCTCAAGTAGGCAGAGAGATAGAGGGAAGAAGACTCCCTGCTGAACAGAGAGCCTGATGTGGGGCTAGATCCCAGGACCCTGAGATCATGACCTGAGCCAAAGGCAGAAGCTCAACCCACTGAGCCACCCAGGCACACCTGGATATTGTATTTTTTAGTTCTATAATTTCTTTTGTGTTCTTATTTGTTTCTTTTATATCTCTGCTGAGACTTCCTGTTTTTTGTTTGTTTCAAACATATTTATAATTATTTATTGAAGCATTATTATGATGACTGCTTTAAAATCTTTGTAAGGTTATTCAAACATCTGTGTCATCTCAGTTTTGCTTCTGTTGTTGTCTCTTTTCATTGAAGTTGACATTTTATGGTTCCTGTTATGACAAGTGATTTCCAACTGAAAGCTGGAAATTTTTGGTTTGGTATTTTGACCCTTCACTAGACCTTTGTTAATACTACCATGGCTGGGAGGATAAGAATGACTCATTACTATTCCCCATACAGCCTCCACTGAAACCAGGGGTGTTGGTCTCCTTATCATTGGGCAGTGGTAAAAGTCATGACTATCCACTAGGATGCATCTGATTCCACCCATGGAGAGGAGCAAGGGCACCTCTTTTCTGTTAGTGGAGAGTGGAAGTTCAGACTCCCATATGGTCTCTTCTGCAGAGACCTTATTGCTCAGGGCAATGAAAGTCAGACATCCTTCTCTGATAGCTCTCTGATAGGAGTTAGGTTAAAGTCGGGCTTTCCACTGGCCCTTGCTAGTGTGAGTGCAGAAGGACCACAGTTTTTCTGTGGTGTTTGGCTGGTGTTTTTTGTCTAAAAGTTCTCTGTCTTTTTGGACAGTCCCTTTGCTGGTCTTTAATTAAGTTTGAACTCCCAATAAAAGTAGGTGTTTATTGAGAGTTTGAAAAACCTGTGCTTGTTTATGGTTTTGGTAGTTACCTCCTTCTACTACAAGTCTCTGATATATGAAGCAAAAATAAAACCCAAGAGATGTAGCACTGTTTTCCCATGGGTCCCTCAGTCAGTGGCTCATCTTGTGTTCCCTCCTCACTGTTCAGTCTTCTGATATTTATTTTACATATAATGTCCAATGGACTTTAGTTGTACTTAGTAGAAAAACATTTGAAGAATAGAGAAACACTTATTTATTTCATCACCCCAGAAGTGGAACCCCTGAAGCCTGTGTGGTATTATCTTCAAGCTAATGATGATTTTTACATTTCGAAGTGTTCTCAGAAATTCAAAACAAAATATAGCAGATAAAAACAACACAGAAAAAACAAAGAATATGTGACAGAGACCATATGTGGTTCACAGAGCCCCAAATATTTACTATTGGATTCTTCACTGGAAAAGTTCATTAACTTTCAGAGCAGAATTCGTATTATGACATTTCACTTATGTCATTGGCAGTGCTTTCATTTCTTTATATAGATGCAGACTTTTATATAATATTTATTCTATCTGAAGAACTTCCTTCTACATTTAGAGCAGGTATACTGAAAATGGAGCTTTTCATTTTGTTTGATAAAAATATTTTTATTTCTCCTTAACTTTATTTTATTTACTTTTTAAAAAAATGTGGAACACTTCACAAATTTGCTTGCCATCCTTGTGCAAAGGCCATGCTAATCTTCTCTGTGTCATTCCAGTTTTAGTGTATATACTGCTGAAGCAAGCACTCTTCTTAATTTTGGAAAGGTGTTTTACAGAATATGTATTTGATTTTTTTTCCTTTCAGACCTTTAAATATGTCACTGTATTGTCTTCAGGCTTGTGTAGTTTCTGATGAAAGTCTTCTATAATCCTTGTATTTGTTTCCTTCTATATAGTGTCTTTCCCATTCCTGTAGCTGCCTTCAAGATTTTATCTTTATCTTTGGTTTTCAAGAGTTTAAGTATAATGTGTTCAGATATTTTTGAAGGAGTGAGTATATTTATTCTGTTTGGTATTCTTTGTGGATTTGGGCCTGTGATTTGATGTCTGTCATTAATTTTTGGCCCTTGTCTGTTCAAATATATTTTTCAGCCATGTTCTTCTTCTTTCCTTCTGGGATTTCACATGCATGTATGTTTAGAATGTTTTATATTATCCAACAGCTTTGGGGTGCTCTGTTTTTTTTTTTTTCACTACTTTTTTCTTTTTATTTAGTTTACATAATTTATAATGACCTATCTTTCAGCTTAGTGATAATTTCCTCAGCTGTATTGATTCTATTTTGGAGGCCATTAAAGCTCTTTCTTTCTTTCTTTTTTGGTTGTATCTGTCTCCTATGTGCTCTTTTTAAAAAATAATTTTATTTTATTTTTTCAGTGTTCCAAGATTCATTATTTATGTATCACACCCAGTGCTCCATGCAATATGTGCCCTCCTTAATACCCACCACCAGGTTCACCCATTCCCCCACCCCTTCCCCTCTAAAACTCTCAGCTTGTTTCTTCTTTTTCTTTTTTTTTAAATCATCATTATTATTATTTTTAAATATTTTCTTTATTTTTTTTGTCAGAGAGAGAGAGCACAAGCAGAGGGAGTGGCAGAGAGAGGGAGAAGCAGGCTCCCTGCCAAGTAAGGAGTCCTTTTTTGGGCTCTATCCCAGAACCCTGAAATCACCTGAGCTGAAGACAGATGCTTAACTGACTGAACCACCCAGGCATGCACATTAAAGCATTTTCAACTCTTTTATCATACTCTTCATTTTTATTTTATTTCACACATTTCATTTCATTGGCTTCTTTCTCATAATTTTTATGTCTCTGTTGAAGTTCCTCATCTGAACATGCATGCTAAATACTTTTTCCACTGTTTTAAACATGTTAATTATAGTTTTTTTTTGTTGTTTAAAGATTTTATTTGACAGACAGAGATCATAAGTAGGCAAAGAGGCAGGCAGAGAGAGAGAGAGGGGAGAAGCAGGCTCCCTGCTGAGCAGATTCCGATGTGGGGCTGGATCCCAGGACCCTGGGATCAAGACCCAAGCCGAAAGCAGAGGCTTTAACCCACTGAGCCACCCAGGTGCCCCATAATTATAGTTATTTTAAATTTTTGTCTCATAGTTTCAATATTTGTG
Organism: Mustela lutreola; assembly: GCF_030435805.1. Taxonomy (NCBI): domain Eukaryota; kingdom Metazoa; phylum Chordata; class Mammalia; order Carnivora; family Mustelidae; genus Mustela; species Mustela lutreola. The sequence continues at coordinate 97,295,889 of NC_081292.1, forward strand.
TTATATTAAAATCTGTTCTCAGTTGATCATATTTTTCTTCTCTTCTTCCCACCTCCTTTCCTTGTATGTATGTGTTATGCTTTTTATTTTTAAGGTGATATCTTTTATAGGACAGTGGAAACTAATGTAACTAGCATTATGCCTGGAAATGGATATCCTTCCCCTTTCTTCCCTGAGATGTTAGAATGAGAATTTGAGTCAATCTAAGCTGAGTTGTGTTTGGGTTTTCTTATTGCCATGGTCACTCTCAGGGCAGTAAGGGCTTTAAATTCTGATAGTGTTATCTTGGTTTTAGAATGAGGTTGTCGCATGCTCAACATTTAGTAATTCATTAAAAATTTTGAATAATGTCCATAGTCTGTTGCAAATAAACAGGTGCTTGTGTCCTATCTCTCCTTAGAGGTATCTGCTATAATTTAGGTTTTGGGCTAGTTGTTTTGTCCTGCAATCTCAGATATCTTTTTTACTGAAGTAAAATTATGATTTCACAAATTATTCAGAATTCTTTATTGCAATACCCTTTCCATTTTTTTTAACAAACTAATCAGAAGCTTAAAATCTCAAAAAGCCATTTTGAATCTTTGATTTCTCATTTATGGCCTCATTCAAGTTATGTAACTTCTAGGGGTCATACTGTTCTGATCTATTTAAGGCAAATAGTAATAGGCTGTTGTTTACAATTACGTTAAAGATAAAATATATTTATGGCCACAGCACCTGTCATGGATCAGTACATTTTAAATATCCTCTGCTCTCTGTCACCTAATGAAATAGATTAAGGATGTTTTATAAATAGAAATACTTTTAAGTGACATTTGCATCAATCCACAGTACAAACAACAGAGCCTCATTTGCCTGTTTTAATCAAGGAATGAATATCATTCTTACAAATTTGGAGAGAATTTTTTAGAAGACTGAAATCTATGGTTTGAGTTGGAAGTAACTGGTTGCTTTCCCAGCCATCCCCCTTTGATTCTCTCTACAGCATCACCTGAAAGATTGTCTTCTCTGGTGAACCTATTGTCTACTGAGGTAGCTCTTCTCTTTCAAGCGGCTCTGAGGGGTCCTAGGATTTTTTTTCTTTGAGCTGAAGTTCTGTCTCCTCTGGCTTCCATTATTGGTCCTGATGCTAGTTCTAAATCCTTATTGCCATTGTATCCTTCATTTATGTGAAAATGGCTCTTACAGCCTCTCCAAGTCTTTTTGCCTTCAGAAGAAACCTCCCAGTTTTTAGTTTTTATTCACATGGTAGCATGTCCTGACTCACAGTCATATGCCACCAAGTTTCTTTTGCTCAAGTCCCTCTACAAGTGGGACTCTATGAAATGAGTTTCATACTCTAGGGGAGGGCTGATCCAAGCCAAGCTGACCAAGATTATACCTCTGTTGTTCCAGACACTAACTATTGAGCAGCCAAAGTTTCTGCTAACCTTTGCAGAGTCAATATTTCTGCTGACTGTTGGAGTAAAGACCCAAAGTGTCAAATATGCTTCTGTATACGATATCTTACCCATGTTTTACTCAAGCAATTGGGTTTTTAGTCCCAAGGACATCTCATATTTATCTTTTCCCCTCCAATTTTATTTATTTACTTATTTATTCATTCATTTTAATTTATTTTTTTGTTAACATATAGTGTATTTTTTGTTTCGGGGGTACAGGTCTGTGATTCATCAGTCTTACACAATTTGAAGCACTCAGCATAGCACATACCCTCCCCAATGTCCATCACCCAATCACCTCATCCCCCCCCCCCCGCAACTCTAGCAACACTTAGTTTGTTTCCTGTGATTAAGAGTTTCTTATAGTTTGTATATCTCTCTGGTTTCATCTTGTTTTACTTTTTTCCCTCTCTTCCCCATGTTCCTTAAATTCCAGATGTCAGTGAGATCATATGATAATTGTCTTTCTCTGACTAACTTATTTTGTTAGCATAATACCCTCTAGTTCTATCCATGTCATTACAAATGGCAAGGTTTCATTTTTGATGACTATATAATATTCCATTGTATATATATATATATATATATATATATATATATATATATATATATATATATACCACCTCTTCTTATCCATTCATTTGCCTATGGGCATCTATGCTCTTTCCATAGTTTGGCTATTGTGGACATTGCTGCTATAAACACTGGAGTGCACATGTCCCTTCAGATCACTACATTTGTATCATTAAGGTAAATACCCAGTAGTTCAATTGCTGGGTCATAGGGTACCTCTGTTTTCAACATTTGATGAACCTCCATACTGTTTTCCAGAGTGGTTGTACCAGCTTGCATTCCAACCAACAGTGTAGGAGGGTTCCCCTTTCTCCACATCCTTGTCAACATCTGTCATTTCCTGACTTGTTAATTTTAGCCATTCTGACTGGTGTGAGGTGGTATATCGTTGTAGTTTTGATTTGTATTTCCCTGATGCTGAGTGATGTTGAGCACTTTTTTCATGTGTCTATTGGCCATTAGGTTATATTTTCAGACCACAATGCTTTGAAACTAGAACTCAATCACAAGAGAAAAGTTGGAAAGAACTCAAATACATGGAGGCTAAAAAGCATCCCACTAAAGAATGAATGGGTCAACCAGGAAATTAACAAAGTATTTTAAAAATTCATGGAAACAAATGAAAATGAAAACACAACTCTTCAAAATCTTTGGAATGCTGCAAAGTTGGTCCTAAAAAGAAAGTATAACAATACAAGCTTTTCTCAAGAAACAAGAAAGGTCTCAAATACACAAACTAACCCTACACCTAAATGAGCTGGAGAAAGAACAAAGAACAGCAAATAAAGCCTAAACCTAGCAAGAGAAGAGAAATAATAAAGATCAGAGCAGAAGTCAGTGAAATAGAAACCAAAAGAACAGTAGAACAGATCAACGAACCTAGGATCTGGTTCTTTGAAAGAATTAATAAGATTGATAAACCCCTAGCCAGACTTATCAAAAAGAAAAGAGAAAGGTCCCAAATTAATAAAATCATGAATGAAAGAGGAGAGATCACAACCAACACCAAAGAAGTACAAACAATTATAACAACATACTACGAGCAACTATATGCCAACAAATTTGACAATCTGGAAGAAATGGATGCATTCCTAGAGATGTATAAACTACCAAAACTGAACCAGGAAGAAATAGAAAACCTGAACAGATCCATAACCCACAAGGAAATTGAAGCAGTAACCAAAAATCTCCCCCAAAATAAGAGCTCAGGGCCAGATGACTTCTCAGGGGAATTTAAACAAACATTTAAAGAAGAATTAATACCTATTCTCCTGAAACTGTTCCAAAAAAAGAAATGTAAGGAAAACTTCCAAACTCATTTTATGAGGCGAGCATTACCTTAATCCCAAAACCAGACAAAGGCCCCATCAAAAAAGAGAATTATAGACCAATATCCTTGATGAACATGGATGCAAAAATTCTCATAAAAATAGTAATAGGATTCATTAATAATCCATAAATAATCCATTAAGAGAATTATTCACCATGACCAAGTGGGATGTATTCCTGGGGTGCAAGTTTGGTTCAACATTTGCAAATCAATCAATGCCATATATTACAATAATCAAAGAAAGGGCAAGAACCATATGATACTTTCAATAGATCCAGCAAAAGCGTTTGACAAAGTAAAGCATCCTTTCTTGTATTTTTTCAACTCTTCGCAGTGTAGGGATAGAGGGTACATACCTCAATATCATCAAAGCCATCTATGAAAAACCCACAGTGAATATCATTCTCAATGGGAAGGAACTGGGAGTTTTTCCCCTAAGGTCAGGAACATGGCAGGGATATCCACTATCACCACTGATATTCAACACAATACTGGAAGTTGTAGCCTCAGCAATCAGACAGCAAAAGAAATAAAAGCCAACCAAATTGGCAATGAAGAAGTCAAACTCTCACTCTTTGTAGATGATATGATACTTTATGTAGAAAACCCAAAAGACTCCACCCCAAAACTGCTAGAACTCATATATGAATTCAGCAAAGCATCAGGATATAAAATCAATGCACAGAAATCAATTGCATTTCTGTACATCAACAACAAGACAGAAGAAAGAGAAATTAAGGAGTCAATCCCATTTACAATTGCACCCAAAACCATAAGATACTTAGGAATAAATCTAGCCAAAGAGGAAAAGAATTTGTACTCCAGAAACTATAGAATACTTATGAAAGAAATTGAAGAACACACAAAGAAATGGGAAAATGTTCCATGCTTATGGATCGGAAGAATAAATATTGTTGAAATGTCTATGCTACCTTGAGCAACCTACACATTTAATGCAATCCCTATCAAAATACCATCAACTTTTTTTTTCACAGATATGGAACAAATAATCCTAGAATTTGTATGGAACTAGAAAGACCTCAAATAGCCAGAGGAATGTTGAAAAAGAAAACCAAAGTTGGTGGCATCACGATTCCAGACTTCAAGTTCTGTTACAAAGCTGTAATTGTCAAGACAGAATGATACTAGCAAAAAAATGGGCACATAGACCAATGGAACAGTAGAGAGCCCAGAAAAGGACCCTCAACTCTATGGTTAGCTAATCTTCAACAAAGCAGGAAAGAATTTCCATTGGAAAAAGCACAATATCCCCAACAAATGGTATTGGAAAAATTGGACAGCCACATGCAGAAGAATGAAGCTGCACTACTTCATTACATCACAAAAATAGACTCAAAATGGATGAAACCCTGAATGTGAGACAGTGATCCATCAAAATTCTTGAGGAGAACACAGGTAGCAACCTCTTTGACCTCAGCCACAGCAATTTCTTCCTAGAAACATTGCCAAAGGTAAGAGAATTAAGGGCAAAAATGAACTATTGGGACTTCATCAAGATCAAAAGCAGTCAAACAGTCAACAAAACCAAAAGACAACTGACAGAATGGGAGAAGATATTTGCAAATGACATATCAGATAAAGGGCTCATACCCCAAATCTATCAAGAACTTGTCAAACTCAGCACCCAAGAACAAATAATCCAATCAAGAAATGGGCAGAAGACATGAACAGTCATATTTATCTTTGCTGACTGCTATCCTCATTGTATTTAGCCTATTTCTCCAGCATATCAAAGTCATTTTGGGTATCCATCCTGTCTTTCATCACATGCTTTCCTCTGTATGGCTTCTTTATATCTGTGGACCTAATGAGATTAACTGAACCATTCATTCTCTAGTATAGGTCAGATCCAGAGGACAGGCAGGCAGCTTGGGTTTCTTTAACCACTCACTGTACTGACCACTTCAAGGTTTCAGGGAAGCCTGCCCTCCCCCCTGCTCAAGTTCGTTGCCAGGATCATGGACATAATCAGCACTTTAGGTTCATGCTGCTGACAATTTACTTGCCTCGTACTCCTTGTTAATGCTCCTTGGGTTTTCTGTTTGCTTTTCCCCAGCAACTCCTAGCATAACTTTTCTTGATGTTCTCCTCCAGTTATCCACTCCCAAAGTGGTGGAGAGACTTGATTAAAGGGGACCTGCCACTACGACTGCTGCTGAGTTGTCTTATGACTGCTGCTGAGTTGTCTTATGACTCCCTGGACCAGCGCAGCTGACTTTGAGTTCAACTGTCCTTCAGAGTTCCAAGTTCTAGTCTAGTAGTTCCTCTTTTTAATGTATGGTTACTACCCTTCCCCCTCAGTCCTTGCATACCCTAAACTCCAGCCCTGACTCATGTCCCACTTCATTCCTCACATATTTCTTGAAAGCAGCTTTCACACAACTTTATACAAGCCAGTGATGATTCAGTGCCTAAAAGGACAAGATGAAGAATGGGATCTGAACTCATTTGTCAGAAGCCCCCGCAGGCAGTCTGTATGGGTTATCCATTATAAAAAGTGACTGGAGAGAGGGAGGAGTCAAGATGGCGGAGAAGTAGCAGGCTGAGACTACTTCAGCTAGCCGGAGATCAGCTAGATAGCTTATCTAAAGATTGCAAACACCTGAAAATCCATCGGCAGATCGAAGAGAAGAACAGCAATTCTGGAAACAGAAAAACAACCACTTTCTGAAAGGTAGGACCGGCGGAGAAGTGAATCCAAAGCGTCGGGAAGATAGACTCTGGGGGGAGGGGCCGGCTCCCGGCAAGCGGCAGAGCAACCGCGCACAAAATCAGGACTTTTAAAAGTCTGTTCCGCTGAGGGACATCGCTCCAGAGGCTACCCGGGGCAAAGCCCACACGGGGTCAGCATGGCCTCAAGTCCCGCAGGGTCACAGAAGAATCGGGGGTGTCTGAGTGTCGCAGAGCTTCCGGGTATTGGAACGGGAAAGCCGGCTACAGAGACAGAGCCGACAGTAAGCTCGCAGCTCGGGGTGACCTTGAACCGGTCGCAGGCTCAGTGAGCTCGGAGCGCGGCTGGAGGTCAGGCAGACGGGAGTAACTGGGCGCGGTTCTCTGAGCGCGCACTGAGGAGTGCGGCCCTGGGCTCTCGGCTCCTCCGGGCCGGAGACCAGGAGGCCACCATTTGTGGAACTCTACGGAAAGCGCTCAGGGAACAAAAGCTCCTGAAAGCAAACCCAAGCGGATTACTCACCCCGGCCCCGGGTAAGGGCGGTGCAATTCTGCCTGGGGCAAAGACACTTGAGAATCACTACAACAGGCCCCTCCCCCAGAAGATCAACAAGAAATGCAGCCGAGACAAAGTTCACCTACCAAAGAGTGCGGTTTCAATACCAAGGAGAGCAGCAGAATTCTAGAGGAGGAGAAAGCAAAGCACGGAACTCATGGCTTTTTCCCTGTGATTTTTTTTAGTCTTGCGGTTAATTTAATTTTTTTCTTTTTCATTTTTTGTTTTTTTTTTATGCCTTTTTTTATACCTTTTTCTTTTTTAATGATTTTTTACTAGTTTATCTAATATATATATATTTTTTTTCTTTATATATTTTTCTTAGGTGTTTTCTTTGTTTTTAAATTCTTTTCTTTTTTTCTCTTTTTTCTTTTTTTTATTCTTTCTTACTTTTTTGAACCTCTTTTTATCCCCTTTCTCCCCCTTCACGATTTGGGATCTCTTCTAATTTGGTTAAAGCATATTTTCCTGGGATTGTTGCCACCCTTTTAGTATTTTACTTGCCCCTTCATATACTCTTCTCAGGACAAAATGACAGGACGGAAAAATTCAACACAAAAAAAAGAACAAGAGGCAGTACCGAAGGCTAGGGACGTAATCAATACAGACATTGGTAATATGTCAGATCTAGAGTTCAGAATGACAATTCTCAAGGTTCTAGCCGGGCTCGAAAAAGGCATGGAAGATATTAGAGAAACCCACTCGAGAGATATAAAAGCCCTTTCTGGAGAAATAAAAGAACTAAAATCTAACCAAGTTGAAATCAAAAAAGCTATTAATGAGGTGCAATAAAAAATGGAGTCTCTCACTGCTAGGATAAATGAGGCAGAAGAAAGAATTAGTGATATAGAAGACCAAATGACAGAGAATAAAGAAGCTGAGCAAAAGAGGGACAAACAGCTACTGGACCATGAGGGGAGAATTCGAGAGATAAGTGACACCATAAGACGAAACAACATTAGAATAATTGGGATTCCAGAAGAAGAAAGAGAGAGTGGTGCAGAAGGTATACTAGAGAGAATAATTGGGGAGAATTTCCTCAATATGGAAAAGGGAATGAGCATCAAAATTCAGGAGGTTCAGAGAATGCCCCTCAAAATCAATAAGAATAGGCCCACACCCTGTCACCTAATAGTAAAATTTACAAGTCTCAGTGACAAAGAGAAAATCCTGAAAGCAGCCTGGGAAAAGAAGTCTGTAACATACAATGGTAAAAATATTAGATTGGCAGCTGACTTATCCACAGAGACCTGGCAGGCCAGAAAGAGCTGGCATGATATTTTCAGAGCACTAAACGAGAAAAACATGCAGCCCAGAATACTATATCCAGCTAGGCTATCATTGAAAATAGAAGGAGAGATTAAAAGCTTCCAGGACAAACAACAACTGAAAGAATTTGCAAACACCAAAACAGCTCTACAGGAAATCTTGAAAGGGGTCCTCTAAGCAAAGAGAGAGCCTACAAGTGGTAGATCAGAAAGGAACAGAGACCATATACAGTAACAGTCACCTTACAGGCAAAACAATGGCACTAAATTCATATCTCTCAATAGTTACCCTGAATGTTAATGGGCTAAATGCCCCTGTCAAAAGACACAGGGTATCAGAATGGATAAAAAAAAAAAAAAATCCATCTATATGTTGCCTCCAAGAAACTCATTTTAAGCCCGAAGACACCTCCAGATTTAAAGTGAGGGGGTGGAAAAGAATTTACCATGCTAATGGACATCAGAAGAAAGCAGGAGTGGCAATCCTTATATCAGATCAATTAGATTTTAAGCCAAAGACTATAATAAGAGATGAGGAAGGACACTATATCATACTCAGAGGGTCTGTCCAACAAGAAGATTTAACAATTTTAAATATCTATGCCCCCAATGTGGGAGCAGCCAACTATATAAACCAATTAATAACAAAATCAAAGAAACACATCAACAATAATACAATAATAGTATGGGACTTTAACACTCCCCTCACTGAAATGGACAGATCATCCAAGCAAAAGATCAGCAAGGAAATAAAGGCCTTAAACGACACACTGGACCAGATGAACATCACAGATATATTCAGAATATTTCATCCCACAGCAACAGAATACACATTCTTCTCTAGTGCACATGGAACATTCTCCAGAATAGATCACATCCTCGGTCCTAAATCAGGACTCAACCGGTATCAAAAGATTGGGATCATTCCCTGCATATTTTCAGACCACAATGCTCTAAAGCTAGAACTCAACCACAAAAGGAAGTTTGAAAAGAACCCAAATACATGGAGACTAAACAGCATCCTTCTAAAGAATGAATGGGTCAACCGGGAAATTAAAGAAGAATTGAAAAAAATCATGGAAACAAATGACAATGAAAATACAACGGTTCAAAATCTGTGGGACACAACAAAGGCAGTCCTGAGAGGAAAATATATAGCGGTACAAGACTTTCTCAAGAAACAAGAAAGGTCTCAGGTACACAATCTAACCCTACGCCTAAAGGAGCTGGAGAAAGACCAAGAACGAAACCGTAAGCCTAGCAGGAGAAGAGAAATCATAAAGATCAGAGCAGAAATCAATGAAATAGAAACCAAAAAACAATAGAACAAATCAACGAAAGTAGGAGCTGGTTCTTTGAAAGAATTAATAAAATTGATAAACCCCTGGCCAGACTTAGCAAAAAGAAAAGAGAAAGGGCCCAAATAAATAAAATCATGAATGAAAGAGGAGAGATCACAACTAACACCAAAGAAATAAAAACTATTATAAGAAGATACTATGAGCAACCCCATGGCAATAAATTTGACAATCTGGAAGAAATGGATGCATTCCTAGAAACATATAAACTACCACAACTGAACCAGGAAGAAATAGAAAGCCTGAATAGACCCATAACCAGTAAGGAGATTGAAACAGTCATTAAAAATATCCAAACAAACAAAAGCCCAGGGCCAGACGGCTTCCCGGGGGAATTCTACCAAACATTTAAAGAAGAACTAATTCCTATTCTCCTAAAACTGTTCCAAAAAATAGAAATGGAAGGAAAACTTCCAAACTCATTTTATGAGGCCAGCATCACCTTGATCCCAAAACCAGACCAGGATCCCACCAAAAAAGAGAGCTATAGACCAATATCCTTGTTGAACACAGATGCGAAAATACTCAACAAAATACTAGCCAATAGGATTCAACAGTACATTAAAAAGATTATTCACCACGACCAAGTGGGATTTATTCCAGGGCTGCAAGGTTGGTTCAACATCCGCAAATCAGTCAATGTGATACAACACATCAATTAAAGTAAGAACAAGAACCATATGATACTCTCAATAGATGCTGAAAAAGCATTTGACAAACTACAGCATCCCTTCCTGATCAAAACTCTTCAAAGTGTAGGGATAGAGGGCACATACCTCAATATCATCAAAGCCATCTATGAAAAACCCACCGCAAATATCATTCTCAATGGAGAAAAACTGAAAGCTTTTCCGCTAAGGTCAGGAACACGGCAGGGATGTCCATTATCACCACTGCTATTCAACATAGTACTAGATGTCCTAGCCTCAGCAATCAGACAACAAAAGGAAATTAAAGGCATCCAAATCGGCAAAGAAGAAGTCAAATTATCACTCTTCGCAGATGATATGATACTATATGTGGAAAACCCAAAAGACTCCACTCCAAAACTGCTAGAACTTATACAGGAATTCAGTAAAGTGTCAGGATATATAATCAATGCACAGAAATCAGTTGCATTTCTCTACACCAACAACAAGACACTAGAAAGGGAAATTAAGGAGTCAATCCCATTTACAATTGCACCCAAAACCATAAGATACCTAGGAATAAACCTAACCAAAGAGACACAGAATCTATACTCAGAAAACTATAAAGTACTCATGAAAGAAATTGAGGAAGACACAAAGAAATGGAAAAATGTTCCATGCTCCTGGATTGGAAGAATAAATATTGTGAAAATGTCTATGCTACCTAAAGCAATCTACACATTTAATGCAATTCCTATCAAAGTACCATCCATCTTTTTCAAAGAAATGGAACAAATAATTCTAAAATTTATATGGAACCAGAAAAGACCTCGAATAGCTAAAGGGATATTGAAAAAGAAAGCCAACGTTGGTGGCATCACAATTCCGGACTTCAAGCTCTATTACAAAGCTGTCATCATCAAGACAGCATGGTACTGGCACAAAAACAGACCCATACATCAATGGAACAGAATAGAGAGCCCAGAAATAGACTCTCAACTCTATGGTCAACTAATCTTCGACAAAGCAGGAAAGAATGTCCAATGGAAAAAAGACAGCCTCTTCAGTAAATGGTGCTGGGAAAATTGGACAGCCACATGCAGAAAAATGAAATTGGACCATTTCCTTTCACTACACACGAAAATAGACTCAAAATGGATGAAGGACCTCAATGTGCGAAAGGAATCCATCAAAATCCTTGAGGAGAACACAGGCAGCAACCTCTTCGACCTCAGCCGCAGCAACATCTTCCTAGGAACAACGCAAAAGGCAAGGGAAGCAAGGGCAAAAATGAACTATTGGGATTTCATCAAGATCAAAAGCTTTTGCACAGCAAAGGAAACAGTTAACAAAATCAAAAGACAACTGACAGAATGGGAGAAGATATTTGCAAATGACATAACAGATAAAGGACTAGTGTCCAGAATCTATAAAGAACTTAGCAAACTCAACACCCAAAGAACAAATAATCCAATCAAGAAATGGGCAGAGGACATGAACAGACATTTCTGCAAAGAAGACATCCAGATGGCCAACAGACACATGAAAAAGTGCTCCATATCACTCGGCATCAGGGAAATACAAATCAAACCCACAATGCGATATCACCTCACACCAGTCAGAATGGGTAAAATCAACAAGTCAGGAAATGACAGATGCTGGCGAGGATGCGGAGAAAGGGGAACCCTCCTACACTGTTGGTGGGAATGCAAGCTGGTGCAACCTCTCTGGAAAACAGCATGGAGGTTCCTCAAAATGTTGAAAATAGAACTGCCCTATGACCCAGCAATTGCACTATTGGGTATTTACCCTAAAGATACAAACGTAGTGATCCAAAGGGGCACGTGTACTCGAATGTTTGTAGCAGCAATGTCCACAATAGCCAAACTATGGAAAGAACCTAGATGTCCATCAACAGATGAATGGATCAAGAAGATGTGGTACATATACACAATGGAATACTATGCAGCCATCAAACGAAATGAAATCTTGCCATTTGCGACAACATGGATGGAACTAGAGCGTATCATGCTTAGCGAAATAAGTCAGGCGGAGAAAGACAACTGTCATATGATCTGCCTGATATGAGGAAGTGGTGTTGCAACATGGGGGCTTAAGTGGGTATGAGAAGAATAAATGAAACAAGATGGGATTGGGAGGGAGACAAACCATAAGTGACTCTTAATCTCATAAAACTAACTGAGGGTTGCTGGGTGGGAGGGGGTTTGGGAGAAGGGGGTGGGATTATGGACATTGGGGAGGGTATGTGCTTTGGTGAGTGCTGTGAAGTGTGTAAACCTGGTGATTCACAGACCTGTACCCCTGGGGATAAAAATATATGTTTATAAAAAATAAAATATTATATTAAAAAAAAAGTGACTGGAGCAGGTCATATCTGTCCTGGGTCCCCTTACTTATTGTAGACTTTCCTTCTACCCCTTTATTCTGATATCATTTTTCTGGAATGACAAGAAGGAAGTATAATAGGAACTGGGGAAGCTTGTTTTTCTCATTTCATCTATCAATTTTATGTCATCAACCCGACTTTAGTTCTGGCTTTTCTGAACTTGTTGCTATGAAAAATACTACTTCCCCGGTACCTACCCTTAGAGTTTAGACTTTTGAGCTTGTTTCATACCTGCCTCACGTGAGGGTGTCAGGACAATTTCTTGTATCTGAGCAAGATATACCAAAATTGGAAGTAGTAAATTAGTATAAGAATTTTCTAACAAGGGGAAGAGAACTGAGATCAATTTATTATGAAAAGGCTAAATCATATTTAATTTATTTTACAACTAAGCAAGAGAAAGGGGGAAGAAGAATCCTTGAGGTAGCTCGGGGTGGGGGTCGGAGAAAGTAGGGCAGGGGAGGGATAGGAGATTCTCAATGTGAAACTTCTCTCTCTGACAATCAGTGCTCTCCTGGGGTCCTTTATTCCTGGCTCCATTTGGCTTCTTAAATTGTGAGTGTGTCTGAAACCAGAGCACCCTTCTTTCAGTTCATTTAGGAGAAATGTGCAGGTGGAAGCTATAACAGTACACTTTAAAGCTGTTCAAAATTATTAATAGAACACCAACTATGTGCCAGCCCCTCATAAAGTTCTGGGGGTTGTGAAGATGAGTAACATAGTCCCTTGTTCAATAATTTTGGGGTCCTATGGGGACAATGAACGAGCAGATACAACCCAGCAATTGTGTGATGTTGTAAAGGGTGTGGGCACAGTGTAGTGGGAGCAGGAGAGGGTCTGCTGGGATGGGTCAGGGAGGTTTCCATGCACAGTGAGCAAGCCTGAGATCAGATCATCATGCCAAGTGGCAAGAGAAACTGGATCCTCGCATTGACCTATAGACCATTCTTCAGGGACACATGTCTTCTCTGAGGTCCCTTCCCCGGATTCTGTCTTCTCATCTCCCACTCATCATATACTTCCTGTTTCTTCATATTTAATTTCTCAACAGAAGCCATTTAGCTGGTGATCCAGCAATCTCACATCTCCCTACTGACAAGAGTAGGAGGGGATAGGGGCAGAGGAGCTTCAGACCGCTGGTAGAGTGTAAATTTGCATACTATCTGGTAAAGCCTGTAAGGGCAAAGATGCCTGCAGCCCTGGTATCCCATCCATAGGTCTCTGTCCTGCAGAAGCACCAGTAAAGGCCCCAGGTGGCACAGGACTGTACTATGCAGCATTACTACAGCGCCCTGCACACCAGCAAGAAACAGATGGATAAATGGGGGCAAGTGCATATAGTAGGATCTTGCAGAGAAGTTAAAATAGATGTGCACTTACCCACCTCAGCAAGTCTTATATTCATCCTGTGGAGAAAAGGAGCATTTCCGGAGAGATTTAGCAGTGTGATACCAGTTATATACAGATGAAAACCCAACAAAATGATAATTTAAAATGTTTCTGGATGAATAAATATGTAGTAAAAACTTCAAAACATGCATGGCAATAACAAATAGTAAGTTCCTGATAGACTTTGGGGAGGGAGGAAGAGGTGGAAGATTGAGAAGAGGTACGCAGAAGACTTTGAACGTGTCTATACTGTCTAATTTCTTAAAATTAAAAGAAAGTCTCCACTCCACACATCACTAGCTACTGACCTTTCTCTCTCTTCCCCTTTATAACTGAATTTCTCCAAAGAGTAGTCTAGACATTCTGTCTCCTTGTTCTCAAATCTCACACATTCCTTGATCTACCCTCATCTGGTGTCTCGCCCCCCGCAAGACATGGGAACAGCTGTTGCTTAGACCCCCAATGACCTCCAGGTCACTTAATCCACCAGGGAGCAGCAAAACATTGTGTACACTCACACACACACACACACACACACACACACATACTTTCAAGCATAGAAAATCAGTGAATGTATCATCCAGTTTTAGTAAACCTTTTTTTTAAAATCTTTTTTTAAAATTCTATTTATTGGGGCGCCTGGGTGGCTCAGTGGGTTGGGCCGCTGCCTTCGGCTCAGGTCATGATCTCGGGTTCCTGGGATCGAGTCCCGCATCGGGCTCTCTGCTCAGCGGGGAGCCTGCTTCCTCCTCTCTCTCTCTCTGCCTGCCTCTCTGCCTACTTGTGATCTCTCTCTGTCAAATAAATAAATAAAATCTTTAAAAAAAAAAATAAAATTCTATTTATTTATTTGACAGAGAGATCACAAGTAGACAGAGAGGCAGACAAAGAGAGAGGGGGAAGCAGGCTCCCCGCCGAGCAGAGAGCCCAATGTGGGGCTCAATCCCAGGACCCTGAGATCATGATCTGAGCTGAAGGCAACAGCTTAACTCACTGAGCCACCCAGGTGCCCCCAGTTTTAGTAAATCTTAACATTGCTGCTTATCTGCTTCAGACTTTCTTTTAAGACCTTGCTTCCCCTCCCTCAGTCCCATCTAACTGGCTTCCCACTGCAAGCTCTTGAGTCTGGTGCTTCTCCTTCATCCTTCTACCTTCACTCAGGCTGTGGAGGCTGCATGGTGGCACAACCACCTCAAGATGTGGTTTCATCCAGGCCCCACTACTGACCAGCCACGTGAACTGGGTAGGTTCTAAATAGTCTGCACCTCAGTTTCCTCAACCCAGGTTTACTGGGGATTAAATGACCTGACACATGTGAAACTCATGGAACAAAGAAGACCACAGAGGTGAGAATGCATGGTGACACACTGAGGATCTGTGCATTCTCCTCCCAGCTACTGAGTGGGCATCCAGGCATGCACACATCCGCTCCCCTTTCTTCCGCATGTTTCATCCAGAGAGCAGGGTTGGGCTTCCAAAACTCAAACCTCCTTAGGTCACCACTCCAGCATAATATACTTGTCTTCTCTGTACTGTTTTCAGAATGAATGGCCAGTTGCCAGGTCCATAGCCCTGCCACCTATCCACACCATCCTCCATTCATCTGCTAATTTTCAACAAAAACTCCCCTCCCTGCAGGGCCTTTGGATGCACTGTTCCATTCTCTTGGCCTGAAAGTCTTTCTTTGCCTCCACCTTGTTGCCTTGTCAGGCTTGAGCCCTTTTAGACTCACCAGGTGAGGGTCTGTTTGTGTGATGAGATTTGCTCACAGTGTTTCTACAGTGTGTAATGGTGCAGTTGTTCATTTATTCAACAGTAAGTTTCTGAGCACTTACTATGTGCCAGGAACTGTGCACGATGCTGGGGTATGGCAGGGAACACAGAGGCCCAGGCCCCATGTCAGGGAAACTTCAGTGCCTTGGGAAGCAACATTAAACAGAAATCTGGGAGTGCAGTGAGGCCTGCAGAGGAGAGATGCACACATCCCAGAAGTATGCAGTGAGGGGCTGGCCTAATGAGGGGCATCTTAATGGTTTCTCTAAAATAATCTGGGGAATAAGTCATAGCTACCTGGAAAGAAGAGAGAAGAAATGTCCAGGCAGAGGGAATAACACGTCCAAAGGTTCTAAAGTAGGAAAGGACATGACATTTTGAAGAATTTTGATTTAAAGTACAAGTCAGAGAGATGAGGGCCTGAGGGATGCTGTAAGGAGAGAACATCACAGTGGAAAGGAACCCTAAGGATCTTAATTGAAGCAGGAAGTCAAGAGAATCATGCTGGTGATCCCTGGTTCAGGCATGGGTTTTAGGAGAGCAATGAGAGTGGCTGTATGAGGGCTTGCCATCTACTAGGGAGGAATGCTCTCCCTTCCTTTTGTTAGCTATCCTCTGTGTGTGGCTCTGACCTCATGCAGGTTGCCTCAGGATCATAAAATGGCTGCTGCTCCTCCAGGCTTTGCCTCTGAGTTCCAGAAAGAAAGAGGGAAGAAGGGATAAAGGACTTTTTCATAGGGAGGTTTTACTGTGATTGTGCCTGTTGATTAATTGAGGAGGGTTGCCTACCCCTGGGACTTTTGTCTATTTCTCACTGGCTACCAAGGCAGCATCATTTCTTAGGCTGTGATGTTATTTCTAATTGGGTACATTAATACCTACAAAGACATGTTTTTGTCTTAGAAGAAATTGTCTGCCCTAGAGGAAGTAAGCTGAGAACAGATGTGGGGCTCTCCAAGTTCTAGGTGGTCTTTGAGGCTAGGGTCAGAGCCTGCCATCGGAATTAGGGTCTTCAGTCCTAGCCCATTTAAAGAGAGAGCTCCCATCACTGGCACATGGATTTCAATGAACAGGAATATCCATGCTGAGACTGCTCAGCATTATTCTCTTTGCTGCACAAGGATTTTGGGGCAATCATGTACCTGAAGGGTTCAAATTAAAGCTTTTTGCTTAAAATATTTATTTTTTATTTCTTAAAGTTTTTTTTTTTTTTAAATCTATTTTTGAGTAATCTCTACACCCAATGTGGGGCTCAAACTCATGATCCTGAGATCAGTAATCAAATGCTCCTCTGACTGAGCCGGCCAGATGTCACATCCACCCCTCTTTACAAATAATTACTCTTTTTAGAAATCATTAAACCAATCTGACCAAATTATGTCAGGCAAAAAGTGGATCATGACCATTGACAGGTGGGCCATTAATCTCTGACGATGAGGGCCTGGCTGGGGATGAGCCTCCTGCCAGCAGAACCTGCTTGCTTTTCAGAGGACAGGACTGGATAAAGTGCCCAAGGTTGGAGCTGTTGTGAACAGTGGCCCCATAGGGAGGGGAGCACCCTCCCATCCTCAGAGAGTGTGGTGTGCACTGAGCTGGGCAGTGGGAAGGATGGGATGCTCTCCCACAGAAAGAGGGTCCTCCTTCTCTTTTCTTATCCACACACATGAAGAAAATGAAAGGACAACTTGCCTAAGGACACAAACCTGGTTTTAGTTTAAGAACACAAGACAAGGAGTCACCCCTGAAGTACCCTTTCTGTCCCTTTGTATCCTAGCTGGAATGCCCCTTTCAAGGGGGGCCCTCCTGGACTGCAGGGGTCCAAACTGTTCTCTTTTTCCCCAGCCATCACCTCAGCCTCTGTCTATGCCCAAACCAGGTTCATTCCTGGAGGTGAATGTCTTTACTTTAATGAGACTGATGAAAACAAGTGAAACCAGCCCATTTTTCCTTTTCTTGGGGGTGGAGTAGCTGGTATGGTGCCAGCAGGCTGAGGGAGGAGTGCTTCTGCTCTGAACACCGGTGGACATGCCTACAACCTTAACATCAGCCTGCCTTGCCTAAGTACTTCGGATAAATGCCCACTGCTTTCTCCTTCTTCCAGGGCCTTTGCAGATTGTACTAGTCAGGCTCTCCAGAGAAACAGAACTAATAGGATATGTGTGTATATATGTGTGTATGTATATGTGTGTTTATTTAGTAATTATAAGAATTGATACGTGGTTATGGCGCCGAGAAGTCCTGCAATCTGCCCTCTGCAAGTTGGAGAATGAGGGGAGCAAGTGGTATAATTCAGTCCAAGTCTGGAGGCCTGAGGACTGGGGGACTGATGGTTTCAGTCCTGGTCTGCATTCAAGTACCAGAGAACCAGGAGCACAGATGTCTGAGGGCTGGAGAAGATGGATGTCTCATCTCAAGTGGAGAGAAAACAAGTTTGCCCTTCACCTTTTGGTCCCTTCAGGCCCTAACAGAGTGGATGATGTCCACTCACACTGGGGAGGCCATCTGCTCTGTCCACCAATTCAAATGCTAATCTTTTCTGGAAACCCTGTCACAGAAGTAATGTTTTAACAACATCTGGGAGTCCCTTAATTTTGTTACACTGACACATGACCAGGAAAGATGGTGGTCCTGGGGGTTCTGACACTGGGGGAAGTGGGCCCAATTTCACTAGTCCCTGGACATGTTACTTCCCTCCTAGATGGAGAAGTGGCTGAGCAGCCAAGGCTGCCAGCCTATGGCTGAGGGAAAGTGCCTAAAGGGCGAGGACACCAGGAGACACCACCCAGCTCCCTAGGGCAGTGCTGTGGGTGGGAGCCCTGGCCTTCACCTCCCTTGATTCCCTAGTCCCATCCTTTCCCTCTCAGCCTGTCCTTTCCCTTCCTCAGTCCAGGTTATGAATCCTCGGCACCTGTCAATTGCCTAAGGAGCTTGGCAAGATGAATGAACCCCAGAGTTGTAGATGCCCTCACACTGGTGTTTTTTCCCAAGCCCTTGCGGAGGCTCCAGTGCTCAGCCAGTTTCTTCATTAATCCACATGCAGTTTCCTGCATCCACAACTGTCTGGTTTGGATGGCTAGCATCTCCACCAGGTGGCAGTGATGTGGGGGTTTCCCTCCACCACTGTCTGTTAACACCTCTCCCTCCACCCTCTAACTCCTCTTCTCCATCTTATTCCATCCACTTAAGAGCAGTTATTAAGAACTTCCTGCATGGCAACCACTGATTAAGACCCTGTGGGTGGGGCTGTGTGTTAAACAGCACAGCTGCTGATGCCATGGAGCACGTATTCTGGTGCAGTGAGGTTGATAGGACTAAATAAATGAATAAATGTGAAATATAGCAGATGCGGATGGATGGTGTCATAAGAAAAGAAAACATGGAAGGAAGACATTCATGAGGCTGGTGTTATTTTGGACAAACTGGGAAAGAAAGAGTGGTCAGAAGAAGATAGAGGCCTGGGAACTGCGGGATTGGGGTGCTCCATATGGCTCTAGGGAAGAGCATTCCTGTCAGAGGGACAGCATGTATATAGTTCTAGGCAGGTTCAGGCATGGCAGCAGCACCTGCTCTTTCTATTTCTTCTACTTCTGTTCTCATTGCAGTGTCCAGAAGCTGGGTTTTCTCTAAGGTCCCTGTGGAGCAGCTCTGAGCATGGGACGGACAAGGGGAGGTGTTCAGTTCTGTGGATCACCCTGGCTGTGGTGTGGAGAATGGATTCCAGCACTGGGTAAAGCCATCTTGGGAGAGAAGTTAATGGAGGTGCTGGCAGGCAGCAGGGAGGTGCTGATTTAGAAATTTATGTTTAGGAGACAGAAGAGATGGAGTGACTCCAGGTTTCTGATCAGGTCTGTTGATCAAGGCTCACGTGCCTTTGAGTTGCCTCTGGGATGCCCAGATGAAGCAGCAAAAGAGGCTGATGGAAGTCTGAGTGTGAGGACCAGATAGATCTGAGGACTCCAAAAGAGTGAGGACGTGGAGTGGAGTGTAGATGTGATTGCTTGTGGTGAGTACAGTAGGTGAGGCTCCCAGGTACCTGCCTTGAAGCCTGAAGGATGTTATTGGAAACAACCTTTCAGTGGGTTAACTAATCCAAAACAAATCCATTCATCCATCCATCCATCCACCCATCCATCCTTCCATCTATTCACCCATCCATCTAATCATTTATCCATCTATCCACATTTTCTCAAAATTCAGCATTAAGAATTGTTTGTCTAGTCTGAGGAGCTAAGTGACACCATAAGACAAAACATTAGAATAATTGGGATTCCAGAAGAAGAAGAAAGAGAGAGGGGAGCAGAAGGTATACTGGAGAGAATTATTGGGGAGAATTTCCCCAATATGGCAAAGGGAACGAGCGTCAAAATACAGGAGGTTCAGAGAACGCCCCTCAAATACAAAAGAATAGGCCCACACCCCGTCACCTAATAGTAAAATTTACAAGTCTTAGTGACAAAGAGAAAATCCTGAAAGCAGCCCGGGAAAAGAAGTCTGTAACATACAATGGTAAAAATATTAGATTGGCAGCTGACATATCCACAGAGACCTGGCAGGCCAGAAGAGCTGGCATGATATTTTCAGAGCACTAAACGAGAAAAACATGAAGCCAAGAATACTTTATCCAGCTAGGCTATCATTGAAAATAGAAGGAGAGATTAAAAGCTTCCAGGACAAACAAAAACTGAAAGAATTTGCAAACACCAAAACAGCTCTACAGGAAATATTGAAAGGGGTCCTCTAAGCAAAGAGAGAGCCTACAAGTGGTAGATCAGAAAGGAACAGAGACCATATACAGTAACAGTCACCTTACAGGCAATACAATGACACTAAATTCATATCTCTCAATAGTTACCCTGAATGTTAATGGTGTCACTTATCTCTCAAATTCTCCCCTCGTGGTCCAGTAGCTGTTTGTCCCTCTTTTTCTCAGCTTCTTTATTCTCTGTCATTTGGTCTTCTATATCGCTAATTCTTTCTTCTGCCTCATTTATCCTAGCAGTGAGAGCCGCCATTTTTGATTGCACCTCATTAATAGCTTTTTTGATTTCAACATGGTTAGATTTTAGTTCTTATATTTCTCCAGAAAGGGCTTTTATATCTCCTGAGAGGATTTCTCTAATATCTTCCATGCCTTTTTAGAGCCCAGTTATAACCTTGAGAATTGTCATTCTGAACTCTAGATCTGACATATTACCAATGTCTGTATTGATTAGGTCCCTAGCATTCGGTACTGCCTCTTGCTATTTTTTTTGTGGTCAATTTTTCCGCCTTGTCATTTTGTCCAGATAAGAGTATATGAAGGGGCAAGTAAAATACTAAAAGGGTGGCAACAACCCCATGAAAATATGCTTTAACCAAATCAGAAGAGATCCCGAATGGTGGGTGTGGGGTGGGGAAGGGGATAAAAAGAGGTTCAAAAAGAAAGAAAGAAAAAAATAAAATAAAATAATTTAAAAAAGGGAATGAATAAAGAAAAGTATAAAAAAGAATATATATATTAAACTAGTTAAAAAACGTTAAAAAAGAAAAGGGTAAAAGTTAAAAAAAATTTTAGCAGAAGAAGAGAAAAAAAAATAAAATAGAAAAAATTTAATTAACTGCAAGACTAAAAAATCACAGGGAGAAAGCCATGAATTCTGTGCTTTGCTTTCTCCTCCTCTGGAATTCTGTTGCTCTCCTTGGTATTGAAACCGCACTCCTTGGTAGGTGAACTTGGTCTTGGCTGGATTTCTTGTTGATCTTCTGGGGGAGGGTCCTGGTGTAGTGATTCTCAAGTGTGTTTGCCCCAGGCGGAAATGCACCGTCCTTACCAGGGGCCGGGGTGAGTAATCCGCTCAGGTTTGCTTTCAGGAGCTTTTGTTCCCTGAGCACTTTCCATAGAGTTCTGGAGGAGGACAGGAATACAAATGGTGGCCTCCTGGTCTCTGGCCTGGAGGAGCCGAGAGCCTGGGGCCCCACTCCTCAGTGCACCCTCAGAGAACAGTGCCCAGTAACTCCCATCTGCCTGACCTCTGGCCGTGCTCCAAGCTCACCGAGCCTGCGACCAGTTCAAGGTAACTCTGAGCTGTGAGCTTACTGTCGGCTCTGTCTCTGTAGCCGGCTTTCCCATTCCAATATCCGCAAGCTCTGTGACACTCAGACACCCCCATCCTTCTGTGACCCTGCGGGACCTGAGGCCATGCTGACCCTGCGTGGGCTTCGCCCCGGTTTAGCCTCTGGAGCGATGTCCCTCAGCGGAACAGACTTTTAAAATCCTGATTTTGTGCTCCGTTTCTCCGCTGCTTGCCGGGAGCCAGCCCCTCCCCCTGGGGTCTATCTTCCCATCGCTTTGGATTCACTTCTCCGCCAGTCCTATCTTTCAGAAAGTGGTTGTTTTTCTGTTTCTCGAATTGCTGTTCTTCTTCTCTTCAATCTGCCGATGGATTTGCAGTGGTTTGCAATCTTTAGATAAGCTATCTTGATCTCCTGCTAGCTGAAGTAGTCTCAGCCTGCTACTTGTCCGCCATCTTGTTTCCTCCTGCCAGGTGAAAGGATTTAAATGGAGGTAAAATTTCTACATTTTATTTGGTTTTGGTAAAATACTCACCAGTAGATTGATCAGTTATGTATGTAAAATTTAATACGTAGGGGAACCATTAAAATCTATCCAAATACACACACTCTAAACACTACACAGATATATCAAAATAGAATTCTAAAGAAGATATAAATAGCTTACAAGGAAGGCATAAAGGAAATAGAAAAGGAAATAAAAGGGAAAACAACAGATAACGAAAATTAAAAAGCTAGATTTAAGTCCTACATTTAAGTAATAACTACACTAAATGTAAATGGTCTAAATACACCAATTAAGAGACAGAGATTGACAGAGTGAATTTAAAAATGACCCAAATAATGTAGTCTACAAGAAAGTCACTTCAAATATAATGATATATGTGAGTCGAAGCTAAAATAATGGAAAAAAATATAAACAATGCAAACATCAATCTAAAGAAAGTATGATTGGCTACATTAATATAAGATAAAGTCAACTTTGGAGCAAAGAACATTATCAGACATTACATTACATAATGATAAAAAGGTCATTCTGTCAAGAAAAAAATAGCAATACTGTGTGTATACATTAAGAAACAGAGGTAAAATATATGTGAAGAAAATTTATAGAACTCAGAAGAAAAATCCTCAATTATGGTTGGAGACTTCAACACTCCTCTCTCAACAATTAATAGACTATTTAGACAGAAAATCAATCTGAAATATTTTGGCAACACCATCAGCCAAGAAAACCAAGTTGGGCATTTATGGAATATTTTTAACTAATGACAGTAAAATAAACATTTTCTTCATGTACGCATGGAAAATTTATGGGATAGCCATAAAGGAACCTTAATAAATTTCAAACAAATTATACAGAGTATGTTATCTGATCACATTGGATAAAACTAGAATTGATTAACAGAAATATAAGAGGAAAATATCTAAAATCTTAGAAACTAAAAAACCCACTTACAAATAAATCATGGATCTAAAGCAAATAAAAATCCATTAAACTGAGTGAAATAAAAATACAGCATTTCAAAATTCATGGGGCAAAGCTTAAGTAGTGCTGAGAGAAATATAAATAGCCTAAACATTTACACTAGAATAAAGGAAATATCTCAACTTAATATTCTAAGTTCTCATCTTAAGAAACTAGAGAAAACTAGAGCAAAATATACCGGAAGTAAGCATAAAGAGGTAAGCAATTAAGAGTAGAGCAGGAATCTACACAATTCGAAACAACTAGGAAAATCAAAGGAATAAAAAGCTGGATCTTTGAAAAATTCAATAAAATAGACAAACCTCTAGCAATATTGACAAGGAAAAAAAGAGAGGAGATACAAGTTTTCAGTGCCATGGGTGCCACAGAGTATATCTTTACAGATCATCAAGATATCAAGATGTTATGGGAATACTGCAAACAACTCTGCAGACATAAATTTGACAACTGAGATAATATGGACCACTTTCTCAAAGCATAAACTTCCATAACTCATCCAATATAGAGTAATAATTTGATTTACTATATAATTATTAAAAAATTGAACTTTTAATTAAAAATATGTTCCCAGAAAGTCTCCATAACCAGATGATTTCACTGGAGAATTCTATCAAACATTTAAAAAAGAATTAACATCAATTCTTCACAATTTATTCCTGAAGATAGAAGGGGAAACAGGTCCCAATTTACAGAATGAAGCTAATTTATTTTGATGCCCGAACTAGACAAAAACAGTAAAAAAAAAAAAAAAAAAAAGTAAGAAAAAAACCAAAGTTCAATACCCCTCATGATTATAAATGCAAAAAAATTTAACAAAACATTAGCAAGTAAAATTCAGCAATGTTGTAAAAAGAAATATCCATATCATACCAAGTAAGGCATATTTCGAAGATACAAGACTGGTTCAATGTTTGAAAATGAGATCCATTATATTAGCAGACTAAAGAAGAAAAATCATAAATTACATCAATTATTGCATAAAAGACATCTGACACATATTAATGGTAAGAACTATCAGAAAACCAGTGATAGGGTGGGGCTTCCTATACTTGATAAAGAGCATCTACAAAAATTCTATAGCTTATATCATTCCTAATTCTATAGCTTATATCATTCCTAACTGAAGAATTGAATACTTTTTTCTTAGATCGAAGCATGGATATTCACCCTCATTCCTCTTATTCATCATTGTAGGAAATCTTTGCTAATGCAATATGGCAAGAAAAGGAGATAAAGGTTATCAATCAGAAAGGAAGAAAAAAATTATTACCAAATGCAGGTGATATGATGGTCTACATAGAAAAATCCCCAAGGAATTTACCAAAATGTCTTAGAACTAATAAGGGAGTGCAGCAAGCTTGAAGGATATGAGGTCAATATACAAAAATCTATATATTTATATGAACTAGCAATATAGTGGTAGTTAAAATTAAAAATATAACACCATTTATAATTACCTAAGAAAATGAAATACTGAGGTATAACAAAATATGTGTAGAACTTATGTAGTGAAAACTGTGAAAATGCTGAGGAAAGAAATCAAAGGAAATATAAGTGAAAGGGAGACATACCATTTTCATAGACTGGAAAGTTCATCATTGTTAAGATGCCAGTTCCATCCAAAATCATATAAAGATTTAACACAGTTCATACCAAAATTCCAAAGAAATATTTTTATAAATATAGATGAGATTATTCTAAAATTTATATGGAAAGAGAAAGGAACAAGAATAAGTAATTTTTTTAAAAAAAGAAAAAAGTAGGAGGAATTAGTTTACCTGATTTTAATATTTATTATGCTGCAGTAAACAAGGCAATGTGTTATTGGTGGGAGTATAAACACATGGATCAACAGAACAAAATAGACAACCCAGAAATAGCTCTACACAAGTATAGCAAAATGATTTTTGACAAAGGTCCTAAGGTATTCAATAGAACAAGAATAATCTTTTCAATAAATATTGCTGAAGAAATTGGATAGCTATAGACAGGAAAAAAAAAAAAAACCTTTCATGCCAAAATTAGCTCTAAATGGATCATAGGATTAAATGTAAAGTATAGAAGTATAAATCTTGTCAAAGAAGATAACTGTAGAAAATCTTTGGGACTTTTGCCTTGATGAGGAGTTCTTAGATGTGATACCAGTAGTATAATTCATAAAAGAAAAAAATGATAATAGGATCATACCAAAATTAAAAAAAAATTGCTAAATTGTTTTGTGATAAATCATGTTAAGGAAGATGAAAGGGAAAGCTGCAGACTGAGAAAAAAATTGCAAACCACATATCTGACAAAGGACTCATGTCTAGAAACTTAAAGGATTCTTAAAACTCAACATTAAACAAACAATCCAGTCAGAAAATGGAGAAAGTACATGAAGAGACATTTCACTGAAGAGGATATAGAGATTGCAAAGAAACATATGGAACACTGTTTAGCACCATCGGCCAGTAGGAAATGCAAATTAAGACCACACCATGATGAGATCTAATTTCTAATCTATGTTCTATTTTTGGAACACCTAAAATAAAAAGGTAACGACAATACTAAATGCTGATGAGGATGTGAAAAAACTGGATCTTGTATAATTGCTGGTGGAATGTGAAATGGCTTAGCCACTCTGGAAAATAATTTGTCAGTTTCTTAAAAAACTACAGAGCACTTATTCAGCAATCATTTTGTACATTTAGTTAGATAAAGAAACATATTCACACAGAAGTCTGCACAGAATGTTCATAACATCTTTACATGTGATAGATGAAAACTGAGGACAACCTGAATGTCCTTCCATAGGTGAAGAGTTAAATGTGGTACATTCATCCTAGGAAGTATCTCTCAGCCATGCTAAGCAACAAATTACTGATATATTCAACAACTTTGACTGATTTTAAAGATATTTGACTGAATGACACAAGCCAATCTTAAAAGGTTGCACACTGTGCAACTCCATTTATAGAGCATTCTCAAAATGACAAAATTATAGAGATTGAAATCAGATTCCTCATTGCCAGTTAGGGATTTGGGAGTGTGTGTGTGTGTGTGTGTGTGTGTGTAACTATAAAGGTTATACCACCAAAGAAATCTTTATGGAATAGTTCTGTATCTCAATTGCGGTGGTTGAAATCTGAATCTACACAGGAGATGAGAGGGCATGGAACTATATTCACACTTTATGACAGGGTCAGTTTTCTGGTTTTGATATTGTACTCTTTGTGTGGAAAATGTAACTTATAGAAGATTGAGTGGAAGGGTACAGGAGACTTCTCTGTATTGTTTTTGAAACTTCCTGTGAATCTGTAATTAATTTAAACATAAAAAGTTGAAAAACAAACACACAAAAACAAAGGCTCTGAGTAAACCAACTAGGATTTCTCCTCCAACATCATGTTCATTGAGGCTGGAGAAAGCCATGCAAAGTGGGAACTCACAATTACCAGGTGTTTTCTTTTAATTGGAAGGGTCTCGAAAATCACAAAAGGATGATGTAAACATAGTAATAAGGATGTCCAAGCAAGGGTAGGAGAAAAGGTCCTGGAGGTTTGACATGAACCAAGAAAACAACCAAGGAGCAGATGGGAAGGGTAAAATCCAAAGAAGGCTGACACTTTAGAGATACCTATAACTTAAGCTTGCCCTGGGAGGTAAAAGTATGCTGGCTGGCCATAGAAGATGCAGGGGACTCCAGGGGCAACAGGCAGGTCATGCTTCAGCAGTGGAAGCCTCCTGGGAGCAGGTCCATCCTGTGAATAGTCTTCTCCTATTCCTCAGGACCTGACTTGTGCTGTGTGCTAGGGAGAGTCCCCAGCTCACTCCTCCTGAACCCTCTCCCATCAGAGGGAAACAAGGGGCAGGAAAGACCCAACTGGTGAAATGCCTGCACAATAAGCTATACTTAGAATGCTTCATTCTGTCCTTGGGAGGACACAACTTACATAAATGATATAAAGAGACCTACAGAGTCACAAAAAAAGATGGGGAAGAGCAAAGCCTGGGTAAGGAGTAGACTTAATTTAATAAAAGGATGTGACAATTTCTAAGAAGTACATCTAATGCTATCATGTACATATGTTTTTAACATTTGTAAGAAAAGACTTAACGGACATGAACAGGTTGTCCCATTTCTATCTATGGATCCTTTAATATGTTCAGTAAAATAAAAATATTGACTAGAAAGAGACTAGTTTTGAAATACAATTGAATGAGAATATGGTTTTTAAGGTGCTTTGCAAACTAAATTTTGTAAAATTTCATACTATATCATTCACCCTGTATATTGGCCACCAACTTAACTCAACCCAAACAGTATTTGTGGTGCTCCCACCATTTATTTACATCTACTTCATCATCAGGAGAGTAGGGTGTAAGGAGGAACCCTGGCTGGGAGTGGGAAAAACTGACTTAGACCCTGTGATGGGCAGTATCTGACAAGGCCCCCAGCATTCCACCTCCTCCTGGCAGTTACCTCCTGCTGGCAAGTGGGCTGACCCCTTGGATAAAAGAAATGACAATTTCTTTTATGTCTCAATCCTGACCCCTTGGATAAAAGAAATGACATGTTGTGCCTATGACCTCATTAGGGTTCTTTCCCTAAAGCCTTCTAGGCCTTTACACTTGGGTGAAGAAATCTTCCCCATCAGAAAGACCCATATGGGAAGAAGCTGAAGGTGACCTACATCCAGCAACCAGCAGGAAACTGAGGTAGTTCAATAGGCAGTGAGGACTAAGCCTTGTGAGTGAGCTTTGAGGCAGTATTTCCCATCCAGCCTTGGGAAGACTGCTGCCCTTGACTGCAGACTGTGAGTGACCCTGAGGTACCCAGCTGAGCTGGGCTCTGACTCCTGACCCCCAGGAGCCACAAGATAATAAATGTGTGTCATCTTAACTCACTGTTTGGTTATAACTCATTATGAGGCAATAGAAAACTAATACAGATTTTAAGACATTTATATAATACAACTGAAATTATACCTATTGTCAAGTGGCCAAATGCAAAGCTATGACAAAAACCACGTCTACCAGTGTATACTCACTGCTGTCTCCCAGCCCTGTTTATGCTCTTACCGTCCTAGGGTGACACCTTAAATGTGGGTGGTAAGTATATCATCTATGTACCCTTCATCTATGAACCATCTATGTACCTTATCACCTATGGTACACAGATACCATAGGTGTACCATAGGTGATATGTACATAGATGATATACTTACCACCCACATTTAAGGTGTCACCCTAGGTGACATAGTGCTAGGAAGAGCACTATGTATCATATCATCTATATATGTATTCCTCTTCACATGTGCTCTCTACAGGGACACAGATACTCTTCCCCTTGGATCTGCTGACCTTGTGGCCATGGTGGAACTGATGGTATTTAATTTCCTTGGCTGGTCATACAAGGCATACAGGACAGTCTTTGCCTTGTTCTGCTGAGGTGCTCACTGGGGATCCAGCCACCACACTGTGAAGAAGACAGGCAGTCACACAGGATGCCAGACTCAGTGCTCCAGCCCCAGTCCCTGGTTGGCAGTCAACAGCCATCACTACATATGTGATCCAGGAAGGCGTCAGGGGTTCCCGCCCAGACTTTGAGGCCACAGGCTGATACTAGGTGGTGCAGAGATAAGCTGTCCTTATGGACAAATGTCATTATTATTTTAATTTGCTAAGTTTTGGAATGGTTTGTTATGCAGCAACAGGTAATCGTAACTCTGTGTGTGTGTGTGTGTGTGTGTGTGTGTGTGTGTGTGTGTGTGTCTGCATGGAAGGCTGGCCACCTGATGCCTGAAAATTCTGAAAGACCAGGACTCAGACAGCAAATGTAATGAATCCATGGAAGAACAAGCCATAAGGGGGTCAATACCCTGGATCCCTTCCTTGGAGGTTGTCCCTGCTTCCTAGTCTGCTCTGGCCCCTGGATGCAAACCCTGCTCAGTTAAACAGGCCTGTGGTGACCCTGTAGTGAATATTCTTTCTGTTGACTTTAACGGGTCTCCCCCTGAGACAGGTCCTGGAGATGTGATTTCCTTGTCTCCATCTCTGAGGACTTTTCTGTACCTCATCCACCTGTATCTGTGGCAACCTGCTCTTTCTTCTGGCTCTTGGTTAAAGTCTTTCCAAATTCTGTAAATGTGCCCTGGACTCCTGGATATTTCAAACAGGATGCACTGGTGATGAGTCACCTGTGAGCATTGAGCAGAGAGAACATAATACTTATTTCACTCAAGTGTCAGGGCATGACTTGGGCTTAACAGTGGTAATGGAAGGAGTGGGATGGTAGAGTACGGGATTGCTCAGAGAAGGGTGATAATGAAATTCAAGGTAGTGGATCTGAGGGGGAACAACAAAATCTACCTTTCAGGAAACAGGGAGGTGGGATGGGGGAGTCAAAGTTCAGAGGAAAGCCCTAGATGTGTGGTCACGGCAACAGCAGCATGCAGATTGATACATGACAGAAAGCTTTTTTAAGGAAAGAAATATGGAACACAATATTATCATTAATTAATTAATTCATTCACTCATTCACACACAGTTACTGAGTGCTGCTATGTGCCCAACACCACTCCAGATACTGGGATATAAGAGTAAGCAGAGGCAAGCTGATTTCTGCCATTACCGACATTACCAACATGCCACAGAACAAAGACTTCAGCAAATAGTTAAATTCAAATTTTGAAAATTGTTATCAAAGGAAAAAGTTGGGGCTTGGATTTGGTTGGGGTTGGGAAGGCTTCCATGTGGGAGTAGCACTGATGCAGAAGGTGGAGGGAGGGGGCTCTCGCCACCATTTCAGCCTTTCCTCCCTTCCAAGGCTTTGGACATAAGGATCTTCCTTCTGGCTTGCCCTCCAGACAGCATGTAGCCTGTAGCTTCAAGATGCAGAAACACACTGTCAGAAAATTTTTGTAGCTTTATCAGCCAGGGATCTTGATTGTTGGCAAAAGAAACAGAATGGCTGTTTCAGGAAGTTAAGAGATTTATTTCAAAGACCCAAGGGACTCAAAATCACCAGGACAGTCCACAACCAGATTTAAGAAATGGGCTGGGGGGTGCCTGGGTGGCTCAGTGGGTTAAACCTCTGCCTTCAGCTTAGGTCATGATCTCAGGGTCCTGGGATGGAGGCCCGCCTCGAGCTCTCTGCTCAGTGGAGAGCCTGCTTCCCTTCCTCTCTCTATCTGCCTACTTGTGATCTCTGTCAAATAAATAAAATCTTAAAAAAAAAAAAAAGAAAAGAAAAGAAATGGGGTTGGAATGAGGGAGGCCGGCAGCAGGACACACTGCAGAGCGGCTCAGAGAGGACCCTCCAGTGCAGCTGCTGCCCCTAGACCTGGAAACAACAGAGTGCCCCACAGTGACACTGGGACCCAGGAATCACCCTGCCATCTTTCCCTCTTGGAAGCTGAATGCCTCTGCTGACCCTGCAGTCTTCCCACGTGAGAATGACCTGAGGTCTGGCTCTCTAGTCTAAACGCTTGGGGTTCTGATTGGCTGAGGCAGCTGCGTTTTCCCAAAGCAAGTCGAGTCTCTGGATCTCTAACTCTGCATCCCAGGTGCACGCTGCTTCTCACCCAGTCTGAAGACTCAGGTTTATCTGCTGCTGGGCAGCACCCATCCCTAAATGGCACCTTTCCACCCTGGGTGAATCCATGTCGGGCAGAGGCGGAAGTCTCATGTGCATGGCTGTAGGCCCATTTATTTTTCTCGTACCCCACAGAGCTTTTTGGTGGGAGCGCGTTCCGCGGTGTGCACAGCAGGGCTACACGTCTAATTTTGCATTGTAAAGTATACAAATTGCATATACTTGAATGCAGAATTAGCTCGCTTATCAAATTAAAGCTTTCAAAACTCCCTAGTTATCTATTGATTATGTGGTGAGAAAAGCACTCTTGCACTATGGTAGGGAATAAATTGATCCAACATTTCTAGAGGGCAGTTTGACAAGATGTATGGAAAACCTTACAAATAAAGCCCTTGACTTAGTTCCATGCCTGTGGACGTAGCCTAAGGAAATAATTAAGGATGAGGACACAGACCTATACTGATAACACAGGGTCAAACATCCACGTACTGAAAAGGTTGTATCAGCTAGAATTCAGATATTTGACAGAAAACCAAAGCCACTTATTAGCATAGGCAAGAAAACCTCATGTCTAGGGGTATGTTGGGCCTCAGGAATGGCTTAATGCACAGCTTCTCTGAAGTTATCAGAATCCGCTTCTATGTTTTTATCTCTCAGTGTCACCTCTTGTGTTTTGATTCTGATCCAAGGTAGCATTTCTTACGGTTGAGAGCCTTCCCAAGGTTCAAGTGTAGCAGCAAAGAGGGAAAATCTCATCTTTCCCACATTCTAAGAACAAGGCCTAATGCTCTTTCTAATTGGATGGGCTGAGGTCACATGAGGATCCTGAGCCAGAAGGGGGCGGTCCTCCACCTGCTGGGCTCTGCTGAGCTGCTCTTCCAGCCTGGTGGAGCGAGCCCCGCCCACTCACAAGCAGGCCTAGCTGGGGAGGACCTCTCCTAATAAAAGTTAGGACTGCTGTTAGAGAGAGGGAGCAAGAATTATGGGGATCAAATTGAAACCTTAAACAAGGAGAAAATACATTTAAGTATTTATGGCAGTAACAGCTTGAAATGAGGTTGATTGACTCTAATTTTTTGCTTTATAGTTTCAGTATAATCTGAAAAATAAATATATCTTTTTAAAATCATAGAAAATCAGTGAAGAGAAGGCATGGTGGACATGGTGGTTGTCTTCCTGTAACTCTGTCCATCTCTGGGGGTAGAACAGCTCTTCTGGCCCTCCTTGCCATGCCTGAGCCCATCCTTATATAGTGTTCTCCCTCTCTGTAGGTCTGAAAAATCAGGGTCAGGATCAGGGTTTGGTGGCAGAAGGAGGGACTATTCTGTGGCCTTGCCTGCTGGTGGCTCCGAGGACACATTGTACACTGAGAAGTGGGGAAATAAATGGAGGCAGAAGGACCCTGCTGTAATTGTGTAGAAAGCTGTTATGAAAAACACACCTCTGTTGCTCTTCCATTGAAAGAGGCTGTACATCTTTTATTGTTTCAGCCAGTTCGAACTGCATTTTCTATTAAGTGAAACTGGCATAAATACTCATTTATTTTGAGTCTATAATAACCCTATTTGAGTACAAAATTGGTCTGACGTTTAAAGAGACAAAAGGGAATCTTCTGCTGGCCTCCTAACTTTAAGGGGAATGTGAAGAACAGGGAAGGCCTGACTTGTCCAGAAAGCCTTCCCACCCTCTCTCTGCAAGGAGCCTTTTAGGAAGAAGCAGCCTCACTGGGGACAAGAGGGAGCAGAGGCAGACAACCATGGACCCAGGACATGACACTAGTTAGTTCTGGGCTTGCTGCAAGGACATTAGCCTCTTCTTTATCTTAGATTTTTCATTTGTAAGATGAAAAAAAAAAAAAAAAAGAAAAAGTCGAATATGATGTGAAAGATAATATGGTCTTACTTGGTAAGAACCAAACAAAATCAACCTAGCAGGAGTTTGAAAGCCAAAGCTGTATGGACCTTCTTCTGTACAGCCCACAGGCTCAGGTGGGTCTCCTCTGGCTTCATCTCCAAAGGCCAAACCAATCTCAGGATGAACAGTAGTTTTTGCTCTTGCAAAATAAAGTTAAGGAAAATGGTTAAAGGACTATCCAGTAAAATGCTATAGAGGAGAGAGCTGCACAGAAGTAGCCACAAGAGTGACTCTAAAATCTGGGCAGTCCTGGGAAGGTGGGAATCCCTGATGATTCATTCTTGGGCTGGGTCTCCCACCTGCACTCAACTCCATAGCATGCTTTTTATTTATTTACTGTCTTGGCTGCCTCCTTGATCAGACCCTTCAGAGGGCTATGTTGTCTTCTGCAACCCTTGGTCTCACAGAGTACCTGGGACAGAAAACATCTGCTGAATGAGGGCATAGAGCTAAGTGATGTAGACTCCATGCCCATGTTCCTTCTCCTCCACATGTGGCAGGTGGGATGGGTGGTCAGGTAAGGCAGAGGTTTATCCCTGCAGGCCTGGTTGCTCCAACAAGGCAGTGTTCGACTTCCTCTGTGATCCTTTGCTATGAGCAATATCTCCTCTGGACCGAAAGTCCTGCTAGGGTGGATTGGAGTTATATTTCAATCTGACCATAAAACCGCACATTAGGAAAGGTATTTGATCAATTAGTTCTAATTAATTATGAACAAAATGTGTCTCCAGCTGTGGGATGTGGTTTGTTTCCCCTTTGCTATAATTAGAAAAGTTTAGTGACTGTATAAAGAGAAAATGTCTATGTGAAATAGGAAAAGGAGAAGTAGGTGGTTGGAATGTGTATCAAATGGCAAGTAGAATGTTGTAACCACCTCCTGTAGATGTGCAGTCAGCCTCCTTGACCCCAAATATAGCTCTGTGATGCTGTTCTAGATGAGTGGAAGCCTCCTGTCCAGAGCCTGGCTAGTCCACAACCACTACTCTCATAGCACCACCCCCCCCGCCCCCGGCCCAGCTCAGGTATGGGTAGTTGGCAAGAGTCTGCTGCTTGGGGACGAGTGGGGTGGGACTAGCGGGCATAACAGAACCCTTGTGACCCAGACAGTTCTGGTCATAGAGCTGCTGCCACCGCTGGAGGGATGCTAGTGCTCAGCCCCTGGGCTAGAGCCCTGACAGGACAGGGAGGCCATTCCCAGCAAGGGAGTGTGAAGAGGCTCCCTGGGGACTTCAGGTATCAAGAGAATCTATCACCCCATCTGGGTCCTGCTTGCCTGTGTGTTGTGAAAAAGTAATGTTTTTACTGCTAGGCACTTTCACAGACAAATTAAACCTGACTCACCTGTGCCTAGTGTCTGTAGTGTTTAGGGCACTATTGGGTGACTAGCAAGGATGCCAGAAGAGGTATGGAGCCATGTCAAATGGGGCAGGACAAGAGTTCAGTTCAGAGTTCATCTCCCCTACTTTCTAGCTGGGTGACCTTGGACAAGTCAACCTCTCTGAATCTCACTCTGCTCATCTGTAAAATGGAGCTTTGAATACCAGTCTTGAGGTTGCTGGGAGGCCTCAAGGCATAGTGAACACTGTTAGCACATACTGTACAGGCACTCATAAGTGGGAACTACTGGTATGTTTGTGATTGTACACAAAATGTCAAGGAATCTCCATTTTTAGCCTTTGCAGGGAATGGTTCTCAGTCCAGAAAGTTTCTTTATGTTTTTTCCTTGCAGGAAGAATAGGATTAGTCACCCTGCCTGGACTGCTGCATTGCTGGGTGCAGCAGGAGGCTGCTGTGATCCATTAGCAAGAGAATTGTGTGAAGAGGGAACTTTGAGCAAGTGCATCAACAGAGACTGAGGGTTTCTGGGAGGGGACTCCAGGGCAGGGTCAGCCAGAGCCAGCTCTGCCAGAGAAAGAACCACTGGGACCCACCAGAATCAGACAATACAAGTGGCAAATCCTGACTGACAGGACAGAGGCAGGCGCCTTGGTCCCACTGGCCAAGGGCTATTGCTGTGCTTTAATGAGGGAAAGAAGTGCATGTAAATCCAATACAGGACTTGTTCCAGAGCATGCCTGTCACCCCTATCAACCATCTGTCTGTTGTTTTAGGTCTTATGTTTAATATTAAATTAAAGAAACCCTCCAGGATGGGGGATGAGCTAGATTGGTGATGGGTATTAAGGAGGGCATTTGCTGTGATGAGCACTGGGTATTGTATGTATATAAGTGATGAATCACTGAATTCTACTCCAGAAACCAATACTGCACTGTATGTTAACTAAAAAATAAATAAACAAAAGAAACCCTCCAGGTGTTGCTTCCTCCCAACCTGTGTTCCTGTGGATACTGATTAGTAAGTGGTGCTAACAATGATGGAGAGAGTGTTTTCTGATCACACAAGTCTGGGAAGATTCCTAATGATTCATGGCTAGTAAAGCTTCTGAAAGATCATGTGACTAAACCTGGCATAGCCCTGAGGTCTATGCAGAGCTCCCCACCCCCACCCTGGGGCACCATGCCCCATCTCAGCAGGAGAGGCAGGCTACCCTGCATGCAGGCAAGCAGCCTCCTCCCTGTGGAGGAAGGAGGATGCATCTAATGGCCTGGTGTCTGTGGTTGTCTGATAATTGGCCTGAGCTGACTGATTGCAGGTCAGTGACACACAGTAAAGAAACCGAGTCTCTGGTGGAAGGGAGATGGAAGATCTCTGGGTTTCCACACATGTGTAGAATTCCTCCTTGTGCCAGCTGCATTCTTCAGTCATTCATTCAGCAAATTCACTATGTTTGTACAATGTACTCTGGGCCAGGTCTGGATGCTCAGAGCTGGGTAGGACTTGGGCACTTGTCATGAAGTACTCACAGTGTCTGGGGGAAGAGCAGAGAGGCAGTCATAGTTATTAGCTTTTTGAGCACTTTTCTAAGTCAGGTATTGTGTACTAGTGCCTTATACACATTATCCTATTTAACTTTGCTACAACTCTGTCACCTTCTCATGTTACAGAGGAAGGAACTGAGGCTCAGGGAGATTGAGTGGACTTCTCCATGCAACTAGTGGGGGCAGATCAAGCACACCGAAGCTGGTGCCTGTAACCACTGTGTATAGCTTTCTTTCTTTCCCTTTTCCTTCTCCTTTTTCTCCTCCCCCTCACCCTCCTCTTTCCCTTCCTTCTTCTTCTTCCTCCTCCTCTTCTTCTCCTTCTCCTCCTCCTTCTTCTTTCTTTTTAAGTAGGCTCCACACCCAGTGTGGAGCCCAGTGTGGGACTTGAACTTATGACCCCAAGATCAAGACCTAAGAAAATCAAGAGTCAGACACTTAACTAACTGAGTCACCCGGGTGCCCCATATAGCTTTCTTAGAGTCAAACGGACAGGTGTTCAATACCAAACTCTAGGCAGTAGGAGTGTAGGAGAGGCTGAAGGGGTCAGGAAAAGTTTCCAGGGAGAGACTTCCAAATCCATTCCTCTGTCCCCCCCTCCGCCCTTCTTTCCTTCCCTCCCTCCCTCCCTCTCTTCCTTCTTTCCTTTCTTCCTTCCTTTCTACCTACTTTCCTTCCTACCTTCCTTCCCTTTTCCTTTCATTTAACCAATATTTAATAGCTATTATGTTCTAGGTGGGTACTGTTCTAGGCTCTGGGGATATAACAGTAAAAAATATTCTCTTAATATTAATGAGAAAGCTCTATTTTTTTCTCTTTTCAGAAAAAGTAATTGAGGCCCTGGAAAGAGTGTTTGTATTACACTCATCGCACACCTTGGGGTTCATGCCCTGTCCAGGTTGCCTCCTCAGGGTGTGGACTCTGTGTCTTCCCATCCTGCTTATTGCCACCTTGGAATATCCATTCCCTCTGCTCCCTCCAGGCCTTTACATTTGTCTCTCTCTGGAACATCTTTTACCTGCTTTAGTAGGATTATGGCTACAAGAAGGTGGTTCCTGATACTTCGAATGAATTATCTGTCCACCCATGCTGCCCAGAGAGGGTGCCAGAGGTGAGTGGATGTTTACCTCTGGGGATGTTGGAGAGCCATCCATGAGAGACCTCCAGATCTCCTTTCTTGAGAAGGACAGCTCTTTCCTTGAAGCCTAATGTGGCCCAGGAACTCAGCCCTGTCCTATGCCAGGCATTGTTCTACCCCCTTGCCTACAGGATGTTGCAACTCTGCTCCTTAAGAGGTGACCTTGTAGTCCTGTGGGCAAAGGAGTAGAGAGGAGTGGAGAGTGAATTTAAGCTTTACTTTTTTTTTTTCCCCCTGGGAATCTCAAGGCTCCTCTCTTAACTTTTTTACAAATGTTCTCCTTCTGTGCATCTGGCACTTTCTTACTGCCTACCTAGATATTTTATATTATTAAAGTAGATACGACTTGAAATCTGAGAGGTGAAATCTAATGGAAGCTTACTTCTTGCTCAGATTTATCTTGGGCAGGCAGGCCATTGATCTGCTCTGGGCTGGCAGGCAAAGACCCAGACTCTTCCCAGCCTCTGCCACTATCCTCATGGACCTGGGATCTTCTACATTCAGTTATAAGTGACTTTATTTGGAACCCAGTGGTGATATCTCTAATAATTCAGACTCTTATTTCAAAACTTTTATTTTAAACTTTATTGTTATTATTATCATTATGATTATTGTTGCATACCTGGGAAATAAACTAAGCTACCCTGAGGAGAGAGACATCTGGAGGCCAGGTGGGTCATCTTCTGGATGCTTAGAAGAGCTGGCTCAGCCAATGTGTGGAGATTTGTTTTATTTGTTAACCTTGCTGGGCTGGAGTGCCAGATATTTGCTCTACTATGTCTAGATGTTCCCTGGAAAGGTATTTTAAAAAAAAATTATTTTTATTAACATATAATGTATTATTTGCTCCGGGGGTACAGGTCTGTGAATCATCAGGCTTACACATTTCACAGCACTCACCCATATGGAAGGGTGTTTTTTGATGAGGTTAACATTTAAATCAGTAGACTTTAAGTGAAGCTGATTACTGTCCATAATGTGGTTGGGCCATACCAATCAGTTGAAGTCATTAAGAGAAAATAAAACAAAACAAAACTGATCTTTGAGAAGAGAAAAGGAATTCTTCCAGCAAATTGCCTTTGAAATTGAACTTCAACACCAACTCTTCACTGGGTATCCAGGCTCCTTTCCCACCCTATCAGATTTTGAACTTGTCAATTTACAATTCTGTGAGCCAGTTCCTTGAAATCTTAATCTTTTTGTCTATCTTTCTGTCTCCTATCAGTTCTGTTTCTACTGAAAGCACTGGCTACTACAAGGTGGGAACTAGAATAAACTAATACTAGCCCCAAACTCCTATTTAACAAGGTCATTTCTCCACTGTTACATGACGCCCAAAGCTAATCCCTTCCCATCTGACCGCATATAGAGAACGATACAGGGTAAAAATTTCTCTTCATTATGATATTGGCCATGCTGCATGAAGACCATCCATGTTTGGCCTGATAATCTCTATTTTATGACTGCTCTGTGTGGCCCCAGTGGTGTGTGGTCTGGCCACTTAGCCTGAGTTATGAGTTCATTACTGATAATGACAGGGTTCAGCATCTATGATGTGCTGGCTACTTTAATGCTTGTTCTTTTAGTTCATTGTCACAACTACACAGCAATGTAGTTCTTATACTCTCAAAGAAGTTAGGTGGCTCCTTAAAGATCGTATCACCATCCTATGGAATCCCAGAGACTCAGGTCAGAACTTTCCTTCCTCATTCTGTCTCCCATGATCTTCATTGGCTGTTTGAGGCTTGTGTATTAGAAGCATTGTAATTGCAGACTTGACTTTAAGCCAAAGGGAAAGTAAGTCTTTTATGGTGGACAGATGCAGCACTGATGGTGTGGAAGGAGTCTGGACAATAGGTTCTTGGCCCCAGGAAATCTCATTTCACAGATAAGAACCCATGAGCGCCTTAGCAGTTCTGTCCTTCATCTTGTCTTGGTTGTTTTATTTTTTTTATTATTTTTTATTTTTCCAAAGATTATTTATTTGAAAGAGAGAGAGAGAGGAGAGAGGATGAATGGGAGGTGCAGAGGGAGAGGGAGAGAGAATCTTCAGCAGACTCAACACTGAACCTGACACAGGGCTCAATCTCACAACCCTGAGCTAAAACCAAGAGTCAGGCACCCAACTAACTATGCCACCCAGGTGCCCTTTGGCTGTCTTAATACCGAAAAATAATTGAGGGAAAAGTGAAGGGCTTGCTTTTTTGGGGAGAGGTAGAGATCTTGGTCCTTCTTTTTTTTGAAATGAATTATGTATACTTACAATGGTTTTAGATTTATGAAAAAGTCACAAAGATAATAGAGATACCATATATACCATATATACCACACCCAGTTTTAAAGTAAGAACTTACTTAATATGGTACATTTGTCACAATTTATGAACCACTGTCATTACATTAATATTAACTGAAGTTCATGTGTCACTTCAGTTCTTGGTTTTTCCTTAACATCCCTTTTCTTTTCCAGGATCTCACATTACATTTAGTCATTGAGTTTCCTTAGGCTCCTGTCCACTGTGACAGTTTCTCATACTTTTTCTGTATGAACTTGACAGTGTTGAGGCATAGTGGCAAGACATTTTATATAATATCCCTCTGTTGGAATGTGTCTGATGTTTTTATCATGATTAGACTGGAGTTGTGGGTTTTGAGGAGGAAGACCACAGAGCTAAAGTGCCAGTCTTACCACATCACATCAAGAGTAGATACTGTCAACATAATATATCACTGTTAAGGTTAACCTCGATCACTGGGCTGGGATCATGTTTGTAAGGTTTCTTCTGTGTAAGATGACTCTTGTTTTTTCCTCCCTTCTTTTTTACTTTTTGCAAAGAAGTCTCTATGCACAGCTCATACTTAAGGAATGGAGATTATGTTACATACCCTTAAGGGTGGAGTAATCACACAAATTATTTGTAATTCTTATGTTTGTGTATTTATTTATTGACTTGTATTAGTATAGACATGGATATTTATGTTATATTTTGGGTTATAATCCAATATTTATTTACTTATTTGCTGAGCAGAAGGCATACGCTTAACTGACTGAGCCATCCAGGCACGGTGGCTCCAGGCTTATCTTGTATGTTTTCTGCCCTAGTTCTAGAATCGTCATTTCTTCAGGGATCCCTGGTTCCTTTTATTGGAGGAAAATATTAGAAACCAAGATCAAGGTGCTATGTGTGCTACTGTTACTGGGATATCATTGCTTCTAGGCTTTCTCAGCTGACGGTGCAAGGAAATACACATGTGTATCCTAACTCCTGTATATATACATATGTCTATATTTTTATATATGTTATCTATCTGTATCTATACTAAGCTAAACATGAGTTCATATTGATATCCTATAGATCATTCTAGCTGTCTCCCCTTCCTTCTTAGTAATCTCCCATTCTAAAAGTGAGAAACCTGTCTCCAGCCATCTGCTATCCATTTACTTAATTTTTTTTTCATTTACTTAATTTTTAATAAAACAACTGCATTAGTTAGAGTATGGTCTATATGTACATTTCCTTGCCCTTAATCTTACAAACTCCACTCATTTCCATAGTTAACTTAGAGCAGCACTTTCTCATCATGCAGGAGAAACAACTTTCATGAGGTAGTTTTGTATATTTGTATTACAATTGGATTCTTTTGTCAGGGTCTGCATTCCATCCTGTGTCCTGACCTCCTAAATGATTTTTTTTTTACAAATTTGCAGTGATTATGGTTTACTCTCCATGTTTAAAGTTCTCTGGGTTTGGATGAATGCACAGTGTCATGTATCTACCATTAGATTATACAGAATAGTTTCATTGCCATGAAAAATCCTCTGCACTTTGCCTACTTACCCACTGCCCCACCTTGATGAACTCCTGGCAAACACTTATCTGTTTACTGTCTATTAGTTTTATCTTTTCCAGAATGTTATATAAACAGAACCACACAGAATGTATCATTTTTAGATTAGCTTCTTTCAGTTAGTAAAATGTATTTAAGATTCATTTGTATCTTTGCATACCCTTAATTTCTTATGGGTTCATTACATGACTAAAGATAATTACGCCCTCTCACTCTCAAAAATAGTCTTCAAACAAGCATAAATGTTGCAAAAGCAGTCCACTTCAGTGAAAGCATCAGTCTTCGCACTTCCACCTTAAGGTGTAGGTAGCTTAGCAACCTCACCACTCATCATTGTGGTCCAGGGCAAAGCTACAAGCATGCCTCTACCACTAACACTCTGCTTTAGGCCTTTATAAGGAGAAGTGTGGGATAACATTCACTTTCCATGGCATGCTGAGGCAGAGCTCAGAGACCTCAAGGAAGGCCCTGGTCATCACTGACTGTGTTAGCCAAATGAAAGGGGAGGTTGTTCTGCTGACTAGGTTAAGACTGTCTTTCTTCTGTGCATTCACCTGGGTGAGTTCCTTCCTGAAATAGTTTCACCCATTTATTCATTCAGTTATTTGTATGTCAAA
The DNA here is from genome assembly GCF_030435805.1 of Mustela lutreola. Classification (NCBI taxonomy): domain Eukaryota; kingdom Metazoa; phylum Chordata; class Mammalia; order Carnivora; family Mustelidae; genus Mustela; species Mustela lutreola. The sequence continues at coordinate 97,336,817 of NC_081292.1, forward strand.
TGTTCATTATCTGCCATATATTGGTCACCAGAGGATTCACTGGTGACCATATAGACATTGCTTCTAGTATTCAGTACTAGACATTTTCACAATTGCAGTAAGGAGTAAGAACAGTTTGCATGCTGGCATAGGAACAAAAAACTTTGTCCAGAGACCCAGGAAGACGTTTTTGATATACTGATATTTTGAAGGATGAGAAAGGCCTGACTTTGTGAAGAGGGTGGAAAAATATTTCTTTTAAAATTTTACTTATAGGTGGGAGCCAAGATGGTGGAGGAATAGGGGACCCTATTTCTGGTCCCCTGAATTGAGCTGGATATCTACCAGACCATTCTGAACACCCATTAAATCAGCTTGAGATGTTAGAATGTCTAACAAGCAAGATGCACCTGTTTTATAAACATCCTATAGGTCCCTATATGGACCTTAGAGTTTTCGACCTCTTATTCTTTCAGCCTGTCTTCTGGAGGAGGGACCTATTGCACTGTTACTCCGGTAATCCTGTTTGGGCAGAGTTCCCTTTGAAAGCAGGAACATGACAAGGATGCCTCCTCTTGCCACTCTTGTTCAACATAGCACTAGAATTCCTAGCAACAGCAGTCAGACAACAAAAAGAAATAAAAGGTATTCAGATTGGCAAAGAAGAAGCTGAACTCTCTCTTTGCAGATGACATGACAGTTTATGTGGAAAACCAAAAGGACACCATCCCTAAATTACTAGAACTCATACAGTAATCCAGTAATGTGGCAGGATACAAGATCAATGTGCAGAAATCAGTTGCTTTCTTATATACTAACAATGAAACTATAGAAACAGATATCAAAGAATCAATTACATTAACAATAGCACCAAAATCCATAAGGTACCTTGGCATAAACCTAACCAAAGAGCTAAAGGATATATACCCTAGTAACTACAGAACACTCATGAAAGAAATTGAAGTAGACACAAAAAGATGGATTAACATTCCATGCTCATGGATCAAAACAATAAACATTGTTAAAATGTATATGTTGCTCAGAGCAATCTATACTTTGAATGCCATCCTGATCAAAGTGCAGGAACAAATTTTTCAAAGTGCAGGAACAAACAATCCTAATATTTGTATGGAACCAGAACGGACCCCGCATTGCCAAGGATATGTTGAAAAAGAAAAACAAAACTGGGGGCATCACGTTGCCTGATTTCAAGCTTTATTACATACCTGCGATCACCAAGACAGCATGGTACTGGCACAAAAACAGACACATAGACCAATGGAACAGATTGGAGAGCCCAGATATGGACCTGCAGCTCTATGGTCAAATAATCATTGACAAAGCAGGACGAAATATCCAGTGGAAAAAAGTCGCTTCAATAAATTGTGCTGGGAATATTGGACATCTATTTATAGAAGAATGAAACTTGACCATTGTCTTACACCAAACACAAAGATAAACAAAATGGATGAAAGACCTCAATGTGAGACATTAATCCATCAAAATCCTAGGGGAGGATATAGGCAGTAACCTCTTCAACATTGGCCACAGCAATTCCTTTCGAGACATGTCTCCAAAGGCATAGGAAACAAAAGTGAAAATGAACTTTTGGGTTTTTATTAAGATCAAAATCTTCTGCACATCAAAGGAAACAGTCAAAAAAACCCAAAGAGGCAACCCATGGAATGGGAAAAGATATTTGCAAATGCCACTGCAGACAAAGACCTAGAAAGAACTTGTTAAACTCAACACCCCAAAATCAAATAGTCAAGTCAAAAAATGGGCAGAAGAAATGAACAGACACTTCTCCAGAGAAGACATACAAATGGATAACAGGCACATGAAAAAATGTTCATCATCATGAGCCATCAGGGAAATTCAAATCAAAACCACCTTGAGATACTGCCTTACACCAGTTAGAATGGCAAAAATTGAAAAAGGAAGAAACAGCAAATGTTGGAGAGGATGTGGAGAAAGGGAAACCTCTTACACTGTCAGTGGGAATGCAAGTTGGTGCAGCCACTTTGGAAAACAGTGTGGAAGTTTCTCAAAAAATTAAAAAATAGAGCTATCCGGGCGCCTGGGTGGCTCAGTGGGTTAAGCCGCTGCCTTCGGCTCAGATCATGATCTCAGGGTCCTGGGATCGAGGCCCGCATCGGGCTCTCTGCTCAGCGGGGAGCCTGCTTCCCTCTCTCTCTCTCTGCCTGCCTCTCTGTCTACTTGTGATCTCTCTCTGTCGAGTAAATAAATAAAATCTTTAAAAAAAAAAAAAAAATAGAGCTATCCTATGACCTGGCAATTGCACTACTCTGTATTTACCCCAAAGATACAGATGTAGTGAAAAGAAGGGCCACATGCTCCCCAATGTCCATAGCAGCAATGTCCACAATAGCCAAGCTGTGGAAGGACTGAGGTGTCCTTCAACAGATGAATGGATAAAGAAGATGTGGTCCATATACATAATGGAATATTACTCAGCCATCAGAAAGAATGAATGCCCAGATTTTGCATCAACATGGATGGGACTGGAGGAGATTGTGCTGAGTGAAATAAGTCAAGCAGAGAAAGTCAGTTATCATATGGTTTCACTTACTTGTGAAACATAAGGAGTAGCATGGAGGACATTAAGAGAAGGAAGGGAAAGATGAAGGGAGGGAATTGGAGGGGGAGATGAACCATGAGAGACTATGACTGTGACTCTGAGAAATAAATTGAGGGTTTTATAGGAGAAGGAGGTTGAGGATGGTTTGGCCCAGTGATGGGTATTAAGGAGGGCATGTATTGCATGGAGCACTGGGTATTATATGTAAAAAATGAATCTTGAAACACTACATCAAAAACTAATGATGTACTGTATGGTTACTAACATAGCATAATAAAAATAATAATTTAAAAAATAAATAAAAAATAAAATTTAACATAATAAAAAGAAAACAAAGTGGAACAAAAAAATAAGGTGGTTTAAAAAAAAGGAAAAAATATGTTATGCATAGAGTAAAGTTGTGTAAAGGCCAGAAGGTAAGAGACTACTTGGGTCTTTCAAGTAGCTGAAAGACATTTAGGAAGATTGGGGCACAGAATGACTGAGAGAGAAGTAAGAGGGAAGTCAGAGAGATCAGTCCAAGGCCAGAGAATTCAGGGTCTACTTAAATCTTCCTAGTGATTTAGAGATTTTAGTCTAAGATTGAACAGAAACTTCTGAAGAGTTCAAGTAGAAGGATGGCCTGCTCAGATTGTGGTTCTGAAGGATCACATCATTATGGGGACTAGATTGCAAGATGGGAACCAGGAAGACCACTAGGAGGTCCTGGTTGGTGATAAAGAGTGGTGCAGGAGGAATGGAGAGGGTGTGGACTCAAGAGATGCTCATCACAGGGAACTCTTCCCTATGTCCCCTGATAGAGCATTCCTCATTTAGGTCTGCAGAGGGCCCCTCTCTTGGTGACACTACTCTCCTTATCTTACTTTATGTTGTCTCCTAGGCACCTAGCCACTATTGTCAGGCACTGCCTGACATCCTGTCATCTCAATTACTTCATATCCCTCACATTATTTTTTTCTGCAACACTGGTTTATTCAACTGTGTATAGTTGTTGGATTAAAACTAGGGAAGGGTTTCATTCTCTCCTCCTGGCCCCCAGACACATCCCTTTTTCCTCCTCACCATTCACTATCATCTCACATTCTATAATGTTTTTAGGACTTTCAAGGGGGGAAAACATTTAGCTAGTTTAGTTGACATTGTGATCACACAGTGAACTTGAAGCTTCACTTCCTATTCCCACAGGCTGACCTGTAGGGTGAAGTTTAGCAGTGCAGAGAGTATGGCCACTTGTCTAATTATTTTGTTCCACCTCTTCCTTATTCCCTTTCCATTCTAGTTCCTTTAGGGATGGGAACAGAAAAGACCCAAAAGACTCTTTGACTTGGCTGACTCTTTGGGTGGTTACTTGTTGAAACCCTCAGTCACAGGGAGAGCATCCTTCATCATTTGGGGAACTTAAGAATGGGTTCCTTGGACACTCCTGGCAGGGTCCTCTGTACTTCCTATGCTCTAAATCAGAAACCTGCTCCCCCAGGACTCTTCTTTCCTTAGGATGCAGCTCTCTTGGGTTATAGAGAATAAGACTGGAGTCCAGACCATTCATAAACCTTGCCAATGGCCTCTGTGCCAGGAAAACTTCTATATTCTTGTCTCACTTGATCTCATCAAAAGTGTCCAACCCTTCCTTCTGCCTTTAGGTGGTTCTAGTCATGCCTTTCCCTGCAATCCAGGGACAGCCGTCATATTCTCCCAAGGATTATTGGGACATCTAAGACAACATGGGACCCAGAAGACTTGAAACTCAGCTCCTATCCAGCTAGGATGCAGAGTCACCATACCTGACAGTTCCAAACTCTAAATAGTTCTTTGGTTGGGCGGGGAGAGGGGGGTGGGGTGTCTTATTTGGGAAAGGAAGGAAGCCACAAAATTCTCCTTTTCTATAATCTTTGAAGAAACCTTTGCTCATATGGTGTCTCTAGATTCTCTCACATCGATTACAAGTGGGTGTGGGTCAAGAGTATAAGGGCCAACACTATCTGATGCTTAGCTATGGAATATAGGAATATCATCTGCTGGTTTCACTTGAAGCTTTTGCCAAAATTCTGAAATACCAGGAGAAGATCAATGGCAAATAATCCTACATTTTCAGTTTTCCACTAGAATTTTATCCAGTAAGGGCAGAGGATTGGCTTGTTTTCTTCAATATTTTTAGTAACTAGAGCAGTGATAGCACACAGAAGATAGAACAAATGAATGCACATTACCCAGCTTGATAACTCCCTGAAGATGGGTAATAGAAGAGATTGGCATATAGTTTATACTCACCTCTGGCTTTTGGTTATTACCACACTGTTTTCTAAATGTCCATTTAGAAGAGGTTCAATTCTGGAGTATGGGTAGGTAGCAAACTGATGTCTGGAGTGTGGGTGAACAGGCTGAGGTCTGGGAGGCAAGCAGTGGACTTGGGTCTGGTACTTGAGTTAGAAGCCATGACTTTCCAGTTTTTGTCTCCTAAAATCTCCAAGACATTCATGACTTCTCAGCCTTATTTTGCATGGGCTATCCTTGACCTGAAGTTCAAGTGACCATCTGAGCTAATCAGTAAGGCTGCTCCCAGCCACTGGCCAGCACACTGCAACCAAAATGCAGCAGAGGAGGGGGGCATAGGAAAAACTCCATACATCTGGGACTATACTTTCTCTCTTTGATCCATTGCCTATATCCATGACAATCCATTTTCATTGAGTTTTACTGATGTAAATTAGCTTCTAGTTGGCTTCCCAGTATTGCCTTTTTAGCTAAGCTGGGACATTTTGGACTCTGAGGGGTGGTTGGGTTGGGGCATGAGAAGAGTTGGGGTCTCTGATCCTAGCTAAGAACAGTCAGACAAGGCAGGAAGAGATTAGGAGGACAGTAAGCCAGGTCCCAAGATGCTCAGTGATGGTGGGGGTTGTACACTGCTTGAACCCATTGGGCCTTCCTTGGGCCTATGTCTCAGGAGAGGTCAGCATGATTTTAGGGAAGCAAAATTCAGGTCATGCCATTCCCACCCCTATGCTTCCTGTCACCTTCAGAATATACCCTCAGATCTACCACATAGCTGGTACTTATTGTGAGGCTAGCCCAACCTCATATTTCCTCACTTCATTCACCCTGCTCTGGTCTTGTGGGACCTCCTCATGTTTTCAACAGAGCAAGCTGGCTCTTGGATCCTCTTTCTTTAAAAGCCCCCTCCAACAAAGCTAACATGAGCACTTCTCACTCCTTTTCTAACACCATTTTCTTCATGGCACTAATTCCATGTGAAATAGATTTACCAGTTTCTTGTTCATTAATACTTCCCCTGAGAAGGTCAGGTCATGTGAGTAGAGACCTGTCCCCATTGGTCACTGTTCAATAAAGTTGATCTTCATGTGTGGAATGGTAGTGTGGGCAGGTTCTGTTGGCTATATTTACTTTTGCAAAAGCAGCTGAGACTCTTTCTGACCCAGTGTGTGCTGACCTTAACATCCCCAGGGTTGACATTGCTTTGTCTCATTGCCTTCTATTTAACCCTTTCCTTGCCCTGCATGCATGGCTAATGCCTTAGCCCTGACACTGCAGACCTGTGAGACACAGTGCCCAGTAGCCTGTCAGGGTGGCATTTCTGTCTGACAGCTCTTCCCTCATTCACACATTCAGCAAAGACTGTAGCAAGCAGCACACTGGGTGCTGCCTCCCGAAGCTTGGAGTTTGGGCAGAAAAGGAAACACTACAGGGCTAGGTAAATAAATGATTATTTGAGCCTCACTTTTTTTTTTTTTTCTTCTACTTGGACCCCTCTTCTGGAATCCAGAGAGATTTTGATGGGTTGCCTCTGCAGGGCTCCTCCCAGGCCTGCCTGTTCCTGATGTAACTCAATGCCACAAATTTCTGCCTACCACTGAAGCAGCTCTGACCTGGACTCTGCCTACAGAGCATGGGACCTGAAAAATGATTTGACTCCTGGGCACATTCTGATGCTTCTGGATCATGGCTTGATTCTTGACATTTCCTAAATAACATTTATACCCTAAGTGTGTGGAAATGACACCAATATAGAAATTGGCCAGTTGAAGTTCTACTCCTCAATCTGGTCTCTACTAGCTGTGTGACTTTGATCAAGTCATATATCCTCTCTGAGCCTCACTTTCCTTGTCTAGAAAATGAAGACACAAATAACTTCCCTAAATACCTTTCAGAAGAATGCTAAGTAGAAAATAACAGTGTGCATGCAAGATCATTTTGTAAAGATGGGTGTTTAGCATTCAAAAAACAAATAGTAGGCATTTCTAATTTTTCAGTGGGCAGATGGAATGCTTTTGGTGGGTTTGTTTGTTTGTTTGTCCTGCTTGTTACAGTGGGGTTTGGTGTTAGTAACTCCAGGTTAGAATCCTGTCTTGGTCCCAGGGTAAGTGTCTCCAACTTGATAAGCCTTGGGTTTCCCATTGGTGGAATAAAGATAATCCAAACAGCATAGATTTGTGGTGAGGCTGAGAAATATAAAGCTCCCATTACCGTCTTTGGTTAGCTCCACGAGTGCACAGAATTCTTACTTTCTTGCAGACTCTTTGGGGTTTGTTAAAGATTCTGTGTCTTTCTACCCAGGCCTTTGGTAAAGAAGTGGCATCTGTCATTTTCAGCTCTGAAGCGGCCTGAGAGCCAGTGGAAGAAGAGCACACAGCACGGAAGATGGGCTTCTTGACCATTCCTGGATCTCAGGGCAACTTCTTTCTGACATGACCCTCATCATAGAGATAATTCTGCACAACAGGAGGCAATGAGCAATCACACTGATAAACAGATGACTGTGAGTAGTGAAAGATGTTTCCAGCAAAGCATTCTGAATATAATATTCATGGACCCAAGTTGTTACTGGGATATTTATAGACTGGATGCAAATGTAAAGCATATGGTGCAATCGTCCAGAAATATTCCTTCAATTAAGCTGTGCACAGTACTCAGGCATGCTGCTCTTTCAATCTAAAGATGTTCTCTAGCATATATGTAGGGAACATCAACTCAGTTTGCAGAAAAGACAGTGGACAACTCTCTCCCAGAGCACTGTCTCTGGGTAAAGGCTGTTTCTCTTTGACTGACATTGCCCTGACCCAGACTCTATGGTCCATGCAAGAGTGCTCTGTTGTGAAATGTGTAGTTGAATTTTTCCTTCTCTTCCTATTCCTTAACATGTGGAGATCACTGTGGGGGATGCAGCAAGAAATGACAAGCACAGATTTAAGAATAATCTGGAAGAAGCTCCCTTGTGTCTCTAACCTTCAGTCTGTACATGCAACCCTGTGAACTGGATGTACTAGGGCATGTTCTTGTCCTTGTATAAAGCCACCATGGCTGCTGGAAAGATGTGATCCTTGTTTAGAATACTTTTCATGGGAACAGGTGTTCAGAATCAACACCTCACTGAGGACACATTCTGTTCTGAGACTGGTGGTTTCCAGATACCATGCAGTTAAATGCAGTGTCAGGGCATTCCAGTGTGAGCAGCACATGGGTGGATTCCACACCCAGAAAGACTGTGAAAACACAAACCATCCAGCAGTCACACTGAGCAAAGTAGTGCCTCTATTACAGAAGGTTTCTTAGACTATCTAATTCTCTTGGGCATTAAGAACAGACATCAATTTACCTTTTTTGAGGATAGTACAGAAAACACTCAAGGTTTTGAAGCAATGCAAGAGTGTAAATTAATATAAGCCTTTTGGAAAGTAAATTGTGCCAAGCACTAAGTGATGGCTCACATTTTAGCATCATTGTTTTCATTTCTGGTCATTTCCCCACTTGAATAACCTACATATGGACATAGTTTCATGCCAAGGGTGTTATTAACATTGCTGCTGTGTATGTGTGAATGAAAAGACAACAGAGAAATAATCAAAATAGTCAGCATCAAGGAAATCACTCAGTAAACTATGACATAGCCACTAAAAGACTATTAATGGAGCTATTAAAATTAGGCTTATCTGAAATTACATACAAAATGGTATTTATGAAAACTATTAAGTTTTTGAAAGCAAATTCAAAATTAGATGTTTAAAAGTTCAGCTACAAAGAAACTTGAAAAATCTATGGCTATAGCCTTTCAAATTGGGGAAAAGGCATTCAAATGACCTATTGGTGGACACTTGGGGAAAAGATTTCCACTCACTAATAATGAATGGCAAAAAAATTTTAAAAAGCAAGTAGTTATTTTTCAGCTATTAAGTTGACAAAATTTAGAAAACAACAATTAAAAAAAACCTTGGTGTTGAGTGAGAGTCAAGATGGAAGAGGAGTAGCAGGCCAAGATGACATCAGGTAGCAGGAGCGCAGCTAGATAGTTATCAAACCATTCTGAACACCTACAAATCCAACAGGAGATTGAAGAGAAGAAGAACAGCAAGTCTAGAAACAGAAAATTGTCTAGTTTCTGAGAGGTAGAACCTGTGGAGAAGTGAATCTGAAGTGACGGGAAGATAGATTACAGGGGGAGGGGCTGGCTCCTGGCAAGTGGCGGAGCAACAGAGCACAAAATCAGAACTTTTAGAAGTCTGCTCCACTGAGGGACATTACTCCAGAGGCTAAGCAGGGGTGGAGCCCTCGTGGGAACAGCGTGGTCTCAGGTCTTGCAGGGTCACAGAAGGATTGTGGGTGTCTGAGTGTAGCAGAGGTTGCAGGTATTAGAATGGGGAAGCTGGCTACAGAGATGGAGCAGAGGAGTGAGCTCTCAGCTCGGGGTTACTGTGATCTGTGGCACAGTTAGGCCACTATTCTTTGAACAGGAAACCCACAAGTGGCAGATCTGGGGAGACCCCCCCACCCCCGGAAGAGCTGCAGGGATCTGCTGGGTTTGGAGACTTCAAATGGGGCTGTGTTCTGGAGACAGAAATGCTTGGCCACAGGCTGGGTGAGCTCAGAGCATGGCTGGAGACCAGGAATATGGGAGTGATTGAGTGCTTTTCTCTGAGGGTGCACTGAGGAGTGGGGCCCCAAGCTCTTGGCTCCTCTGAGCCGGAGATTGGGAGGGCGCCATTTTCATTCCTGTCTTCCAGAGCTCTATGTTAAATGTTCAGAGAACAAAAGCTCCTGAGAGTGAACCAGAACAGATTACTTAGACCAGGCCCCAGCAAGGGCAGTGCAATTTCACCTTGCGCAAAGACACTTGAGAATCACTACAATAGGCCCCTCCCCGAGAAGATCTGCAAGAAATCCAGCCAAGACCAAATTCACTGATCAAGGAGAATAGTGGAATTCCAGAGGAGGGGAAAGTGAGGCATGGAATTCATGGCTTTCTCTCCATGATTCTTTAGTCTTGCAAAGTTAATTAAATTTTAAAATTTTATTTCTTTCTTATTCTAATTTTTAAACTATTACTTTTTCCTCTTTTAAGGTTTTTTAACTAGTTTATCTTAACAATAACTTCCTTAAAATTTTTTTTTTGAAAAAAAATTTTTTTTGAAGCTTCATTATTATAGACACATTTTATCCTTCATTGCATCTAACTTTATCTTTTGTATACACATAGGGTTTTTTCTTCTAAAAAATTTTGGGATACAACTTCTTCTAATAGATCAAAATGTACCTTAAATCTAGCACAAGGTTTGTTCTAGTCTCCAGCCTGAGCAAATTCTCTCCATTTTCCCTTTCTTTTTTTCCCAATCCACTTATCTTATCAACTCCTTTTTTAGAATTTTTTTTTTTAATTTGTCTTTGCAGTTATGTTCTATCCCTTCACTGGGTTTACCCTCATTTGTGTGTGTGTGTGTGTGTGTGTGTGTGTGTGTGTGTATTTTTTCCCTTTCTTTCTTTAAAATTTTGGGATGTAGTTTCTTCTAAGAGACCAAAATACTCCCCAAATTAAGTGGATGGCTGTGTTCTATTCACCAGTCAAATATATATATTTTCTTTTTCTTTAAAAAATATTTTTTGAACTTGTTTTTACTCCTTTCTTTTCCCCACGATTTGGGGTCTCTTCTGATTTGTTTAATGCACATTTTTCTGGGGTCTTTGTCACACATTTTGTATTTTATTCTCTCACTCATATATTCTTATCTGGATAAAATGACAAGGTGGAAAAACTCACCACCAAAAAAGAAAGAAAGAAAAAGAGGCAGTACCAAAGGCTAGGGACCTATTCAATATGGACATTGGTAATATGTCAGATCTAGAGTTCAGAATGACAATACTCAAGGTACTAGCTGGGCTCAAAAAAGGCATCAAAGATATTAGAAAAATAAAAGCCCTTTCTGGAGAAATAAAAAAAAAACCTAAAATCTAACCAAGCTGAAATAAAAAAAAAGATATTAATGATATTCAATAAAAAATGGAGGCTCTTACTGCTAGGATAAAAGAGGCAGAAGAGAAAATTAGTGATATAGAAGACCAAATGATGGAGAATAAAGAAGCTGAGCAAAGGAGAGACAAGCAACTACTGGACCATAAGGGGAGAATTTGAGAGATAAGTGATACCATAAGAAAATGCAATGTTAGAATAACATTCTTCTTCCAGAAGAAGAAAGAGAGAGTGGGGCAGAAGATATATTGGAGTGAATTATTGTAGAGAATTTCCCTAATATGACAAAGGGAACAAGCCACAAAATCCAGGAGGCACAGAAAAGCCCCCTCAAAATCAGATGAGATTGGGCACGTTCAGGGTGGTATGGCTGCAGACGTCCCCCCTCAAAATCAATAAGAATAGGTCCACACCCCGTCACCTAATAGTAAAATTTACAAGTCTTAGTGACAAAGAGAAAACCCTGAAAGCAGCCCAGGAAAAGAAGTCTGTAACATACAATGGTAAAAATATTAGATTGGCAGCAGACTTATCCACAGAGACATGGCAGGCCAGAAAGAACTGGCATGATATATTCAGAGCAGTAAATGAGAAAAACATGCAGCCAAGAATACTCTATCCAGCTAGGATATTATTGAAAATAGAAGGAGAGATAAAAAAAAACTTCCAGGACAAACAAAAACTGAAAGAATTTGCAAATACCAAATCATCTCTACAGGAAATATTGAAAGGGGTCCTCTAAGCAAAGAGAGAGCCTAAAAGTAGTAGATCAGAAAGGAACAGAGACAATACACAGTAACAGTCACCTTACAGTCAATACAATGGCACTAAATTCATATCTCTCAATAGTTACCCTGAATATCAATGGGCTAAATGCCACAATCAAAAGACACAGGGTATCAGAATGGATAAATAAACAAAACCCATCTATATGTTGCCTACAAGGAACTCATTTTAAGCCCGAAGACACCTCCAGATTTAAAGTGAGGGGGTGGAAAAGAATTTACCATGCTAATGGACATCAGAAGAAAGCAGGGGTGGCAAACCTTATATCAGATCAATTAGATTTTAAGCTAAAGACTATAATAAGAGATGAGGAAGGACACTATATCATACTCAAAGGGTGGGTCCAACAAGAAGATCTAACAATTTTAAATATCTATGCCCCTAACATGGGAGCAGCCAACTACATAAACCAATTATTAACAAAATCAAAGAAACACATCAACAATAATACAATAATAGTAGGGGACTTTAACACTCCCCTCACCGAAATAGATCATCCAAGCAAAAGATCAACAAGGAAATACAGACCTTAAATGACACACTGGACCAGATGAACATCACAGATATATTCAGAACATTTCATCCCAAAGCAACAGAATACACATTCTTCTCTAGTGCACATGGAATACATTCTCAATGGAGAAAAACTGAGAGCTTTTACATTAAGGTCAGGAACATGGCAGGGATGTCCATTATCACCACTTCTATTCAACATAGTACTAGAAGTGCTAGCCTCTGCAATCAGACAACAACAAAATAATTAAAAGAATCCAAATCAGCAAAGAAGAAGTCAAACTATCACTCTTTGCAGATGATATGATACTTTATGTGGAAAACCCAAAAGAATCCACTCCAAATGTGCTAGAACTCATAAAGGAATTCAGCAAATTCTCAGGACATAAATTCAATGCACAGAAATCATTTGCATTTTTTTTACACCAACAAGACAGAAGAAAGAGGAGTCAATTCCATTTACAATTGCTCCCAAAACCATAATACCTAGGAATAAACCTAATCCAAGAGGCAAAGGAGGAGGAGGAGTCAAGATGGCAGAGAAGTAGCAGGCTGAGACTACATCAGCTAGCCGGAGATCAGCTAGATAGCTTATCTAAAGATTGCAAACACCTGAAAATCCATCAGCAGATCGAAGAGAAGAAGAACAGCAATTCTGGAAAGAGAAAAACAACCACTTTCTGAAAGATAGGATCAGCGGAGAAGTGAATCCAAAGCGACGGGGAAGATAGACCCCGCAGGGAGGGGCCGGCTCCCTGCAAGCGGCGGAGCAATGGTGCACAAAATCAGGACTTTTAAAAGTCTGTTCCGCTGAGGGACATCGCTCCAGAGGCTAAACTGGGGCGAAGCCCACACGGGGTCAGTGTAGCCTCAGGTCCCGCAGGGTACCAGAAGGATCAGGGGTGTCTGAGTATCGCAGAGCTTGTGGGTATTGGAACGGGAAAGCCGGCTAAAGAGACAGAGCCGACAGTAAGCTCACAGATAGGTGTTACCTTGAACCAGTCGCAGGCTCGGTGAGCTCGGAGCGCGGCCGGAGGTCAGGCAGACGGGAGTTACTGGGCGCTGTTCTCTGAGGGCGCACTGAGGAGTGGGGCCCTGGGCCCTTGGCTCCTCCGGGCCGGAGACCAGGAGGCCGCCATTTGTATTCCCGTCCTCCGGAACTCTACGGAAAGCTCTCAGGGAACAAAAGCTCCTGAAAGCAAACCTGAGCGGATTACTCACCCCGGCCCCTGCTAAGGGCGGAGCAATTCCGGTGGGGCAAAGATACTTGAGAATCACTACACCAGGCCCCTCCCCCAGAAGATCAACAAGAAATGCAGCCGAGACCAAGTTCACCTACCAAAGAGTGCGGTTTCAATACCAAGGAGAGCAGCAGAATTCCAGAGGAGGAGAAAGCAAAGCACGGAACTCATGGCTTTTTCCCTGTGATTTTTTTTTTAGTCTCGCAGTTAATTTAATTTTTTTCTTTTTCATTTTTTGTTTTTTTTCTCGCCTTCTGGTAAACTTTTTTTAACTTTTACCTATTTCTTTTTTAACGATTTTTAACTAGTTTATCTAATATATATATATTTTCTTTTTTATATTTTTCTTATTTGTTTTCTCTTTTTTAAATTCTTTTCTTTTCTTACTTTCTTTTTTCTTTTTTTTTCTTTCTTCCTTTTTGAATCTCTTTTTATCCCCATTCTCCTCCCCTCACAATTTGGGATCTCTTCTAATTTGGTTCAAGCATATTTTCCTGGGGTTGTTGCCACCCTTTTAGTATTTTACTTGCTCCTTCATATACTCTTATCTGGACAAAATGACAAGACGGAAAAATTCAACACCAAAAAAAATAACAAGAGGCAGCCCCGAAGGCCAGGGACCTAATCAATACAGACATTGGTAATATGTCAGATCTACAGTTCAGAATGACAATTCTCCAAGTTCTAGCCGGGTTCGAAAAAGGCATGGAAGGTATTAGAGAAACCCTCTCAAGAGATATAAAAGCCCCTTCTGGAGAAATAAAAGAACTAAAATCTAACCAAATTGAAATAAAAAAAGGTATTAATGAGGTGCAATAAAAAATGGAGTCTCTCACTGCTAGGATAAATGAGGCAGAAGAAAGAATTAGTGGTATAAAAGACCAAATGACAGAGAATAAAGAAGCTGAGCAAAAAGAGGGACAAACAGCTACTGGACCACGAGGAGAGAATTCGAGAGATAAGTGACACCATAAGACGAAACATCATTAGAATAATTGGGATTCCAGAAGAAGAAGAAAGAGAGAGGGGAGCAGAAGGTATACTGGAGAGAATTATTGGGGAGAATTTCCTCAATATGGCAAAGGGAATGAGCATCAAAATTCAGGAGGTTCAGAGAATGCCCCTCAAAATCAATAAGAATAGGCCCACACCCCGTAACCTTATAGTAAAATTCACAAGTCTCAGTGACAAAGAGAAAATCCTAAAAGCAGCTCGGGAAAAGAAGTCTGTAACATACAATGGTAAAAATATTAGATTGGCAGCTGACTTATCCAAAGAGATCTGGCAGGCCAGAAAGAGCTGGCATGATATTTTCAGAGCACTAAACGAGAAAAACATGCAGCCAAGAATACTATATCCAGCTAGGCTATCAATGAAAATAGAAGGAGAGATTAAAAGCTTCCAGGACAAACAAAAACTGAAAGAAATTGCAAACACCAAACCAGCTCAACAGGAAATATTGAAAGGGGTCCTCTAAGCAAAGAGAGAGCCTACAAGTGGTAGATCAGAAAGGAACAGAGACTATATACAGTAACAGTCACCATACAGGCAATACAATGACACTAAATTCATATCTCTCAAAAGTTACCCTGAATGTTAATGGGCTAAATGCCCCTGTCAAAAGAAACAGGGTATCAGAATGGATTAAAAAACAAAACCCATCTCCATGTTGCCTCCAAGAAACTCATTTTAAGCCCAAAGACACCTCCAGATATAAAGTGAGGGGGTGGAAAAGAATTTACCATGCTAATGGACATCAGAAGAAAGCAGGAGTGGCAATCCTTATATCAGATCAATTAGATTTTAAGCCAAAGACTATAATAAGAGATGAGGAAGGACACTATATCATACTCAAAGGGTCTGTCCAACAAGAAGATCTAACAATTTTAAATATCGATGCCCCAACGTGGGAGCAACCAACTATATAAACCAATTAATAACAAATCAAAGAAACACATCAACAATAATACAATAATAGTATGGGACTTTAACACTCCTCTCACTGAAATGGACAGATCATCCAAGCAAAAGATCAGCAAGGAAATAAAGGCCTTAAATGACACACTGGACCAGATGGACATCACAGATATATTCAGAATATTTCATCCCAAAGCAACAGAATACACATGATTCTCTAGTGCACATGGAACATTCTCCAGAATAGATCACATCCTCGGTCCTAAATCAGGACTCAACCGGTATCAAAAGATTGGGATCATTCCTTGCATATTTTCAGACCACAATACTCTAAAACTAGAACTCTACCACAAAAGGAAGTTTGAAAAGAACCCAAATACATGGAGACTAAACAGCATCCTTCTAAAAAATGAATGGGTCAACCGGTAAATTAAAGAAGAATTGAAAAAAAATCATGGAAACAAATGATAATGAAAATACAACGGTTCAAAATCTGTGGGACACAACAAAGGCAGTCCTGAGAGGAAAATATACAGCGATACAAGCCTTTCTCAAGAAACAAGAAAGGTCTCAAGTACACAACCTAACTCTACACCTAAAGGAGCTGGAGAAAGAACAAGAAAGAAACCCTAAGCCCAGCAGGAGAAGAGAAATCATAAAGATCAGAGCAGAAATCAATGAAATAGAAACCAAAAAAACAATAGAACAATTCAACGAAACTAGGAGCTGGTTCTTTGAAAGAATTAATAAAAAATTGATAAACCCCTGGCCCGACTTATCAAAAAGAAAAGAGAAAGGACCCAAATAAATAAAATCATGAATGAAAGAGGAGAGATCACAACTAACACCAAAGAAATAAAAACTATTATAAGAAGATACTATGAGCAACCCCATGGCAATAAATTTGACAATCTGGAAGAAATGGATGCATTCCTAGAAACATATAAACTACCACAACTGAACCAGGAAGAAATAGAAAGCCTGAACAGACCCATAACCAGGAAGGAGATTGAAACAGTCATTAAAAATCTCCAAACAAACAAAAGCCCAGGGCCAGACGGCTTCCCGGGGGAATTCTACCAAACATTTAAAGAAGAACTAATTCCTATTCTCCTGAAACTGTTCCAAAAAATAGAAATGGAAGGAAAACTTCCAAACTCATTTTATGAGGCCAGCATCACCTTGATCCCAAAACCAGACCAGGATCCCACCAAAAAAGAGAGCTATAGACCAATATCCTTGATGAACACAGATGCGAAAATTCTCACCAAAATACTAGCCAATAGGATTCAACAGTACATTAAAAGGATTATTCACCACGACCAAGTGGGATTTATTCCAGGACTGCAAGGTTGGTTCAACATCTGCAAATCAGTCAATGTGATACAATACATCAATAAAAGAAAGAACATGAACCATATGATACTCTCAATAGATGCTGAAAAAGCATTTGACAAACTACAGCATCCTTTCCTGATCGAAACTCTTCAAAGTGTAGGGATAGAGGGCACATTCCTCAATATCATCAAAGCCATCTATGAAAAACCCACCACAAATATCATTCTCAATGGAGAAAAACTGAAAACTTTTCTGCTAAGGTCAGGAACACGGCAGGGATGTCCATTATCACCACTGCTATTCAACATAGTACTAGAGTCCTAGCCTCAGCAATCAGACAACAAAAGGAAATTAAAGGCATCCAAATCGGCAAAGAAGAAGTCAAATTATCACTCTTCGCAGATGATATGATACTATATGTCGAAAACCCAAAAGACTCCACTCTAAAACTGCTAAAACTTGTCAGGAATTTGGTAAAGTGTCAGGATATAAAATGAATGCACAGAAATCAGTTGCATTTCTCTACACCAACAACAAGACAGAAGAAAGAGAAATTAAGGAGTCAATCCCATTTACAATTGGACCCCAAACCATAAGATACCTAGGAATAAACCTAACCAAAGAGACACAGAATCTATACTCAGAAAACTATAAAGTACTCATGAAAGAAATTGAGGAAGACACAGAGAAATGAAAAACATGTTCCATGCTCCTGGATTGGAAGAATAAATATTGTGAAAATATCTATGTTACCTAAAGCAATCTACACATTTAATGCAATTCCTATCAAAGTACCATCCATCTTTTTCAAAGAAATGGAACAAATAATTCTAAAATTTATATGGAACCAGAAAAGACCTCGAATAGCCAAAGGGATATTGAAAAAGAAAGCCAAAGTTGGTGCCATCACAATTCCGGAATTCAAGCTCTATTACAAAGCTGTCATCATCAAGACAGCATGGTACTGGCACAAAAACAGACCCATACATCAATGGAACAGAATAGAGAGCCCAGAAATAGACCCTCAACTCTACAATCAACTAATCTTCGACAAAGCAGGAAAGACTGTCCAATGGAAAAAAGACAGCCTCTTCAATAAATGGTGCTGGGAAAATTGGACAGCCACATGCAGAAAAATGAAATTGGACCATTTCCTTTCACTACACACGAGAATAGACTCAAAATGGATGAAGGACCTCAATGTGCAAAAGGAATCCATCAAAATCCTTGAGGAGAACACAGGCAGCAACCTCTTCGACCTCAGCCGCGGCAACATCTTCCTAGGAATAACGCCAAAGGCAAGGGAAGCAAGGGCAAAAATGAACTATTGGGATTTCATCAAGATCAAAAGCTTTTGCACAGCAAAGGAAACAGTTAACAAAACCAAAAGACAACTTACAGAATGGGAGAAGATATTTGCAAATGACATATCAGATAAAGGACTAGTGTCCAGAATCTATAAAGAACTTAGCAAACTCAACATACAAAGAACAAATAATCCAATCAAGAAATGGGCAGAGGACATGAACAGACATTTCTGCAAAGATGGCCAACAGACACATGAAAAAGTGCTCCATATCACTCGGCATCAGGGAAATACAAATCAAAACCACAATGAGATATCACTTCAAACCAGTCAGAATGGCTAAAATCAACAAGTCAGGAAATGACACATGCTGACGAGGATGCGGAGAAAGGGGATCCCTCCTACACTGTTGGTGGGAATGCAAGCTGGTGCAGCCACTCTGGAAAACAGCATAGAGGTTCCTGAAAATGTTGAAAATAGAACTGCCCTATGACCCAGCAATTGCACTATTGGGTATTTACCCTAAAGATACAAACGTAGTGATCCAAAGGGGCACGTGCACCCGAATGTTTATAGCAGCAATGTCCACAATAGCCAAACTATGGAAAGAACCTAGATGTCCATCAACAGATGAATGGATTAAGAAGATGTGGTATACTATGCAGCCATCAAAAGAAATGAAATCTTGCCATTTGCGGCAACATGGATGGAACTAGAGCGTATCATGCTTAGCGAAATAAGTCAAGCGGAGAAAGACAACTATCATATGATCTCCCTGATATGAGGAAGTGGTGATGCAATATGGGGTTTTAAGTGGGTAGGAGAAGAATAAATGAAACATGATGGGATTGGGAGGGAGACATACCATAAGTGACTCTTAATCTCACAAAACAAACTGAGGGTTGCTGGGGAGAGGGGGTTTGGAAGAAGGGGGTGGTATTATGGACATTGGGGAGGGTATGTGCTTTGGTGAGTGCTGTGAAGTGTGTAAACCTGGCAATTCACAGACCTGTACCCCTGGGGATAAAAATATATGTTTATAAAAAATAAAAAATTAAAAAAAAAAGAGGCAAAGGATCTGTACTCAGAAAACGATAAAGTACTCATGAAAGAAATTGAGGAAGACACAAAGAAATGGAAAAATGTTCCATGCTCATGGATTAGAAGAACAAATTTTGTGAAAATGTCTATGCTATCTAAAGCAATATACACATTTTACACAATCCCTATCAAAATACTATCTACTTTTTTTCAAAGAAATGGAACAAATAATCCTGAAATTTATATGGAACCAGTAAAGACTTCGAATAGCCAGAGGAATGATGAAAAAAAAAGCCAAAGTTGGTGGCATCACAATTCCAGACCTCAAGCTCTATTACAAAGCTCTCTTCCTCAAGACAGTATGGTACTGGCACAAAAACAGACACATAGATCATTGGAAGAGAATAGAGAGCCCAGAAACAGGCCCTCAACTCTATGGTCAACTAATATTTGACGAAGCAGGAAAGAATGTCCAATGGAAAAAACCACAGGCTCTTCACCAAAAGGTGTTGGGAAAATTGGACGGCCACATGCAGAATAATGAAATTGTACCATTTCCTTACACCACACATGAAAACAGACTCAGAATGGATGAAGGACCTCAATGTGAGGAAGGAATCTATCAAAATCCTTGAGGAGAACACAGGCAGCAACCTCTTCGACCTCAGCCACAGCAACTTCTTCCTAGGAACATCGCCAAAGGCAAGGGAAGCAAGGGCAAAAATGAACTATTGGGATTTCATCAAGATCAAAAGCTTTTGCACAGCAAAGGAAACAGTTAACAAAACCAAAAGACAACTGACAGAATGGGAGAAGATATTTGCCAACAACGTATCAGATAAAGGGTTAGTGTTCAAAATCTGTAAAGAATTTATCAAACTCAATACCCAAGACCAAATAATCCAGTTAAGAAATGGGCAGAGGACTTGAACAGAGATTTCTGCAAAGAATACATCCAGATGGCCAACAGATACATGAAAAAGTGCTCCATATCACTTGGCATCAGGGAAATATAAATCAAAAATACAATGAGATACCACCTCACACCAATCAGAATGGCTTAAATTAACAGACACATAGACCAGTGGAACAGAGTAGAGACCCCAGATATGGACCCTCAATTCTCTGCGCAAATAATCTTCGACAAAATGGGAAAAAATATACAGTGGAAGAAAGACAGTCTCTTCAATAAATGGTGCTGGGAAAACTAGGCAGCTATTTGTAGAAAAATGAAACTCGACCATTCTCTTTCACCGTACACAAAGATAAACTCAAAATGGATAAAAGACCTCAATGTGAGACAGGAATCCATCAGACTCCTAGAGGAGAACATAGGCAGTAATCTATTCGGTATCAGCCACAGCAACTTCTTTCAAGATATGTCTCCAAAGGCAAAGGAAACAAAAGCGAAGATGAACTTTTGGGACTTCATCAAAATCAAAAGCTTCTGCACAGCAACAAAAAAACAGTCAAGAAAACAAAGAGGGAACCCATGGAATGGGAGAAGATATTTTCAAATGACAGTACAGACAAAAGGTTGATATCCAGGATCTATAATGAACTCCTCAAACTCAACACAAACAAAACAGACAATCTTATCAAAAAATGGGCAGAAGATATGGACAAATACTTCTCCAATGAAGACATACAAATGGCTATCAGACACATGAAAAAATGTTCCTCATCACTAGCCATCAGGGAGATTCAAATTAAAACCACATTGAGATATCACCTTACACCAGTTAGAATGGCCAAAATTAACAAGACAGGAAACAACATGTGTTGGAGGGCATGTGGAGAAAGGGGAACCCTCTTCCACTGTTTGTGGAAATGCATGTTGGTGCAGCCTCTTTGGAGAACAGTGTGGAGATTCCTCAAGAAATTAAAAATAGAACTTCTCTCTGACCCTTCCATTGCACTACTGGGTATTTACCCCAAAGATACAGATGTCGTGAAAAGAAGGGCCATCTGTATCCCCATGTTTATAGCAGCAATGGCCATGGTTGCCAAACTGTAGAAAGAACCAAGATGCCCTTCAATGGACGAATGGATAAGGAAGATGTGGTCCATATACACTATGGAGTATTATGCCTCCATCAGAAAGGACAGATACACATCTTTTGTAACAACATGGATGGGACTGGAAGAGATTATGCTGAGTGAAATAAGTCAGCCAGAGAGAGTCAATTATCATATGGTTTCACTTATTTGTGGAGCATAACAAATAGCATGGAGGACATGGGGAGATAGAGAGAAGAAGGGAGTTGGGGGAAATTGGAAGGGGAGGTGAACCATGAGAGCCTATGGACTTTGAAAAACAATCTGAGGGTTTTGAAGGGGCGGGGGGGTCAGAGGTCGGGGTACCAGGTGGTGGGTATTATAGAGGGCATGGATTGCATGGAGCACTGGGTGAGGTGCAAAAATAATGAATACTGTTGTGCTGAAAATAAAAAATAAATTAAAACAAAACAAAACAAAAAAAAGCAAGTCAGGAAATGACAGATGCTGGTGAGGATACAGAGAAAGGGGAATCCTCCTTCACTGTTGGTGGGAAGTTGGTGCATCACTCTGGAAAACAGCATGGAAGTTCCTCAAAAAGTTGAAAATAGAGCTATCCTATGATCTGGCAATTGCACTACTGGGTATTTATCCTAAAGATACAAATGTAGTGATACGAAGAGGCATGTTCACCTGAATGTTTATGGCAGCAATGTCCACAATAACCAAACTATGGAAAGAACCTAGATGTCCACCAACTGATGAATGTATAAAGAAGATGTGGTAGGGCTCTTGGGTGGCTCAGTGGGTTAAAGCTTCTGTGTTTGGCTCAGGTTGTGGTTCTAGGGTCCTGGGATCAAGTCCCGCATTGGGCTCTCTGCTCAGCAGGGAGCCTGCTTCCCTCTTTCTCTCTGCCTGCCTCTCTGCCTACTTGTGATCTGTTTCTCTGTTACATAAATAAATAACATCTTAAAAAAAAAAAAGAAGATATGGTGTATATATATAATGGAATACCACGCAGCCATCAAAGGGAATGAAATCTTGCCATTTGTGATTACGTGGATGGAACTAGAAGGTATTATGCTGAGCGAAATAAGTCAATCAGAGAAAGACAATTATCATATGATCTCCCTGATATGAGGAAGTTGGGAGGCAAAGTCGAAGGTTTAGGGAAGGAAAAAATGAAACAAGATGGGATCAGGAGGTAGACAAACCATAAGAAACTTTTAATCTCACAAAACAAACTGAGGGTTGCTGGCAGGGGTGTGGGTAGGCACAGGTTGGTTGGGTTATGGACATTGGGAAAGGTATGTGCTATTGTGAGTACTGTGAAGTTTGTAAACCTGGTGATTCACAGACCTGTATCCCTGGGGCTAATCATACATTATATCTTAATAAAAAATAAAAAATTTAAAAAAAAAAAACCTCTGTGTTAGGGAGATACAATGAAGCTAGTGCTCTTTATTGTTATTTGTTTTGCTTTGATTATCTAGAACATAGTATCCTTGCTTTTTACAGCTTAACTGTTGTTTTTATACATACCATATCTGAATAATATGTAAAATAAATAATGATATCAAACATATCAATATTAGTTAATTGACATAATGTAAGTGGAGAGCTATTAATAAAAATTATTCTACTTTTGGATGGGCCAAGAATTGAATAATTGGCCTCTATATGTCTATTTTATTAAAAAAATAGCAGCCATATTGAGATATATAATTCACATACCATAAAATTTGTTCACTCAAAGCATATTATTCAATAGTTTTTAGTATATTCACACAATTGTGTAATCTTAAACACAATGAATATTAGAGCATTTTTATCTTCTTGGAGAGAAATTCCATACCTACTAGACATTTTTCCCTACTTCCTTCCAGCCATCCCCAGCTTTAGGTAACCAGTTACATACTTTCTATCTCTACAGATATATCTGTGTGCATTTGACATAAATGGAGTTGTATAATATGTAATCCTTTGTGGCTGGTTACTTTATTAGCGTAATGTCTTTGAGGTTTATCTGTGCTGTGTGTGTTATTGTTTCCCTCCTTTTTTTTTTCAAGTACCAAATACATATCTTTGTGTGAATATGACACATTTTACTAATCCATTCATCATTCCATTAGATGGACATTTGGGTTGTTTCTGCTTTTTGGTGATTATGAGTAATGCTGCTCTAAATGTTGGTATAGAACTTTTTGTGCGGCTCTATACATTTATTTCCCTTTGGTATATACCTAGGAGTGAAATTTCTGGGTGATATGGTTATTCTATGTTCAACATTTTTAGGAACTGTACAGCTGTTTTCCAAAATGTTTGAACCACTTTACATATTTACCAGTGATTTATGAGAGTTCCAATTTGTCTATATCCTCATCATCACTTGAGTTTCTGCTTTAAAAAAAATTATAGCTATTATAGTGTGAGTGAAGTGGTATCTCACTGTAGTTTTGATTTACATTTCCCTAACAGAGTTTATGTATCTATTAGTGCTTTTATTTACTTATTGTCCATTTACATATCTTTGGAGAAGTGTTTTTTTATGTATATTATGTATTCTATGTTAAAATTAAATCCTTTTTCATGGGACATCTTGGTAGTTCAGTCTTTTAGTGTTCAACTCTTAATATTCTCTCAGGTCATAATCTCAGGATTGTGAGATTGAGCCCCACATTGGGCTTTACACTGGGCATGGAGCCTGCTTAAGATTCTCTTTCTCTCCCTCTGCCATCTCCCCCAACCCTTCTCATTCACATGAACTCTCTCAGTAAATAAATAAATAAATAGACAAAATATAGTTACTTTTCTCATTTTATTTGGGTTATTTGTCTCATATTATTGAATAAGAGTTCTTTATATATATTCCAGATACAAGATCCTCATTGGTTACATAATTCACAAAATCTTTCTCCTGTTCTGTGGATTTTTTTTTCCACTTTCTTGATATTGTCCTTTGAAACACAATATTTAAAAATTTTGATAAATTCCAATTTATCTATCTTTTTTATTTTGTAACCTGTGCTTTTTTGCATCAGGTCTAAGAAAGTTTTGTCTGACTTGTGATTATGAAATTTTACTTATATGTTTTCTTCTCAGGTTTTCATTGCTTTAGATCTTATCTGTAAGTCCACAATCCATTTGAGTTAATTTTATGTACACTGTGAAAAAAAAGCCTAACTTCCTTCTTTTGCATGTGTATATCTAGTTGACCCATCATTGTTTGAAAGATTGTTCTTTCCCCATTGCATTGTCTTGATGTCATTGTAAAAAATCAATTAACTGTAAATGTAGTACTTTTCTTTATTTTATTTTACTTTTTATTTTATTTTTCTTTATTTTACTTTTTTTTTCTTAATACAAAAGTGAGTCCAACCACTTTCTATCTTTTTTTTTTCATGAATATTCTGGCTTTTCTTGGCCTCTTGAATTTCCATATCAACTTTGGGATCAGCTTATCAACTTATGCAAACAAACAAACAAAACCCCCAAAAATCAGCTGGAATTTTGAAAGGGATTGCATTTAATCTTAGATCAATTTGAGAAGTATTGCTATTGTAACAATATTATATCTTCAGATCCATGAATATGGTATATCTTTCTAAATATTTAGGTCTTCTTTCAGATGTCAGTGTCTTCTAATTTTCAGAGTAAACATTTTGTATTTTCAAATAAATTTATTTGTTGCTATTTTTCTTTTTGAGGCCATTGTAAATCAGATTGTTTTTTTAATTTCATTTTTTGATTTTTTTCATTGCCAGTGTATAGAATAACAACTGATTTTTATATACTGATCTTATATCTTGCAACCTTGTCAAACCTATTTTATGGTTCTATAGATTTGTTGGGAGAGTTTCCTTAGGATTTTCTGTATATGAAATTATGTCACCTGAAAATAGAAGCAGTTATATTTCTTCCTTTCTAATATGGATCCTTTTTATTTCTTTACACCTTCCTCCCTCCCTTCCTTCCTTCCTTTCTCACTGTCTTAGCTAGACCTTCAACACAATGTTGAATAGAAGTCGTGACACCACCACAGATCTTTGTTTGTTCCTGATCTTAGATGGAAACATTTAGTCTTTTATCATTAAATATGTTAGCTATGGCTTTTTTTTTTCAAAAAATTAATGTTCATTATTAGGTTAAGGATATGCAGTTCTATTGCTAGGTGGTGAGTGGTTTTATCATAAAAATGTGTGAGAATTTTGCCAAATGCTTTTTTCTTTATGTATTGATACGATCATGTGGCTTTTGTCCTTTATTCTATTGATATGGTGTATTACATTAACTGATTTTTTAAATGATTATTTAAAATTTATTTATTTGCCAGACAGAAATCACAAGTAGGCAGAGAGAGAGGAGGAAGCAGGCTCCCTGCTGAGCAGAGAGACCAATGCAGAGCTCGATCCCAGGAGCCTGGGATCATGACCTGAGCCCAAGGCAGAGGCTTTAACCCATTGAGTTACCCAGGAGCCCCTATATTAACTGATTTTTATTTATGAAACCAACTTTGCATTCCTAGAATAAATCCCACTTAGTCATGGTGTATAATCTTTTAAAAATGTGGTTGGGTTCAGTTTTCTAGTTTTTGTTGAGAATTTTTATGTCTGTATTCATGTGAGAAAGTGGCCTGCTTTTTCTTTTTACTGTGGTAATTTTCTATAGTTTGGGTACTATGTAATATTGTCTCATAAGATAAGTTGATAAGTATACTGTTCTTTCATATTTTTTGAAAGATTTTATGAAGAACTGGTATCAATTTTTCTTTAAATGTTTGATAAAATTCAGCAGTAAAACCATGTAACCTGGGCTTAACTTTTTGGGATTTTTAAAAATTACTAATTCGATCACTGGTTACAGGCCCATTTAGAGGTTCTATTCTTTTTAGTTTCAGTAGTTTGTATCTAATAATTTGTAATTTCATCTAATTATTCTACTTTATTGGCATAATACTGTTTGTAGTATTCTCCTATAGTCCTTTTTATTTCTGTAAAGTTGATAATAATGTCCTACTTTTATTCCTGATTTTTGTAACTTGAGCCTCCTTTTTCCTTCTTTGTCAGTCTAACTAAACTTTCATCAATTTTGTTAATTTTTCAAGGATCCAACTTTTGGCTTTGCTGATTTTCCTATTCTCTATTCCATTAACTTCTCTGATCTTTATTGTTGCCTTCCTTATGCTTGCTTTCAGTTTAGTATGCTCTTTTTCAAGTGTCTTACGGTATAAGGTTAGGTTACTAATTTGAAGTATTTAAAAATGTGCATTTACAGCTCTAATTTCTCATCTGAGCCTACTTTGACTGCATCTATTAGCTTTAAAATATTATATTTTCATTTCACTTAGGTCAAAACATTTTATAAATTCTCTTGTGATTTCTTCTTTGATACATAGTTTATTTAAGAATGTACTGCTTAAATTTCCATGTGTTTGTGACTTTTTCAAATTTCCTTATGTTACTGATTTCTAATTTTAATCCATTATGGTGAGATAACATAATTTATATAATTTAAGGTCTTTAAAATGTGCTGAGGCTTGTTTTCTAGCCTAGCACATGATCTGTTTTGGAAATGTTGCATGGATCCTTGAGAAGAATGTCTCTTATTTTATTATGTGGATGTCTGTTAGTTGGTTTTCAGTGTTGTTCATTTATTTTAATTCCTTGTTAATATTCTGTCTAATTGTCTAATTGTTCTTGACATTATTGAAAGTTTGGTATTGGAGTTTTTAAGTATTATTGTTAAATTCTCATTTTTTTTTAAGTTGGTAATTTTATCAGTTTTTGCTTCATGTATTTAGGGCTTTGTTGTTAGGTATATATATATATATAAAATATATATATTTATATGTCTTACATATACATATATTGTATGGTAAAGAATTTGGCTTTGCCCAAAGAGATCTCTGGCCTTTGCCTTAAGTTTCTGGGAAGTAATTTATATTAAGTCTGATAGAATTGTCTTTGTTTAGGTTGAGAGTTGGTCACTCCATATCTTAGCATGGGGTTGGCCACAGTGACAATCTTAGGGTAGAGGTTAGCCATACCAAAAAGACCAAACATGTGATACAAGGTGGGAGGTTGAGTCATTTGCATTACCCATCATTCTGGACACTAGGATAAGTCATGTGGGCAATCAATAAGTCAATCATTCCTACATAATGACCTCCCAATAAAATCTCTGGAAACTGAGATCAACTGAGCTTTGCTGATGTGCAATCGTTGTTAATATTGTTACACATTGATGCTGGCAGAGTAACATGTCGTGACTCTACAGAGAAAGGGCACAAGAAGCTTTGCATTTGGGATTCTTTCAGATTCTGTCTTATATGTCTCTTCCTTGGCTGGTTTTAATCTGTATCCTTTTTCTGCAATAAATCATAATTGGGAGCATAATAGCTTTCATTGAGTTTTATGAGTCCTTCTTGTAAATTATCAAAACTGAGAATGATTTTGACAACCTCCCAAATTTGTACTTGGTGTTAGGGTGGGGGCAGTCTTGTACAGGATGTTCCCTCAAACTTTGTAGTTTGACTAATGCCCAATTTCAAAACCTCTGTGATTTGATTGCATATTTTATTATTTATTATTATTATTGATATAGTGGGATTTAAATCTTTTTGGTTTTGTTTTCTTAAATCATTCTGGTTTATCTGTTCCTCCTTTACTGCTATCTTTGGTATTAAGCAAATATTTTGTAATGTAAAATTCTAATTCCTTTATTTATTTTTACTATGTGGTTGTTCTAAGGGCCATTATATACATCTTGTATAAATCACTTCAGATTTATCAAAACTTATTCAACAGTGATATAAAAGTCTTATCCATAATATATATCTATTTTTTGTCTTAATTAGACAATACTCATTTTTATTGTAGAAAGAAACAAACACATAAGTAAAACAATTATTTCACTTAGTCCCACCTTCCATACTTAACTAGTTACCACTGAGTATGTATCTTTCCAGATTTTTGTGGACAAAAATTTATAAATAATTTTACAAAGATATGAATATACTATGAAAGTCTTGGTTTCAGTTTAAAACTTTATCATATGCATATAGGTTGATATCATTAAAACTGCAC
The DNA here is from genome assembly GCF_030435805.1 of Mustela lutreola. NCBI lineage: Eukaryota > Metazoa > Chordata > Mammalia > Carnivora > Mustelidae > Mustela > Mustela lutreola. The sequence goes on from NC_081292.1 coordinate 97,364,874, forward strand.
TATTCCCTCTTCCTCTCTTTTGTACTATTATTGCTATTGTTATATATTACCTTAATATATTTTATAAAGTCAAAAATACATTTTTATTACTTTATGTAATTCTAAGTCTTTTAAATATGCTGAGAGAAATAAAAAGGGCAGACATACCTTTGTAGTTGGTTATATTAACTTTCTTATCTACCATTTTTGGTCTTCTTCCTTTATTTCTGTGAATTGGGCTTTCCATACTTTAGTACAACCTTGCTCCTACCCACCTTCTCTGTGTTGCTATTTTCAAGCATAATTACATTTATATATGTTATAGACTCAACAATCTGATTATATACATATCCTTTTGTACAATTTATTTTTTTAAAATTTTATTTTACTTTTTCAGTGTTCCAAGATTCATTGTTTATGCACCACATCTAGTCCTCCACACAATATGGGCCCTCCTTATTACCCACCACCAGGCTCAAACATCCTCATAGCCTCTTCCCCTTTAAAATCATTTAAGAGAAGAAAGAAGAAACATACACTCATGCTGTCTTTTATAATTACATGATTTAACAGAGCTCTTTTTTTCTTTAAAGATTTTTATTTATTTATTTTACAGAGAGATACACAGTGAGAGAAGGAACACAAGCAGGTGGAGTGGGAGAGGGAGAAGCAGGCTTCTTGCCAAACAGGGAGCCGGATATGGCGCTCAATTGGGGTTCTATCCTAAGACCCTGGGATCATGACCTGAGCTGAAGGCAGAAAGTTAATGACTATGGCACACAGGTGCCCCTGCTCTTTGTTTTTTTATGTGCATATGAATCACCACTTGCTTTCAGGATGCAGAACTTCCTTCAGTATTTCTTGTAAGATGCATTTGTTAGCAACAGATTCTCTGTTTTTATTTATTTAGGAGCATCTTTGTTTTACCTTTATCTTTGAGGGATAGTTTTGCCAGATATGATATTAGATAATTTTATTTTTTCTTCTATTACATTTTATATGGTATCCCACTACATTTTGGCTTCCATTATTTCTGATTAGAAACCAGTTTTTAATTTTAAAACTGTTTCTAATGTGGTTTTAATCTTACTGTTGTTCCCATGTTAAGTGATGAGTGCTTTTCTTGTCCTTTTCAAGATTTTCCATTTGTCTTTCCACACTTTTCTATGATGTGTCTGGGAATGGATCTCTTTTAATTTAGCCTACTTGGAATTTTCTAAACTTTTTGGATGGGTAGACTGATGTTTTCTTCAAATCTGGAAAGTTTTCATCCACTATACCCTTAAATGTTTGTTGTTTTCTTTTCTCTTTCACCTTTGATATTCTCATTATATGTAGGTTGGTGTATACACTATGGAGTATTATGCCTCCATCAGAAAGGATGAATACCCAACTTTTGTAGGAACATGGACAGGACTGGAAGAGATTATGCTGAGTGAAATAAGTCAAGCAGAGAGAGTCAACTATCATATGGTTTCGCTTATTTGTGGAGTGTAACAAATAGCATGGAGGACATGGGGAGTTAGAGAGGAGAAGGGAGTTGGGGTAAATTGGAAGGGGAGGTGAACCATGAGAAACTATGGACTCTGAAAAACAATCTGGGGGGTCTGAAGTGGCGGGGGGGTGGGAGGTTGGGGTACCAGGTGGTGGGTATTATAGTGGGCATGGATTGCATGGAGCACTGGGTTTGGTGAAAAAATAATGAATACTGTTATGCTGAAAATAAATAAATCAATTAAAAAATATGTAGGTTGGTGTGCTTAATGTTGTCCTACATTTCTCTGCAGTTTTCTCTATTTTTATTTGTTCTATTTCATTTGTTCTTTGAATTTCATAATCCTAATTGATCTATTTTCAAGTTTGCTGATTTTTTTAAAAGAATTTATTTATCTATTTGAGAGAGAGATAGCAAGAGAGAGCATGAGTAGGGGGTGGGAGAGAGAGAGAAGTAGGCTCTTTGCTGAGCAGGGAACCAGACCCAGGGCTTGATTCCTGGACCCTAGGAACATGACCTGAGCAGAAGACAGATGATTAACTGAGTCACCCAGGTGCTCTTTGCTGATTCTTTCTTTTGCCAGTTTAAATATACTTTACAGTACCTCTAATAAGTATTTCATTTTTATTATTCTACTTTTAAATTCATAATTTCCTTTTGGTCTTTTAAAAATAATTTCTATCATTTTATTGATATTTTCTATTTGATGGGGTACTATCATACTTTCCTTGACTTCTTTAATCATTTTTTTTTAGTCCTTTGAACACATTTGTAATAGCCACTTTGAAGTCTGTTAAATCTGACATCTTAGCTTTTTGGGACAGTTTTGAGCCAGTCTCTAAGGTTTGTTTTGACCCCACATAGCTGTCTCTTTTCCTGGTTCTCTCTGGTAAACTAGTTGGCCTACAGTTTATCTTGCTGTTTTGTGGAGCTACCAAACTCCTCTTACTTGCTTATCACTAAAATCTCCATTATTTTGGAGTACCTGTAGGCTTCAATGTTCCCCACACTCTTTAAATAAACTAATTTCCTTTGGATGACTCTTCAGAGTTCTCCGTTCTTTTGGCTCGTCTTTCCCTCGGTAAAGCTGGGGAATGGGACAATAGTTCTCTCAAAGTGACATCCCTGTTTTGCATGCATGTGCTGGGGTTGTGACTTCTGATTTTCTTGGCTTTCATCTCCTGTAAGGCATAGACTCTTTTCCCTGTAAGTGAATTGGAATGAGGCCAACTGGGAACTGTTCAACTTGGCCTGATTCACCTATGGTAGAACCTCTATCCTACAAGAGAAGCTGGGTTGGGCCAAAACCCCCTGATCTCCTGGATGTACTTGCCTGAATTTAGGCTCTGCAACACAGACAGATAATGCATTTCTGGCCAGTAGCTGGGGTAAAAGAAACCCGATATCCTTGACCACAGACCTACTCAGAGTAGAGCTTCTGTTGGGCTGAGCTTGGAAAGAGGGAAAGAGCACTTTGTAGCTCATGAGTCATAGACTGTCACTTTTTTAACAGAGATTTCATTGATTTTCATTCATAAATGTTTCTTCATTTGCTGTATGCCCTTGAAACACCTACTAGTGATTTAACATTAATTTTTTTTAAACCAGTGATGGTTTTTTACTGGTAAGTGGGTTCATGGAGCTCCTTACACCTCAATTCAGGAAGTGCATTCTCTTAAGGCCAGTTATTTTTAACCCTACCAGTAAGATTTAGGAATGTAGCTTGACAATATATGCCAGGGATCTTAATGAAGTTCATGCCTTTGTTCTAACAATATATTTCCAGGAACTTAGATTAAAGAATTAATCAGAAAAGTAAAGGTTTATGAATAAAGTTATAATTATTTTTAATGGAGAAAAAGGAGACAACCTAGAGATATCAATAGTAAAGTGTTCAAATAAATTATGATACAACTGGAGTAACTGGGTAGCCCAGCTGGTTAAGTGTCAAACTCTTGATTTCAGCTCTGGTTATGATCTCAGCATTGTGCGATCCAGCCCTGTGTTGGGCTCCATGCTCAGGGTGGAGTCTACTTGAGATTCTTCCTCTCCCTCTTTTTCTTTTCACCTCTCTAAAATAAGTTTAATCATTAAAAATATGATACAACTATAGCAGCTAAGAATTGTGCTCTCCAATCTCTGGGATGCAGAAATTGATGCCATAATTCTTCATTTGCTTTAACTCAAATCCAAATCCATTCAGCCATTTTCCTGCCAGAAAGACCCCAGTCTTTCCTGGGGCTCCATGTTGCTGTGCTCAGGACTACTTTCCAGTCCTCCAGCCATGTGGTTATCTGCTATATATCCTTTGGTCACATTTGAGGAGCCCCTTGAATTGTGGTGGTTCTCTGCTTTCCTATCTTGCAAAGAACAAGAATATTTTTGTTCAGAGCTGGGGATCCTGAACTTAGGGTTCAGTCACTTTAGGGCATCATATGATACTTTCCTCAGAGGCCCTGTCACATTCACAGGTTTGAGTATTTTCGGGATCATTTTCTGCTCTGCTCTAACCTGGGGGAAACTCAGTCTCATTCTCTCTCTCTCTTTTACTCTCTTTCTCTCTCCACTCATCCTTGAACATACACACATAGTCCTTGGAGATATCTATGGCAGGGCCCTAACAAAGGTTTACTTCCTACCCCATGACATCAGAGTAACCTGAATCTGGATGGCTCATTACCTTGTAAAACCTCACCAATGCCTGGCCTTGGATGCAAAGCTTATGGCTAGACTCTCCAGAATGGCAAGCCTATTAAGTCAGCCTTAGAGAGGCCCACCAAGGGTGGCAAGAGAAATTGGGCTGGAACTAAGTCTGCTCTCTGTCAAACATCTTCTGGGGGCTTGAGCCTGTGCAAGGTGATACCTAGATGACATTTCAAGGGAGACCTTCCCAACTTCAGCATTCAAAATTGAAACCTATATAGTTTTAGTATTTCTTTAGTCTTTTATTTTTTCCTTTCTCTTACCTTCTCATGCCTTCTTTCATTATCATTTTCATTTTAAATCTGTGTTTCATATTGGTGAAACAAGTAACTGAAGCAGGGCTCCAACTTTACATTTTAAAAATGATACCTCAAGAAATTAAAAATAGAACTTCCCTATGACCCTGCAATTGCACTACTGGGTATTTACCCCCAAAATACAGATGTAGTGAAAAGAAGGGCTATCTGTACCCCAATGTTTATAGCAGCAATGGCCACAGTCGCCAAACTATGGAAAGAACCAAGATGCCCTTCAACAGATGAATGCATAAGGAAGATGTGGTCCATATACACTATGGAGTATTATGCCTCCATCAGAAAGGATGAATACCCAACTTTTGTAGCAACATGGACAGGACTGGAAGAGATTATGCTGAGTGAAATAAGTTTCACTTATTTGTGGAGCATAACAAATAGCATGGAGGACATGGGGAGTTAGAGAGGAGAAGGGAGTTGGGGTAAATTGGAAGAGGAGGTGAATCATGAGAAACTATGGACTCTGAAAAACAATCTGAGGGGTCTGAAGTGGCAGGGGGGTGGGAGGTTGGGGTACCAGGTGGTGGGTATTATAGAGGGCACGGATTGCATGGAGCACTGGGTGTGGTGAAAAAATAATGAATACTGTTATGCTGAAAATAAATAAATTTAATCTAAAAATAAATAAATAAATAAATATGTATAAATACAAATTATAAATAAATTAGTACATATTATTTTAAAAAAATGATAACTCAGTACTCCTAACATCATGTATTAAATGGTCTATCTTTAGTTCCTAATATGAACTAATGCAGTTATAAAATAAATTCCTCTATATTTTTTGTCTTTTATTCTATTATATTGACCTGTTTATATAATGCTTCTCCACAACATATTGCATTATTATTATCATTATTATTATTTTATAAAATGTTTTAATATCTGGTTAGGCAAGTCTATCTTTATCCCAACCAAATTTTTCTTCAGTATTTTCTTTAATGTTGATTATCCAGATGACACTTAGAATCACTTTGTCTAGCTTCAGACAATCAAATAAAAATCAATCAAATAAAAATCAAACAAAATTATAAATAAAAGAAATCAAATAAAATTATATCAAATAAAAATCAATCAAATAAATCAATCAAAATAATTATATCAGTCAAATCAATCAAATAAAATCAATCAAATAAAAATTATCAATCAAATAAAAATTATACATAGAAGCATAAATCAATCAAATCAATCAAATAAAAATTTGATCAAATTTTTATTTGATCAAAATAAAAATCAATCAAATAAAAATTATACATAGAAGTTTTCATTTTAAATTAAACTTCTTAATGTTTATAATATTCAGTTTTTCAGACCTGGAAAAAGATGGATTTCTCCATCTATTCCAGTGATTTTTACTCCCTACCAAATTATTATGATATTCTTCCTACAGGAGAACACAGTGTGTTTTAGGTATTCAAGTCCTTTTAATATATCTCTAGATATGGAATGGGTTAAATTTCTGTTTTGAATAGCTTCTCTTTGTCATATTTGCTAACTCTACTGTTGTTTTATAAAAAAGAGGAGCTTTACAAAAGATTTTTTTTTTTTAAAGATTTTTATTTATTTATTTGACAGAGAGAAATCACAAGTAGATGGAGAGGCAGGCAGAGAGAGAGAGAGAGGGAAGCAGGCTCCCTGCTGAGCAGAGAGCCCGATGTGGGACTTGATCCCAGGACCCTGAGATCATGACCTGAGCCGAAGGCAGCGGCTTAATCCACTGAGCCACCCAGGCGCCCCCTTTACAAAAGATTTTGTATATTTATTTTATTAACCAGTGATCTTAAGTCAAGTCTTTTGCTGTGTATGGTTTTCTGTAGATTCTCTTTGATTTCCCAAGTATAAAAGCATGTCAGTTGCAAGCAGTGATAATTTTGCTTTTTTTTACTTCAACACACATATCCCTCACTTTATTATTCCAGTTACATTACTTGGTACTTTTGGAAGAGGTTTAAATAACAATGGACATTATGGAGGACACTTTTTATCTGTTGTTCCAGACTTTCTTAGAGGAAGATTGCTCTTTTCTTTTCCCTTTATTTCTTTACCTCCTACCTCCCTTTTTCTTAGTTCTTTATCTTTTTTCCCATATTCTGTTTCCTACTCTGACCTCCATCATGCATCTCATGCTCTGTACCTTTGGGGCTTTCACCTCAGCTCAAGCACTTCATCTCTTTTTTGGTCCCTGCTGAAGTCTCCTGCTGGTTTCAAGGTCTCTAGCCTGGAAGGAGGACCTGAGCCAATGATGGCCACCTATTGACCTGGGCCCACGTGATGTGTGCCCTTAGCAAGAAAGAAAAGGGAGATGAAGCTTTTAATTTATTTCACCTAGAGCTTCTTTCCACTTTTTCCCTGGACCAAGGGGATTTTGATTTTCTTTTTCTCTAATTCTAATGGATCCAAACTTGAGGAAATCAAGTTCATAGGAAGAAAAGGAGTTTTCTGGTGATGCTTTTCTTTTCCTAGGAAAGACACCACTCTTTATTTGGACATCCTGCCTGATTCTGGGGACAGAATCCAACTGTGCTATTTACTTACTGTCCTCAGCAGTGCTGCCCCAACATGTGTCCTCTACCTGCTCACTCCTTTCTAAACCTGCTCCAGATATTGCCTGGTGGGAAGCACTCCCACAAGTCCCCAGGGAGGGGTTAATAGACTTCAACAGGACCCTTCACCAGGTATCAAATTTAATAGGAGCTGTGCTGTAGTAGTTTTGCAGGGTCAGAGAAAGTCAGGCTTTATCCTGCTGTGCTTCTTTCAATTTATGTGCACTGGAGCAAGCCATATAAGTCCCCATCTATGCTGTGACTATTACACATGCAAACTGTATATTTGGTAATTACAAAATGTGTGTATACCCCAGCACTAACAGGTGTTCTGAGAGGAGAGCTCTGGGGATTAGAAGGCTCATTCTTGTCCATCATGAGGAATAAATAGACTTGCCAGGACTGTAGTAGGCTGCTTTGCAGTGTTGGGGGTATTAGTCTTTCTCCCTGTAGGTGGGAGATGACAGCTCTTGTGCCTCCTTCGCTGCTCGTGCAGAGGGTTGGGGACCCTGACATCTGCACCAGCCCCATCACCACTCAGGAGTAGGGACAGACTGTTTCCTTTAACCACTGCCAGCATGTCCTTCTGTTCTGGATCATTTGCAGAGCACTTGCTTTCTTGCATGAACTCTCAACCACAATGGCCAAAAGGTGTGCACTGGCTCATCACACAGTGCTGTGGCCTTCCAGGCACTGACTGGAGGGGGTGCCAGATAGTCAAGCAGGGGTGATGTGATGGGTGGCAGAGGGCATAAGCAAGGTCTAGTTGTACCACCTGTGGTGTGGGAGCCCCCAGGCAAGGGTGGTGGTGATAGAGGAGCAGAGTGGGCAGGAGTAAGCAGTGAGAGCTTTTCTCCTTTAAAGAAGTCATAATCTGACGCTGCTGGAAGGCTGGCAGAAGCACAAGAGGGCTAGAAGAGACTATGTTGTATTGTGCTGTGGGGAATGTACTATGGGGAATGTGGTCAGATCTTGGGTAGATCCTTTCTCTTACAGGACGTCTGAGGGCTGGAAAGAAGGAGTGCCTGTGAGGTTTGTTCTCTCTTAAGCCTCTGTGATCCTATGGCACTCCCAGCTCCTCCCCATTCCTGCCCCCTGTCCCTTATGCTCTCTGTGTACTGGCACCTATTTAATGTCAATAGACATAAATGATTTCTTATTGAATGTCATTTGCAAATCACTAGTTTGCGGCTCCAAACAGCACTTAATGTCAATTACTTTTTTTATACCAATTGAAAATCACTACTTTGCAGTTCCAAGCCTCTCTTAATGCCAATTACTGCTCGGAGTGCTGGCGACACTCATTCAAAGCTGGATTTCTAAGCAGTAACTTGCTCTTATGGGCTCCATCTGGCTCCATTTTTCTGGGGAGAGCTGCCAGGTATCTCATACACAAGGGGACAGAACTCTGTCAATGTGCTTTGGGCAAGAGATGGCTCTTGGAGGTCACTGGGCCACTTTGATAGCCCAGGCAAACCCTGAGATACTTAGAAAGGGAGGGAGATGCTGAAGCCATGAGCATCCCAGGGCATACCTCTACTGCAGGGGACATATCTCCAGGACAAGGACAGCCACCCCACCCCCTTCCCCAACCCAGACCTACCATCAATTTCCATGGAGATTTATGTTGGAGGCTGCCTAAAGGCAGGTTTGTGGTATAGACAAAAGAGAGAGGCTAACATGCTAAGCCTGGTATAGCCCAGCTCTCAGCTTGGAGCTCTAGTGCAGTGGGGCAAAGCTGAATGAGGTGCCAAACCACCTCTTGCCAACTACTTTTGTACATTTGGGTCAACTGCTTAACGTTTCTTCTCCCTGCGGTATCCCCTGTACAGGGGTATCTTTTTATGTTTCCCCAAAGCCTTAGTTTTAAGGGTTATATAGAAACTGTGCCTAAACTATCTAGTGAAGTAACCTGCCCAAAGGAGGTGGTGCAGGAATGCTCTGGGCATGGTAGGAATAGGTGCCAGCAGTGTTGACTCTCTTAGGACTTGAGGCTTTCTGAACTACAGGGACACTGATGACCAGAGAGGAGGCCCTGGCACAAGTATGAATGTACCCAGAGGCCATGTCCAGCAGCTGAGTGTCTGATCCTTACATTGCTTGTGAGCTAATCACAACAGCCTAGACCGGAAGCCATTTCCCCAGGGAGAGAAGGGAGATGGAACAAAAGGAGAAGAATAAAAAGGGAGGGAGGAGAAGGGGAAGAGAAATTGGGGGAGACAGGAAGAAGAGGAGCTGTGAATCTTTTCCTTCATCTGACATATTGTTGTATCCCATCTGAGGTATGTCTGTCTTGGTGTTGGCAGACAGATGAATAATGATAAGTTTCAGGGACAAAGATCTAATTTTCATCCTCAGAGAGTAGTGACACATTGGGGACAAGGACCCAATTGGAAATGTTGTGTTTTTATTAATATGCAAATATATTTGTTATTATTAGCACACAGTGAGCCAAGGAATGTGCAAAGGGATATTGACAAATGGCAAGTGCAGCCCTCTTTCCAAGGGCCACATACTCTGCTGGTTCCAGTGATGTTTTCTGCTCTGTGAAGTCTGTTACCCAACCATCCAGAATGGCTATTCTGATTTGCCACCAAACATTTTTAATAGCCAGATACAATAATGGGCCTGAGGCTAACCAGGAATTACTGGTCATGGGGACAGGAGGGAGGAGAGAGCTGTTCACTAAATCCTACTAAGGGACTACACTTGCGCTGGCTGCCTTGTGGCATTAGCTCATTTAATCCTCCTAGAAACTGAAAAGGCAGGTATGATTATTACCATTTGCAAGGAGAAACTGGAAGCTCAGAAAGATTAGCTCAGTGTTTTTCAAACTTTAACATCCATCTAAGTTGCCTGAAGATCACATTCCAATGAATATTTTGAATGAGTAGTTCTAGAGCAGGGCTGAACTCATCTCTGACAAATGTCCAAGCAGTGCAGATGCTGATGGTCTGGAGATCACACTCAGAGTCCTGGGGATGATCTGCCTCGGACACACAGCTGTCTGCAAGGTAGAGTTACAAAGGGCTGCAGTTGTTGGCACTGGGAAGGCTGGCAGGGTCATCTGTGGGGGTCCAGGTGTGCCTGGCTGAGATAGTAGACTTTAATCTGTTGATAGGTTGGGCCCTGGGAGACTGACGAAGCCAGAGACTGCCTTTAGCCCAATAATAACTCCTGATGCATGCAGTGGATGGAGACAGCAGCACAGGCATGCTTGGTGGAGACTTCTTGGGGAGGGCAACAACAGAGCAAGGACAGTTTTAGAGAAGGCTGGGGTGAGATGGAGGGGAGAAGTGCTCTAATTTTTTAAATTTTCCTTTCAAAATAATATTTAATTAAATTTTTGAGGTATATTTTATATCACTAAAATGTACCCATTTTAAGAGTATCGTTCAATAATACTGACAAATATACACACAATCTGCCCTCAAATACAACTGAGATATAGAACATTTCCAACATTCCAAAAGTCTATTGTGCCCCTTCCTAGGCAATCAAACCAGTGATCTGTTTGCTTTGTTGTAGCTTCCTTCTTCTTTTTTTTTTTAATTGCCATGTAGTATTCCATTGCTTAGATATAGCACACTTGTTTATTATTTTCTTATTAATGGCTATTTAGACTGTTTCTAATTTTGGCTTTTATAAATAAACTTGCTATGATCACTCACAAAGAAATATTTTAGTGGACATATTTTCATTTCCCTTGGGTAAATCACTAGAAGTGATTGCTGGGTTGCATAAATGAATGTCACATTTTCCTTCTTGAAATTTTTCAATTTCTAATTTTCTAATTTTTCTACAATTCATTCATTTATTCATTCATTTAAGAAATATATTGAGCACCCACTATTTGTCAGGTACTACTAGCTGGAAAAAAAGAATCAAACTGTTAAAATAGGAAAAAAAAAACTTTGCCCTCATAGAATTTAATTAGGGTAAACAGAAAGCAAACAAAAATCCAAATACATTAACAATGAAGATACCGTGTAAATTTTATGTAGAAAATTGAAAGAAGGATGGAGCTAGTTACTTCATTCAAGGAAGTTCCTTTGAATGAAGTAACATTTAAGCTGAGATCTGAATGATGACAAGGATCCAGCTGTACAGAGGTCTTGGATAACTAATATCTAGATCCATCCATGTTGTTGCAAATGGTAAGATTTTATTCTTATTTATGGCTGAGTAATATTCCGTTGTGTGGAGAGGCATGGTGGTTATATGCTTTAAAAGTACTTATAAGTTAGAGATACATATTGAAACATATATAGATGGAATGATACGATGTCTAGGAATCTCTAAAATATTCCTGCAGAACTGTATGTATGTGGATTTGTTATATAATTCTCTTGACTTTTATGCACATTTGAAAATTTTTATGATAAAAAGTTAAGACACAATAAAAAAAGGAGCTATCAGACAGAAAAGAAAGCCCCAGTAGTCATTCTTTATGATGATATACTTGGATACATCCAGAGGAGATTTATAACAGAGCAGGAGTGCAAAGAAAACTAAGTGACTATAATGACAAAGTAATTATTAACTCCAAGGAGTGCAAAGTTTTGTACAGGAAATAAAAAGTAATCATAGTATACTGTATGGCTCATCTGTGAAGAAAATTTACCCAGTCATAATAATAGTAAGACCAAATACAAATATAACCAAAATTAAAAGGGGACCGAATTGAACCAAATCAAGGATGGGAAGAATCCACATATAGAGCAGGAATCAGCAGCAATGAACATCATCTTCCATAGTAAGCAGTCAACTGATGATGACCAGAATGAAAAATTGAGAAATAGAAATGTGAGCATGGTAAATAGTCATTTAAATCTAAGTGCCAAAAAAATCATAAAGTAAGATAGAACCCAATGATAATGCATTAATAAGCTCTCTCTAAAAAATACTGAGTCCTATAAAGTGGGTTGGATCACAATATTGAGAGGTTAATGCAATATTCTGTGCTATCCTATGCACCTAGCTGGTAATTTGGAAATTAGAAAACCAATTACCAATTGTATTACAGCCAAATTCATATCACTTCAGAGCCTACATCTCAGTGTTCTGTTTTAGTTTTCCACTGAAGGAGGAAAATAGGGCGGTACAAAAGGCTGTTGTACTCTTAAACCATAAGTACAAAACTTAAAAATTTAAAAAAACTTACATATAACATTTAAAATTAAAAAAAAATCTTACATACGAAATTCAACAGAAAAATAAAAGCCTTTAAATGTGTTTTTAAATTTAAAAACCTAGGGGCACCTGAGTGGCTCAGTGGGTTAAAGCCTCTGCTTTCAGCTCAGGTCATGATTCCAGGGACCTGGGATTGAGCCCCGCATCAGGCTCTCTGCTCAGCAGAGAGCCTGCTTCCTCCTCTCTCTGCCTACTTGTGCTCTCTGTCTTTCAAATAAATAAATGAAATCTTTAAAAAAAATAATAAATTTAAAAACCTAAAAGCAAAGACTGGGAGGCTGAACAATGCATTAGCAGTGACAGAATAGAGGCAGGGAGATCAGTAGGAGCCATTGTGATCATGGGGGGAGAGGGCATGTAGGTTCAAGGTAGGCAGCTCAGAAGTGGGGGTAGAGTGACATGGATTTCTATGCTGTGGCAGACATCCAGAATGTGCAGTGTAGACAGCCATCCCACCTGGGATATCCAACTCCTGGACCTATCCCTTCAACAATGTTGAAAATTTGTGGTGGGTACCAATATATAATTACAGTTATGAAACACTTGGATACTTTCTTTCATTGAAAGTCAGTCTTGAAGATGTCATTCCAAGAGGTCTTGATTCACCTTCCCTAAGGATGTTGAAGCTGAGGCTGGGTGGGTCCCAGACAGTTGTTTCAGATGGGTCTCCTATACTTGCTTTTGGCTTCTAAATTTACAACCAACTGAAGGCTTTGTGTTTTTCTATAATTTGGAAAAGCTAGATGGCAGACTGATTTTCAGCTTTCCTTTCAATTCATCATCCACGTGTTTGACTTAAGTCTTAAGTACTATACACAGTGATTTTCCAAGACCAGAGTTTCTATTCCTGGGCCTGGCTGTACATGTCACAGAAACCATACTATGCTTTGAAACTTGTCAAAGGTAATTCCCATAATGAAAATGGGCTGCCTGAGCTTCTGGCATTTCCTAAGTTCTGGGAGCTGCATGACACATTGATTTGTTGTTGTGGGGTTGCTGATGAGTTTTCAGATTGAATATGCTTGTATTGTGAGGACAATTGCCACTCAGGTTCCTCTGAGGAAGTTTATGAGACAGTGATTCTCATGCAACTCCAATAAGAAGCACTATTCAAGGGTCAAACCAAACTAAACCTTCCTTCAGGAGGAGACCATTGACCAGGGAGCCATATTATCCTTATAGAGGGTCTGTACTAATTATTTGTGGGTGAAGGATTTTTTTTTAAAAGATTTTATTTATTAATTTATTTGACAGAAATAGAGAGAGATCACAAGTAGGCAGAGAGGCAGGCAGAGAGAGAGAGGAGGAAGCAGGCTCCCTGCTGAACAGAGAGCCCAATGCGGGCCTTGATCCCAGGACCCTGGGATCATGACCTGAGTTGAAGGCAGAGGCTTAACCCACTGAGCCACTCAGGCACCCTAGGATTTTTTAAAATCAGGCCATATTGCCATGGGTATCCGTTGAAATCAGCAGGATATGTTTGTACCCCAAATGCCACAATGTTTGGTTTTTCAGGTTGTGTTTTAATTTTTCTTTTCCTATCACTTCCAAGGTTCATGTACATTTAGCTTTCAAAGGCACTCAAGATCCACTCAGCAAGTGAGCCACTATCCTGCCTGGAGTTCCTTCTTCCCTCCCACTTGGATATGCAGCCCTCTGCAGCAAATGTTAAAGGAAGGCCCACAACATATAGGTACTGCTCTGGACTTTGGGAATACAATGGAGACCTAGAAATGGCAAGGTCCCTACCCTCAGGCAGTTTACTTTCTAATGACGGGACAGACAAAAACAAGTATGCAAATGATATATAATATAATTATATATGAGATAGTGATAGGACGTATGAAGAAATAAAGGGAAATTCAGGGCTTTTGATTTTAGCTGTCTGAGGAGGTGATTCTGAGCTGAGATTTGGATAAACTGAGGAAGATTTTCTATATAGGAAAGAGGATAAAGGGTAATGCAGGCCACTATGAGTGGAATAGTACTGTGGGATGATTTAGGGAGGTAGACAGGGAATGCTCATCTGGGGTCCCGTAGACCATGGGGTAGATTGTGGCAAAAGAGTCCTCCTGTGAATGAATTATATAGCAAAAGTGGAAAGAGGCAGGCCAGCCAAGATGTAAAGGTAAGAGATAAGGTAGAAAAAATATTGGACTTAGAGTGTACTTTGAAGGTGGAAGTGACAGGATTAGCTGGTGGATTGTATATGTAATGTAAGGGAAAATGTTCACAAGATTGACTCTAAGATTTTATCTTGAGTTTGAATGTTGGCATCATTTACTAAAATGGGGGAAGACTGAGAGGCCAGGTGCTATTGGGAGTGGGTATTGAGACATCTGCTAGACGTCAAAATAGAGAGGTCAAGTATGCAGTTGGTAAGTGAATTTGATCTTAAAGAGTGAGAATATGAACCAATAGGTAGATTTTGTAGTTATCAGAGTATACTTGATAATAAAAGTCATAGACTGGATGCAAACACCCCAGGAGACAATGTAGACAGAGATGGAATGAGGTCCAATGTTTGAGTCATGGGCACTCTTAGCACAGGGGTCTAAAGGAGAGAAGCCTAGAAAGGAGACTTAAAAGGACCAGGATAGGAAGGTTCCATTTTGTGATTGATTCATCCAAGCTAAAAAGAAGTTAGTATTATAAACACCAAAACATGGCATGATTTGGAGGAAAAATCTGAGGAAGGGGAAAGATCAGAGGGATTTTGTAAATGAAAAATATGTTTTTATGAGTATTTTTTATGAGTACTTTTAAAAAGGATTTTTAGAAGCTTTGTTGACAGGGTCCAACTGTTGATGACATATGGAATAATGTTAGAAGATGACAGAGATAAAGCACAACTTCTCAATTCCTGGTTTGTTGCCATGATTTTTTAAAAAATCAGAACCTACATAATGGAAACGATAAATGCGACATGGTAAAGAGGCAGGGGACTCAGCCTCAGAATAAGACAAATTAGAGCTCAGAATACAAACATTAATAGCATCATAAATCCACTCTTATAGAACCATAATAATTTGTGATATAACTTAGAGCAATGGAGAGTTTCCAGAAGATATCAATAGATTTTTATTATACCCATTTTTTAAGGGAGGGTAAAAACAGTTTAGAAGTTTCAGATCAGAGAGTTCAATGATTTCTAGTTAAATTAAATAAATGGCTATGATGACCTAGTAAATGTAATGGTGATTATTAGGAACCAACAGACTTTTCTTGGGGTTGAGGAATGCTTGATTAATGTTTCATTTTCTGAAAGTTGATCTTAGGCTGGCAAACCAGGGGATTCAAGCAAACTGCAAATGTGGCCTATCATCTCTAAAGTAGGATAACATATAGCATTACTCAGGATAATGAGAGATGTGAGTTGATCAACATAATCAATGGCAACTGCCATTTTTTTTAAAACTCAAATTTCTGGTCAAGGCATTGAACAATGCAAAAGTGAGCACTCTTCATTCCTCTTGCTCTAAGCAACTGGCTGATCGTTGGTTGCTGAAATAGGGAAGATCATTGGAGACCAGGTTGTAGTTGGGGGAGAGTTTGAGAAAAACCAAAACACAAAATCTGCCCCCAGAAGCCCTCAAGTTTCAGTTCAAGAATGAGAAATTACTAAGAGCAATAAATGAAGCGGGAACTCAAAGCCAAAAAAGAGACCTAGTATTGAAGCTGAAGAACCCTAATGGACTGAGCTGACACCTCAGGGTAGATGCTTTAACGTAAAGATGGACATTAAGACTCAAGGCCTCATGAAAGCTGGGAATGGGTTCTAAGCAAAATGTACATGGAAAGGGATAGTCTCATCTAGGGTTATAATATGGAAAGAGCCACCCATGACAAGCTTTGGTATAAAATGTCACCCTTGAGAAAATGAAACCAAAGCCTCTGTCACACAAAGGTCTGGAGCTCCAATTCACACTGTCTATGCTATGGTGTTCTAAAAAAGAAAGAATTATAGAATTTGGTCTCAAGATACGATAGGGCTCTGGCAAATTCTTTGTCCACCATTGGAACATTTTTATATCTCAGTGCACATTCTGGATTCCTAGAAAAGATAACTCTGGTTGAATGTGAGCTCACAGACAAAAACTCAATAAATGAGAAAACCTAGTGCCATGAAAGAGTCAGTATTATGAAAGAAATGGTAGTTTTGCTCCTGAGGAACTAGAAGCAATAGAGCAACTGTTTGTAATATTAAAGGAGACAGAGGGAAGGAGATAGACTCTAAGCATGGGAAGACTGCTTATGAAAATGAACAGGCAAAAGATCTAAGGACTAAAGGACTAAAGACTAAGGAAAAGGATCACATAATAATTCTAAAAATTATTTCTGTTTCTGTAGCCAACTGTTTTTAGATTTTATTTACATTCAAGTTAATTAACATGTAGTGTATTTTTAATTTCAGGGGTAGAATTTAGTGATTCATCAGTTGTATATAACACCCAGTGCTCATTAAATCACATGCCCTCCTTAATGTGCATCACCTGGATACCACCCCCACACACACCTCCCCTCCAACAACCCTCAGTTTGTTCCTTATAGATAAGAGTCTCTAATGGCTCACCTCTGTCTCTGTTTTTATCTTATTTTATTATTTACTTATTTTTTATTATTTTCCTTCCCTTCCTCCATGATCATCTGTCTTATTTCTTAAATTATACATATGAATGAAAAAATAAGATATTTGTCTTTCTCCAACTGACTTATTTTGCTTAGCACGATGACCTCTAGTTCCATCCACACTGTTGCAGATGGAAAAATTTCATTCTTTTTGATGGCTAACATTCCATTGTAAACATACCCATTCATCCATCGTTGGACATCTGGACTCCTTCCATATCATGGCTATTGAGTATATTGCTGCTATAAACATTGGGGTGCCTGTACCCCTTTGAATCACTATGTTTGTATACTTTGGATAAATACCTCATAGTGCAATTCCTGGGTTGTAGGGTAGTTCTATTTTTAAACTTTTGAGGAATCTCCATACAGTTTTCCACACTGTGCCAGTTTGCATTCCCATCAACAGTATAAGAGATTTCCCCTTTCTCTGCATCCTCACCAACATCTGTTGTTTTCTGAGTTGTTAGTTTTAGCCATTCTGACTGGTGTGAGGTGATATCTCATTGCAGTTTTGATTTGTATTTCTGTGATGCCAAGTGATATGGGGCACTTTTTTCTGTTGGCCATGTGTATGTCTTCTTTGAAAAATTGTCTGTTCCTGTCTTCTGCCCATTTCTTAACTGGAATTTTTTTGTTTTTTGGTTGTTGAGTTTGATAAATTCACCATAGGTTTTGCATATTAACCCTTTCTCTCATATGTCATTTGCAAATATCTTCTCCTATTTCATAGTTTGCCTTCAGTCTTGATTGTTTCCTTTGCTGTATAAGAGGTTTTTGTCTTGATGAAGTCCCAATAGTTCATTTTTGCTTTTTTCCCCCTTGCCTCTGCAGATGTGTCTAGATGTTTCTGTAGCCAAGATCAAAGAAGTTGTTGCCTGTGTTCTCCTCCAGGATTTTGATGGATTCCTCTCACATTAAGGTCTTTCAACCATTTTGAATTTGTTTTTGTGAATGGTGTAAGAAAGTTGATCCAGTTTCATACTTCTGCATGTTGTTGTCCAGTTTTCCAAACAGCATTTGTTGAAAGGCTGTCTTTTTCCCATTGGATATTATTTCATGCTTTGTCAAAGATTAGTGGACCATAGAGTTTAGAGTCCTATTACTCTATTCTGTTGATCTGTATGCCTGTTTTTGTGCCAGTACCATAATATATTGATGATTACAGCACTGTAATTACAGCTTGATGTCCAGAATTGGGATGCCTTCAGTTTTGGTTTTCTTTTTCAACATTACTTATTTGGGGTCTTTCCTGGTTCCATACAAATTTTAGAAATATTGTCCCAGCAGTGTGAAAAATGCTGGTGTTATTTTGATAGGGATTGCATCAAATGTATAGATTGTCATGAGTAGTATGGGCATTTTAACAATATTCTTCCAATCCAAGAGCATGGAATGTTTTTCCATTTCTTTGTGTCTTCCTCAATTTCTTTTATAAGTGTTCTATTATTTTCAGAGTACTGATCTTTTTACTTTTTTTGGTTAGGTTTATTCCTAGATATCTTATAGTTTTTGGTACAATTATAAACGGGATCAATTCCTTGATTTCTCTTTCTGCTGCTTCATTATTGGTGTATAGAAATGCAATAGACTCCTGTGTATTGATTTTATATCCTGAGACTTTGTTGTATTCCTGTATAAGTTCTGGTAATTTTTGGTGAAATCTTCTGAGTTTTCTACCTAGAGTATCATGTTATCTGCAAAGAGTGAAATTGTGAATGAAAAAGAATATTAAGTCTTAAGCAGGAAAAAAAAAAAAGAAAGAAAGAAACTTTTCTGGAAATGTCGGTGTGAAACTGGAAGAGGAAATAAAAAAATGAAAATCCTAAAAACTACCAAAAATGAAAGACATTACACAGAAAGAAAAATTATCTTCAGATTGGAAATCACTTCTTATCAGATACACAAGTCTCCAGAAGATAATGGAATAATATATATAAGATGGAGATGTATGAGAAGTGGTCAAGGTAATCATAATACTGTACCCAACAAACTGTCATCCAGGAATAAGGGAAAGATAAAGGTTTTCAAGCCTAGAAAGACTATGCCAATTTATTACTTATATATCTTTTCTAAAAGAACTAATTGAGGATGTACTTTAGCATGAAGATTATTGAACTTGGAAGGAAGTATTTTTTTTAAAAAAGCAACATATAGTGTACAGAATAATTACATATGTAAATCTAAATTTTTTATTTACTGACAGTAAATAATAGTAGTGATTTTCCCCCATGAATTTAAAAGTAAGATGTATAAAATACTAGAAAAAATAATATGGATAATGAAAGTGACACTCTAGAGGAAAAGGAAAGCAAGCTGATTTTGTTTTCAGGAGGGAGAAAACAAAGAAAGAAATTACTACAATATTTGTGAGAAAAAATATAAGTTAAAGACATATGTTAAAATTTTTAGGTACTGTTAATGGTAGTAAAACCTGTCAATAAAGGGATGTGTTCCTTAAATCAGGATTGAACTGAAAGAAAACTGAAGTCATGTTTATTCACAATTTCTTGTTGAGCAAAGAGCATGGCTATAACTGGCAGCTGGACCTGCAGAGAACCAGCGTTAGGAATTACCTTTGGTAAAAAATGCAGCCCAGGCACAGCAGCCCTGCAGGTAAGGAGCTCACCCTTCTTTGCCCTCCCGTCTCCCTAGGGTCTCCCATCCAAGAGCTAAACTGGAAGCCAAATCATGGGTCTATATGGGTCACACTCTAAGGGTGCAGATCAGAGTGGAGGATGGTGGAGGATAGTTCTGTTGGAACAAATGGAAGAAAGCAAGCACAATTACGGGATCCTTGTATGTAAATCTTATTTTTCCTAATAGACTCAAAGATCCTCATCAGTTAGCGCATTGATTCAGAAGATTTAATAGAGACTAAATGATGGTGGCTTGCAAGAGACAGAGGGACTGCATTTCCTTCCTATAAAAGTAGGAACTTGTGGGTGGTCCACTAGGTATGCACCCTTATTCTGTAGAGTCATCTATGGACCCAGGTGTTTTCTGTCTTGTTGTTCACCATTCCTTCCAGGCCTAGGGCCTATCTTCATTGCCAAGGTTTAAGCTTCCCCCCTCAGGACCATATCCCCATTCCTGCCCAAGAGAAGTAAAAGAAGGAGCAGAAGGCAACAACTTCCTTTTAAGGGAATGCTCTGGAGGTTGCACACCTCCATGCTTCTTGCATAACCCCAGGGCCTCATGAGGCACATAAATAATGGGGTCACACTTAGCTCAAAATGCAGGCAGTACAGCAGTTCCTACCTGGTGGTTATTGGAAGGTTCCATTCCTGAAAGAATCAGAGGAAGGATGGATATCTGGGGATAATTTGCCATTTCTTAATTCCCTTCTGTGCTATTCCACATGGCACCTGGCATGCGGGTAAATGTACCTGAAAAGAAAGGAACAGGAAGAAGACACGGCCTGGCATAAGACACCTACGGGCTCAGACCCAAGCTCTACTAACCACTGGCAGAGCCAGTGTCCTAAAGGGAGTTATTCAGTACATGGCAGAAAGCATTCAAACTCCTCAGTGCAGGAAGTGCGATGATTCAGAGGCTGGCAGAGAGAGCACTGGTCCAAGGGTGATCAGGTCTATCTCTGGTCCCACTGTGTTGCCTGTTAAGTGTGTGGCCTCAGGCAAGTCAGCAATGCATATGGGCTAATAATCCCTGCCTTCTTGTCTACCAGGCCTGGCATACTCCAAGCTGCTGGTAAATGTTTGTTGCTGGAAGCTGATATTAACCCAGAGCATGCTTGAATAATGTGGTGGCTTGGTGTGTGACAAAAAGCATTTGCCAGGCACAATTAAGTGGGCAACTACAGAAGGGATAACTAACCTAATTGACAAAATACGGTTTGTCTAAGGGCTTTACAGAAATTAATAATTGTTACCCAAATGGTGAACTAATTGAAAATAGATCTTATCAATTTATTAAAACAGGCCCTTCAGGACCTGTACTTTGAAATACTCTCTTGTGTCAGTTGCAGTTAACTGTGATCTTTACATTGCTAGTACTTGATTTCCCTTTTTGGTTTTTAATTCAGTAGTTTGCAACCCAGCCCAGCACCTCACCTGTTAATCTGAATGCAGGAGTCTTGACTATGACTGTGGGAGTTTCTAGAAAGGATCACTGTGACTCTGAGTTGTGCAGAACCTCTCTTAGTGTCAAAACTACATGGCATTGCCCTGTGCCTTTTTCGCTGCTATGGTGACTGCCATACGTTTAGAATTGCCTTTCCCCATCCCTTCCCAGTCCTATGTCTTATGGAATCAGTTTACATTAAGTAGGATAAATTATATTTAACATTATATGTAATTCAAATGCTTTGATGCTCTGCTCTTCAGACGTGTACACACCGGATGGATAATTCTGGTTAACTCCCATCCAACCCTGAGTGAAGGACCAGACAGCTTATCTGGTTCTTTTATTTGAATATTAAAGTGTGTCTCTGTAAGTCTCATTTCTTTGTAGTACCCATGGCTATATTACTTGTCATTGTCCCTCACTGTCCCTGGACAGTAGCTCCTTGGAGTTATTATCTCTGGGCCAGGTGTGGGCCCTGCACCCTGCAAGAGCTATTTCTGTGTGTTGAGTGAATGAGTCAGCACACTGACGCACAGTGATCCAGCCCTATTGAGGCTCTGGTCTCCAGTGCCAGAGTAACGGAATGGAAATCTGGGCATTGCTAGCTCTGGCTCTGCCGTGGATGAATCATTTCTTCAGAGTGTCCCAGTTCTGAAAGCCATTGTACAAATGAGTCTTGACTGTTTGTGAATAATAGGATGGCAGGCCTGGCTCAGAGCTGGAGATGAGCTGCTCAGTCCACCTTTTCTGAGGGGCTAATGGTGGTGCTGGAGAGGATGTAGAGGCCTGGAACTTGAATCCATTCTTAATTACTAGTTTTGAGTTTCTTGCACCACAACTCATTCTTTCCTCTCCTCTGGAGAAAAAACACCTTGAAATATCAATGTAAGACCAGCTCTTCCATACTGGTACTGTGGGGCACAGCATACATCTACAAATGGAACCACTCCCTTCTGCTTATCCATTGGTTCCATTTGCTCCTGGGTACGGATGGCCTCTCTCCTCACACACAAAGGGGTAGAAATGTGACAAGTAGCATGTGTCATCTGGCTAAACTGTGCCAGGTTCTAGACTGTCAGGTTGTGTTCCAAATGCTAGCAGACCTACTAAGCAGGAAGTGAGAGAAAGAAGTGCCACAGTGGGGAAACCCATGGGTTCAGCAGGAAGAGTTAGCTGAGGTCAGCACAGGAAGACCCTGCCTTTGCAGGCCTCAGATTTGGGGGACATGGATGGTGGAAAGGGGAATGAGAGGCTCTTCCAGTGAGACTTTTCCTTTGGTTCTAGAAGGAACACTCTATCCAGAGGCATCAGCTTAAATATTATCTTGGGGGAATAAGCACCTTGATTTGGGCATAATGTCACTGTGAACCATCTCAGAGTTCTGGAATTAAGAAAAAACAGGGTTCTTTATGCTAATTGTCCATATCTGCTCCCAGGAATCCCAGGTTGGCTCAGGCTACTTGTTCCAGGTGGTCCGTGCACTGAGCCAGGGGACCCTGGAGGAGCCTAGGTCTGGGGCTACTCCTAAAATCAGGTGGACATATGTCCTTTGGACTTGCAGGTAAAGATGCTGATAAGCAGTTGGATGTGGGGGTCTAAACTCCAAGAGAAACCCCTGAGCCATATATCCAGCTATAGCTTGTGTCTACCTACTTGCCATCTCTCTGTCTCTCCCTTGCCTTTCCGTCTGGTGAGTGAGCATGGTTTGGGGGCTCAGACTATAGGTCTGTATTGGCATCCTCACTCTAGGCACTGCAAAACTTGAACAATAAGATTTATCAAAGGAAGGGTGTAATTTATCTGTAGAGAGGCTGATATGGACAGATGGGAGGAAGTCTATAAGGGAGCTTGCTCATCCTGCCTGGATTTCTAGGCACTGTGTAGACAGAGCCTGGAATGCTGGCAATCCTTCCTGTCTCACACCCTGGTGCCCAGAGAATCATGCCCGGGCTGTTTGCACAGCCTCCTCTGAGCCAGCAACCATGGGCTGCCGTAGAAATACCTCCTGGCATGGCAAAAACCTACACCAGGTTTTTGTATTTGCATCCCGAGAAACCTAGGACCAAGTTTAGCCTGTATTAAAATCCCAAATGACAATTACTCAGTGGCAGCTCCAGAAGTGCTCCATCTACATCCCACTACCCAAGAGCACCAAAGAGAAAAGCAGTCCTGAAATGGCCACCTGCAGGTCCCATCTCTGCCACAAGGTAGTGCCAAGAGGGACCTCAGGAAAATGGAGTTGGGGAAGAGAAAGCAAGCCCAGGAAACATCTAGTCAACATCAGAGATGACTTTTTTTGGGACTGTAACTACAGATGCTTGGGCCAGCCAGCAGCATTCATCCATGGGGGCTTTGACCAGACAGAATGGGAGCAGCCATTTTTCTGAATGTTGGCCAGAGACCAGGCACAAGTCATGGATACGCTCTGAGAGGTAGTTAATTCTCTTGCTCCCATTTCTTAGATAGGGAGACTAAAGACAATACAAGTAACTTGCCCAAGTAAACTATTAAATGGTACAAACAGGATCCAACCCAAGGTGTCTACATAGCTAAGTTCCTTCCATTCACCCAAACTGCTTCCTAGCAAAGGTGCCTTGGTGCTTCTTAGGCATCAGAACTCAAGGATGCTAGCCCTGGCTTTGTATGGGGCTGGCTGCCTGCTAAATGTTGTGAGCCCAGGAAGATGTGCTTCTTTTAGGAGCACCCCACACACCAGGCTTTGTGTGACCATGCAGAACTTCCTTGGGAGAGTGAAGCTCAGTGTATGGACTCTAATCAGGTTTGTGGGACTGCTTTGGAGAGCCTCGATCAAAAAGGAGTATTAAAGAGACATATTTTAGCCACATCCAACCATCAGGTATTTCTGAGGAGTCAACAGAGGCATGGGTGAGGCTAACAATGCAGCACTAAGCAGGGAAAACATGGATATGGTTATATATTGATACTCATTTCCAAGGTATAAAGAATGGCAGGGGATTATCTAGGCTTAGTCAGGGAGCAAAGGGGCAGGTGTCTACAAAGAGAACAGTATAAGAAAGATTTGGAAAAGCAACATCACTGTGTTGGTTTTGCTGGGATGTGATGTCTGACAGATGAAGAGACATGAAATATGGGGTTGGACAGAGTACACTGCACAGGGAGAGACTTCATCCCATGCTAAAATGTCATGCCTCAGCTTGTTGGGAATGTCGAGTTATTGGAGGGCTTTTAACTGTATCATACTTGGATTTATATTTTAAACAGGACACACATTAATCTCAAATCCCAAATCCTCCCTGAAAATGCCAGCCCATGCTGATACCTCCCTTCCTGACTACTTATTTATCTATGCAAGACATAGAAATATATAATTGTTTGTCCCTGTGCTTTTTCTGCAGAAATATGGTAGACTTCTGGGAAAGAAGGAGTCAAATATTGCTTGTGCTTCTCTTGGACTCTTCATTCAGTAGGAATTTAATAGTTAACTCAAATAGATATTGGGTGCCATTTATTTATTTATTTTTTAATATAATTTTTTATTTTTTATAAACATATATTTTTATCCCCAGGGGTACAGGTCTGTGAATCACCAGGTTTACACACTTCACAGCACTCACCAAAGCACATACCCTCCCCAATGTCCATAATCCCACCCCCTTCTCCCAAACCCCCTCCCCCCAGCAACCCTCAGTTTGTTTTGTGAGATTAAGAGTCACTTATGGTTTGTCTCCCTCCCAATCCCATCTTCTTTCATTTATTCTTCTCGTACCCACTTAAGCCCCCATGTTGCAACACCACTTCCTCATATCAGGGAGATCATATGATAGTTGTCTTTCTCCGCTTGACTTATTTCGCTAAGCATGATATGCTCTAGTTCCATCCATGTTGTCGCAAATGGCAAGATTTCATTTCTTTTGGTGGCTGCATAGTATTCCATTGTGTATATATACCACATCTTCTTGATCCATTCATCTGTTGATGGACATCTAGGTTCTTTCCATAGTTTGGCTATTGTGGACATTGCTGCTATAAACATTCGAGTACACGTGCCCCTTTGGATCACTACGTTTGTATCTTTAGGGTAAATACCCAATAGTGCAATTGCTGGGTCATAGGGCAGTTCTATTTTCAACATTTTGAGGAACCTCCATGCTGTTTTCCAGAGAGGTTGCACCAGCTTGCATTCCCACCAACAGTGTAGGAGTGTTCCCCTTTCTCCGCATCTAAATCCACCATAATGATGCATATTTTTTTTGATAACCAATTCTTTAAGGTTGCAAAATCCTGAAATATAGCAGAGGAGAAACAAGTAGCTTAATGGGCACAGTTCCCAATCTGAGCACTGCCTTTGTAATTAAATGTAAATTATGATTCATTCCAAGGACAATCAATTGCACTACTTTCATAAACTTTTAAATTCATTATTGAAAGTCAAGATTTCTCTAATAAGTTTTCCATTAACTCAGAACTTGATTTGTTACTGGAGTCTTCCCAAACCCACATATCCCACTTGTGTCCTTTTGCTTAAAAAGAACGTGAGCAAAAAAAGTTGGAAGAATGCCTGTCTGTGCTCATGCTGTCCTTGAGGCCAGGGCACTCCCACAGGGACCCAAAGAGCATCCAGATTTTTGCTGTTCCTGCTCCTCCTCCTTTCAGAGCTGGTGTAGAAAAGATAATATTCAGGTCTTAAAGTCTCAGTTTTCTCATCTGCTATATAAAAGAAGAAAGTATCTTATTTAATAAGATAATGGATATGAAGACAAATGCCTAACTCTGAGCCTCACAAACGAATGTTCAGTAGACATTAGTGTCCTTCCCCTAACTTCTAGCTGGACCCTTATATTCTAATTGGTACAGTCTGTATTTTATGACCCATAAACCCAGAGCTCAAAGATCCTAAGTTCTATGGAGTTGTAAGTGTGGGAATCACACATCATATCTGAATGCCAGTTTGCCCACCACAGAACATGCTGTAAATTCTTCCACTGACCTCAGAGTCTATTTCCAGATAGTTGTTTCCTAGCTTATTGTGATTTCTAAACATTTTACTTTGGGTGAATTTCCTTGGTGCATGTGCTTGTGTGTGTGCATGTGCATGCATATTTTGTTCATATTGACCCCTGCCTTTAAAAAAAAAATCTAGGGTGCAAACCTAAGCACACCAGAACCAGAATTATCTCTGGTAGTGTCGCTGGAAGTGGTTAACTTATTGCCTGCCACATGTCCAAACTGGAGTCACTCTATTCCACATCTGGAGATGCTGCCCACCCTTCATATGTCTAAGACCTCATCTGTTGGACCAAACCACATTAACACTCTTTGGTCTGTAGAGCCATGAAGCTCACATGCCCCTTGGCCAGAATGGAGGGTTGAAGACTGGGACACCTTTGAAGAATAATGGTGATATAAAGGAAAGTCCCTTTGAAAGTCTGGGCTTGACTGTAGCAGAACCCACCACTCCATGTCACATTAATCAAGATGGACTATCCTCCTCTGCTTTAGACTCTTTGGCTCAGTGACTTCAAAGCCAGACATTTCTAAACCTCCTTGAGACTCCCCAGGAGTCCCTGACTTATGCTGCTCTGAACTCAAGTATACAGAGTGGTAGACCAAATGCTTTTTCATAGGTGAGACCTAGCTTGCCTCAAGTCTGCTTATTCATTGGGGTCCAAGAAGGGATATGTTCCCAGAAATTTTACCTGCTAAAAAAATTGAGCCATTCTTGATGGTTACATCAACCTTCCAAACATTAGTCACTGAGAAGGCTCTTTAAAAAAATAAATAAATAAACAAGTTGTCTTTCATTGTGTGTTAATTATCAGTTAGAATATGAAAGGTTTCAGTGGAGCT
This sequence comes from Mustela lutreola, assembly GCF_030435805.1. Taxonomy (NCBI): domain Eukaryota; kingdom Metazoa; phylum Chordata; class Mammalia; order Carnivora; family Mustelidae; genus Mustela; species Mustela lutreola. Next base: position 97,391,645 of record NC_081292.1, read on the forward strand.
AGGCAAAGAAGGTCATAGTCAGGAATACAGAGTGTGACCTCCACACTGGACACCTTTCTGTGGTACTTGCATAGCTGCTCATGTTTGAGTTTCTTATAAAAAAGACAGTAGTTGAAAAGTATGCAAGCTGCCAGCACCAAGGAAACCCCAGTGATGCTCCCTTTCATTACTTTGACATAACATGCTATGATAATGGGAGTAACCTATATCCTCTTGGCAAATTGGGACCCCTTCTTTGGAGCTTCCCACATTTACTCATGGAAAGCCTTCTGCTAGAAGAATAATTGCTTTCCTGACTCTCCAGACCAGGACCAGAGAGAAGACCCTGACTTCTTCTTCCTTTTGGGCCTTTGCATTTTTAGTTTTAAGAGAATAAATGTGTCTTTTATATTTTTTCTTCCTAGCCAAAGCCCTTAAGTATTGAATACTTTAAGGTACCTAATCAGTACTTGCATTTTCCTTCCCTGTACCCTATAAGGTAAGGACCAGAAGCTCAAATGCCTTCAAGGTTGGCCAAACAAATAACACACATATGTAAATGAGGCAGATGCTCTAATACAGTAGATGGTAGTGAGATCTGTTTCCAACAAGTGTGTACTTATCTTACCTAAAAGGTGTTCATATATTAAAAATCACTGTGTCTGGGCACCTGGGTGTCTCCATCAGTTGAGCATCTGACTTTTGATTTCAGCTCAGGTCTTGATCTCAGGGTCATGAGTTCGAGCCCCACTTTGGGCTCCATGATGAACACAGAGCCTACTTTAAAAAAAAATTACTGTGTTAGCTAAACACTTCTGTGCACTGGATTCAACTGGTTGACAGTTGCTTAAGTGATCTATATATTCCTCTAATAAAATAACATTTGAATACCTCAGGTTGGATCTTCCTTCTCCCTAAATTTCCTTTTGGGAAAGCTCATCTCTTCTATACTATATATAGCAGTAAAATCAGAATACAACAGAGTTTAAGGTCCATGTCTGCCAATGGGGTTGAAGTAAAGTTGCCATTTCATTTTATTATACATCTTGTTTCCTTTCCAACATAGTACCATAATACTTTTCTTACCTTTATTTCAGCTCTTGAAAATGTTATCTTCTTGCTCTGCTTTTTCATCAGCAGTCACAGCTCATTCCTTTGCAAGAAGAAGACTGTCCCCAACTTCTGCCAAAACTGTTTTCTTAGAGGATTTTAGTGGGTCCCCCATAATCAAATCCATTGTCCTCCTGCAATAACTGATGGTCAGCTAGCCTTTGAGCAATTCTCTGCTGTCTGCACACTAGGATCCATGTACTTTCCAGGTTCCTTCATTCCTCTGACCATCCCTTGCCATCTCTGTTCCTTAGTGTTTATCCCTTGCTGTTCTTTCTCATGGTCTCGTCTTCAGTTTGGGCAGGAAAGCCTGAAAGAAGCAAATCAGTGAGCCCTGACCAATGTTGGTGAACCCAGGGAAAGGAATTATTGAAGACTTTTCTGGACATAAATGTGGGATATGCAATTAAAAATTTATCTTGAGAATGACTATTATACCAGAGTTCTTCTCTCCACCCAAGAAATATTTGTTTAATGCCAATAAAATGGTTGAGGTGCTTTCCCAGGTATTGGTTTGGAGACCATCATGCCATGCTATTGGGATGCAAAGACAAAACAAACAAACAAAAAACACAGTCACTCAATGCCTTCTCATTGCTCATAAACTGGAGGGAAACAAGCAATGATATAAGTACCTGTTGGTAGCAGATGCAGGATGCTATAATATGGTTTCCTTTAAGTACCTGATTGGCTTTGGGAATGGAGCAGCAAGAACTGAGGAGACATGACAATTACATACTCCTGTTAGGCCAAAATGAATGTGGTATTTCTGGGGATGGTGATAGGTGAACATGTTAACAATGTTTGCTCCTGTAATAAGTGAATATGCAAGGGCGAACCAAATATGAATGGTGGGAGAAGTAAAGGACAGCAAGGTGGTTCAGGGCCCTTTTGTGTGAGGCCTGTAAATACAGTAGAGAAATTACATGGAGGCATGGTGAGGGGCTTTTCCAGACTACTTTCCCCTTTTTCTGCCAAAGTCTCTTTTATCTAGACTTCTGTATCTCCTGATTTGTGTTTAACATTGAACTCTTGACTTTGACATAGAGATCTTACTGCTAACCCCACCTTTCCTAGGCCTGCCCAGCTCTTGACTTTGTTCTCTACATCAGGATATCCATATCCCTATGTAAAACATACTGAAGTCTATTCTTCACCAGGGGCCATGCTTGATGTTGAATATGTAGAAAAAAAGATGGTTGGGGCGCCTGGGTGGCTCAGTGGGTTAAGCTGCTGCCTTCGGCTCAGGTCATGATCTCGGGGTCCTGGGATCGAGTCCCGCATCGGGCTCTATGCTCAGCAGGGAGCCTGCTTCCCTCTCTCTCTCTCTCTGCCTGCCTCTCCGACTACTTGTGATCTCTCTCTGTCAAATAAATAAATAAAATCTTTAAAAAAAAAAAAAAGATGGTTGACAAGGTCCTTGCTTTCAGGGAGTTTACTCTTTAGTGGCAGATATTTATAGCAAGTGAATGTGAGGTAGGAATTTTTTAAGAAGTGTGTGAATATTTCAGAAATTAAGACAAGCGAGTATGTGCTGGATCATTTCCAGAAGACTTGGTGGATAAACATGGCACTGAATGACTCATAAAAGCCTGGGGGAGAATCTGTGTGGCTTAGCAGGAAGGACCAGGCACTCTGAGAAGAGGAAATATCTACTCATGCCCTGGAAAGAAAGTGACATTTGGAGTTAGGAGAGCAGCCTAATCTGTATGATGGATGAGTTAGCCATCATCCTAAGCAAAAAGCTTAATATCTCAATAGCATTTAAATTTTTCCACACAACAAATCAGAAGGAAACTTGTCTTCATCTACTTCGTGGGCCTGGTCTTAAAGGGTATGTGGTAATGGGTTGGGGTAATTGTAGAAGAGGTCACCCCAATGGGGGGTTCCTTTTTCAAGATGTGTTCACCTGAGATGGTCTAGAAACTGGACTTGTGATGTGGACATCATTCTTATTCACACACCTCAAACTGACAGGAAGTCACCTGCAAAACCAGAGTGCAAGCATCTGGTAGATGTCAATACTCAAACAGGTATGACATCCCCTTTCCTCCTTCACAGTAGGTACATAGGAGTGATATGGGATGGGAACCTTGCAGACTTTTCACGGCAAGAACTTATGTGTTGTTGTAAATTACAGGGTGACAGTTTGGAGTTCGGGCATAAAACAGCATTATCTGCTTTTGCTCTATGTGGAACTATATTCTTAGTGAGTAGACCCTCTTCAGAAAATGCCAGTCAAATATTTAGGTTAGAGAGACTGAATGGCCATAGTAAACCAGGCTCTGGGGTGATGAAGGTAAAGGAGCATCTTTTGTTTTTCATAGCGAGCCTCTACCAACCACACCTGTATTTATGTTAATAAGATGACTTTTGGAAACCTCTGAAGGATGGGACTGCTTGCTAGGGGAACGAATCATAAGCTTAGAAGATTGGAAGTCTCAGCACAGCTCCCTGCACCCTCCACCCTAGGGAATAGAGAAAGGCTGGAGGCTTTGAGTTAATCACTCACTAATAGTCCATGATTTGGTCAATTGTGCCTACATAATGAAGCATGCATAAAAATTCTAATCAAAGGGATTCCAAGATCTTTTGGGTTGGTGAACATATCCATGTGTTGGGATAGTGGTGCATCCAGAACCTCCTCCCCCAAACCTTGTCATATGCATCTCTTCCACTTGACTAGATCCTTTTATAGTAAATTGACAATAGGAAATATAATGATTCCATGGGTTCTGAGAGACATTCTAGCAAATTATTTAACCTGAGGAGGAGGTCATGGGGACCCTTGATTTATAGCTGGTTGGCCAGAAGCACAGGTGACAACCAAGACTTGTGATTGGCATATGAAGTGAGGTGCAGCCTTGTAGAACTGAGTCTTTAATCTGAGGGGTCAGGTTTAACTGCAGGTGATTAGTGTCAGAATTGAATTAAATTGTGGGATACCCAGTCTGTGACACCAGTCAATTCTTCTGCTAAGAACTAGAGAATTGCTTGGTGGAAAATCCATACCTTTGGTGTCAGAGGGCTGAATAGAAGAAATAATAGTTTCTTTCAGTATCCTACAAGGAGAAATGGCACTTAAGAAAGAGTGGGAAACAGGGGCGCCTGGGTGGCTCAGTGGGTTAAAGCCTCTGCCTTCGGCTCAGGTCATGATCCCAGGATCCTGGGATCGAGCCCCACATTGGGCTCTCTGCTATGCAGGGAGCCTGCTTCCTCCTCTCTCTCTGCCTGCCTCTCTGCCTACTTGTGATCTTTGTCTGTCAAATAAATAAATAAAATCTTAAAGAAAAAAAAAAAAAAGAAAGAGTGAGAAACAAAGAAACTATTAAAGTAGAATTGAGTATAGGGATGCCTGGGTGGTTCAGCTGGCAAAGTGTCTGCCTTCAACTCAGGTCATGATCCCAGGGTCCTGGAATCAAGTTCCACATCAGGGTTCTTGCTTAGGGGGAAGTCTGCTTCTCTCTCTGCCTGCTGCTCTCCCTGCTTTGTGCTCTCTCTCTCTCTGACAAATAAATAAATAAATCTTTAAAAAAAATAGAATTGAGTATAAAATAATAGTTTACTATAAAATTAATTCCATATATAAAGATAAAAATGTTGGTTTTCTTTAGAAAACAATAGAACAATATATATATTGTCAAAAATTTGTGTGACCATGAGAAGTTGAATAAATTCTGAATTATAAGAAGAAAATATTGACAAAGAAAATGGAATTAATTAGACAAAGGCAGGAAAGAAAAATGGAAAAATTACAACAACAACAAAACCTTGTTGAATAGAAAACATAAAATGACAATAATAAATCCAAACACATGGATTATCATTATTAATATGAATAAGGTAAATTCCCTATTAAAAGATAAAGACTATCAGCCCAAACTTTACTAGAAACATCTCTAAAACAAAATAACATAGTAAGAGTTAGAAATAATAAATTAGAAAAATTGCAGCAGGGTAACATTAACAGAAATTAATGTGGTGTAATAATATTAATATTAGACAAAAAATGATTTAAATTCCTAAGTATGAAGTAGATCTCCCTATTCTCTCTGGGCAGGAGAATCCTGGGATTTGAGCAGTGAGCCAGGCTGTAGCTTCCACAACTGCTAACAGACAGCAACTCATAGAAGTAACCAAGGAACTTCATCTCCCATCCTGGAGTGAAAGTCATAACTCTACAATAGGAAACTCTACAATAGTTATCAATTTATGCATTCAGAGCATAGCTTCAAGACACAGCAAAACCAGATAGAAACACAAACTATAAACCATAATTATAAGGCATGACAATATATTTCACATAGAAATAAACAGACAAAAATAATGAAGGCAGTTGGGGATTTAAAAAATATAATAATATAATAAGTTTTGTCATGTTTGTGTTTGCATGAGTAGACTGTGAACATCTATCTATCTATCTATCTATCTATCTATATTTGTTTCCCATAAAATGTGCACTCTTTTCTAAATCCACAGGTCATTCACAAAATTGCACATGTTATGAAACTGAACTCTAAAAATCTGTTATCAAAAAGCAGTTCATTCAGACCATCCTGTTTTACCATAACTCAATAAGATTAGAAATTAACTGCAAAAAGTATAAAATATATCTAGTCTTGTGTTAAGGAAGACATCAAAACTAAAATTACAAACAAAACTTGAGTATATCTCACATACAAAAAAATTCCAGATATAGCTAAAGTAGAACTCAGAAAAAAAGATAAAACCTTGTCTCTATTTATAAGAGGATAAAAAATACTGAAATAGGTCAACTTAAGATTGGAGACATGTAAATCTTTATACATAGATACAATAGGACAATGAACAGAATAGAGAGCCCAGAATCAAACCCATATATATACTGTCAGTTAATTTTTAACAAGGGAACCAAGAAAACACAATAGGGAAAGGACAGTCTCTTCAATAAATGATGTTGGAAAAACTGGATATCCACATGCAAAATAATGAAATTGGAGCCCTGTTTTATACCACACAGAAAAATTTACCTGGGCATGAATTAAAGAGTTAAATGTAATACCTGTAACTTACTTCTAGAAGAAAACATTGAGAAAAAGTTCCTTGAGATTGGTCTTGGCAGGGTTCTTTTTTATTTTTTTTTAAATTTACACCAAAAACACAAGCAGCAAAAGCAAAAATAAAAAGTAGGGCCATAGCAAACTAAAAAGCTTCTGTACAGCAAAGAAACAATCAACAAAATAAAAGGCATGTATGAAATGGGAGAAAATATTTGCAAAATGTATCTGATAAATGGCTAATGTCCAAAATATATAAGGAACACATAGAACTTAATAGCAAAAACAAAACAAGAACCCCAAACCAAAAACAAAACAAAAAAACCCCAAATAACTTGAATTGTATAAACAATCTGAATAGACATTTCTCCAAGGAAGACATACAAATGGCCAACAGATACATGAAAAGATGTTCAATAGCACTCATCACCAGGGAAATGCAAATCAAAACCACAATATCAACTTATACCTGTCAAATGGCTAGAATCAACAACATGAGGAACAACAGTGTTGGCAAGGATGAGAATGTGGAGAAAAAGGAACACTCATGCACTGTTGGTGGGAATACAAACTGGTGCAGCCAGTGTGGAAAACAGTATGGATGTTCCTCAAAAAATTAAAAATAGAAGTACAATGATCTAGGGTGACCTGCTGGCTCTGTGAGAGCCAAAGGCAAAGTGTCTGCCTTTGGGTCAGGTCATGATCTCAGGGTTGGATTGAGTCCTGTGTTGCACTCCCTACTCAACAGCAACCCTGCTTCTCCCTCTCCCCCCAACCCTTGCTCATGCTCTCTCTCACTACCTCTCTCTTTGCTTTTCAAATAAATAAATAAAATCTTAAAAAAAAAAAAAAAGAAGTACAATGATCCAAGAATCTCCCTTCTGTGTATATATCCAAAAGTAATGAGACAGGCATCTCCAAGAGATCTCAGCACTCCCATAGTCTTTGCAGCTAACACATGGGAATACGCTAAGTATCTGTTGGTGGATGAATGTATAAAGTGATATAGTTTATATATACAATGGAATATTATTAAACCCTAAAAAGGAAGGAAATTCTCTCATTGGCAACATGGATGGAGCTGGAAGGCATGATGCTAAGTGAAATAAGCCAGACACTTAATATGCCTGATCTCACTTAATATGTGGAATCTAAAAAGTTGAACTCAGAATTAGAGAGTAGAATAGTGGCATCTAGGGTTGGAGGTTGGGGAAATGAGGAATTAACATTTAATGTACAAACTTTTATTTAAAAAATGATGAATTCTGAGGTTCTAATGTATAAAATAATGACTATAGTTAATAATACAGTGTTGCATACTTGATATTTTCTGAGAGTATATCTTAAGTGTTTTCATATACACCACAAATGTTTATGTTAGATGATGGTTGGGGTTAATTAGCTTAATTTTTGTGATTCTTTTATAATATTTTAATCATGTCAATTTAGCATCACATTGTATTTGTTTTGTACCTCAAATATGAAAATTTCATTTGCCAACTACACCTCAAAAGAGCTGAAAAAAAGAAAATATGGATTATATAAATGATTTCCCAGGAGTATGTAACAACCAAAAACGAATTTGAAATAATAGAAAAACCAACAATAGAAAATTCTAAAGCAATACAAAAACAGAACTCTAAAAAAGTCAACATGTCTTGACAGGTTTATATGGGATTTTAAAAAAACCAAACCTTGAGTAAAAAGATGAAACGTATATTAACAAAAAGTCCCAGAGCATAGAGAATAGAAAATATTAAGAAGTTTCTCTATTCTGTGAGGCTGAATACTCCCTCAATGAGGGCAGTGAAAAACCAAACCCAAAACCAAAACCCCACCACTTTAGGACATAGACCCCATTACTGTATAAACAAACTATATCCAACACTGCATTAAAAGTATAACACGTCATAATAGGGAAATACATAAGATGATACATGGTATTCTTGGTATGGTATTTAAGATGGTGTCTGGGACATAAGTGTTAAGTTAAAGTCCAGTATTAATATTCTCATTATTAATGGATTCTTTTATATAGAGAAAACTTTTTAGATAATTGACCACATTAACCATTAGCAGAGAAACAATCATTTGATCACTTTTATTTTTTATAAAATTTGATAATTTGATAAAATATTCAATAAAATTCAATTATCATTTCTGATTTAAAAAAACATTTAATAGGCTTGGGCTAGGCATGGAATTGTCCAATAAAGGACACTTAACAGAAACATATAGCAAGCATTACCTTGTATGGTACTGCATTATCATTAAGAACAGGAATGGAACCAGAATCCCCACTGTTATCATTATGTTGAGCATGACCAAACAAGAAGGTTAAAAATGTTTAAAAATGAAATATAGTGTTGGAAAGAGGAAACGACATTTATACATATCTATATATTAAGATAATCAAGAAAATGAATTTGGTAAATCAGCTAAGTACAAATGAATGTATAAGAATGGAATGCTTTGCTTGATATCAGCAATAGTAAATTAAAAAATGAAATTGAAAAATATCCATGCATTTCACAATACAAAACAAAATCATTACATGTAAACCTTATTAGAAATATGCAAGATGTATAAAGAGAAAATTTCAAAATTATGTAACTTGAGTGTATGTCATTTATAAAAATCTAAGTAAACAGACACTATGTATCTAGATGGTAAATTCAATATTTATATGTTATCCCCTTCCCATTAACTTGAAGAACATAACAAAAATTTTCATTTCACTTCTGTATTTTTCATGGAAATTCAACTAGAGGAGAAAATGCACAAGTATAAGCAATAGAATATTTGACATAGAAGATTAACAAATAACAAAGGTCTATTATATTAAGCTAATAAACTATTGCAGCATTATAATATATGCACAAGACTCAATCAACTGATTAATTGAATAGGATAGTAAATTTTACAGTAGAGTTAAAGATTTGTGGAAATCTATATCTGAATCTGTGATTAAATAACACCTCAAATCAGTGAGGAAATATGGCATTTTAATAAACACTATTGGAGCAATTGACTACACATTTGGAAACATAAAAAAATGCCGTACAGTAAATAAATCAGCTGCATTAAAGAACCATTTTAAAAGTACACATATTAGGGGAAAAATTAAGAGACTGTATAAAATATTTCAGGGAGCAAAGAATTTACAGACAATTTGACCAGAAACTAAGAATAACTTCCAAAAGAGAAGAGCCATTAATAAATTGACAAATGACAAACTTCTGGGAAACAACATTTAGCAGGTTAGAGATTACTATTTATAAATATATAAAGATCTTCTAAGAATAAATAAGGAAAATGCAAATAATTGAAATGAAAAATGGGCAAAGGATATTAACAGGAAATTCACAGATAAAGAACAACACATGAACAGATGCCCAACCTCAAGGGGAATGTACATTTAAACCATAACACTGTATTTTGTGTTGTTCTGTTTTGCAAAAAATAAAAAGACTAATAATATCCACTCTTGGCAAGAATGTGGAGAAATAGACATTGCTATATGCAGGTTGGTGAAGCTTCTAGGGAATGAATTTATTAATCTGTTCAAATGTAAATGCATATACCATTTGATGAAGAAATTTCGCTTCTAGAGCTTTAGCCTTAAAGAAAAGAAAGCTTTTATATACATATAAAGACATATACACATAGATGCTTATTCCAGCATTTTATATAAAGGGAAAATTTGAAACAATATAACATCTACTACTCTGGAGTATGATGCAGACATTAAGCAGAATGATGTAGACCCATGTGGACTGACAATATTTCTGAAATATTGCTGAACACTAAAAAGAAAAATGCATAATATAGTTCCGTTGTTTTGAAATTTTATAATGAAATTTAAAATGACAAGTCTTCATACAAAGAAGTGTGTGTGCACAGAAAAGTGGAAGTTTTTATCCTGCCTAGTTGGCAGGGATGAAATTCTGTTGGAATGCATTTGTGCGCAGGCTGCTGTAAGGTTAGTATGAGTTAATCCCTGAGAAGCACCAACCACTGGAGCCCATTACTATTGCAGAAGACAAGTTCTTTTTGAGGTTGAAGGTGAGCTCAAAGTGCAACATGTTATTAAGCTGCACTCTTAAATTCATTGACCTTGAGCCCTGACACATCATCTTAGAAAGTTTCCTATAAATCCCTTCCACCCAGCAGCTAGAGGCCCAGGTGTGGAGGCTGTGGGGCATGAGGACAGTGGGGCTGGGCTTTCCCTGGGAAAGCCCCAGGAAGGTGGGGGATGAAGACGCAACTCTCTCAGCCCTGTCACCTTTACCGGGGCAAGTTATTAATGTGTAAGCTGTTCAACCGTGTTGTATTAATTGTGTCTCTAGCCAGTGCCCAACGTGACAAGATTAGCAAAGAGCATAGTTATTCATCACTGAGTTGTCAGGGCTTAATTGTCCTTTAAATGCATCAGAATGTAGCAGAGGTTGAAGAAGGCAGGGACAGCTCCCTTTAGCTTCCTTGAGAACAAGCACATGAAGACACAGAGAAATTGAGGTAGTCTCCAAGCAAATAGTGAATCCCAAAAGAAGCTGTATTAGCATTGTAAAAGGAGATTTTAAAATGGAGAAAGCAAACCTAGCTAAGAAAGTCTCTTTTTAAAAATAGGGTCAGGAAATCATAAAGGAGGGGGAAGTCTTCATAGAAGAAACCATGGACTTAAAAAAAAAGAAACTTTTTGCCAGCTGCGAACCCTCAGCCTGGACTTAATTTCTTCATCATCATGACACCTGAATCATGAGCATCCTTCACTAGGAAAGGAGACAATGGTTTAACAACTCCCAATCCCTCATTTGCATATTAGTCCAACCAATCTAGTTAATCCAGTTTCAATCCCTGTTGTGCATAGAGGACCTGAATAAGAACTGCACTCATGACCTTTCCCCCTTACTCTACCACCTCTTTGTCTCTTTTGGAATGCAATTTGGCTTTGTACCTGAATGTGTGTCTCCTGAATTGCAATTCTATTTCCCCAAATAAATGCCTGCTTGCTAAAACTTTCAGTGAATTCTTTCTTTCTTGGTTGACAGCATGCATTGCTCTTTCCATCTTTGCCATGTCCTTCCTCTAACCCTGGCAATTGTTCATGAATAATCACAGTAGCTACCATCTGTTGAGGGCTAACCATATGCCAGTTTAGAACAGCATCTCATTTGAATTTTGGAATAACCCTGTGAAGGGATTATTGTGTTATTGTATTATGCCCATTTTACAGATGATTGACACTGAAGTTCAGAAAAGTTAGATGACTAGTCCACATGTTCTGTGGCATATAAGTCATAAAACTGAGAATAAAACCTAGTATAAAACTCTGTGTGTGCCTCTGTGTATGTGTTGAGAAATATACTGACATATTACCCCGTGTCTGAAATTCTTTCTGTCTTACAAGACTTAGGTTATGTATGACTATCAGCCATGTCAGGATGCTTCAGACAACCTGTCCCTGGTCGCTCCCTAAAGGAGTGACCTTTATTATCTAAAGTTGTATGGTTTAGTAGAACTCACTGTTGCACCCAGTTTCCCATCAGTTTACTGGCACATGGGTTCAAAGCGGCCATGAAGTTATTCAGGGAATGAAATATCCGTGTTGTCCCCTCAAAATGGCAATCCTAGCTGGAGACCTGTCCCTGCTTCACCCTAAAGTCTCTGATCACATGGCTTCACAACCAGCAACTGAAGGAACTGTGTAGCCTTATCTGCCTTAGGGTTTTCCCTGGCTTTCTTCATTTGAAGTGAAATCTTTTCCCTGAAACCTTTGGATTGTTCTTCTTTGCCTAAGCTTGGGTTCACTGCTTCTGTAAATGTTCTTCTTTGCCTAAGCTTGTGTTCACTGCTTCTATCATTTTCCTGGACCAAAGAAGCTGGTAGCTTCTAGCTAAACTTTCTGAAAAAAATCTCTGCATTTTCGGAAGATGTGGTCCATATACACTATGGAGTATTATGGCTCCATCAGAAAGGATGAATACCCAACTTTTGTAGCAACATGGATGGGACTGGAAGAGATTATGCTAAGTGAAATAAGTCAAGCAGAGAGAGTCAATTATCATATGGTTTCACTTATTTGTGGAGCATAACAAATAGCATGGAGGACATGGGGAGATAGAGAGGAGAAGGGAGTTGGGGTAAATTGGAAGGGAAGGTGAGCCATGAGAGACTATGAACTCTGAAAAATAATCTGAGGGTTTTGAAGGGGTGGGGGGTGGGAGGTCGGGGTACCAGGTGGTGTGTATTATAGAGGGCATGGATTGCATGGAGCACTGGGTGTGGTGCAAAAATAATGAATACTGTTATGCTGAAAATAAAAAATAAATTTAAAACAAAAACAAACAAACAACAACAACAACAAAAATCTCTGCATTTCCTGTTTCTAGATAAACACATGAGGGAGGCATTGGGATTCCCTCCTGGGGTGAAGAGATCTTACTGGAACCAGGAAGGTGTAGGGACTAACACTGGGTCACCTGTTGAGTTCAGTTGCAAAACAGAACAGAAACAGCCTGGCCAAATTATACTGAAACCAATTCTCTATCACTCATCGTGTATACGAATTTTACCATGTGACCTTTGCAATTTCCTCCAGCAAAATAGGCAGGGTCTATTTCTCTACCACTTGACCTTGTTGGCCTGGATGGTATTAGATTTGTTGCAAGCAGAGGCATAGAGAACTACTTGTGTGACTAGGCTTTTGTATCCTGATGCTGCTGCCTCTGCCATGAGAGCATGCCTGGATGGGGCACCTTCAGGTTGGGGGACACATGGAACAGAGCCTCCATAGTGACCCCAGCTAGGTCACTCTAACTCATCTGCAGCCAGTGCTGGGCCCTGGACATGTGGCTGAACCACTTAGCCACTCCACACCTGACTTATTCAGACATGGGAGGAAAAAATGTTTCCCTTATCTAGCAGGACATTTAAACTTTTTTTTTTGCAAAATCTGAAAAAAACAAAAAGTATATATTATAGAAATTTGTATTTGTCTTCATTTTTAAACATTTTATTTCCTTTTTATTCATTTTCTCAAACTGTATTGATCTAATAAAAATGAAGCCTACTCATTACAAAGAATGAGAATAATACCAAAAAAGAAAGTTTTTAAAACTACCCCAGATTCAACTGCTCAGCAACAAGCATCTCAGAGTCAAGTGACCCTCATCTCAGATATCTAACTGCATTGATTATGAAAGCTGGAAGCGTAGATAAACAAAGAAATATTTTTCAATAAAAACGGGATTAACGACATCTACTATTTTCAATATAGGATATTTTATTAAATTTTACTTCAATTTAAGAGAAGAATATGGGTGATATTTAAATGATAGGCACTGGGATCTTCAAATAAATGTTGCCTCCACCAAAGGTATTATTTTATAAAAGAGCTCTCTGAGATCAAGAATATGAAAACCATTAAGCGGTTGAAGCCTTTATGTCTTAGCTCCATGCCTCATGGAATTAAACTTAACTTCAGAAAACATTAATTATTCTATATGAAAAATGGTGGTGAAATCTGCATTCTTATACTTTCTTCCATCACTTCTCTGCATCTGTGTTTGTAATGTTTGCACAATGAATGGCATTTACATTCTATTATGTAACACTATGCCCACTGTTGTTTAATCTTCTTCTACATTAGTCGATTCTATACTCATGAGTTCTTTTCATAACAACACCTCTCACTCCCTGGCTGAGTTTTTACTTTGTTTTATCTGCTTGCTTGACTGGATTTTATCACTGAGTGACCCTCCTCTCCCCTGTCTCCTATCAAGGTCTTGGAGATGTTGGATTCTGAAATCACTGCTAGCCCAAGATTGTGTGTGACTTTAGTAATCAAAGGGAAACTTGCCTGAGTAAACAATGTTTTCTTTCCCTTGAAAGTTCTTAGTCTACACACTATATCCTCTGTTGGTGGCTTCTTTCCCACATCATTTATCTGCTATTGTGTGGTGCAATATGCATGATATGAAATGTATTATCTTCACCTTTGTTCTCTGGTTTTAGGTGTTGCCTGGGCCTACTTATCCCTTCTTTGTTCATGCTAGTGGGCTGTGATTTTCTTTTACTGTCTCAGGGATACAGCTTATTTTTGGTAGTTTTATCTGTAGTTGTTATCCCTGTGAGTCAGCATGGCTGGGTATAATACTCATGAGTAACATTTTATTGTTGGAACTTTCTTTATTCTTGGAACTTTCTTTCCATTCCACTGTCTTTTAACTCTGGAGGCTACTGTGGAGCAGCCTGAGACCATTCTGAGTGGTCCACCCCTAGCCTGACATCTTTCTCCCTTGCATCAGATGCCTGAATGCTTCAAATGAGCCTCAGTCCTTCATGTTTATTGACTTAGCCAGGAAGTATTTCAATGGCATTCATTCTGTTTTAATATTTCCTGGCATGAGATTCACCTTTTAGATTGATTTCAGTCCATGTTTGTTCAAGAAAACTTGCATTATATTAAAAAAAAAAATACCTTGTCCCTTTCGTGGGGTTTCCACTTCAGGGATACCAGTTCGTCATGTTGTCTCTCCTTTGCATGCCCTCCATTTCTGCTGTCCTTTCCCTGATTGGTTTAATGTGCAGGTCACCTTGAACCCACCCTCCTCTGTGACCCTAATCAACTATCTAGCTTGTTTTCAAGGTAGTTTTGTTAATAATGTTGCTTTGGTACTTAATTTTTTAAAAATTCTCTTTAAAACATTCTCTGCATTGTAATCTTATCTTTTAACTCATTCATATTTTTGTGTGGTCTTTTCTGGTGTGAAGGACTTACAGGTATATTCTCTTTGTCTTCCAGCTTTATTTTCATTTAGACCACTTTCTTCATCTGTCCTTAGCATGCTTTGTGCTTTCCTCCCTTTTCATAACTTCTGATGTACGCTTGTGTTTGTGTTGTTGACATGTCATTTCTGTCTCTCTGCCTCATCCTTAACTCCATTTGTTCTAAATCATTGGGGAAATTTTCCTTGACAGTCTTTTTGCCTATTCTGATATGAACTGTCTTCCTCTCAAAGACTCAGTTCCAGGGCTGAATTATGCTTTGTATACTTTTGTTCTTTTGCCCCATTCCCATGGTGGCATACTCTTGGGGCATTCAGCAGTCAACCCTCAGTTAAAGGGAATCTCAGACTTCTTCCTGCCTCTCTGAGAGCCAGAAGGGTGACAGGTGGGGTTCCCTTCCCTATCTATGGTTGACCTTTATACTTTCCATGTTGGTTTATTTACTCCATAATCACCTTCTCTCCAAATTTAGGGGCATGAGAGAACTCGTGGAATTTTTTAAACTTCTTTGTCCAGTTTGGCCTTTGGTTGTAGGGAAGAGTAAGAATCTTGCTGAGCTAAAAAGTCTAATTTTTTTTAAACCTGGTTTCTCTTTTTCAAGCTATGGAATGATGTACCTTTTCCCTTCTTAGGAGGCAACAAAATTTTGCTGACTTCTGCCCTTTGGTTGGAAAGCAAATCTGTGATCTGGATTCCCTCTCCCATCCTTATCCCATTTTATTTGACACCAGAGCCTCCAGCAGTCAGATCTGGGCCACACACAGTGTATATTTAGAAGTACTGCCATCCTTCCAAGACTGTATCCTCTTACATTAACATATCAGTTGGAGCCATACTCCCCACATAGGTGAGGAACTGTATTTTTTTTCTTTGAAGATAAGAGACACAGCATCTTCATTTTGCACTATATAAAACCACAGTTATCAAATTAAATATCACATGAGGAGGAAATATGTTGAGGTCACTTTTGATCACATGAAAATGCAGCATGAGAGACAATGAAAAGGCAGAGGGCTGGACTCACACACTCCTTTAGTGCAGGTCCTAAAGCAACCATGTCCTCTGTCCCTCATCCCCTGGGCCAGGAGATGGGGGATGGTTATTAGGCCCCAAACAGAGCTAAAGCCCTGTGTGGGGGGCATAGTGAAAGAGACCATCTGCTTGTAAGGGTGTGTTTTTGTTATCAGTATAAGCTGTTAAGTTTAAGAAATGTTTATAGCAGCAATGGCCACGGTCGCCAAACTGTGGGAAGAACCAAGATGCCCTTCAATGGATGAATGGATAAGGAAGATGTGGTCCATATACACTATGGAGTATTATGCCTCCATCAGAAAGGATGAATATCCAACTTTTGTAGCAACATGGATGGGACTGGAAGAGATTATGCTGAGTGAAATAAGTCAAGCAGAGAGAGTCAATTATCATATGGTTTCACTTATTTGTGAAGCATAACCAATAGAATTGAGGATAAGGCGAGTTAGAGAGGAGAGGGGAGTTGAGGGAAATTGGAAGGGGAGGTGTCATGAGAGACTATGGACTCTGAAAAACAATCTGAGGGGTTTGAAGTGGCTGGGGTGGGTGGGAGGTTGGGGTACCAGGTGGTGGGTATTATAGAGGACACGGATTGCATGGAGCACTGGGTGTGGTGAAAAAAATAAAGAATACTGTTTTTCTGAAAATAAATAAATTAATTTAATAAAAAAATAAAATAAAATAAAGAGATAAAGAAAAAAAAAAACCAAGACTCTCAGGAATTCATGAAAATAGTGTTATTAATTCCTTGTCTCTCTGCTAAGGGAAGGGCTGGTAAGAATGGAAAGGGACAGAATATTTCAGCCCTGGGTTAGAAGGAAGCTCTGTGTCCTTGACTGAGCCAGTACGACCAGTGGAACCAGCACTGGACAGAAAGGCTATGGTCTTAAGCTCCCGTCCTGATTCTCCCACTAGCTAGTGACCTTGCAGGGGAAAAAAATCTCGCTATCTCTCACTTGCTGTTGGATCATTCCTGAAGTCCTGGGTATGACTCTTGTAGGAAGGTGCGGAGACACTACTTGACTGCTCTCCTTTATACTTGGCAATGAACTGTGAACCTCTGCAGGTCAATAACCTGTTGCAAAAAGGTTTGTAGGTCCTCATACATGGTTGTTTTGTCATTTATCCGACTGCCTTCCTATTTCCTAAAAATAGGAAGTTTCATTTTTTTCCACTATTCAAAATGACTTTTTAATAAATATTCTTGTACTTAGAAAGTTGCTGCTTTCCCAATTTTTTCTGTCTATGAGAAGTACCAAGAAGTTGAACTGGTGTCATAGGGTAAACTTATTTTAAATAATATGCTAAAAATATGTGCTACAGACTAGAAAGATGGATGGTCAGGCCTCCTCACCTCTGCCTCTTAATCTATAGAATGATGTTCTATGACATGAACCCCTTGTTCAGAACTTTCACTGCCACTCTGACCAGCATGCAACTAGCACTGCGGTCTTCACTGGCCTTGGTCCTGCCTACTCAGAGTTGACATTCAAGGTTCCTGGCCTGTGGAAAGGCCCATTCTGATGGGAAGATGTACAAGGAAAGAGACAAACTTCTGTGTCCAGGGAGGATTCTGGGGCTTGGGAGCAAACTGCTTCAACTCTGAGTAATCCTTAAAGCTAAATGTAACTTGGTAAGGATGCTCTCTGAGAGTGGACCTGTCACAGCTAGAGGCTCATTCCACTTGAGGTCAGGTATGATGCTCCATGCCTGACCATTCCAGAGCCTGGGCAGCATTGGGTTGGGGAGGGACAAATGCATCCCTTTTAGGTGCCCTGTGAACATGTTCTAAACAGGTTATAGATCCCTCAGAAACTTCCCACCCCAGCCTGGTTACTGTGCTGGGGGCAAGCTAGAACTGTCTTGTAACAGGCCAGGACCCTTCTCTCCAGGATCTCAAAACTCACAGTCAAATCCTTCCAAGAAGGTGTAGGAGACTGGTTACCTCAGCCTGTCAACACATAGCTTCATCCTGCCTCCCCAAGTGCCCCATATTATGTTACCAGCCAACCCTTCAAGCCTAGGCTAACCTAGTGGGAAGTGGGGTGAACCCACAGGCTTAAGCCACCCTCCCCCAACCTGGGGCAAGGAGGCCGAAATTTTTTCTGCTGTGCGCCTGGTGAGGTCACCCTTCCCTGGACTAAGAGCAACAGAGCTCCTCTGTAAGTCAGGGGTGGGGGGAAGGTGATGTTCCCCAAGAGACTTTGAAGTGAGGCAGATTCCCAGTTATCCTAAAACCCATCTTCTCAGGGCAGAGCTTCTCTGGATATTAGCTATCAGGGGCCTTTGCTGGGAACATATGGGATACTCAGCACACCTAGGGGAGCAGAAGATGAGGTATATGCTTCCCAAGTGTGCAGGGCACTAAGGGGAGGGAAGAGGCTAAGGCCATCCAGGCAGGTGGAAAGTGTAATGTGGGAGCTGTACAGAAAAGTGCAGTGAAGGGTGAAGGAGAAAGAAGGGGACTGGGGCTTGAGTTGACTTAGAAAAAAGGATATGTCAGGACATGGGGAAGGGATAGGGGTATGTATCATATTCCCTGAGATCCAACAGGGACAGGAAAGGGTCTGACAATGAGGGAAGAGTCCAGCCATAGGGCTGGTGAGGATTTCTTCAGAGAGGAGTGTTTACCAATACACAGGGATCCCAAGAGACTGCCCCAGGGGTCTGCTGTGGTAGTGATGACAGGATGCCTGGGCAGTTTTCAAAAAGTTGACAGAAAGCCAGACAGGAAGATGCCTAGGTTCCTCAGCCAGAGCCTCTTAGGCATGAATAGTGCATGATTTTTTCCTCATTTGATAATCTACTAAAACACAAAGACATCTGTCTTCCTTTGGAAGAGGCTGGAATGTTCTACAAAAATTTCCATCCAATTCTCATGGCCCTCAGACTCCTGAGAGCCCCTGACTTCTGCAACCTATTTGTGTTCCATGGTTTTATAATATAGGGACTCTCCTCCCACTCCCTGAAGGCCTTAGAGGGTTTGACCAAAAACTTCAAAAGATGACTGGGAAAAAGGAGGTCCACGGAGACTTAGGAAAACTTAAACACATTTCTAGGGATCAGAAAGGAGATGAATATATACAGAGCAGTGTGCAACTTCAAGAAAGACCTAAAAATTTCCTAATCTCTCACCTCTGGATAAACTTGAGGAACTGCAGAAACAGGGACTAAAAGCTAAGACAAAATTGTAAATCACCAAAGTGAAATCATGTACCAGCACCCATTAAGAGCCTCAAAATACATGAAGTAAAACTGACAGAATAAAGAGATGGATAATTCAAAAACAGTAAATACCTCACTTTTAATAAAAGAATAGAATGACTAGGCAAAAGATCAGCAAGGAAATAGAAAACTTGAACAACACCATTAACAAACCACAACTAATAGACATTTATAGAAACATTCCAACCAACAACACTAGAATACACATTATTTTCAGGTGCACACAGAACATTCTCCAGGATAGACTATATGTTAGACAATAGACAAACCTAACAAATTTAAAAGGGTTGAAATTTACCAAATATGTTTTCTAACAACAATGGAATTAAATTAGAAATCAAGAATAAAAGGAAATTTGGGAAGTTGATAAGTATGTAGAAATTAACACATTGAATAACCAACAGGTCAAAGAAAAAAATCACGTGTAGAATTAGAAAATAATTTGAAATGTATTAAAATAAAAACATAATATCCTAAAATTTATAGGATGCAGCTAAAGCAGGGCTGAGAAGGAAATGTATAGTTATACTCTCAAAATATATTCACCTACATTAAAAAAAAAACCCTCAAATTAATAATCCAAGCCTCCACCTGAAGAAACTAGATAAAGGAGAGCAAATTAAATCCAAAGTAAAGAGAAGAAAGGACAAAATATTAGAATGTAAATAAAACTAGAGAATAGAAAAACAATACAGAAAATCAATGAAACCAAAAGTTGGTTCTTTAAAAAACATCAAGATTATGGGGTGCCTGGGTGGCTCACTCATTTGAGCATTATACTCTTCATTTGGGGTCAGGTCATCTCAGGGTCATGAGATTGAGCCCTGCATCAATCCTGCTTAAGATTCTCTCTCTCTTATCCAACCACCAAGACGACACTGCAGGAAATATTAAGAGGGGTTCTATAAAAGAGGAAAAATACTAAGAAGTGCATTGAAAGAAATATAGAGACAATCTACAGAAAGAAAAACTTCAAAGATAACACGATGTCAATAAAAACATATCTATCAATAATCACTCTCAATGTGAATGGCCTAAATGTGCCCATAAAATGACACAGGGTTGCAGATTGGATAAAATGACAGGACCCATCCATATATTGTCTACAAGAGACCCATTTTGAACCTAAAGATACACCCAGACTGAAAGTGAAGGGATGGAGAAGCATCTTTCATGCCAATGGGCCTCAAAAGAAGGCCAGGATAGCGATTCTCATATCAGATAAATTAGATTTTAAACTAAAGACTGTAGTCAGAGATACGGAAGGACACTACATAATTCTTAAAGGGACTATCCACCAAGATGATCTAACAATTGTAAATATCTACACCCACAATATGGGAGCAGGCAATTACATAAGAAAACTATTAATCAAGATAAAGAGTCATATTGATATGAATACATTAATAGTAGGAGATCTTAACACACCTCTCTCAGTAATAGATCATCAAAGCAGAAAATCAATAAAGAAACAAGAGCATTGAATGACACATTGGACCAGATGGACCTCATTGATGTATACAGAACATTCCACCCTAAAACAACACAATACCCATTCTTCTCAAGTGTACATGGAACCTTCTCAAGAATAGACCACATATTGGGTCACAAATCAGGACTCAACAGATACCAAAAGACTTATTCCCTGTACATTCTCAGATCACAATGATTTGAAACTGGAGCTCAATCACAAGGAAAAGTTCAGAAGGAACTCAAACACCTGGAAGCTAAAGACCACCTTGCTTAAGAATGCTTGGATCAACCAGGAGATCAAAGAAGAACTTAAACAATTCATGGAAACCAATGAGAATGAAGACACTTCGGTCCAAAACCTATGGGATACAGCAAAGGCTGTCCTAAGGGGGAAATACATAGCCATCCAAGCCTCCCTCAAAAAAATTGAAAAATCCAGAATACACCAGCTGTCTCTACACCTTAAAGGGTTGGAGAAACAACAACAAATCAAACCAACTCCACACATAGGAAGGGAAATAATCAAGATTAGAGCTGAGATCAATGAGGTAGAAACCAGAGATATAGTAGTATGTATCAATGAAACTAGAAGCTGGTTTTTTGAAAGAATCAAGAAGATCGATAAACCATTGGCCACACTAATCTAAAACAAAAGAGAGAAGCCCAAATTAGTAAAATTACAAATGAAAAGGGGGTAATCACAACTAACACCAAGGAAGTAGAAACAATCATCAGACGTTGTTATCAACAGTTATATGCCAATAAGCTAAGCAACCTAGATTAAATGGAAGCATTCCTGGAAAACTGTAAACCCCCAAAATTGAATCAGGAAGAAATTGACAACCTGAATAGACGGTTTTCTAGTAACGAGATTGAAGCAGTGACCAAAAACCTCCCAAAAACAAGAGCCCAGGACTTGACGGATTCCCTGGGGAATTCTACCAAACATTTAAAGAAGAAATAACACCTATTCTCCTGAAACTGTTTCAAAAGACTGAAGCAGAAGGAAAACGTCGAACTCTTTTTTTGAAGCCAGCATTACCCTGATCCCCAAACCAGGCAAAGACCCTACCAAAAAGGAGAACTTCAGACCAATATTCTTGATGAATATGGATGCTAAGATTCTTGACAAGATCCTAGCCAACAGGATCGAACAGTACATTAAAAAGATTATCCACCATGACCAGGTGGGATTCATCCCTGGGTTACAAGCATGGTTTAACATTCACAAAACAATCAATGTGATAGAACAAATCAATAAGAGAAGAGAGAAGAACCACATGGTCCTCTCAATTGATGCAGAAAAAGCATTTGACAAAATCCAGCATCTGTTCCTGATTGAAACGCTTCAAAGTATAGGGATAGAGGGATTATTCCTCAACTTCATCAAATCTATCTATGAAAGACCCACAGCAAATATCATCCTCAATGGGAAAACGCTTGCAGCCTTCCCGTTGAGATAAGGAACACGACCAGGATGACCACTCTCACCAATCTTGTTCAACACAGTATTAGAAGTCCTAGCAACAGCAATCAGACAACAAAGAGAAATAAAAGGTATCCAAATTGGCAATGAAGAAGTCAAACTCTCTCTCTTTGCAGATGACATGATTCTTTATATGGAAACCCCAAAAGACTCCACCCCCAAACTACTAGAACTCATACAGCAATTCAGCAACGTGACAGGATAGAAAGTCAATGTACAGAAATCATTGGCTTTCCTATACACTAACAATGAAAATACAGAAAGGGAAATTACAGAATCGATTCCATTTACTATAGCACCAAAACCATAAGATACCTGGGAATAAACCTAACCAAAGAGGTTAAGGATCTGTACTCGAGGAACTACAGAACACTCATGAAAGAAATTGAAGAAGACATAAAGAGATGGAACACCATTCCACGCTCTTGGATCAGAAGAATAAACATTGTTAAAATTTCTATACTGTCTAGAGCAATCATACTTCTAATGCCATTCTATTAAAAATTCCACTGGTATTTTTCAAAGAGCTGGAGCAAATAATCTTAAAATCTGTATGGAATCGGAAGAGACCCTGAATCGCTAAGGATATGTTGAAAAAGAAAAATAAAACTGGGGCATCACATTACCTGATTTCAAGCTTTACTACAAAGCTATGATCACCAAGACAGCCTGGTACTGGCATTAAAACAGACACATAGACCAGTGGAACAGAGTAGAGAGCCCAGATATGGACCTTCAACTCTATGGGCATATAATCTTCGACAAAACAGGAATAAATATACAGTGGAAAAAAGGCAGTCTCTTCAATAAATGGTGCTGGGAAAATTGGACAGCTACATGTAGAAGAATGAACCTTGACCATTCTCTTACACCACACACAAAGATAAACTCAAAATGGATAAAAGACGTCAATGTGAGACAGGAATCCATCAGAATCCTAGAGGAGAACATAGGCAGTAACCTCTTCGATATCAGCCACACAACTTCTTTCAAGATATGTCTTCAAAGGCAAAGAAAACAAAAGCGAAAATGAACTTTTGGGACTTCATCAAGATCAAAAGCTTCTGCACAGCAAAGGAAACAGTCAACAAAACAAAGAGGCAACCCACAGAATGGGAGAAGATATTTACAAATGACAGTACAGACAAAAGGTTGATATCCAGGATCTATAAAGACCTCCTCAAACTCAACATACACAAAACAGACAATCATATCAAAAAATGGGCAGAAGATATAAACAGACACTTCTCCAATGAAGACATACAAATGGCTATCAGACACATGAAAAAATGTTCATCATCACTAGTCATCAGGGAGATTCAAATTAAAACCACATTGAGATACCACCTTACACCAGTTAGAATGGCCAAAATTAGCAAGACAGGAAACAACATGTGTTGGAGAGGATGTGGAGAAAGGAGACCCTCTTCCACTGTTGGTGGGAATGCAAGTTGGTGCAGCCACTTTGGAGATTAGTGTGGAGATTCTTCAAGAAATTAAAAATAGAACTTCCCTATGACCCTGGGTATTTACCTCAAAGATACAATGTCATGAAAAGAAGGTCCATCTGTACCCCAATGTTTATAACAGCAATGGCCACAGTCGCCAAACTGTGGAAAGAACCAAGATGCCCTTCAACCGACAAATGGATAAGGAAGATGTGGTCCATATACACTATGCAGTATTATGCCTCCATCAGAAAGGATGAATACCCAACTTTTGTAGCAACATGGATGGGACTGGAAGAGATTATGCTGAGTGAAATAAGTCAAGCAGAGAGAGTCAATTATCATATGGTTTCACTTATTTGTGGAGCATAACAAATAGCATGGAGGACAAGGGGTGTTAGAGAGGAGAAGGGAGTTGGGGTAAATTGGAAGGGGAGGTGAACCGTGAGAGACTATGTACTCTGAATAACCACCTGAAGGTTTTGAAGGGGTGGGGGGTGAGAGGTTGGGGGAACCAGGTGGTGGGTATTAGGGAGAGCACATTTTGCATGGAGCACTGGGTGTGGTACAAAAACAATGAAAACTGTTATGCTGAAAAGAAATAAATAATTAAAAAAAAAGATTCTCTCTCTCTCCTTCTCACTCTGTCCTCCCTCAACCCTCACATGCACACTCATAAATAAATAAATAAATATTAAAAGGAAAATTAATATTAAAGTAAAAAAGAAAAGATATAAACACCTAAAATCATGATTTTCCTGAATTTTTAAATGATTGTAAGTCAATGGTATAAATAGCTGCCTATGAAGAAGATATATAACCTGGATGAAATGTACAAGAGCCAAGAAAGCGACAATCCCAAAAGGTGATTTGAGAAGAAATGGACAGTCTTCGTGTAACAAGCAAAAATGTTGAAATAGCAATCGTAAAACTTTGTGCAAGTAAAATCTCAGGCCCAAATTGCTTCATTGGTAAATTTTAACATATGTTTAAAGAAAGAATAATACCATTACATCACAAACTCTTCCAAAATATAGAAGAGGGAACACTTACCAATTTGTACTCTGAGGCTACTATTATTATGATACCAAAACCAAACACATTACAAGAAAAAAAGAGACAAAACAAAACTCAAGACCACTGTCTCTTTTGTATATATGTGTAAATATCTTCAACAAAAATATTATGAAATCAAATCCAAAAATATAAAAAGGATTAAACACCATGACCACACAGCAATTAAGCAAGAAATGGAAATAAAAATCTACATATTAGAAAGAAATAAAACTATTTTATTTGCAGATGATATAATGTTTTATGTAGAAAACTGAAGAGAATAAAAAACTATTAGAAATAATAAATCAGTTTTTTAATATGGCAAGCTATAAGATCAATACACAGCATTCTATTGCATTTCTATATAGTAACAAAAAACAATCTGAAGATGAAATTAAAATAATTACATTTACAATGACTTTGAAGACAATAAACACTTAAGACATACAAATGAAAGTTAACAAAAGTGAAAGACTTGTCATTAAAACTATAAAATGTTGAAAGGAATTAAAGAAAATCTAAATAAATGGAAAGACCTCCCACATTCATGAATTAGAATACTTAATATTGTTGTCCTTCCTCTCAAACTCTCAACTCACTTTTCTGTAAAAATTGACAAACTGATCCTAAAATTATATGGAAATGGAAGGAACCCAGATTAGCCAAAACAATCTTGAAAAAGAACAATTGGATGACTCATGTTTGCTGATTTCAAAATTTACTGCATAGCTACAGCAATCAGGACAATGCAGTACTATAATAAGGAGGAACATAGGGATTAGCAGAATAGAGTTGAAAATCCTGAAACAAACCATCATATTTATGGTCAATTAATTTTTTTGCCAAGGGTGCTAAGATGATAAAATGGGGAAAGAATATTCTCTTCAACAAACGGTGCTGGGACAACTGGATACTTTTATACCACATACAATAATTAACCTAAAAATATGGATCATAGCCCTAAAAGTAAGAGCTAAAACCATAAAACTCCTTAGCAGGAAATATAGGGTAATTACTGGTTACCTTAAATTGGGCAATCATTATTTAGATAAAATATTAATAGCACAAGCCAAAAAGGAAATGCAAACAAGTTGAAATTCCTCAAAATTAAAAATTTGTAAGCTTCAGAGCATACCATCAGGAAAGGGAAAAGATAATCTATAGAATGGGAGAAAAATGTTTGCAAATTATATATCTAATAAGAAACTTGTATGTGGAATGTGTAAAGAATGCTTATAATTCAACAATAAACAGATAAATAATCCAGTTTAAAAAGGAAAAAGATTTGAGTAGATAGTTCTCAAAGAAGATACACAAATGGCCAATAATCACAAGAAAAGATGTTCAACATTATTATTTTTTATGGAAATGCAAGTCAAAATCACATGGAGATACTATTTTATAACCACTAGGCAGCTAAAATAAAAAAAAATGTTGATGAAGATGCAGAAAAATTTCAGTTCTCACACAGTGCTGGTGGGAATGTCAAATGGTGAAGCAACTTTGGAAAACATTTTGGCAATTCTTCAAACTGTTAAATGCAGAGTTCCTCAGCAATTTCATTCCTAAGTATACGATCAAGAGAAATAAAAACATAGGTCCACACAAAAACTTGTATACAAATGCTCATAGCAGCATTGCTTGTAGTTGCCAAAAAGTGGAAACAACCTAAATGTCCAGCTAGTGATAAATGGATAAACAAAATGGTATATTCACACAATAGAATATTTTTCAACAATGAGAAGTGACCAGTGTGTCACTTCCGGTTTTATATATAGCATTGTTTTATATATAAATTGTTTTATATAGTTGGTTTTATATATAGCATTCTTCTGTGTTATAACATGGAGGAATCATGAAAACATGCCTAGTGCAAGAAACCAGGCATAGAGAGTAACATATTGCATGATTCCTTATGATTCAATATGTATATAGAATGGCTGCCAAGTGCCAAGCGCTATTCTTGGCCCTGAAAATTAATGAATGAACACAACAAACTTGATTACTCTCCTTTCAGGCTTTCATTCTAATGTATGCAGAGAAATATTTTTGTGTACATTATTAATAAAATAGAATTACAATTATGATATGTGCTAAGAGAGAGAAGTATAGAGGACTATTGCCTAGTCTGGGAGGTCAGGGAAGGGTTCACTGAGGAAGTGACTCTGTTATGTTCCCTGCTCTTTTTTCACTTCACAATATACTGTATTTGCCCATGACTAAAAAGTTTTTGTACACGGAATTTTCATGTCTTAATAATATGCTGCTCACGGTTGTGTCTCACCATACCCCATGCTGGGCACTTAGCTTGCTTCCATTTTTCCCTGTTTTATGTATTATTTAAAGAAATACCTTTATGTGGTATCTTTGCCCAGATTCCAAATGAGAGTTTAAGGGTAAATTCTACTAAAGTAATTACTGAGATAAAAGATAGGAGCTTTTTAAAACTCTTCGTAATCCAATCAAGAAATGGGCAGAGGACATGAGCAGACATTTCTGCAAAGAAGACATCCAGATGGCCAACAGACACATGAAAAAGTGCTCCATATCACTCGGCATCAGGGAAATACAAATCAAAACCACAATGCGATATCACCTCACACCAGTCAGAATGGCTAAAATCAACAAGTCAGGAAATGACAGATGCTGGCGAGGATGCGGAGAAAGGGGAACCCTCCTACACTGTTGGTGGGAATGCAAGCTGGTGCAACCTCTCTGGAAAACAGCATGGAGGTTCCTCAAAATGTTGAAAATAGAACTGCCCTATGACCCAGCAATTGCACTATTGGGTATTTACCCTAAAGATACAAACGTAGTGATCCAAAGGGGCACATGCACCCGAATGTTTATAGCAGCAATGTCCACAATAGCCAAACTATGGAAAGAACCTAGATGTCCATCAACAGATGAATGGATCAAGAAGATGTGGTATATATACACAATGGAATACTATGCAGCCATCAAAAGAAATGAAATCTTGCCATTTGCGACAACATGGATGGAACTAGAGCGTATCATGCTGAGCGAAATAAGTCAAGCGGAGAAAGACAACTATCATATGATCTCCCTGATATGAGGAAGTGGTGATGCAACATGGGGGCTTAAGTGGGTAGGAGAAGAATCAATGAAACAAGATGGGATTGGGAGGGAGACAAACCATAAGTGACTCTTAATCTCATAAAACTAACTGAGGGTTGTTGGGGGGAGGGGGTTTGGGAGAAGGGGGTGGTATTATGGACATTGGGGAGGGTATGTGTTTTGGTGAGTGCTGTGAAGTGTGTAAACCTGGTGATTCACAGACCTGTACCCCTGGGGATAAAAATATATGTTTATAAAAAATAAAAAATTATATTAAAAAAATAAAAAAATAAATACTGATGAATTAAAAAAAACAAAACAAAACAAAACAAAAAAACTCTTCGTAAATGCCACTTTCAAAAAATATTGTAGCTGCTCACATCCACAGCATTCTTATCACATCCCATAGCATAGTCAGAAGGCTTTTCTCTCTCTGAACAGTGCCTGAAGTCACCCAGCCCTCCTGACCATCATTCCAACTGTAACAGGGGGTTGAAAGGAGAACTTCTTCCCAAGTGTCCTTAATGGGTCCAATTCTGTCCTGGAGAGTGAAAAAGTATACATCTAATTTCCTTTCCCCTGACAGCTCTGTTTCAGCGTAATTAGAGCTCTACTCCAGATCTCAACATAGCTAGCCATCTTCAGTATGATCCTGCCTTCCCCCCTTCTCATGCCTTCTTAGATGTTGTTGTTGTTGTTCATTTGTTAGCCCTATTATAAGTCATGCAACAATTATTGCTAGTTTTATATATAAAATTTGCTCAAATTCTGCTAGAACAGGGCTGGATTCAGGCAGAATCAGCATATAGGTAATTTGATTTCAGAGCTACCTCTAGACTTGAAGAACAAGATTAGTTGGGCTGACCTTCAGATCTTGGGTTTCTGCTCAATAGCTTTGCAATCTTTGGCTTGTCCCTCTTAACCTCTTTGAGTTTCTAAAAACGTAGGTAGTCCCTATTTAATCATATTGAATAACAATGAAATATGAAAGCATGCCCAAATGCATTCCCTGATAGGCAAATTCCCTTTGTAGCATTCTTCTTTACAGGCTATTGTCATATTCATGAAATGGAGCAGGACCTGGGACTTGTACACAGATTTACCAGGACCCTGGGACTTGTACACAGATTCACACTGATAGTCACAGTCAGTCACAAGTTCCCACTGAGATCCACTATGCATGTGCTGTTTGATTCTTTGTGGACATGTACAATCAACAGGTGATAGCCTTGAAGAATGTAATATCTTCTGGCATTAACTGGGTAGAAATGAAACCCTAAAGAACAAATTCAGAAAGTGGCCTCAGAGGGGTCACAGCTGTGAAGTGAGGATGGGAGTGGCCTAGCCTTAAAGGGTGGGTCAACCTGGAGAGGGATAAAGGGGGCAAGGGGACAGTTCAAAAGCCCCTCTGCCTGTTCCCTACTTGATTTTTGTCCTTAGGACTCATCATAATAAAACATAATATCTCCTACTTGTTTATCTTATGTTATTATCTCTTACCCAATGGAAGGAAGATAACCCCCATGAGGACAGAGACTTTTGCCTATTTTTCTCTCTGCTGAATCCCCACAGTGTGTAGAACAAGGCTGAAATTTTTTGACTCTCAGTTAGTATTTGTTGAGTGAATGAATGAATAAAGCCGCTGAATGGGCAGGAACAAAGACATGCATGTATATTTTTGGAGAGGAGAGAAGCTATCTGGTGAGAGCAGAGAAGAGCGTGCTGCCCTCAGAGACTCAAGTGGCTGACAGGCCAGGGGTTTGGGTTGAGTTGCAGGACCTCAGCTATGCCCTGAGACCCCTCGACCTTCACACAGTCACATAAATTGGTGCTCCTGTATCAACTGACTCATTAGTGGGCAGCCTTTACTTGTAGCATGTATGGGCTGAGTCATCCAGACCCTCAAGGGAAATTATCTATCATGGTGATGGAGAAGAGGCTGTGCCTCTGAACCCTGGATTCCAGGCCTTCCGGGATAGAGAGTTCTGCAGGGAATAGGAAAGACCAAGGGCAATGCTGCTGACACCAGTCTAGGTGTGAGTGCACTGACACAGGTATACTGGGCATGCTATGTGTCTGGTTTAAGTCCTTAGTGCCAGGTTCACTGCTCTGCCTGACTGCCACAGCAGGAATGGAAATGCTAAGAAAGTAACAGGAAATTTGTGGTTGCCAGATTTTCTCTCTTTGGTGCTAGAGTATTAACATACTGAAACCTTATGAAAAGGCATTCTGAAGATTTCACTAGAGCATTTCTACTGATGCATGTGTTGGCTCTGCTGCTGCCCGCCTGGATAAAGCAAGACTTTATCCTCAAATAATTCATGACAGTCAGTCCTAAGTTCCCAGCCGGCTGGTGAAGACATGCGAGGTGTGTGAGATCTTTACATGTGCTCACTTTTTGCTTCTGACATTGTCTCTCTGCACACCTTTCCCAGTCTCCTTGGCCTTTGAGAGCTTTACCTTCCTTTAACATCTAACCATGGAAGCTTGCCCTAAGTCTTAGCTGGATATGGGGCTTTTGAATCAGGGGTTCTTGCAAACCCTTGGGACACACCTCCCTCTCCTGCCTTGGCTCTTTGTCTATGTTAGGTTTGGTCTCCAGGTCATTATCTGCAGCCCACAGTGCTGTTCTGCCTGAGAACAGTCCCTGCAGAGCAGGTTACCAGAAAATGTCTGACTTAAATGGATTTTTAAAAGGATGGGTGCAATTTATATTTTAAATATATAAAATAAAGGAGTGGGAAGGGACCCTGATTGAGTAACTATTATGATGCAGGCACTGTTTTAGGTACTTGTCTTAATGCCTTGATCCAGGATCTGCTACATAATTTGCACAGTATAGTGCAAAATGATGAGCAGAGTCCCTTTCTCAGAAGTTATTAATAATTTCAAAACAGCAGAGTATTAACCCCCTTGGGGAGGCTCTTCTGAGTATCCAGCTTGTGAGACAGCATATGTTGCAGGCTCATAAATTCAGCTCTGGCTTAATCCTACAACAATTCTGCAATAGAACATAGCTATATTTATTTTATGGACTCAGAGAGGGTGAGTAACTGACCAAGGTTGTTTAGCAAATTAACTAGGTAGCTAGGAATCAAACCTAAAGATTCTAACTCCAAAGCCCTCAATTTTCTCAAAACTCTGTGTGATAAATATTTTTATTGTATTAGTTTGAACTATATGAAATTGCCATTTTTGAAGATGAAGAAATAGTGGGTTATTGGTAATTTCATATAGTCCAATCTAATACATTCTCTTCAGTGACACTCATCTTTATCTTTTATGTAAGTCAGGATGGTCCATGTAGATTGAAATCCACAAGGATTCCAGTCTGGCCATTCTGGCTGTAGAATAATTTAGTTCCTCCTTGTCCTAGCACATGACTGGTAGTAGTCCTTCAGCCATGAGCTATGATCTCAGAATTATGTGTGATTGTTAGGGGTACAGAAGACTGTCCTTCTCTCTGTTATATCCCCAATGCATGTTCAGGGTGGCTTGTGTGGATTTGTCCCATCTGGGCTCAGCTGAAGCCTGACCAGAATTGCTGCTCCTGGTAAGAATACAGTTCTCCAAAGGGTCTGGCATACAGTAAGTGCTCAGAAAATGTTTGTTGAATGTTTCTGATCAGTGAATTAAAGTCCTCAGAGAAAGAATCAGGTGAGATGTCCCATTTATATACTGCTGAAATATCTGTAAATTTGCAATACAGAAATTACAGAGGATGATTTGGTGATATGTGCCTGTGGCCTTGAAGTGTTAAGCTTCTAACCATTCATCACAGTTCTGAGGAATTAATCTGAAATGAGGACAAAATTTTAACAATCTTCCCATATCTTGGAGTACTATTTGTGATAGTGAAAGTAGGGAACAAACATATGCACATTTTTAGGTGAGCAGCCAAGGAAATGAGGCTACATCCATTTGATGGAACATTTTGCAACCTACATTGTGTAGTTGCTACTAGCTATTTGAGAAAATGGGAAAATGCTTATAAAATGTTTTAAGAAAAAGGCAGAGTGGAATAGTATGTGAAGAGCTAAGCAGCATTATTATCATGTAAAAAGGAAATCTTAACATTTTTGAGAGTTGAGTCTGAAGAGAATTTGTTAAAGATCATTACTACTAGTGATTTGGCATTGGGATTGTGGGTGATGTTCTTCTTCTACTGTTAGATTTCCTGATTTTCTAAATCACTACAATGAAGGTGAAAGTTCATATATCAGGGAAGGACATGGGCTCTGATGATGGTCCTCCCCCGAGGCTTCTCTGGTCCCACATTTTACTCTCTTGGAAGACTCTGTTTACTTAATCCTAAATCCCTGAAGCCCTATTGGTGGGCCTTGGACTCTCCTTGGGCCTCAGCCTCCTTTGCTCAGGTGGAGGAAGTGGCATGACCTCCCTACACAGGTGCCTGATTCTGGCTGGCACATCTGGCTCCAACCCACAGCTGCACTGACTCCAGGCACAAGGCATCAATGTCCAGAGTTCTCCCTGGATCTGGCCAACTTTTGAATAATACCATGCTCCAAGTCTTTCACTTCATAGTGCTGTCCGAGCAAATTTCATCCACAGCTCTCTCCTGCACTGATGGGGATGAATATAGCAGGCGTGCCCTGGTGGAGTTAAGGCATTGAGAGGGAATTGCAGATTTAAGGAGAAAATGGATGAGTTCAGATGGAAATGAATGGTAATGAATCCAGCCACACCTGCAACAAATACAGCTCACTTTGATGGAGAGAATCTGGGGCTTGTCTGTATCTTGGGACTTGCGCTTCTGCTTTAACTATTGTTTGTTTGTGTCTCCTACCTGACCTTGAGCAATGGACATCATGAGCAGGATCAAGTCTACCCTGGAAGTGGGAGAGAGTCCCTCCAGGTGTTTTGGTTAAGTGGGGATAATAGGAGGTGCAGTGATGGTTACAGGTTATATTCACTCACAGTCAGCTGTGGTTCTAGAGGTGGCTCTGCCATGAAAGGGAATTTGCCTCATCTGGCTGTTTGCAGCTCTGTGTTGGTGGGCAGCCCAGGCCAGGCCGCTGCTGGCCTATACAGTATGGTCCACCTGTGCTGGTCCTGTGAGGCCAACACATGTCCTACCAAGGGAAGGAGATGCCACAGGGGGCTCAGATCTGAATTTCAGACAGAAAGAAGTGGGGAGAAAGAAGGAATCTATCATTCTGGACACCTTAATGGGGTTCCCTCAGGCAGAACCATTTATAGTTCTTAGAAACTATAGAAAAGGGGTGGAGGAAATTGAGAGGCTTCTCAATCTTCAACCATAGAAGAGATGTTGGGAAGATGTTGGACCTGCAAAGGCAGAGACCTGAACAGGGTGCAGAGGAAGGACCAACCTGAGAGCCAATAAAAAAGCTGCAGGAGGAGCAGCTGTGGGTAAGGCGGGCAGGACAGACTAAGATGAGGGAGAGGAGAACACTTCTATAGAGAGCTTTGGCTTTGGTTCTTGCCATAGACCTCACAAAAGACTGAGGGGACAAGGACAAGGCATGCCCATTGCATCAGGGACACACTGAAATGGATTTTGAGCAAGAACAACTATAGCTCTGGCACACTTTATGAAGGTGCCAGAGAATCCCTGTAATCTGACTGGAGCACCTCCTTCCAGGCTCATGGAAGGAGTTTCTGCTTAAGCATGGAGCCTGTGTCATCTGGGTTGTCCTCACCCACTGATATATATGTGCAGCCCCTGGTGAGTGTGCAGATAGAACTCAGTTTTGGCTCTGGGCTCATGGAGGGGTGAATTTTTGGAGCAGGAGAAAATAAAGGTAAATACATGATTAAACACAGAGATAAATGTCCCATCCCTCTCCTCATGAGGAATGTTATTCTAGTCTTGGTCTTGCTGAAAAGATGGTTCTTTCCACCCAGGACCAGAGTGCATGAGGTCTTGACTTGCCTCAGTATAGTGCTTCCCCTGACATGTGAGGGTGTTTGCAAATGTAGTGTCTTTCCATGTGTCTTGGCATCATTAAGCCCATTAGAATATCATGGTCTGACATCCCGCCTACACCAGACAGCTTCTGGGTTAATGGGTGCATTCAAAGTGTTGGCATCCCCCAGGTATCTGAGCTATAATCTGGGACCTCCCCCTTCTCTGCATTGTATTAGTCTAACCATGTACTTATCCATTCCACATACTAGCAAGTTCTGCTTGGTTGAGGTCCTTGCCATAGAGCAACCCAGCTCCTATGGGCACATAGGTCTCCAGTCCACTCTATGCATGGCTTCCAGAATGATATTTTCAGAACTTACCACTGTTTACGACTGACCTGTTGAAGAATCTGGCAGGGACTGAGGGATCAGCTCCCAGATTCTTAGTGTGGAAAACAAGCCTTCTGTCCTACACTCTAGTATCTAGATCAGTGCTGTGGCCTTGCATAGCAAGGTGCTACAAATGTTTTCTGTGCACATAATTGGGTGGGCTGGTTGGCTCCTTGTGGTATCTGTAGGCATTAGTAAAGGCACATCTATTTATATAAACACTCATTGCCTTCAGTTTGCCTCCCTGCCAAGCATCTCTCCTAATTAGGTTAATTGGGATTAGACCTCTGTGGCTGCTGACCGGGCCTCACCCCTGCAGAGCCCGCTCCCGTGGAGCTACAGGGAGCTACATTCTCCAGAGACACCCAAGGAGATGCTTGCTAGCAGGCTCTGGAAGAAAACACAGCCAATTCCCAGGGCTGCTTTGGAATGTTCCATGTGCCTGCTGAATTAGCATAGTAAGTACATATGTGAAAAAGATACAACTGTACTCCCCTCCTGATAACTGAGAGCTATGGGAACACAGAGATGTGGTCCTTATCAAGGCCTGCACCATAGGAAGGCTTCTTGGAGGAGGGGAGGTCTAAGTGTTATACCTTGAATAAACAAAGGGCCCTAAGTAATCAAGAAAGGGGGAGAAACAAAGGGTTTTATGATCAATGAGCTAGATGAACTCTGCAATGTAAGTGCACTCACCAGGGTAGGGTGACCACTGTAGTGGAGGGAAGAATCCTTGGGAGCATGGACACCTGGTCTCCCTGCAATTGTTCTGAAATGCCCTGAAGGGCATCTATATATTGGATTTACATTTCGTAGGGCACTACGCACATCACAGTATATAGCAAAAGCCGCTGGAGAGACCGGAGGTCACATCCTGACTCAGAGGGCTGGTTTTACACTTCCCCAAGGATGAACCATGTAGTTATGTGGCACATTTTATGCTGTTTAAAATAATTTGTTCATTAAACCAGTAATATTTCATATGGCAGGAAGTCTGACAATACAGACAATATTAGAATATAAAAAACACCTATCGTCTGAAACTCCCAAATCGCTGATGTAAAGAGAATGTATGAGTTAGAAGTGAAAAACAGCAATTTGTTGTTGCTTTAATTTGTATTCCTTTGACTATTAGGGAGTTTAAGGTTTTTTGTTGTTTTCTATTGCACACTCTCATTTGTTTTTTAGAAACTAATCATTTGCTTCTTGTCTTTTTTGTTTTGCTTTTGGTTTGCAAAAACTCTATATGTGGAAAGATATGAACAAGTTGAATATAGCAAATATTTCCCTAAATGATGTTTGTCTTTTAACTTTATGATTTTTCATTTTTACTACTCAAAAATGTTTACTCTCAGTACAGTTGGATCTATCATTCTTTACCTTCAAAGGTTTTGTTTTTGGTATCATGTTTAAAAACATATCCCCCACTCCAATTTGTATAAATAATCATTTAGGTATCTGTCAAGTAATTCTATAGTTTTACTTCTATGTTTAATTCTTTAGGTTGTTTGTAATTTGTTCAGTGCATGGCATAAGAGTGAGATCTAACCTAATTCATTTTCCCAAATGATCATTTCCTCATTTATTTGAAATGTCACCATTCTTGGTACTAATTAGTCTTATTTATACTTGAATTATTCACAACTTACATTCTTTTCTTTTTTTTTTCTTACATTTTCTTCTAATGATTTGACTATTTCTCCTCCATCAACACCAAAATGTTTTAACTATTTTAGTTTCTTGCTGTATTTTAATATCTGGCAAGATTTGTTTCTCTTGAATAGTCTACTTAAATTTTTTTTTCTCTCTTATTTGTTCAAAGATGAGATTTTGAATTATTTGTTGAGTTCTGAAAACTCCTCATTGCTGGTTATCTATCAAATTTCTATTCTTTTCTCCTGGTAGCATGAATGTACATATGACCAAAAAAGATGCAAGTGATATATTCCCTCCTGGGGCTCCAAGAGAAAAATGTTTTCCTGATAAAAAGGAA
Source organism: Mustela lutreola (assembly GCF_030435805.1). Lineage (NCBI taxonomy): Eukaryota > Metazoa > Chordata > Mammalia > Carnivora > Mustelidae > Mustela > Mustela lutreola. Next base: position 97,427,630 of record NC_081292.1, read on the forward strand.
CTCACTCATTGGTATATATCATTTCCCTTTCATTCTGCTTGGAATGTGGCTGAGAGGTCTGGGGCAATAGCAGCTATCTTGTGCAGTTGATGTGACAGAAGAGGTTAAAAAAGATAATGGAAAGGTAAAAGAAATAGGGCACCTTTTGCCATCACGCAGCTACCCATACAAGTACTTGATTCTGTATCTCTGAACTTCCTGTTGAAAAAGAAAAAAAAAAATCAATTTTTGGCTTACTTCCTATATAGTTGGATTTCCATTAAATGCCATCTCAATCCTAGTAGTACAGATTCTATTTGGGCTTTAATTGAAAATTTTTTTACATTGACTGGTTATTAGAACCCTGCAATATTAAGACATTCTATCAAGTCCCATCATATGTATTGTAGAATTTAAATTCAGTCACTTACTGTCATCGTTCTACCACAGTATCTGTTCACTTAGGTTGCTCAGGCCATATTCATAAAGAATCCCATTTCCATCCTCTCCCTACCTCGGTTCTGATTACATACCTCTTTCTGAAATACTACCTACAATACCATCCACCATGAGCTCTCTCTTTTTTAAGTTCCTATGGTATGGTTCCACTTGATCAACCATGGTTGGGGACAGGACACAGAGTGTCTTTAAGAAACAGTCCCAAGATGTCTCAAAAAATGGTGACACAAAAAGATCTCAAACTTAACTCCTCCATAGATATACCAGATCTATAGCTATATATGAATAATTTCCTCTAAGGTGGGGGAACTAAACCAAAGCCTGACAAACCACCTTCTTCATATTGGGCAAACAAGAGGGAAACTACGTGGAAGCAGGTAGGAAAGACTGAGTCATAGTCCCACCATAAACCCCACCCCAGGCATGATGTCTCACAATTGGGAGGGAACTCAACACCAAGAGCTTCTCCCTGAGAAGCAAAAAGTTTATTGTCCATACCAAGCACCCAGCAGTTAAGACCAGCACTTGAGAGACAAGCCAACCAAACATCTGTTTTTGAAGACCAACTGGGATTCCATGAATGAGACCCATAACACTGCAGTGAACTAAGAAACAGCTCTTAAAGTGTTTGCACAGAGATTTACTGTCTCAGGTCAGCATTCAGAAGCATCCCTTTGAGAAGTGTCCAGAATTTATGTGAAAGAGACACGTTTGTTAATTTTAAAGTGTTGGTCTGAGGGGAAGGGGTCTTCTGGTATACTCTCTGGGGACAGAGATTGGTGGATTCCATCTTCCTGCTCTCCCTCTGCCTTGCTAAAGCTGGTAGACACCATTTTATTACTTTATTTCTTTTCCTTCTTCTCTCCTCTCCGCTGCTCTCACTTCCCCCCCTCCCCTCCGCTCCCCTTCCCTTCTCTTCTTGTCTTTTCTCTTCTCTTCTCTCTCTCTCTCTTTTCTTTTTTTGGCAAGTACTGTCATTACACTCCCCCTCTGCCTCATTCTTTTTTCTTTTTTAATTTATTTTTTATTTATTTTCAGCATAACAGTATTCATTATTTTTGCAGCACACCCAGTGCTCCATGCAATCCATGCATGGAGTGCTCCATGCTCCATGAAATCGGGGTACCCTCTATAATACCCACCACCTGGTACCCCGACCTCCCACCCCCCGCCCCTTCAAAACCCTCAGATTGTTTTTCAGAGTCCATAGTCTCTCATGATTCACCTCCCCTTCCAATTTCTCCCAACACCCTTCTCCCATCTCCCCATGTCCTCCATGCTATTTGTTATGCTCCACAAATAAGTGAAACCATATGGTAATTGACTCTCTCTGCTTGACTTATTTCACTCAGCATAATCTCTTCCAGTCCCGTACATGTTGCTACAAAAGTTGGGTATTCATCCTTTCTGATGGAGGCATAATACTCCATAGTGTGTATGGACCACATCTTCCTTATCCATTCATCCGTTGAAGGGCATCTTGGTTCTTTCCACAGTTTGGCGACTGTGGCCATTGCTGCTATAAACATTGGGGTACAGATGGCCCTTCTTTTCACTACATCTGTATCTTTGGGGTAAATACCTTGCCAATGGGCATCATTTTTATTTTCTCTATCTGCCAGATTCCAGATCTCCAGTATCTCCTAGATAGGAGTTTCTAAACACATCTGGTGCCCTAGAATTTTTTTTTTAAATGTCTGGGGACCCAGATTTTGCACCTGCAATCCAAGGGGTACCCCTTGATCATCTGTCTCTGGAGCCCAAGAGGATTTGCATTCCTGGTTTCCATGGGACTATGATATTGGAGAGATAGTTCTTGGCAGACTACCACTCCAGGGTACTGCATAGACAGCAGAGTGAAACACACCTCCAGTCTTTCTGAAAAAGAAGTCTATTTGGTTGTTTAGAAACTTTGGTCTCAGGGACAGGATTCAGGTTTTGCACAAATAGGGGCCTATATCAGGGCTCCTAGGGTATCGAGGTGAGTGGATGCAATCTTTGTGCAATCCATCTGCCTTGCTCCAGTTTGCTGATAGCTTCCAGAAACAAACTCTGGTGCTTTGGCTTTTGCAGCTACTTCTAGAGGGACACCTCTACATTACCTAGCTTTGGTGGCCAACAAGGCTTATGCTTGTGGGTCTCATAGGACTATCGTCAAAAGAGAAAGAGTTCTTAAACAGCTACCACCCTCAGAGCACAGCAAGAGGCACCCAGCACATGAGCTTAGTCTTTCTGTGAAAGAGCCCTATTAGCTTAACATCATAACTGCAGCCAAGGTGCAGGTTTCTAATTAAACACATCTATGGGCTGACTAGAAACATTTCCTGAGACATTGAGGGTGAAACTATCTCATGCTTTCTCTCTGTCATGCTCTGGAGAACCAGTATCTCTCAGAAGGGAAGTTTTATATGTCTGGCACCACAATTTTTATGTCTGGTTTTTGTGGCTGGTGCCCAGAGGATACCCCTTGGTCACCTGGCTCTGGTGGCCAAGCAAGCTTATTTCTGGCCCCCACAAGACTGTAACAATTGAGACACTACTTGAAGGCTAATACACCCAAGATATTGCACAGATGGCGGATGGAAACATACCCTCAACCTTTCTAACAAAGAAGCCTTCTTGCTTGTGCTAGAGATCCAGTCTTAAGGGGATGCTTCCCATTTGGCACATGTCTAAAAGCTATGTAGGTGCACTCAGGGAACATAGGTTGGGAGGCAGGGTATTGTTACCCTTTCTTTTTACCCCATTACAACTCACTGCTATCTTCCAGTTGGAGCTTATACATTCATACATTCATCTGGAGCCCTGATTTTTTTTAATTTATATTCTTTTTTATATAAAATTTTTTAATTTATTTATTTTCAGCATAACAGTATCATTATTTTTTCACCACACCAGTGCTGCATGCAATCCATGCTCTCTATAATACCCACCACCTGATACCCCACCTCCCACCCCCCCGCCCCTTCAAACCACTCAGATTGTTTTTCAGAGAAAGGGGAACCCTCTTATACTGTTGGTGGGAATGAAAGTTGGTGCAGCCTCTTTGGAGAACAGTGTGGAGATTCCTCAAGAAATTAAAAATTGAACTTCCCTATGACCCTGCCATTGCACTCCTGGGTATTTACCCCAAAGATACAGATGTCGTGAAAAGAAGGGCCATCTGTACCCCAATGTTTATAGCAGCAATGGCCACGGTCGCCAAACTATGGAAAGAACCAAGATGCCCTTCAACGGACAAATGGATAAGGAAGATGTGGTCCATATATACTATGGAGTATTATGCCTCCATCAGAAAGGATGAATACCCAACTTTTGTAGCAACATGTACGGGACTGGAAGAGATTATGCTGAGTGAAATAAGTCAAGCAGAGAGAGTCAATTATCATATGGTTTCACTTATTTGTGGAGCATAACAAATAGCATGGAGGACATGGGGAGTTAGAGAGAAGGGGGTTGGGGTAAACTGGAAGGGGAGGTGAATCATGAGAGACTATGGAGCCTTGATTTTTAAAAAGATTATTTAATTATTTGAAAGAAAGGGAGAGAGAGAGAGAAAGAAAGAGAGAGCGAAAGCAGTGGGGGGGGGGGGAGGTGAGGGGCAAAGGAAGAGGGAAAGAACCTCAAGAAGAAACCCTGCTGAATGAGGAGCCTTATGTGGGGCTTGATCTCAGGCCCTGAGATCAAGACCTGAGCCAAAATCAAAATTCAGACACTCAACTGACTGAACCATCCAGGCACCCCATGGAGATCTGGTTTTTGTAATTGTTGTCCAGGGAAAATCCTGGCTCTGGTTGCCAGCAGGGCTTATGCTTTGTGATCTCACAGGATGGCATACATTTACATTTTTAAAAAACTGCTACCTGAAGATCTGGATTCCGATCAGCCTGAATTTAGGTACTGACTGAGACTGTCCCTTTTTGAAACATTGACTGGTCTTGGCACACCCTCAACTACTGGAAACTATTGAAAATAGAATAGGCTGCTTGGACAATCACAGAGACAAGCAAGAGCTAAGGCATGGTTGAATGATAATGTTTATCTCTAACACAAGGGTAACCTCTTAATACTTGGAGAGGTGGCTGTTTCATCTAATGTGTAGAAACAAACACAGGGGGTCAAGCAAAATGAAGAAACAGAAATATCTTCCAAACAAAAGAGGAAGATAAAACTTCAGGGGGATGGGAAACAAAACAAAACAAAACAAAACAAAACAAGAAAAGCCTTACTGAGGTGGAGATAAGTAACTTACCTGATAAAAAGTTCAAAGTTATGATCATAAAGATGCTCGCCAAACTGGGAGAAAGCAGATTAACACTATCATAACTGAAACAAAGAGATATAAAATATAAGAAAATACCCTAGAAGGGTTCAACTAAGCCTAGAAGAAGCAGAAGAAAGTGAGCTTGAAGAGAGGGTGGAAGAACTCAGAGTAGCAAAAAGAAAAAAAAAAAGAATTAAAAGAAAAAAAAAAGGATGAGGCTAGCTTAAGGGACCAAGGGGACAGTATCAATTAGAATAACATTCACCCGGGCACCTGGGTGGCTCAGTGGGTTAAGCTGCTGCCTTCGGCTCAGGTCATGATCTCAGGGTCCTGGGATCGAGTCCCACATTGGGCTCTCTGCTCAGCAGGGAGCCTGCTTCCCTCTCTCTCTCTTTCTCTCGCTGCCTGCCTCTCTGTATACTTGTAATCTCTCTCTGTCAAATAAATACATAAATCTTAAAAAAAAAAAAAGAATAACATTCACCCTATGGGGGTCTAAGAAGAAAAAGAGAGGGAAAGTAGAGCAGAGAACTTATTTGAAAAAATAGCAGCTGAAAACTTTCCTAACCTGGGGAAGGAAACAGACATTCAGAGTCAGGAATCTTGAATATGTAATATATAATCTGGAGTGTAATCCAAATATAATGAACCCAAAGAGATCCACACCAAGACATGTTATAATTAAATTGTCAAAATTAAGACAAGGAGAGAATCTTAAAATCAGCTAGAAAACATCTTGTTACATAAAAGGGAATCTCCATTGGACTATAAGCAGATTTTTCAGCAGAAACGTTTCAGGTCAGAAAAGAGTGGCACAGTACATTCAAAGTGCCAAAAGACCAAGAATATGCTAACTGGGGATATTACTCAGAATTCAAGGAGAGATGGAGTCTTTCAACAAGCAAAAGTTAAAGGAGTTCATTACCACTAAATCAGTCCTTCAAGAAATGTTAAAGGAGCTTCTTTTAGCCAGAAAAGGTGTTAATTAGTAACAAAAAATATATGAAAATAAAAATTTCACTGGTGAAGGTAAATATATAGTAAGGTGTGGATCTCTTAAAGTTATTCACATAGAGCTAATATTAAGACTAAAAGACCAAAGTAGAGCTTTTGCACAGCAAAGGAAACAGTCAGCATAAACGAAGAGGCAGACCATGGAATGAGAGAAGATATTTGCAAATGACATTTCAGATAAAGGGCTAGTATCCAAAATCTATCAAGAGTTTATCAAATTCAACATCCAAAAAACAAGTAATTCAGTCAAGAAATGGGCAGAAGACATGAACAGACATTTGTCCAAAGAAGACATGCAAATGGCTGACATATGAAAAAATGTTCAACATTACCAGCCATGAGGGAAATACAAATTAAAACCACAATGATTTACTACCTTAACACCAGTTAGAATGGCAAAAATGAACAATACAGGAAACAACAAATGTTGACAAGGATGTGGAGAAAGGGGAACCCTCTTACACTGTTGGTGGGAATGCAAGCTGGTACAGCCACTCTGGAAAACAGCATGGAGATTTTTCAAGCCGTTAAAAATAGAGCAACTGACAGAATGGGAGAAGATACTTGCAAACGACATATCAGATAAAGGACTAGTGTCCAGAATCTATAAAGAACTTAGCAAACTCAACACCCAAAGAACAAATAATCCAATCAAGAAATGGGCAGAGGACATGAACAGACATTTCTGCAAAGAAGACATCCAGATGGCCAACAGACACATGAAAAAGTGCTCCATATCACTCGGCATCAGGGAAATACAAATCAAAACCACAATGCGATATCACCTCACACCAGTCAGAATGGCTAAAATCAACAAGTCAGGAAATGACAGATGCTGGCGAGGATGCGGAGAAAGGGGAACCCTCCTACACTGTTGGTGGGAATGCAAGCTGGTGCAACCTCTCTGGAAAACAGCATGGAGGTTCCTCAAAATGTTGAAAATAGAACTGCCCTATGACGCAGCAATTGCACTATTGGGTATTTACCCTAAAGATACAAACGTAGTGATCCAAAGGGGCACATGCACCCGAATGTTTATAGCAGCAATGTCCACAATAGCCAAACTATGGAAAGAACCTAGATGTCCATCAACAGATGAATGGATCAAGAAGAGGTGGTATATATACACAATGGAATACTATGCAGCCATCAAAAGAAATGAAATCTTGCCATTTGCGACAACATGGATGGAACTAGAGCGTATCATGCTGAGCGAAATAAGTCAAGCGGAGAAAGACAACTATCATATGATCTCCCTGATATGAGGAAGTGGTGATGCAACATGGGGGCTTAAGTGGGTACGAGAAGAATAAATGAAAGAAGATGGGATTGGGAGGGAGACAAACCATAAGTGACTCTTAATCTCACAAAACAAACTGAGGGTTGTTGGGGGGAGGGGGTTTGGGAGAAGGGGGTGGTATTATGGACATTGGGGAGGGTATGTGTTTTGGTGAGTGCTGTGAAGTGTGTAAACCTGGTGATTCACAGACCTGTACCCCTGGGGATAAAAATATATGTTTATAATATTCAAAAAAAAAAATAGAGCAACCCTACGACTCAGGAATGGCACTATTAGGTATTTATCCTGAAGATACAGATGTAGTAAAAAGAAGGGGTACATGTACCCCAATGTTCATAGCAGCAATGTTCACAATAGCCAAACTGCGAAGGAGCCAAGATGCCCTTCAGCAGACGAATGGATAAAGAAGACTAATAAGAGACAAAGAAGGGCATTATGTAATGATAAAAAGGGGCCAATCCAACAACAGGATATAACACTTGTAAATATATATGCACCCAACACAGGGCACCTATGTGAGGTAAATGTTAAGAGACCTAAAATGAGAAATTGATAGCAATATAATAATAGTAGAGGTCTTATTTCCATCAGTGGATAAATCATCCAGACAGAAAATCAATAATAAAACATCAACCTTCAATGATGTGCTTGATGAGTTGTACCTAGAATGCACATTCTTCTAAGCACACATCAGATATTCTCCAGGATAAATCATCTGTTAGGCCAAAAAATACCATCTCAATGGATTTGAGAAGGTTGAAATTATACTGAACATCTTCTTAATCACAATGGTATGAAGCTAGAAATAAATGACAAGAAGAAAACTGGAAAATTCAAAATATGTGGGGATTATTAAGCAACATGCTATTGAACAACCAGTGGTTCAAATCCACTTACAAATCCAAAGAGAAAAAAATACCTTGAGACAAATGGAAATGGAAATCCAACATACCAAAACTTACGGGATGCAGCAAAAGCAGCTCTAAGAGGGAAGTTCACAGTGCTAAATGCTTACCTCAGGAATCAAGAAAAATCTCAAATAAATAACCAATTTTACATATCAAGGAACTAGGAGAAGAACAGTCCAAAGTTAATGAAAGCAAGGAAATGACACAAATCAGAGAAGAAATAAATAAGTTATAGACTAAAAGACAGTAGAAAAGATCAAGTAAACAAAGAGCTCCTTCTCTGAAAAGATAAGCAAAACTGACCAACTAGCTAGACTCATTAAAAAAAAAAAAAAAAAAAAGAGAGAGAACTCTAATAAGTAACATCAGAAATGAAACAAGAGATATTGCAACTCACACCACAAAAATGTAAAGGATCATGACCACAATGAACAATTATGTGCCAGCAAATTGAACAACCTAGAAGAAATGGATAAATTTCTAGAAATATTCCAAGACTAAACCATAAAAAGAGAATTTGAGTAGACTTATTATTAGTAATGAAACTGAATCTAAAAACCTCCCAACAAACAAAAGTCTAGGACTAAATGGCTTCTACAAAAAAATCCAAAAAATTGGGACGCCTGGGTGGCTCAGTTGGTTAAGCAGCTGCCTTCGGCTCAGGTCATGATCCCAGTGTGCTGGGATCGAGTCCCACATCAGGCTCCTTGCTCGGCGGGGAGCCTGCTTCTCCCTCTGCCTGTCATTCTGTCTGCCTGTGCTCGCTCTCTCACCCTCTCTCTCTCTGATAAATAAAATCTTAAAAAAAAAAAAATTCTTTACCAAGAAGATTTCAGTTCATAAAAAAAAAAATCCAAAGAATTAATACTGATCCTTCTTAAATTCTTTTTTTTTAATTTTAAATTTTTAATTTTTTATAAACATATAATATATTTTTATCCCCAGGGGTACAGGTCTGTGAATCGCCAGGTTTACACACTTCACAGCACTCACTGAAGCACATACCCTCCCCAATGTCCATAACCCCACCCCCCTTCTCCCAACCCCCCTCCCCCCAGCAACCCTCAGTTTGTTTTGTGATATTAAGAATCACTTATGGTTTGTCTCCTCCCAATCCCATCTTGTTTCATTTATTCTTCTTAAATTCTTCAAAAAAATAGAACAGGAAGGAATACTTCCAAACTCATTTTATAAGGCTAGCATTACCCTCATGATAAAAGACATTGAAGAAAACACGAATAAATGGAAAGATATTCTGTGATTGGAAAAAATAATAGTGTTAAAATGTCCATTATACCCAAAGCAATCTACAGATTCAATACAATCTCTATCAAAATTCCAGTGGCATATTTCACAGAAATGGAACAAAGAGTCCTACAATTTTGTGGAAGCACAAAAGACCCTAAATAGCCAAAGCAATCTTGGGAAAGAAGAACAAAGAACAAAGGAGGCATCATGATCTCTGATTTCAAACTATATTACGAAGTTATTGTAATCAAAACAGTGTAATATTTACATAAAACCAAGTCATGTAAATCAATGGGAAAGAATAGAAAGCTCAGCAATAAACCTATGCATATATGGTCAATTAATTTACAACAATGGAGCTAACAACATACAATAGAGAAAAGAGATCCTCCTTAATACACAGCATTGGGAAAACTGGACAGTCATATGCCAAAGAACAAAACTGAAGCTATCTCACACTCTACACAAACATTAACTCATAGTGGATTAAGAACTTGAACATAGGACCTGAGATCATAAAACTCCTAGAAAAAAACATGGGCAATAAACTTCTGTGCATTGATCTTGGCAATGACCTTTTGGATTTGACACCAAAAGCAAAGGCAAAAAAAAAAAAAAAAAAAAAAAGCAAAAGTAAACAAGTGGGATTACATTAGACTAAAAGGAAACCATATAAAAATAAACAGCAACCTACTGAAGAGGAGAAAATATTTGCAAATAATATATCTGATAAGGGGTTAATGTCTAAAAATACAAAGAACTCATATAACTTAATAGCAAATAAACAAACAATATGATTGAAAATGTGCAGAAGAAATGAACAAACATTTCTCCAAAGTAGATATGCAGGTGGCCAACAGACTGTTCTGAAGCAAAGATTCATGGCAGATGTATTCTCAGTTTTGAAGGGGAAAAAACCCACTTTATTGATATTATAAAAATTTAATAGAAACAGAAGAAAGAAAAGGGAAATCTATGCTTAAATGAGGGCAATAGTAAGCAGTGAAGGAGATTAAGACAGAGTTACATTAAATTGGGTATTTAAAACATCCAACATCATTAGCTAGGTGAAGCCCCATGGATATGGCCAGGCTGGAGTTCCTATTGAGAGGCCTGGGCAGAGTGTCCTCCCCTCAGGGGAGACTTCCAACTAACCATCCCTGTAAAGGCCATATATACATACATATAGGGCAAATGATGGGGTCTGAGGTTAAAGATTTGTTTGCTGCCTACTTGTAGTTTGAAGAGAGCTGCATTTCTATGTTGTCATGTCTTTACATATTTATTTACATATTCAAAGAGCCTGGGCTAGGTCTGCTTGCCTCCCCTCCCAGATCCCATTCTGAGGGACCAGCCCAGCCTGGAGCCAGAAGGGATGCAAAGCAAAATTTATAGCTCTTGGCATCCAGACCAGAGGGGCCAATTCCGACCTGGAGGCCCGCTAATGTCAACTAATTAGGCTCAGAGGTCACCTATGCAGCACAACATTCTTTGGACTGCATTCTTGCAGGTTAGAGTGGTCAGTTATGCAGGACAAATCTTAGAAACCTCCATCCATACAATACACAGACATGAAAAGATGTTCAACATCACTAATCATCAGGGAAATGCAGATCAAAACCACAAGGAGATACCACCTCACACTTGTTTGAATGGTAGTATCAAAAAGACATGAATAAAAATGTTGGCCAGGATGCGGAGACCAGGAAACCATGCACTGTTGGTGGGAATGCAAAGTGGTACAGGCACTATGGAAAACAATATGGAGGTTTATAAAAAAAAAACATTGAAAATGTAAATACCAGGTGGTTTTGTAATTCTACTTCTGGGTACTTAACTGAAGAAAATGAAATACTAACTAGAAGATATATCTGTAATCCCATGTTTATAGCAGCATTATTTACAATAGCCAAGATATGGAAACAACCTAAGTATTCATTTATAGATGAATGAAGACAGTGAGGTATATAACCAGTGAAATATTATTCAACCATAGAAAAAAATGAAATCTTGTGGTTTGTAACAACATGGATGGATCTTAAGGACATTATGCTAAGTCAGACAGAGAAAGACAAGTGCTATATGATCTCACTACATGTGCAATTTAAACAAAACAAAACCAAATTAAAATCTAAGCTCACTGATACAGAGAACAGATTAGTTGTTGCCGCCGGTGGGGGGTTGAAGGGAGGGTGGAATGGTGAATGGGGATCAAAAGGTACAAATTGTAGTTATGAAATAAGTCATGGTGATGTAATGGACAGCATGGTAACTATAGTTAATAATACTGTATTGCATACTTGAAAGTTGTTAAGAGAATAAATCTTGAAAGTTCTCATTACAAGAAATTTCTGTAACTATGTATGGATGTATGTACATATGTATGTATGATGAATGTTAACTAGACATATTGTGGTAATCATTTTGCAATATATAAAATATTGATTTATTTGTTATACACCTGAGACTAATATTACATTGTATGTTGAGAATACCTTAATAGAAAACAAACTTATGCTGAAAATAAAAAATAAATTAAAAAAAAAAGAAAACAAAAAAGAAAACCCCAAGTTAAAAACACTGCCAGAAACAAAAAAGAAAGAAAAAAAGGGAAAAACATTCAATAAGCTTTATAACAGGGTAAGAGTCTCCTGATTTGAAAGCCACATCTTAAATAAAGAGAAAAGGAACAGGTACTTTTCTATGTGCTTGATGTATTCCAGGCTCTGTGGATTAGTTAGGGGTATTCACAGGCTTTTTTATCCTTTTTTCCAGACTCTGGTGGAATCCCATTCCCCACCCTGCTGCTGCCTTGGAGCAGAGCTGGGACATTGCTATGACCCAGGAGGAGAATAAGAGTAAAGGCCAGAGTCACTGCCCCATGGCTGTCCTTCTCCTTCTGTCTGCAGCTGTCAACCCTGCTCATGATGCCTGCTCCATTTGCCTTGGGCCTGGGGGAGGACAGTGAACGTGAACGCCCCCAACTGACCACAGCACAGGCCATGTGAGAGTGTGAGTGGCCTGTCACCACAGTGTATCGCAGCTTGTCCTCCCTGATATGGACATCTTATCCTCTTAGACCCTCTAATGTAGATTTAAAAATTCCCATTCTATCCACGACCAATACAGGGCTTAGAGAGGTAAAGCAACATTCACAATGTCATCTGTGAAGGAATGCCTGCATCAATCCTGGGTGGCCAGCCTGGAGGGTCACAAAAGTTCAGTTAAAGCCATCTGTTCCTGTCTCACCCTTTGATCTTCTCTAGAATTTTATTGTATTTCCATCCTGTCTTCCAAATTAGATATAGGTGCCCTGTCTCTGTTTATATGGTCCCCAGTATCACAAAACAGGGCACACAGCAGGATTAGGGAATTCTTGCTGTATTCATAAAATCAAGGCAGCAGTGGCCCACATGCAACTCTCCTTCAGCAAGTCTACATTGAGAGCCACTCTGGGACTGGTGCAGCTAGCTACTGGGGACACAGGAACCATGCCCTGAACCCTTTTTGTGATGGGTGGATCTAAAGCTTGGGTCCACAGACAGGTCTTCCCAGGACAGTGCAACTCCTCTGGCCCACAGCAGATGTAGGAGAGATGGATTTTCTGTGCTGTTTGAGGCAGACTTGAGGGCATAGCTCCTTCCTTGGGCCCATGCTTGTGCTGGCTCTGTATTGGCTGTGAAGATCCATCTGGCTCATTCCCTGTCAGGTATACTCATATGATCCCAGGCCCTTTGCCTGGATTGTACTGAGGGGTCTGGATGTTTGGGACTTGGTTGGAGGACAGCATCAGTCACATGTGTGCGTGAAAGATATGACCCTAGTGGATGGCCTGGGACAGTGGCATGGTAGAGTGCTGCCAGTCACCCTGTGCTTGGGGGTTTGCCCAATGTCTGTGGACCTGGGGCTCTAGATAGCCCTTCATGAACACAGTGTCAAACTGGTAAGTCCATTTCTAGGTCTGGGTATCATTGATGCACCTTTGAATTGTTTGGGAATACTTGTTCTACTACCAAAAAGGATCTAAAGAAGAGAACTCTCTTTGTAGCATCCCTTGGAACATTGGTGGGAAGTGAGTACTAGAGCATTTGGGTAAGTGGTTGTACATGAGTGTGTGCAGACAAATGGGTAGATGTACACACACCTCCTTCATCTGGGTAAGCATGTGTCTTTGCTGTGTCTGTTTCTGAGTGTACACAAACATGTTCATATCTGTATTTCTGTCTGTGTACTTGAATACCACATCCCCAGCAGGCCTACCAAGACATAGGTGTGTGCTGGCTTTATAGACACCAACCCATGTGCAGTGCATGGATGAAACAAGGGAATGGTCTGCAGGATCTCTCACTCTCATGGGCCCCTTCCAAGGAACTGAGGAGGCTCTTGCAGTTTGTCTCCATGGTCAAAGTGTTCATTAAAATTTCTACTATTCACTGAATACTTTTATCTCTTTCTGCTCCAAACTTCTACGTCTCTTAAAATGGGGCATATGTTCAGCTTGGATTAAGTGCAGTATTTGCATGTGGATTACAACCACCTCCATGTGGCTATTACTGCTGTCCCTCCAGCTGCAGAAATGGCTTCTGGAAACATTCCCACCATGCTCTGTGCCAGGCACCTGGCATGACAGCAGGGTACAGGTCAAAGAGAGCACTGCAGTGTGATGTCTTATGGCCCCAGCCCCAGAAATGGGGGAGTCATAGAGGAGGGGCCTGCTAGAAGCCAGTCTGTGGAAAATTTTTCCAATCACCAGGTGGGCAGATTTGTAAAGAAAATTTCTCACTGATATTTAGTGAAAAAAAAGTTATTTCCTACTAAAAATATAATTGATAATACAGTATAAAAGATTTTTATATTCTTTTTCTTAAAGAAGTTCTGCAAGTTGAGAACACTTCATGAAATCTGGATCTTTGTATAAATGAACCAATAAATCGATAAATATCACACATCCATGCACGTGAACTTCTAGATAGAAGATCCACACTATACTTCAGCTTAGCCCTTCTGACAGTCCCACTCCTCTCCAGCTGCCTGATTCCCCAGCTATGTTTTTGTATATCATGTTGTTTCCCATCAACATGATGCCCACTGATTTATTCATTTGACAAATATTTCTCATGTACCAGACTACCTTCAAGGCAGAAGGGTTATAAGAGTGTAAAGGACAAGATGGATCTCTTACTTCATGGTGTCCACATTCTATGACAGTAGGAATAATAAACAATAAAGAAATGAGTGAAAAAGTTCATTCAAGAGAGAGAAAAATGTTAAAAGGTAAAAAAAAAAAAAAAAAAAACAACAAGATAAAGTCAGGTAGTCAGGCAGGCCTCCCTGAGAGGTGACATTCAAATCATTCCTTGGGTGGCAGCTAGGAGGCAGGAGCACCCTGTGTCAGAAACTGCACAGCTTCCAGGAGGCTCCTGGCAGGACAGGTCTGCTGTGCTGGAGGGACAGTGAGGTCATGCATGAGGGGCTGTCAACACAGCCCCCAGAGTGTGAAGCATTCTGCTGAGACAGGGAGTCCCAGGTGGTCTCAGCAGGGAGCACATATGACTCACACTGTGCAGAGGTCAGCAGGCCAAGTCAGGAGGATGCTGTGTGATCTTGGCAAGATAGGGTTGGTCAAGAGCAAGTTTCAGGAGAGACAGGGAAGAGGACTCAGTGAACCCTGGGCAGAAGGTGGGACTGCTAGGACCAGCCCATGAGTTGGAAGTTCCTGGTGAGAGAAAAGAAAATCAAGAGTCACATCTAGGATTTTGATTTAAACTAGTGAGTGGTTGATGTGTGGAAGAACAATGAGGAGGATGGAAAGGAAGCAGAGTTCTGTTCATATGATGCTGTGCATGAGGCTTCTACTGGATGTTCAGAGGAGACGTCAGGAAGGAGCCCACAGGTGCATCGGAGGCATGGGAGTTCTGACTGGAGGAGGGGGGGGAAGAGGAGGATAACAAGAGGTTCAGAGAGGCATAAGATAAAAAGATGTAAAATGTGATAGAGAAATGATCAGGAGGATTATTCCAGGGTCTTGCAGGGGGAGAACATGTCTGCAGCCCTGAGGCAGGGCTATTTCTGGGAGGCAGCTTGGGGCTCTCCCTCCTCTGCTGGAAGGGCACACTCCAGCATAGAGTGGCTGGAAGAGTATATGCATCCCACAGAGGCAGGCTCACAGTCAGATGAGGATTGTTGACTGTTGGACATGAACACCCTCTGGAGCTTTCAGCATCAAAGCCAACCACAGAGCCCTCACCTTCAGCTGCTGATCAGCTTAACAGAAAAGTGCAACCAAAGATTTTGTTGGAGGGTATTGACATGAAGATTTGCTACACTGTGGACCTGGCTTCTGACTTCTTGAGCAGCCTGCATGAATGGAAGAGTGGGGAAACTGAGGGGGAGATGAGCTCTCCTTGGAGCTCTGCGTGGGGTGGACGCCAGGCAAAGAGGGAGTCCAGATGTCTGTTTCTAGGCAAGTGCTCCAGACCTCCAGGGCCTTGAGCAGGCTGTTCTTCATGCTGCCTGGGGTGATTAAAATGCATATTGTGATTAAAGCAGGCTTGATGTGAGTTTCACAGTTCCTGCCACTTTCTCTTCCTGTCTTCCTTGCTAATCTTTTGTGCTTTCCAATTGTACCGCATATGTTCTGCCGCTGAGCATGAGAATCCATCTTCCTTGGGAGAGCCTGCTAATTACCCTCTACAGCAGGGCAGTGTTGTGGATTTTGTTGGAGCAGAAGGGGCCAAGGACAGAAATGACCCCAGGCTCCACCAGGAGAGATAATGCTGTTGAGTGATCAATAGTATCAAGTTTCAATTATTTATGAGTGTGCATTTGTTAGGGCCAGCCTCAGCTATGCAGAGGCATACATACAGCTTTTGTGAAAAAGGCAGGTGTGATGCTGTTCTGGGGAAATGGAACTGGGTGTCTGTGTGGGTTAAGAGCCTGGGAAAAAGCTGGTGGCTGGTAAGGTCCTGACAGACTCTGCAGGTGTGCACACTCTTATCTCTACATCATGCATTGAGGGCAACAGGCCTTCATCTGGCCAGACACAAGCCTTACTTTCTAACTGAGCGATGTGCAGGCTGCAGCCCACAAATGTGGTGGTATGTGAAGGGTGGGCTCACACAGCTTTCCGAACAACAAAGAAGCTTCAAGGGGGGTGGGGGGGATGGTGGTCTGATCAGGGAAGAAGAGGAGGGGAGCCCATTAGAATGGTGCTCATGGGATCATACAGTCTTTCTCACATTCCTGGATGAGCTACTATGTGCTTGGAACCCTTCTAGATACTGGGGTATAGTAGTGGACAAGTGATACCATGTACATGCACACCACACACACACATACACCATAATGATGAGTACTATGAATGAAAAAGAAAAATGAAACAGAGTAAAGGAGATAAACAAAGGTGTGTGTTTGTGGGAGAGGGTTGCATTTTTTTCTTTTCTTTTTTTTTTTTAACCAAGGAAGGTCCCTTTAATAAGGTAAAATTTAGCAGCAGCCAGAAAGAAGCTGGGGAGACAGCCATGGAAATGCCAGGGAGAGGTGTTCTAGCAGAAAGAATAGCAAGTACAAAGGCCTTGGGGGCAAGGGCAGGTTTAGTGTGTTCCAGGCTGCAGGGAGTTGATAGAGATTAAGGGGACATGCAGTTGGGGATGAAGGATTTGGGAGTGGATCATACCTGAGAAAGCTGTGCCTATAGGGAAGCTTGGCCTCCAGCCCCTCAGGAAACTCTGCTCATACCCTGCTTCCTAACACTTCCCTCTCCTTAGGAGGAGGGCAGTCACACTTATCAATCACCTATGATGTATTGTTTGTGTGTCTCCTAGGTTAGCATTACAATTTCTAATTTGTACAGGAGAAAATGGAGGCCTGGGAAGTTTAAATGAATTGTCTTCCAGCAAGGATGGGGGAAGACCCAGGTAACACCTACACCTCTTTCCATGCTGCTCACCAGGACCTCTTGTTGCACACATGGGCCACACATGTAAGCCCTCTCCATGCTGCCCACCAGGACTTCTCATTGCACTTACCCAAGGACAGACTTCTTGGAGAAACACTCTCAGCAGAGGGTAAGCTTGTTATGTTGGTGTTCAGTGGAAACAGCATCAACTATCCCAGGGAAACTGCTACTCAGCATCTTCTCTGGGATGGGAGGAAGGGTAGTCCATTAAAATAGAATCTCTGGTCTTGAGAATTTTGTGGGAAAGTGAGAAAGTTCTCTGAGCTGTCTCTGTACTCTCTAATGAGCCAGGGAAAATCAGGCCCTCCCTGGGGCCTTCTTAGCCCAGCCTTCTTGGATGGAGGTGTGGAGTCCTTGATCTTGAGATAGAAGAGCAGAGCATGCTTACCATACTTATTCCTAGCATACCCCACCCAGCTTCAGCTGGCACTGCTCATCTTCCCGGGGATCTCTAGCGTCCTATGGCTCTCTCTCCTCTCAACCATACTGAAATGTGCACTATATCCATTTCCTCATAGAAGAAGTCCATTGTCACAAATTGCCAACCCTTGTCAAACATCTCCAGAGTGCTCTAGAGACAGGATGGCTTGGCTCTTCTTTGTAATCAGGATTTTAGTTTCTCAGCCTATACACAATCCTGTTTAAACCCCAACCTCTTGGATTTACCCTACCCTTGCAGGGCTTTTTCAAGGAGAATGTTCCAGAACTTCTTTCTTAGAATTGCTCAGACTGGAACAGTACTCCAGAGACTTTCTTGTTTAGAGCTTTAAGTCACCACATGTCATATCACATGTCCGTTGTTCACAATAAATAATGAAATCTTTATTTATGCGATTTTTTAAAAAAGATTTTATTTATTTATTTGACAGACAGAGACCACAAGTAGGTAGAGAGGCAGGCAGAGAGAGAGAGGAGGCAGGCAGAGAGAGAGAGGAGGGTTAGCTCCCTGACAGCTGAGCAGACAGCCCGATGCAGGGCTGGATCCCAGGACCCTGAGATCATGACCTGAGCCGAAGGCAGAGGCTTAACCCACTGAGCCACCCAAGCGCCCCTATTTATGTGATTTTGACATTTTCTTAAAGAGTAAAAAAAAGTGAATTTGCTTATCGTAAGTTGGTGGGTGCCCAGTGTCCTCCCATGCCTGAGATCACTGTGATTTTCTGTGTCTTCTGTAGAAAGTTGTGACCCACTCCTGTCCAGGGTGCAGGGCTATTCCTGGGCCTGGGCAGGAGTCAGTGTTCTGCCCCTCAGAGACCTTTGAGAAGTCCAGATTTCAGGAAGTGTGTCCCTCACCAAAGAAAGTTGAGGCCAGAGGGGAGGGCCTTTCCATTCTGTGTGAGTGTAAACATTTGAGGTTGGGCTCTAGCTGTGGCTGTTTCATAGGAAGGACACACTTCACTCTGCAGGTACCATGTGGAAAGGGGCTCAGCACTCACATCTCAGACATAGCACATGGCAGCTGGATTCCAAGGGCCCTAAAACATTTCTGGCAGGGTAAAGTCTCAAAGACTCTAGGTGCCTGATACCCTCTGGTGTTGTGGAGGTTCTGGAACAGAGAGGTGGGTGGGTTAGCTCCCTGACACCAAGGAGCCTCAGGCTGTAGGAGGTTACCAGTAAGCTGCTCAGGGCCTAAGTCGATGGAAAAGTAGGGTCTACGGAGATGTCCATCCCAGACTGCACAAGTTTCTGGGAGAATCAGCTATAACTGAGCAAAGTTTTGAAGGATGTGTGTGTCAGCCAGGTGTATGGACAGACAGAGGGAAAGCTAAATGAAAGGAATAGAACATGTAGAGGCTGGAGCACATAGCAGCATTCTCTGGTTGCCAAGTGGTCAGGAGCTTAGCATGGACCAGGGAGTGCTGGTGTCAGCAGTTGGTCTCCACCCTTCCTCCACCCTATTGGCTTAGGCCTTGGGTTTAAGGAAGGGCATCTGCTAACACTCAAAGACTGGTTTACCAGGATCAGGAGACTCATCTCATGTGGGCCCTGGCCACAGCAGTAGCCTTCTTCTAGAACCCTGGCTTTGCATACTCTGTCAGGATCCCCTTCACATTACCTCTGCCCTAAGGCTGCACAGTCACTAAGTTTCCAAGTCCCAACTCATGTTTTTATTCTATTACATTATGGAGAGTCATAGTTAATGGGAAGCCTAATGAACAGTGGGTTTATCACATAATCACCAGGATTTAGTGCCTTGTGCTTAGTTTGGAGGATTATTAATCAAAGTGTCACAATGGTTCCATGCAAAGATGTACTGGAATCAGGGGCAGCTTTCGTACAGAGATATCCTGCAATGTCTGAAAATGTCACAGTGATCAGGGCGATTGGCTGGCTTTCCAGCATAGTGTCCTCTCCAGAGTATGGTACAGACACTGTTGAGCACTGTGGTCACACACAGGGCTTAGGGACATGTCACTGGGTGGTGGCACACATCCCTGCAGGGCCTGAGGTTGAAATGGCTCTTCTGACAGCATAACTATTATTTTTTTAATGGAAAATAATGTAATGAGGATTTATTCACAGGGCAGGATTAAAGGAATTAATAAGAGCTGATGAGGAATGCAGGAAGCATTAGCAATGGTGGGAAGTCATTCCCACTCACAGGCCAATGTGGGGAGATGGTCTCCCGGAGCCCATTGAGAGCTACAGGGGCTGGGGGAGGGGGACTGGCAGGGCTGTAGCTGCAGACAGCCACTGCCTCTGCTGTCACTATTAATGTTTGCTTTCTTTTTCTGTTACCATTTCAAAAATTGTGGTAAAATATATATAACATAAAATTTACCATCCTAACCATGTTTAAGTGTATAGTTAGTGGCACCACACCATTCACATTGCTGTGTGAACATCACCCCATCCATCTCCAGAACCTTTTCAACTCGCAAAACTGAGACTATACACTGAGTGATAGCTCCCCATCCTGCCTTTGGCCACCACCATTCTGTGTTGTTTTATGAATTTAACTACTCTGGGTACTTCACATAAGTGGAGTCATGCAGTGTTTGTCTCTTTGTGAGTCACTGATTTCACTTAGCCTCATGTCCTCGAGATTTGTTCTGGCTGTAGCACACATCAGAATGTCCTTCCTTCTCAAGGCTGCATCATGCTCCATTGTGTGTATATACTACATTTTGTGTATTCACTCCTTTGGTCATGGACACTTGGCTTCCATATTTTAGTCATTGTGAATGACTCTGCTATGAACATGGCTGCACACATACCTTGTGAGAGCCTGATTTCCATCTTTTTGTATCTTATATTAATTCTCTGCCTAATTTTTTGAGGACCTGACTGGAAGTATTATTTTTAATGGCTGAGGTGATTATCATCCTTTTTCTCCTGGATCTCATTGTTTTCATTTGGAACTAGGACTAAGAAGTCCATACTTCTCAGTGCAGTTTGATAGGGTCTGCTCTATAATGAACTGTAGAGCATGGTATGAATCTTAGCTACTATTTGTTATTTCTTTCATATTTCCTGCTCTCTTGGGAATTTTTGGTGGGTTCTCAGCATTATGCTGTACAGGTACCTGTTTCCAACTGTTGGCTCGAAGGTGGATCCCAGGTTAGGCTGGACTCTAATTTCATGAGAAGTTTTTGAACAGTTTGGCATCAGGGTGGGGACCAATGCTGAGGGCAGCATCTACAAGCCTTGATACCCTAATTGTCCATGAGATAATTGTGTCGATTGAACGAGAGCTCTGCCTGTCATATATGTTCCTGGGTGACAGGTAGATCTGTGGGTCTAAGAAAGCATGGTAGTGGTAGTGAGAGTCTCCCTGGAGCTGTGTCCGGGCTCTCTGCTATGGCTTTCTTCTCCTCTTCTGATAACCAGTGGCCAGGCCCCCTTCTGCTTCTCCCCACTTCCAGTGGATCACCAAGCACCTCACTTCTGGCTCCTAAATATGCCTTAAATTCACCTGTCTCTCCATCTCCACCACCAAGACCTTATACAGAACCCATTTTCATTCATGTTCCCCCAACTATTGAATCTGGCTATGATCTCCTCCTCCAACCATTCTTCACCCAGAGGCCCTTGGAATCTTTTTAAGTTGCCAACTTGGCTGAATGAGGACCACCTTCTCAACACTCCCAAAGCCCAACCTAGCTCTCTCACTCCCAGCCCTGTGGGTTGCAGAGGTCCCCCTTACCTACATCCCTAGACACACCTCGTTGTTTGATCCTTTCACATGGCCCATTCCTCTTCGTGGAACATTTTGCTCAGTCCTCAGCTTTAGCTGAGAAGCTACTCTTCTACAAAGCCTTCCAGAGGCGGGGCAGGAAGCTTTCTTCTGTTTCTGCAGCACTCTGAACCCAAATATTACTCTAGCCTATTTATTACAATCTTCTGCAATTTCCTAATTTTTTTTCAATCTCCTGACTGAAAGTACCCAAGGGCAGAGTTTCACTTCCTCCACCATGACAAGTCTCATTGTATGGAAATACTTCCAGAAAAAATGAATGAAGGAGAGGACACATCCAGGGTGTTGAATATAACTATGTACCTGAAATTGGGCTTTGTCCAGACACTGGCATGGTCCTACTCCCTAGACACAATGTCCCACCCAATCACTCTGCTGCTATCCCCTCATGTTGGATGATATCTGTCCCTCTGAGGCTTACCCAGGATCATTGCTGCATTTCCCCAGTTTACTTGTTCAGCTGGGACCACTTTACCAATTCTCTGAACAATTGGGATCCTGAGATGAATACAAAAGATATACAATTTAACGGGTTTGCTAGACATCCTGTTTTTGTAATTATGAGTGTTCTTTGCTAACCACTCTAGCATATTAGTTCACCTGGATTTTCTCTACTATTTAGAAAATAAAATTATCTTTTTTTTTGTTTGTTTTGTTTTAATTTATTTTTTATTTTCAGCATAACAGTATTCATTATTTTTGCACCACACCCAGTGCTCCATACAATCCGTTCCCTCTATAATACACACCAATTGGTACCCCGACCTCCCAATCCCTGCCCTTTCAAAACCCTCAGATTGTTTATCAGAGTCCATAGTCTCTCATGATTCACCTTCCCTTCCAATTTCCCCCAACTCCCTTCTTCTCTCTATCTCCCCATGTCCTCCATGCTATTTGTTATGCTCCACAAATAAGTGAAACTATATGATACTTGACTCTCTCTGCTTGACTCATTTCACTCAGCATAATCTCTGTCCAGTCCTGTCCATGTTGCTACAAAAGTTGGGTATTCATCCTTTCTGATGGAGGCATAATACTCCATAGTGTGTAAGGACCACATCTTCCTTAACCATTTGTCCGTTGAAGGGCATCTTGGTTCTTTCCACAGTTGGGTGACTGTGGCCATTGCTGCTATAAACATTGGGGTACAGATGGCCCTTCTTTTCACGACATCTGTATCTTTGGGGTAAATACCCAGGAATGCATTGGCAGGGTCATAGGGAAGTTCTATTTTTAATTTCTTGAGGAATCTCCACACTGTTCTCCAAAGAGGCTGCACCAACATGCATTCCCACCAACAGTGGAAGAGGGTTCCCCTTTCTCCACATCCCCTCCAACACATGTTGTTTCCTGTCTTGCTAATTTTGGCCATTCTAACTGGTGTAAGGTGATATCTCAATGTAGTTTTAATTTGAATCTCCCTGATGGCTAATGATGATGAACATTTTTTCATGTTTCTGATAGACATTTGTATGTCTTTATTGGAGAAGTGTCTGTTCATATCTTCTGCCCATTTTTTGATAAGATTGTCTGTTTTGTGTGTGTTGAGTTTGAGGAGTTCATTATAGATCCTGGATATCAACCTTTTGTCTGTACTGTCATTTGAAAATATCTTCTCCCATTCCGTGGGTTGCCTTTTTGTTTTGTTGACTGTTTCCTTCCCTGTGCAGAAGCTTTTGATCTTGATGAAGTCCCAAAAGTTCATTTTCACTTTTGTTTCCTTTGCCTTTGGATATATATCTTGAAAGAAGTTGCTGTGGCTGATATCAAAGAGATTACTGCCTATGTTCTCCTCTAGGATTCTGATGAATTCCTGTCTCACATTGAGGTATTTTATCCATTTTGAGTTTATCTTTGTGTATGGTGTAAGAGAATGGTTGAGTTTCATTCTTCTACATATAACTGCCCAGTTTTCCCTGATCCCCAAACCAGGCAAAGACCCTACCAAAAAAGAGAATTGTAGACCAATATCACTGATGAATATGGATGCTAAGAATATCAACAATATCCTACCAAACAGGATCCAACAGCACATTAAAAAGATTATGTTCTTTGGTGAGTGCTGTGAAGTGTGTAAACCTGGCGATTCACAGACCTGTACCCCTGGGGATAAAAATATATGTTTATAAAAAATAAAAAATTAAAAAAAAAGATTATCCACCATGGGATTCATCCTTGGGCTACAAGGATGGTTCAATATTCACAAATCAATCAATGTGATAGAATAAATCAATAAGAGAAGAGAGAAGAACCACATGGTCCTCTCAATTGATGCAGAAAAAGCATTTGACAAAATCCAGCATCCGTTCCTAATTAAATGCTTCAAAGTATAGGGATAGAGGGAACATTCCTGAACTTCATCATATCTATCTATGAAAGACCCACAGCAAATATCATCCTCAATGGGAAAAAGCTTGCAGCCTTCCCAGTGAGATCAGGAACATGACAAGGATGCCCACTTTCACCACTCTTGTTCAACATAGTATTAGAAGTCCTAGCAACAGCAATCAGACAACAAAAAGAAATAAAAGGTATCCAAATTGTCAATGAAGAAGTCAAACTCTCTCTATTCACAGATGACATGATTCTTTATATGGAAAACCCCAAAAACTCCACCCCCAAACTACTAGAACTCATACAGCAATTCAGCAACGTGGCAGGATACAAAGTCAATGTGCAGAAATCAGTGGCTTTCTTATACACTAACAATGAAAATACAGAAAGGGAAATTAGAGAATCGATTCCATTTACTATAGCACCAAGAACCATAAGATACCTGGGAATAAACCTAACCAAAGAGGTTAAGGATCTGTACTCGAGGAACTACAGAACACTCATGAAAGAAATTGAAGAAGACACAAAAAGTTGGAAGACCATTCCATATCTTGGATCGTAAGAATAAACATTGATAAAATGTATATACTGTCTAGAGCAATCTATACTTTTAATGCCATTCTGTTCAAAATTCCACTGGTATTCTTCAAAGAGCTGGAGCAAGTAATCCTAAAATTTGTATGGAATCAAAAGAGACCCCGAATTACTAAGGAAATGTTGAAAAACAAAAATAAAATGGGGGGCATCATGTTACCTGATTTCAAGCTTTACTACAAAGCTGTGATCACCAAGACAGCATGGTACAGGCATAAAAACAGACACATAGTAGAACAGAGTGGAGAGCTCAGATATGGACCCTCAACTCTATGGTCAAATAATCTTTGACAAAACAGGAAAAAATACACAGTAGAAAAAAGACAGTCTCTTCAATAAATGGTGCTGGGAAAACTGGGCAGCTATATGTAAAATTATCTTTTAAACATATTGGGATGTGTGTGTACATTTGTGCATTCTTACCTGCCCTTATGTGCTGTAAGAAACAGGTGTTCACTGGTCTCCATGGAAGCCTGTCAGAGGTGTGATATTCACAAGTAGCCAGGTCTGAGTCTGTGATGTTCTCTGCATCTTCTATGGCTCACAAACACTTACATAAAGTAATGGAGCAGAAAACCCTAGTCATCCACTCTAACAATGGAGGCCATGTGATCCCTTGACTCAGCGCACACAGCCTTTCTCATCTAACCAGCGGCTACACAGCACCCCCCCCATATCCCTTAATTTCTCCCCTGTCCTCTCCCAAGTGTCCTGTACATTTCCTCTACTCACACAATGCTCACATTGCCCTCCAGTCTGTCTACATATCTGACTGGCAGGTATGGTTGTCTTTGAGTTAGGACATTAGTCTGCTTGACTGTGGGTTCCTGAGACCAGATCTGCTGCTGGCAGGCACTCAGATGTTTATGAAAGAATGAGTACATGAGGGATTGAATGAGGACGAGAAGAAATTATATTGGCCTCTTAAGGACCATCCTTAGGCCATTTGGTGGAGAGAAAGGGACCTGCCCTAGCAGCTGTGTGTGGTGTTAGCACTTTCTTGATTGTTATAATACTAACTTTGTATGGTTGATAATAATTGATAATCCACCTCACTAAACAAAAGTGGGGGAATTAGAGGTGGTGTTCACAAACATATAATTTTACCACATGTAAAAAATCAAGGGAGGAAACAGGGCTAGATGAAAATTTAGGGTGGGCTAATGAATGCGATAGTCTCTACACAAATTTGTACCATGCTTTCTTGTGCCATTGTCAGGTGTGGACCCCACTTGACTCCTTGGTTCTCCATGGATCAGAACAAAGAAAGATACCCAATAACTCACAAGATAAGAGAAACCAAGCTCTGAGGGTCCTGATCCTGAAAGTTGGTTCCCAGGTGCTCAAGGAGGGACCCACTGTCGGGATCGGAGCCAAGAGGCAAAAGGAGAGTGCAGGGGAGTGGCAGCTGCCATGGGCCTGTGGAACTCTCCTGCTCTCAGGTGAGATGGGAAGAATCCAGAGCCCAGGGAAGTAAGCAGAGCCTCTGGGGCCCTCACTGGTCCAAAGGAAGGGAGGCCTTTGTATACTTTGTGTTTGGTGAACATCAAACAGGGTGATAGACTAAAGATGTGCTGCTAAGAGAGATATAAAACCCATCAACCTACAAGCATGCGAGAAGCTCTATCACCACTCCTAGGGTATAGAATTGTTATTAAGCAGCCACCTTGCTCTTCCAAATCTCTTTACTGATGTGCTGTTTGGAATAAAGTGACAGTATCAGGCACATTGGATCTGGTGTGAGAATCTAGGCTTGTAGTCTGAAAGGTATTAGCCTGCTTTACTCACAGGACAGAGGAAAGCTGAGAGACCAGAGGGTCTGGGACCTTTCCCTGTAGCTTTAAGATGTGTTTGTCCTAGATCTGCTGAATGTGGCAGTGCAGGGGACTGAGCACCTTGGGTCTGGAAGATCAGATTGAAACTCGACTCCCACCTTTAGGGACTGCTCCTTGAATGCTTTGCACTAAGACCCTAGGAGAACCAGGCCCTGGGTGGAAATCAGAATAGTGTGGGGAGGAAAGAGCATTCTGGAACTAACCTAAGGCCCCCATGGGTGGCTTAGATACATGCTGGGATGTGGTTTCAGGACTTACAAGGAAATGTTGACATGGGACCTATGCACAGTATGTGCTCAACAAGGCGCCTCCCTCTCCCCTGGACTCTAGCTCTTCACTCACTCATGCACTGACTTTTGGTAGAATGTTTGTGGGTCTGCAGTGCCATTTTAGATCACTGATTCCCCTCGGTCCCACGACCTCTCCAAGCTCAGGCTTCCTGGGATGGCCCTTTAAGATAAATGTTTGTGGAATTACATGGGTAGTTATAGGGCCTACAGTTAGGGTAAACCACTGGAATTTATGGGACACAGCTTCAAATTTAATACAGAATCCAGATTGTATTTCCACATGTCATGCTGAGTCCTGTGTGCCCATGGGAAGAGTTGGCATGGTCTTTGTTCTTTCCTCTCCTTTGTCTCTAACTTGGGTACAGCTGCAACAGAAAGCCCTTTCCTTAGGTGCAGGGCCACACTCCATAGGGAGCAGGCGTGAGAGGGAAATAAAAAGATCCACCATCAGTTTCTCATCATGATGAAAATCTAGGTAGGAAAACACTCCCCTCTCTCTAACCCAAGTCATTTAAGTTCCTGCTGGACAGTATTCTCTACTCTACGATGGAAGGTAGGTAGAGGACATGTATACCTCTGCATCATGGGTGGGGCCCTGAGGCCACAGCTCTTAGAAGTAGCCAGAAGCCTGGAAAGGGTTTCCTTGCATTGGCCACTTAGCAGGTCACTCTCAGTGCTGCCCTTCTAATGCCTGGGGCCAGCCCTGCCCAGTACCTCCAGCCCCACACCCCTCAGAGTGGTGCTATTCAGTATTCAGATGCTCACTTTTGACCGGGTGTCCTTCACTTGCTTCAGCCCTGTGGCACTGCACCCATGGCCTCCAGAATGCAGGGCTGATGATGACCTTGATTCTGCTGCTTTCCCAAAGCAGCTTTGGCATGGGGCTTTCACAGGCCCCTATCTTGACATTACCTGCCCTTACAGTGTTCCAAGAAGAACACACTGTGCTGGCTTCTGTTTTGGAATCATAAAAACTTTTTTTGCAGGTTTCAGCCAGTCAGTGGCAGTCCTTTGACATGATGAAATGGTACCTTTGTGAGACTTGATGCTACATGGACACATTGGTCAGATCTGCACCATTTAATTTGCTGGATGTGAGTTTACTGAGAGTTTTAAAAAATTATTTTCTTTTCAATTTTTTCAGTTTTACTGGGGTGCAAGTGAAAACAGAAGAAAAACAGAAAAAAAAGAAATGATTTTTTTAAATGAATGTAATATTTATTTATTTATTTACTTTTTTAAAAAAATATTTTATTTATTTATTTGACAGACAGAGATCACAAGTAGGTAGAGAGCCAGGCAGAGAGAGAGGAGGAAGCAGGCTCCGCGCTGAGCAGAGAGCCTGATGCGGGGCCCAAGACCCTGAGATCATGACCTGAGCCAAAGGCAGAGGCTTAATCCTCTGAGCCACTCAGGCACCCCTCCTTTTTTTTTTTTTTAAAATTCATTGTTTTTGCAGCACACCCAGTGCTCCATGCAATCTGTGCCCTCTCTAATACCCACCACCTGGTTCCCCCAACCTCCCACCCCCCACCGCTTCAAACCCCTCAGATTGTTTTTCAGAGTCCATAGTCTCTCACCTCCCCTTCCAATTTTCCCCAACTCCCTTCTCCTCTCTAACTCCCCTTGTCCTCCATGATATTTATTATGCTCCACAAATAAGTGAAACCATATGATAATTGACTCTCTCTGCTTGACTATTTCACTCAGCAGAATCTCTTCCAGTCCTGTCCATGTTGCTACAAAACTTGGGTATTCATCCTTTCTGATAGAGGCATAATACTTCATAGCATAAATGGTATGTTTAGTGTACAACTTGATGCATGTATACAACATGTATACAGGGTATACATGGTGAAATGATCTCCATGGTCAAGCTGATTAATGCATCCACCACTTCACACAGCCACCATTTTCTTCTTGTTTATGCATGTGGTAAGAACACCCAAAATATACACTCTTAGAAAATTTCAAATACATAATTCAGTCCTGTTAACTATAATCACATTGCTGTATATTAGATCCCCACAACTTATTCATCTTGCATAATGGAACTCTGTGCCTCCTTTTACTAGGATGTTCCTGCTTGCTTCTCTGCTTGGAAGATCTTATTAACCCTTTTTGACCCATGGCATAGGCCACTCCTCCAAGAAGCCTTCCCAACCCTACCAGCCCCCTTAGGCTTGACCAGCGATGCACATTGAAGGGCCTGCAGGGGCAGAACCCCTCCTAGAGGAAGGGATTCCACCACTGTGGATGATGAGGGATGGATTCTCAGAAGTAGGAGCCAGAGGTGTTAAGACCTGTCACTGTCATAGATGTCCCAGTCCCCTCTCATACACCTGTGATGACAACTCTTGGGAGCCCATGTTGCCTAGGTTGTTCCTCAAAGATTCCCTTCAGTCCTCCTAACCCTATATCCTGATGATATGGAGAGGTCAATTAGCCTCATTGGGAAGAAGAGGCCAACAAGTAGCTGGCAGTAGCACTGTGGGAAAATGGACTGGGCCAGAAGGGGAGGTCACTTCTCTCCTGGAAAGATCCGCTCACTAAGTCTTGACTGCAGTTTAGAAACCACCCAGGTTATGAGCCATGAGGGTGGTGGTAGTGGGTGTTCTGAGCAGGGGAACAATATGGGAAAAAACAACATATCCCCCTGTGGATGAGCATGAACAAATGAGGCTCGCTGTGGAGAATGAGCTATGTCTCTATGCCCTCTATGTAAGGGAGGATAACAAATGCAACATTTTAGGAAAAAAGCCAGAAGCTGCATCATAGGAAGATAATGACACCACACATGTGCACGTGTGCACACACACATGTACACACAGAGATGCTTCTTTTTGAGCAAGTGTTTACATGTGCATGGAAAGGTCCAGAATTTTATGCAGCCAGCTGGGATATGGGAAGAGGGAAAAAGGAACATTTATGGACTTCTGCATTGTTTATATTTTATGTAAGCTGAGATTATACTTATATATTTTTAAAGATTTATTTATTTATCTTAGACATAAGGAGAGTGTGAGCACAGGGTGGGAGGAGAGGGACAGGATGAGATAGAATCTCAAGTAGACTCCTTGCTGTGTGTAGAGCCCAAAGTGAGTCTCAACCTCATGACCTTGAGATAGTGACCTGACCTGAAACCAAGAGTTAGATGTTCAACCAACTGAGCCACCCAGGCACCCCAGAGATTACACTTGTATTTTTAAAAGAAAGTATGAAGGCAAATTATGACTTTTCAAATAGAATGGGTCTAGACAACAATAGTCAGGAGCTTCACCTCCTGACTTTGCAGGTGACCTTGTTGACGTCCTCTACAGCACATTTAAGTTTCCCATCATTCCCACTTTGGAAATTGCCCCTCCCACTTGTAAGGAATTTCCTGCTTAGAGGCTTACTTAGCGTGGCTGGGAGTGGGAGAAGGAGTACTAGGCTACATAAAGGCTGGACCAGATGGCCATAAGCTTGCCTCCACTAATGGTCTGGGGAACACTACTTACAAAGTCTTTCCTGTGGCTATGATTTCATCCTCCTGACCCACTGTCTCAGTCCAGTATGGACATTTCCCTCACCCAAATAGGGAAATGAGAGCAAGTGGGAGTGTTCATTTCAGGGCCATGTGCTCAGCTGCCTCCTGGTTTGTTCTAATAGCACATTGCCTTCTCTGATACATGTAACAGCCCTGATCTAGCCTCTACCTCTAGCCCAGCCCCACTGCACATGAGGATGGTCCCAGGGGAAGAGCCTGAATCTGGAAGCATGGATTATTCCTTTTGATTCTGGGATAGCCACTTACAAACTGTGGGTCCTTGAGAGGACATCACTTCTCAGACCCTCAGTTTTATCTTCTATTTGTGTAGATAGTAATATATTCCTTACAAGACTATGATAGAATGAAAAAGACTGTGTAAGTAAAATACCCAGATTGGGGATATATATATATATATATATATATATATATATATATATATATATATACATATTGGGCCTAAGTAGGTGATATGTAAATATTGAACACTTTTCCCAACATCCACACCACCCCCACTCCAACTCTGACATGAATTTGGGATGTGAGCATTATATAAGTACCTGCCCAAACAAGACTCAGTTTTTCTCTCAGTTCCATGTGGCAAATAAAATTAGATATGGCATGGTAGCCAGCTTTGTGAAGGGGACACCCGCCTCTCCAGTCTTATCACTAAACTTCACTACGTCCTATCTTGACTTGTCATTGACAGATGGCAGTGCCTCTCTACTTGTCCTACACTGGCTAAAGTGCTGGAGTCCCTCCCTTGAGTCCTGAAGGCAGAAGGACCAGTCCTTTGGGCCTTGTTCTACATCTGAAATCAGACTGAACACAGATCCCTTCAGCATCTTGGAGCCCACTGGACCCTGGGAATGCTACCTTTCCTTCCAGCACTAACTAGAGGAAATGAAACACTGTGAGACCATCCTAGGCACATTCCTATGGATAGATGAAGTGCCAGCCCAGAGGTCTTGTTTTTCATAAGTGCACATGGTTAAGAAACAGTGATGTTGGTCTGGTGGTTTATCTGGTGTGGTCTGTAAGCTGAAAGGAAAAGGAGTATTTAGAAACAGGGCTTTTTCCTTACTGCTATAGCCTCTGCCTGCAGCTTTTCAGAAGCTGCAGAACCTGCCAGATATACTGTGTGGGTGAGGTCAAAGGCCCCTGCTGGCCTCTCTTTGGTTGCCTGTGAGTCTCTGCTTATCTCAGTGTTCACACCATTCCCCACCTGGGTCAATGAAACACACAGATTTATTTTAATGTAATACATATGGATGCAGCATTCATCAATCCTTCATCCACTTACCCAACACATCTTTAATGTAAACACACTCTATGCCAGTGCTCTAATGGAAGACATAGGGACTGGTGATGAACAATGCTGCCGTGGATGGTGACCTCAGGAGCCTGTGGTCCAGTGGGGGCAAACAGCATTGATTAGGTAATCAAGACAAGTGCAAACCTGATTGCAAACAGTGATAAATACCGTGGAGGACACACCTCAGAGCTTATTGCTGGGGCTGACCTGGTCCCGGGAAGTCAGCCTCCCTGGGAATACCACACTTAAGCTGAGAGCTAAAGCACTGACATGGTAGGTGTTGACTAAGCAAATATGACTGCTAATAATAGAGGTGGTCTTACACCATACTGACCACCCCCCAATGTCTATTATCAGTGATTTATGAGAGTGAATTTTTGAGCCTCCCCAAAGCCTGTGGCATGAGTACTGCTGACAATCCCCAGCTTACAGCCAAGGGGCTGAGGTATGGAGAATAGCAAGGTGGGGACTGGACCCACCACTGGGCTCTGCTGCCGCCCAGAGTGAGTAAGGAGGGAGAGGAGTGGCAGCTGCTGAGACAGAGGGACAAGCAAGGGGAGGAAAGACTTAAGGAACATTTGCAACTTAACACCTTGCAATGAACAAATCCAGCTGAACAAATACTTGCAGGTAGCCCTGAGCTTGATCAAGCCAAAGAAACTGGGTGATGTGCATGGATTACTACTACTCCCGGGAATGAGGTTATGCATGTGGCATGTGGCACAGAAAAAAGGGGTTGTTGATTGGTGAGGTGGTAGAAGAGGGTGTTGGTGCTCCCTGCCTCCTACTGCCATTCCTGTCTCAGGAGAGGGGTTCTGTGATCTGGGCATCTTCCTACCCCTTGGCCGGAGGTGGATGGACCTGAGGCACTCTTAAAGGCCTCCTGGACTTAGCTTGGCTCTCACTTTGACAGAGAGGGTGAGATTATCCACAAGCACCTACCTCACAATCAGGACTCAGCCTCCTGCCTTGATTAGCATGTCAGGACATGTATGCTTTTGTAGATGGAAAGTGATCATTAGGGACAAAAGGACAGAGAGACAAGAGATGCTGGAGAAACACAGCCCAGTGCAGACAGGTTGATACCCTTACCAAATGATAAAAAGCCCTTGACAGGTTGTATATTATATCATACTGCATCAACACTAGGATGTACTTTTTTTTTCTTTTTTAGCCACCTCAACATTTCTGTGATCAGATGTGAAGCATCCTATGATTGATAGTGTCTTATACCATGGTCTCAGGAGGTGACAGCTGTAATGTAGCTGTCATTGCTCATATATACACAGACTTGGTCATAGCTGGGGTAACCCCACATCCCATTTTCCTGGGGACATACCTGGATTATATCAGTTTCCCTGTGTTAATTATTGATAGCATCCGTTTTATCCATAAAACATGTTGGGGTGGTAAATTACTTAGTCTCTTCATCACTTTAATTGTATTATGTGCATTATTGGTACTATGCATCTCTCAAGGCTAGATACCATTAAAAAAGTCTTCACAAAGATAATATTATGATACAGTGATGAAACAAAATTATTGTATACATAGGAGTATAAACAGTACAGGGGTGTAAGTTTGATATTAGTGACACACATGCTTATCATTGAAAGAATGATGATAATTTCACACTTACCTGCAAAGCCACATTTTAGTAGCTTATGGGATCTGAGAAAATAACCGCCCCCCCCCCCCGCAAGTGATGCATCCTGGGTTATTTTGACGGGGCTTGTGTAAAAGGGCATAGTAAACAATGCAGCTGAAGGCCTGAGGAATTGCCAGGAGACATATTTGGCAAATGAGCTTGATGCTGATCCATTGTGTTATATTGAAAAAATATCACCTCAAGGGGAATGCATGTCTGTGTTTGCTGGTGAATGCCTTATTACTAGAGAGCGGAACTACATGGAGAGCTGAACAACAGTCACCAACATAATAATGGAGAAAGCGTTCTTGTATAATTAGTTAGTAGTGCATTATTTATTGGTCTCACAGCCTTTGTGATGAAACATGGCAGGACCTAAGAGGCTCCTCACCTGCTAGAGCTGGTGGATAGTCAGGTAAAAAACCATTATTTTCCAGTGTCCTCACTTCGGTCTTTCACTTTCTGACAGAGGGGAGGGCTCTGGAGGTCATCTGCTCAGGCTCCTGTCAGAACCCTTTTCCTTACTACCCTCCCCGTGTCTGGCTGGGAGAAGTCCCTTGCCCTCCCTCAGCTGTGGTTCCTTCTTCTGAGCTGTGGAGGTGAGAACCGCTCTGCCTGATGGAATTCTACAAAGAATAAACAAGATGATGCTGTGATCTGCCCAGTGCAGACTCTGAAAGAGCACATGGGATTAGCTTATATGATCATGTTACTGCTGTTAGCCTTCTCTACCTACCACACTGTACACTGCAGCAAGGATGCCTCATGATAACTGCCATCATGTTGAGCTATAGGGTCTCTGGCTGTTCGTGAATGTCTTCCCTGAAGACACCTTAATTTTCATACCAGGGTGAATCTGATGAATGAATGAATAAACAAACAATGGGACCTGATTCTCAATGGTATACTTACTTCCTTATGCAAAGCCCCTTTGAGAAAGACTACGAAGACAAATGTATTTGAATGCATGATGACTACAATGAGAGTAATTCACAAAGAAGGTGCAAGGAGGTCAGCTAGATAGGAGTGGAGTTGTGGGAGTAAGACTGGCTGGTTTGTAGGACCCTGAAGCCATGCTGCCCTTCCTCACACCTTCTCAGTGCTGCCTCCTGCCACCCTTCCTGTGCTTTTCAGGTGGGAGAATGGTTCTTGATGTATCCAAAGTGAGGGTCTGGGGAAGGCAGCTGATTCCGAGGGAGACAGCCAGATGCTTTGGCGATAAGACAGAGGGCCCATGGTCACTCAGCTGGACAGGCAGCCAGACAACAGTGATGAATAGAACCCTCCAGCTGGGAGCTGCCTGCTTTAATAAGGATATTCTTTTTCAGCTGTTAACAAGCAGAAACATCTCTGTGTAGCCAGGCATAGTTTCCACTGCCCAACTGACTGCATGCATCAGCACCCCACACCACAGCATGAGACTCTGTCATCTTCCCCAGCGTCCTGCTGTTGGCCATCTCTACCCTCACTACCAGCCGCAATGTTTCTATGATCTTTTTTACCCTAAGAACGGATGAATTGGGTTCTGGTCCTACCTCAGATTCCAACTGTAAACTCCAGCTTGTAAACTTGGACAAATGACAAGTGTGTCTGAACCTCTACTCACATTTATTAAAATGAATCACTCTCCACAATGTCTTCCAAGGCATGTTTTGGTCTTTTATTGGAAAAATAGAGAAATAATAACTTCTATGGGACCATACAGCAAGATCAGCATTCACATTAGAATTCTAGAATTTTCAGCTTACATCTTCACATCAATTCTTTTTTTTTAAATTTTATTGTGTTATGTTAGTCACCATACAATACATCATTAGTTTTTGATGTAGTGCTCCAAGATTCATTGTTTACATATAATCCTTCATACCCACCACCAGGCTCACACATCTCCCCACCCTTCTCCCTTCCAAAACCCTCAGTTTGCCTCTCGGAGTCCACAGTCTCTCATAATTCATTTTCCCTCTGATTCCAACCCCCAAAACCTTTTACTTTTCCTTTCTTTCTCCTAATGTCCTCCATGTTATTCCTTTTGTTCCAGAAGTAAGTGAAACCATATGATAATTGAGTTTCTCTGCTTGACTTATTTCACTCAACATAATCTCTTCCAGTCCCATCCATGTTGATACAAAAGCTGGGTATTCATCCTTTCTGGTGGCTGTCTAATATTCCATTGCATATATGGACCACATCTTCTCAATTCTTTTAGCCTTGCTTCCCCCCACAGTCACATGGGAAATGCTGATGAGTGCATGTCTTTCTGACTATAATGACATTAAGGAAGCATGGATTCCTTCAGAGTGGAGGGTCCAAAGAACCAAAGAGTGGTGGAAGGAGAACCTGATCACCTTACTCTCCTGAATCCCACCTTGCTGGGATTTCCTGGGTTCCCTTGTTCTAGAACCTGGGACATGAGCATACGAGGGTTCCTGAAAAGAGCCATGGAAATTTGGACATGACTGGCTGGATGAGACAGACGTATTTGGGGGTCAGAAAGCCTGGGGTCCATTTTTAGCTGGATGCCCTTTCTTACTTTGTGCCAGCAACTTGGCCTTCCTGGATGTTCAATCTTTGTAGGAGAAGGGCTAGACTCCATGTGGGAATATGGACATGTTCTGTGGATGTTGCTGTATCAGTCAAGGCCCAGGCAGGAAAACAGAAACCAAGCATATATGGCATTTCAAATGGAGGGAATTTAACACAGGAACCTGCTTACATAGTCATGGGAAGGTTGAATTAATGGAAAGTGTAGGATGGGGTAACTCAGAAATGGGTAAGTGTAGGAGGCAGCCACCACCCCTTAGGGTTAGGGGGAAAGGTGGAGAAATGGGACAGCTATGGGTCTGGAGATGAGGTTACTGGAACTGGTGCTTGGACAACAGAGGCTGAATGCAGTTCATGCTTGACCCTCTGAAGGAAGCCTGGGCACCATACAGCGAGGTGGTATGAGGAGTCACATGGCTGATGCCTGAGCCTGAGCTGCTGGAGTGTAGCCACCACTGTAGGTACAGAAATGCTGACAGGAGCTGGGAGCAGAAAGAGGGTCTTTTTTTCTCCACTGGCCTCCCAGTTTCCTACCAGTTCCCTTCACTGGCTGGACCAAAGAGGAAGTCTTCCGGGGAGGGAATAGAGTAATGGGGCCTGAAGTCTCCCTGATAACACCATAAAACTGAGTAGAGAAGGGTGGGCTTGGGGCTGAAAGTCAACAGGGTACAGAACACGGGCACAGAGGTTGAGCTATGACTGTTTGGTAGTCATCCACCAACATCTCTGTCCACCCTCCCACCTTCCAGTTCCCAGTTGTGTTCCAGAGGCCTCTGTTTCAGAAAACAAGTTCAACTGTGTCCTGTTTTCTCTTCTGGGGAACCCAGACAATCTGTTGACAACACCTGGCTCAGAATAAACCAAAAGTGTGAGTCTGGGACTTGTGCAGCAGGACCCGCTCTGAGGCAGGGCTCACCAACCATCCCCAGGTCAAGACTACCTTACTATATAGACCATAGAGTGCATGAGAGTGCCTAGAGTACACATGCCTTTTTTAAGCAGCTGTACCTCAAGATCTATATTTGGGTTTTTTTGCCTGGACAAGAAAGGACACTGAAGGGCTAGGGCAGGGACACAGAGATGAGTTGAGCAGTCCCTTGTAATCAGGCCCATTCTCTGGCTGCCATTTCTCTGCCTGTCTGCAGGTTCTTGGAAAGCAGCTGACCCACTGGATTATTGGATATTGCTATGCTGAGCAGATATGAGTCCCAGGGGGTCCTGGTGAGCAGTGCAAGCAGTTTCAGGAGGTAGACATGAGGAGGTAGAGTAATGTTACTCCCTCCGGCATGCTATGCCCAAAGATATCACATTCTGCCCAGGAACCCTCAAGAAGAATTGGGAACTTGAGGTGTGGCAAGGATTCCTTTCCTTGCTGGGCTCCCAGTGTCTCCCTCAGCTGCACATCTTTCAGGCAGACCCTCACAATGTCATGCCTAGCACTGGTGTCTCTCCCTCTGACTTGGCACCAGAACCCTGACTGTATTCAGGGGGCAGAGTAAAGATTGAGGTGATGTCTTTCCTTATACTAGCCTGAACCTTAGCAATATGACAATTAACCCAAGGACAATGTGCCTGGACAGTGCCAGATGAGGCCAGTGACTGGGACATAGGAATTGTTAGGCTGAAGAACAGGGCTGAATTATTGACTTGGAAAAAACTTAAGTGCAACATACAGACATATATTTTCATTGTGATCCAATACCTCAATATATATGTGTATATATATATGTGTGTGTGTGTATCACATATATACACCTATGCACATGTGTGTACAAAACATTGATTATGTGGATAATAGGTATATCCATATATATAACTCTACCTTGTGTCAATCCAGGTTCCCTGGAATCCTAGCTTTGGTACTAGTGCTTTATTACAGGTGAGGTAGGAGGAAGACAGGGAAGGAGGTGTAGTCCTAGGCGGGCTATGGCTTCATCTGCAAACACAGGGCTTTTTGCCATGCATGATGTTACTAGAGAGACTCTGTGGGTCTGCCTCATTCCATAGAAATCTGATGCAAGGAAAAAGAAAAGGACTTGATCTGTTGGCTTCTTCCCTCTCCTGTCTTTCATCAGTTGGCCCAGGAATGCCTGCCTTTCCAAGCAGAGCTTCTGCGGGTCTGATTGGGTTGCACAGGAAAGCTATGGCTTCTGTACTCCCACAGCAGCAGGTGTGTTGGGAGTTTTGTTCAGAGTCTGAACTTCACTTCTCTGTGTACCTGAGAAAGCCAGTGTCATTAGAAGAGGGGCAGCAGAAGCAGCAAGGATCCTCCACTGAGTAAGAGGCAGGACTTGGAAGTTGAAGTGGGACTAAATAAACCTGAAAAAATACAAAAAGCAGGTCCAGATTATGTGCATTTATAATCTGGTTAAGTATATAATATTTATACACACATGGCATGCAAAAAATTTCACAAAACTTTATTTGCACTACATTGCAATACACTTTCTAATTTCTACTCTGTTCTTATATAAAAACTCCACTTGCAACCCACTATACCACTAAGCCACCCCTTTAAACTGGATCTAGACATGGTCTTGATCTTTGGTTCACGTAGGTAGGAGAGAAATATTGCTAGAGGCAACATGGAAGATCATCATGCATGTTGTATCTCCATTTTTAATTGAAAAATTTGAGATAGATGAATATTCCCAATATAACATTTTGCAAAACTGTAAAACAATATCACAACCAAGATGGCAACACTGAAACAACACACCTATCTTATTCAGATTGGTGATAAAACACACCTGTCTTATCCAGATCTCCTGGGTTTTACTTCTACTCATTTATGTGCACATATGTGTATTGAGCTCCACAGAGTGTTACTGCCTGTACAGGTTCATGAATCCACCACCACAATCAAGACACAGAAGAGTTACAAGACCACAAATATCCTCCTGCTGCCTTTTTTGAAACACACACGTGCACAGACACACCCACACACCCCTCTCCCCCTCCCTTCCCTTTAGCCACTAATCTGCCTTCCATTTCTAGAATCTTACCGTGTGTTATTTGCCATCCATACATCCTCTTAATATTTGTTCATATCATTTACCTGTGTTTTAATTGGATTGTTTCTTTTATAGTTCAATTTTGAAAATTTATCATACATTCTAAATACTAGTCTTTTATCAGAATGTGGTTTGCCACTTTCCCTCCTATTCTGTGATTAGTCTTTCCATCCTCTTTGTTTTCTTGTGTTTTTTATTTTATTTTAAATTTAATTTTATATTTTCAGTCTTCCAAGATTATTGTTTATGCACCACACCCAGTGCTCCATGCAATACATGCCCTCCCACCACCAGGCTCACCCAACCCCCCAACCCCCTCCCCTCCCAAATCCTCAGTTTGTTTCTCAGAGTCCACAGTCTCTCATGTTCCATCCTCTTAACACAGTCTTGATAGAGCAGAAGTTTTATTTTGGTAATACAATTCACCATTTATTTTTCCTTCTATGGATAGTGTGCTTGCTGTTAAATCTAAGAATTCTTTTCCCATCCCTAAATCCTCAAGGCTTACTCCTATTTTTTTCTCTCAAAAGTTTTGTAGTTTTGTATTTTATATTTAAGTATATGATCTGTTTTGAGTAACTTTTTTATAGAAAGATTTCCTGAGCTGGCCACCTTATATAGCTTTCATGCTTGCTCTGTCTTCTTACCTGCCTCCATATATCTTAGTGGAAAAGGGGGGACCTCAGGCCCAGTGGGAAAGGACAGCACCTCCTTTGGCCCTTTATTTCTGATGGGTGTCTCAGCTGATGTCTTCTGCTACTTTGCCAGGTTGCCTGATGTCTCTAACATGACTCTGGTTTGGTCTGGGAGAGAATCAACTATGTGTGCTGCCTTCTGTCAGTAGGCTGGGAGTCTGGGATACCTTCCTCTGTTGGATGAGGTGCTGTAAGACATGCTGATTCTGTACTGCTCCCTCATCCTTGAGGTCTTATGTCAGCTGCTTTCCTCTTCTACCTTTCAGGGTTCTGCATAGGTTGTCTCCTATATAATTTCTATAGGGTTTATAGCTATATATATTGCAGGGAGGAAAAAGAGATAGGAGTCCCTGCTGAGCCCATTATTATGCTTTTAAGACACTTTATCACCCAGAATCCACTCTCTGTCCCTTTCCCATGTGTGATTTTGTAATCTGGAGCCATGGGGTCTACAATGAAGAGACTTAGATGACTGGAACCTTCCCCAGGAGAGGCACACTCCTCAATACCCACTTCTGTGAAGCCATGGAGACAAGTGGATGAGGCAAGTATTCCCAGAGAGCAGAACTGGGTCCTGAGGACAGGGAGTCCTCACTAATATTACAGCAGTGTGTAATATGGGCTGTGCCGCAGTGCATGTCCCAGTCTCCCCTTCATCACTGGGGAGATTTTACTAATGGAACTGCTTTCTACATCACTGGGTTGGGTTGGGATGCACCCATTGGGTTGGGATGCAGTCTTTTAGGTTGAGTTAACTGCACCACTGGGAGTCACAGCTAGACCTGATGAAGGTGTGGCTAAGTCCTAGTGACCTGGATTTTGACCTATATGCAGTACTCAGATGAGATTTCAGAGCTCTTCTTATGGGAATAAAATGCATATATAGGAGAAAGGGAATGATGGTAGCCCACAGTCTGGAAGTGTGACCACTTCCAGCTAGTTTTCTCTTATCACTTGCCAGTGAAACCATAATTCTCTCTGGCAGTGATGCACTGAGCCCCAGAAAATGACTGAAGACTGATCTAAGGCAATCATAGCAACCCAATTCTCCTTTGTGAGTGATTAGTCTATGCTTGATTGTGTTACCCAGGTCAGACCAGTGAAACTTATGTTGATGTATGCTAAGAGTGTCTAATATTAAAGCTCTGCCTCTGGCCTCTATGCTTCCAGCTCCTGATGCTGTTGTGTGACAGTGTGATGCCTGAAGAAGTGGCAGCTACCTAGTAGCTATAAGGGAAAACATAACCAACTCACATGATGAATAAGAAAATTGAAAAAGCCTAGAATTTTTATCACATCTCTTAATTTCTGAATTAACCCAGAATTATTCTTTTTTTTTACATGTTCTTTTTTTAAAAATTTTTTCAATTTATTTATTTTCAGAAAAATAGTATTCATTATTTTTTCACCACACCCAGTGCTCCATGCAATCCGTGCCCTCTATAGTACCCACCACCTGGTACCCCAACCTCCCACACTCTGGCAACTTCAAAGCCCTCAGATTGATTTTCAGAGTCCATAGTCTCTCATGATTCACCTCCCCTTCCCTTCACCAACTCCCTTCTCCTCTCTAACACCCTTTGTCCTCCATGATATTTATTATGCTCCACAAATAAGTGAAACCATATGATAATTGACTCTCTCTGCTTGACTTATTTCACACAGCATAATCTCTTCCAGTCCCGTCCATGTTGCTACAAAAGTTGGGTATTCATCGTTTCTGATGGAGGCATAATACTGCATAGTGTATATGGACCACATCTTCCTTATCCATTCGTCCGTTGAAGGGCCTCTTGGTTCTTTCCACAGTTTGGCAACCATGGCCATTGCTGCTATAAACATTGGGGTACAGATGGCCCTTCTTTTCACGACATCTGTATCTTTGGGGTAAATACCCAGGAGTGCAATTGCAGGGTGATAGGGAAGTTCTGTTTTTAATTTCTTGAGGAATCTCTACACTGTTCTCCAAAGCGGCTGCATCAACTTGCATTCCCACTAACAGTGGAAGAGGGTTCCCCCTTATCCACATCCCCTCCAACACATGTTGTTTCCTGTTTTGTTAATTTTGGCCATTCTAACTGGTGTAAGGTGATATCTCAATGTGGTTTTAATTTGAATCTCCCTGATGGCTAATGATGATGAACATTTTTTCATGTGTCTGATAGCCATTTGTATGTCTTGATGGGAGAAGTGTCTGTTCATATCTTCTTCTCATTTTTTGATATGTTTGCCTGTTTCGTGTGTGTTGAGTTTGAGGAGTTCATTATAGATCCTGGATATCAACCTTTTGTCTGTACTGTCATTTGAAAATATCTTCTCCCATTCCGTGGGTTGCCTCTTTGTTTTGTTGACTGTTTCCTTTGCTGTGGAGAAGCTTTTGATTTTGATGAAGTCCCAAAAGTTCATTTTCACTTTTGTTTCCTTTGCCTTTGGAGACATATCTTGAAAGAAGTTGCTGTGGCTGATATTAAAGAGATTACTGCCTATGTTCTCCTCTAGGATTCTGATGGATTCCTGTCTCACATTGAGGTCTTTTATCCACTTTGAGTTTATCTTTGTGTATGGTGTAAGAGAATGGTCGAGTTTCACTCTTCTACATATAGCTGTTCAGTTTTCCTAGCGCCATTTATTGAAGAGACTGTCTTTTTTCCACTGTATATTTTTTCCTGTTTTGTCGAAGATTAATTGACCATAGAGTTGAGGGTCCATATCTGGGCTCTCTACTCTATTCCACTGGTCTATTTGTCTGTTTTTATGCCAGTACCATGCAGTCTTGGTGATCACAGCTTTGTAATAAAGCTTGAAATCAGGTAACATGATGCCCCCAGCTTTATTTTTGTCTTTCAACATTTCCTTAGCGATTCGGGGTCTCTTCTGATTCCATACAAATTTTTGGATTATTTGCTCCAGCTCTTTGAAGAATACCGGTGGAATTTTTATCAGAATGGCATTAAAAGTATAGATTGCTCTAGGCAGTATAGACATTTTATCAATGTTTATTCTTTTTATTTTTAAATTTTTTTTTATTTTTTAAAGATTTTATTTATTTATTTGTCAGAGAGAGAGCGAGCAAGAGCGAGCACAGGCAGACAGAGTGGAAGGCAGAGTCAGAGGGGGAAGCAGGCTCCCTGAGGAGCAAGGAGCCTGATGTGGGACTCGATCCCAGGACGCTGGAATCATGACCTGAGCTGAAGGCAGCGGCTTAACCAACTG
Source organism: Mustela lutreola (assembly GCF_030435805.1). NCBI lineage: Eukaryota > Metazoa > Chordata > Mammalia > Carnivora > Mustelidae > Mustela > Mustela lutreola. The sequence goes on from NC_081292.1 coordinate 97,469,965, forward strand.
AACCACCCAGGCGTCCCTCAATGTTTATTCTTACGATCCAAGAGCATGGAATGGTCTTCCATCTTTTTGTGTCTTCCTCAATTTCTTTCATGAGTGTTCTGTAGTTCCTCGAGTACAGATCCTTTACCTTTTTGGTTAGGTTTATTCCCAGGTATCTTATGATTCTTGGTGCTATAGTAAATGGAATCGATTCTCTAATTTCCCTTTCTGTATTTTCATTGTTAATGTATAAGAAAGCCACTGATTTCTGCACATTGACTTTGTATCCTGCCACATTGCTGAATTGCTGTATGAGTTCTAGTAGTTTGGGGGTGGAGTCTTTTGGGTTTTCCATATAAAGAATCATGTCATCTGCGAATAGAGAGAGTTTGACTTCTTCATTGACAATTTGGATACCTTTTATTTCTTTTTGTTGTCTGATTGCTGTTGCTAGGACTTCTAATACTATGTTGAACAAGAGTGGTGAAAGTGGGCATCCTTATGTTCCTGATCTCACTGGGAAGGCTGCAAGCTTTTTCCCATTGAGGATGATATTTGCTGTGTGTCTTTCATAGATAGATATGATGAGGTTCAGGAATGTTCCCTCTATCCCTATACTTTGAAGCGTTTTAATCAGGAATGGATACTGGATTTTGTCAAATGCTTTTTCTGCATCAATTGAGAGGACCATGTGGTTCTTCTCTCTTCTCATATTGATTTGTTCTATCACATTGATTGATTTGCATATGTTGAACCATCCTTGTAGCCCAGGGATGAATCCCACCTGGTCATGGTGGATAATATTTTTAATGTGATGTTGAATCCTGTTGGCTAGGATCTTGTTGAGAATCTTATCATTCATATTCATCAGTGATATTGGTCTAAAATTCTCCTTTTTGGTAGGGTCTTTGCCTGGTTTGGGGATCAGGGTAATGCTAGCTTCATAGAAAGAGTCTGGAAGTTTTCCTTCTGCTTCAATTTTTTGAAACAGCTTCAGGAGAATAGGTGTTATTTCTTCTTTGAAGGTTTGGTAGAATTCCCCAGGGAATCCGTCAGGTCTTGGGCACTTGTTTTTTGGGAGGTTTTTGATCACTGCTTCAATCTCATTATTAGATATTGGTCTATTCAGGTTGTCGATCTTCCTGGTTCAATTTTGGTAGTTTATATTTTTCCAGGAATGCATCCATTTCATCTAGGTTGCTAAGCTTTTCGGCATATAACTGTTGATAATAACTTCTGATGATTGTTTCTACTTCCTTGTGTTAGTTGTGATCTCTCCCTTTTCATTCATAATTTTATGAATTTGGGCTTTCTCTCTTTCCTTTTGGATTAGTGTGACCAATGGTTTATCGATCTTATTGATTCTTTCAAAAAACCAGCTTCTAGTTTCATTGATACGTTCTACTGTATCTCTGGTTTCTACCTCATTGATCTCAGCTCTAATATTGATGGTTTCCCTTCTTCTGTGTGGAGTTGGTTTGATTTGTTGTTGATTCTCCAGTTCTTTAAGGTGTAGAGACAGCTGGTGTATTCTGGATTTTTCAATTTTTTTGAGGGAGGCTTGGATGGCTATGTATTTTCCTCATAGGACAGCCTTTGCTGTATCCCATAGGTTTTGGACCGAAGTGTCTTCATTCTCATTGGTTTCCATGAATTGTTTAAGTTCTTCTTTGATCTCCTGGTTGATCCAAGCATTCTTAAACAAGGTGGCCTTTAGCTTCAAGGTGTTTGAGTTCCTTCTGAACTTTTCCTTGTGATTGAGTTCCAGTTTCAAAGCATTGTGATCTGAGAATATGCAGGGAATAATCTCAGTCTTTTGGTATCAGTTGAGTCCTGATTTGTGACCCAGCATGTGGTCTATTCTGGAGAAGGTTCCGTGTGCACTTGAGAAGAATGAGTATTCTGGTGTTTTAGGGTGGAATGTTCTGTATATATCTATGAGGTCCATAACCCAGAATTATTCTTAAATAAGGACAATTATTCTTAGGGTTTAATTAATTTTCAGTAGTATTTTCTCTTTCTTGCTATCAAAACCTCCTAAATAATACAGATCATCTCTAGTCTCTGGTCTACTTACCACCTAGGCTCCTGCTTCTAGCATTGTACTCTATTTGGTGTGCTATTTACCAAACATAAGCAGAACCTGTTTTCTTCCTGTCTCCCTAGAATAGTTCTTAGCCACCTACAAAATAGAATATGTTATGACAAAGTGATTTCACATGTTTTAATATTTTGTTTAGAAAGCTTTCAGTAGTTCACAGCCATATGTGTTAGAGCCTAAGGGGCCTGGAGAACATCTCCTTCCACTTGTTATTTTATAGATGAGGATTCAGGGGGATTCGAATCCTCGAGGGGGATTTGACCAGTGAAAGGGCAATCAGCAAAACGAAGCCAAGATAGGATGGGACCCCAGGCTTTGTCTATTCCAGGTAAGAGTTCCTCCTGCTATACATCCTGTCCTCAGGGATATAGGCCATCTGACTACATCATGTGCTCATTGAAATTGCATCCATAATGGGACTCTTTTTCACCTAATGTTTTGCTTGAAATCAAAGCAGTGGCCAAAGGGCTCTCTTTAGTATGTTACCCTGGGACTCTGGGGAATGTCAGAAGCAAAGGAGGGAAATAGCCAGCCTGAATCTTTATAGCTAATTAGTTTGCCAGGAAACCAATCCCAGGGCCAGAAGCAATTATTTTTACTGCTTTATATTCCTGCCATTTGAAAGATCCTTTTCAGCAAGAGCCACCTACCATGCAAAAGCAGAAAGGTCTGTGCAGAAGTCATTAGTGACACGGGGATGCTCTCATTTCCCAGGGTGGAAACACTCCTCAGCAGTGGCCTAGGAGTGAACGACCCTGTCCATAGACAACTTCTCTTCTTTGCCAGCACATTTCCAGGAAGCAGATTTGGCTTCCCCAGCACTGCTGAGAAGAGAGTATATGCAGTTTAGGAACCTATGCAAGCTCCTAGACCAGGATCTCTTAGTTCTGAGTTGCTGTGTGATCTGGGGTGTGATTACCCTTGGGAGATGAAGGGATCTGGGATGGGACATGAATGTCAGAGTTGGAGCAGCACTTGATCCTATCTTTCCCTGAGAAGGGAGATGACTAGAGTCATAGCCTTTTCTGGTCATCTGGCTACAGAGTTCCCAAACTGACTGAACATCAGGATCACCTGTGAGGTTTCTTACATTCAGATTCTTGGGCTCCCTTCCAGATTTGGAGCCTCTGGTAGCAGTAGAAATCTGTAATTTGTGGTCCAGATAACCATTTTTTGGAAGCATTCACTTAGGGCAAGTTCTCTCCTAGTGAAAGAATGTCCTCAGTAGCCTCCCTCAGGGGATTTTGACTTGCATGCTTCGGGAAGGCTGCTGAGGACATATGCACATCAGCTTCCCCTGGAGTTCTGGGAGCTTTTGGTCTACCTTATGGAAGTTTACTGAGGAGACCGGGATCCAGACCACAGCTCCCCTGTATCTTGCTACCAGATCCTAGCTCTCAGGGCCAGCCAGAAGGCACAGCTGGACTATTCTCAGGGGTGCTTCTCCCATGTGTTGGGTTCACACATATTGGGTTAGATGGGATTCTTTTGAGGACTTCCCATCCATTGGCTCATCCAAACAGCATGCCTTGATAGGTATATTATATCATTACCCTTTTTGTAGGTGAGGGATTGAGGAGCAGAGAGGTAAAGCCACCCACTTAGTTAACTCAAAAAGAGGGAGGACCTGGGGTCTGAACCCTGATAATGGGATTTCCTAAACATGTGACAGTACTGCTTCCAGAAGATGCTAAGTCTCATCTAGCTGATTCTCTTGGGATAGGAAGGCCAAACAGGAAGATGATGAGTGAGTTTTTTCTGAGCATACCTGGGGTCCAGAAGCAGGGGAAGACAGGGATTGGTGAGTGGAGAGTGGCCACCAATAAGACTGAGAAGGCAGGGACTGTGGGGGAAGTCCAGGCTTGTGGATATGAACATCATCTTGGGGGTGATAGAGGGCCCACAGACTTAGCCTGTGTGTGGATGAGGCTTGGGAAAGATCACCACCATATGTGTGGAATACAGACAGTAGTGTGCATGGTCAGAGGAGGGTACTATCAGGATCTATGACCAAGGGACACATAGTTTCTGATATAAAAAAAGAGGTAGATGGAGGATAGAAAAAAGGTGCCAGATTCAACTGATAATAAAGAGATCCAAATTACACATGCTATTGTCCTTGAGGACTTGAGGAGGCAGCACAAGTACCCAGGCACCATGAGTCCAGCTGAGGCAGCCTGCCTTGGCTTCACACCTTTGTGCTCAGCAATGAGGAGACCTGCACCCTCTGACCAGTAAGCTTCATAGCAGTCAGCCTCCCTGCATGTCAACCCATCCCCTCATGCTCCTTCTCCTTCCTGTTACTCTGTCCACCACTTATGAGCTCCTGGTGATTTCTGTATCTATCCATGAGATAACCTCATTCTCTCAGTCCCATGACTTCCTGTGCTCATGACCTGGCCTCATTGGTCCAGCCACTCAGCCCAATGTTATTTCTAGACCCTGCCCAAATGTCTGTATAGTTATTGTTTTAATGGTGCACCCTTCCTGCTACTCTATAGAATGTTAACTGCCCTTCCTGGCATACCTGTCCTACCTGGTATTTTTATCTCTAAAATTATTTTTCACCACCTGAAATATGTATTTTAATCTTTTATTTAAATAATTTTTAAATTTTTTGTTTCCCTTAATTGTAATGTAAGCTCTATGAAGTCAGTGAATTTTCTCCTATGTTCTCAGATCCAAGGATAGAGGTTGTTGGCTGTCACATAGTAAGAACGCCACTGTTTTATATATGTATATATATATATATATATATATATATATATATACACATATGTATGTGTGTGTATACATATACACACATATATGCATACATATGTACACATATATGTGTGTATATGTATACACACATACATATGTGTATATATATATACATATATAAATATGTACACACACATATGTATATTTACACACACACACATGCATGATGTGGTTATCTTGGGTTACCTTTGGTATTATCTGTTAGGTCTGTAATCAAAGGAGCAAGACTGATACAAAGAGAAGGTTAAGCAAAGCTTTATTTCCCGCCAAGCATTGAGAATCAAACCGACTGGCTGGGGCCATCTCTCACAAAGGGGCCACCCCTCCCAGCCTCACAGACTAACTTTTATAGAGCAAAGGCCATGTGGTTGAGCCTGGCCACACACAGGTGGCCAATGAGATTGTAACACACAGAGAAAACTGCACAGTCATGCTAGGTCACACACAGGTGGCCAATTGAATTTCAATTTACCCTAGTAGATATTTGAACTAGCCTTGGTCAGAATTGGCGCCCAAAAGACGGGGCCCACTCTCCTTGGTAGCTAGGGAGACCGTATGTGTGCCCCACTGATTGGGTGTCTCCACTTGGCCTGCCCTGCCCTTGTATCTGGGCTTTGCTACCTGGGACTGGTTTCCAGGACTTGCTTTTAAGTAAGTTCCTCTGGGAGTGGCAGGGTCAATCTAAGTTTACTGCATAAACAACAAAATGGCTCCCTCTGGCTAAGTAGGCCCTTACATTATCCATTATTCTTTATATTCTTATTTTTCTGTACCAGTATTTCCAAAAACTTCTATAATGAAAATATATTACCTTGGTTATAAAAATACTATATTCTTTTTTTTTTTACTGTAATTTTTTTTATTAAATTGATTTATTTATTTTCAAAAAACAGTATTCATTATTTTTTTCACCACACCAGTGCTCCATGCAATCCGTGCCCTCTATAATACCCACCACCTGGTACCCCAACTTCCCACCCCCCCGCCACTTGAAACCTCTCAAATTGTTTTTTAGAGTCCATAGTCTATTCTAATGAATAATTTTTAAGCAAGTAGACTGGACAGAAAATAAGACCTGGCCAGATATATCTTTACATTTTTTTAAAGACTTTTTTTTTTTAATATTTTACTTATTTATTAGACAGAGAGAGAGAGATCACAAGTAGACAGAGGGGGAAGCAGGCCCTCTGCTGAGCAGAGAGCCCTATCCGGGACTCGATTTCAGGACCCTGAGATCATGACATGAGCTGAAGGCAGAGGCTTAACCCACTGAGCCACCCAGGCACCCCTCTTTAGATTTTTTTAAATCACATATGGACTGCAGGAATTCTCATGTGTGTGAATGAGAAAGTAGGATAGTTCACCCAGTAAGACCAAGATAGGTGATTAGGAGCTGTTTTGGGTAAAGACAGTTGAGAGGATTGGGAGCAGATGGAAAGACTGATGAGCCAAACTGAAGTTTGATGTCATGAGTTTGAATTTCCCCATCAACCCCCACAGCGTGGATGCAGAAGTGGGGAAGGGAGATGGTGAGATAAATCAAGGAAGTGTTTAGGAGGGAAGATGCATTAGGACAAGTTTCCAAGGGGACTGAGGGTACTGACAGTACTTGAGGCCACATTAAATAGGGAAGAAAGTGAAGTTATGAAGATTATAGACTGGGAAAAATGTACAGAAATCTCCCATTCCTTAGATTCTGTCATTACCAATCACTGAAACTATCTACAATCACTTTCAAAATCCCCTGCTTCCACTCCTGGGTCTCTCCTTCAAATGTCTTGCAACACCAGTGGAATCGACAGTCTTATTATTGTCCCTTACCCTCCTGACAACCTCTCTTCCTTCCCTCTTTCCCAGCCCCTGAGCTGGGAAGTGGGGAATTGTAGAAAGATAAGTTAAAAATACAGACTATTCTCTTTCCAAAATTTAGCAGTTTCTTTTTTTTTCATTAAGCATTTCCTTGCTTATTTTCCTTTTTTTTTTTTTTTTTTTTTAACATATAATGTATTTCTATCACCAGGGGTACAGGTCTGAATTGCCAGGTTTACACACTTCACAGCACTCACCATAGCACATACCCTCCCCAATGTCCATAACCCCACTCCCCTATCCATGCCCCCTCCCCCGGTAACCTTCAGTTTGTTTTGTGAGATTAAGAGTCACTTATGGTTTGTCTCCCTCCCAATCCCAAATTGTTTCATTTATTCTTCTCCTACACCCTTAACCCCCCATGTTGCATCTCCACTTCCTCATATCAGGGAGATCATATGATAGTTGTCTTTCTCCGCTTGACTTATTTCACTAAACATGATACCCTCTAGTTCCATCCACGTCGTTGCAAATGGCAAGATTTCATTTCTTTTGATGGCTGCATAATATTCCATTGTGTATATATACCACATCTTCTTGATCCATTCATCTGTTAATGGACATCTAGCTTCTTTCCATAGTTTGGCTATTGTAGACATTGCTGCTATAAACGGTGGGTGCACGTGCCCCTTTGGATCACTACGTTTGTATCTTTAGGGTAAATTCCTAGTAGTGCAATTGCTAGGTCATAGGGTAGTTCTATTTTCAACATTTTGAGGAACCTCCCAGCTCTTTTCCAGAACGGTTGCACCAGCTTGCATTCCCACCAACAGTGTAGGAGGGTTCCCCTTTCTCCACATCCTCGCCAGCATCTGTCATTTCTTGACTTGTTAATTTTACCCATACTGACTGGTGTGAGGTGATATCTTATTGTGGTTTTGATTTGTATTTCCCTGATGCCAAGTGATGTAGAGCAATTTTTCATGTGTCTGTTGGCCATCTGGACATTTTCTTTGCATTTCTTTGCATTTTCTGCCCATTTCTTCATTGGATTATTTGTTCTTTGGGTGTTGAGTTTGCTAAGTTCTTTATAGATTATGGATACTAGGCCTTTATATGATATGTCATTTGCAAATATCTTCTCCCATTCTGTCAGTTGTCTTTTGGTTTTGTTAACTGTTTCCTTTGCTGTGCAAAAGCTTTTGATCTTGATGAAGTCCCAATAGTTCATTTTTGCCCTTGCTTCCCTTGCCTTTGGCAATGTTCCTAGGAAGATGTTGTTGCAGCTGAGGTCGAAGAGGTTGCTGCCTGTGTTCCCCTCAAGTATTTTGAAGGATTTCTTTCTCACATTGAGGTCCTTTATTCATTTTTAGTCTATTTTCATGTGTGGTGTAAGGAAGTGGTCCAATTTCATTTTTCTGCATGTGGCTGTCCAATATTCCCAAAATCATTTATTGAAGAGGTTGTGTTTTTCCCACTGGACATTCTTTCCTGCTTTGTTGAAGATTAGTTGACCATAGAGTTGAGGGTCTATTTCTGGGCTCTCTATTCTGTTCCATTGATCTATGTGTCTGTTTTTGTGCCAGTACCATGCTGTCTTGATGATGACAGCTTTGTAATAGAGCTTGAAGTCCGGAATTGTGATGCCACCAACCTTGGCTTTCTTTTTCAATATCCCTTTGGCTATTCGAGGTATTTTCTGGTTCCATATAAATTTGAGGGTTACTTGTTCCATTTCTTTGAAAAAAATAGATGGTATTTTGATAGGAATTTCATTAAATGTGTAGATTGCTTTAGGTAGCATAGACATTTTCACAATATTTGTTCTTCCAATCCAGGAGTATGAAACATTTTTCCATTTCTTTGTGTCTTCCTCAGTTTCTTTCATGAGTACTTTATGGTTTTCTGAGTATATATTCTTAGCCTCATTAGTTAGGTTTATTCCTAGGTATCTTATGGTTTGAGGTGCAATTGTAAATGGGATTGACTCCTTGATTTCTCTTTCTTCTGTCTTGTTGTTGGTGTAGAGAAATGCAACTGATTTCTGTGCATTGATTTTATATCCTGACACTTTACTGAATTGCTGTACGAGTTCTAGCAGTTTTAGAGTGGAGTCTTTTGGGTTTTCCACAAATAATATCATATCTTCTGTGAAGAGTGATAAATTTGATTTCTTCTTTGCCGATTTGGATGCCTTTAATTTCCTTTTGTTGTCTGATTGCTGAGGCTAGGACTTCTAGTACTATGTTGAATAGCAGTGGTGATAATGGACATCCCTGCCATGTTCCTGATCTTAGCAGAAAAGCTTTCAGTTTTTCTCCATTGAGCATGGTATTGCGGTGGGTTTTTCATAGATGGCCTGATAATATTGAGGTATGTGCCCTCTATCCCTACACTTTGAAGAGTTTTGATCACGAAGGGATGCTGTACTTTGTCAAATGCTTTTTCAGCATCTATAAAGAGTATCAAATGGTTCTTGTTTTATCTTTTATTAATGTATTTTATCACATGGATTGATTTGCGGATGTTGAACGAAACTTGCAGCCCTGGAATAAATCCCACTTGGTTGTGGTGAATAATCCTTTTAATGTACTGTTGAATCCTATTGGCTAATATTTTGGTGAGAATTTCTGCATCTGTGTTCATCAAGGATATTGGTCTGTAGTTCTCTTTTTTGTTGGGATCCTTGTCTGGTTTTGGGATCAAGGTGATGCTGGCCTCATAAAATGAGTTTGGAAGTTGTCCTTCCATTTCTATTTTTTGGAACAGTTTCAGGAGAATAGGAATTAGTTCTTCTTTAAACGTTTGGTAGAATTCCCCCCGGGAAGCCGTTTGGCCCTGGGCTTTTGTTTGTTTGGAGATTTTTGATGACTGTTTCAATCTCCTTACTGGTTATGGGTCTGTTCAGGTTTTTTATATCTTCCTGGTTCAGTTGTGGTAGTTTATATGTCTCTAGGAATTCATCTATTTCTTCCCAATTGTCAAATTTGTTGGCATAGAGTTGCTCATAGTATATTCTTATATACTTTCTTGGTGTTAGTTGTGATCTCTCTTCTTTCATTCATGATTTTATTTATTTGGGTATTTTCTCTTTTCTTTTTGATAAGTCTGGCCGGGGGTTTATCAATCTTATTAATTCTTTCAAAGAACCAGCTCCTAGTTTTGTTGATTTGTTCTATTGGGTTTTTTGGTTTCTATTTCATTGATTTCTGCTCTGATCTTTATGATTTCTCTTCACCTGCTGGGTTTAGGGTTTCTTTCTTGTTCTTTCTCCAGCTCCGTTAGGTGGAGGATTAGGTTGTGTACTTGAGACCTTTCTTGTTTCTTGAGAAAGGCTTTTACCACTGTATATTTTCCTCTCAAGACTACCTTTGCTGTTTCCACAGATTCTGAACCAATGTGTTTTCATTATCATTTGTTTCCATGAATTTTTTCACATCTTCTTTAATTTCCTGGTTGACCCATTCATTGTTTAGAAGGATGCTGTTTAGTCTTCATGTATTTGGGTTCTTTCCAAATTTCCTCCTGTGATTGAGTTCTAGCTTCAGAGCACTGTGGTCTGAAAATATGCAGGGAATGATCCCAATCTTTTGATACCAGTTGAGATCTGATTTAGGACGCAGGACGTGATCTTTTCTGGAGAATGTTCCATATGCAGTAGAGAAGAATATGTATTCTGTTGCTTTGGGATGAAATGTTCTGAATATATTTGTGATGTCCATCTGATCCAGTGTGTCATTTGATTCCTTTTTTTCCTTGTTGATCTTTTGCTTGGATGATCTATTTCAGTGAGCGAGTGTTAAAATCCCCTACTATTATTGTATTATTTTTGATCTGTTTCCTTTGAGTTTGTTATTAATTGGTTTATATAGTTGGCTGCTCCTACTTTAGGGACATAGATATTTAAAATTGTTAGATCTTCTTTTTGGACAAACCCTTTGAGTATGATATAGTGTCCTTCCTCATCTCTCATTATAGTCTTTGGCTTAAAATCTACTTGATCTGATATAAGTATTGCCACCCCTGCTTTCTTCTGGTGTCCATTAGCATGGTCAATTGTTTTCCATCACTTCACTTTTAATCTGGAGGTGTCTTTAGGTCTAAAACGAGTTTCTTGTAGGCAACATATAGATGGGTTTTGTTTATTTATTCATTCCAATACCCTGTGTCTTTTGATTGGGGCATTTAGCCCATTGACATTCAGGGTAACTATTGAGAGATATGAATTTAGTGCCATTGTATTGCCTGTAAGGTGACTGTTACTGTATATTGTGTCTGTTCCTTTCTGATCTACTACTTTTAGGCTCTCTCTTCGCTTAGAGGACCCCTTTCAAGATTTCCTGTTGAGCTGGTTTGGTGTTTGCAAATTCTTTCAGTTTTTGTTTGTCCTGGAAGCTTTTAATCTCTCCTTCTATTTTCAGTGATAGCCTAGCTGGATATAGTATTCTTGGCTGCATGTTTTTCTCATTTAGTGCTCTGAATATATCATGCCAGCTCTTTCTGGCCTGCCAGGTCTCTGTGGATAAGTCAGCTGCCAATCTAATATTTTTACCATTGTATGTTACAGACTTCTTTCCCAGGCTGCTTTCAGGATTTTATCTTTGTCACTAAGACTTGTAAATTTTACTATTAGGTGATGGGGTGTGGACCTATTCTTGTTGATTTTGAGGTGGGTTCTCTGCACCTCCTGGATTTTGATGCTTGTTCCCTTTGCCATATTAGGGAAATTCTCTCCAATAATTCTCTCCAATATACCTTGTGCTCCCCTTTCTCTTTCTTCTTCTTCTGGAATCCCAGTTATTCTCCCATCCAAGTACTAACCAGGCCCGACCCTGCTTAGCTTCCGAGATCAGACGAGATCGGGCGCGTTCAGGGTGGTATGGCCGTAGACCCAGTTATTCTAATGTTGTTTCATTTTGTGGTGTCACTTATTGCTCAAATTATCCCCTCGTGGTCCAGTAGATATTTGTCCCTCTTTTGCTCATCTTCTTTATTCTCTGTTATTTGGTCTTCTATATCACTAATTCTTTTTCTGCCTCATTTATCCTAGCAGTAAGAGCCTCCATTTGTTATTGCACCTCATTAATAGCTTTTTTGATTTCAACTTGGTTAGATTTTAGTTCTTTTATTTCTTCAGAAAGGGCTTTTATATTACCCGGGATGGTTTCTCTAATATCTTCCATGCCTTTTTTGAGCCCAGCTAGAACCTTTAGAATTGTCATTCTGAACTCAAGATCTGACATATTACCAATGTCTTTATTGATTAAGTCCCTAGCCTTCAGTACTGCCTCTTGTTCTTTTTTTTTTTTTTTTTTGTGGTGAATTTTTCTGCCTTGTCATTTTGTCTGGATAAGAGTATATGAAGGAGCAAGTAAAATACTTAAAGGGTGACAAAGACCCCAGGAAAATACACTTTAACCAAATCAGAAGAGACCCCAAATAGTTGGGTGGGGGAGAAAGGGGATAAAAAGAGGCTCAGAAAAAAAAAACAATTAAAAAACGAAAACAAATGAAGGAAAAAATATAAAAAAGAAAATATATATATATTAGATAAACTAGTTAAAATACGTTAAAAAAGAAAAGGGTAAGAGTTAAAAAAATTAGCAGAAGAGGAAGAAAAAAATTAAAAAGAAAAACAAATTAAATTAACTGCAAGACTAATGAATCATGTAGAGAAAGCCATGAGTTCAATGCTTTGCTTTCTCCTTCTCTGGAATTCCACTGCTCTCCTTGGTATTGAACCTGTACTCCTTGGTAGGTGAACTTGGTCCTGGCTGGATTTCTTGTTGATCTTCTGGGGGAGCAGCCTGTTGTAGTGATTCTCAAGTGTCTTTGCCCCAGGCAGAATTGCACCTCCCTTACCAGGGGCCGGGCTGAGTAATTTGCTTGTTTTCCCTTTCAGGAGCTTTTGTTCCCTGAACGCTTTCCGTAGAGTTCTGGAGGGCGGATATGAAAATGGCGGCCTCCCAAGTCTCTAGCCCAGAGGAGCCGAGAGCTCATGCTCCACTCTTCAATGCACCCTCAGAGAATAGCACCCAATAACTCCCGTCTCCCTGGCTTCTGACCACACTCCAAGCTCACACAGGCTGTGACCTGTTCAAGGTAACCCTGAGCTGAGAGCTCACTCCTTGGTTCTGTCTCTGTAGCTGGCTTCCCTGTTCTAATACCTGCAAGCTCTGTGACACTCAGACACCCCCGATCCTTCTGTGACCTTGTGGGACCTGGTGCCGTGCTGACCCTGTGTGGGGTTCACCCTGGTTTAACCTCTGGAGCTATGTCCCCCAGTGAAACAGAATTGTAACAGTCCTGATTTTGTGCTCCATTGCTCTGCCACTTGTTGAGAGTTGGCCCCTCCCCCCGCAGTCTATCTTCCTGTCGCTCTGGATTCACTTCTCCACTTGTCCTACCTTTCAGAAAGTGTTGATTTTCTGTGTCTAGAATTGCTGTTCTTCTTCTCTTCAATCTCCTGTTGGATTTGTAGATGTTTGCAATGTTTAGATAAGCTATCTAGCTGGTCTCCTGCTACCTGGTGTAGCCTCAGCCTGCTACTTTTCTGCCGTCTTCTTATTTTCCTTTAAAAAAAAAAAGATTTCAGAGTTTTGAGAAAGTCAATTCTGACAGTTTTTTGCCAACTTAATCGTAGTGAGGGATGGAACTTCGGAATCCCTTACTCCACCATTTTCAGTGACATCTACTCATGACAGATTTTCAACAAGAGTGCAGAGAAATTCAAGGGAAGGAAAGCCTTTTCATGAAATGATGCTGAAAGAGTTGGGCACTCATAAACCAATAAATAAGTAAACCTTGCCCTAAAACTCTCACCTTACACAAAAGCAATTCAAAAGGGGTCATATGTTATTTGTAAAATGTAAAATGATACAACTTTTACAAAATAATGTAAGAAAAATATTTAGAATTCAGGGCAAGGAAAGAGTTCTTAGATTTGATATCAAAACCATAAAAGGTCCATAAAAGGAACATTTGATTAAATTGGACCTCATTGTAATTAAATATTTTCTATGACAAAGACCCTCTTAGGAAGATGAAAAGATAAGCTACAGAGTGAGAAAATATATCTGGAAACCTCTGATAAAGGACTATTATCTACAATATATAAAGAACTCTTGAATATCATCAGTTGAAAAGCAAATAATACAGTTTGAAAATGGATAAAAGTCATGAACAGACATTTCCCCAAAGAGAGACAGATGGGAAATAAGCAGATAAGAATCTGTTTAACATTAAGCAGTAGGGAAATGTTAGTTAACATTGCTAACAAATGCTAGTGATGATACAGGGGCACCTGGGTGGCTCGATGGGTTAAAGCCTCTGCCTTCAGCTCAGATTGTGATCCCAGGGTCCTGGGATCAAGCTCCACATCGGGCTCTCTGCTCAGTGGCGAGCCTGCTTCCCCCCTCCCACTCTACCTGCCTCTCTGCCTACTTGTGATCTCTGTCAAAAAATTAATAAAATCTTTTTTTTTTTTTTAAAGATTTTATTTATTTATTTGACAGAGAGAGATCACAAATAGAGAGGCAGGCAGAGAAAGAGAGAGGAGGAAGCAGGCTCCCTGCTGAGCAAAGAGCCCGATGCGGGACTCGATCCCAGGACCCTGAGATCATGACCTGAGCCGAAAGCAGCGGCTTAACCCACTGAGCCACCCAGGCACCCAAATTAATAAAATCTTTAAAAAAAAGTGATGATACAGTGTCTCTGCACACCTGTCAGAATGACTATAAAAAAAATAGTGACAAGACCACATGCTGGGGAGCATGTGGAGGAGACTGATCTCTCATACATTGATGGTGAGAGAGCATAATGGTAAATTTTTCTAGAATGTAGTTAACAGTGCTTGTAATACTTAATATGCAGCTATTTCATGACTCCACATTGTACTTCTGACATTTCTACCAGAGAAATGAAAATTTATATTCACATGAAACAAATGAATATATATGAATGTACATATCAGTTGTATTTATAATAGCCCTAAACTGGAAACAATCTATATATTCTTAAATTGGTGAGTGGTTCAACAACCTATGGTACTCATATACTATGAGACACTACTTAAGAAAAGAAAAGGAACAAATTATTGATACATGTAACAACTTGGATGGGTCTCAAAGAAATTATGCTGAGTGAGAAATGCCAGTTTTAACAACTTATATATTGTATGACTCTGTTTATATAATATTCTTCAAATGACAGTACTTTATCAATAAAGGATGGATTACTGGTTCCAGAAGTTAGGGACAACTTTGGAAGTGGGATAAATGGGAGGTGGGTGTGATTATAAAAGCACAAGATACAAAGATCCTTGTAATGATGGAATGTTCTATATCTTGTCTTTGGTGGTGAACACTTAAAAATACACTTGGTAGAACTGCATAGAACTAAATATACACATGCACATAAATAAGTACAAGAACAACTGGATTAGATTGGTGAATTGTATTAAAATCTATATCCTGGATGTGATACTCTACTATAGTTCTTTTTATTTTTATTTTTATTTTATTTTTTTATTTTCAGCATAACAGTATTCATTATTTTTTCACCACACCCAGTGTTCCATGCAATCCATGCCCTCTATAATACCCACCACCTGGTACCCCAACCTCCCACCCCCCTGCCACTTCAAATGCCTCAGATTGTTTTTCAGAGTCCATAGTCTCTCATGATTCACCTCCCCTTCCAATTTACCCCAACTCCCTTCTTCTCTCTAACTCCCTTTGTCCTCCATGCTATTTGTTATGCTCCACAAATAAGTGAGACCATATGATAATTGACTCTCTCTGCTTGACTTATTTCACTCAGCATAATCTCTTCCAGTCCCGTCCATGTTGCTACAAAAGTTGGGTATTCGTCCTTTCTGATGGAGGCATAATACTCCATAGTGTATATGGACCACATCTTCCTTATCCATTTGTCCGTTGAAGGGCATCTTGGTTCTTTCCACAGTTTGGCAACCGTGGCCCTTGCTGCTATAAACATTGGGGTACAGATGGCCCTTCTTTTCACGACATCTGTACCTTTGGGGTAAATACCCAGGAGTGCAATGGCAGGGTGATAGGGAAGTTCTATTTTTAATTTCTTGAGGAATCTCCACACTGTTCTCCAAAAAGGCTGCACCAACTTGCATTCCCACCAATAGTGTAAGAGGGTTCCACTTTCTCCACATCCCCTCCAACACATGTTGTTTCTTGTCTTGCTAATTTTGGCTATTCTAACTGGTGTAAGAATATCTCAATGGTGTAAGGTGTAAGGTGATATCTTAATGTGGTTTTAATTTGAATCTCTCTGATGGCTAGTGATGATGAACATCTACTATAGTTTTGAAAGATATTACCATTGGGTAAAATGGTAAAGGGTATATGCCATCTCCATATTATTTCTGACATGTTTGCAAATTTGCTATATTTCAAAATTTAAAAAATATAACAAATGAGAAGTACATTGGATAAATTTACTTTCATGCTCAAAATTCTTCAGTGAGTTCCTAGCCGTGCAGGAGCACTGCTCAAAACTCCTTTAGGAGGGTGTACTGCCATAGGTGCAGATAACTGAGTCTCCAGCTTCGTGGCCTTCAAGCGCACTTGCAACTTGCTGGTCAGTGCCCGGGAACAGTGGTGCTCTGATTTCCAGAGCAGGATTCTTCTTTGGACAACCTTGGGGTTGGCAAAGATTTTCTCCGAGCTGTGCTTTTGTCTAAATATCTTCTTTCCGGAGGTCCAGGTGGAAGTATTTCCCTGTCTACCCTTGGTCATTCTCACTCTCCTCTTTATCCTCTATAGGTGTTGTACCCAATAAACTATTTAGTCTTCAGTCTAGTGTCAGCTTTCTAGAGGACCCCAACCGATGCAAATCACTTTCAGTTTGTCTGAGGGTGTTTGTAGACAGTCTACAAAGTATCTGGAAGGCTGTAGTCTTATACCTTAACTTCTCTACAGCCAGAACTTTCTCTGAACTCTGAGCCTTCTTTTGGTCCCCAGAATTAAGCACCTCCCACTACAGGAGGTTTGTATCTGTCATTTCCTTCCCTTGGGCAGTGTTAATTTTCTCTCAAGTAACTCTCACTGACTTCTGATCTCTCAGGCTCTCTGCTCTTTTCCTATCCTGGCCAATGCTTGTCTCGGTAATTGCTTGATGACTCACTCTGCCAATGCCCCCAAAAGCAGGACATTGTCTTGGCTGTTTTGTTGATTGTTCAATTTGCAGCCCTTACCCCGTGCTGGCACATGGTTGGAACTTGGTGATATTTGTCAAATGGATGGTCAAACTGGGTGAGCTGAAAGAGGATGGCACTGTTTTCCTCATCTATACTTATCATAATTAACTTTCTGCAAATACTTTTATTTGGGAAATTCATGACAACATGTAGGGCATTGGTAATTTTGCATTTTACATACTTATACCTTTGTAAGGTTTATGTGTGCAGTAACCTACTGTTTGATTCCCCAAACACTTGAAGAACCTCTGTATCCCCTGGGGATCACTTACTAACTATAATCTCTTAAGTCTGATGATGATTTGCTAATCAAAGATTTTACATCTTCCACTAACCTCCTCTTGAAACCAAAAGGGAAAGAAGGCCATTCCAGCAATCTGGGTTCTCATCCTTAGCAAGAAATCCTCATAAAATGCTAATTAAGTGATAAATCCAATGGACAATCTGTGAATGGCCAACTTGCATTTTTTAAGTTAATGAGTATTTCTAGTTGCCAATACTGCTGGGGTCATTATGGATTTCCTGGTCAGTGTTCAATTTCTGGTTTCATAAACCTCCCATTTCCGAGAGGAGTCAATGCTCAAGCTCCATGAAATAAACCTAGGGGTGGAGTCTACATGAAATTCGTTAATCTTTGAGGCTCCTAGGAACTAAAATATGTGGAAACTAATTAAAAACAAACAAACAACAAATACAACACATGTACATACAGAAGCAAGTTATACTATTAGTGTTTATATAAAACAGAGCTCTGGTATACTCCTAGAGTCTTAATCAACAATTGATGGATACTAATTGAGGTCTTAGACTCTCTCACCTGGGAGTTCTATGTCCTCCTGCCTGAGCCCCTCTGTGTACCAATACTGTGCTGATGTTTGATCTCAGTCACTCATCAGAGTTTTACTTTTCTTGGGAACTTCATTTGATAGAAAGTGAGACATAGGCTGTGTAAGGGGCAGAACTTGCCCATAATTGCAGCACAGTTAAATGGCAGATGTAGAAATCATGCATCATTCTCTGGCACCACAGTCCAAACCTCTTCCAAGAAATGGACCTGGCCTATATGACTTTTCCTTTCCAGTCTTGCCATTCCCAGCTCCATGGTCTTGCTGATCGCTGGGCCTGAAACACCTCTTCCACTTGGACCATCTAGGGAGCGCCTGCCCTTTGCCTGAGCTCAGCCAAAAGTCTTCTCTGCTTGAAGCATTTCCTCAGTCCATAGGCAGCACAGGTGACCTTTGACTCTACATTGTCCCTCTTGTCCACCCACGAGCTGTGAGGCCTCATTTCCAGAGTCTCTGGGTGGTATTGACTAGATGCCCTGAGAGCTTTAGGAGCCCCCTCCATCCTGTGTGCCAGCTCTATTCATTTCCCTCTCTCTGACATTTTCAGATTACACTGAGAATGTGATCTTTTGAATGTTTCATTACCAATGAAAGAGTAACACCCTCTGAGTTGGTCTGTGTTAGTATTTTGCATACTTCCCTCCCAACCTCAAAGACCCTGTTCTTCCAAAACAGGAACTGCAGGGACCCCACCAAGTAAGATAGCTAGAAATGGAGCTGCTCTTTGGGACAACTGAGACTCCTGGATGCTTGGTCTTTTCCTGACCCATTAGGGGCCCCTGAAACAGCACATAATCCCCAAGCCTCCCTCCAAGCAAATATTGAACATTTCAGGACCAGTATCATTCATATTTTTGACTCTCAATTATTCTAAACATATAAGAGCCTGGCTTTTATAGGATTTTTGAAGTTCTGGGATCCCAAGTCTTTTTGGTCTTGAGGGATTTGCTTCATCCTTTCAAATATGATTCAGATAGACTCTCTCATACAGAGGGCTAAGGACAATTAGGAAATGATAACTCAGATATTTGGAGGTTAGTGCCAAATAGAACTGGGTTCCACCAAGATCAGGAATTTTTTAGAGTCTACTCATACTCAGGTTCATATCTGGAAATATATATTAATAAAGATAAAAATCAAAAATGGTATGAAAATGTATGACACTAAGAGGGCAGGTGAAAATGCTTCCTCACAGAGCAGAGACTTAAACCTCTTCCTGCTGGAGGCCTGAGATACAATAGCACACCGAGATGATTTTTGAAAGACTAGACCCTCCAGATTTAATGTCTGCCCGAGCTCTCAAATCATTCAGAAGAAGTGAGCATCCAATCACATGTGGTCAGAAGGGAAGTGGGTGATCAGGATGGATGCTGTATTATCAGTCAATGGAAGAGATTTTTGTAAGGAACATCTGTATCACATGGCAAGGCCAATTCAGAAAGTTTTACCGGTGTTACTTGCATGACAGCAACAAGGATGCCCAACACCTGAAATAGAAGAGTAAATTATTTCCAGCTTTTCAATATTGGCTTGTTTGGGATATATCAGTTGTAATGATGTATGTTTTATCTCCAGAAGCTTCTCTAGCCTAGCACCCATGCCTGGCTGGAACTTCTGTCAGAGCCCCAGTGGGCCCAGCAGAGAATCCCAGACCCAGGAGATAAATAGGTTGTTCTTGGCATCTTTGAAATATTTCTCTTCTCTGTCTTAATTTCCCTGAGGGGAAAATAAAATCATCTCATCTTAAATATCTTTTTCTTCCCTAAAAGTAAAAATTGGTTCATTTTTAAAAAGTAAGATTCTAGTCCTCAAAAGAATGGAGAGAGTTCGTGGATGACCTACAGCCTCCAGTTCAACTGCATGTCTTCTGTCTCAGCTGGATCCATCCAGCCCATAATCGTCCCCTCTAGGGCTCAAGACATCAGTGGAAAGGAAGCTGTTCTGGACCCTCCAGACCATTTCATCCACCAGCTGAAGAACACCAGTGACATCTGTGGATTCTTTGTCATGGAGCACAACAAATCACCAGCCAGAGAAAGCCAGACACATAATGAGCCATAATCATGCTGTTTTAAGCCACAAAGTTTTGAGGTAGTTTGTTACACAGACATAGATAACCAGACTACTGACATGATCAACACAGTTAAAAATAATTTCATTGCAAGGTTTTTGGAGGATGAGCAAAAATGAAAATAACCTTACTTGGTAAATGATGAATAAAAGTGACTAACATTATTTTTATTGTTTAAAACAGTAATTGTATCTCTGCCTTACAGAAAACTTCAATAACTATATCAAACTTAAAGACCCTGGAGCTGCACCCAAGAAGCAGACACCAAGCCTCCACTGGATGCAAGTTGCAAGAGGTTTATTGGTTACACAGGCGCCTGCGGACGCATCAGCCCTTGTGGGCTGAGCACGCCTGGATAGATTGGGGAGCAGATTATATAGGGCAAGGGTTGGGGTGGCGGGAAGCGAACTTACAGAAGCAGATGCTTGGTTACAGGGATCTGATTGGTTAACTTAAATCAAGCATTGTCAGGCACTGGGTTTAAGGCAAGGACACAACGGTTTGTTCTGGTGGGCCTTGGCTCAGCACTCTGGAAAGTCCCAGGTACACTCTATTCCTCATTTGTCTTTTCTTTTGACAGACCGGGTGATCACAGACAATAGACATCCTGGTATGTGTTGCCATCCGGCTATGGGAACAATCAAGCCTTCAGCAAGGGGATAGGGGGTGCTTTGGGGACATCAGGTTACTTAAACAAGCCTTTAGCAAGGGGAGAGGGGTCTTTCAAAACAAGAAGATAATTGCAAAGTGCCAGCATTTGAGAATGGAAGGGGGGGGTCATAGTCATAGAACAAAGGAGCATGAGATAAGCCTATTACTATCACTTCTACTTCCAGGCTCCTATCCTTTGGACTAAATTGCAATGTCTTCAGGTTGTCTCCATGTGTAGTTATACTTTAATCAAGAAGCATGCATCTGTGGCTGCTCTGTGCCAGATACTGGACACCAGTCTGGGACTACGAGTGGAGTAGGGCCAGCCTCTCCACTGATTTGCTTGGCGAGCTGGTTAGATTGGGAGAAGAAGATGAGAAGATGTTAACAGAAAAATTCCACAAAATGATTATAGCTGAGGCAAGGTTAATGTAAGAAAACTAAACCAAACCAAATCAAACCAAAACAAAAAACCAAAAACAAAAAAACAAAAAACAGGGCTACAAAGGTGTGTAACAAATTTGATTTGTTGAAATGAGCCAGGGAAGGAAAGCTGGTGACTAAGGCCAGAGACTCATGTGTGTGGAAACCAAAGAAAAGGTTTTTGATCTTCATCCAAACAACAAGAACCACAGGCAGGTCTAAAGGATGGGAATAATGTGACCAGATGTCAATTTAGGAAATGCCTTAGGAAGAGAGCAGAGAAGGGCATATCAAGTCAGGAGAGCAGGGCAGTTATATATTAAGGCTCCTGCCTACCCAGACCTCCTATTGCATAAAGATGTCTCTGTTCCTTCCAGAGCTTCTTCTGGACCACTGCCAGTGATGCCCTTCCTACGTTTCATTAGGCACCTTGATAATGTGGAGAAAATACCCTTTCCCTTCCAATACATATACAAAGTAGCTTTAAAGAAGGTTACTCATTTCTCTTTACTGGGGAGGGGGTGGGGGTGTAGGGGGCAGTTGATTGTGGAAGTGCAGGGAGGCCTACTGACAATCTGAGTACCGCTTATCTTGCTGACTCATTCTCATTTTCCCCACAACCCTGTGGGAGAAGGGCAAGTGCCCATTGTTTTCCCCCTTGACTCCCACTTCTGTCTGGATGAATGCCTTCCCATGCTAGTTCTTTTATGCAAATAGACATCAAATCACCCACTCAATTGGTCCTTGAGATACACTGGGCACCCCTGAACCCACTTTGTAATGGATATTTGCTCTTGGGGTAGGCACATTTTGTCAAACTATAGAGCCTAAAGTTAAAATATATGCCTCAAATTCATTAGACATTCTGGACCACTCTCCCACTTTAATACATATATGAATTATAGTAAAAAAATATTTTGCATTCTGAAAATGCAAAGAAAGGCCCAAATATATTTAAATTATAAAAAGTGAGCTGAAAACAGGTAAGTGACCTAAAGCTAGTCTGCCCTGAAGACAAATCCTTTTGCAAATTGGATGCCCTGAGGAATGACTGCCTGACCAGAACCTCAAGCCCAGTTACAGTGGGAGAGCTAAAGCCTAAGGATAGGACATCGATATGGCTAAATACTCAGTGAGAGGGACATTTCTGCCTAGAGGCAAATTAACCATGATCACTGGCTCCTGGTTGAAAACTTGATAAATAGTAATCATCTCCATCACCACTATTTCCATTTTGGGTATACCAAGTTTTGTTTATCCATTTTTCTGTCAATGGATACTTGAGTTACTTCCACCTCTTGAGTATTGTGAATAATGCTGCTATGAATATGGGTATAGAAATATCTTTTCAAACACATAGACTGAATTCTTTGGGGGCATATGCCCCAAAGGAGAATTGTTGAATAATATGATGATTATAATTTTAAGTTTTTGAGGAATTGTCATGTGTTTTTCATATCTGCTGCACCATTTTAAATTTCCCACCAACAGTATACAAGTGTTCCCACTTCTCCACATCCTCAGCAATAATTGTTATTTTCCGTGTATATATATATATTTATATTTTATTTTTATATTTTTAATAATTTAATTTAAATTTATTAATTTAATTTAATTTAAATTTATTTTATTTTTAATTAATTAATTTAATTAAATTTAAATTTAATTTAAATTTAATAAAGTAAATTTAATTTAATAATTTAACTTATTAAATTAAATTTAATTTAAATTTAATAAATTAAATTTAATAAATTAAATTTAATTTAATAAGTTTATTAACTTAATTATTAAATAAATTTAATTTAATAAGTTGAATTTATTAAATTATTTATATAAATAATTAAAATAAATTAAATTAAGTTAAATTTAACAATTTATTATTATATTTTTAATAAGCATTCTGATGGCTGTGAGGTAGCATCTCATCATGGTTTTGATTTGCATTTCCCTGATGATAAGTGATGTTGAGCTTCTTTTCATATAATTATTAGCCATTTCAATATTTTTTTTGGAGAAACCTATTCAAGTCCTTTGCCCATTTTAAAATTGATTATTTGTTATTGTTGTTGTTGTTGTTGTATTTCTTTATGTATTCTGGATATTTATCAGAATATCAAATATTTATTACCAAATAAGGAATCTGAAATATTTTATTCCTTTCCAAAGATGGCCTTTTATTTTCAAGTTAGGTCAGTTACCTCTCTGTTTTCAGTGGTCCAGAATGTCTAATGAATTTGAAGCATATATTTTAACTTTACGCTCTGTAGTTTGACAAACTTTTTAGATTCAAGTTTTGATGGCACTCAATTTTTCTATTTTTTTGTTACTTTTGTTTTTAATGTTATATTCAAGAGGTTATTGCCAACTCCAGTGTCATGAAAATTTCCTCCTAAGTTTTATAGTTTTTGCTCTTACATTTATGTTTTCAATCCATTTTGAATTGCTTCCTGTATATGGCATAAAGTAAGGGTCTAATTTCATTCTTTTGCTTGTGGATATCCAGTTTTCCCAGTACCATCTGTGGAAGACTGTCACTTCCACATTGAATCTTTTTGGTACTCTTGTAGAATATCATTTGAACATACATGTGAGGATTTATTTTGAACCCCCTCTTCTTTTCCATAGGCCTGTATGTCTTTATGCCATACCACACTGTTTTGATTACTGCAACATTACAATAAGTTTGGAAACCAAGAATATGAGCTCTTCAAATTTGTTCTTTTTACAAGATAGTTTTGGCTATTCAAGTTCTCTTGAAATTCCACAAGAATTTTAAAATGAAAATTTCTGTTTCTGCAAAAGAAAACTTTGGGATTTTAATAGGTATTGCATTATGTCTGCTAATAACTATGTGTAGTGTAAGTCTTCCAATTTGTGAACACAAAATGTCTTTCCATTTATTCATGTATTCTTTAATTTCTTCCAGCAACAATTTTTTAGTTTTCTGTGTATAAAGTTTTTCAATTCATTGGCTAAATGTTTCATTCTTTAGATGTTATTGTAAATAGGGTTATTTTTCTTTCCTTAAAATTTTTACTTTTTTGGATTGTTAATTATTAGTATCTAGAAATACAATTGATTTTTATATGTTGGCTTTTTATACATCAACTTGGCTGATTTTTTTTAGCTAGTTATAACAGTTTTTTTGGGGGGGGATCTTTAGGGTTTTCTGCACATAAGATTATGTCAATTGTGAACACAGATACATTTACTTCTTACTTTATAATTTGGATGCCTTTTATTTATTTACTTTCTCTTGTCTAATTTTCTGGCTAGGGCTTTCAGTATTATGTTAAATATAAGTAGTGAGAGCAAGTGTCTTTGCCTTGTTCCAGATCTTAAAGGAAAAACTTTCAGTCTTTCACCATTGAGTATGATGTTAACTGTGGAATTTTCATGTATAGCCCTAATTATGTTAAGGTAATTTCCTCTCACGTTTAACTTGACTATTTTTATAATGAAAGAGTGTTCAATATTGTCAAATGCTTTTTTTTTTTTTTGCATCTGTTTAGATGATCATGTGGTTTTTTTCCCCTCCTTCATTCTGTTAATATGGTATAGTACACTGATTAATTTTCATATGTTGAACCATCCTGTCATTCTAGGAATAGGTCCTACTTGGTCATGGTATATAATCCTTTTAACATGCTGTTAAATTCTGTTTGCTAGTATTTTGTTGGGAATTTTTACATCAATATTCATTAGGAACATTGGTGTATAGTTTCTTTTTTTCCTTTTTAAAATTTTTATTATTTTTTTGCTCATTTGTTTTTTGCATTTCACATACAAGTGAAATTATATGGTTTTTGTTTTAGTTCTGTCTGACTTACTTCACTTAGCATTATACCCTATAGGTCCATCCATGTTGTCACAAATGGAATGATCTCATTCTTTTTTATGGCTGAATAATATTCTATTCTTGCTCTCTCCCACATCTTTATCCATTTGTCTATCAATGTCTATCAATGGGTACTTGAGTTTCTTCTACATCTTGACTATTGTAGATAATACTGCAGTAAACATATGGGTACATATACCTTTTCAAATTAGCATTTTTATTTTCTTTGGTGAAATTCCTAGCGGTGGAATTATTGGAGAATATGAATTTTTATTTTAATTTTTTTTGTAAAACCTTCCTACAGTTTTCCATAGTGATTGTACCAGTTTACATTCCCACCAACAGAACAGAAGGGTTTCTTTTTCTCCTCATCCTTGCCAGAACTTGTTATTTTTCTTTTCTGTAGTGCCCTTTTTCCTGGTTTTTGGTATCAGAGTAATACTTGCCTCAAAAAATAAATTTAAAAGTATTCTGTTTTCATTCTTTTTTTGGAAAAGTTTGAGAAAAATTGACATTAATTTATCTTTAAATGTTGTATAGAATTCACCAGTGAAACCATCTATTCTGGACATTTTTTTATCAGGAGGTTTTTTAAATTACTGATTCAATGTCCTTGTTAGTTATAGCTCTGTTCAGATTTTTAGTTTCTTCATATTTCAGCCATAATAGGTTGCATGTTTCAAAGAATGTATCTCATTTCATCTAGATTGTCTAATTCATTGGCATACAGTTGTTCATAGTGTATTATTAAAATCTTTTATTTCTGTAAAATTTACTATAATGTGCCCTTTCATTTTTGATATGTTATTTCATTCTTCTCTCTCTTTTCTTTTTTTTTAACATTTATTTTTTATTTATTTTGAGCATAACGGTATTCATTATTTTTGCGCCACACCCAGTGCTCTATGCAATCTGTAACCTCTATAATGCCCACCACCTGGTACCCCCACCTCCCCCTGCCCCCGCCACTTCAAACTCCTCAGATTGTTTTTCAGAGTCCATAGTCTCTCATGGTTCACCTCTCCTTACAATTTCCCCCAACTCCCTTCTCCTCTCTAACTCCCTCAACTCTATGGGCAAATAATCTTCAACAAAGCAGGAAAAAATATACAGTGAAAAAAAGACAGTTTCTTTTCTTCTTAATATAGCTGAAGTTTTATTGATTTTTTTTACAAGAATTTATTCTTGGTTTTCTTTAATTTTCTCTTCTCTACTTTGTCTCTGCTCTAATATTTATCATTTTCTTTTTTCTGCTAAATTTGGATATAGGTTTTTCTTTTTCAAGTACCTTAGGATGTAAAGTTTAGGTTTTAATTTGAATGACTTCCTCTTTTTTAATGTAAGCATTTATAGCTATAAATTTCTCTGTTAATAATGCTTGGACTGCATCCTATAAGTGGTGGCATGTTTTTATTGGTTTGTTTTCATTTATTTCAAGATATATGCTAATTTCCCTTGTGATTTCTTCTTTGATACATTGGTTGTTTAAGTGTGTGCTATTTAACTTATACATGTTTATGGGTTTGCTATGCCCTTCTTTTGATTTCTAGTTTCATTAGATTATGATTGGAAAAGATACTTTCTATGGTTTCAATATTTATACATTTGCTAAGACTTGTTTTGAACCCTAACATATATATTTAGTCTATCCAGGAGAGTGTTCAATGGACACTTGAGAAGAATAAGTGTTCTGATGTTGGGTGGATTGCTCTTTCTGCAAAGTCTGATTGGTCTATAGTGTTCAAATCTTCTGTTTCCTTAATGATGTGCTTGGTTGCTCTATCCATTGCTGAAAGTGGGGTATTCAAGTCTCCTACTATTAATTTAGAGCTGCATATTTAGATACTCTGGTATTTTGTGCATATATATGTTTATAAGCTTCTTGGTGAATTGACTCTTATTATTATACATATTTTTGCCCTTTGTAATAATTTTTTAAACTCCATTTTCCCCCCAGTACTGTATAGCCGCACCCTGATATCCTTTGAGTACTATTTACATGGAATATTGTTTTCAATTTTTTCACTTTCAACCTATGCATGTCCTTAGATCTAAAGTGAATGTCTTATAGCAGCAATGGCCACAGTTGCCAAACTGTGGAAAGAACCAAGATGCCCTTCAACAGACAAATGGATAAGGAAGATGTGGTCCATATACACTATGGAGTATTATGCCTCCATCAGAAACGATGAATACCCAACTTTTGTAGCAACATGGACGGGACTGGAAGAGATTATGCTGAGTGAAATAAGTCAAGCAGAGAGAGTCAATTATCATATGGTTTCACTTATTTGTGGAGCATAACAAATATCATGGAGGACATGGGGAGTTAGAGAGGAGAAGGGAGTTGGGGTAAATTGGAAGGGGAGGTGAATCATGAGAGACTATGGACTCTGAGAAACAATCTGAGGGGTTTGAAGTGGCGGGGGGGTGGGAGGTTGGGGTACCAGGGGATGGGCATTATAGAGGTCACAGATTGCATAGAGCACTGGGTGTGGTGAAAAAATAATGAATACTGTTATGCTGAAAATAAATTTAATAAGAAAATAAAGTGAATGTCTTTTAAAACAACATATAGTTGTGTCCTGATTTTCTAAATCTATTCCACAAATCTGTGTCATTTTATTAGCTTGTTTAGCTTGTTTATATTTAAAACAATTGTTGATAGGAAAGGACTTACTGTTGTCATTTTATTGTTAGCTGTATGTCTTAAATATTTTTTTGTAGTTTTTTCTCCTTATTGTCTTCTTCTTTCTTTATTTTTAAATTTTTTTTTCATAGTTACACCTTTTGATTTCCTTCTCAATTCTTTTTTGTGTATATTCCATAGATATTGTCATTGTGGCTACCATAGAGATTATATAAAACATCCTAAAGTTAGAGAAACCTATTTTGCACCGATAACAACTTCAGCAACATATAAAAACTTATCACCTTTATATATAGATCCATTCACTACTTTATGTTACTGATATTTCAAATTATATATTTATATATTATGAAACCATGAATATAGATTAATGATTTTTTTGATTTTGTATTTTAAATCCTATAATAGATTACTACCAAAATTATAATAATACAGGTTTTATATTTGTCTATATATTTACCTTTACTATAGATCTTTATATATTTTTCTGGCTTGGAGTTCTATCTGTCATCCTTCTATATACTTTAAAGGACTGTTTTTTGCATTTTTATAGGACAGGTATAGTGGTAATGAACTCCCTTAACTTTTGTTTTGTATTGTATTAATTTATCTCTTATTTTTGAAGGATAGTTTTCACAGATATAGTGTTCTTATTTGACTTTTTTTGGTTCAGCATTTTATTTTTGAATATTTTATTTATTATTGACTACTAAAATTGTATATATTTAAGCTTTACAATGTTGATTTTTTTGACATGCATACATTGTGAAATGATTACACAAACTAATTAACATATTCATTACCTCCTGTGGTTACTTTGCTGTTGTTATTAGTGGTGTTGGTAAGAATAGTTGATATCTATTCTCTTAGCATGTTTGCTGGACAAAATAATTTTGGTTAGTAATTTTTTCATTCAGCTATTTGAAAATATTATCCCACTCTCTTTTGCAAGCCTGCAAGGTTACTGCTAAGAAATCTGTGGATAGCCTTATGAAGTTTCCTTGTATTTCAAAAGGTTATTTTCCCTTCCTGCTCCAGAATTCTCTTTCCATCTTTGACTTTTGATAATTTGGTTGTGATGAGTCCTAGTGAAATATTCTTTGGATTGGATCTGATTGGAAACTTTTGAGCTTTGCATACCTTGATATGCACATATTTCTCCAGAATTAGGAAATTTATTCCATTGTAGTTTTTAAAATAAACTTTCTGCCTCTTTCTCTCTCACTTTACCTTCTGAAATTCCCATAATGCAAATTTTTTGATGCTGTTCTGTAAATACAATAGGATATCTACATTCTTTTCCACTCTTTTTTCTCCTTTGACCCCGTAAATTTGAATGACTTGTCTTCATGTTCACTGATTCTTTCCTCTGCTTGATAAAGTCTGTTACTGAAGCTCTCTATTGTACTTTTTTTTTTTTTTTTAGGTCAGTCATTGTATTCTTTAGCTATAAATTTTCTGTTTGGTTCTTATGTTTTCTATATCTTTGTTGAACTTCTCATTCTGCTCTTATATTATTTTCCTAATTTTGTTAGTTTTTATGGAGACCAATTACTTTTAATTTTTCATCAGGCAATATGTGGATGTCCTCCCCCCACCCCGGCCAGGGATCAGTTACTGAGTTCACTATGTACCTTTGGTGATGACACATTTTCTTAATTCTTCATGATCCCTGTAGTCTTTCACAGGTTTCTGTACATCTCAAGCAGCAGTCACCCTTTCCAGATTTTGTGGACTAACTTTGGTAAGTAGAGAACTTTCCTTGCATGGTGGCAGGGAAGCACACAGTATATTGTGGTCTCTATAGGCTAAGGGGTGGGTCTGGGCTTGAGGGGCATGGTTTCTTATCATTTCAGGAAGCTACTGCCAACAACAATGACAAATGTATGATCATTGGTGTCAGAGCTGTGGGGGAACTGCGGTGGCTGCAAGGCCTTCTTGAGTCATCATGTCTTCATGTCCAATGGCAAGGGACTGGAACAAGAGATGAAGATGGCCAAAATTGGTGGTGTGTACATACTTAGCTGCAGGAGCCAGACGCAGGTGCTGACTGGAGACACATGTACATTTTTGTTTTGTTTTGATTTACCATGTTAAACATCCCTGGAAATATGACTTCAGCTAGACATTAACCACCTATCTGGTACAGTTGTTAAACCAGTTCTTGATCCAACAATGTATATTCTAGAATCTAAATTCCATTTATATTTGTGAGATATTAAGAGATGACCTTGCACAATGCCATACTTAAGGTCAGTTGCTTTTTCTTTTGAATTTCATAAATATAACAGTCCAGTGAATCTGTTCCAGTGGCAGGACTGGGGCCAGCCTCAGGGGCATGAGAAGTTACACACTTTTAGGTTGTCAATGTGCACTTGTATGCCTTTAGGGGCTAGCCATAGATGCATACACAACATTGGTGATGAATGAAGGGAGCTGGGTCTGGTGACATAAAGGGGGTCTTCTATAGGGGATAGATATGGGCATGCATGGTGGTTTAGGTTGGTAACAGAAATCAGAGATATCTCTGGGTGCCAGAAAATTCAGGTGCTTTGGCTGTTGATATGTTCTTAAATGACTGTTAGGAGCTATCTACAAGCATGCACATGGCAGTAGAGGCTGGTGATAAGGGTTGGCGCCAGTGGTAGGCAGAATCATGGCTATGGGGGTAGGTGTTTGTGCATGAAGTGGTCCAGGATTGTGACAAGGCTAAAACCAGCATCAAATGCATGAGAATATGTGAGTCCTTTGGTTACTGGCTTGTATTTATGATACTGTAGGGGCAAGCTGTGTATGTGTGCAGTAACAATTGTGAGTGAGCTGTGGTAGAAGTTGGAATCAGCAGCATGGGAAGACAGATGTTAGCTGCAGGTGTTAGCTCTATGTGAGTGTGAGCATCAGTGCAGACCAATGGCAGGATTCAGGACCACATCTAGGTGCATAAATAACAACAGATGTTTGGGTTGTTGATATGCACTCAATTTCCTGCAGAGGCTAGTTGTGGCATACACATGGCTGTGGAGGCCTGAAATATACAAGTTCAGAGCTACAGGTGCTAGCTGCAAGTGTGTGCACAGCAGTGGAGACCTGTGACAGGAGTCGGGGTTAGATATATGCCAATGAGTAGCTATGGAGGTCTTCGTTGTTGATGTCCATGTGTATGGCTGCAGGGTCTACTTGCAGGCTTGTGCACAACTGTAGGATACAATGACATGTGTCAAGTCCTGCAATGTGTAGGTGCATGGCTGCAAGTGTTACTAATTGGTGTATCCACAACAATGGATACTGGTGATAGGACTCAGGGGTGGTAGCATACAGGTGCACAACTATAGGGGTATCAACCAGTTATGGGAGTTGGGACCATATCTGAGCCCCTTAACAGCATTGGGAGCACTGGGGCATTGGGACATTGGCTGTTGACATACACTCATGCAACCGTAGAGGCTAGCTGTGAGAATATGCACAATAGTGGAAGGTGATGATAAGAGTTGGTCCAGATCTTGGTGCACTAGAAGCTGTAGGGACTTGTGTTTTCCTCACCGCATATGTAGGGGCCAACTGCAATGATGCATACAGTGGTGGGGGTTAACCATGGGGGTTTATCTTGGGCTATCATCATGCATCTGTGCATCCACAGAGGCTAGGGCTGGCTGCTTGTACAGATCCCAGGCCCAGACATCCAGAGTGGTCCTGGCTGGTGTGGGGAAAGGGCAGTGGGGAGACTCCTACACCTGGTGTCTGCAAACATGAAAACATGTGGGGACATCAGCAGTGAAAGCTGCAGGGGGTCAGTGGTGGCTGTGCTGGCCATTGGTTTCCTCAGGGGAAAAATCTTTTGGAATGATCTGCAAAGTAGTCTACTGGAATTCATGACAGGGTCCTCAGTGATGAAAGCTGCAGGAGTCTGCAGCATCTGCAAGAGTTCTTAGGTCCTCATCACTGAAGGCTTCTAGGTTTCTCCTTAGAGCAGGCCACTGGGAGGTATGGTTACTCCTGTCACATGACTGAGACTGGTAACCCTAAACCTCCTTCCTTGTGTATAGCTGTTTCTAGATGTCTTAGCTATTCTGGTCTTTAGATGGGGTGAAATGTTAGCAGGTCCTTTGTGAAGTGACCTCAAACCCTGGGAAACTGGTGGTACACCCTGGTCTCATTTTGCTGGTGATGGGACTCTTTCAGACCAGGGATTTCCTTCTTGGTGCTGAGCAGTGCCAGGCTTCAGGGTGAGATGATGCAGACAAAATGAAACTGTTTTCCTTATCCTTCATGTGGGGTTATTCTCAGGTCTTTCACTGCACTGTGTTGCTAAAATTCTCGGGCGGAATCCCAAGCTCTCCCAGAGCTATTTTTGTTCATAGATAGCTCTCTAATTTGTGTTCTTTGTGTGGTGTCCTTCTTTGCCATCTTGGTGATGTTACTTCTCAGCATTTTGAAAACACTATCTCCCTGACTTGAAGCCTACAAGTCTTACACTGAGAAATCCACTGACAATATATTGAAAATCCCTTGTATGTGATGAATCACTATTTTCTTACTGATTTCAAGACTTTCTTTACTTTTGACTTTCAACAGCTTGATTCTAATGTGTCTCAGTGTGAATTTATTTGGGTTTATTTTACTGGGACTTCATAAAGTTTCTTTTATTTATAAATCCATTCCCCCCCCAAGTTTGGTTATCCTTTTCAGCCACTATTTCTTCCCTTAGGCTCTCTTCTTCTTCCATTCTCCTCTCCTTTGCGACCCCCATAATGTTTATATTGGTCAGCTTGTTAGTGTCTCATAAGTGCCTTGTCCTCTTTTCTCTTCTTTTCTTCTCTTCAGTCTTGGTATTTTTACATGACCTGCCCTTATGTCCACTGGCTCTTTTTTCTACCCGTTTGAGTCTGTTGAACACCACTAGTAAATTTTTTCAATTCACTTAGTGTTTTTCAGATCCAGAATTTCTTTTTGATTCTTCTTTAAAAAATCATTTTTTTCTCTTTGTTGATATTGTCATTTTTATTATATATTTTGTTCATTTTGTTGTTCTTATTTTGTTTAGTTGTCTGCCCATAGTCCTTTTTAGCTCATTGAATATGCTTGAGCATATTTAAGATAGTTGTTTTAAAATCTGTTTCAAATAAAATAAAGCAGAAGTCATTAGGGCTGAGTTCTTGAGATGCACTTTTTTTCTAATTGTTTTTTTTTTTTCCTATTTGTTTTTATGCCTGATGAACTTTTGTTGAAAATTAAGCATTAGAAAAAACTGCCACCTCTCCCAGTCTTTGAAGACTGGCACTATTCAGACTAATTAGCTCAGTGTGGAGACTTGGAAACTTCTCAAAAATTTTCTGAGGATGCATTTTCTTTGGGCCTGAGTATTTTTTTTTTCCAGTTTCCTGAATACACAGCTAATATTACATGTCTTAATTTCATTAGGACTCTCACCCCTGGTTCCTGTCAAGGCCTTATATTTCTAATGTATTCTTCTTCTTGTAATCTCTTCCTCCATGAGAACTATGGGTCTGCAGACCCCTGCAGTTCTCACACAATGTGGCTTCTGCCACTGTTTTCATCAGCCTTCAATTGGATATCCCAGCTATGGCACCATTCCTGTCAACTCTCTGATTAAGGTAAGACATAAACAAGTCTCTTGGACAGTCCCCAGACAAGCCAGAATGTTATAGGTAAATTCCATTGTTTTACTTCTACCCTGTGGGAGGAATAAGAAAGTACATCACTTCCTGCCAATCACATGGTGCTGTGCTGGTGGGAAAGGGTAGGAAAACATGCTATTAAATGCCCTGTTGACTTAAATGTGGCTTTTTCTTCACTAGGAATTTACTTGGGTAATGCAACTTCTTAACTGGTTCTAAAATTTTCCCAAAGCTTTTTTGTCCCACATGTTGTTGGCTATTTGGTGTTTCCATGGGAGAATGGAGGTCTGAAGCATCTTAGCCTGCCACCTTGTTCATGTCATTTGACACTAAAGAACTTTGTTTTTTAAATTTTTAAAGACAATTTATTTATTTGTCTGACAGAGAGAGAGACTGCATGCACACAAGCAGAGGAAGTAACAGGTAGAGAGAGAGAG
This sequence comes from Mustela lutreola, assembly GCF_030435805.1. NCBI lineage: Eukaryota > Metazoa > Chordata > Mammalia > Carnivora > Mustelidae > Mustela > Mustela lutreola. The sequence goes on from NC_081292.1 coordinate 97,503,399, forward strand.
GGAAGCAGGTTCCCTACTGAGCAGGGAGCACCACATGGGGCTTGGTCCTAGGGCATTGGGATCATGAACTGAGCTGAAGGCAGACACTTAACCATATGAACCACCTAGGTGCCCCTTGATACTAAGAAACTCTGTACCTGTTAAGTGTGAATATTAGTTTTCTGTTGCTGTTGTAACGAATTATTACATGTAGTGATACTGCCAGTTTCTTGAAATTTCAATGCTTTCTCACTGAAATATAGTGGTTACCCAAGACTCACATAGGTCTCCCTGGGATAAAGTCAAGGTATTGGCAGGGCTGCATTACTTTCTGGAGCCTAAAAATAATTTCCTTGATTCTTCTAGTTTTTAGAGACTGAACACATTCCTGACTCATGGCCATCTTTGTTTATATTTAAAGTTGACATTATTACATCTCTCTAATCATTCTTCTATAGTCAAATCTCCCCCTGATCATTGCCTGTAAATATTTTTGTTCTTAAGGAATATATTAATTAATTGGGCCCACCTAAATAACCCATCTCAAGGACTTTAACCATAATCACATTAGCACATTCTCTAAGATAAAATATTCACAGGTTTCAGGGATTGGGATATAAACATTTTTTGGGGGGTGTCATTATTCTGGCTGCCATCGTCAGTAAGCTAAAAATGGTTACATAATGCTAGAAGAATAGAAATAAAACATCTAGCATCCAAATAAACAGTGTTAAACATGCAATAAGAATGAATACACACACATACACCCCTAAATTAACAAAAAGAAAAAAAAAGAATTAGAAAAATCAGGAAAAAATAACACTCAAAATAAGATGACAGCTACACTGTTGGTGAGCATAGTTAGTATAACATATAGAGCTGCCAAATCACTGTTTTACACCGAAGCTAATGTAACATTATGTGTCAACTATACTTCAATTTTAAAAAAATCTTATATTTTCCTGGATAGGCAGGGGATGTTTGAATTATTTAAAATGTTCAAATTGTTCTTATTGTGAATGTTATAAAAGTATTAAATTACTAAAAAAAATTCAAAACGAGAATATAATTAAATTTGAATAAAAAATGTAGTGACACTGAAATTTCTATTCAGATGTGGAGACTGCCACACTGAACAGAGAATCAGATGCCAACTATGTAAAGTTTATAAAGAATACATGTGAAATATACCACAACACATAACATTACTAAGACTAAAGTTAACTCTTATAATGAAAAAATAGTTAATTTATGAAAGGATATATCAATTCTAAACTTGTATGCAATTGTACAAAGCAACAGTTGACAGAACTACATAGAAAAAAAAAGAACAAATTGATGAAATAGTGGGGGATTTCAGTGCTTTCTCAGCAAGTGAAAGATAAGGAAAAAAGCAATTAGTAGGGATTTAGGAGATTTAAGCAGCACAATAAACAAACATGATATTACATATCTAGAACTCCACATGGAAAATTAGAGATTATACATTATCTTTACACATAAGAACATTTTAGAAAATGGCCAAACACTAAGTCATAAACAAGAAAATGAATTTCAAGAAACTGGCATTAAAAAAATAATTTTAGAGTATTTTATAATTCAATAAAAATAAATATAATTTCCATTTATTTGGAACTTAGAACACACATTTCTAAATAATTTAATATTCAAAGAAAGAACCGTAATGGACATTAAAATATTTTGACCCTGGATGATATTGAAAGCACTGTTATAAAAACTCACGGCTGTTAACTATACCATGCATAAGTATAAATATACATTTGTACATTTATCAGAATAAATAATATTGTATACATTTATACATTTATCAGAAAGTGTACTTATTAGAAAAGAAAAAATTCTGAAAAATAATTAGTTAAACATGCAACTTATTAAAGGGAAAGAATAAAATCAAAGTGAAAGATGAAAAGTGAGAAATATAAGATAAATATTTCTTAAATAGAAACAATACAATAGAAAAAAATCAATGGTGAAAGGGAACCTGTGTGGCTCAGTTGGTTAAGTGTCTGCCTTTGGCTCACGTGGTGGTCCCCGAATCCTGGGACTGAGCCTTGCTTTGGGTTCCCTTCTCGTGGGGGAGTCTTCTTCTCCTTCTTTACCCCCCCAACTCATTGTCTATCTAAAATAAATAAATAAAACTTAAAGAAAGAAAAAAAATCAATAGTGTTAAAAGCTGTGTCTTTTAAAGGACTAATTAAATTAAAATATTTTCTGACAGTGATCAATATAAAATGGAGGCATGAATACAAATAGAGCAGAAAAGTTTTTTAAAAGGTAATCCTAGGAATAACTATATATCAATAAATTTGAGAACTTAAACTATATATTAGAAATATATAATTTAGGAACACCTACTTCAGAATAAATAGAAAGCTTGAATAACTGTATAATCATTAACTAAGTTGAATGAGTGGTTATATACTTGCCCACTTAAGAAGAGATTAATAAAAGATCTCTGTTAAGAAAAGATTATGCCTTAATAGTTTTGGGATTGAGTTTTATAAAACTGTCAAGAAAAAGATAATTCTAATTAAAAACTCTTCTGAAGATTAGAGAAAGAGAAAATACTTCCAACACAATCTATAAGACTAAAACCCCTTGAAACCAAAATAAGACAAAGAGAATGAGAAAATAAAATTTCAGGCCACAAATTACATACAAACATAACAGAAAAAATTTCTAAACAGAACATTGTCAAAATAAATCCAGAGTTTACTTTAAAAGATAATACTCATGACCAAGTTGATTTAATATTAAAAAACGCATTAATGCAATAATCACATTAAGAAATTAAAATGGAAAAACAAAATGATTATCTCAATAGTTGTACATATGTATTTATTCGCCATGGGTTTTTCATAGATAGAGTGTATGAAGTTGAGAAATGTTCCCTCTATCCCTATACCCTAAACGTTTTAATCAGGGATGGATGATGGATTTTGTCAAATGCTTTTTCAGCATCACTTGAGAGGACCATGTGGTTCTTCCTTCTTCTTTTATTGATTTGTTCTATCACACTGATTGATTTGTGAATGTTGAACCACCCTTGCACCCCAGGGATAAACCCATCAGGTCATGGTGGATAATCTGTTTAATGTACTGTTGGATCCTATTAGCTACAATCTTGTTGAGAATCTTAGCATCCATATTTATCAGGGATATTGGTCTGAAATTCTCCTTTTTTGGTGGGTCTTTGCCTGGTTTGGGGATGAGGCTAATGCTGGCTTCATAGAAAGAGTCTGGAAGCTTTTCTTCAGTTTCTATTTTTTGAAACAGTGTCAGGAGAAGAAGTATTATTTCTTCTTTGAAAGTTTGGTAGATTTCCACAGGGAATCCTTCAGGTCCTGGGCTCTTGATTTTTGGGAGGTTTTTGATCACTGCTTCAATCTTGTAACTAGATATTGGTCTATTCAGGTTGCCAAATTCTTCCTGATTCAGTTTTGGAAGTTTATAGATTTCCAGGAATGCATGCATTTCATTTGGTTGCTTAAGTTATTGTCATAAACTGTTTTTTTTTAATTAATTTATTTTCAGAAAAACAGTATTCATTATTTTCTCACCACACCCAGGGCTCCATGCAATCTGTGCCCTCTATAATACCCACCACCTGGTACCCCAACCTCCCACACCCCCGCCACGTCAGACCCCTCAGATTGTTTTTCAGAGTCCATAGTTTCTCATGATTCACCTCCCCTTCCAATTTCCCCCAACTCCCTTCTACTCTCTAACTCCCCATGTCCTCCATGCTATTTGTTATGCTCCACAAATAAGTGAAACCATATGATACTTGACTCTCTCTGCTTGACTCATTTCACTCAGCATAATCTCTTCCAGTCCTGTCCATGTTGCTACAAAAGTTGGGTATTCATCCTTTCTGATGGAGGCATAATACTCCATAGTGTGTATGGACCACATCTTCCTTAACCATTTGTCCATTGAAGGGCATCTTGGTTCTTTCCATAGTTTGGCGACCGTGGCCATTGCTGCTATAAACATTAGGGTACAGATGGCCCTTCTTTTCACGACATCTGTATCTTTGGGGTAAATACCCAGGAGTGCAATGGCAGGGTCATAGGGAAGCTCTATTTTTAATTACTTGAGGAATCTCCACACTGTTCTCCAAAGAGGCTGCACCAACATGCATTCCCACCAACAGTGGAAGAGGGTTCCCCTTTCTCCACATCTTCTCCAACACATGTTGTTTCCTGTTTTGTTAATTTTGGCCATTCTAACTGGTGTAAGGTGATATCTCAATGAGGTTTTAATTTGAATCTCCCTGAGGGCTAGTGATGATGAACATTTTTTCATGTGTCTGATAGCCATTTGTATGTCTTCATTGGAGAAGTGTCTGTTCATATCTTCTGCCCATTTTTTGATATGATTGTCTGTTTCATGTGTGTTGAGTTTGAGGAGTTTATTATAGATCCTGGATATCAACCTTTTGTCTGTACTGTCATTTGCAAATATCTTCTCCCATTCCGTGGGTTGCTGTTTCCTTTGCTGTGCAGAAGCTTTTGATTTTGATGAAGTCCCAAAAGTTTATTTTCGCTTTTGTTTCATTTGCCTTTGGAGACATTCCTTGAAAGAAGTTGCTGTGGCTGATATTAAAGAGATTACTGCCTATGTTCTTCTCTAGGATTCTGATGGATTCCTGTCTCACGTTGAGGTCTTATATCCATTTTGAGTTTATCTTTGTGTACGGTGTAAGAGAATGGTCAAGTTTCATTCTTCTACTTATAGCTGTCCAGTTTTCCCAGCACCATTTATTGAAGAGTCTGTTTTTTTCCCACTGTATATTTTTTCCTGTTTTGTTGAGATTAATTGACCATAGAGTCCATATCTGGGCTCTCTACTCTATTCCACTGGTCTGTGTGTCTGTTTTTATGCCAGTACCATACTGTCTTGGTGATCACAGCTTTGTAATAAAGCTTGAAATCAGGTAACATGATGCCCCCAGCTTTATTTTTGTTTTTCAACATTTCCTTAGTGATTCGGGGTCTCTTCTGATTCCATACAAATTTTTGGATTATTTGCTCCAGCTCTTTGAAGAATACCGGTGGAATTTTGATTGGAATGGCATTAAAAGTATAGATTGTTCTAGGAAGTATAGACATTTTATCAATGTTTATTCTTACGATCCAAGAGCATGGAATGGTCTTCCATCTTTTTGTGTCTTCAATTTCTTTCATGAGTGTTCTGTAGTTCCTCGAGTACAGATCCTTTACCTTTTTGGTTAGGTTTATTCCCAGGTATCTTATGGTTCTTGGTGCTATAGTAAATGGAATCGATTCTCTAATTTCCCTTTCTGTATTTTCATTGTTAGTGTATAAGAAAGCCACTGATTTCTGCACATTGACTTTGTATCCTGCGACGTTGCTGAATTGCTGTATGAGTTCTAGTAGTTTGGGGATGGAGTCTTTTGGGTTTTCCATATAGAGAATCATGTCATCTGCAAATAGAGAGAGTTTAACTTCTTCATTGACAATTTGGATACCTTTTATTTCTTTTTTGTTGTCTGATTGCTGTTGCTAGGACTTCTAATACTATGTTGAACAAGAGTGGTGAAAGTGGGCATCCTTGTCTTGTTTTTGATCTCAACGGGAATGCTGCAAGCTTTTTCCCATTGAGGATGATATTTGCTTTGGGTCTTTCATAGATTTGATGAGGTTCAGGAATGTTCCCTCTATCCTTATACTTTGAAGAGTTTTAATCAGGAACGGATGCTAGATTTTGTTAAATGCTTTTTCTGCATCAATTGAGAGGACTATGTGATTCTTCTCTCTTCTCCTATTAATTTGTTGTATCACATTGATTGATTTGCGAATGTTGAACCATCCTTGTAGCTCAGGGATTTGGTTTATCAATATTATTGATTCTTTCAAAAAGCCAGCTTCTAGTTTCATTGATGCGTTCTACTGTATCTCTAATTCTATCTGATTGATCTCTGCTCTAAAATTGATTATTTCCCTTCTGTGTGTGGGGTAGACTTAAATTTTTGTTGATTCTCCAGTTCTTTAAGGTATAAAGAGAGCTGGTGTATTCTGGATTTTTTTTTTTTTTTGAGCGAGGTTTAGATGGCTATGTATTTTCCTCATAGGACCAACTTTGCTGTATCCTACAGGTTTTGTAGCAGTGTGTCTTCCTTCTCATTGGTTTCCATAAATTGTTTAAGTTCTTCTTTGATTTTCTGGTTGATTCAGACATTCTTATCCAGGTTGGTCTTTAGCTTCCAAGTGTTTGAATTCATACCAATCTTTTTCTTGTGGTTGAATTCCAGTTTTAAAACATTGTGGTCTGAGAATATGCAGGGAATAATCTCAATGTTTTGATATCAATTGAGTCCTTATTTGTGACCCAGTATGTGGTCTATTCTGGAGAAAATTCCATGGGAACTGGAGAAGAATGGGTATTCTGTTGTTTTAGGGTGGAATATTCTGTATATCCCTATGAGGTCTATCTGGTCCAAAGTATCATTCAGTGTTCATATTTCTTTGTTGATTTTATGCTTGGATGATCTGTCTATTACTTAAGTGGTGTATTAAGATCCCTCACTGTTAATGTATTCATAGCAATATGACTCTTTATCTTGATTAACAGTTGTCTCATGTAGTTGGCTGCTCCTGTATTAGGGTGTAAATATTTATAATTGTTAGATATTCTTGGTAGATAAAACCTTTAAGAATGATGTAGTGTCCTTCTGCATCTGATTAGCCTTTCCTTTAAAATCTAATTTATCTGATAGGAGAATTGCTACACCAAATTTCTTTTGAAGGCCCTTGGCATGAAAGATGGTTCTCCATCCTTTCACTTTCAGTCTGGAGGTATCTTTAGGTTCCAAATGGGTCTCTTGTAGATAGCATATAGATGGGTCCTATAATTTGATCCAATCTGCAACCCTGTGCCAATTTGTGGGAGTTTTTAGACTGTTCACATCGAGAGTGATTATTGAAAGATACATTTTTATTGACATCATGTTGCTTGGGGATAAGCTGAAAGCCTTCCCTCTGAGATCAGGAACATGACAAGGATGCCCACTCTCACCACTTTTGTTCAACACAGTACTAGAAGTCCTAGCAACAGCAATCAGACAAGAAAAAGAAATAAAAGGTATTCAAATTGGCAAAGAAACTCTCTCTTCACAGATGACATGATACTTTCATGGGAAACCCACAAGATTCTACCCCCAAACTACTTGATCTCATACAGCGATTCAGTAAAGTGGCAGGATACAAAATCAATGTACAGAAATCAGTTGCTTTCTTATACACTAACAATGAAAATATTCAAAGGTAAATTAGATAATCAGTTCCATTTACTATGGCTCCAAGAACTATAAAATACCTGGGAATAAAGCTAACCAATGAGGTAAAGGATCTGTACTCAAGGAACTAAAAAGATGGAATACCATTCCATGCTCATGGATTGAAAGAGCAAACATTGTTAAAACGCCTATACTGCCTAGAGCAATCTATACTTTCAATGCCATCCTAATAAAAATACCAGTGGGATTTTTCATTGAGCTTGAACTAACAATCCTAAAGTTTGTGGAACCAGAAAAGACCCTAAATTGTTAGGGAAATATTGAAAAAGAAAAACAAAACTGGGGGCATCACGTTGCCTGATTTCAAGCTTTATTACAAAGCTGTGATCACCAAGACAGCATGATATTCGCACAAAAACAGATACATAGACCAGTGGAACAGAGTAGAGAGTCAGATATGGACCCACAACTCTATGGTCAAATAATCTTTGACAAAACAGGAAAAAATATACAGTGGAAAAAAGACAGTCTCTTCAGTAAATGGTGCTGGGAAAATTGGACAGCTATGTGTAAAAGAATGAAACTTGACCATTCTCTTACAGTATACACAAAAATAAACTGAAAATGGAAAGACCTCAATACGAGGCAGGAATCCATCAGAATCTTAGAGGAGAACATAGGCAGTAACCTCTTCGACATTGGCCACAACAACTTCTTTCAAGATATGTCACCAAAGGCAATGGAATCAAAAATGAAAATGAATTTTTGGGACTTCATCAAGATCAAAAGCTTCTGCACAGCAAAGGAAACAGCCAACAAAACAAAGAGGCAACACACGGAATGGGAGAGGATATTGCAAATGACAATACAGAAAAGGGCTGATATTCAGGAATTTATAAATAATTCTTCAAACTCAACACGCGCAAAACAGATAATCATGTCAAAAAATGGGCAGAAGACATGAACAGACACTTCTCTAATGAAGATATACAAATGGCTAACAGGCACATGAAAAAATGTTCATCAGCTCTAGCCATCAGGGAGATTAAAATCAAAATCACATTGAAATACCACCTTACACCAGTTAGAATGGTCAAAATTAAGAACACAGTAAACAATGTGTCTTGGAGAGGATGTGGAGAAAGGGCAATCCTCTCACACTGTTGGTGGGAATGCAAGTTGGTACAGCCACTTTGGAAAACAGTGTGGAGATTATTTGGGAAATTACAAATAGAGCTTCCTTAGGGCCCAGGAATTGCACTGCTGGGTATTTCCCCCAAAGATACAGATGTAGTGAAAAGAAGGGCCATCTGTACCCCAATGTTCATAGTAGCAATGGACACATTTGCCAACCTGTGGAAAGAACCAAGATGCCCTTCAATGGACGAATGGATAAGGAAGATGTGGTCCATATACACTATGGAGTCTTATGCCTCCATCAGAAAGGACGAATACCCAACTTTTTATCAACATGGATGGGACTGGAAGAGATTATGCTGAGTGAAATAAGTCAAGCAGAGAGAGTTATCATATGGTTTCACTTACTTGTGGAATATAAGGAATAACATGGAGGACCTTGGGAGATGGAGAAGAGAAGGGAGTTGGTGAAAATCAGAGAGGGAGATGAAGCGTGAGAGACTGTGGACTCTGATAAACAAACCGAGGGTTTTGGAGGGGAGGGGACTGGGGGGTTAGGTAAGCCTGGTGGTGGGTATTATGGAGTGCATGTATTGTATGGCGCACTGGGTGTTGTGTATAAACAATGAATTTTGGAACACTGAAAAAAATAAAATTAAACAAAATTAAAAAATAAGTAATGATATTTGCTCATATTCATGATAAACATCATGCTAGAGAGCATATACTAAAACCTATTATAAATAACATATTTAGTAGTGCAGGAATAGTTGTATTTTAAAATCAGAATTTCTTTATAATACCACTTTGGAGTTTTAAGGAGTGCAATGACAAATTAAAAAAAGAAATAAAAGATATCAGTATGGGAAAAAGTAATATTAGGTTGTCATTATTTGTAAGTGATATGACTACTTGCATAGAAAAATGCAAATCTTCTATATACATATGTTAAAAATAAAAAAAGAAATTTATAGGGTGACTGAAGATAAAGTTAATAATTATCCCTAATAAGTCTTATGCTCTTGGCTAAGATGAAGCAAGAGAGATAGAATCTACTCATTTATAAAAAAAAAAAAAAAAACAAAAAAAAACAGCCAAAATATATGAAATAACTTCTTTAAAGCATTAGACAACAGGTACATAAAGACAGTTATTTCTGAAAGAGTAAAGAAAGTATGATACTAGAGTGAATCCTAGAGTAGCCCAGCATGAGTGTTGAGAACACAGTGCAAGGAGGAGGAGACCAACTGGACCCTGATGGCCTTCCTGAATTGAGGTGATGAGCCTGGGAATCTAGGACATGTATGTAAGGAAATTGCTTGAAGGAGGGGAAAAAATTACCCAAAGAATCAGAGAAAACTATTGTAGGAGCTTGCAGAGGGTCAAGAACATGATTCATACTGACGAAAAAATCAATAGGAATTAATGTGTAACAGATGGTATGAAGTTGGAGAAATATTAAACATGTTAAGTGGAGACCTGAAAGATATAAAAAATACACAAAATTATAGGGATGAAAAATACATTGAATGGAAAAGCTCTGCAGAAGAAAACATCAGGAAGTGGAGGACATAATGACTTTTTCGATTTTAGCAAATCTAATTCAACGATACATAAGATGGATAATACATCACTACCAAATATTGTTTTTCCCAAGAATGGAAAGTGATTTTAATATTAAAGATTTTAAAATATAATGCATTATATTAATAAACAAAAAAATAACATAATTTTAACATAATAACATAATTTTGAAGGACTCAGCAAATTTAATTGACAAAACCCAGGAAGAATTCCTAATAAATAAACCCCCATTATTCAAGGAAAGAGAGGATTTCCTCAATTTGGTAAAGGGAATTAAGAAAATTCTGTAGAAAAAAAAGAAAGAAAATTCTATAGACAACACATAATTATGGTGAACAGCTGAATGCTTCTTCTTAAGATCAAGAACAATCAAGGTTGTCCACTTTCACAACTTCTATTTAACAGAGTACTGAAGGTGCTAGGCAGTGCAGTAAAACAAGAAAAGAAAGCAAGATATCTAAGTGGGAAAGGAAGAATTTAAACTCTCTTAATTTGTAGACAACATAATTGTTTGTGTGTAAAATCTGATAGAAGATACAAAAAAGAAGGATTAAAAGTAACTCATAAGCTGAAAAATTGTATTTCTATGTATTGGCAATAAAAATTTAAAATTAAACTGAAAACTAACACCTCTTTTAGCATCTTAAAATATGAAATGCTTGATGGGTAAATTTGAAAATTTGACAAAAGTATATAAAAAATCTTTGTGATAAAGCTACAAAACACTGTATAAGAAATTTTTAAGAGACCTAAAGACGTGAAGAGGCATAATGTCATTTTGGGTTAGAGGACTCAATATTGTTAAGATGTCAGTTCTCACATTTATCTATAGATTCAGAGCAGTGTCAGTAAAATCCTAGCATGTGTTTTTGTGAGAACGGTTAACTAGTTCTAATGTTCATTTGGAAATCCAAAGGCCTAGGAAAAAAAATCTTTGAAGATAAAAAACATCATTGAAAGTAAGACTTGTTATAAAGCTATAGTAATCAAGACAATGTGATATTGTCATAAAGATAGACACAAATCAAAATTACAGAATAGAGTCTAGAAATAAACACATTCATATACAGACAATTGATTTTCAACAAAAATGCAAAGACAGTTCAGTGGAGAAACTGGCCTTTTTTTAAACAAATACTGTTGGAACATTCAGTATTCATATACAGAACAATGAGCTTTGATTAATCCTATGTACCATATACAAAAATTAACTTAAAATTAATAACAAACTTAAACACAAAGTCTAAACTAAAATCTTTACAACAAAAACATGAGGGAAACGCCTTTGTGACCTTATATTGAGCAGCAATTGCTTATATAGATACTATATGCACTACCATAAAAGGATAAATGGATAAATAGAACTTCATCAAAGTGAAAAACTTCTGCTTATCAAAGACGTTGTTAAGAAAATAGAAAGTAAAGACATAGACTGGCGAAAATATGCAGAAACTCAAAACTCAATAATGACAAAACAAGCAATAAACAACATAACTTTAAAAACTGGCAAAAGATTTGAACAAACGTTTTACCAAAAAAAGTATATAGGCACATCAAAGAGTAATAGTTATTAAATAAATGCCAAGTGAAACCACTTATGATATTACCTTACAATGTGAACAGTGAAGGCTTCCAGCTTCCATGGGAATCATGGATAATTTCAACCAATTTCAGCTTTGGCTCTGGTGGTGGTGGTTGCCCATCACTTACCACTCCCCTACCTCGTCCCAAAACAAGCAGTCATAACCTTATTCTTAGAGTAGCTTGCATGTGACTTGTTGAAGCCAGCATGGGCCATAAGTACCTTACTCTTCAAATATAAGGGATCTGTGTTCTCATCACTGATTGCTGCTTCTAACTGTAGAGGTACAGATAGAGAGGTGGGCTGCCTCTGTTGCAATCCCTGCATCATTTTTGCAATCCCTAAGGAACAAGAGCCTTGTTCTTTTCCATTTATTTTCCCACTTCTGCTGTTTAGGAACCAGACATTTAATGACTAGGATATTTAAAAATAACTGCATAAATGGTGGAGTTTAAAAGGTCAGTCCAGTAAAAGACACATGCTTACAAAATACTCAATAAAATTTTAAATTTACACATTTGGCTGGTCTTTGGCACTACACACTGCAACAGTTAAAAAAAAAAAAAAAAAAAAAAAAAAAAAAAAAAAAAAAAGCAACCCCTGCAGAAAATCCTGGGGAAAGGAGAGAATCTTGATTTTTAGGGGTACCATATTCTAAGACTCAGATACCCAGTTTTCAACAAAAAAAACCACAAGATGTACAAAGAAACAGGAACATGTGGCCCATGGCCATGGAAAAAAAGAATAAGTCAACAGAAATATCATTGAGGAAGACCAGGTGGTGGTCTTCCTAGAAAAAGACTTTTAAAAAACTGTCTTTATAGATGCTCTAGAGCTAACAGAAGTTATGAACAAAGCCAAGACAGCAATGTATGAACAAAATGGAAATATTGATAAATAAAAAACACAAAAGGAGCCAACTCTAAATTCTGGAGCTGAAGAGTACAATTGAAATAAAAAATGTAGGGGCACCTGGGTGGCTCAGTGGGTTAAAGCCTCTGCCTTCGGCTCAGGTCATGATCCCAGAGTCCTGGGATGGAGCCCCACATCAGACTCTCTGCTCAGCAGGGAGCTTGCTTCCACCTCTCTCTCTGCCTACCTCTGTGTACTTGTGATCTCTCTCTCTCTCTGTCAAATAAATAAATAAAATATTTAAAAAAAAAGAAATAAAAAATGTATGAGAGGTATTGAAAAATAGACTTGAACAGACAGAAGAGAATACTGTTGAAGATATTAGGATTTAGAAAGAAAGAAGTTTGAAGAAAAGTGATCAGAGCTTAAGAGATCTGTGAGACACCATCAGGTGGGGCAACATGTGCATTGTAATTGTGGAACTTCCAAAGGAGAAAAGAGAAAGGGTCAGAGAGATTATTTGAAGAAGTAATGGCCCAAAAAAAAAAAAAAATCCCAAATCTGATGATGAAAGACATGAATATAAACCTCTAAGAATTTCATTAAATCCCAAGTAGAATAAACTTGGAGACCTATATTAGGACAAAGAATCTTGAAAGCAGCAATAGAAAAGCAACAAGTTGTGTGCAAGTTATTCTTAATAAGATTATCAGGATATTGCTCATCAGAACCTTTGGAGGTCAAGAAATAGTGAGTTGGTATATTAAAAGTGCTGAAGGAAAAAAAATCAACAAAGAATCCTATATTCAGCAAAACTGTCCTTTAAAAATGAAGGAGTGACTAAGACATTGCCATTTAAAAACTGAGGGAGTCTCTTAGCAGTACACTTGTCCTGAAAGAAATGCTAATTGGAGTCTTGCAGTTTGCAGTGACAGGGCATGATATATGAGACAGTAACTCAAAGCTGTATGAAAAAAATAAAGATATGTGGTAAAGGTAAATACATGAGCAATCATAAAATCTAATATTATTGTAATTTTGGCTTGTAATTCCACCTTTGTTTTCTCCATGATAAAAGGGATTGATATATTAAAAATAATTAATATTAATATTGATGATAATCTTTTTTTGATACATAATGCATAAAGATGTGACTTTATAACATCAATAACTGAAAGGGGTGGTGAAGGAGCTTTAAAGAAGTAAAATTTTTCTATGCTATTAAGGTAAAGTTAGTATAAGTTCAAATTAAAGTATTATAACTTTAGGACATTAAATATAATTTGCAAGGTAATCACAAAGAAAATATTATAGGTTATACACAAAAGAAAATGATAAAGAAATGAAAGCGTTTCACTACAATAATCAACTAAACACAGAAGATAAGAATGCAGGAAATAAAGGATAAAATAAGCTGGAAGACATAGAAAACAGCAAAATGGCAGAAGTAAGCCCCACTTTATCAATAATTACTTTAAATGCAAATGGCTTAAACTCTTGGATCAAAAGATATGGTAAAAAGCAGAAGAAAACAGGGCCCAGATATATGATGTGTACAAAAGACTCATTTTATATCTAAAGTGAAACTGTGGAGAAAGATATTTAATTTAAATAACAACCCAAAGAAAGTTGTGTGACTAAACTGGTATCATACAAAATAAACTTTAAATTAAAAAAAAGTTTATAAGAGAAAAAGAACATTATATATTCATAAAAGTTTCAACATAGCAGAAAGATACATGGAGGACATGAGGAGTTAGAAAGAAGGCGGTTGGGGTAAATTGGAAGGGGATGTGAATCATGAGAGACTATGGACTCTGAAAAACAATCTGAGGGGTTTGAAGTGGCAGGGGGTAGGAGGTCGGGGTACCAGGTGGTGGGTATTATAGAGGGCACGGATTGCATGGAGCACTGGGTGTGGTGAAAAAATAAGGATACTGTTATGCTGAAAATAAATAAATGAAAAAAATAATAAACAGATCAATCAGAGTAGATAAAGAAAGAAAGAGAAGACTTGAATAACACAATGAACCAACCAAATCTACAAGACATGCACAGACTACTCTACCCAACAACAACAGAATACACTTTTCTTAGATACACATGGCACATCCTCTGGAATAGAGCATATGGTAGTCCACAAAGTAATGGATAAACAAAATATTATATATATATATATATATATATATATATATATATATATAATGACATTTTATTAAGCCTTAAAAAAGAACACAGTTCTAAGACATGCTAAGACACTTGCTAAGACATGGATGGACCTTGAAGGTGTTAATCTACGTGACATAAGTCAAACACAAAAAGACAAGTATTGTATAATTCTACTTATATGAGATACCTAGAATAGTCACATTAATAGAGATAGAAAGTAGAACAGGAAAATTACATGCCTACAAAAAAATTAATTCCAATATAGCTTAAAGACTTGAATTCAAAAGCAACATTTATGAAAAATTTATAAGAAAATCTGGGAAAAGTTGTTACGACTTTGAGATAAGGTAGAGTTTTCTCCACAAGGCCTTAACAGATACAAACGATAAAAAAGAAAACAGATATATTTAAACACTTTAAAAGTAAAACAAAAACAATCTCTGTTCACTAAAACTTTATGTTCACCATAAAAAAATGAAAAGACAAGCCATAAATGTCTGTCAGAAGACATTTATAACACATAATACAAAGATTAGAATCTAGAATATATTAAAACCCAATTATTTTAAAGATTTACTTATTTATTTATGAGCATATGAGAGAGAGAGGAGGGGAGGAGCAGAGGGAGAAAGAATCTTAAGCAGACTCTGTGCTCAGCATAGAGCCTGACAAAAAAAAAAAAAAACAATTTTTTGAAAGGATTTTTGTTTGACACAGGGAGAGAGAGAGTACACAAGCAGGGGGAGTAGCAGGCAAAGGGACAGGGAGAAGCGTGCTCTCTCCTGAGCAGGGTGCCCGATATGCGGCTCAATCTCAGGACCCTGGATCATGACTTGAACCGAAGTCAGAAACTTAACTGACTGAGCTATCCAGACACCACTAGACCTAATTATTTTAAAGAAAAATCCTAACAATCCAATAAAACGGACAAAAAGACATAAGCAAAGCAACATGAAAGATTTATATATATAAAATGCTCAATCTTATTAGTAAACAAGAAAATACAAATTAAAACAAAATCTTGTCATATTTAATACCTATTAAACTGGCAAATAAAAAATAAAAAAGAACACTAACTTTTGCAAACATATGAAGCAAAAGTCCCTCTTACCTATTTCTGGTGGATGTTAGCACAATGCCTTTGGAAAACAATTGACATTATTTCGAAAGGTTGAAGATATGTACATATTATCATAAAGCAATTTTATGTTTACTAGAAAACTTTTCTTCCGCAAAAAATCTCATGCACTTGCATCAGGTGACATGCAAAAAATGGTTACTAGCAGATGGTTTTCAGATAGCAAAAATCTGGAAATGATGCAAACATCTATGCATAAGTGGTATGCTCATACAGTTCACTGCTAACAGCAGAGAAAATGAATGGACTACAGCTATGTGCTTTAGTGGAACAAATCTGAAGTACTTGCTGCTGGCTGGAAAGGGAAAGTCACAGAGAAACAGACCATTTATAGAAAATTCTTAAGTGCTAAATACTTAATAATATATTACTTAGGGAAACTTACATGTGTTTCCCAACTTCAATGAAAGTAAAAAGAGTTATAAACTTTAGGAAAGTTTATAATCTTGTATATGATTAGAACAAGACATCAAAGGAGCTGGGTGGAAATTAATACAATAATTTTACTTTTTATAAATTAAGCTTATTTTATTCTTTTACATAAAAGAAATCTTTCAGAATAGTAATAATAATCATTATTATTATTATTATAAAAGCATCTAACTCAAAGTACAAACTTCTGGCATTATTCAGAGATAATATTGATTCTGTGAGCAACTGTTCCATTCCAGACACTTTTTTTAATCACTACATTTTAGGGGTAGGAGATGAGTTCAACTGACTTTTTAATGGCACTAGAATTTTCTTTTGTAGATGGGTAAATACTTACATCAGGTTCAGTAGATATCCTAAAGTTGAAGCCATCACAATGTCTAGCTCTTCCTGAGGGCTCTGAGTAAGGAGCTAATCCACCAGAAATGTTTTGTGCTAACCAGACTTAAATATTTCCTTAGAAATAGTCTCTTCCTAGAAGTAGTGCTATCACTTGTTTGGGTCAGATAATTAAGATACACAAATTGGGGGGACCAGGGAGAGGATGAAGGTCTTTTCGAATCTCTAGACTTACATGTACCTACTTGGTCATCTGAATGTGGAATGAGCTCATTCTCACTATTTATTTGGTATTGAATGACAAAATCTTATTTCTGCATAATTAAGAAGAGAAAAAGCATTCCTAAGGTTGTGACTGTTAAATGACAAGAATATGCTTTTGCAACATCATTAAAAACCTCAGTTTTCAACAACTGCTGGAATATTTGCACTTGATGGATTAGATCAACGTCACTCCTGTTTAAAGGTGGCATTGAGCAAGCGGAAGCAGGTACTCTGCTATTAAACACTTGCCCATTCTCCGAAAAAGTTCACAGATAAATTTCCTCAACTGGAGGTTAATTTTTCATCATGTTTCTCAAGTTTTGGCTTATCTGCCTTCCTCTGGCGTATTCATACTAGTATCTAGAGTAAAGTGATATCTGGTTAAGCTCCAGTTAGATATTTGGTTTCCCATAGTTTCTAGATTCCCTAAAATAAGAGAAGTATAAAAAAAGAGAATAACTGTTTTCAGAACCCTTTTACAAGGTCCATGCACAGCAAATGCATGGAGTAGGCTCTCTTAGTACAAAGCTCAACTCTGAACTACCCAGGCAGAGTCACTGACATTCCTTGACAAGGAGCTTGTCTTTGAAGGAAAGAGCTGTGTTTCATTTACCTTTATATTCCCAACTCCTAGACTAGGGATTGTAGCTAAGTGAGCAACCTATGGCTCACCATCAAAATGAATGAAAGGATGGATTGATAAACACAGCCAGTATAAACACCACAGTGCTAATGGAGAGCAAACACCCACAGTGTGGATACCACAGTGCTGACAGAGGGCACAGAACTCCTGCTGAAGACACCACAGTACTGATGGAGGGCATAGATCCTCAGTGTGGACTCAGAAGTGTTTATGATAAGCAAAGATGGCCTTGAGTGGGTTATACAGGCCAACCAGGCTATGAATATGCAAAAAGCAGGTGGGCTTCTTTTCAGGAGGAAGCATTTATTAAACGCCTACAATGTGGCAGGACTGTGTTATGTTCTTTGCATTTAATTCTCTGGATTAAGTATTTTTGTACTCAATTTATAGGTAAGAACGCCAAAACGTAGTGAAATGAAGAAAATTTCCTGATGCCCCTGAGCTAGATTTGTCCAGTGCAAAAGCCTGTGATTTTTCTATTAAACCACATGGCACCTTTTTAAACCTGGTTGGTGTATCTTTTGGATTTAGTCAACAGAGAACATATGGGGAGTCAAGATGGCGGAGAAGTAGCAAGCTGAGACTGCTTCAGCTAGCCGGAGATCAGCTAGATAGCTTATCTAAAGATTGCAAACACCTGAAAATCCATCGGCAGATCGAAGAGAAGAAGAACAGCAATTCTGGAAACAGAAAAACAACCACTTTCTGAAAGGTAGGACCGGAGGTGAAGTGAATCCAAAGCGACGGGAAGATAGACCCCGGGGGGAGGGGCCGGCTCCCGGCAAGCGGCGGAGCAACCGTGCACAAAATCAGGACTTTTAAAAGTCTGTTCCGCTGAGGGACATCGCTCCAAAGGCTAAGCCGGGGCGAAGCCCACGCGGGGTCAGCGTGGCCTCAGGTCCCGCAGGGTCACAGAAGGATCGGGGGTGTCTGAGTGTCGCAGAGCTTGCGGGTATTGGAACGGGAAAGCCGGCTACAGAGACAGAGCCGACAGTAAGCTCACAGCTCGGTGTTACCTTGAACCGGTCGCAGGCTCGGTGAGCTCGGAGCGCGGCCGGAGGTCAGGCAGACGGGAGTAACTGGGCGCGGTTCTCTGAGCGCGCACTGAGGAGTGCGGCCCTGGGCTCTCGGCTCCTCCGGGCTGGAGACCAGGAGGCCGCCATTTGTATTCCCATCCTCTGGAACTCTACGGAAAGCGCTCAGGGAACAAAAGCTCCTGAAAGCAAACCGGAGCGGATTACTCACCCCGGCCCCGGGTAAGGGCGGTGTAATTCCGCCTGGGGCAAAGACACTTGAGAATCACTACAACAGGCCTCTCCCCCAGAAGATCAACAAGAAATCCAGCCAAGACCAAGTTCACCTACCAAGGAGTGCGGTTTCAATACCAAGGAGAGCAGCAGAATTCCAGAGGAGGAGAAAGCCAAGCACGGAACTCATGGCTTTTTTCCTGTGATTATTTTTAGTCTTGCAGTTAATTTAATTTTTTCTTTTTCATTTTTTTTTTTCTCGCCTTCGGGTAAAATTTTTTTTTAACTGTTACCTTTTTCTTTTTTAATGATTTTATACTAGTTTATCTAATATATATATTTTTTTCTTTTTTACATTTTTCTTAGGTGTATTCTTTTTTAAAAAATTCTTTTCTTTTCTTTTTGTTTTCTTTTTCTTTCTTTTTTTTTTTTCTTTCTTCCTTTTTGAACCTCTTTTTATCCCCTTTCTCCCCACTCACGATTTTGGATCTCTTCTAATTTGGTTAAAGCATATTTTCCTGGGGTTGTTGCCACCCTTTTAGTATTTTACTTGCCCCTTCATTTACTCTTATCTGGACAAAATGACAAGACGTAAAAATTCAACACAAAAAAAAAAGAACAAGAGGCAGTACCAAAGGCTAGGGACCTAATCAATACAGACATCGGTAATATGTCAGATCTAGAGTTCAGAATGACAATTCTCAAGGTTCTAGCCGGGCTCGAAAAAGGCATGGAAGATATTAGAGAAACCCTCTCGAGAGATATAAAAGCCCTTTCTGGAGAAATAAAAGAACTAAAATCTAACCAAGGTGAAATCAAAAAAGCTATTAATGAGGTGCAATAAAAAATGGAGGCTCTAACTGCTAGGATAAATGAGGCAGAAGAAAGAATTAGTGATATAGAAGACCAAATGACAGAGAATAAAGAAGCTGAGCAAAAGAGGGACAAACAGCTACTGGACCACGAGGGGAGAATTCGAGAGATAAGTGACACCATAAGATGAAACAACATTAGAATAATTGGGATTCCAGAAGAAGAAGAAAGTGAGAGGGGAGCAGAAGGTATACTGGAGAGAATTATTGGGGAGAATTTCCCCAATATGGCAAAGGGAACGAGCATCAAAATTTAGGAGGTTCAGAGAACGCCCCTCAAAATCAATAAGAATAGGCCCACACCCTGTCACCTAATAGTAAAATTTACAAGTCTCAATGACAAAGAGAAAATCCTGAAAGCAGCCCGGGAAAAGAAGTCTGTAACATACAATGGTAAAAATATTAGATTGGCAGCTGACTTATCCACAGAGACCTGGCAGGCCAGAAAGAGCTGGCATGATATTTTCAGAGCACTAAACGAGAAAAACATGCAGCCAAGAATACTATATCCAGCTAGGCTATCATTGAGAATAGAAGGAGAGATTAAAAGCTTCCAGGACAAACAACAACTGAAAGAATTTGCAAATACCAAACCAGCTCTAAAGGAAATATTGAAAGGGGTCCTCTAAGCAAAGAGAGAGCCTACAAGTGGTATATCAGAAAGGAACAGAGACCATATACAGTAACAGTCACCTTACAGGCAATACAATGGCACTAAATTCATATCTCTCAATAGTTACCCTGAATGTGAATGGGCTAAATGCCCCTGTCAAAAGACACAGGGTATCAGAATGGATAAAAAAATAAAATCCATCTATATGTTGCCTCCAAGAAACACATTTTAAGCCCGAAGACACCTCCAGATTTAAAGTGAGGGGGTGGAAAAGAATTTACCATGCTAATGGACATCAGAAGAAAGCAGGAGTGGCAATCCTTATATCAGATCAATTAGATTTTAAGCCAAAGACTATAATAAGAGATGAGGAAGGACACTATATCATACTCAAAGGGTCTGTCCAACAAGAAGATTTAACAATTTTAAATATCTATGCCCCCAATGTGGGAGCAGCCAACTATATAAACCAATTAATAACAAAATCAAAGAAACACATCAACAATAATACAATAATAGTAGGGGACTTTAACACTCCCCTCACTGAAATGGACAGGTCATCCAAGCAAAAAATCAGCAAGGAAATAAAGGCCTTAAACGACACACTGGACCAGATGGACATCACAGATATATTCAGAATATTTCATCCCAAAGCAACAGAATACACATTCTTCTCTAGTGCACATGGAACATTCTCCAGAATAGATCACATCCTCGGTCCTAAATCAGGACTCAACCGGTATCAAAAGATTGGGATCATTCCCTGCATATTTTCAGACCACAATGCTCTAAAGCTAGAACTCAACCACAAAAGGAAGTTTGGAAAGAACCCAAATACATGGAGACTAAACAGTATCCTTCTAAAGAATGAATGGGTCAACCAGGAAATTAAAGAAGAATTGAAAAAAATCATGGAAACAAATGATAATGAAAATACAACGGTTCAAAATCTGTGGGACACAACAAAGGCAGTCCTGAGAGGAAAATATATAGCGGTACAAGCCTTTCTCAAGAAACAAGAAAGGTCTCAGGTACACAACCTAACCCTACACCTAAAGGAGCTGGAGAAAGAACAAGAAAGAAACCCTAAGCCCAGCAGGAGAAGAGAAATCATAAAGATCAGAGCAGAAATCAATGAAATAGAAACCAAAAAAACAATAGAACAAATCAACGAAACTAGGAGCTGGTTCTTTGAAAGAATTAATAAAATTGATAAACCCCTGCCCCGACTTATCAAAAAGAAAAGAGAAAGGACCCAAATAAATAAAATCATGAATGAAAGAGGAGAGATCACAACTAACACCAAAGAAATACAAACTATTATAAGAACATACTATGAGCAACTCTATGGCAATAAATTTGACAATCTGGAAGAAATGGATGCATTCCTAGAAACATATAAACTACCACAACTGAGCCAGGAAGAAATAGAAAGCCTGAACAGACCCATAACCAGTAAGGAGATTGAAACAGTCATTAAAAATCTCCAAACAAACAAAAGCCCAGGGCCAGACGGCTTCCCGGGGGAATTCTACCAAACATTTAAAGAAGAACTAATTCCTATTCTCCTGAAACTGTTCCAAAAAATAGAAATGGAAGGAAAACTTCCAAACTCATTTTATGAGGCCAGCATCACCTTGATCCCAAAACCAGACAAGGATCCCACCAAAAAAGAGAGCTATAGACCGATATCCTTGATGAACACAGATGCGAAAATACTCAACAAAATACTAGCCAATAGGATTCCATAGTACATTAAAAGGATTATTCACCACGACCAAGTGGGATTTATTCCAGGGCTGCAAGGTTGGTTCAACATCCGCAAATCAGTCAATGTGATCCAACACATCAATAAAAGAAAGAACAAGAACCATATGATACTCTCAATAGATGCTGAAAAAGCATTTGACAAAGTACAGCATCCCTTCCTGATCAAAACTCTTCAAAGTGTAGGGATAGAGGGCACATACCTCAATATCATCAAAGCCATCTATGAAAAACCCACCGCAAATATCATTCTCAATGGAGAAAAACTGAAAGCTTTTCCGCTAAGGTCAGGAACACGGCAGGGATGTCCATTATCCCCACTGCTATTCAACATAGTACTAGAGGTCCTAGCCTCAGCAATCAGACAACAAAAGGAAATTAAAGGCAACCAAATCGGCAAAGAAGAAGTCAAATTATCACTCTTCGCAGATGATATGATACTATATGTGGAAAACCCAAAAGACTCCACTCCAAAACTGCTAAAACTTATACAGGAATTCAGTAAAGTGTCAGGATATAAAATCAATGCACAGAAATCAGTTGCATTTCTCTACACCAACAGCAAGACAGAAGAAAGAGATATTAAGGAGTCAATCCCATTTACAATTGCATCCAAAACCATAAGATACCTAGGAATAAACCTAACCAAAGAGACACAGAATCTATACTCAGAAAACTATAAAGTACTCATGAAAGAAATTGAGGAAGACACAAAGAAATGGAAAAATGTTCCATGCTCCTGGATTGGAAGAATAAATATTGTGAAAATGTCTATGCTACCTAAAGCAATCTACACATTTAATGCAATTCCTATCAAAGTACCATCCATCTTTTTCAAAGAAATGGAACAAATAATGCTAAAATTTATATGGAACCAGAAAAGACCTCGAATAGCCAAAGGGATATTGAAAAAGAAAGCCAACGTTGGTGGCATCACAATTCCGGACTTCAGGCTCTATTACAAAGCTGTCATCATCAAGACAGCATGGTACTGGCACAAAAACAGACACATAGATCAATGGAACTGAATAGAGAGCCCAGAAATAGACCCTCAACTCTATGGTCAACTAATCTTCGACAAAGCAGGAAAGAATGTCCAATGGAAAAAAGACAGCCTTTTCAATAAATGGTGCTGGGAAAATTGGACAGCCACATGCAGAAAAATGAAATTGGATCATTCCCTTACACCACACACAAAAATAGACTCAAAATGGATGAAGGACCTCAATGTACGAAAGGAATCCATCAAAATCCTTGAGGAGAACACGGGCAGCAACCTCTTCGACCTCTGCCGCAGCAACATCTTCCTAGGAACAACGCCAAAGGCAAGGGAAGCAAGGGCAAAAATGAACTACTGGGATTTCATCAAGATCAAAAGCTTTTGCACAGCAAAGGAAACAGTTAACAAAATCAAAAGACAACTGACAGAATGGGAGAAGATATTTGCAAACGACATATCAGATAAAGGACTAGTGTCCAGAATCTATAAAGAACTTAGCAAACTCAACACCCAAAGAACAAATAATCCAATCAAGAAATGGGCAGAGGACATGAACAGACATTTCTGCAAAGAAGACATCCAGATGGCGAACAGACACATGAAAAAAGTGCTCCATATCACTCGGCATCAGGGAAATACAAATCAAAACCACAATGAGATATCACCTCACACCAGTCAGAATGGCTAAAATCAACAAGTCAGATGCTGGCGAGGATGCGGAGAAAGGGGAACCCTCCTCCATTGTTGGTGGGAATGCAAGCTGGTGCAGCCACTCTGGAAAACAGCATGGAGTTTCCTCAAAATGTTGAAAATAGAACTGCCCTATGACCCAGCAATTGCACTATTGGGTATTTACCCTAAAGATACAAATGTAGTGATCCAAAGGGGCACATGCACCCGAATGTTTATAGCAGCAATGTCCACAATAGCCAAACTATGGAAAGAACCTAGATGTCCATCAACAGATGAATGGATCAAGAAGATGTGGTATATATACACAATGGAATACTATGCAGCCATCAAAAGAAATGAAATCTTGCCATTTGCAACAACATGGATGGAACTAGAGCGTATCATGCTTAGCGAAATAAGTCAAGCAGAGAAAGACAACTATTATATGATCTCCCTGATATGAGGAAGTGGTGATGCAACATGGGGGCTTAAGTGGGTAGGAGAAGAATAAATGAAACAAGATGGGATTGGGAGGGAGACAAACCATAAGTGACTCTTAATCTCACAAAACAAATTGAGGGTTGCCGGGGGGAGGGGGTTTGGGAGAAGGGGGTGGGATTATGGACATTGGGGAGGGTATGTGATTTGGTGAGTGCTGTGAAGTGTGTAAACCTGGTGATTCACAGACCTGTACCCCTGGGGATAAAAATATATGTTTATAAAAAATAAAAAATTTAAAAACAAACAAACAAAAATATTAACAGAGAACATATGGACAATTCTGGCTTTGAACATTTCTTTGTCAACAGTAGCATTTGGGGTTTTTCTGTTTTTGTTTTTGTTTTGTTTTGTTTTGTTTTCCTACTGAAGATCAGGTGGATAATGATCTTATTTTTTTCATTCTACTTCCCTATAAATATAGGTGACAGTAGATGAGATTTAGTGAGTGGAAAGGGGAAAACACTCCACCTTTTTTTCCTGTTGGCTTTGTTTTTCTGTGTTCTATTTAGCCTGACATTCAAGGGGGCTCTGATAGTCTGCAGGCCAGGACACAGTCCTCATGGTCTGGCTCACAGCGGCTAACTTAGGCTATGAGGAGGGTGAGAGCAGACAGAGTTGTCCATTAGCTTGCTAGAAATCATGAAAGGCAGGTATTTGCCCAATACACTTGCTGCCTAGGAGTGCCTAGACTCTTGTGTAGGTCTTATGAGCAGTCTCACAGGTGATGTCTCTTCAGGATTCTTATTAGCTCTGCCTTTAGTACAAACTAAGAATGAATAAGAAAAAAATCATGCTGAGTACTGAGAATCCCTAAGAGAGAAAAGAAGAGGTTGTGTTGTTTGGTAGGTCTGTCCAAAAGCTTTGGGGCATGCAGAGGAACCTGTGGGAGGAGGGTGCTGGACATGGGAGGATGATCATGGGGCCACATGAGCATGTAGGATGCATGGTCCTCAACTTGGGTGATAGAATTGAAAGGCAATGGATTTTGTTTTGACATCATTTTTTGTATATGGTTCTAATTTTCTTATACTTTTATTTATGTATTATGTATTTTATGTATTTTTTATGTATTTCCAAAAGTAAAGTAATGAATATTCATTCATTTTATGATTAAAAAAAAGTGAAAGAAGAGCATAACTGTTGTATGGAGGATAAAGTAAAATCCCTTGGCACATAACATGATTTGTAACAAATCAATGTGAATTTGCAATCACAGTATTGAAGATGTGGGGTGGGAAATCCTTATGTGTGCTTAGCAAGCAAGGAAGGTCTTGAAAATGCTACAGGACCTTATTGTTAAAATGCAAATATAAAGTAGATAAGGTCCCTTGATACCCCATTATCTTGTGAAATTTTAGAACCAAACCTGGCATTGGAAACTATGATAACTTTTCTTAGGTCCAGGCTCTGAGAGGTCATTGCCAATCTGGACAAACCTGTGTCCAGAAGAAGCTTTAACACAGACATAGAACACTATGCTGTAAGAAACCATGATGTAATTTAAAGGAAAGTAAGAGGCAGGGGAAAGATTTTGTCTAGATCCACTATGTTCAGTGTCATTGAAATAGATGAGAATCATTTTTTTTTTTTCTTTTTTAAGTTTACATGTTCCTGAGAATCCTGATTCAGTTTAGTGGATGGAAAAAAAAGCCACTTGTCAATGCTTAGCTGACATTGAATTCATTTCCTTCCCCCCTCCATTGTTCAAATTCATGATCAGAAATAGTTTTCCCATGAGGCGCAGCACTAACATTTCTGTCATGTACCCAGAGCACACAAATGTCTACTCAGTACCATCATTACAGTGTCACTTCCTTCCTGAGAATATTTTCAGGCTCAGGATACCCATAGCCTAAGCCCTGAATGGCTGTTACTTTGGGAAAGAGCAGGTAATGTCTCCCCAAATGAGGGATCCTGCCTGTCTGGGGAGTAGAGGTGCCTGGGGACGAGGCAGCCACATGGTGACAGCATTGAGCCCATACCCTTTGAGCAGCAATTTGTCCTGTGTTTTCTCTCAGCATGGATCTCTGCTCTATCTCTACCATCCCTCATGAGTTCCCCAGTACAAGACCTGTCTCCTGGCTTCTGATCTGCTGCTGTCCCTCAAATACCCTTCCCTACCTGATCCCATCATTGGAATACATTGTTATTTTTCCTTCAAAGTTGAGCTTACAGGAGGCACCTCCCCCTGGCTCAGGTGACCCTTCTGTCTGCTCACATAGGGCCTGTGTTCCCCTGTCTTATTTGTGGTTACTTGTCTATTTGTTCCCTCTGCCACCCTCACCTCACTGCACTGTGGCTGTCTGTGTATCCTTGTTGAATGGGTAGCTTCTGAGCCTTTGGATGTCAAAATTCTGTGCTGGTTAACGTACCTCTGGCTACTGTTGTCAAGGCCCCTGACTTTGGGTGCACATGGTCTAAGTCAAAGCCAGTCATGAACTTCTGGAATGTGCTCCCACCAGTACTGTCTTGGTCACAAATGGAAGCACCCAAGCTGAAAACCTGGGCATGGATATGGCTCCTTGTCTCCCATTTCCTCCACATGCCACCAAGACTAAGAGGTACACCTGCATCCTACCTCTAGACATCTCTAAAATCTGTGCCTGGCTGTCCACCTTGCTGCTCACTCTGGTTCTGACACCCTTCAGCTCTCTGTCTGGATGAATGAGACAGCCCTCAATGCTATCCCTCTTCTATTTCTTCCTGTACACTGGAGCCAGTGTCAGCACTTAGATCTCTGGGTCTTTGGAGTTCCTTCCCTTATGGTGCATATCTTTGTCCCTTTCTGGACAGGCAGCCAAGGGTTTCTGCCAGCAGGAGGTGAGAAACTGTTCTCAGGGAACAGATGAAGTGTTCCGTGGGGGTATGAGGTCCTTGTGGGGATGGTTCTGCCATGCTGTGCCAGTGATCTTACCCTATCCACATAGACCACGTAGTCAAAGGCTTGAACCATAACTTCTTAGAGTCTTGGAAGGATGCCTTGTGGCCTGGGAACACAGAAATAAGGAGGCCTATGAGTGACTGCTTGGAGGTCATTTCCCACTCACATTCCTGCCCCCACCAGGTTGTCAGGGCCTCCCAGATTCTGATCCCCCACTTCCTTAAGGTGTGGCTGTAGACTTAGCTACAGCCTAATGGGCTCCTCAGTGGGGATCTCCATTCACTCTTAGCCATCCACCCCTTCCATTACAGTGTAAGGGAGAAGGACATGAGGAACTGGCACCTTTAGCCACCCTGCCTTTTGCTGTACATTTCAGTAATAAATTGAATCTAAAATCATTTTGTTGTATCTTCACCAGTTGGATGAGCGAGGCCTTGAATCTCATCTGTGTGCTTAACAGATCTTTGTCTGTAGGGGAGTGGCCACTTCTTTTTATCCAGCATAGGTAACTGCAGGGAGGAGTGTGGTCTGGGGAGCCCACTCCAGGCACTTTCTCTGTTCTAAGCTGTGATGACTAATGAACTGTTGAGTCCCAAACACAGGCTTTCCCTAAGTTCCTGGGCACCTGGTAGAGTGGGCATGCCATGGGGGTCAATAAAGCCCCCTCCCTACCAATGCCAGAAAAGGGAGGAAGAGGCCTAACACCTTGTCAGAAGGTTGAAGATTGAAGATGGGTTGTTATACAATGGTAGGCACTGTTCTGCCCACTGATATTCCCCCAAATGTATGTAGGCCTTGAGATCATGTGGGGACACTTCAAGGTGGTCTTGTATTTTAACTGTTGGATACTGCTGACATTTTTTAAAAAGATTTTATTTATTTATTTGACAGAGAGAGAACAAAATTAAGGGGAGCAGGAGCAGGAGAGGGAGAGATCCCGATGTGGGACTTGATCCCAGGACCTTGAGATCCTGACCAAAGGCCATTGCTTAACCAACTGGGCTACCTATGCACACCGGTACTATTGACTTTAACCATACTTCATATGGTTCCTGTTGGGTTATTTCTACCATGCCTGATGGAGGGAGTTGGATCTTATACATATGGAAGCATCTGATAGAAATCTAGCATAGGTCTCTGGACATAACCACTATCCTGGTTAATGGGCAGCACTTGGGATGGTGGTGTGACAATATCCATAAGGCCAAACAGTGCTGGCTTTTGGAGGTGGTCATGGTCCCCACTGTGGGCAGAGCTAGCACTTCTTCACTATACACTGAGCTATACACTTCAGCTTTATACTGAACACGGTGTATCACCATGGGCAAGACAGGTGCTAGGTTTTTTGTTTGCTTGTTTGCTTTTTTTTTTTTGATGTTGGATAGTGAGGGCAGTGGTATAGTCCCTTTCAGCAAGGAAAGTGGTAATTCCCTGGAAATATTTATAAAACACTGATGGCTTTGTTCCATGCCCAAACTTCTGGTTCTGTGGGTCTGTGATATGGTCTGGACATCTGAATTTTTAGAGCTTTCCACCCTCCAGATGACTCCATTGGCTGCCAAGGCTGAGAAACACTGCCTCCAGAGCCACCAGCCTGTGGGGGAATGGCCTGTATCTCAGGTGTTTTGTTCTCTTGGGGGACAGTTCCTTTTATTTTCAATCACTTATAGTAAAGTCTGGCTCATCTTTTAATGATGAGAAGTCTTCCTCTGAGAAGTCTTCTTTTGACTACTCAGCCTGTTTGGTTGTTTTGTTGTGGATGTGGCTTTTATTTATTTTATTACTATGGGTCGAGCAGTGTATATTTGTTTTTCTTTTAAGTTTCACAACTAACATGAAGAAGAAATTCTTACTTCCATTTTACAAGTGAATATACTTAGGTTCAAAATTTGACTTAATATTACTCAAGATTGCAGAGTTAGACCTGGGGTTTGAACCCAGATATGGCTGATCCCAGAGCTTTTTCTCTTTTTACCAACATATTTTGCCTCTGAACTTTTATTTTATCGATAATAACTAACATTTATTTCTAGGTACATATCACTATGCTAGGTTGTAAAGATCATACAAGAAAGAAACCAAACATGGTACAAAATTTATGTGAAGAATTAATTGGATAACCACATCCCAACACAGAGAATGTAGACCAGAGAAAAATACAGCAGAATATTAGCAGTAATTTCTGGGTGACAGGGTTAGAATGAGTTTTATGTTCTTCTCTGTTTTTCTGCTTTCACAAGTTTGTAATATGGATGTCTATTATTTTTGTCTCATAAACAATGTAATTTGTTACAAAAATCTAATTAGTGAGGAAATGGACATGGAATAGTTAAATGGTTTGATGTGACAGGATGCTGTTGTCACTGCATGTGTTATATACCATCAGTGCTTTCAGAAATCAAAGGTAAGGCTGTAGGGTTGGAAAGTCCAAGATATATACAGGGAAGTGGTTTGGCTTTGAATAACTGATGGGCTCTTGGGAGCCAGAGGGGGCTGGTGAGGAGAGAAACTCGTCAAAACCCTGGGAAGGTGTGGACAGGTTGCTTTAGGTGAATAACAAAGAGGACTCTTCTGCCTATCATGGGTATGGGAAAGGCCTCTATTCACTGTCTTGTAGTATCTGAATTTTCTATGTTCTTGTTCAACTTGGGTGTTCTCTGGCTCCCAGGAGCAGGAAAGTGTCCAGTTTCCTCAGATGGTAGGGTTTATCCAAAGAATGGAATCTAAGGACACAAAGATATACAGGAAGTACCAGGCTTTAACCTGCCATTTGAAACACTAGTTTTCAATGAATATTTCTGGCCTTTTTATTTACTTGTAATAACGTTTTTGTCAGCATTAGCATAGTCTTCTTTTGAACTTATGGGGAAGCGTCAATTGCCACTTTTTCTCAGAAGAAGCACTTCTGTATGTTGGGAATGAAGTACAAAAATGTACTCTTTTAAACAAATGAAGAAAGTTAACTCAGCTGTGGAGAAACAGATACCTTATCCAAATTTGTAAAATAATCAACACTTGAAATAAGGTCTGGCTGACTCCAGAGTCCTAGTTTCTCTCATGATATCAGTGAACCTCTCAAGAGAGACAGCCCTGAAGCGAAACCCTTAATTTCCTGAACTCTTGAGACAGGGAACTCCTTGTCTCTGTCTCAGCTAGGTGTAGGTCTTACCTATGGGTCCTTAATGTCTTCACAGTTGTAGCTTGTTCTTCAACACTTTGAGACTCTTCTTCAACCTGAATGATCTCCCTGGACTTGATAGTTTTCTGATTCTGATATCTTAAGCCTACTTTCTCCCTCCTACTTATATGAGACTTTTGTTCCTGGGGCTATTGGGGGTAGTGAGTGGTGATCGATTACTACTTGTGTTTCTGGATAACTTTGAAAAGATCTGGTTCCCAGAGGAGCAAGGTTGGAAGTGAGGGAATGGTGTTTTCTTCTAGTTTCGAGGTGGAAATGGACATGGTTGGTAAGAAAGGGATGAAACAGGGGTAGAGCTAAACACAGGTGGATTATATGCTCCAAGATTGTCCCAGAGTTTCTGGTTTTGGGATTAGCTTACCACTAAACTTAAATTTTAACTTTTTAAACAACGTTTCCCACTACCAATAATTAGTGATATTCTGAGGAGATAGGAAAGGACAGGGTCAGTCTTCCTGTTCATGAGTGATATGTAGATACCATTCTACTTTCATATTAGTTCTAGCATTCCAGTAAGAAGTGGTACCTGCAGTGCATGGAATAAGAGATAATACATCAAAGATGATGGGAGGGCCTAATATATTAGATCAGAACTCTTCTGAGAGTAATTCTTCTAGGAGGGCAGATTTTCTGGGGGAATGACAGTTAAAATTTGTAGTGTGCATCATGTAGGTTACTGTGTAGCGGAATCATTATCTACTGAATGAGTGAATTAATAAATAAGTGAATAAGGAGTTAAAAACCTAGACGGAACATTGATTCAGTGGTGTGACTTGGTGGAAACAGAAAGAAAAATATGTGGGTACTGTCTTCATAGTTATCATTATTACTACTAATATAACATATTCATAGTCCTTCACTGTCTTCCAAGGTGTCCTTGTGAGATGATGGAAATAGCATGACTTGGTATCCAGTGAGCCACTTACATCACCACTTTGAACCTCTGGTTTCTTAATGACAAAAAGAGATCATGTATGTAGAAGTTTGGCTATGCAGAAGGCATGGCACATATAAATTCTCAATAGATACTAAACTTCAGATATCATTTTTCATCCTGAAAATTTGCTTTTGTTTCCATTTCAAAATCCTTCCCCAGTAGGCCTTTTTTTTTTTTCTTTTAAAATAAATTTGCACTTGACCCTGATGAAGGTGAGAGAACATCTTCTCTAAATTCTTGGTCAAAGCTAGTAACTAGTTACTAGCCTTTTAAGATTATTTTTTTGGTAGAAATATTATCTTTAATCTGAATACTACGGTTCACACTGCTAGGGAAAATTTTAAAAACATCATTTGAAACATAAAGGGTCTTATGTTTGCAAAATTTCAGAGTTCTAATAAAGTGTTAAATTCAATTAAAAGGACAGCATTAAAAATTTAAAACACACTGCATCGTCTTATAATGAATAGTGAGCAAAGGGATATATTCAATTGAATTTGATTCCACTCATTGAGTATTCATTGAACTCTTAAGAGGAAAGAAGAGGTTCAAGAAAAGCAAAGATAAACTCTTGCCCTCCAAGAGCTTCTGGCCATGTAGGAGTATGAGGAGGCATTTAGGGTGGCAGTTGGAGTTAATTAATTCTAGCAGCTCCTGTAATGGATGGCACCATAGTGAACCAGACCTCATATTTTTCAAGATATCACATGACTGTCTTCATAATGTTGTCACAAAAGAATCATGGTTTGGGGTACAGCTTGATCATCCCATTTTTGAAATATTCAATAGTCTCTGGATGAATGACTAGTGCCACTATTTGGATTTTAAGTAGTAAGAATACCCACTCCCTGATATTCTGAGTAAATACAGGAAATGAGAGAAGCAAGGCATGTGTGAGGGTCACTGAGGATGTGAGGGTTGTTCTCTTATTCAGTGGACATGTACTGAACTCCACTCTTTTACAGACATTAGGAAATACAGCAGAGGACAAAACAAACATCACTTTCATGGTGTTTAGGGTTTATTGGAAAATGCACATAATATATAGGTAAAATATGTGCTATTTTTGATATTAAAAATGTCAAAGAGAAAAAGCAAAGATGGTAGGAGATATAGGAGGTGTTTGTGAACACATTACAATTCTAGATAGGGTGAACAGAAAGGAAAGTGCGGGAGGCTGGATAATGGTCCCCTAAAATATTTACCTCTTAACGCCTGAAACCTGTAAGTATGTTACTTTTTGTGGCAAAGAGGACCCTGCAAACCTTGATATGGAGAGGTTATCCTTGATTCTCCAGGTCAGCCTTAATGTCATCACAAGGATCCTTTTGTAAGACGGAGGTAATGGGGGAGATGTGAGCAATGTGATGATGGAAGCAGAGGTTGAAGGAGATGTGAGCAATGTGATGATGGAAGCAAAGGCCAAGTAGCCTCAAGAAGCTGTAAGAGCACAGAATGATTCATGCCTGGAGCCCTACTGACACCTTGAATCCTCTAAGGCTTGTTTTGGGTTTCTGACCTCCAGAACTGTAATTTTTTACATTTGTAATGTTTTAATCTACTAAGATTGTGATCATTACAATTGGAATAGGAAATATATAGGAGGATTCACTGAGAGGATGAAATTTGAGTAAATATCTGAAAAAAAATCAATGATGTGAATCATATGCAAAAGGCCTGAAGCAAAGTTATACTGGGTGGGTTGGAGGAATAGCATGGGTGCTAGCAGTGTGAGTAGAAATAGATGAACTTGGTTCTGGTAACATTTTAATAGGTCTGTTGGGGTATAATTGACATGCAATAAACTGAACATATGTAAAATGCACCACTCTATTTGTTTTGACTTATGCATACATTAGTGAAACCATCACTGTAATCAAGAGAGTGAAGATATCCATTACCCCCAAAAGTTTCTCTCAACTTTGTTGTAATCCCTGGATTCATCCCCCTCTGCAGGCAACCAGTTACCTATTTTATGTCACAATTGATTAATTTCATCTTTTACAGTTTTAATAAAAGGAATATTATGACATATATTCTCTTTTGATCTGGCTTCTTTCACTCAAAATAGTTTTCTTTTTTTAAGATTTTATTTATTTATTCCACAGAGAAAGAGACAGCAAGAGCAGGAACACAAGCAGGGGGAGTGGGAGAGGGAGAAACAGGGTTCCTGCTGAGCCTGACATGGGGCTTGATCCCAGGACACTAGGATCATGTCCTGAGCCGAAGGCATACATTTAATGACTAAGCCGCCAAGGTGCCTCTCAAAATAGTTATTTTGAGATCTATCCATATCATTGCATGTATCATTAGTTCATTCCTGCTTATTGGCAAGTAATATTTCACAATGTGAAAATATCTTGATTTGTTTATTTAGTCATCTGTTCATGGGCTTTTGGATTATTACCCATTTTTGTCTATTAAAATAAAGTTGCTATGAATATTTGTATATAAAGTCATAACCTTTCTTCTTTTCTTAGATAACTACCTAGGAATGGAATAGCTGGACCATAAAGTAAGTATGTGGTTTACTATTTAAAAACCATCAAACTATTTTCCAAAGTGGTAGTAGCAATTTATAAAAGTATATCAGAATTCCAGGTGTTTCACACATTTTTATTTTATTTTTTATTGTAGTAAAATACACACAACCTGAAGTATATTATTTTAGCCATTTTTAAGTGTGCATTTCAGCAATGTATTTGTCTGCTTGGGCTCCTGAAACAGTATACCATAGACTGGGTGTATTAAACAACTGACTTTTATTTTTCACATTTCTGGAGACTGGGAAGTCCAAGATCAAGGTGCCAGCCACTTCGGTTCCCCAGGGAGAGCTCTTCCTGGTTTGCAGCCACCTTTATGCAGCATCCTCACATGGCAGTGAGAAAGAGGGAGCTCTAGTCTCTCTTTTCTTCTTGTAAGGACACTGCTTCCATCAAGGGGGCTCCATCATTATGACCTCATTTAAGCTTAATTATGAATTACCTCCCAAATACCACCACACTGGGGTTAGGGTTCGAATATATGAATTTTGGAAAGGACAGAATTCATTCCATATTAAATGGCATTAAGTATATTCACACTGTTGTACAATTAAAGCCACTAACCATCTCCACAACATTTTCATCTTCCCAAATTGAAACCTGCAGATTAAACATTAACTTCTCTTTCCTCCTTCCCTCTCACCTTTGGGCAACCACCATTCTAAATTCTAAGAATTAGACTACTCTAGATAGTTCATCTGCGTGGAATCATATTGTGTGTAAATTGTCTTTTTGTGACTGGTTTATTTCACTTAGCTTAATGTCATCAAGCTTCAT
Source organism: Mustela lutreola (assembly GCF_030435805.1). Lineage (NCBI taxonomy): Eukaryota > Metazoa > Chordata > Mammalia > Carnivora > Mustelidae > Mustela > Mustela lutreola. Next base: position 97,537,809 of record NC_081292.1, read on the forward strand.
CCATGTTATAGCATGTGTTATAATTTTTTTCCCTTTTAAGTCAGAGTTATATTCCATTATATGTATAAACTACATTTAGTTTATCCAGTCGTCTGTCTATGGACTGGGTTGTTCTACCTTGTGGCTATTGTGAATAATGCTGTGGAATATAAATATCTGTTCAAAGTCTTGCTTTCCATTCTTCTGAGTATATATTTAAAAGTGGAATTACTGGATCACAGGGTAATTCTACTTAAATTTTTTTAAGAACTGTCAAACTACTTTCCACAGTGACTGTATCCTTTTATATTTCCACCAGCATTGTACAAGCATTCTCATTTTCCTACATCCTTATCAATATTGTTATTTTCTGTGTTTTTGTTTGTTTATAATATGCATCCTAATGGAGAGTTATCACATTGCAATTTTGATTTTTATTTCCCTAATGAGGTCGAACATCTTCATGTGCTTTTCGTCCATTCACATATCTTATTTGGAGAAATTTTTATTCAAGTCATTGTCATTTTAATTAATTAATTAATTAATTAATTTTTTTACTTATTTGACAGAGTTAGAGAGCACAAACAGGGTGGGGCAGCAAAAGGAGAGGGAAAAGCAGGCTCAGTGGGGCTCTATACCAGGACCCTGAGATCATGACTGGAGCTGAAGGCAACTACTTAACCAACTGATCCACCCAGGTATCCCAGTGTTTGCCTAATTTGAAAATAATTTTGTTTTATTATTAAAATTTGGGGATACTTTACGTATTCTGAATGATAATCCCTTATCAGATATATGGTTTGCGAGTATTTTCTCCCATCCTGTGGGTTGCTTTTTCCATGTGTTGATACATCAACTTATTAATTTTTTAGGAAATCAATTTATTGGTTTTTTTCTTTTAGTTTTCCTGTGCTTATAGTATCATATTCAAGAATTCATTGTCAAGGGGTGCCTGGGTGGCTTAGTGGGTAAAACCTCTGCCTTCTGCTATGGTCCTGATCTCAGGGTCCTGGGATCAAGTCCTGCATTGGGCTCTCTGCTCAGTGGGGAGCCTGCTTCCCATCTCTCTGCCTACTTGTGATCTCTCTCTCTCTGTCAAATAAATAAATAAATAATCTTTAAAAAAACGGGGGGAGGGAGTCAAGATGGTGGAGAAGTAGCAGGCTGAGACTACTTCAGGTAGCAGGAGATCAGCTAGATAGCTTATCTAAAGATTGCAAACACCTACAATCCATCGGCAGATCGAAGAGTAGAACAGCAATTCTAGAAACAGAAAATCAACCACTTTCTCAAAGGTAGGACTGGTGGAGAAGTGAATCCAAGCCGATGGGAAGATAGACACCGGGGGGAGGGGCCTGCTCCTGGCAAGCGGTGGAGCAACAGAGCACAAAATCAGGACTCTTAAAAGTCTGTTCGGCTGAGGGACATCACTCCAGAGGCTAAACCGGGGTAAAGCCCACACGGGGGCAGCGTGGCCTCAGGTCTCACAGGGTCACAGAAGGATCGGGGGTGTCTGAGTATCACAGAGCTTACAGGTATTAGAATGGGGAAGCTGGCTACAGAGACAGAGCGGAGGAGTGAACTCCCAGCTCGAGGTTACCTTGAACTGATTGCAGGCTCAGTGAGCTCGGAGGGCAGCCAGAGGCCACGGAGGCAGGAGTGATTGGGCGCTGTTCTCTGAGGGCACACTGAGGAGTGGGGACCTGGATCTTGGCTCCTCCGGGCCAGAGACCAGGAGGCCACCATTTTCATTCCCATCCTCCAAACTCTAAAGAAAGGATTCAGGGAACAAAAGCTCCTGAAAGCAAACCCAACTGAATTACAAAGCCCAGCCCCTGGTGAGGACTGTGCAATTCAGCCTGGGGCAAAGACTCTTTAGAATCACTATAACAGGCCCCTCCACCAGAAGATCAACAAGTAATCCAGCCAGGACCAAGTTCACCTAATAAGGAGTGCAATTTCAATACCAAGGAGAGCAATGGAATTCCAGAGAAAGAGAAAGCAAAGCACTGAACTCATGGCTTTCTCCCCATGATTCTTTAGTCTTATAGTTAATTTAATATTTTTTTCTTTTTCAAATTTTTTTCTCTTCCTCTGCTAATTTTTTTTCTTATACCCTTTCTTTTTTTAACGTTTATTAACTAGTTAATCTAATATACATATATTTATTCTTTTTTATACTTTTTCTTTATTCGTTTTCTTTTTTTAATTGTTTCTTTTTTTCTTTCTTTCTTTTTTCTTTCTGAACCTCTTTTTATCCCCTTTCTGCCTCCCAAGAGTTGGGGTCTCTTCTGATTTGGTTAAAGTGTATTTTCATCGGGTCTTTGCCACCCTTTTAGTATTTTACTTGCTCCCTCATATACTCTTATCTGGACAAAATGACAAGGCAGAAAAATCCACCACAAAAAAAAAAAAAAAAGAACAAGTGGCAGTACCGAAGGCTAGGACCTAATCAATACAGACATTGGTAATATGTCAGACCTAGAGTTCAGAATGACGATTCTCAAGGTTCTAGCCTGGCTCGAAAAAGGCATGGAAGATATTAGGGAAACCCTCCCGGGAGATATAAAAGCCCATTCTAGAGAAATAAAAGAACTTAAAATCTAACCAAGTTGAAATAAAAAAGCCTATTAATGAGGTGCAATCAAAAATGGAGTCTACCCCTGCTAGGATAAATGAGGCAGAAGAAAGAATTAGTGATATAGAAGACCAAATGACAGAGAATAAAGAAGCTGAGCAAAAGAGGGACAAACAGCTACTGGACCATGAGGGGAGAATTCGAGAGATAAGTGACACCATAAGATGAAACAACATTAGAATAATTGGGATTCCAGAAGAAGAGAGAGAGAAACAGAAGGTATACTGGAGAGAATTATTGGAGAGAATTTCCCCAATATGGAAAAGGGAACAAGTATCAAAATCAGTAAGAATAGGTCCACACCCCATCACCTAATAGCAAAATTTACAAGTCTTAGTGACAAAGAGAAAATCCCGAAAGCAGCCCGGGAAAAGAAGTCTGTAATATACAATTGTAAAAATATTAGATTGGCAGCAGACTTATCCACAGAGACCTGGCAGGCCAGAAAGAGCTGGCATGATAAATTCAGAGCATTAAACGAGAAAAACATGCAGCCAAGAATACTATATCCAGCTATGCTATCATGAAAATAGAAGGAGAGATTAAAAGCTTTCAGGACAAACAAAAACTGAAAGAATTGGCAAACACCGAACCAGCTCTACAGGATATATTGAAAGGGGTCCTCTAATCAAAGAGAGAGCCTACAAGTGGTAGATCAGAAAGGAACAGAGACAATATACAGTAACAGTCACCTTACAGGCAATACAATGGCACTAAATTCATATCTCTCAATAGTTACCCTGAATGTTAATGGGCTAAATGCCCCAATCAAAAGACACAGGGAATCAGAATGGATAAAAAAACAAAACCCATCTATATGTTTCCTAAAAGGAACTCATTTTAAATCCGAATACACCTCTAGATTTAAAGTGAGGGGGTGGACAACAATTACCATGCTAATGGACATGAGAAGAAATCAAGAGTGGCAATCCTTAGATCACTTAGATTTTAAGCCAAAGACTATAATAAGAGATGAGGAAGGACACTATATCATACTCAAAGGGTCTGCCCAACAAGAAGATCTAACAATTTTAAATATTTATGCCCCCAATGTAGGAGCAGCCAACTACATAAACCAATTATTAACAAAAGCAAAGAAACACATCAACAATAACACAATAATAGTAGGGGACTTTAACACTCCCCTCACTGAAATAGATCATCCAAGCAAAAGATCAACAAGGAAATAAAGGCCTTAAATGACACACTGGACCAAATGGACCTCACAGATATATTCAGAACATTTCATCCCAAAGCAAAAGAATACACATTCTTCTCTAGTGCACATGGAACATTCTCCAGAATAGATCACATCCTTGGTCCTAAATCAGGTCTCAACTGGCATCAAAAAATTGGGATCATTCCCTGCGTATTTTCAGACCACAATGCTCAGAAGCTAGAACTCAATCACAGGAGGAAATTTAAAAAGAACTGAAATACATGGAGACTAAACAGCATCCTTCTAAAGAATGAATGTGTCAAGCGGGAAATTAAAGAAGAATTGAAAAAAATCATGGAAACAAATGATAATGAAAACACAACAGTTCAAAATCTGTGGGACACAACAAAGGCAGGCCTGAGAGGAAAATATGTAGTGGTACAAGCCTTTCTCAAGAAACAAGAAAGGTCTCAGGTACACAACCTAACCCTACACCTAAAGGAGCTGGAGAAAGAACAAGAAAGAAACCCTAAACCCAGCAGGTAAGGAGAAACAATAAAGATCAGAGTAGAAATCAATGAAATAGAAACCAAAAAAACAATAGAACAAATCAATGAAAATAGGAGCTGGTTCTTTGAAAGACTTAATAAGATTGATAAACCACTGGCAAGACTTATCAAAAATAAAAGAGAAAGGGCCCAAATACATAAAATCATGATTGAAAGAGGAGAGATCACAACTAACACCAAAGAAATACAAATAATTTTGAGAACATACTATGAGCAACTCAACGCCAACAAATTTGACAATCAGGAAGTAATGGATGCATTCCTAGAGACATATAAACTACCACAACTGAACCGGGAAGAAATAGAAAACCTGAACAGACCCATAACCAGTAAGGAGATTGAAACAGTCATCAGGAATCTCCAAACAAACAAAAGCCCAGGGCCAGACGGCTTCCCAGGGCCAGACGGTTTCCTACCAAACATTTAAAGAAGAACTAATTCCTATTCTCCTGAAACTGTTCCAAAAAATAGAAATGGAAGGAAAACTTCCAAACTCATTTTATGAGGCCAGCATCACCTTGATCCACAAACCAGACAAGGATCCCATCAAAAAAGAGAACTACAGACCAATATCCTTGATGAACACAGATGCAAAAATTCTCACCAAAATACTAGCCAATAGGATTCCACAGTACATTAAAAGGATTATTCACCACGACCAAGTGGGATTTATTCCAGGGCTGCAAGGTTGGTTCAACATCCGAAAATCAATCAATGTGATACAACACATTAATAAAAGAAAGAACAAGAACCATATGATACTCTCAGTAGATGCTAAAAAAACATTTGACAAAGTACAGCATCCCTTTCTGATCAAAACTCTTCAAAGTGTATGGATAGAGGGGACATACCTCAGTAATATCAAAGCCATCTATGAAAAACCCAAATATCATTCTCAATGGACAAAACCTGAAAGCTTTTCCGCTAAGGTCAGGAGCAAGGCAAGGATGTCCGTTATCAACACTGCTATTCAACATAGTACTAGAAATCCTGGCCTCAACAATCAGACAACAAAAGGAAATTAAAGGCATCCAAATCAGCCAATAAGAAGTCAAACTATCACTCTTCGCAGATGATATGATACTATATGTGGAAAACCCAAAAGACGCCACTCCAAAACTACTAGAACTTGTTTAGGAATTCACTAAAGTGTCAGGATATAAAATCAATGCTCAGAAATCAGTTGCATTTCTCTACACCAGGAACAAGACAGAAGAAAGAGAAATTAAGGAGTCAATCCCATTTACAATTGCGCCCAAAACCATAAGATACCTAGGAATAAACCTAGCCAAAGAGGCAAAGAATCTATACTCAGAATGAAGTACTCATGAAAGAAATGGAGGAAGACACAAGGAAATGGAAAAATGTTTCATGCTCCTGGATTGGAAGAATAAATATTGTGAAAATGTCTATGCTATGCTACCTAAAGCAATCTACACATTTAATGCAATTCCTATCAAAGTACCATCCATCTTTTTCAAAGACATGGAACAAATAATTCTAAAATTTATATGGAACGAGAAAAGACCTCAAATAGCCAAAGGAATATTGAGAAAGAAAGCCAAAGTTGGTGGCATCACAATTCCAGACTTCAAGCTCTATTACAAAAGTGTCATCATCAAGACAGTATGGTACTGGCACAAAAACAGACACATAGGTCAACGGAACAGATTATAGAGCCCAGAAATAGACCCTCAACTCTGGTCAACTAATCTTTGACAAAGCAGGAAAGAATGTCCAATGGGAAAAAGACAGCCTCTTCAATAAATGGTGTTGGGAAAATTGGACAGACACATGCAGAAAAATGAAATTGTACCACTTCCTTACATCGAACACGAAAATAGACTCAAAATGGATGAAGGACCTCAATGTGTGAAAGGAATCCATCAAAATCCTTGAGGAGAACACAGTCAGCAACCTCTTCGACCTCAGCAACAGTAACGCCTTCCTAGGAACATCACCAAAGGCAAAGGAAGCAAGGGCAAAAATGAACTATTGGACTTCATCAAGATCAAAAGCTTTTGCACAGCAAAGGAAACAGTTAACAAAACCAAAAGACAACTGACAGAATGGGAGAAGATATTTGCAAACAACATATCAGATAAAGGGCTAGTGTCCAAAATCTATAAAGAACTTAGCAAACTCAACACCCAAAGAAAAAATAATGCAATGAAGAAGTGGGCAGAAGACATGAACAGACATTTCTGCAAAGAAAACATCCAGATGGCCAACAGACACATGAAAAAGTGCTCCACATCACTCGGCATCAAATCAAAACCACAATGAGATATCACCTCACTCCAGTCAGAATGGCTAAAATTAGCAAGTCAGGAAATGACAGATGCTGGTGAGAATGCAGAGAAAGTGGAACCCTCCTACACTCTTGGTGGGAATGGATGCTGCTGCAACCACTCTGGAAAACAACATGGAGGTTCCTCAAAATGTTCCAAATAGAACTACCCTATGACCCAGTAATAGCACTACTGGGTATTTACCCTAAAAATACGAACAGTGATCTGAAGGGGCACGTGCACCCGAATGTTTATAGCAGCAATGTCTACAATAGCCAAACTATGGAAACAAGCTAGATGTCCATCAACAGATGAATGGATGACGAAGATGTGGTATATATACACAATGGAATACTATGCCGCCATCAAAAGAAGTGAGATCTTGCCATTTGCGACGACATGGATGGAACTAGAGGGTACCATGCTTAGCGAAATAAGTCAAATAGAGAAAGACAACTATCATATGATCTCCCTGATATGAGGAAGTGGAGATGCAACATGGGGGTTAAGCGGGTAGGAGAAGAATAAATGAAACAAGACGGGATTGGGAGGGAGACAAACCATAAATGACTCTTAATCTCACAAAACAAACTGTGGTTTGCAGCAGGGAGGGGAGTTGGAAGAAGGGGTGTGGGGTTATGGACATTGGGGAGGGTGTGTGCTATGGTGAGTGCTATGAAGTGTGTTAACCTGGCGATTCACAGACCTGTACCCCTTGGGATAAAAATATATTATATGTTTATAAAAATTTAAAAAAAAAGAAATTATTGTCAAATCTAATGTCATGAAACTTCCTATGTTTGCTTTTAAGAATTTCATAGTTTTTAGCTCTCATATTCAGGTCTTTGTTATATTTTGATTGATCTTCATTGTTTTGCATGTGAATATCCAGTTTTCTCAGCACCATTTGTTGAAAGACTTTTCTCATTGAACCATCTTGGCCTCTATGTTTAAAGATCTGTTGATTATGTTTGTGTGAGTTTATTTCTGGACTATTCTATTTCATTTGTCTGTCTGTCTTTATGCCAATACCATGTTATTTTGATTAATGTAGCTTTGTAGTCAGTTTTGAAATCAAGAAGTATGAGATCTTTAATATTATTCTCTTTTTTAAACATTGTTTTGACTATTCAGGCTTTCTTGAAATTCCATATGAATTTCATAATGGGTTTTTCTGTTTCTTCAAAAAATGTCATTGTTCAGTGTTGGTTAGAATGCAAATTTATGCAGGCACTGTGGAGCACAGTATGGCGGTTTCTTAAAAAATTAAAAATAAAATTACCATATGACCCAGTAATTCTACTACTAGCTATTTACCCAAAGAAAATGAGAACACTAATTTGAAAAGACATATGCATTGGTATGTTTATTGTACCATTATTTACAGTAGCCAAAATATGGCAGCAACACGTGTATCCATAAATGAATAGATAAAGTTGTGCATATGTGTGTGTATGTGTGTGTATGTGTTTGTATATGTATGCAAGACATATTATCAACCATAAAAAAGATTGACATCTTTCTATTTGCATCAACATGGAAGAAGCCAGAGGGGTTATAATGAGTGAAGTAAGTCAGAGGAAGACAAAGATCATATAATTTCACTCTTATGTAGGATTTAGGAGGTAAAGTAAATGAACAAACCAAGAAAATAAGAGACAAACAAACAAAAAAAATGAGACTCCAGTACAGAGAACGAACTCATGGTTTCCAAAGGGGAGGTGGGTAGGAGGATGAGTAAAATAGATCAAGGGCATTAAGAGTACACTTATTGTGATGAGTACTAAGTAATGTATAGAATTGTTGAATCATTATATTCTACACTTTAAACTACTATAAAACATATAATACTATATGTAAATTATATTTCAAGAGAATTTCATTAGGATTTTGGTAGAGATTGCATAATAGTAATATTAAATACTATTACTTTGAGTAGTAGTAACATCTTAACAATATTAAATATTATAGTCCATGAACATATGATGACTTTGCACTTATTTATGTCTTTAATTTCTTTCAGCAGTATTTTATAATATTCAGGGTACAAATCTTTCATGTTGGTTAAGTTTATTTCTAAGTGTTTTACTCTTTTTGATATTATAAATGGAAGTTTTTTCTTCTCTTTTCTTTCTCTTTTCTTCTCTATTCTCTTCTCTTGTCCTCGCTTCTCCTTTCTCTTCTCCTCTTCTCTCCTCTATTTTCTTTTCTTTTCTTCTTTTTTTTTAGAGAGTGGGAGAGAATCTTAAGCAGGCTGCTCCACACCCAGCCCAATGTGAGCTTGACCTCACAACCCTGAAATCATAACCTGAGCTGATATCACGAGTCAGATGTTTAACTGACTGAGTCACCCAGTTACCCCAGTGGAATTGTTTTCTTAATTTTCTTTTCAGATAGTTGATTGTTAGTGTATAGAAACCCCACTAATTTCTAATCTTGATCTTGTATCCTTAACTTTGCTAAATTCATTTATTAGTTCCTAAATTTTGTTTGTTTGTTTTGTTGTTGTTGTACGTCTCTTTAGGTTTTTTACATAGAAGACCCTGTCATGTGTGAACAGACATACTTTATTTCTTTCTTTCCAATTTGGATGGCTTTCTTTTCTTTTCTTTCCTCTCTCTCTCTCTCTCTCTTTCTCTCTCTTTTTCTTTCTTTTGACCAATTTTTCTGGCTTGAACTTCCAACACTGTATTGCATACAAGTGGCAAAAGTCAACATCTTTGTCTTATTCCTGATTTTAGGGGGAAAAGCATTGTCTTTAATCACTGCAAATGACGTTACTTGTGGTTTTTCATATACGATCTTTAATATGTTGTGTAAGTTTTCTTCCATTACTATTTTGCTATGTATTTTTATCAAGAATGGTATTATCAATTGAGGTAATCATGTGTTTTTCCCCTTTTATTCTATTAGATGTTTTGTTATATCAGTTAATTTTCATATGTTGAACTATCCTTGAATAAATTCCTCATGGCCATAATATAAAATCCTTTAACATTCCATATCCTTTAACCTTTTTAGTCATTACTATAAATGGGTAGTGATATCACATTGTATTTTTTTTTCCTCATGACTTAGGTAAACATGTTTTCTCGTGCTTGTTTGTCATCTTATATGTTATATGGTGAATTATCTATTAACATTTATATCCATTTAAAAAGTAAGGTTTTCTCTTTTTATTGTTGAGTACTAAGTGTTCTCTATATCTTCCTAATGCATGTTTTTATCAGTTATATGTTTTAAAAATATGTACCTCAGTCTTTAACTTGTCTTCATTTTCTTAATATATTTAGGAGAGCAAGAGATTTTAATTTTGATAACTTAACAGCTTATCAGTTTGTGATTTCATGGAATATACTTTTGATATCATATCTAAAAAATAGGACTTGAGGCACCTGAAGGACTCAGTTGACCATCTGACTCTTGATTATAGCTTAGGTCATGATATGCACTGGGCATTATGTCTGCTTGGGATCCTTTCTCTCCCTCTCCCTCTGCACCACCTCACACACTCTCTCTCTCTCACTCTTAAAAAAGGAAAAAAAAAAAAAAACAGGGTGCCTGGGTGGCTCAGTGGGTTGAGCCTCTGCTTTCAGCTCTGGTCGTGATCTTAGGGTCCTGGGATCAAGTCCCACACTGGGCTTTCTGCTCAGCGGGGAGCCTGCTTCCCCTCCTCTCTCTGCAAGCCTCTCTGCCCACTTGTGATATCTCTCTGTGTGTCAAATAAATAAATAAAATCTTAAAAAAAAACAATAAACCTCTTGTTATGGAATGAGAAAGTCAAGGAAACAAAAAACAGAGCATAAGGAATAGTCAATGATATTGTAATAGCAATGCAATGGGACAAGTTGTAGCTAGCTATGTTTGTGGTGAGCACAGTGTAATGTATAAATTTGTTAAATCACTAAATTGTACACCTAAAGCTAATGTAACATCATGTGTTGACTATATTCAAATTAAAAAAAAATTTTTTTTAATTTATTAAATTTATTATTAAATAGGAAAAGAATTCAAAATAAAATGAAAATTAAAAACACATTTTCTTCAGGATGTCTGGATGACTCAGTTAGTTGAGTGTCTGACTCTTGGTTTTGGCTCAGGTCATGATCTCAGGGTCCTGGGCTCAAGCCCCAGGTTGGGTTCCATGCTCAGTGGAGAGTCTGTTCTCTCCTCCCTTTGCCCCTTCCCCCATATGCTCCCTTTCTGAAATAAATAAATAAATCTTTAAAAAAATTGCTTAATGCAAATTCACCAATATTTTTCTTTTATGTTCACTTACAGATGTTTAGTTTTAGCTTTTATTTTATTATTTTTTCTTATATTAATTTTTTGAGATATAATTGACATGTAACATTATATTAGTTCCAAGTTAGATCTCTATCTCTCTTTGAGTTATTTATATATAGTGAGTGCCATGGATCAAAGTATTTTATTTATTTTACTTTTATTTATTATTATTTTGAATATGGATGACCAGTTTTCCAACATTATTTGTTGAAAAGTTTATCCTTTCTTCTACTAAATTTCTTTTGCATTTTGTCACACATAAGTTGTCCATACGTGTGTGCATCTATTTCTGCATTATGTTATTTTCCATTGATCTACTTGTGCCTCTATAAGCCAATTATAATCAAAATAGTATACTATTGGCATAATTTGTAGTGTTGGCACCTCTCTCATTTGTGATATTGGTAATTTGTTTTTTCTCTTTTTTCTTGAGAAATATCATTGATCTCAAAAAACTAGCTTTTGGCTTCATGATTTTTCTCTATTTTTAAACAATTTCTTTATTTCATTGTTCTTACCTGGCATTTAACATTTACTGCCTTCTGTTTTCTTTGTGTGTAATTTCCTCTTCTTTTTCTAATTTTAAAGTAAGCACAGAAGTCATTGATTTAGAGCCTTTCCCATTTTTGAATATAGGCATTTAGCACAATAAATTTCTCAATAAATACTACTTTAATGTCATCCTGCAATTTTTATATTGTGTTTTTATTTTTAAAACATGTGTTTTTATTTATATTCAGCTCACAAAATAAATTTCCTTTTTGATTTCTTCTTTGGCCCATGGGTTATAGAGAAGTTATAGAGAAGTTTTCTGTTAAGCTTATTAATATTTGGAAATTTATTTTCTGATTTCTTGCTGTTATTGCTATCAAATTTATTTCCAATTAGGTCAAAGAATACATTTCATATGATTTGAACTTCTTTAAATTTATTAAGGGTTGTTTATGATTCTGAATACTGTCTCAATAGATTTATCCATGCACACTTATAAAGAATACATAGTCTGCCCTGGTTGAGTGGCAAGTCTTTTGAATATTGATTAGGTCATGTTGCTTGGTAATGTTCTAATATGCTGTATGTTTTCCTTTATTTAGTTGTTCTTTAAATGACAGAAAAAGGGTATTGAAGTCTTTAACTCGAATGTAGGTTTTCTATTCCCCTTCTCTTTTTGTCAGTTTTTGTATTTTTAGATGCATAATTGTTTAAGATTATTATGTTCACAATTAATTGACTCTTTTATCACAATGAATTTACCTTTACTCATGGTAGCATACTTTGCTACAAAATCTACTTGATGTAATATTAAAATGATTACAACAGATATTTTCCTGTGTCAATGTGGTATATCTTTTCCCATACTTTTACTTTTAATCTACTGGTCTTTTTATATTTAAAGTGTGTTTCTTATAGTCAGGATATAGTTGGTTCTTTCTTTATAACCCAGTCTGGCAATTTCCACTTTTTATTTATGCTATTTGGACAAATAACATTAATGTAATTAGTGATATGGTTAGGTTTATGTCTGTCATTTGTTATGTATTTTTTATTTGTCCCATCTGTTCTTTTATTTTTCAATTTTTCTTCTCTTTCTGTTTTATAAAATTAATTGATGTTTTTTAGCCTATTTTATTTCCTCTCAGTTTATTAACTGTAACTCTTTGTGGTAGTCTTATGGTTTTTAAAATACATTCTTAAAATAATCTACTTTCAGTTACAATAGTATAATAGACAAAATAATAGTATAACATAATGGTATACAATAGTATTGATATATTATGATAGCAGCATAATCATTCTGTAATAATATGATACTATCATAGATCATAATAATATACATCTCTAGCATGTAACAGTGTACTTTCAATATTATATACTTCATGTAAATAGGAGAAATTATAGCTAGAGATAGCTATAGTTGAGGTAAGTATATCTCAACTTTTGTGCTATTAACTCACACAACTTTCCTTATACATCTGTTATAAGCCCCAAATGAATGGTATTATTTTTATTTATATAGAAATTTAAAAATAAGAAATTTTATCTTTACTCTGCATGCCTTTTCTTATCTTAGGTCCATACATCCATGTGCTATCATTTCCCTTCTGACTGAAGGATTTCCTTCAACATTCTTATAATGTGGGTGTACTTATCATGTTCTTGGAATTAATTCTAGTTTTCACTTTATTTTTTAGGAATATTTTTGTATGGGTATGAAATTTTAGTTGGTAGAGTTTTCTTTTGGTACTTTAAACGTTGTTCCACTACTCTTTGATTACATTGTTTCCCATGAGAAGTAAGCTATTACCCTTATATTTGTTCTTATCATTCATAATGTGAGTGCTTTCACCTGTCCTGGCTGCTTTAATAATTTTTTAAATTATTAATTAATTTGAATGATTTGACTATGACAAGCCTTGGAGTAGTTTTTATTTCATGTTGCTTATTCTTATTCAGTAAGCTTCTTGGAGCTATGTATTTATATATTTAAATGAATTTGAAAATATTTCAACTGGTTTTTTGTTTTTAATTTTTCAGTATTCCAAGGTTCATTGTCCATGCACCAACACTTTGTTTCAAATGTTTTTTATTCCACCTTCTTCTTCAGGGTTTTCAAATAAATGAATAAATCAAATAAATAATAATTATGATTATAATGATAATTAATACTGAATAAATTATATAATGAATAAATTATAATCTAATATAATAATAAAAATAAAAATAATAATTATAAATAAATATGAATAAATTCAAATAAATGAACGTAGGTTTCCTAAAGTCGTCCCATTCCTCACTAATGCTATTTTCTGTGTTTGGTCTCTTTGTGTTTCATTTTGGATAGTTCCCAGAATCTTCAAGTATAGTAATTTTTCTGGAGTATATCTAATCATTCTTTACGGCTATCGAATGTCTTTTAACTTCAGGCACTATAGATTGATTTTTTTTTAATTTTTATAAACATATAATGTTTATTTATCTCAAGGGGTACAGGTCTGTGAATCGCCAGGTTTACACACTTCACAGCACTCACTAAAGCACATACCCTCCCCAATGTCCATAACCCCACATTCTCTCCCAACCCTCCTCCCCCCAGCAACCCTCAGTTTGTTTTGTGAGATTAAGAGTCACTTATGGTTTGTCTCCCTCCCAATCAAATCTTATTTCATTTATTCTTCTCCTACCCCCTTAACCCACCATGTTGCAACTCCACTTCCTCATATCAGGGAGATCATATGATAGTTGTCTTTATCTGATTGACTTATTTCACAAAGCATGATAACCTCTATTTCCATCCATGTCATCGCAAATGGCAAGATCTCAATTCTTTTGATGGCGGCATAGTATTCCATTGTGTATATATACCACATCTTCTTGATCCATTCATCTTTTGATGGACATCTAGCTTGTTTCCATAGTTTGGCTATTGTGGACATTGCTGCTATAAACATTCAGGTGCACGTGCCCCTTTGGATCACTACGTTTGTATCTTTAGGGTAAATACCCAGTAGTGCTATTACTGGGTCATAGGGTAGTTCTATTTTCAACATTTTGAGGAACCTCCATGCTGTTTTCCAGAGTGGCTGCACCAGCTTGCATTCCCACCAACAATGGAGGAGGGTTCCCCTTTCTCCGCATCCTCGCCAGCATCTGTCATTTCCTGACTTGTTGATTTTAGCCATTCTGACTGGTGTGAGGTGATATCTCATCGTGGTTTTGATTTGTATTTCCCTGATGCCGAGTGATATGGAGCACTTTTTCATGTGTCTGTTGGCCATCTGGATGTCTTCTTTGCAGAAATGTCTGTTCATGTCTTCTGCCCACTTCTTCATTGCATTATTTGTTCTATGGGTGTTGAGTTTGCTAAGTTCTTTATAGATTTTGGACAATAGCCCTTTATCTGATATATCGTTTGCGAATATCTTCTCCCATTCTCTCAGTTGTCTTTTGGTTTTGTTAACTGTTTCCTTTGCTGTGCAAAAGCTTTTGATCTTGATGAAGTCCCAATAGTTTACTTTTGCCCTTGCTTCCCTTGCCTTTGGCGATGTTCCTAGGAAGATGTTGCCTCGTCTGAGGTTGAAGAGGTTGCTGCCTGTGTTCTCCTCAAGGATTTTGATGGATTCCTTTCTCACATTGAGGTCCTTTATTCATTTTGAGTCTATTTTCGTGTTTGGTGTAAGGAAATGGTCCAATTTCATTTTTCTGCATGTGGCTGTCCAATTTTCCCAACACCATTTATTGAAGAGGCTGTCTTTTTTCCACTGAACAATCTTTCCTGCTTTGTTGAAGATTAGTTGACCATAGAGTTGAGGGTCTATTTCTGGGCTCTCTATTCTGCTCCATTGATCTACGTGTCTGTTTTTGTGCCAGTACCATGCTGTCTTGATGATGACAGCTTTATTATAGAGCTTAAAGTCCAGAATTGTGATGCCACCAACTTTGGCTTTCTTTTTCAATATCCCTTTGGCTATTCGAGGTCTTTTCTGGTTCCATATAAATTTTAGGATTATTTGTTCCATGTCTTTGAAAAAAATAGATGATATTTTGATAGGAATTTCATTAAATGTGTAGATTAATTTAGGTGGCATAGACATTTTCACAATATTTGTACTTCCAATCCAGGAGTATGAAACATTTTTCCATTTCTTTGTGTCTTCCTCAATTTCTTTCATGAGTACTTTATAGTTTTCTGAGTATAAATTCTTAGCCTCATTAGTTAGGTTTATTCCTAGGTATCTTATGGTTTGGGGTGCAATTGTAAACGGGATTGACTCCTTGATTTCTCTTTCTTCTGTCTTGTTGTTGGTGTAGAGAAATGCAACTGATTTATGTGCATTGATTTTATATCCTGACACTTTACTGAATTCCTGTACGAGTTCTAGCAGTTTTGGAGTGGAGTCTTTTTGGTTTTCCAATATAGTATCATATCATCTGCGAAGAGTGATAGTTTGACTTCTTGTTTGCTGATTTGGATGCCTTTAATTTTCCTTTGTTGTCTGATTGCTGAGGTTAGGACTGCTAGTACTATGTTGAGTAGCAGTGTTGATAACGGACATCCCTACCGTGTTCCTGACCTTAGCAGAAAAGCTTTCAGTTTTTTTTCCATTGAGAATGATATTTGCGGTGGGTTTTTCATAGATGGTTTTGTAAATATTGAGGTATGTCCCCTCTATCCCTACACTTTGAAGAGTTTTGATCAGGAAGGGATGCTGTACTTTGTCAAATGCTTTTTCAGCATCTATAAAGAGTATCATATGGCTCTTGTTTTTTCTTTTATTAATGTGTTGTATCACATTGATTGATTTGTGGATGTTGAACCAAGCTTGCAGCCCTGGAATAAATACCACTTGGTCATGGTGAATGATCCTTTTAATGTACTGTGGAATCCTATTGGCTAGTATTTTGGTGAGAATTTTTGCATCTGTGTTCATCAAGGATATTGGTCTGTAGTTCTCTTTTTTGATGGGATCCTTGTCTGGTTTGTGGATCAAGGTGATGCTGGCCTCATAAAATGAGTTTGGAAGTTTTCTTTCCATTTCTATTTTTTGGAACAGTTTCAGGAGAATAGGAATTAGTTCTCCTTTAAATGTTGGTAGAATTCTTCCGGGAAGCCGTGGGCTTTTGATTGTTTGGAGATTCCTGATGACTGTTTCAATCTCCTTACTGATTATGGGTCTGCTCAGGCATTCTATTTCTTCCTGGTTCAGTTGTGGTAGTTTATATGTTTCTAGGAATGCATCCATTTCTTCCCGATTGTCAAATGAACATGGAGTTGTTCATAGTATGTTCTTATAATTTTTTGTATTTCCTTGGTGTTAGTTGTGATCTCTCCTCTGTCTTTTTTTTTTTAATTTTTAATTTTTTATAAACATATATTTTTATTACCAGGGGTCAGGTCTGTCAATTGCCAGGTATACACACTTCACAACACTCACCAAAGCACATACCCTCCCCAATGTCCATAACCTTACCCCCCTCTCCCAAGCCCCCTCCCCCCAGCAACCCTCCGTTTGTTTTGTGAGATTAAGAGTCACTTATGGTTTGTCTCCCTCCCAATCCCGTCTTGTTTCATTGATTCTTCTCCTACCCACTTAAGCCCTCTGTTGCATCACCACTTCCTCATATCAGGGAGATCATATGATAGTTGTCTTTCGCTGCTTGACTTATTTCGCTAAGCATGATACGCTCTAGTTCCATCCATGTTGTCGCAAATGGCAAGATTTCATTTCTTTTAAAGGCTGCATAGTATTCCATTGTGTATATATACCAAATATTCTTTATCCGTTCATCTGTTGATGGACATCTAGGTTCTTTCCATAGTTTGGCTATTGTGGACATTGCTGCTGTAAACATTCAGGTGCACATGACTCTTTGGATCACCACGTTTGTATCTTTAGGGTAAATACCCAGGAGTGCAATTGCTGGGTCATGGGGTAGTTCTATCTTCAACATTTTGAGGAACATCCATGCTGTTTTCCAGAGTGGTTGCACCATCTTACATTCCCACCAACAGTGTAGGAAGTTTCCACTTTCTCCACATCCTCACCAGCATCTGTCATTTCCTGACGTGTTGATTTTAGCCATTCTGACTGGTGTGAGGTGATATCTCATTGTGGTTTTGATTTGTATTTCCCTGATGCCGAGTGATGTGGAGCACTTTTTCATGTGTCCGTTGGCCATCTGGATGATTTCTTTGCAGAAATGTGTTCATGTCCTCTGCCCATTTCTTTATTGGATATTAGTTTTTTGGGTGTTGAGTTTGCTAAGTTCTTTATAGATTCTGGACACTTGCCCTTTATCTGATATGTTGTTTGCAAATATCTTCTCCCATTCTGTCAGTTGTCTTTTGATTTTGTTAACTGTTTCCTTTGCTGTGCAAAAGCTTTTTATCTTGATGAAATCCCAATAGTTCTTTTTTCCCCTTGCTTCCCTTGCCTTTGGCGATGTTCCTAGGAAGATGTTGCTGCAGCTATGGTCGAAGAGGTTGCTTCCTGTGTTCTCCTTAAGGATTTTGATGGATTCCTTTCGCACATTGAGGTCCTTTATCCATTTTGAGTCTATCTTCATGTGTGGTGTAAGGAAATGGTCCAATTTCATTTTTCTGCATGCGGCTGTCCAATTTTCCCAGCACCATTTATTGAAGAGGCTGTCTATTTTCCATTGGACATTCTTTCCTGCTTTGTCGAAGATTAGTTGACCATAGAGTTGAGGGTCTATTTCTGGGCTCTCTATTCTGTTCCATTGATCTATGTGTCTGTTTTTGTGCCAGTACCATGCTGTCTTGATGATGACAGCTTTATTATAGAGCTTGAAGTCGGAATTGTGATGCCACCAACTTTGGCTTTTCTTTTTCAATATCCCTTTGGCTATTCGAGGTCTTTTCTGGTTCCATATAAATTTTAAAATTATTTGTTCCATTTCTTTGTAAAAGATGGATGGTACTTTGATAGGAATTGCATTAAATGTGTAGATTGCTTTAGGTGGCATAGACATTTTCACAATATTTATTCTTCCAATCCAGGAGCATGGAACGTTTTTCCATTTTTTTTTGTCCTGAGTATAGATTCTGTGCCTCTTTAGTTAGGTTTATTCCTAGGTATCTTATGGTTTCAGGTGCAATTGTAAATGGGATTGACTCCTTGATTTCTCTTTCTTCTGTCTTGTTGTTGGTGTAGAGAAATGCAACTGATTTCTGTGCATTGATTTTATATCTTGACACTTTACTGAATTTCTGTATAAGTTCTAGCAGTTTTGGAGTGGAGTCTTTTGGGTTTTCCACATATAGTATCATATCATCTGCGAAGAGTGATAATTTGACTTCTTCTTTGCTGATTTGGATGCCTTTAATTTAATTTTTTTGTCTGATTGCTGAGGCTAGGACTTCTCGTACTATGTTGAAATAGCAGTGTGATAATGGACATCCCTGCGTGTTCCTGACCTTAGCGGAAACGCTTTCAGTTTTTCTCCATTGAGAATGATATTTGCGGTTGTTTTTTCATAAATGACTTTGATGATATTGAGGTATGTGCCCTCTATCCCTACACTTTGAAGAGTTTTCATCAGGAAGCGATGCTGTACTTTGTCAAATGCTTTTTCAGCATCTATTGAGAGTATCATATGGTTCTTGTTCTTTTTTTTATTGATGTGTTGTATCTCATTGACTGATTTGCAGATGTTGAACCAACCTTGCAGACGTGGAATAAATCCCACTTGGTCGTGGTAAATAATCCTTTTAATGTACTGTTGAATCCTATTGGCTAGTATTTTGGTGCGAAAATTCACATCTGTGTTCATCAAGGATATTGGTCTATAACTCTCTTTTTTTCATGGGATCCTTGTCTGGTTTTGGGATCAAGGTGATGCTGGCCTCATACAATGACTTTGGAAGTTGTCCTTCCATTTCTATTTTTTTGAACAGTTTCAGAAGAATAGAAATTAGTTCTTTAAATGTTTGGTAGAATTCCCCCGGGAAGCTGACTGGCCCTGGGCTTTTGATTGTGTGGAGATTTTTAATGACTGTTTCAATCTCCTTCCTGGTTATGGTTCTGTTCAGGCTTTCTATTTCTTCCTGGTTCAGTTGTGGTAGTTTATATGTTTATATGACATTTCTTCCTGATTGTCAAATTTGTTGGCGAAGAGTTGCTCACAGTATGTTCTTATAATAGTTTGTATTTCTTTGGTGTTAGTTTTGATCTCTCCTCTTTCATTCATGATTTTATTTATTTGGGTCCCTTCTCTTTTCTTTTTGATAATTCTGGCCAGGGGTTTATCAATTTTATTAATTCTTTCAAAGAACCAGCTCTTAGTTTCGTTGATTTGCTCTATTATTTTTTTTGTTTCTATTTCATTTATTTCTGCTCTGATCTTTATGATTTCTCTTCTCCTGCTGGACTTAGGATTTCTTTATTGTTCTATCTCCAGCTCCTTTAGATGTAGGGTTAGGTTGTGTACCTGAGACCTTCTTGTTACTTGAGAAAGGCTTGTACCGCTATATATTTTCCTCTCAGGTCTGCCTTTGTTGTGTCCCACAGATTTTGAACTGTTGTGTATTCATAATCATTTATTTCCATGATTGTTTTCAATTCTTCTTTAATTTCCCGTTTGACCCATTCATTCTTTAGAAGGATGCTATTTAGTCTCCATGTATTTGGGTTCTTTCCAAACTTCCTCTGTGGTTGAGTTCTAGCTCAGAGCATTGTAGTCTGAAAATATGCAGGGAATGATCCCAATCTTTTAATACAAGTTGATTCCTGAATCAGGACCGAGGATGTGATCTATTCCGGAGAATGTTCCATGTGCACTAGAGAAGAATGTGTATTCTGTTGCTTTGGGATGAAATGTTCTGAATAGATCTGTGATGTCCATCTGGTCCAGTGTGTCATTTAAGGGCTTTATTTCTTTGTTGATCTTTTGCTTGGATGATCTGTCCATTTCAGTGAGGGGAGTGTTAAAGTCCCCTACTATTATTGTACTATTGTTGATGTGTTGATGTGTTTCTTTGATTTTGTTATTATTTGGTTTATATAGTTGGCTGCTTCCACTTTGGGGGCATAGATATTTAAAATTGTTAGATATTCTTGTTGGACAGACCCTTTTAGTATGATATAGTGTCCTTCCTCATCTTTTATTATAGTCTTTGGCTTAAAATCTACTTGATCTGATGTAAGGTTTGCCACCCCTCCTTTCCTTTGATGTCCATTAGCATGGTACATTGTTTTCCACCCCCTCACTTTAAATCTGGAGGTGTCTTTGCGTCTGAAATGAGTTTCTTGTAGGCAACATATAGATGGGATTTTTAAAATTTATCCATTCTGACACCCAGTGTCTTTTGATTGGGGCATTTAGTCCATTAACATTCAGGGTAACTATTTAGTGTTATGAGTTTAGTGCCATTGTATCACCTATAAGGTGACTGTTCCTGTATATTGTCTCTGTTCCTTTATGATCTACTGCTTTTAGGCTCTCTCTTTGTTTAGAGGATCCCTTTCAATATTTCCTGTAGAGCTGGTTTGGTATTTTCAAATTCTTTCAGTTTTTGTTTGTCCTGGAAGCTTTTTATCTCTCCTTCTATTTTCCATGATAGCCTAGCTGGATATAGTATTCTTGGCTGCATGTTTTCTTGTTTAGTGTTCTGAATATATCATGCTAGCTCTTTCTGGCTTGTCAGGTCTCTGTGGATAAGTCTCCTGCCAATCAATATTTTTACCATTGTATGTTACAGACTTCTTTCCCAGGCTGCTTTCATGATTTTCTCTTTGTCACTAAGACTTGTAAATTTTACTATTAGGTGATAGGGTGTGGACCTATTCTTATTGATTTTGAGGAGGGTTCTCTGCACCTCCTGGTTTTAGATGCTTGTTCCCTTTGCCATATTAGGGAAATTCTCTCCAATAATTCTCTCCAGTATACCTTCTGCTCCCCTCTATTTCTTCTTCTTCGGTAATCCCAATTATTCTAATGTTGTTTTGTCTTATGGTGTCACTTATCTCTCGAATTCTCCCCTCGTGGTCCAGTAGTTGTTTGTCCCTCTTTTTCTCAGCTTCTTTATTCTCTGTCATTTGGTCTTCTATATCGCTAATTCTTTTTTCTGCCTCATTTATCCTAGCAATGAGAGCCTCCATTTTTGATTGCACCTCATTAATAGCTTTTTTGAAAATTTAACTTGGTTAGATTTTAGTTCTTTTATTTCTCCAGAAAGGGCTTTTATCTATCCAGAGAGGGTTTCTCTAATATCTTTCATGACTTTTTCGAGCCCAGCTAGAACCTGAGAATTGTCATTCTGAACTCTAGGTCTGACATATTACCAATGTCTGTATTTATTAGGTCCCTAGCCTTCGGTACTGCCTCTTGTTCTTTTTTTTTTTTTTTTTGTGGTGAATTTTTCTGCCTTGTCATTTCATCTAGATAAAACTATATGAAGGAGTTAGTAAAATATTAAAAGGATGACAACAACCCCAGGAAAATATGCTTTAACCAAATCAGAAGAGATACCGTATCATGAGGAGGGAGAAAGGGGATAAAAAGAGGTTCCGAATGAAAAAAAAAAAAAAAAAGAAAGAAAGAAAAGAAACAATTAAAAAAAGAAAATAAATAAAGAAAAAGTATAAAAAAGAAAAAAATATGTATATATTAGATAAACTAGTTAAAAAAACGTTAAAAAAGAGAAGGGTATGAGTTAAAAAAATTTATCAGAAGAAGAAAAAAAATTGAAAAAGAAAAAAAATTAAATTAACTACAAAACTAAAGTATCATGGGGAGTAAGCCATGAGTTCTGTGCTTTGCTTTCTCCTCCTCTGGAATTCCGCTGCTATCCTTGGTATTGAAACTGCACTCCTTGGTAGGTGAACTTGGTCCTGGCTGGATTTCTTGTTGATCTTCTGGGGGAAAAGCCTGTTGTAGTGATTCTCAAGTGTCTTTGCCCCAGGCAGAATTGCACAGCCCTTACCAGGGGCCGGGCTGAGTCATTCGGTCAGGTTGGCTTTCGGGATCTTTTGTTCCCTGAATGCTTTACGTAGAGTTTTGGAGGACGGGAATGAAAATGTCGGCCTCTCATTTTCCGGCTGGAGGAGCCAAGAGCTGGGGCCCCACTCCTCAGTGCGCCCTCAGAAAACAGCGCCCAGTTACTCCCGTCTCCATGGCATCCAGCCGTGTTCCGCGCTCACCCAGGCTGTGACTGGTTCAAGGTAATCCAGAGCTGGGAGCTCACTCCTCGGCTCTGTCTCTGTAGCCGGTTTCCCCATTCTAATTCCTGTAAGCTCTGTGACACTCAGATACCCCTGATCCGCTGTGACCCTGCGGGACCTGTGGCCACACTGACCCTGTGTTGGCTTTACCCTGGTTTAGCCTCTGGAGCGATGTCCCTCAGCAGAATAGACTTTTAAAATACCTGATTTTGTGCTCTGTTGCTCCACTGCTTGCAGGGAGCTGGCCCCTCTCCTCGTGGTCTATCTTCCCGTTGCCTCGAATTCACTTCTCCGCCCATCCTACCTCTGAGAAAGTAGTTGATTTTCAGTTTCTTGAATTGCTGTTCTTCTCTTCAATCTGCCGTTGGATTGTAGGTGTTTGCAATCTTTAGATAAGCTATCTAGCTGATCTGCTACTTGAAGTAATCTCAGCCTGCTACTTCTCCACCATCTTGAGTCCTCCTCAACTTCGTACCTTTTGGCTAACACTGCCCCACTTTCTATTTGGCTCCTGCCAACCACCACTCCACATTCTGTTTCTGTATGTTTGACTATTTTAGGTTCATCATATAAATAGTATCATGTAGAATTTGTCCTTTCATATCTGGCTTATTTCACTTAATGTAACATCCTGGAGTGAACCTCCAGGTTCACTCTTGTTACAAATGTCAAGATTTCCTTCTTTATTAAGGCTGAATAATATTTCATTGCATGTATATGTCACATTTTCTTCATCTAGTCATCTTTTGATGAACATTGAGTTGGCTTCCAGGTCTTGGCTATTATAAATAATGCTGCAATAACATGGGAGTGCAAATATCCTTTCAAGGTTCTAATTTCAAATCCTTTGGATATATACCTAGAAGTGGAGTGACAGATCATATGGTACTTCTATGTTTAGTTTTCTTGAGGAGACTCCATACTGTTTTCCATAATGGTTTTACCAATTTCCATTCCAACTAATGGTGTACAAGGGTTCACATTCTTACTAACATTTGCATCTTTTGTTTTCTTGAGAAAAGCCATCCTAACAGAGGTGAGGTGATATTGCATGGTTTTGATTTGAATTTCCCTAATGGTTTGTGATGTTCAGCACCTTTTCATACATCTATTAGCCATTTGTTTATCTTTTTTGGAAACATGTATATTCAGATTCTTTGCCCATTTTCAAATTGGGTTTTGTTTGTTTGTTTATTTTGCTATTGAATTGTAGAAGTTCCTTACATATTTTATTTTATTTATTTTTTTAAAAGACTTTTATTTATTTATTTATCAGGGGGGGGGGAGAGAGTGAGCACAGGCAGAGAGAATGGCAGGCAGAGGCAGAGGGAGAAGCAGGCTCCCCGCTGAGCAAGGAGCCCGATGCGGGACTCGATCCCAGGACGCTGAGATCATGACCTGAGCCGAAGGCAGCTGCTTAACAACTGAGCCACCCAGGCGTCCCTCCTTAAATATTTTAGATATTAACCCTTCATCAGGTATATAGTTTTCAAATATTTTATCCCATTCCATAGGTTACCTTTTTATTTTGTGGATTATTTCCTTCATTGTGCAGAAGATTTTGGTTTGACATAATTCCACTTCTCTATTTTTGCTTTTATTGCTTAAGTTTTTTGTGTCACATCTAAGAAATCATTACCACAGCCCATACCCATAAGATTTTCCCTATGTTTTCTTCCAAGAGTTTTAGTGTTTCACACATCATATGTATGTCTTTAATCCATTTTGAGCGCATTTTGTGTATGGTATGGTACAAGGATCCAATTGAATTCTTTTGCATGTGAGTACCTGTTTTCCCAGTACCATTTATTGAAGGGATTATTAATTTCCCATTGTCTATTCTTAGCACTCTTGTCAAATGTTAGTTGACCATATATATGTAAGTTTACTTCTGGGCCCTACTCTGTTCTCTTTGTTTATGTGTCTGTGTTTGATTACTGTATTATACTGGTTTAATTACTGTAGCTTTGTAATTTATTTGAAATTAGGAAGTGTGATGCTTCTAGCTCCCTTTTCCTTGCTCAAAATTGCTTTGGCTATTTGGTGTCTTTTGTGATTCTATATACATTTTAAGATTATTTTTCTATCTGTCTTTTTAAATTCTTTATTTAAAATCAATTCAGTAAACACATAGGGTATTATTAGTTTCAGAGGTAGAGTTTAGTGATTCATCAGTTGCATACACCCATCAGTTACATACAGCAAGTACTCTTCTTAATGCCAATCACCCAATTATCCTCCCCTGCACCTCCTCTCCAATGATCTTAGTTTGTTTCCTTGAGTTCAGGATCTTTTATGGTTTGCTTCCCTCTCTATTTTCAGTTTGTTTTTCCTTTCCTTCCCCTATGTTCATCAGTTTTCTTTCTTAAATTCCACATATGAGTGAAATCATATGGTATTTGACTTTCCCTGACTTATTTTGCTTAGCATAATACCCTCTAGTTCCATCCATGTCATTGCAAATGTCAAGATTTCATTCTTTTTGATGGCTGAGTAAATATCCATTGTATATATCTATATCTAGCCTTTATATTTAATTAATATAAATATCTATACATGTATTCATTATAATTAATTAATATTAATATTAATTAATTCTTTCCATTCATCTGTTAGTGGACATCGGGGGTCATTCCATATTTTAGTTATTGTGGACATTGCTACTATAAACACAGCGGTGCATATGCCCTTTCAAATTACTGTTTGTATTCTTTGGATAAATACCTAGTTGTGCAATTGCTGGGTTATAGGGTAGCTCTATTTTTAACTTTTTTTGAAGAACCTCCATACTGTTTTCCAGAATGGCTCTACAGTTTGCATTTCCATTAGTGGTATAAGAGGGTTACCCTTTTTTCAGAACCTCTCTAATATCTGTTGTTTCCTGAGTTGTTCATTTTAGATTCTTTTCCTATTTCTGTATAAAAATAGCATTAGAATTTTTATATGTATTACATTGAATCTGTACATCACTTTAGATGGTGTGGCCATTTTAACATTAATTCTTCTAACCTGTAACCATAGGTTATCTTTCCATTTATTCATGTCTGCTTTTATTCATTAGTGTTCAAGTCTTTTATTTCCTTAGTTAAGTTTATTCCTAAGTGGTTTTTTATTTTTATTTTTTAGTTCATTCCAAGTGTATTATTCTCTTTGTATTGTTGCAAATGGAATTTTTTTCTTAATCTATTTTTGGATAATATGTTGGTAGTATATAAAAATGCAACTGATTATTTATTTATTTATTTATATTTATTTTCAGCATAACAGTATTCATTATTTTTTCACCACACCCAGTGCTCCATCCATGCAATCCGTGCCCTCTATAATGCAACTGATTTTTATGTTGATTGAATATCTTGCAACTTTGCTGAATTTATTATTGAAACATTTTAAATTTGTTAATGTTAATATTCTATAGAATTGCCCTTTTTAGAGCATTCCCTGGGCTTAAAAAATATTTTGAGGCTAAATTTTGCTGCTGGAACAGCTGCTAAACATGGCCTGCTCTGGGGCACCTATCCTTGCTGTAGCCTAGCTGGGACCTTCCATATGTGTTCTGGATTTACCCTTATCACTGCATTTCCCTCATCACTGTAGAATTAATGACCTGCTTGTGTTTCTGGCTTCCTCACTGGCCTGTGCATCTTGGAAGACGGGGCTGTGCAGCAGCGACTGTTCTGTTCTTCTGGCCAACATGATGCCTGGCACACTGTACAAGCTTTCTAATATTTGTTACATCAGTGTCTGAATGGCAAATTGCCCATCACTTTGTCTCTTTTAACATCTTCCTGCTCTTCTCTGCCAGCCTTGACCTTGTCTTTTCTTCCATCCTTGCTCATGTCTCTCTTGCTCAAAATCCTTTTGGATAGAGTCCATGTGGTGACTTCAGGTAGGCAAAGATGTGTGTTAATGGTCAGGTTTCCACATGGGTGTGGCTGAGTGCATGCTTATCTCTGCAGCCAGTGCTAGCTAGTACAGTGATCCTGAATTTTGCACCCTGGGGTGGTGGAAGGAGCATTGGACCTGAGACCAGCTGGACCCTCTCAGAACCCCAGCTCTGCCTTTGATCAGGTGGGTGGCCAGGGCAGATTACATAAACACAAGAAACCTCTTCTTCCTCAGCAGATATAATGCTTCAACTGAGGTCAGAGGACTATGGTAAAGATTAGAAATAATGTATGTAAAAAGGTATTCCATGATTGTACCTGGCACACAGTAGGTATTCAGTAAATTAGAGACTTCTGTTTTTTATAGATGGGATGCCCACTAGACTTTGAGGGCCACAGAGTTGCACTCAAATCCTGCAACTCATGGTCTATGTAACCTTAAATAACCTTAAGTATTTTACTTAATCTCACTGTGCCTCAGTTTCCTCAAATGTAAAACATGTATAACAAAATCTCCCTCATTGTATATGTAATTCATGAATTTACTACGCAATTCCAGAGTAAAAGGAACTCTGCAGTATTCCAGAGAATCTGGTTCCTGATAATTCCTTTCTCCTTTCCTTTTCTGTGTTCTGAGACAGAGTCTGACAGACATCTTTGTTCTTTAGAAGATCATCATCAACACAGCAGACATGCACATGGAAGTCACTTATTTGGTGCATGCTGATATGAAAGTTGCCTCTTGGTTTATCCAGGACATGTTTAACCATGGCCTGTGTGGCACAGATGTATTTGGGGCCTTATTGCATTTAGCAAGTTAATTGTTGATTAAGAGGAAGGGACATTCACAGAGCTGACCTGACATCCTGATAAAATACCAAATGACTTTCAGTGATTTATGGGCACAGACATGACTCCTTACTGGCTTATGTCAGAATGCACTGGAGTGATAAGCACACACTTATCTCTGGGCCTTGATGAGTGACAGGGAAACCTTGTACCATAAAGGCAACAAAGCCACCTGTGGGAAGTGGACTGTCACAGGGTGTATTACAAAAGCCCAATCAGCCTCCTTGTGGGAGGACAATTAATGGAATTAAAAGTTAGAATTTTAATTATCATACAAATTAGAAGGAAATTAATCAGCTCATATTATATGTCTTGTCTTGGTGTGGAGTGTTGATGGATAGGTTTTATGGCAAATCTTTGATTAATTGAGACACAGCATGAAGGTATAACCTGCAGACTCAAACCGCATGTTAATATCCCCCTTTCTTCCTGTGCTGCCCCAAGGTTAGACACTGGATAAAGGAGAGATGATATTTGAAGATGCACACCGATGCATGCAGACACAGGCTTACATTATGACTTTCCACAGACTGTTTGTTTGTCTTTTCATACTTTTTCAATGTGGACAAGAATCCTTTGCCCCACCTTCTCTTTTTCAGATGGTGTTTTTCAACTTCTGTTTTCTGCCAGCCATCCTTTGGTTGGGAGACTCCTGAGTATAGCATCACCTGACTCTGGGCAGACCTCAGGATTGAGTGTTACTGCAGAGTCATCAGTCAGAACTCTGCATCCATGTGCCCATCCTCTTAGACCATCCCAGAGTCCTGGACAAAATTGAGCCCTGGATAAAATTAAACTATGGCAACTGAAGGATGTTTCTCACAAAGTCAGTTCATTGAGTCAATGAGTCCATGTATGAAGCCAAGAATGAGTCTTGGATTAAAGATATCACTGGCTGGATGTCTGGTAAACATATCAGCTATAATGTGTCTGCCTCTGAGATACTGATCTGTCCTTGCACCCCTCACTTCACTTCCAAACTTATCCCTTTCACATTCTTCTTCACATTCTTTCCATTTTTGTAAATAGCATTTCAGCTCTCCTATATGCTTAAGAAAATTTGGAGAAATCTGATCCTTCCACAGATCTTGTAGGTTCTACTATAAAAACATATGCAAGAAGCAACCACTTCTTACCATTCCCTTCAGACACATTGCTCTACCCACAGCTATCTGTCACCTGGGTCACCTGGGCTACTGTGGTGGCTTCCTACCATGCCCACTTCTTCTATCCTTGCATGCTTTGGTTGATTCACAATAGTATGCCAGGATAGACCTGTTAAAAAATAATCAAATTATGTCATCACACTGTTTAAAATCTTTTGAGGTCTGGGTTTCATTTGGCAAAAGTCAGTCTTCATTGTGATCTGCAAAGCAATGTGATCTGGCCCCCTTGACCTCTGTGAATTCA
This sequence comes from Mustela lutreola, assembly GCF_030435805.1. Taxonomy (NCBI): domain Eukaryota; kingdom Metazoa; phylum Chordata; class Mammalia; order Carnivora; family Mustelidae; genus Mustela; species Mustela lutreola. The sequence goes on from NC_081292.1 coordinate 97,566,559, forward strand.
TGACCATGTCCTCTACTCATTTTACCTAGTCTTGTGACATTTTCACTTGCTGAGCTCTATGTCAGGAATGCTCTTCCTTCTGACAGCCTTCTAACCCAGTTCCCTTACTTCATTTCAGCCTCAGTTCAAATGCTTCCTTCCAGGGAAGCTTTCTTAACCACTCTGTCCATCAGAGGAGTCTTCCAGATCCATTATCACTGCAGCCCATGACACATGGGTGTTCTGGTAAGTGGTCAACAGTTGGCTCAGGGCTGGGAGAATGGGAGCATTCAGGTTTCTTTTGTGTGTGTGTGCTTGTTGACTTCAGTGAAGTGAATGCTTTTACCATGACCAATTTTAAGCCACCAGAGTAATGAGAACTGCCTTGGAAAAATCCTGAAAATGTAATAATTGGCTTTCACAAGCCTGTACAGATAGTTGAAGGGTACTCTGCCTATAGTCCTTTTTCTACTCCACTTTTTTTCCTTAGTACCAATTCTTGAAATATTATGTATTTTATTCATACAACTTATATATTAGCTACCACTCTCATTAGAAAAAATTTTTTCATGGGGACAGTAATTTTTTAACTATTCATTGCTATTTTCCCTAGCTTCTAGTACATCACCTATCACATAGTAGGTACTCAATAAAATTTTGCTGAATGACAGTATTAATGGAATAATGAGTACCTAGTATGCATTGGACCACTGATAAGTTTGGGGATACATAAATTAATAAGGCAAGGCCTTTGACTTCTGTCTAGTGGTGATGATAAGCCTCTGTCATATAATGAAATAGGGACTAAAATAGAAGTTGTTCCTGGCAGGTATAAGAATATAGAACAGTCATTGAAATTAGACTCAAATATGAGTTGATTGATTCTGATATGAGTGGGAGTATGAGTTTACAAATATTAGTAATATTTGACAAAGTGTCCCTGGAATGTCCAACTTCTAATATACTCTCTCTTCATTAAATTCCAGATACATACTCAAGATACTCTGGTGCTTTAGGAACTTGTCAAGTGCCTCTTAATCCTCATACCAGTTGCTCGCTCAACGGAAACACACAGCTTATTAGGTCAAGGACCACAATGTCCAATTTTGCCATCCAGCCAATCCTGGAGCCACACTTAATAAAAAAAATCTTAATGCTCCAGAATGATGTAAAGTTGGAACAAGTTTCTTGTGCCTGCCTGGGAATATCCTGTGGCCTTCCACTCGTGTGGTGTCATGGGTGTCAAGGACTTTAGGAAATGTCACATCCACTTGTGTGCCTTTTAAAACACAGTGATCTTATTTATTAGCAAGTATGGTTGCAAAAGATCATGGCTTCATTAGGTCAGTGTTTACTTCATTTTGAAGAAATATGAGGAAGGAATGAGAAGGGTAATGTCTTTTCCTTCCATTTATAGATCATTAGTGATTTCATGTGCAATTTATCACAGTTACAGATGTGTTTTAAAATATGTCAGATAAAGGACTAGTGTCCAGAATATATAAAGAATTTAGCAAACTCAACACCCAAAGAACAAGTAATCCAATCAAGAAATGGGCAGAGGACATGAACAGACATTTCTGCAAAGAAGACATCCAGATGGCCAACAGACACATGAAAAAGTGCTCCATATCACTCGGTATCAGGGAAATACAAATCAAAACCACAATGCGATATCACCTCACACCAGTCAGAATGGCTAAAATCAACAAGTCAGGAAATGACAGATGCTGGCGAGGATGCGGAGAAAGGGGAACCCTCCTACACTGTTGGTGGGAATGCAAGCTGGTGCAGCCACTCTGGAAAACAGCATGGAGGTTCCTCCAAATGTTGAAAATAGAACTGCCCTATGACCCAGCAATTGCACTATTGGGTATTTACCCTAAAGATACAAACGTAGTGATCCAAAGGGGCACGTGCACCCGAATGTTTATAGCAGCAATGTCCACAATAGCCAAACTATGGAAAGAACCTAGATGTCCATCAACAGATGAATGGATCAAGAAGATGTGGTATATATACACAATGGAATACTATGCAGCCATCAAAAGAAATGAAATCTTGCCATTTGAGACAACATGGATGGAACTAGAGCTTATCATGCTTATCATGCTTAGCTTATCATGCTTAGCGAAATAAGTCAAGCAGAGAAAGACAACTATCATATGATCTCCCTGATATGAGGAAGTGGTGATGCAACATGGGGGCTTAAGTGGGTAGGAGAAGAATCAATGAAACAAGATGGGATTGGGAGGGAGACAAACCATAAGTGACTCTTAATCTCACAAAACAAACTGAGGGTTGCTGGGGGGAGGGGGTTTGGGAGAAGGGGGTGGGATTATGGACATTGGGGAGGGTATGTGCTTTGGTGAGTGCTGTGAAGTGTGTAAACTTGGTGATTCACAGACCTGTACCCCTGGGGATAAAAATATATGTTTATAAAAAATAAAAAATTAAAAGTAAAAAAAAAAATCTTAAAAAAATAAAATAAAATATGACAGGATGAAGGAAATGAACATTTCCTTCCTAAGTTACTTTGTTAGTCGCTACACATGTATAGACTAAGAGTTCTCAGAATTCCTGAAATCCTTTAATATATGCCCATAACCTATATGGTAATTTGGAACAGAACATAGGAATTCCTTGGGTGAGAGTTTCTTTCTGTTTATTTGTCATGTTGTGCACACCAAGTATTTTCTATTTGTCCTTCCACATGTATTCTCCTCCTTTCCCCACCCTGCTTTGTGTCCTGAGAATTAACCTACATGGAATGCAAAGACAGGTTCCCCACTGCCACACTTCTGCTTGGGTTGGGCCAATGTGAAGTCCAAGGGGAAGATCAGAGGGAGAAAGGAGAGAGTCAGTGTATCTATTCTTCTGGCTCCCTTTTGCAGAGATATTGATGCACCTGCCAACCATGGGACAGAACTGCTATAGGTGGCACACTCAACTAATATGAAAAGTACCTCTGACTGCTTGATGCCTGTTTGTCTTGAGAAGTTTTATGGGTATTTCCTGAAGACAATGATGGTTGTGTCCTCCTTCAGAAGAGTATGACATTTGTTGTTTCCAAACTGTGATCACCATGGTTAGGGATCACCTCAGACCAGCTATGAGGTTTCTTAGGGGACACAGGTTGTGCCTTTGCAGAGTGCAAATATATGTCAAGGTCAGAAATTCTCAGAAAGCTTTTTATTTTGTTTTTTCATATTTTCTTTTACTTTTTCTGTTCTGCTTCTTCAAGGAAGTTTTTTTCTACATTTCCTAAGGGTTTGAGGAAGGAGAGCATGGGAAAAATTTGTTTTGCAATTACCATGAAGGTAAAGCCAGGACTCTTAAAGCTCCACCTATGACAGTCTCCTGCTTGAATGAGTCCTGGGCCATATCTCCTGATAAACTCTGCTTTTAAAAATGCCTTCCTTGATCAAGTATGGCAGATCCTGGAGCATCCTAGTATCATTGTAGCTGTGAAGCATTTGCCACAGGATGCACCTCACCTGGATTGTGGTTGAGATATATTCAACTATACAACCCCTCAACTACCTCTCACCAAAATGACTGGGAAGAGGAACACCCAACAGAGGAAAAATGCAGAGACTGTGCCCTCTCCCACAGAACTATTGGATAGGGGCATAAATAGTATGTAGGAAAGGGAATACAGGGTAACAACTATCAGGCAATGGCTAGGTTGGGGAAAACTGTTAGTGACAACATAGAATCTCTAAGGGCAAAAGTGAGAGCTGTGCTGGCAGAAATTTAAAATGCTATCAATGAGATCCGGTTTATTCTAAATACTCTAACAGCTGGGGTAACCGAAACAGAAGATAGAATTGGTGATCTAGAGGACAAACTGATAGAGAAAAGGGAGGAGGCCTGGAACAAACACCTTAGAAGTCATGAAGACAGAATTAGGAAAATAAATGATGCTATGAAGTGTTCCAACATCAGAATTATTGGGATGCCTGAGGGGGAGGAGAAAGAAAGAAGACTAGAATATATAGTTGAACAAATTCTCCATGAAAATTCTCCCAGTCTGGGGAATGGAACAAGCATTTGTTTCCTAAAGACAGAAAGGACACCCACCAAGATCAACAAATCTAGAAAGACCTCAAGAGAGTTGATTGTGAAATTCATGAATCATAATTTTAGACAAGAGGTTCTGAGGGCACCTGGGGGAAGAGATGCCTTACATTCCTTACAGAGGAAGGTCAATCAGAATAATGTCAGACCTGTCCACAGAAACCTGGCAAGCCAGAAAGGGCTGGCAAGACATATTCAGGGCACTAAATGAGAAGAACATGCAGCCAAGAATACTTTATCCAGCAAGACTGACATTCAAAATGGATGGAAAGATAAAGAGCTTCCAAGACCGGCAATGTGAACACCAAGCCAGCACTACAGGAAATATTAAGGGGGGTTCTATAAAAGGACAGAGAACCCAAGAGTGACATAGAACAGAAATATACAGAGACAATCTATAGAAACAAGGACTTCACAGACAACATCATGTCAATAAAATCTTATCTTTCAATAATCACTCTCAACAAGAATGGCCTAAATACTCCTGTAAATCAGCACAGGGTTGCAGACTGGATAAAATGACAGGACCCATCCATATGCTGTGTACAAGAGACACATTTGGAACCTGAAATACATCCACACAGAAAGTGAAGGGATGGAGAAGCATCTTTCATGCCAGAAGGCCTCAAAAGAAAGCTGGGGTAGTGATTCTTATATCAGATAAATTAGATTTTAAACTAAAGACTGTAGTCAGAGATAAAGAGGGACACTAGAGCATTCTTAAAGGGTCTATCCATCAAGAAGATTTAACAATTATAAATATTTATGCCCTCAATATGGGAGCAGCCAACTACATAAGACAACTGCTAAGCAAAATAAAGAGTCATATTGATATGAACATACTAATAGTAGGGGATCTTAACACACCACTCTCAGAAATAGATCATCCAAGCAGAAAATCAATAAAGAAACAAGAGCATTGAATGACACTTTGGACCAGATGGACCTCATAGATATATACAGAACATTCTACCCTAAAACAACAGAATACTCATTCTTCTCAAGCACAAGTGGAACTTTCTCCAGAATTGACTACATACTGGGTCACAAATCAGGACCCAACCAATAATAAAAGATTGAGATTATTCCCTGCATATTCTCAAACCACAATTCTTTGAAACTGGAACTTAATATCAAGAAAAAGTTTGGAAGGAATTCAAACACCTGAAAGCTAAAGACCAACCTGCTTAAGAATGTTTGGATCAACCAGGAAATCAAAGAACAACTTGAGGAATTCATGGAAACCAATGAAAATGAAGACACCTCAGTCCAAAACCTATGGTATATGGTGAAGATGGTCCTAAGGGGGAAATGCGTAGCCATCCAAGCCTCCCTCAAAAAATTGAAAAGTCCAGAATACACCAGCTCTTGTTATATCTTATAGAACTGGAGAACCAAAAACAGGTTAAGCCAACCCCATGCACAAGAAGGGAAATAATCAAGATTCCATCAGAGATCGATGAGATAGAAACTAGAGATATTGTAGAATGCATAAATAAAACTAGAAGCTGTTTCTTTGAAAGAATCAATAAGATCAATAAGCCACTGACCAAACTAATCCAAAAGAAAAGAGAGAGGACCCAAATTAATAGAATTATGAATAGAAAGTGAGAGATCATGACTAACACCAAGGAAATAGAAACAATCACCAGAAATTATTATCAACAGTTATATGGCAATAAGTTAAGAAACCTAGATGAAATGGATACATTCCTTGAAACCTATAAGCTTTCAAGACTGAATCAGGAAGAAATTGACAACATGAATAGACCAATATCTAGTTACAAGATTGAAGAAATGATCAAAAACCTCCCGAAAAACAAAAGTCCAGGATCTGAGAGATTCCCTGGGGAATTCTACCAAACATTCAAAGAAGAAATAATACCTATTCTTCTGAAGCTGTTTCAAAAGAAAAAGAAAAAAAAAAAAAGAAACAGAAGGAAAACTTCCAGACTCTTTCTATGAAGCCAGCATTACCCTGATCCCCAAACCAGGCAAGGACCCCTTAAAAAATGAGAATTTCAGGCCAATATCCCAGATGAATATGGATGCCAAGATTCTCAACAAGATTGTAGCTAATAGGATCCAGTAGTACATTAAAAATATTATCCACAAGGACCAGGTGGGATTTATCCCTGGGATGCAAGGGTGGTTCAACATTCACAACATTCACAAATAAATCAATGTTGTAGAACAAATAAATAGGAGATAAAAGAAGAACCACATGGTACTCTCAATTGAGTCAGAAAAATCATTTGACAAAATGCAGCACCCATTATTGATTAAAACTCTTCAAAATATAGGGATAGAGGGAACATTACTCAACCTCATAAAACCTATGAAAAACACACAGTGAATGTCATCCTCAATGGGGAAAATCTGACAGCATTCCGTTTGAGATCAGGAACATGACAAGGATGCCCACTCTTGCCACTGTTGTTCAACAAAGTACTAGAAGACCTAGCAACAGCAATCAGACAACAAAAAAGAAATAAAAGGTATTAAAATAGGCAAAGAACAAGTCAAACCCTCTCTCGTCAGAAATGACATGATACCTTATATGGAAAACCCAAAAGTTTCCTTATACGGAAGACCCCCAAACTATGAGAACTCATACAGCAGTTTTCAGCAATGTGGCAAGATACAAAATCAATGTACAGAAATCAGTTGCTTTCCTATGTACTAACAATGAATATATATACAAAGGAAAATTAGAAAATCAATTCCAATTACTACCTTAGAATAAACCTAACCAAAGAGGTAAAGGATCTGTACTCAAGGAACTATAGAACACTCATGAATGAAACCAAAGACACAAAAAGATGGAAGAGCATATCATGCTCATGGATTGGAAGCTTAAACATTGTTAAAATGTCTATACTGCTCAGAGCAATTTATACTTTCAATGCCATCCTGATAAAATTCCACCAGCATTTTTCAAAATGCTGAAAGAAAAATCCCCCAATGTGTATTGAACCAGAAAAGACTCCGAATTGCTAAAGAAATGTTGAAAAAGAAAAACAAAACTGGGGGCATCACATTGCATGATTTCAAGCTTTACTACAGAGCTGTGATCACCAAGACAACATGGTACTGGCATAAAAATAGACCCATAGACCAATGTAACAGAGTAAAGAGTTAGATATAGACCCACAACTCTATGGTCAAGTATTCCTCCACAAAGCAGGAAAAAAAATCTAGTGGAAAAAAGACAGTCTCTTCAATAAATGGTGCTGGGAAAATTGGACAGCTATGTATAGAAGAATGAAACTTGACCATTCTCTTACACCATACACAAAGATAAACTTGAAATGGATAAAAGACCTCAACGTGAGGTATAAATCTATCAAAATTCTGGAGGAGAACATAGGCACTAACCCCTTCGACATTGGCCACAGAAATTTCTTTCAAGACATGTTCCCAAAGGCAAAGGAAACAAAAGCAAAAAAGAACTTTTGGGACCTTCATCAACATCAAAAGCTTCTGCATAGCAAACAAAACAGTCAACAAAACAAAGAGGAAACCCATGGAATAGAAGAAGATATTCACAAATCACACTACAGATAAAAGGCTCATATCCAAGATCTATTAAGATCGGGGTGCCTGGGTGGCTCAGTGGGTTAAGCCACTGCCTTCGGCTCGGGTCATGATCTCAGGGTCCTGGGATCAAGTCCTGTGTCGGGCTCTCTGCTCAGCAGGGAGCCTGTTTCCCTCTCTCTCTCTGCCTGCCTCTCTGCCTACTTGTGATCTCGGTCTGTCAAATAAATAAATAAAATCTTAAAAAAAAAAAAAAAAAAGAACTCCTCAAACTCAACACTCAAAAAAGAGATAATCACATAAAAAATGGGCAGGAGACATGAACAGACACTTCTCCAAAGAAGACATACAGATGGCTAACAGACATATGAGAAAATGCTCATCATCATTAGCCATCAGGGAGATTCAAATCAAAACCACAATGAGATACCACCTTCCACCATCAGAATGGCCAAAATTAAAAAAATAAATAAATAAAATAAATGAAAAAGACAGTAAATAACAAGTGTTAGAGAGGATGTGGAGAAAGGGGAACCCTCTTACACTGTTGGTCAGAATGCAAGTTGTTGCAGCCACTTTGGAAACAGTGTGGATATTCCTTAAGAAATTAAAAATAGAGCTACCCAATGCCCCTGCAATTGCACTATTGGGTATTTACCCCAAAGATACAGATGTAGTGAAAAGAAGGGCCATCTGTACCCCAACATCCATAGCAGCAATGGCCACCATCACCAAACCATGGAAAGCAACAAGATGCCCTTCAACAAACGAATGGATAAAGATGATGTGATCCATATATACAATGGAGTATTATGCCTCCATCAGAAAGGATGAATACCCAACTTTTGTAGCAACATGGATGGGACTGGGAGAGATTATGCTGAGTGAAATAAGTCAAGCAGAGAGAGTCAATTGTCATATGGTTTCACTTACTTGTGGAGCATGAGTAATAACATGGAGGACATGGGGAAATGGAGAGGAGAAGTGAGTTGGGGGAAATCGGAGGGGGAAACGAAGCATGAGAGACTGTGGACTCTGAGAAAAAAAAAAAAACTGAGCGTTTTGGAGGGGAGAGGGTTAGGTGAGCCTGGTGGTGGGTATTAAGGAAGGCATATATTGCATGGAGCACTGGGTGTGGTGATTAAACAATGAATCCTGGAACACTGGAAAATATTAAATTAAAAAAATAAAAACATCTCCCTTCTCCTTTATCAAGAAGATCTGCACATCTTCCCTTTGGGGTCAGGCAGCTTCAACAAGCAGAGGGCACAGAGCATTCCAGAACAATGATCTCATTTTGGTAACAATGATTTCTTTAGAAGATCCTGGGATACTTGGGTTAAAAGTATTTGGTATAGATAAAAATGACAATGAGATAACATTTTCATCTATAAATTTAAAAAGGTTAAAAAAATTCATTCTAGTTTGAAGAGACAGGCACTCTTACTTATTAGCATGGAGTGGAACATGTTTGGAAAGAATTTGACAACATGAATACAACCTAGAAGGTAATTATACCTTTGGGTCTACAGTTTAACTCTGAAATTATCATCAATAAAATCTAAAATGGTGAAAAAAAGCAGAATGCATAGGATTTATTTAGTCAATAAATATTTATTGAGAGCTAACATGTAGTTATATCTTTTAAGTGTTGGGAACGCAGCAGTGAATTAAGAAGAAAAATGTCCTATGGATGGAAGTACCCTTACAAGTCAGGGATGGGAGCCATTTGATAAAACAAAAACAAAAACAAGGAATTAGAAAATATATCATTAAAACATTCTTAAGGTTGTCCACTTATGGCCAGAATGAAGTAAGTGCTCTGTAGCTTATTTTTCACAGTGGTCACAAACAAAACACTTTGGACAAAATAAAAAAGCAACTGCCTGAGAGCTCATAACAGCAGACAGACTAGGGAGGGGATTCAAAGCTCCCAACATGAAAAATGACTGAAAAGGTGGCCGTGAGTTTCCTGCTTTGCTTAGTTTGGTTTTCCTCTGTGTCAGTGTCAGTGACCCAAGGACAGGTCAAAATGGGAGACTATATCGCAAGTACAGCTGGCAGAACTGCAAGAGTGGTCTGTTGCTCAGGACGAGATAGGGGAAAAAGTCCCCATGAGCCAGGGAGTGCAGAGAGAAGCCTCAGAGTTTTTCTCCCCTGGTTTTCTTTATTTCCTGTCCTGGTTCCGCCCTAAGACCTGTGCCCTTCACATTACCATGGGGTTGGCATAGCAACTAAGACCCCAGGAGGAAGTTCATCTAGCTGGAGGAACTGGGAGAAGTGTTTCACAAGGAGTGTGTGGGGTATCCCAGAAATATATTTTTTCTCTCTTTTACCATTTTGTCCCAAAGGCAGTCACTGTAATGTAGAACAGCACAAGTGGCTAAACCTCTGAAGGAACTCTGTCTTTCTGGACAGAGGAACCAGGAAAAGGAGCCCCCAGGGATGGAGAGTATAGGAAAAAGTTTTGAGAGAGGAGAAGATGATCAATCTCCGAATGAACTGCCCCTAAGCTGAGTCTGTACAGAACACATTCAAGATAACCTGGAAAAGTTTCCAGAACAGAAGTACCATAGAATCCAAACCCTAGTCCCAATCCAAATCTTGATGGTGTGTGTGAGGGATGGATCAAGCAGCACAGCAATTGGCTGTGAGAACTGAGCTTAGGTTGGAATTAACGCTCATATACATTGGGTGTTTTTTTTTTAAGATTTTATTTATTTATTTGACAGACAGAGATCACAAGTAGGCAGAGAGGCAGGCAGAGAGAGAGAGAGGAAAGCAGGTTCCCTGCTGAGCAGAGAGCCCAATATGGGGCTCGACCCCAGGACCCTGGGATCATGACCTGAGCCGAAGGCAGAGGCTTTAACCCACTGAGCCACCCAGGCGCCCTGGAATTATCACTCATAGAAGGTAGAATTTGCAATTCACATGCAGCTGAGTTGACTGCTGTTTTGAAAAGGAGAAGCTCAGTGTTCTTCAGAGAATTTTAACATGACACAGAGCTGCATAACATGGTATTTAGAATTTCCAGAAAATGTCACCAATTCTCAAGGGAGAAATAGAATCAACTGTGGACAGTGTTAGGGTGGTTGCTCGAGAACTTAAAAATAAAGCTACCCTATGACCTAGCAACTGCACTACTAGGTATTTACCCCAAAGATACAAAAGTAGTGATCTGAAGTGGCATCTGTACCTCAAAGTTTATAGCAGCAATGTCCACAATTGTGGAAAGAGCCGGGGTGTGCATTGACAGATGAATGGATGAAGAAGATACACACACACGCGCGCGCGCGCGCGTGCACAATGGAATATTATTCAGCCATCAAAACGGATGAATACTTATCATTTACATCTATGTAGATGGAGCTGGAGGGTGTGATGCTGAGCAAAATAAGTCAAACAGAGAAAGAAGATTATCATATGCTTTCATTCATGTGTGGAACATAAGAAACAGGGCAGAGGACCATTGGAGAAAGGAGGGAAAACTGAATGGGAAGTCATCAGAGAGGGAGACAAACCATGAAAGATTCTTAAATACAAGAAACAAATTGAGGGTTGCTGGAGGGGAAGGGATAACTGAATGTTGGGCAGTAAGAAGGGCACATGATATGTTGAGCACTGGCTTTTATATGCAATGATGAATAAATTCAACCTCCAAAACTAATAAAAAAAACTTGAGAAAATCTAAATAAATATTCACTGTATGAAACACTGTATTTTTAGAGCTTCAAAATTAAACTAGTTATAAAACTCCTAATGATAACATAATTTGGGGGGGAGCTAAAATGTAACAAGTGATGATAATTCTGAATTCCTTAAATTGAGAAGAAATTAAGGATACCGCTAAGGTATAAGTATATGTATTTCAATTTCATGAGTTACATATAAAATGGTAGAGTTTATTACAAATAAATTACAAAGCATAAAAGGTAAGATGAGGGAAAATAGCCAAATCACTATAAAGAGAGAGAAAGAGAGAGAATCAAAAACAAAGAAAAGAAAGGAAATATGAAACAGGAAATAAGAAAACATGAAATACCATGCAGAAAAGAGGACTCATTTAGAGAATACTTTCAGGGAGGATTTTTTGAGAAGAGGATGTTTGAACTGCAATGAGACACAGACAAAGAGAAGGAGCCAGCATGAAGAATAACATTTGGAGAGAGAGAAAGGGTCTTACCTTGATGCCACAGTCAGGGAAAGGTTCTGGACCATAGGAGCAGAAGTTGGAAAGGCAGAGGGAGCCAGGAGTGTAGGGACATGATAGAGGGATTTGCTTTTACTCCAAGTGCACAGGAAACATCCGTGGGTTTTAAACAGAAGAGTGATATGGTCTGATTTTGATTTTAATACCAGCTTCCTTTTGAAGGTGAGATGTCTGGGGAATGAGTGGCGCAGGGAGGCTACAGGAGCCTCCTTCTTCCCAGAAGAAATAACCATTGTAATTGAAGGAGATGTGCAGGGAGAGGGATAAGACCCTGCTTAGGAGAGAGAACCAAAGAGCACTTTCACTAGATTGATAGGTGTTGATAAGGGATGAGATAGAAATCAGGGATAGACTTTCATTATGCACATGTTTGTGAGAAAGACTGTGGGGTATGGAGGGCACAAAGGAGGGAGGAAAAAGGAAGAGGGGGTGAGAAAGAGAGATGACATAGTAGATGGATCCATTTTTTGAAGTAGAGCTGTTTATTTGGGATGGGGGCCAAGGAGGTGGCAAGAGAACAGATGTGGTTATAAAGCCACAGAACAAAGTGAAGTCACCAATGAAGGGTGTGAGGGGAGAGAAGAGGCCTCAGGACAATTCTCTGGGTGGTAGAAAGGAGAAGGCAGGAGGTAGCCTAAGAAAGTGCTATCATTGGTGTGAACAGAAATCAGGAGAGCATAGGGTTGTGAGACAAAGAAAGGGGTATCTCCAGAGGAAAGGAGCCCAGATATGGTTAATGCTATTTGGAGATCACTTACGGCAAGGCTAGAGAAATGTCCTTTGTTTTTGGCAATGTGGAGATCATTTGGGTCCCTGAAATGAGACAGGACTCATATGGTGGAAAAATGAATAGTGGGGAGGGAAACTAGCTTGACTGGATAAGTAGAAGGAGTTTTAAAATAATTTTGTGATGAACTAGGAAAGGCAGAAGGTATTGGCTATATATTTATTGTGCAAAAGATGGTATCACGGGGACCTGAAGAGACTTGGTTTTTAGATAAAAGAGATTTTGCTGAATTTGCAGGATCAAGATCTCTTGCTTACTTAGGAAGCTTTTGTTTCTCTTGCTGATATGTTTTGTGGATTACTGTTGCCCCTCCCCCATTGCTATTGCCCTCTGGAGAGCACTCTGGCCTGGGAGGAGGCAAAGCTGTGTCTTAGTAGCTTGTGGAAGCAGCCTGGGGATTATAGTAGTTCTTCAATCAGTGGTTACATTGTTCCTTCCGCTCCTTGCTGCTGCAGAGGGAGATCAGCCCAATACAGGATACAGCTGGAGAAGAATATGGGCTCACAATTACTTCTGTAATAAAACCCTATTAAACTTTATAAAATAATCCTTTGAAGGAAGAAATTTGTCTTTCCTGGAATTCAAATAGCATCCTGCACATTAGTGAAGTTTCCATAATTATTTCTGTTGATATTTGATGGCATAGTTTCCCTAATATAATAACAGCTAACTGTAGTTGAATGTGTTTTGTATGTCAGGCACAATTCTAACTGCTTTATGTACATTAACTCACATAATCATTACAATAATTTTATAGTCCCATTTTAAAGAGGGGGAAACTGAGGCACATCAGATTAAGAAAATTTCTCAAGTTGTAGAGGTGGGATTTTGATTTAGCCGGCTGTCAGATACGGTATTCTGAATTATTACATGTACTGGCTCAGTTTTGAATTGCACACATTTAGGAAATTTACTGGGGAAAACAATAAATGGTCCACCAATTCCACAATAAATTGGGTGTATTCAATAACAAAGGAGCTTTTGTATTCTGTGAAAACATGCAAGAGTTAGCTGTTTAGGAAGTTAGGGACAAAAGTAAAGAAAAACTGTTTACTGTCATCAACATTCTCCATTCTTGACAGAGAATATTTGGGCATCTTGTAAACACATTTCTTAAAAGCACAAGTATGTGTGACTTTATGTGTGTCATTTTTTACATCACCTAACATTGTGCCTACCAAATACAGATATTCAGAAAATATTTGTTATTTATGATGATGGGGAATATTTAAGACAGCAATTGGCAAACATTTTCTGGAAAGGGCCATGTAGTAAATATTTCAGATTCTGTGGTCTACATAGTTTGTGTCATAACTACTCACTCTGCTGAAGCTTGGAAACAGTCATGCACAATATGTAAATGAATAGGCGGACTACTGTTCCAATAAAGATTTTATATACAAAAAGAGGTTGAAGCCAGATTTGGGCCACAGGCCGTAACCTACTCTTGACTAATGTGGGTAATTACACACATACCCATTATGTATGTATATGTGTTTGTATGCACATATATATAGATAGATAGATAGATAGATGATACATAGCTAATGTTAAAAATGACAAGTCTGCTGGTATCTGGAAACCTATTTTGCATGCAAAGAGCCTTACCCTCTGCCTCTGCCTCATTCCTTCATCCCTCAATGTGCACCCTCTTTCTATGTCACTTAGACTGTAGCAGAGGTGGTGGGAACCTGAAGCCCACGGATAAACGTCACTGTTTCCTTCTCTTCCAAGGGGTTAATTTTGATTCTTGGTCCCAAATCAGAACAGGCAGACAAGGGACTCTCTTTGACCTCATTTGGGAAAAATGCTGATCCTCCTATGGAAGGCATGAAAGAGGACCCTAAAGAGAAGGGGTGACCTAAGCAGAGACATCCATACTCAGAGGTTTTCACTGGGGCTGATGTTAGTTCATCTGCTCCTAAGAACCAACTATTTGCCACATTAAGGCATCAAAACTAGGTGTTGCTATGGTCCTTGTCCCCGCTTGACTTGCTTGTTTTTCTCAGAAATGACACAAATCCATTAGTGACACACACAAAAAAAACACTGGTGTTGAGACCAGAACATATACATCAACAAAAAAAGAGCATCCACATATTTGTATTTATTTGGCTATTTTTAAAAAACTGTTTTAGAAAATCTTTACACATGGTCTGAACTTAGTAAATGTCTTAGGCTGCCTCTCAAACAGACATGAGAATTTGTGCCAATTTTAGTAAGATTTGCTTGAGTGATATTTAACTAAGAAATCTGAGTTTGTTTTTTGTTTCCTTTTTTTTTCTTTATTTTTTTATTTTTTATAAACATATAATGTATTTTTATCCCCAGAGGTACAGGTCTGTGAATCGCCAGGTTTACACACTTCACAGCACTCACTATAGCACATACCATCCCCAATGTCCATAACCCCACCACCCTCTCCCAACCCCCCCTCCCACCAGCAACCCTCAGTTTGTTTTGTGAGGTTAAGAGTCACTTGTGGTTTGTCTCCTTCCCAATCCCATCTTGTTTCATTTATTCTTCTCCTACCCCCTTAAACCTCCATGTTGCAACTCCACTTTCTCGTATCAGGAGGATCATACGATAGTTGTCTTTCTCCGATTGACTTATTTCGCTAAGCATGATACCCTCTAGTTCCATCCACTTCGTCGCAAATGGCAAGCTTTCATTTCTTTGGATGGCTGCATAGTATTCCATTGTGTATATATACCACATCTTCGTTATGCATTCATCTGTTGATGGACATCTAGCTTCTTTCCATAGTTTGGCTATTGTAGACATTGCTGCTATAAACATTTGGGTGCACGTGCCCCTTTGGATCACTACGTTTGTATCTTTAGGGTAAATATTCAGTAGTGGTATTGCTGGTCTATAGGGTAGTTCTATTTTCAACATTTTGAAAAACATCCATGCTGTTTTCCAGAGTGGTTGCACCAGCTTGCATTCCCACCAACAGTGTAAGAGGCTTCCCCTTTCTCCGCATTCTAGCCAGCATCTGTCATTTCCTGACTTGTTAATTTTAGCCATTCTGACTGGCGTGAGGTGATATCTCATTGTGGTTTTGATTTGTATTTCCCTGATGCCGAGTGATGTGGAGCACTTTTTCATGTGTCTGTTGGCCATCTGGATGTCTTCTTTGCAGAAATGTCTGTTCATGTCTTCTGCCCATTTTTTCATTGCATTATTTGTTCTTTGGGTGTTGAGTTTGCTAAGTTCTTTATAGATTTTGGATACTAGCCCTTTATCTGATATGTCGTTTGCAAATATCTTCTCCCATTCTGTCAGTTGTCTTTTGGTTTTGTTAACTGTTTCCTTTGCTGTGCAAAAGCTCTTGATCTTGATGAAGTCTGAATAGTTTATTTTTGCCCTTGCTTCCCTTGCCTTTGGCGATGTTCTTAGGAAGACGTTGCTGCGGCTGAGGTTGAAGAGGTTGCCTGTGTTCTCCTCAAGGATTGTGATGGATTCCTTTCTCACATTGAGGTCCTTCATTCATTTTGAGTCTATTTTCGTGTTTGGTGTAAGGAAGTGGTCCAATTTCATTTTTCTGCATGTGGCTGTCCAATTTTCCCAACACCATTTATTGAAGAGGCTGTCTTTTTTCCATTGGACATTCTTTCCAGCTTTGTTGAAGATTAGTTGACCATAGAGTTGAGGGTCTATTTCTGGGCTCTCTATTCTGTTCCATTGATCTATGTGTCTGTTTTTGTGCCAGTGCCATGCTGTCTTGATGATGACAGCTTTGTAATAGAGCTTGAAGTCTGAATTGTGACGCCACCAACTTTGGCTTTCTTTTTCAATATTCCTTTGGCTACTTGAGGTCTTTTCTGGTTCCATATAAATTTTAGGGTCATTTGTTCCATTTCTTTAAAAAAAATTGGATCATATTTTGATAGGAATTGCATTAAATTTGTAGATTGCTTTAGGTAGCACAGACATTTTCACAATATGTATTCTTCCAATCCAGGGGAATGGAACATTTTTCCATTTCTTTGTGTCTTCCTCAATTTCTTTCATGAGTACTTTATAGATTTCTGAGTATAGATTCTTTGCCTCTTTGGCTAGGTTTATTCCTAGGTATCTTATGGTTTGGGGTGCAATTGTAAACGGGATTGACTCCTTGACTCCTTGATTTCTCTTTCTTCTGTCTTGTTGTTGGTGTAGAGAAATGCAACTGATTTCTATGCATTGATTTTATATCCTGACACTTTACTGAATTCCTGTACGAGTTCTAGCAGTTTTGGAGTGGAGTCTTTTTGGTTTTCCAATATAGTATCATATCATCTGCAAAGAGTGATAGTTTGACTTCTTGTTTGCTGATTTGGATGCCTTTAATTTTCTTTTGTTGTCTGATTGCTGAGGTTAGGACTGCTAGTACTATGTTGAGTAGCAGTGTTGATAACGGACATCCCTACCATGTTCCTGACCTTAGCAGAAAAGCTTTCAGTTTTTTTTTTTCCATTGAGAATGATATTTGCAGTGGGTTTTTCAAAGATGGTTTTGATAATATTGAGGTATGTCCCCTCCATCCCTACACTTTGAAGAGTTTTGATCAGGAAGGGATGCTGTACTTTGTCAAATGCTTTTTCAGCATCTATAAAGAGTTTCATATGGCTCTTGTTCTTTCTTTTATTAATGTGTTGTATCACATTGATTGATTTGTGGATGTTGAACCAAGCTTGCAGCCCTGGAATAAATACCACTTGGTCATGGTGAATGATCCTTTTAATGTACTGTGGAATCCTATTGGCTAGTATTTTGGTGAGAATTTCCGCATCTGTGTTCATCAAGGATATTGGTCTGTAGTTCTCTTTTTTGATGGGATCCTTGTCTGGTTTTGGGATCAAGGTGATGCTGGCCTCATAAAATGAGTTTGGAAGTTTTCCTTCCATTTCTATTTTTTGGAACAGTTTCAGGAGAATAGGAATTAGTTCTTCTTTAAATGTTTGGTAGAATTCCCCCCGGGAAGCCATTTGGCCCTGGGCTTTTGTTTGTTTGGAGATTCCTGATGACTGTTTCAATCTCCTTACTGGTTATGGGTCTGTTCAGGTTTTCTATTTCTTCCCGGTTCAGTTGTGGTAGTTCAGGTTTTATATTTCTTCCTGGTTCAGTTGTGGTAGTTTATATGTCTCTAGGAATGCATCCATTTCTTCCCGATTGTCAAATTTGTTGGTTAGAGTTGCTCATAGTATGTTCTTATAATTTTCTGTATTTCTTTGGTGTTGGTTGTTATCTCTCTTCTTTCATTCATGATTTTATTTATTTGGGTATTTTCCCTTTTCTTTTTGATAAGTCTGGCCGGGGGTTTATCAATCTTATTAATTCTTTCAAAGAACCAGCTCCTAGTTTCATTGATTTGTTCTATTGCTTTTTTGATTTCTATTTCACTGATTTCTGCTCTGATCTTTATGATTTCTTTTCTCCTGCTGGGTTTAGGGTTTCTTTCTTGTTCTTTCTTGAGCTCCTTTAGGTGTATGGTTAGGTTGTGTACTTGAGACCTTTGTTGTTTCTTGAGAAAGGCTTGTACTGCTGTATATTTTCCTCTTAGGACTACCTTTGCTATGTCCCACAGATTTTGAACTGTTGTGTTTTTATTACCGTTTGTTTCCATGAAATTTTTCAATTCTTCTTTAATTTCCTGTTGACCCATTCATTCTTTAGAAGGATGCTGTTTAGTCTCCATGTATTTGGGTTCTTTCCAACTTTCCTCTTGTGATTGAGTTCTAGCTTCAGAGCACTGTGGTCTGAAAATATACAGGGAATGATCCCAATCTTTTGATACCGGTTGAGACCTGATTTAGTACCAAAGATGTGATCTATTCTGGAGAATGTTCCATGTTCCATCTTCTAGAGAAGAATGTGTATTCTGTTGCTTTGGGATGAAATGTTCTGAATAGATCTGTGATGTCCATCTGGTCCAGTGTGTCATTTAAGGCCTTTATTTCCTTGTTGATCTTTTGCTTGGATGATCTATTTCAGTGAGGGGAGTGTTAAAGTCCCCTACTATTATTGTGTTATTGTTGATTTGTTTCTCTGGTTTTGTTAATAATTGGTTTATGTAGTTGGCTGCTCCCACGTTAGGGACATAGATATTTAAAATTGTTAGATCTTCTTGTTTGACAGACACTTTGAGTATGATATAGTGTCCTTCCTCATCTCTTATTATAGTCTTTGGCTTAAAATCTATTTGATCTGATATAAGGATTGCCTCCCCTGCTTTCTTCTGATGTCCTTTAGCATAGTAAACTGTTTTCCACCCCCTCACTTTAAATCTGGAGGTGTCTTCAGGACACTCAAGAAATGAGTTTCTTGTAGGCAACATATAGATGTGTTTTATTTATTTATACATTCTGATACCCTGTGTCTTTTGATTGGGTCATTTAGCCCATTGACATTCAGGGTAACTATTGATTAGTGCCACTGTATTGCCTGTTAGTTGACTGTTACTGTATATTGTCTCTGTTCCTTTCTGATCTACTACTTTTAGGCTCTCTCTTCGCTTATGGGACCCCTTTCAATATTTCTTGTAGAGCTGGTTTGGTGTTTGCAAATTCTTTCAGTTTTTCTTTGTTCTGAAAGCTTTTAATCTTTCCTTCTATTTTCAATGATAGCCTAGCTGGGTATAGTATTCTTGGCTGCATATTTTTCTCATTTAGTGCTCTGAATATATCATGCCAGCTCTTTCTGGCCTGCCAGGTCTCTGTGGATAAATCTCCTTCCAATCTAATATTTTTACCATTGTATGATACAGACTTCCTTTCCTGGTCTGCTTTCAGGATTTTCTCTTTGTCACTAAGACTTGTACATTTTACTATTAGGTGATGGGGTGTGGACCTATTATTGTTGATTTTGAGGAGGGTACTCTGCACCTCCTGGATTTTGATGCTTGTTCTCTTTGCCATATTAGGGAAATTCTCTCCAATAATCCAATATACTTTCTGCTCCCCCCTCTCTTTCTTCTTTTTCTGGAATCCCAATTATTCTAATGTTTTGTTTTATGGTGTCATTTACCTCTCAAATTCTCCCCTCATGGTCCAGTACCTGTTTGTCTCTCTTTTGCTTAGCTTCTTTATTCTCTGTCATTTTTTCTTCTATATCATTAATTCTTTCTTCTGCCTCATTTATCCTCGCAGTGGGAGCCTCCATTTTTGGTTGCACCCCATGAATAGCTTTTTGATTTTAACTTGGTTAGATTTTAGTTCTTTTATTTCTCCAGTATGGGCTTTTATATCTCCTGAGAGGGTTTCTCTAATATCTTCCATGCCTTTTTTGAGCCCTGCTAGAACCTTGAGAATCCTCATTCTGAACTCTAGATCTGATATATTACCAATGTCTGTATTGATTAGGTCCCTAGCCTTCAGTACTGCCCCTTGTTCTTTTTTTTCTTTCTTTCTTTTTTTTTTTTTTTTTTTTTTTGGTGAATTTTTCCACCTTGTCATTTTGTCCAGATAAGAGTATATGAAGGAGCAAGTAAAATACTAAAAGGGTGGCAAAGACCCCAGGCAAATACACTTCAACCAAATCAGAAGAGTCCCCAAATCTTGGGGGGGAGAAAGGGGAAAAAAGGTTCAGAAAAAAAAAAGAAACAATTGAAAAAAGAAAACAAATAAAAAATATAAAAAAAATATTTTTATTAGATAGACTAGTTTAGAAATGTTAAGAAAGAAAAGGGTAAGAGTTAAAAAGAAATTAGCTGAAGAAAAAAAAATTAAAAAAAATATTAAATGAACTGCAAGACTAAAGAATCATGGGGAGAAAGCCATGAGTTTCGTGCTTTATTTTCTCCTCCTCTGGAATTCTGCTGCTTTCCTTGATATTGAACCTGTACTGCTTGGTAGGTGAACTTGGTCCTGGTGGATTTTTTGTTGATCTTCTGGGAGTGCGGCTTGTTGTAGTGATTCTCAAGTATCTTTGCCCCAGGCGGAATTGCACCTCCCTTACCAGGGGCCTGGCTGAGTAATCCGCTAGGGTTTACTTTCGGGAGCTTTTGTTCCCTGATTGCTTTCCGTAGAGTCCTGGAGGATGGGAATGAAAATGGCAGCCTCCCAGTCTCCAGCAGCGAGCAGCCGAGAGCTCAGGGCCCAACTCCTCAGTGCAATCTCAGAGAATAGTGCCCAATCACTCCTGTCTCCCTGGCCTCTGGCCACGCTCTGAGCTCACCCAGCCTGCGACCACTTCAAGGTAACCCCGAGCTGAGAGCTCACTCCTTGGCTCTGTCTCTGTTGCCAGCTTCCCCGTTCTAATACCTGCAAGCTCTGTGACACTCAGACACCCCTGATCCTTCTGTGACCCTGTGGGACCTGGGGCCATGCTGATCCCGCATGGGCTTCACCCCGGTTTAGCCTCTGGAGTGATGTCCCTCAGCAAAACAGACTTTGAAAAGTCCTGATTTAGTGTTTGGTTGCTCTGCTGCTTTCTGGGAGCCGCCCCCCCCGCCCCCCAAATGATCTATCTTCCTTTCACTTTGGACTCACTTCTCCGCCAGTCCTACCTTTCAGAAAGTGGTTGATTTTCTGTTTCTAGAATTGCTGTTCTTCTTCTCTTCAATCTCCCATTGGATTTGTAGGTATTTGCAAATTAGATAAGCTCTCTATCTGATCTCCTGTTACCTTATGTAGTCTCAGCCTGCAACTTCTCCACCATCTTGACTCCTCCTCAGGTTCTTTGTTTTTAAGGAAACAATTTGTTTGCTTACCTTTTCATCTCTGAAATTAGAAACTAGGTGTAATTGGTAGGATTCAGACCTGGGTACGGCTGGGTGTTTTGTCCATGGCCCTTCCGCTGTTATGGGTATCACAAGACACCCAGATCAAAGAAGGCAGAAGATTTCAGGGATTTAATCTGACTCTACTACTACTACCACCACCATAGAGAAGGGGGGCATAGTAGGAGGTGGAGAACAAAAAGAGGGGGAGTGGAGAAGAAATTATTCTTGAAGGTATCATTTATCGAGTACTTATTATGTGACAGAAACTGAAAAAAAATATAAATTACCTCTTTTTTAGTGCTCTAATTTTCATAACAGTCTTGTAGGTAGGCTTTATTATCCACACTTTAAAGAACAAGAAGAAGCATAATCAGAGAGGTTAAATTTGTTTACAAGGTAATAGAGCTACTAACAGAGCTGAAATGGGAAACACACGTTGACTACACAGAGTATGCTTTTACCACTACACCAGCTCCATTCTCTTTTTTGCTTAGTGGTGTTCAACAGCTGAATGGACCCCTTTCTTTGTAAGCATTCAGAAATAGCACAATCATGAGATATAAGTGGTATTTATCTGTTTTATGGTACATCCAGCACAAAGATTTCATAATTCCAATAGAGTACTCTAGAAGAATCCCAAAGAAATAGTATGTCATGGAACAGATTTTGATAGATTCGCCTCCCCTCTGACTTCAGAGAGGGGATTAGTTCTCAACAACGTCAGATCAAAGCAAAGCAAACCAAACCAAATCACCTTCCTGGAAGGTGGATAGATTGAGAAGCTGTCAGTTCTGAGTAGGGGTCTGAAATGAAGAGTTGGAAATTTTTGGAGTAGGTTCTCTCCAGACCTATATCTTTGCCTAAGACAGGTAGACATAGAGCCCTGGCATGTGCCCCCATATTTCAACTCCAGCTACTGGTATCTTGAACAATTAGCTTTCTGCAATTTAGTGGGGTAGCCTTTCATTTAAAAATGATTTTCTATTTTTATTCTTCTCTTCTCAGCACAATTCCCTGTTATTTCCATGTGTTAAGGCTTTGATCATGGTTAGCTGACATCTGGACTAGCAGCCCACCCTGTGGGGCAGAGGTGATGGGGTTGTATCCCATGCAGGTCTAGCACCTGAGCATCAGGTGGGCTGGGTGGTCAGAAACAACTTTACCTTCAAGGCCATCCTAGATCTTTCCTTTGAAATGTTCTTGCCCAACAATAGACTGTTCTACTTTCTTAAAAAGGGGGCTCTCTTTTGGATTCATCCCAGGACTTATCTGGGCTCATCAACTATTCTGTGGAGAGAAGTCTGTAAGCCCCTAATTCCTTTGATATGAGCTTGGCTACCACTTCTTTTTGACTCTGACTGTGGCTGGTCTTCTTTTATCAACTAGTGTGGGTATGGGTGGAGTTCTGGAGGGAACTGGATGTCTAAGAGGGATGTGAGAGCAGTGCCCAGAGTCCTCTCCCAGCCCTCTCTCTAGCTGTGGGACTGTCTGCCAGGTTCAGCCTCAGCCTCCTTGCTGCATGACTATCCTGGGTGTCTTCAGAAGTCTCCTGTGATGATAATATAAAGCCAGACTTTATGGCCAATTCCTCATTGAATTTGATCCTCACTATAATCCCATAAAGTTGTTATAATTTCCAGGGTTGAATACATGAAAAATCTGTGAAAATAGATTCAGTGACAGGGTTTGAACCCTAGTCCATGGACATTCACTCACCATCCTGCACTGGTCCACTGTAATAGTGACTCCCTGTGGGCATTACCAGTCTTTGGAGAAGAGAGAGCCATTGGATTATGGCTACAGTAAATACATAGAGCAGTGAATTAAGTTGTAGGTACCTTGGCCTACCAATTTTTTCCTCTCACTTAGGATTTTCTCATGTTCCACCTTCTAACAGGCCATGATTTCTGACCAGTAAAAAAGCTGGTGTTGGAGAAGACCACTGGGACCTCAGGAGGTTGGTTATACAGCAAGCCTGTTTGTTGTTTGTCATGTTATTTTGGTCACTTGACCTCTCTTGAGATTTAGTTTCTTCTTCTTTGGTGAGGTTAAATGGTTGAACTGGAAAAACTTGTGAAACTATCCTTGGATCTAACATTTTGTAATTCTGTGCATAAGCTTGTGTTTCTCCTAAGTCATTAATATCATTTCAACAGGTATTGAACTATTACTTCTTTTTTTTTAAGATTTTATTTATTTATTTGTCATAGAGAGAGAAGCAAGAGTGAGCACAGGCAGACAGAGTGTCAGGCAGAGGCAGAGGGAGAAGCAGGCTCCCTGCCAAGCAAGGAGCCCGATGTGGGACTTGTTCCCAGAATGCTGGGATCATGACCTGTGCTGAAGGCAGCCACTTACCAGCTGAGCTACCCAGGCATCCCTGACCTATTACTTCTGAATGGTAACTCTGGTGATAACTTTTGTTTAATACTACCTGATTTCAGATTTGCGGTATGAGGTTTCTAAAGCAAGAGTGATTTGCCCAAGTTCTCAGAGATGGTTGTGGTACTTCTTCTTAAAAACCCAGGTCAGCCTGATTCTATGTCTAGGGCCTGATGATGGAATTCCTGCATCAGCAAAGGACTGAAGTAGTTTCAGAGTGAAGGAGACACTTTCCAGAGTTCCTAGGATCTGTAATTGCTTAGTTTTCTCCCCTTTGTATATTCTTTGCAGAAAAAGCATGGGCACACCCAGTTTATGACAGCATTCTGCCTTGATGACCAAGAGAGCACAGAGCAAGCAGGTGGGTGACTTTTGACTGCAGAGACTTGATATATTGGTGATGTCAACATCAGACTATGAAGATACCCAGGTCCTCATTGGCTATGATCCCAGCCACTCTACGACCAATTTATAGTTGAGGCCATGAAGCTCAGAGAGGCCAGTGAATTGCTGAGACAGCAGAGCTATCCCAGAGCTTTTCTTCCTCTCCCTGACCATCATCTTCCCTCCTTACTGACTCCTGTTGCTTACTCCATGGTACACTAATTTTTACTTTCTAAGGCTTCTCCTAGTTCAGAGAGCCACTCAAAGCATGGTGAGTATCATTGTGTTTAATATCACCCTGTTCATTTGTCTAGGAAATGCTTGGGCTGTTTGTGATATCCTTCCTTTTCTGGTGCCATGGGCAGATTTGCTGAGTTATTTGTCCATGAGCCCACACACACACACCTGGCTTCCCTGCAGATATTCATTTCCAATACAATGGCTTAAAACAACTATGCAACCCTTTTTACAGGGACTTTGTCTCCTCCCCTATGACAGACACAAACAGGAGACAGATGCACAACCTGTGCCCACTCTTCAGGTGTGACATGAGGCATTATAGAGAGATTCTACTCTCCAGAGTTCCCTGCACTTCTGGTAGACTTCTGCTGTGTTAATTGCAGACAAAAGAGGATCTGGATGGCCTCCAGAGGCCATCTATATTCCAGGCCAGAACTTCACAATGCTGTAGTGAGCTTGATACTCAGTGTAATCACAATTGTACCATGAAAAATCCTTTAATGCTAAAGAGTTGATGGCCATCAGTACATGATGCCTTTACGAGAATTGATTGTTGCTCTCTGGTGCAGGCATGCCAGAGAAAATTGGGATGTGGGGCAGTGATTTCTCTGTATCATGCTTCTTCTTAAATGACTGAGACTGCTTCCAGATGTTAGGGTCTATGCTCTTGAGCAGCTCTCTGTTTCTTTTGAGTCAATCAAGGACTTTGCTTAATATATTTGTTATTAAAAGATAGCTTATGGCAGGGTCATAGGGAAGTTGTATTTTTAATTTCTTGAGGAATCTCCACACTGTTCTCCAAAGAGGGTGCACCAACTTGCATTCCCACCAACAGTGGAAGAGGGTTCCCCTTTCTCCACATCCTCTCCAACACATGTTGTTTCCTGTTTTGTTAATTTTGGCCATTATAACTGGTGTAAGGTGCACAGCAACTTCTTTCAAGATATGTCTCCAAAGGCAAAGGAAACAAAAGTGAAAATAAACTTTTGGGACTTCATCAAAATCAAAAGCTTCTGCACAGCAAAGGAAACAGTCAAAAAAACAAAGAGGCAACCCACGGAATGGGAGAAGATATTTGCAAATGACAGTACAGACAAAAGGTTGATATCCAGGATCTATAATGAACTCCTCAAACTCAGCACACACGAAACAGGCAAACATCAAAAAATGGGCAGAAGATATGAACAGACACTTCTCCAATGAAAACATACAAATGGCTATCAGACACATGAAAAAATGTTCATCATCACTAGCCCTCTGGGAGAGACAAGTTAAAACTGGGTATTTACCCCAAAGATACAGATGTCGTGAAAATAAGGGCCATCTGTACCCCAATGTTTATAGCAGCAATGGCCACGGTCGCCAGACTGTGGAAAGAACAAGATGCCCTTCAACAGAATGGATAAGGAAGATGTGGTCCATATACACTATGGAGTATTATGCTTCCATCAGAAAGGACGAATACCCAACTTTTGTAGCAACATGGATGGGACTGGAAGAGATTATGCTGAGTGAAATAAGTCAAGCAGAGAGAGTCAACTATCATATGGTTTCACTTATTTGTGGAGCATAACAAATATCATGGAGGACAAGGGGTGTTAGAGAGGAGAAGGGAGTTGGGGTAAATTGGAAAGGGTGGTGAATCATGAGAGACTATGGACTCTGAAAAACAACTGAGGGGTTTGAAGTGGTGGGAGGGTGGGGGGTTGGGGTAACAGGTGGTGGGTATTATAGAGTGCACAGATTGCATGGAGCACTGGGTGTGGTGAAAAAATAATGAATACTGTTTTTCTGAAAATAAATAAATTAATTTAATTTAAAAAAAAAAGATAGCTTATGGTCTCTCTACCCTTTCCTCTCTCTTCTCAGCCCTATAAGTTGAGTACCAGTCTGCTGAGGACTTGCAAATGACAGTGGAAGACAACACTATATTGTAAATTACTCAAAGCCAGCTAAATTTATTTTGATGTGCTTTTTATTATCTAGATCCTATCTGTTGATTCCTAGCTTTGATTTTGTCTCCAAATCTTTGGTTTTTGGAGATATAGCCAGACTTCCTTCCTTGATGCTGGACCTGATGTGTGAACCTGACTTCGGTGTCCTGCCTCCCCTTCCTACTCTTTTCCTATCCTTGGTCAGTAACTGGTGTCTTCCTGGGAAACTGCTTTTCTTTACAACATCATGATGCTGAATGATCACTTTGCTTGGGAAATGGGTTTGTAACTTAATTTTGCAGTTTGTGGATTGGTCTTATTTCTCTTTCTTGTATTCAATTTTTAATATTATAGAGTATGCATAGTCAAGAGTGGGGGAAGAGAGCTGTGCATTTGTTTCAATTGGCAGGGAGCTTGCATGTCAGCTTTTGTTTCAAAAGCCCCAGCAAGTGTTAACAGTGTGTGCTTTCTAAAACAGAGGTTCTTTTCAGCTGTAAGGAGAAAAAAACAAAAACAAAAACAAACAAACAAACAACTTCAACTTGTGTGAGCACAATGGGGATATGTTGACTCATGTTAATTGAGAAATCCACAGAGAGACATGGCTCAATCCAGGAACCCAAGATACTGCATCTTACTCTGAATTTCTCTATTTCTTGGTCCGTTTATTCTTTGTTGTTTTTATTCTCATTATGCAGGTGGACTCTCCCAAGTAGTGGGTGAAGATAGCTGTTTGCTTTCCCAGATTTATTTTCTTCAATATTTCCAATTTCCCAATTCTGGCAAAAAAAAAAAAATCAATTATTTTTGTGACTGGCTCCAGGTTAGAAATGATATCTATCTATCTATCTATCTAATCTATCTATCTCTAGATAGAGATAGAGATAGAGATGATAGAGACAGAGATAGAAATAGCTCATTGTGTTCAAGAAAATGGAGTACACCTATGGTGGAATACAAAGAAAGGATGTTTCTCACTCAGTCTTTCTGCTCCAGTGGGGCCTTATCTAGTCATTTCTTTTATCAACAAAATGATGAATTTATATAGAATTTCAGTTTCCCATGCTTTTTATCTCTACAGCCACTGAAGTTCTAGAGAGAGGAATTATCTTTCCCCAGCCACCTAGAGATCCTAGATAACCATGCTAGCCCTTTTGCTGCAGCCAAAGAAGACACCATGGGCAACTTGATTGTAATGTCATTAATCACACTTTCTATGACAGCTTGTATCATCTGTCAGTATCATCAGCACCTTCATTAAGAGGGAGAACTGAGTATGATTTTCTTTAATCTAGGATATAAACAATCTTAATATCTATGATTTAAAAATGACTTTGTGTTTAAAGAGTTTGCAATCATACATGTTAGCTACTCCAAAGAAAAGCAAAAACATTGGGTAGTTGGCTCCCATCAGAAAAAAACAAGCACATTTGCACAGAGTGCCAGGAAACCATTTTTATTTGAATTTCAACATTGTTTCACAGATGGTCTGTTAGTCTGATGCATTCATTAGAGGTGTGATTTTACACAAGGGCCCCTATTGCACTGTGCCATTGCTTAAGTGGTTTCTTCCCCATTCCCTCAAAAACAAACAAACAAACAAACAAAGGACATATTAAGATCCTCAAAAATAACCTGCCATAGAGCTAGCTTTGGTTTCCTTGTGTGAGTGTTCTCACATAAGGATGCATCTCACATAAGGATGCATCTTTTTCTAAGAATAAGATACTTACTGCTTTACATTAAATGATGTATAGATTATTTATTACCTTTGTTAAAAAGCCAATTTACTTCTCAGTGTTGGTAATTGAATCTGAAGCCTTGCCATGCATCATCAGTCCGTGTCTTCAAGGAAAAACAAGAGATGATGTGCAAACTGAGGCTCCAAGGCACCCACAAGAGTAGGGACACTTATAACTTATATTTTCTGCATTTCTCATTTCAATTAGCAAAACATGTCTATTTCTTACTTTCTTCTATGTTAATCTCCCCCTAATAAACAATCTTGTTGCATCCTTCAGTAGGGAGAATACATCATATAGATGCATCAATTTGCAATAGCTGTCATCCAGAAAACTGAATCACAGAATAAATAACATGGATGGAATAAACAGAACTGGAGGCCCTTTTATGGGGAGTCACTTTATGGTGTGTGTGTGTCTGTGTTTGTATATATATCGTGTTATTTCTAACAAGACATTAACATGGCTAAGAGGGCTGTCAGCTGCTGTAAACCTTATAATGGTTTGCTATTTGTCTTTGCTACAAGAGAAACAGAAAGGCTTCTATGCGACTACATTGGGAAAGCACATCCTAGTGACAATTTTCATATGTTAAAAAAGACCTTAATGTAACTGAAAATTTTTGATGGACAGTGGGTCCATAGAAGGTTTGTCTTTCTAACTGTTTCATTTCCAGTAACTTGTAACTGAAATATTAAACAGAGGAAGACAAATTTCATCTCTTCCTGCTTACGTTATCTTTAAAAGGAAAAAAATGGGGACAATCAGTAGGTTCCAAAGTGTAGAAGAATGATAAACTGTAATTTCTTTGAAACTAGACACATTTCTTACATTCTTAGTGCCCCAAGCCTGGCCAAGTTAGGCCTCCCAAACTCAGGACAAGTATTTAAGGACAAATGATGAGTATTCTAGAAGTTTCAAGACCAGTCTATTAGTCTGAGAATTAAAGAAAAAACTGTTAGAAGCTTGAAAAATGCATGTTGAACATGAAGTGGACTGGCATGGCCCAGGAAGTGCTGTCCTCACTTTTGGCCCTGTGCTTAAGGTGGTAAACTACTGCATGTAAGGTGGCAGCTGTGATGGGGCACATGAAGGACCACAAGTCAGAACTGAGCTTCTGTCTCAGGGATACTGCCCCCTAGCTATGAGAGTTTGCACAAATAGTCTAACCTCTGGCTTCCTATTCCTCTTCTGGACAGATTAGGCTAAAAATACCTCATCCTTCTGGCTCACAGATTATAGAAGACCTGAGGAAATGATGCTATCAGAGTGATTTAGAAAATCAGGGTGGTTTGGGAAAATATAAATTCATAAGCTAATGAAAATCATGCATTAAAGAAAAGCATTCAGAAATTTAAGAGCCTTAACAAATACCATATAGTTGGGCTCCTAAGCATCTACCACCTATGATCTACCTTTCTCTGATCCAGTTCTACTTCCAACATTGTTGTGGGAATAAAGTTGAGTCCGTCTTTGGAAACTTCCAAAAGGTACTAGTTACTAGTTACTTCCTAGTTACTTCCTAGTTACTAGTCTATGGAATGGGGGCAATAATAACTTATCTTGTGATATTATAAAGATCAAGTAAGATAAGGTATGCTGAGTGCCCAGCACATAGTAGGCACATGTAGATGCTGTGTAAGTTAGTACACTCTAAGCAGAACAAAACATGGATGCATTGGTATAGAGGGTTAGCAAAACATTTTTATTACTTCAACTGTGTTTTCTCCCTGCTCATACTTGTATTGTTCCTTTATTATTTCCTCCCTGTAAGCACCTGAAAGTCCCAGGGAGTGTCTCTGTGGGAGATCAGTCTTATTCTGAATTGACCTCTCTGTAATTCCCTTGGGTTGTTAGATTATGGTTAGTGGAGATCAGGAAGCTCACTCAGGGTTTGCTGTACAACTGTCATGATTACAGAGGCCATACAAGCTTAAACAATGTGGGGTTGCTGTGAAAAGAAGACCTTTGATCCCTTTTCCTTGAAAGGGTGGCAATTCTAGTCAGGCTGAGAAGATGCATACCTGGTTAAGGTATTCTAACCTCTACGCATGGGAGAATATTCTTAGGGCTGTGTTATTCCCTGAAAACAGTATGGGGATGAACAGCCAAGATCTGGGGTAAGTGCTAGGTTCCATGAAATAGGACTGACTTTCAGAGACCCAGAATCCCCCTGTAGAAGAGAGAGGGGTATAGGTATGTCTATACACTTATGATATGAGTTTGGTGTGCTGTGTAAGTCAATGCATGTGTGTGTGCTGTGTGCATGCTTGCAGGTTTGAAGATCTATAGAGCTTTCTGATCTGGAGGAGAAAGTGGAGGTATCTCAGTTGCTTTTTATCTCATTTCTGGAGTCAGGTTCATTGGTACAACTGAAGAGAAACAAATCAGTGGCCCAGAAAACCAAGGAGAAGGAGTAGTTTTAATCTCAGAGGAAAAATGCTAAGACATGAAAATCATGAGGGAGATAAACAGGCAGACCCAAAAGACAGATCTGTCAGATGCAAAATAAAAGATGAAGAAGGAGAAGGAACAGATGGGGAAGAAGCAATGATTAAACACATAGTAGAGGAAATAATCACTGATATGAAGAAAAGATGTTCATTGATTAAAGAGGCTGGGTTTTAGGCAAGATGGATACCTTTCTCAATAAATATCTGAAGTCTAAAAATAAAAGGAAACTCATGAATTCAGACTGCAATAGTTACATACTAACAAAGGAAAATGGATTTTTTTTTTCTCATCTGGAACAGTGGAAAGTAAAGGACAATGCAAAAACCTTACAGATCAGTGAAGAAAATAGATTAAAAACTCAAAAACCATCCATCTAGTTTTGACACCATTCTCTAACCAGGCCAGAAAGAGAGGGATTTATGGATGCTCAAGGATCCAAAGAAGGAATAAGGTAGAAATTGTCTCATATCTGGAAATGAGTAACTAAATGGAATGCTTGTCAGGAGCTACACATAAAATTATATTCAGATTTAAACTTACAGTCTTAAATGTCTTGATTATTAAAGACTGATAATACAGGAACCAAGAACACATATTAAAGGTAAGAACAAAATATAGAAGAAGTAAAGAGAGAAAGTTGATTTAAAAAAAAAAAAAAACCACAAATGACTAAGTGAAATTTTAAAACAAGAAAAAATAGTTCTATTTTTATTTGTTCTTAAAGGTCAACAAAATAAATGACCCTATATATATAAATTAGGCTATATAAAGAGATATCATATAGCTTAACCTTTAAACCATATGCAATTTTGGTTATTTATATTATGCCACACTTACTCTCAGTGTGGTCGTCAGACCCGAAAAAATTCATTTGGGTCCTCCAGCCCCTAGACCCATGGAATCAAAAACCTTTGAGATGGGATGAAGCAACCTGTGGTTTAACAAATCTAATAGGTGATTCTGAGCACCCTTAAGCCTGAGAACCACTATTATACCAGACCACAGAAAGTGTGAAAACTCCCTGTGGCTGGTACATTACATTGTCCTCTCTCTCTGTTTGTTGTCTATCTATCATCTTTCACTCTATCTATCATCTATCTATTTATCTAGCTATCTATCATCTATCATCTATCTGTCATCATCTATCTATCAATCATCTATCATCACCTATATATCTATCACTATATCTGTGTTTAGTTATCTGTCTTTATCAATCTATATCATCTCTTTATCCATCTTTTAATTTTAGGTATGCAGATTGCACAAGCTCCTAACTCCTAGAAATTTTTTAAAAAATATTATTTATTTATTTGAGAGAGAGAGAGAGAGAGGCCTGAGCAGGAGGATGGGCTAAGGAAGAAGCAGACTTCCTTCCACTGAGCAGGGAGGCCAGCTTGGGGCTATATCCCAATCCTGGGACTCTGGGATCATGACCTGAATGGAAGAAATGGTAAAGTGCCTGATTGAGCCACCTAGGTGCCCTAGAAATTTTTTTTTAAATTTTAAGATGACTCATGCTCCTCCACCATCTTTGGTGTGGGTGTTGAATTTTATGAGGTAATTTCCCAAATATGTTGAGATGATCATATGATTTTTCTTCTTTATTTTGATAATATTTATTATCAATATCCTATAAATAATATAATATTTTAATATATAACATATTAATGTTTATTATATTAATACTTTTAATATAATAAATATATAAATATCTATAATGTATTCATCTATTAATATATCACATCTATTATATATAATATTATTCTGATAATATGATTTTACATTAAAATGTTTTATTCTTGGGGAACCTGGGTAGCTCAGTCAGATAAGTGGCTGACTCTTGGTTTTGGCTCAGGTTGTGATTTCCAGATGGTGAGATCAAATGCTGTGTCAGGCTCTGCACTCATCAGGGAATGTCCTTCAGGATCCTCTCTCTCCCTCTGCCCCTCCTCCTGATAAATAAAAAAATCTTTAAAAAAATGTTTTATCCTTGCGACGCTTGGGTGGCTCAGTTGGTTAAGTATCTGACTCTTATTTCAGCTCAGGTCATGATTTCAGGGTTGTGAGACAGAGTGCTTCTTCAGGCTCCATGCTAGGCCTGGATTCTGCTTAAGATTCTCCTCTCCCTTTCCCTCTCCTCTCCCCCACCCACTTGCATGGGCATTCTCTCTCTCAAAAAAAAAAAAAAAAAAAAAGGAAAAAGAAGAAAAGAAAAAAGAGTTTTATTCTTGTCTTAAAACTTGTTTGATCATGATTTATCATACATTTAAGGTTTTTTTAATTTAAATTCAATTAGCCAACATATAGTAGATCATTAGTTTCAGATGTAGAGTTCAAGAATTCATCAGTTGCTTATAACACCCAGTGCTTATCACATCACACTCTTTAATGTCAATCATCTAATTACCCCATCCCTCTACCCACCTCTGTTCCAGTAACCCTCAGTTTCTTCCCTATGGTTAAGAGTCTCATGGTTTTATTTGTCTGATGAAGTTCTTTTTTTTTAAATTTATTTTTTATTTATTTTCAGCATAAAAATATTCATTATTTTTGCACCACACCCAGTGCTCCATGCAATCCGTGCCCTCTATAATACCCACCACCTGGTACCCTGACCTCCCAACCCCCTGCCCCTTCAAAACCTTCAGATTGTTTTTCAGAGTCCATAGTCTCTCATGGTTCACCTCCCCTTCCAATTTCCCCCAACTCCCTTCTACTCTCTAACTCCCCATGTCCTCCATGTGATTTGTTATGCTCCACAAATAAGTGAAATCATATGATAATTGACTCTCTCTGCTTGACTTATTTCACTCAGCATAATCTCTTCCAGTCCCGTCCATGTTGCTACAAAAGTTGATAAAGTCCCCAAAGTTTATTTTTGCTTTTGTTTCCTTTGCCTTTTGAGACATATCTTGAAAGAAGTTGTGTGGCTGATATCGAAGAGATTACTACCTGATGAAGTTTTATTGATATTTTGTTTAAGATTTTTGCAGTACATTCATGAATAACATAGATCTCTAATTTTTTTTTCAGAAATACATTGGTGAAATTTTTGTATAACAGGGTTATTATGCAGGGGTCATAAAGATGAGTTGGGGAGTGCTTCTACTTTACTTTCTGTAAAGGAGTTTGTGGAATAGTGATATTATTCCTCCCTTATTTGGTAGAATTCACCAGTGAAACCACAGGGTCTAAAGTTTTCTTCATAAAAAGATTTTAATTAGGGACACCTGGGTGGCTCAGTTGGTTGGATGACTGCTTTCAGCTCAGGTCATGATCCCAGAGTCTGGGGATCGAGTCCCGCATCAGGCTCCCAGCTCCACGGGGAGTCTGCTTCTCCCTCTGACCTTCTCCCCTGTCATGCTCTCTCTCACTGCCTCTCTTTCAAATAAATAAATATCTTTAATAAAACAAGCAAACAAAAAAACCCAAATTTTAATTAGAAATTTGATTTCTTAAGCAATCATATGTGTTTTCATATTTTTAATTCAGCTCTCCTATTCATCTTTTGTCAGTTTTGGTAAATTGTTTTCTAAGTAATTTGTCTATTACATCTAAGTTGACAAATTAGTTATCATAAAGTTGTTTAAAACACCTTTCTATTAATCATTTGAACATACAATGAGATATAATTCACTTATCATAAAATTTACCTTTTTAAGGTATGCAATTCATTGGGTTTTAGTACATTCAAAAAGTTGTGTAACCATCATCCCAATATAAATAAATAAAATTTTCTTCATCTCAAAGAGAAACCCCATGTCCTTTAGCAGTCACTTCTCTTCCTCCTCCCTAAAGTCTAGGAAATCACTAGTCTAATTTCAGCCTCTGTGGATTTTTCAATTTTGAATTTTTATATCATTGAAATCATATAATATATGATCTTTTGTGATAAATTATTTGATTTAGCCTAGCATAATACTTTCAAGATTCATCTATGTTGTGGTATGTGTCAGTACTTCATTCTATTACTGAGTAATAATTCACTGTGTGAGCATATTATTTGTTTATTGTTTATTTGTTATTATTGTTTATTGTTTACTTGTTTATAATTTGATGGACACTTGAGTTGTTTCCACTTTTTGCTTATTATGAGTAATGCTGCTATGACCATTTGTGTACAGGTTTTTTGTTTTGTTTTGGGTATATGTTTACAATTTTTTAAATCTTTTTTTTTCTTTCATTTATTTATTTTCAGCATAACAGTATCATTATTTTTTCACCACACCCAGTGCTCCATGCAATCCGTGCCCTTTATAATACCCACCACCTGGTACCCCAACCTCCCAACCCCCACCACTTCAAACCCCTCAGATTGTTTTTCAAAGTCCATAATCTCTCATGATTCACCACCCCTTCCAATTTACCCCAACCCCCTTCTCCCTAACTCCCCATATCCTCCATGCTTTTTGTTACAAAACAAAAAAATATACAGTGGAAAAAAGACAGTCTCTTCAATAAATGGTGCTGGTAAAACTGGACAGCTATATGTAGAAGAATGAAACTCGACCATTCTCTTACACTGTACACAAAGATAAACTCAAAATGGATAAAAGACCTCAATGTGAGACAGGAATCCATCAGATTCCTAGAGGAGAACATAGGCAGTAATCTCTTCGATATCAGCCACAGCAACTTCTTTCAAGATGTGTCTCCAAAGGCAAAGGAAACAAAAGCTAAGATGAACTTTTTGGGACTTCATCAAAATCAAAAGCTTCTGCACAGCAAAGGAAACAGTGAAGAAAACAAAGAGGCAACCCACAGAATGGGAGAAGATATTTGCAAATGACAGTACAGACAAAAGGTTGATATCAAGGATCTATAAAGAACTCCTCAAACTCAGCACACACAAAACAGACAAACATGTCAAAAAAATGGCAGAAGATATGGACAGACACGTCTCCAATAAAGACATACAAATGGCTATCAGACACATGAAAAAATGTTCATCATCACTAGCCCTCAGGGAGATTCAAATTAAAACTTCATTGAGATATCACCTTATACCCATTAGAATGGCCAAAATTAGCAAAACAGGAAACAACATGTGTTGGAGAGGATGTGGAGAAAGGGGAACCCTCTTCCACTGTTGGTGGGAATGCAAGTTGGTGCAGTCTCTTTGGAGAACAGTGTGGAGATTCCTCACGAAATTAAAAATAGAACTTCCCTATGACCCTGCCATTGTACTCCTGGGTATTTACCCTAAAGATACAGATGTTGTGAAAAGAAGGGCCATCTGTACCCCAATGTTTATAGCAGCAATGGCCATGGTCGCCAAACTGTGGAAAGAACCAAGATGCCCTTCAACGGATGAATGGATAAGGAAGATGTGGTCCATCCATATACACTATGAAGTATTATGCCTTCATCAGAAAGGACGAATACCCAACTTTTGTAGCAACATAGATGGGACTGGAAGAGATTATGCTGAGTGAAATAAGTCAAGCAGAGAGAGTCAATTATCACATGGTTTCACTTATTTGTGGAGCACAACAAAAAGTATGGAGTATATGTTTACATTTATCTTAAATATTTGCCAAAGGATAGATTTGCTGAGTAACATGGTAACACTATTAATATGATTAAATGTACTTTGGGCTATTTGCACATATTTCTTGGATGAATGTCTGTTGAATTCCATTGCCCAATTTTGAAAAGTGTGTTACTTGTATTTTTGTTATTCAGTTATTAATTTCACTCAATTTCCTTACCAGATGTAGAATTCACAAGTGCATTTTCCCATTCCAAGAGTTGTTTTTCTTTACTTTGTAGATAGAAAAGATGACCTGAACTAATGTGATGAAGGTTTACTCCTAAATTTTCTCCATAGAGTTTTATAATTTTAGCTCTTACATTTAGCTCTGTCATCTATTTAAGTTCATGTCTGTGTATAGTGCAAATAGATAGTCCAAATTCATCATTTTTCAAGTGAAAATCCAGTTTTCCCAGTATTGTTAAGACTATTCTTTCATATATTGATTTCTTTTCCCCTTTCCAAGATTAAATTGATCTTGATATATGAATTTATTTCTGGAATCTCAATTTTATTTTATTGATCTATATATGTCTATCCTTATACCACACTATCTTAGTTAATATAGTGTTTTTATTAAGTTTGAAATTAGGAAATATGAATCTTCCAAATTTATTCTTTATCTTAGTCAATATTGTTGGCTATTTTTGGTCCCTTGTGTTTCCTAATTTTAGGATCAATTTGTCAATATATGCAAAAAAATGAAAATGGGATTCTGATAGGGATTTCATTTAACCCATGCATAAATTTGTAAACTATTGCCATTTAAACAATATAAATTATTTTGATCCATGAACATCAATTTGATCCTTGAACATCCAAGAATGAAATCTTGTCATTTGCAATGATGTGGATGGAGCTAGAGAGTATTGTGCTAAGTGAAGTAAGTTAGAGAAAGACAAAAACCATAAAATTTCACTCATGTGTAGAATTTAAGAAAAAACAAACAAACAAACAAACAAATGAGCATAAGAAAAAAAAAGAGAGAGACAATCCAGAAACAGTCTTTTTTTTTTTTTTTTAAAGATTTTATTTATTTATTTGACAGAGAGAAATCACAAGTAGATGGAGAGGCAGGCAGAGAGAGAGAGAAGCAGGCTCCCTGCTGAGCAGAGAGCCCGATGCGGGACTCGATCCCAGGACCCTGAGATCATGACCTGAGCCGAAGGCAGCGGCTTAACCCACTGAGCCACCCAGGCACCCCAGAAACAGTCTTAATAAAGAAGAAACTTTGGTTTCTATCAGAGGAGAGGTGGGGGGGATTGGGTGAAATAGATGATGGTGGCTTAACCAGGTATTATATGTAAGTGTTGAATCACTACATTATACACCAGAAACTAATGTTACACTGTATGTTAACTAACTGGAATTTAAATAAAAACTGAAAAAAAACCCCTTTAATTTTTGTGTATTAATCTTGTATGCTGCAGCATTGTTGATCTCAATTATTAGTTCACTTAGCTTTTTAATAGATTCTTTAGGATTTTCTATAAGTAAGGTTATATACTTTTTTTGTTAACTAATTGCCCTGACTAGAACATCCAGTGCAATGGTGAATAGAAGTGGTGGGAGTAGACATCCTTGTTTTTTTACCCAATCCTACAGAAAAGGCGCTTAATCTTTCACCATTAAGTATGTTGTTTACTGTGGGGTTTTTGTTGGTGCCTTTTAACAGGTCAAAGAAGTTTCCTTTTATTCCTAGTTTTTGTGTGTTTTTTTAAATTTATTTTTATTTTTTCAGTGTTCCCAGATTCATTGTTGATGTACTTAATTTTTGAGTTTTTATTCATTTAACTTTTTAAATCATGAAAGGCTATTGGATTTTAGTAAATGTTCTTTGTTTATTGAGATGATCATATAATCTCTCTTATAACTGATTTGCATATATTAATCCCACTTTCTCATAGTGTATAATCCTTTATATGTACTGCTGAATTTCATTTCTACTATTTTGTAGAGAATATTTTTGTTTATATTTATAAGGGAAATTGATCTGTAGTATATTTTTCTTGTGAAGTCTTTGTCTGTCTATGTTATTAGAATAATAGTGGCTTCATAGAATGAAAGGTAAGTATTCCCCCTCCTCCACCTCTTCCTCCTCCAAGAAGAGTTTGTGAAGGATTAGAATCAATTCTTCCTAAAGAGTTTAATAAAAAACACAATTGAAACCATCTGGGACTTAGTTTTTCTTTGTGGGAAATTTTAAAAATTACTAGCTAACTCTCATACTGGGTACGGGTCTACCTATATTTTGACAGTTTATATCTCCACGAGCATGTGTATTTCATCTAAACTATAGAAGTTGTTACTGTATGGTTTCTTACACTATTTCCTTATTTGTCTAAGGTCAGTAGTTACAGACTCTCATTCCTGATTTTGGTAATTTAGTTTCCAGTCTTTTGTTCTTAGTCATGTAGCCAAATGTTTGTGAATATTGTTGACATTTTTTAAAAACAACTTTTTTCCCCTACTGTTTTTCTGTTCTCTATTTTATTTCCTTTATTATGTTTACTATTATCTTTGATCTGCTTGTTTTGTGTTTAGATTACTGTTACTTTTTAGTTTCCTTTTTCATTATCTTATTTTTTTTGGTATTTTATTTTAATTTATTTTATCTTATATATTTTTATTTTTTTATTATGTTATGTTAGTCACCATATGGTACATCATTAGTTTTTGATGTAATGTTCCAAGATTCATTGTTGACATATAAAACCCAGTGCTCCATCCAATACATGCTCTCCTTAGTACCAACCACCAGGCTTACCCATTCCCCCACCACCTCCTCTCTAAAACTCTCAGTTTGTTTCTGAGTCTACAGTCTCTCATGGTTCAGCTCCCCCCATGCCCCCCCAACTTCAATTTTCCCTTCCTTCTCGTAATGTTCTCCATGCTATTCCCCACAAGTAAGTGAAACCATATGATAATTGACTTTCTCTGCTTTACTTATTTCACGCAGCATAATCTCCTCCAGTCCCATCCATGTCAATACAAAAGTTGGGAATTCATCCTTTCTGATGGCTGAGTAATATTCCATTATGTATATGGACCACGTCGTCTTTATCCATTCATCTGTTGAAGGGCATTTTGACTCTTTCCATAGTTTGGTGATTGTGGCCATTTCTGCTGTGAACATTGGGGTATATATGGCCATTCTTTTCACTACATCTGTGTCTTTGGAGTAAATACCCAGTAGTGCAATTGCAGGGTCGTAGCGTAGCTCTATTTTTAATTTTTTGAGGAACCACACCATACTGTTTTCCAAAGTGGCTGCACCAACTTGCGTTCCCACCAACAGTGTAAAGGGTTCCCCTTTCTCCACATCTTCCCCAACATTTGATGTTTCTTGCCTTGTTAATTTTTGCTATTCTATCTGGTATAAAGTGGTATTGCAATGTTAACAAGGATATAACATTTTCCTGATTGGCTTAATTTGAGTAAAAAAAAATAAAATGAAATGCAAATATATCTTGAAGAGTTTTAACTCTTTAAAGTTTTAACTCTAAAAAGGTTCTGTGCAACAAAGGAAACAGGAGAGTGAACAGGCAACCTATGAAATGGGTGAAATATTTGTAAAACACATATCCAAAAAAGGGTTAATATAATATATATAATGGAATATTATTCAACCTTAAAAAGGAAGGAAGCCCTGACATTTTCAATGAAATAGATTTACCTTAAGGGTATTATTATAAGTGAAATAAGACAGACAAATATTCATGATCTCTCTTAGATAATGAATCTAAAATAGTCAACCTCTTACAGTAGAGAGTAGAATGTTGGTTTCCACCTGGCGGGGAGTGGAAAGCTGGAAATATGAAATGAGATGTTGGTTAAAGGGTAGAAAGTTTCACTTAGCAAGATTAGTGAGCTCTAGAGATCTAACATACCGGTGTGGAGATGATAATTAACAGTTATGTATTGCATACTTGAAATTTGCTAAGAATATAGATCTTTAATTAAATCCCAACACACACAATGGTAAAGTTATATAAAGGTAATGAATAAGTTATTTAGCTTGCTTATAGTGTAGTGTATATATATATCAAAACATCAAGTTTTATACATTAAATATGCATAATTGTTGTATTTCAAAGACATATCAATAAAACTATTTAAACATATTCTTGAGGGAAGAATAAACATTATGCCTTTTAGTTTCCTCCAGAAAATCTAATACTTAGGCTTCCTTTACCTACTCAGCTCCAAGTTTTAAGATTCAAATCCACTCACTTTTATTTTATTATTTATTTATTTATTTATTTTGTGTTATGTTACTCGCCATAAAACATGTCATTAGTTTTTGATGCAAGCATTCCAAGATTCATTGTTTATGTACAACACCCAGTGGCGTTGTACACCATACACTTTTAACTAAGTCAAATCTGCATGTCCACATCTTGAATGCCCTACAGAGGGCAGAAGGCTTATTACTCCTTGGAATGTATTTCTCTGAGCTTTCTTTGCATCTCCATTTCTCTGGTATATTTTAAAAATATACATTGTTTTGCTTTATCCTCTCTCTTTCTCTCTCTTTTGTTTTTATTCGTTACAATGGGAAGATTGATGTTATTCTCTCATACATCCTAGCCACACTTGAAAGATTTTCTCATGTGACTTTTTGGATGAATTATCTCCCTCTCTTTCCCCCATGCATAAAATTTTTGGGGGGAAATACTTTTGCCTGATACTGGGACAGGCTTGCAGTGTCAAAAGGCATGGGGAAGATAAGACCTACAAAAGTGCCAATAAGTCATATCCATTATTTGGGCTTATTTTGTTTCATTTGAAGCCAGGAAAAGAGGGCTCACCTTCTGCCCCCAGGCAACTTCTTTATATCACTAAAAGATAGAATCAGAATGATGCCTGTGTGGCTAGTATCTCAGTTTCCCCATGTACTGGATGAGCTCCATGGACTTTGTTATTCCATGTGCTGAAAAAGGGAAAGATCTGTAGTTGAGAACATACCTTAATGCTACTTCCTTAAAAATGATGATGAAAAATAACACTCACTTTATTTGGTGGAAAGAAATTAGAATCTGTTTAGCAAACATGACCCACAAACTGATTAATGTCATAGGCAATGATTCTTTTTCTTTAGGGCACGGTTTTATTTCAGTTGCCATTGAATCCTGCTGTACTTACATTCTTTATTTGATTTAAATTATATGACAAGGTCTCAGAGGCTGGAAATGCCTACCTAGTATTACACAGAAAACAAGTGGCAAAGCCAGTTGTCTAAAATCTGGGGTTTCTG
Source organism: Mustela lutreola (assembly GCF_030435805.1). Taxonomy (NCBI): domain Eukaryota; kingdom Metazoa; phylum Chordata; class Mammalia; order Carnivora; family Mustelidae; genus Mustela; species Mustela lutreola. Next base: position 97,607,782 of record NC_081292.1, read on the forward strand.
ACTCCCACCATAAGGCCATATTCCATAGACATTTTAGAATGACTCCTGTGTTGCCAGGAACCATGGTAGGGCCTATTACACTGGCATTCTTCTCCCAGAGATATTCATCCCACTCTCAGATCCTCAAAGGCAGAGAAACTTGTGTTTCTTCCATTCTACTGCCTTAGTCCAGTGTCTTCTACCTAGTAAGCACTTGATTGGGGTTGGGTTTAATTAGAGTTGGGCTCCCCAGATCCATATGTTCTAGTTCTAACCCCAGGAACTCAGAATGTGCCCTTATTTGTTAATAGAGTCACTGAAGATACAATTAGTGAAGTCACGTAATAAAGTTGTGTCATTAGTAAATTGTGGTGTGGCTCATCTTCCTGTAATTGAGCCTAAGTCACTAGAAAGGGCCCTACTAATATGGATTGTGTCTTTATTAAGAGGGGGAATGTGGACATAAAGATGGGCTCACATAGGGGGAAGGAAATGTGAAGAGATATAGGGAGAAACCTAACAGAGGCCAGTAGGAGAAGCCTGGGACAGAGTCTCCCTCCCAGCCTTAGAAGGAACTGAAACTGCTGACATCTTGACCTCAGATTTCTAGTCTCCAGAACTGTGAGACAAATTTCTGCTGTTTAAATTTTGAAAAATTATAAGACAGGTAGAGTTTTTACTGTTCTACTGTGACAAATGGAACCTTTAGCACCTAGAAAGCAAAATTAAGGGAGAACAATAGCTAAATTACAGAAACAGCCCAAGTGTCCATTGACTGATGAATGGATGAAGAAGAAGTATACACACACACACACACACACACACAGTGGAATATTAGCCATAAAAAAGAATGAAATCTTGCCATTTACAATGGAGTAGATGGAATGCTAAGCAAAATAAGTCAGTCAAAGAAAGACAAATGCCATATGATTTCATTCATATGTAGAATTTATGAAACAAAACAAGTGAACAAAGGAGAAAAAAGAGAGAGGGAGAGACAAACCAAGAAACAGAGTCTAAACTATAGAGAATGAATTGATGATTACCAGAGAGAAAGTGGGGGGTGGAATGGGTGAAAAAGTTGATGGGGATTAAGGGGGTCACTTACTGTGATGAGTACCAGGTGTTGTATAGAATTGTTGAATCACTATATTGTATACCTGAGACTACTTTTACACTGTATGTTAAGTAACTGAAATTTAAATAAAAGCTTAAAAAAAAAAAAGAATTAAGGGAGCACAAGCAACCATGCCCCTTTTCTTATAGGAACCTCCAGATTGTGAGTTGATAATTCTGTACCTTTTCAGTTTATGGCAATAGAAGTTTACTGAGCACATAGTATGTGACAGACAATTAGCTGGGAATACAAAAACAACTTATGATGCATTCCTGAAAAAAACAAAAAAGCTCCAGTGTGAGAGGTACATGAAAATGCTGTTGGAGCCCAGAAGAGGAAAGTCAAAGAATTTCTGGGAGAAAATATCTAGGTCAAGTCTTGCAGCATAGGTGGAAATCAGTCAAAAGTAGGGATGAAAGAATGACACAAAGCCAAAGCACTGAGCTGTGAAACAATTTATTCCCTTACATTTTCACTGTGGACAGATACATAGACACAGCCTAATCCCCCAACTTCACCCTGCCTGTAACCTCATGCTTAGAGCCTCCTGTTTGGAGACTTAGCCAAATACTTGGATGGTATTCTGTAAAGAACTTTACCTTTGCCCCACTCCCAGCTTGTGTCACGTGTGACAAACAGATGGGCAGGTGATCACATGAAAACAATTGAATATCTGCTTATTTCAGGGGATTTGCACTCATCCTGAAAAAGTGCAAAGAGAGAAGTAAATTTTATGCTTTATGTATTGCATTGATTGGGGGATGGGAGGATGGAGAAGAGAGGAAAGAGAGAGAGAAAGAAAGAGGTTGCATTTGAAGAAACCATTAAAATCAGACTGAAGTGTGAAGTCTTTGCCTGTCCCTGAGGCTGTGGAGTGAGGGCAGGTTTAGAGAGGCAGGTGAGTGCCAGAGTAAGCATTTTGGCTCCTGTGGGGGAACACTTACATTGAACACTGGCTGCTTGGGAAGGCAGCTTGTTGGGGAGGAGAGAGTTGCCAGCCTGCTTCAGTAGCAATGAAAACTGCAGCTCATTTGAACTAGAAATGCTAACAGTTAATGAGCGATGAAAACTTTCTGGCACCTGGAGCTGACTGTTGCTCTGCTCAGGTGCATGTAGCTGAAGGGCCCTCCCAGCTCCCTTGCCTGGTTCAGAACACAGAGTGCAGTGATCCAAGGTTTCTAGTCTTTAGTTCAATGAGGCCCAGAGATCAGCCTGTTTTTCAGACCCTATTTCCCTCTGACAAATTGGACAAGTGCAGGGGTACAGGTGTAAAGGGCATTGAAATGACTTGATTATGTGATTCATAATCATTATTTAATTCATAATAGTATGCAACCCTTATCTGACCCCACACTATTTCAGAGAGAGCACACAAACATCCTAGTGATTTCACTTCTAGGTATCAGTGCTAAGGAACATACTAAGTATGATTAATAGACAAGAAAAATGTTTAGTTCGATTTTTAAAATTTAAATCAATCTAATACTCAAACATAGGAGAACAGAAATATAAAATAAGTAAGATAATTCAATAAACTTTAAAATTATAAAGTTATGATAAACATGTTAAATACCTTATTGACACTTGAAGTTTTCATGAAATAATACAAGGTAGAATATTAGGATACAAAATTATGAGTATATATTATGTTTTTAACTTTAAAAAACAAATATATAAAAGGATTGCTGTCAACATATTAACAGGGATTGCTTCTGAGAGCGGGACTGATGATTTATGTTTTCTTACTTTTGCTTTTCTGTGGCTTCAAACTTTTCTATAAGCATATATCAATTTTATTGTAGGAAAAACAACCATAAACAACATTATAAAAGCCATGTAAGGTGATATACTGACCATCGCAAAAAGATAGGAGGGTGTAGCTCATTTGGTGAGGTGATGCTATACTTTATAGGTCTTAAAGGAAGATAGTTGTGTTAAGGTGGCTCCTTTCAGGAACATAATTTTTATGATAGTTGTAAGATAGGAAATTTACTTATCTGCCAAGTAAAATCTGTGAAAGAAGAACTAGGGTGCATTAGTTTTCAACTGATGGATAACAAGTGACTATAAGCTTAATGGCATAAAAAAATATATCTCACAGTTCTGTAGGTCAGAAGTCTGGCCAAGCATGGCTAAGTTCTATGCTCTTACTCTTGTGGACTTAAATTAAGATATTGGCACGGCTCTGGTCTCATCTGGAACTGAGAATCTTCCTCTAAACCATGTGGTTGTGAAAAAGTCAATCTTGTAGCTATAGAACTGAGGTTCCTCTTTTCTGGCTGTCAGTCAGCTGGGGACTTTTTCTCAGCTCCTAGAGATCCCTTATATCTTAAGTCAGCAAATTAAAATGTCCTTTATGCTGAATCCTTCTTATGCATTGAACCTCTTTTTCAAGGACTGTCTTTTAAGGACTCATCTGATTAGGTTAGATCCAAAAAGGATAATTTCCTTTTCTTAAGGTCACTTGATTTGGAGTCTTAATCACACCCATGAACTCCCTGCATCAGTGTTTGACTGAATGGCAAGGAGATTGCTCTCTGGAAATCTTGGGAACAATTTTAAATTCAACTACACAGGGTAATGGTGTGGGTCTATTCTGGAAGTTGCTGCCTTTCACTATCCATTTTCTGTAGGTGCTGTGCATGAATCCAAAGCAGGTCAATGAAAAGTAAGAGTTGAAAATATTTGATGCCATTTGTTGAGTACATTCTGTGCATAGGCACTTTAAATAGTTTAAAATAGTGCCGTAGGTAGACTATTTTCATAGACTGAATGAGGAAGGATCCTTACATTTCAGATCCTTACATTTCAGAGACTTTATACATGTGCAAGATCACTCAGCCTGTAAACAACAAAGTTGGAATTCATATGCAGTCTCCCTAAGACATCAGTAAATATGTTGTGTTTTCAGACTGAGTCACTGAGCCAGAAGTTGAAATAACTGAATTACTTCCCAGACCCTAGCACCCTGAAAAATTTAGTGCAGTTTTGACAAAATCACGTGTCTGTGGACCCACATTTCCAATGCCTCCATAAGCAGTCAGCAAATTTCAATCACAATGTCTACTCCCTGAAGCATTTGGACTCAAGATTCTTCTCTGTGCAGTGCTGGAGGCTGCCCTTAGCTGGGGAATAACTGTAGCTCTTCGGGTAGTAATTGAGGAAAGGACCAGTGTTTGAGAAACTGAACTTTATTTTTAAATTTTTTTTAAAAGATTTTATTTATTTATTTGACAAAGATCACAAATAGGCAGAGAGGTAGGCAGAGAGAGAGGGGTAGGGTCGGGGGTGGGTGGGGAAGCAGGCTACCTGCTCAGCCCAGGGCCCTGAGATCATGACCTGAGCAGAAGGCAGAGGCTTAATCCACTGAGCCACTTAGGTGACCCAAGAACCTGAACTTTAAATATATTAGGATGGGATAAATAACACCGAGGTTTAATCAACACACTTTCTCCTTGTGTTTACATTAGCACATAATCTATCCATATGGCTTTGGCCATTAATGAAATATCTTACTCATCACATTTCCTTGTTCCTCCTTATCACTATCATTGATTCATCCACTATTTTCTTTTTTTTTTTAAGATTTTATTTATTAATTTGACAGAGAGAAATCACAAGTAGATGGAGAGGCAGCCAGAGAGAGAGAGAGAGGGAAGCAGGCTCTCTGCTGAGCAGAGAGCCCGATGCGGGACTCGATCCCAGGACTCTGAGATCATGACCTGAGCCGAAGGCAGTGGCTTAACCCACTGAGCCACCCAGGCGCCCCTCATCCACTATTTTCAATCATCTAATGGCCTAGTATTGACCTCCTGTGTAAAAGTGAATGTGCTATGTGGAAAATAGCGACATCTGTCCTCTGCCCTCTATAAGTTTATGACTAATAAAAATCTATTACTGTTTACTCTGACTTCATTTTAAAATCTTTCCTCTACATAGTGAAAACCTTCTCTGGCTCCTTTTGGATCAAGCACTATTGACTTAATTGTCTGCATAGAATTCTAGGGCTTCCTGAAGCTTTGATTAAGGGATAATTAGGAAGAGATTGAAAGAAAATAATTTCTGATAGCTAACTTGATGCCATTTACTCATTGACTTGATGCCGTTTACCCCCTGACTCATGCAAAAGATGCATTTGTCATATTTTTTCTGGGCTCCCTATTGTGCTTATACTTGTAGCATATAAAGGTGCGTAAAGCCCAGTCATGTCCTTTAAGTATTTATGATTCACAATGGAGAGTTTATAAATATCTACAGAACAGGAAGAAGCAAATAATTACATGAGTTTAATAAACACTTAAAAGGAAAAAAGAAATACAAAAAGTTTTGTGAAACCTCCCTTTCCCCAGGGAGTCTCCTGGGTGCCAGCTCCCATACCTCCTTCCCCTGCATCCTGCCAGGGCTCACACCTGTCTTTCACTCTCTGGAGACCTGCCATGGCCTCTGTTCACTTCTGCAGATATAGCTTCTCCCTGTACCCCACATGTCTCCTATCTTAGAGCCATTCCCTATGGGATTCTATAGTGCTCCCATTATCTACTTTTGTAGGTGCTGTGTATAAGCCCAAAACAGATGAATGAGAATGAGAGCTTGCAGAAGGGACCCCAGGCTTCTCTGAAGGATGCACAGGGTTGGTTATGACTTGACCTCAGGTTGCATTTGAGCTTTGTGGCCATCATAGTTCCATAACTCTCTCTGCACTACAACCATCTTTAATTCCTGGGGCTCTCCCAGGTATGCCCAGACCGCATATCTTCTGCCTCAACGGTCAGCCCCTGCCTCTCTCAGCTCTCCTTAAGGTTCAGTTTAAGGCTCACATTGACTTAAGCATGTTACACACCAACCTCTAAAACATGTGGAGAATGTCCATTTCCTGGTGCTATTCATTCATTTCCTATATGCTACAGAGAGAGCTCCCAAGATACCTGTGGTATGTTCTTGGGTGCATTGTTGCTTATTTACACAACACTTCTTCCACACTCTTTGAAATGGCTTACTGAAAAAGACCATATCTTCTTGGTGCCCCAGGGTTAGATCTGGGCACTGTATTGAATAAATGACTAATGAATGGATTCATTAATGCCTTACTGTAATTAAGAGGAAGGAGAGATGATGAATCCAGTGTTATCTAAGGAAGTATTTCATACTACAACAAGGCAATTCATCAGAGATGCACCCATGTATGCCAGACCCAGTTTTAGGTTCTGGAAAAAAGAAAAAAAAGCAACACTTGAATAAATTTTAGAATTGTCATAGCTGTCAGAGAATAAGTTTAAGGATTGTTATTTACAAAATGGTGAATTCTGGGAAGAAGGAACAGTCAAAATAAAGTTGTAAATGTAAGTAGGTATAAAGTATGCTTAGGGAAGAGGAATCTAATTTGGTTTCAGTTTTTTTTTTTTAAATTAATAAACTTGTTTATTCATTCACTTCAAAATTTTTTTTTCTTTTTTTTTTTTTTACTATCTCCATCTGAGCAATGTGCGCTGGTAGGACTAGAATGAATCTGGATTGTTTTCTGACCTCATGAAACTTGAAGACTTCTGAGAGAGATAAATATTCCAATAAATAATTATAAAAAGCTTTGCTAGAAGGAAATCCCTGGTCTGGAGATAAGACTCAAGGAAAGATGGTATCTGAGCTGAGTTTAGCCAAATGTCAGTCAGAAAGCCAGCAACCCAGGCAAGGTAGAAGGTGCATAATCTCTTAGAAGGCAGGTGACAGTACATACACTGTCACTCAGTTGTTTGAGCTTAGAGTGATAGAATGCTATGCATTGAAATCTTGTACTTTTTTTTAAATTTATTTTTTATTTTCAGCATAACAGTATTCATTATTTTTGCACCACACCCAGTGCTCCATGCAATCTGTGCCCTCTATAATACCCACCACCTGGTACCCCAACCTCCCACCCCCCTCCCCTTCAAAACCCTCAGATTGTTTTTCAGAGTCCATAGTCTCTTTTGGTTCACCTCCCCTTCCAATTTCCCCCAACTCCCTTCTCCTCTCTAACTCCCCATGTCCTCCATGCTATTTGTTATGCTTCACAAATAAGTGAAATCATATGATAATTGACTCTCTCTGCTTGACTTATTTCACTCAGCATAATCTCTTCCAGTCCCTTCCATGTTGCTACAAAAGTAGCATCCTTTCTGATGGAGGCATAATACTCCATAGTGCATATGGACCACATCTTCCTTATCCATTCGTCCGTTGAAGGGTATCTTGGTTCTTTCCATAGTTTGGCGACCGTGGCCATTGCTGCTATAAACATTGCGGTACAGATGGCCCTTCTTTTCATGACATCTGTATCTTTGGGGTAAATACCTAGGAGTGCAATGGCAGGGTCATAAGGAAGTTCTAATTTTAATTTCATGAGGAATCTCCACACTGTTCTCCAAAGAGGCTGCACCAACTTGCATTCCCACCAACAGTGGAAGAGGGTTCCCCTTTCTCCACATCCCCTCCAACACATGTTTCCTGTTTTGTTAATTTTGGCCATTCTAACTGGTGTGAGGTGATATCTCAATGTAGTTTTAATTTGAATCTCCCTGAGGGCTAGTGATGATGAACATTCTTTCATGTGTCTGATAGCCATTTGTATGTCTTCATTGGAGAAGTGTCTGTTCATATCTTCTGCCCATTTTTTGATATGATTGTCTGTTTTGTGTGTGCTGAGTTTGAGGAGTTCTTTATAGATCCTGGATATCAACCCCTTGTCTGTACTGTCATTTGCAAATATCTTCTCCCATTCTGTGGGTTGCCTCTTTGTTTTGTTGACTGTTTACTTTGCTGTGCAGAAGCTTTTGATTTTGATGATGTCCCAAAAGTTCATTTTTGCTTTTGTTTCCTTTGCCTTTGGAGACATATCTTGAAAGAAGTTGCTGTGGCTGATATCGAAGAGATTACTGCTTATGTTCTCCTCTAGGATTCTGATGGATTCCTGTCTCACGTTGAAGTCCTTCATCCATTTTGAGTTTATCTTTGTGTAAGGTGCAAGAGAATTGTCGAGTTTCATTCTTCTACACACAGTTGTCCAATTTTCCCAGCACAATTTATTGAAGAGACTGTCTTTTTTCCACTGTATATTTTTTCCTGTTTTGTCGAAGATTATTTGCCCATAGAGTTGAGGGTCCATAACTGGGCTCTCTACTCCATTTCACTGGTCTGTGTGTCTGTTTTTATACCAGTACCATGCTGTCTTGGTGATCACAGCTTTGTAGTAAAGCTTGAAATCAGGTAGCGTGATGCCTCCAGTTTTGTTTTTGTTTTTCAACATTTCCTTAGTGATTCAGGGTCTCTTTTGGTTCCATACAAATTTTTGGATTATTTGCTCCAGCTCTTTGAAGAATACTGGTGGAATTTTGATTGGAATTGCATTAAAAGTATAGATTGCTCTAGGCAGTATAGACATTTTAACAATGTTTATTCTTCTGATCCAAGAGCATGGAATGGTCTTCCACCTCTTTGTGTTCTTTAATTTCTTTCATGAGTGTACTGTTGTTCCTCGAATACAGTTCCTTTACATCTTTGGTTAGGTTTATTCCTAGGTATCTTATGGTTCCTGGTGCTATAGTAAATGGAATTGATTCTCTAATTTCCCTTTCTATATTTTCATTGTTAGTGTATAAGAAAGTTACTGATTTCTGTACATTGACTTTGTATCCTGCCACGTTGCTGAATTGCTGTATGAGTTCTAGTAGTTTGGAGGTGGAGTCTTTTGGGTTTTCCATATAAAGAATCATGTCATCTGTGAAGAGAGAGAGTTTGACTTCTTCATTGCCAAATTGGATACCTTTTATTTCTCTTTGTTGTCTGATTGCTGTTGCTAGGACTTCTAATACTATGTTGAACAAGAGTGTTGAGAGTGGGCATCCTTGTTGTGTTCCTGATATCAGCGGGAAGGCTGCAAGCTTTTTCCCATTGAGGATGATATTTGCTGTGGTTCTTTCATAGATAGATTTGATGAGGTTCAGGAATGTTCCTTCTATCCCTATACTTTGAAGGATTTTAATCAGGAATGGATGCTGGATTTTTGTCAAATGCTTTTTCTGCATCGATTGTGAGGACCATGTGCTTCTTCTCTCTTCACTTATTGATTTGTTCTATCACATTGATTGATTTGTGAATGTTGAACCATCCTTGTAACCCAGGGATGAATCCCACCTGGTCATGGTGGATAATCTTTTTAATGTGATGTTGAATCCTGTTGGCTAGGATCTTGTTAAGAATCTTAGCATCCATATTTATCAGAGATATTGGTCTGAAATTCTCCTTTTTGGTAGGGTCTTTGCCTGGTTTGGGGATCAGGGTAATGCTGGCTTCATAGAAAGAGTCTGGAAGTTTTCTTTCTGCTTCAATTTTTTGAAACAGCTTCAGGAGAATAGGTGTTATATCTTCTTTGAAAGTCTGGTAGAATTCCCCAGGGAATCCGTCATGTCCTGGGCTCTTGTTTTTTGGGAGGTTTTTGATCACTGCTTCAATCTTGTTACTAGATATCGGTCTATTCAGGTTGTCAGCTTCTTCCTGGTTTAACTTTGGGAGTCTATTGTTTTCCAGGAATGCATCCATTTCATCTAGGTTGCTTAGCTTATTGGCATATAACTGTTGATAATAACTTCTGATGATTGTTTCTACCTCCTTGATGTTCGTTGTGATTTCTCCCTTTTCATTCATAATTTTATGAATGTGGGCTTTCTCTCTTTCCTTTTGGATTAGTGTGGCCAATGGTTTATTGATCGTATTGATTCTTTCAAAAAACAAGCTTGTAGTTTCATTGATACATTCTACTGTATCTCTGGTTTCTACCTCATTGATCTCAGCTCTAATCTTGATGATTTCCTTTCTTATGTGTGGAGTTGGTTTGATTTGCTGTTTATTCTCCAGTTATTTAAGGTGTAGAGACAGCTGTTGTGTTCTGGATTTTTCAATGCTTTTGAGGGATGCTTGGATGGCTATGTATTTCCCCCTTAGGACTGCCTTTGCTTTATCCCATAGGTTTTGGACCAAAGTTTCTTCATTCTCATTGGTTTCCCTGAATTGCTTAAGTTCTTCTTTGATCTCATGGTTGATCCAAGCATTCTTAAGCAAGGTGGTCTTTAGCTTCCAGGTGTTTGATTTCCTTCTGAACTTTTTCTTGTGATTGAGCTCTAGTTACAAAGCATATTCTCACATATTCTCTTGTGATCTGAGAATATTCAGGGAATAATCTCAGTCTTTTGGTATTGGTTGAGTCCTGTTTTGTGACCCAGCATGTGGTCTGTTCTTGAGAAGGTTCCATGTGCACTTGAGAAGAATGAGTATTCTGTTGTTTTAGGATAGAATGTTCTGTATATATCTATGAGGTCCATCTGGTCCAATGTGTTATTCAATGCTCTTGTTTCTTTATTGATTTTCTGCTTTGATGATCTATTTCTGACAGAGGCGTGTTAAGATCTCCAACGATTAGTGTATTCATATCAATATGACTCTTCATCTTGATTAATAGTTTTCTTATATAATTGGCTGCTCCCATAATGGGGGCATATATATTTACAATTGTTAGATCATCTTGGTGGATAGTCCTTTTAAGAATGATATAGTGTTCTTCTGTATCTCTCACTACAGTCTTTAGTTTAAAATCTAATTTATCTGATATGAGAATCGCTACCCCAGGCTTCTTTTGAAGCCCATTGGCATGAAATTTGCTTTTCCATCCCTTCACTTTCAGTCTGGGTGTATCTTTAGGTTCAAAATGGGTCTCTTGTAGACAGCATATGGATGGGTCGTGTCGTTTTATCCAATCTGAAACTGCATTTAGGCCATTTACATTGAGAGTGATTATTGATAGATACGTTTTTATTGACATCGTGTTACCTTTGAAGTCTTTCTTTCTGTAGATTGTCTCTATATTTCTGTTCAATGCTATTCTTAGTGTTTTTCCTCTTTTATAGAACCCCCCTTAATATTTCCTGCAGTGTCGGCTTGGTGGTTGCATAGTCTTTTAAGCCTTGCCGGTCTTGGAAACTCTTTATCTCTCCATCCATTTTGAATGTCAGTCTTGCTGGATAAACTATTCTTGGCTGCATGTTCTTGTCATTCAATGCCCTGAATATATCGTGCCAGCCCTTTCTGGCTTGCCAGGTCTCTGTGGATAGGTCTGACGTTATTCTGGGCTTTCCTCTGTAAATAAGGAGCCTCTTTGTCCTAGTTGCTTTCAAGAGATTATACCTACAATTATGATTCCTCAATTTGACTATCAGGTGCCTTGATGTTTTTTTGGAATATATAATCTTGGGTGAAGACCATTCAGCCTCTAGTACATGAACACCTGCTCCATTTATGAGATTGGGAAATTTTTCATGAAGAATTTGTTCCACTACATCTTCTAGACTTCTTTCCTTCTCCTCTCCTTCAGGGATTCCAATAATTCTGACATTGGAATGTTTCATGGCATCATTTATTTCCCTGATTCTGTTTTTGTGTTTTCTAAGCTGTTTGTTCCAGGCTTCCTCCTGATTTTTTCTCTCTATCTGTTTGTCTTCCAGATCACTAATTCTATCTTCTGTCTCAGTTACTCTAGCTTTGGGAGAGTTTAGATTAGATTGGAACTCATTGAGAGCATTGTGAACCTCCTCCCTGGTAGCTTTAAGCTCCGCCCTAACATAGTGAACATCCTGTCTGGTCGCTTTCATTTCAGCCCTAATCAATTTTGTTTGGTCATCCATGGCTTTCTCCAACCTAGTTATTGCCTGGATGATTGTTAGCCTGAATTCTCTTTCCGACATATTGTCTATGTTAATAGCCATTAGCTCTGTTGCAAAAGGTCCATCCTTTGTATTTTTCTTCTGTTGGGCATTCCTCCTCCTAGTCATTTTGGTGAGAGATTACTGAACAGATGTAGCTGGATGTATCGACCATAGTGCCGTCAAGGTTCATGCTGGAATACTTCTGAGCAATCAGGATTCCCCACCCATATGAGAGACAAAAGAAAAGAAAAAGAAAGAAAAAAAGAGAGAGAGAGAGGAAAGAAAGGGAAGATGAAAGAGAAGGTTCAGCCCAAATGGGCCCCAAGGTAAGAGTTATGAAGTATACAAACAATAACAGACAAACACAGAGACTGATAAAAGTATATGACAAGAGAAAAAAATATATATATGTATATGCAAATAAAGGAAGAGCCTCATAAAAAAGAACCCCAAGTGTAAGATTTACATACTATAAGGGTAAAGACAAAAACACAGAACCAGTGGTGGAAGAAAGAGATGGGAGAGTGGTTATAAATTCTCAGTGTGGGCAAGGAAGGTTGCTTTGGTTCTTCCTGGATGTATCTTGATATCTTTGTTGAAGGACTCAACTTTCCTAAGATAAAGGGGGATTAAAAATTGGTTTACCTATAGGGGTAGTATTGATTGGGGAATGGGGGTTACTTTGAAGTTTAACACTATATGAATATTAGAAAATAAAAATAAAAAGGAATAAACTAGACTAAACTAAACTGAAATAAAAAAAAATAAATTCAAAAAATAGAAATGCAAAAGAAAAACACAGGTGTATGTATCAAAAAGTTCACGTTAGAAGGTTATTATGGAATTTGATGTACCAGACAGTTCACTGTGATGGTAAATAGGTTAAAAAATTATCTATATTAAAAAAAAATGAACCATAATAGTGGGAATGAGTTAAAAATAAAAGTTGTCCTATGAAGTAGAGGTGGTTGTCCTCTTGTAGTCTTTTTTTTTTTTTTTCCTTTCTTGGTTGGTTTCCTGGGGGAGGGGCCTGCCACGTGGGTTTTCAGTCAATGATGTTCCCTGAGTTAAGTCCTCCCGCCCCCCTCAAGGGGGTGGGCTCTGAGGAAACTGGTTTTTTTCAGGCTTTTGTTCTCTGGAGGTTTTTATGTTTGTTAACTTTTTTTTTTCTCTCACCTTGACCGCTTTTGATGGTTTTTGTAGTTTTAGAGGAAAAGAAACTGCACCCTGACCTCCCTCTCAGAGAGAAGCCTCAGTCTGGCTGCAGAGCCCAAATAAGTTCCCCCTTTCCCCCTGGCAGAGCAGGTTCCCAGCCGCGGTCCCTGAGGACACAGGATCTTCTGCCTGTACCTCAAACCATAGCAGCGGCAGTTGTCTGGGCAGCTCCAGACCACCAGAGAGGTTCCAAGCAGTAATTGCACACTGAGATTTTCCCATTGGCCTGGGCTGGGAGTGCCTGGTCCCTCTGGGTCTAAGAGCGCCCGGCTTGCATGCACCTCTTTCAGGGGAGGCTGTGGTCGCCCACACATCTCAGGCTCTGAGAACGGGGTGCAGGTCTAAAAGCACTAGGCTGGGCATTTGCGCACCTCTCTCAGGGGAGTGTTTGGGTCATGCGTCTTAGGCTCTGAAACAATGGCGTGGGTCAAAGAGTGCCAACTGGGCCTTTGTGTACCTCTCTCAGGGGAGGATGTGGGGCGCGCGCATTTCAGGCTATATAGCAGGGTTTGCGCATTCTGCCATCTGGAGTGGCTCCCATCCCTTCACAGGAGCCGGACCCCACGCGTTCTCGGCGCGCTGGCAGCTTAGGGACAAAGACCTGGTTTCTCCAACACACTGGTGGGACTTAAGCCCCTGTCCCTAGCCACCCCAATTCCCATAGTTCCCGCCCCCCCCCCCCCCCCCCCCGCGATCCTCTGCTTTTTTGGAGCGCTTTCAACCAGTCTCCAAGTTAATGCTGGTCCCCAGAGGCAGGGCACTCTCCCTCGTATTAGGGGTATTGCTTTCCAACCGGTCACCTCTGTTGGCTCCCTCCCCCTTTTGTTTATCTTCCGATATCAGTCAGCTGTTTCCACTCTGCTTTACCTGCCCACTGGCGTCTTCTGTGCCTGTAGAGATCCAGACGCGTATTATTCTGATCTCAGGCTGATTTCATGGGTGATCGGAATTCTTTGGTAGGTAATCAGCTCACTTTAGGGTACAGGTTTAAAAGGCACCTCCTCCTACTTCCCCACCATCTTGTCCCCTAGGCGAAATCTTGTACTTTTTTTGTTTTTCCACAACATGTTCATGTTTGTGTTTGAATTTAGGGATGGACTTCAAAGATCAAACTTGCTTTTATGCTTCATTGACAGCATGCAGCACCTGTCAGAGGCAACAGTGCATTCCCCAATAATTGCTCCCTGCTGAGTGGGACCCTGAGCACCAAGGTAAGGAGAACACCTTGCTGGAAAAAGCCTTGTGTTCTACTGACGGGCATTAATGGTGTTGTGCAAACACATGAGTGTCTGTAGCACATTCCAAGAGCTACCTTACAGAAAGGGAGAGGGTCCATGGGAGAAAGCAAAGGGGTGACTAGCCCAATTAGGGAAGTCAGGGCATATGGAGAGTTATAATATGATATAGGCTAAATTGTGTCCTTTCTCCCAAATTTTGTATATTGAAGTACTAATCCCCAATAATTCAGAATATAACTGTATTTGAGATAGGGTCTTTAAAAAGTGATTAAGTTAGAATGAGGTCATTGGGGTGGGCTCTAATCCAATATGACTGGAGTTTTTAATAAGAAGAGACTAGGGTATAGACACACACAGAAGGAAGACCATGTAAGCACACAGAGAGAAGATAGCCAACTACAAGCCAAGGAGGGAGGTCTCAGAAGAAATTAGTTCTGCTCTTGACAGCTTGATATTGGACTTCCAGCTTTCAGAATTGTCATTTTTTTTTATGACAACCCTAGCAGACTGATATATGATGTAATAGAAAGCAGATCCTAAGGCAGAGGGGCAGTGGTGAGAGTATAGCATTTTTAAGAGACATTTCAGGATCTAAAGAATATTCTGGTATTTAGGGAAAATATTTTGTCCTCCCAGGAGCAAAGGAAGCTTGAGCTTGATGGGTGAAATAAGGAAACATGGTGGACTTACTTCATCATCATCCCACAGCTGAGTGTGCTCTACTTCACTTGGGGCCTGGGCCCAGACACTAGGGCTGTACTCCCAATCTCTTTTAAGCATGTATTTCATTTTTTGTCATGCTCATACACTTAGAGGGAGAAGAGAGATGTATAGAAATACCTGGCATGTTGTCTAACAGCAGGTCCCTACATTGGGTCTGAAGGAAGATGCTTGAGCTGCTCTAGCCAAAGCCAGAACCCTTCTGATCAACCCCAGTGCTGGGACAATAATGGGCAGAAGGACCAATGACAGTCAAATGCTCCAAAGGTTCAAGGCATGTGCAGGAACTAGAAGTCCTTCCGTGAGGTCCAGTGGGGAAAGGGAAGACGAGAATGGGCTGGATCTGTCTTAGGTGGAGGTCAGTGGAAACATGAGCTTTGCTACTATGGCAGCAGTACCAAGTAACGGCGGTTCACAGAGGCCATGGATCGATACCTTTAGCTGTGTTTTCCTTGTTAAGCATTTCTGGAGAAGAAAGTGAAGATGATAGCCTTACAAATGTATTATGTATTACAGTTCAGAGAGTACTTCTATACCCATTGCCTCCGCAAATCAACCTTCCTTGGGAGATAGAGATTACATTCCCATTTTATACAGGAGAAAATACATCTCAGGGGGCTTGTGGGGCTAAAGATACTTGGGCTGTTGACTCAGGCCTGGGCCTCCTGTATATAGGTGTGTCTCCTTGAGCTCAGGCTGATTCTCTGGGTCCCACTCAACTGAAGTTCTTCACAGTGACCACCTGGGTCTGAGACAGTGAGTCTTGGTTTTTCTCTGTATCCTATGATTCTGAATGATTTCTCTAAGAAAATGATCTTCAGAGAAACTAGTCTCTGCTTTCTCACGTGTTAGAAGTGGGAGGATGTTGACATACTACAGTGTTAACCCCAGCACTGAGCCTTGCCTCTTTCTGGCTTTTGGAAAAAAGGACATGTACTGGGAAAATCAGTCTAGGTGCTGAGAGGGCAGGATTGCATGCCAACTCCACCACTATGGGCTCCCAGCCCTTGACAGGATATTATGTTTAACTTTTCTGACCTTCAGTTTCCTCATCTGTGAAACGAATGTGATGATCCATCACTCATAATCATGGTAAGAATTAAAGCAGATGAAACAAATGAAAAGTGACTGATAGATGGGGGGCAGGGGGCTGTTCTCAGGTTTAGGCCTTTAGATAAGAACAACACAAAATAGAACAAAACAAAACCCAGTTCCATGGTATTATCCTGCTCAAACTACTACATGTCTCTCTGCTCATGAGCTAAGTTAATCTGTGTTCTTGTTTCTTTTAAAGTTACAAAATATACAAAATGCACATAAAAATATACTTCATCAACTGTTAGCATTTTGCCATATTTTTCATATGTTCTTTGTAGACCTTAACCTTTTTAGATACACATTTGAAATTCTTGTGTGTGCCTTTTCCCTTCCTGTGCACCAGAAATATCTGCTCTCCAGCTTTGGTATTTGTCATTACCATATGTTTTAAACTTTTCACTGCATGTTATAAGCTTTTATTATATATCTGTACAAATGGTAATACTCTTTTATTTATTTTTTTGAAGTAATTTAAGGTGTTTCCAAATATTTATTATAAATAAAGTTATGGTGAACATTTTTGTATTTACCTCTTAGTGTGTGTGAATAAGAGCTTTTGGGGTCAGAGTGCCTTTCAAAGAGCAAGTCTTGACCTATTTGTGTGTCATAAAATCAAGTAGTGGTCAAGGTAAGCATGACAAAGAAGGTGGCATGATAGAATATAAAATAACAGTGCATCACATGTGAGAATTATAAATATTTTTCATGGACTACACATACATATATACATCATGCACAACTACATGTCCTCTGTATTGGGTTATGATGTAAATAAAGTGGGTTTTCTACATGGATCCAGATAAGAAGCATTTGGAAGCCCACATTCTGGTTATGCACATAAGAGAGATTTGCTGATCACACAGTGGGTACACCCTTCAATATGCCAGATATCTTCAGATTCATCACCAGTATTGTCATGTTAACTTTTGTATACCTGGCCCATTTTTTTTTTTCCCATCAAGTTTTTATTTAAATTCCAGTTAGTCAATATATCATGTAATAGTCATTTCAGGACTAGAATTCAGTTATTCATCACTTACATACAATACACAGTAGTGATCACAAATGCCCTTCTTAATATCCATCACCCATTTAACCCATCTCACTCCATTCCCCTCCAGCATCTCTCAGTTTCTTCTTTGTAGTTAAGTTAGTTAAGAGTCTGTTTTATGGTTTGCCTTTCCCTTTCTTTTCCACCCTATGTTTATGTTTTGTTTCTTAGATTATACATATGAGTGAAATCATATGGTATTTGTCTTCCTCTCACTGACTTATTTTGCTTAGCATAAAAAAAAAAAAAAAGTTACCTGGCCCATTTTTAATCAATTTGTTGGTTAAGAAATTATGTCTCATTATGGTTTTAATTTGCCTTTCCTGGATTAGTGGTCTGGCTGAGCACTTCACCACATTTATTTCCCACTTATGCTGTCTGCACATCTTCCCCCCCACCACTTGTTTATTGAGTTATTTGCTTTTTTTCTTTATGATTTGTTAGGTATATGTATTTGACATGAATCCTTTTTTTGTTACATGTATATCTAATCTCCCTGTCTATCTTATTTTCTTACATTATTTAATATCTTTTGTGTAAGTTTGTATTTTAACATGTCAAGAATGATTGATCCTTTCCTTTATAAATTGTTCCTTTTGAAACATTTTTTTAAAGATTTTATTTATTTATTTGACAGAGAGAGATCACAAGTAGGCAGAGAGGTTGGCAGAGAGAGAGAGAAGGAAGCAGGCTCCCTGCTGAGCAGAGAGGCTGATACAGGACTTGATCCCAGGACCCTGAGATCATGACCTGAGCCAAAGGCAGAGAGGCTTAACCCACTGAACCACCCAGGTGCCCCCATTTTGAAACTTTTTAGGGAATCCTTTTCTATCTGGAGGTCAGAAAGATATTATTCTATGTTTTCTATTGAAGCCATCAAAAAACAAATTAACTCTGTTCCTTCTACCAAATAGCCAGGCCTCCTCCACTGATATATTACATATTATGCATCCATAATTGTGTGTTTGGGTCTTCTGTTCTCAACTTTAGTCCACCTCTGTTCCTATGTCAGCATCCCATCTGTCCTAATTGCATTATCATCTGCCCTTATAGGGCCAGACACCTGCATTCTTCTTCTTAAAACCATCTTGTCTCTGTCCCTTTGGCCCCTTTATAAAAATTATAGAATCATGTCAAGTTTCACAAAATTTTATGGCATTTTTATTATAATGTCATTGAATTTATAAATTTGGGAATAATTGACCTTTTTGATATTAAACCTTCAAATTTATGGATATTTATATTTAGGTTTTCTTTAATGTTTTCAGTCATGATTTTTAAATTTTCCTATAGCTGTCTTTCACATATTTATTCCTATAAATATGAGTAGTTTTTGCAACTATTTTTGAAAAGTTTTTATTGCATAATTGATAATTGTTGATGTGCAGAAGTACTATTTATTTTTTAATGTTGATCCTTTATGTAGTTAGCATATTATTCTCTCTCCTTAGTTATGATTTTATCCATAGCTCCTTTTTGATTTTCATGTACCTTATCATAATTTCAAAAAGGGATGATTTAATCACCTCCTTCACAGATTTGATACTTTTATTTATTTTTTACACCCACAGGAAGTCCATAAGGCTGTTACCAGAGTAAACTTGTTAATTTTTTTACTATTTAAAAACTCAAATTTATATAAATAAAATTTATTGGTTTTTTGAATACACTTTTGTGGATTTTGGCAGATGTATAGAATCTTGAAACCAGCACTACGTTCAGGATTCTGAAAAGTTCCCTCATCCTCCAACTTTCCTTCTTGCTGCCCCTTTGCAAACAAACCCTGTCTCCACTTCTAATCTCTGATGACTATGTAGCTTTGACTTTTCCAGAATGCCATACAGACTGAATCATATAGTATGTAAGTTTTTGAATCTGACTTCTTTCACTTATAATAATGTATTTTAGATTTATCCATTTATGTGTGTATCAGTCATTCATCTTTTGAATGTTGAGTGGTATTGTATTGTATAGATATACCATGGTTTGTTTTGTTTATCCATTCAACTACTGAGGGATTTGACTTATTTCAGTTCTTGGCAATGAACTAATGCTATGACTATGACTATAACTATGACTAATGCTGCTATAAACATCCAAATGTAGGTTTTTGAGTGAACATAAGGTTTAATTTTTTTCATTTTTTAAGGCATATGATAAGTGTATGTTTGAAATATTTTTAAAAAACCCAAAACCAAAAAAAAAAAAAAAAGTCAAACTGTTTTCCATAGCAGTTTAGCAGTTTTAGCGTTTTGCTCTCCTTCCTGCAGTATATGAGCCACTTTGGAAAACAGTGTGGAATTTCCTCAAAAGAATTAAAAACAGTGCTAAACTATGACCCTGCAATTGCAGTACTAGGTATTTACCCCAAAGATATAGTTGTACTGAAAAGAAGGGTTATCTGTACCCCAATGTTCATAGCACCAATGTCCACAATAGCCAAACTGTGGAAGGATCTGAGAGGCCCTTCAATGGATGAATGGATAAAGAAGATATGGTCCATATATACAAAGGAATATTATGCCTCTATCAGGAAGGATGAATACCCAACTGTTGTACCAACATGGGCAGGACTGGAGGAGATTATGCTGAGTGAAATAAGTCAAGCAGAGAGAATCTATTATCATATGGTTTCACTTACTTGAAGAACATAAGGAATAACATGGAGGACATTAGGAGAAGGAAAAGAAAAGTGAATTGGGGGAAATCAGAGGGGGAGATGAAGCATGAGAGACTGTTCTGAGAAACAAACTGAGGGTTTAGGAAGGGATGGGGTTGGGGGATGGGTAAGCCTTGTGGTGGGTATTAAGGAGGGCATGTATTGCATGGAGCACTGGGTATGGTGCAGAAACAATGTAACTTGGAACACAAAAAAATTAAATTTAAAAGAATAATAATAATAAAAAAAGAATTGATAGAGAAACTAAAAGAACAATAGAACAGATCAATGAAAACGAGCTGCAGACTCATCAAAAACAAAGAGAGAGAGAGAGAAAGAGTCAAATAAACAAAATCACCAATGAAAGAGAAGAAATAACCCAATATCACAAAAATATAATTATAAGAGAATGTTATTAAAAACTATATGCCAACAAATTAGACAAACTGGGAGAAATGGATACATTTCTAAAACATATAAACTACCAAAACTGAAGCAGAAAGAAATGGGGAACTTGAACAGACCAATAACGATCAAAGAACTTGAACCAGAAATCAAATATCACCCAACAAACAAGAGTCCAGGACTAGACAGGTTCAGAGGGAATTCTTTAAACATTTAAAGAAGAGTTAACACTGATTCTTCTCAAACTATTCTAAAAAATGGAAAGGGAAGGAAAACTTCTTTTTTTTTTTTTTTGAAAGTTATTTAAAGCTTTATTTTATGATATAGAAATCAGACTGATCAGCCAGGGAACGAAACTGAAACAAAGTTAAAGTTATGCAAAGCTCTATTCTATGCCAAGCATCAGAAGTCATACTGACCAACCAGGGCTGTCTCTGTAGAGAAAAACCACCCCCAGCTTACAGGCTCAAGAATTGACTGACCGACTGGTCAGGGCCATCTCTGAAGAGAAAGACCCCTCCCAATCTTTTTTTTTTTTTTTCTTTATAAACATATATTTTTATCCCCAGGGGTACAGGTCTGTGAATCACCAGGTTTACACACTTCACAGCACTCACCAAATCACATACCCTCCCCAATGTCCATAATCCCACCCCCTTCTCCCAAACCCCCTCCCCCCAGCAATCCTCAGTTTGTTTTGTGAGATTAAGAGTCACTTATGGTTTGTCTCCCTCCCAATCCCATCTTATTTAATTGATTCTTCTTCTACCCACTTAAGCCCCCATGTTGCATCACCACTTCCTCATATCAGGGAGATCATATGATAGTTGTCTTTCTCTGCTCGACTTATTTCGCTAAGCATGATACGCTCTAGTTCCATCCATGTTGTCGCAAATGGCAAGATTTCATTTCTTTTGATGGCTGCATAGTATTCCATTGTGTATATATACCACAACTTCTTGATCCATTCATCTGTTGATGGACATCTAGGTTCTTTCCATAGTTTGGCTATTGTGGACATTGCTGCTATAAACATTCGGGTGCATGTGCCCCTTTGGATCACTACGTTTGTATCTTTAGGGTAAATACCCAATAGTGCAATTGCTGGGTCATAGGGCAGTTTATTTTCAACATTTTGAGGAACCTCCATGCTGTTTTCCAGAGAGGCTGCACCAGCTTGCATTCCCACCAACAGTGTAGGAGGGTTCCCCTTTCTCCGCATCCTCGCCAGCATCTGTCATTTCCTGACTTGTTGATTTTAGCCATTCTGACTGGTGTGAGGTGATATCTCATTGTGGTTTTGATTTGTATTTCCCTGATGCCGAGTGATATGGAGCACTTTTTCATGTGTCTGTTGGCCATCTGGATGTCTTCTTTGCAGAAATGTCTGTTCATGTCCTCTGCCCATTTCTTGATTGGATTATTTGTTCTTTGGGTGTTGAGTTTGCTAAGTTCTTTATAGATTCTGGACACTAGTCCTTTATCTGATATGTCGTTTGCAAATATCTTCTCCCATTCTGCCAGTTGTCTTTTGATTTTGTTAACTGTTTCCTTTGCTGTGCAAAAGCTTTTGATCTTGATGAAATCCCAATAGTTCAGTTTTTCCCTTGCTTCCCTTGCCTTTTGCGTTGTTCCTAGGAAGATGTTGCTGCGGCAGAGGTCGAAGAGGTTGCTGCCCATGTTCTCCTCAAGGATTTTGATGGATTCCTTTCGTACATTGAGGTCCTTCATCCATTTTGAGTCTATTTTTGTGTGTGGTGTAAGGAAATGGTCCAATTTCATTTTTCTGCATGTGGCTGTCCAATTTTCCCAGCACCATTTATTGAAGAGGCTGTCTTTTTTCCATTGGACATTCTTTCCTGCTTTGTCGAAGATGAGTTGACCATAGATTTGAGGGTCTATTTCTGGGCTCTCTATTCTGTTCCATTGATCTATGTGTCTGTTTTTGTGCCAGTACCATGCTGTCTTGATGATGACAGCTTTGTAATAGAGCTTGAAGTCCGGAATTGTGATGCCACCACGTTGGCTTTCTTTTTCAATATCCCTTTGGCTATTCGAGGTCTTTTCTGGTTCCATATACATTTTAGCATTATTTGTTCCATTTCTTTGAAAAAGATGGATGGTACTTTGATAGGAATTGCATTAAATGTGTAGATTGCTTTAGGTAGCATAGACATTTTCACAATATTTATTCTTCCAATCCAGGAGCATGGAACATTTTTCCATTTCTTTGTGTCTTCCTCAATTTCTTTCATGAGTACTTTATGGTTTTCTGAGTATAGATTCAGTGCCTCTTTGGTTAGGTTTATTCCAAGGTATCTTATGGTTTTGGATGCAATTGTAAATGGGATTGACTCCTTGATTTCTCTTTCTTCTGTCTTGCTGTTGGTGTAGAGAAATGCAACTGATTTCTGTGCATTGATTTTATATCCTGACACTTTGCTGAATTCCTGTATAAGTTCTAGCAGTTTTGGAGTGGAGTCTTTTGGGGTTTCCACATATAGTATCATATCATCTGCGAAGAGTGATAATTTAACTTCTTCTTTGCCAATTTGGATGCCTTTAATTTCCTTTTGTTGTCTGATTGCTGAGGCTAGGACCTCTAGTACTATGTTGAATAGCAGTGGTGATAATGGACATCCCTGCCGTGTTCCTGACCTTAGCGGAAAAGCTTTCAGTTTTTCTCCATTGAGAATGATATTTGCGGTGGGTTTTTCATAGATGGCTTTGATGATATTGAGGTATGTGCCCTCTATCCCTACACTTTGAAGAGTTTTGATCAGGAAGGGATGCTGTACTTTGTCAAATGCTTTTTCAGCATTTATTGAGAGTATCATATGGTTCTTGTTCTTTCTTTTATTGATGTGTTGTATCACATTGACTGATTTGCGGATGTTGAACCAACCTTGCAGCCCTGGAATAAATCCCACTTGGTCGTGGTGAATAATCTTTTTAATGTACTGTGGAATCCTATTGGCTAGTATTTTGTTGAGTATTTTCTCATCTGTGTTCATCAAGGATATCGGTCTATAGCTCTCTTTTTTGGTGGGATCCTTGTCTGGTTTTGGGATCAAGGTGATGCTGGCCTCATAAAATGAGTTTGGAAGTTTTCCTTCCATTTCTATTTTTTGGAACAGTTTCAGGAGAATAGGAATTAGTTCTTCTTTAAATGTTTGGTAGAATTCCCCCGGGAAGCCGTCTGGCCCTGGGCTTTTGTTTGTTTGGAGATTTTTAATGACTGTTTCAATCTCCTTACTGGTTATGGGTCTGTTCAGGCTTTCTATTTCTTCCTGGTTCAGTTGTGGTAGTTTATATGTTTCTAGGAATGCATCCATTTCTTCCAGATTGTCAAATTTATTGCCTTAGAGTTGCTCATAGTATGTTCTTATAATAGTTTGTATTTCTTTGGTGTTAGTTGTGATCTCTCCTCTTTCATTCATGATTTTATTTATTTGGGTCCTTTCTCTTTTCTTTTTGATAAGTCGGGCCAGTGGTTTATCAATTGTATTAATTCTTTCAAAGAACCACCTCCTAGTTTTATTGATTTGTTCTATTGTTTTTTTGGTTTCTATTTCATTGATTTCTGCTCTGATCTTTATGATTTCTCTTCTCCTGCTGGGCTTAGGGTTTCTTTCTTGTTCTTTCTCCAGCTCCTTTAGGTGTAGGGTTAGGTTGTGTACCTGAGACCTTTCTTGTTTCTTGAGAAAGGCTTGTACCGCTATATATTTTCCTCTCAGGACTGCCTTTGTTGTGTCCCACAGATTTTGAACCGTTGTATTTTCATTATCATTTGTTTCCATGATTTTTTTCAATTCTTCTTTAATTTCCCGGTTAACCCATTCATTCTTTAGAAGGATACTGTTTAGCCTCCATGTATTTGGGTTCTTTCCAAACTTCCTTTTGTGGTTGAGTTCTAGCTTTAGAGCATTGTGGTCTGAAAATATGCAGGGAATGATCCCAATCTTTTGATACCGGTTGAGTCCTGATTTAGGACCAAGGATGTGATCTATTCTGGAGAATGTTCCATGTGCACTAGAGAAGAATGTGTATTCTGTTGCTTTGGGATGAAATATTCTGAATATATCTGTGATGTCCATCTGGTCCAGTGTGTCGTTTAAGGCCTTTATTTCCTTGCTGATCTTTTGCTTGGATGACCTGTCCATTTCAGTGAGGGGAGTGTTAAAGTCCCCTACTATTATTGTATTATTGTTGATGTGTTTCTTTGATTTTGTTATTAATTGGTTTATATAGTTGGCTGCTCCCACATTGGGGGCATAGATATTTAAAATTGTTAAATCTTCTTGTTGGACAGACCCTTTGAGTATGATATAGTGTCCTTCCTCATCTCTTATTATAGTCTTTGGCTTAAAATCTAATTGATCTGATATAAGGATTGCCACTCCTGCTTTCTTCTGATGTCCATTAGCATGGTAAATTCTTTTCCACCCCCTCACTTTAAATCTGGAGGTGTCTTCGGGCTTAAAATGAGTTTCTTGGAGGCAACATAGAGATGGGTTTTGTTTTTGTATCCATTCTGATACCCTGTTTCTTTTGACAGGGGCATTTAGCCCATTAACATTCAAGGTAACTATTGAGAGATATGAATTTAGGGCCATTGTATTGCCTGTAAGGTGACTGTTACTGTATATGGTCTCTGTTCCTTTCTGATCTACCACTTGTAGGCTCTCTCTTTGCTCAGAGGACCCCTTTCAAGATTTCCTGTAGAGCTGTTTTGGTGTTTGCAAATTCTTTCAGTTGTTGTTTGTCCTGGAAGCTTTTAATCTCTCCTTCTATTTTCAATGAGAGCCTAGCTGGATATAGTATTCTGGGCTGCATGTTTTTCTCATTTAGTGCTCTGAAAATATCATGCCAGCTCTTTCTGGCCTGCCAGGTCTCTGTGGATAAGTCAGCTGCCAATCTAATATTTTTACCATTGTATGTTACAGACTTCTTTTCCCGGGCTGCTTTCAGGATTTTCTCTTTGTCACTGAGACTTGTAAATTTTACTATTAGGTGACGGGGTGTGGGCCTATTCTTATTGATTTTGAGGGGCGTTCTCTGAACCTCCTGAATTTTGATGCTCGTTCCCTTTGCCATATTGGGGAAATTCTCCCCAATAATTCTCTCCAGTATACCTTCTGCTCCCCTCTCTCTTTCTTCTTCTTCTGGAATCCCAATTATTCTAATGTTGTTTCGTCTTATGGTGTCACTTATCTCTCGAATTCTCCCCTCGTGGTCCAGTAGCTGTTTGTCCCTCTTTTGCTCAGCTTCTTTATTCTCTGTCATTTGGTCTTCTATATCACTAATTCTTTCTTCTGCCTCATTTATCCTAGCAGTTAGAGCCTCCATTTTTGATTGCACCTCATTAATAGCTTTTTTGATTTCAACTTGGTTAGATTTTAGTTCTTTTATTTCTCCAGAAAGGGCTTTTATATCTCTCGAGAGGGTTTCTCTAATATCTTCCATGCCTTTTTCAAGCCCGGCTAGAACCTTGAGAATTGTCATTCTGAACTCTAGATCTGACATATTACCGATGTCTGTATTGATTAGGTCTCTAGCCTTCGGTAATGCCTCTTGTTCTTTTTTTTTGTGTTGAATTTTTACGTCTTGTCATTTTGTCCAGATAAGAGTAAATGAAGGAGCAAGTAAAATACTAAAAGTGTGGCAACAACCCCAGGAAAGTATGCTTTAACCAAATTAGAAGAGATCCAAAATCGTGAGTGGGGAGAAAGGGGATAAAAAGAGGTTCAAAAAGGAAGAAAGAAAAAAAACAAAAACAAAAAGAAAAGAAAAAATAAAGAAAAGAATTTTTTAAAAAAAGAAAACCCCTAAGAAAAATGTAAAAAAGAAAAAAATATATATATTCGATAAACTAGTAAAAAATCGTTAAAAAAGAAAAAGGTAAGTTAAAAAAAAAATTTTACCCGAAGGCGAGAAAAAAAAAATGAAAAAGAAAAAATTAAATTAACTTCAAGACTAAAACAAATCACAGGAAAAAAGCCATGAGTTCCGTGCTTGGCTTTCTCCTCCTCTGGAATTCTGCTGCTCTCCTTGGTGTTGAAACCGCACTCCTTGGTAGGTGAACTTGGTCTCGGCTGGATTTCTTGTTGATCTTCTGGGGGAGGGGCCTGTTGTAGTGATTCTCAAGTGTCTTTGCCCCAGGCGGAATTACACCGCCCTTACCCGGGGCCGGGGTGAGTAATCCGCTCGGGTTTGCTTTCAGGAGCTTTTGTTCCCTGAGCGCTTTCTGTAGAGTTCCAGAGGACGGGAATACAAATGGCGGCCTCCTGGTCTCCGGCCCGGAGGAGCCGAGAGCCCGGGGCCCCACTCCTCAGTGCGCGCTCAGAGAACAGCGCCCAGTCACTCCCGTCTGCCTGACCTCCGGCCGCGCTCCGAGCTCACCGAGCCTGCGACCGGTTCAAGGTAACATGGAGCTGTGAGCTTACTGTCGGCTCTCTCTCTGTAGCCGGCTTTCCCGTTCCAATACCCGCAAGCTCTGCGACACTCAGACACCCCCGATCCTTCTGTGACCCTGCGGGACCTGAGGCCACGCTGACCCCGCGTGGGCTTCGCCCCGGTTTAGCCTCTGGAGCGATGTCCCTCAGTGGAACAGACTTTTAAAAGTCCTGATTTTGTGCGCGGTTGCTCCGCTGCTTGCCGGGAGCCGGCCCCTCCCCCCGGGGTCTATCTTCCCGTCGCTTTCGATTCACTTCTCCGCCGGTCCTACCTTTCAGAAAGTGGTTGTTTTTCTGTTTCCAGAATTGCTGTTCTTCTTCTCTTCGATCTGCCGATGGATTTTCAGGTGTTTGCAATCTTTAGATAAGCTATCTAGCTGATCTCTGGCTAGCTGAAGCAGTCTCAGCTTGCTACTTCTCCGCCATCTTGACTCCTCCCCGACCGGGAAGGAAAACTTCTAAATCCATTCTATGAGGCCAGTATTACCCTGATACCAAAACCAGATGAAGACTCCACTAGAAAAGGGAATGATAGGCCAATATCCCTGATGAAATAGATGCAAAAATTCTCAAAAAAAATACTAGAAAAAATAAAATTTAAATTAAAAAAGTGCACAAGCCAATAAAATAATCCCTGTCTCAAAAATAACAAATAAATAATAAATAAATAAATAAATAAATAAATCTAATCAACAGACTTGAACAGACATCTAACCAAAGCACACATGAAGTAGGTAGAAAATAAGCATATGTAATTTTATCATATAATCCAGAAACTATGCCTTAGTTAGTTATCCA
The DNA here is from genome assembly GCF_030435805.1 of Mustela lutreola. Taxonomy (NCBI): domain Eukaryota; kingdom Metazoa; phylum Chordata; class Mammalia; order Carnivora; family Mustelidae; genus Mustela; species Mustela lutreola. The sequence goes on from NC_081292.1 coordinate 97,635,244, forward strand.
ATTGATTTGAAAAATTATGTCCAAATGAAAACCTGTTCATGCATGTCTATAACATCTTTATTCATAATTGCCCCAAGCTGAAAGCAACAAAGATAATCTCCAGTAAGTGAATTAGCATGCAAACTGTGGTGCATTTATCAACCAGCAACCAAAAGAAATGAAGTATTAAGCTACAAGGGCACAGATGAATCTTAAACACAGGTACACCTGGGTCGTTCAGTCAGTTGAGCATCCAACTCTTGATTTCAGCTCAGGTCATGATTTCAGAGTTCTGAGATCAAGCCCTGAATTGGGCTCCACACCCAGTGTTGACTCTACTTGACCTTCTCCCTCTGCTCCTCCCCATACTCCTTCCCTCCGTCTTTTTCCCTCTCTCTTTCTCTCTCTCTCTAATAAATAAATAAAATGTTAAAAAGACTTAAATACATATTAGTAATTGAAAGATGTCAGTCTTCAAAGACTACATATGGTGTTATTTTATTATATGACATTCCAAGAAAAGCAAAACTATAGAGACAATTTAAAAAATCTGGGGTTGCCAGTAGTTTGGATCAGTGAGGCAGTGGAATGGGTGAAGCATATGGGATTATTAAAGACAGTATAATTATTCCGCATGACACTCTAATAGTAGAAATGAGCTGAATTGTGTCCTTATAGAATTCATATTTTGAAGTTCTAACCCACAATACTTAAGAAGATGACTTTATTTGGATTGTAAAGAGATGATTAAGTTAAAATGAAGTCATTAGGGTGGACCCTAATCCAATATGACTGGTGTCTTATAAGAAATTAGAACCTAGAGAAAAACAGAAAGAAGAAGGTGGCTGTCTACAAGCTATGGAGATTGGCCTCAGGAGAAACCCAATTTTTTGAAGGTTTGATCTTGGACTTCCAACTTCCAGAATTGTGAAAAAAGAAATTTCTGTTAGTTAAACTTCCCATCCTGTGATACTTTGAAGCCTTAGGAAATTAATACAGCAGCTTCATAACATTATTTCTTTTACAAAATCCATAGAACTTCACCAGACAAAAAGTAAACCTTAATATAAGCAAATTATTTTTAGTTTAGGAGGTTGAAGAATCCCAACATGAAATACAGAATATCAAAGAACAATCTAACTCTATTAGAAGCAAATAGAATAACCTTAATGAAAGAAGTGGGGGAAAAGTTGCTGACTGAAATATTTTCAAAATGTGTGACATCTATAATTGCCAAAAACCCTTGCATGTGAGCACTGAGTTCTTAATGATAAAATTGTTTCTCACAGAGATGACCAAGACATCCTTCATGTGTCCCTTAGCTTCACCAAACCCTAGTCTTCTTTCTGCCTGTAGTCCCCTGAGCTTCCATTCCTTAGAGCATTTTTTTTTATGTTCACTGAGCCATCATATAATACTTCATTAGTTTTTGATGTAGTGTTCAATGATTCATTAGTTGCATGTAACACCCAGTGCTCCCCTCCTTAATACCCATCACCTGGTTACCCTATCTCCTTACTCCCTACCCTTCTGTAACCCTCAATTTTTTTCCCAAAGTGTCTCATGGTTTGTCTCCCTCTCTGATTTCTTCCCTTTCAATTTTTCCTTACGTCCCCTATGGTGCTCCATGCTATTCCTTATGTTCTACATATGAGTGAAACCATATGATAATTGTCTTTCTCTGCTTGACTCATTTCACTTGGCATAATCCCCTCCAGTTCCATCCATGTCAGTGTGAATGGTAGGTATTCATCCTTTCTAACGGCTGAGTAATATTCCACTATATATATATATATATATATATATATATATATATATTTCATATATATATGAACCTTCTTTATTTGTTCATCTGTTGAAGGGCATCTTGGCTCCTTCCACAGTTTGATTATGGTGAACATTGCTGTTTAGAGCATTTTTTTAAAGAAAATTTATAATTGTAAGTCCCCTCTCTGCCAACTTTGACACATATATTAATCTTGTCCCACTGTCTTGCTACAACATAGGAAATGTCTTCCTCGAGAACCTGGCAACCATGCCTTGGAAATGTATTCATCAAGGGAGATAATGATTAAAGCTTTGGTAACCAAGACCGAGGTGCTGGGGATATGACAGACACACGTATCAACAGAAGAGAATGGAGTCCAGAAATAAAGCCACCAAATATAGCCAATAAAGTTTTGACAGAGATTCAAAAACAATTCATGGAGAAAAAAAAGTATTTTCCAAAATTATGTTGAAATAATTATGTATCCTTTAAAATAAAAAAAAATATAAAATAAAATAAAATAAATAAACCTTGACGTATACTTCTCACTTTATACAAAAACTACTTAAAATGGATCATATACCTAAAGTTAACAGGTCAAACTATAAAGCTTTTAGGGGGAGAAATGAAGAAAATCTTTGCATCCTTAGGTTAATGACGATTTTTAGATACATCATTAAAAGCATAATAATCAAAAGAAAAAAATAATTAGAATTAATTATGATTTTAAAAACTTTCACCTTATGGAAGACATTGTACAAAAAATGGAAAACTAGAGACTAAGAGCACATATTTCCAAATCATAAGTGTGACAAAGGATTTGTATTCAGAATTTAGAAAGTGCAAACAGTATTAAGTGCTGTTAAGGATACAAGACATTTAGAAATCTCATATATTAAATATATTTATTATTAAAATATTAAATTTTTATTTATTTTTTAAAATTTCTTTTCATTGTATCAGAATTCATTGTTTATGCACCACACCCAGTGCTCCATGCAATACGTGCCCTCTATAATACCCACCACCAGGCTCACCCAACCGCTCATGTCCCTCTCCTCCAAAACTCTCACTTTGTTCCCCAGAGTCCACCATTTCTTATGGTTTGTCTCCCTCTTCAATTTCCTCCAACTCACTTCTCCTCTCCATCTTCCCATGTCCTCTGTGTTATTCTTTATGTTCTTCAAGTAAGTAAAACCATGTGATAATAGAGTCTCTCTGCTTGACTTATTTCACTCAGCATAATCTCCTCCAGTCCTGTCCATGTTGGTACAATAGTTGGGTATTCATCCTTCTTGATAGAGGCATAATATTCCTTTGTATATATGGACCATATCTTCTTTATCCATTTGTCTGTTGAAGGGCCTCTCAGATCCTTCCACAGTTTGGCTATTGTGGACATTGGTGTTATGAACATTGGGGTATAGATGACCCTTCTTTTCAGTACATCTATATCTTTGGGTTAAATACCCACTACTCTAATTGCAGGGTCATAGGTAGCTCTATTTTTAATTTTTTGAGGACTATCCACACTGTTTTCCAAAGTGGCTCATATACAGCTGGAAGAAGAGTAAAACAGTAAAGCTGCTATGGAAAATAGTTTGACTTTTGTTGGGGGGGGTTAATATTTCAAACATACACTTATCATATATCTTAAAAAATGAAAAAAAAATTGAATTTTATGTTCACTAAAAACCTGCATTTGGATGTTTACAGTAGCATTAGTCTTAATTGTCAAGAAGTGAAACAAGTCAAATCCCTCAGTAGTTGAATGGATAAACAAACCATGGTATATCTATACAATGCAATACCACTCAACATTCAAAAAATGAATGACTGACACACACATCAATGGATAAATCTAAAGCACATTATTATAAGTGAAAGAAGTCAGATTCAAAAGCTTACATTCTATATGATACAGTTTATATGGCATTCTGAAAAGTCAAAATTGCAACAAGAGAAGATAGATCCATAGTCATTAGAGATTACTGTTTTCCAAAGTGGCTGCACCAGCTTGCATTCCCAACAGTGTAGGAGGGTTCCCCTTTCTCCACATCCCCTCCAACACATGTTGTTTCCTGTCTTGTTAATTTTTGCCATTATAACTGGTGTAAGGTGGTATCTCAATGTAGTTTTGATTTGTATCTTTATGATGGCTAATGATAATGAACATTTTTTCATGTGTCTGTTAGCCATTTGTATGTCTTCTTTGGAGAAGTGTCTTTTCATGTCTTCTGCTTATTTTTTGATGTGATTATCTCTTTTTTGAGTGTTGAGTTTGAGGAGTTCTTTATGGATCTTGGATATCAGCCTTGTGTCTGTAGTGTCAAGGAAACAAAAGTGAAAATGAACTTCTGGGACTTCATCAAGATCAAAAGCTTTTGCACAGCAAAGGAAATGGTCACCAAACAAGGGGCAACCCATGGAATGGGAGAATATATTTGCAAATGATGGTACAAAGGGCTGATATTCAAGATCTTTTTTTTTAATTTTATTTTTTCAGTGTTCCAAGATTCATTGTTTATGCACCACACCCAGTGCTCCACTATTATTTCCTTCCTTCTGCTTATTTTTGCTTTTTTGTTGTTTTTTCTAGTTACTTAGGTATAAGATTGGGTTGTTTATTTGGGATTTTCTTGCTTCTTGTGGTAGGCCTGTATTGCTATAAACTTCCCTCTTACAGCCTTTTCTGTATTTCAAAAATCTTGGACAATTTTGTTTTTATTTTCATGTACTTTATGATTTCTTCTTTGATTTCCTGGTTGGTCCATTCATTGGTTGTGGTAGCACCTTGTTTAACTTCTATGTTTTGTTGTTGTTGTTATTCCTTTTTCTAGCTACTTTAGATGTAAGGTTAGGTCATTTATCTGAGAGTTTCTTGCTTCTTTATGTAGGCCTGTATTGCTATAAACTTCCATCTTACAGCATTGGTTGTATCTCAAAGGTTTTGGATTACTATTTTTTTTCACTTGTTTTCATTTACCTTAATATTTCTTCTTTGATTTCCTGATTGATCCATTCATTGTTTAGTAGAGTGTTTTTGAATTTCCATGCATTTGCAGTCTTTCCAGATTTTTTCTTGTGGTTGGTTTCTAGTTTCATAATGCTGTGGTAGGAAAAGATGCATGGTATTACTTCAATATTTTGAATTTTTTGAGATTTGTTTTGTGACTTCATATGTGATCTATTCTGTAGAATGTTCCATGTGCACTTGAAAATAATGTGTATCTTCTTAGGATAAAATGTTCTGAATACATCTCTTAGATCCATCTCTTCCAGTATGCCACTAAAAACCAGTTTCTTTGTTGATTTTCCATTTGGATGATCTATCCATTTTTGTAAGTGGGGTGTTAAAGTTCCCTAATACTATTGTAATATTATCAGTAAGTTCCTTTATGTTTATTTTTAGCTGTCTTATATATTTAGGTTTTCCCATGTTGGATTAATAACTTAAAATTGTTATTACTCCTTGTTGGATTGTTTTCTGTATTATGATATAGTGTCCTCTTTGTCTCTTGTTACAATCTTTGTTTTAAGCTCTTTTTTTTTTTTTTAATCCTAATATAAGTATTGGAACTCTGGCTCTCTTTTGACATCCATTTTTATGATAAATGTTTCTCCATCCCCTCACTTTCAACTTGTAGGTATCTTTAAGTCTAAATGAGTCCCTTGTAGGCAACCTAAAGATGGATTTTTTTAAATGCAATTTGTTACTCTGTGCCTTTTGATTGGAGTGTTTAGTCCATTTGCATTCAAACTAATTACTGATAGATATGTATTTATTGCCACTTTGTTACTTGTTTTGTGGTTGTTTGTTCTCTTCTCTTTCTCTATCATGGTTTGCTTGTTTTCATTAGTGATTTACTTGGATTCCTTACTTTTATTTTTCACATATTTATTTCTGTTTTTTGATTTGTAGTTACCCTATGTTTTTTTTTTTTTTAAGATTTTATTTATTTGTCAGAAATAGAGAGAGAACACAAAAGTAGGCAGAGAGGCAGGCAAAGGTGGAGAGAGAAACAGGCTCCCTGCCAACCAAGGAGCCCAATGCAGAACTCGATCCCAGGATGCTGTGATCATGATCTGAGCCAAAGGCAGCAGCTTAACCCAATGAGCATAATGGTCACACAATATTGTGAATATACTAAATGCCACTGAAGTCATATATTTTAAAATGGTTAGTTTTATGTTATTTTAATTTTGTCTCAAGAAAAAAAAAGCACACTACAATTTTTACTTAGTCTGAGCTAAATATATATAGATTGATTTGGGAAGAATTGATATCTTAACAATGCTAAGATTCCCAATTCACGAACATGGAATATCTCTCCAGTTATTTAGATATTCTTTGATTTTTTTAATCAATATTTTTCTTATGTTTTCTATATAAACCCTGTAAATATTTTTTGTTAAATTTATACATAAATATTTTAATTTTTGTGGCTAATGAAGGTGAAGATTATTTTCTAATTAAGATAGCAGTGCTTTATTTCTGATAGACACAAAAGCAATTTATTTTTGTATGTTTAACTTATTTTCTGTATTTCTGCTATACTTCTTACAATAATTATTTGTTGTTTCTTTGGGAGTTTATTGATGAACTTCAGAACTGTTTGTGAAAGGGGGTATAGCTCAAGGGTAGAGCATTTGACTGCAGAATTCTTTGTAAAAAAAGATAGTGTTTTTATTCATTGCTTATGTGTAGCTTCTATTTCATCTTTTATCTTGTTAAAACAGCTAGGACTTCTAATACGATATTGAATAGGAGTGTTTAAAGAATATATCCTCCAGTACAGATCCTTTACCTCTTTTGTTAGGTTTATACCCAGGTATCATATGGTTCTTGGTGTTATAGTAAATGGAATTGATTCTCTAATTTGGTTCTTGGTGTTATAGTAAATGGAATTGATTCTCTAATTTCCTTTTCTGTATTTTCATTGTTAGTTTATAAGAAAGCAACTGATTTCTGTACATTGATTTTGTATCCTACTACTTTACTGAATTGCTGTATGAGTTCTAGTAGTTTAGGGGTGGAGTCTTTTGGGTTTTCTATATAAAGAATGATGTCATCTGCAAAGAGAGAGAGTTTGACTTCTTTGCTAATTTGAATATGTTTTATTTCTTTTTGTTGTCCGATTGCTGTTGCTAGGACTTCTAGTACTGTGTTAAACAACAGTGGCAAGAGTGAGCATCCTTGTCATGTTCCTGATCTCAAAGGGAAGGCTGTCAGCTTTTTCCCATTGAAGATGATATTCACTGTGGGTTTTTCATAGATTTAATGAAGTTGAGGAATGTTCCCTCTATCCCTATACTTTGAATTGTTTTAATCAGGAATGGATGCTGGATTTTGCCAAATGCTTTTTCTGCATCAATTGAGAGGACCATGTGGTTCTCCTCTTATTGATTTATTCTATCAGTTTGATTTGTGAATTGATTGAATCACTCTTGCATCCCAGGGATGAATCCCACCTGGTCGTGGTGAATAATCTTTTTAATGTACTATTGGATCCTATTAGCTAGGACCTTGTCGAGAATCTTAGCATCCATATTCATCAGCGATATTGGTGTGAAATTCTTCTTTTGGGGGGAGTCTTTGCCTGGTTTGAGGATCAAGGTAATGCTGGCTTCATAAAAAGAGTCTGGAAGTTTTCCTTCTGTTTCTATTTTTTGAAATAGCTTCAGGAATATAAGTATTATTTCTTCTTTGAAAGTTTGGTAGAATTCCCCAGGGAATCTGTCAGGTCCTGGGCTCTTGTTTTTTGGGAGTTTTTTTTTTTTTAATCACTTCATCAATATCGTTACTAGATATTGGTCTATTTCAGGTTGTCAATTTCTTCCTGATTCAGTCTTGGAAGTTTATAGATTTCCAGGAATGCATCCTTTTCTTGTTTCGGATCCTGAAAAGTGTTATTTTTCCTACCGTTATGTATGAGCTAACATTGTATATTTTCTATACTGAATCTTAGAATCAGTCAGTTCTCCAAGGACCCATGATTCCTTTTATTAGAGAGTGGTATTAAAAAACCAAGATCTGGGACGCCTGGGTGGCTCAGTTGGTTGAGCAGCTGCCTTCGGCTCAGGTCGTGGTCCCGGCATCCTGGTATCGAGTCCCGCATCGGGCTTCTTGTTCAGCGGGGAGCCTGCCTCTCCCTCTGCCTCTGCCTGCCATTCTGTCTGCCTGTGCTCGCTCTCCCCTCTGCTCTCTGATAAAAAACAAACAAACAAACAAACAAACAAAACAAAACAAGATCTGTGCAGTAAATGTGAGGTGTTGCTGATACCTATCACCTGACAGAGAAAGGAAATATATGACTGTATAGTAACCTATGCACGCACACACACACACACACACACACACACACACACACGCAGATATATCCTTCTGTATTTTTATTGATCTAAATGTGAGTTTATACTGATATTTGTTACCTCATGGATCATTCTATCCTCCCATTTCTTTTCTGTAATCTCCCCGTATAACAGTGTAAACATGGCTGTTGACATGTGCTATTCATTTATTGTTTAGTTCTACTATGCATTTATAATTTTTTCAGAATTATTTATCCATATTCCATAGGTAACAGCTTTACCATGTAGGATGCCATGCTTATGTACATCTTCTTTACATTTAGTTTTGAAGACTCCTTCATTTCCAAAGTTACATAGGTACACAGTAAATCATCCTTTTCCCTCATCCTCAAAGTGAGATTTTTAATTTATGGTTTAAAGTTTTTATTGTTTTCCTACTTTGTTTTTGGTGCCAAGACTTGTAAATGCACGTATTTGTGATATCATTTGGTTATATTCCATATTTATTACTTTTGAGATAATCTTTTCATCATTTCTTTAAAAATTTCTAGGCATTTTTCGTATTTTCTTTATATGACTTTATGTAGATTGAATATTGGTTTTCCCTATAATTTTAGTTTCCATTTCTGAAGTGATTTTTTTCTCTTTCTTTTATTTATTCTCTGAGTTTCTAACATTTTTCTATTTTCTGTCTATTTATCCTCTAAGATTTCTTTTCTGTTGTTAAAACATTTCATCTTGGAACACTACATCCAAAACTAATGATGTACTGAATGGTGACTAACATAGCATAATAATAATTAAAAAAGCATTTCATCATGTTCCTTCTTAAGTATATTAGTTCAATTAAAAATATATTAGAATGTTGTGTTTCTATTTTCCTCTTATTTGCAGCAGTGTTTTCTGGTTTTATTTCGCTTCAAACAATCTGTGAGTTTCTACTTTTAAAAATTCTGTCTTTATGAGTATGTAGCTTTGTTTTGTATTAATAATGGAATGAGTTGACTCATTCAGGGTTACTTAGTACCAAAAGAGCCATTTTTTTTTTTTTTTTTTTTTTTTGGTATTTAGAGCCACTTTTCCCATTTCTCAACTTAAGATCTCTCTTTTCTATTGCCACAGGGAAGATTCTGTATTCCAAATATAACTACTTAATTTTCTTGCACTTCTACTGTTATTGCAATAATTCTTTTTCTTTTGTTCTGCTCTATTAGTAGTTTAATGTATCATCATCATTTGTACTTTGGATCAGACAATTTGGAAATAAATGTTGCCTGATATTTTCTAATACCACCTTCCCTTCTTTTGTGTGTATTGTGGTAAATTATACATATAAATCACAGATATATGGGATTTTTTTCTGGATTCTTTCTTGATTCCATTCTATTGACCTATATGTCTATAATTGTGCCAATATCACATTGTAGTGATTACTGTAGCTCTGAAATAATTTGGAAATGTGAGTCATGCAATTTTGTTCTATATTTTCAATATTGTTGTTTACTTGGAGTCCCTTTTAGTTCTATATGAATCTTTAAAATTATTTTATTGACATATAATGTATTTACAGACCTGCACCCCGGGTACAGGTCTGTGAATCATCAGGATTACACATTTTATAACACTCACCATAGCACCATATCCTCCCCAATGTCCATAACCCAAACACCCCTCCCTACTCCTCCATCCCCAGCAACCCTCAGTTTTTTTTTGTGAGATTAAGAGTTTCTAATGAAACAAGATGGGATCTATATGAATTTTTTTTTGACTTTTAATTTTTTATTTTTTATAAACATATATTTTTATCCCCAGGGGTACAGGTCTGTGAATCACCAAAACAACTTACTAATTCAACACAATTCTTATGAAAATCCAAATAGCCTTCTCTGAAGAAATGAAAAGGATAATGTTAAAAATTCATATAGATCCCTTAAGTGGGTACAAGAAGAATAAAGGGATCTTGAAAGTCCTAGAGATACCTGATAGTAAGAATGAGGAATCATAGTCATAGACAGGCTCTCTTGAAGACAGCTAGGACAAAGAATCTCCTTACTTACAGAGGAAATCCCATCAGAATGACATCAGACCTGTCTTTAGAAACCTGGCAAGTCAGAAAGGGCTGACACGATATATTCAGGGCACTAAATGAGAAGAACATGCAGCCAAGAATACTTTATCCAGCAAGACTGACATTCAAAATGGATGGAGAGATAAAGAGTTTCCAAGACCAGCAAGGCTTAAAAGAGTATGTGACCACCAAGCTGACACTGCAGGAAATATTAAGGGGGTTTCGATAAAAGAGGAAAAATCCTAAGAAGATCATTGAACAGAAATATGGAGACAATCTACAGAAAGAAAGACTTCAAAGGTAACACGATGTTAATAAAAACGTATCTATCAATAATCACTCTCAATGTGAATGGCCTAAATGTGCCCATAAAGTGACACAGGGTTGCAGATTGGACAAAACGACAGGACTCATCCATATGTTGTCTACAAGAGACTAATTACGAACCTAAGGATACACCCAGACTGAAAATGAAGGGATGGAGAAGCATCTTTCATGCCAATGGGACTGAAAAGAAGGCTGGGGTAGCAATTCTCATATCAGATAAGTTAAATTTTAAACTAAAGACTGTAGTCAGAGATACAGAAGGACACTACATCATTCTTAAAGGGACTATCCACCAAGATCATCAAACAACTGTAAATATCTATGCCCCCAATATGGGAGCAGCCAATTACATAAGAAAACTATTAATCAAGATAAAGAGTCATATTGATATGAATACATTAAATGTAGGAGATCTTAACATGATTCTCTCAGTAATAGACAGATCGTTGAAGCAGAAAATCAATAAAGAAACAAGAGCATTGAATGACACATTGGACCAGATGGACCTCAAAGATATAGACAGAACATTCCACCCTAAAACAACAGAACACTCATTCTTCTCAAGTGCACATGGAACCTTCTCCAGAAGAGACCACATACTAGGTCACAAATCAGGGCTCAACTGATACCAAAAGACTGAGATTATTCCCTGCATATTCTCAGATCACAGTGCTTTGAAATTGGAGCTCAATCACAAGGAAAAGTTTGGAAGGAATTCAAACACCTGGAAACTAAAGACCACCTTGCTTAAGAATGCTTGCATCAACCAGGAGATCAAAGAATAACTGAAACAATTCATGGAAACCAATGAGAATGAAGACACTTCAGTCCAAAGCATATGGGATACAGCAAAGGCGGTCCAAAGGGGGAAATACATAGCCATCTAAGGCTCCCTCAAAAATTTTTGAAAAATACAGAATATTTCAGATGTCTCTACAATTTAAAGAACTGGAGAATCAACAACAAATTAAGTGAACTGCACACACAAGTAGGGAAGTAATTAAAATTAGAGAAGAGAAAAAGAGATAGAAACTAGAGATATAGTACAAAGCATCAATGAAATTGGAAGCTGGTTTTTTTGAAAGAATCAATAAAATCAATAAACCATTGGCCACACTAATCCAAAAGAAAACAGAGAAAGCTCAAATACATAAAATTATGAATGAAAAGGGAGAGATCACAACGAACACCAAGGAAATAGAAACAATCATCAGAAGTTATTATCAACAGTTATATGCCAATACGTTAAGCAACCTAGATGAAATAGATGCATTCCTGGAAAACTATAAACTCCCAAAATTAAACCAGGAAGAAATTGACAACCTGAATAGACCAATATCTAGTAACGAGATTAAAGCAGTGATCAAAAACCTCCCAAAAAACCAGAGCCCAGGACTTGATAGATTCCCTGGGGAATTTTGCCAAACTTCCAAAGAAGAAATAATACCTATTCTCCTGAAGCTGTTTCAAAAAATTGAAGCAGAAGGAAAACTTCCAGACTCTTTTTATGAAGCCAGCATTACCCTGATCCCCAAACCAGGCAAAGACCCCACCAAAAGACAAATTTCAGACCAATATCCCTGATGAATATGAATGCTAATATTCTCACCAAGATCCTAGCAAATAGGATCAATAAAAAGTTTATCCACCATGATCAGGTGGGCATCGTCCCTGGGTTACAAGGATGGTTCAGCATTTGCAAATCAATCAATGTGATAGAACAAATCAATAAGAGAAGAGAGAAGAACCAAATGGTCTTCTCAATTGATGCAGAAAAAGCATTTGAACAAAATCAAGCGCCTGATTAAAATGATTTGAAGTATGGTGATGGGGGAGCATTCCTGAACTTCATAAAATCTATCTATGAAAAACCCACAACAAATATCATCCTCAAAGGGAAAAAACTCGCAGCCTTCCCATTGAGATCAGGAACACGACAAGGATGCCCACTCTCTCCACTCTTGTTCAACATAGTATTAGAAGTCCTAGCAACAGAGATCAGACAACAAAGAGAAATAAATGGTATCCAAATTGGCAATGAAGAAGTCACACTCTCTCTTTGCAGATGGCATGATACTTTATATGGAACACCCAAAATCTCCACCCCCAAACTACTAGAACACATACAGCAATTCAGCAACGTGGCAGGATACAAAGTCAATGTACAGAAATCAGTGGCTTTCTTATACACTAACAATGAAAATACAGAAAGGGAAATTAGAGAATCGATTCTATTTACTAGAGCACCAAGAAACATATGATACCTGGGGATAAAAATAACCAAAGAGGTAAAGGATCTGTACTCATGGAATTACAGAACACTCATGAAAAAAATTGAAGAAGACACAAAAAAATGAAAGACCATTCCATGCTCTTGGATTGGAAGAATAAACATTGTTAAATTGTCTATACTGCCTAGAGCAATCTGTACTTTCAATGCCATTCCAATCAAAATTCCACTGGTATTCTTCAAAGAGCTGGAGCAAATAATCCTAAAATTTGTATGGAATCAGAAGAGACACTGAATCGCTAAGGAAATGTTGAAAAACAAAAATAAAACTGGGGTCATCACGTTACCTGATTTCAAGCTTTACTACAAAGCTGTGTTCACCAAGACAGCATGGTACTAGGATAAAAACAGACACATAGACCAGTGGAATAGAGTAGAGAGCCCAGATATGGACCTCAACTCTATGCTCAAATAATCTTCGACAAAGCAAAAAAAAATATATATATATATATACAGTGGAAAAAAGACAATCTCTTCAATAAATGTTGCTGGGAAAATTGGACAGCTCTATGTAGAAGAATAAAATCGACTATTCTCTTACATCAGAAAGATAAACTTGAAATGGATAAAAGACCCCAACGTGAGACAAGAATCCATGAGAATCCTAGAGGAAAACATAGGCTGTAACCTCTTTGATATCAGCCACAGCAACTTCTTTCAAGATATGTCTCCAAAAGCAAAGGAAACAAAAGCAAAAATGAACTTCTGAGAATTCATCAAGATCAAAACTTCTGCACAGCAAAGTAAACAGTCAACAAAACCAAGAGGCAAGGGAAACCCTCTTACACTGTTGGTGGGAATGCAAGTTGGTGCAGTCACTTTGGAGAACAGCGTGGAGATTCCTTAAGAAATTAAAAATAGAGCTTCCCTATGACCCTGCAATTTTAATACTGGGTATTTAACCCAAAGTTACAGATGTAGTGAAAAGAAGGGCAGTTGTACCCCAATGTTCCTAAGTACCAATAGCCACCATCACCAAATTGTGGAAAGAACCAAGATGCCCTTTAAAGGATGAATGGATAAGGAAGATGTGGTCCATATACACTATGGAGTATTATGCCTCCATCAGAAAACATGAATACTCAACTTTTGTATCAACATGGAAGGGACTGGAAGAGATTATGCTGAGTGAAATAAGTCAAGGAGAGAGAGTCAATTATCATACGGGTTCACTTATTTGTGGAGCATAATAAATAACACGGAGACATAGGGAGATTGAGAGGAGAAGGGAGTTAAGGGAAATTGGAAGGGGGGTGAACCATGAGAGACTATAGACTCTGAAAAAAAACCTGAGGGTTTTGAAGGGGCGGGGGGTGGGAGGTTGGAGGAGCCAGGTGGTGGGTAGTATGGAGGGTAGGTATTGCATGGAGCACTGGGGTGCATAAACAATGAATTCTGTTACGCTGGAAAGAAATAAAAAAAAAACACATTGAGATATGGCCATACACCAGTTAGAATGGCAAAAATTGACAAGGCAAGAAACAACAAGTGTTGAAGAAATTTTAGAGAAAGGAGAACCCTTTTACACTGTTGGCAGGAATGCAAGTTGGTGCAGTCCCTTTGGAAAAGAGTGTGGACATTCATCAAAAAATTAAAAATAGAGGGGGAGGAGTCAAGATGGCGGAGATGTAGCAGGCTGAGACTACTTCAGCTAGCCAGAGATCAGCTAGATAGCTTAACTAAAGATTGCAAACACCTGAAAATCCATCGGCAGATCGAAGAGAAGAAGAACAGCAATTCTGGAAACAGAAAAACAACCACTTTCTGAAAGGTAGGACCGGCGGAGAAGTGAATCGAAAGCGACGGGAAGATAGACCCCGGGGGGAGGGGCCGGCTCCCGGCAAGCGGCGGAGCAACCGCGCACAAAATCAGGACTTTTAAAAGTCTGTTCCGCTGAGGGACATCGCTCCAGAGGCTACCCGGGGCAAAGCCCACACGGGGTCAGCGTGGCCTCAGGTCCCGCAGGGTCACAGGAAGATCGGGGGTGTCTGAGTGTCGCAGAGCTTGCAGGTATTGGAAGGGGAAAGCCGGCTACAGAGACAGAGCCGACAGTAAGCTTGCAGCTCGGGGTGACCTTGAACCGGTCGCAGGCTCACTGAGCTCGGAGCGCGGCCGGAGGTTAGGCAGACGGGAGTAACTGGGCGCGGTTCTCTGAGCGCGCACTGAGGAGTGGGGCCCTGGGCTCTCGGCTCCTCCAGGCCGGAGACCAGGAGGCCGCCATTTGAATTCCCATCCTCCGGAACTCTACAGAAAGCACTCAGGGAACAAAGGCTCCTGAAAGCAAACCCAAGCAGATTACTCACCCCGGCCCCGGGTAAGGGCGGTGTAATTCCGCCTGGGGCAGACACTTGAGAATCACTACAACAGGCCCCTCCCCCAGAAGATCAACAAGAAATCCAGCCGAGACCAAGTTCACCTACCAAGGAGTGCGGTTTCAATACCAAGGAGAGCAGCAGAATTCTAGAGGAGGAGAAAGCAAAGCACTGAACTCATGGCTTTTTCCCTGTGATTTTTCTTAGTCTTGCAGTTAATTTAATTTTTTTCTTTTTCATTTTTTGATTTTATTTTCTCGCCTTCGGGTAAAAATTTTTTTTTTAACTGTTACCTTTTTCTTTTTTAACGATTTTTTACTAGTTTATCTAATATATATATATTTTCTTTTTTATATTTTTCTTAGATGTTTTCTTTTTTTTTAATTCTTTTCTTTTTTTTTTTCTCTTTTTTCTTTTTTTTTCTCTTTTTCTATTTTTTTTTCTTTCCTCCTTTTTGAACATCTTTTTATCCCCTTTCTTCCCCCTAACGATTTTGGATCTCTTCGAATTTGGTTAAAGCATATTTTTCTGGGGTTGTTGCCACCCTTTTAGTATTTTACTTGCCCTTTCATATACTCTTACTGGACAAAATGACAAGACGGAAAAATTCAACACACAAAAAAAGAACAAGAGGCAGTACCGAAGGCTGGGGACCTAATCAATACAGACATTGGTAATATGTCAGATCTAGAGTTCAGAATGACAATTCTCAAGGTTCTAGCCGGGCTTGAAAAAGGCATGGAAGATATTAGAGAAACCCTCTCGAGAGATATAAAAGCCCTTTCTGGAGAAATAAAAGAACTAAAATCTAACCAAGTTGAAATAAAAAAAGCTATTAATGAGGTGCAATAAAAAATGGAGGCTCTCACTGCTAGGATAAATGAGGCAGAAGAAAGAATTACCGATATAGAAGACCAAATGACAGAGAATAAAGAAGCTGAGCAAAAGAGGGACAAACAGCTACTGGACCACGAGGGGAGAATTCGAGAGATAAGTGACACCATAAGTTGAATCAACATTAGAATAATTGGGATTCCAGAAGAAGAAGAAAGAGAGAGGGGAGCAGAAGGTATACTAGAGAGAATTATTGGGGAGAATTTCCCCAATATGGCAAAGGGAACGAGCATCAAAATTCAGGAGGTTCAGAGAACGCCCCTCAAAATCAATAAGAATAGGCCCACACCCCGTCACCTAATAGTAAAATTTACAAGTCTCAGTGACAAAGAGAAAATCCTGAAAGCAGCCCGGGAAAAGAAGTCTGTAACATACAATGGTAAAAATATTAGATTGGCAGCTGACTTATCCACAGAGACCTGGCAGGCCAGAAAGAGCTGGCATGATATTTTCAGAGCACTAAATGAGAAAAACATGCAGCCCAGAATACTATATCCAGCTAGGCTCTCATTGAAAATAGAAGGAGAGATTAAAAGCTTCCAGGACAAACAACAACTGAAAGAATTTGCAAACACCAAAACAGCTCTACAGGAAATCTTGAAAGGGGTCCTCTGAGCAAAGAGAGAGCCTACAAGTGGTAGATCAGAAAGGAACAGAGACCATATACAGTAACAGTCACCTTACAGGCAATACAATGGCCCTAAATTCATATCTCTCAATAGTTACCTTGAATGTTAATGGGCTAAATGCCCCTGTCAAAAGAAACAGGGTATCAGAATGGATACAAAAACAAAACCCATCTCTATGTTGCCTCCAAGAAACTCATTTTAAGCCCAAAGGCCCCTCCAGATTTAAAGTGAGGGGGTGGAAAAGAATTTACCATGCTAATGGACATCAGAAGAAAGCAAAAGTGGCAATCCTTATATCAGATCAATTAGATTTTAAGCCAAAGACTATAATAAGAGATGAGGAAGGACACTATATCATACTCAAAGGGTCTGTCCAACAAGAAGATTTAACAATTTTAAATATCTATGCCCCCAACGTGGGAGCAGCCAACTATATAAACCAATTAATAACAAAATCAAAGAAACACATCAACAATAATACAATAATAGTAGGGGACTTTAACACTCCCCTCACTGAAATGGACAGATCATCCAAGCAAAAGATCAGCAAGGAAATAAAGGCCTAAAACAACACACTGGACCAGATGGACATCACAGATATATTCAGAGCATTTCATCCCAAAGCAACAGAATACACATTCTTCTCTAGTGCACATGGAACATTCTCCAGAATAGATCACATCCTCGGTCCTAAATCAGGACTCAACCGGTATCAAAAGATTGGGATCATTCCCTGCATATTTTCAGACCACAATACTCTAAAGCTAGAACTCAACCACAAAAGGAAGTTTGGAAAGAACCCAAATACATGGAGACTAAACAGCATCCTTCTAAACAATGAATGGGTCAACCTGGAAATTAAAAAGGAATTGAAAAAAAATCATGGAAACAAATGATAATGAAAATACAACGGTTCAAAATCTGTGGGACACAACAAAGGCAGTCCTGAGAGGAAAATATATAGTGGTACAAGCCTTTCTCAAGAAACAAGAGAGGCCTCAGGTACACAACCTAACCCTACACCTAAAGGAGCTGGAGAAAGAACAAGAAAGAAACCCTAAGCCCAGCAGGAGAAGAGATATCATAAAGATCAGAGCAGAAATCAATGAAATAGAAACCAAAAAAACAATAGAACAATTCAACGAAACTAGGAGCTGGTTCTTTGAAAGAATTAATAAAATTGATAAACTCCTGGCCCGATTTATCAAAAAGAAAAGAGAAAGGACCCAAATAAATAAAATCATGAATGAAAGAGGAGAGATCACAAGTAACACCAAAGAAATACAAACTATTATAAGAACATACTATGAGCAACTCTACGGCAATAAATTTGACAATCTGGAAGAAATGGATTCATTCCAAGGAACATATAAACTACCACAACTGAACCAGGAAGAAATAGAAAGCCTCAACAGACCCATAACCAGTAAGGAGATTGAAACAGTCATTAAAAATCTCCAAACAAACAAAAGCCCATGGCCAGACGGCTTCCCGGGGCAATTCTACCAAACATTTAAAGAAGAACTAATTCCTATTCTCCTAAAACTGTTCCAAAAAATAGATATGGAAGGAAAACTTCCAAACTCATTTTATGAGGCCAGCATCACCTTGATCCCAAAACCAGACAAGGATCCCACCAAAAAAGAGAGTATAGACCAATATCCTTGTTGAACACAGATGCGAAAATACTCAACAAAATACTAGCCAATAGGATTCAACAGTACATTAAAAAGATTATTCACCACGACCAAGTGGGATTTATTCCAGAGCTGCAAGGTTGGTTCAACATCCGCAAATCAGTCAATGTGATACAACACATCAATAAAAGTAAGAACAAGAACCATATGATACTCTCAATAGATGCTGAAAAAGCATTTGACAAAGTACAGCATCCCTTCCTGATCAAAACTCTTCAAAGTGTAGGGATAGAGGGCACATACCTCAATATCATCAAAGCCATCTATGAAAAACCCACCGCAAATATCATTCTCAATGGAGAAAAACTGAAAGCTTTTCCACTAAGGTCAGGAACATGGCAGGGATGTCCATTATCACCACTGCTATTCAACATAGTACTAGAGGTCCTAGCCTCAGCAATCAGACAACAAAAGGAAATTAAAGGCATCCAAATCGGTAAAGAAGAAGTCAAATTATCACTCTTTGCAGATGATATGATACTATATGTGGAAAACCCAAAAGACTCCACTCCAAAACTGCTAGAACTTATACAGGAATTCAGTAAAGTGTCAGGATATAAAATCAATGCACAGAAATCAGTTGCATTTCTCTACACCAACAGCAAGACAGAAGAAAGGGAAATTAAGGAGTCAATCCCATTTATAATTGCACCCAAAACCATAAGATACCTAGGAATAAACCTAACCAAAGAGACACAGAATCTATACTCAGAAAACTATAAAGTACTCATGAAAGAAATTGAGGAAGACACAAAGAAATGGCAAAATGTTCTATGCTCCTGGATTGGAAGAATAAATATTGTGAAAATGTCTATGCTACCTAAAGCAATCTACACATTTTATGCAATTCCTATCAAAGTACCATCCATCTTTTTCAAAGAAATGGAACAAATAATTCTAAAATTTATGGAACCAGAAAAGACCTCGAATAGCCAAAGGGATATTGAAAAAGAAAGCCAACGTGGTGGCATCACAATTCCGGACTTCAAGCTCTATTACAAAGCTGTCATCATCAAGACAGCATGGTACTGGCACAAAAACAGACACATAGATCAATGGAACAGAATAGAGAGCCCAGAAATAGACCCTCAACTCTATGGTCAACTCATCTTCGACAAAGCAGGAAAGATGTCCAATGGAAAAAAGACAGCCTCTTCAATATATGGTGCTGGGAAAATTGGACAGCCACATGCAGAAAAATGAAATTGGACCATTTCCTTACACCACACACAAAAATAGACTCAAATTGGATGAAGGACCTCAATGTGCGAAAGGAATCCATCAAAATCCTTGAGGAAAACACAGGCAGCAACCTCTTCGACCTCTGCCGCAGCAACATCTTCCTAGGAACAACGCCAAAGGCAAGGGAAGCAAGGGCAAAAATGAACTCTTGGGATTTCATCAAGATCAAAAGCTTTTGCACAGCAAAGGAAACAGTTAACAAAATCAAAAGACAACTGACAGAATGGGAGAAGATATTTGCAAACGACATATCAGATAAAGGACTAGTGTCCAGAATCTATAAAGAACTTAGCAAACTCAACACCCAAAGAACAAATAATCCAATCAAGAAATGGGCAGAGGACATGAACAGACATTTCTGCAAAGAAGACATCCAGATGGCCAACAGACACATGAAAAAGTGCTCCATATCACTCGGCATCAGGGAAATACAAATCAAAACCACAATGAGATATCACCTCACACCAGTCAGAATGGCTAAAATCAACAAGTCAGGAAATGACAGATGCTGGCGAGGATGTGGAGATAGGGAAACCCTCCTACACTGTTGGTGAGAGTGCAAGCTGGTGCAACCTCTCTGGAAAACAGCGTGGAGGTTCCTCAAAATGTTGAAAATAGAACTGCCCTATGACCCAGAAATTGCACTATTGGGTATTTACCCTAAAGATACAAACATAGTAATCCAAAGGGGCACATGTACCCGAATGTTTATAGCAACAATGTCCACAATAGCCAAACTATGGAAAGAACCTAGATGTCCATCAACAGATGAATGGATCAAGAAGATGTGGTATATATACACAATGGAATACTATGCAGCCATCAAAAGAAATGAATTCTTGCCTTTTGCTACAACATGGATGGAACTAGAGCGTATCATGCTGAGCGAAATAACTCAAGCAGAGAAAGACAACTATCATATGATCTCCCTGATATGAGGAAGTGGTGATGCAACATGGGGGCTTAAGTCTGTACGAGAAGTATAAATGAAAGAAGATGGGATTGGGAGGGTGACAAACCATAAGTGACTCTTAATCTCACAAAACAAACTGAGGGTTGCTGGGGGGAGGGGTTTTGGGAGAAGAGGATGGGATTATGGAAATTGGGGAGGGTATGTGCTTTGGTGAGTGCTGTGAAGTGTGTAAACCTGGTGATTCACAGACCTGTACCCCTGGGGATAAAAATATATGTTTATAAAAAATAAAAAATTATACTTAAAAAAACAAATTAAAAATAGAGCTATCAAATGACCCAGTAATTTCACTGGTGAGTATTTACCACAAAGATAGAGATGTAGCAAAAACAAGGGCCACGTGCTCCCCAATGTTCATAGAAGCAACGTCCACAATAGCCAAACTGTGAAAAGAGCCTAGGTACCCTTCAACAGACAAGTGGATAAAGAATATGTGGTCCATATATACAATGGGATATTACTCTGCCATCACCCAACTTTTGCATCAACATGGATGAGACTGGAGGAGATTATGCTAAGTGAAATAAGTCAAGCAGAGAATGTCAATTATCATATGGTTTCACTTATTTGTGGAACATAAGGAATAGCATGGAGGATATTAGGAGAAGGAAGTAAAAACGAAGGTGGAGAAATCAGAGTGGGAGAGGAACCATGAGAGACTATTGATTCTGGGAAACAAACTGAGGGTTTCAGAGGGGAGTGGTTGGGAGGATGGGTTAGCCTGATGATGGTTATTAAGGAGGGCATGGATTGTGTGGAGCTCTGGGTGTTATATCCAAATATTGAATCATGGAACACTACATCAAAAACTAATGATGTACTATATGGTGACTAACATAACATAATATAAAAGCATATATATGTATGTAATATATATATGTATATATATAC
Source organism: Mustela lutreola (assembly GCF_030435805.1). NCBI lineage: Eukaryota > Metazoa > Chordata > Mammalia > Carnivora > Mustelidae > Mustela > Mustela lutreola. Next base: position 97,656,626 of record NC_081292.1, read on the forward strand.
ACATACACAAAATTTGTATTATTTATTATATATATACACAATTTATGTATATATATAACATCTTTATATATATAATCTTTAAATATGTACATATAAAATCATTTTTATTTTATTTTATTTTTTGTTATATTATTCACCATACAATACAACATTAGTTTTTGAGGTAGCGTTCCATGATTCATTAGTTGTATATAACACCCACTGCTCATTATAACATGTGCCCTTCTTAATACCCATCACCAGGCAACCATCTTCCAATACTCCTCCCTTCTGAAACCCTTAGATTGTTTCCCGGAGTCCAGAGTCTCTCATGGTTTGTCTCTGTCTCTGATTTCTTCCCACTTGGTTCTCCCTCCCTTACCCTTTGTTCCTCAGGGGTATTCCTTATATTCCACATATGGGTAAAACCGTATTATAATTGTCTTTATCTGCTTGACTTATTTCACTTAGCTTAATGTCCTCCAGTTCTATCCATGTTGATGCAAAAGTTGGGTAATCATCCTTTCTGAACTGAGCAATATTCCATGGTATATATGGACCACATCTTCATAATCCATTCATTTCTTGAAGGGCATCTCAGGTCCTTCCACAGTTTGGCTATTGTGGACATTGCTGTTATGAACATTGGGGTGCATGTGACCCTTCTTTTCACTACATCTGTATCTTTGTGGTAAATACCCAGTAGTGCAATTGTTGGGTCATTAGGTAGCTCTGTTTTTAACTTATTGAGGAATCCTGTTTTCCAAAGGGACTGCACCAATTTGCATTCCCACCAATGGTGTAAGAGGGTTCCTCTTTCTCCACATCCTCTCCAATACTTGTTGTTTCCTGTCTTGTTAATTTTGGCCATTCTAACTGGTGTAAGGTGGTATCTCAATATGGTTTTAATTTGAATCTCCCTGAAGGCTAGTGATGATGAACATTTTTTCATGTGTCTGTTAGTCATTTGTATGTCTCAATTGGAAAATTACCTTTTCATGTCTTCTGCCCATTTTTTAACATAATTATTTGTTTTGTGTGTGTTGAGTTTGAGGAGTTCTTTATAGATCCTGGATATCAGCCTTTTTTCTGTATTGTCATTTGTGAATATCTTCTCCCATTCCGTGGGTTGCTTCTTTGTTTTGTTGACTATTTCCTTTGCTGTGCAGAAGCTTTTGATGTTGATGAAGTCGCAATAATTCATTTTTGTTTTTGTTTCCTTTGCTTTTGGAGACATATTTTGAAAGAAGTTGCTGTGGCCAATTTCAAAGAGGTTACAGCCTATGTTCTCCTCTAGGATTCTGATGGATTCCTGCCTCACATTGAGGTCTTTTATCCATTTTGAGTTTGTATTTGTTTATGGTGTAAGAGAATGGTTTAGTTTCATTCTTCTATACATAGCTGTCTAATTTTCCCAGCAACATTTATTGAAGAGACTATCTTTTTCCCACTGGATTGTTTTCCTGCTTTGTCAAAGATTATTTGACCATAGAGTTGAGGGTCTGTATCTTGACTCTCTACTCTGTTCCGCTGTTCTATATGTCTGTTTTTTTGTCAGTACCATGCTGTCTTGGTGGTCACAATTTTGTAGTAAAGATTGAAATCAGGCAACGTCATGCCCCCCCCTTCTGTTTTTCTTTTTCAAATTTCCTTAGCAATTCAGGGTCTCTTCCGGTTCTATGCAAATTTTAGGATTGTTTGCTCCAGCTCTTTGAAAAATGCCAGTGGAATTTTGATCGGAATGGCATTGAAAGTATAGGTTGCTCTAGCCAGTATAGACATTTTAATAATGTTTGTTCTTCTGATTCATGAGCATGAAATGCTCTTCCATCTTCTTGTCTTCAATTTCTTTCATGAATATTGTATAGTTCCTTCAGTGCAGATCCTTTACCTCTTTGGTTAGGTTTATTCCCAGGTATCTTATGGTTCTTGGTGTTACAGTCAATGTAGGCTTTTGTTATAATCCAAAAGGGTGGCACAAAGGGAAGAAAGATGGAGTTGAATGATTAGAAGTTGTGCTGGTATTAGGAAATAATCTTAATGTTTTTATATAAAAATAAACAAAAATTATATATTTAATAATTTTGTGTTGATGTTTTGGTTTCTGAATCCCACCTTGCCTCTCATTAAATGCCTTTCTTACCTCTGGGTCTACAATAAGTGACACAAAAATAGCATTAAACTATTGATTGTAATTAATATTTGGGCAAATTTTTGTCACCTCAAAACCGTATTCTGTTGAAAGTTAGACTGGATAAGTTGATTTTGGTTAACCTACACCTTCTCCACATGCATGTGAGGCTGAAACATTAAGTGAGAGAGAGAACAAAGGTATCATGTTGAATCCCCTGAAATGTTTTTACAGACATGGCTTCTCTGATTACAGAATCCCAAGTATCTATGGAATGCAATTAAAACTGTTTCCCCAAGGGACTTTATCACCCATGTACAGCAAATAACTTGAAGTGATGGAAAGCATCAAATTTGAGGTCAGAAAGACAGATCAGGTGACCATACTGTCATTCTACTGGTATGGCAGCACTGCTCAGAGCCTACTACAAAGAGTGCAGTTAGCTGATAGTCCTCAGCTGTTAAAAATTTCAAGACACAGTTTCAGCTTCCAAGCTGCTCTCCTTGGGAAAATTCACCCAATGGCTACCATGGTTTTGATACCATAGTCTGGTCATTACTATCTAATATGGGACTCCTCCTTTAGGCAGTGTTTGCCCTGAGATCCCAGTTGTATTGGCTGGTATTGTCAGGTGTCATTGAGATGTGAGGCACACCTTGCCTTATCCTGATGTCTTAGTCTCATTTTTATTCCCAAGTGCTGATTTTTGCCTCCTGAACTTCTTATACTCCTCACTCCCCCCCCCCAGTGATTGCTTCCTGAAATTGAATGATCTTAGGCAGCTTATATAACATAATTATAATTATACATCAAAAAAGATAATCATTACTTCCAAAGTTTGTTGTGAAAAACAAACAAACAAACAAACAAACACTAAAATATAGGGAATTAATGGTTTCATTCCTGTAACTTTTTTATTTAGATGGCACCTGACAAACAGAGTACACCCCCCTTTATATGTATACATATATGCACTTCTCTATACTCTAGAATGCGTGTTCAAGCTAAATTGAAGTGAAAATGGGAGGTAAAAGAAGAGGTAGATCAGAGAAATTCAAGGTTCTGCAGATTAAATTCACCACTAAAATGTACTTATTAATGAATATCAGGTCTAGTTGTAGGATAACTACACCAGACAACTGTTTGTCCTGCCTGGAGCTGTAACAGTCAACTGATAAAAGAGAGTAACTTATTTTTCCGTCTTTAAACAACTAATTTTTAACAGGATTGGAAAAGAAAGCAGTTAGAGACCTGGGATTCAAGAAAAACACTGGTAAATGAAGTCTGAGGTCTGCAGTAAGTCCTTGGTTTGGGATCATTGAAATAAAAAAGCTCATGTGGTATCTCAAATATTACAACACAACTGTCTCAAAACTGGTTGTCAAAATATACTAAATTTATTAAAAGTCTTTCACATAAATTACTTCTTATATTTCTAAGCTTGCAAATTAGTTATCATTTTCTCCATATTTTAGAAGAGTAAAATCAGGCCACGGACCTTTCCCAAATTCACATAAGATAAAGTGATTGACCAAGGTCAAAATGTCAAGTCAACAACATCTATTCCATCACCTTTATTTCAACATGTTTTCATGAGCAAGATGATTCACTTTGAGCAAAACAGATTGTCTGTGCAACATCTGTTTAGAAACATTTATTTTCAACCTAGAGAAGAAAATGTCTTATCTTTGAGTATTTACTAAATGGAGAAACCACAAACTTTTCCCATAAGAGAATTTGGCAAGTACATGTAGGTAAACCTTGGGCCTGCCCTAGACTAGCATCTCAAGAACATTGATCAATAAGCACAGTTCCAGTCACCCCATGTTACAGCCTTTGGTAGTGGTAGCATTTTTCAGCTGCAGCTCCAGGTGCCTATTTCTGGGCACTGCCAGTTCCAGTCCTGTTCTAGGAGATTATCCACATGGATGTTTAGCTCAGTTAGCAAGGCAAGAGTTTTCCAAATGTAAGCTTATTGCCAAGTTAGTAAAATGGTTATATAACATATCACTTCTCGATATCTAGCCTAAAGTCTGGTATACAGTAAACGCTCAAATGCTTCCTTAGAGCCTGATTAAAATATTTAGTATTAGGAGACTTCTATTTTCCTACATAGATTCATAAAAAGGCAAATATTTAGTAGTTAGAATAGACTTTTCAATGAAGATTAAGTAAAATCATTAATTTTCATCAGATGTTCACACTAATACCCTTCAACTATGATATTTATACAATTTAATCTCCACAATCATCTTGAAAGGCTTTAAAAAAAATTATTTACAGGAAAGAAAAAGAATAATCAGGTAAATAAAAGACATACCCAAGGTAACCTGCAAGTTACCTTGGAAAGATTTGAATCTAGCACTGACTAACTTCAAAGTCAAAACATGTATCCTATCACACTAATGGTTTCTATGTGTAGAGCCTGGACCAGCAGGATCAGCATCACCAAATTGGAAACTCTGGGGATAGTGTCAATAGCTTTGTTTGAGCAGTTTCCAGGAGATTCTGATGCAACGGAGCAGGAGAGCCATTAAGCTACTGCCCAAACTTCTCTTTTCACATCTGCTGGCCTTTCATCATGTTTTTGCTCCATATTTATATACATCATGCTGACAAAAAATATCTTCTCAGCTTCAGAATGTCATCAGATAATTTCTGCAATGGAAATCTTTTCCTCACATAAAAACTGAATTACATGGCACACTTCTGTGGATACCACATATCTTGGAAAACACAATTTAAAAAAAAAATTTTTTTAAACATATATTTTTATCCCCAGGGCTACACGTCTGTGAATCGCCAGGTTTACATACTTCACAGCACTCACCATAGCACATACCCTCCCCAATGTCCACAACCCCACCCCCTTTTTCCCAACTCCCTTCCCCCAGCAACCCTCAGTTTGTTTTGTGAGATTAAGAGTCTCTTATGGTTTGTCTCCCTCCCAATCCCATCTTGTTTCATTTATTCTTCTTCTATCCCCTTAGCCCCCCATGTTGCATCTCCACTTCCTCATATCAGGGAGATCATATGATAGTTGTCTTTCTCCAATTGACTTATTTTGCTAAGCATGATACCCTCTAGTTCGGAAAACACAATTTTTAAATAGTCACAAAGATAACTGCTACTCTCTATAATTTTATCACAAGTCTTAATAGAGTTTTATTTTTCAAATTATTTCAGCATGAAAAATGATTCTACAAGTAAACACTAAACAGTGATGTACTGTGCAACATTTCCAAATAAAGATAAGAATGATCAAGTATGTAAACAAGTCATTGAGGTGGGACATGTTCACCACCACAACCAAGGTAATTGTACGCTTTTCAGTATGAGCCGAAGTGAGGCTCACTCTGTAGGTGTCTCTATCTTCCCACACCCACCATAAAGCAGGAATCAACACTTCACTGCATCCATCATTGACCACAACAAAAACAGTGCAGCCAAAGAAGCCCTTTCTCCAATTCCACAACAGTGGTACCTGCATGGACACTTTCTGTGGAAACCAGAGGAGGAGTATTCTTGCCATGTGCACAGGAAAAGAGAATTTTGTTCTTATAACCTGCCAGTCCCATGTCAGCTCTCTCTCTAGGATTCTCTATGTGCTTTGTTACACTTTGTTACTTTGTTACACTGTACTCCTTTTTGCCTCCAATCTGATCTTTCCCCTCTGTCTCTTCCTGTTCTTCTACAAACAAAGCATCTTCCTTGAGATTTATTTTCTCAATACACAGAGACAATAATAAATTATTTTTTTCTTTCTATTATACATATTAAAGGAAAGAAAAAGATATAAGTTTTGAAACCACTCATTTTTAAATTTCTAATTTTAAACCACTCCATTGTATGACATAGAAACTTCATAAAGTTTGTTGAAAAATGGAAGGGAAGGACAATAGACAGGTGTTGCCATTACCATGAATCTGCTGTCCAAACAAATTAACTGAGGTTGGGCCTGAGTGATGCTGCTTGCCCCAGGATATGACAAAAGTCCTCCCTTTAGATAGAACCAATCAGATGATGCATCCTTTTGCATATGAAGTTAGACTTAAACTTCTGGTTTTCTCTCAGCTCTCTGATAGTTCCCTGTGATCTTTCTTTGGAGGAGGAATGACCTTGATGACAAAATCAGGCCTCTACCTGTGATTACAATTGTCTAATTTGGTGCTGATTATTACTGAATCTATTTAAGAGGCACAATGTGATTATACATTTTACTGAACAGATCTTTATACTCTATTGTGTCCTTAAGGAAACAGACACCACAGCTTCAGACAAGGATAACATTCAGCAAGCAAGAGGATCATTTGAGACACTATGAAAACCACAGGGTTGGTCTCATGAGCAATGAATACATAGGTCTCTAAAGTGCAGAGTGGAATAATGAAGGTAAGGTAGCTGATTGGGAGCCAGGACCCAACACAAGCCAATCTGTCTCCCACTACTTCTTTCCTTCCATCTGGTGTCTGCAACAAACAATATAGAACACTGGTTAGCAGAAAATATTCAGGAGCCAGACAGTTTTGGGGATTAAAATCCTGGCTCTGCCCCTTGGCAGTAGCATAACCTTGGGAAAGTCATTAATTTCTCAGTATCTCAGTATCTTCATTAATTTCATGGGGTGATAATAAAAGTTCCTTTGTCATAGGTGTCTGGTTACCTATTGCTGCATAATAAATCACCAATGGAGGGGTTTAAAACAGCAACAATCACATTATCTCGTGATTTCTGTGGGCTCTGGCTCAGTGTCTTTGCTGGGGTTGTGGTGCTCAGACAATGGTCGAAGCCAGAACCGGGGATGGGTAGATAAAGCAGCTGGATAAGGCTAGGACCTCCCTCTTTATGCAGACTCCTGGCTTCCTCATGCTGTCCCTCCAGGTGAATTTGTTTGGACTTCCTCACAGCATGGCAACCTCAGGGCTTATATATCAAAGAAAAGCTTTGAGGAATATTCTAACAAAGTATCATCTTCTATGAACCAGCCTTGGAAGTTACCCTGTGTCACTTCCACAATATTCTGAACATTCACAACAACCCCAATCTCAAAGAGACACCACTTCTTCACCACTTCTTCATGTGAGGAACATCAACATTTCATATTACGATTACCTATAAGATAGGCAGGAATGTTGTGGTCAACTCTGTAAAACACGATCTGCTGCAATAGTGTTACAAGTTAGTTCATGTAAAGCACTCAGACTGTGCTAGCCCTGACAAAGGATGGAATTTACAAAGAAGAGCAGTTAAATCTCCAAAACAGGGTTAGACAACCATTGAGAAAATGAGATGGAAAGCCCACTCTCTGTACCTGGGCAGAAGTTCTCAGAAGCATCTAGCGCCAACTCAGCAGCAGAGAGGCTGTGCCCATTTAGAGACCTCTGTGCTCAGGCCTGGAGCACCCCCTCCCCCACCATGTGTGAGGATCATAATAAGCAAGGATATTTCCTAAATGGCTGGAAAGTGGTTCCAAGTGCTATATGGACCAACCCATATTGACTGTCTATTTTCATGTGAGGTTTAAATATAATTTCATTGAAATTCCAGAGACATGGTCTCAGGGGTTGCTACAGTCTCTACATGTCTCTTCAGTCTCTAGGACAAGAATATGTCAAGTTGTCCTTTGCAGTTGTCCTCCCATGGCCTTTGAGTCAGAAGGACCAAGTCAGGTCTGAGCATTGCCACTCAATGGCTATGGGACAAAAGAAAGCAGGATGAGACAAGAGCCAACTGGTGTCCCAACACCATTGGTAATTCCTATAATGGACTGCCACTCTCACCCTATGCACTTACTTACTCCTGTAATGGACTGCCACTCTCACCCCATGCCTCTCTTAGGCTTGCCCTAGGCCTTTGACCATTGCTTCTTGCTCGGCCCCACTTGGGTGCCCTGGGGCCTTTGTCATCCCTTCATATATACTCTGAAACCTGTCTCTACGTCTACATATATCTATTTACATCTGTCTCTATCTACATCTACATCTATCTGTATTTCCTGTCTCTCCCCACTGCTTCTCCTTTGTCATATCTGTGTTATATCTCCTTCTAACTGGCTCCACCTTCACTGGGTCCTTCCACCCAATTCTTTGCACTGGTAATCTTACCATGAGCACTTCAAATATGTGTTCACCACTACAAAAAATACTATTATAATATAAAGGACTTGTTTTTGAGAATAAGAAAACTTAAGACGTTGTGATTTGAACTACATATTTTGACTTGTATGAAGTTTCAATTTAGCACATACCATGAAATGCAAGGATAGTATTCTTTCCCAGTCCCCTCAGCAACCCCACCTCTGCAGCTCACAATATTAGTTAGTTATTATTTTTATATTGTCAGTGTTTATAATGTTCATATTATATTCTATAACCATACTTTGATTATTTAGCATTGATGCAATGTCTAAAGTTGTCTGAGGCTTAGGACACTCTTCTGGCTTCCCCATGCCTAAGTTATTCAACTGACTGCCTTTCACTATTGGCAAGCTGTTGTTGTTTTTGTTTTTTTGTTTTGTTTTGTTTTGTTTTTTGCTTGTTTTTTATTTTGTTTTGTTTCAAATTGAGTTTAAGAATGTTGTATTTCTTGAGATCTATCACCTTTGAGGTGATCTTCCTAAAGCTATAATACTGGAATGAAATCTTTGTTTAGTATAACGTTTTTGGGCAAACTTTATTTCCCTAAGAATATTTAGGATTATTTTTATGTACTCATGGCATTGAATAGTACTGAAGAAAAATCTGATGTGATGTCCATCCTTCTCAACAAATGACCTACTTGAAGTATATCAGTTTATCTGATTTTCTTGGAAATAATATGAACTTTTGAACTTCAGAATTTGAAGCTTTTCTCTCTGGATATGTTTATCCTTCTGTATAAGAATATTTGTTTCATTCCATTTGTTGGAAACTCCTTTCCAAGGGCCTAGTTATCCTTAGATTTTATCATCTTTGTCTGTCTTCCACATGTGTCTTTTCTCTAATTGATTTCTTTATTTGAAGTCAAGTCTTTCTGCTTGTAATTCAGTTGCTAGTGGTAACTATTCACTTTTTTTGCTTATACTATTTCACTGCTTCTGAGATAATATTATCATGTATTGTTTTGGATCCTAATTTGACTAGGTTATCCAGTCCTATATTTGGTCTCATATTTTGGCTTATTCATTCTTCTTTGAACTTTTGAATCCATATTTTTATTAATACTATTCTATAGTATAAAGGAGTAGTAGTTAATTTTCCTGCATTTTTTTGCTTTTTTTCCATAGTTTTTTAAAAATTTAATTTAATTTAATTTTTCAGTGTTCCAAGATTCATTGTTTATGCACCACACCCAAGGGTCCATGCAATACACACCCTCCTTAATACCCACCACCAGGTTCACCGAAACTTCCACCCTCCTCTCATCCGAAATCCTTGACTTGTTTCTGAGTCCATAGTTTCTCATGGTTCATCCCCCCCCCCATTGTTTTTATATGCTTTTCATATGATTCTGTAAGTGTATATAGTTGCTGACGTAACTTGTTTCTTTTTGTCTTGCTCAGGCTTTGGTAGTACAATTATGTTTCTATAGATTTGGATGAGAAATTGATTCTATAGCTTAGTATAAGTGAGTAATTCCCTCTTACCATATATTATCTGAAACCAGCTTGTTTCCTCTCTTCAGTTACCACTGGAAGGAAAGTTTGGGGTATTTTGAATTCTGGGAGACCTTGGCAGTGTGAGAGGATGGTGAGCCCCCTGAAGAATCTAGGATCCCACTGTAGACACCTTTAGAATGACCTAAACTCTTCCTATGAGGATTTTTTTTTAATGTCCTATATCAGGATTTCTCACTCTCCATTCTTTTTTTTAATAGATTTTTAATTTAATTATCGTTAGCCTAACAGTATCATTATTTTTTCACCATACCCAAGGCTCCATGCAATCCGTGCCCTCGATAATACCCACCACCTGGTACCCCGACCTCCCACCCACCTCCGCCACTTCGAACCCCTCAGATTGTTTTTCAGAGTCCATAGTCTCTCATGATTCACCTCCCCTTCCAATTTACACCAACCCCTTCTCTCTAACTCCCCATGTCCTCCATGCTTTTTGTTATGCTCCACAAATAAGTGAAATCATATGATACTTGACTCTCTCTGCTTGACTTATTTCACTCAGCATAATCTCTTCCAGTCCCATCCATGTTGCTACAAAAGTTGGGTATTCATCCTTTCTGATGGAGGCATAATACTTCATAGTGTATATGGACCATATCTTCCTTATCCATTCACCCGTTGAAGGGCATCTTGGTTCTTTCCACAGTTTGGCGACCGTGGCCATTGCTGCTATAAACATTGGGGTACAGATGGCCCTTCTTTTCATGACATCTGTATCTTTGGGGTAAATACCCAGGAGTGCAATGGCAGGGTCATAGGGAAGTTCTATTTTTAATTTCTTGAGGAATCTCCACACTGTTCTCCAAAGAGGCCGCACCAACTTGCATCCCCACCAACAGTGGAAGAGGGTTCCCCTTTCTCCACATCCTCTCCAACACATGTTGTTTCCTGTTTTGTTAATTTTGGCCATTCTAACTGGTGTAAGGTGATATCTCAATGTAGTTTTAATTTGAATCTCCCTGATGGCTAGTGAAGATGAACATTTTTTCATGTGTCTGATAGCCATTTGTATGTCTTCATTGGAGAAGTATCTGTCCATATCTTCTGTCCATTTTTTGATATGATTGTTTGTTTTGTGTGTGTTGAGTTTGAGGAGTTCATTATAGATACTGGATATCAACCTTCTGTCTGTACTGTCATTTGCAAATATTTTCTCCCATTCCGTGGGTTGCCTCTTTGTTTTTTTTGACTGTTTCCTTTTCTGTGTGCAGAAGCTTTTGATTTTGATGAAGTCCCAAAAGATCATCTTCACTTTTGTTTCCTTTGCCTTTGGAGACATATCTTGAAAGAAGTTGCTGTGGCTGATATCGAAGAGATTACTGCCTATGTTCTCCTCTAGGATTCTGATGGATTCCTGTCTCACATTGAGGTCTTCTATCCATTTTGAGTTTACCTTTGTGTATGGTGTAAGAGAATGGTCGAGTTTCATTCTTCTACATATAGCTGCCAAGTTTTCCCAGCACCATTTATTGTGGAACAGAGTAGAGAGCCCAGATATGGACCCTCAACTCTATGGTCAAATAATCTTCGACAAAACAGGAAAAAATATACAGTGGAAAATAGTTTATTCCTTTTTTTAATTTTTATTTTCTAATATTCATATAGAATTAAACTTCAAGGTAATCCCCTTTCTCCAATCATTGCCACCCCTATAGGTAAACCAATTCCTAATCCCCCCTTATCTTAGGAAAGTTGAGTGCTTTAACAAAGATACCAAGTTACATCCAGGAAGAATCAAAACAACCTTCCTCGCCCACACTGAGAATTTACAACCACTCTCCCATCTTTTTCTACCACCAGTATTTCTGTGTTTTTGCGTTTATCCTGATAGTATATAAATCTTACATTCAGGGTTCTTTTTGACGAGGTTCTTCCTTTATTTGCACATATAAATTATTTTTTTTTATTTTCTCTTGTCATATACTTTTATCAGTCTTTTTGTTTGTCTGTATCTGTTTGTATACTTCATAAATCTTACCTTGGGGCCCATTTGGACTACACCTTCTCTTTTATCTCACCTTTCTTTCCTGTCTCTCCACCTCTCTCTTTTTTTCTTTTCCTTTTCTTTTTCCTCTCATTTGGGTGGGGAACCCTAATTGCTCAGAAGCATTCCAGGGTGCACCTTGACTGCCCCACAGTTGATACAACCAGCTACACCCATTCAGCCATCTCTCACCAAAATGACTAGGAGGAGGAATGTCCAACAGAAGAAAAATACAGAGGATGGACCTTCTGCAACAGAGCTAACGGCTATAAACATAGACAATATGTTGGAAAGAGAATTCAGGCTAACAATTATCCAAGCAATAGCTAGGTTGGAGAAAGCCATGGGTGACCAAATGGAATTGATTAGTGCTGAACTGAAAACAACCAGAGATAATGTTTTCAATATTAGGGAAGAGCTTAAAGCTACCAGGGATGAGCTTCACAATGCTCCCAATGAGTTCTAATCTAATCTAAATTCTCTCGACCCTAGAGTAACTGAGACAGAAGATATAATTAGTGATCTGGAGGACAAACATATAGAGAGAATGGATCAGGAGGAAGCCTGGAACAAACAGCTTAGAAGCCACGAAAACAGAATCAGGGAAATAAATGATGCCATGGAACGTTCCAACATCAGAATTATTGGAATCCCTGAAGGGGAGGAGAAAGAAAGAAGTCTAGAAGATATAGTGGAACAAGTTCTTCATGAAAATGTTCCAAATCTCATGAATGGAACCAGCGTTTATGTACTAGAGGCCGAAAGGTTTCCCCCCAAGATTATAGATTCTCGATAGTCCTCGAGACACCTAATAGTAAGAATGAAGAATTATAATTGTAGGCAGAACCTCTTAAAAGCAGCTAGGACAAAGAAGACCCTTATGTAAAGCGGAAAGCCCATCAGAATAATGTCAGACCTCCACAGAGACCTGACAAGCCAGAAAGGGCTGGCAAGATATATTAAGGGCACTGAATGCGAAGAAAATGCAGCCAAGAATACTTTATCCCACAAGACTGACATTCAGAATGGATGGAGAGGGGCAACTGGGTGGCTCAGTGGGTTAAAGCCTCTGCCTTCGGCTCAGGTCGTGATCCCAGGATCCTGGGATCGAGTTCCACATCGGGCTCTCGGCTCGACAGGGAGCCTGCTTCCTCCTCTCTCTTTGCCTCACTCTGCCTACTTGTGATCTCTGTCAAATAAATAAATAAAATCTTTAAAAAAAATGGATGGAGAAATAAAGAGTTTCCAGGACTGGCAAGGCTTAAGACTATGCAACCACTAAGCCGATACTGCAGGAAATTAAGGGGGCTTCTTTAAAGGAGGCAAACGCCCAAGAATAGCATTGGAGAGAAATATAGAGACAATCTACAGAAAGAAAGACTTCAAAGGTAACACCATGTCAATAAAAACGTATCTATCAATAATCACCCTCAATGTGAATGGCCTAAATGCACCCATAAAACAGCACAGGGTTGCAGACTGGATAAAATGACAGGACCTATCCATATGTTGTCTACAAGAGACCCATTATGAATCTAAAGATACACCCAGAGTGAAGGTGAAGGGATGGAGAAGCATCTTTCATGCCAATGGGCCTCAAAAAAAAAGCTGGGGTAGCTATTCTCATATCACACAAATTAGATTTTACACTAAAGACTGTGGTCAGAGATACAGAAGGACACTACATCATTCTTAAAGGGACTATCCACCAAGATCATCTAACAATTGTAAATATCTATGCCCCAATATGGGAGCAGCCAATTACATAAGAAAACTGTTGATCAAGATAAAGAGTCATATTGATATGAATACACTAATCGTTGGAGATCTTAACACGCCTCTTTCAGAAATAGACAGATCACTTAAGCAGAAAATCAATAAAGAAACAAGAGCATTGAATGACACATTGGACCAGATGGACCTCATAGATATATACAGAACATTCCACCCTAAAACAACAGAATACTCATTCTTCTCCAGTGCACATGGAACTTTCTCCAGAATAGACCACATACTAGGTCACAAATCAGGACTCCACCAATACCAATAGATTGAGATTATTCCCTGCACATTCTCAGATCACAATGCTTTGAAATTGGAGCTCAATCACAAGGAAAAGTTCCGAAGGAGCTCAAACACCTGGAAGCTAAAGACCACATTGCTTAAGAATGCTTGGATCAACCAGGAGATCAAGTAAGAACTGAAACAATTCATGGAAACCAATGAGAATGAAGACACTTCGCTCCAAAACCTATGGGATAAAGCAAAGAGGGTCCTAAGGGGGAAATACATAGCCATCCAAGCCTCCCTCAAAAAAATTGAAAAATCCAGGACACAACAGCTGTCTCTACACCTTAAAGAACTGGAGAATCAACAACAAATCAAACCAACTCCACACATAGGAAGGGAAATCATCAAGATTAGAGCTGAGATCAATGAGGTAGAAACCAGAGATACAGTAGAACGTATCAATGAAATTAGAAGTGGGTTTTTTGAAAGAATCAATAAGATCAATATACTATTGGTGACACTAATCCAAAAGAAAAGAGAGAAAGCTCAAATACATAAAATTATGAATGAAAAGGGAGAGATCACAACGAACACCAAGGAAGTAGAAACAAGCATCAGAAGTTATTATCAACAGTTACATGCCAATAAGCTAAGCAACCTAGATGAAATGGATGCATTCCTGGAAAACTATAAACTCCCAAACTTGAATCAGGAAGAAATTGACAACTGAATAGACCAATATCTAGTAATGAGATTGAAGCGGTGATCAAAAACCTCCCAAAAAACAAGAGCCCAGGACCTGTTGGACTCCCTGGGGAATTGTACCAAACTTTCAAAGAAGAAATAACACCTATTCTCCTGAAGCTGTTTCAAAAAATTGAAGCAAAAGGAAAACTTCCAGATTCTTTCTATGAAGCCAGCATTACCCTGTTCCCCAAACCAGGCAAAGACCCTACCAAAAATGAGAATTTTAGACCAATATCACTGATGAATATGGATGCTAAGATTCTCAACAAGATCCTAGCCAACAGGATCCAACAGCACATTAAAAAGATTATTCACGATGATCAAGTGGGATTCATCCCTGGGCTACAAGGATGGTTCAACATTCGCAAATCAATCAATGTGATAGAACAAATTAATAAGAGAAGAGAGAAGAACCACATGGTAATCTCAATTGATGCAGAAAAAGAATTTGACAAAATCCAACATCCGTTCCTGATTAAAACGCTTCAACGCATAGGGATAGAGGGAACATTTCTGAACTTCATCAAATCTGTCTATGAAAGACCTACAGCAAATATCATCCTCAATGGGAAAAAGCTTGCCTCCTTCCCGTTGAGATCAGGAACACGACAAGGATGCCTAGTCTCACCACTCTTGTTCAATATAGTATTAGAAGACCTAGCAACAACAATCAGACAACAAAGAGAAATAAAATGTATCCAAATTGGTAATGAAGAAGTCAAACTCTCTCTCTTTGCAGATGACATGATTCTTTATATGGAAAACCCAAAAGACTCCACCTCCAAACTACTAGAACTCATACAGCAATTCAGCAACATGGCAGGATACAAAGTCAATGTACAGAAATCAGTGGCTTTCTTATAAACTAACAATGAAAATACAGAAAGGGAAATTAGAGAGTCGATCCCATTTACTATAGCACCAAGAACCATAAGATACCTGGGAATAAACCTAACCAAAGAGGTAAAGGATCTGTACTCAAGGAAGTACAGAACACTCATGAAAGAAATTAAAGAAGACACAAAAGATGGAAGACCATTCCATGCTCTTGGATAGGAAGAATATACATTGTTAAAATGTCTATACTGCCTAGAGCTATCTATACTTTTAATGCTATTCTGATCAAAATTCCACCGGTATTCTTCACAGAGCTGGAACAAATAATCCAAAAATTTGTATGGAATCAGAAGAGACCCCGAATCTCTAAGGAAATGTTGAAAAACAAAAATAAAACTGGGGTCATCACATTACCTGATTTTAAGCTTTACTACAAAGCTGTGATCACCAAGACAGCATGGTACTGGCATAAAAACAGACACATAGACCAGTGGAACAGATAGAGAGCCCAGATATGGACCCTCAACTCTATGGTCAAGTAATCTTCAACAAAACAGGAAAAAATATACAGTGGAAAAAAGACAATCTCTTCAATAAATGGTGCTGGGAAAACTTGGCAGCTATATGTAGAAGAATGAATCTCGACCATTCTCTTACACCGTACACAAAGATAAACTCAAAATTGATAAAAGACCTCAATGTGAGACAGGAATCCATCAGAATCCTAGAGGAGAACATAGGCAATAATCTCTTCGATATCAGCCAGAGCAACTTCTTTCAAGATATGTCTCCAAAGGCAAAGGAAACAAAAGTGAAGATGTTCTTTTGGGACTTCATCAAAATCAAAAGCTTCTGCACACAGCAAAGGAAACAGTCAAAAAAAAGAGGCAACCCATGGAATGGGAGAAAATATTTGCAAATGATAGTACAGACAGAAGGTTGATATCCAGGATCTATAATGAACTCCTCAAACTCAACACACACAAAACAAACAATCATATCAAAAAATGGGCAGAAGATATGGACAGACACTTCTCCAATGAAGACATGCAAATGGCTATCAGACACATGAAAAAATGTTCATCTTCACTAGCCATCAGGGAGATTCAAATTAAAACTACATTGAGATATCACCTTACACCAGTTAGAATGTCCAAAATTAACAAAGCAGGAAACAACATGTGTTGGAGAGGATGTGGAGAAAGGGGAACCCTCTTCTACTGTTGGTTGGAATGCAAGTTGGTGCAGCCTCTTGGAGAACAGTGTGGAGATTCCTCAAGAAATTAAAAGTAGAACTTCCCTATGACCCTGCCATTGCACTCCTGGGTATTTACCCCAAAGATACAGATGTCGTGAAAAGAAGGGCCATCTGTACCCCAATGTTTATAGCAGCAATGGCCACGGTCGCCAAACTGTGGAAAGAACCAAGATGCCCTTCAACGGGTGAATGGATAAGGAAGATATGGTCCATATACACTATGAAGTATTATGCCTCCATCAGAAAGGATGAATACCCAACTTTTGTAGCAACATGGATGGGACTGGAAGAGATTATGCTGAGTGAAATAAGTCAAGCAGAGAGAGTCAAGTATCATATGATTTCACTTATTTGTGGAGCATAACAAAAAGCATGGAAGACATGGGGAGTTAGAGAGAAGGGGTTGGGGCAAATTGGAAGGGGAGGTGAGTCATGAGAGACTATGGTCTCTGAAAAACAATCTGAGGGGTTTGAAGTGGCAGGGGGGTGGGAGGTCAGGGTACCAGGTGGTGGGTATTATCGAGGGCACGGATTGCATGGAGCACTGAGTATGGCGAAAAAATAATGATACTGTTATGCTGAAAATAAATAAATAAAAAATAAATTTAAAAAAATGGAGAGAAAAAAAGGAATAAACTAGACTAAACTAAACTAAAATAAAAAAAATAAATTTAGAAAGTAGAAATGCAAAAGGAAAACACAGGTGTATGTATCAAAAAGTTCAGGTTAGAAGGTTATTATGGAATTTGATGTACTGGACATCTCACTGTGACGGTAAGTAGGTTAAAAATTATTTATATAATAATAAAAAATTAAAATATAAAAATGAGCCAGAATAGTGGGATCAAATTAATAATAAAAATAGTCCTATGAAGTAGCAGTGGTTGTTCTCTTGTCCTCTTTTTTTTTTTTTTTTTTTTTTCCTTCCTGGTTGGTTTTCTGGGGGAGGGGCCTGCCATGTGGGTTTTCAGTCCATGAAGTTCTCTCAGCTAAGTCCTCCCACCCCCCTCAAGGGTGTTAGCTCTGAGGAAACTGGTTTTTTCAGGCTTTTGTTCTCTGGAGGTTTTTATATTTGTTCACTTTTGTTTTTCTCTCTCACCTTGACCGCTTTTGATGGTTTTTGTAGGTTTAGAGGAAAGCAAACTGCACCCTGACCTCCATTTCAGAGAGAAGCCTCAGTCTGGCTGCAGAGTCCATATAAATCCCCCCTTGGCCACTGGCAGAGCAGGTTCCCAGTCGAGGTCCCTGGGGACTCAGGATTTTTTTGCTTGTACCCAAAACCATGGTACCAGGGGCTGTCTGGGCAGCTCCAGACTGCCAGAGAAGTTCCAAGCAGTGATTGCACACTGAGATTTTCCCGCTGGCCAGGGCTGGGAGTGCCTGGTCTTTCCTGTCTGAGAGCACCTGGCTGGCATTTGTGTGCACCTCTCTCAGGGGAGGGCGCGGGGCACGACTTGGACTCTGATGGCATGGCAGGGCACTCGCATGGGGACTGCAAAAAGGCTGTGCTTCTGTTGGCTGGTGAGGCTCCCAGCCCCTCATGGGAGCCAGGCACCACACACTCTCAGGTGCGCTGGTGGTTCAGGGACCGAGACCTGGTTTCTCTGACGCACTCTCTCTGGCTCTGTGACAGGGGTGGCTGTCCTGGGTCTGGGGACTTAAGCCCCAACCCTAACACCCCTATTCCCCCAATTTCCCCCCAGTGATCCTTTGCTCTTTTTGAGTGCTTTCTACCAAACTCCTGAGTTAATGCTGGTCCCCAGGCACAGGGCACTCTCATATTGGGATATTACTTTCCAATGGGTCGCCTCTGGTGGCTCCCTCCCCCTTTTGTTTATCTTCCTATATCAGTCCATCTTTCCCACTCCGCTTTACCTGCCCACTGGCGTCTTCTGCTCCAGTAGAGATCCAGACGTGTATAATTCTGATCTCAGGCTGATTTCGTGGGTGATTGGAGATCTTTGAAAGGTAATCAGCTCACTTTAGTGTACAGGTTGAAAGGGCACCTCCTCCTACTTCCCTGCCATCTTGTTTCCCTCCCTCACTCTCCATTTTTAGTAGGGAGTACTCTTGGGCCTTGGGTCTTTCCCATCAACTCAGTGGAGGCACTGAGATAACAGCCAACACTATTCTATACTACTCTTTCCATGCATTTCTCCCCAGGTCCTACTATCTCTCTGCTTTAAGACAAGATAGAAATGAAAAGACTAATCACTCACTTTGCTTCCCTTGAGTTTTGGGATTATTAGTACACATTTTTAGGATTATAGGGCTTCTGGGATATAAGAACAAGATAAGCATTCTAATCTCTTCTGTGTTTCCCTAGGCACTAGGGAGAAATGATGCATTTCTTTCATTAGTCACCAAATTCTGCAATTTATTAAATTATCTGATATCCCCAGTCATCTGCATTTGCTGCTGGTTAGTTTTCTTGCTGTGTGGTAATTTCAATCTGTCATCTTAACCAGTAACTTTTCTTTGAAATGAAATCTTTCATTGAATCAGTGCTCATGTAGTTCAGTCTTTAAGCAGTTGAAATGCAGTCCACCACTAAAAAGAAACAGTAAATAATATTTTTAAAATTAACAGAATCTTTTAGATTCTGTTCCTCTCTTGCACCTCCTGAAAGGGTGTCAAGTCAGATAGTTCATTCATCACACATCCATTGCTGCAATACCCCTTCATGTTCTTCCTCCACTCCTCCCTGACTTTTTTTTTTTTATTGTATTATGTTAGTCACCATAAAATACATCATTAATTTTTGATGCAGTGTTCCAACTCTTTCTGACTTTCTAACACCACACACATTTTTCCAAACTCAGAAACTATTCAATCAGTGCTAGTGTAGCACATCTTTTATCCTCATCTTGTTTTTTTCTTCCCAATTACATTTTGTGGAAGTTAAAATAACCAGTTTAGGAAGAAAGTCTCTCTCTCCTTGGAAAGAGATAAGCAGAGGCTAGAGATTTACATATATTAATATATTTTGTCCTGTGGTAGGTAATACAGGTAAGAGTACATGTGGTCTGAAATGGGAGAAGGATATTCACAAAATACACTACAGACAAAGGGCTGGTATCAAAGATCTATAAAGAACCCCTCAAACTCAACATCCATAAAACAGATAATCATGTCAAGAAATGAGCAGAAGACAAGAACAGACACTTCTCCAAAGAAGACATACAAATGGCTAACAGACACATGAAAAATTGTTCATCATCATTAGCCACCAGTGAAATACAAATCAAAACCACATTGAGATACCACCTTATACCAATTATAATGGTCAAAATGAACAGGACAGGAAACAACAAGTATTGGAGAGGATGTGGAGAAAGAGGAACCCTCTTACACTGTTGGTAAGAATGCAAGTTGATGCAGTGTGAAAACAGTGTGCAGATTCCTCCAAAAATTAAAAACAGATCTACCCTTTGACCCTGTAATTGCACTACTGGGTATTTACTCCAAAGATACAAATGTAGTGAAAAGAAGGGACACATGCATCCCAATGTTCATAGCACCAATGGCCACAATCGCCGAACTGTGGAAAGAGCCAAGATACCCTTCAACAGATGAATGGATAAAGAAAATATGGTACATATATACAATGGAATATTATGAAAGCATCAGAAAGGATGAATACCCAACTTTCATATCAACATGGACGGGACCGGAAAAGATTATGGAGAGTCACACAGGGAGAGTCAATTATCATATGGTTTCACTTGTAGAACATAGGGAATAACATGGAGGACACTAGGAGAAGGAAAGAAAAAGTGAATTGGGGTAAATTAGAGGGAGAGACAAGCATGAGAGACTGGACTCTGAGAAACAAACAGGGTTTTAGAGGGGTGGAGGGGGGGATGGGTGAGCCTGATGGTGGGTATTAAAGAGGGCATGTATTGCATGGAGCACTGGGTGTGGTGCATAAACAATGAATCCTGGAACACTGAAAAAAAAATAAAATTAAGATGCTAAAAAAAAAAGTTCATGTGGTCATTTTAACTAACTAACTAACTAACTAAATAAATAAATAAATAAAAAGGTGGAGGAGGGCCTTATATCTTCAACTTACCACTAGATGTTTTGTCTTTCCAGTGCCTTCCCTCCAACTGAATGAACTTGGGAGGTACCTTTGCAGGACCCTAGCACTTAGCAGAAGCACTAGTTTGAAGAGAACTCCCAGGCGTATAGATAATGCAAAAATCAGCATTATAAACTGATGGAGGAGAGTATAGACTCCTCATTTAGTGTGCTGGAACAATTGGCTTGCTTATGGTAAAATAAAATAAAATTAGCTCACACCACACAAAATGTGCATTCTTTGTAGTCTAAAGATTTAAATGTAAAATATAAAACCACAAAATGTAGAAGAAAATACATTTGTATTATATCAGGGTAGGAAAAAAAAATTTTAGTCAAAATGGCACAAAAATAAGAGAAGAAACTTACAAGTTTGATGAATTAAAATAATAAGATGATTATGCTCTAAAAATTCAAAATAAGCAAAAAAAAATTTTTAAAGCTCCTGGGTAGGAGGAGATTTTACTAAGGAATTATTATAGTGACCAGAATACATAAAGAACTCCTACAAATCAGGTTATAAACAGCAAAAAAAAAAAAAAAAAGTAAATGCAGGATAATATGTACAGACAATTCATAGAAGAAAAACCCAGCTGGCACATCAACATTTATTAAGATGTATATGCTCTTCAGAAATCAGGAAAACTCAGTAAAAGCAACAAAAGGATATCATGTCATTCTCATCACATTGGAAAACAAAACAAAACAAAACAAGTCTGATAGTCCAAAGCATTGGCAAGAATGCAGGCTTGAGGGTTGTATTGGGAAAATTGCAAATTGGTATAACTTCATGAGAAAGAAGTGTGTCAATGTCTACCCAAATGAAGATGCACATCCCTTAAGTCTCATCAATTTTACTTGCAGGTAAATGTTCCTGCTTGTATGCACAAGGAGGCTTGTCAAAGGAGTTCATTTCAGACTTGCTTGCAATAAAATGAAAAGCAAAACAAAATATAAACACTTACCAGCAAGAATATAGATAATTATGTTTTGGTATATTAATACAATTAAATAGCATTCAAACTTAAATTCATGATCTAGATCCACATGAATAAGTCTAAGAAAATAAAACTGACTGAAGAAAGCTTGTTGCAGAAAAAGCACAAGAAGACATTTTTAAAATACCCAGAAAGATATAATATGTGGTTTATGAATTTATATATATGAGGTAGTAGTATAAAAACATTAACTTTGGAATGGTGATTTTCCTTATAGAAGGTGGAAGAGGAACCATAGGGGATCTGGTAGAGGTATTAAGGACATTATAAAACTTCAAAAATTAAAAATGTTTTATTTGTAAATTAAAACATGAAACAAATATGAAAAACTATCAACACATGTTGGTCATGTAACTCACTATAAATTTTAAATGTTTGAAATATTTTCTAATAAACACAGGGAAAAAGAGATGAAAGGAAGCAGGCTACTGCAGGATGAAGTCCAGCTGCTATGGGAATTCCAAGTCCCAAGAACATGGCTCAGTCTCCCTGTTTAGCCTTATCTTTGTCCATATCCTGACTCAAATCACACTTGTGCTTTTACTATATCAGTCCTCTGTGGATTCCCATGCAATGACCCTCCCTTATACCTCCACCCTCCTGACCCTGCTCTTTCTTCAGTCTTCTCCCTTTTGGGAAGCTGACCCTCTCAGCTGGGCCAGTGGTTCCTCCCCAGGTAGATCTTTTCAGATGATTCCATAACAATCATTAAATGTCAATCACATGGATAAACTGAGAACATTTTGAGGTCTGAGACGGCTGAGCTTGTGTTTAAATCCTATCTAGACCCAAAATTCAGTCTAGAACCCAGTAGAGCACAATGTTTGCTGAATCCAACTGACCTGAACTCAAGTATGCAACTGGCTGTCTTCTGGCCTGTCAGCTGGAGCAGCCACAGAGCCCAGTACTCCTTGATCTGCCTCTGGCTGGTGGAGGAGGTTACAATCATGTGACTACAGGTTAAGATATTACAAAAAAAGGTGATCTTGCTCCTTCTGGGGTTTTTCCTAAATTTTTAAAATAGCTTTTACTTATGTTTCAGATTTGACAGCTTATAAGAGGCTTACCCCCCACCCTCAGTAGCCTGCTCACACCTTGGCTGTTTGTTTCAGGGACTGAATTCATTTTTCCTGTTCTAATGATTGAGAGGCAGCTCATTGCTGTGGGTCTTTGCTCTCTATCAAACATTTTCCATAATTATATCATTTAATCTTCTGACATCCTTGTGAAGTATGTAATCATTGTCTCTATTTCACAAATGAGTAAACAGGAATTCAGAGAGGCAAAATGATTCATGCAGTTACACAGCAAGACCTAGGTCCAGAAACTTTCCCCTACATGGTGTGATTCTGCAACCAGTGCCTTTCTATCTCCCCAACAGCCTGCTCCTCCTCTGCAGTTCCCCATCCCCACTGCTCCTGCCCCTTGGGGTCAAAAGCCCTCATTGTCAGTGCTGTCTGGGAATGAACCAGCAGAAGAGACATGACAATAGCATTGATGTGTCTAAGCCTGGGCAAAAGACAGTTAATAATGAAGAGCCTTATTACTCTGGGACAATCACACACAGTTAACATATTTGTGAATTTCATATTTTTACCTTTCTAATGAAAGTGCAGTTTCATATGGTAAGCTATTCATTTATTAGCATGAGATTTGAAGTATAAGTGAAGTATAAGTGAAAAAGACTTTGAAGTATAGGTGAAAAAACAATGAGAGGGAGCTGAGCCATGTTCAGGTATCACATGTGCAGGGGCAGAAGTGTGCAGTCTCCATAGGTTTTATCAGAAAGCTGGCATCTCTGAAGGCAGAACACTCTATGTAGATGGGATCATTAGCAAAATTACATAGCTAATGAAGGACAAATTAATGAAACTCTGTAACATTTTATAAGCTTGTACAAACAGCAACTTGTCATACATCACTGGAAAATAATTGCCAGAGAGTTGCTTGGAATGCACTCATTAAGTCTTAACAGTACCAACTGGACAGTTTATCCCCCATGGAGCAGCTCATTCAAATGCACTTCTCTCTTTATCTCAGGCTCTGAGAAGTGGATTTCAGTTTTCAATCCCAGTCAGGCATCTAGCTTCACCTCCCATAGCGGGATGGGCATATTTGAGGAAATCATCTTAAGAGCTAAATAAGGAGGAGAGAGAAGTACCATTCTGCAGCAAAGGGCACCAGCTCATCAGATTGCAAAAATATTGTGTGCGTTTTTATAAAACAATTCATTTCTGCTCTTGCTTTCTAATAAGCAAAGACAATAAACAACAAAGGAATGGTAACACCTTTTTACATCAGTGAGTACTTCTGACTGTATCTGGACAATGTCCTGCAGCCCAGTTATACCACGTGGTAAAAAAAATTATAATATAGCATGGGCACAGATATACATCTTAAAATAATTAGAATTCTTGCCATTCACTCTCATTATGTTGGAATATAACTAGCCTAAATTTGGAAATTCTTTTAGAAATATTAGAGGCCTCACATTAGGATTGTTCTTTGTGGAGCTGCTAGTGGAAACACAATTAAGGTAAGCCCAAAGACTACCATATATTGGTCTTGCTGTGTATGGGGTCAGTGTGGATGGACCATTTAGCCTGGCTAAATGGCTGTGTCTGTCTTCTGGTGTTAGCCTATTGAAGACATTGTAGGAATGTTAGTGTCATGGTTCTGTGGGATAGGCAAGAATACAGGCAGGACACTAATGGTTACTGAATTAGGAGGGAGAAAAGAAAGAGAACAAAACAAGGGAAGGCAATTATAAAAACACTGTGGGCACCTCATTGGTCTTGGAGCTTTATCTCCCACCTGAGTTCATCAGGAGAGTACGAAACAGGTTTTGACTGGACATTGAAGTGGTCTGTTCAGTGACAGGTTCTGGGATAATGGTTATAACTATTCCATGTAGGATCAGAGGAAGCAGAAGCCATATGGAAAGAGCCCAGATGTCCATCGACAGAAGAATGAATAAAGAAGGTGTGATGTGCACGCGTGTACACACACACACACACATGCACACACAAGAATATTACTCAACCATCAAAAATAATGAAATCTTGCCATTTGCAATGGCATGCCATTTGCAATGACATGCTAAATAAAATAAGTCATTCAGGGAAAGATAAATACATATGATTTCACTTATATGTAGAGTTTAAGAAACAAAACAGAATAATATAAGGGAAAGGAAGGAAAAATAAAATAAGATGAAAAATGAGAAGGAAGCAAATGATAAGGGATGCTGAACAAACAAAGAGGGTTGCTGCAGGGGAGGAGAGTGGAGCAAGGGGGTAATTGGGTGAGGCACTTAATGTAATGAGCACTGGGTAATTCTACCTCCAAAAATAATAATATACTATATGTTAGCTAAATTGAATTTAAATAAAAATTAAGAGATTAAGAGTCACTTATGGTTTGTCTCCCTCCCTGGTGATTCACAGACCTGGGGATAAAAATATATGTATATAAAAAATATATGTTTATAAAAAATAAAAAATTAAAAAAAAAAAAAAAAAAAATTAAGAGAAAACAAACAAACAAGAAGCAGAAGTCTCTGAGCAGCCAGTTGATGAATCTGGAGAGTTGCAAAAGGAAGCAGCTATAGAATGAAGACCCTGGGAGGCTTTACCTAGACTGGAAGGCCTACCTCTCAAATCCTTGTTTGTTGCTCACTAACTGTCCAAATGCTGACAAGTACTAATCTCTAAGCTTTAGATTATTAGAAAAGTTGGTATTAAGAGGTGAACTGTGTACATCCCAAAGTCCTATGCTGAGGTCCTAACCCTCATTACTTTAGAATGTGACTGTATTTGGAGATGGATCTTTAAAGAGGTAAATAAGTTAAAATGAAGCCATTTAGCTGGGTCCTAATCCAGTTTGACTGGTGTCCTTAAGAGAGGAGACTGGGATACAGACACACACGGGAAGACCATGTGAAGATACAGGGAAGAGACAGCCATCTACAAACCAAGAAGAGAGGATTTGGGAGAAACAAAATCTGCCTACACCTTGATCTCAAAGTTCTACCCTCCAGAACTTTGAGAAGTATATTTGTGTTGTCTAAGCCTCCCATTCTGTGGCACTCTGTTATGGTAGCCCTCACAAACTAACACAGTTCAGAAAGTAAGTATGGCAGGATGATCTTGACTAAGTATTAACTAGGGTGAGACACCAACACCCTGAGCTTCCTCTGGACTCATAGTCTCAGGCAAACATGAACAAATGTACCCAAATGCCACGGGGTTTTGCACACCCCCATTCACCCAGCTCCCATACATGTCACAAAGGGCCATAGGTGTCCCAAGAATCATACCACAGTTGCTGCAAACAAAACGACACTCAGAGATAAGTATGTTTCTCCACTCTCTGTGAAGAATCTCATATTGGCCAGCCTCTCTGTGACAGATATACCATGTCTTTTTTATCCATTCATCTGTTGTTGGACCTTTGGAGTTGTTTCCATAATTTGGCTATTGTTGATATTGCAGCTATAAACATCAGGGTGCATGCATCCCTTTGGATTAGTATCTTTGTATTGTTTGGGTAAATACCTAGTAGCATAATGGCTGAATCATAGGATAGCTCTATTTTTAACTTTTTGAGGAACCTCCATATTGTTTTCCAGAGTGGCTGCACAAGTTTACATTTCCACTAACAGTGTAAGGGGGTTTCCCTTTCTCTGCATCCTCACCAACACCTGTTGTTCCTTGTGTTAGTTTAGCCATTTTCACAGGTGTGAGGTGATATCTCATTGTGGTTTTGATTTGCATTTCCCTGATGTTGACTGAAGCTGACATCATTTCATGTGTCTATTGGTCATCTGTATATCTTCTTTGGAGAAATATCTGTTCATGTCTTCTGCCCATTTTTAAACTGGATTATTTACTTTTTGGGTATAATGATAACAACCTATTTTTTAATGGGTAACCCCTGCTCCTGACTTCCCTAAGGGATTAATTGGGCAAGGGTAATCATGTCCTGATTACCCTTTGTTTCTCATGAAAAACACTGAACAAAACATCATGGTTCCTTTGTGTAATTTGCTAGAGAAAATGTAGAAGAAAAAGGTGGTGGTATGGAAAAGGGGACCTCTTTGAGTTGGGGATTGGGTTCATAATATTCCAAATCCTCATGACATTGAAAAGAAATATTGCCATTTACAGCTGAGCCATGTTAAATCTCAGAGAAGTTATCCCATCTATCCAAATTCAGACAGACATGAAGGGGCTAGGGGCTGCCATCAGTTACCTCATTCCTGTGCTGATGGGGCTTTGGCATGGTGATCACACTCAGTGTGGAATTAGGGTACAAGAGCAGAAGTTGGGATGATAAATTTTAGTCTCATGTGGGTTCCTAGAAGAAGCTAATACTTTTGGTTGCAAACTTCCATCACTTCATAGACTTTCTGACTGGCAAAGTTTTCTGAAATATCTGGATTCCTAATGGAATTTCAGAACAGAAAAATGAAGAGTATAGCAGAACTCCTTATCGTTTAACTGTATACATTTATTTTTAAAAATCCAATTATTTAAATTCTATGGAAATTGTTCTAAGGATGACAGCAAATGGAGAAATAATTCATTAAACAATCCCTATCATACCTTGGTAAGAACAGGCAGGGTGTGTGGCATTTGAGCTAATGCTAGCCCTCTCCATACCTCTCTCAGATTTCTTATGGAAACTTTACTTTGGGCACTCCATACAAATGGATGTGGTCAGTAAGAAGGGGTCCTTTTTCTCCATCTTCTAATCTGGATCTATTTGCATTCAGGAAGGAGCAAGATGCTGACATTTCTAATTTTCCTCCAGCCCCATATTGCATAAGCTCTATTCCAGGGAAGCACTGCTGAGGACTTTTCTATACCCAGTCTTCACTCCAGGAGCAGCAGGCTAAAAGTACAAGGATTCCAACCCCTGTCCTCTCAGCCAAAGAAGAGTCCCTATGAGGCAGAGGTTCTACTTTGAATCAGAAAGCCAAAAAGACCAGGGGCTATCATTCTCCACCCCCAGTGCCTGCTCCCAGAGTAGGGGTGCCACTCTACAGTCCCCCCATCAGATCCTATGCAGTGCGGAATTTCTGCCATAGGGGGTGGTGGGGAGGAAGGTCAGAAAGACTAAATGTAGCACAGCTCTGTCTTGGAGACTGACTCTTACTTGGAAGAGAATACAGAATAGTATGCTTAAAGATGCTGTCAAAAACAAACAAACAAAAAGGAGATCTTGGTAGAAAGCAATTAAAAGGAGGACACTCATAGCTCCGTGATACTAGTAGCAGCAGTCTAAATGGCAGAGAAACAAGAGCTAATTAAGATAACCAGGGAGAGAGCATGCTATGACCAGGAAAAGCCCTCTAAGAATCATGGTTAACCCTGGGTGCTGGGAAGGCTGTGTGCAAATGCTGAACTCTACCAGTCAGAATAGCACAGAGAATGATGTGGGTAAAACTTGAAAACATTCCCAGTGCCTGATGCAGGTCAATCAACATAGGGTTGAAGCCTTGTTTGCACTAAGGGCTTAAAGTACAACCTCAAACCAAACACTAATCAATAAGTTTGCTCTGATGCGAGGTGACACTGGGAAACAAAGTTTAAACATAATGTTACTGTCATCCCTCAGTCTGTCTAGTGTGTATGCCCAAAGCTACACCACCTCATTGGTAATTCAATTTAAAAAATCAAGTTATTAAAAGTAGGCAAGAAAACACGCACACACACACACTTATTTCAGCCTATAAGCCACACCTACATCCAACAGGAATAGATTTTAAAAAATCTATTTTGCCAAAGGGACTTAAGTGGAACTTTTGACCAAAAAGTAGCCCATGCTAATCTAAGAGTAACACTTAGGAAGCTAGGCTAAGAGATAAAAAAAAAAAAAAAAAAAATCTGAGCAGAGTCATTAGCAGCTGCACTCTTCAGGGTTACTACCCTGAAAAATGATTGACTAAGCACATAAGAACATCTGCCTTGGGGGAGGTGATGACCCATATCCATAATTGCTACAATATATTATCAAAATTTTCTAGTTCTAACAAAAAATAATGTATGTGCGGGGCGCCTGGGTGGCTCAGCGGGTTAAAGCCTCTGCCTTCGGCCCAGGTCATGGTCCTGGGGTCCTGGGATTGAGCCCCGCATCGGGCTCTCTGCTCAGTGCAGAGCCTGCTTCTCTCTCTCTCTCTCTCTCTCTCTCTCTCTGCCTGCCTCTCTGCCTGCGTGTGTTCTTTGTCAAATAAATAAAATTAAAAAAAAATAATGTATGTGCAAAGAAACACTAAAGCGCTATCCACACACAGGTAAAAATTCAGGCAATAGAAGCTATTTTTGAAGACACTTAGCATAAAAAGATTTCATTAACAAATATAAACAAATCTAAAAAACTAAAGGCAGCTACACACACACACACACACACACACACACACACACACACGGTGCCTCTATTTATCTGGATAACCTTGACTAATACAGTGAGTTTTTAACAGACAGATAAACATAATAATAACATCACAAAAAGTAGAGTGAAGGATTGGAGATATACAGAAGTAAAGTTTGTATATATTACTAGAATTAAGTTAATATAATTATGAAATGGATTTTGTTAAACTGAGATGTACACAATAACACCTAAAGTGGTTGCTAAAATAATAATTTTAAAATATAATTAAATTATTAAAGAAATTAAAATGTTACAGGAGAAAATATCCACATATTCAATAAAAATAGTTATAAAGGTGGAGTAGAGGAACAAAAGTGTCATGAAATACATTAAAAAAGGAAAAATGTCTAACCCCACACACAAAAAGGAAAATAATCAAGATTAGAGCAGAAATCAATGAGATAGAAACTAGAGATACAGTAGAATGCATCAATGAAACTAGAAGCTGTTTTTTTTTTTTTTGAAAGAATCAATAAGATTGATAAACCATTGGCCACACTAATCCAAAAGAAAAAGAGAAAACCAAATTAATTAAATTGTGAATGAAAAAAGAGAGATCACAACTAACACCAAGGAAATAGAAACAATCATCAGAAGTTATTATCAACAGTTATATGGCAATAAGATAAGCAACCTAGATGAAATAAATGCATTCCTGGAAACCTATAAACTTCCAAAACTGAATCAGGAAGAAATTGACAACCTGAAATAGAACAATATTTAGTAACAAGATTGAAGAAGTCATCAAAAGCCTCCCAAAAAACAAGAGTCCAGGACCTGAGAGATTCCCTGAGGGCATTGTGCCAAACTTTCAAAGAAGAAATAATACCTATTATCCTGGAGCTGTTTCAAAAAATTGAAGCAGAAGGAAAACTTCCAGACTCTTTTTGAAGTCATTATTACCCTGATCCCCAAACCAGGCAAAGACCACCACCAAAAAGGAGAATTTCAGACCAATATCCCTGATGAATATGGATGCTAAGATTCTCAACAAGATCTTAGCTAAAACGATCCAATGGTACAATAAAGAGGTTATCCACCATGACTAGATGGGATTTATCCCTGGGATGCAAGGGCTGCTCAACATTCCCAATTCAATCAAAGCGAATGAACAAATCAATAAGAGAAGAGAGAACAACCACATGGTCCTCACAATTGATGCAGAAAAAGCATTTGACAAAATCCAGCATTCCTTCCTGATTAAAATGCTTCAAAGTATAGGGATAGGGGGAAGGTTCCTCAACTTCATCAAATCTATCTATGAAAAACCCACAGCGAATATCATCCTCAATGGGAAAAAGCTGACAGCCTTCCCGTTGAGATCAGGAACACAATGAGGATGCCCACTCTCACCTCTCTTGTTCTACATAGTACTAGAAGTCCTAGCAACAGCTATCAGAAAAGAAAGAGAAATAAAAGGTATTCAAGTTGGCAACTAAGAAGTCAAACTCTCTCTCTCTTTACAGATGACATCATTCTTTATATGGAAAATCCAAAAGACTCCACCCCCAAACTACTAGAACTCATACAGCAATTCAGCAATGTGGCAGGATACAAAGTCAATGTACAGAAATCAGTGGCTTTCTTATACACTAACAATGAAAATACAGAAAGGGAAATTAGAAAATCAATCCCATTTACTATAGCGCCAAGAACCATAAGATACCTGGGAATAAACCTAACCAAAGAGGTAAAGGATCTCTATTCAAGGAACTATAGAACACTCATGAAGTAAATTGAAGAAGACACAAAAAGATGGAAGACCATTCCATGCTCATGGATCAGAAGAATAAACACCATTAAAATGTCTATACTACCTAGAACAATCTATACTTTCAATAACATCTGATCAAAATTCTACCAGCATTTTTCAAAGAGCTTGAGCAAACATTTCTAAAATTTGTATGGAATCAGAAGAGACCCTGAATTACTAAGGAAATGTTGAAAAAGAAAAACAACTGGGGGCATCACGTTTCCAGATTTCAAGCTTTACTACAAAGCTGTGATCACCAAGATAGCATGGTACTGGCATAAAAACAGATAGGGGGGGCACCTGGGTGGCTCAGTGGGTTAAGCCGCTGCCTTCGGCTCGGGTCATGATCTCAGGGTCCTGAGATCGAGTCCCACATCCGGGCTCTCTGCTCGGCGGGGAGCCTGTTTCCCTTCCTCTCTCTTTGCCTGCCTCTCCGCTTGCTTGTGATCTCTCTCTGTCAAACAAATAAATAAAATCTTTAAAAAAAAAAAAAAACAGATCCTATTTGCTAGTATTTTGTTGAGTATTTTCGCATCTGTGTTCATCAAGGATATCGGTCTATAGCTCTCTTTTTTGGTGGGATCCTTGTCTGGTTTTGGGATCAAGGTGATGCTGGCCTCATAAAATGAGTTTGGAAGTTTTCCTTCCATTTCTATTTTTTGGAACAGTTTCAGGAGAATAGGAATTAGTTCTTCTTTAAATGTTTGGTAGAATTCCCCCGGGAAGCCGTCTGGCCCTGGGCTTTTGTTTGTTTGGAGATTTTTAATGACTGTTTCAATCTCCTTACTGGTTATGGGTCTGTTCAGGCTTTCTATTTCTTCCTGGCTCAGTTGTGGTAGTTTATATGTTTCTAGGAATGCATCCATTTCTTCCAAATTGTGAAATTTATTGCCGTAGAGTTGCTCATAGTATGTTCTTATAATAGTTTGTATTTCTTTGGTGTTAGTTGTGATCTCTCCTCTTTCATTCATGATTTTATTTATTTGGGTCCTTTCTCTTTTCTTTTTGATAAGTCGGGCCAGGGGTTTATCAATTTTATTAATTCTTTCAAAGAACCAGCTCCTAGTTTCGTTGATTTGTTCTATTGTTTTTTTGGTTTCTATTTCATTGATTTCTGCTCTGATCTTTATGATTTCTCTTCTCCTGCTGGGCTTAGGGTTTCTTTCTTGTTCTTTCTCCAGCTCCTTTAGGTGTAGGGTTAGGTTGTGTACCTGAGACCTTTCTTGTTTCTTGAGAAAGGCTTGTACCGCTATATATTTTCCTCTCAGGACTGCCTTTGTTGTGTCCCACAGATTTTGAACCGTTGTATTTTCATTATCATTTGTTTCCATGATTTTTTTCAATTCTTCTTTAATTTCCCGGTTGACCCATTCATTCTTTAGAAGGATACTGTTTAGTCTCCATGTATTTGGGTTCTTTCCAAACTTCCTTTTGTGGTTGAGTTCTAGCTTTAGAGCATTGTGGTCTGAAAATATGCAGGGAATGATCCCAATCTTTTGATACCGGTTGAGTCCTGATTTAGGACCGAGGATGTGATCTATTCTGGAGAATGTTCCATGTGCACTAGAGAAGAATGTGTATTCTGTTGCTTTGGGATGAAATATTCTGAATATATCTGTGATGTCCATCTGGTCCAGTGTGTCGTTTAAGGCCTTTATTTCCTTGCTGATCTTTTGCTTGGATGACCTGTCCATTTCAGTGAGGGGAGTGTTAAAGTCCCCTACTATTATTGTATTATTGTTGATGTGTTTCTTTGATTTTGTTATTAATTGGTTTATATAGTTGGCTGCTCCCACATTGGGGGCATAGATATTTAAAATTGTTAAATCTTCTTGTTGGACAGACCCTTTGAGTATGATATAGTGTCCTTCCTCATCTCTTATAATAAAGGATTATTCACCACGACCAAGTGGGATTTATTCCAGGGTTGCAAGGTTGGTTCAACATCCGCAAATCAGTCAATGTGATACAACACATCAATAAAAGAAAGAACAAGAACCATATGATACTCTCAATAGATGCTGAAAAAGCATTTGACAAAGTACAACATCCCTTCCTGATCAAAACTCTTCAAAGTGTAGGGATAGAGGGCACATACCTCAATATCATCAAAGCCATCTATGAAAAACCCACCGCAAATATCATTCTCAATGGAGAAAAACTGAAAGCTTTTCCGCTAAGGTCAGGAACACGGCAGGGATGTCCATTATCACCACTGCTTTTCAACATCGTACTAGAGGTCCTAGCCTCAGCAATCAGACAACAAAAGGAAATTAAAGGCATCCAAATCGGCAAAGAAGAAGTCAAATTATCACTCTTCGCAGATGATATGATACTATATGTGGAAACGCCAAAAGACTCCACTCCAAAACTGCTAGAACTTATACAGGAATTCAGTAAAGTGTCAGGATATAAAATCAATGCACAGAAATCAGTTGCATTTCTCTACACCAACAGCAAGACAGAAGAAAGAGATATTAAGGAGTCAATCCCATTTACAATTGCATCCAAAACCATAAGATACCTAGGAATAAACCTAACCAAAGAGACACAGAATCTATACTCAGAAAACTATAAAGTACTCAGGAAAGAAATTGAGGAAGACACCAAGAAATGGAAAAATGTTCCATGCTCCTGGATTGGAAGAATAAATATTGTGAAAATGTCTATGCTACCTAAAGCAATCTACACATTTAATGCAATTCCTATCAAAGTACCATCCATCTTTTTCAAAGAAATGGAACAAATAATGCTAAAATGTATATGGAACCAGAAAAGACCTCGAATAGCCAAAGGGATATTGAAAAAGAAAGCCAACGTTGGTGGCATCACAATTCCGGACTTCAGGCTCTATTACAAAGCTGTCATCATCAAGACAGCATGGTACTGGCACAAAAACAGACACATAGATCAATGGAACAGAATAGAGAGCCCAGAAATAGACCCTCAAATCTATGGTCAACTAATCTTCGACAAAGCAGGAAAGAATGTCCAATGGAAAAAAGACAGCCTTTTCAATAAATGGTGCTGGGAAAATTGGACAGCCACATGCAGAAAAATGAAATTGGACCATTCCCTTACACCACACACAAAAATAGACTCAAAATGGATGAAGGACCTCAATGTACGAAAGGAATCCATCAAAATCCTTGAGGAGAACACGGGCAGCAACCTCTTCGACCTCTGCCGCAGCAACATCTTCCTAGGAACAACGCCAAAGGCAAGGGAAGCAAGGGCAAAAATGAACTACTGGGATTTCATCAAGATCAAAAGCTTTTGCACAGCAAAGGAAACAGTTAACAAAATCAAAAGACAACTGACAGAATGGGAGAAGATATTTGCAAACGACATATCAGATAAAGGACTAGTGTCCAGAATCTATAAAGAACTTAGCAAACTCAACACCCAAAGAACAAATAATCCAATCAAGAAATGGGCAGAGGACATGAACAGACATTTCTGCAAAGAAGACATCCAGATGGCGAACAGACACATGAAAAAGTGCTCCATATCACTCGGCATCAGGGAAATACAAATCAAAACCACAATGAGATATCACCTCACACCAGTCAGAATGGCTAAAATCAACAAGTCAGGAAATGACAGATGCTGGCGAGGATGCGGAGAAAGGGGAACCCTCCTACACTGTTGGTGGGAATGCAAGCTGGTGCAGCCACTCTGGAAAACAGCATGGAGGTTCCTCAAAATGTTGAAAATAGAACTGCCCTATGACCCAGCAATTGCACTATTGGGTATTTACCCTAAATATACAAATGTAGTGATCCAAAGGGGCACATGCACCCGAATGTTTATAGCAGCAATGTCCACAATAGCCAAACTATGGAAAGAACCTAGATGCCCATCACCAGATGAATGGATCAAGAAGATGTGGTATATATACACAATGGAATACTATGCAGCCATCAAAAGAAATGAAATCTTGCCATTTGCAACAACATGGATGGAACTAGAGCGTATCATGCTTAGCGAAATAAGTCAAGCAGAGAAAGACAACTATCATATGATCTCCCTGATATGAGGAAGTGGTGATACAACATGGAGGCTTAAGTGGGTAGAAGAAGAATAAATGAAACAAGATGGGATTGGGAGGGAGACAAACCATAAGTGACTCTTAATCTCACAAAACAAACTGAGGGTTGCCGGGGGGGAGGGGGTTTGGGAGAAGGGTGTGGGATTATGGACATTGGGGAGGGTATGTGATTTGGTGAGTGCTGTGAAGTGTGTAAACCTGGTGATTCACAGACCTGTACCCCTGGGGATAAAAATATATGTTTATAAAAAAAAAAAAAAAAAAAAAACAGATAGGGATGGCGGTCAGCTTTTCCCCATTGAGGATGATATCCATTTTGGGTTTTTCATAGGTAGATTTAATGAAGTTGAGGAATGTTCCCCCTATCCCTATACTTTGAAGTGTTTTAATCAGGAACGGATGCTGTATCTTGTCAAATGCTTTTTCTGCATCAATTGAGAGGACCATGTGGTTCTTCTCTCTTCTCTTATTGATGTGTTCTATCACATTGATTGATTTGTGAAGGTTGAACCACCCTTGCATCCCGGGGATTAATCCCACCTGGTCATGGTGGATAATCTTTTTGATGTACTGTTGGATCCTACTAGCTAGGATCTTGTTGAGAATCTCAGCATCCATATTCATCAGTGATATTGGTCTGAAATTCTCCTTTTTGTTGGGGTCTTTGCCTGGTTTAGGGATCAGGGTAATGTTGGCTTCATAGAAAGCATCTGGATATTTCCCTTCTGCTTCTATTTTTTGAAACAGCTTCAGGAGAATAAGTATTATTTCTTCTTTGAAAATTTGGTAGAATTCCCAGGGAATCTGTCGGGTCCTGAGTTCTTGTTTTTTGGGAGGTTTTTAAATCACTTCTTCCATCTTGTTAGTAGATATTGGTCTATTCAGGTTGTCAATTTCTTCCTGATACAGTTTTGGAAGTTTATACATTTCCAGGGATTTATCCATTTCATCTACTTTGCATAACTTATTGGCATATAACTGTTGATAATAATTTCTGATGATTGTTTTTATTTCCTTGTGTTAGTTGTGAGATTTCCATTTTCAATCATAATTTTATTAGTTTGTGCCTTCTGTCTTTTCTTTTGGATTAGTTTGGCCAATAGTTTATTGATCTTATTGATTCTTTCAAAAAACCAGCTTCTGGTTTTATTGATGTATTCTACTGTATCTCTAGTTTCTATTTCATTGATCTCTGCTCTAGTATTGATTATTTCCCTTCAATCAAAGTGAATGATCAATCAAAGTGAATGAACAAATCAATAAGAGAAGAGAGAACAACCACATGGTCCTCTCAATCGATGTAGAAAAAGCATTTGACAAAATCCAGCATCTGTTCCTGATAAAACCCTTCAAAGTATAGGGATAGAGGAAACATTCCTCAACTTCATCAAATCTATCTATGAAAAACCCACAGCAAATATCATCCTCAATGGGAAAAAGCTGACAGCCTTCCTGTTGAAATCAGGAACACACGACAAGGATTCCCACTCTCACCACTCTTGTTCACCACATAGTACTAGAAGTCCTAGCAACAGCTATCAGAAAACAAAATAAATGAAAGGTATTCAAATTGGCAATTAAGAAGTCAAACTCTCTCTATTTGCAGATGACATCATTCTTTATATGGAAAATCCAAAAGACTCCACCCCCAAACTACTAGAACTCATACAGCAATTCAGCAACGTGGCAGGATACAAAATAGATGTACAGAAATCAGTTGCTTTCTTATACACTAACAATGAAAATACAGAAAGGGAAATTAGAGAGTTGATTCCATTGACTATAGCACCAAGAACCATAAGATACCTAGGAATAAACCTAACCAAAGAGGTAAAGGATCTCTATTCAAGGAACTATAGAACACTCATGAAGTAAATTGAAGAAGACACAAAAAGATGGAAGACCATTTCATCCTCATCGATCAGAAGAATGTACATCATTAAATGTCTATACTACCTAGAGAAATTTATACTTTCAAAGCCATTCTGATGAAAACTCCACTGGCATTTTTCAAAGAGCTTGAACAAATAATTCTAAAATTTGTATGGAATCAGAAGAGACCTCAAATTGCTAAGGAAATTTTAAAAAAGAAAAACAAAACTGGGGGCATCATGTTTCCAGATTTCAAGCTTTACTACAAAGCTTTGAGCACCAAGATAGTATGGTATTGGCACAAAAACAGACATATAAACCAGTGGAGCAGAGTAGAGAGCTCAGGTATGGACCCTCATCTATATGGTCAAGTAATATTCAACAAGGCAGGAATAAATATAAAGTGGAAAAAAGACAGTGTCTTCAATAAATGATGCTGGAAAAATGGGACAGCTTTGTGTAGAAGGACAACTGTAAATCAAACTGTATCAACAATAACATTAAATGTAAATAGATTAAACAATCCAATCAAAAGACAAAGAAGTTGAGATTGAATAGTAAGACAAAGTCAACTGAATGTCGTCTACAAGAGACACTGTTTATATACAAAGATACGAGATTTGAAAGTAAAAGAATGGAATAAGATATACCATGTAAATAGCATAAAAGAGCTGTAATGGTTATTACAATTTCAGAAAAAAATAGACTCTACAACAAACAAAAATTACTAAATATAATAAGGGATATTTCATAATAATAAAAAGTTTAATCTGTAGAGAAAATATAATTTTAAACACATATTCACAAAACAACAGATTCCCCAAATATATGAAACAAAAAAATGGAAAGAGTGAAAGAAAAGTAGACAATTTTGTGTTTTAATGAATAGAACAACTGGGACAAAGATCAACAAAGAAACTGTGGACTTCAGTAGTGTAAACAACAGACATCTGTAGAATACTGTCCAATGACAAGAAAATACCCATTCTTGTAAAATGCACATGGAACATTACCTTAGGATAGACCATACACTAGATCATTAAAGAACCCTCCATTAAAAGTACAAATATTGAAACCATACAGTGTATGTTTTCTGATCACATGGGACTAGATTAGACATCACCAAAAGGAAATTCGGGAAATTCATAAATACGTTACTATTAAACAACACACTCATAAACAACAAATGGGCCAAATAAAGAAATCATAAGAGAAATCAGAACATACTCTAAGATTAATGAAAATGAAGACACAACATATAAAAACTTATAGCATTCAGCAAAAACAGTGCTCAGAGAAAAATTTATAGCTACAAATGCATGTATTGAAAAAGAATAATTTCAAATTAATAACATAAAATTCTACTCTAAGAATCTAGAAAAAAGTACATTAAATACAAACCAAGCAGAAGAAAGGATGGAGATAAAAATGAAATCGAGAATAGAAAAATAATAAAGAATATCAAGAAACCAAAATCTTGATCATTAATAAAATAGACAAATCTTTTTTTTTAATTTTTTAATTTTTTAAATAAACATATAATGTATTATTAGCCCCAGGGGTACAGGTCTGTGAACTGCCAGATTTACACACTTCACAGCACTCACTGTAGCACAAACCCTCCCCAATGTCCATAACCCTACCACCTTCCCTCTATTCCCCTCCCCCCAGCAACCTTCTAGTTCCATCCACATCATCGCAAATGGCAAGATTTCATTTCTTTTGATGACTGCATAGTATTCCATTGTATATATTTATATACCACATCTTCTTGATCCATTCATTTGTTGATGGACATCTAGGTTCTTTTCATAGTTTAGCTATTGTGGACATTGCTGCTATAAACATTTGGGTGCACGTGCCCCTTCAGATCACTACATTTGTATCTTTAGGGTACAATTGCCCCAGTAGGGCAATTGCTGGGTCATTAGGTAGCTCTACTTTCAACTTTTTGAAGAACCTCCATGCTGTTTTCCAGAGTGGTTGCACCAGCTTGCATTCCCACCAACAGTGTAGGAGGGTTCCCCTTTCTCCACATCCTCGCCAGCATCTATCATTTCCTGACTTGTTAATTTTAGCCGTTCTGACTGGTGTGAGGTGGTATCTCATTGTGGTCTTGTAAAATCGACAAATCCTAAGCTACACTGTCTAAAGAAAAAAAAAAAAAAGAGTGTGAAGTTACAAAACTCAGGAGTGAAAGAAGGGGCATCAATACAGAGCTAATATACATACATACCTATACATAAATAAATAACAGTAAGAGACTAATATGGACAATTGCATGTCAGATAATTAGGTAATCTAGAAGGAATGGAAATAAAAAAGAAAAATAGAATAAATGGCCAAATAAATTCCTGGAAAGAGAAAAACTACCAAACTACCACTGATTCAAGAAGAAATAGAAAATCTGAATAGAACTATGACAAGTAAAGTTACTTAATTGGTGACTTAAAGAAAATTTCCATAAAAATAATTGTCCCAGATGGTCTGAATTCTATTCCAAATATTTAAGAATTAACACCAAGGCTTCACCAACTTTTCCCAGAAACAGAAGAGGAGAGAACTTTTGAACTCATTTTATGGGGCCAGTACTATTTTGATAACAAAACACAAAGATATAGAAGAAAATAAAACTATAGACCAATATTTCTCATGAATGTAGAGGAAAAAAAGTCTCAACAAAATACTAGGGAGCCAAATCCAGTCAGTAGTGTATAAATGTATTATTATATACAATGAACAAGCTGGGTTTATATATGGAGTATGTATAAGGTTGTTTCAGAACACAAAAATCAATCAATGTAATACTATATTAATAAGATAAAGTGAAAAAAAATACATGGTTATCTTAATAGATGCAGAGAAAGAATTTAGGGAAATCTAATGCCATTTCATGATAAAAACACTCAGCAAACTGAAAAGAAAAGGGAACTTCCTTGACCCATTAAAAGAATATCTATATATATAAAAAAAAAAAAAACAGCTAACATCACACTTAATGATAAAAGACTGAACTCTTTTTCCCTAAGATCAGGAGGAAGACAAGGATGTCCACTCTTGCCACTTCCTCTCAGCATTTCATTGGAGGTTCTAGACAGAAGAATTAGGAAAGAAAATGAAATAAAAAGCATCCATATCAGGGGAAAAAAAGATTAAAACTTTCTATTCACAGATCACACAATCTGGTATATAAAAAAATATCTTAAGGAAAACTGCCAGAATAACAAACACATTCAGGAAAACTGTTGGATACAAGATTACTATTATCAAAGAGCCACACTTCTTAACAGCAATTACATGCCCTATGAACCTGAATTCACACAGCAAATACATGAGAAGGGTTAGGCAGAGAGCTGTCTCTGGAAGAGGCTGGCTAGTTCTCTCCATCTCTCATGTGGAGATGCAGGAAATCTTTCTTGCCCTGATGCAGGAAGTTTTAGATTTGAAGGGATGCTAGATGATGTTCCACATCAACTGTAGGCTGAGATGAGTAAATTAATCTGTCAATTAATTATATTAAAATGAGAAATAAAACCACCCAGCAGATCAGTGTTTGTGTGGGTGTAATTGGCACATGACCTCTCAATGGGAATTACACATAGAATCAGCATGATGCTTGGGGAAGCTGGAACAGAGTGAGAGGAAGTGGTTAAGTCATTCAAATATGAGGCTGGAAAGGAAACAATCATACTAGTGTTTAACTGACATTAGGTGGGAAGAAGTTGAGGGTGTGGTCGGAGAATGGATTCCTGGAGGTTGAGACAGATAAACAACAAAGAGAGGGAGGCTGTCCCAGGCAAGAGGCTCTGGGAGGGAAAACTACCTGCTTTCTGTTAGAACATGGACTAAGACAAGGAAATATAATGGAAGTTTTAGGAGGCCACACAATACCAGGTCATGCAGGCCCAGCAAGGGAGTTGAACATTGTCTAGAGAGCTGGGGAAGAGGTTGAATTGTTTATCATATCCCCTGCAGAGGAGGAGGCTTCAGACACCTGGCAATGCATGGTCTACAATAGAGGCTGTGTGGTTTGATGGTGGGATTATGGTCTGAGTGTGCCTTGCTTGCAGTAGCTGTTTACTTAATCTCAGAGTCTGGGGCTTAGATATAATAAATGCTCAATAATTTGGGTTAAATCTAAAGTTGAATTTTATATATTCTCTGAAATATGTAGACTCAAATATCCCTCCCATGGACTCACTATTTCTGTTCCAGATTTATCTTTCCCCTGGTATAAGTAAAAGAGCCCCGCCCTTAGATAAGCATAGGCCTCCCAGATTCAATTTTTTCTTTGCTATTTACTAGCTATGACTAGACCAAGTTAATCTTTAAAAAATATATAAATTTATTTGAGAGAGGAAGCACTTAGGAGCAGGGGATGGGGTAGAGGGAGAGGGAGAAGCAGACTCCCCACGAAGCAGGGAACTTGGTGTGGAACTCGATCCTAAGACCCTGGGATCATGACTCAAGCTGAAGGCAAACACCCAACTGACTGAGACACCCAGGAGGCCCAAGTTAATCTCCTGAATCCTTAGTTTTCCTCTCTGAAAATGTGAATATGATACTTATGCTACCTATTTTTTGTTTTCTGCCCCCATCCATTCTCCTCCCTTCTCTGTCCTGTGTTCTGTGCTATATATTCTGAAAGGCTAACTTATATGGACTGCTTCACAATGGGTCTGGGCTCCCTTGCCTTCTTGCTTCCAAAACATTAGCAGTATCAAGGTTCAGAAGCCTGCCATATAGTGCTCAGAACTCTCTGGAGGGTTTTAAGTCCTTCACTTTTAAATTTAAGCAAAAAAGCAAGGATCATCAGACATTTGATAGAACCTGTAATATGATAAATATCAAAACAAGACAGGAAACAAGTTTAGAAGAAAAAGAGACAGGGAGAAGAAAACAAAAAACACAATCCTCTATACCTAGAAAAAAGGGATGACAATGCTTAAAAAAGCTATAAATAGAATGTCATAGAAATTGAAGTGAGAAAATAAGCATCCAGAGA
The DNA here is from genome assembly GCF_030435805.1 of Mustela lutreola. Taxonomy (NCBI): domain Eukaryota; kingdom Metazoa; phylum Chordata; class Mammalia; order Carnivora; family Mustelidae; genus Mustela; species Mustela lutreola. The sequence continues at coordinate 97,698,428 of NC_081292.1, forward strand.
GTATATTCACATGTCCAAGTTCTAGTGAAGTGTAATTATGATAATGGGAGAATGTGGAGATGGACAAGTACCAGTCCTTATTTCCTATTTACCTCTTAGGGGGCTACACAAGATACCAGTGTCGGGACATTTCAGGCACTTTCAATTCTGGGTCTTTAGTAGCCATGTTTGCAGTGGCCCATTGGCATGTAGCTTCCTACTGTTGTTATAATAAATTACCATAAACCCAGTAGCTACCAACAGCATATATGTATTGTCTTACAGCTCTGGATCCCAGGAGTCTAAAATCAAGGTGTTGGCTGGGTGATATTCCTTCTGAAAACTCTGGGAGAAGTCTGACTCCTTGGTTTTTCCAGCTGCCAGAACTGTCTGCATTCTTGACCCATGGCCTCTTCCTCCAAATTCAAGCTCATCCTCCATACCTCTTGTTCTGCCATCACATCTCCTTTTTCTGAATTTTGACTCCTTTGTTTCTCTCATTTAAAGCCACTTGCAATTAATTTGGGTTTACCTGGATAATCCAGAATAATCTCTCCATCTCAAGATTCTTAATGTAGTCTATCTGTTAAGTCCCTTTTGCCATGTAAGTCTATTTTACCATGTAACATACTCTTAGGTCCTGGAGGTTAGAATGTGGCCATCTTTGGGGGATCATTCAGTTCTTCACAGTTGGTATCTATCTTTCATAATTTCTGAAGTCCAACTAGCATTTATTGAATGACCCCTCTGTTCTAGGTCTGTTCTTGAAGCTGTGGACACAGCAGAAAAAGACAGCCTCTGCTTTCAAGACTTCACAGTTCTGAGGGGAACACAATCAAATAATTCTAATGTTTGAAGAATGAGTCTGGGCAAGACTTCTGTAAGTGTCTGAGAGATGAGGCAGATATGGTCCTTGCCTTCAGGGGGATTATCATCCTATGGAGGAGAAAACATGTGAACAAATGTAGCTGGTGTTAATAGGAATGCCAGCCCTACTTCTGCTCAGAGCACAGTTTAACTGCTTTCTGGTGACTAGTTAACCTCTCCTTTCCATTGCAAAGTATCTACCTTAGCAGTATATCAAGGTTCAAGAATTTTCCACTCACTCATCTTTGATTAAGAGTCACATTATAGTTCTTTATGATTATCATGTTTGTTTTTTTAAAACTTTAGTTTCACAAAAGCCTTCTTTCTTCCTTCTATCCAGTGCAGGCTGGATGTGTGGTTCTGACTTTTGATGTGGATAGGCTAGGAAGCAGAAATAAGCTGCTCTCAGGCACTTCTCCAATTGTCTCATGGAGGGAGGGAGAACATACACAGATGACTCTGACTTACCTGCTCATATTAATGCATGGCAAGGTGTGGAATCTACTTTTTTCTGTTTGCCTATGACTAACTATTGGGTCCTTTAGTGTGGCATCATTTCTTTGTTCTTTTTAAGACACTAGGACCCTCCCCACTGGCTCAGACTTGGCATCTTCTTCACTGAAGCTCCAGCTGAAGACATTCCCCTCACTCTAGTTTCTCATTTTCAGGGTCCCTTTGCCCATCAGGCAGGCTTCTGGGGTGGAATTCTGACAAGTCAGCTGAAATCCTTACATGAGAATCACCCCATGGCAAAGTCTCTTCTCAGCTCTGCCATCTTTCTCCTATCTTTTCCTTTATACCCCAGAAGTATCTGCTTTCCATTTTAGCAGGTCCTCAACTCATCTCCAGCCTCAGCAGGTTCTCATGTGCAGGGTGATGAAAGTCCTCAGAAACTGTCCTGGACACTTCCACTTGAATTCAATGGAGACAATGGCTTTTCTCCAAACCTATACTGCCTTTTGCACAGAAAACAGGTCTGAGACCTATTTGGGCCATCTCTGAGTGATGTTAAGTTATAGAGGCTCAGCAATTAAGCCAAAGCAACACAAGTCTTCCTTGTAATCTTATCTTCAAATGTATTAGGAGGAGTGAAAGCTGCACATCAACAATATTTTCAGCATTCCCTTTATAAGGTTCTCTATTTTTTATACCTTCCCCTCTCTGGTGCCTTTTACTCACTATACCTGTCCCCACAGGTAAAACCAACATAAAACATAAAACCAACTCCTTGTTGTCTACAGTCAGGGAACCCTGCTTCTTCTCCTCCAGCCATCTTCCAGCTCTGGCCAGCAACACTGACCTAACTTTCCTCAGTGTAGCTTTCATATCTGATCACCTCCTTGATACTTTCTCCATCTTCCAAATCTGTGTGATCAAATTTACACAACAACTATTAGAGATCAAGAGTAATTTGAAAGGCCAAGGAAGGAAAGAAGGAGGGGAAATTGAATGGCACTTCTAATATTTTCACATGGGGTTTTGGGGAAGGGAAATTGTGCACAGCCCGCAGTGGTTGTTCATTTGTCATTGTCATGTGAGCAATAAGGTACCTGTAGTATAGGTGTATAAGATGGAGAAACAGGACATAATATGAGTTATGTACATAATGGCAACTGACCATACCAAAATATTTCATGACTACTGGGACATCAAGGTGGCTCAGTCAGTTAAGTGGCAGATTATTGATTTCAGCTCAGATTGTGATAGCTGGGTGGTGAGATTGAGCCCCATGTCAGGCTCTGCATTCATCACAGAGTCTTCTTATTCCCCTCTCTCTCCCTCTATCCCTCACCTGCATGCTCTCCCTCTCTCTAAAATAAATAAATAAAATAAAAAAAATATTTCACGAATATAAAGACCCAGCAAGTGCCTTAACGTTGTTTGGACTTAGGCTGGGTGCATGGTGGGTACACTGACAGGCTGTCAAGATATAATGAGATGCCTATAGGGGAAAAGAAAGGGCTGTTCTCAGGGGCCTGGGTGTCCATTTCTTGTGCTAAGCACACTCTACTGGTGGAATTCTATGGCTCTGCTCAAAATCTTACTTTACTGGGCTTAGCCCAATATCTCCCAAATCCCTTCCCCATAGGTCTCTATGTGTCCCAGAAGCTAGGTCTTCCCATAGTCTATTTACCACTGCTCTCTCTTGCACCTCCAAGCTAATGACTTGTAAAAGACTCCAATGAAATCATGGAGCTAGATGACTGGCAGCAAGGTTCTAGGACAGTAGAAAGGACCATAAAACAGGTGCCATTTAGAGTTGTGATTCATTGACTAGATTCTTGAAGCAGTGCTGGTTTCTCTGCTGTATCCAGTAGCGCTATGTCAGCTGCTTTCCAAATAACTTCAAGAGAGCCTATGCTGTTATGGAGTGATTGCAAGCATCTGTTGGACTTGCTGTGGTTCTTTCCATCATAGAAGATTTTGTACTTGCTGAACAGTATGGGACCATCTGAGGTTCATATAATACTCCTTATTCCCCTAGTGACAAAAAGAGTCAAGGAGAATGAATGAACAATTTTCATGCTGAACCATGGTACATCTCCTTTGGGGCTGGATTCATAACATTTATAATCGGATTTAGCAGAGGGGATCTACTCTGATAAGAAGGTCAACAGTTGTCAGACAGGTTTTATGATTTCTGCCTTTGGAGAAAAATATGTTTGGAAGTATCTCACTTTCAATTTTTCCTTTTCAATTTATGTTAGATGGCTCTTAGCATCATCATGTTCCTATTCTACTTTTACAGTGACACAGAAGTATTTTCATTAATGATAGATGAGATAGCAATCTGTCATACAGAACTCAAATGGTCAATCTCTCCTTTTCCTCCTTAGAAAAATAGGTGAGCACATACAAGAGAAAAGCACAATGATATTGGACACACATGTATAAAGATGACAATGGGAAAATCACCACAGTGGATTATAACTTATTATGTTATAATTATAACTTATTAATATAAATTAATCACATACAAAATAATATATAATATATTACAATAATGTATTAATATATTTATATATTATATAAATTATAACTTATTAATAGCTTATTAAGAGATTGCAGATGTATTAGAAAATATGATTCCTCACCAACACTTAGCAAAGTTGACAAGCCATGTATGAACATTTCTCTTTATAGGGGAGGAAATCTGAGCACAGTGATAACAAGTGGCTCATCCAAGAGCACATGATTATGAAGGCAGGGTGGGTAACTTTTGCTTAGATATTTTTCTGTGAGAATCAGTTTGGTGTAGCCACTATTGAAAGCATTTTATGACAACTTAGTACTTTATAATAAACTTTTAATTAAATAAGCATGTTCACATTACATACAGTATCTAAATGGGCTCTATATATGTGTGTGTACATTTTGACATACAAGTATTTCAAAAATCAAACCAGAACTCCTTTCTGAACCTTTGAGTGACAGATTCTAATTTACAATTTTATTTAACTTGTTAATGTGAGCCTGCTTGTTTCTCCAAATACAATGGGGAAAAAAACAGCTGGGTCCAAAGATAGAAGCTGGAGCTGGCATCCAGATGTAGTCCAGGCCCTGCCATAAATGCCAGTTGATCAGTTGGGCTGTTGCCATTTCTTTTTCTGACTCCTACAACAGACACCTTAGAACAAGGGTCAGGAGATTTATGGTATAGGGTTGTGTCCTAGTCACAGAGTAAGTGGTCAGTATCCACTGTAATTAGTATATTACATATGAGATATATATGATCATATAAAATATGAGGATGAAGGGAGTGTTTTCTTTCCTTTAATACCTTAAAGAATGATATTATGTAGAGTTTCAATTAAAGATGAAGTTCTCACAACTCTGAGAAAAATGTACATCAAAAAGGGGTGGAATATTCACAAATTTAGCAGTTTCCACTAAGTCTTGCAGTTTTAGTGGTACAACAAGATGTACTCAAGTACTGCTGAAAGGCAGAATTAGTCTTCCCAGCTTTAAGGTCCTACTCTCAGGAAGATGAATGGAAAAGACACCAGCAACAGGCACAGATACAATTGTTCTGATGTGGTTAGTACCCTGTGCTTGTGCAGAGGTATCTGGTGTTTAACCTGTAAGTTTCTTATTTAATAAATGGTAGTTATCCTCACTAAATGTTAACACATCAAAAATGACATTAACTGACTTCCCAGAGACACCAGGGCAGCTAAGGAGCAATGGCTAGAGGGATTATGTTACATGAAGTACTAGGCCAGAAGGTGCTCTCCATTTCCCATTGGCAAGGGGAACCCACCACAACAAACACCCAGTCAGGGAAATCTCTGCCCCCTTGGCTTCAGATGCTATTCTCCCATCAAGAGACATCAAGTGGTTATCCTGTAGAAATCCATTTGCCCTGTAAATTTGCACAATGGGTATCCCAGTGATCTCTTTTAAAACAGGCAGACCAAAATAACATCCTAAAGTACTGACAATTAAATTGTCATTGGAAGTTAGTCCACAATGTAGTCCAGGATTTGTGTATTAAACTCAAACAGGATAATAACCTGATAAACTAGATGATTTAAATTGAATCCAGAATTTCCTACACAACAGTAAAAATTTCCAGGATATCATAGGAAGCCACCTGACCTAACAACATATAGGAAAGTCAAAATTTAAATGAGAAAAGGCAATATCAACTAATGCCAACACTGTATAAAATAGATGTTAGAATTACCTGACCAAGATTTTAAAGCAGGTATAACAAAATGACTTTAAGAAATATTATCTTGAAACAAATGAAAATATCAATGAAGAAATCAAAGCTATGAAAAAATAGTGAAATTGAAATTGTCAGTTGTATACTTTAAATAAGTACAATTTTATTTGTCAGTCATACCTACATAAAGCTGGTAAAGTTAATAAAAGAAATTACATAAAAGAAACTTAAAACAAAACTTGCTGTCTAGGATTCTTTCCAGGAAATGACAGGATGTAGATCAATGAGTCTGAGCACCTATCAACAGAATTTAATCTGAATAACATGTAGAAAATAGAGCTTCTGGGGCTATGGACATTGGGGAGGGTATGTGCTATGGTGAGTGCTGTGAAATATATAAACCTGGCGATTCACAGACATGTACCTCTTGGGATAAAAATACATTATATGTTTATTAAAAAATTTAAAAAATAATAAAAAAAGAAAATAGAGCCTCAGAGAATTGTGAAAAAAATAATGATGTTAGTAATAGTAATAATAATGATAACAGACTCATTCTAGGTGTCATGACAAAGGATGCAAAGTCCCAGAAGGAAGAGAAAAGAATGAAGATAAAGAAGTATTCAAAGATATAATTACCAAAACTTCCTAAATTTAATGAAAGTCACAAACCTATATATTTAAGAAGCTAAGCAAAGTGGGATAAAACTCAAGAATTCATACAATACACATGATAATTAAACTTCAAAAATGTAAAGGTGAAAGGAGTAAAGATGGCGGAGAAGTAGAAGGCTGAGGCTAAATCAGGCAGCAGGAGATCAACTAGATAGCTTATCTAAACATTGCAAACGCCTACAAATCCAACAAGAGATCCAAGAGAGGAAGAACAGCAATTCTAGAAACATAAAACCGGCCACTTTCTGAAAGGTAGGACTGGCGGAGAAGTGAATCTAAACAAATGGGAAGATAGACCATGGGGGGAGGGGCTGGCTCCCAGTGAGTGGTGGAGCAATGGAGCACAGAATCGTGGCCCCAGGTCTGACAGGGGAAGCCGGCTACAGAGACAGAGCAGAGGAGTGAGCTCTCAGCTTGGGGTTACTTTAAACCGGTCGCAGTCTGGGTGAGCTTGGAGCGCGGCCAGAGGCCAGGGAGATGGGAGTTATTGGGAGCTATTCTCTGAGGCTGAACTGAGGAGTGGGGCCCCAGGCTCTTGGCTCCTCTGGGCCGGAGACCAGGAGGCCACCATTATTATTCCCATCCTCCGGAACTCTATGGAAAGCGTTCAGGGAACAAAAGCTCCTGAAAGCAAACCCGATTGGATTACTTAGCCCGGCCCCTGGTAAGGGAGGTGCAATTCCACCTGGGGCAAAGACACTTGAGAGTCACTACAACAGGCCCCTCCCCCAGAAGATCAACAAGAAATCCAACCAGGACCAAGTTCACCTACCAAGGAGTTCAATACCAAGGAGAGCAGCATAATTCCAGAGGAGGAAAAAGCAAAGTACTGAACTAATGACTATCTAATGACTAAGACTAATAACTAAGACTAATGATACATTAGTCTTGCAGTTAATTTAATTGGTTTTGTTTTTGATTTTTCAATTTTTTTCTTCTTCTGCTAAATCTTTTTAATTTTTACCCTTGTCTTTTTTAACATTTTTAAACTAGATTATCTAATATATATATATATATATATATATATATATATATATATATATATATATTTCTTTTTTATATTTTTTCTTTATTAGAAAAATTTCTTTTTCTAATAAATAAATAATAAATAAAATAAATTTATTATTTATATTGTTTTCTATTTTTTCCCCTGAAACTCTTTGTATTTCCTTTCTCTCCCCCATGATTTGGGGTCTCTTCTGATTTGGTTAAAGCATATTTTCCTGGGGTCTTTGCCACCCTTTTAGTATTTTACTTGCTCCTTTTATATTCTTATCTGGACAAAATGACAAGGCGGAAAAATTCACCACAAAAAAAAGAACAAGAGGCAGTACCAAAGGCTAGGGACCTAATCAATACAGACATTGGTAATATGTCAGATATAGACTTCAGAATGACGATTCTTAAGGTTCTAGCCAGGCTCAAAAAAGGCATGGAAGATATTAGAGAAACCCTCTCGGGAGATATAAAAGCCCTTTCTGGAGAAATAAAAGAACTAAAATCTAACCAATTTGAAATAAAAAAATCTATTAATGAGGTGCAATAAAAAATGGAGGCTCTCAGTGCTAGGATAAATGAGGCAGAAGAAAGAATTAGTGATATAGAAGACCAAATGACAGAGAATAAAGAAGCTGAGTAAAAAGAGGGACAAAGAGCTACTGGACCACGAGGGGATAATTCAAGAGATAAGTGACACCATAAGATGAAACAACACGAGAATAATTGGGATTCCAGAAGAAGAAGAAAGAGAGGGGAGCAGAAGGTATATTCGAGAGAATTATTGGAGAGAATTTCCCTAATATGGCAAAGGGAACAAGCATCAAAATCCAGGAGAACCCCCCTCAAAATCAACAAGAATAGGTCTACACCCCATCACCTAATAATAAAATAGTCTTAATGACAAAGAAAAAACCTGAAAGCAGCCTGGGAAAAGAAGTCTGTAACATACAATGGTAAAAATATTATATTGGCAGCAGACTTATCCACAGAGACCTAGCAGGCTAGAAAGAACTGGCATGATATATTCAGAGCACTAAATGAGAAAAACATGAAGTCAAGAATACTATATCCAGGTAGGCTATCATTGAAAATAGAAGGACAGATAAAAAGCTTCCAGGACAAACAAAAACTGAAAGAATTTGCAAACACCAAACCAGCTATACAGGAAATATTGAAAGGGGTCCTCTAAGCAAAGAGAGATCCTTAAAGTAGTAGATCAGAAAGGAACAGAGACAATATACAATAACAGTCACCTTACAGGTGATACAATGACACTAAATTCATATCTCTCAAAGGTTACCCTGAATGTTAATGGGCTAAATGCCCCCAATCAAAAGACACAGGGTATCATAATGGATAAATAAACAAAACCCATCTATATGTTGCCTCCAAGAAACTCATTTCTTGAGTGTCCCGAAGACACCTCCAGATTTAAAGTGAGGGGGTGGAAAACAATGTACCATGCTAATGGGACATCAGAAGAAAGCAGGGGTGGCAATCCTTATATCAAATCAATTCGATTTTAAGCCAAAGACTATAATAAGAGATGAGGAAGGACACTATATCATACTCAAAGGGTCTGTCCAACAAGAAGGTCTAATAATTTTAAATATCTATGCCCCTATCATGGGAGCAGCCAACTATATAAACCAATTAATAACAAAATCAAAAAAACATGGACAATAATACAATAATAGTAGGGGACTTTAACACAACTCTCACTGAAATGGACAGATCATCCAAGGAAAAGAGCAACAAGGAAATATAGGTCTTAAATGACACACTGGACCAGATGGACATCACAGATATATTCAGAACATTTCATCCCAAAGCAACAGAATACAAATTCTTCTCTAGTACACATGGAACAATCTCCAGAATAGATCACATCTTGGGTCATAAATCAGGTCTCAACCAGTATCAAAAGATTGGGATCATTCCCTGCATATTTTCAGACCACAATGCTCTGAAGTTAGAACTCAATCACAAGAGAAATTTGGAAAGAGCCCAAATACATGGAGACTAAACAGCATCCTTCTAAAGAATGAATGGGTCAACCAGGAAATTAAAGAAGAATTGAAAAAATTCATGGAAACAAATGATAATGAAAACACAATGGTTTAAAATCTGTGGAACACAGCAAAGGCAGTCCTGAGAGGAAAATATACAGCAGTACAAGCCTTTCTCAAGAAACAAGAAAGGTCTTAAATACACAAAATAACCCTACACCTAAAGGAGCTAGGGAACGAATGACAACAAAAGCCTAAACCTAGCAGGAGAAGAGAAATCATAAAGATCAGAGCAGAAATCAATGAAATAGAAACCAAAAAAACAATAGAACAGATCAATGAAACTAGGAGCTGGTTCTTTGAAAGAATTAGTAAGACTGATAATCCCCTGGCCAGACTTATCAAAAAGAAAAGAGAAAGGACCCAAATAAACAAAAAATGCATGAAAGAGGAGAGATCACAACTAACACCAAGAAATACAAGCAATTATAAGTACATACTATGAGCAACTCTACGCCAACAAATTTGACAATATGGAAGGAATGGATGCATTCCTAGAGACATATCAACTAACACAACTGAAACAGGAAGAAGTAGAAAACCTGAATAGACCCATAAACAGTAAGGAGATTGAAACAGTCATCAAAAATATCCAAACAAACAGAAGCCCAGGGCCAGATGGCTTCCCGGGGGAATTCTACCAAATGTTTAAAGACGAAATAATTCCTATTCTCCTGAAACTGTTCCAAAAAATAGAAATGGAAGGAAAACTTCCAAAGTCATTGTATGAGGCCAGCATCACCTTGATTCCAAAACCAGACAAGGATCCCACCAAAAAAGAGAACTACAGACCAATATCCTTGATGAACACAGATACGAAAATTCTCACCAAAATAATAGCCAATAGAATTCCACAGTACATTAAAAGGATTATTCACTACGACCAAGTGGGATTTATTCCAGGGCTGCAAGCTTGGTTCAACATCTGCAAATCAGTCAATGTGATACAACACATTAATAAAAGAAAGAACAAGAACCATATGATACATTCAATAGATGCTGAAAGAGCATTTGACAAAGTCCAACATCCTTCCTGATCGAAACTCTTCAAAGTGTAGGGATAGAGGCCACATACCTTAATATTATCAAAGCCATCTATGAAAAACCCACCGCAAATATCATTCTCAATGGAAAAAAATTGAAAGCTTTTCCGCTAAGGTCAGGAACAAGGTCGGGATGTCCGTTATCACCACTGTTATTCAAATAGTACTAGAAGTCCTAGCCTCAGCAATCAGACAACAAAAGGAAATTAAAGGCATCCAAATCTGCAACGAAGATGTCAAACTATCACTCTTTGCAGATGATATGATACTATATGTGGAAAAGCCAAAAGACTCCACTCCAAATATGCTAGAACTTATACAGGAATTCAGTAAATTGTCAGGATATAAAATCAATGCACAGAAATCAGTTGCATTTCTTTACACCAACAGCAAGACAGAAGAAAGAGAAATTAAGGAGTCAATCCCATTTACAATTGCACCCAAAACCATAAGGTACCTAGGAATAAACCTATCCAAAGAGGCAAATAATCTATACTCAGACAACTATAAAGTACTTATGAAAGAAATTGAGGAAGACACAAAGAAATGGAAAAATATTCCATGCTCCTGTATTGGAAGAACAAATATTGTGAAAATGTCTATGCTACCTAAAGCAATCTACACATTTAATGCAATTCCTATCAAAGTACCATCCATCTTTTTCAAAGAAATGGAACAAATAATCCTAAAATTTATATGGAACCAGAAAAGACCTCGAATAATGAAAGGAATATTGAAAAAGAAAGCCAATGTTGGTGGCATCACAATTCCGGACTTCAAGCTCTATTACAAAGCTGTCATCATCAAGACAGCATGGCACTGGCACAAAAACAGACACATAGATCAATGGAACAGAATAGAGAGCCCAGAAATAGACCCTCAACTCTATGGTTAATTAATCTTCCACAAAGCAGGAAAGAATGTCCAATGGAAAAAAGACAGCCTCTTCAATAAATGGTGTTGGGGAAATTGAACAGCCACATGCAGAAAAAAGAAATTGTACCACTTCCTTACACAACACATGAAAATAGACTCAAAATGGATGAAGGACCTCAATGTGATAAAGAAATACATCACAATCCTTGAGGAGAACACAGGCAGCAACCTCTTCGACCTCAGCCGCAGCGAGATCTTCCTAGGAACATCACCAAGGCAGGGGAAGCAAGGGCAAAAATGAACTATTTAGACTTTATCAAGATCAAGAATTTTGCACAGCAAAGGAAACAGTTAACAAAACCAAAAGACAACTGACAGAATGGGAGAAGATATTTGCAAGGGACATATCAGATAAAGGGCTAGTGACCAAAATCTATAAAGAACTTAGCAAGCTCAACACCCAAAGAACAAATCCAATCAAGAAATGGGCAGAAGACATGAACAGACATTTCTGCAAAGAAGACATCCAGATGGCCAACAGACACATGAAAAATGCTCCACGTCACTCGGCATCAGGGAAATACAAATCAAAACCACAATGAGATATCACCTCACACCAGTCAGAATGGCTAAAATTAACAAGTCAGGAAACATCAGATGCTGGCAAAGATGTGGAGAAAGGGGAACCCTCCTACACTGTTGGTAGGAATGCCAGCTGGTGCAACCACTCTGGAAAAGAACATGGAGTTTCCTCAAAATGTTGAAAATGGAACTACCCCACAACCCAGCAATTGCACTACTGGGTGTTTACCCTAAAGATACAAACGTAGTGATCTGAAGGGGCACGTGCACCTGAATGTTTATAGCAGCAATATCTACAATATCCAAACTATGGAAAAAATCTAGATGTTCATCAGCAGATGAATGGATAAGAAGAAGTGGTATATATGCACAATGGAATACTATGCAGCCATCAAAAGAAATTATTTCTTGCCATTTGCGATGACATGGATGGAACTAGAGGGTATCATGCTTAGCGAAATAAGTCAATTGGAGAAAGATAACTATCATATGATCTCCCTGATATGAGGAAATGGAGATGCAACATGGGGGCTTAAGGGACTAGGAGAAGAATGAATGAAACAAGATGGGTTTGGGAGGGAGACAAACCATAAGTGACTCTTAATCTCACAAAAGAAACTGAGGGTTGCTGGGGGGAGGGGGTTTGGGAGCGGGGTGTAGGGTTATGGACATTGGGGTGGGTATGTGCTATGGTGAGTGCTGTGAATTGTGTAAACCTGGCGATTCACAGACCTGTACCCCTGGGGATGAAAATACATCATATTTTTATAAAAAATTAAAAAAATTAAAGGTAAAGAAAAATCTTAGAAGCAGCCAGAGATAGAAAGAGAGAGAGAGTGAGAGCAAGAGTTTATATTGCATTCATAGCAAGATGAGTTTTAATAAAGGTACATATCTCATCCAAAATATAGATAGTAGAAAAAAAAGGATAAAATGTTTTTAAAGTAAAAACTGTGTTTATATAGCCTGCTCATGAATATTAAGAGCATCTGCATTCAATAGCAAGGATTGGAAACAATCCAGATGTCCCTCAACAGGTAGAATGGTTAAACAAACTGTACTCAAGGAGAAAAACCATTGATATATGCAATAACTTGATATTTCTCAACGGAATCATGCTAACCCAACAAACAAACAAACAAATAAAGTTCAGTACTCAAAAGTTAAATGTTGTGAGTCTACTTATGTAACATCTTAGATGACTTAATTTTAGAAATGGAGAATAGATTAGTGTTTTCCAAGGGTAAGGATCTGTTGAGGGGAGGGAACTATCTGTGCATGTGAAAAGGAAACTGAAGGAGCCTGCAATGATAGAGCTTCTCTGTATCTAGACTGAGGTGGTAGATATATAAGCCCTCCAGTGTATTGAAACAGAATTTGTGTATGTGTTAAAAATGCAGCACAACAGAAGACACACACACACAAACAGCACAATTATGGTGGGAAAATCTGAATGATAGATTGGATAAATATCAGTACCCAAGTTATATTGCAGTATCATTTTGCAAGATGGCAAGTTCGGGAAAACTGAGAAAGGGGCACATGGGATTTCTCTGCATTATTTCTTACAAATACATATGCATTTACAATTATTTCAATATGATTATCAATTAAATAAAAGTAAATCCACAGATATTCTGGACAAGAAATAGACATTTCTAATACTTCAGATAGCCTTCTCATCCATTCTGATCTCAACCTCTTTCCTTTACCCAAGTAACAGCTATTGTTATTTTTAACAAGGTGAATTAATTTTAACTTTTGTGTACTTTTTTACAAATGAAGCAAGTTGTACTTGTCTCTGGCTTCTTTCTATCAACATCATATTGATGAAATATCTCAAAATAATAATATAATTCACTCATATTTATAATATTTAATGGTTTATGTACTCATTTTGTATTTAATAATTGTTTAGGAAATTTCTCAAATGCCCAAATTTGGAGCTTTTGGGAATAATGCTGCTGCTATGATTGTGCTTGACATATCTTTCAGTATCCATTTGCATTTCAGTGAGTATGTACCTAGGAATAGAGTATATGTATATTCAACTTTAGTAGATACTGTCACAGAGTTTTCCAAAGCTGTGCAGATGTACACTTCCAATGCACTCATTTAAGAGATTTGTTTGCAAACTGGAGTTATCACAATCCCAGATTTCAAGATATACTACAAAGATGTAGTAATCACAACAGTATGGGCCTGGCACAAATACAGACACATAGATTAATCGAACAGAATAGAGAACCTAGAAATAAACCTATGATTATACAGTCAATTAATCTTTGACATAGGAGGAAAGACTATGCAATTGGGAAAAGACAATCTCTTCAACAAATGGTGTTGGGAAAACTGAACAGCTGTGTGTGAAAAAATGAAACTGGACCATTTTCTTACAACACATGCAAAGATAAATTAAAAATGTGTTTAAATTAAAGACCTAAATAAAACACATGAAACCATAAGAATCCTAGAAGAGAACATAGGCAGTAATTTCTGTGACATCAACCATAGCAACATTTTCATAAATGTCTCCTGAGGGAAAGGAAACAAAAGCAAAAATAATCTATTAAGACTACATTAAAATAAAAAGCTTCTGTATAATAAAGAAAACAGTTAACAAAACCAAAAGACAACATATAGAGTGGGAGAAGGTATTTACAAATGACACAACCAATAAAGGATTAGTATACAAAATATAGAAAGAACTTATACAACCCAATATCAAAAAATAATTCAATTAAAAATGGGCAGAAGACATGAACGGGCAATTTCTCCAAAGAAGGCACATAGATGGATGGCCAAAACAAAACAAAACAACAACAACAAAACACATGAAAGATGTTCAATATCACTCACCATCAGGGAAATGGAAAAAACTGATCGTTACCGAGATGGGTGGCAGATGAGTGATAAAGATGAAGGAGATTAGGAGTCCATGTGCTCAGGAAGAGCACTGAACAATACTTAGAATTGTTGAGTCACTGTATTTTACACTTGAAACAAATAAACACTGTATATTAACTATACTGGAATTAAAATTAAAACAAATTTAAAAAGGAGTTCTGATTGTGCTACATAGTTGCTAACACTTTATAATATTAGTCTTTTCCTTTTTCCTTTCTTTTAAAAAGCATTTTAGCCTTTCTAATAGCTGCATTTGTATCTCACAATGGCTTTAGTTTTCTTTTTCTTAAGAATAAATAACGTTTTACACTTTTCATGCACATTAAAACTTTTTAGTATTTTCCTTAGAGAAGTGTCAAAGTTTATTAGCTTTTTGGTTAGTTTACCTGTCTTTCCTAATGTTTAGAAATTCTTCACATATTCTGTAAATTCTTTTTGTGATATGTATTGCAAATACTTTTACTCATTATTAGTTTTCATCTCTCTTAATGGTTTCTTTTGATGACTCAAACTTCCTACCTTTTAGTTTTATCAGTCTTTTCCATTATAATTAATATTTTTGAATTTTATTTAGAAACTCTTAGCTTACCCCAATATCATGAAGCTATTTTCTTGTTATATTCTAGAAGTAATATTATTATTTAAATTTATGTCTTTGTATAGTGTGAGTTAGAAGTATGTATATCCAAGTGATGTATCACAGTTTACTGAAACACACACACACACAAACACACATACATTTTTCCAGTGTTGTTTGTTGCCAACTTAGTCAATTTTCCATATGTCTGTCAGTCTTTGACTTTTCATTGTTTCAGTTGGTCTATTAATCTATAACATACTGTATTATTTATTGTAGCTTTACTGTAAACCTGGCTATCTGATAGTTTTAATCCTCCAATTCCCCCCCCCACCACCACCAAGATTGTCTTAGTTAGAATTTTCATTTTAGGTTCCATATAAATTTTAGAATCAACTTGTAAATTTCCATATTCTGCAAAGATATTGATTAAAATTTATTTGGATCTATATTTGAGGAAAATTAGTATTTTTACAATGCAGAATGTTCCAATCCATACACGGTGATTTATTTATTTGTTCTTTTGTGTTAATTTGATTGATGTGCTAACATAGCTAGCCTATAATCTTCAGTTATTTAATCAAACACTAATCTAATTGAGCTTGTCATCATCAAGACAGCATGGTACTGGCACAAAAACAGACACATAGATCAATGGAACAGAATAGAGAGCCCAGAAATAGACCCTCAACTCTATGGCCAACTAATCTTTGACAATGCAGAAAGAATGTCCAATGGAAAAAAAGACAGCCTCTTCAATAAATGGTGCTGGGAAAATTGGACAGCCACATGCAGAAAAATGAAATTGGACCATTTCCTTACACCACACACAAAAATAGACTCAAAATGGATGAAGGACCTCAATGTGCGAAAGGAATCCATCAAAATCCTTGAGGAAAACACAGGCAGCAACCTCTTCGACCTCAGCCGCAGCAACATCTTCCTAGGAACAACGCCAAAGGCAAGGGAAGCAAGGGCAAAAATGAACTATTGGGATTTCATCAAGATCAAAAGCTTTTGCACAGCAAAGGAAACAGTTAACAAAATCAAAAGACAACTGACAGAATGGGAGAAGATATTTGCAAATGACATATCAGATAAAGGACTAGTGTCCAGAATCTATAAAGAACTTAGCAAACTCAACACCCAAAGAACAAATAATCCAATCAAGAAATGGGCAGAGGACATGAACAGACATTTCTCCAAAGAAGACATCCAGATGGCCAACAGACATATGAAAAAGTGCTCCATATCACTCGGCATCAGGGAAATACAAATCAAAACCACAATGCGATATCACCTCACACCAGTCAGAATGGCTAAAATCAACAAGTCAGGAAATGACAGATGTTGGCGAGGATGCGGAGAAAGGGGAACCCTCCTACACTGTTGGTGGGAGTGCAAGCTGGTGCAGCCACTCTGGAAAACAGCATGGAGGTTCCTCAAAATGTTGAAAATAGACCCAGCAATTGCACTATTGGGTATTTACCCTAAAGATACAAACGTAGTGATCCAAAGGGGCACATGCACCCAAATGTTTATAGCAGCAATGTCCACAATAGCCAAACTATGGAAAGAACCTAGATGTCCATCAACAGATGAATGGATCAAGAAGATGTGGTATATATACACAATGGAATACTATGCAGCCATCAAAAGAAATGAAATCCTGCCATTTGCGACAACATGGATGGAACTAGAGCGTATCATGCTTAGCGAAATAAGTCAAGCAGAGAAAGACAACTATCATATGATCTCCCTGATATGAGGAGGTGGTGATGCAACATGGGGGCTTAAGTGGGTAGGAGAAGAATCAATGAAACAAGATGGGATTGGGAGGGAGACAAACCATAAGTGACTCTTAATCTCACAAAACAAACTGAGGGTTGCTGGGGGGAGGGGGTTTGGGAGAAGGGGGTGGAATTATGGACATTGGGGAGGGTATGTGCTTTGGTGAGTGCTGTGAAGTGTGTAAACCTGGTGATTCACAGACCTGTACCCCTGGGGATAAAAATATATGTTTATAAAAAATAAAAAATTAATAAAAAAAAACAGTAATCTAGTTATGGCTGTGAAATAGTTTTGTAAATGTAACTAAAACTCTATTCAGTTGACAGTAAGGGAGATTATCCTGGATAATTTGAATGAGTTTTATTGACTCTTTTGGAAGGTTTTATTTATTTATTTATTTATTTATTTATTTATTTATATTTTAAAGGTATCATTCATTTATTTGACAGGCAGAGATCACATTAGGCAGGGAGGCAGGCAGAGAGAGAGGAAGGGAAGCAGGCTCCCTGCTGAGCAGAGAGCCTTTTGCACGGCTGGATCCCAGGACCCTGAGATCATGATCTGAGCCCAGTACCCTGAGATCATGACCTGAGCTGAAGGCAGAGGCTTTAACCCACTGAGCCACCCAGGTGCCCCTGGAAGGTTTTAAAGCAAGGCTAAGATTTTGTTAAAAGAAAGAAGAAAATCAACTGTGGTTGAAAACTTTACTTCTGTTCATGAAATTTCTTTCCCAATTGCTTTTTCTGTGTATTTGGACTTGCTTAGTCATGATTGCTAAGACAATTTCTTATAATAGGTCAAATATATTCTGTGCCATTTCTCTAGTCAAACATTACTGACATAGCCTTTTTACATTTCTGAGAATGTTTTCTAGTTTTTAGTATATAGATATTACACATATTTTATTGGATTTATATGTGTGTATTCCCCATTTTTAATGCATTTTTATGGCACCATTCTAAGCATTTTATTATGTACCCCTATTTTTCTGGCAGAGAAAAATACAATGGATTTTATATATTTAAATCATATCCAGCTATTATGCTAAATTTACTTCTTCCCTTTTTCTAAGTTTCTTTTTAGAATTTTTAATATATATAATCATGTTACCAGCAAATAATGACAGCTCTATCTTCTTTCAAATTCTTATAATTTTGTTTCTTGCCTTAAGCTTACTAATTTGAACTTCCAGTGTGGTGTTGAATAGCAAGCATCCTCAACTAATGCCTGATATTAGATGGAAATTTTTGACACTTCACAAATGAGTATTATTTTTTCTGTAGAAACCCTTTATCAGATTAATTATGTTCTCTTCTATTGCTTGTTTAAAGACTTTTTAATAAAAAGAATGAATTTTATTGTCTTTTACTTCATTTTTTGAGATATTATATAATTATTTTCCTTTATTTGTTAATATAGTTAATTACATTGATTGATTTTTGAATGTTTAACCAACATTCAGGGTTTATTTTTCTTATTCCTAGAATGGAATTGGTTATAGTAGTTCTTTTCTGAAAAATATTAATTCAATTTAACTAACATATAGTGTACTATTAATTTTAGTGGTATAATTTAGTGATTCATAGTTGCATATTACATCTAGTGCTCATCACATCAAGTGTTCCCCACCAAATTACCCCATACCCCAACTCATCTCCCCTCAGCAACCCTCAGTTTGTTTCCTTATGATTTGCCTTCCTCTATGTTTTCATCTTGTTTTATTTTCCCTTCCTTTCTCCTGTGTTTATCTGTTCTTTTCCTTATATTCTACATGTGAATGAAATCATACAGTATTTGTCTTCCTCTGACTGATTTATTGTGCATAGCATAAAACCCTCTAGTTCCATCCACATCATTGCAAATGGCAAGATTTCACTGTTTGATGGCTGAGTAATATTCCATTGTGTGTGTGTGTGTGTGTGTATGTGTGTACACACTTCTTTAAGTTTTTACTTATTTATTTGAGAGAAAGTGTATGCACAAGTGGGGGGAGGGGCAGAAGGACAAAGAGATTCACCATTGAGTAGAGTGCCCAGGACCCTGTTTTCATGACCTGAGCCAAAGGCAGATGTTTAACCAACTGCTCCCATCCAGGTGCCCTATATACCACATCTTCCTTATCCATTCATGGGGCAATGGACATCTGGGCTTTTTCCATAGTATCGTTATTGTGGACATTGTTGCTATAAAAAATGGGGTGCATGTGCTCCTTTGAATCATTATGTTTGTATCCTTTGCATAAATACCTAATAGTGCAATTGCTGGGTCATAGGGCAGTTCTATTTTTAACTTCTTGAGGAACTTCCATACTGTTTTCAGAGTGGCTGTATCAACTTGCATTCCCAACAACAATGTAAGAAGTTTCCCCTTTCTCAGCATCCTTGCCAATATCTGTCATTTCCTGACTTGCTAATTTTAGCTATTCTGGCTGGTGGGAGGTGGTATCTCATTGTGGTTTTGATTTATATTTCCTTGATGCCAAGTGATATTGAGCATTTTTTCATGTGTCTGTTGGCCATTTGTATGTCTTTTTGGAAAAATGTCTGTTCATGTCTTCTGCCCATTTATTGATTGGACAATTTGATTTTTGGTGTTGAGCTTTTATCTTGGATACTAGCCTTTTTATCGGATATGTCATTTGCAAATATCTTCTTCCATTCTATAGGTTGCCTTATGGTTTCGTTGACAGTTTCCTTTGTTGTGCAAAAGTTTTTTATCTTGATGACGTCCAAATAGTTCATGTTTGCTTTTGTTTTCCTTGCCTTTGGAGATGTCTAGCAAGAAGCTGCTGCTGCACCTGAGGCTGAAGAGGTTTTTGCCTGTGTTTTCTTCTTAGGATGATGATAGATTTCTCTCTCACACTTAGGTCTTTCATCAATTTTGACTTTATATTTGGGTATGGTGTAAGAAAATTGTCCAGTTTCATTCTTCTACATGTGGTTGTCCAATTTTCCCAAAGACTGTCCTTTTTCCATTGAATATTCTTTCCTGCTTTGTTGAACATTAGTTGACCATAGAGTTGAGAGTCCATTTCTGGGTTCTTTATTCTGTCACATTGATTTATGTGTCTGTTTTTGTGCTAGTCCTGTAATATCTTGATGTTTACAGGTTTGTAATACAGCTTGAAATCAGGCATTATGATGTCACCAACATTACTTGAGCTATTTGGGATCTTTCCTGGTTCCATACAAATTTTAGGATTATTGTTCCAGCTCTGTGAAAACTGCTGGTGGTATTTTGATAGGGATTGCATTGCATCTGTAAAATGCTTTGGGTAGAATAGACATTTTAAGTATTTGTTTTTCCAATCCATGAACATGGAATGTTTTCCCATTTATTTGTGTCTTCCTCAATTCTTTCATAAGTGTGTTATATAGTTTTCAGACTATAGATTATTAACCTTTTTGGATTAGTTTATCCCTAGGTATTTTAGGGTTTTTGATGCAATTGTAAATGGTATAGATTCCTCAATTTTTCTTTCTTCTGTTTCATTGTTAGTGTGTGGAAATATACTAGAATTCTGTGCATTGATTTTATATCCTGTTACTGCTGAATTTCTGTATCAGTTATAGGAGTTTTGGGGTGAAGTCTTTTGAATTTTCTAAATAAATTATCATGTCATCTGTGAAGAGTGAAAGTTTGATTTCTTATTTGCCTATTTGAATGAATGCTTTTTATTTCCTTTTGTTTTCTGATTGCTGAGGATAGAACTTCCGTAGTATGTTGAACAACAGTGGTGAGAGTGGACATCTCTGTCACGTTCCTGACCTTGGGGAACAATGTTCAATTTTTCCCTGTTAAGTATGATATTTGCTGTGGGATTTTCATATATGGATTTTGTGATGAAGTATATTCCCTCTATCCCTACAATGTGGGAGGTTTTTAACAAAAGAGGATGCTATATTTTGTCAAATGCTTTTCCTGGATCTATTGGAAGAGCCATATGATTCTTATCCTTTCTTTTATTAATGTGGTGTGTCTCATTGATTGATTTGTAGGTGTTGAACCAAGCTTGCAGCCTAGGAATAAATCCCACTTGGTCATGATGAATAATCTTTCTGGATCCTCTTAGTTGGTGTCTTGGCAGAATTTTTGCATCCACATTCATCGTGAATATTTAGTGGGGTCTTTGGTTTGGGGTTTAAGGTAATGCTGGCCTCATAGAATGAGTTTGGATATTTTCCTCCCATTTCCATTTTTTGGGACAAATCCAGAAGAATAGATATTAATTCTGCTTTAAAAATTTGGTAGAATTCCCTTGTGAAGTTATCTAGCCCTGGAGTCTTGTTTTTGGGGAGATTTTTTAGTACGGATTCAATTTCTTTGTTGGTTCTAGGTCTTTTCAGGTTTTCTATTTCTTTCTGATTCAGTTTTGGTAGTTTGTATGATTCTAGAAATGCATCCATTTCTTCCAGATTGCCTAATTTGTTTTCCTATAATTGCTTATAATATTCTAATTGTTTGTATTTCTTTGGTGTTAGTTGTGATCTCTCTTCTTTCGTTTATGATTTTATTTATTTGGGTCCTTTCTCTTTAC
The DNA here is from genome assembly GCF_030435805.1 of Mustela lutreola. Lineage (NCBI taxonomy): Eukaryota > Metazoa > Chordata > Mammalia > Carnivora > Mustelidae > Mustela > Mustela lutreola. The sequence continues at coordinate 97,719,999 of NC_081292.1, forward strand.
TTTTTGATGAGTCTGGCTAGGGATTTATCAATCTTGTTAATTATTTCAAGAATCAGCTCCTAGTTTTGTTCATTCTCTCTTTCTCTCTCTCTCTCAATTTTGGCATCATATATTTCTGCTCCAATCTTATTTCTCTTCTTCTTCAGGATTTAGGCTTTATTTGCTGTTTCTTTTCCAGCTCCTTTAAGTTTAAGTTTAGATTGTATTTGAGACTTTTGTTGCTTCTTGAGGAAGACCTGTCTTCACTTTTACACTTCTGTCTTAGGATCCCCTTTGCTGTATCCCAAAGGTTTAGAACTGTTTTGTTTTCATTTTCATTTGCTTCTATGTATTTTTAAGTTATTTTTAATTTCCTGGTTGACCCATTTATTCATTATTAGGATGTTCTTTAATCTCCATGTATTTGTGTTCCTTTCAATTTTTTTTCTTTGTTGTTGATTTCAAGTTTCATACCATTGTGGTCTGAAAATACGCATGGTATGATCTCAATCTTTTTGTAGCAGTGGGACCTGTTTTGTGACCCAGTATGTGATCTATTCTGCAGGATGTTCACGTGCACTTGAGAAGAATGTGTATTCTGCAGCTTTAGGAATAAATACTCTGAATATATCTGTGAAGTCCATCTGGTCCAGTGCATCATTCAAAGCCCTTATTTCTTGTTGATCTTCTGCTTAGATGATCTGTCTATTGCTGTAAGTGGGATGTTAAACACCTTTAGTATTACTGTATTATTATCAAGGAGTTCCTATAGTTTTGTTATTAATTGATTTATATATTTGGCTGCTTCCAAGTTAGAGGCACAAATATTTACAAGTGTTTACAAGTGTTATATTCTTGTTTGATAGACTCTCTTATTATGATATAGTGTCCTTCTTTATCTCTTATTACAGTCTTTGGTTTAAAAGGTACTTTGTCTGATATAAGGATGGTTACTCCAGATTTCTTTTGATGTCCATTAGCACTGTAAATTGTTCTCCACCCTTAACTTTCAATCTGGAGATATTTATGGGTCTAAAATGAGTCTCTTAAAAAGAGCATATCAATAATAGATCCTTTCTGTATTTCATTGAATTTGATACACAAATATATTCTTTAGGGCTTTTGCATATGCATTCCTGAGAGACATTGTCTTGTTATTTTCCTTTTTCATGATGTCTTTGTCAAGTGTTGGCATGCAGAGTCTTCTGCTTTCCTAAAGTTTGTTGGTAAATATTCTATTCTCTGAGAGAAGAATTCACTTTTGAAGCCACTGAAACTTGAGATTTCCTATGTGGGAAATTTTTTGGTACATATTCATTTTCCGTAATGGATATAGAAATCATGAGGACTTTTGTTTCTTGTGTCTGTTTTGATAGGTTGAGATTTTGTAGGACATTCTCTAGAGCATTTTCAAATGTATTGACTTAAAGTTGTTTGTAAACTTGTAAGCATTTTGAAAAATATCTTTAATATCTATAGTAATATAATTTTATTACTCCTAAATAGGCATTTGTACTTGTTCTATTTTTGTCTTGATCGTCTTTGAAGACTGTTATTGATTTTGTTAATTTTTAAAAATATTTATTTAAATAATTATAGATTGACAGGAGGCTGCAAAAATATTAGAGTCCTTGGAAACCTTCACTCAGCTTCTCCTAATAGTGATAATTTATGTAAAGGTACAAATATTAAATCCAGGCACTGGTCAATACTATTAGTTAGACTACAGATCTTACTAAGTTTTCACCAGTTTTTATACACACTTGTGTGTGTGTTTGTGTTGGGGGGGGTTGAGCATAGTTCCATGCAGTTTGACTTCATGTACAACTTTGTGTAACCATCATCACCATAAAGTATAAAATCTTCCCATTACCACAGGAATTTCCTATTATATTTCCTATTTATCATTGCACTATCCCGTACCCTATCCCGCTTTCCTGGCAACCACTAATCGGTTATCTATCTTTACATAATATGTAACATTTTGATGTTGCCTTGTATTGCTACCCCTAATATTCTTAAGATCAATCCAAATGGTTGCGTATATGAAAAATTTGTTCCTTTTTATTGATAATCTTTCACTCTATGCATGTACTAGAGTTTGCTTAATTATTACATTGTTAAAGAATATCTGGACTGATTCCAGTTTCTGGTTAATATGAATAGTGCAATTTCATTCATTCATCTATAGGATTTGGCCTTAGTTGTATGGTACTATATGTTTAGTTTATAAGAAACTGTCACACTTTTTCAGCATGGCTACACTATTATACAACCCTATCCATAATGTGTGGATGATATAATTTCTCTGAATTCTTATCAGCAGTTGATGTTGTTGATATATATATTTTTTTATTTTAGTGATTCTCATGTGTAGTAATATTGCCTTGTGATTATAATTTACATTGTCCTGATGGCTAGTGTTATTGAACATACCTTTATCTGATGATTTTTCTATGCATATTTCTTCATAAGTGAAATGTACAGACATGTATTTTGTACATTTGCTGATTTGATTATTTTTTTATTGATGAGTTTTGAGAGTTATGTATTCTATATACTTGTCCATTGTCCATACTTTCTCTTAGTCTATAGCCTGTCTTTTGGACCTCTTCATTGGGTCTTTCAGAGAACAAAATTCTTTAAGTTTGATGAGGTCCACTGTATGAATTTTTCCTTTTATGGGTCAAGTTTTGGTATAGAGTTTAAGAACTCTTTGCTTATACCTAGTCCCCCAAATATTTTTCTCCTATCATTCTTCTAAAAGTTTTTAGTTTTACATTTTAAATTTAAACATGTAATATATTATAAATTAATATTTGTATAAGACCTAAGATTTAGTTTTATCTTTATTTGTTCACCTATGGGTGTCTAATTGCTTCCACATAATTTTTTTAAAAAGATTTTATTTATTTATTTGAGAGAGAGATTAAGAGAGAGAGCATGAGAGTGGACTGAGGGGCAGAGGAGAAGCAGACTTCCCACTTAACAGGGAGTGCAATACAGAGCTTGATCTCAGGACTCTGAGATTATGACTTGAGCTGAAGGCAGATGCTTAACTGACTGAGCCACTCAGGCACCCCAGTTTGTTGAAAAGACTATTCTTCCTGCATTTACTTGCCCTACATTATTGTCAAAAATCAATTAGATATATTTGTTTGGATCTATTTATGAATCCTCTATTCTGTTCCATTGATTTATGTAAAAATAAAAATATTTCTGCCACTATCACACTTTCTTTATTCCTATAGCTATAGAATAAGTTTTACTATTGGCTAGAGTGATATCACTCATTTTCTTATTTTTGTATTCAGCATGGTTTTACCTATACTAGATTCCTTGATTTTCCTTATGGTTATAACAACTTGTGAGAATTTTGGTAGAAACTATATTAAACCTATGCAACAACATGAGAGTATTAACATATTTACTATGTTAAGTGTTCCAATCCATAAACATGGTAAGTCTCTCCATTATCTCCTTGTATTTCTTTCATCAACATTGTATAATTTTCTACATAGAGTTTTTGTACATGTATTTTTTTTTTTACATTTTTATTTATTTTTTTAAATTTCTTTTCAGTGTTCCAGAATTCATTGTTTATGCACCACACCCAGTGCTCCACGCAATATGTGCCCTCCATAATACCCCCCCACCAGGCTCACCTAACCTCCCAAACCCCAACCCTCCAAAACCCTCAGTTTGTTTCTTCCAGTCCACTGTCTCTCATGCTTCATCTCCTACTCTAATTGTACATGTTTTGAACACTTTATGTCTAAGTATTTTATTCATTTGCAGTGATTGTAAATGGTATTTGGTTTCAAAATTTTTTTTCCATATGTTTGTTGCTGGTTCATACAAATGTGATTAATTCCTGTTGCTGATTTGGTGTCCTGTGACCTTGCTTAACTCATTTTTATTTTTTTAACTTATTTTTTATTTTTAGGGGAGCTTACAATTGTTATTTTATTTTATTATTTTATTTTTTATTATGCTATGTTAGTCACCATACAATACATCATTAGTTTTTGAGGTTAGTGTTCCATGATTCATTAGTTGTGTATAATACCCAGTGCTCATTACAACATGTGTCCTCCTTAATACTCATCACTGGATTAACCTATCCTCCCATGCTCTTCCCTTCTGAAACCCTCAGATTATTTCCCAGAATCCAGAGTCTCTCATGGTTTGTCTCCCTCTCTGATTTCCTCTTATTCAGTTTTCCCTTCCTTCCCTTATGGTTCTCTGCACTATTCCTTATATTCCATGTATGAGTGAAACTGTATGATAATTGTCTTTCTTGGCTTGACTTATTTCGTTTAGCTTAATTTCTTCTAGTTCCATCCATGTTGGTGCAAATGTTGGGTATTCATCCTTTCTGATGGCTGAGCAACATTTCCTTGTATATATGGACTGCATCTTCATATCCATTCATTCATTGAAGGGCATCTCAGCTCCTTCCACAGTTTGGCTATTGTGGGCAATGTTGCTATGAACATTGGTGGGGGGGGGCATGTGGCCTTTCTTTTCAGTACATCTGTATCTTTGTGGTAAATACCCATTTGTGTAATTGCTGGGTCATCTGGTAGCTCTATTTTTAACTTTTTTTGGAATCTCCACACTGTTTTCCAAAGGGGCTGCACCAATTTGCATTCCCACCAATTCCAAAGGGGCTGCACCAATTTGCATCCCCACCCCTTTCTCCACAACCTCTCCAACACTAGTTGTTTTTTGCCTTGTTAATTTTTGCCATTCTAACTGGTGTAAAGTGATATCTCAATGCAGTTTTGATTTCATTTTCCTTGAAGGCTAATGAAGATGAACATTTTTTCATGTGTCTCTTAGCCATTTGTATATCTTCTTTGGAAAAGTGTCTTTTCATGTCTTCTACCCATTTTTTGACTATTTTGTGGGTGTTGAGTTTGAGAAGTTCTTTATAGATCTTGGATACTAACCCTTCATCTTTCTCTTGATTTGTATTTACATGGTATTTTTCCACTTTTCCTTTCAATCATTTTATGCCTTTAATATTTAACTTGAGTCCCTTACAAACAACATATTGTTGCTGCTGTTGTTTTTTAATTCACACTATTTATGTTTGTCTTTCAACTAGAATGTTTAGTCCACTAACATTTAAAGTGATTGATGACACATTTTCTGCTTTAGTTATCCCTCCTCATCTTTGTTCTTTTTTCTCCTTTGTGTTACTTTAAATTTATTTGCACTGTTATGCTTTCCTCATAAGTTCTTGTTAGTAATATGTTCTTCATTATTTCTTTAGCAATTGCCATGTATACTATAATATTCATTCCTGACTTATTAAAGTTTAATAAAAACTAGTTCTTTTTTACTTGTGGTTCTTTTACTTTTCTTCTTTTCTACTTTGTCCACTCTTTGGTCAGTGCAGAGATTTCAGAGAACTCAGACATCTTCCCATTTCCTATTATATATTTCTTGAGTATTTACATTTTCTATAATATGTTCATGTATCACAAGATTTTTAGAATTGTGCTTATTTGTATTAACTGGTCAATAATCATTTAAATTTAGCATTTATTTTGCTCCTTATTCTCTCCTGCATCTATGGGTAGTAAATGACATAATGCTTTTGATTTTTTATGACCACTTTATTGGTTTGGGCCTTGGTCAATGAGATACAAGTAGATATGATTATACCATATCCAGGCAGAAGCGTTATACATGCTTGTGTGGGTAAGGTCCACATTTTCCTTTAGTCTCTCTCATAAGAAGGAACATATTTTTCATAAGGGCCATTCCTTCATAACCATCCTTATGTTGATGAGTAATAAATGTTTGTAATTGTAAACCACTGAGATATTAACTTTGTAATGAGGAAAGGCAGACAATAAAGTGAGCTTCCATCTCAGGGCATTATCCTTCTATTTTTAGTGTAGGTGTGCTGAGAACATAGTTTTTCAATTTTTGTTAACTTAAAAACTTTATTCCACATTTACTTTTTTTGCCTTATGTCTTGAAAGATAACATAAAATTAGTAACTGCACAGACTGATGAATTTTCACAAGTTAAATACACCTTTGTAATCAGGACCCAGATCAAAAAGCATAGCCCCATCAGCATCACAGAGAAAAAAAAAAAAAAAAAACTTTTTCAAATTAATATCTCCTGATTTTAAATACCATGCATTAATTTCCTATTTTTGAACTTTATACAAAGAGATTCTTAGAGTGTATATATTTTCTCTGATTTATTTTTGCTCATCAGTAGTCCAATATTTGAAAAATATCCATAATATATAATTATATTAAGTTTTACACCTTTAATGTGTTAAACCTATTTATTCCTCTTTTTTTTTTTTTTTTTTTTCTCCTCACCCTTGTTAGGAGTATGACACTTTTTTCAATGCCTACTTATTTTGTTTGGTACTGTTACTTTCATACATGTGCTTTGCGATTACTGTGTGTCTCCTGTATGTCAGGGACTGTGCAGCTAGCTGGGGTGGGTGGCATTGTTTCAACTTTAGTAGGGTCACAGTCTTGGGTGGGTATAAGTAATTAAGTAGTGTGATGAGTGTCACAACTGAGTTAAGTATAGGATTCTTTGATTATTATGTAATAAGCAAATAAATGAAATAAAAAATTAGTTGTCTGCTACTTCTGTGGCAGCCCTATGCAATTATTGAACACATCTTTACTGAGCAACTCCCTATGTCTATGGCACTGGTCTAAGATACAGCAAAGGTTATGATGTCTCAGTCCCAGGTCTCTCATGACTTTGAATTGGGTTTAGCACAGATTCTGAACAAATACAACAATAAATGTGATGAGCATTGGGTGTTATACACAACTAGTGAATCATTGAACACTACATCAAAACTAATGATGTACTGTATGTTGAATAACTGAACATAATAAAAGCATTTAAAGAAGAATAAGAAAAAAAGATCTTCTTGAAGAATATAACACTTCTTGAAGAATATAGACAAGTAATTATATAAAAAAAAAATAAATGAATGACAACAAGCAGTAATGCCTTCTGTAAGTTGGGTATAGCAGAGTGCTCTGAATAGGAGTACTGGGACAGAATATCTGGCAAGAAGTGCTGAAACTCCAAAGTTGAGAGATTAGCTCAGTCAAGGACAGAAAGTTCAGGTGGTTGTGGCCTCAGGACAAAAGCATGGTGAATGGCATGGCATGAGACTGATGAAGCCAACAGGACCCAGCCATGGCAGGCTTCAGAGGTCATGGTGGGGAGTTTGTTTTTCATCTTGGGAGAACCAATCCAGACCTTGAAGATGGAGGTTGAGAAGCAAAGGGGGAGAATCCTTAGGGTACTTTGGAGAAAAAATAGAACTGATAATGTGACCCACCCAAAGACAACGAGACCTCCTCATCTTGCTCAAATTTCAGATGTAGGAAGTAGTGGAGATGAGCCTGAAAAGACAGATCATGAAGGGTCTTGAATGTCAGGTTGATGGTCTGAATTGTTACCCAGAGGGAAGGAAAAGTCACAGAAGGATTAAATTTAAGAAAGGGACATGAGAAGAGAGAGGTTTGGGTATTGATCTGAAGGTGTGAAGGATGGCATAGAGGACACATGTCACCCTTGATTCTGAGAAGACTGGTGCTTAGGCAAACAGGCACACTTGATACAGCACTTTCAGAAGAAAAATTAGAGAAAACATGGATTTTTACCTTCAGACTTACTTTTTCCACACCCACTCTCTGAGGATCCTGATAAATTTTGGAAAATGTCAGAATGGTGAGACAGTGAACAAGGTTTCAGGGGCAGGAACCTGGCCAGGTCTCTCCTCCTCTTCTCTGAGGCATTGTTTCTTGACCATCCTTGTCCTTCCAAGAGCAGGTAGTCCATGACTCTGCTTTTCTATGTTGTTCACTGCAGAGACTCACTGATTACTGATAAGAACCAGAGGATGAATGAGGCTGTGGAGTGAGGCAGAGATATGGGAGCAGGGGGCAGAGATACGGGAGGGGCTGCACTGATGGTTAGAAACCCCAGTGAGGAGGGATCAAAATTAAACTTAGTAGGGAGCCTTGGGTAGCTTCTGATCAGGGGAGGACTTGGGAAAATGGACTTTGGGAAAATGTGGCAGTGGTAGGCAAGATAGCTATAAGAGCACCATTTTGATAATGGAGTTAGTAAAAAGCAGTAGGATTTTAAAAAGTCATTACATATAAATGTGGGTCTCCATTCAAAAGGGATTGTATAGATGTCTGAATATTTTTATTTCTAAATATGGAGAAAGCATAGTGCTTTGAGGGACATAATGACACTTTTGAGTTTTAGCCAGAAAGATATTATATGAATCTAAAATGGTTCTGTATATATTGTTGCATTTTATTCCCATCACACTTAGGAAATGGGGAAGTATAGGATATATTCCCAGTTTTGGAGAGAGAAAAATAAGCCAACATTTAAGCCCTTTCCCTGGTTGAGGATGGCCATAGAAAATAGAGCCTGGGGGCTTAACAACCTGGATTAGTGGAGGTAAGCCTACCAAGTAGTTTCCCTTTTCCATAACATGGGCACAAATCTAAGTTCCCAGCCTTGCTGTGTTTAACAGAACTTTATGCCATACACAAATATTTGGTATTTCAGCTAACAAATACTGTATCCACTAGTCATATCTGGCTTTTGTAGACTTGAAATACAGCTGATGTGAATGAGAATTTTTTTTTTAAATTAAACTAGAGCTAATTGAAACTTAAATATGAATGCCCACATGTGGCTAATGCCAGGGGCTTGAACACACTGCTCCTTTGATAAATGTTCTCCTTGGCTTTTACTCACTCATCTGTCAACTCTTGGGTTGCTTTTTTATTTTTTAAATTTTTTCAGTATTTCAAGATCCATTGTTTATGCACCACACTCAGTGCTCAATGCAATACGTGCTCTCCTTAATACCCACCATCAGGCTCACCTAACCCCCCACCCACCTGCCCTCCAAAACCCTCAGTTGGTTTCTCAAAGTCCACAGTCTTTCATGGTTCATCTTCCCCTTCAATTTCTTCCAACTCATTTTCCTTTCCTTCTAATGTCCTCCATGTTATTCCTTATGCTCTACAAGTAAGTGAAACCATATGATAATGGACTCTTTCTCTGCTTGACTCATTTCACTTAGCATAATCTCTTCCAGTCCCATCCATGTTGATACAAAAGTTGAGTATTCATCCTTTCTGATGCATAATATTCCATTATATATATGGACCGTATCTTCTTTATCCATTCATCTGTTGAAGGGCATTTTGGCTCTTTCCACAGTTTGGTGATTGTGGCCATTGTTGCTATAGAACATTGGGGTACAGATGGCCCTTCTTTTCACGACATCTGTATCTTTGGGGTAAACACCCAGTAGTGCAATTGCAGGGTCATAAGGCAGCTCTATTTTTAATTTCTTAAGGAATCTCCATACTGTTTTCCAAAGGGGCTGCATCAACTTGCATTCCCACCAACAGTGTAAGAGGGTTCCTCTTTCTCCACACCCTCTCCAACACTTGTTGTTTACTCTCGTTAATTTTGAACATTCTAACTTGTATAAGGAGTTATCTCTATGTGTTTTTGTTTGTTTGTTTGAGCTATTGACCAAAGAAACAGCCTTTTACTGGAGAGGTGGGGGAGGCAACAGAATGTAAGTTTAGAGTTCTTTAAAGGTATATTTGATGTGATAAAATGTCTCAGTCGGTCTGGGGAGTTGTGGGTTGAGCTGGTCTTGGTTAAGCAAAAGTAAATAAGGTATTTACTACAGTACTTTTCTGAGTCTTTTCTATGCTAATGTTCCCTTAAAACTCCATGAGATAGAGATTCGGTAATATAGGCCCATTTTCATAGACAGTACTATGTACTAGATAGTGTATTTTTGAAAAATGATTTCAGAAAAAGAAAAATGTGGCTGAGTCACTTATCGGTTGTGTGACCTTGAATTGCCTTTTCAACTTGCCTTTCTTTAGTTCCCTTACTCACCAAATGTTAATTATGTCTCATAACTTAGAGGGTTGCGATGAGTATGTGCCTGGCAAGGTGGTTACTTAGAAGTGACTCAGGTTTTGTTGTTTATCATGGAAAGTAACTATACAGAGATGAATAGTTCTGATAAAAGTGGCACAGAGCCTGTTGTTGGGCAACAGGTTTTCAAGTCTTTTCCCTCACCTTCATTTCCTGTCTCACCCAGAGGTTTGCATTTGCCTGAATGGATTTACATTTATACAGTGTTGTTTTCTTGAGCACTCTGTACCACACTTCCCTATACATGTAGTCCTCCTGATATGGGTCTAATATTCCTTGTCTGGTTTACACAATTGGTTTTTAATGTATGGATGTTGGATAGTGCAGAAACATCTGTTGGTCAAGAAGGACAAGCAGCCTGCCAGCCTCACACCCTCAATTACTGACAGAAGTGAGTCCTTTTTTTTTTTTTTTTTTTTTTTGAAATTTGAGTCACTGCAATTTTATGTTTGGCCAGTGTAGAGAAGCCTGAAGGGCAGAACATTAAGCCAAAGAGGGTCATTATTGGGCTTTAAGACCTAATAGAATCATCCTTGCTAGGTTTTGGACTTATCTGGGACTGGTCCCTGCTTCCTTCTTTCTTTCTTCGTCCTTTCAGAATGGGACTGTAGATCCTCTGCTTGTCCCATCATTGCATTTTAGAAGTATCTGGTTTCATAGTTCATACAATTGGAAAGGAGTTTCCCCTCAGGATGAACTGCACCCAGAGTATCACCTATACCTAATTTAGCTGATATTTAGGTGGTACTTTGGGTCTTGGACTTTAGAGTTTCTGCTAGAATGACATTTGGGGCTGTTAGAATGGAATGTGTGTGATCTGCATGAAAGAACATAATTCTGGAGGACAGGGGTGGAATGTAATGGACTGAATGTGTCCCCTCAAAATTCATATGTTGAAGCCCTAACCCCAACTATGATGGTATTTGGAGATGAGGTCTTGGGGAAGTAATTAGAAATAGACAGAGACATGAAGGAGGGCCAAGAAGAGGCACCAGAGAACTTCCTTCCTCTCTCTCTCTGCCATGTGAGAGCACAGCTAGAGGGTAGTCATTTGCAAGCCAGGAAGAGGGCTCTCACCAGAACCTGCTCTGTGCTGGAGCCCTGGTCTCAAGACTTCCAGCTTCCAAAACTTAAGACTAAATGTCTGTTATTAAAGTTACCTAGTCTATGGTGTTGTGTTATGTAAGCCCACACTGAATAAAATACCCACCTTAAACCATGCATTCTTTCTTGGCTATAATTGCATCTGATGTTTCTCTACATGGCCAAGCAAAGGATGGGACCTGGCATGTAGTATTTGCTTCATTTGTCGATAGAATTTAATGGTAGGGCAAGTCTGCTCATCCCAAATGATACAAAGTTTTACTGCCTGTGTATTCATATTGTGACAAAACAATTAACTGGGAAATTATTGTTTTTTGGGAGAAAGGGCAGAAAGGAAGGCCAGTGGGCTTGGTTTTACTTGGAGAAAAAACCCTTTCCTATGAAGGGTAAGAGTGGGGGTGTGAGTATGAGCAAAGGAATTAAGCCACTGAATGCAGGAAACAGGTCCATGTCAACAGTGGCAAGGGATAATAGAGGATGACCCAGAAACCTAAGGTGTAGAAGTCTGACCCCAGTCCGTTCTCATCCCAGGGGCTGATATATTGGGGAACAGTCCTGCCAACTTCCCTCTAGTCTTTTACCTGCTACTCCAGCCTGTGAAGTTATTTCCCACATTTATTTTTCTTTCCCCTAACTCTGAAAGAAACTATATTGTCTGAAGGTAGCAACCTGAAGAATTGCTGGCCAACCTTTTCTCTGATACCAGGGATGGCAGGCATGGGTTCACCTAACAAAACCAGGCCTCTCAGTATAGTCTTGCATTGTGGGAAAGAAATGACCTGGCAGTAGAAGTGAGGGGCATGGAGTGACCATACGGAAAGCAAATGTTCTGGGGATACACAGTCTCTTTGGTAATATATGGGGAATAAATCCCTGGAGCAGAGGTTCTCTAAGGTCTATGCCCTCACAAAGCATGTTGAGAGGACAGGTTAACCTCCACTGCCCTGTAAAAACCAGAATTGGTATGCCTACATCAATGCATATCCCAGAGACGCAAAGCCATAGTGACTGTTAGTGCCCCAGATAATCAAGGTGGCTTCAGCTTCCCCTGCCCCAAACTGAGCCAAAATGAAAGGAGAGAGAAGGAACTGCAAAGGAAATCCTCTTCTTCATGGGACAGAAGCTTCTGAAGCCCATTCTGGAGGGTACAAGAAGGAAAGGAGTTTGTCATAATGGGTGTTGTGAATCTCCAACCAGCAGCCCAGAAATTCACAGAACTGCAGATGATGTTCTTTGGATTTTAGCATCAGTAAAGTTGCTATAGTTCTTCCATAGGTCCTAAGAGGTAAGGTGGGCTTTGCCCATCTCACCTGATTGATTAATATTGATGAAGTTCTAGAACCTAGGTGAGGTTTGGTGGGCTGAGGTCTGGAGCCGATGACCAAGAAAGAATTCTTGAGACATCTTTGGTGCAAAATGGTGGTTTATTAAAGCATGGGGACAGGACCCATAGGCAGGAAGAGCTGCTGCCCCGCTTGTGAGGGATGGCAGATTATGTACCATGTGGTTGGGGGAAGGTGAGGAGAAGAAGGTTTCAATGGAGTTTTCATATGCTAAAGTGGGCCTAAGAGGTGCCAGGAGACCAACATTGTCTTTTAACAAGGCATTAACATCAAGATAGTTGGGAGATTCCTGTCTTGCAGGATTGTGATCTCTGCAAGTTAACTATTTGTTTCTCATTTATGGAAGTCAGGGGTGCCTGAAGAATGTTACACATATTACCCAGGGGAGTGGGTGGAGAGGGGGTGCAAGGTGCCAGCTTTAGCTTTGTCCTCAGCCAGCCTCCTGCTCCCTCATCACTATCATTGTGACCAGGCAACATAAGTTAGGTCAGGTTTAATAATGCTTACAAAACATAATTGCACTACTGGGTATTTACCCCAAAGATACAGATGTAGTAAAAATAAAGCCATATTTACTCCAATTTTCATAGCAGCAATGGCCACAATCACCAAACTGTGGAAAAAGCCAAGATGCCCTTCAACAGATGAATGGATAAAGAAGATATGGTCCATATACACAATGGAATATTATGCCTCGATTAGAAAGGATGAATACCCAAGTTTTATATCAACATGGATGGGACTGGAGGAGATTATGCTGAGTGAAATAAGTCAAGCAGAGAGAGTCAGTTATCATATGGTTTCACTTACTTGTAGAGCCTAAGGAATAACATGGAGGACATTAGAAGGAAAAGATAAGTGAATTGGGGGAAACTGGAAGGAGAGATGAAGCATGAAAGACTCTGAAATTTGAGAAGCAAACTGAGGGTTTTGGAGATGAGGGGGTGGGGGTTTTGGGTGAGCCTGGTGGTGGGCATTAAGGAGGGCATGTATTGCATTGAGCACTGAGTATGGTGCATAAACAATGAATCTTGGAACACTGAAAAAATAAAATAAAATTAAAAAACAAACAAAACAAACAAACAAAAATCATCACACTGGGACTTTATCAGAAACTTCCAGTAAAAAAAAAAAAAAAAAACACACACACACACAAAATAAACAAAACAAAAACAAAGCCAAAAGCAAAACCCCCAAAACAAAACCAAACCAAACTGAAACAAAAACAGGCATATGTGAAGGAAGGTGGTATGGTAGTGGAAAGAATCCATTCATCCTGTATTCTAAATTCAAATTCATTATTTAATCCACTGTGAGGTGTTCTGGAAGATGTTCAACCCCTACAAACCACAGCCTCCTTATCTGTAAAATGGGGAAGCAATGCTTTTCCTGTATCATTTTTGTACAAGTTAAATCAGTCTACTGTGAGGGCACTCCTTTTGCCCACATAATATCAGTTCATACATTGAATTTGAAAGATAACCCATTTATTTTGGGTAGGAACATACAGCTGCACAAACTTATAAACACTTTTTTATATGTTTATAAAATAATATAAACACTTTCAAGTAGGATTTTGTATTTTTTTTCAATGAAGTAAGAAAAGTAATGAAAGAAAGGGATTTTAGGCAACAACCACGATTAACGAAATATCAGGTCCTTCTTACATATATTAGACAACTGTAGCTCTTTGAGAGGCATTTTCAAATTATCTTTTCCACCTAAACACTGCAGACAAGTAGAAACTGAGTTCAACATTGTAATATCATTTTAAAAATTGAGATATTATATAAGAAGTTTACCTCTTTCTTTCATATCAAGAAGTACCTTTGTGGTATGTTAAAGTATTAAACATAACCTCTTTCACACTCAGTCAATAAAACAAAATGGTCATGTATGGAAGAGTAGCATGTAGAATGTAGAAGCATCGATGTCAGTGGAAATACTCTCGTTGGAGTCAGAAATCTCCAAGATCAAACACTGGGTTCACCAGCTGTGTGACTTTGGAAAGACTGCTCCACATTTCGGATCTTTTTGTACCCTCAACTGTAAAATGAGGAAAATAATGACTCATAGGGTTATTATATTACATAATATAACAGATTAAAAAGTTATTTCTAATAATAAATAAATATGTTGGCACAATGCCTGATATATAATTGATGAAGTTCTAGAACCTAGGTGAGGTTCAGTGGGCTGAGGTCTGGAGCCGATGACCAAGAAAGAATTCTCGAGACATCTTTGGTGCAAAATGGTGGTTTATTAAAGCACAGGGACAGGATCCATGGGCAGGAAGAGCTGCTGCCCACGGTTGTGGGGAATGGCAGGTTATGTATCTTGTGGTTGGGGGAAGGTGAGGGAAAGGGAGGTTTCAATGGAGCTTTCACATGCTAAAGAGGGCCTACAAGGTGCTGGATACCAGAGGCCTTGCTGCTTGATCAGTGTTGTCTTTTGGCAAGCCATTCACATTTCTGCTATCAATCCTCTTTGTTAGTGAGATTTGGGTTTAGAAGAAATTTTACTTTATTTGGGGCTGAGGAACTGAGTTATTTGCCTCTGGAAATTTATGCTATTGATAAGGTAACTTCTTTGTTCGTAGATCTCTAGGACATTTGTAAACCAAGGGAGACTCTTGTCTTGCAGGATTGTGATCTCTGCAAGTTAGCTATTTGTTTCTCGCTTATGGCAGTCAGGGGTGCCTGAGGAATGTCACACACATTACCCAGGGGAGCAGGTGGAGAGCGGGTGCAAGGTGCCAGCTTTTGCTTTGCCCTCAGTCAGCCTCCTGCTCCCTCATCATAATGAGCACTCAAAGGTGCTCACTTCACCAGTGTATTAGTGACATTTTTCCAAACATTTTTTTCTGTGCCAAATTCAGAGCCCAGTGGAGATGAGCTATCATTCTCATGAGGGAGCAGGAGGCTGACTGAGGACAAAGTAAAAGCTCGCACCTTGCACTCCCTCTCCACACACTCCCCTTGATAATATGTGTAACATTCCTCAGGCACCCCTGACCGCCATAAAGAAGAAAAAAATAGTTAACTTGCAGAGATCACAATCCTGCAAGACAGGTATCTCCCAACTATCTTGATGTTAATGGCTTGCCAAAAGACAACACTGATAAGCTTGGAGACCTCAGGTATCCTGGCACCTTGTAGGCCCTCCTTAGCATATGAAAGCTCCATTGAAACCTTCCTCTCCTCCAACTTCCCCCTACCGCAGGGTACATAACCTGCCATCCCTCACAACCCAGGGCAGCAGCTCTTTCTGCCCATGGGTCCTGTACCTGTGCTTTAATAAACCACCATTTTGCCCAAAGATGTCTCAAGAATTCTTTCTTGGTCATCAGCTCTGGACCTCAGCCCACCAAATCTCACCTAGGTTCTAGAACTTCATCAATTCCACTTACACATCCCTGGGCACACGTGCCTTTGTATTTACAGTTTAACTTTGCTAATTTATGCTCAGCTGTGGTGCACTCTGACCCTGACTATTTTTTGAGCCATCTGCTATGTGAACGGGGTATTCCCAACAAGCCTACTAAACTTCCTTTTTTGAGTCCTACAAAGCTGAGTAATAAATAGTAGTATGTTGTTGATTGTTGATGACAGCTGTAAGAGAAATAATAACCCATTCATGTATGGCATTGAAACCACTGAGTTTCTGTCTTGGAAATATCTCCCAACTTTTATTTCCCCCTCTTTATTCTAGAAAGGCAGTTCTGTGAAATAGTAGGTTATCATAACAAATGCCAGCTTTGACTTGTTTTTGGTTTCCTTAAACAATACCTATTATTTGTTTGTAATAGTAGCATTAAAGTGTTGGTGATGATGATGATGATGATGATGATAGTAATAGCAGTTTGTATTCATTGAATCCTAGGCACTGTGTAGACATTTAGCACATTTATACTTTAATACTCTGGATTGTAGCTATTATCATTCCCATTTTAACAATGATGAAGAAACTAAGACTTAGAGAAGTTAAGTAGCTTATTCCAGGCTATTCAGTAAGTAAATGGCAGAATTTAAATTCAAATCTAATTTAGTTAGGTGACAAAGCCTTGTAAGCTTTCTATTCCATCCTAGGGACCTCCTTTTTGGGTTTGGTATTTCTAGTGTCCTGAACAGGGTTAGAACCTTTTTAAATGTGTGTAGAATGAGTGAATGCATGCATGCATGAATGAATGCATAAGTAGTTTAATTCAAACTCCTTTTGTAATCATGATGTATTGAGAAACATGTTTTTTTTCTGATAAAATTAACATATTTTTCTCCCACTTGGTCATGTATCCCCTTGGGACAAATGACTCTGATGAACTGATACACGTTTTCTGTTTTCCAGCAGCTCCTATCAGGTGAGAAATTAGCTCTATGCATTTGCACTTGGAAATAAGCCCTACTAGGACAGACAAACCCTGGGCAGAAGGGAGAAGAATAGGCAATTTTGCACTGCTTAATTCTCTTGCAATGTTTGCAAGAAACAAAAGATTTATAGAGGGTGGAGAAACTGGCTGGAGAAAAAGAGAACTAAAAGCAGGTGTGCTAATGGGAACAGGCCCTGTGCCTGAGAGGCTGCGAAGCAATGTTAAACTGTCCCTGCCTGCCTGAGGACTTTTGCTGACTCAGGGACCTTGGATGTTGTCCCTCTCAGGGCTGCTGTTTGCCAAAAACAGGAAAATAAGGCAGAGTTGAGTGTGAATGCAGTTATCAGTATGAGGGCTTCTACCAAGGGAATGTGGGCTACCTTGAGAGAGAAGAGAAAATCTACATGCAAGTAATGAAGTTCTAGAACCTAGGTGAGGTTTGGTGGGCTGAGGTCTGGAACCGATGACCAAGAAAGAATTCTTGAGACATCTTTGGTGCAAAATGGTGGTTTATTAAAGCACGGGGACAGGACCCGTGGGCAGGAAGAGCTGCTGCCGCGGGTTGTGAGGGTAGGCATGTTATATACTTTGCAGTTGGGGGAAGGTGTGGGGAAGGGATGGGAGGTTTCAACAGAGTTTTCACATGTTAAGGAGGGCCTACAAGGTGCCGGGTGGAGGCCTTGCCCTTATGGCTTGATCAACGTTGTCTTAGGTCAGGCACTAACATCAAGATAGTTGGGAGATTCTTGGTGGGGTGTTATGATCCTGCTGATGAAGTCCCAGAACCTTCGTGGGGTGAGGAGGTTTGGAGCCGATGACTAAAGAAAGAATTCTTAAGACGTCGTTGGTGCAAAATGGTGGTTTATTAAAGCACGGGGACAGGACCCGTGGGCAGGAAGAGCTGCTGCCCCGGGTTGTGAGGGTAGGCATGTTATATACCCCACGGTTGGGGGGGAGGTGGTGAAGGGATGGGAGATTTCAACAGAGTTTTCACATGTTAGGGAGGGCCTACAAGGTGTCGGGGGGAGTCTTTGCCCTTATGGCTTGATCAATGTCGTCTTTAGGTCAGGCACTAACATCAAGATAATTGGGGGATTCCTGGTGGGGTATTATGATCCAGCTGTCATTCACATTCCCTTCTACCTCAGTCTCCTCCAGTTTATGGTGGGAGGGAGACATTAGGGCTTCAGGAACCGAGAGTTATTTGCCTCTGGAAATTTGTGCTATTGATAAGGTAACCTCCCTGTTTAGGTCTCTAGGACATCTTGTAGAGCAAGGGAGATTCCTGTTCTGCAGGATTGCGATCCCTGCAAGTTAACCATTTATCGTTTTATGGCAGTCAGGGGTTCCTGAGGAATGCTACACATATGGAGGGGAGTTGGTGAAGAGGGGCTGCAAGGCGCCAGCTTTTGCTTTGTCCTCAGCCAGCCTCCTGCTCCCTCATCACTGCTATCATTTACATTCCCTTCTACCTCAGCCTCCTCCAGTTTATGGTGGGGAGGGAGACATTAGGGCTTCAGGAACTGAGAGTTATTTGCCTCTGGAAATTTGTGCTATTTATAAGGTAACCTACCTGTTTAGGTCTCTAGGACATCTGTAGAGCAAGGGAGATTCCTGTTCTGCAGGATTGCGATCCCTGCAAATTAACTATTTATCATTCTATGGCAGTCAGGGGTGCCTGAGGAATGCTACACGTATTACGGAGGGGAGCGGATGAAGAGGGGGTGCAAGGCACTAGCTTTTGCTTTGTCCTCAGCCAGCCTCCTGCTCCTTCATCACAAGTGCCTGGAGGGTGCATGGAGTCAGAGTTTCCTAAACAGTAGCTTGTATTATCGATCATCCAGTCAGATTTGAACTCATCTTCGCTTCCCATCTCTGCCACTGAGATGCTGTTACTCCCCATAGATCCAGGTTTCCATCCCAGCAACTTGCTTGAAATCACAGAATTAAGATACCTATCCTGCCTAGAACTCATGGCTTCCAACCCTACTGTGCTTTCCAACACTCATTGAAGGTTGCTTCTTGCAGTGTTTTACTAAACACTGTATACAGGTAATCTCATTTCACGGCCATGACAGCTTTATTTTTAAACCAATTTTATGTGTGAAAAGACTCAGACTCAGACAGGTAAAAAAAATACCCCAGCTCACATGTAAACTGTGCCTTGAGCCATGTAATTTTGTGTACATGAACCTTTCAGCTTTAGTCACCATATACAATGTTCTTGTTGTGCATACTATCCTGCTGTTGGGTGATGAGGTCCCTACACTTACCTGGCAGATGTCCGGGCCACCAGCTGTTGGTACCCTCAGGTCTGCATCATCCTGTCAGTGATTCACCTCTGCAAGGGTTTTCTATCTACTCAGGAAACCTGTCCTGTGAAGTCCTTTTGGTTTCCACCTGGGCTTCAGAAAGATTACCATAGGAGCCTCTGTCCACCAAATTTCTGAGAAATTCACGGGCCCTTCTTGACCTTCCATAAGATACCTGGGAATAAACCTAACCAAAGCGGTAAAGGATCTGTATACAAGGAACTATTACCTTCCCCCTGGGAACTATGCTTTTCCAGGATGAGGCAAGTATGGCTAATGGGTGATTTTATTTTGAGAAACATGTTCTGGGTTTTACAAACTGAAACATGCAGCTTTTTTTGCTTTTGTTTTGACAATGATTTCTAGAACAAGACCTGTCTTCTCTGTCTGTATGCATGCTGTTTAGCAGAAGACTGGGCACAGAGGAAGTGTTCTTAGTAATGGCTTGATCATTAATTAAGAACAGGTTTGTTTTAGAGCATTCATTCATTCATTGATAAAATATTAACTTACCTTCTGCTAAGTAACTGATAGTGAACTGAAAATTATGCAGTCATCATCCTAAAAATAAAAAGTTTTGTTCTTGTAGAATGCAGCTTTACTGGGAGACAAGTAGTAACTGAGTGTAAAATTGAAAAAAAGCCTGCCCAGGCACTTAGCTTAGTCAGGGGTTCAAGAAAAGCTTTGTCAAGAATGTGGCTTTTCAGCTAATATCTGTCTTAAATGGAGAGGAAGTAGGCATTTCAGATAGAGGAAGCAGCATACACAGAAGCCTTGTGGAAGGTAGAAATATGTTAATTAGGAAATAACTAAAGATGGTTCGTAGGTAGAGCAGAAAGGGGGATGGTGCCCAGGAAGTTGAAGACATATGGGAGGAGGTGACAGACCAGAAAAACCTGGGCACCATATTCAGGAGGTTGTCTTATCTGTTTGTTAGCTTATTTTAAATATCACTCTTGCTATGGTTTGAATGACTGATGACAAAGGATTAGGTGGGTATTAAGGAGGGCACATATTAAAACATGCATAAATGTGTGGTGCATAAATGATGAATCTTGGAACACTGAAAAACAAAATAAAATTTATAAAAGGATTAGGGATAACTAAAAAAAAAACTATTTAAAGACTGTCTAGAAAGAAAGGAAGGAAGCTTTGATCAGGTGGTGGTGGTGGCAGAATTTTGCAAGATGTTTAGGAGATAAAACCACAGTACTTGTGCAAATAGGGCTTTGGCTTGAGCAGAGATTCCCCTGACCTTCTCTATGGCAGGGAAAGAGTCTGTTCATTCAGCTCTGGCATCCAGTAGGTCATCAAACGTAACCCCAACTCCTTCCCTCTGCATAGTTGTCAGTGAGGTGGTCCCATTACATATATTCATTATTGGAGCAAAATTTTCCAATTTGCAGGTCAAGTTTCCTTCTTCCGAAGTCCTTCTCTTCTATTCATTTTCTAAGGCCCTACTCAGGCTCTTTCCTTCCAGGAATGTTCTGGAACAATCACAGTCTTAGGTGCTGGCTCTTCCATTAAAAAAAAAAAAAATATATATATATATATATATATATATATATATATATATAATCTATTTATTTATTTGACAGGGTGAGAGAGAGAGAGAGAATACAAGCAGGTAGAGCAGCAGACAGTGGGAGGAGGAGAAGCAGGCTCCCCATGGAGCAGGGAGCCTGCTGTGGGGCTTGATCCTGGAGCCCTGAGATTATGACCTGAGCCAAAGGCAGCTGCTTTTGACTGAGCTACCCAGGTGCCTCCCCCACACCCCTACACTTGGTTTTACTTTTGAACTATTTAAAATTTTTGAGTTTCAGTTATCTCCACTTCACCTGATCCCTGGTGAGTTAGAACAGATTGGGTGCCAAATGCAGTTTCTTGCCTGGGCCTCGGTTTCCTACTTTGTTCAGATGAGGAAGGAGCCAGTTCTCCATGAGGAAGGAGCCATGTTCTCCAATGTCCCTTCTAGCTCTGTAGCTGGGACTTCTTGTGACCTATGTGTACTTTGGAGACTCTTGTATCCTTGCCTTCTAATGTGCAGTTGTAGATGTAACCCCTTGTGTATTAGGCATGTGTTTACACTCCTTTGGGCACTTCACAGTGGGTGCACAATGAGTATTTGCTGATTTAATTTAACTTGAACATTGGCTTCAAAGCCAAGATCAGAATAGGCAAACTGAGAAAAGCTGTCTAGTCTTGACCTATGTTCTAGTCTGTCAGACACTGTGGTCAGGATATGGTGTGAGTGATGTTAGCATGAAGAAAAAAAATAGGTGAGTGGCAAGGCATGATGGGCAGCCCTTAAGTGATATCAATGGGGGGTTCACATGATTTATCTACTAATTGTTATATTTAGGCTTATAATGCATGCACATAGGTAAAAGATCAAACAACACTAAGAAAGATAATAAAAACAGTAGATTTTTGGCTTTCTTCTTGCACTTACAGTCATATCTTTTTTAATTGTTTTAAAAAAAGATTTTATTTACTTATTTGATAGAGACATGGTGAGAGAAGGAGTACAAGCAGGGGGAGTGGGCGATGGAGAAGCAGACTTCCTGCTGAGTAGAGAGGCTGATGGTGGGCTTGATCCTAGCACCCTGGGATCATGACTGGAGCGTAAGGCAGACACTTAACTGACTGAGCCACCCAGGGGCCCCTACTGTCATATTTATAAATATGGTGCCAAAGCTGGTGCCTCTGCACTTGCCATCTTCAACATCACTTGTTGGTACACTTCACATGAGGTTAAGATTTGGTACTCATGTCTCTCTCTTACCACATTTGTTCCCAGTTTCTTCTACCTCAGGGGGCTCCATTTTTCTGACTGAGTTATAGCACAATTTTTAAAATTAAATCTATGTTCATTATACTCCACATTCATCCATACTCATCCAAATTGTGTTTAGTCACACAGGTCATAAATACAGAGGGACTGGGAGAGACTAAAACAAAGAGGAATTTACCCCTTCTTTTTCCTTTCCTCAAACTCTTTTGGGACTTCAGACACATGTTGTTTGGGATATAGCATTTTTTTTAAGGAACACATATTATCTGGGTTAACATTCTAAGAGGTGAGGAATAGCTTTTTTCCCCTTTTATTTTGTGGTCATGAAGCCAATATTGTGATACATGCATATGTTCTTTTAATTGTACTTATTATAAAAGTGAGGCCAGAGATTATGGGCTGGACCAGTTAAACTTGGGGCTTACTGAAGGAACACTTTCCTTGGTTGAAGACAGCCCATGCTCTAGCTGCTTAGAAATACTGATACTCTCCAAATGATAAAGAAGTCTCAGTATGAGAAAAAAGCAAAAACAAACAAACATTAAAAAAAAAAAAAAAAACATCATAAGCCATGAGCCATAAATACGAGAAGAATTGGAACTAGAATGTGGACATAAAATTCTTTGAATTATTTATTTCTGAGAAGTTGCAAAATACATATTTTCCCCTATTCTTATTGCCAAAAAAAAAAAACCCACTAAAATTCCTATAAAAAATAAAATAAATAAAAATAAATTAAAAATCAAAACAAAACAAAATAAAAAACTAAAAATCCTGGATGCTCTACAGAAAACAAACATAGACTCTGGAAAGTGGACACAAGAAAGATTGGCTAGGCACCTCAGGCCTGAGGAATAACATGGTAGAGAATTTACGGGATTTTAATTTTACCTCATTTATCCTAGGCTTGTGGAAATCTCAATGGGCACAGATTTATGTCCTAGTGCAATAAAAACTACATTAAATATTAATGGTCTAAATACACCAATTGAAAGAAGGAGATTAGAAGAGTGGATGTTAAAACATGACCCATCTACCTGATGGATTCCCTGGGGAATTCTACCAAACTTTCAAATAAGAAATAACACCTATTCTCCTGAAGCTGTTTCAGAAAATTGAAGCAGAAGGAAAACTTCCAGACTCTTTCTATGAAGCCAGCATTACCCTGTTCCCCAAACCAGGCAAAGACCCTACCAAAAAGGAGAATTTCAGACCAATATCACTGATGAATATGGATGCTAAGATTCTCAACAAGATCCTAGCAAACAGGATCCAACAGCACATTAAAAAAATTATCCACCATGACCAGGTGGGATTCATCCCTGGGCTACAAGGATGGTTCAACATTCGCAAATCAATCAATGTGATAAAACAAATTAATAAGTGAAGAACCACATGGTCCTCTCAATTGATGCAGAAAAAGCATTTGACAAAATCCAGCATCAGTTCCTGATTAAAATGCTTCAAAATATAGGGATAGGGGGAACATTCCTGAACTTCATCAAATCTATCTATGAATGACACACAGCAAATATCATCCTCAATGGGAAAAAGCTTGCAGCCTTCCCATTGAGATCAGGAAAACGATAAGGATGCCCACTCTCACCACTCTTGTTCAACATAGTATTAGAAGTCTTAGCAATAGCAATGAGACAACAAAAGGAAATAAAAGGTATCCAAATTGGTAATGAAGAAGTCAAACTCTCTCTTTGCAGATAACATGATTCTTTATATGGAAAACCCAATAGACTCCACTTCCAAACTACGAGAACTCATACAACAATTCAGCAACATGGCAGGATACAAAGTCAATGTACAGAAATCAGTTGCTTTCTTATACACTAACAATGAAAATACAGAAAGGGAAATTAGAGAATCGATTCCATTTACTATAGCACTAAGAACCATAAGATACCTGGGAATAAACCTAACGAAAGAGGTAAAGGATCTGTACTCGAGGAACTACAGAACACTCATGAAAGAAATTGAAGAAGACACAAAAAGATGGAAGATCATTCCATGCTCTTGGATCGGAAGAATAAACATTGTTAAAATGTCTTTACAGCCTAGAGCAATCTATACTCTTAATGCTATTCTGATCAAAATTCCACTGGTATTCTTCAAAGAGCTGGAGCAAATCATTCTAAAATTTGTATGGAATCAGAAGAGACCCCAAATCGCTAAGGAAATGTTGAAAAACAAATATAAAACTGGAGTCATCACGTTATCTGATTTCAAGCTCTACTAAAAAGCTGTGATCACCAAGACAGCATAGTACTGGCATAAAAACAGACACATAGACCAGTGGAACAGAGTATAGAGCCCAGATATGGACCCTCAACTCTATGGTCAAATAATCGTCGACAAAACAGGAAAAAATATACAGTGGAAAAAAGACAGTCTCTTCAATAAATGGTGCTGGGAAAACTGGGAAGCTATATGTAGAAGAATGAAAGTGGACCATTCTTTTACACCATACACAAAAATAAACTCAAAATAGATAAAAGACCTCAACGTGAGACAGGAATCCATCAGAATCCTAGAGGAGAACATAGGCAGTAATCTCTTCAGTAATCAGCCACAGCAACTTCTTTCAAGATGTGTCTCCAAAGGTAAAGAAAACAAAAGCAAAAATGAACTTTTGGGACTTCATCAAAATCAAAAGCTTCTGCACAGCAAAGGAAACAGTCAACAAAACAAAGAGGCAACTCACGGAATGGGAGAAGATAAATGCAAATGATAGTACAGACAAAAGGTTGATATCCAGGATCTATAATGAACTCCTCAAACTCAACACACACAAAACAGATAATCATATCAAAAAATGGGCAGAAGATATGGACAGACACTTCTCCAATGAAGACATACAAATGACTATCAGACACATGAAAAAATATTCATCATCACTAGCCCTCAGGGAGATTCAAATTAAAACCACATTGAGATATCACCTTACACCAGTTAGAATGGCCAAAATTAACAAAACAGGAAACAACATGTGTTAGAGGGGATGTGGAGAAAGGGGAACCCTCTTCCACTGTTGGTGGGAATGCAAGTTGGTGCAGCCTCTTTGGAGAACAGTGTGGAGATTCCTCAAGAAATTAAAAATAGAACTTCCCTATGACCCTGCCAATGCATTCCTGGGTATTTACCCCAAAGATACAGATGTCGTGAAAAGAAGGGCCATCTGTACCCCAATGTTTATAGCAGCAATGGCCACAGTCATCAAACTGTGGAAAGAACCAAGATGCCCTTCAATGGATAAATGGATAAGGAATATGTGGTCCATACACACTATGGAGTATTATGCCTCCATCAGAAAGGATGAATACCCAACTTTTGTAGCAACATGGACAGGACTGGAAGAGATTATGCTGAGTGAAATGAGTCAAGCAGAGAGAGTCAAGTATTATATGGTTTCACTTATTTGTGGAGCATAACAAATAGCATGGAGGACGTGGGGAGTTAGAGAGTAGAAGGGAGTTGGGGGAAATTGGAAGGGGTGGTGAACCATGAGAGACTATTGACTCTGAAAAACAATCTGAGGGCTTTGAAGGGGCGGGGGTGGGAGGTCGGGGTACCAGGTGGGGGGTATTATAGAAGGCACGGATTGCATGGTGCACTGGTTTTGATGCAAAAATAATGAATACTGTTATGCTGAAAATAAAAAAATAAATTAAAAAAAATTAAAAACAAAAATAACATGACCCATCTGTATCCAGCCTACAAGAAACTTCCTTCAAATATGACAGGCAGGTTGAAAGTAAAAGGATAAAAATGTCATAAAAATATTCATAAAAGGAAAATAAGAGAGGCTATGTTAGTATCACGAAAGTAAACTTCAGAGGAATGAAAATAACCAGAGACAGAGAGGAACATCATATAATATCAATCATGATGAAACAATCATTCCACCTAGATGACATAGCAATCCTACATGTGTACCAACCAAGCACAGAATTGCAAAATAAAAAGTAAAACCAATATAACTAAAAAGAGATACAAACAAATTGTCAATTATTGTTAGAGATGTAACATCTTTCAGTCAATTAATAGAATAACAGAATCATTAGGATACAGAAAAATGCAACATCACCAACCAAGAAGATATAATAAACAGAGAATGGAAAAACATTTTTTCTTCAAATGTACATGGACAAAATAGACAATATCTGGAGCCATAAAACAAACTTCAACATTTTTCTTAAAATTGAATTTATACAAAGTGTGTTTTCTGACCACAGTGGAAATCAGTAACAACTAATTTAACAGGAAAATTTCTAAACATGTAGAAACTAACAACACACTTCTAAATAATAAATAGTCAAAATCTCATAGGGAATTTTTAAACACACATACACAAAATTGAAATAAATGAAAATACAACATGTAAATATTTGTGAGACATAGCTATAGCAATGTTGACAAGGGAGTTTTTAGCATTAAGTTTTTACATTAGAGAATAGGAAATCATAACCATAATTTTTTTTCAACCTCTAGAACCTAGGAAAAGAACAAAATGGATCCAAAACAAGCAGAAGGATGGAAACAATAAAAAGAGCAGAAATCAATAAAATTGAATATAAAAATAATAAAACAATGAAACAAAGAGATTATTTTTTGGAAAGAATTTTCAAAATGACAAATATATTCTAAGACTGAACAAAAAAAGTGAGAAGATACAAACTTGAAATGAATGAAACAGAATAAATGAAACAAAAAATACTGTCACGGTTCTTTCAGACATTAAAGCAATTATAAAGGATTGTTACAAACAATTCTACACACATACATGCACAAATTAGACAATTCTCAAAAAACACAAAGTACCACTACTCACTTTATAGGAAATGGATAATATGAACAAACTTAAAATATTAATGAAACTTTACTCTTTTTTTTAAAGATTATATTTATTTATAAATATAAGACAGAGAGCACAGGCAGGGAGAGCAGAAGAGTGGCAGGCAGGGGGAGATGCAGGCTCCCTGCTGAGGAAGGAGCCTTATGTAGGACTCCATCCCAGGACCATGGTATCATGACCTGAGCCTAAGACAGATGCTTAATGGACTGAGCCACAGAAGCAACCCAAGGAAATTTGATTCTTAATCTAAAAACTCTACTCAAAATCTCCAACCTCAAATGATTTTATTAAGGAAGTTTTTCAAACATTTGCAGAAATGTTAACTTTAATTCTACATGATTTTTCACAGATAATGGAAGAGGAGGAAACACTTCTTAATTCAACAAGATTATTCAAAAATTTATATGGAAAAGGGAAACCTGAATGGTTAAAATGAATATATAAAAAAAGTAATCAACCTAACTAATCTCAGGATGAATTATATAGCTGCAATAAAGACTGCATGGTCTTGGAGGAGGGAATGACATATATGTAGAGTAGAAGAGAGAACCTAGTAAATACCCATACAGATATAACTAATTGTTTTTTGATAAAAGTACAGAAGAATTCAATGGAGGAATGATGGCCTTTTCAACAAATACTATTGGAGTAACTGGACATTCATAGGCAAAAAACAACAAAAAATAAAAATAAAAATAAAAAACACAAAACTCACAACCCAAAAAACTTCTAAGTATTACATCTTACACAAAAATTAACTTGGGAGAGCCTAATGGTGGATATTAAGGAGGGCACAAACTCCATAGTGCACTGGATGTGGTACATGAACAATGAACCTCGGAACACTGAAAAAAATAAAATTAAATTTGAAAAATTAAACAAATAAAACTCTAAAAAAGATATAAATCATGGGTATAAATATAAAATTTAAAACCATAAAATTTTAGGGAAATCACAGAAAAAATATTTGGGACGTAAGGATGGTTAAGAATATCAAATGTTAAATGAAACAAGAAGGGATTGGGAGGGAGACAAACCATAAGTGACTCTTAATCTCACAAAACAAACTGAGGGTTGCTGGGGGGAGGGGGTTTGGGAGAAGGGGGTGGGATTATGGACATTGGGGAGGGTATGTGCTTTGGTGAGTGCTGTGAAGTGTGTAAACCTGGTGATTCACAGACCTGTACTCCTGGGGATAAAAATATATGTTTATAAAAAATAAAAAATTAAAAAAAAATAATATCAAATGTATTTCTGAGAAAAAATGATAAATTTGACTTCATCAAGATTAAAAACTTTTGCTTTGTGAAAAATTCCTATTAAGAAATATGAATGTAAAAGGAAACAAGCACTAACTCTGGAAAGTTGTTTTTCGTTTTCTTAAAATACTAAACATGAAACTATCATAAGACCCAGAAAGTGTACTCACGGGCATTTATTCCAGATTTCGAAATGAACACTGATTTCACACAAAAACCTGTAAATAGACTATTTGAGTGAAACAAAGTGTAGTACACTGAAATACTACATAGCAATAAAATATACCATATTGATTCATGCATCAGTTTGGATGAATCTCTAGACAATTATGCTGAATGAAATATCCAAGTCTGAAAATATTATATACCATATAATTCCATTAGTGTAACGTCCTTTAAAATTAAGAATAAACTAGAAATTGCATTCCTATATACTAACAATGAGATAGAAAAAAGATAAATGAAGAATCAATCCCATTTACAATTGCACCCAAAACCATAATATACCTAGGAGTAATCCTAACCAAAGAGACAAAGGATCTGTACTCAACTATGCAACACTCATGAAAAAAAAAAAAAATACAACACTCATGAAAGAAATTAAAGAAGACACAAAAAGTAGTGGAAAAATATTCCATTCTCATGTATTACAAGGACAAATATTGTGAAAATGTCTATGATACCCAGAACAATCTACACAAAATACAATCCCTATCCAAATACCATCAACTTTTTTCACAGAGTTGGAACAAATAAATAATCCTAAAATTTGTATGGAAAAAGAAAAGACCCCAAATAGCCAAAGGAATGTTGAAAAATAAAACCAAAGCTGATGGCATCACAATTCTTGACTTCAAGCGCTATTACAAAGCCGTAATAATCAAGAAAGTATGGTACTGGCCCAAAAGCAGATACATAGATCAATGGAACGGAATAGAAAACCCAGAAATGGACCCTCAACTCATTGGTTAACTAATCTTCGACTAAGCAGGGAAGACTATCCAATGGAAAAAAGACAATCTCCTCAACAAGTAATGTTGTGAAAATTGGACAGTCACATGCAGAATGAAATTGGATCATTTCCTTATGTCATGCACAAAAATAAACTCAAAATGGATGAAGTCATGTGAGATAGCAAACCATCAAAATCCTAGAGGAGAATACAGGCCACAACTTCTTCAACACCAGCAATAACTTCTTGCTAGACACATCTCCAAAGGCAAGGGAAATAAAAGTAAAAATGAGCTATTGGGACTTCATCAAAATAAAAAGCTTTTGCACACCAAAGGAAACAGTTGACAAAACCAAAAAACAACTGACAGAATGGGAGAAGATATTTGCAAATGACATAACAGATAAAGAGTGAGTATCCATAGTCTATAAAGAACTTATCAAACTCAACACCCAAAGAATAAATTATATAAAAATGTTTAATAAAAAAGGAATAAGTTATAATTGCTAATGGTTAAAGAAAGATGAGGGTAGGAGACAGGTGGAAAAGGTGTGGCTATAAAAGGGCAGTCTGAAAGATCCTTGTGGTGATGGAAATATTCTGTATCTTGACTGCATCAATGTTAGTATTCTGGTTGTGACATTGTGTTACAGTTTTTTAAGAGATTACATTACTTAGGGAAACTATACAAAGGATACATTGAATGTCTCTATATTATTGGTTACAACTACATGTAGATCTATAGTTACATATGAAAAATTTTTAATTGAAACATTCTCTTCACATTAATTTGAGAAAAAAATTGAATTTTGAAGATTAATTTTCTTACACTTTATTTAAAGTTCAATTTATTCTGAGAACTTCAAAGTGGGAGGGATTTTATATTCAAATTTGGGGCATCTTTCAATATGTTCTTGACATTTTTATTATTGTAAAACTTCAATGAACTATATTGGGCAGTATGGCTAGACATAATTTGGAAGAGGGAATTGGAAAAGCAAATTCATTTTCAACCTTGGGTACAGAGTGGCCTTGAAGTCAACTTCTATTTTTGTCTTCTTGGGGACATAGTTCATATGCCTAGCCAGTGTCCACCGAAGAAAAGGGTTCTCATATATTAGGATGAGGACTGCCTTGAATGCCACATGACTGGCTGATGATAGGATTAATGCTTAAGCCCACTATGCTGAGAAGACAAAATTCTGGTAATTGTTAGAGTGGTGGTGGGTTATGATGCAGAAGCAGCATCTGTTGGATGGAGGAGGATTCTCTGATTGCAAGTTTGAAAGACAGCTGAGAATGCTTAACTTAGTCTTCTTTTTTCCATCCAGTTCCAGATTCAGCTGACCACAGAATCATGAATAATAGTGAATGTTTGTTCTTTTAAACACTGTTTTGGGATGATATATTGTGCAGCAAAAGCTAACTGACACCATTTTACATATGTATTTGCTAAAGTGTTATGTTTTATTGGATTCAGTTTGTAATTTTGCCCCAACATATCAAAAACCTTCAGAATTAACATGACTCTTCCATCCCATATACAAAAAAGAAAAGGTTTAATATATAAACTCCCATTGTATTGTATCCAACCTTCATGGGGTTTTCATGACTCTCTTACTGGGGTTCTGTCATTCTCAACTGTAGAATCACCTCCAAAGGAAAATGGGGATTTCTCACTCACACTTTCAAGTGAAATCTCCTCTTTCACAGTTGTAAATTGCCAGAATGGTCCCACTGAAAGTGATGAGATGCTTATTTACCCTCACCATGGTAATTCTGTTTCTATTGATTTTGCTATAGGGGTATTTTGGTCACAGCCCATGTTGCCCATAAAACCTTTATGTCATCATTAATGCTGTAGCACCTTAGAAGTCAACTGTAGTTAGTGTGATTTTATGTACTGAGTGAAGGTGTAGGCTGCTTGAGTCTCCTGAGGCAGTGCAGGGAATCAGGCTGGTTTGTATCCCTTCATTGATCCTCCCCTCCTCCTACTTCTCTGACACCAGCACCAATATCTACCTTCATCCTAATCTCTTTCTTATTCCTTTTTTCTGTTATGAGACTATCTCTTGCATATTTGTATTTCTGTGTTCCTCTGCATTGCACTTGTTTGTGAGTCTCTTGGGAACAGGTACCATGTACTGTTGTGGTCTTTAATTCTGTCCTCCTCTTGGTACTGATGAGGGAGCAGGAGGCTGGCTGAGGACACAGCAAAAGCTGGCGCCTTGCACTCCCTCTTCTCCCGCTCCCCTCCATATGTGTGGCATTCCTCAGGCACCCCTGACTGCCATAAAACGATAAATGGTTAACTTGCAGGGATCGCAATCCTGCAGAACAGGAATCTCCCTTGCTCTACAAGATGTCCTAGAGACCTAAACAGGGAGGTTACCTTATCAATAGCACAAATTTCCAGAGGCAAATAACTCTTGGTTCCTGAAGCCCTAATGTCTCCCTCCCACCATAAACTGGAGGAGATTGGGGTAGAAAGGAATGTAAATGATGGCCGGATCATAATGCCCCACCAAGAATCCCCCATTATCTTGATGTTAGTTCCTGACCTAAAGACGACATTGATCAAGCCATAATGGCAAAGACTCCCCCCCGGCACCTTGTAGACCCTCCCTAGCATGTGAAAACTCTGTCGAAATCCCCCATTCCTTCACCACCTCCCCCCCAACCGTGGGGTATATAACATGCCCACCTTCACAACCCGGGGCAGCAGCAGCTCTTCCTGCCCACGGGTCCTGTCCCCGTGCTTTAATAAACCACTATTTTGCACCAATGACATCTTAAGAATTCTTTCTTTAGTCGTCGGCTCCGAACCTCCTCACCCCACCGAACCTGACTTAGGTTCTGGGACTTCATCAGTACAGAGTAAAAATTGAATTATTTGAGGGTTAAGTTCAATTCATTTTATTAGTTTAATGAATGCTTATATTGAGTTTCTACTATAAAATAGACACTGGATAAATATTCTGTGTAAAATAGTGAATAAGATAGGTATGGTACCATATCCTCACACAAATAAATGTCTAATAATAAATTGTGATGGTTTTTTTAATAAGTATGAAGAAGGAGATCTGATTTATGTTGAAAGACTGGAGTAAGCCTTTATGAAGAAATGCACTTCAGATGATAATGAAAGCACTTGGCAGTCTGGGAATCGTGTCCCCTGGAGTAATGCAATCCAGTCACCTTGAAACATAACATGAAAGATTTTCTAGGAAGAATATGTTCAATCATCCAGAGATAGAAAATTGCTGGGTTTTAAAGAAAGCTGTGCACCAAGAGCATAGTGAAGTTCACCTCCTTCCAATAACCATTCATTTCAAGCAGCTGACATGATGTAAAAAAAGATGCTAGGCAAGGCTTCTTAGAGAGATATACTGTTGGATATGTGTGCATGAAGTATAAAGAATAGCTTAGGGATGAAGATGTAGATGAGTAATATTTGGCCTATATATGATAACTGAAACAGTGGTAGGGGGAGACAGAATCCATAACAATGACATGAGAGGGCCTGGGAGAAAACCCTCAGGAAAACCAACATGTGAGGATTGGCAGCAGGAGAGGAACTCAAGGGGATGGTAGAGAAGTGGTAGAAATATGAAGAATGGAGCTTGGGGAAGAGTGTGGATGCAGAAAGAGGGAGAAGCCAAATAGCCCAGGCCGCTGGGACTCTCCTGCAGAATGGCTTCTTCTGCCCCTGCAACATCTGGTATGTGGCCCATCCGACAACCTCTCATCTTGCAGTTACCTGCTTCAGCATCTGTCTTTCCAGGACCCACGAATGGTACTGAATCTATGTGCTTCTGTTCCCAGCCAACGGCCTGCAGACTGCTAAGCATGCTTTAATTTCCGACAAAGGAGTCACTCACTCTCATGGGCTGTCCTTTACTCCAATCACATTCCCTCATCCCACTCATTCCCAGCCTGGGTTCAATGCCTGTGCTGCTTTCTCCAAATACCCGGTATACCTTTGCTGTTGCCCAAAGGTTCATGTTTGTCTTATTGTAGATTTCCCCTGAGCAGACTTTGGGTCAAAGTTTCAAATGCAATCAGTTTATTTGGGAAGTGTGAGATTGTTAGGAGTGAAAGGCAGACAATAAAGATGCATAGATACATGTTAAAGTCAGGAAACACTGAAAAATTGGGACTTACTCCCACAGAGTGATTGTGAGGTAATGTGATGCACTCAGTTTTCTACCCAAGGGGTGAGGGAGCTAAGAGTATTTATGCACTGACAACTAACATTCATTGAATAAGGGCTTTGTGTTTGTGTATGTGTGTTTAGCTTTTCTCACTATGGGCAGAGTGACCTTATGCACTTCTAGAAAAGAATTCTAGACACAGAGATACAGATACTGGTACCTGTAGATTGTTAAGCTCACTAGAAAATCAGAGGCATATTGGTGGGTCACTGAGAACATCTGCTTCAACTTACCATAGACACAGAATCTATCATCTATCATCTATGTATCATCTATCTATGTGTCATCTATCTTTGTATCATCTATGATGTATTATCTATCATTTATCTATGTTTTATCTATCATCTATCTATAAAAATCTATCGATCTATACCTATCTACCTATCATCTATCTATCAACCTATCTAATCTATCACCTATCTATAATCTATCTATCATCTAATCTATCTGTTTATGGGTCTAATTTTCTTGGACCTAGCCCAAAGCCTGGCACAGGAAAAAGCACAATGAGTACATAATGAACAGATGAATGAATCTATGGGTGAAATAAGGCAAGACCATCCGATGATTAATTTCACATATTTTAGTCTCTGTTATTCTATGGGGGTGTGCAGGGTTTTTAGGAGAACAGAGAGCAAGGCAATAAACTTGCTCCAAGTACTTTTCCCCATTTGAAATGAGAAAAGAAGAAGCATTTAACAAACTCATCTTTGTTCTTAATGTGGTTATAAAAATATTGCTTTTAAAATGTTTAACATAGTAATATATTTAAAGAGTCAAGTTGTACTATAAAGTTTATTCAAAAAAGAGTAGTCCCTCTCCCTATCATTTCTCCAATTTCCCTTTTTCCAGAGGCAACTGATTTACATTCTTTTTGTTTTCTGTTTCTATTTTGTTTTGGTATTTCTATGTCTTTAGGTAAAATACTTTTATTTTTGCCTCAGTTTCTCGGTTTTAGGCAGGATGCATTGAATTTTCTCACATTAGATGAAGACCTCTTTCACTACCTCCAACTTCTCCCTTCTGGAATTCTTACTATTATAATTATGCAAGTGCCCTTACCAGCTAAGTCATGAATTATACATATGATTTCTTTTTCTTTCCCGAATACTCTTTTCCCATTTTCCTTGGAATACATATTTTTTCTGACTTTCTGTGTCTATTTTCTATGCATTTATCATAAATTAGGCCTCAAACTTTCTGGAAATGTTAAGACAATTTAGTTTTTTATCAATCTCCTCTTCATGAAACCTCCCCAGAGCCCTTTGGTCTGCTCTAGCCTGTGTTAGATGCCCTCCTGCCTGATACACAGCTGCTGTTTCTGTAGTCTTCTGTCCCATCACACGTGGGGTTCCTACTCTATCCTGGTAACTTCTAGTCTTTCCTGCATCCATATGTTCTTCTTACTCAGTTTTCTGCCTTTCTGTGTGGAACATATCTTTTAGCAGCTCCCAGAGAAACAGTGCTTTGAGATCAATTTTTGAAACTGTGTCTACAGGAAAATTTATTTTATATTACTTTTCTGCCTGAGTTTTAGTTTGCTAGGGGTAGACTTGCTTCAGAATTTAAAAGGCATTGATTTATTATCTTCTGTCTTCTAGGCAGGTTGTAGAGAACCCAGAACACATTCTATTTCCTCATTCTCTGTAAATAAGCTTGTTTTTATTCCCCTAGAATCTTACAGAATCTTTCTTCATCCTCAGTGTTCTGAAATTTCATGATTATGTGCTTCATCAGTGTTTGATTTTATCTACTCTGTGTGCCTTTTCAAACCAAACATTTGTCTTCTTCAGTCTGTGCAATCTTGAATTATTTCTTTGATAATTTCCTCCTCTACATTATCTCCACTCTCTTTTCCTAGAGCTCTTGTTGTTGTATTTTGTATGCTGGTGATGCTAGGCTGGTTCTCTAAGTATCACATCTTCTTCATATTTTCCATTCTCTTTTGCCTCCCTTCTTGGGAGATTTCTTCAAGTTTATATTCTGAATTTTCTATTATATTT
This sequence comes from Mustela lutreola, assembly GCF_030435805.1. Classification (NCBI taxonomy): domain Eukaryota; kingdom Metazoa; phylum Chordata; class Mammalia; order Carnivora; family Mustelidae; genus Mustela; species Mustela lutreola. Next base: position 97,755,191 of record NC_081292.1, read on the forward strand.
TTATTTCTGCTATCCTATCTTTAGCTTCTAAGAGATACTTTTATTCTCTGCATATTTCATCTTTATAGTATCTATATTTTTCCCCTAAATACAGTATTTTCTCTTATATTGCTGAGAATATTTATGATAGCTTGGTGGTGGTGGTGTTTCCCTATATAGTTTCTATTTCCTTTGACATTTTTAAATTTATATATTTATATATGGCCAACTAATCTTAGACATGAGTCCCAAGTATACACAATGGAAAAAGAATAGTCACTTCAACAAATGCTGCTGGGAAAACTGGATAATCACATACAAAATAATCTTTTTTTTTAAGTTTTCTTTTCTTTTCTTTTTCAGTGTTCCTTTGACATTTAAAAAAAAAAATAAGCCTTTCTTGGTTTTGGTCTTTAATTCCCATGTGAACCACATTCCTTAAGGCATCTGATGATGTTTGTGTTTTCTGACTATATTTAAAGCAAGACTCCGAGAGGCTGATCTGGAACATACATGAGGTTCTTCATCTGTGAAGTTCCTTGTGAAATGTATATTGGGACATTTCCTTGGAGAATCCTCTGATGTTAGTAACTTTGTCTTTTCTCTTGGGTTGATCAGATTCTCTAGAGAATATATTTTTGTCTCTAGCCTGGAGTGTAGACACCTAGCCACCAGAATTCTGGGAATTGTGGGGACCAGGTGTTGGCATGCAATGGGGTCTTAGTGTTCTTTCTGTGACTATCTACTGAATCCATTTCAAAGCAGGAAAACAAGAAATGAGTGTGAACTAATTTAGAAAAGCCAAGAAAGCTGATTCCCAAACCAGAAGTGGGTAAAGACAAGAAATGACTCAGGATATACAAGCAAACCACTAAAAAGCTCTAAATTTTATGGCACCACATGCCTCTAATTTGTTAGAGTGAAGGCAAGGCAAGAGAACTGGCAGGCACAGGAGACTTCGAAGCAGGCTTCCTGGGTTCCTTCCACACCCTGGCAGAGGACCTCTTTTCTGGAATAGGAAAAATATGAAGCAAAATCTGTTCCCCTGTCTGTCAAGAATGCCCCTTCCTCTGATGCCATGGCCTCTCTCCTTGGCCTCACTAAGCACCTCACTGCCATAGCTGTGATGCAGTAGTAGATATAAGCTCCCTGGGGTCAGCTCCATGGCCATGTCCCCAGTGACCAGCACAGAGCCTAACACTGGGTAGACTTTTAGAGAAAGTATTTTTTTTTCTAAGAAATGACTTATCGATATTGAAAATTTATTGATGTTTAAATGTCTCTTCCATGTGTTCTCTCGCTGAGCATTCTCTTGCCCTTTTCTTAAAATCTGCAAGTTTTGGCATGTGTGTATTATAAAGAGCACTGAATATAGGTCCACCAGAGTTTCTTGTGGCAAAAAAAAAAAAAAAGTAGGACAGTGTTTACAATGTTTCTTAACATGAAAATATGAGAATGTGTTTCCTCGGTTTGGAGAAGAGGTCAAGAGGGTCCACCCACATATGGACATTAATCACATTTGGGTTATACCAAAAGGAGAAGTCATGATAAAAAAAAAATATTGATATATTTGCCATTTTTTCTAATGTTATCCTATTATTCTAAGTAACAGGTGCTGGCGGTTTTTACTGGCCAAAATATATGCAACAAAAAAGCGAAGTATCATATTTAATTCATCTTTCATATTTATAGCATTTAATTTTTCTTAAAATAAGTGACACCAATATGAACCTTATTAAGTAAAAAATTACCTAATAATTATAATCCTTTTGCCAGATACACTAAAAGGCTATTTTTGCCTTTTCTAAGACTTACCCTTAATCTTTTTAGATGATACATTAACAGCTCAAAGCCCATGGAGAAGAATATTAAAAATGCACTTTTATAGAAAATTTTATAGAAAATCTTTTCTGTCTCTAATATTTCACTACATAAAGCTCAGATATTTTTCTTTAGGAGAACTTATGTTTTATTATAGAAGAAATGGATGCAGTACATATCTAAAACCCCCAAAGTATAAATAAAACAGTAAAAGATATCCATTATTTTAACTCTCAGGGGTAACCACTAGTAGCATTTTGATTTTTAAAAGTTTTTCCTCAAATTTTTAAGTTGTATTTTTCACATATAGAATGACTCTATAAAAAATAATTTTATGGTCTGCTTTATTTTTTTAATCAGCAGTATACCAGTTTTTCTTTTTCTTTAAATTTTTTTATTTTTTATAAACATATATTTTTATCCCCAGGGGTACAGGTCTGTGAATCGCCAGGTTCACACACTTCACAGCACTCACCAAAGCACATAGCCTCCCCAATGTCCATAATCCCAACCCCCTTCTCCCAACTCCCCTCCCCCCAGCAACCCTCAGTTTATTTTGTGAGATTAAGAGTCACTTATGGTTTGTCTCCCTCCCAATCCCATCTTGTTTCATTTATTCTTCTGGTGCAACCTCTCTGGAAAACAACATGGAGGTTCCTCAAAATGTTGAAAATAGAACTACCCTATGACCCAGCAATAGCACTACTGGGTATTTACCCTAAAGATACAAACGTAGTGATCCGAAGGGGCACATGCACCCGAATGTTTATAGCAGCAATGTCCACAATAGCCAAACTATGGAAAGAACTCAGATGTCCATCAACAGATGAATGGATAAAGAAGATGTGGTATATAAACACAATGGAATACTATGCAGCCATCAAAAGAAATGAAATCTTGCCACTTGCGACAACGTGGATGGAACTAGAGTGTTTCATGCTTAGCGAAATAAGTCAAGCAGAGAAAGACAACTATCATATGATCTCCCTGATATGAGGAAGTGGTGATGCAACCAATTTTTCTTATCTGAAAATGTATTAAGCATGATTTATATAATTGCTTATTTAATAATTCCTCATGTTGGATGTTTAGGTCACTTAAAAGTTCTCACTATTATAAATAATGTTCCCAGGCCTATCTGCATACATCAACTTTTGGCTACATCTCTGACTCATTCCTAAGTATAGTTTTCTGGAGGTGGAATAACTGTTTTAAAGATGAGAAGAATTCATAAGGTTTTTATGCATGTTTTTGAATTGAATTCCAGGAAGATTGTACCAGTTTCTCCTGCAATGAAGGCAACTATAAAACACTTGCATCTTGGTGCTGGTGACAAGCTCCCTTCCACCTGGAAGAGTCTACATCAGAGACAGGATATTTGCAATGTCTGTACTCTTGCCATACCAGCTTTTGAAGAGTTAATTTAAAGCATTTTATGTTAAAATACCTTGTGTTCCACATTACATCGTGTGTTTCTGCCCCTTCTTTGCCAAACAGACTAAATTCATGGTATACACAGTCTGTGCTGTGGGAGGGAGGGACTCTGAAATAACCTAAGGTATACACAAAGATATTCTCTAAAAGGTCCCCCCTCTTTCCCTCCATCCATCCAACATCTCAAGGATGGGTATCACACTGGATACTGTGAATGATGTAAATAAAAATCCAGCCCTTGCAAGCTCTCACTTTATATGGAGAGACAGCCATTTAATTAGTTGCTTTGCCATTTTCTACTATATGAATAGATCATAAATTTTTATTGCCTTGTGTTAGTATAATCCTCTTTCACTGAATAACTGGGGCAGCAAATGAACATTTTTTGAGGAGTTGAGTACTCAAGCTTGACATACTTATTCTACATCTTGATGCTGACCACAAAAGGATGATATTGTATTACCACATCTATTTCACAGAAGGTGAAACCAAAGCTCAGAATGTGTCTTTGCCCACCACAAGTCTCCTGCTCCCTGTTCCTCTCTCTGTTGCATGTGGTGATCACCACCTAAGGGATATCACATAAAGCACAAGCAAAGCTAGGCTTCCCCCAGATTAATTCAGTTTCTTAAATTAGTAGTCACTCCTGAGGTACATTCCCTAGAAATGTGAGGGCTTCACATGTGGGCACAGAAGCTGGTGCTTGTTCCCAAGGCAGCAGGCCTGGGGAGTAGGCTACAGCTGTGAGGAGGTGTATTCTATCTGTTTGGGATGGAGGAATGTGAGAGTTTCCCATGGGTCAAGTAGGGGCTGCAGAAGGGTGCCAGACTTCAGAAGTTTTGAAAGTGCTTCCCCAACATGCTCCAAACTGCTGCATCAGGTGAAATGATCATCAGGTCATGATCTTGGAATCATGGGATCAAACAGATCCCATGACAATTGAGAGATATTAGGCTCAGCAAGATCAAGAAATTGGCCTGAATCTCAAAATTCTAGTTAGTGGTATGATTAAGATATCAATCTTAAACATTACATAATTTCTTAAGAAGAAAAGTAGTGTTCATTCTTTATTTATTCAATTTTTAATTTATTAAAAATATTGATTAAGGACCAACTCTCTCAGAGATAGCATAGTCCTGGCAATAAGCCAATGCATAAGATTAGCATACAAGCTCTCTCTCCAAAGAGGTCTAGGATTAAATGGACATACTAGGTGTTAATATAGAGCATTAACTGGAATCCTCTGAGATAATAAATACCAAACACTTATTAGAATAAGTTTTTAAAAAGATTTTATTTATTTATTTGAGGGAGAGATAGTGAGAGAGCATGAGAAGGGGAGAGAGGGAGAAGCAGGCTCCCAGCTAAACAGGGAGGCCAACGTGGGGCTTGACCTCAGGACCCCTGGATCATGACCTGAGCTAAAGGCAGAGGCCCTACCAACTGAGTCACCCAGGTGAACCTAGAATAAGTTTTAATATTTTTACAAAATTATGTGTGATTTGGTTTCAAGCAAATCACTATGTAATAATGAATAAATGGTCATGCTCAAACTTTAGTTGTTAGTACTTCACTCTGATTTTACTTCCAGCCTTAAATATTAGGTTGAGCCATATAAAATTGTAGACCAGATGGGTCAAAATGGTTAAATAGCAGCAATCTCTAATGGTTAAGCCTAAGGACTAATCCTGGAACATTTCTGCAGTGCCTCCTCCCAGGACTGAACAGAAATATTGGGCCCATGGCTCAGCATTACATCCAAGGCTATTCAAGTTCCCCAAAACTTTACTGAATGAAAGAAAGGACTGGGAGTTGGCTGGAAGTCTCACCAACTTCCATCACTTTTATTAAAACAGAAGATTAACAATCACCCACACCCCCACATAAACACTCAACCTTCAACCTTCACTGATTCCTCTGAGAGTTTTCTCCATAGTTAGTATATCTATCAGTGCCTTTATTTGCTTGTTTACTGATAGCTCAAGCTGGTGTTTTTGCCATTTTAAAAAGAATAACATTTACAGGATGAACCCAGTTTAGCTGAGTCCTTGGAAATGACTTCACAGTCTCTCTGACCTGTTTCTAATTCAACTCAGCATCAGTTAAGACGGAGGCTTATCAGAGCATAGATAAAACACATTTACATGAAACACTAGAGAGGGTTCACAATAGGCATGTCAAATGGTTTCTCCCCATGAGCCCACAGGGTTAGATTACTCTGGTGGGACACAGTCCCTGGGGTAAGTTTTAGAGACGTGACTAACTCATGGGTTCATGGTCTCTTATAGCTTCAGACTTACAGAGTCAACAAAGTTTAAAACGTACATTTGGTATGTATTGTGGTCCACAATGTTGTAGGCTCATCTCCAGCAAGATTAGAATGATTTAATCTATTAGTCATGCTCTTTTTCCTCCAGAAAAATAAAAGGAAAGGGAACTAACTGGGGGTGGGGAGCACTAATGAACGCTCAGTGTAGAAGGGCTATATGAGCCTGCATGGATGTTATACAGGAGCTGAGTGTCAAGACGTTCCCCAACACATTAGTGTCTTAGTTGGAAGCCTTGGTGACAGCAGTCTTTTGATAGGATTACACGTAGGCCAGAGATAGTGAGGTCAAAGATGGAGGAAGATTTAATTAGTGTGTCCCTCTATGGGATATTCCTGTTAAAGACTCTCCCTGAGACACAGATGTTCCAAGACTCACCCAGACCCAACAGAGGCCCTGTCAATTCACTCCTCCTCCTCACTTTCTCAGGCCCACTGCACACACACCACTCCTGGTCCCCATTGTTTTCTGCCAGCTCCTTACAGCCTGTCACTAAATCTCAGCTCCAGGAAGTCATCTCTAAATAATCCCCACCCAACCATACCTCCCCCACCCCATCCCCGTTTTTATGGAGACAGATAATAAATGCCCACGTGTGAATATGCCATGTCAGCAAGTGTTACCAAGAAGAGCAGGTGGGAGTAAGGGGGTGGAGAGTGACTGGAGGTTTTTTATTTTAGAAATAAGGCTCAGAGAAGCTGTTTTGATGCTGGGCAGAACCTGCATCAGATAAGGGAGTTGTCATGGGAGGGAGGCCAGGCAGAGCAAGAGCAAGTGCAAAGCCCTAAGGGAGGGGAAGGTTTGGCAAACTCTAGGAACAGGAAAAATGGGTCCAGAGCTTGGGATGAAGGAAAAGCGGATGCTGAGCGAGGGCCAGATGGTCTGGAAGTAGTTTGTGGCCATTAATTTAGAATTTCTTTGGATGAGATGAGAAGATTTGAACAGAAGGATTGATATAATATGACAATTTATGAAAAAGATCTTCTTGGATCCCATGTTGGAATGAGTGATGGGCCAGTGGGACAAGCAGAAAAGTGGGTTAAGAGGCCTCTGCAGTAGTGAGGCAAGAGCTGAGGGCGGCCAGATCAGGCAATTGTGGTGTAGGTGCGGAGATTTCCCTGAGAGCCAAAGGATTTTCAACAGAGTGTTAGAGCCAAGAGGGAGGCAAGAATAGCATTGAGGACAACTGTGATAGAAGCAGGTGATGGTTGAAGGGGATCAGGAGTCCAGACCCAGACACACTGAATTTGGAATACCTGTCAGCCACATGAGGAGAACATTGACTAGAGGGTTGAGTATCTTGGTCTGGAGTTAGGAGCAGAACTGAGCCATGGAGTGAGGGTGAGGTGGGATAAAGGGGCTGAGAACAAACTCAAGGCAGTCCAGCATTCACAGGCCAGGGAGGCAGTGATCCACAAGAAAATAGAGGCAGGAAAACAAGCCCTGATCTAGACCTGCCTGTTCACCACATTAACTGTTGGTGGCTAGATTTAGGTACTTAACACAGCACTGAGTGCCTGCTGTGTGTCAGGTCTGTATCCATGTTGGGCAGCATGCTTCTGTTGAGCTCCCATAAATGAGGAATTTCAGTGGGGCAGACACACAGGGAAGTGGATGGGTCATTCCATTGATAAAGGTTTGGAGTTAGATGAGACCAAGCTCCAGTGAGTACAGAGGCAGTGCTGAGGCTGTCAGGAGGATGCTGGTCTTAAAACATGAACAGGCACTCACCAGGCCCTCGGTGGGGGGGTCATGGGAAAGCAGGGAATGCTGGAAGGGATGTTCCAGAGGGACAGAAACGCATGACATCCTACATGTCTGTGACAATGCAAGGGATTCTCCAGCTTGCTGTCCAGCAGGCCCTGGTGTCTTTGTCTCTATGTAGCATGCTTATTTTGCTGTTAAAGGGACAAAGGACCAAATCACCATGTTCACTCATGCATTCAGTGATTATTAACCCCTACTTTATGTGCCAGGCCTGGGAGATACCTGTGGAGTAGAAAAATGCCCCTTCTGCCTTTCAGGAGCTGACTGGTGGGGAATATGAATAAATAAAGAAGGTTGCTGCAAGTTCTATGAAGCAAATAAAACTTCATGCATCCATGAAGCAGATACATGGAGAGGGGCTGTGTGGAGCTAGTGGTCAGGGAAAATGTCAGGGTGGCATTTGAATTAGAAAGTTTGTGTGTGGGGCGCCTGGGTGGCTCAGTGGGTTAAAGCCTCTGCCTTCAGCTCGGGTCATGATCCCAGTGTTCTGGGATTGAGCCCCACATCGGGCTCTCTGCTCGGCAGGGAGCCTGCTTCCTCCTCTCTCTCTCTCTGCCTGCCTCTGTGCCTGCTTGTGATCTCTGTCTGTCAAATAAATAAATAAAATCTTTAAAAAAAAAAGAAAAAAAAAAAAAGAAAGTTTGTGTGTGTCTGCAGAGAGGAGCTGGGCCAGCCAGAAGTGATCCAAGGATTGTGAGACAGGCAAAAGTGAAGGACAGTAGTACAGACTGAGTCATAGCACTTAGGAGGGACAGAGCAGGTTGGAGTTTGCTAAAACATTCAAGTTTTATTCAAAGGGAGAGGTAAGGTAATCATTGTCAGACTATTGGATTAGGGAAGATATAATCTGTTTGAACTTTCAGAAAGCTGACTCTAGCCACTGGGTAAAGAACACCTCATGGAGGAGTGGTGTGCAACAGGAAGGTTGTCTTTGGTGGGTGAGAGGCAGTAGTTGTATTTGGGATGGTGAGAAATGGTTGGGCCCAGGCCATGCTTTGCACATATAGCCCACAGTCTTGCTAAGCAGTTTTACAAGGAAAGTAAGGGAAACAACAAAATCAAGAATGGTGGCTAGGTTTTTGGAGTGAGCAGTTGGGTGACGTACCAGAGACATGGCAATGACTCTCCTATACACTTCACTCATGTATCATGACTCTCAACATCAGATGCTGCCCAGAGGTCATTCAGTCTGGACTTCCCTATGCATGTGGCCTCCTTGACCACTCTGACTCTGCTCAGATGCATTCAGTGACAAGGGTTAGGATGGCCTTCCAGAACTCTTCCCAGCTTGTTTGTCCTGGCAGTCCGCTCTCCAAAAAATAGGAGGTTGAGGAGAGTGGATGCTCAGTCACACTGCCAAATGCATTTACAGAAGAGAGACCCCTCCAGAAACTATTCCAAATTCTCATTTCTTTACTTCTTTCTTACTATTTCTGCCACAGAAGCCAGCGGAAGGGCTAGCATACATGATGAAGTCTCCTTTGTGGTATCTCATTCTCATTGTGCCTGGGAAGGTGACCAAGTGTACGGTGCTTCATGCCATCAGAGGTGTGTATTTTCTCTCTGAATTAAAGCATTTTTCAGACAATGTCAGATCAAACACCCAAGTGCGTCTCAGAGGTCTACTATGTACTCAGTGATGAGCTGAATTTAAAATGTTCTTGCCTTATTAGCTGTGTAATCTTGCCCAAGTTACCAAATCTCTTACAGTCGTTGTTTTCCTGTTTGTCAAAGACTACTTACCTGAAAAAGATTATGAATCTCATAAAGTGGTTGTAGCTATTGGTCCTTGTAATTTTATTTTGTGGGGTAAATGAAAAGCTGCACTAATGTGGCTAGTATATCACCATGCATGCAGTAAATACCAAATCAGTGTTAGTTTTCCTCCCCTCTCTGTGGCTCACTGTGCTCTGGGGTATGCAGGGCTGTGTGTGCTTGGTCAAGTAGCTGTGGACTGCTATGCTTCTGTAATTTTACTTTGTCTTTTAGGGAAGGTCTTTGGATTTTCTCTCTTCCCCAGTCTGGGCTGGGACATGGTAGTCCCACATGGTGTCTATGGGATGTCCCCTAGGCACTGACCCTACTTCTACTTAATGCTCCTAATCTATGTTCATCCAATTAATTTAATGACACAAAAATAGCCTTGGTACCTTTGTTAGAATTGATGCCAAATAAGGCCAAAGACACAAAAACATTGGTAAAAGTGATATAACAGTACATTTTTCAGGTAGTTATATCGAGAAACTTAAAAAGTGCATAACACAATACCTGATACATAACAAATGCTCAATTTACTGTAAGAGAGAGGCAGGGGAGAAAAGGAGGGAAGAATTTAAATATTTGGGTTCACTGTAGATAGGTTAAGAGTATATCAGTAACTTCTACTTAATGAACAACTGGATTGGGCATTTTGCTCATTTCACTAAAAACTCATGAAATGCTCTTTAGCAGAGGAGGAAGCAGAGACTCAGTAAGATCAAGTACTTCACCCAAGGACCCAGAGCTGGTCAGGGGCAGAGCTAGGATTGAGCCCCACTGTGATCCCAGGGTCCTTTCCATCCTTTCCATTTTTTCTTTCTAGCCAGCTGTATTTGTTGCTCAAGAGCAGCAGATCTGATGGGGTCCATCTGTAAGACCCATCACTGAGATACAGGAAGAAATACTCTGCATGGAGGAGGAAAACTGATTTGTGGAAGGAACATGTTGAAATGGGGTTAGACTTTTCATGAAGTGACACTAGGCCTGCCAGGGGGAGTGTACACACAGACAAGGAGCAAAACACTGCAGGGAGCCTGAGTGTAAGTGGGATGCAGCTGGGCATTCACTACAGAGAGTTGGGCAACCTTAAAGAGAAATGCAGTTAAGTTAGGATTCCTCTGAGGGTAGGTTTAAATCTTCCAGGAAAGAACACAGAAGGAGCAGATATAGGAGAAAAAATGGAGATATTCCATTTAAAGAATTAGACTTGGAATGTCTTTGAGACATCCTGGTGGATATGGCCAGCATCAGTGGAGGAAGGGGTTTGAAGCTCCAGAGAAGGGCTGGGCTGGTGGTCGTGGGGGTGTCAGCTGTGCGGTGAGTGAAGACATGGACCCTGGAGACTCTGGACTGACAAAGACTCAAGTCTTCGTCAACAAATGCCCTGGATAAGGTTACCAACTCCTTGGGGGTGAAGCAGGGGCCATGATCTTGTGGTAGTAAATGAGTTTGCTCTTATGAAGCCTGCCACATGTAGTGTGGAGTTAAGAGATGATAGATATGTCTGTGGGTAAAAGCTGAGCTCAGGAGATAATGTCATATAACTGATCTCTAAATTTGGTAACATCTTATCTCTTCAGATATAATTAAATGTAGCATCTACTCCAAACATATTTTTGACCAAGATCTCTGATTTAAACCAAATTGCAGTGTTTTGGGTGTACACAGCCATTGAAAAGTGTTCATATCCGCAACGAGAGAGAATGTGTCAGCTGAGTGGGTTTTAGATGGTCTGTCTGGAAATTGTTTTATTTTATTTTATTATTTTTTAAATGTCTTTTCAGCTTAACAGTATTCATTGTTTTTGCACCACACCCAGTGCTCCATGCAATACATACCCTCCCTAATGCCCACCACCATGTTCCCCCAACCTCCCACCACCCTCCCCTTCAAGACCCTCAGGTTGTTTTTCAGAGACCATAGTCTCTCATGATTCACCTCCCCTTCAAATTTCCCTCAACTTGCTTCTCCTCTCCATCTCCCCTTGTCCTCAATGCTATTTGTTATGCTCCACAAATAAGTGAAACCATATGATAATTGACTCTTTCTGCTTGACTTACTTCCCTCTGCATAATCTCTTTCAGTCCCGTCCATGTTGCTACAAAAGTTGGGTATTCATTCTTTCTGATAGAGGCATAATACTCCATAGTGTATATGGACCACATCTTCCTTATCCATTTGTCCGTTGAAAGACATTTTGGTTCTTTCCACAGTTTGGCGACCGTGGCCATTGCTGCTATAAACATTGGGGTACAGCTGGCCCTTCTTTTGACTACATCTGTATCCTTGGGGTAAATATCTAGTAGTGCAATTGCAGGGTAATAGGGAAGCTTTTAATTTCTTGAGGAATCTCCACACTCATCTCCAAAGTGGCTGCACCAACCTGCAATCCCACCAACAGTGCATGAGTGTTCCCCTTTCTCCACATCCTCTCCAACACATGTTGTTTCCTTCCTTGCTAATTTTGGCCATTCTAACTGGTATAAGGTGGTATCTCAATGTGGTTTTAATTGAATCTCCCTGTTAGCTAGAGATGATGAACATTTTTTCATGTATCTGATAACCATTTGTATGTCTTCACTGGAGAAGTGTCTGTTCATATCTTCTGCTTATTTTTTGATATGATTAATTGTTTCATGTGTGTCGAGTTTGAGGAGTTCATTATAGATCCTGGATATCAACCTTTTGTCTGTACTATCATTTTCAAATATCTTCTCCCATTCTGTGGGTTGCCTTTGTTTTGTTGACGATTTCCTTTGCTGAGCAGAAGCTTTAGATTTTGATGATGTCCCAAAAGTTCATTTTTGCTTTTGTTTCCTTTGTCTTTGGAGACATATCTTGAAAGAAGTTGCTGTGGCTGATATCGAAGAGGTTATAGCCTATGTTCTCCTCTAGGATTCTGATGGATTCCTATCTCACGTTGAGGTCTTTTATCCATTTTGAGTTTATCGTTGTGTATGGTGTAAGAGAATGGTCGAGTTTCATTCTTCTACAAATAGCTGTCTAGTTTTCCCAACACAATTTATTGAAGAGACTGTCTTTTTTACACTGCATATTTTTTCCTGTTTTGTCAAAGATTATTTGACCATGGAGTTGAGGGTCCATATCTGGGCTCTCTACTCTGTTCCACTGGTCTATGTGTCTGTTTTTATGCCAGTAGCATGCTGTCTTGGTGATCACAGCTTTGTAGTAAAGCTTGAAATCAGGTAATGTGATGCCCCCAGTTTTATTTTTGTTTTTCAACATTTCCTTAGCGATTCGGGGTCTCTTCTGATTCCATACAAATTTTAGGATTATTTGCTCCAGCACTTTGAAAAATACTGGTGGAATTTTGATCGGAATGGCATTAAAAATATAGATTGCTCTAGGCAGTAAAGACATTTTAACAATGTTTATTCTTCCAATTCAAGAGCATGGAATGATCTTCCATCTTTCTGTGTCTTCTTCAATTTCTTTCACGAGTGTTCTATAGTTCCTCAAATACAGATCCTTTACTGATTTGGTTAGGTTTATTCCCAAGTATCTTATGGTTCTTGGTGCTATAGTAAATGGGATTGACTCTCTAATTTCCCTTTCTGTATTTTCATTGTTAGTGTATAAGAAAGCCACTGATTTTTGCACATTGACTTTGTATCCTGCCACGTTACTGAATTGTTGTATGAGTTCTAGCAGTTTGGGGGTGGAGTCTTTTGGGTTTTCCATATAAAGAATCATGTCATATGCAAAGAGAGAGATTTTGACTTCTTCATTGCCAATCTGAATACTTTTTATTTCTCTTTGTTGTCTGATTGCTGTTGCTAGGACTTCTAATACTATGTTGAACAAGAGTGGTGAGAGTGGGCATCCTTGTCATGTTCCTGATCTCAATGGGAAGGCTGCAAGATTTTTCCCATTGAGGATGATATTTGGTGTGTGTCATTCATAGATAGATTTGATGAAGTTCAGGAATGTTCCCCCTATCCCTATATTTTGAAGCATTTTAATCAGGAACTGATGCTGGATTTTGTCAAATGATTTTTCTGCATCAATTGAGAGGACCATGTGGTTCTTCTCTCTTCTCTTATTCATTTGTTCTATCACATTGAATGATTTGTGAATGTTGAACCATCCTTGTAACCCAGGGATGAATCCCACCTGGTCATGGTGGATAACCTTTTTAATGTACTGTTGGATCCTGTTTGCTAGGATATTGTTGAGAATCTTAGCATCCATATTCATCAGTGATATTGGTTTGAAATTCTCCTTTTTGGTAGGGTCTTTGCCTGGTTTGGGGATCAGGGTAATGCTGGCTTCATAGAAAGAGTAGGGAAGTTTTCCTTCTGCTTCAATTTTTTGCAACAGCTTCGGGAGAAGAGGTGTTATTTGTTCTTTGAAAGTTTGGTAGAATTCCCCAGGGAATCCATTAGGTCCTGGGCTCTTGTTTTTTATTAGGTTTTTGGTCACTACTTCAATTTCGTTATTAGATATCGGTCTATTCAGGTTGTCAGTTTCTTCCTGGTTCAGTTTTGGGAGTCTATTGTTTTCCAGTAATGCATCTATTTCATCTAGGTTGCTTAGCTTATTGGCATATAGCTGTGGATAATAACTCCTGATGATTGTTTCTACTTCCTTGGTGTTAGTTGTGAATACTCCCTTTTCTCTTTTCTTTTATTTTGTATTTTTTATTTATATATTTTTAATTTTTTTTTAATTTTTTTAAATTTTTAAAGTTTTTAATTTTTTATATACATATAATATATTTTTATTCCCAGGGGTATAGTCTGTGAATCGCCCGGTTTACATACTTTACAGCACTCACCAAACCACATACCCTCCCAATGTCCATAACCCTACCCCCCTTCTCCTAACCCCCCTCCCCCCAGCAACCCTCAGTTTGTTTTGTGAGATTAAGAGTCACTTATGGTTTGTCTCCCTCCCAATCCCATCTTGTTTCATTTATTCTTCTCCTACCCACTTAAGCCCCCATGTTGCATCACCACCTTCTCATATCAGGGAGTTCATATGATAGTTGTCTTTCTCCACTTGACTTATTTTGCTAAGCATTATACGCTCCACTTCCATCCACGTTGTTGCAAATGGCAAGATTTCATTTTTTGATGGCTGCATAGTATTCCATTGTGTATATATACCACATCTTCTTCATCCATTCATCTGTTGATGGACATTTAGGTTCTTTCCATAGTTTGGCTATTGTGGACATTGCTGCTATAAACATTCGGGTGCACGTGCCCCTTTGGATCACTACGTTTGTATCTTTAGGGTAAATACCCAGTAGTGCTATTGCTGGGTCATAAGTTAGTTCTATTTTCAACATTTTGAGGAACCTCCAAGTCGTTTTCCAGAGAGGGTGCACCAGCTGGCATTCCCACCAACAGTGTAGGAGGGTTCCCCTTTCTCCGCATCCTCGCCAGCATCTGTCATTTCCTGACTTGTTGATTTTAGCCATTCTGACTAGGGTGAGGTGATATCTCATTGTGGTTTTGATTTGTATTTTCCTGATGCCGAGTGATATGGAGCACTTTTTCATGTGTCTGTTGGCCATCTGGATGTCTTCTTTGCAGAAATGTCTGTTCATGTCCTCTGCCCATTTCTTGATTGGATTATTTATTATTCGGGTGTTGAGTTTGATAATTTCTTTATAGATTTTGGACACTAGCCCTTTATCTGATATGGCATTTGCAAATATCTTCTCCCATTCTGTTTGTTGTCTTTTGGTTTTGTTAACTGTTTCCTTTGCTGTGCAAAAGCTTTTGATCTTGATAAAATCCCAATAGTTCATTTTTGCTCTTGCTTCCCTTGCCTTTGGCAATGTTCCTAGGAAGATGTTGCTGCGGTTGAGGTCGAAGAGGTTGCTTCCTATGTTCTCCTCAAGAATTTTGATGGAGTCCTTTCTCACATGAGGTCCTTCATCCATTTTGAGTCTATTTTCATGTGTGCTATAAGGAAGTGGTCCAAATTCATTATTCTGCATATGGCTGTCCAATTTTCCCAACACCATTTATTGAAGACGCTGTGTTTTTCCCACTGGACATTCTTTCCTGCTTTGTCGAAGATTAGTTGACCATAGAGTTGAGGGCCTATTTCTGGGTTTCCTATTCTGTTCCATTGATCTATGTGTCTGTTTCTGTGCCAGTACTATGCTGTCTTGATGATGACACCTTTGTAATAGAGCTTGAAGTCCGGAATTGTGATGCCACCAACATTGGCTTTCTTTTTCAATATTCCTTTGGCTAGTCTAGGTCTTTTCTGGTTCCATATAAATTTTAGGATTATTTGTTCCATTTCTTTGAAAAAGATGGATGGTACTTTGATAGGAATTGCATTAAATGTGTCGAATGCTTTAGGTAGCATAGACATTTTCACAATATTTATTCTTCCAATCCAGGAGCATGGAACATTTTTCCATTTCTTTTTGTCTTCCTCAATTTCTTTCATGAGTACTTTATAGTTTTCTGAGTATAGATTGTGCGCCTCTTTGGTTAGATTTATTTCTAGGTATCTTATGGTTGTGGGTGCAATTGTAAATGGGATTGACTCCTTAATTTCTCTTTCTTCTGTCTTGTTGTTGGTTTAGAGAAATGCAACTGATTTCTGTGCATTGATTTTATATCCTGACACTTTAGTGAATTCCTGTACGAGTAATAGCAGTTTTGGAGTGGAGTCTTTTTGGTTTTCCAATATAGTAGCATATCATCTGCGAAGAGTGATAGTTTGACTTCTTCTTTGCCAATTTGGATGCCTTTAATTTCCTTTTGTTGTCTGATTGCTGAGGCTAGGACTTCTAGTACTATGTTTAATAGCAGTGGTGATAATGGACATCCCTGCCGTGTTCCTGACCTTAGCGGAAAAGCTTTCAGTTTTTCTCCATTGAGAATGATATTTGTGGTGGGTTTTTCATTAATGGGTTTGATAATATTGAGGTATGTGCCCTCTATCCCTACACTTTGAAGAGTTTTGATCAGGAAGGGATGCTGTATTTTGTCAAATGCTTTTTAAGCATCTTTTGAGAGTATCATATGGTTTTTGTTCTTTCTTTTATTGATGTGTTGTATCACATTGATTGATTTGTGGATATTGAACCAACCTTGCAGCCCTGGAATAAATCCCACTTGGTCGTTGTGAATAATCCTTTTAATGTACTGTGGAATCCTATTGGCTAGTATTTTGGTGAGAATTTTCGCATCTGTGTTCATCAAGGATATTGGTCTATAGCTATCTTTTTTGATTGGATCCTTGTCTGGTTTTGGGATCAAAGTGATGCTGGCCTCATAAAATGAGTTTGGAAGTTTTCCTTCCATTTCTATTTTTTGGAACAGTTTCAGGAGAATAGGAATTAGTTCTTCTTTAAATGTTTGGTAGAATTCCCCCGGGAAGCCGTCTGGCCCTGGGCTTTTGTTTGTTTGGAGATTTTTGATAAATGTTTCAATCTCCTTACTGGTTATGGGTCTGTTCAGGCTTTCTATTTCTTCCTGGTTCAGTTGTGGCAATTTATATATTTTTAGGAATGCATCCATTTCTTCCAGACTGTCAAATTTGTTGGCGTAGAGTTGCTCATAGTATGTTCTTATAATTGTTTTTATTTCTTGGTGTTAGTTGTAATCTCTCCTCTTTCACTCATGATTTTATTTATTTGAATCCTTTCCCTTTTCTTTATTCTTGAGAAGTCCGTGGAGGGGATTAGCAATTTAATAATTCTTTAAAAGAACCGGCTCCTAGTTTCATTGATTTCTTCTATTGTTTTTTTGGTTTCTATTTCTTTGATTTCTGCTCTGATCTTTATGATTTCTCTTCTCCTGCTGGGTTTAGGGTTTCTTTCTTGTTCTTTCTCCATATACTTTACGTGTAGTGTTAAGTTGTGTACCTGAGACCTTTCTTGTTTCTTGAGAAAGGCTTGACCGCTATATATTTTCCTCTCTGGACTGCCTTTGTTGTGTCCCACAGATTTTGAATCGTTGTGTTTTCATTATCATTTGTTTCCATGAATTTTTTTTAATTCTTCTTTCATTTCCTGGTTGACCCATTCATTTTTTAGAAGAATGCTGTTTAGTCTTCATGTATTTGGGTTCTTTCCAAACTTCCTCTTGTGGTTGAGTTCTAGCTTCAGAGCATTGTGGTCTGAAAATATGCAGGGAATGATCCCAATCTTTTGATACTGGTTGAGTCCTGATTTAGGACCAAGGATGTGATCTATTCTGGAGAATGTTCCATGTGCACTAGAGAAGAATTTGTATTCTGTTGCTTTGGGATGAAATGTTCTGAATAGATCTGTGATGTCCATCTGTTCCAGTGTGTCATTTAAGGCCTTTATTTCCTTGCTGATCTTTTGCTTGGATGATCTGTCCATTTCAGTGAGGGGAGTGTTAAATTCCCCTACTATTATTGTATTATTGTTGATGTGTTTCTTTGATTTTGTTATTAATTGGTTTATATAGTTGGCTGCTCCTACGTTGGTGGCATAGACATTTAAAATTGTTAGATCTTCTTGTTGGACAGACACTTTGAGTATGATATAGTGTCCTTCTTCATCTTTTATTATAGTCTTTGGCTTAAAATCTAATTGATCTGATATAAGGATGGCCACTCCTGCTTTCTTCTGATGTCCATTAGCATGATAAATTCTTTTCCACCCCCTCACTTTAAATCTGCAGGTGTCTTCATGCTTAAAATGAATTTCTTGTAGGCAACATATAGATGAGTTTTTTTTTTTTTTTATCCATTCTGATACCCTGTGTCTTTTGATTGGGGCATTTAGCCCATTAACATTCAGGGTAACTATTGAGAGATATGAATTTAGTACCATTGTATTGACTGTAAGGTGACTGTTAACTCTATATTGTCTCTGTTCATTTCTGATCTACCACTTGTAGTCTCCCTCTTTGCTTAGAGACCCCTTTCAATATTTCCTGTAGAGCTGGTTTGGTGTTTGCAAATTCTTTCAGTTTTTGTTTGCCCTGGAAGCTTTTAATCTCTCCTTCTATTTTCTATGATAGCCTAGCTGGATATAGTATTCTTGGCTGCATGTGTTTTCTCTTTTAGTGCTCTGAATATATCATGCCAGCTCTTTCTGGCCTGCCAGGTGTCTGTGGATAAGTCTGTTGCCAATGTAATATTTTTACCATTGTATGTTACAGAGTTCTTTTCCCGGGCTGCTTTCAGGATTTTCTCTTTGTCACTAAGGCTTGTAAATTTTACTATTAGGTGATGGAGTGTGGGCCTATTCTTATTGATTTTGAGGGGCGTTCTCTGAACCTCCTGAATTTTGATGCTTGTTCCCTTTGCCATATTGGGGAAATTCTCCCCAATAATTCTCTCCAGTATACCTTCTGCTCCCCTCTCTCTTTCTTCTTCTGGAATCCCAATTATTCTAATATTGATTCATCTTATGGTGTCACTTATCTCTCGAATTCTCCCCTCATGGTCCAGTAGCTGTTTGTTCCTCTTTTGCTCAGCTTCTTTATTCTCTGTCATTTGGTCTTCTATATCGGTAATTCTTTCTTCTGCCTCATTTATCCTAGCAGTGAGAGCCTCCATTTTTTATTGCACCTCATTAATAGTTTTTTTAAATTTCAACTTGGTTAGAATTTAGTTCTTTGATTTCTCCAGAAAGGGCTTTTATATCTCCCGAGAGGGTTTCTCTAATATCTTCCATGCCTTTTTCGAGCCTGGGTAGAACCTTGAGAATTGTCATTCTGAACTCTAGAGCTGACATATTACCAATGTCTGTATTGATTAGGTCCCTAGCCTTTGTTACTGCCTTTTGTTCTTTTTTTGTGTGGTGAATTTTTCCTTCTTGTCATTTTGTCCAGATAAGAGTATATGAAGGAGCAAGTAAAATACTAAAAGTGTGGCGACAACCCCAGGAAAATATGCTTTAACCAAATCAGAAGAGATGCCAAATGTTGATGGGGGAGGAAGGGAATAAAAAGAGGTTCAGAAAGAAAGAAAAAAAAATAGGAATGAAAGAAAAGAAAAAATAAAAACTAATAAAGAAAAATATAAAAAAGAAAAATATATATATTAGATAAACTAGTTAAAATTGTTAAAAAAGAAAAGGATCAAAGTTAAAATAAATTTTAGCAGAAGAATAGAAAAAAACGAAAAAAAAATTAAATTAACTGCAATACTAAATAATCATAATGAGATAGCCATGGGTTCTGTGCTTTGCTTTCTCCTCCTCTGGAATTTTCCTGCTCTCCTTGGTATTCAAAGTCCACTCCTTTGTAGGTGAACTTGGTCGTGGCTGGATTTCTTGTTGATCTTCGGAGGGAGGGGCTTGTTGTAGTGATTCTCAAGTGCCTTTGCCACAGGCATAATTGCACCGCCCTTACCAGTGGCAGGGCTGAGTAATTCGCTCGGGTTTGCTTTCAGGGGCTTTTGTTTCCTGAGCGCTTTCTGTAGAGTTCCGGAGGACGGGAATACAAATGGCAGCCTCCTGGTCCCTGCCCAGAGGAGCCGAGAGCCTGGGGCCCCACTCCTCAGTGCACCCTCAGAGAACAGCGCCCAGTAACTCCCATCTGCCTGACCCTACCCCACTCCTAGCTCACCGAGCCTGTGACTGGTTCAAGGTACCCCCGAGCTGTGAGCTCACTGTCGGCTCTGTCACTGTAGCCGGCTTCCCCTTTCTAATACTTGTAAGCTCTGTGACACTCAGATACCTCCAATCCTTCTATGACCCTGCAGGACCTGAGGCCACGCTGATCCTGTGTGGGCTTCACCCCGGTTTAGCCTCTGGAGCGATGTCCCTCAGCGGAACAGACTTTTAAAAGTCTTGATTTTGTGTTCTGTTGCTCCACCACTTGCAAGGAGCTGGCCCCTCCCCCCGGGGTCTATCTTCCTGTCACTTTGGATTCACTTCTCTGCCAGTCCTACCTTTCAGAAAGTGGTTGTTTTATTATTTTGAGAATTGCTGTTCTTCTTCTCTTCGATCTGCCAATGGATTTGTAGGTATTTGCAATCTTTAGATAAGCTATCTAGCTGATCTCCTGCTTGCTGAAATAGACTCAGCCTGCTTCTTCTCTGCCATCTTGACTCCTCCCCCAATTGCTCCCTTTTCATTCATAATTTTATTAATTTGTGCTTTCTCTCTTTTCTTTTGGGTTAGTTTGGCCAACGGTTTATTGATCTTATTGACTTTTTTTTTTTTTTTAAACAGCTTCTAGTTTCATTGATACGTTCTCTTGTATCTCTGGTTTCTACCTCATTGATCTCTGCTCTAATCTTGATGATTTCCCTTCTTATGTGTGGAGTTGGTTTGATTTGTTGTTGGTTCTCCAGCTCTTTAAGGTGTAGAGACAGCTGGTGTATTCTCGATTTTTCAATTATTTTGAGGGAGGCTTGGAAGGCTATGTATTTCCCCCTTAGGACCATTTTTGTTGTATCCCATAGGTTTTGGACCAAAGTGTTTTCCTTCTCGTTGGTTTCCATGGATTGTTTAAGTTCTTCTTTGATCTGGTGGTTGATCCAAGCATTCTTAAGCAAAGTGGCCTTTAGCTTCCAGGTGTTTGAGTTCCTTCCAAACTTTTCCTTGTGATTGAGCTCCAGTTTCAAAGCATTGTGATCTGAGAATATGCAGGGAATAAGCTCAGTCTTTTGGTATTGGTTGAGTCCTGATTTGTGACCCAGTATGTGGTCTATTCTTGAGAAGGTTCCATGTGCACTTGAGAAGAATGAGTATTCTGTTGTTTTAGGGTGAAATGTTCTGTATATATCTATGAGGTCCATCTAGTCCAATGTGTCATTCAATGCTCTTGTTTCTTTATTGATTTTTCTGCTTTGATGATCTGCCTATTTCTGAGAGAGGCATGTTAAGATCCCCTACTATTAATGTATTCATATCAATATGACTCTTTGTCTTAATTAATAGTTTTCTTATGTAATTGGCCACTCCCATATTGTGGGCATAGATATTTGCAATTGTTAGATCGTCTTGGTGGATAGTCCCATTAAGAATTATTCAGTGTCCTTCTTTATTTCTGACTACAGTCTTTAGTTTAAAATTGAATTTATCTGATATTAAAATAACTACCTTGGCCTTTCTTTGAGGCCCATTGGCATGAAAGATGCTTCTCCATTCCTTCAGCTTCAGTCTGGATGTATCTTTAGGGTCAAAATGGTTCTCTTATAAATTGTTTTCTTTTTCATGATCCGGTGGTCATAACATTTTAATCCCAGCAAGCATGGGTTTAAGGGTAAAAGAGGAGAGGGTGTCCCTGGGGCACCCCTGAATACATGGGTAATTGTTATGGGGAGGAACCTCACCCTGGTGGTGGTGTGTTGTCCCACAGCCTTGGGCAGCTTTGAGAAGCTTCCTAGGGCTATGGAGCACGTTGGGAATCCAGTTGTGGTCTGTCAGAGGTTCAAGCCTCATCTCATACCTCTTCCCTCCTGATCACTCACTCAACCATTGCCCATGCCATAGATTTTGACAATTTTTCCATTCTCAAGCCTTGGCACTATCCCCTTCCTTGCAGTGCCTTCCACCAGCAATGTGCTTGTTCTTCCTTGTCCTTCTGACCTCAGTTTAAATAGATCTTCCTTAGACTTCCACACCCACCATCCAAAGGAGGTGTCTCTTTTTTATGTTTTGCACTGTCCATCTTCTCTACCACTGCAATTTCCTGCATGGGTCTCATCACAGCTATTGGTGAATTGCCTCTCTGCCCCACTGAAATGGGAGATCCACAAAAACAGTGATGTTGTCTGCTTTGTTCTACCCAGAATGGTGTTGGAAAACAGTAACCACTCAAGAAACAAGACTTAAAGAGTAAAGTGTGTAGGTCTCTGAGTTGGGCCTGTGGGTGTCTGCTGCTTTGAAGGTTCATTGGGTTTATTCTACCGACTTTTCTCTGTGGGTGTTTGATAGATGGAGAGGGCTGCATATGTGTGCTGGTAGCCAGGACGCTGTAGAGGGGCTTGTAGAGGAAGATCCTAAAGTTCACAGGGACATGAATTTGAGCTTCTATCAGTTGCAGATGCCAGATGCTAATGGCAGATGAAATTTATTCTGAATAAAAAGGCGGTTAACATTCTGCAAACATTTTCTATCTCAGACATGCATAGAGTAATTTTGCTGCAATGTGTTGGTTTACAGAACCTTTGGTATTATGCACATTCACTGAAATGCATTTGGACTTGACTCTGCCTTGGAGGACCGTTGTGAAGGAATATAATCAAATCACTTGTGAACTCAATATTGCTTTCCTATGGATTATTTGGATGTGGCTCTAATAAAAATGCTTGCTTTTTTTTTTTTTTTTCCTCCCCAGCAAATCATTGCTGTGTGCAGCCATGAAATGTTGTTGCACTCCTACTTTATTGCAGATTTAAATTACTTGGACTATTTTGTTGGACAGTGGCTCCCTAAAGCATAATGAATTAAATCATTAATTACTTCTCGAGTGTGCATGATCCATTGGAAAGCATTAAGCTACACTCTGGAGCTCATTTGGTGATGATGGCTTCTGAGTCAGTCCCTTGGGCCTCAATCAGATGGAAACTTCTGGACAAGATGTCGCCATTTGCTCCTCTGGTACTGAAAGTGGCAAATGCTTCTTGATATCGATGGGCACAAGGCATGCTGGGCTTTTTGATTTTAGTAAAACAGGCATTCTTTTACACTCCATTCAGCAGGCCTAGAATTAACACTCATGGCACCTGCTTTTACCTACAACAGCCTCCTCTTCTGCACTCTATTCATCCTTTCTTAGACAACAGAAGAAGTAATCCTTCTATAGCCACTCTTTTTCCCTTGAAAAGAGCTTTGAGGCCTTTCCATTGCCCTGCAAGGTAAATAAAAGCTCTGTACTGACAGTCCTACATGCTCTGGGCTTTCCTACATCTCTAACTACTTCTACCATAGCCCCTTCCCTCTCAGCCCAGTGCTACCTGCTGGACTGGCTTTCTTATGACACCCTTGGGTTTCATGTCTATGGACAGTCCTGCAGATCTTCACTATTCTTCATGAAATGGATTTCAAGGTACAACACCCACATCCAGACCCCTGGTTGGATGAGGATGTCACCCCTGAGCTCACTGCACTCTGATTACCAGGATCAATCCCACCCTGTGTACACAGAGTACAGTCATGTAGACTGGGGCCTGCCTCCCTGTTGTCAATGGGGAGCCAGTCCCACTTTGTGGGATCTTTAGTGATCATTCCAGCCATGGAAATGCATATGAAACTGCAGATGTACTGTACACACGAGTCCTAGAGGAGGAGGCTGCATGGGATTGGGCTCAATCTTATAGGTGAGCGAGTGAGAGAGAAGGAAGATCTATAAACCAGTGCCTGTATTAGGGGTCAGGGTGGGGACTGCAAGCAAAAGCCATAATGGAATTTCACTGATACATTTGAATCTCACTGGGTCATAGTCAGAGGAGGGCGAGAAGGGGAACTTATGGCAGGGACCAGCCTTATCACATGGGTGCAACTAGTCACTGGGGCAGACACTCAACCTGATTGTGGGATGTTGAGGCAGTAGAAAAATTGGATTTAAAAAAAAATTACATATACACTCACATGCCCATATGTACCAGAGGTGGCCGATGTGAAAGCACTGGTTCTGAGGGGCAAGAGGAATGTTGTTATCTGAGAAGGAGTCCATAATGAAGGATGAGGAATGCTTACCACTTGCTACACGTAACGCTGCCACACAGAAAGGCAGATTCCATGGGGCTAGACCCTTCAATGGCTTAATATGCGGTAATCTAGATTTTCTATGACTTCTTCTTGGATTTCTTCAAGATGTTTTAATGTTGTAGCAAAAACTAAATTATTTTGTGTGGTTTGCTTTATACATATATTTTTATACCCTGTGTGTTCTTTTTAAAAAGATTTTATTTATTTATTTGACAGAGAGTGAGAGAGGCAGGCAGAGTGAGAGGGAGGAAGAGATTCCCCACTGAGCAGAGAGCCCGATAGATGTTGGTTTCAATTCCAGAACCCTGAAATCATGATGCTTAACCAACTGAGCCATTCAGGTACCCCTATCCTGTGTGTTCTGAGCAAATGTGTCTCCTGTCAGGTGTTGCCTACAGCCACCAGTGTTTGTCCCCTCTGGTTTAGATGCAGATAAAGGATGAGAAAAGTTGTCATAAATTGATTTGTTTATAGTAATTAATCTCAGAAGAGTCATGCACACCTCTCTGTAGTGAATTCTGTGCTTTAAGCTGGAATGGAAACAGCAGACAGTGGTGTGACAGAAACAGATGACTCCCCCAAATGCATGCATATTATCTTTTTCTTCCTGGGCATATATTCAGCTAGATGATGTTTACAGGGGCCTTTGGAGTTGGGTGGGCAATAGGACTGAAGTTTGGCCAATGGAGTAGCATGGGAGTGAATATCATAGAAATATCTCATACCATCCTCTGTTGTCTCTTGCCCATCTGCTCCATGAAGGATGACAACTTGGGTGACCTCAGAAGCCACAGGATTAAGAGAGGAAAGACTGTCAACTAAGTCCCCAAATAACTAGGTGAAGTGGAATCTCCCTTCCACACTCCACTCCTTACCAAGTATATTTTACATGAACATGTATCAAGGTTCCATGTTCACAGCAGCTCAAATTATCTAATACAACATGTCTTCCTCCACAAGAGTAACTGTACCTACAGGGAATCCTCCAGTCTTCTGGGTTTGGTAAGACCACTGATGCCAGTGGGTTGAGCCCAATTCAGCTCGCCTGTCATGGAAACAGGCACAGAAAGGAGGATTCCTTGGCTAGGTCCCACTTAGCCCCCAGCTGGCTTTCCTGATGGACAAAGGAGGCCCAAGAGGCTGGAACCCAGAGTGACCATGACTGGGGACAGGATCTATTAGCATGCTAGGGAACAACTCAGATAGTATTAACCTCCTTGTCCTACTCCAGCTCTACCCTTTATTCTAGCTGAGTCACTTCTAGGGTGTGCTGCCCCTTCAGCCACACCTTCCACTTGCTCCCAAGTCCCTTGAACTTACTGTCATCTCCTTACTCTGACCTTCTGGCCCTGACTCTGACTGTGACAGTCACCCTCGACCTTAGGCTTGCTGAATTTCCCAGGCCCATCTAGATAGCTCACCTTGGTTTCACACCCTTCCTGTGAAAGAGTGCACTGCCATGCTGTCCCATGGACCCTTACCTCAGAGGGGTCAGATTCCAATCCGCCAATCTTATCCCCAAGAAATGCTCCTACTTGACTAGCTCTTGGGCTTTAGGTTGAAAGACTCTGCTTGTAAGGTGAAGAGACACCTGCCACAGTGAATGTGTCAGTGGACAGGACTTAGGACTTAAACTTTGATCTTGGATTCAGCCCTTGGCCACAGCTCCTGGATTGAGGGGCACAGACTCTCAGGACCTATCCCTTGCCTACATGGTACATCTGTTTCTTCCCCTGCAGAGGCAGACTCTGAGAGCAGAGAATTTGTGTAATTATCAGACAGATGCTATTTTCTCAGATCATCCAATTAAGATCTTCCATCTACCGAATTTCTAAATAGAATAAAGACAGGTGGCTTTATGTCCTTGATTCAACCAAGGTGACTAACCCATTTTCTATTGAGGGTCATTGACACATGCATTCAAACTGAAAAATATATCTGAAATTAATTCACCTAAGAATTTTATGAACATTGTTGAGAATAAGAGATCAAAGTTTTAAATTTGACTTTAAAAGATTAAAGCAGCTTATCTGACAAATCTGTTATTTTATTAATTTATAGTACAATTTCTTATTCTGAACAGTTTGCAGAGCTGGCTATATATGTATCAGTGTCTGTGTGTGCGTTATTTTTTGTGTAGGAGTCACTTGCACTGCAAGAACATGCACCCAGCAGACAGGAAAGAAGGACTTGGGGGGAGCAAAAGTCCAAGTAAGTCCTTTATTCTTTGTCAATATTACTTACTTTGAAAAAAATGAGTATGTATGCTGTTTTTAAATTAAAACAAAAGCAGGAGAATGGGGAAAGAAAGGGAAAGAGAAAAAAATAAGGGGAAATGTGAGAAAACAAGGGAAAAGAGGGAGCAAGAAGAGCAAACAGTGAGAGCCTTGTAGGGTGTCCTCTGAAGGGACAGAGGGGAAGGAGGGTGGAGAGCAGGAAGACTGAGCAGGATTCTGTGATAAGGGAGAATCTCCTGCCTTCTGCAGTGCTGATCATCTGACTGCAGTGAACTGGGCAATTGCTCTATGTGTTAATTGCTCTGCATTTTCAAGCCTTGCTTTAAAGGCATAGCCATCCAGAAGCAAGAAGCTAATCTGTGGTTAGCATGGCAGAAACCATGGCATTTGGTGCCACAGTGGGGAGAAGGGTCAGGGGTCTGCATTCAAGAAACCTCAGACATCCTATCCATAACTAGAGCCTCAGCTCTAAAGCAAGAAAACGAATGGGTTTTTAGGCATTTTCCACAATTAATCCTTATGTTCACTTTTTGACAAAGCTATTTGCCAATCAACTAAACCACATTTGAAATGTTCACAGGCTCACCACAAGTGCTCCTGAGTAAGAGGAATACATTGCATTTACACGCATCTGATGCTGCAGTCTGTGTGACACCTTCCCTGCCTGCCTTGGGGGTGCATCTTTAAAAATCAGCACTGGCTGAGAGATTTACCTTCT
This sequence comes from Mustela lutreola, assembly GCF_030435805.1. Classification (NCBI taxonomy): domain Eukaryota; kingdom Metazoa; phylum Chordata; class Mammalia; order Carnivora; family Mustelidae; genus Mustela; species Mustela lutreola. The sequence continues at coordinate 97,781,870 of NC_081292.1, forward strand.
GTCTGTGAGCTATTAAATTTGCTTTGAGGCAAATGAAGGAGGAAAGAAATGTTGTGTCAGGTAGACTTGATTGGAAGAGGACATAAGGACAAAGTTCTCAGCACCTGACTTCCTCCCATTTTTGACAAAGAAGTCAGGTCATTTAGCATTCTTTAAATTGTGTGTTGATTTCAAAGGAAATAGTAGAACCTTCTAGGAATGAAGTATTTTGCTTGTAAACAACATGAGTTGCTTGATAGCATGTTTGCTATTACCAAGTTACCTGTAAAAAGCCTTAACAATTGTGTCTTCAGATATTCTGTCTCCTCTTTAGCTGCCAGACAGAAGGCATTGAAGATATAACAGGGTGAGGCTGGACCATCCCCATTACAGTGCACAATCTTTGGTTTAAAATAGTTATATGGAAATTTTCAAATGAATTAAAAAGAAGAGAGAATCTTATTATGAGTCCTCATATCTCTGCTTCAACATTATCAACCTGACAAACAAATCTTGTCTCATCTATAACCAAAACCTACCTCCTTTTTTCTTGTCTTTTTTTTTTCCTTTCCTCCCTCCCTTCCTCCCTCCCTCCCTCTCTTCTTTCCTTTCTTCCTTCCTTCCTTCCCAAGAAAAAAGCATCCTGGCAAGAAATAGAAGCTACCCTCAAGGGTTTAGCTGAGAGCTTATTAAAGGCTTACTTTCTGGGTGTGGAGAGGATTATGGGAATCAAGCAGGGCTACAGGAGATCTGAAGACCATCAACAGTGGACCTTCCAGAAAGGGAAAGTGTGGAAGTATGGTTGCCAACCCTGATGACCCTGGAAGTCAAGTCACCCACAGGGTTCTAGGGATGAGAGAGAAAAACACGACTGTGGAAGGGAGGGAACCAGGGGACAAATGCCACCTTTTTCTCAGATCTTCTGATGATGCCTTCCACTGGTATGCCCAAATAGAACCCAAGGAAAAAAAAAAAAACTGAGCAGCAATATTTCACCAATAACCTCTTCAGAGAGGATGCAGAAGTAGGAACTGCTTGTTTTCCTCCTTGCCAAAATAATTGCAAGGCCAGCAGCACTCTTACCAAAATTAAAAATAATTCCTCAGCAAGTACTCAGACCATGAACTAGATTAATGTCAATTTGAGTTGGAAACATTGAAATCTAATATAGAAAGTCCAATATCCAGACACAAAAGCCTGGTTTGTAATTTAACGAACTGGTTTGTAACTTTGTGACATTTTAGGAAAAGGCACTTAGTGCCCCCTCTGAAAATTAGGAATGATAATTCCTGGTTCACAGTGATGGGGGATCAAATGATGTGAGGGGTAACTGGTAGTTCCTTGATGCCCCATACTTATATCTCATAGGTTATATTTATTATTTTCTTAGCATTTAGAAATGATAGCCAGAGCAGAAGGCTTGCTCTTAAATCTTAGGTTTTATAGGCTCTAATTGTACAAATATAAAAACATATATGCAATTTATTAACTATCACAAATTTCATTATCAATGAGTCTGCAAATATGTTTAGCACTTATTCACCAGGTGTATTATGCATAAAGAAGTATAAAATGACCTCTAAAATATCCCTTAGTCCTGATGTTTCTATTATGTAACTCAGGCAAGTCATTTATCCCTTTGTGTCTCAGTTTCTTTATCATTTTAGATGGGTACAAGGCGTAAAGTAGCACAGACAATTGTAGAAGGTCTTTGTGTCACATGACAGATTCGACACTGCATTATCTTCACTTTGCATTTATTTTTAAAAACCTTGTGACTATAGTAGATATGGAGTTTGGCACTTCTTTTGTAGATAAGGAAACTGGAGCTCTCATAAATCTAATGACTTTCTTGGTGGCATGAAATTACATTAAAAATAGCTGCCATGTATTGAGAACCTACTGCATTCCAGGTGTTTAGTGTATGCTATTTCTTTTAATCTTTATGCTGAGCTGAATGATGTTATTATCCATGGTTTGCAGATGAAAGAAATCAAGACACAGAAAACTTAAACACAATCAAAGCTGCAATTTGTTGAGGGTAATAGTGAGGTTCAAACTCTGCCACTCCATGCTGTATCGCAGCCCTGCTGCCCTGACCCAGTTAAGCTGGAACAAGGATGGCAGGTAGGAAGCACCACGCTTTGAAGAACACAACCAGAGTGACAGATTATCATGCAATAGTTAGGGAACTGCAAGCTTCCATTCCTTGCTCCAGTCCTAATTCCATTCCAGGAATTCTAACTATATAAAAATCTAGTGCCCATTGTGATAACTATTCTTAATATGATGACTTCCATGGCTTTATAGGCTTTTCTTCTCCCTTCCCTTGGTCTGATGAAAGAAAGATGGCCCTGTATTTCTTCAGCTCTGCCCAAAGTCCCAGCAGGATTTAATTTTTTTTTTTAAGATTTTATTTATCCATTTGACAGAGAGAAATCACAAGTAGACAGAGAGGCAGGCAGAGAGAGAGAGAGGGAAGCAGGCTCCCTCTGAGCAGAGAGCCCAATGCGGGACTCGATCCCAGGACCCTGAGATCATGACCTGAGCTGAAGGCAGCGGCTTAACCCACTGAGCCACCCAGGTGCCCCCCAGCAGGATTTAGAATTAAATGACTCTACATGCATCCAATGACCTTAATTATGATGGCCCCAATGCCCAATCCCCATCCTGAGTACCCACGGGAGAGTGAGTATCCCATTCTCCCCAAGTTCCTACCAAGACCCTGCAAAGAGAGGGTCTCTTAAGCCTCTCCCTGAAGTTCCAGTGTCCATGAGGAAGGCCAGCCTCTGTCTTCAGGAAGACAAATAAGAAACAATTCCCCATGTCTGTAACATCTATCCATCCATCCATCCATCCCTCCATCCATCATTTATCCACAGAATATTCCTTGAGCACCTGCATGTGCCACCTACACTGGCCTGAGAGCAGACATGAATAAAAGGGAGTCCCTTTTCTCAGGAGGCAATCTGTTCAGACAGGAAGATAGGCCATAATCAGAAGACTCCAGTGTAGTCTGGTGGACACTGAGGCACACTGACACACAGGCACTTCACTGCATGGCAAGGATATCTGACCCTTATTCAGAGCCCTGGACTAAAGAATTCTTGGCACTGTCTGGTTGGTAAACAATCCTCACTTCCCAGCCCTCAGACCTGTGCCCATTTGTTTTCATAAACCTGATCTCAGTTTTGACTTTGAATTAATTTGCCCTTCTCTACCTTAATTTGATCTTACTTAGCTCCCACCCACAAAAGATTTTTACCCTCATTCCAGCTATTTTTTATTTCATCTCCCACCAGATAATTCCTCCCTGATTTTCAGACTTTTACTGGCACTGAGCATATCCACTGATGACAAGTCCAGGGTGCTGTGCCAGAAACTTGCTGGGATCTCACTATAATAGAACTCAATAACTCATGATGGTCCCATCCACCAATAAATGAGAGTAATAGATTTCTATGCCAGGGCTTGCTCTGGGAACTAAAGATGCCATGATTATTAATATATGCAATAATTTGTGGAAGTCACCATATTAGTTAAGGGTAGGCAAAATGTAGCACACATGCCCAATTCACTGATCACTTGACCAGACCAAACATAAATAATCAACCACAGCAGGTTTTTCTGCTGTGCTAGAACTTAGATTTAGAAATCTCTTCAATCTAAGAAAAATAAAATGCATCTATTCTTCCTGGGCTGGTAGGTAAGAGTAGTTGACCTGGGAAGACTTCAGATTGGGAGGGAACATTTATCAGTGTGTCAGCACCAGCAGGTGGGAGAGATTGTGAGTTTAAGAATGTTCACTCTACTCTTCAGGCTTCCTTTCCTATGGTAAAAAGAGTGCAGGTCCCTACATTGGAGGTACATGATGTTTACAGGGCCATATCTGTGCTAGGTACCACACACATGTGATCACATTAATCCTCATAGTAACACCAGGCAGGCACCATTCTTCTGAGTTCAGAAGAGAACAACACGCTTCAGGCATGGCAGCTCTTTGCCTAGGTTTGCAGAGTGGGTAGTGAAGAGGCTTAATTTGAGTTCAGTGTCTGTCTGAGCCCCTAGAACCAGATGCATTCCATTACTTGAAGCTGTCTGGCTAAAAGACAGTGCTTCTGAATGATAATTCATTCAAGAAGGAAAGTTTTATTATTCTAGGTAGGATTATGGTCACTAATGCAGAGAAAGAATAAGGGCTAAGTCTTGGGACTTGTAAGTCCAGCCTTCTTTCTCCTAAACTGAGTTTTCTCATGAAATGCAAGATGTGAATAGTTGTTAAAATATCGACAGTATAAATGCCTGAGGTGTCGTTCACCTGATATTCTGCACCTACCAAGAAGATCCCAGGATGCTGTGAGAAATGAGTTCTCCTGAAATCAGTACACTTCCATGTACATGTGTATATGGGTGAAAAGAGGAGAAGAAACTTTCAAAGAATATTTAGCATTGATAAGCAAGAAAGAAAAGGTGCAAAGGGGACTCTCTTTCTCTTTAGTGGATTTGTATCAATGCAACTGTCCTATTTTCTTTAAAGCACATGCATAAGTGTAACCCCCAAACACAATATAACAAAAGAGGCCAGCCAGACTCAATTAGGTTTCATTCCTCTGTCAGGACTGGTTTGCAGATGTGGCTAACAATAAATCTAAAATTTTCTTACAGCTCCAGGAACATTGATAGGCATAACCCAGATTTGTAACAGATTGAATATAAGAAATTTATGAAATTTTGAGAGCATAAAGTAGGCCAGGTTCCTGGCCCTTTTCCACATCGCCTCCCCAAAATTGATGTGCAGCATCAATTTTTTTTTTTTTTTTTGAGAATTGCTATTTCAGTTTTATCTTCAGACATATCAGTAGTGCTTGTGGTGAGGAGAAAGAGACAGGAATATGACCAGACATGAACACAGTAATTTCATCAGGAAAACAACTTGCTGGAACTTAGAGGTGAAGCTATGTCCATTAGTGTGCCTGGATAGAACTGGTCAATGCATTGATTGCTGGTGACATCCAAGCTGCACACTGTAAAGTTCCTTCCTGTCATGTATCATGTCTGACTGCTGTGAAGCAGGAGCCGGTGAGAGCAGACACCAAACAACTGTATTATGGTCACAGGGAGTCCTGAATGACCTGTCCTTTAGTGACAGGTGTGTCATAAGCCATCCTTTTCCATTCCTCAAGCTTATCTCCAAGGACAATATTATATCCCCCACAAGAGCCAGTGTGCAACATCAGTGGATGCTGGAAATTAAGTCTCCAGTTCAAAGTGGCCTAAAGCTCATTCATTGACTTATACATTTAACATTCCATTCCAGTCAGTCATTGTCTTTATTATTTTGTTTATTTCAGAAGTCAAGCCTACTGTTTAAGGTAATAATATTGCCTTTTTGCAGAGGAAGTAGTGGGTAGACACTTTGGGGTTAAGCACACACAAATATCAATATTGGGGCATTGAATATGGTGTATTCAATGTAGCAGGTTAGATACATTGGAGATAATATTACCATGGCTGTGTCTGGTAGTCCATACTGTGTAATGACACATTAGATTTTCAGGTCTGAAGTTTGGGAACAGTAAGATGGTCAGCCATTTAAGTCTCTGAGTTCAATTTTAAAGTTTGTAAAATAAGAGTATACCCCCACTACCATACCATACCATAAACCATCCACCCAGAGTTGTTGTATACATAGTTCTTGGTGCACTGTGAATACTTGATTAAAAGTTGTTCCTAGGGGCACCTGGGTGGTTCAGTGGGTTAAAGTTTCTGCCTTTAGCTCAGGTCATGAACTCAGGGTCCTGGGATCAAGCCCCGCATCAGGCTCCCTGCTCAGCGGGGAGCCTGAGTTCCCCTTCCTCTCTGCCTGCCTCTTTGCCTGCCTCTCTGCCTACTTGTGATCTCTGTCTGTCAAATAAACAAATAAAATCTTTAAAATAAATAAATAAATGTGTTCCTATTTTTAAAGGACACAAAGTTGAGAAGGCATAAAGGCAAAGCAGCAGAGTGCCTGATGGGTCTGTCTCCACCATAACAGATTAGAAGCACCTGGGGATACGAAGTGAAGGCATCTCTGTGACTGATAAAGGGATGGAGCTCATCAAAGTCTAGAGAAGAAAGCCCAGCATCACTTGCAGAGTTGGGAGGTAAGAGCTATGGGGAATTGACAAACATCTGGATTCAAGAAAAATAGAACTGGGATGGTATAGTCTTCCCCAAGTGTAACTGGCCTTTTGCTTCTTCTAGTCCATACACAGCTGAACAAGGGATGTTTGCCATTATCTATCACGCACCTTTGGTAGTTGCAGAAGGAAATTGGTAAATGGTGGCTAAGATGGTGAGCTGATGGCTGCCAAGTAGAACTCTTCATCTAACTTATCTTGCTGTGTGTGGGAGAGAATAGTTCCCCTCTGAAAAATGCAACGTGTGTGGGGAGGCTCTGGGGGAAAAAGTACTCACTTTCATACATTATCAGTGGTAATAAAAATTGTACTACCTCTATGGAGGGCACTTTGCACTATTTAAGCAAAGATAAAGGTAGTGATATCATTGATTCTATAGTACAATTCTGAGAATTTATTCTATAGTTATGCATATGTGTGCCCCAAAGAACATATGCATATGGTTATTAATGGAAATAGTTTATTGTAGCAAAAGATGAAAACCAACCCAAATATTCATCAATATGAGACTGTGTATTTACATGATGGGATCTCTAAAGCTACAAGAAGAAAGGGGGTAGCTTTCCATGAAATGATATGAAAAGATTTCCAAGAAATGTTGATCAGATGAAAAGAATGAATATCAGAATGGATTGCTCAATGCACCATAGTTAGTTAAATTGGGGAGGGCACTAAGAAATACTATTAATTTGCTTGTGTGTACACAAATTAAGCAGAAGGATATATAAGAAAGAAATAACTGTGGTTACCTGTGAGTGATGGAGAACTGGAGAAACAAGAGGAGACTTTCCAAAGTATACCTTTGTACCATTCTATTTATTTAACAATATGAATGCATTCATCTCTCAATAAACAAGCATTAAAAAAAATAAAGAGAGGCCACAGAGAAGCCTTTAGTCTTAAGTTGTGCCTGCAGTTTTGTGGATTTTAACTCTAGAGCTCACCATGTTGCCATAGAGAAGATCTGAG